>NW_026535785.1:18105000-20505000 GCF_028551555.1 Melozone crissalis | reverse complement strand
AGGATCAAAATCTAAACAATGGTTATCTGCTGCTGTGGAATGCAACAGGTGCATCTGTGATTGGTCTCATGTGGTTGTTTCTAATTAATGGCCAATCACAGCCTGCTGGCCTGGACTCTCTGTCCGAGACACAAGCTTCTGTTATCATTCCTTCTTTTTTCTATCTTTAGCCAGCCTTCTGATTAAATCTCTTCTTCTATTCTTTTAGTATAGTCTTAATATAATATATATCATAAAATAATAAATCAGCCTTCTGAAACATGGAGTCAGATCCTCATCTCTTCCCTCATCCTGGGACCCCTGTGAACACCGTCACACCTGGCAGTGCCCAAGGCCAGGCTGGACACTGGGGCTGGAGCAGCCTGGGAACAGTGGGAGGTGTCCTTGCCATCAGTGGGATGGGATGAGTTTTAAGTCCCTTCCATCCCATTCCATGATTCTGTGATACTCCAGTTGAAAATGTCAGTAAGCTCAGACACAAATATTACAGAAATCTGACTCCAGCAGCCCTGGTACTTAAAAAAATGCCTATTAAACAGTAGTGGTAAGCTACTTTATTCTTTAAAAAGAATTGTATTACTATTATCTAAAATGTAAGCAGTGAGCCTGAATTCATTTACGCTTGTGAAATACTTGTGAAATACTCAGATATCTGTATGAAGTCAATGTACAAACAAATGATCAGTAGCAAGTCATGGATAAATTTCTATTATGCTTGTAGGAACATAATGTATGTTTAATTAATTATTATAATAATTTATTATTATCACTATATATTTAATGTCTTTGGAACTCCTGGAATCTAGTCAGGTTAAAGACAAAACAAAAAAACAATCAAAAATTCCCAATGACACATAAAGAAAAAATAAAGGAAAAACTCCTCCACCACCTCCAAAAAAGTCATTCTTGTCTCCTGAAAAATAAAATTTCTTTGTAACTGTGGCAGCAGACTTATATCTTGTAGAACTGATGGCATTTCATTTGAGTCAGGGGCCATCTCTTTCTTCCTTTAAATTTTCCACATAACTGACATCAAGCTGACTTGCTTCCCTTGGGGTGCAGATGGCTGGGACTGCTGGCAAGGAAATGTGGAGCAAAAGGCTGGGAAGGAAACAGCCAGGATGGGCCTTGTACCAAAGGCATTGGGAAAAGGTCCAGGGAAGAGAGATGAGCTCAGCCCACCATGGATCAGCCCAGGTGGGACATGGTGGGGCTGGGAGTGACAGTGGTGACAGACAGTGGTGACAGGTGACAGTGTTGACAGTGGTGACAGTGCTGACAGTGGTGACAATGGTGACAGTGCTGACATTGGTGACAGTGCCACCCCAGGAGTTGCTGCCACCGAAGGGGCTGAGCAGCTCTGAGCCAGGGCAGAACCAGCCTGGCGTTTGGGCAGCCTGTGGCTCAGCGAGATGACATCCCTTAAAAGTGACACATTGCCACTTCTGAGGAGCACAGGGAAGAAGGGGACATCTGCTGCCTCAAGAAGGGCTGGATCCTGCCCAGAGTGGCTCCAAGGCAGCCTAAGGAGCACTTGCTGACCACTCGAGCAGTTGGTGCCTCTTGTCCTCCTCTCCTGAATTGCTCACTCAGCTCACACCCCTCCTCTCCCTCTCATCCTTAGTGCAGCCCCAAAAAGAGGGGATTAAATCAGAATTTCTCGGTAAGTACTGCATTTCAAGAGGAGCCAGGCCGTTCCCCAGAGCAGCCAGACTGCCATTACAGGAAAGCTTGGATAGTTTTTCAACTTCAGGTCGAGTATTCCTATGACAGACCTGAGGCTGAGAGCCTCTTTCAGTGCACAAAATATATAGAATTGGCCATAAGTCTTTAAAGCCCTGATGTATTCCAGTCCATTAGTTTTTACAGTCCAATTTATGTTGTATTACGAGGAGATGTGCTGAACTGCCTGAAAGTACAGATTTGCCAAACTATCCAAAAATAATCTGGAAAGCAAGAAAGTCAGGATACCAGCCAAATCATAAGCAGCACGGCCATTTTGCTACCAGTTCAGCTGGTAATAAATTTTTTAAAGCACTGTTAAATGTATCTAGATGAATTTGACTTTAAATCACACTTTCTGCTGTACATTTAAACAACTATTGATCCAAAATGAATCACAGACAACTGGGGCAGGTTCATGTGCTGAGAGAGAACAAGGCAGACATCTCCCTGTCCTTTAGCTTGGCACAGCACACAATTTACCAAGCCACACAGCAATTAAAAGTGATCACAGCTTCTGGGTGAGCTCTGCAAGATGGAAGAGGGAGCTGGCACAGACAGGAGGCTCAAGGAAGTGGAGCTGGTGAGAGAAGATGCAGCATAATTACCATCACAATGCATCTTCCCGCCTACAGGAGCCAAGCACTGTTAAATTAAGCTTATCTCCTGCAAGTTAAACACGTGTTGGGACTTTGTATTTGCTTACTCTAAAATTTACATGACAATTGCAGCATTACCCAAAGGCAGAGTCATGCCAGAAGCAGCAGAGAGCCTGTGTGATGGCTTCCATGGGAAACCCTGGCCTTGGGGGTGAGAATTATTTCTGCTTCTCTTTGTGCACCCTCTGATAGAGAACTGGAAGCTTAGGGCCACACTGTGCTGTGTGAGTGCCTGAATTGTCTTTGACAGAGCTCAATGTAGTACCTTTAAATGTCCCATGATGTATTTGGGATTGTGTGACTCCTGCAAGGGCTTTGAGACCTGAATTTTACTTTCCCTGAAAGTGTGTGCTTGTCACTTCATGCAGATTCACTTTCCTGCCTGCCACAGCTCCCCCAGATCCCTCTGGCCAAGAGGGCCAAGGAAAAGCAGCACCAGGAGCACTCAGCACTGCTGGGCTGGCTGGCACACCTCCTGTGGCACAGCCAGCAAAACCTGGGAGCAGCTTCTGCTCAGTGACCTCAGCAAATCCCCAAAGCAAGGGTGTGCTGGGAAACCTGCTCTGGAAGGATATTGACTGAAAAACAACAGATTGCTATTTGAAGATGATTGTATGTTAAATACCTCCTCATGGTCAGTAGTATTTATGCCATTTAAGAAGTAGTTTTAACAATCTTACTGCCGTAAGATGCTCAAATTCATTCAAATTTAGGCTCTTCAGGTCAAGGAAATGGACTTTTAACAAGTGGCAAATTAAAATGTCAAGAGCAATCATACAGACACTTGTTTACAAGATTGTTATTGTTTTGTTTTACAGGTCCCAGGTTTGTCTTTCTCAGTAATTGCAGCATTAACATTTTCACCATAATAGAAAGGTACCAGAATACATCAACATGTTTTTGAGACCTCCCTCGACTTAAATTGCAAAATTCTAAAGTGTGGACAGAGTCCCTCACAATGCTCAGATCCTTCACAATCAGTTATAATAGAGCAAAGCTCTGTAAGCAAAGTGATTGGCATCTGCATTTTTAAAAGTGCATCTGATTGTGTGAGGGAAGGAGGGGGCACCACCTCCCAGCCCTGCTGTCTGCAGCTGTCCCGGCTCCTGAAGGGGTGAAAAGCTCTCCTGAGCTCTCCCATCTCCCATGCAGAAACACCCAAAGCACAGATCCCCGTTCCCAAGCTCAGGGTGAAGGCAGATTTCAGAGTGCCCTGAAGAAAATGAGGCCAGTGCCTGTCCTGTGCCCTGAGGGATTCAGGAGCTCTCACACCTGTAGGGACATTCTGCCCATGGCTGGGTCTGAGGTGCCTCCTCCTCCCTCTGGCATGGCATGGGCGCAGGAGTGTCACAGACATCCTTTATGGAAAATCCTTTCCTTAGGATTTTTCCTCCTGAGAAGCTGGGAGGCCTCAGGAACAAAATGTAAACATTGATTATCTGCTGCTGTGGAATGCAACAGGTGCATCTGGATGTTTGTAATTAATGGCCAGTCACAGTCAGCTGGCTCAGACAGAGAACTGAGACACAAGCCTTTGTTACCATTCTTTCCTTTTCTATCCTTAGCTAGCCTTCTGTGATGAAATCCTTTCTTCTATTCTTTTAGTATAGTTTTAATGTAATATATATCATAAAATAATAAATCAGCCTTCTGAAACATGGAGTCAGATCCTCATCTCTTCCCTCATCCTCAGACCCCTGCGAATACCATCACAAAGGCGAGGAAGGAATTTCTCCATGAACTTCATCTGAAGTTTATTTGAATCAAAGGAAAGAATTCCATCTGGGTTACACACAGAACTGGATCCAGATATTCATGTGCTCCTTGGTGCCACTTCCCAATTACTGGGATGGGATGAGAAGTGATAAATATCCTCCTGTAGAGAGCACAAGTGTGTGATTGGGGAAGGCTCACATAGCACCAGCTTCATGCTACAGAACAAAGGAACTGCTCTGCTCTTTACCAGCTCACATTTCAGTGTTAACTCAAGGGACACCACAGCATCACTTCAGTGGGAGGGCTTCCAGGAGTTAAACAGTTAACAGCCTTTGCTGACAGATTTGATTTCCAATCCTTTCTAGGCAGGGATAAAAGCACTGAAATGCCCTGTTTCAATGGGGACTTTGCCTTGTGTCACTCGTGTTTATAAGAAATTATTATACCCCTACTTCAGGGAGGTAAATCAAAGCAATTCACTTTGCACTTGGCTGTGTTGGAGGAAATGTTTATGGCACTATCTTAAAAACATACAAGTGAGCCTGAAACTTTCATTAGGATCTCACTACAGGGTAATGCAGCCCTGAAACAATCTGTCAGCTTTGGAATCCACAGGCAAAGAGGCCCCACAGCTCCACTGCTGCTGCCTGCCTTGGTAGGGTGAGGGGCTGAGATGGAGGGGGGAACATCCAGTGTGGTTCTGTCCCTCCCTGCTGCTCGAATAATGCTCAGCATGTCACAGAGAGGGCTGGTTGGGATCACTGTTTGCTCTATTTCAAATCCTAAAAAGGATAGGGCAGCCACTGAGACAACACAGAGGGACAGATTAAACATTTTCATCTAACTGAACCCCATATTCTTGCCTGTATTCTGTTTCTTCAGAAAATAAAATAAGAAAAAAAATAAAAAGCTTTGTGACCTTTGATGAACAGATTCTATTTCTAATTTCATTATTTTTTTTAAGTTTACTGTACACTGGTGCTTCATATTCTACAGTGCCCTGCCTAAGCAATCCATGACCACGAGTTCTGATTATTGCAGTTAACAGCTGGGATAGGAATACACTTAGGAACTGAAGCTCTCAAATGAAACCTTCACAGATCTTTATGTTTCACTCAAGGATTTCAAAACATCAAAAATATTAATTAAGTTTTACAACATGTCTATTTAACTCATTCTGGAGGAGGCAAAAATTGAGACAATGAGGTCAAACAAGTCCAGAGGAAAGTAAAATTCAGGTCTCAAAGCCCTTGCATGAGTCACACAATCCCAAATACATCATGGGACATTTAAAGGCATTACATTGAGTTCTGTCAAAGACAATTCAGGCACTCACACAGAATAAGCCACAACACATCATCTATGTCAGTTCTTTCTTAAAGCCTCTTTAATTTGCAGGTCAGTCACATAACAAACTCCAATGGCTGCCTTAGCATCCATCAAGCCAGTGTGAGGGCAGATCAGGATTTATTTTCTCACCAAACCTGTGATTATGTTCTAATTCCAGGTACTAATATTTATCTCAGATTTGGTTACCAAAAGCAGGTCCTGATCAGGCATTTAATATCCTTAGAGAATCACAGGGTGTATTATTGGGTTTGGAAGCTGCCACTGAATTCATTTCAACAGAATTGGTGCCACAGCCCCTGGTGAGAAGGGCAAATGAAGGCAGCTCTCACATTTTGCCCACACCCTTCCCATCCCCTGAGGCAAACACACCTTCCTGGGGAGATGAAGGACAAAAAGCTGATGGAGCAGAGGGGCCCAGGGCCTCACCTGCCTCTGAGGTCAGGGGGAGCTGAGACACCCAACACTGGTAAGATCCAGCCCAAAAACATTACCATACTGTTACCTGGGGTTTAAGTTTTCTGTTCTGTTTTGGTGTGCAGCTTTTAGCTTTTTATTAAGTAGGATCTTTGCACTGGGTGGTGAAGACAAAACAATCCTGTTCTAGCTGGAGCCTCAAGGACAATCTCCTCATACTTCAGGCCCAAAGCATGAACAACATGAAAAGAGGAGGGCAGACAAGCAAGGAGGATGAAACTTCATCATTTGAAGCTGTTAACTGGGCATTTAACTCCTATATGCAAATGGACTAAAATGCATAAAAATGTGTGTGACAGTGTTCACAGGGGTCTTAGGATGAGGGAGGAGACGTAGATCTGACTCCATGTTACAAAAGGCTTGATTTATTATTTATTATAGACATTACATTAAAACTACACTAAAAGAATAGAAGGAAAAGTTTCAACTCAGAAGGCTAGCTAAGCTAAGAATAGAAAAGAAAGAATAACAAAGGTTTGTGGCTCGGACAGAGAGAGAGCCAGCTCTGCCATGATTGGCCATTAATTCCAAACATCCACATGAGACCAATCACAGATGCACCTGTTGCATTCCACAGCAGCAGATAATCATTGTTTACATTTTGTTCCTGAGGCCTCCCAGCTTCTCAGGAGGAAAAAACCTGAGGAAAGGATTTTTAATGAAAAGATGTCTGCAACAAATGTGAGATCTCATAACCAAGGCCTCTTTTGCTTCCATCTTGGAGCTGTAACTCTGCTACTGCCAGGGCCTTTGAAGGCCCTTCAATAAACACCCTCTTTATTCCTCCTAACTCTGTCCAGCCTCTGTTCCAGCTCCTTAAGGCACCAAAGCCAAGATTTCAGGAGTGAAATCCCAGTTCCATCTCTCACATTTATTGAGGAATTGCATTGTCTTATTTACACAGTGAGGAAGCTGGGGAGGCTGAGTTTCTGCTGTTACAAAGCCTGTGAGGAGGTGGCAATGACATCCATTCAGAAGAAACTTGGCAGGATGGGAATCTGTAAATTTTGTGCCCTTTCCATCCATTCTCCCAGCAGTGCCAACTGTCAGCACTTGGACTGTTCAAGTTCTCTTCCCCCCTTGTCTCTGCTGCACAGGATTGCAGGGCCTTCATCTGGAGAGGGAAACCTGTGCAGCCATGGTCTCTGCAGAGCTCCCCACAGCAGGAAATGTCCCTGGCATCGCTGCTGCCACCTCTCAGGAGCCCCTGTTATCCCCAGTGCAGCTGTAATTGCCAGGGTCACTGGGCTGGTACCCTGGCTTTCCTCTGAGCCTCATGAACTCCACACCTCATGGGTCTCTGTGCCTCCCTCTGCCCTCACACAGGCAAGAGAACTGCTAAAAACATGCTAAAAACAACTTTGTACTCAGGCAAAAAAGGGGCTACACGTCATTTCAATCAATCAGACTCCTTGAGGAGATTGGTACAGCATCATTTGGCTTCATTTGCATTGTTTATCTATTTCCTGCTGCTTTGAGAAAATCTGCTTCAGGTATACTTGGAGATAAAACTAAATTAAAATCCTAAATACAATAAAAACCTGGGGAAAGGTTTCTGTGACAGTCCTGGGCTGCCTAGTGCCAGAATAGCATCCCATATCAATCTGCAAATCATCACTGCATCCAGCAGCCTGCACAAATATCCCATGGGATGGCAGCCCAGCCTCCCCTGGAGCTGACCCAAAGGGCTGCTCCCACTCCAGGCACACAGCCAGGACCAGCAGCTCTGACCCAGGAGGCCAGAGTTCCCTGCTATAAATCCAGATTTAAAAAGGGTAAAACCACACTTTCCCTAATCTCAGAGCTCACTATTTCTGCCTGTAACAGCTAAAGGATAAACTAGAGATACAAGTGCATGTGGGTTTAAAAACTCCACAAAAGTAAGTTTGTATTTCTTCCTTACCATTGCTATCCCTCAGAACAGTTCACAGTTTACTTCTTCTTGGGTGTTTCTAGTTCTTCACTAAAGTTCTTTCCTGTTTTCCACCTTTTCCTTCCTCTCTCTATGTAATTTCTCTGGTTTCCCTTTTCCTCATTCCATAAGGTGCTTTCCCTTTTTTTGTCCTGCTCTTCCTAATTTTTTCTTCACATTCTTCTTAACTGATTTGTCTCCCCTCCTTGCTGCACCCACATTTACTCAATTGCTCCTCCTTGTCCTTCATGGCCACAAATCAAACACACCACAAATGTAAAAAGGGCACCAGGCATTCTCCAATCATTAATGCAAGCATCACATTTACCATTTCCTCTCCAAACTTCTCACTGTTTTCTTCTTTCTTTTCCTCAGCCAGGAAGTCACTCTCTTCCCTGTTACTCTAATACCTTTATCCATTCAGATCAATTAATTTGAGCTCTCAAATTAAGCTCCCAAAGCTCTCAAACTATTCAGATCTGGGGATGGGTGGATTTTGAAGAGGAAGGTTTGCTACTGAGCCACTCACTGTCTGGATTGTGTTAAGGCTTCACCCAGTCTCACACACTGAGACACCAAATAAAATTTAGGAAACCTGTTTCTGTTTCAGAATTTGCTCTCTTTCCAGGGAGATGGCTCAGTCTAAACCCACTTCTTGTAACATAAAAGGTATACACAAAAATACACAACTGAGTTCTTTTGCAGTCACTGAGCTCTGCTGATGCCATTGCAGAAACCAGTTGAGTGTTCATTTAAGCCAGACACTGAAACTCTGGCTGGAACCTGTCCAGTTGCTTAAAGACAGGCATTAATTGAATTCTTGTTCTTCTAATGTGGGAGATAAAATGGGTGCTACTGGCCATACAGGACAGGAAGAATAAAACAGCCTCCTCTGGGGCTCAAAATACCTGGAGGGCTCTGGTGGACATTGGAATGTAGATGTCTGTAATTTGCCCTTCTCTTTAGGGACTGTAGCATCAGTCCTGGAAAAGGGAAGTCAGTGGCAGCTTCCAAACCCAATAATCACAACCTTGTCATTCTCTTAGAATATTAAAGGCCAGATCAAGACCTACTTTCAGCAGTTTTCACAATGGTTGTTCCAGTGAAAGAAGGGGTACAGGGATTTATATTAGAGGAGTTTTTGTGTTGACCCTATATCAAAAAATTGTCCTGTATGAACAAGGGTTTAATAGCTTGCATTGAAAAAAGGGTAAAAATATCCCATGCTCAGTTTTAAAACATTCAATATTGACAGCATTTTTGCTTACACATGGGATTCCTGTTACAGTTAATTCTGAGCCAAGGACAGGAAGGGCAGGAGGGTGTGGGCATGGCTGAGCTGGCTCCTGGGGACACAATTCCTGCTGGGATCCCCTCAGCAGCGAGCACAGCCACGGCAAGGCAGGAGCCCAGGGGAAAGAGAGAACAAGACAGAATAAAGACAGTAACTTCTGTGGCAGGCTGGGTGGCTGGGTCAGGAGTGTTCCAGGAGCAGATCAGAGGAGCCTGGCACTGGCACTGTCATTGTCACTGTCATTGTCACTGTCACCATCCCCAGCCCCCGGCTGCACCCACTGCTCCAGCTCCTCACAGAGCCCAGCCCCAGAGCTCACAGCTCCCCCAGGATCCCTCTGTGCCAGAAGCTCTCAGGTTTTGGTTGATATTTGCTGCCACAGATGTGCAGGATGTCTCTGCTTCGGCCCATGCAGCTGAAGAACGAGTCTGAACTCTTCACTTTTCGGTCTTCAGGTTGTTTATTAATTCTTATCTATAAAGTTTTCTTTCTGCCCAGCCGAGATCTGCTCAGCAGGGCAGCCACAGGCACTCTGTGTTGTCTTTTTATACTACAAACTACGTATAACATGTTTACACTTAATTCCCAACACCTATCACCTGTGTTAGACAGTGCACTTCTACTCTAAACCAACCCCAAAGTGCCAACATCACTGCAGAAAATGGAGAACAAGAAGAAGAAGGAGAAAGGCTGGACATGCCCAGATTCCTCCATCTTGTCCCCATAACCCCCATACCAAAAAATCCTAAAATCTACATTTTCACCCTGTGATCATTTTGTTATTACACCATTCAAACCTGTGTGACTTTCACGTCCTCATACAAAGCTGGCACCTTGCTCCAGGGGTCACAATCAAATCCCCAGGTGTTCTGGGCTGTGTGCCAGGGTCTCTGAGCCCCCCAATGGAGTCCTCAGCAACTCTGGACATCCAAAGGGATGCACTGAGTTCCAACAAGAAGCTACAAGTGTCTCAATGAGAGATTTTTTTTATCTTTTTTTTTTTTCTGTTCATTTGCTGCTCAGAAAATTGAGACACATTCCAGGCTTGTTTTACTGTTCCTACAATGACAAATTACACGTTAACGTCTGGAAGGCTACATTTTGTACAGTTCTGTTTCACACAGACAACCTGTTTGAAAAGCTGTCAAAATGCATCAATAACTTACCATTATCTCCCCTGCAGGAAGTATCAAGGTACTTGGAGAAGTCAGCATCTTAATATACGATAACTTTCAGGTGAGTTAAGGGGGAAAAAGTGGCTATTAAGACACCATATTTATAGCATAAACCCTTAATGACTCAGCAGAAAGCTTCAGCACAAAGCAGAATTTAACCTGCAGCTTTTTGCACATCACTTAAAAATTCATCTAGCTCAATTTCACTAACTAACCAACTTTTATCATCAATTCTGGCAAATTTAGCTTCCCCAAACACAAGAACTCCAATCAGGGCACACCCTGACTTGTATTTAAGGGAGCATCTCAAACAAGGATTTACTTGGGGAGTCAATAAAACCACTGTATTAATCCAATTTCACAGATGCAGACAATTAATTACTCCAAGGAAAAATGCTTTTCCAACCTAATGGTGAACTCAATAAGCCTCAATCTCAATTGCCCATGATCAAAAATGTTTAGCTAATTAGCAATATTTACTTGCCACATCACAAGAGCATATAATGAGGTGGCTAAAACTCATTATATGGGCTTTTTAAAAGTTAAAGTCAACAAGTACCAGAGTGATCTCCATATTTTCATTACTTTGCCCACAAAAAGATGCACATGTGAAGTAGTCAATGGACTGTAAACATTTCCTAATGACTGTCCCACAAATACTCTGACTGTGCCTGGATGGGTGGAAGCCCCCAGAACTCCATTGCTGTCATGGATTAAGTCATGTGCTGTGCAGCACCATCCCCACCACCACTGGGGCATTTCCCAAACACAAACTGCAATAATTTTTGCAAAGAATGTATAAGGTAGAAAATCAGTGGATTTTGCCATGATTAAGCCTTCCAGACTTTACTGTCAGAGCGTTTTCATCAGCCCCTCCAAAATGCATTTGCACTCTTCTATGCTGAGCTTGCGTTCCCTCAGAAAGTAAAGAAATGGCACCACTCAAAAGGGTTTGTTCAGGCAATTTTGTAAGTTCATCACAGAATTTCCTGTTGCTGTAGATTGGTAGCAGTGGAACAATGAACCTCCAGGGAACTTCTCTTGTCTAAAGCAAACTGATTCTGGGTTTTTGAGTAAGATTTTCCCAAAGCAAGTAACTGAAGACTCTAAAGTGCATCAAGGAATTCTCTTTTTCTTTTGCCCCCATTATATTAATGTTTTAAACAATGATTTCTATTTTCCCCCAATTTATCCCTCTGATATAGAACCAAAATCCTCAATTACAGTCTGAAAAGAAAAAGGAAAGGAAGATACTGCTGCTGGTTTTACCATTTTCATACAGAAGAGCAAGTCTCAAAACCCAGTGAAAATATTCTGGTTTGTATTACAGACCATTACAGATCTCCTGCAAGGATGCAGTGTCTCTGTTCAGAATAACTGTTTAATATTCTGCTGGGAATACATCCCAGTGATATCCAGACAGGGAGAGCTGCATTTCAGCAGGCTCCAAGCAGTACCAAGCAGTCATTTCTCTGCTTTGGAGCCACGAGCACACCGTGGCACAGGGGTTCCAGCCCTGCTTTCAGTCATGCAGGCTCTGAGGCAGCCTTACAGAGCTCTCTGCTGACACCAGGAATGTGTTTGCTCCTTTTTTAGGGCAGGAGGGAGATGGCAGATTAGCAGCCTCAGGAAGAAGCCTGGGACATCTCTTTGGAAGGCAGAATGTTTCAGAGCTACAGCCAGGGCTCACTTTGATTCTTTTGTAAAAGCTATAAGTCATCAGGCAGCAGAGTTTGGTAAATGTATGACTCTGCAAGATTTCATTACCACCAAAAATTCCAGTGCCCTCAGCTGATGAATTGTGCCTGGCAATTTATAGATGCATGTGGAGGAATTTGCTGCTTCCATTTTTTATGCCAAACGTAGTTTGTCTCTCCCCAGGCAGCAGCTGGACTGCCCATCCAATATCTCTCACCAGGCAGGTCTTTCATTATGCAGAGCGTTCCTCTGGGACAGGATGCTCCTTGTAAGCCTGAAAAAAACAAATGCTGAATAGATTATATTATGGGCTGAGTTTTGATGCTACTTCAGATGAGCTGATAACCCTGAAAGAATATATGTGCTGGATTAATTTCCTGTAATGTCTGTGGGCTGTAATGTCCCTGGTGTGATACACCTGGACATGACATTATCACCACGAGCTGCTGTGGGACCCCAGACCTCCCTGCCCCTCTGGCTGTGACTGGGAATGCAAACACTCCTGCTTTTATTTCAATGCATCTTTTAACAAACACTGAAAATGCAGAAATTCAGCATTACCTAGAGATGCATCATGCTGTCTTCTTCAATTCAACTGAGCAGAAGGCTCCTTCCATTGCAAGGGTTTAAGCCAGGAAAGCATCATTCTTCATTAAATTAGAAGTCTTGGGTTATATAGGCACTGTGTGACCTTGCAAACACAGATTTTGTACTTGCCAGTCACATCCCAAAATTTTGCCCTGTGATGAATGGCATGGTTGATTCACAACCTGAGCCAGCTCATTAAACCAGCCCAAAGCTAAACATTTGCAACAGCCTAATCAAACAGCCATAAATTCCACCTGCCCTTAATTGTGGGAGTAAATCTGGAGCACCAGGCTCTGGAGGCAGCTCAGAGGAAACTCCAGTGGAAACAGCCCAGAGTAAAACTGGCAATTCCCACTCACAGAGCCCCTGATCCCACCTGGAAACACAACAATTCTGCCCTGAACATTTTATTCGCTTACTCTGTTTAGACTGCATCATAACTGCTTATGTTCAATGTCAACAAGGCTTTATTAAATATCTGCTTTGTGCTCTCAGGTTTATTTGGTTTATAGGTTTTGTTTTCATCTTTTATTTTTCAGGGACACTGGTGCAGGGTTTTAGAGAAGTGAGCTGGTCTCAGTAACTGTGCCCACCATTCTTTACCCTTTACCCTATCCCACCAAAACTCAAAAATATTTTCTTTTCTTTTTTAAACACATATTTAAAAGCAAGAGAAGTATATATAAGGTAAAAATACATGACTATTTTTTAAAACAAGGATTTATAAAACTCTTCCAGCAGATATTAACTGTATCTGTCAAGTGATTTGTTTTAACTGTTGGTATGTGTAGAGACAGGGTTTAATTGATATCTGAATGGTAAAAATAAATACATTTTAGGATTGAAGGCACAAAAGCAAATGAGATGTTTATACTGGCTTGTGGAAGGTTGCAGCTATGACACAGCAAACACTGGAAGTGAATATGGGTGAAGTTCCTTGGATTCACACCCAGTTCACCTCAGCTTTGTGAGGCACTCGGGGATTGATCTCCAGCTCTACATTAAGGACTCCACCAACCCTCCCTGAAGGCACCAGAACCTTCTCTGAGGAGCAGGGAGCACTCCAGGAGCTGCAGGAGCATCTTTGCTCCAGAACATCAGGAATTCAGCACTGAGGCCACAGGGAATGCACATTGCCAGTGCCAGGAACAGCTCAGCTGCCCTGCCCTGCACCATGGGCTGGCCTTGCTCCAAACACCTTGGGAGAGGTACCAGAGGACAGCCAAGACACTGCTGCTGTTCAGCCCTTTCTTCCCAAAAATAGGAGGGCAAAAATACTGACCCAGCAGTCAAAATCCACAAGTCATCATCTTACTTCTAACAGAGTTTAAAGATTTTGGCTATTGAAACAGCACTGGAAAAAAAAATATATCAAGAGGAAAACAAGTTTAAAATAAATACTATTAAATTAATAACCCTGAGTAAAAATGAACTAACAGCCCTGCTGCTGTTATTAATGGAATGGAGTGATGAGTGATGTTCTCAAAAGATGAGAGAATCTCAGGTCTGTGAACTAATGGCACCAGTGGATATTCAATGTTGAACTACAATCACTTCTCAGAGCCATGGAAAAAAGCAGCAAGAGCAGTGTTTACTTTAAATTCTGAAATAAAGCTTTTAGGAGATCCTACTCCCCGATACACAAGAAAAAAATTTAAAAAAAAACAACAGAGGAAAAAAAAATAAACCCGCTAAAAGGCATCCATAGTTGACAGCAAGAAGAAACTAAAGCAGAACAAACTCTTACAGCACTCTGATGTGCTTGCAGTAAAAGGATGAGTCCTATTAAACCAGAACATCAGCATCAAAGGCAGTCAGAGAGGTTGAAGAGGAGCACTGGAGAAAGCAATGCATCTCCAAAGGATTCCTGCCAAGGAGGTGCCAGCTGTGCCAGGCACTCCCTGTACCAAGGTTGAATAAAACACCTGAAAATCATTGTTCTGCAGAGTGATGAGGTGATTAGGTGATTCTATCACAGTGATGCTGCTTCTTACAACACTGACAATTAGAAATATCCCAACCCTCCAGGTAAGGAGTCAGGCAGAAAGACAGAAACTCATGGGAAGATGGAGTACTGGCATTTTCATTCAGAGCTCATAAAACCTTCTTGCTTTCCTCTCAGTTCCTGTTTTCCCTCTCAGATAAACAAGGTAACACTTAGAGTTCCTGCCTCATCCTGTATTCCTCATGCAGCCAAGACTCCCTTGAGCTGCTGGAAATCCCTGACCCTTGTGGGCAAACACACAGCCAGGGAGCCAAGGGCAGAGCTGCAGCTGCCTGACAGGCAGAGCCAGAACTCCAAACAGATCTCAGCCAGGGATGGAAAGGGGAAAATAAATACCCAAACAAACAACAAAATCACAGCAATTTCAGCTTGTGGTCAAAATGAGCAATAAAACTGATGGGTTAAATGTAAAAAAAAACTAAAATATTTTTGCCACCACAGTTGTGTCTTTACCATGTTACTTTCCATAGAGTGCACACACAACCATGAGCAACTCCCTGGCTAATTAAGATGTTATCTTTCCTCTGACTAATGAGGACCTGACCTGCACATATTTCAGAGGTGTGCACTGGAGGGAAACCCCAGCTCGCTCCCACACCTGCAAATCAAACTGTGCTGGCTTGGAGGGACACAGTGTGAAAGACAGAATTCCCATGTCCAGCCCTGGAGCCAGGACAGACAGGACAGACAGCCAGGACAGACAGAACAGACAGGCAGACAGGACAGCCAGGACAGACAGCCAGGACAGCCAGGACAGACAGGACAGACAGAACAGACAGGACAGACAGGACAGACAGCCAGGACAGACAGGCAGACAGGACAGACAAGACAGACAGGACAGCAGGCAGAGGCAGGCAGCAGCCACTTCCTACTTTTACAAAGCACTGTCATCTGGAGGAGTGACAACATTCTCTAAAATACAGCTGAATAGTGAGAGGAACTAACATCAATCTGCCCTAAAACATCAAATACTGCCTTAAAACATCAATCCGAGAAGAACTGCAGTAGCTCAAACACTGCATCAGTTCCAACAAGCACCACCAAACACCCCCACCCTGTTTCACTTGCTCCTCTGGGGTGAGGAGTGAGGAAATGGAGCCATGAGGAAAGGTCTTTGGAGCATCCAGAGCATCCCCAGGCTGCCCAGCCCAGCCCTGGCCCTGCTCAGCTGTCCCCAGGTGTCACCTGCCCTTGGAGCAGCAGCCTGAGCATGGAGTTCCCCTTCCAAGGGACAGAAAGCCCTGGCTCATGTCCCTCTGCACAGACTGAAGGCCCTCCTTGCCCTGGCACCAGCTCCCTGGCCATCTCCCTGGCTGTACAAGCAGATCTGCAGTGCAGACACACAATCATTAATCATTATCTTAGGCTCTGACTTTAGCACCCTGCCTTTGGCTGAGCACATCAGTGCCTGGAGAACTTGCACACCCAGTAAAAGAACTATAAAATATCCTACTGCCATAAGTCCCAGTTGTACCCAGGCATCCCTAGCATGGATATTTTTCTGTCTGCAGTGTTCTATGGTTTTCAGAATTACAGTGTTTGTAGTGTGGACCAAACTCTAAGAGAGGGTCCAGTATGCACAAGACACTGTTTTAACAGCTGCAGCCAGACAATCAAAACTTACTGGGAAAACAGAATGCAAAATGAATAGGCCTGTGGATGCTGTGAAAGCAGCCCATAGGCTTTGCAAGGAATTTCCTTTGGGCTTATCCCAAGCAGAGGTCTCATGATCACTGCCCTGGTGCTGGAGACCAGTCCTCATTTTAGTGTGAGGTGGTTTCAGCCCCTCCAGCAGCATCCTTCTCTCACAGGGCTCAGACTGCCCTTCCCTGCTGACTGTGAGAGCACAGCCCTTCCCCAGGGAGCTCCTGTTCCTCCCTGGCTGCAGGGGCTGCTGTCCTGGACCCTGCTGCACCTGGGAACCTGCTCAGCCTCTGGAAATGGCCACAAAGAACAGCTGAGTGGCATCCAGGGCATTCAACATGCAGCAGAAACACCACAAGGAAAGGGAGCAGACCCATAAAACAAAGAAAGAGCTCCAGGTCAAGGCCCTGCTGTGGGCTCCAGACTCCACCAGGCAGAAGTGGCCTTCCTTCTCCTGGGAATACCCTTTTCCCTCACACAGGTTGCCTTTGAGATCTCAAAAGCAACACAGAGCACAGAATAGGAACAACCCTTGGGGCTGAGAGGATAGAGAGAAGGGGTCAGAACATCCAGGAACAGCAAAGCAAGAGCAGTTAATTGTTCCTGAGCTTGATATGCTTTTGATATTTTGCTTTTGGTAGGTTTTGCATATCCCCTCCACTGGGCATGGTGATGAACTGCATTTAAAGCTAAAGCCATTTTCCTCCCTGATGCACAGCCCTTGCCTTGGAATTCACCACCACCACCCCCTTCTCTGATTTGGAAATGCAGTCCCATCCAGGCAGTACAAGGAGATGTTTTGCTCTGCACTCACACCAGTGCTCTCCATTCCACACCATTTCACAGCTGCAGTCAGCACAGGCAGCCTTGAGCAACCCAAGGAACAGAGAACAGCCTCCCGAGGCAGCTTTGAAAACCAACTTTCCTCTTTTCTGCTCCAGTGGAACAGTCTGGGAAATCTGCCTCCACAAAACCCGATGGCCCCACTCCAAAAACCATGGAAGAGCTGGAGATCCCCCACACCCAGAGCAGGGACAGGGCAAGGTCAGGGTGTATTGATGGCTCCTGTTCCAGGAGATGCTCACATGAGGCAGCACTCTTAAATCAGAGAGTCTGAGGGAGCCTGGGGCCCTCAGTCACCTTCACATCCATTCCCTACCAGGGCAGTGGTAAATCTCAGGATCCTGGGGATGGCAAGTATGAATGATTGCTCATAAGCTCTTTGGGGTGTTTGAACAGGTACTTAAGCACTGAATTGTGGTTTGAGTTATGTCTGGGCACTGCAGCTCTCATGTCCATGGCCAGAAGGTGCCATGTTTATTGAGCACACACAGTCAGCCCAAAATGCCCTGGATATGTCACTGCTAATTCATCTTCCCATGTGGCCTAAATAAGCCCAGGCCTTGAGAGACCTAGATTTGATCCAGCCAGACATAATTTGGAGTCCAAAAGTCCCAGATCCTGGATGATGGATCTCAGATCTCTCCAGAGCAGGACTCCAAGCAGAGAAAAAGAAACAGGTGAAGAAATTCAGCCAGAGGGCAGCCCACCACAAAGAAAGGTGTAGCCAGCTCAGGCCAAGGGGGGATTGAAAATGATCAGGATTGAAAATGATCAGTGATCAGGATTTGGGGACCTGGATCCAGCACAGGAAGGACAATTTATCTGCAAAAGCTCTGCTGGTGCTGTATAACAACCCTGGCACCTGCAAGGCTGAGTGTCTGTATGAGAACACACCAGAGGGCAATGGCAAGGCCTGGCCTCTCTAACCTGCTTTACTGTGGACTGCTGCTGTCTGCTTCAGCTCTTCCTCCCTTCCACAAAAATCCTCCTTTTTGTCTCTCCTTTTATTCTGATTCTTTCCCCCACAAACATCTGCCACAGATTCTTTCCAGCTGTTACCCATTTTTTCTGCAAAGATCAGGAGGTCCATCCACAAACTCATCTCCTGGAAAGAGAAACTTGCTTTTCTATTTTCTTGCACTGAGCATATTTTTCCACTTTGTCTGGGGACTTCCAGGCAGGCAGTCATACAAGTGCAAAATATTCCCAGATGCACCTGCAATCAATGGGGTTGCAGCAAGGTCTCCCTCAGCAGATTTCCATGCCATCAGTGCTAAACATGCACTGTACCTGCCTGGCCTGCTAAAATCCCCTGCACTCCATGCTCTCCTCACTTTGCCCTGAGTTTTGCTGCTGTTTTCCCCACTGCTGAGCTGATTCTGCCCTGTGGATTTTGGGGATTTCACCAAACTGCAGCACCAGGCTCAGAACCCTGGTGGGTCTCACACACAAACCCATTGATTTGGAGCTCCAGATCAATGGCTGAGAGCAGCTTTTTGTGTAAAACCAATATGGATTCTTTCTTGCAATGGATTTTCCCATCAGGTTTGTGCTGGGCTGCTGAGTAAAACACAGCAAGGTGATTTGTGCTCCCTGCCATGGTGTGCAGATTGATCTGTCCCAGGGTAAAAGGTACCAGGTGCTGCCATGGAGGCTGCAGACTTTTCTGTCACTTCAAGGTTTTAAGGGTTGGGGTTTTTAGATCTGTCTTAAAAGAAATAGGGATCTTTTCCTATACCCTTAGTGAACATAAAAGGAAGAGGTCAAAGAGCCAAACAGTTTAGAAGGAATCTGCAGGAGCGTACATGACCAGACCCAGCAAGCCCAGAGAAGAGTCATTTCAGCCCTATCACTTTTACACTTGCTTAAAATTGTAAACACACTGCTTAAATGTGCTGAATTCAGTATTTTGCTTTCTCTTCCTCAAATGAGAAAAATACAGGTGTTAGCAAAGACAACCTGAGGCACAGAACCCACTGTATACAAAACTACTCTACTTGGAAGTGTTTTAATCAAGACTTTCTCCTGTAAGACCCCTAAGTTAGACAGAGAGAGTGACCCAAAAGCAGGGCACAGTTTAATTGCCTGACCCAGGGCCAGCTGACCTTTCCTCAGCCCAGTGCTTGGCCGGCCAACAGTTTCTTGGCATCAAAAAAGACTGAGCTGTGTTTAGTCACTTTTCATTTTCTCACTTGCACACTGTGTTTGGTCATTGAAGGACAGAACACACAGACCTGATGCCACAAAATTCCCCAGGGTATTCTCTCTCCTCAAATGGAGAATTGCAGTGAATAGCAATGAGGTTCTTAGAGAAAGAAATCCTCCCTTCCTGTAAAGTACACAAAATCAGAAAGGACCATATTTTTTTTTCTCCTTCTCTGAAAATTATTTATAAGAATAGATTTACAACAACAAACCCAGGTTTTCTCTAGAATGGAATATTTCAAGCTATGTTCAAGGTACTATTCACGATAACTTAGTAATTTTAGTGCATTCAACACTCTCTTTGAAACCAAAATAAAGAAAAAGCATATGAAATATGCTTAGAACTACTTGTATTTCCCTTATTAACAGCATATTTTCCATGCCTTATTTATCCTTTCTGCTGGCATATCTGCTGCAGACTTTGAATCAAAGCAAAGCTATACTCTTTTTATTGCCAATTCTGACTGGATCCCTGATAATAAACCATTAAAATGACAAGCAAGTATATAAAACAAATGGAATCACTGATGCCCATCTATCACACTTCTTGACTATAATAAGCACATCTCTCCCTTTTCTCTCTTGTTGTACATCTGAAAAGGACTTTATTTTTTTAACACAAGTCATAATTCAAAATTATCCTACTTAGGCATCAAATCACATCTACAACTAACTCTTTTTGGAATTTTATACTACATTCTGCGCAAAATTAGGTGAAGGCAGAACTGGTGCTCCTTTGGGTAAATGCTCATTCCATTTCTCTGTTCCTGGACTATTTTAAGTTGCTCTAAGCTTAATGAAATTTAATGCACAAATATTTCCTGTAAAAAATTAAATGTCCAGCAAAACTGTCAGTTCTCTATATGAATTATTGGTCAGCTCTAGGGGAAGCTTCTGCATGGATCTGTGTTCCCTAGGGTCTGTACAGGCTTTATCTCAACCCTGTCACCTGTACAGCCACAACCAGGTTTGCTTCTTCCAAATTTTGACCACATTATTGAAGCTGTCCCATGAAAATCTCTTGCATCAAGCCAGGAGAAACATTCAGTTCTTTTTATTGAGCATTGCCTGTCGAGCTGACAGTACCAGCCCTGTAGAACATGAACTCAACACCTCCCAAGCATCCTCCAGCTCTCCAGTCCCTTCAGCTTTTACTGTCAGAGAGAGTGGAACCCAAAACCACCAAAATGCAAACCTTGAGCCCATCCAGAACGCAGAAATTACCACTTTGGAGAGCAGCCCTTGGGAAATTCCTAACATGGCATTTCTCTTCAATCCCATGGAAAATGAGGGCTTTCCACAGAATGCACCCACTGCAGATCTCAGGGCACTGCAGGCATCTTAGCAAGCTGAGCCCTTGTGGGCTGCTCTTAGGAACACCCTATGGGACCCATTCCAGCTGTGGAAGAAACAGATTTGGTTTTAAAATAACAGAAAAAAAACTACAAAAGAATTCACAATCTAAATTAGAACCTAAATTGATTTGCTTTGAATGTTCTTAAAGTGTCACCCCTTGTACTGCCCAAGGAGTTTGGGCTGAATTCTCAGCATCATAAAGGAACTCATCAGCTGGGAGGTCTCAAACCTGGAGCAGTGAAGAGTGCAGGATATGCACACCCATTTTAGAATTTGCACCCCTGGCATTCATGTGCTGCCTTTATTTCTCTTAGAGCAAAATCCCAGAAGTTAAACAAGATTGCTGAATTCTGAAATTTCTCTGCAGAGAGACCATATTTGTAGAACCTTCTAGTAATCACCTAGAGCTTGTAGAGTTTTGTTTAAAACCTGCTATCCCTTACAGTCCTGTGGACATTCCTCCTTTCTGCTGGCCATTTAGCAAGGATCATATTTGTATTTCTTAGCAAAGCAAACCAAGGCACTCCCCCAGGCTGAGCTCAGGCTGTCTCAGCCCAAGGCTCTGCAGCAGCAGCAGGACCTGGGGCTGCTCCCCCTTGGCACTTCTGCTCCTGTTGCTCTTCCAAAGACACAGAATTTAGTGAAGCTGCCCCAAAGCTGCCCCAGCAGCCCCTTCCCACCCCCCAAACTCCAGTCAGGGCTTGGGGGCAGCAGCAGCCCCAAGGCTGGCACTGGCTGGGGGTTCCCAGGTGATCATTCTGATTTTCAAACATAAGTTTTGCTTTTAGCTATATGAATCCCCAAACCCTGGCAGACGTGTAATTGTACAGAGGCAGAATTAGGAAACATTTCAGCAGCTCAAAGGCACCTAAAAATGGCTTTGGCTTCACCTCAGCACATTTCAGTGGGCACTGGACAAGTTCAAAAGCCCTGCTGGATAAAAGGCCAATGACTCCAGCTATGGACCTCTGCAATAGACTGATCAGTCTGAAAACATGACACAGAAATGTTATCTATGCTTAAAATAAAAATTATAAAAAGGATTTGATGCCAAAAACCTACTGCATATAAAAAGTAAATTAAAACATGCTGTTCAGAGTTCTACAAGATGCCTTAATTTATTAAACCTACCAAATAAAATCTGCTTGAACCTATTCCTGCTGTCCCTAAATCCAAAGGAAAGGCACCCTCCAACCCAACTTCTGGCTTAACATTATAGAGAAATTAGGTTATACATGTTCTTGCCCCTTGAAAATATTGATTATCTTTGTTTACTTTCCTGCGGGAAAGTCCTGTCAGCATTACCAAAAGTTATTTCAGAGAACAATCCTATGTTATAAAACAAAAACAGCTCATCATTCTTAAAAATGCTAAGTTTAGAGACATACATCCACTTTCCAGCTGCCAACAAATCAGGGACACCATGGCTTGTGGTTACATTTAGGGTTAAGTGAAGACCTTGAAGAAAGATGGTAGAGACAACAGCCTGATAACTGCATCTGAAGTGCTCAGGATTTTTTAATCAGCTGTGTTTTTAACAGTAAATTTTAAATTCCCTTTAACTGGGCTGTCCTTTGCCTCAGTTGCTCTTTTGCTTTGTGAACTTTCAGAGCTCACATCCTCCAGCTCTTCTCCACTGCCACAGAAACAAACAGGAGAAAATCTGAAATGTGAGACAAGCTCAGAGTGCAGAGCACTGCAGCAGATGGTTACAAAGAGACAGCAAAGCTTACATGAAAAGGAATTTAAAAGCAGAGAAAAAAGGTTCACTGCTGCTTCCATTCAAGGGGAAATGAGGGTTCCCCCCTCTCTTGAACATGCTGAGATCAATGTTCAGTTTGTTGGGACTCACAGAAGTGCTCAAAGGTGGCCTTGCTGCCTCTGTCGTGGAAGCAATTTACCATGAATATCACTCAGAGCTGCTTCCAGGTTTTGTCATTTCATAACTCAAGGTACAATTTAAGGGGAGTTCCAAATTAATGTGAGCAATACCTTTAAAGTCAGCTTTATGGTTTCCAAAACAACTGATTTGTGAACTGGAGGGGGAGGCAGGGGGGCACACGAGCAGCGGAGTTTATTGTGTCAGAATAATACAGAATATAGCTGGGATTCTTTTGCTGCTGCCTACACAGGCATGAGAGCACCTGAGAATTCTCTCCACGAAGGCCATTTTGTTTTCTTGTATATTTTATCACTTTCAGAGGTTTCAGACTGGTTTTCATCAGGAAGAGAGCTGCTCTCCCTAAGCTGCCTTTGAAATGCACACAAGGGAAATTATTCCCATTTCAGACCTGCTGACCCAAACAAGCTCACCAACAGCAAGCCCCATGTCCTGTGTGCCCTCACCTCCTGTCAATAAGCTTTCAGCTGCTTCCCAAGTCCCCCATTTGCCTGGCTGATACCTCATCCACCCACTGCCTCCCAAAGCAAGCAAGGATTGAGTTCTGCCAGATTTCCCCCCTGGAGCAGTTTTAGTGTAGGTCTGTTACCTCGAGCTGGGGATTTTCACCAAACTTGGGGGAACTCTGTATTTCTGAAGGCTCTAAATTACTTTCAGCTTCAGTGGAAACTGGCACTGCCTTGGAAAGTAATTAGCAGGGGGCTGATGAAGATGCACAAGCAGTGACACAGGTCTGCTGGCCACAGGTGTGCCTGAGCTGAGTGTGAAACAACATCTTGAATACTCAGTGCAGGTTTGGTCACCGCAATATAAAATATTGAGCCATTAGAGTTTCCAAAAGAGGCCATGGAGATGGTGAAGGGCCTGAAGGAGAGGCTGAGGGCACTGGGCAGGGTCAGCTGCAGCAGAGGAGCTGAGGGCAGAGCTCCCCAGGGCTGCAAGGGCAGCTCCGAGCTCTGCTCAGGCCAGGGCAGCCCCCGGAGTGGCTGGAGCTGGGCCAGGGCAGCTCAGGCTGCAGAGCAGGGCAAGGTTCTGCTGCCCCCAGAGGGTGCTGGCACTGCCCAGGCTGCCCAGGGAATGGGCACAGCCCCGAGGCTGCCGCAGCTCCAGGAGCCTTTGGGCACCAGGGACGGACAGGGGGGATTGCTGGGGGGTCTGGGCAGGGCCAGGGGCTGCATCCATCATCCTGGGGGGATTGTTGGGGGGTCTGGGCAGGGCCAGGGGCTGCATCCATCATCCTGGGGGGATTGCTGGGGGGTCTGGGCAGGGCCAGGGGCTGCATCCATCATCCTGGGGGGATTGTTGGGGGGTCTGGGCAGGGCCAGGGGCTGCATCCATCATCCTGGGGGGATTGCTGGGGGGTCTGGGCAGGGCCAGGGGCTGCATCCATCATCCTGGTGGATCCCTTCCCACTCAGTTTATTCTGTGGTTCTGTGATGTTATACAAAATCAAAACCAAACAAACCACACCCTCCTAAAAGAAAAAAAAAACAACTCAGCTTCAAAACCCTACAGCTTGCTGGGTCTCAGTCTGAATGTGAAGGATGTGAGGGTGTCTCTGATTCCATTACACAGGAGATTTGAAACCCACACAAGTGATTTAGGAGCCTTTTGTTGAGTGTGACAGGGCTGTGCCTGCAGGCAAAGACAAGCCCAGTCTTCCCAGTGGAGAAAGCTCAGGAGATATGTGGCTCTGGAGGGAAAGGCATCATAGCTAAGAACAGGGGAAGGATGACAGAAACTGGAAGTTGCAGACATATGTATAGAAAAAATGGCTTTTTTTAACCTAAATTTAAGTCTGAAACCATATTTGAGCTTTTACTTTTTATTTATTTCAACATTCTACTTATGAATGCAGTAATATAAAAGCAATTCAGCCTTAATTATAGTGGTTTAGCTGAGTTGCTATAATTTTCCTGTCCCTTAATTCTCCCCATGTTTATAACTATTAAAGAGCTTAGGCTCTGGTAAATTTTTTATTCTTCATAATTGCCAAGCCTGAGCAGAGCAATAAGAGCTCCATGCTTAGCATTTCCTCATGCAATCCAAAGTCACACTGTGCCAAATATCAGGCACTTGAAGCAAGTCCCTGTGGGTAGCAATGTATCTGCTTTAACTCATGGCACACGAGGTGTGGGATGTGGATTTTGGAGTCACCCACACACCCATTCATCCCCAGCCCACCCAGGGCCAGGCTCCTATTTTTATCCTCTTGTTACTCCTTTGTTCAGCATCACAACTCACTTTTTCTACACCTCTACTTTACTGGAACAATTCACACTGGGAAGCCAGGCCTGAGGAACTCCTGCTTGCCCCCATGTCCCTGGAGAGGGGAAGGGTGGCAGTGCCAGGGAGGGGGAGAGGATCTGATCCTTTACTCAGGAGCTTTCTCCTCCCAGAAAAAGGGGGATATTCCACCACACTCTCACTCTCCTGTAAGGAGAACTCTTGTTTTCTCACAGGAAAACAAGCCACCCTTTCAGCAATAAAACATCCCAATTGTGGTACAGCAACCTGCAGATTTTACTTTAAACAGACAAATAATTGAAAAAATGCATTTCTTTTAAGGTGGGGAAAACCTTAGGCAGCACACAAGAATATGGGAGGGACTCAGGAAATTCTTTCAGATGTTGCAAGCTCCCAAATTAAAGGAAAAAGTCCCTAGCTGCATTTGAAAGATGGCTATTTCCTCAAAATTCCCATTTGATCACATAAAACGTGGCCGCTGGTGATGCAAACAAACATTCCTAAAAACCAACTCAAGGTTTTGCGAGCAGCCCAGCTCCCCCAGAGCACGAGGGAAGGGAGGTCCACATGCACCCCTGTGGGATCACTGGAGCCCTCCCAGAACCCAGCATCCAAATGGCTGCATCCTGCAGGAACAGGCCCTGACCATTTTATTTTCCCTCCTTTCCTGTCTAACTTTAATTTTCAAAGGTTTTTCCCAGGGCCCTTTGCTGAACTCTGTTGTTTTACACAATCAGAGCTGTCCTTTTTCAGAGGAGACTCCTCATTGTCTGTTCTGAGCCTGCCCAAGCTGCTTTTCCCTGCAAGATCCCCATCCCACGTCCCCCAGAACAAACCCTCAACGCACAGACTGCCTGGGAAGTGCAGATTCCAAGGCCAGTAACCAAAGACTTCCTCAGCAGGGCCCAAATCCCCAACTAACAGCTTGTCACAGCTTCAGTTTACAGAGTTTATAATTGTTTGGGGAGGTGCATTACAGAGAAATCAAAATGATAACAATTCTCCAAAAATTGCAGCGGGTTGTGCACAAAGATTAAACAGCTTGGTCCTATTCTCACTGGGAAACTGGAGGCTTAGCAAACATGGAATTAACATTTTTAATATTGTGAAGGGGAATTAATCAGCTGATAAATACTGGGGGTGGGAATCAAGAAATAACCTGATCAACAGCAGGTATTCTGCTGCTATCTGGAGGCTGAGGAGGGAAGGAGGATTGTGTTTGTGAAGGCTCAGCAGGGAGCAGAGCTGGCCTGGGAGATTCAGCCAGCAAGGCAGTGACATTAGGGGTACAAGGGGTACAAGGTGGGGCCAGGCAGTGCCCACAGCAGGAGCTCTGTGACCCCTCTGAGGGGATTTTGTCCAGGGGATGTGGTGCAGCAGGGACAGAGGCTGGGAATCCCACCTGGTCACTCACACACACACAAAGAGGTGAGCGGAGCTTTCAGCAGTCTCAAACCCAGCCACTCACCCAAATGTTAATTACCCCCAGAGTACAGCACATACAGCACAGGCTTTGTTCCTTTTCACTTGTAAGCAAAGTAATTTCCAGGTGGTGTTGCCATCGTGCTTAATTTAGATTTTGTAACATCCTGGAAACCCTGACATGACGTGAATGATGGCTCTTAAAACATACTCCAAAGCTGCCTGAGAGCCTTCCACTAACTGTAAGAGGAAAAGGAAAACAGGCAGGGCATCATTTGCTTTCTTATCAACGATTTTATCATAAATTTACTTTTTTAAAAAAAAAAAAAAAGGAGGCTACAAAAATAGCCCTGCATCACAACTAAATATTTGCAGTTAACACATGCAGATCTGGGTAACATGTTCATGCCACCCCTGAACAACCAACATAACTTCCAGAAACTTGCATCCATTCCTGAACAAAATCAGCATCTGCCCAGCACTGGGTAATGCAGGATCAATACAATCTGCAGCCAAGGCTGGATGTGTCAGGGAGCTTCAGGTCCCAAAGGTCAGGTGGTGCCAGTGAAGAGGCTGCTGCCCTAGCACAGCTGGGCTGGAATTCCCACCCAGCTCCTGAAGAAGTTTTACATTCTGTCTGAGCTCCCAAGGCTCCACCACCTGTGTTGGAAAGGTGGAGCAGCTCAGGAGACAGCAGCAGGGAAGGCAGACAGAAGCTGTATACAACCCTGGCATGACGTCCAGCTCTGAGAACACTGCCTTCAGCACAGCAAAGTAACAGGAATTTACATTTCTGAGTGGATTAAGCTACAGCTGAATACTGAGCATCTGTGGGGCCAAGTCTTGTTGTCACAAACATTGTACTGATCTGAGCAAAGCTGGGGGCAAGGAAGGCAGAAAGAGGGCTGTGCTCTCCTCAAGTCACCCACAAACATTCCATTCCTACAATGCTCCACGGCAAGCTGACAATTCCAGCTCCCTGGGCACTGGTATTTTATTAACCTTTTAAATTATCTAAATGTTTGCAAAAATTGTTGTCATTTTGCCACATGCTTCCTTTTTCACTTG
The DNA here is from genome assembly GCF_028551555.1 of Melozone crissalis. NCBI lineage: Eukaryota > Metazoa > Chordata > Aves > Passeriformes > Passerellidae > Melozone > Melozone crissalis. Next base: position 20,477,722 of record NW_026535785.1, on the reverse strand, counting down.
AGCTTCATAATGCAGAAGTGACAAGAAGTGGGAAGAAAGGTTAGAAAAGCCAACCAATCCCAGTCTGGAGTACAATTATCACAGTACTTCAGTTTCACAGGGCAGTTCTGGCTTAGTAAACATAATGATAGCTTTACTCCAAGGTATAAATGAGAGGGCATTCATTTGCATTACTAACACACCTTGACAAAGGTTCCAAGATCAAAGACAAGCTGTCAGCATAATTGTAAAATAACACTTTTCCCCATTTTAATTACTTGAAATAGCTTTTCTGTATTATTAATAACATTTTCCACCATTAGAGCAGAAGTTGATTAAAGGCACTGCTCTGTGCACAAACACAGAGGAGGTTTGCATAGCGTGGGAATGACTTAGAGATGTGTCTGGAGCACACTCTCAAGCACAGGGTGGGACTGTGGGGGTCTCCTGTGCACCAGGAGTTGGGCTGGATGGTCCTGGTGGGTTCCTTCCAACCCAGGACATTCTGTGGTTCTGTGTTTGTATTGAAAGCACAGAACAAAGCTAAACAAATGTGCTCCCTTCAAACCCAGCCATATCCAGGCAGTTTGAAGCACGACTCAGCTCCCTCTGAGAAGTTCCCAGCCCCAAGAGGCAGCTGCTGTGAACCCAGACTGAAAGCCATGCCAGGCAAGCAAAAAGAAAAGATTCATGCCCACCAACCCCCTCATCTGAGAGCAGATCACCCTCCTCACAGAAGGAGTAAGTTCTATTAGGAAGGAATTGCTCCCTGTGAGGGTGGGCAGGCCCTGGCACAGGGTGCCCAGAGCAGCTGGGGCTGCCCCTGGATCCCTGGCAGTGCCCAAGGCCAGGCTGGACACTGGGGCTGGAGCAGCCTGGGACAGTGGGAGGTGTCCCTGCCATGGCAGGGCTGGCACTGGGTGGAATTTAAGGTCCCTTCCAGCCCAAACCATCCTGTGAAGAAACTCTGTGATCTCAAGTCTGATCCAGTGCCCCCTAAGCCTCTCTCCAGCACTTTCAGGGCATTCTGGAGGAGTCCCCACATGCAGCTGCTTTACCCACAGCAGGTGATGGGCATGCCCCAGACATCCCATGGCTCATTTTCCCACCTCACAATCTTACACTTCCTGCCCAGAATAAGGACACCACAGAAGCACAGCCCTGACCATCAGGGTTACACAGCCCTGACCATCAGGGTTACACAGCCTAGGCCATCAAGGTTACACAACCTAGGCCATCAGGGTTACACAGCCCTGACCATCAGGGTTACACAGCCTAGGCCATCAAGGTTACACAACCCTGGCCATCAGGGTTACACAGCCCTGACCATCAGGGTTACACAGCCTAGGCCATCAAGGTTACACAACCTAGGCCATCAGGGTTACACAGCCCTGACCATCAGGGTTACACAGCCCTGGCCATCAGGGTTACACAACCCTGGCCATCAGGGTTACACAGCCCTGGCCATCAGGGTTACACAGCCTAGGCCATCAGGGTTACACAGCCTAGGCCATCAAGGTTACACAACCTAGGCCATCGGGGTTACACAGCCCTGGCCATCAGGGTTACACAGCCCTGGCCATCAGGGTTACACAGCCTAGGCCATCAAGGTTACACAACCTAGGCCATCGGGGTTACACAGCCCTGACCATCAGGGTTACACAGCCCTGGCCAGCAGGGTTACACAGCCCTGGCTGTACAAAAGCAAGTGACACCCTGCTATTGCACCCCCCCAGTATTGCTGATGCATCAGTGTAACAAAATAATCACCACAAAAGTACCCACGGCTGTAATAATTCTTCTCGGTTTGCCGTGTCCTTCTCTCCAAGAAAATGCCTTGCATTTGAGGCTTGAAGGATTAAGTGATTTAATAGGTTTTTGCATCCCTATCTTCCATGACTTCCCTTTGATAGCTCTGGTCCAGCCTCAACACTCACTGAGCCATTTCTGCAGATGATTAGCTCTCTGAATACATTTTGCATTGTTTGATTGTATTTAATAGAGGAATACTGTAGTACAAGACTAAAAACAAATTAATTTACAATAGATAAACTTTTATGGTAGCATTTAAAAAAAAGTAAACAAAAACTCAATTTGCTTTACATGTGAACAACCTAGATGTTTTTCCAAGAGATGAACAAACTGCAGGCATTCCATAATCCCCAAAGCAGTGACCACAACAGCTCACCAGTGTTAGACTTGTCATTTGTTCCAGAGCACACACAGCAAGTTACAAACTTCCCTCAGTGCTGAGTGTGGTGATTACACTGATTTTTCCCAAGCTGCCCTGCTCTGTGCTGGAAAGGGCTGGCACACTGCAGTTTCTCTGTGGAGAACCATCATCACTGCATCAGCTCATTAGCAGCCCAGCAGAGAGGATGCTCTTGGAGTGCTTGTGTAGTTTCCTGCTAAATAGGGATACAGCCCATGAGTAACACAAACATTTTGTAAAAAATCAAACCAGCAAACAAACAAACAAAATATTAACATTCTGTGATTCTCTAATTTCAGTTGTTGGACACCTCTCCAGCCCAAGCAGGGCCAGCCTGTGGCTTCCCACACCTGGGAGAGCTCTGGGTATGTGTGCTCTGACTGTTGCTGTGTCTGATTTACATTCAATGGAAAACCATCCCCATGAAAGTCACTTCAGTACACTCAGCCTCTAAAGCACAGCCCTTGAGGCACAGGCAGGCCAGGTACACTGCAGGACACTCTCCTTCCACCCCTCCCCGAGCTAAAACTGCACTGCACACAAATGCCTTCCAAAAAACTCCTCCTATCAACATGAAAAGAGTCTGAGATCCCAAAAAGCAAAATACCCCTTCTCTGAGAGGTTAACATGCCTCTTACAACAGGAAAATTTGGTACCTGGCAATCTTAGAATGCTTTAGGAAGCTGGGATTGTATTTATTTCCCATCCGTGTGAGGGAGGGAAAAGGGCTCTTCAAAACTAGTTTGTTGCTCAATATGGTCTTTTGCAGGCCTTTAACTTTTTTTGTTATTCATTGAAATTTATAAAGGAGAGCTGAGAGTCACAAATGGAAAAGAGATTTGACTGGCAGCTACAACTTCAATTTCTATGAGAAATCTCCCTGGAAAACAGACTTATTTTATCTCGGCCTCACCTTCCAGGAACAAAACCATGACAGTTACACTCACTGTTCTCTTGTGTACCCATCCTCACACTGGAAATTACAACTGAATTACAAAACAGATTGTCTGATACTCATGAAAATAAAATTCATAGTCCACTCCACTCCAGCTAATTAATTTTCTTCAAACCACATCCCAGAGTGATCAAATGAGACATGAGCTCTTTCATGAGAAGAAAATCCCACTGGAGTTCCTGAACATCAAATGTAACAAACACCAGCGTTCCAACATTTGCATCACCATGTTTGAACCCCCATGTTTGCATATGTAAGCACATTTGCATGCGAGCACTATGTTTTATTAATAGTGATTAATATTAATATTCTAAGGTGGAAATGGGTTCTGAATTGATGCAAAACAGGCTCATGCCATGAGACAAAAGCAGATTGCTCATGGTTAAGGTCACCAAGAGAAGAGGACACATGAGCACACTAAAAACAAAGCAAAGCACCACCTTCCTGCTCCCAGCACTTACTGCTCACAACAGCACCACTGTGAAGCTCTCCAGCACAGCCCTTCTTTTGTCTGCCTGGCCCTGGGAACCCTTTTGCACATTTTCATATAGTTAATATTAAAAATGATAACTTTAGCTTCCCTCATGAGACCAGCTCCAGAGCTATTTTCCCTAAATAATGGCCATCTGTTCGGAATGACCTCCCCAAACAACTCGCTTTGTTAACGGCAACTCTGCTGCAGTTAATTCACCAGTGGGGATTGCTCCAGCCAACTTTCCACGGGCCTCTATTGTTATGAAAACCTATTATCAAGCAATTAAATGACAGCAAGAACGCAATAAAGTACAACAGTTTCACTTGTAGCATTATCCTGGGTGCTGATGTTAATGAAAGGCTATCGCACCCCTGACTGCAATTCCGAAATTCTGCCAGACAGGAGAAAACTCCCATCAACAGCAATTTCCATTCTTAATGGTCTCAGCAATTACAATCCTTGCCTAAGCCCCTCCCCAGTATTTCACCCCAAATTAAATTAAGGACAGCTCTGAGGTGATCCCTCTGCTGGAGCCGGGCCCAAAGGACACAAAGCCCGGCTTTCCCAAAGCTCAGCCCATGTGGGAAGGAGTTTGCTTCCCTGTCACACAGGTGAACCTCACAGAGGAGCAGCCACAATCCTTCCTCCTCTGTGTAAATGAAACAATAAACCAGCCTTCTGAATTCTCTACTCTGAATTTGTCTCAGTAGAAAATAAAGAAGTTGAATTGCCCTTAAAGTGCCCCTCTGGCAGGCTGCACTTCTGGCATGACACCTTTCCTTTCCTTTTCTCATTTCTAGAGCTAAACATAAACTTAAATAAACCTCTTTGAGAAATGAGATGCACATAATTGCCATGAATACCACAAGGTGTCTAGACCATTTCCCCTTTCTAAATTACACTGGGTTTGAAATGTACACAATCACCATTTTGTATTTCTGATATAAAACAGAGCAGTAGGTCTTGAAACGAGTTATGGGTTTTTCTCCCCGCCATGAAAGTACAAATCTATGTTGACATGAAGTAGTACTTTCCCTACTGCTGAGAGGATCCAAGTGCAGTCATGCTGCTTGGCATGGATTCAGCTAATATGCATTTCCAGTTCCCCTGCCCTGACAGAAGGCAGTATATTTACCAGCCTGTGTGTGCAGTTAGGCTAAAGTGTTGTTTTTCACTGGGACTCATAACCTCTCCTCTTTGGAATATTTATTTTCTTCCTAAGATGCCATAGGGAAACTTTATACAACTTACTATATCACTTCTCCATCAATACTACACCCAGGTTTCTTCCAGGTAGCTGGCCAAAACAACTGGGTGGGAAAGCTCCACAACAGAAATCACTGCATGAGAGAGAATATGAATGAATTCTTTGTTCATAAGAAATTTTAGGTTGTTTTATAATTCAGCTTTTATAATCCTGACATTAATTTTATCAGGCAGAAGTGTTTCACTCAATCTAATTACAGGAACAACCTGCAAGTACAGTGTCCCAGGAAGGGCCCTTCAAAGGGAGGTGCTTTCCAAACCAAACAAGAAATACAGGATTCGGCTATATCTCACCTCTTAGAGGAGATGGAATTGATTTTGCTGTTTTCTAGGGAAAAGCCACAGCAGCTGCCAAACAGGAGGGACAGTGTTGGCTGTCCCTCCAAACCCACTCCCCTTTGCCATGCAAGGACAGAATCTCTCTTCTTTCCTCTGGGTCCACAATCCAAGCCAGAAATAGGAAGAACTAATGTGGTTCTTAATCCTCCTCACTATCCTTCATATAAAATATCTTCAACTAGAATTATACAACAGAAACTTTATCCTTAAAAATTGGAAAAAAGCAGAAGAGAACCTCATAACATATAGGAATGTTCCCTGTGCACTGAGAAAAAGAAACAGGAAAATAATATATTAATCTAATAACACAGATAGGATTGTTTCTTGGAAGAATATTGATAATAAAGCAGCAGAGAAGAGTTGTGTTCTGTAAAACAAGTTGTGCTCACATGAGAGAGACCTGAACATCACTCATGCTGCTGAGAGAAAACCTGTATTTCCCAGCTCCCTCACGAATGACAATTTCATCTCTCCCAACTTTCTGTTGTCAAGCAAAAGAAATATGGTGTAGACTTGTATAACAGCCAAACAACTGACATTTACTTTTGGTAGTCCCTCCAAAGTTGTGCACTTTCAAAACCAATATTTTTGACTAATAACCTTTCTGTTTCTCATCAGAGCATTTGTTTGGATCTCTTTCTGAGTCCTGGCTTATTGGAAATACCTTACCAGAGTGATTGTGTCCTTGACAAACACAGTGTGATATGGTGCCTCTCCTCTTGACACCACTGAAATTTCCCAGCACACAGGAGAGCAATGGAACAGAGCTCAGTGTTTCCCAGGAGCTCCCAAGAGAGAGTTTTGCCCTTGAGTGTTATCCCAATGAGCTGTGCCTGTGTGCATTGCAAGGGACAGCTGTGACAAAGGTCCCCAAAGCCAAACCATGCACTGAAGGACATTTCTGAAGCTGCACAAAGGGGGTTTTACCCCTTCATGCAATGGCCTGTCTGTAGCAGATCTGGATTCTGGGGTTTGTTTAAAAGGGGATCAGAGATGGTCAGTGCTGTCTTTGCTCTTTTGAAGCAGGAAGTTCTTTTGCTCCAGCTGTGCACAGCTGTCCCTCTCAGCATTTCCTGGCCCTGGTTCCTGGGCATCCCTGGCCTTCATCCCCCCTACTTATATCCAGTATCCAGGATCTTCCCTCCAGGACCTCCCTTCTGGTCTCTCTTCTTTCCAAGACCACTTCTCACTTTGGGAACATTCCATTTTCAAGCCCTGCTCTGCTTTCCAGAGTCCCAAGGCCTCAGTTCTCCCTCTGCAGTCTGAGTACAAAAGCCCAACAAGTGCCTCCCAATCAGTAAGTCTGGCTCACGCCTCCCTGGAGGATTTGGGATGTGCCCCTTGTCTAATCCAGGCATTGTAAGACTTTACAGCTGTCCTGTAGCAGGCTGAAAGGCAGACGCCACCTGTGAGTGCACAATTTGTCCCACTTACAACACTTTGGTATGAATTTATTAAAATATATGATGAATAGTCAGCAGAAATTCCTGATTAGACCCCAATCACAGAGTTCCAGCCAGAGCACAAGCACAGGTACTGCACTCCTGATTGAACCTGCAGGCAAAGCAGGCTCTGCAGGAGCCCTGCAGCACACTGAGGGCTCTCCTCACGCACGTGGTCCATGTGAACACAGAGCCTGAGCCATGCTGGCCAAACCATTTGTGTTCTGGGGCACTGACACCCCTGAGAGGGGCTGCAGTGGGGGTGAAATGCCACATCTGGATTCTATTTTTGACATTGAACTTCCATTGGAAACGACAGCCCCAGCCAGGGGCATGGCAGAGGAAAGCAGCGCACAAACACAAACGAGATGATTAAAAACGTGGAGGTGGATGCTGAGAATATACAAATCAGAGCACTGGCTTTGCTCTTGTATCAGCACAAAACCTGACTGGCCCAAGGGAACTCAGTATGGCTGAACCTACATAAATAATGAGCTGTGAAATCAAGCCTTGAATAGCAAATAATGCACTTCATGATAGTGCTCATTTCATAATATTGCTGTACTACCTGCCTTCTGCATTAGCCTGCCTTAGAGTCAGGGGTGAGATGAGTACACAGCTGATAACCACCTCATCAGTGGTTACATTAAAACACATCAAATTAGGCTCTGCAGTAAAAGTGGGGAAGCTTGCAAATAAGAATTTTTTTTTTTTTAGATCATACTAATGATTTTTTAAAATAGCTTTTGAGACATCTACTCACTTGATTCACCTCTAAAGGCAGGGAGGAGGCAGGGATGGTTTTCTTGTCCCCCCACCGAGTGCCAGTGAGCCAAGCTGATTGCTGCACACATCATTTGACATCCTGCAAACACGACGAGCAGCAAAGGCAGACAGAAACGTTCTCAACACTTGTCACATTCCCTGCTTGGTTCTCACTGAGCTGTTTGGCATGGAAATGTGGGGAGAGATGGAGCTCTGAGAGACGGAGCGCAGGGAGAGCACCTGCGACAGCGTCATCTCCTTATTAGCGACTCTGGATTGGGAAACTGAGACAGGGAAATGCATCACCGTGACACTTCTGCTATTGCCTGTTACACAAATAAAGAGGAAGTTCATCATTAAATCCCAATTAAGTATGCCTTCATGGTTGTACTAAAATCCATTCATTTTCCAGGAAGCACGCAAGCACACACAGCTTCAAAGTGGCTGCAGCCCCAGCACAGACCCCAAGCTCAGCACAGCCCAGATTGCTCTGCCAGGCACGATAAACACAGAGAGCCCCTGTGCCTTCAGCCTCCAGAAACTGCTTATCACAAACAGGATAAGCACATAGACAGGCAGCGAGCTGGACCAGAAACTTCCATCCAAAAATGATTATGAAACACTTAAAATCTAAAGCAGCAAAGAACGCAAACAAAAAGAAGATTGAATTGCCCTAGGAGGCTCAAAAGAAGGACATGCTTGATTGGATTCAGATTTGATTGAGATTCGCCCTCATTCATTAAAAAGTTTGAAGATGTTCAGCCAAAAATTAACTCTCGAGTTGCAGAGCAGGGTACAGAGGAGCCATTTCTCACAGGCTGGATTTCCCACACAGCTTTCCTTACAAACCCATACCTGAACTCCTACGGCTACATAGGCACTCACAACCCACACATTAGCAAGCCACATTTGTTTTAGAAAATAAAGACACTCATTCAGGCAGCTGCCAAAGCCCCCAGCACCCTGGGTGTATGCACACACATCTCCAGCCCACAGCACTCCCAACACTGACATTCATCCCACTGTTGAACTAACATCCATGCAACTATTTAATTAAATACAGGTTAGTATAAAATTGGTAAAAAATCATACAGTTTATGACTGTATGACATCAGCAGGGCTGGCATTTATGCTTAAATTAAGTCCTGCACTCTGTATCCTGTAACTCATATGAAGTAGACAAGAATTATTATCTCCATGCCCTTCATAAATGGGAAACTGAGGTAAGGGAAGGTTGAGTGACTCACTCAAGAACACCTGAAAGGTTAGAAGTGATGCTGTTGTGAGGGATGAGTAGGAGAGTGGCTGAATAACTCCTTGTTTAAAGCCTGAAGTATGTTTACTGAAATTGAGTAAAAATAGGCTTTGCTTTTAAAATGGCTCGTTGGAATTTTTCAGCATTGTGTGATTCTTTTCTCTTGCCCTCCACCAGCAGCAAAGTTCACACACATGAAAGCAATATTTAGCATTGAAACCTTTAAAAGTTATTCTGGTCCCAGTGACGTTGACCTAAATTTAGAACAAATTCAAGGGTGAGCTTTATCCTGTAACCTCCACATGTTCCACCAGCCGCCCCTCATGCTCAGGCTCACAGCATCACCTTTCAGGGAGGAGGCTCTAAAGAACATCAGCACTTTGCCCAGCCCAGGGCAAGCCCTATCCCCACAATTCCCACCCTCAACACAAGCAAGTCAGCAGCACAAATCTGCCTTCAAAGTACAAATTCCTTGTGTTTGTGCCTAGATGTTTCCTCAATACATCAATTTATTTATTTAAGGTATCCATCCCAATCAAGGCAGGATAGATCATCCAAGAGCAGTCAGGCTCTGGGTACTGAAAAGATCGTACTTTTGCAGCAGAAAAACTAATTAAACTTGAAGCCAAGAAAACTCCAGGCATTTCCCATTGTCCAGTATGCACAAAAGGGAGGGACTCAAAGAACTTGCAGTTTCTTTTTGAGCACAAACAAGAGATGCTCCTGAGCTGGAGGAAGCAGGGTCACAGGGAGCTGCATCACAGCTATAAATAATTCTTATTTTAAGGCTACAGTTAAATGAAAACAGAAAATACAACTGACAGCACCTATGCTTCTTGTCTTTCTCTATATTCTCTTACAGCTGACCTTGAGAATATTTTATATTAGCCTAAGGGTGGAAAGAAATGTTCTTCCTCACTGCAATCATTTAATAATAGCTTGTCCTCCTTCTGCTCAATATGCACGCAGACACTGCTTTTGTCAAGCCTTCGGCAGGTGCTTTGTTCCCACTGAGCTGGTGCCCGAAGCTCCGGGAGTGCCCTGCCCGTCTGGGCTCCAGTTGCAGCAAGCGGCAGTGCCACAGCACGGGCTGAGCAGGGATGCTCTGCCACTCAGCAAACTGTAATTTACAGAGCCACCTCTGCCTGGGGATCCTGCCCCTCAGCCAAGGGGGAAATCCAGCCCAAAACACCATTAAAGTCAAACCACAATGTGAATTTTGATTCAACAGGGGTTTCGTCAAGAAAAAGCGTCTGCCAGCAGTTGGGCGATGGGGTGAAATCAGATTGTTAAATGTGTTTTGCTGCCGTTTGGGAGCGCTCCGGTCTGACGGTGTCACTGGTGCCTGATGGAGGCAGGAGGAGGCTCGGGCTGTCCCCGCCGAGCCCTGGAGCCGCAGTGCCCTCTCCCGAGCTCGGCAGGCAGCGGGACCCGGCTGCCTTTGGGAGTGCATCCCTGCAGGGGCAGAGCCGCTCTCCACAGCCGGGCCGGGCCGGGCCGGGCGGGGCTGGGCTGGCTCTGCTCTGCTCAGGGAGCGCGGGCCCGGGACGCCTCCGCGGGGTCGCCGTCCCATGTTCCCTTCTTGAAAACACCTTTAAAACAAGGCGAAATGGGCAATCGGCAGGAATGCGCTGCCCCCGGGAGCGGGACTGCCGCAGGCTGGAGGAGCGGCCCGGGAAGGGACCTGGAGCGCCGCTGGCCTCGGCCACAGGCACAGCCACGGCCACAGCCCCGGGCACAGCCACAGCCACAGTCACAGTCACAGTCACAGCCCGGCCACAGCCACAGCCCCTGGCACAGCCCGGCCACAGCCCCAGCCCCAGCCCCAAACCCAGCCACAGCCACAGCCCAGCCACAGCCACAGCCCGGCCACAGCCACAGCCCAGCCACAGCCACAGCCACAGCCACAGCCACAGCCACAGCCACAGCCCAGCCACAACCACAGCCACAGCCACAGCCCGGCCACAACCACAGCCCGGCCACAGCCACAGCCCGGCCACAGCCAGAGCCACAGCCACAGCCACAGCCCAGCCACAGCCACAACCACAGCCACGGCCCGGCCACAGCCACAGCCCAGCCACAGCCACAACCACAGCCACAGCCCGGCCACAGCCACAGCCCGGCCACAGCCCGGCCACAGCCACAGCCCCAGCCACAGCCCAGCCACAGCCACAACCACAGCCACGGCCACAGCCGCAGCCCGGCCACAGCCACAGCCCCACCACAGCCACAGCCACAGCCCCACCACAGCCACAGTCACAGCCACGGCCACAGCCTGGCCACAGCCACAGCCCCAGCCCCAGGCACAGCTCGGCATTTCTCCAGCCGAGCCACTGCAGGGGCAGCTTTAGGATCACGCTCCCAGCAGTGCAAGGGGGTAAAGGCCATGGGCAGTGCCCACAGTGCCCGCCCTGGCCCCAAACAGCCAGCAGGCACACCCAACTGTGTGCACACCTGGCTGCGGGCACCGGGCCTGGTGGTGGAGCCCCTGCAGCCACAGAGCAGCCCAGGGCAGGAGCCTGCATGCCAACAGGATATTGCCCTTAAAAACCATTGCAGCTATCTAGGAGCCTAAATATAGGCTTCCTTTTCAATAAAGCTAGTTAAAAACTAGTTATCTTAGTTTTTTCTATGATAACATAGTCTCTTGAAATATTTTTTCCTTCTTTTCTCTGTTCACATTCTCTCTTCCCAGCCCCTCTCATTTGGGTTCCTGATTTCGGCTCCAGCCCTGCTTTACAAGCTGATTTCTATTGAAATGGTGACAAATTCTTTCCCGTCTTTCTTCCAGGGGTTCATGAGGACACAGATGCACCATGCAGTTCAGTTTCAGAGGACAGTGAGTTTAAGGGACGTTTAAAAACCCAGTTTCATTTCTTTATCCTCATGCTTAGCACTGCATTTTTCCTCTGCTGATACACCATAATTGAGTGATGCACACTGTGACTTTATTTAGACAGAACTCATGAGTCATGAGGAACATGATGACAATGAACCAACTTTCAGGCAAGTCTTTGCTGTAGCTCTCACACCAAGGAGTTCAAGATCTTTCAAATCACAAAATTGTTAAGGCTGGAGAAGACCTCCAAGACCATCCAGTGAGTGATCCCCACCTTGTCCCCAGCCCAGAGCACTGAGTGCCATGTCCAGGTGTGCCTTGGACACCTCCAGGGATGGGGACTCCAAACCTCCGTGAGCAACCCCTCCCTGCCAATGTAGGATTAAAAGGATTTCTACACATTTATGTCTCATGTTAGCAAACCACAACACCTTGCTTAATTTAATATTTGCTGTTACCAAAATAACATCCAGATATTTCAGCTTTGATGCTCACAGCAGCCACCCTTCTCCATGATGCTTTCCTCTCATACATTTATAAACATCAGTTCTTCCCTTACCTGTTTAAACTGAGCTTAAATGAGCACTGCTGTAAAGTTTAGTAACAGCAAGAACTTCAACTACCAGAGCACCTTTTCATACCAAAACATCTGTGTTTGTGCACCAGCAACAATGATTAATGTCAACAGGGCTCTGGGAATTGTGTTTGTTAATTAACTGCTGCTGTAGAGCTTGCAGGCAGAGTACAAAACATGACATTCCTACAGGGTGTACACAAATACTTATTATTTTCCTTATGCAAAAAATCCCAATGGAAGACTTATTGTTTGGGTTTGTTTCAGTTAACAGATGAAACAGTTACACTTCCTGTTGGGTATTTTACAGGAGGGTCTCCACCAGCAGAACACTGGAGAAGATGAACAAAGGAGGTTGGGTTTCTGTACTTTATCTAAGTTAGGTCACCTCTGGAGAAAGGCTGTGCCTGTTCTAAAGGCAAGTGTGATAAATTCCGGAAGGGGATTATATGATACAGCTTTCTGTGATAGCAAGAGATTGAACTCACCGACCCAAATAGGCCTCTCTGCTCTTCTCTTGCTAAAATGCTTCTTCCCAGGCACTGCTTATCAGCACCAGGTGTACAAGGAGAGTCTGGAGTGACCCTTTAGGCAGGTGATGCTGACAGGAGCCAGGACAGGCAGCATCCTTTGGGGCACCACCTGAATCAGCTGCTGCTGACAGAGCTGTCTGCTGCTCTGCAGAGCAGAGCCCTTTGCACACCCAGCTGATGGGAGAGCAGGCACAGCTCCATGGCTGAGCTCTGCACACCAAACAAACCCCCTGAAATATTCCCCAGCCAGGAGCTGATCCATAGCCACAACCTCTCCCTGTGCTCACTGCAGAGCCCTGCTTGCCATCCCGGGCCCTGCGATGCTGCTGTAATTGACTCCATCCATTACCTTAAAGTGTTCTCCTGTTTATCCTGCCTTTATCACATCGAGCCACTGTAAAAATCTCTTCTGGTTTACATCTTCCCTGTGCTTTCAGCAATGCTATTACTCCTATAATAAGCTTAATGAGGACACTGAGTGGAAGAGTCTTCACATAAATCATCACAAGAGAAAATGCTCCGGAGATGCAAACAGCAATGTCACACTGCCCTCTGTTGAAATTTAAGACACTAAAGTAATTTGGAAACTTCTTATTTTAAGGAGCAGAGGTTAATTATTTAATATTTTTAAACTGCAGCATTTCTTTCCAGCCATTAGAGAAGGTGATTATTTTTTTCCACGGATTACAACGTACATATTGAGCTAAGTGTAATGAGCTGTCAGAGAGAGAAATCCTTACATCCCTGCAGTCAGGGGGGCAGCAGGAGGGCCTGCAAATTCTGAACCTGAACAATCCTTTCAAAGCTCAAGACTAATCAAAATAAACTGAGCCTTTTTAGCGCCTGAGTCATCAAACCCAGCCTAAAGCCAGGCTGGCTCTCGCCAAACCCCATCCATTGTCACAGGGCCACTTCCTGCCACAACCTGTGGCAGCCACTCTGTCCTTCAGAAACATTCCTGCAGGGAATGCTTCTCCCTCAGTAAAAGGAGTGGCACCCCGGGAGGATGTGCTGAGGGTCTGCAGGAACCACTGACATTTGCCCTCTGTGCTGCACAGGACTCTCCTGCTGCACAGCTCATCCCGTCTCTGCAGCGCGTTAAAAGCATAAAATACAAATTGTTCTTCTTCTATATTTATCAGGTTGTGCCATATGTCATGTTTTAAAAGTCCCAGGTGACATCCCATGATTACAGCACAAGGTTTTTGACAGGCACAGACCCATACTGCAATCAGCCCCCTTTGCTTTGTGCACATTGCCCCAGAGTAGGGTCAGGGTCGATGATCAATAGAAGTGTGATACCCTGTGTGCAGCAAGTCTGTCCTTAGGTACAGGAGGAAAATTAGACTCTGGGAGAAACAAGTCTGTTTTCTGACCCTGTCCAGCTTGAAATCACCCTTAGTGGGGTGGAATTTGGGGAGAACACCTTTTGGAATGACTGGCAGGAGGCCATTGCAGAGAGGGGAAGGTGCTGGAAGGAGCAGCTCGTGGCATGCTCAGAGCTGGGCAGGGCTGGCAGAGCAGAGCTGCCCAGCACAGCCTGCCTTGCACTGTCTGTTTGTCCTCCTGGGGCCAGGAACAGCCTCCGCTGCAGAGAGAGGAAAGGAGAGCAGCCCTGCACTGGCATCTGGCTCAGGAGGAGCACAAAGGACTGGTGTAATTCAATCGTGTGCTTTGGCTGCCAGCAACAGCACAGAGCCCTCCTGAGACCCCCACCCAGAGCCAGCGTGGAGCCTGAGCTGAGGCACATCCATCCTGATTGCCTGAATGCACATTTTTATCATATGGGTGACATTCACAAAGGCAAAGGCAAACAAGGCTCTTCAGAATGCATTTCTAGTAGAGATAATGTTTTCTACCACAATGACAGCTACAATACCAAATCCAACTTATCAGCACTCTTCTCTGATCTAAAAAGTAATTCATCAGCTCTATCATTGTAACTAATAAGAATATGCTGTAAAGCCTCAACTTTGAAAATGAGAGTCAAAAGCATTTGTAAGAACCCCATGAAGTTTCCTTCCTTATCTCTCATTTGCTGCAGACATCAGCCTTTCTTCATTTAAATTACAAAAGTAAAGAATGGGGGCTTTTGGTGACTCTAAAGATTTCTGAATTTCAGTGCTAAAAAATTGTATCCTCTGCAGCATGGCCCAAGAGGATTGGACATGAAGCAAACTATTCAATATGTAAAATCAAACAATCAGTTATTTTCATTTCAGCACTGCTAAAGCAGGAACACACAGTGGCTGGCTCTGCTTACAAAACTCTCCCAGGCCTGTGAGAGAGTGAATGACCATCATTTTGGCCTCCCCTGCCCATCAGGGACAGGCATTTGAGGCCACCTGAGGACTACAGGATGATGGAGTCTGAGCATCCTCTAAGCAACATTAGCTTTAATTACACATATACTTCTCCCTGGAACAAAGGTGCTCATGAAACCATCCTGAGCTCCTCCCCTTCTCTTAGGAATTACATCACAACAGTGATTTGCAGACCAATTACTGGTGTCACAAAAGAACAAACTTTATATCAGAACTGAGGTAGAAATCAAACTTACCTGACCTATTTATTATTTTTCCTTACCAGAACAATGTATAAAAGGGAACAAAAAAAAAAAGTATTCTGAAGGCTAAACATTTAGACACACACTAAAACAAAACATACCTAAAGCCTGGAGGTAGCAACATCAGTTGAAAATAGATGGAGGTTAAAAGCAGCCTTCCCCAGTAGCTGCCAGATACAGATCTAAGGAAGAAACTTGGTGCATCCAAGTTTTATGCTTGGAGTCCAGTTCTAGCAAAACAAAACTGAGAAAAGAAATGGCACCCTGGGCTACCAAGAATCCTGTGTTAAACTCATGGCCAAGCCCACATCAGTCTGCAGGATT
Organism: Melozone crissalis; assembly: GCF_028551555.1. Lineage (NCBI taxonomy): Eukaryota > Metazoa > Chordata > Aves > Passeriformes > Passerellidae > Melozone > Melozone crissalis. Next base: position 20,462,198 of record NW_026535785.1, on the reverse strand, counting down.
AAAGGACATTTTAATGCTCCAGCTGAATAGCACTTTACCTGCTGCTAAGGCCATGTACACAACAGCTTTACAGCACTCTTTGTGTTGACTTTTTAATGTCAACCCTGAAATATTCAACTGGAGTTCAGTCTTTAAGACTTGAGATCATTCAAACCAGAGTGAAATTTCAGTGAATAGAGAGAAATTATCGGAAACACTGAGGGCAGGAAGAGGTAATTAAGTTGTTGCAATCCAACAAGTCCATATAGTCCTGAACTGGTTATGTTATGCAGAACAGAAGAATGCCCTATTTGATAACAGTTAATTCCCAACAGTTGGATGCCAAGCTAAGTGCAGGAAAAAGCTGAAGAAAAGATCACACCTTTCCTGTGCTTGTAACACCCAATCAGTGCTAAAATACAGATTTATATCTGCAATAGGTGTTAATGCCCTTTCGTTTTTACACATGGATGACAAAGCCACACAAAAAACCCAGAAGTACCTTCAGTTTATCTGCTCTCTTCTCTTTTGCTTCTACAACCATAGCTTTCTGAGTCTCTTTAAAATATGACTTTCTAGTAGTCCAGTATAGAATCATACAATCACCAGGTTGGAAGAGACCTTTAAGGTCATCGAGTCCAACCCATGCCCCAACACCTCAACTAAACCATGGCACTGAGTGCCACATCCAGGCTTGTATTAAATGCATCCAGGGATGGTGACTCACCACCTCCCCAGGTAGACCATTCCAGAACTTTATCATTCATTCTGTGAAAAACTTTCCTTAGTATCCAACCTAAATTTCCCTTGGTGCAGCTTGAGACCGTGTCCTCTGGTTTGGTCAGCTGTTGCCTGGGAGCAGAGACAGACCCCGCCTGACTACAACTATCCTTTCACTGAGTTGTAGTGTGATAAGGTCACCCCTGAGTCTCCTTTTCTCCAGGATAAACACCCCCAGCTCCCTCGGGTGTTCCTCACAGGATTTAAGACAAATCCTCTCTCCAGCCTCGTTGCCTCCTCTGGATGCTCTCGAGCATCCCAAGGTCCTTCCCAACCTGAGGGCCCAGACTGGACACAGCACTCGAGGTGTGGCCTCAGCAGTGCTGAGCACAGGGGAAGGATGATCTCCCTGCCCTGCTGGCCACACCATTCCTGATCCAGGCCAGGAGCCATTGGCCTTCTTGGCCACCAGGGCACTCTGCTGGCTCAAGTTCAGGCGGCTGCTGACCAGTGCCCCCAGGTCCCTTTCTGCCAGGGCACTGTCCAGCCACTCTGTCCCCAGCCTGTAGTGCTGCAGAGGGATGTTGGGGCCAAAATGCAGGACTTGGCACTTGGGCTTACTAAACTTCATTTTATTGGACTCTGCCCATCCCTCCAACTGCTCCAAGTCTCCCTGCAGAGCCCTCCTACCTTCCAGCAGATGGACACAGCTCCCAGCATAGTGTCATCTGCAGATTTACTAATGAAAGACTCAATGTCCTCATCCATGTTGTCAATAAAGCCATTGAACAGAACTGGCCCCAGCACAGAGCCCTGAGGGACACCCCTGGTGCCTGGCTGCCAGCTGGATGCAGCACCCTCACTACCACTGTCTGAGTTGCCCATCCAGCCAGGTCTGAGCCCAGCACAGAGTGCTCCTGTCCAAGCTGCACAAGTACAGAAGACCAAAATATATTCAATTCTCTAATCTTCCTTTGCATTAAACAACTTTGTCTATTATAATTTGGTCCCCATGGTTGGCTTTTCCCATGAAAAGCTGGACCAGACGATCCTTGAGGTTGCTCCTAACACACTATTTTATGATTCTAAGATATTCAAAAAAGTCTTTCTCTTTGTCTCTCCAGAAGTTCTATATAACAGCTCTTCCATGAAGCTAACATTTCCTCAAGTTCCTTCCTCTTTGAAGATGGAGAAGTTGAGGGGAAGTTGATACCTCTTGAACCTGCTTGAACTTCCAAAGTCCCATCACCTCAGCAGTGCACACAGCCTCAGGAGCTTTGGGGTGCACAGCAGCCAGATGTTCAGCTGGGTGAACTAACTTCTCATAGCATCTGACACTGCCTTTCATTCTGAGTTGTTTTATTTTTCTTTCATGCTCTATCAGCTGCAATCAGAATAATAATAAAAAAAAAAAAAAGGAAAGAAAAGCCCAAACACAATGGGCACTTTTCCCTTCAGGTTCAAATTTCTTTGCCTCTTAATTAAAGGTAAAGTGCAGAATTCCACAAAAGTGTCACTTTTTAAGGGCACTCTCTAGTTGCACAAATTTACTGTTCCACTCCTGTTTCTGGGAGGATCTTTCTTGTTTGTGTTCCCTGAGGCAGCCGGGTCAGCTCAGAGCCCAAAGCAGAGCATCCCCACCGTGGCTCAGGCATGGCCAGGGCAGGCTCAGCCCCAGCTTAATCCCCAGACATTTCTCTCAGGCACCCACAAAACCCAACAGAACATTTTGCTGTCTGTGCCAGGGGTAGCAAAGGCCTCCTGTTCTGTTCATGTTTTCCAGGTAGTTTGTGTTGAATATTTAGGGGGGTTTAATGTCAACACAGTTTCAATTAAACCCAAAGAGCACAGCAGCCAACCTGAGGGGGCACACGTTAAATCCTGAGGTACTGAGCAAGATCTCTAGAGAAATACCTTGTGGAATTAATTTATAACACTATTGTGTTTTTCTGAATAATATTGCCTGTTACATATAAGGCACCTATTTAAGTATTTTCCCTTTTCTCCAGCCTCCAGAAAATAAAGTTTGAAAAGCATTCTTCTCTTTAAAAGCTCTTTTTGGTGTTTTATATGAGGCCTGAATTTCTCCTACAATTACTCAGATAATTTATCTACCAAAAGTGTAAAACAGATAATTTCCCAGCTATGAAAATACCAGTATTCCACTTCAATACGTGCTGTTATTTCCTTGCCTACTAAAAAAAGCAGCTGAAACCATTATCTACCTGTTACAAAGAAATTTCAACTTTCTAAAAAGCTTAGATAAGTAAAACTACCATTCTCAAAGGTCTACTTGAAAGCAAGTAAGGTACATCTTATATTTAAAGGTGAAGTTTCTTCTTCCACCCTAAGGGCTTTATATTCTCATCTTGATGTATTAATTAAAGCACATTTGTGGTGAATTTTTAATTATCTCCCTAATAAATGGTATCACAAGGAATAAAATGGTCTCTTCACAAGTCTCTCTAGACTCCCCTGTGCCTTGGAAACAACACTCATGGCAGCAGAGGAAGAATGCAAATTGCTGGGAGGCCTGTGAATGCTGATGGGCAGGGACCAGATGGCTGTCTTGCACTCTTTCTTCATCAAAGAGCTCTGCAAAATTCTGCAGCTTCACTTGGCCACACAAAAAGATACGAGTCTCCTTCGTTTCTTTCTGAAATACAGATATTTCCTTCCACTGAAAACCAGATCAAAGGAGGAAGGGGTTTTTGTGAAGCTGATTCCAATGTGCTTTTCTCTGGATCAATTTTTGCTCTGTCCTCCAAGGCAGAGAGGGAAAGGACAAGGGATGAGGATGTGGAGAAGGACATTTGGGGTGTTTCCACTCCCCAGTGCTGTTACCTTTTGTTTGGAGAGCAAAGCAAACCCGTCCCCATGGAGGGGCAGCCCCGGAGCCACAACAGCCCCGCGTGGTCCCTAGGGTGTCACCTCCAGGAACCTGTGGCTGACAGTGAGGCGTCGTGACTGCCACCAAACCCCAGCCAAGCACAGGCACGCTCACAAGCAGGTCCAAAAAAATGGAAGAATGACCACAGAAAACCACAGAAAAATTGCAATTTGCTGTACAACATCAGCCAGGCACTCCCTTGGGAAGGGACACGACTTCTGCCTGTGCAGTGTCAGCACAGAGCAGGTGGGAAATGGGACATTCACTGTTCAAATGGCAGAGAATGCTGCTTTTTTACCCCTACCTATGTACACACAAGCACAAAATGCAGAGAAATATTTGATTCTTATGTTTCTTTGCAGGAGGTTTTTCACAGAAGACTGCCCAGGCCCTGCCAGACACAGTGTACAGACACATCTTTATCAAAGAGTGACACAGGTACACAGCCTCAGCACAGGGAATTACACTCCCCCCTTTCAGAAGGAGCTAATAAACGCCTCTGGGGGAGGTGACTGTTGCCTGCCTTGCTTTTTATCACCCACCTATCCCTCCTGCAGAATGCCAGTGGTCAAATCCAGCCAACATTTCCAACCTGCTGTTAGAGCATTGAAAGAGTGGAGGTAAGTATTACTAATTCCCTCAGAGCTGAGGCCATAAATCCATGCTGTTGTAAATGCTGGCAGTCAATTGGTATCATGCAGTTAAAATCCTGTTTGCTGTTTCCAAAACAGACTCTAGCCCAGCCTCAGTACCTCTGGCCTGTTGCCAGACACTTTAAATACAGGGGGAAATATTGGAATTCATTACTGCTATACAGAATTCTTCATCGATTAACAGGGAACATATGACTATTTCTTTAACCACAGTCTAGCTGTTCTAATCAATTTTGTCCACCTTTAGTTAACAAAGCTATTTCAGCTATGCAGAGCAGCAATCTGGAGTAGCATTTTTAAAATGCACATGCAAAACAAGACCTTAAAGCCACAGCATTACATAGAAGAGCATCCATGGACTACAGAGAAGGACCACAGCATTAACTGACCATTGCACATAGTTATTTGTGAAATTGAGCTTCCTGTGTTTATTGTGCAATGTTTGAAGGTCTTACAAGCTATGGATAATTGGGAAGAACCAGGATCACCTGACCTGTGAGACACTGATAAATTTCTTGTATACACATGGAAGAAATTCATGAGCAGGCATGTAAATAACCCTTTCAGGATATTTAATAATTAACATCCCCATGGCATTTTCCTGTTCAGCTAAAAATTGTTACTAACTATGCTTTAGCAATTCTATGTTTTCCAACCTGCTGTCTCTTAGATTCAAAGACTTCAGGAGTGCTGCAAGACTTCTGCACTCACCAGTTTAGAAGCTACTACTCATTCAAGATGCTAAGCAGAAAAAAAGTCAATAGGAATTGTATACATTATGTATTGTCATTACATGCTGGCATGATTCCCTTGCAGAACAGATTAGGCTGCATCTCCAACATGTTGATTTGCTAATAAAGCATATTAATTTGTCTATGACAGTTATTGCCTTGAACCACCACAAATTAAGGATGAAATAATGTATTTTATTTTTAACATTTTCATTTATATGCTCATCTGTTGAAGTACAGGCATTATTTTCATGCAGGTTATGATGTGGGTGAATCAGATTCACTTGCTTGTAAAGTCTTAGTAGCTTGTAATTAAATTGCGTATTTTATATGCAACACAGGGCAGAGATTTATGGTGTGTGCACTGCCCTGGCATGTGTGCAGCTTCCCTTGCAGACCTGCACAGCACAGTCACTACAAACCTCTCTTTTTACGCTTAATTTTCCAAGTCATGGCTGATTAGCATTGGCCTCCAGAGCAGGAGCAGAGCCAGGCTCAGGGGATGCCTGACACAGGTGTGCTGAGCCATCCATTCTGACACCCTGGCTCACACACACACACACACACACACACACACACACTCACACACACAAACACACACACACACTCACACACACAGGAGGAGCCCAGCACTGCTGGGTTTGGGTTCTGGCCGTGGAGACCCCACAGCTGCTTCCAGGGCTGGGCTCCAAAGGCCCCTTGGCCAGAGCAGGTAACAGGCACAAGAACACCACAATAAAAATTCAGAGCATCTATCACAGCTCCAACTGCAAACCTCCCTGGGCAGGAGAGGCAGAGCACAGCCCTCCAGTCTGAGCAGCCAGCAGCCAGAATTTCCATCAGCTTTGTTCCTGCACAGAGCAGGAGCACAGCCACAGGGATGGGGACACATCCTCGGAGCTGCATTCTGCTCACAGCTCCTGCTCCCAGAAAGTCTGGGGCAGAGCTCCTCATCTGCATGTTCCTGTCTCATTTGTGCCCAGCTGGAACAGGAGCATTCTTCCAGCAGGTACAGGAGGGAGGTCACATGTGACAGAGCCAACCACAGCAGCTCCTGCCAGTAGAAAACCAGCTGTGGCCATGGAGTGACACCAGAGCTCACCCTCCACAGGGACACTGAGTGTGCCTGGAACCAAAGCAGGGGTGGCTTCATACAGAGGGCTGTGCTGCCATCTGCAAAGCAGTAGGTAGTGCTCAGGGTAGAGTTCAAGTGAAATAGAAATCTGTGGCACTTTAGAGTAGAACAGCACAGACAGCTGGAGCCAAAGTCACAGAGTGTTGCTAGGGAAGTATTCTGGAGAAAGGTTATTCCTTTCTAAATCACACTGCAAACAGAAATGTCTGGAAGCTTCTGAAGGCAGAGAAGCCTGCAGATCACAGACCTTTTTCCTCCCAGCTATAGATCCCTGTGAGGCATCAGGAACACCTCCAGCTTTCTCATAGAACAGTCTTGTCTCAAAGAAACCCCACTCTGGATGAGCCCCTCTCTCCCTTGACAGCAAATCAGGGACTCCAAATACCTATGGCCAACCTGTGGTCTCTGCTTCCTTCTGGTCCCTTCAGCTGATCTCAGAGCAGCCAAGATTTAGCTCCTAGGCAATTGATATTTCCACTCTGACATGAAACACATCAGAAATTACACCATTAGCAATCTCTTGCACTCATCACCCATTGAAGTGTCAACCTTTTGACAGCTGAATTGTCGAGGTTGTATCAATAAGTGACATTAATAAGTTTTTCCATTAATCCTTAGTGGATCCACTGGTTGCTAGGCAAACTTTTTATTACAGGATTGCATGAGATTAAGAGGTGCAAAAAGGCATATTAAATGGCAAAGTTGTCCCCCTTCCCCAGAGCAGTTTAACAAAAAGCCACTTACAAAATCAAGATGAAATAGTGTAGAAATTACCGGGGTCTTTGCTGAGGGGAAAATGTTTTGAGTTATCCACCATTTGGCTGAGTTTTACACAGCAAACTATTTATCAGAAACTTTGAAACAGTGATTTCTTCCTGAAAATTCAACATAGCAAAACATGGCTATCTGCCAGTTTCCATCTGAATTCCTTCAGATCCCTGAATATCAGCACAGCTGCATCAGCTCCTGAGGGAATACTTGCGAAGTAAGGCACTATTCACAGGAATCTGTCCCCTGGTCTGACTAATATTTACTCTGGGATACACTTAATTTATTAATATTCAGTCTCAGACATGTCTTCGTTTTCTGGGTAGACCTAAATTCACCTGAACAGCTGCACTGTCTGAATGGTGCCTTCATCCCAGAATTCCCATTTTTACAGCATGTGCAGCTACAGCTTTATGCCCTTAAAGGGCCTCTGTCAAGCAGCAGAAGATAAAACAAAGACCTGTAATTAAGCGTTGTTCACCTCAACCCCTGTGCTCCAGCAGCCCCAGAGAATAGCCCCTCTCCCTTTTTGCCTGGCTTTAGGACCTCCAGCCTTCCCCAACCTCCCTCATGCTCCTCACCACCCTCTAGACCCAGCAGAGGAACATCATCTCCTTTTCTTCAAAAAGGAGATTAGAGGATCAAAAATCTCTGAGCACCTCTCACCAGGAGGCTTGGCTTCCACCCTGAAATATTCCCTTTCTTTTAAGTGCAGGAAGGTTAATAATCCTTTCCCATTAAGCCTGTGCCACCCAGGAGCCCCACTCCAGCCTGCCATGGCCAGGATGCCCCACTGCACAGATTTTCTGCCTGCTCGGTGCTCTGGAAAGCTCACTCACAACCTATCTAAAATATTTAATGAGTGCTTGAAACAGGCACCAACGTTTAGTTTGTCTCCTGAAAAACAAGGGAGAAAACATATGGGTAATATGCAGGCTGTTTTGCAAAACAATAACGAAGCATCTGGTAACTTCTCCAGGAAAAGAAATGGAAGCTGAGGGGGTATTTTGCAAAACTTGGAAGCGTGCATGGGATGGTGTGCTGTTATCCAGCATGTGTCTAAACACACACAGTCTCCTAGCTCAGCTTGAGAGGAGATATTTGGTGTATTCATTGTAAATCTCTGGCAAGCACAGCACACGGCCACTCTGTTGCTGGCAGCAGGCACAGGAGGCAGCCCAGGCAGGAGGTGTGCCCAAAAACACAGAGCCATGGCTTGTGACAGAGCCATGGGCAGATCACACCTTCACTGTGCCACAGCCAGCAGAACAAACTCTCACAGGCCAATAGATTTTTGCCAGCTGGGGTGATACAGCTATGCTAAAATTCAGGTTTTCCCTTCATCTAAACTTTAGCATCAAGTCTAATTCTATCCCCTGCTATGACATATAAGCAAATTCTGTTTGTGTGATTGAAATCTGAGGCATCAAAAGTATGCCTTCCAGATATCCCTTTAATGGCATTACTACATCCCCATAACCATGCATGAAATGCCAATGTAACAAGAGTACATATAATGCACAACATAATGCTCACACCCACGGATTGGGGAGTGTGTGTTGAGCCACAATATCAGCCTCTACAACAGAGCCAGGCTTTGCCTCAGCAGTGGAAGAAAAGAACTCTAATTAGAGACCTGCAAGAGAATTGAAACCCAAGTTGTTATGAAAGGCAATAAAAAGGATCAATGCTGAGAGAGGGAAGGGCATGCAAGTGGAATACACTCAGCAAGGACATGATCAAAGGCAGGACAAATAGGCTGCAAACACTCTGTAATGTGCAAACACCTCCAAGGTGTGCTGAGAATCTGAGCAGCATCCTCCTCAAAGCAGGAGGCTGCAGGCACATTTGGCGTGGCCTAATTTGCCAACAGATCACAGCCAACTAATAAAGGCATTCCTCAAAGCCAGGCACGCTCTGCTGGGCTGGCCAGGCAGTGAAAAGGAGAGAGCTGCTCTCCTTGCAGCAGGCAGCAGCCACCCCTGCTCTGCTGCACCTCCAGCATGCAGGGAACACACCGCTGGGACACACTGGGGTGTGCAGGAGCCCATGGGGGGACACAGAGCAGCCCCACACTGGGGTGTGCAGGAGGCCATGGAGGGGACACAGAGCAGCCCCACACTGGGGTGTGCAGGAGCCCATGGGGGGACACAGAGCAGCCCCACACTGGGGTGTGCAGGAGGCCATGGAGGGGACACAGAGCAGCCCCACACTGGGGTGTGCAGGAGCCCATGGGGGGACACAGAGCAGCCCCACACTGGGGTGTGCAGGAGTCTGTCAGGGGGACATTCAGCAGTCCCAGGCTCACCTGGGATGGGAAAGGCCAGCTCAGGTCCCAGCTCAGGTCCCTGCTCAGGCCCCAGCTCAAGCCCCAGCTCAAGCCCCAGTTCAGGCCCCAGTTCAGGCCCCAGCTCAGGCCCCAGCTCAGGTCCCTGCTCAGGTCTCAGCTCAGGTCCCAGTTCAGGTCTCAGCTCAAGTCCCAGCTCACACCAAGGGCAGGGCAGTGCTGGGAGGGGGCTCAGCCCACCCCCAGCTCACACTCCTGCCCTGGGACAATCAGGCTGCCCGGCCAAGCCCTACATCCCACCAATCCCAGCAAGCACCTCAGAGGCCCCTGTAAGCCTCCATCTCAGCTGAAGAAATATTTTCTTTTAGGTGCAGCTCATTTCCCAAAACAATCCTTAGAAACACGGAGCCTTGGATGCTCTTCCTCAAAGCAACAACCCAGGCCCAGATTCCCTTTTTGTCCAGGAAATTCCACGGGGGAATGGCACAAGGGAACAGCCAAGCTACAGAGCTCCAGGGGGTTCCGGTGACCTCCAGCCCCAGCTGTCAGGCAGCTTTACCTGTCCCTGCATGTCCCCAGCAAGAGCAAAGCAGCCCACACTGGCTCAGGAAGGTCCCACACCATTCCCAGCTGGACCTCATGTCACTCTCTGTCCCTGAGCCTGTTTGATCTCTCTGCACCCATCACTGCAGACAGAGCCTTGGGCTCTGAATACTCATGTCCTTTGAAAATTAGAAGGAGGGGAAGGTGGCAGTTTTAAAAATTTCAGCCTTAACCCAAACCAGTCTTCTGTACAGTGCCTAAGCATGCAGAATTCCAAGGAAGAATTAATTATTAATATCTTAATGTAATGAGAGCTGCGGATTTCATCCTCCTCACAGCTGTCAGGGAAGCACAGATGCAGCAACACCTTGTGTAATTGGAACATTTATTTTACAAACAGTGCACTGGGCTGTGTTTTATCTCCTCTGATCCCTGTGTAATACAAGCAAGGCTCACCAATCAAGGCTCCTTCCCCTTTGTTTGCCCTTCAGACGCTGCAGAGAGCCTCTTCTGTGCCCTGCTCTGTGAGAGTGGTGTGACACAGCTGCAGCACAGAGAGCTTCTGTCCTGGCTTTAGGTATCCCCAAAGTGCCAGCTGGCAGCACATTCCAGCCTGGCCAGGTGCTGTTCTCCAAAAGATGCCATTGTGTACCAACAATTAACAAATCTATCAACAGATTTCCTTTGTGCTCCTTGGTACACAGAATTTAAACACACTGCAGAAGGGTAGCGGTGTCTGGGTGGCAAACAGAACCACATTTAGCTGCCAGAGCTGAGACAGGAACACAGCAGAACAGCTCTGCTGAGCCACAGAGGGATGGGAGCACACATAGATCATGATCCTGGGGAAAATCCTGCAGCCACAGCCAGGGCAGAGCCTGTCCATGGGGACACTTGGAACTGCAGAGCATCAGCTGCAGTGGAAACCTTGTCAAGTCCTAACCAGTTATGGCACTTCAAAGGGACATTTCTGGTGTGAGCATTTCAAGCTCAACCCTCCTGCTGTTTCTGGGGAGGTCCCTGAAGGAAGAACAAGCTCATTTTTCCCGGACAAATTTTCACAAATATTTTACTTTAAGATCAGGATACTTTTTTACTTTTTCCAGGATACTTTTTTACTTGCAGATAAGGCAAGTGCTGGGGAGCAAGGAGACAAAAACAGCTTTAATTTTCATGATAACCTGCCTGATTTTGAGATCACTTTATAAGTTCATGCCCATTGAGGATAAATATGGATTGGATGAAGAGCCAGGAAAATAGTGTGGATGATGTGAGGAGGGAAGACTCTTAATGATCTGTATCAGGCATTGCAGGTGAGCTGAGTAACTGCAACAGGAAACCAGGATTACCTGAGCAGGACTTTGGCTTCAGACATGAGAGGAGCAAAGGCTGAGGTTGGATACAACCACCTGGAGAATGGGCTTGTTTGAAAGGGAAGGAAAAGCAAAAAGGATTTGGGTAAGTGAGCAGCAGAATGTGTGTCCAAATATTACAACCTCTCCCCAGCCTTAGCATCACATCCTGGGCACAGAAACACCTTCCTTATTTTAGGAATAGGGGAAAAGGATGTATAAGCACAATTAGAGCACTAATTAAAGCAGATATCAAATTATGAAGGTAATTTACCTTGAGTAAGCCTGCAATCAAAGATCAGGGCAGTTTTGGAGGTCCCTTTTCCTCAGGGAGTCACAGCTGGATCTCACAGCTGGATCTGGCCGAAGTGAGCATCTCTACTGCCCTGAGCTGTGGCCACTTTCCTGACCAGCCAGCATGGCAGAACAAGCAGGATTTATATTTTCTCTGCCAGTGAATCCCTAAAGGTGGGTGAATTTACCTGCCCTAGCTGGCTGCCCTTCTCTGGGAGCCCACGGGGCAGTGTGAGACCCCCCTGCAGTGCAGCCAGGCAGGCTCACTGTGCCTCTGCCCTGGCTCTGCGCCCTCCTGATCCCCTTCCCTCTGTCCTTTCAAAGAGGGAAGTCCAGCAGCAAGGAGATAAGGAGGCTTTGGATCAGGGTCTGCATTCCCTAGCAAGTCCCAAGAGCTCAGAGGCTTTCAGCTGTATCCTATTCACATCTTTTCCTTGTCAGACATCCCTTGATGAGAACAGGGTCTGACAGGAGGGGAGGAAGAAGGAAATTACATGAGCAAAACAAAAGTGTAATTAAATTCTTTCTGCAAATGAGCAGATCAGGTCTTGGTTGTTGCTTTTCTTTCTGGCACATTCTGGAGAGTTCTTTCAGGAATTCTCTGCTAAATGAAGCTCAGAGGGCAGGTTAAGGGTTCCTTTTTCAGAGGAGGGGCAAAAGTCTGATTTCTTGTTTCACTTCCAGTGTCTCATGCCATTTGCACCAACGTGAGCACTGACAGGGGAAGCACAGAGTGTTTCTTTTCAGGGCTCTGAAATGAAAGCACCAAGGCCATGGCTGAATGATGCAGGATGAATGCACACTTCCACCCAGAGCCAGCCTCCCTGGGGTGCAGTCCTGGGCTGCCTCAGCAACTCTCTCAGCATCACAAAATGCCAGCTGACTGACACTGCTAGTGCTCCTCAGGCCTCTCATCAATCACAGCCCAAGCCTTTCCCAGGGAGTCACTCAGGGAAACAAAGCCATTCCTCCTGCTCATCCTGCTCTGGAGATTTGCAGTGCTTCCATCATTCTGAGTTAGACAGGTGCTTTGTTCCCCTCCTCTCACCACTTCTAGGTACAAACTGCTTTTGATTTAGCACCCAGATTAAATCTTTACCCCATCTCGATTTTCTAATTGGGAAAAGGCCTGAGGCAAATTCAAGGAAAATTGTCCCTGATTCCTTCTCTCAAAGCAAAGCTGTGACATTTCAGAAGTACACAGAGGATGTTGAGAGTGAGGTGCTTTCAACACTGCCTGGAGAAGAAAGACCATGAGGTCCTGATGAGAACACAAAGTGATGTCACACTGAGCTGCTCTGCTTTTGTCCAAGGTTCCTGGGCAGAACAAACTGAAGATATTTCTTACAGGGGGGACAGTAGATCAAGTCCAGATATTTTACCTGCAGGCAGAACATCACCCTGACATTCCTGGAGTGCTTAAAGAGATCAAGACAAACTCCAGAAGCTAAATACAGTTAAAACAGGTTAGATCTTCCAAGAAATAAAATGCAAATTACTGAACTAGAACAGGCCTCCACATCCCATGAACAAGAACAATACTTATGCTCACTTTCTGACGACTTACTTGCAATATGTGGAACCTGACAGAGTGCAAGGCTACTTTGAAAGGTGCTGAAATAGTCATTCAAATTCATAATCTGATTGCCCACATGGAAATGTTACCTTATCTGAAGGTATCCCTTTCAGATACTTCAGCTATGAAATTCTGGAGAGCAAATTATCCACAAACTCTCAAAGGTTCAAAATTAATAAGCATTACCTCAATTTCTTCTGAAAACAAAATTATGTCTGATTTTTCTCTCAGTATTTCTACCAGCTGAAAAACTTTGCTCCTTCTTTTGTTATGCTGAATTAAAGATAAATAAATAAATAAATAAAGCATAGCTGAAAGCTAGGCTTTCTTTTGAGGGGCATAAAAAAGGAAGCAGCAAAGTTTTAAAGAAATTGTGAACTTCCTTGAAAGCTGGAAAGAAAAGGAAAGAAGTGAATCTTTCAACTCAAAAATGCAAGGTAGACAGCAAATCCCTAGCATTTAAACCAGGGAGGACTACATCATTTTGCAATCAAGATTACTGCATTGACAGCTTTATTTCTCAAGTTTTAACTTAATAACATTTGGCAAAGGTTTCAGAAAGTATTCATTTACAGGGAGGTTTATTTTACCTCTAAGGTACTTGATTATTTATTTGGGTTTTGGGCTGGTTTTTTTTTAGCTAATAGAAGAATGACAGCGATAGTTTAAAAAAATTCTTTAGTTATAGCTGCAATAGAGAAAAACTCTCTCTGGATACCATTTAATTTCCATAACAGAGTTATTTCTGAAATCCAGACTCCAAAAACTATCAATTTAATGCATTAGATGGATTTGCATGCACCTTAATTCATGACTTAAAATGGTAACAAGTGTGCTCACACAAAACTAACACTCAGTCACTCATGGCCATTTAACTGACCCTCTCTAAGTTCTAGTGGTGCTTTCCCAGGCTGGGGAAGTGATTTACTTGGGTGATCCTGCACAGGGGGAACTCCAGCTCCAAGTTCTGCCTTCCTTGCCCTGCTTTAACACCTCACCAAAACTTCTGGGTGAGCAGTTCCTCCTCTGAGAGGTGGAACACTCTGTGGGAACACAGGGCTGCGCACTTCCACTTAGCTCTGGGAAACCCAACACAGGGATTTCCCAATCAATCAGCCAGAGTTCACCGGGGTTCTTTAGGGAGGCCTTGAGGAAGGAATGGGACAGCTCCAGCAGCACTGCAGCATCCTGAAGGACACAGATTGCAGGAGATCTGTACCTGAGCTTCGGGAGGACACTGTACATGCAGCCATGCATGGATGGATGGATGGATGGATGGATGGATGGGGATGGATGGATGGATGGATGGATGGATGGATGGATGGATGGATGATGGATGGATGGATGGATGGATGGATGGATGGATGGATGGATGGGTGCACTGCCCCGTGCAATTCCAGGGACCTGGGCAGCTTCCAGGGAGCAGGCACAGCCATCCTGCTGTGCTCAGCAGGAGCCTGTGCACCACATCTTTTGTGCCCACCCATCCCCAGGGACAGCTTTCCTAAGCCTGTGTTCTAGTCTCAGCTGTAATATCAACAATAATCATTCCAAGGGGAAAAAAATGAAGGATTAAAGCTTTTCTATACTTTTTAAGAAGGTCTGAGTAATGACATGAATTAAAATTGCTAAATGGGTTGAGAGTTATAGTTCTCTGCAGTGAAGCAGAGAAATGTGAGTCTGTGGAAACAGCAGGACCTGAAATGGTTGGGAATTCAAATGGAGAAATTGTTGGGATGGAGTTGGCATTGGAGAAAGCAGTTTAAAAATCCCTTTATACTTCTTTCTCTAAAACTAAGATTATACTTGATCTCAAATGTAAAAAATCATATTTTGTCCTAGAGTAAAACCAAAACCAGCATATTTCGTTAAAAAAAATTAGATTTACCATCAAAATGTGGTTCACAATCCCTCCCATCAAATCCTGACAATAATTTTTGTTGTCAGTAGCAGCAATAAATGATTGCCCATCTTAGCTGTAGAGGACATGCAGTTTATATGATCCAAAGAATTGCCAGTAACCTACACAAAAATGAGGAAAAAGCATTATCCAGATTACTAGAGCAGCAACCTGCTGTAACAGGCTTATATAGTACTGTTAATATTCAACCTGTAGAAATATTCATTTATCTCTTTGCTTAATGCAATGCCTAGTAGATGAAAATTATACTTTGTACCATCTTATTTACTGCAGGCAAGAAGGTTAATGCAGGAGAACATATTAAAGGTCATTTCCATTCTTTGAAATAATTAAGTGTAGCACTTGCAGAATCCTTTTAGGGAGATTTGCAACAGAAAATGCTTTTAAATAACTCCATGGGTAACTGCATTACATAAATCCTCAGACAGTGGAGGCTGGACAAAGAACTTGGAATAAAACAGCAGCCCCCATTTGAGAGTCTCAAGGTGTCTTGAGTTTGCAGACCAGCAGTGCCCACTGCACACCCTTTTGTGTATTGACCCTTTTGTAGCCCCAATAGGAACATTTTTATGTGCTTACAACTAGATTAATTCAAGATTTCCATATTGGAACAAACCTTCTAGTAGACTGGAAATACCATACATTCTTCTCTATCATTTAACCAGATCTCTCAAGGGCTCCAAAGATACTGAGGCCATTAAAGGAAGCTCAATAAACAAGAGCAGGAATCAAGCTGAAAACCCCACAGTCCTGTGGTGCTGGACCCAGAAACTCCTCTTGGAGCAGAAAGAACTGTGAGACCTCAGCAGCCAGCATGGGAGAAACTGGATCTGCAGCCAGAGAGAAGGAGCCAGGCAAGGCCAGCACTGCTGCATGGCTGGAACCCCCTTTCCTGCCTCTCTTTGGGGGCAGTGTTTTTGTTAGATGGCGAACTTTTAAGAAATCATTTTTAATACTCTTTGTTCAGAGGTGTCTCCTCTTGAGGTATCACAGCTAAAATGCCCAGAGCTGGTGCTAATGAGAGAGATGCACAGAGACAGCAGAGAGGAGGCTCCTGTGTTTTAGTTGTAGCATATTTGGCAGGAATCACTGAGCTCCCACATGCAGGAAGCACAGGAGAGGCAAGCATGTCTCACTAAATTAGGTCATAAGAGGAGCAGTGGGATGTGTCTGAATGATGAGGTGGAGAGGCTCCGGCTGTGAAACATTTTGGTGGTCTCTGTTAGCGCTGGCAGCCACAGGGACAGTGCTGTGCTTGAATTACACTAGGTGACATTCCCAAAGCAGTGACAAGCTCATAAACACCACAGATCTGCTCCCCAGGTCCAGTGAAACCCTTCAGCAGCCCCCAGGGACAGCGTGAGCCCCAGCAAAGCCCTGCTAGTGCTCACTGGGCATCAGCTCCCAGCAAAGAGTGAGCTACAAACAGCCCATGGAGAGCAGGCAGGGATGAGATTCTGCTTGGGAAATCTTCTCATTTTGTTAATTTATCACTTTTCAGCCTCAGCAATCACTTGCTTCTGCATAAAAGCCATGAAACCTGTAGGAGCGTTGGGGGGTAGGATGGTGGGGATGGACGGAGACGAGAGATCTCTGCAGCCAGGACTGGAACTTGGGGTTTATTGCAAAGGGCCTGGGTGCAGGGCCCTGCTGGGATTTGGGGTTTATTGCAAAGGGCCAGGGTGCAGGGCCCTGCTGGGATTTGGGGTTTATTGCAAAGGGCCTGGGTGCAGGGCCCTGCTGGGATTTGGGGTTTATTGCAAAGGGCCTGGGTGCAGGGCCCTGCTGGGATTTGGGGTTTATTGCACAGGGCCTGGGTGCAGGGCCCTGCTGGGATTTGGGGTTTATTGCACAGGGCCTGGGTGCAGGGCCCTGCTGGGAGCTGCCAGCCACAGCTCAGAGCAGGCCTGAGAGAAGAGAGGGGCAGAGAGGATGAGAGGGTGAGAGAGTAAGAGGGTAAGAGAGTAAAAGGCAAGAGCTAAGAGAGTGAAGTTCCTGTAACAATATAATAAATCATCTTCTGTGTTGAATATTCTGATTCTCACTAACCAATCTAGTACAAGATACAAATCCTACAGCATTTACATACAGCCTATAAGAATCATTACATTACCACACTGTACTACATTTTAAACCCTACAAACTCCTCTTTGGGCCCCTTCTGCCAAGCTGTAGGGTCTGCTCTGATCCTTGGGCCTGTCTGCAAGCAGAGGGTGTTGTTCCATCAAAAAGGGATCACCTTCAGCTGGCCACACCATTGTTTTCCAGTTGTTCAGTAACTGAGGGATCTCAAAGCTTGCTTTCATTTCAATCTCACTTATAGTTTCCATATTCTCAAAATCTTTTGCCAGACAATCATATTTATAAGGCTTTCCTGTTTCATCTTCCCCAACACAAACCCAAAAGGAAAAGCCAAAGTGCTGGGAAGTGTCCCCACGTTCTTTAAACATCCTCAGGCTGTTGGCACAGGTGGGGTCAGCAGAGCAGTGAGTGCTGCCTGCTCACTGATGCTCACAGCTGCACCTCCCCCTGTGCAGAGCAGCAGGGTCTCTGCCCGTGCCCACAGTCCTTTGGAGGGCAGGGCAGCTCTCAAAGAGGGGGCAAGGTGCCAGGAAAGGCTCCTCCTTCCAGCACTAGTCAGTGTGGCACAAACATCAGGAATATTTTCCTGCTGAACTCTGCTGTCAGCTACAGGTTGTAATTTCTGCCCTCAGGCACATTACAAGCATAATGGAGAACACATAAATGAATGCACAATCATTACAGATATTTATATGCATCCTGCTGGTGAGAGATCATGCCTATAATTCATATGTGGTAAAGCCACAGAATTATGAAGGTCTTCCTAGCACAGCCGTTCATAACCCAATGGGAATCCATTACATTTTTATTTCTCGTGCTACAAGATGCAATTTATGACTGTCTGTATTTCACATTATGTTTTAGAGGTGATGATAATGTAAAAGCAGCCTGACCTCAAAATGGAATAACTGATTGGGGCAAAGAGCCATTGCACAAAATGCATACTTGGTTTCTTAAAGAAATAAGCAACTATGGCTTTTTTAATATTTGTCATGGAATTCACTTCAGAAAAACATTTTCATCAAATTAATTTCTTTAATTTAATTTAATTTTCCTTTTAGGCACAGAGATCTGGATTTATTTGATTTCCTTAATTTCAACCCAACATACAAATTCAGGTTCTTTCAGAAACATTAAAATACCTCATTCTCTCCTGTTTCAGTCAGGTCCTTCCCAAGCCCCTTTGCTTGATCTGTTCTCAGCCCCAGTGGAAATTTCAAGACTGTTGCTATTTATCTACTTCCTTATTGTGTTGTGAGACTTAGGCTCTTGGTGTATTTACAAGTATTTAGGAGTTACTGTGGTGGCATGGCTAAAAGAGGACAAGAATTAATGTCAGAGTTGTCACACCTAACTACTCAAAATATGATGGGTTTTGTACTTATTCCTTCTTAGAACTGAAATAACATTTGTGATAACAACTATCCTATGTCCTCTGCAAAAGTATTCCTTTACCAGTGCTGTTGTGTGGGGTTTGTTATTATTTCTGGGGTAAATCTTCTGTAATATGCATTTGATTCCTAACAGGAAAATAATTCTGTTCATACCTTTGCAAAACCACCACATTTTCATTTTCAGATTCTCAGGTCCCCAGTATTAAGGATAGCATTGCCATATTCTGGTAACAGTTTTTTAAAAGCAGTAAATTGTGTTCTCTCTTGAAGGGCTGCCTTTCTGAGGGCATGAGTATTTCAGAACAGATCCATAAAAACTGACAGCTAGCTAAACTTTATACATCTTGACCTCTCTAAGAGCCCTGTTTCACCTCCAGCAGAGCCATTTATTTTGGCATCATGTGTTACACAAGCCTGGCTGCAGTAAAATTACCCTTAATAAGCCAGACTATATTTTAAAAAAATAATGAAATAAGAAATAATGGCTGTAATATTTAATGTGTCATTTAACTGTCACATTAATAGTAAATCCATCAGTAAAGATGACAGAGCTACAGTGATTTAGCAGTCAGCAATCCAGACCATCAGAGCTTTATGTTAACACCAGCAAAGAGCATTTTGGGGCCAAGCCATGTAACTTCTCAGATGGAAAATTACTTTCTTGAGCTTCCTGAAGTCACAACTACATGGGACTTGTAATGAGGCTGCTCAGAATGACTCAGAGTACCAGAACGTGGCTTTAGCAAGGGTAAAACATGATGCCATTTCCCAGATTTTACTGGGATACCTCCTGATGACTATTTTAATCTTTTTAAATATCATTCTGACTACACAGAATTTCGTATTGTAACAATGCCTTTTTCTTTTCACATTAAGCAAGCCTAGTGTTGGGCAAAGGTACAAATTTATTTGCCACAGTGTGAGGCCTGAGCATCTGAATGTTTCAGGGATGTCAGCCCCAGGCTCTCTTAGCTCACCATGGAAAACTCCAATTGCCCAAAGAGCCTCCTGTCCATAGAAAGGCAGCAGCTCCAGTGCCACATGCCCTGTTGTCCCTTCCTTCATTGAAAGGCCACCAGTGTAGGTTGAGCTGATGCCACATGGCTCATGTGCCTGAGCCCCCTTTTTTCTTGGGCACTGGGCTTTGCTCTCCAGCCTCCCAGAGCAAGGGAAAAGCTCCAGAGTCCATTAAAAACATCCCAGGCCATTTGATCATCCAGATCAGAATCCCTCTAAGAGGGTTTGTGTCACAGTCACAGAGGAGACACTAACCAGGCAGGAGGGATGTGCCCACTCAAGTCCTATCTAAACATTACCTATGCAAACACACAGCTTTACCAAGATCTGCTTCAGGCTGTGTGCTCTGTGGAGGATTTCAGGCCTGAAGCTGCAGCCCTGGTTTCAGTCTTCAGTGCTGACCTCCCCCTGTAACAACTCTCATGGCCACTGTGCTCTGCTTAAAAATTCAGTAGCCTCTGGCCACAGATAACCATCCACCAAACAACCTTAAATGCTATCCTCTCAAGGTTAAAAAAGTGTGTTTGGGATTACTTTGGCTTTCAGGTCACATTCTTGCATCCTTCCTGAACTCTTGCTTCCCAGGAGATTCTGCCTGGTGATGGATTCAATGTGTTTTTCCTCCTGTCCTTTAGAGCTGATTCATTCATCACACTAGGTGGGGTACATTTTTTAAGCACTGGAATGAGAGCTGGTCAGCACAAAACAGCATGTGTGAAAGGGAAAACTGTGCTGAAGGCAGGCCTGGGGCAGTGCTGGAGAAGAGTCCAGAGAAATGCACAAAAACCTCCCTTATCAAACCCAAAAACTCTGTATCAAGCAGCTCACTGCACCTCCCTCTCAAAATCTCTGGAATCTCAACTGACGTTCCAGTTGTTATCCTCCATTAAGATTTACTCATATTAATCTGGAATATGGCCCAAAAATTTCAACATTTTCTCTCATCTTTGCTGGGGGAAGGCATCAGGAAAGAAAAAAAGAAAACTGCTCCACAGCCAGCCTGGATTGGGGCTGTCTACATGATGAACACAACATCACAGACAAACTATTCCAAGTAATTTTCACATCACTTTTAATAGACAATGACATTTCTCCATATATATATTCTCTCTATGAACTCACCCTCTTGGCTCTCCCAAATTACTGCCAAAGAAGATCCTTTCTAAAACAAGACCAGCTTTCTTTGCAACCAGAGTTGTGCACATCTTTATAAGATATGTCTCATCACTTACTTTTCATGTTACAACCAAAAAGAATTAGGATGTAAAAAATGCACATCAAATAACAAAGCTACTCCCAAGATGGACTAAATGTAAAACCTGAGGAAATCTCCTCTTAAAATCAGATTAAATTAATAACAGGCTCTGCCTTTGCACGGTACAGAAATACATTTTTACTAGAAATGCCCTGGCCATCGAAGATTTGGCTCTTGTCAGTCCAGCTGTGAGTTTGGGACTGGTCACAAAGCTCAGGGCACAGGGTTTTCATCTCTGGGGGTAGAGATGCATCACTCCTGCACTGTGTGCACATAAACAAACCCACTGTTTAGAACTCAGTTTATTAATACCCAACAAAATCACAGAACACATTTGGAATTCAGGCCTAGAAGCTTTGTTGAACTACTGGCATAGAAAAGAATTAAGCCCTAGAGATGAAATCTTTCTGCTGCTGTTGATTTTCATGTATCACTAACCTACATAATCTGTCATTTAATCTACCATCACTGATTTTAGTGGGCCAATTCTGACAATTTTTTTAAGCTGTCATTAAATACAGAAATGAGGAGAGACAGATGTCACAGTCACAGAGGAGACACTAACCAGGCAGAAGGGAGCGCCCACTGAGGTCCTATCAGCACACAGGGTGATACCTTATCTTGAGACAACAGCTCCTCAGGAGGGGGCTTCAGATATGGGCAAGGGGGGACACAACCCTTATCTGTTGGAGGAAGCTGATAAACACAGCAAAGGGTATCTTGGATCTCCTCCAAGATCTCCTGTTTCTCAAATGCATTAGTATTAAAATTCTACAGTAACACAGAAAAACAACTTTCTCCCTTTCCTTGCATTCTGCTTTGTTTCCCCAACAGCCAGTTTTTGAGGCATGGAAAAAAACCCCAACAATTCCAAAAGAGAAAAGCCCAGTACAAAGGTTTGCCATTCTACCACAGTCTCTACCTTCTTTCAGCAAAGTGCAAACACAAGGTGCTTCCTGTCCCAAGCTCTGCAACAATGGAAATCCTTTCAGCAGAAGCATAGATGGGTCAAAACATACCAGAACTACTGCATTCAGATAGAAGAAAGTTCCCTTTCCCACCTATTATTCTATTCAAAATGTGCTTGAGAGCATTAGTGGCTCCCAGGTGGTGTGTGTGTGTGTGGTGGGTTTCACTGAATGTCTTCAGGGAGCTGAGAAATGAGTTGGTCGTTTTGTCTTCAGTAAAAATCTCCTCTTGTGACAAAGGAGAGGGGACAAGACATTTAATAATTAATCCAATAAGTGTGCAACAAATGCCTTGGGAAATCCTAGCTGGGACACAGCACTACCAGAGCCAAACCAGTGACACTGTGGGCTGGACAGGGACAGGGACAGGGACAGGGACAGGGACAGGGACAGAGAGGCCAGCAGGGAGTAGAGCACCCCACTCCCAGCTGCATTTCGGGTGTTCCTGACTTTGCTCTCCCGAGTTTCAGAGATCCTTTGGCCCTGCACATCCCTGCAAGCAGAGGAGGATGAGGCAGCAGCACCTGGCACAAGCACACACACGACAGCCCTGAGGGACCCTGGAGGGTCACTGAACACATCCCAGCAGCACCCCCAGTGTGGTTTTCTCTCTTTGGCTGCTGATGGAGTTCTTTGTGTGTTTGCATCATTCATACAACAGAAAGCAGCTCACACTACATAATGCATACAGCAAAATGTTACCAATCCAATTAAAACCAGAAGTCAGCTTCTGCTTTCCAGAGAATGAAAGCAGCAGTTGATTTTAAGTGGTGATAAAAAGCCTTTAAAATCACCACTGTAGTTCTTACTACTTTCAAAAGATACACTTCCAAGTCAAGTCAACCTCCAAGACTAAAGCCAGAATTCGGATTACCTGACTCATTCCAGCAATACTATTCAAGGAAATGGGATGATTCTTCCTGCCATGGGGCACACAGTAAGTTGTATTGTTATACAATTCTGTGTCACACATTAGGATCCAAAATGAAAAGTCTAAGCCATCCTTGAAGAAATATGATCCACAAAAAGCAGGAAAGAAAATCAGTAGGAAATAACATTTGAGCTATTCAGAGACATATTTGTTTCACAGAATCATAGAATTGTTAAGGTTGGAAAAGGTTTGAGATCATCACGTCCAACCTTTCCAGCACTGCCAGGGCCACCATGTCTCCACGAGCCACATCCTCATGGCTGTTAATTCCTCCAGGGATGGGGACTCCAGCTCTGGCCTGAGCAGCCTGCTCAGAATCCCAGAATATTTTAGGCTGGACAGGCCCTCCCAGGCCATGGAGTCCCAGCTGTGCCTGATGTCCTCCCTGTCCCCAGCCCAGAGCCCTGAGTGCCACCTCCAGCCCTTCCTGGGACACCCCCAGGGATGGGCACTGCAAACCCCCCTGGGCAGCCCCTGCCAAGGCCTGAGCCCCCTTTCCACGGGGAAATTCCTGCTGTGCCCACCCTGAGCCTGCCCTGGCCCAGCCTGGGGCCGTTCCCTCTGCTCCTGTCCCTGTTCCCTGAGCACAGCCCGACCCCCCGGCTGTGCCCTCCTGGCAGGAGCTGTGCAGAGCCACAAGGGCCCCCTGAGCCTCCTTTGCTCCAGGCTGAAACTCCAGTTCCTCAGTCCTAGTGCTGGACAACCCTTTCAGCAGCACTCAGTCACAGAATTTAACAGAAAATCACTTTTAAAGTTAATTGAGCTACAGCAGGGTAAATTGATCAAAATGTTGCCCTATTGCCTCCAATTCCTTGAGCAGGAGTAATGAGCACTTTGTAGGCCAAGGCTGGCCTGAAGATTTTATTTGCACAATATTCAGCACAACAGGGCCCTGTTCCAGCCTGGCCATCACAATAAACCTTCTCAGCAATGGTCCCAGCAGGTCCCACCATCGTTTGAAGCACCTTTGTAGCTGGGGTGAAACTGAAAAGAGGTGGTTTGGCCCTGAAACACAGAGCACCAAGACCAAACCCTACATTGCCCTTCAGCCAGGAGGCTTTTGGCATGCACATCCCATCAGGAAATATTTTTGGCACTGAGCAGGCCATATCTGTTGTGGCTGGGGAAAGCCAGGGAAGCAGGAAAGCTGGATTCAATCACCCAGATTCCCTGGCCCATGGCAGGGGCTGCTCCCTCCTGCTCTGCAGGGGTTTGAGGGCACGGCTCTGCAGAACAGAGCAACCTGGAGGTGCCACAGGGGGAAACTGGGCAAGAGTAAAATCTGAGGGGCTGCAGGAAGAGCAAGAGAAGGATACTGAGTGCAGGAAAAAGGAGGGAATGCAGTGTACTGGCTGAAAAATGAGGGTGTGAGAATCCCCAAACAGCAACAAAAACACAAATTCTCAGCTTTGTGACAGAAATATCTGCAATTATCCAACCTTCACCACCTGTTTAATTCCAGCAATCCCCTTCAAACCAGCATGTCCCACCATTACCAGCCATGGAACCTCTTGGCTCCCCCTTACCCACAGAGCAGCGTGCAGTCACCCTGCTCCTGCTGACAGACACAACCTCTGCAGAAACAAGACTCTGTCTGTCTGACCCTCTAGCAGCAGCACAATGAAGCAAAAATTGTTCCACCTCTGAATTCTTTTTGTTCCACAAACGGTCAATTTATGATGTAAACTCTATTTGTGCATCTCTATTTACAGAGCACAGGATAGAACAGGTTCAATTTGCTACCTGGTCTCTTGTCTGGAAAGCCAAAACAAAACCTGGAATTTCCCATTTGCCTGATTTGTGATGCATTCAGCCATTACTGAATAGTCCAACTCTGTGGCTGCAGTTGCTCTTCATTTTCCTCTACTTCCAGGCTCTCAAATCAAAATAATACTAATCCTAGTAGTAGTAGTAGTAGTAGTAGTAGTAATAATAATAATAATAATAATAATAATATAAAACTTTCACATATAATTCAAGACACCTGCACTGGCCAATTACCACTAAAGAAGTATTATTATTATTATTATTATTATTATTATTATTATTATTATTATTATTATTACTACTACTACTACTACTACTAAATGTATGTTATACGTTATAGATTATGCATTATATATCTATTATCTATTATCTATTATCTATTATCTATTATCTATTATCTATTAATATAATAATGTAATAATGTAATAATGTAATAATATAATAATATAATAATAATAGTAAAGTGCAAGATTTGCACAACTGTTGTTGAAAGCTTTGGTGAAAGCTGTTTATATTTGCATGTGTGTAATAATCAGAGATCAAGTCTGCTCCAATAATTTATCATAAGAAACCTGACTTTGTTGCAAGCTTTCCTGCAGTGTATTAAGTATCTCAGCCTACCCACAAATGCAGCCATTGGGTACCCATCCTGCTAGCCTCAATGGCACTGTGAAAACAATTCTCCTTTTTGTAATGATAGCAATAATTTCTTTTTCCTCCAGGTAAGACAGGACAGAAAATCTTTGCTGTGACAGGCAGAGAGTGCTTGTGAAACAAACACACACAGATGCGCTCCTCTATTTGAGCACCAGAAAAGCTAAAATAGGGGAGCACATATGTGTGTGTTTTTCCCTTGTTGGGCATCCTCCAGACTGAAATCCCCAGCAGCCAGGATCGCTCCCACTGCACTGACACTCTCTGGGCCCACTCTCTGGATTTTCTCCCCACACCCAGCTGGAAGAGGCGCCAAAGAGCATCCCCCAGCCAGGAGCCCATTCCAGGCTGCTGACTCACAGCATCCTCTGCCATGTTGAAATGTGCTGAGGTGTAATGCTCATATTTCAGCCTTCTTGTTTGCTGTGTGCAGCCCTGGCTGTGATACACCCACAGGATGGTGGGAATGTCTCCTTTCCATGCCAGCTCCCCCAGGGCAGCCTCTGGGATGTGAGGGAAGCACGTAGAAGGCATTTCCCATTGTGCTGCCGCGCACCTGCAGCTGCCGGCCAAGGTCACGAGAGGAAACAACAAAATCCTTCCAGAGAGCCCCTTCCTTTGTCATCTGAACACAGGCAGGAAACAGTGGAAGTGTCTTAAGAAAGCTTTTCTAATGAGCTCTCAGCCAGCCTTGCAGAGGCCAAACACAAACAATCCTTCCAGCTGAAACAGCCTATTCTACCCTAGCCTGCTTTGAGGAAAAAGAGCACCAGGACCTGGCTATTTCACACCAAAATCCCCATCCTCATGTTCACAGGGATTTCTGAGCTTCAGAGCACAGGAACAGCCACAAAACCTGGGTTTGAGGGAAGGGTCTGGGTTAGAGCTCTCTGAATGAGCCACTCCATCTGCCTGAATTCAGGTCCTGTCTCTCTGGTTTAACTTCAGGAGCCCTTCAGAGGAGGCTCAGAGTTATTCTGCAGTATAAATAATATTAATTACCACTCCTTTTATTTCATAGGTACTCAAAGCCCATTAAAAAATACTGCACTCAGTGTGCAAATAATATGTAAGAGGTGGGGGGTTTTGAAAAGCAAAATTATGCTTTCTCTTCAAAACAGATTATTAAAGTCAAATCAGCATCATTTTCTGCTGCATTAAACTGGGGACAATTCAAAATGGCTGCAAGTCTGCTTGAAGTAATTCACAAACATTCCTCTTTCCTCTTTTTTCCTGAAAATACACCATTATAGAATAAGTTAATTTTGTCACATACTTTTTCAGGGGCAGTCAGGAAGACAGATCCTAACAGAGCTGTTCATGCACAATCCTTGCAAACTAGCAAAATCAATCATTTTCCTTTTCTCTGAATTTCCAAAATTAATGTAAATCCTGAGAAGTCAAAGCAAGGATTTAACTGCATTAAATTTTCCATTGTGCTTTTAAATATACATGTTCTCTCCTTTGAGATTCTGTTTGGATGTAAGGAACCAGCTCTCATTCTTTTTAATCTCTGTGAAAGTGCACAGGGATGGGCACAGCATAAGCATTTGTACGGTCAAGATGAAATATCAGCAAAAGAAAACTGTCCAGGGCAGATATATTTCAGTATGAATCATTAGTTCCTAAAGCTTGCATTTTTCATTATTCATTCCCCATTTTTCATCCTGTATTACTCCCTCAGTTTGCAGAGCTGCACGGAGATCCTCACAGCTCACAGTGCTGGGGGGAGCAGCCTCACACCTCAAACCGAGCAATTCACAGGTAAACAGAAGATTAAAAATTATTTTTCCAATGCACTGCAAAGATCAGTCATTGAAATTTGGCATTTTATAGACTGAACCCTCCAAGGTCTGTGACTGCTTTTCCTCACTATTTGCAGGGTACATCCTCATGCCGAAATTCCAAGTTACAATACCCAAATCCAAAACCTCAGGTTTCCATCTAATTTGCACTGCCCCTGTGCTTGAAAGCTAGAAAGCAATTGATGCAATTATAAACACAGCATTAAAAATCAAATGCTATTTTATCAGTTCTAGGGAAAGCCTGAAACTTTTACATTCCCCATTCCCGTGCAACAGCTAAATTCAGAGCAGTACAAATCAGAGCAGCCTCGCTGCAGAGGAGACATCAGAGTCTGCAGAGTTTAAATAAAGGCAAAGCCTGCCTGCTGTAGCCTGCACACAGATGGCTGGGGGCAGAAATCCATCCTGACTGGTTTCCAAGCCATTAGGAGCTCTCACACATCCACTCAGTGGCTAAAGAGGCACAGAGCCCACTGCAGCACAGGGACAATGCACAGGGGGTGGCACTGGGGCTCCTAAACCATCTGCACTTGCACAGGCCTTGGCAGCAGGAGCAGGACTGGCAGCCTGGGCCTGGGGTGTGATAAAGGGATGGCAATAAATGAGTAAAAGTCACTGAACCAATTTACAAGGCATTAGTGCCTTGGCTCTCACACTGCAGCCCTCGGCAAGGACTCATCCAGAGCAGCTCTCTCCACTCTGCTTTTGGCAAGTGCTCAGCTCCTGCAACAGCTTTGGAGAAGGCACATCACCTCCAACAGCTTTGGAGAAGGCACATCATCACCTCTTTCCCTCACCCCATGGGCCTTTGAGCAGCACAAACCCATCTGGAACCCCTTGGGATGGGGTGGCTGCAGCCTGGGAGTGGGGCCTGTGTGGAGAGGCTGTGGAGCCTCACGGGGCCTGTGTGTGCTGCAGCCACAGCTGGCACTGCCCAGCCCAGCCCAGCTCCCATGCAGGTCACAGGGTGTCCCTGCCACCCCCAGCCAGGAAACATCAGGAACACATGGCAGAGAGAGCTGGGCACAGTCAGGGGACACTGGCTGGGCTGGCCCAGCAGGGCCATGGCTGTGGCACAGGAGACACTGAGTGTGAGTGTGAGTGTGAGTGTGAGTGTGTGAGTGTGTGAAGGCTGACCATGAGCCAGCAGTGTGCCCAGGTGGCCAAGAAGGCCAATGGCTCCTGGCCTGTGTCAGGAATGGTGTGGCCAGCAGGGCAGGGAGATCATCCTTCCTCTGTGCTCAGCACTGCTGAGGCCACACCTCGAGTGCTGTGTCCAGTCTGGGCCCTCAGGTTGGGAAGGACCTTGGGATGCTCGAGAGCATCCAGAGGAGGCAACGAGGCTGGAGAGGGGCTGGGAACACAAACCCTGTGAGGAACACCTGAGGGAGCTGGGGTTATTTATCCTGGAGAAGAGGAGGCTCAGAGGAGCCCTCATCACTCTCTACAGATCCCTGACAGGAGGGGGCAGCCAGGGGGGTTCAGACTCTGCTCCCAGGGAACAGTGACAGGACAAGAGGACACAGCCTTCAGCTGCACCAGGAGAGGTTTAGGCTGGACATTAGGAAGAATTTCTACACAGAAAGGGTGATTGGGCATTGGAATGGGCTGCCCAAGGAGGTGGGTGAGTCACTATCCCTGGAGGTGTCGAAGGAGAGACGATGTGGCACTGAGTGCCATGCTGTGGGTGACAGGGTGGGGTTAGGCCGCAGCTTGGACTCAATAACCTCAAAGATTGGTTCTGTGACTCTGTGTCTGTGTGTGGTTTTGTGTGGTTTTGTGGTATTTTGTGTGGTTTTGTATGTTTGTGTGTTCTTGTGTGGTTTTGTGTGTTTGTGTTTTGCGTGTTTGTGGTTTTGTATTTTTTTGTGTGTTTGTGTTTTTGTGTGTGTGTTTGTGTGATTGTGTTTGTGGTTTTGTGTGTTTGTGGTTTTGTGTTTGTGTTTTTGTGGTTTGTGTGTTTGTGTGGTTTTGTGTGTGTGTGTGTGGTTTTGTGTGTTTGTGTGTTTTTGTGGGTTTTTGTGTTTTTGTGTTCCCCAGCTCAGCCAGAGAGCTCCAGCCCCGTGTGGCCACCCCAGGGGAGGAGGGTTGGCTGTGAGCAGGACACACCAAGGTCAGTGCCATGACCTCCCTTGGGATGCCCACATGGACATTGGATCACCTGGGCTCAGGCAGTTCACAGAGGAAAACCCAGAGCCTTGAAGGGGCATCAAGGAGAGCATTGGAGCTATGGGCCAGTCACATCCTGTAACCACCACTTCCCTTCAGGAAGTGTTTATGGGCACTCACTGAACAAAGCCCAGTGAGCCACGTCCCTTCTCTGGCCCTTTACAGGGGGAGGGACAGTGGGGTGAGCAGCAGCCCTAAAGCAAACCCACAAAGTGTGTGACCTGCCTGCTGTGGCACTCTGCTCTTCTCACCCCACTACTGTATAATCTTCCTCTCAAGATAAAACTGCCTCTGCACTTGAGTAGCCACATGGATCCCAGCACAGCAGAGCTATTTGTGTGCTGCAGCTTTTGGGATGACAGCTCTCCTCTGCCTGGAATTGTTATTTAGTATATAGGTTGCAGTTCACGCAATAATCTGACTTTTTATGTCCCCTGAAGCTCTCATAGAACAGTGAGAGGCATAAAAACTAGGTCTCAGACTTCTTTGAAAGAAAAATCAACATTATTTCACCCAGTTAAAAATCTTTTTCTGTTTTAGAGCTCTCTAGCAGACATTTAGCAGCAGGACAATCAAAGAGCCAGTACTGCTGGGTGCAGGGCCCTGTGCCCCTGCTCACCCCAGTGCTGAATGCAGGAGCTTCAGGCTGACACATCAATGGGCAGAATGCCATGGGAAGGCCAGGGCCAGGATGGGCAAACAGTTGTGTAAACAGTGCAGGAAGCAAAGGGAAGAGGCCATCAAAGCCCTGGTCCTGTCTGATCCCTCACAGCCAGGACATGAGCACAGGTGGGGCTCACAGAGGGAAACCTCAGCAGTTCTGCTGCCCCAGAAGCTCCACACCATCCCCTGCACACTCTGCCTCTGGGGCAATTCAGATTAATGCCACAGACAGAAGAATGTTTGCACTACAGACTTTACAAAAAATTAAGATGGATGGATGTTCCTCTGCTTTCAGATCTTGCATAGCAGAAAGAACTTCTTCTACACCAAACATGAGCCATCCATTTCCACCAGCAGTCAGAGCTGAAAGCTGGGCTGCTTCAACAGCCAAACAATAGTGTTCATGAATGGAAGGTGACAATTTTCATTTAGGAACAGATTGCCTTGGTTTGGGTTTCTAAGGGGCATTCCAGTTAAAACAGGAATGTTCTTCAGGTGAAAAAAAAAAATCACTGAAATGAAGATTGTTTATCAAAAACATTTGTAGAAAACCTTTTATCAGTTTCACATCTCTACACTTGACCTGCTCTTCCCACTGGAATCCCATGTAAAGGTTGGTGCTATTCATTGTGAGGCTGCAGCCTTGTTGTTCCAAACCCCTGGGATTGTGCCTTCAGTGAGCACATCAAAGGGATCCCTGACTCCTTAATTCAGCTCAGGGCTGACACAGTTCCATTCTATGGCTTCTGCTCAGGCTGTTACAGAGTGACCACACAATATGGGTGCATTCTGTACCATCTATTCTTTCCTGCCATTTCCAAACAAGGCAACAATATCATTTGGGGCCATTCCCTGCTGAACATTTTAAGAAACACCCCTGTAGTCATTAGTCTTTATGAAGCAAAGGTCTCATTAAGGAGCAGGGGACTGACCCTTCCAGGAGAGATCTGCTGCAGTGAAATGAGTGTGGTACAGCCAGAACAGGGCTCTGGAAAACAGCTCAGAGATGCTATCACACCTCCCCAGCAAACACCCAATTCCACCAGCTCTAACTGAAATTCCTCAGCAGTTTTTGGGGTTTTTTTTTAAATACACTTTAAATTAAAAACAAATCAGAGCTCCATTGCTTTGTTTAAAAACCCTGACAAGAGGAAGCTGAGTCAGAGTGGCTCCAGGATGCACACCTCAGGCTGTGGCAGAAAGGAAACCAGTGACCAAGTGGAAATGACTAAGAGCACATTGCACTGCCCTGATTAAAGGCCCAGAAATAATAACACAACGTGCTGCAGAGATTATGCCTTCCACACAGAGCAGGAATTGTTATTTTTTAACCTTCAGGTAATGGTCCTTCCAGAGAGGCTGCAGACAGCCATCAGACACAATTGCACATTTCAGATGGGAGGGATTTTGCACTGATTAGCTGAACTGCTGGAAATTAGCATTTGGGGTTTGTTTTTATAACTGAAGGAAAGCCTGTGCTCTCCCCTACTCTAACTGGTCAGGAAAATCCTGACACAGTTGGATTCACTGCTGTGCCTGCATTCCCAACCCTGCCACACCTTCCCTTGCACAGTGCCTGTGACAGGCTGGGTTTAGCAGGACAGACTCCTAAATCTAACTTTTATAAACTGTTACAAAAGCATTCTTGGGCTGTGCTGGCCAGGGTAAAGCCCTTCCCTAGTGAGATAGAAGGACGAGAATTAAAAGATTATTAGTTGCAGCTGTTTCAATAGCTGTCTCTGGTTTTGATGATTGTGCTTATCAAGAAGGGCTTATTTATCATATGGAATTTCACCATAACTCAAATTACTTATGAAAAAAAGGAAAACTCTCACTTAGTGAAAAGTACAGGGCTGCTTTATCCACTTTGCTGGTTAGGAAAACAATGAACTTGTTCCTACAGCTATGTTTTCCATGAATTCTTTGAGGAGAACTTCCCAGAGCACTGCTCAGATGAGACAGTGAACAAACAGCACAGCACAAACCTGAAGCCAGCTGCAGCCAGGAGTCAGCCTGCCCTGCTGGGAGCACAGCAGGCAGAGAAACTGGAGCTCCTGATCAATCTCCTCAGCCACAGATAGAATCTAATTCTGAAGAAAGGTGCTTTAATCTCACGTTCATTCTGTGCACTTACCAACCCAGCAACTTACACCAACCCCCCGGGTGTCTGTGCGCAGTGAGCACAGCCAGACTGAGCAGATTTAATGCGCTGAGTGAGGGCTGTGATTCTGCCCATTATAACACATTATTCCTCTCACCAGCAGCAAGATGACAGTTATTACTTCAGATTCCCAGGAATGTCAAATTCAAACTATGCACAAGCACCTGTAAAGCAAAGTTGAGTTCTACCCCATCATTCAAGAGAGGGAGGACTATTTTAAACTTTACTAGTCTGGCAAATTGCTCAGCCTGCATTTCAGTAGCACAGGCTGAACTCAGAGTTTCACAGAAAGAGATGCTGATCTAGACCAGACATGTCTGACCCAGGTGCCACAGAGCCCCAGAGCAGCAGCTAATGAACATCTGTGGGAAAAGCACTGGAAAGAAGCAAATGATCCAGTGAGGGCAGCTGGATATGACATGGAAGAAAACTCATACAGCAGGGCTGAACAGAAAAGGGCCTGATGTCATTTGGAGACGGGAATGGCAGG
This sequence comes from Melozone crissalis, assembly GCF_028551555.1. Classification (NCBI taxonomy): domain Eukaryota; kingdom Metazoa; phylum Chordata; class Aves; order Passeriformes; family Passerellidae; genus Melozone; species Melozone crissalis. The sequence continues at coordinate 20,429,993 of NW_026535785.1, read as the reverse complement.
AAAACACCATGAAATGACAAGTAAAAAATTGCCACTCCTTTTTCTCTGCCACCATCTCCATCCATGAGGCACACAGACAGCGTCTGCTAATTCATTTTTCACCTGTTCCCTTCTATTCCACCAGCTGGACTGTTAAATAATATTTCATACCCAAAATTACACAACTAAAAGGTAATTATGGCTGCCAATGTTGTCTGATCATGCAAAGGATTTTTCTCATTAGCAGAACAGTGTGAATTAATAATATTTTTGAAACATTACCCTCTGGATTTCAAAAGGAAATCCTTGAGCCACCCTTGAGCCACCAAGGAATTTTTCCAGTCTTATGATTTGGCCACAATGATAAAGTCTGAAAGTATGAGATCTACAAGAAATCCTGTTTGCCAGCATTTAAAACTTTCACATGGTGACTTTCACTGCCTGGGAGGGATCAGGGCAAATGTGTGGGACCAGCCAGAGGGCACAGGGCACTCTGAACCATCAGTTCTGCTGCTGCTGGAATTGGTTCTGCTTTCCATGAAATCTCAATGGACCTTCCCTCATAGCCAGAAAGGAAACCTAAAGAGCCAGTTCAGCACAATGAAATCTATAAAGCATCATGGGAAGGTTTGAGATGGTAAATCAGGTCTCTGAAATTTCAGTGGAAGTATCTTCCTCTTAAACTTACAAAAGGTTTTCAGTTTTCTATCGAGCTCTGGAGCAGAGCATGTGAAAAGTCCTTTAGAAACTTTCTCACTTCTTACCTTGAACTCATTGGGGGAGATGAAGCAAATCAGATAATAGGAAGGTAATTTAGCAGGCATTGAAAGAGACCTGGACAGCCTGAGCACACAGAGCACACAGAGAGAGCCCTGGGGTCTCCCCTTTCCCCTCTGAGGAGAGGGATGACTCCCTGCCCTCCTCCTTTCCTGGATGTCACCCTCAATCCCAGCCCCACACAGGACAGCAGAGGCACCAGGAGCTGGAAATGCAGCTGGAGCCACTTGCAAGGGTCAATCCTTTATCTGGGCCCTGTCTGCTGTGGGCACCACGTTATCAGGGGGCTGCATCCTGCCCAGAGAGCTGGAAAACCCCTATCAGCATCTCCTCTCCCAGCAGTGACACAGCTTATTTAGCAGCTCATTTTCCTGCAAGGAAACTGGACTCTCTGAGCTCCTTACACAAGACTTTGAAAAATGTCTCCTTTTTTTAAAATAATTAATATAACAAATTCCTTCAGGAGCCATTCGTCTTCACTGCTGTACGGCAAGAAAAAGTGAAACAATCTGACCAACCTCAGCCTTCTGTCAAGGCAGGAAATCAATCCCACCACCTGTAATGCCAGATGTAATGACAAATAGGGGCAAGAGAGTATTTAACTGTGGAGTAATATTAAAAATTTAATTCAATAATTAAAATTATTAAAGTCATACTTAAGATACATTGAACATTTGCCTACATTTATTATAAGTGGTTCCAAAGAGTGTTTTGAGTAAGCCCTGCACTTCTCAGTTTTCTTCTGCATTATTTAGTGGAAAAAAAATCCCCTTTCATTTGTAGTGCACAATGCCAAGAGCTACACCCTTGTGCTCAGTTTAACACTGAAGCTTCCCCTCCTGAGTGCCCTGAGTGATCTCCAGACTTAGAACTCAGTATAATCAAGATGCTATGAACATTTTCTCCTTCTGAAAGGCCTACCTACACTGCCTTGCTCCTCAGGTTACCTGTGAAAAGCACTGTGACATTTCATCTTCACACCCAGCACAGGCAGAGCTCAGCAGGAGCCCAGTCTCATTAACAGGAGGGCTCTACCCTTTTGGTTTCCAGGTATAAAAATTCTTACAGGTAGGACACTTCCAAACAGCTTTGAAAGTCCTGTTTGTGCAAAGCAGCATGGTCTGTGCTGATCAAGTGTCAGTCACCAAAAGTTCCTCTCAGATATTTGCTAGCTGCTAAAACTCTCTCTAAAACAACAGCAAATAACAGAAAAACACTGGTGTTTCTCTCAGAGCCAGTTTCCTTTTATTCAGTTCCCTCACAGGGTCAGCAACAAATAAGTAGATAGAGCAATAATGCTAAGTTTATCTTGTTTCCTCCACTCCCTTTTCTCCCTGGGTCACTAAGAGTTGGAACAATTGCAGGATGCCGGGATGCAGGATGGGAAAAGGCTGACTCCCAGCTGGAAAACCTTGGACACTGGAGAGCTGAACACTCCCAGTATTGCTTCACTAAAAGAGAAGTGGATTTTTCTATTTGATTTTCATTTTTTGTGTTCTGCTTCACATTTTGGGATTCTGTTGGGTTCAGTTTGCCTGATTTTGTACCAGAATGAAGCTCGGCCACCTCGGACTCGGGTAAGAGACAAATGTTATTTTCTGTCCTTCAGCCATCAAGTTCATTTCAAAGGGGTTTTCACCTCCACCCAGATTATTTTCTGATGTCTTAAATAAGTTAAGAACTATCAGCAAATGGGCTATGAATTTTATACATATCCACCAAATCCTTTGGGTCTTACACTGGTGGCACCCACGCCAAGTTAAGTACAAACAGCAGAGCTGTTAACAATTGACACTGGAAGAGGAAATCTCTGGCTTTGTTGTCTCATTAACAGGAGGGCTCTACCTTCTTGGTTTCCAGGCATAAAAATTCTTATAGGTAGGACTCTTCCAAACTGCTTTGACTGTTGAGCTATACCATAATGTTCCCAGATTATTTAAAAAATATATATAGATACATTTCATGGGGTTTTGGGTGTTGTTTTGTACTATTTATATCATGTTGCCAATGTTCATTCATAATGGAAAAGAGGTGGAGATTGTGCTGCCAATTGCACCTGTGAAGGCTTTAGGACGGGATTTCCCTCCTGGTGTGGGCAGGTGCAGCTCCAGGGCTGTTTGCAGTGAGCAGAGGTGCACTGGGCTGGGATTTGATGCAAATCTTTTATTGGGGTGGATTTGGGGTTTGTCTGTAAGGTGGGGGGCTTTCCTGTGCCCAGGGCCAAGAGGTGACAGCCACCGTGTGCCCTGGCCAGCTCTGGCATATCTGTGCAAAACTGAGAGGAGAGTTTATACAGACCCAGGTCAGTGATGTGGTCTCCTAATTCCCAAGTTTAAGGTGTCCCAAGTACTTTAATACCCTAACTCTGGAGTGCCAGGTTTTACACACCTTGTCCTAAAAGACCAGCAATTCTTATTCCAGCGGTTCCTTGATCTCAGTGGTTCACAAAGACCCATCTTTTTCTGATGGGTGATTTTATGAGCAGTGGCTCGACACAACAAGTTGTTTGGAAAGGCTTTTATCTTGTCCTAGAGCAGGTGTAGCAGGTCCCTGCACTAACAAGCTCTCTGTGCAGCTTGCAGAGACAAAGCATTTCTGCATAAGAGATGAAGTGATAGTGGTTTCTCTGTGAGAAATCCATTCTGCCATAGTGGGACTGTCAGTGTGCACAGCACCTCACCATGCTGGCTGTCACAATGTAATACAGATAAAAGAAGGAAAGAAATGCAAGGGATAAAAGATATGGAGGAAGATGAATTTCTGTGAGAAAATCTCTTCCATTCTTAGCTCCCACAAACATTCCAAGCTGGCTGTTTCTGCAGTTAACAAAGGTAGAGTTAATCAATGTGTCCCTGCCTCCTGTGAATATAAATCATTAGATCAGCATTTGTAAAAGCACACAGTATTATAGATGTTCATGCAGGAAAATATATTAGACAAAAGCAAGGATGCTCCAAAGATCTACAAAAGCTTCTCATCTAAGGTTAATTGGTGCCTGGTAACAACAACTCATATACCAGAAACAAATCACAGAAATGCTGACTTGAAATTTATCCCTGGTATCCCCAGGAGATGTTTTATCCTTAAATAAAGGGTGAGCCACAGGAGAAAAGGACACAGGATGCATTTAGCATAGGAAAGCCTTAGAATGGTACAGTGTTGTAGAGAGAAGAGTGGGAATTTACAAGTAATAAAACAAATTAATTTGAAAGCAAAGAATAAACTCAATTAAAAAATCATTCCTGCTTTGCCCACAAAGCCACAAACCTGGGTTATTTTTCAGACTGTTACATCTGCACTGCAGTGCAACAGGAAGCATTTCCCAAAGCTCTGCTCTTTAACAAAAGACCACAAGAGTGTTCTTTACACATTTTTAAAACAAATGTTAACACTGAAATACTGAAATTGAGTCCCTGAGCAAGGTGCAGCTCACAGGCAGGGCAGGGTTAACAGCTCTGCTGCCAGCTCTGCCTCACATCCTGCCTTGCTGAGGAAACTGCTCTGAAAACAGGATAGAGGTAAAAATCACAGGGCATGGCTCAGAAACTGCTCTGATTTACAGCACTCATGGAACAAAGGACTTCATGTCCCTCCATAAATCAATTAATTACATTAATATTTCAAACTCAAAATAGAAAAAAAAATTTATAAAACTCTCTTTTCTTGTCTGGGTATGTGTCTACAGAACTACAGGCTTAAATCAGAACAGAAAATAATTTTTGTTTTCTAAAAAAGCAGACTTATATAATAACCAAGATAACTGATTATTTCTGGCAGCTGAGCTTTCTGTAAGGAATCTTCATTGTATTTTCATCATAATTCCAGGTTTTGCTCAGATTCTACAAGTTTAATTCAGAGGTTCCAATGTTAGTGCCAAGAAGAAAATAAGAGAAATTAGTGACAAATTTCTTGGGCGTGAAATTATTTTGGTGTCTTTTTCTTTTTTTTACAAATGGGTTTCCCTTGTTATCCTCGTGAGTTTACAAACTGAAACCCCTCAGAGCTCAGCCCTGGTGTGAGTGGTTCCCCTCCTCCCCTGGTTGTTGGTGCAGACTGAGCTTTGCTGGCACAGAGGTGCCCATTTCACCCTCGCAGAGCAGCTCCCACACAGCCCTGGGGGCTGCAGGAGGGCAGAGCCTGGGGAGCAGAGCTGGACACTCCTTTGGGCCATGATAAAAAGGGTTTTGTGGGCTCCCCTCAGGGCTCTGCTCTGCCAAGGGCCGTGCAGGTGCAGCAAACACAGAGAACCAACACTGGTGTCCCTGTCATGGCCAGGAGCCACCAGCTGTGCTGCTGAGGGATCCTGCTCCAGATTCCCTGCAAACCCACCAAGAAATGCTGGGGATAAACCAAGGCAAAATGAAGGCATGGTTTGGAAATGAAGGCAGGGTTTGGGAATGAAGGCATGGTTTGGAAATGAAGGCACACCACTGCAGGACACTGCCCTGTGCAGCCCTCCAGGAGGGACCCAGGCTGCCCCAGGCCCATCCCAGGGGTCCCTGCTGGGGCTGCAGCCCCTTCCCAGCTCCAGGACCCAACAGGAGCCAACACACTCTGCCAGACCAGGATTCCTGCCCAGCCCCAGCCCAGCTCTCCCATGGCAGTCTCATTCCATAAAGGCATTTATTCCCATGCAGGAGCACAGAACAGCCCCAGCTGCTGCCTCCCAGGAGGGACCCAGCCAAGGAACCCCAGGGCTTTTATCCCCTCCCATTTCAGGGGTGCCCAGGCCTGGCTCTCCCTGCTGAGCCCTGGGCCGTCTCTGGCTGTGCCCCAGCTCCCTGTGCCCTTTCCTGGGGTTCCAACCACCCCCAGGGCTCCACCTGAGCTGCCCCAGAGACTGCACAGAATGAATTCCTCCCCACACCCCTCACCACTGCCCCTCCTGAATCCTGCAGCGAGCCTGGCTCTGGAATATGAAAAATCAATAATAAATTGTGAAGAACCTGTTTGCAGTTCTTGAGTGCAGGAATACAAATTAGCCCCTTTCATTTGATTTTCACTCATCTGCATCAGAGTTTCAGATCTGTCAATAAGAATAGAACTGGCTGTGTTTTGAATGCAAGCTGTTGCTGAATATGTTGAGTCCTGTCATCTCCTGAAAGGGAGGGAAGTTGTTTGTGCCATGGGTCTGAGCTGTGCCTGTGCTGCTGCACACATCTGTTGAGATTTGGGGCCCAGCCCTCCCAGGTGCTAATTAGGAGATTCACAGGACCTGGAGGAGCTCAAGAACTGAAATTTCCAGGGCTGGCAAAGAAAGGAGAAGGGCACAAGGGCAACCTATCCCTCCATGGCACTGCCTACACTCCAGTGTTGGTGCTCTGAGAATAGACCAGGGGTCAAGAGGTGAGCAGACTCTGGAAGACTTTTCTCCATGCAAGTATTTTTGTGTGAGAGCAAAACTCTTACAACAGATTAGCAGCTGCATTTGAAACCTTTATCAAGTATTAGCCACAAAAGCCCAGAAGGTACTGTGAAAAATGAAAGATATTTTAAAGAAAGGCCAGCACAAACTAGGGAAATGGCACAGGTACCTTCCCAAAGAGCAGCAGAGAGAAAAAAGAGTGTTCTTCTGCTCCAGCACTGCTCCCTGAACTGCAAGGACTTACAGAGCACCATCGTAGTTAGCGGTAGGCAAAAAGGAAAATGTTTTCAATTCCTCATTTCTGATACCCAGAGAGGTCACTTTTATTGTCCCAGTTGTCACCAAGACCCTTCTGTCCGTGTCCACTTTCCCCAGCATCCCCTGGCACAGCCTGGGGCAGCAGAGGCCTCTGTTTGTGTCACACCTCTGTGACAAAGCCACAAAGCCGCAGTGGCACCTCTGCCTTTGTCCTTTCCCTGCATCCCCTCCCTCCAGCCCCACCTGCAGGTGTCCCTGACCCCTGGCACAGCTCAGCAGGGCCAGGGGGGCTCCTGCAGCACACAGGGCCCGTGGCTTCATTGTGCAGGACAGTGGGAAGGGAAATTCCACTTCCACCAAACTCCTTTGTCCACGTTTCTAAGCCAGGCTCTGGTAGCTCCAGTCTTCCTGTTCCCCTTCCTTTGGTGATGCTATCTGCTGTGAATCTGTGCCCTGGGAACCCTCAGGGAGCACAAAGCCTCCTTCCAGTGCTTGGCCTGAGGGGACCAAGGGCCACTGCTGCTGTCCTGCCAGGGATAGGAAATCCTGCCTTTGATGGGAAGGGCTCCTGGGAAGGGCTCAGCTCCCTCAGCAAATCCCCCTGGCACAGAGCTTTATTGGCTTCTCCATTCTGTCCTGGGATGGTTCCTGCCTCTACCTCCAGCCCTAGACCTGAATTCAGAAGGGATTTGCATTCTGTTTCTGGTTTTGGTGTCATTATCCTTCAGATATAAATGGTCTGTCTGCAATAGAATCAGTTTACTCATGGCTTGATGAGCTTAAAGGCCTTTTCCAATTTTAACAATTCTGTGATTCTATGTTAGGATTAGGCCAAGCAATCAATATTAATAATAATGTATCAGAGTTTTCAGCACCTCCTCTAGGAGCCCAAAGCTACCATGGATTTGTGTATATTGGCTGTTTGCTCAGTGCTGGTAATGTAGGGGTTTAGGCTCTCATTAAAGCATAAACAAGTATGGCACATTTTAGTGTCATTGAGATGGTCAGGGCACTCCAGACACTCACCCAGCACACAAATGAACAAAGGAGGGCAGAAAGCAGGAGAGCTGGAATGCTTTTTGCTGTGGGTACATTTTACAAAGAGAGAAATGTGAATTCCAGAGGGGCAGAACCATCCCAGAGCTCCATCCTCTGCAGCACCATCTCACAAACACCTCTGCTTTGTACCCTGGAGCTGCCAGCAGCAGCTTTGGTAAAAGATCAGGATTAGAACAGATACTGAATTACTGAGCTGCACTTGGACATGACTTCGGTCCCAAACAGGAAGGAAGGGACACATTTCTCAGTGGAATATATTTTCTCATTTCCCTGCTGTGAAGTGATGAGCTGCATCACCTGCCAAATTTGGACTGACCTGCAGCTTCTTCAGATGAAGAGAAAGGGTTTATTCACCCCAGAAGGGCTTTCCAGTGGCTGTGATTAGAACATGAGCTGTGGCAGAAATAAACATTCTGTTACACAGCCTCTGAAAAGTTCCACCTCAGCTTAAGAAAAATCTCTGTTAAATCACAACCACTCCCAAATAGAAACAGATCCACACAACTTACAACAGCTTTCCTCATCTCTTTAAGCTTCCCTGTGTCTGGGGCCTGCATTTTCAGGCTCTCCATCTTTCCTTTATCAGCACATTAAAGAGGAAATTTGCTGCCCTAGTTTTATTTTGATTTAAAGATGGAGTTTTCCTGACAAGAGCTAAGCTGTAACTAAAACTATTGGAAGACTCATTGTAAATTCACAAGAGCAGTAAAAATATCATTTGCATCATCTCATAACACATGGAGATAATACAATGGAAGTGTTCCAGGAAAGGACTGTAACTATAGGGATGGACATAAAAGGTCTTAAAGTTAATTAAGCCTGGTCTACAATCTGCTGGATCTGCTGGATAAGGGCAGGAAATTGAGAAGAATGAACTGACATTTGAATGAGACATTCTAAAAAGGGAGAAAAATACAGAACACTAAACAAAATCTATCCAGACACACCCTGTTTCTCCAGCCTCTTGCCCAGAGAGAAAACAAGAGATTGATGTATATGTGCATGCTTTCTTTATCTGCCACAAGGTTAATTTTCAGAGGAAATACTGATGCATTCAGCTACCCCAGAGAACACTCTGGACAAAGGAATGAGCACACCCAGGCAGCTGGGCAGGGTTTTCTGCTGCAGATTGGGGCAGTAAATATCAGATATGGGCACCTGGGCACGATGCTCCTGTGCCACACAGCTACTTCTGCTCTGAGCTTTTGTTGAAGAAAAACATGGGAAAAAAAATCTTATCTGCTGTAAACACAGCTACATTGTACTTTTAAGACATCATACTTATTGCAAGTAGTTCCTCGAAGGAGAGGGACTTTTCCTTAATGAGGAAGCTCAGCTGGAGATCTCTGCTAGGAGGCCTCTCTGATATTAAGGATTTATGTGGAAGCAGAGGGGAAATGGAGAAAGCTCTTCAATACATTATTCTTATTTCTACCTTGTATTCTTTCAGCTTGGCCAAACTCTGGAACACACAGTGGCAGCTCCAGCCAAGCTCTGTAGGGCTGAGCCAAGCAGGGGAAGCACCAAAGCAGGGCCAGTCTGAAAGGTGCACACCATTTATTGTAGGGAGCAAAGCTGCTCAGAGAGGCTGCAGGAATCTTTTCAGTGATCACAAACACCTCCAAGATGCCCAAACTATTCCACTTCTGCATTGGAATGAGCAAATAATTTTTGGAGGATTCTCTTGTGCTCCTGCTCCTCCAAAATCAAACAGCATCAGAGGGGGGTGCTGGGGATCAGGGGGCTCAGGGAGGGTCCTGCACCTCTGTCCCACTGAGCCACCTCAGTTTGGGATGAGCGAGAGGAAATTGGCTCAGAGGAGGCAAGGAAAAAAGCTGGATCTACAGCCAGGCAAAAATGTCACTGAGAGTCCCTGCCCAGGGGAGCACTCCTGAGCATCCCTGGAATCTGCTCTTGGATGCAAGGAAGGGAATCAGTTCTTTGCCTGTCTGCAACACTGGCACTTCATCACTATTTTCAACATCTGCCTTTGTCAATAATTAATCCAGATGGGAGGTATCTTCCTCTTTATCTTGGACGAGGAATTCAGAGGGGGAAATGTCTGCACTTCCAAACTATGCGTGCAGGGTGATCCCACCCATCTTATCAGCTCCCTTCAGAGCAGGAGGGCTGCACTCAACCCAGAGTTAACCCCCACCATGGCTCTGCTTCAAAAGCACTTGACAACTGTCACCACAAGACATGTGGCCAAGAGCAGATTTTCTGTCATTTGATTGTTTGTTTCACCCCTGCAACATCTGCCAAGTAAATAAATCGCAGCAGTCATAGGTATTGTGGGATTTCTGATTGTGATAATGGAATGCTCTAGTGCAGGGAGCACAGAATGTGAGTGACAGTGATGATGAGGTGAGAATACTCTGTGCCAAGTCCCAAACTCTGCCTGTGGGTTTGAGCCCATTCTCTAATACCAGAACACCCAGCTCCCAGGCACCAGAGGCTGTAAAAAGCTACAGCAGAGTAGGTTGGGACCTGAAACTCCATGGGATTAATGCTGTCAACAACTGAGGGAAAGCCAAAATTTTCTGGTTATGATGATATTTTTATTTCCTATGAAACAAAATCAAAAATTGCTTTAATAATTTAATCACAAATATTTCAGCAGCCGTGTTTATACTGGGCACTGTGCTTAAGCACATTTTACCCCTTGTTGTATTTTGGACTGACATATTTGTACATGAAGTAAAAGGCTTTATGCATGAGCAGACTGGACAATACTCCTTATTTAAAGGCTCTAATCCATTTTGGGAATACTTCAGGGCAAGTAAAGCATTGTGTGACTATAGGAGAAAGAATCAGAAGCCTCCAGCAGCCCCAGAACATTCCAGTGCTTCATGCTTTGTATGTGTCCCATTTCAAAGTGGTTTTCATCAGCTCTCAGGTGTCTCTGCAGCTTCTGTGGTGACACCCAACACGATCATGGAGAGTGAGCAGAGCAGGGATTGTGCCCTGCAGGACACAGCCCTGCTGAGAGTGGGGAGTGAGGAAAGGTTGTTAAAGCTCCCCTCAGGCTGAGTGTGCCTCTGACAGACCTGAACCTCTGCTTCTCCTCTGGGCACAAGGCCAGCAGATTGACCAAGATGGGATTTCTTGCTGGACATACTAGGATGGTCACAGAAAAACAGTCATCCCCTGAAACAACAATTATCTGCATCACCAATCTGATGAGAAGGAAGTCTGTACTGTCACTGCTCCTTTTAATGACTCCAAAACATTGATTTATCTCCATCACATCCACAGCAAACAACCCTCAGTTCAAGAGAGCACTGTTCAACAACAGAAGCCATTCAAGAATTATTAATTTATCTAGTCCAAAAATAGTCTTTCCTTAAGGTCCATGAAGATTCCAGTAACTGAAACATTAACATATATTTAATTTGCATCTCAATTACCAGATTTACAAAAAAAGAACTCAGATAAAAGCCAGATTACTACAGATTGACAGGACAATTATTTGATTAAAAATGAGAGTAGGAATCAAAGCTTGTGCACGTGACCTGGAGGAGCAGCCCGTCTTGGGTGACTCATTTTCCTGGGTAAGATTTTTGACATGACACAGAAAAATATGTCCTAGACTTTCTTGACCTATGTGGAAGTTGCACAATTTTGTACAGACTCTCCAGGTCTCCTTTTATTCGACCATGTAAGGGATTCATTTCCACAAACAGAAGAGTTTCAGATCCCCAGACATATTTAAATTAACACTATCCACAAAAGGCTACAGGTACCAAAACAATGCAGAACAACCAGGCACAATCCATCAGCCCATCTCTCCCAAATATCCCCAGGAACAGAGATTCTTTGAGGTTTTCTTGAATTCTAACAGAAGCCAATTTCAGAGCTGATTCTGAGCTGTGCAGGTGTTATGTAAAGGAAATCAAGATCTAAGCCAAGCAAATGTGTGTTTGTGAACAGGAAATTGAATCTGGACCTACACCAGAAAAACATATTCAATAAATAATTGTATCCATTCTTTATCAGATGCAAATCAGGCAGGAGCACAGACAGCACCCCCCAAACTGCAAATATGCTTTTGAAGGTTTTTAATGAAAGTTTTAATTTTAAGAAAATGCATATTAAGAGAAAGTTAGCTAGACAATGAGAGAAATCAGCAGAGGTTAAAAATCCTTGCACCTTTGAGATTTTGGGCCTTGGTGCTTCACTGTCTGACAGGACCCTCCCAACTCAGTCAGATTTGTCAGCAAGGAACAAAAGGGATCTTCCTTCCTCACTCTTTCTGTTCACAACCAAAATCTTCCTGGACCATCCATTTCTGATCCTCAGCTCTCACTCTGCCTCCTCTCAGGATTCACTGAGCACTGTGAACCAGCAGAGCACTCGCTGAAACGCAGGCAGGGCTGTCAGGATCTCTGGGAGGGCTCCTGGGTCCATTTTTGCTCCATTTTTGCTGCTCACCCATCTTTAGGGCTCAGGCTGTCACTCACTGACTTGGAGAGCGGCTTTGCTTCTTTGAAAATAAAAAGAAAAGAAAAAAGAAAAGGAGGATAAAAATAAGGGGGGAAAGTTGAAAAAACCCACCAAACCAGGTCGTTCTTTCATTTTCTTCCCAGTTGTATATCTAAGATAACAGAAAGACTTGGAGCACAATTTGGCTGCCTGCTTTCCACCAAGGCAATAAACACTTAAAAGCAAGTATTTACAGAATACAGGTATTTTGTAGTCAAATTTCTTCATTTCCAAAAGAGAAATCTGTCTTAGCTGAGGACTCCATCCACCTGTAAGGTGAAGTTGTATTTTGCATCATCCAGGAAAAACTTTCTGGTGAGCTGAACAGACAGGGAAAACCAATTATTAACAAATTTCTCCCAAGCCTACCAGAAACTTAAGCTCAAATCACAAAGCCATTTCAGATTAGAATTAATTTTCCTTTTCCCTGGGAAAAAAAATATGAGGAGCCCAAAGGAGAAGTGCTGAATTATGTCCTCACCTGTGCTTATACCCTGCTGCAGCATCCACACCAAGAACTGAGCAGCACCAAATGCAGCACGAGTGCTCTCACAACACTGATATTTTTAAAGAAGCAAGTTTGCTTAAGATATTGCTCAAGTGTCTGTTCATTCAGAGGTACTATCCCAAGTAGAAAATGTCATTTTTCCAATCAGTTTTCAGGCAGATATTTGCACTCCAGATTGTTCAGTCATCAGTGGAAATCGCTTCTCACATGCACAGAATCGACACAAGGACAATCAGAACTCAGCCCCAGGTATTCAGGCACGAGGCTGCTGAAATCAGCTCAGGAACCTGGAAAGGAACAAGCAGCAGAGTGTTCCCAGGAAAGAGCACTGCTGTGCCTTGCTGGGACATGTGACAGACACAGAGACACTGAGTTCTGCCCAAACACACGGTACATGCAAAAATGGAAAAAAAAATTAAAAAAAAAAAAAAAAAAAAAAAAACAACAACAGCAAAAAAAGATTGCTCTGAGTCAAAACCGTCAAAACTGCACAATTTCCTTAGGCAGTTGTTCTCGGGTCACTGGGGTTGGAGGACCTCCCCAGTTCCTGCTGTCACTGGGTGCCCTCAGCTCCTGTCCCACGGGAGCCCCAGCAGAGCAAGCACGGAGGGGAACGGGAGCAGAGGTAACAACAGAGTGGGGACAGAGCTGGGACACAGTGGGGACACAGTTGGGGCACAGCTGGGACACAGTGGGGACATGGCGGGGACACAGCGGGGACAGTGGGGACACAGTGGGATACAATGGGGACACAGTGGGACACAGCTGGGACACAGTGGGGACAGAGCTGGGGACACGTCCTGGTGCTGCCCTGGAGCTGGCACAGCCATGGCAGCAGTTCTGAGCTGGGGGACAGCAGAACCTGAGGGCGTTGTCACTCTGGTCCCTGGCAGGACCCCACAGACACCTCTCAGTGCTCTGGGACAGACCATGGTTTTTGTCTGCCTGCAGAGACACAGGAGCTTTATCAGCCCGGGTTTGCACAGCCCTCTGTGGCCCCTGAAAGGCTGCAGTAAGAATTGCTAAGGTTGTTTTCTTTCAATAATGTTCTGCCTGCTCACAAAACTACAGCGCCGCAAAGGAAAAAGATAATTTACCTCCTCCTGTGTTTGGTGTGCTAACTTTCTGCTCCTTAGGTCTTGCTGCAGTCACACATTTACTTTTAGTCTTAGCCATCCTATACATGAGAAATTAAAGTTAAAATGGATTCTCTATGGCCAGGCTGTTCAGAGTCATTCTGCTCCCTGAGACCAGGCCAGGTTCTGCTCTCTGTATCTGCTGTGGTTTCATTGAGCACAGCAATTTTGGAGGTGTTTAGATACTGTATCAAAGTACGTTCTTTCCATCTGAAAAATAATTTTTCAGTGCCGTTTGCTCCAAGAAAGACTAAATTCTTTTTTGTATGGGGGTTTTCATTTTCATTTAGATGAATCATTTAGATTTTTACTGAAATCATTCAGATTCCAGTAAGAATCTAAATCATTCAGATTCCAATAAGAGAGAACAAACTTTCATTTCCAGCCTTTCTCACAATCAGTAATGCAAATTATCTCAACAACACAGATGTGACCCTTTTAAAATGTGTTGGATTTCTTGTGTATTTGTAGATCTCGTGCCACTTTTAGCAAATTTCTCTCTCAGAATGTTCATTATCACCACTCTACATTATCCATTTGGGGTTTTTTGGATGCTGAAAAATTCTCAAAGATAAGCATAAGGTTTTAGTATGATTGACCAGGAAAATAAATCATTTCAGAGGCAACTGTCCCTCATGTCCTAAAATCTCTGTACAGAAGCCTGGTTTAACTTTTGTTTAACATCCAAGCAGAGAACAAATTTCTTTGCCAGCTAAACTACTAACCTTGCATAAGAATTCATACACACTTTTAGAGTTGGAAGTAAACTAGGTGAGAGGCAGGTAGCAGAAAAAAACAAACCACACACACAAATATTCATAAGAATATTTCATCCAATATGGTTTCATTATGTGGAGAATGTATTTATATCAGCTGTTCATCAACTTTACAGTTGATTACTTGCCAAAACAACCTGTAAAATGCAAACTTTTAATTAGTACAGTATTGTCTGTATCTCCACCCAACATTTTTTAATAATTACTCCCAGTCTGGGAGAAGAAACTGCACTATATGAGTCATGTGTCACACAAATCACTTTGAATACCAGAATTTCTCCGTTAACTGTCTATAGTACCCTGCAGACCAAGAGTTATTTGCTAAAATAATTCTACACATAAAATGAATAATATGGGTGGGAGAGCCCATCATTTGCTGGAAGAAAATTTAAGAGCACAGCAAGAAACTCAGCTGCTTGAATAAACCACTCCCTGATAACTTTCAGCAGCATTTATGGTGCCTGATTAGACTAAAAGAGGCTGGAGCTGTTGGGCTGATGAGCCAGGACAGGGGGATAAGGGGGCTGTGTGGGGCAGAGCAGGGCAGGGACTCTGGCAGCATCCCAGAGATCCACCAGGCTGGAAATTGGGGGTCCTTGTTCAAGGGATGCACCTGATCCCATCCCTCAGTGCTGGCTGCCCCGCAGACACAGAAGAAAGGAAAAGCTGATCCCTACAGGGAAAAGGGAAAGCTGATCCTACCTGTTAACAGCCCCTGTTGTCCCTCAGAAGTATTCTTGCTGCTGGCTTTGTGGGAATGCTCAGGCCTGGCAACGTCCCCTTCTGCTGCTGCCTCTGCACTCTGGCTGAGAGCTGCTGGGAAGGGAAGCTGTCATGGCCAGAAAAGAGCATTTGGCACAGCTTGTCAGGAGCTGGCACCCAGGGAAAGTGCCCTTCCCACAGGAGTGAGCCCATGGCAGCACTGCCCACGGGGCCTGCTCTGGGTGTGCTGCCAGGGAAGGGCACTACTGAGCATGGTGAGGGACTCAGGAACAGCAGCAAGGGCTGCCACGAGGAAAATGGGCATGGTGTCCTGGGGAATGTGTCCTCAGGGTCAGAGGGTCAGCCTGCCCTGGGGAAGGTATCCTCAGGGTCAGTCTGCCCCGGGGTGTCAGGATCCGTCCCAGTGGACAGATGACCTGATGGTTCGTAGGAGTGATCTTAGAGTGCAAAAACCAACATGGTACAAGGGGGTTTGCAGTGATAATCAAAACAATGCAGTTTTATTGAAATAACCATAGCAAAAATGAGATAGAGGGATTAAGGGAGAGAAAAAGATAGAGAAAGAGAGAGAGAAGAGAGAGAAAGGGAGGGGATATAGCTACCAATGCAGAGACAAAGTCTTTTGGTCCAGTCCAGCCGAGGGTTCGCCTGCCACGCTGGGGAGATCTCAAAGGCTCTAGCTAACTCAGAGGTTTTTATTACTGAAAACTGTGAGGGGGCAAAACAGATACAATAGGGAACAGATGTAACAGGTAGTCCATGTTCTCAGCAGTAAATGAGAGCCATTGTTTTCTTGCTCCAGCGGTCACAACCTGCAGGCAAACATCTCGCTTTGGTCAGCTTGCCTCCCCCACACACCTCCCCCGGGCTGGGGGTTTCAGTCCCAGTCCTTGGAAGGAGCAGAAGGGCCTTTTCCCATGGGGGTTTCAGTCCCAGTCCTTGGAAGGAGCAGAAGGGCCTTTTCCCATGGGGGTTTCATGTCTCAGTCCTTGGAAGGAGGAGAGGGGCCTTTTCATGTCTCAGTCCTTGATGGAGAGGCCCCTTACATCTCAGTCTGCCTGTCACGGTGGTTGTAAAACAGGTGAGGGTCTGCTGTGGGAGACCACCTGAAACTCAGGAGAAGTCCAGCCAGGCCGAGAGGTGGGACAGCTTCCAGAGCTGCTATTGTTGCAAACAGGGCATGGTGCCCCTTCTTAGCATACAGCAAACACTCCTGTGAAAACAAATAACACTGTGCTTTCAGGTCTCAGGGCCTTTGGCATGTGACTTTCTGCTTCAGAGCCAGATATTCTAGATGGGGGGTTCTTCTCTTCAGTGGTCTCCCAAGGATGATCGTGAGGCAGATGAGGGAAAATTCAGACAGACTCTCACACGGGGAATGTGTCCTCAGGGTCAGCCTGCCCTGGGGAAAGTGTCCTCAGGGTCAGCCTGTCCTATGGGGCAAGTCACTCCCGTGGAGTTTGCTCTTGTCCCTGGAGAAGAGCAAGCAAAGAGCTCCAGAGTACACTCTCATTTTCCCCAAATGAGCAGCTTGAAAGTTGCCAAAGGTGGAGCAGAGATGAGTTTTTGCAAGAGGCTGTCCCACCTCAGTCTGTGTTTGGGCTGCAGTGCCAGAGGGCAGCCAAGGATCTCCAAACTGTTGCCAAAGGAACAATCCACTTTCCAGGGAGGTTGGACAAATATGAACAAGGAATCCACTAATCAGGAGTTAAAGGAATTGAAGCATCCTTAAAATCTACAAACACGAAGATGGACATGCTGAGTGGAAGGGGCAGCTAAATTTCAACTGAAATGCACATTCATGTAAATAGATTCAGTCAGCACTTTCTGTTTTAAAGCTTCCAGGCAGCAGCTCAGCCCTACAGGAGAGCTCCACTCAGCACAAGAACCAGAGAAAAAGGCTCTTTAAACACTTCAGGCTGTTCTTTGGCCAAACCACAGCCTGTGCTGGTTGGCATTGGCCAATGGCTTCCTTTGGTTATTGTGTTTTGTAGTTTTATGCATAAAAGTCAGACTTACGCAATCACAGCAGAATCATATCGCTACCTTCCAGTTTCCAGTTGTCCATCTACACAAATAAAGTATAGAAAAACAACTAAATTATACTCATTGTTTCTAAAAGTATTCAAAGTCAAGCTAAGGGCATAGAAGAAAAAAAACCTAGCTAAATCAAAAGGTTTTGTTTGAATCCAGAAAACTGGATCAAACACAGCTTATCTACCAAAAAGCAAATTCAAAGGCACCTTCTTCACTTCCTACCCAGCCACAAAGGAGGAACATTCCTCAGGTTATGTACAACAATGTGAGAGAGAGAACAGTACAGCAGAGAAACATTTCATGGTAAATAAAATCCTTTTTACTGACATTGATGCTGCACCATGGGATAACACTGATTGCCTGGTTACCAAAGAGTAATTTTGGAAACGTCTCAGCACCTTCCTGATGAAAATATTAATTTAATCTCGCATCCAGCAGCCTGTGTGATGTCAACTTCTCATCACAATTAGTGGGTTTATTTTTGATGTGCATGCTGACAGCTCCTAAAAGCTAATGGAAAGTCATTTATGTGCAATTTAAAGTCTGATTACTTGAGTGTTAAAGTTCCCTGACAGTCCTTTATATCGGGAATGGGAAATTTAGGAAGAAAATGAATCAGCTTTGATAACATTAGAATAACCTCTCTGATTTGAAAGTCAGGCCTAAAGTTTGCTAATATTAACACAGGATGCAAAAATATGATTTCACCTGAAAATCATTTCACAAATTATCATTTTGCAAATGTTAAAGTCTGGGAATAGGGGATAAAGGAACTTTATGTGAGTCTCCAAAGCTTCAGAAGACAAGGAGTTGAATCAATAGATGAGCCCTTAAAGAAAGATAATTTGCTGTATTGTACTTGGAATTGATTGAAAATTTCACACTAATAACAATTTCTACCAAAAAAAACCCCCAGATTTTATTCTAAATCAATCTTTTCCATAGGAAGATATTGACTACAGTATATTTTTTGTTGAGGCTTGCCAAAACACTGCATTTGGGTTTGTCAGGCCTGAACATTCCATTTCCAGTGGAGCTGAGCTGTGGTGCCAGGCTGGCCTGGCCTTGGGCACAGTGGGGAGCTCAGCCCTGAATATGTTCCTCAGAGCAATGACAGCCACTCAGGGGGATGCTGGCTCTTACACCAGCATTCAAAGCTCACTTTTTATTGAATTGAAATACTTTGTGTTGCTTTTTTACAGTTTTCATCCAGCTAAAGCTATTTCATAGAAGGAAGAAGCCTTCAAATTTTGATGCTGAGGAAAATGAACAGAAACAAATGTCCATTTGCACTTCCACGTGTGCTCCCTCTGCTGAATCTGATTCTGTTGTTATTTATATAGCTGCTTTTCTGTATTACTTTCTAGGCTACAGAAGAAGATGAGCCACCTTATTCTACTTTTCTCATTGTTCTTGGCCCCAGCATTTGCTGATGGAAGAGGTCAGAAATCAACCCAAAACCTTTGTTCAAATGATGTCAGCCACAAACGCCAGAAGAGAGACTGGATATGGAACCAATTGCACATCCAAGAAGAGCTTGATACACCTTTGCCACACCATGTTGGCAAGGTAAGCAGCAACCTGTCAGCAATGACTAAAAACAGCAAATGAGGATCTTGAAAAGCAGTGTTTGTTTGCAGTCTAGGCAGGAGAAATGAAAAGGAAATAGAAATGGGACTTAATACCTACATATTGACATGTTAAAATCTTCAGAATGTGGGCAAAGAGTAAATGAAGAACAGTGTCATAGGAATTTTAATTCCTTTGAAGAATACAAGTAAATGTAAGGGAATAGCAGGTCTGGAGGTTCCAAATGCAGGAACAGCCACATTCCCTGCAGGTGCATGGTTGGGAAGGAAGTCTGGTGAATGATGCATGTCAGGATTTTCCTGGCAGCACAAGATTCTTTCAGAAACCTCAGAGATCAGCAAATAAAAATAAAAATCAGCAAATAAAAAAAGCAACAGTTTACATCTCTCGGCTTGTACTCAAAACACGAGTGCTGTGTTTCGAAATACTGTTACACAATCAAAGATATTGTTGCACAAAGCGAAAGCAAAGAATTTTTAAAAATGCTAACGAGCATTGGCCTGGTTGCAAACTCCTTTTCCTCAGGGCAGGGCAGGAAGGTGTTCCAGCAGCACAATCTCCTGAAGGCTCCTGCAGCACTGAGCCCCTGGTTAACCCTTCAAGGAAAGGCCCCAGCAGCAGCGAGGCAGGGCTGAGGGACAGCTGCAGGAGTGTGCTGACACATCTGGAGTGTGCTGACACATCTGGAGTGTGCTGACACATCTGGATTTTATCTTGCACCACTCAGTGCTTCCCTTTTGTCCTCAGCACCAGAAAAGGCATTCTGAGAGGTTTGTGCTTTTTACACTGAAGAGGTACACAGAAATCAATAAAGAAGGCACAGACTATCCCATCTTTGAGACAAGGGTGGGGTTATCTCTCATGGGGCATCTCCAGAGTTGTGAGCTGCTCTCCAGCAGTCCCAGCTGCCTGAAGCATGATTAAGGAATGAGGGGTGGAAATATTAATGGCACTTTTCAAAAGAGAAAACCGAAATTTAAACAATGCTCAACAGTAAATGACAACTACAGGATAAATCAAATCCTGAACACCCAACAGGTGACATTTATAATAACATCAGTAAGAAAAGGATGGAAATACTTGGTAAAACCCAGCAATCCTTGATAATTAGCTGGCTGAAATAAGAATACTGATATAGTGCATGGAAAATTGGGGTTTAAATCTTCTAGCAGTGTCCCTGTATGTGTGAGGGTATAGAAAGGGAAGTATCATTATGTTATCTGCAGATCAAGTAATGTGCAAAAGCATTTAGAATTGGATTAAATTATATTTTTAAACTGATTAATGCTCATTCCTCTTCTCACATCCCTTTTTCACTGCATATAACCTTAAATTTCTATGGGGTAGAAATGTAACCTTCCTGTCATACCATGAGCCTAAAAACTGCCTATTAAGGGATTGGATGTGACTGAGCACAAGAAAGCTGTCAGCTGTGGCAGGAATCCTGCTAAATGCTAAGGAAAAGAGGCTAATGCTGAATAATGTCAGGAGCTGTGAAGACAGATTTCATCCTGTAATCCTGTGAAACTGAGCAAAAACCCCTGGCAGGTCCAGAAAGCTGCAAACAAAAGTAACTCAGACTGAAGGTGGCTCAGTCATTTCAGACATAACGCAGTTAATTATTTGTAAGTGTTGGATGCATGAACAATTTAAACCTTTAGAAAATATGAGGTATGATGCAAGAAAAGCTTTGTTCTGTATAAGCAAGGAAGTTTCAGTGTGGGTGCAAGTGTCATCCCACGAGCGCAGCTCTGCTGTGGTGCTGCTCAGTGAACGCACCAGTCCTGGGGGCTCCCAGTGGGGTGAGGAATCCCTGGCTGTGTGAATCCCCCAGGACAGACCCAGCTGCCAGGCCCCACCTTATACCCCTGAACATCACTTTGCTCCCAGATCACGTCCAGCGTGAGGAACAAGAACGCCAAGTACATCATCGAGGGCGAGTTCGCCAACACCATCTTCAAGGTGGAGGAGACCAGCGGGGACGTGTACGCCTTCGAGAGGCTGGACAGGGAGAAGAAGGCTGAGTACGAGCTGACGGCCCTCATCATCGACAGGACGAACAACAGGTCCCTGGAGCGCCCCTCCAGGTTCATCATCAAGGTGTACGACATCAACGACAACGCCCCCGTGTTCGTGCACAAGGTGTTCAACGGCTCTGTCCCAGAAATGTCACCTGTGGGTGAGTCCTCCCTCCAGCGCTCACCTCCCTCACGGCTGGCCTTGAAAAGCACCGCTTATATTAATTAATATGCACCTTGAAAACCCTTCTCTAGGGACCTCAGTCACCAAGGTGACAGCTGTGGACGCTGATGACCCCACAGTGTCAGGTCATGCCACCGTGACCTACGAAGTCACCACAGGAGGGGAATATTTCACCATCGATGACTCTGGTAAGTCAGACACACAAATGTCCTTATGCTTTGTCCATATCCTACCCTTTGAAGAAAACACAGGTTTAAGGCTTTTTCATTCTGGAAAAGAGGAATAATCATTCAAAACTATCATTTTAAACATGATTTAAAAGGTTTTTCATTCACACTCCACAATGCCACTGTCTTTATCTAGAAATGAACTCATAAAACCAGAATATCAGCTGCCATGAACACAATGAGAAGATAAAAGATCATTTTTTCCCATCTTTGGAAAGATTAACCAGGAGCTGAGTTCATGTTTTCAGTTTAGCATAGATACTGTTCCAGTGACTGAACATGAAAAGGGAATACACAAATTCTGAAGCAGCATTCAGTAATCAATAATCATTTGCTTTCCTAAACTTTCTAGCTTAAATTTTGCCCAGTTTTTAAACCAATGTCAGTATGTCTTGTAACCACACTAGCTTGCTAGAGCAAAGAAAGCAGGTAAAGAGGTTAAAGATCCATTAAAAGGAATATTCTGCACAAGGTCTCCTAAATATTCCATCATGAAGAAAAATTTCTAACATTTCTTGAAAAATACCACTGTAAGATTGGTACTTAAAGCTGAATGTACGGAGATAAAAAAAGATAAAAATTTGCCACCAAATTTGCTACCAAAATTTGCCACCAACATCTCCAAAAAATTGAAGAGATGTTGGGCGTGCTGCAAAATCTAATTGCATCCAATATTGTTTTTTCACAGGTGTGATTTATACAAAAGAGCCTAATTTGGACAGAGAGACCAAGGCCACGTACGAGATTGTTGTCCAAGCCAAAGATGCTCCGGGTTTCTCTGGGGATTCCAGCACAGCCACGGTGATCATCGCCCTGTCCGACATCAACGACAACTCCCCTGAGTTCAAACTCTGTGAGTGCCCCCAGCCCTGAGCCCCTGCAGCCAGGGGCTGCCACAGCACAGCCAGCCCAGCACATGAGCCTGCACAGCTCAGCTGTCCTTAAAAATGACCAAAAGAACTTCACGTGTTCAGAAACTCTTCTGTGTTTCAGCCAGAGCCACCTTTCCTGGGGAATGCACGCCTAGAGCTGAAAACAAAAATCAGTATTAATTTCATCCCTTTGCTAAAGATCTTGACCATTTGGTGTATTATTTATGCTTCCACATGTCCTAGAGATACACAATGCTAAATTCTCAATGAAATATTTTTTTGTGCATCTGTCAAGTAAGAACAGTTTCAACTGAGTCCTAACTTCCATGTACACACTCCTTATGTATTTTTCTTTTTTTTTTTAACAGCATCATTTCACTTTAAAGTTCCTGAAAACGTTTCGGTAGGAGGAGAAGTTGGCAGAGTCAAAGTAGAAGATATTGACGAACCACAGCACAGAAATACAAGATACAGCTTTATCCAAGGAGAGTTCAGGGACACCTTTGACATTGTAGCAAATCCATACACAAATGAAGGAATCATTAGGCCAAAGAAGGTACTTTTCCCCATAACAAAGATGTTTATTGTGGTTTGCCATGTGTAACAAGTGATTTTTTGGTTTAGGACTAGCAGCAGGAAAAAAAGGAAGCACATGAAAGTCAGCATGAAATATATTGATCCTGAACACCAGCTCTCTGAGCTCTGGGAGAAGAAGAGCTGGTGATTTCTGGTCCTTTTCAACCTCCAGACCTGAAAAACTCCAGAATTACTGCAGAGGGCAGTGGGGGCTGTGTCAGATATTCAGGTTAGGTGCTTTGGGTTCCTCTCAAACTTCAAGTGGTTGGATGCTTCAAAGAGACAGTGGTTTAAGAGTTGAACCAAGTGGCTGAGTCAACGAATCCTTCCCTTGTGAAGCCCACCTGAAACCAAAGCAGAAAATGTGAACAAGTCCACCTGACCTCCTTTCTGAAGTCTCTTTGCACTTTGGCATTTGCTCCAATCCGACCCACAGCTCCCTTGCTTTCCTCAGGGTGAGGAAAAGCTTTTTTTCCTTTAAGAGCTTCCCCACTAATTTCTTATGTCTTTAAGACTCTCCAAAGCCTTTATTAGGGTCTGTTCTTTGTTTTTTTTTAAATTCTCAAACCCACATGATTTGTACCAAGGGACTGCTGCAGAGCATTGCCAAACCAAGACTTCATTGATTTCATTGACTTGCTGTTAAAAAAAAAAAGAGAAGAAAGGACCATAAATCAGCTCCTGTAGTCCTCAGATTGACAGGAATGTGTTTTTCCCTTCCAAATGCCTCTCTGTAACTGCTAAGACTAGAAATGTCATTAAGAAGAGAAAACTTTCAGGAAAAGCAGTACCAAGGATTTCAAGCCTGGCAGTAAAATCCTGGCTGTGGTCACACTGGGTATGAGCAGCTCTCCTTCCCAGGAGCTGGGCAATGCAGTGCCTGCCCATGGGAGGAGCACTCACAGACCCCACACACCCTCCCTGAGCGATTTGGAACCAGCTCTTCCTCCAGCACACAATGGGCAAAGCTCACCCCGTTTTCAGTGTGATTTTGGCCGTGCATACGTCATAATTCTAAATGCACAGCCATGTGAGATAAAATGTCAGCTGCTGGATAAGTCCCATCATTTCCCCTTGCAATGTCTACCCAAAAAGGAAAACAAGAGTCACCATAACTGCTGTGAATCTCAGTGCTTTTAGAATCTCAGGTGGTAGAACAAAGGAAACTTTGAAAGGATCATTCCTTACTGCCCGAGCTCCTGGCCTTCCTCCCATTGTGTGATTCCTTTTTTAGTCTCAGGCAACTGGAAAAACAGGGAAGAGGATTAAATTTCTCACTGGATGCCCCAGCTGTCAGCCCGTGCAGATCTGCCTTGAGTGCCTTCAGAACACAAAGCATAGCCAAGAGGAGAATCTCTTCCCCTGCCTTTGGGGGACAGGAGCTCACCGAGTTTTGGTAGTTACAGCATTATAAAAACACAATTATTTAACCCAAAATAAAATTATTTTGCTGAACTTAAACTCCTGGATGAATCTGTCCCACAGCAGAGGTACCTTGAGCCACGCTATGACAGGGAAGTTCAGTTGGTAAATGCTCTCCCATGGGTCCAGCCAAGATGAAATTTGGTAACATTGCCAAACATGAATGAAAGCACAGATCTTAAATCACAGAAAGCCAATGGAAAGTCTGCTTAGACATCACCAGTGAAAGAATATCTGTACCTGTCTCTTTGTTTCTAGCCCCTGGACTTCGAGGCAGTGTCAGAGTACAGGTTCAGCATCGAGGCCACGGACCCCACGGTGAACCTGCGGCACTTCAAGCCCGGCAATCCCCGCAGCATCGCCAGCGTCGTCATCGAGGTCACGGACGTGGACGAGCCCCCCGTGTTCAGGAGGCTCCCCTACGAGTTCAAGGTGAGGGAAAACCACGCAGTGGTGAAAACTCTCGGCTCCGTTCACGCCGAGGACCCCGACGCAGCTAAACGGAAAATCAGGTGAGACGACGCCAGCTTTAGCAATCCTACTTCAAAGTGTAGAATCCATCAACAGCACCAAGAATTTCACAAAGAACCCAGACTTTGGCCCTATTTTTTTTAGAATCTGCCTGCCAAACAAAACAAAAGATAATTTAATTTTGCCAGCACTGCAGCCATGGATATATATGCTCACCAAAAGCTGAACATAAATTTCATCTACCCATGTCATTACCACATGGACTTACTGATAAAACATTTGCACGTTTAGGGAAAAAATGTAAACTTGGATATTTTTACATTATTATAATTTATTGTTATTTTTTTTATTGTAAGAGCTCTCTCAATCATGTGTTTAGAGAAGAAAATAGACTTCTGAAAGAGCCAAGTACCATAATATGGAAACTATTCCAACAGATGTATTTCATTCTCACAGCTTGCATAGTTTTAGGGCAATATTCTCAGCCCTCCTGGTCAAGATATTACTGTAATTTGTCACACAAGAAGCCTCTGACCTTCCTCTGAGAAGAAATGAAATGAAACACAGCATTACCAGCCGTGCATTGACATATCTTGTTTTAAACAAAATCCAGATATTTTCAGCGTAGAGCAAATCCTAATGGAGACTACGTCAGGGTATCCAACAGCGGAGTTATTCAACTTCCAAAGCCTCTGGACAGAGAATTCAGCTCCTCATACAACATCACTGTGGCAGCTGTGGAGATCCTTGAAGATGGTGAGTGCCACCCATTTCCCAGTTTGAAAGAAACCCTGGTACACCTTTCCAGCAGGGCTGTCAAAAAGGAAAGGCACAACCTGACAGGCTGTTCCTGCTGAGCTAGGAATGAAAGGAGTGCTCCAAGGTTTGCATCGTCATCTTCCCAATCAAACAAGTCCCTACAAATAGGTCAGAGATTATTTTAAGATTTGACCCCTGGCTTTGCTCAGCTCCAGGGAGTGGGGCAGGCCAGTCCCAGCTTGGTTTGATATTTCACAATATAGACATGTTCTGTGCCTGCTGCTTTAGTGCCAGAGAACAATGCTCAGTCCATCAGCATGCAGGGGGAAGAATCAGGAAAGCCATAATCTACTGTCATTTTACTCCAAAAAATCCTTGATGATTTAACCTCTGCGAGAGGTTTTAGGAAAATATCTAAATCTCAGAGGGAAAGTTTCAGTTGTGATGGAGCTGGAAAATGTTCCTCATGTGTGGGGCACAGAGGGGGCAGGAGGTGTGGGCTGGGGGCTCCAGGCTGTGCCCTGCTGTCGTTCCAGGCCGCCTGTCCGACAGAGAGTCGCACGCCCACGTCCATGTCATCGTGGATGATGTCAATGACAATGCTCCAGAGCTGGTGTCTCCTGAGGAGCCTCGAGTGTGTGAAAATGCTGCACCTGGGAAGGTGAGACAGGGAGAGCATTGCCCTGAAACCTGAATTACTGCTCAAATAAAATGTGTCTTTTAATACAAGTGAGTCTAAATTTCCATACCAAAACACCCGATTATTTCACTGATTTCCAAAACATCAGGAATTGCTCTTAAGGATACTGCTCTGCTGGAATATTGACTTTTATCTGCTTGCACACATGGGCTGCACTGCTCCTCTCCCCCCAGGCTCTCACATCTGTGTATTGACAGCTGAGCCATGAAGGACAGTCAAGCTTTGCACAGCAGGAATCAGCAGCTCAGTTCTATCACACAGATGCCTGAGTGTGATACTGAGGAGGAAACCATTTCAAACTAGAAACAGAAACATTGCTGTATGGAACATTATCCTGCAGTCACAGAGTGCACAGATCTGCACATCCAAATTGTTACTACTTGGCACAATGTTGGTATTTTGGGTTTATATGTTTGGCCTCAGACACAAGTGTTCAGCCCATACTGTAATATTTGTTTGATTAAGACACTTTGAGTCAAGGTTTAGGGGAGGTACTCCCCAGTTTAGTGTATTTAGGATGGAGAGAAGAACTGGAGGCACAAACGGGAAAGATCACAGGCTGGGATAAGAACAATTTACTGGAAACAGCAGTGAGATAAGAGAATGAACAGTAATAGCAACAATATAAATAACAGAAATATATATATATATAGAGAGAGAGAGAGAGAGAGAGAGAGAGAGAGAGAGAGAGAGAGAGAGAGAGTGCAGAGCAGCCACACCACCCAACAGGCTCCCTCTGGCTCAGCACCAGCATTATCCCACCACACCTGCTCAGACAGAAGGAACCCCTTCTCCAGGAAGAGAGTCCCTTTGCTCTCCCAGAAATGACATGAGGTGCTCAAGAATAACCACTCTGCCCCCTCCCAGCTACTGGAAAAAAAATAACTCTTTGCTGGCCAGAACCAGGACACTGCCATTGCCTGAACTACTTGATAGAACACACAAGGTATTAATTTCACCTTTAGTTTCATTTATAAAATACCTTTGGGATAAAACCAGGCACATTTTTTGTATTTTATACATCTAATGTACATCAGGTTGAAGATTTCAAAACCCAAGCATGTCCTTCAGGCATGGCAGTCTCAAAGGCATTCCAGGAATGACAGTCACACCTCAGAGTAGACTGAGGACTTCAGAAGACACCATCTTAGACACTTCAACAAGCCAAATGTCTTTAAAAATTGGGCTTTTTTCATGCTTTCATTGCACAAAATTTGAAGAGGCAAAACTGCTCTTTTTGAAGACCCACAAAGAAAAAACTGAAACTGAAAAAACTTGAAGAGGGGTGTCCTGAGGTGTCTGTGTCCTGCCCTGAAACTGAAGGGTTACACAGGACACAGAGCCCAGCTCAAACACCCCACATGCTTTATCACTGGAGGCAATGTACACTGAAAACTGTGACCTCTTCCATCCTTGCAGGTGATTGTCAGGATTTCAGCTGTTGACAAGGATGAAACATCTCCCAGAGGCTTCTTCAGATACTCGCTGGCCACAGAAGACAGCAACTTCTCCCTGATTGAGAACTACGGTAGAGTATCCCTGCAATGCCTCCCTCAGCTTGTTCCAGAGCAGGACCCCAGGGCTCAGGGAACAAAAGCTGCAGCACTGACCTGTGGCTGGGCTAGCTGAGCTAAGCAACTCTTTATTTGTAAAGGCTCAACACACTGAAAAAAAAGTATATTTGATGAAACCAAAGTGTGACAGTGGTCACAGGGTTCTTGGATGAGGGAAGGGACAAGAATGTTGACTCCATGTTTCAGAAGGCTTGATTTATTATTTTATGATATATATTACATTAAAACTATACTAAAAGAATAGAAGAAAAGGTTTCATTAGAAGGCTAGCTAAGCTAAGAATAGAATCAGCAAGAATGATAACAAAGCTTCTGTCTCAGACAGAGTCCGAGCCAGCTGACTGTGATTGGCCATTAATTAGAAACAACCACATGAGATCAATCACAGATGCACCTGTTGCATTCCACAGCAGCAGATAATCATTGCTTACATTTTGTTCCTGAGGCCTCTCAGCTTCTCAGGAGGAAAAATCCTAAAGAAAACATTTTTCATGAAAAGATGTCTGCAACACCAAAGTTTCACTGGGTTCCCAAAGGGCTGGCACTGCCTAAGGGGAAGAGGCTGACTGAGAATCTGTGAGGACAATCTGGTGGAGATTATCACCTAGTGGGATGTCCTTATTCTGGTGGAAATTATCACCTAATTGGATGTCCTTCCTTCTTCCAGACAACACAGCTAACATCACTGTCAAATACGGGCAGTTCAACCGGGAACTTGCCAAGTTCCACTACCTGCCCGTGCTCATCTCAGACAATGGTGACCCTGACCTCACCAGCACAAACACCCTGCTCATCAGTGTCTGCAAGTGCAACGAGAAAGGCAACTTCACCTTCTGCGAGGAGAGGGCAAAGCAGGTTGGCGTCAGCATACAAGCACTGGTGGCAATTTTTATCTGCATCTTCACAATCATTGGTGAGTATCTGGCTTTTGGAATGTTCTCTGCAGCACAGTGTGAGGATGCTTTGTTCTTTCTTTAGCTGAGATCTACACAAGCTTTGTGGCTATGAAATGGTCACGAAGCCAGAAATGCTGTACCTATTTGATTCATCTCATGTGCTCTTCCTCTCTGGCCTGTTAGAACAACTTCAGCTGCAAAGCTGCTCACTCCTCTAGACAGGCTATTGCACACATGTATAATATACTTGATTTACTGGTACCAGCCTCATACACAGCTATAAAAAAGGAAATTTGGGCTGGAGCAATAACAACAGGATTCCTGGTTCCTATGGCAGGAACTAGTCTGGAAACCCTTGAAGCAGCACAGCGAACATAAATACACTTGTAACAAATCAGCAGACCAGTACCTGTTTGCTGCATTTGAAATCTATCAGAAAAGGCTGAGCACCTTTTCCTTGCCTGAGAACTGACCTGTTTTACAAGTACCACATAAGCAGCATCTGATGCTTGGCATTAAGAGTTCAATTATTAATTCATTAAGTTGATTCAATGACCTTGTGACACCATGCACTTATACTTGTGATTCCAGCTCAAGAGTCAGAGCTGGAATCACAAGTACAAGTCTGACAATCTCTGTCCAGACTGAACTCTTTCAACAAATCCTTAAATAGAATTTTTTAAAATAAATATATGTTTAAAAAACACTCAAAAAAATCCCCCAAGACTTCAGACTACATTACATATCTTAAATACAATTTGTCTTAGTGCCTTACTTGTCTATTCACACGCGCTCATCTAAGTTTCCTTTGCAGTGATTGTGTTGCTGATCCTGCTGAGGAGGAGGCACAAGAAGGACCTGAGTGGGCTGGGGAGGAGCGTGGCAGAGATCCACGAGCAGCTGGTGACCTACGACGAGGAGGGCGGCGGCGAGATGGACACCACCAGCTACGACGTGTCCGTGCTCAACTCCGTGCGCAAGAACGGCCTCAAGGCAGAGCCCGCTCCCTCTCCCTATGCTCAGGTCCAGAAACCTCCTGGGAACATCCCCCCTGCAGCTGGGGGCATGGAGATGATGATTGAGGTGAAGAAGGATGAGGCTGACAACGACAGGGATCTGCTGCCCTACGACACCCTGCACATCTACGGCTACGAAGGCGCCGAGTCCATCGCGGAGTCGCTCAGCTCCCTGGGCTCGGGCTCCTCAGACTCAGACATTGACTATGACTTTCTCAATGACTGGGGACCCAGGTTCAAGATGTTAGCTGAGCTCTATGGATCAGAACCAAGCGAAGATTTTGTGTATTAAGCTCAAACTAGCCATGAGTTTTCTCCCTCCCGCTACAGACTGACACCAAGAGACTGCCAGTGGCCAAAGAGGAACTCACAGCTCTTCCCTCAAGGATTTCAAACAGGCATGGAAAAAACCTGCAGCAGGGTTAAAAAGACACACAGAGATCACCTGTATTAACTTCCCCCAGCACTACTGGCCTCACTAACATTCATTTCTTGCCCCAAAATTCCTGCTCACTGATCTGCTCAAGCCTTCCAGAACACACCTGGAAGTGTGTTCTTCCCTTCCTCGCCCCCTCTTCCCCACTTCTCCAGGTTTTGTCCCCAGTTTCTCCCTCAATCCTCTCCTCCTGTGCTGTTTCCATCCACATGCATCAAGGTCACCCTCCATTGGGAGAGAGGCTCAGTGCCATTGGGAATGGATGTTTCAGCCCCCCTGGATCTCCAGCTGGCTGCTTTGCCTGCCCCTCTTGCAACATCTTTATTGATATTCCACACTTATGCTCACCCAGCAGAAGAGAGGAGGAACATATGGTCTATCACTTAGTATTAGAAACTATTCCATCACTTTCAAAAAGAAGCATTATTTTTTTCCTGATTTCCCTTCTATTAATTATTTTTGCTTTATAGCCTTCCACTACATCTATGAGTTACTCAAGATAAAATTAGACAGGATTTTTAGACACACAATCTGGTCTCATCTGTCATTTTTAACAGCCTGATGACAATTTCATTTCTGGCATGCTAGAATTTGCTCTAGCTAGCAGCAAAATTGTTTTTTCTCTCTGTAAATAGGATCTCAGTGTTACTCAATGGAACATGTCCTGCAGGGCAGGAACTGTGGAGATCAGGGGAATGTCAAGACTCCAACACTGTAAATCTCTCTAGATGGAAATACAGGTCTCTCCAGATTTCTTAAGAGGTTGAATAGGGGGTTTATTCAGCATTATTGAAGCAATAGCATTTTTTCAGGGACAAAAAAAGAAGGGCCTCATTACTGTGAAACTGCTGTGCTTTTTTTCTAAGCAGGTACTGTAAAAGGAGTTTTTTCCACCTAGGAAAATACTGTAGACTCCCATAGCAGAATGCTACACACCCCCACACTGGGCTGCTCAAAAGCACCACAAACGTAAGGCAGGTTTGGAGCTGCCGTCTCTGGAAAGGGACTGTGCTCGCATTCCCACCTGTGCAGAGCCACAGAATGACCAGAATGAAACTTCCCACACTGGAAGGGAAACTTCCCAAACACCTTTTGGGAACAGCGGGTCCCTTGGGACCATGGCCTGTCTCCGGCTTCCAGCAGTGCAGAGCCCTGTTGCCTCCAACAGGAACAGAGCCCTGCTACACAGATCCTCCACTGAGCAGGGTCTGTGCTGGAGCTGTATGCATTAGTTTAGTTGGTTTGATTATTTAAATCTGGTAGCTAACCAAATAATACTAAATCTTTTTTTTTTTTTTTTTTCTTAAACAAGTATAGTGGAACCTCGCAAATTTGCTTTTTACTTGTTCACATCATCTCCAATTCATACTATTCACACTCCCTTCCCCCAAAATGTTTTCTGGGCAGGAAATAACAATGCACAGCAATGGTCTCACACTGCTCCTCACTGCTGTAAAAAGTCCAAAGCAATACTTGGCTGGACATTAATACAACACCAACAATATAATCACTCAAATTTTCAAATATGAACTAAAGGAAAACTGAGGAGAATTCTGTCCATTGGGCAAATCAGCCTTAGAACCTATTGTTTGTTTTTAAAAAGTACATTTTAAGGTGACAGCCTTGGTTTTATTTTGAATGGACTCATTCTGTTTTGCTTAATCCAGCCAGCAGGACGTGCTCTAGGGGTTCCACATATTTGTGTATTATAAAGAATGCTAACTAATAACACTTAGAGTTTAAGGGTTTTGTCAGTACCTGTGGTATTGGCTATCAGCAGGTAAAGTTAGTTAGGAAATTATTTAGTGCAGTAAGTCAAGAACTTTGGTAGGTATCAGCCAGATTCTATTACCTGGAATTGCTGTTTTTAAGCCTGATTTTTTTTATAGTTATTTTAAGGAACACTGTATCCATTTCCAATGTATATCATGTTTGCACTGGACGGGTTTTTTTTTATACTCCTGTACTGTATAATGTTGTTTTTTTACTACATAAAGCCAGTCTCAAGTTTGGATGTTCTGTGCATTAACGAGTCCCACTCGGCAGACAGCATCAGGCTTTGTGCCACAGTGAGCCCAGGCACGAAAACCCTGCAAGGGAGCCCAGCCCTCTCCCTGTCTGCAGCCCCAGACTGCAGCAGGACCTGGGCAGAACCTGGGCAGAACCTGAACCTGGGCAGAACTTGGGCAGAACTTGGGCAGAACCTGGGCAGAACCTGAACCTGGGCAGAACCTGGGAAGAACCTGAACAGAACCTGAACCTGGGCAGAAACTGGGCAGAACCTGAACCTGTGCAGAACCTGTGCAGAACCTGAACAGAACCTGAACCTGGGCAGAAACTGGGCAGAACCTGAACCTGTGCAGAATCTGGGAAGAACCTGAACTTGTGCAGAACCTGTGCAGAACCTGAACCTGTGCAAAACCTCTGCAGAACCTGTACAGAACCTGTGCAGAACCTGTACAGAACCTGTACAGAACCTGTGCAGAACCTGTACAGAACCTGTGCAGAACCTGAACCTGTGCAGAACCTGAACCTGTGCAGAACCTGTGCAGAACCTGTGCAGAACCTCAACCTGTGCAGAACCTGTGCAGAACCTGTGCAGAACCTGTGCAGAACACTCTGGGGTACAGAACCCTCCAGCCTCCTCAGGACAGACACAACCAAACACATCAGCACCAGAAAATGAAATCACCCCTAAATCTGCAGCTTTAGGCAACACAGCTCCCACCTTCTCTTTCTGCTGCTGCCAATGACTACCCCAGTATATTCCCAAGATTAATCTAGGGCTTTACAAAAGATCACATCCATTTTCCCCAGATATGGCACTTATAATTTACACAGCCCGGAATAAAGCAAAAAAGTTCAATTCCTTCACTGCTAATTGCCATGAGCAAACACCAGATCAAACACACTTTAGCACAAGTTGTATTAAAAACACAATAGATGTGCTAATTATCTTATAATGAAATGCATTTTTCCATAGAAAGAATTTGATTAAACAGCTACTTGCAACTTGTGGGAGAGAATCTCACAGAGGTTTTCATTATTCATTTAATTAATACGCACTTTAATCTCTTATCCCTAAAAATATATCATAAATTATTATTTTATTACATTCAGATCCAGAAGTTCATGCCATTTAATAAAGGGTTTTTTCACTCCCAGCCCACTGGAACTTTTTATGAAGCAATGGCTTGTGATGAGAATCCCTGATATGTATCAAAGCAGCAATGAAAAGCTGTTTGAACGTGAACACCTGGCACACAGTGGCACATCCCAGGTAGGGCAGGTGAGCCAAAGTCCCCTTATCAAGGCAAATTTACACCAGAGGGAGGGAGGGAGGAAGGAAGAATTCTATGATTTATTATCCTTTTGCAGTCCAATGCTACTGCAACAGCAAACCCAGTGAAAACAGAAGGATTGGTTACCAGAGGAAAATCAAATCATCATTTCTAAGCTCCTTTTCTTCAAGTGCGTTCTTCCTTTCCTCCTTTCAGCCCCGAGGGCTTGGGACAGCCCCAGGAGGGCCTTGCACAGGAATTGTCACAGGAATTGTCACCCTGACTGCAGGGACAGCCTGCAAAGCCTCACTGCTTCTTGGAACTCAGGGTTCAGGTACAGATCCACCTCTATGCATTTATTTTACATCTTTTCACTCCCTAGCATATGTCACATGCAGGGAAAATGGTCTGGGGGCAGTAAATATGGTGATGTACTCTCTTATTTGGCCAGAACTAATAGCTACACTTATTATATTTCAGGTAGGGTTAGGACTAAAATAAATAATCACCATCCTTTCTGATCTATTCTCTCTTTTTTTCTTCTTCTTTTTTTTTTTTAATAAATGTTTCAAGTTTAAGAGAATAAGAAATAAAACTCTGTTGGCTTTACTTCACAAACTTTCTGGAATTAAATACATCACCAAGGTGATATCTTCCTCACTGAAATCTTCCCATTTCACAATCTTAGTGTACCACAAGTTGTGAAGTCCTACCAGGAAATGAATAAGAGTCTGATCAGATTAGATCAGATCACAGTGGAAGATTTAGGCTTGGAATCTTGTCCATAGAAAAAATACAACAGAAAACAAAACAGCAAAGACATTCTTTCAGGCTGAATCAGAAAATAAGGAAAATAGAACAATACCAGAAAAATGCTTTTATGAGCAATAAACATGCACAGATCTTTGCTGACCTCTCTCACCTTCCTGAGTTTGTTCCTGCCTGACCTAAAGGAAAAGGGAAAACCAGCAGTTCCTTCCACCTATCCTCAGTGAGGAGCTGTGCCACCTGCTTCCCCTCAAGACTCTCCCAATTCACCCGGTTAACCCCTTCATCAATGCCACAATCAGTCAGAAATCTCTGCAAGTCTTCAATTCCTCATGAAAAAGGAAAGCTCTGGGTGAGGGCACCAGAACAAAGCAGGACAGAGCTCAGCTCAGAGACACATCCAGCAAACACAACCCAGAGGGGTTTGCCAAGAGGTCAGGAACAGCTGGGCTGCAAATGGTCCCAGGAGCCCAAAGCCTGGCCTGCAATGCTGCTCCAGAGCTGAGCATTCCCACATGGATGAGAGCCTGAAACACAAACTGCTGTGCACTGGGCACTGCAAAGAGCCTGAAACAATTCCCAGCTCTAGCATTCAAAAATGGCTTTTCTAAACAGCTGTCCAGGCTTCCCTCATCCCCCTGAAATTCAGAGCAAATCTGAAGAACCCCAAAATGCCAAAGGCCTGAGCTGCACTTGGTGTGTCCCACAGCAGTGATGTGTGGAATCCCCGGCACTTCAGGGAACCTGAGCCTTGTCCCTGCTCTCAGCACCGGGACCCTGCCCTCCATCCCTGCTCCGGGACACTGTCCTGTGATCCCGATCTCAGTCCCAGGACACTCCCTGTGCCCCATGTCCTGCTCTCAGCATCCAGATACTGCCCTCTGTCCTGTGGTCCCGGGCAGTGTCCCCGGCCCCAGGACACTCCCTGTAGCCCATGCCCCGCTCTCAGCATCCAGACACTGCTCTCCATCCCCGCTCCGGGACACTGCCCTTTGTCCTGTGGTCCCGATCCCGGCCCCAGGACAATCCCTGTACCCCATGTCCTGCTCTCAGCACCGGGACGCTGCCCTCTGTCCCGTGTCCCTGCCCTCGGACCCGGGACACTGCCCTTTATCCCGTATCTCTGCTCCCGGAACACTGCTCTCTATTCTTTATCCCTGGCCCCCGCACACTGCCCTTTATTCCCTTTATTCCCTTTATTTCCTTTTTTCCTTTTCCTGTTTTATCCCGACCCGATCCGCGGCCCCGCCGCAGCAGCGCGGGCTGCAGTGACCGCCGGCGGCCGCCAGGTGGAGCCCGAGGGCAGCGCTGGGCACGGCCGCGCTCGGGCCGCCCGATGGATCCCGATGGATCCACTATGGATTCCTGATGGATTCCCCATGGATCCTCGTTAGATTCCCAATGGATCTCCCATGGATCCCCCAGGGATCCCAAAGGATCCATCACTGATCCCCCATGGATCCTCTATGGAATCCTCCATGGAATCCCCATGGATACACGATAAATCCCCCATGGATTCCTGATGGATCCCCCATGGATCCTGATGGATTCCCCATGGATTCCCAATAAATTCCCCATGGATTTCCAATGGAACCCCCATGGAATCCCCCATGGATCCCCCATGGATTCACGATGGATTCATGATAAATCCCCTATGGATCCCCAATAGATTCCCAATGGATCCCCCGTGGATTCACAGTGGATCCCCATGGATTCACGATGGATTCATGATAAATCCCCTATGGATCCCCAATAGATTCCCGATGGATCCCCCATGTGGATTTCCAATGGATCACGATGGATCCCCCATGGATTCCCAATGGAATCCCCATGGATACACGATAAATCCCCCATGGATCCCCCATAGATCCCAAACGGATTCCTGGTGGATCTCCCATGGATCCCAATGGATCCCCGATGGATTCCCGATGGATCCCAAATGGATTCCTGATAAATCCCTCGTGGATCCTCCATGGATTCCCCCATGGATCCCGTCATGGATTCCCCCATGCATCGCCCATGGATCACAATGGAATCCCCATGGATTCATGATGAATCCCCCATGGATCCCTGCTAGATGCCTGCTGCATTCGCACTGCTGCCCACTCCACTTCCCTGTGTGTCCCCTCACACCAACCATGGTCAGTGAAATCAGTGATGCCCCAAAGGTCATTCCATCCATTCATTCTTTAGCGCTGACTCCACAAGAATTCCCAGACATTTGTGGAGCCAGGAAGGCTGCAAGGCTTGGATTGCTGCAGGGAAAGGCAGTGATTCGTGCAGGCAGCAGCTCTGGAGGGCATGAAGGGCAAGGAAGGGCTCTGGGGGGATGCCATCTCCAGATGTCTCCTGCAATCAACCTCAGTCCAGACCATCCTCCCTGGGGCACGCTGGCCTGTTTGCCAGGAGGAGCCAGCACCAAATCTGCTGCTTTCACATGACACTGCACTCTGGTTTGGGTGATGAAGATGTCCAACCCTATTTCTCTACAATATTCTCTTTCCAAACTACAACTGCTGAACAGGATTTTCTGAAGCAACACCAAATAATTTTTATCTTCGGTGACTCTTGGTTCTGTTTTGCCTTGAATGAGAACATTTGTTTACAAGCACACACCTTATCCACTAGTTACAATTTGTTAATTATTTCTATGTTATAACCACACAGCAAAACTTTCCCAAGTGGTCACAGAAACAAACCAGTAACAAAAATTTACCAGGAACCTTTCAGTGACCACCTAAAAGTTGGAAGTATTCACAGAAATCC
The DNA here is from genome assembly GCF_028551555.1 of Melozone crissalis. Lineage (NCBI taxonomy): Eukaryota > Metazoa > Chordata > Aves > Passeriformes > Passerellidae > Melozone > Melozone crissalis. The sequence continues at coordinate 20,393,335 of NW_026535785.1, read as the reverse complement.
TGTTACACAACTACAGATTAATAACTACCTGCAAATCAAAGATTCTTGCAAGTGGATCCAGTTCAGCCAGTCAATCAGCCTCCATCCTCTCTCCTGCCCCTCCTCTGCACAGATTCCTGCAGATCCAGCAGCTCTGCCAAGAGGGAGCACAGAGGGAGAAGCTGGCTCTGCCTTTGGGATCCACATCACCTGCAGATCATCTGGTCAGCCTCAAAGAACAACAGCAAACACCCAGGTCAGCTTAGGATCTGTTTGTGACATTTCACTGGGCTGAGGTAAGGACAAAGGTGACAAATTAAGTGATTTGTGCACGCTGACAACGTGTCCCAAACAGCCCTGGACAGCAAGCAGGATGCAAAGGGAGGAGGAAAGAGAAACAGCAGCAGGTGAATTTAAAATGTTATTTCTCCCTCTGACCCAAAAAGTTCTGCTGTACACAAGCAGCAAATTCCCTGTGAGCAGAGCCAGCCTGGAGGGACACAGCTGCCCCATTGCTCACAGCAGCAGAGTCACCTCAGCCTGCTCAGCTCTCACCTCTGCTGCCCCACAGATCCCATCCTGCCCCCAGAGAGTGTCCAGGGCCCAGTGACCACCACCCTCACCAGCTCCCACCCTGCCAGGTCCCCTCTCCAGAGCAGTGAGGGTCCCCCCAGGGCTGCTGTCCTGGCCCAGGGACAGCACAGGTGACACCTCCAGCACGTCCTGACCTGGCTGGCAGGCTGTTCTTGCTGCAAGGCCACCAAGGGCAGGTTCTCTGCGCACACTCCCTGCAGCTGGGCTTTGCCATGCCTTGGAGCACAGCCTTGCTGGCTGAGGAATCCTGCTGGAGCAGGAGGGAGGATGGATAATGATGGATGATGTGAGTGTGTGGCACAGCTGGGCAGGACAAGGAGCTCTCCTCTGTGTCACCCAGCTGGGCAAGAACCATCCACATGGACAATGAAAGTGCCCAAATGTCTCTGCTGGCTGCTCCAGCCCTGGGGCTGGGTGGGCTCCCACTCCTGCAGCATTTTGCCCTTGCAGACACAAGCAGGGCCCTGCTCTCTGTAGATTTCTGGGCATGGGAATGACCTGAGCTCTGCAATTGCAGCCAGGTGAGGACCCAGAGCAGCAAAACCACAGCCTTTGTGCCCAGTGCAGCCAGGACAAGGCTCAGATGGCCATGGCCAGTCCTGCTAGAACTCCACAGCAGCTGCCAGCACCAGCAGAAGCCAGGCTGGCAGGGATCCACCACGAAACTCAGCTGTGGGAAAGAGCTGGCACCAAGGAATACACCTGGAAAGCCAAGGGATAAACACTGGGCAGTCAGAAATGCCCTGAGAAATCCCACGTTGGAGAGCCTCAGATCTGCCCCTCAGGGCCTGCCTGGACCTGGCAAAACTGCTGCTCAAGGCAGGCAGGGAAATCACTTGGAGGAGGTGCAAAGCATTAAACCCTCCCTGAAGGGCCATGAAAGAACAGCCAGCCCCTCTTCTTCCTTCACTGGAAGAGCTTTGAGTTAGCTGGAAAAATCAGTGATTCTCTTCCATCCTGGTAAAACCATCTCCACAATTAATTCCTTCCTATAAATAGGTGATTAAGCATTAACCCTAATCAGAACTTCTTGGATTTCATCCCCACTTCTGGATTTTTGTGCACCCTTGTCACAGCAGACCCCTGGCCAGGTAATAACCAGCATTGACTCCATGATTCACAGAAGGCTGATCAATCTCCTTATTATATATCATTATTAGGAAACCCATTGCTTTCATAGACAGTTACAATACGCCTGGACCTAATTCAATCAAAACCCATCCTGGTCCTTCAATCCAAACCCATCACCACTGGCTAATTAAGAAACCATCCTTTGGTAAACATTCCACATGTGCACAACACCAGGTGTTGAGACAAGAATTGTTTCTCATCCTTTTCTCTGCTCTTCTCACAGCCTTTCCCAGAACAATGCCTGGGAGAGTTGTGTTTCTGTGACCAGAGAGCTGCTGCCACACACTGATACAAGCACCTGGGCAGGGCTGTGTGTGACCCCCCTGCTGTCACAGAGCCCCTCCTGAGGGCAGGGGAAGCACTCACAGCCTTTTAGGAGAGGGGATCTGGCAGAACATTACATGGTGACCAAACTAACAATGCCAAGCTGGTCACCTTTGGTATTTTAGGCAGTGGGAGCACTCACAGCCTTCCAGGAGAGGGGAGCTGGCAGAACATTGCATGGTGACCAAACTGACGATGCCAAGTTACCTTTGGTGTTTTAGGAGGCAATTAGGTCCTATAAACACCATGCACTAATAAAGCCTGCTGGCAAGAGCAGAACTCAGGGCTTGTACCCTCACTGGGACACAGAATTCCTTCCCACCTCAGGTGCATCATGGAGCCCAATTTTTGCTTTTTCACATCAAGTGTTCAAAGTGGGATTCCCTCCTCAAAGGCCCTTCCTGTGCCACAGGAGCCACACAGACACACTACAAGGGTTAGTTAACACACACCAATGCATCCTGAATAGGGAATTTCTCTTACATTTTATCATTTTACAGATGAAATTTTTAGTACCACTCATCATTTTAAAGCAATTTCCAGGCACAAGAGAATTTTGCAAAAGATCTACAAAAACCTGTAAGTGACACATGCTCCCCTGCCCATATTTACAGCTCTGCATGGAATGTACAGGATTATTGCATTGCAATAGAATAATTAACAGAGAACCTGCAGCACAACACAGGGGGGGAACCTGCACCTCCACAGGTCCCTGTGGCCAAAGTGAGGGGTAACACTTAAAACAAGGCAGTCAAACACACATCTGGAAGTTAAAATTACTGTCTTGGGCATTTATAATTCATGGCACAGCCACAAAGAGAATTTACAGCAGAAAACACTGGTGGGAAATAAAGTGTTATTTTTATGAGATGCTAAACATATGAACAACACACCTCATGTGGCTCTGTATGGGATGGAAAAATATTTACTTTTAGTCAAGGGATCCAAGTTTCAGTGCCTTTTCACTCCTTTGATTCTGCCTCTAAGAATCATGTTTATCTCAGCCATTTGTAGTACTCACATCAGAGCTTTGGTGCAGCTGCCCAAATCAGCATTTTTCAAACCACAATAAATAACCAACACTCACCTGTTTTTCTTGTATAACTAAGACTGTATTTTTTTTTAATTTCTACCCACCTCTGATGTTCTCAGTCACCAGGTTCAGAGGCCCTATGTGATTTTCCTCCTCTGAGCACAGCACAACTATTTCATCCTGCAGGAACAAGTCTCTTAGTGAACTCAAAAATATGCATTGGCTACTGGTGTTCAGGTGCAAGGACAGTCTGCAAGGAGCCCACATGGCCACAGGCCTCTGGAATAAATACAAATATATAAATATAGAACTTTACACAGCTCTGATCTGAACAGGGCTCCACCATTAGGAGAGCACAGTTTCACATCATGATGTTTGGACAAATGTTAAATCACAGCACATTGCAAGCACCAAATGAAGAGCTGAAAGCTGAGTTACGGGGCCCTGGAGATGGGTGAGTCCCAGAAATGCTGGTGGAAGCTGAATTACAGAGATCCTGCTGTATGGAGCTCGGCTGGGCAAGCAGCTCCAGTCCTTTAAAGAATGCTTTGCTGCAATGGGAGCAGCCTGAGCTGCAATAGCAGGTTTGCAACACAGAGAACATTACAGCAGCTGATCTTATTCCTTCCAATAAACTCATTTCTAAAGATTTTTTGCTGCTGATCCATATCACCTGCCCTCATCTCTAGAGAGAACAAATGCCTTTTTTCTGCCATTTTCAGTTAGCTGTGATTTTTCAGATTCAGCTTGGAGGAGCTTCATTCAATATTAAATAAGTATTTTTTTCACATATTTCATTTATTTGAAGAAACTGAAGGTTTCCTACTGAATGCTGTGCATGGGATTGCACTGCACCTGGGAAACTCTTCCCTTGCTAAGTATCAAAAAGCTGCAAGACTTAGCCTCCCAAGGAGTCTGAGAAAATGGAACTCCCACCAGATATTTCCACAGGAGCAGCCAAAGGAAGGAATAGGTCAGAATGAGTGGGGGGCATCAAGAGAAACACATTTCCCAGCCATGACATCAGGCAGTGGTGTGAGAAACAATGCTCACTTTTAAAATTTCAAACGTTTATTAAACCTTAACAAACATACAACAAAATGACTGAATGAGGAAAAATGACAGCGCTGAGAACATGGAATAAACCACCATGTGCTCATCTACAAAATGGATGTGATGCCTTGTGAAGGCTGACCTGGAACAGAGATCAGACAGAGCTAAAGAATAGAGTAAGGATTTATTGAGGCCTCAATGGATCCACCTTGGGCAGCACAACCCAAAATGGCCACAAAAATGGACAACTGGCCATGGGGACTCTCACTTTTATAAGTTTTGGTCCATTTGCATATTGGAGTTAATTGTCCAATTCCAGCTGTAGCCCATGCAGTCCCATCCTGCTTGTTTTTCTCTCTTCATTCTGCTGTTGTTTGTGCTCTTGGACCTGAGGTCTGGACTGGCTGTCCTTGGTGCCCAGCTGGAGCAGGAATTGTTTTGTGTCCCTGCTCTGTGCACAGAGCTCACCATCCCCTGATATGAAACTCAGACTAACACACTAAAGCAGAACAGAATCTGAAAAATAGAAAAGCTAAAACCTGAGGCATCATATGCCCCACCTTTTATACCTCTAGTCCTCCTAAAGTCTTGTCAGTGACTCCTTCCTTGCTGTCCAGGGTTGCAGATCACTTTCCTACACCTTGATTTGAGGTCAACAAGCCAACCCTCCCCAAATCCCTCTGTGTGCCCAAGGCCATCCCATGATAACAATGCAAGGGGGAGGGCACATTGCAGTAACACAACTACACATCTACAAAACTTCTGTTAACATACCTATAATGTTCACCCTTGAATTGTGAGTCAACCATCTCATTACTCATGGATAACAGTGGGGAGCCAAAAAAGAATGAGAGTCCACTCTTCTGAGAGCACAGTTTGTGCTTGCTCAGCTTGGAGTTTGTTATCCTCATCCCACCTTCCCAAACTGGGAACTGCTCCCTCCACACAAACCCCCAGCACCTTTCTCTGCCCTTGCGCCCCCACATTTGCCAAAAAAGAGCCCAAACACCTCTTCTTGCACTCTACCCATCCCATTGAACATCATCAGGTTCCTGTCTGAAATAATTAATTCTGCTCTGTTTTTCTACATCCTACAGAAAGTGACATTCCCTGCAGCTGAAAAATGGCAGCAGAGCCACAGGGAACCCCTGCCCTCTTTGGCCACATCAGAGCCCCAGAGTCAGGGACAGCAGCCCCTGACCAGAGCCTGCAGCACCGACCTGAACTGCAGAGAGCAGAGCTTTTCTGTGTCCATCAGCTTTAATGTTCCAGTGGACTCATCTTCAAAGGCAAGGCATGACCCAAGGCAATTTGTATACAAACCTTCTCATCAAGTGTCTGCATTTATCCCCAGCCTCTCAATGCCATGTTTCAGTATTAAGACATTTTGTTTAATCCCATCTCTAGCTACAGCTGTTCTAGGATTCTGATTTTTCTCACAAGTAATCCTGTTTTTCACCTAACAGCCTAGAGCTCTATCAAAAAAAAAAGAAAGTAAAAAAAAAAAAAAGAAAAAGGTGGATTATCAGCTCAACTAAATGCTTATTTTTTAATAAAGCATTTTAAAATATAAGTGATGCTTGAGGGGCTACATATATATACCTAAGGAGTAAGTAAGGTCAAATCACTTGAATTTTTCTTGACTTAGCAAATACAGCAAAAATACATTATTCATGTAGTAGCTTATCTGGTGTCTTGATACACCTTTATTTTTTCATTAGCAATTAATTCCACTCAATGGCAGGAAGACAATTTTCATAAACTGATCACTTCAGTGAGGATTTCTCTGTGAATTAATGGGGCTTAGGAGTCTTTGTGTAATAAAACTTGAAAAATTGAATGTCAAACACAAAGGTGTACTTTTCCTGTGCCTTGTGTAAGCTTCTAAAACCATGTGCAATCCCACATAACAATGCCTGGTTTCCCTCTCTCTGGTGCCCATTTCAAGGCCGCCCAAAAAGCACTGTGCAATTCCCAAATTCAAGTCCACATTCAGAGCCCCTTGAGGGTGGGTGGACTCTGTAAATAGATCTCTTCACAGCAGCACTAATCATTTTCCAGCAATAAATTTCCCTTCTTTTCTCCCAATCCCCATAGGGATGTGTCTGCACCATTTAAACACAGCTGAATTTTGGTCTCCAGCGAGGGTAAGATCCACACCCAGCCCCTCACGAAGGGCACATAAAGGGAAAAGAAAGGAAGAACGTGTACAGAAAGACATAAGTGGGTGGGACACGTTTTCATTTTTCTGCCAGTTTGTTGCAGACAGGTAGAAGAATTATAAAAGAAAGGCCTTATGAAATCAGGCCTCACTCTGCTAAAATTGACAAAACTGGCCTGGCATTTCTTCTAAGCATAGCTAACAAGCAATTTGCACATTCCCATGTGAAGCTATTTTGTGAGTGAGAAGTTCCTTTAACACAACAATCTGTTCTGAGGGTGAAAAATAAATGCACCTGTGTAAACAATAAGATTTGTCACATGAGAATCCACAAAGGAAAAATGTTAACCTATCTAGAGAGAGAAAATTTGATAAACATATACAACAGCCCTTACTGGCCAATGAACTGAGTTTCACTCTATTGCTGACCAGTTAGGTTTAGCACAGTCCCTTCTGATATTTCCTACAAATAGGAGCTTTGTGAATAAAGAATTGGCTTTCTGCGTGTAGAAATGGAGTCTCGGCTGATTTATTCCAACACATGGTGACCTCGAAGACGTGATCGATGTGAGAAGGACAGCCTGTCGTGAAAGAAGAAGGTGAAACGAGCCAAGCTGACCACAGGACTGGGCAGTTAGATGGGATTTAGAGATGGAATATACAAAGTGGGAAAGGAAGATTGCAGCCGGCCATGAGCATGGCCGAGCACAGCCTGTGTCTGCAGAGAGACCAGACACAGCACAGGAACACAACCACCACAGCATTGCAGGCTGCAGGAGCAGCATGAACAAAGATCCAAGCAGTGAATTTACAAAGCAACAAAAGGCTACGGCTATGGTCAGCCACAGGATCAGCACAGAAAAGCAAAGACAAGAGGCAGCCTTGGAGCAGAACCCGGGCAGTGAGTGCATGGGGCCACAGACAGTGTGGGATGCACAGAAACAAACACAACTGCTGGGGAAAGAGCACACCTGGGGAGAACAAAACTGCAAATCACAGCATGCAAACACTGTCCTGAACCCCGGAGGATATGCTGCTGAAAGAGCCACGGAAGGTGAGGCAGCCTAGGAGCTGCCCAGGAGAGAGGGGCCTAGCGAGTCATGGGTCATCCAACAGCCTCAAGAACTGTGTGAGTGAACAGACAAGTGTACATTTGACCAAATCAACCTTGGAATATTCCTCAACAATTTTCATGTGCTCCTCTGGGTCATAACCATTCCACCAGTCTCGCTTCCCATCATAATCAAACATCAGCTGAGGCTGCACTGCATGTGTTCATTTTGTTCGTCAAAATTTTAATGTATTTTTGCTCCAACTTTCCTTGGTCTCTCCATGCAGTCTTTCTTTTTTGTGTGTCAGTGCCCTGCAGTTCTCACAGGCTGCTTTGCAGTACTTCATGGCCACAGGGTGCTCCTGAACTCCTCATGTGTACCAATCTCCAGAGGAGTTATACTGGTCCTGCTTCTCTGGCTGAGTGTGACGCTTCTCTGACGCTTTAGTGTGAGTACCTTAGAAGGATCTATGTACCATGAGGAGATGCACTGAGGAATATGAGGGTTGCTATCTTTTTCATCTTCATCCACTTCAGCAGGTGCATTTCTTAGTTTTCTCTGCTCTTCTAATTCTTTTTCCTCCAATTTTCCCTCATCATCTTCTTTGGTTCCTCCAGGCTCACATCATTTCCCTCTCTGTCTCGGTTTGGAAAGACAGGAGTCTGCTAAGGAAGGTAGGAGTCTCCCCTGAAACGGAGAATGTAAACTTTCCCCATCCCTCCCAATTGCTATAAATTTTCAATCAAGGGGCTCTCGGACAAAAAATATGGGAGCAGGAAATAAGTTCTTTAATAAGGAAGAAAATAAAGGGATAAAATAAACAATACAGTACACTAGAACAACACTGACAGAGTCAGAACCCAACCTGACACCCTGTGGGTCAAGATGTTGGTAGCAACCCAACTGGAAATGTGGCTGCAGCCCTCCTGCAGTGTCAGGGGTGGTTCTGCTGGAGCAGGGATCCTGTAGAGAAGGATGTATTCTTCCTCTAAAGATCCAGTGGAAGAAGAGGCAGCTGCTGTTCCTCTGGGAAATCCAGTGGAGAAGCTGTGCTGGTGTTCCAGAATCTCCAGATTATATCTGGGTAGCAATGCTTGGCTCCTCCCTCTGGGCTCACATCTCCCAACGGGATGCTGTAGTTCTCATCAGTCATGCACTGACATTCAATAGCTGTTATCAGCAGATGTCCCCTCCCGAGGGAGGAGTGATTGTGGAAGAGATAAGGAAAACTGCCCACTTGACAAAAGACAGCTGCCACCCAGATGGTAATAGAATACGTCTTGCCTTGCAATCTGGAATACCCTCTTGCAGTGGGGGTGTTCACTACCACACCTGAGCCATTTTGGGTATTCCCTGCCAGCCCCCAGCACCGCCCCACAATGCCCCACTCCCCGTGTGCCTGCGGCTCTCCTCTTCTCCCAAGATTATTTGCAGCAATTAATTTAAAGTTCCTAACTATGTCCTATAACCTTGAATTTTATCTGCAGGAGTTCTTTAAAGTTTAGAAATCATTAGCTCACAAAAAAAATTTGTACTGCTGAAGCAGATAAAGTCAGGATAGGACCAAACATGCTCTTGGTCAGGGTGGTGGCACAGCTCCATTCCATGATGGCTCAGCCCTCCTGCAGTGCCAGCTGTGGTTCTGCTGGACCAGGGATCCTGGAGAAGGGTGTAGTCTTCCTCTGAAGTTCCAGTGGAAACCTAGAAAGGTCTGGTCTTCTGCTGGGAAATCGAGTGGGAAAAGGCCGACTGTGGTGTTCCAAATCTCAGATTATCTCTGGGTAGGAATGCTTGGCTCCTCCCCCTGGGTGGAGCATCTCCCAGTGGGATGATGTAATTCCATCAGTCATGCAGGGACACTCAATGGCCCATTAACAGAAGATATCTCCTGGGGGAGGATGGTCAAGGGAGAGATAAAGCAAACTGCCCCACCTGGTTTTAACAGCTAAAACATTTCCAGGCCCATTAACAGGAGCTATCCCCCTGGAGTTATAACGGATGGGTCATGGAAGAGATAAAGAACATTCCTCACCTGGTTTTAACAGATGGTGATAGAACACATACTTTTGGTTGCATCCTGCATTGCAATCTAAGACAGTAAAATATTACTTTTCAATATTGTAAGATATGTAGTTTTCTTTTAAGGGATGTGATGACTCCAACTAAAACAGCTGTGATGAAACATGACAAACACCTGTTTGTGGATAAAGAAGATACGGTGTGTTCACCCTTGATTTTGTCAAAGATTCTATTGCTCCTTACAATCTCTGCTGTTTTATCTTCCACAGATGACACAGAAAAGTCAATTATGATTCTACATTATGGCTGTTACTGATTGTAAGCTTTTCCTTTGTTTCATTTTGCTGTCACAGGTACATGACTGTTTAGAAAGGTGCTTTCTCAACTTCCTAAGATGGTTACTGCTGACATATTGATTACATGATGTGAAATTACTGATTTTATAATGGGCATTATTCATAAGATGTTATTACTGTATTTATAGCTGGCTTCTTATATGCTTTAAAATCTTTGTGTAATTATTCTAAAAGACACAGGTAATTTCAGGATTCTTGTTTTTTGTTCTCTAGCTGCTTATGCATCTCTTATATAAAGTTAGCTGTCTGGCTAGTCCCTGCACTGGCTCTATGGTTTGACCCAATGCTGTCTCATAATTTTAAGTATTTTTCAGAGTTCCAAGAAAAGATACCTGAGCTTTGTTGAAAGCCTCCTCCAAACTGATTGTCTTGTCGTTTGTCCCAGTTATTATTACAGAAGCACTCCAGCAGTTTGGTGTGTTTAAAGCATCTCTATCCTGAAGGAAACTTCAGAGATATACAACTACTAGATGGTTTGATTAGTCTTTCCCCAAGGCCTTTACTCATAGCTGCTGTTCTTAAGAGCCTTGTTTTAAAATGTGTTTAGGGAATTCCCTCCCAGGTGGAGCTTGGGCCGTGGCCAGGCCTTGGCTCTACCTGGATGGAGAATTTGCCAACAAACCCAGATGTTTTCTGCATCAAAACTAGATTCAGGTCACTTTGACTTGGCAATCTGACCCTTTATATATGACAGCAGAACATATTTTTAGAGTGAGCTTGGGAATTATTATCTGGAAATAATTATCCAAGCTCTTGCTAAACTGAGGTTTGTCAGCTGTTCACAGACTCTGGGATGATGGTACAGTATTTCAGAGATTCCTAATTACCTAATTTCACATGTATTATTAATTATGTGTATTATCTGAAATATTCTTAATTGTTGTACCTGACTTATTCCTGATTGCTGTCAGTTTCTTGTTCACTATGTGTATTGTTTTGCCTTGATGTTTCTTCATCCTCATAACCAAAGACATGCATCTCATTTAAAAAAAAACTAAAAGAAGGGGAATGTAGTACCTTAAGAACATCCAAATAATATAACATGTACATTAGAAACTTAGACAACAAATCATTTTGAATAATGCAATATTTGCATTAGAGATTTGGAATAAAGATCATCAAATCTAAATCTCAATTGAGTGTGCCACAGCAAAGCCTAATTGATTAATTGACTTGAAGAGAGAGTGTGCTTGTGTTTTATCATCAGCAGGTTCAAAGAAGTCACCTGTTCATTCATCAGACACCAGTTGCCTCTGAATAAATGAGGCCCAGTGCAAAGAGTAATAACCTAAACACCATGCAGCCCTCATGGCCAGAACAGGAACAGAAGTGGGACTGCCAAGACATGGCTGTGTCTGCAAACTGCAGAGGCAATTTGCCAATAAAAGCCTCATGGCATCACCAAGGTACAGTGCTCCTACGAACCTTCTGCAGTTATTCCCTGTTCCAGGACCCAGGAGGACATTCAGTGATGTCAAAATCAACATTTCCAGCTAATGAACTTTCTCCTGAGTGTCAACTATTTGGACTTTAAAACAATGGTCATTTATTTGAGAGACATTGAATATTATTCTTTACTTTTCTCATGCTGTGAAGCCCTGGGTCAATGACTTGATAGAATTTGATACATTTTGTTAATTGTAATTGGTCTTTTATGAATCTTATCCCATATCTAATAGATAGCCAGTGATAACCTTAATGACATAATACCTTCACAAGAGTGAACTGTTTTAACATCAGAACATAAGAGCCTTTTTTAAATTAACCAACAGGGTGAGATGTCATAGACTGGTAGAAGGATTATAAAAGAAAGGCCTTATGAAATCAGGCCTCACTCTGCTAAAATTGACAAAACTGGCCTGACATTTCTTCTAGGTGCAGCTCACAAGCAATTTGCAAGTTCTCATTTGAAGCTATTCTGCAAATGAGAAGTTCCTTTAACACAACAATCTATTCTGAGGGTGAAAAACAAATGCACCTGTGTAAACAGTAAGATTTGTTCCATGAGAACCCACAAAGGAAAAATGTTAACATATCTAGAGAGAGAAAATTTGATAGATATATACAACAGCCCTTACTGACCAATGAACTGAGTTTCACTGTATTGCTGACCAGTTAGGTTTAACACAGTCCCTTCTGATATTTCCTAAAAATTTGAGCTTTGTGAATAAAGAATTGTCTTTCTGCATGTAGAAAATGGAGTCTCAGCTGATTTATTCCAACACCAGTTCACACTGTGAGATACAAAGTGATTTTGAAAGCAGTAGAAAAGCAGTGCAATAACAGTGTCCTCAGAGTGGCTCCCAGATCCATTCCTGGCAGCGCCACGGGCTCTGCACATTGATCACTGCAGCCAAAGCTGCACTTAGCTCCAGACCAAACACCATCAGGAGGCAGGGTGGTAAATAATGCCTTTCCCCAGGGCTTTTGACTGAATATGTGATCATTTCATGCATTTCATACCCTGAGAAGAAGCCAGCCACACAGCAATCTCAGCTGCGCTCTCCCTGCATCACCTGGGGCTCAGCTCACCCCCAGAACCAGCATCAGTCAGGGAATGAGGACCTTGGTGCCCCAGCAGCAGCACTGTTTGGGGTTCCCCATGCTGGGCAGTGCTGGCTCCCGGTCCCTGTGCCTATTTTCCAGGAGATCCACAAGCAGCAGCCATGGTCACTCTGCTGCGGCACTGCAAGCAATGTTAGCTCAACGTGTTCAACATTAACAAGGCCTTCTCACCTTTGTAAAGCATGCTCCAACTCTCTTCATGCACGTCTTCTTCCTCAAGGACAGCCTCTCTACAAATCCATAGAGAGTTTTTTAATTTTGACTTGAATATCAAGCCCAACACTGAATTTTTTATCAGTATTTGCCAAGCCAGGTGCACGTGTCAGCTGGCTTTGGCTTTCATGCTGCTAAAGAGCCACAGGCAGCATCTGAGGGGTGACATCAACTGTTCCTGGACAGTTCTCATGGGAACATCCCCCAATTCAACCTCACATTTCAGAGCAGAGGGGAGACATATCCATTTTAATGTATGATCACTGGAAACTGGCTGGAAAAATTGACATTGCACCCCCTGCATTCACGTTGTTAGTATTTGCTGTATTCATAAGAGAAACAAGGTATTTTCCTTGCCAGGACAGCAAATGCATCTGGAATTTATAAATCCACATGTTTTCTCTCCTTCTTGAAACTTGGGCATTTAAACCAAATATTTCTGGTGGTAAAACATGCTACAAATGCTCAATAGATATTTACATTGTATTTCAAAATCTGACAATACAGATCATGTAGAATCATTTTTGTATTTATAGATATAGATATAGATATAGATATAGATATAGATATAGATATAGATATGAATAAATGTTTTCAGTTCTAAGATTTAATAGCTATATGGTTTTGATCTTGACCCTTACTCACTACTAAAAAAAAAATGTGTTATCACACCTTTGGCCACAGATATTACTTTGAAGATGGACCTGCAATGAATTTATGACATATAAAATACCCAAGTCTAGCATTGTTTAAATAACTTCTTCAGATCCAAACTGTTACTGGTGGTATCAGCAATCCAAGTGCCCCAGAATAAGCAAGACTTGACCTTCTTATTATATTCCAGCACCTGAAAATTGCACGGGATTTTCTCTTTGTTATTTTTAAGGCTCTCAAGCTCATTCCCAGAGTCTCATGCAGTATCTGGAAGCAGAAAGCAGCACAGGTTGAGTGCTTTCCTCTGCAGTGATGGGCTGAGTAAAGGTGACTTTCAGAGATAGCAAAATGAGCTCTGAATGCTTTATTAGCAGAAGCAGGGACTAGTGTGAGATGGTTTTAGATGAGCATGGAAGTCAGCTGCTCACACTATATTTTATTTAGTTTTGTTCCCTTTGCATGCTCATACTCTTAAGCAGATCTTCATCTGCTGGAAGAGATCCAGGTAAGGCGTTGGAATAAAAGTCATGCTACAGTGCAAAAACATGAGCAAATGTCACATTCCTGGTGTCTTCTGAGCACATCAACACTGGATAACATCCTTGTTTCTCATGCTGGATGATCCAAAAGGAGCAAGGAGCAATACACTCATTACAGCTTTTTTCCCTAAGACACTACATTGTTGTGTAGCAGACCTGAAAAACTGTTGGTGTGTATATATATATATATATATATATATATAATTTAGCTAAAAATTTCAAAAACAAAGTAATATTTTAACAGGTCATAACAGCAAGACTCAATTCTGAAGCTTCTTAGGGTAAAGTGAATACTTTAGGATTTAACAGGTGCTCATTTGGGACATTTTGTAGACCTTGGGAGTGGTCTATTTTTTAGAGATCTGAAGCAAAGTAGCATCAGAGCTCATGGATGAGAATCTGCACATTGTGCTCATGCTATACTTTAATCCTTAATGACAGATAGTTAATGATAAGAACTTTTAACAACCAGAAGAAAGGAGCCTCTAAAATATAACCTATTCCAAATAATAAAGTACAAAGCGTACACAGGAATTAAAATGAAAATTTAAAACAAAGCAAAAGAGAACAAACAAACAAAAACCAATGAAATAAAACCAAACCAAAACCCCTCCAAAACCAAATTTGGTCCCTTGTCAAGCTAATAATCAAATAAATTTTTAAAAAAACATTAAAAATCTGGTTGCCCTTTACTTTCCCCATCCCCTGTTTGACATTCAGCACATTTTCAGTCAAGCTTGGACCAAATCTGTGTTAGTAAGAAGGGCAAGCTCCTCTGTCCACCTTGTGCTGTAAAATAATGAAAGCAAGAGTGGCAGAGACACATCTCCAGTGCTTGTATTTGTACCATTCAATTGTTTCTATTTGGCTTCTGATAAAAGTCAATTGTCCTTTTAAGTACTAAGAAGCAAAAAAGTGGCTGTCCTAACGACAAATCACCAGCTCAGGGAGTCTGTGCCTTCCTTCCCCTTCAATTCCTTTCTCTTTTCCCAGCTACTCCATCATCATTTCCCTCTGCAGACAGCTGGACTGGCTCTGGCTCAGTTCCACCTTAGAGAGCTCAATTCACAACTGCTCCTTTATAATCTTACCAGCAATTTTGGGAACACCATGTTCTGTCCCAAGCCTACACGAAGGCTGGCCAGAGATTGTTGCAGTCTGAGGGCTGCAGCACCCCAGCCCCTCTGGGTTGATTTTGGTATCTCTTTATCAGTTTGTGCCCCCCTGTTTGCTCTTCCCACTGCGTTAAACACCTGCCCAGGCTGTCCAAGTTTTACCCCAAACCCCAGCAGAACCTTTTTGGGTTGCAAACCTCTGGATCTGCTCCTGCTCCTTTGCTTTGCTCTGTTCCTTCTGTCCCCAAGCCTGCCTCACATTTCTCTGCAAAGGAACTGCACAAGGCACCTGACTGCCCTGGTTTGCACCTCTCCACATCATTTATCACAGTGCCCCTCTCTCCTGGCACATGAACTCCTCTGCTCTTCAGGTTTTACACTAATTGCCAGACTGCTTATCCTACTGCACATTTATTCCCACAGGACAAAACTGTTAAACAAAAGAACAGGTTATACCCTTACTTTAGCAATTATTAAATAGTTTATAAATACACATGTCTCATTTCAGGAGTGGTGCCAGCCTGTCAGGAAACTTGGAGGATGCTGATTTTTTTTTTTTTTTTTCATGTTTCATATAAAATCTGTCTGTATTTGCATCATTCCCTGTGCAAGTTCTTTTCTGTCACTGGCTTCTGCATCTCAGTTCCTCTGGGGCAGGAGCCTCCCAGGGCCTTATCCTACCCTCCCTTTTGCCAGCCCAATGCCATTTAAACCAAGCTGGGATTGCACAAGGGTTTCACGAGCCCTAGGGTTTCTCCCCAAGCATTTTGATCTCCAGTCTGTATCTCTTCCTTACTACCATGAAAAGGTTCACAGCTCCAGTGAGGAACTTTGCACCTCTGCTTATTTATAAATTTTTTACCACCTTTAGAGGCTCTGCAGATTCACAAACACTTCATAAATAAAGTAGTAATAAAGTGGAGGGGTACTGACTTGTGCATTCACTGGTAAAACACAAACCATGAATTATGGGGTTTGTACTTCAAGGTGAACGAAGTGTTTCTTGTTAGCACACAACGGTGTCAGAGAGATAAAATCAATGTTGGGTCACAATTACATTTTGGGCTGCTGCCATGCTGCCTTTTCCTCACTTGTGCTTTAGGTTTAGGTGAACAAAGGCATGGCTGGGTTCTCATTCTTGCCTGCACTAACAGCACTGCAGGGCTGTCTTCTCTGCCCTCTCTCAAAAGCCTCTTTTAAAAACCATCCTGAGAGTAAATGACAAATACTTCATCTCAGTGTAAAAAAATAAGAACTAAATCATAAAACTGCCAACCTCTACCAGGGTTACACTGGCCAGCAATCTTTTAAATAGTCAATAAACTACTCTGCAGTGTGGAGCTTCCTATCATTTCCCTTTTCTTTGCTCCTTCTGACATCTGATGCACACACTGAGCTCTGCCAATACAGGACGGGGACCCTGCACCAAAAAACAGATTTTAAGCCTGGTCCCCCCCAGGGCCATGGATACCCCTCACCTTAGGAACAGGTGTATCCATGTTTCATGGGATACAGGTGGCTCTGATCAGCCAAACATAGGACTTCCAGCACCAAGTGCAACACCCATGTCAAAGAGTGGACCTACAGCACACAAAAGGGTTTTAACCATTCTGACATGCAGATTTACTGTTATTGCTGGTGGTAGTGCTGTTACCTTATTTAAAATGCTGTGTATGACATAATTCAGTATTTCTTTCTATATATTTAGGTATATTTAAAGTCCTGTATCTCCAGGGGCACATATGTTACTATTTGTTAGTAATCCATTGGCCATCCTTAATTCTGAAAGTGCCATTAACCATTATCACAAATTCATTCAAGGACCCATGGAAATAAACCCTGAGACTCCACATTCACCATCAGGTGCTCTAAGGTCTTTGAAAGATCAACACAAAATAAATTGCATAATTAGCTATAAATTTAATTAAGGAGTCAGAGAATGAGAGGGAAAAGAACACTGAGATGAAATTTTCCATTCTACATCCTTAAAATTGGCATCAGGAAGATTGAATACACTTAGGGAAAATATTGGATCTTCAATAACAATCTTGGACCACATTATTTCTTACCATATATACAGATATTAAAAAAAAATGTACAGCAGGCACTGACAGAATAACTCATCATCTTCCTCAAAAGTCTTCAAGCAGGTGAATAAATAAGAAACTAAATCTGGCCCCAGAGCCCAAGAGCATCTTTTGTTCCAGAGAATAGGACAGTTGGCAAGCTAAAAATCAGAAAAAAACAGCCTCTGAGAATTTGGGCATGACATAAAATTCCTACAGAATCCTTTCCTGCCATGGCAGTTACAGAAAGAGAGCCTCTTCATTCCAGGTCTCATTCCTTTACATGGCAGGTAAAAACCAGAACTTCTGCCTTTGGGTCTTCAGGCTGCTGTGAAATATCTGTTACTGATATGCTTCATCTGTATTAATAATTTAAAATTATTTTTCCTCTTGACAGATTTTATGCCTAAAGAACAAAACCACTTGATTTAAAAGTCTAGAAAATATTATTCAAAATAAATTTACCTGCCCTATAAATGCCAGCCAAAAAATGTTCTACAGTAAATGCATATCTTTAAAATTCCACCCTTTCCATTAAAATAGCTTTCAGCAAGGAGGAAATTCCTTTGTTAGTAATTCTAAAACAAAACCAAACTCAGAAAGTATTTAAAACATGGCAAACATCTGTTTGTTTGAGTTTTATCAGAAAATTTGCAAACTTTTCCTTCAAAGAACTCTTCTTATGATATTTCAGAACCCAGGGAGCTGTGAAAGCACCAAATGCTCCCCAAAAACCTCCAGAGCCTCTTTCCCTGACCTCCTTTGCTCTCAGCAGCAGGCACAGTTCCACTGAGCCACCTCCACCACACCGTGGAGACTCCAGCAAGGAATTCCCTGAGCCCAGGGCCTGGTGCAATCAGCTTTTCCAGCAGTGCCAGAGCACTGGCAATGCCCAGCCTGGTGCAATCAGCTTTTCCAGCAGTGCCAGAGCATTGGCAATGCCCAGCACGGGGCAGGATGAGCTGGCCCGAGGTGACACGAGGGCAGAAAGCTCTGCAGACTCCACAGCAGTGATGAAATCTCACTGCTTCCAGATTTTCCATGTTGAAAACACTTTCCTGTTCCCATAATCGATTTTGCTCATTCTGAGGTGTTTTATCTATGACTAATTGTATAATCCAATTGACATTTATTTCATTACCACCTTTTCCTCAAAACAAAAAAAAAGACATAGTGAACAGTATCCCCCAAACGTCTCGCTATGAATACATAAAAATTCTCAGTCAAAAGTGATCTCATTATAGCAAGAATATTTATTTTGCCTTACAAAAATTGGCTACCAGACTGCAGCTTCCACTCAGCCCCAAGGATCCCAAAGCAAGCCCCAGGAGATGGGAAGCTGAGCTGAGGTCTGTCACTGTGCTGACAGCAGCTTTATAATGAAGTCCCTTGATGGACAAAATGTAAAATCATCCTAGAATAGAATTATCAGTCTGTGGTTTTTTTCCATATCAGTAAACTGGGCAACAGCCACTGTGGACAGCAACTCTGTGCAGCTCCATCCATATAGAATAGCATTCCAAACTTCACCTAAATGTGCTTGGGCTCCCCATCAGTCACACTGCCCATTTCTGTATACTGGGAAAACATGAGAAGATGGCAGAATTCAGACTGGAAACACTCAGGTTCACACAGGCACTGCCGTGGTCTCCCCTGCTCTGTGATGTCCCAAGAAGGAAAAACTAACCCAAAGTCAATAGATAGGAGCAGCAGAAATATTGAATAGTTCTTATTTTTGTCCCAGCTCTCCCAAATACCATCCATAAGCAAACTCCTATGTGTTAAATCATTTATTTGTGGCAAGTTTTCCTTAATACAAATCTGTTTAACTAAAACAGAAAAGCAGATGCTACCAGAAGAAACAACTAATGATGTAAACTACCCACAGCATCCCCGTGCCACAATACAGCACTGCTGCACTGGCTGTGCAAACACGAGTCTGGCCCGAGCCCCACTCCACAGCCAGGTTCCACTCAGCTGCACAGCATAAGGAGCAAAACTGGAAAGTCTAAAAGCTGAAAAACACACAGGAAAAAGGGTAAAAAATGACCCCACCTCCACATGTATGTGATATAGATTTAGAAATCAGTGGGGTGAGCAAAGCCCACACCATTCCAGTCCACTGCAGCTGAGCACAGCGAGTACTGCTGGCTCCAGAGGTTCCCATTTGTGAGACTCTGTCTGAATTTTCCCTTATCTGCCTCACGATCGTCATTGGGGACCACTGAAGAAAAGACCCCCCCGTCTTAAATCTCTGGCTCTGTAGAAGAAAGTTACACATGCCACGGGCCCCGAGACCTGAGAGCATTGCTAAGCTATTGTTTTCACAGGTGTATTTATCGTATGCTACACTGAGCTCAGTGAAGGACATCCTCCCCTTTTTGCAACAATAGCTCTGGGATTTTTGTGACGGTGCTCACAGGGGTCTTTGGATGAGGGAAGAGACGAGGATCTGACTCCATATTTCAGAAGGCTTGATTTATTATTTTATTATATATATTACATTAAAACTATACTAAAAGAATAGAAGAAAAGGTTTCATCTCAGAAGGCTAGCTAAGCTAAGAATAGAAAGGAATTAATAACAAAGGCAGCTGCCTCAGACTCTCTGTCCAAGCCAGCTGACTGTGATTGGCCATTAATTACAAACATCCAACATGAGACCAATCACAGATGCACCTGTTGCATTCCACAGCAGCAGATAACCATTGTGTACATTTTGTTCCTGAGGCCTCTCAGCTTCTCAGGAGAAAAATCCTAAGGAAAGGATTTTCATAAAAAGATGTCTGCGACAGATTTTCCCCCACCTCTCAGCCTGGCCAGACTTCTCCTGAGTTCTGGGTGGTCCCCCAAAGAAGACCCCTCTCACTCGTTTGCAACCACCGTGACACAGACTGAGATGTAAGAAGCCTCTTCAGCAAAGAAAAACCAAGACATGAAACCCCTATGTGAGAAGGCCCCCTCTCACACTTTCCAAGGACTGGGACTGAAACCCCTAACCTGGGGGAGGTGTGTGGGGGAGGCAAGCTGACCAAAGCAAGATGGATGTGTCAGGTGTGAGCAGTGGACCAAGAAGACAATGGCTCTGGCCCACTGCTGAGAACATGGATTGTGTGCACTCTTTCCTAAACACCATTCTTTCCCCCGAAAATACAATAAAATACCTTTGATTTGGTTTCAAAATTCATTCCCCTTCCCCCATCAAAAAAGAGTATGATAAGAGCTCAGATGGACTGCACCTGAGATCTCCCCAGACGTGACCTGGTGGGCTCCATTGGCTGGACATCGAGAGACTTCACCGTTCTATATTTGGTAGCTATGTACCTTTCTTTTGGTTTTTTTTCCCCCCTCCCTCTTTTCCTTATTTTTCCTTTTTCCCCCAATTCCTCCCCAACGCATTTTGCTGCGGTTATTTTATTTTAATAAAGGTGCATTTGTTTTGATTATCATTGCAAACCCCCTTGTACCGTGTCGGTTTTTTGCACCCTGAGATCCCCCACGAACATCACGAAACCCATCCGTGAGGACGGCTCGTGACACCATTAGCTGTGGGGATGTTCCTGCAGGCTCTGATGGATCCTGTTGGGCACTGGATCCTGCTGTCTGACCCAGAAACAAATGTTCTCTGTCTCAGAAGCAGTTGCAGCTCCTACTGCAGCAAAAGGACAAGAGACTCTCACAAAAAGGGCTCTAAATCCAAGCTGAGAGATTTCTTCAGAACTGCAAATACTGAGCAATTTCCCTGCATCCAAAGTCAGTTACTAGGGCACATTCCACGATTTGTAAGCTTATTTAATTGTCTGAGCATGGATATCTCAGTCAAACTTAAGACCCCAAGTCTGTCAGGACTAAATACTGATACTGTGAGTAAATGTGAGGTGCCATTCAACAAAGACGTCATCACCAAAATCTGTAGAATTACTAAACATTAGGAATTCCTGAACTTTAAAGTGGAGGAAATATTTTGATATCCTAAAGTGCAGCGTTGCACACATCCATGATTCTTGACTGGCAGAACGAGGCCACAGGGCACGTAAACCAAAATCCCTAAATAAAACTTCAATATTTTATTTAAAAAAAAAAATCTGATTTTCTCTGTGTGTACAGATTCACACCTTCATGCCATAACCAAACAACAAAGACCCCTAAAAGGAAGCCATGCAGTTTCCATTTATTGAAATTATTAACAAGGACTCTTTCATGGAGTCAGAGGTTTTGAGGGGTTGAAGACATTTATTACAAGGTAACTTCTGCAGCAGCATTCTAAGGGATTTTAGGGTACCAAGGTTCTATAGTTTTGGCAACAGGTACAGGTTTCTGTGATGCATAAGGAAACGCACCTGTAAATTCCCATAAATCCTGATTTCAATTGCCTTAGATTCCCTTAATGCTCGCCCGGATTTAAGAAGAAAAGAAAATGAAAAAAAGGTGATCAGTAACAGCAGGAAACTGTTTACCAGGGAGTCCAGATCGACCCCAAACTTCATTACAGTTCTGCATCCATCACTGCTAAACCAGGGAGCAGCTGAACAGCCTAAATACTGACAGCAAAGCCGTTCTGATTGTGAGAACTTGCTCTCCAGGCTCCAAAACTCCTGAAGGGAGATGTAATCAGGTGGGGTCGGTCTCTTCCACTGGGCAGCACTGACAGAACCAGAGGACACAGTCTCAAGGTACATCAGGGAAGGTATAGGTTGGATATTAGGAAGAAGTTTTTCACCCAAAGAATAATAAAGTACTGGAATGCTCTTCCCAGGGAGGTGGTGGAATCACCATCTCTGGATGTGTTTCAAAAAAGACTGGACATGGCACTTGGTACTATAGTCTGGTTGAGGTGCTGGGGCATAAGTTGGACTCGATAATCTTAGAGGTCTCTTCCAGCCTCATTGTTCTGTGATTCCGTGAAAACCACACAGGGACAGGGAAGTAAAGAAGGCTCTTTAGCTTCATGTCTCTATAAACAGGATCAGTGGGACCACTCTGCAGTGTCCTGCAGAGCTAATGAGTGCGTGAGTGACAGAAACTGCCCGTGGAACTTGGATCATGAAAAACCCCAAACTGCTGACAGAACATTCAGAAATGCGGCCTCACTTCACACATTCTTTCCTAAAAAGCTAATGATGCTTTTCTTAGAGGTAAACAACCAGTTATGAAAGCTCATTCGCTTCAGTACCTGCTGCAGCCCTGTTCCCCCTGTATCCAGCACTACGGCATTTATCAAGCACAGTGAGAAACGTCCCCAAGACCCCCGGTAACAAATACATGTTACTACTGTAAAGTGGGTTTAGCTCTGGCTTGGACTACATGACTAAATCCTCCTGCTAGCCCCCATCCAGCCCCAGGGCATTATATCCTCCGCACAGCCGGATAATCCCGTCCGTCCCCGTGGGTTTACTCCAGGCAGTCCCTCCCTTCCAGCACTTGGGCTGGACTCGGCTTTCCGGAGCCGCTGTCCGCCTCCAGTTCGGCATGCGGGCGGCGAATCCCCGCGGCAGCCCCGGAGCCGCCGCCCGCCGCTGCCGGGCGCTGCCGCAGGAGCGATGAGCGGCGGGCTCGGCCCCGGCGTGTGCGGCCCCGGGCCCCCCCGCGCTGCCCCCGCCATGTGCGGCCCTGCCCGCGGGGCGGGGGTCACCCGCCCCCCGGCCCCCAGCCCGGGGCCGCCGGCTCCGGCCCGGCCCCGCTCCGGCCCCGCGCACGGCAGGAGGCGGCGGGGCCCCGCCGGCCCCCGGGGAGCCGCGGCGGGGGCGGATGGAGACAGCGGGCACGGCGGCGGGCTGGGGTAAGGCAGGGCAGGGCGGCATGGGGGAAGGTACGGGTTGAGCCGGGATGGGCAAAGGCAGCAGCCGGGGAAAGGCAGGGGCTGAGCCGGGATGGGCAAAGGCAGCAGCCGGGGAAAGGCAGGGGCTGAGCCGGGATGGGCAAAGGCAGCAGCCGGGGAAAGGCAGGGGCTGAGCCGGGATGGGGAAAGGCAGGGGCTGGAGCTGAACCGGGCTGAGGGGAAGCAGGGGCTGGGGCGGGCTGGGGAGAGGCAGAGCCTGAACCGAGCGGGGAAAGGCAAGAGCTTAGCCGAGCCGGGGGAAGGAAGGAACCAAGCTGGGGAAAGGCGTGAGCTATGCCGGGGTAAAAGGTAGGGGTCGAGCCATGCCGGGGTATAGCAGGAGCCGTGCCGGCCGAGGCAGGCTCTGAGGGGCCGATCCCAGCCGGGTGGGGCAGGCTCTGAGGGGCCGATCCCGGCTCCGAGGGGCCGATCCCGGGTGGGGCAGGCTCTGAGGGGCCGATCCCGGCTCCGGGGGGCCGATCCCGGGTGGGGCAGGCTCCGAGGGGCCCCGAGAACCCGTGTGTTGCTGCCCAGCCGCGGGTGCAGAGTGCGGGGATCCCGCAGCCCAAAGGACCCTGCCCGGAACTTTGTGTGGGCCGGGCCCCATCCCTAGAGGGGAGCAGCCCCTTCCCGGCTGCGGGCAGGGCAGCGCCGAGACCCCGAGCACAAGTCCGTGACACGGCGAGCGACCCTCGGGAATCAGGCTTTAAATCCTCGTCTGCATTAGCAAACGAGCTCATCTTTAAAGAAATCTAAAGATCTGGTTATTTAGGACACGTTTTACTCGTGTGCATTTTGTTGCCTGTAAATATAAATCTTTGAAGAGCAAGTTATAAATATTAAAGCCTAAGTGCATAGGGGGAGTATGTGTATCAGATTTTAGACTAAATTTATTCCAACCCAGTTTGGCACACACATGCCTGATGCATTCAAGCTGCACTCACACAAATCAGGGAAGTTATTTGGTTTTACAGTGGTAGGTGCCTGTTTCAGAGACTGGTGAATGACTTAACAATAATTAGCATATTTATATAACACAATGTTGTTTATACATGGAGTTGGGAATCTGAGAGGCATTAATTTCATTTCCTGAACAGGAGGGATTCCTAGAAGTATGAAACAATACCTTGTTTGGCGTTTTCCCCCCACTTGAGCTACATCTGTGTGTGCACTCAGGGTCTGAGATGTGCAATCCTGCCCAGAGGGAGCAGGTGAACCTTAACTCAATGTACCTTCAACTCACATCTGGTACCAAATGAAACCAAGCTGTTATTAAGGACCTTTCTCTTCATTTTTCCCTTTTCAGTTATTTTCTTCCATCTTCCTTTCATCTCTGGAAGCTCCATCAGTATTGGGATAGGCAGCAATTATTCCAATCTCCGTAAGTAATCTCTTTTTCTTTTTTTTTTAAACTGTATTATTGGCATGTTTTGCAGTCATGTACAGCTGCAGAAATAATATATTTCAAGTTCTCTAGCAGATAAACATCAATCCAGTAAAAAGCAAATAGCTTCCTGACTGAGAAAAAACTGAGTTAACAGAAATGTCCTTAACCTTGTCATCTTTAGGTAGACCAAACTCACAGAAATGACAGAATTGTCTGAAATAAAGGACCATAAAATTTAGTGTCAGGTACAAGTACTTCAATATATTTTTTTTTTAAATCCTCCTTTCAGCATTTTCTCCCACAACAGCAAACTACCAAATTGACAAATGGAGCACACTGACATCAGTCAAAATTTATATCATTTTGGCACTCACTAGTGAAACAAATGTGGCTAAAAATTACTTCCAGTCATTGAAATAAAACAATTCCTGACATTTGACTTCCTTCTGCTCTCCTTTTTATGACTGCCTTTTGTAGTCATTACATGAAGGCTTTTTGAAAAGGAAATACAGCATTGTAGGAGCCAATTATCCCCGTGTCACTGGTCCTATTTTGGCAGAAAACCACATGCGCACAGGGAAGCAGGGCAGCATGTCCAGTGTCTTGGATGGAAGAATGCATAATAAAAAAAATACTCAACAATTAAACCCACCAAGAGCCCTCTTGGAGCAAGGGCTGCAGCTCCAGAAAAACTGTGCTGGAATGTTATAATCAGACTGTGACTTTGTAACTCTGTTCATGCCCATCATGGCTGAGGAATCTTACAATTAAAGGTGCAGTTGAAAGGAAGAACAGACCAGAAGTTCCCTTAATTTCCTTTGGAACATACATGGAGGAACACAAACACAGCTACCATCATTCATAGACTAGAGATCACACCCATTTTAATGTTTGCTGTCAAACCTATCATGACAGCAAACTTGGAGAAATTATTCATGGAGTCAGAACCAGCTTCTGGCCACAGTAGGGATTTTTAGGATCTATCCCTAAGATAACTTTGGTAATTGAGAGCAGAGTTTAGTTGGTAAAGGTGAAGACAGTGCAAAACCAAGTAAATGCCAAGGGCTGTCTTTCAGATTAATCCCTTAAACTCCTCCAAAACACCACATTAAAGCTGGGCTGAAGAGCAACTGCAAAATCAGCTGCTGCCTAATGGAGCCCAACTGGCATCACCCAAGTCACAGAAAATGTGTAATATGGACATTGGTACAGCTGCATTGGCAGTCTCCTCATTTGTCAGTGAGCTGCCTGTGGGTTTGGCAAGAAAATCCCTGTGCTGTGCTGGTGTTGTTACAGGTCAGTATTGCAAAAAGAATGCTGAGATTATTTTCCCCCAGAAGTGTTGGGTTTACAAAATGCCCAAAGTGATGTTTCCCAGCACTTCACTGCAGGACAGCTTTGTGTTGCATTGGGTTTAGATCAGCAGAGTTCTGTAATGGAACAATTGCAGCAGCCAGTTCAGAGGAGTCTGAGGATTGCTCTCATTTCCACACAGGTGCCTACAGAATGAAGTGGTTTAGATCATGGTTTTCCTTCAGCCTTAACTGAATCCAGCTCAGCCAGACTTGACACTCTGGCCCTCTCCACAAGGGCTCTCAGCTTTAATTCCTGTAATGCCTTGGCTCTGAAATGTTCTACTGACAGGAACAGATAACATTAACACAGCACCAGGTGAGCATTAGCCACAAGTGAAACTGTGGCTCATGGGATGCTTTTACAGCAAATGTGGAGAGACCAGAGTTATCCCAGGCTGTTTGGAGGCACCACAGCAAGGAGACTCCACAGTGGCCTCTGCAGAACTCCTGCGGGCCAGGTACCAGCCCTGTTTGCTGCCCAAACATTGAATTTCCTAAGCAAGGGCAAAGGCCCAGGACTGCAGCTCTGCCCACACAGAGTCAGCTGAGCCTGCAGAGCCCTGCTCTAGTCCAGGACAAAGGGAAAAGTCACCCAAGCAAAGTCCAGGCAAGAGAACACTCAGGGATGGAGCCCAGTGACTGCAACAACACAGAGCCAAGGTGAGCTGACAGGGTCAGAGCTTAACAGAACTTCCTAGTCAGAAACAGAATTTGGTTTGACTTTGTTGCTTTAGATGTTTCTTTCTGAGAGAAACATTGGATTTTCTTTGCAAAGTGTTTCCAGGTTTTAGTCAGCTGTGTTTGGATGATTGGTTGGTTTTCAGAATAAAAAGTCAGATTTATCTCTAGAAAATGATGACAATGAAGATAAATTATTAATCAGCAGTCATGAACCTCAGTCAGTGTTTCAAATGCTTAAATGAAGGGGTCCAAAAACTGTCAGAGAAATAAAAAGGCAGAAAAATTGTTCTGTGCAAACTGCCTTCCCTTTCTGCATGTGCCTGCCTCCTCCACCTCCTTCCCAGCACTTCTGAGATTTATCTCTGAGGAAACTGGTTGTAGACACAAGTAAAAGCAATCAAACCAACTGATTATTCAATCAATTATGCAGATTGCTAATACATATGTGGAATTATAAAAATATAGTTATCTCCAGCTATGTAGTGACTCCATGTATTTAAATATTATAGGATAGTCCAATTCAACTACATCCCTGCTTTTATATATAAGAGCACAGGGAATGTCCAGAAATATGTAAAATGTTCATTTGCAGGCATGAATGACAAAAAACAAAGCTTTAAAATACGCAAGCAGCATTTCCAAATCCAGCACTAAGATTCCTTAGAATCTTCAGAGAGTCTACAGACTTGTCCAAACTAACCAGAATTCTCTCACCAAACCAAGAAGGAGCAGAAGCATTCCTACTGTGGCTCTCTGTGCTCAACATCCCACCTAAGACAGGCCCAGGGGACACCTCCTGAAGGGTCAAGTGCAGAAAGTCCTCATCCTGGCATCAGAGAAACACCTTGGAGGCTGTCCCCAGCATCTGGCTCGGGGACAGCAGAAGAGCACACCTGGCTGCCAGCACTGAGAGCTGCACCCTGAGACACCAGGACAGCAATGAAAGGATGAATAAACTTCTGCTCATAAACAAGGAAATCTTTCTGCACACAGCAAGAACAAAATGCCCTCTCCACTGCGACTCTGCAGCTCCTGATGTGTCTTTTTCCCACTCCAAACTCAGCCAGTTTAGTGCAGTTGTCTGAGGCACAAACACAATTCCCAATGACATAACTGCACATTCCCAGGCACAGAGCCCAGTGCCTCACTCTAAACCAGGGAAGAGCCTGGGTGATTTGGGCTCTGTGCAAGCACCCCCAGGAGTTCTCCTGGCTGTCCCAGATTTGAGACATGCAGAAAGACAGGAGATTGTTTCCAGCTTTGGTGGGAGCTGCTGGCTTGGGGAGGTGCAGGATGCCAGGAGTGGAAGAGAGAGCCTGACAGATCTGCAGGCAGACTTGGGCACAGCACAGCAGGACATCCCCTTGCACTTGTGTCAGTGATCAAAGCACCAACATGCAGCACCCATTTTCAAAAATGCCAGATAACCACATAGGTCTGTGTGCCAGACACTGAGACATGCACTGCAGTTGTTCCCTCTTAAGTGCACAGCAAAATTTAATCCCCAGAATAATCTGCTCTTTTCTTCCTTCATTCTATTTCTTCTCCAAGTATGGATGTTTTTCTGAAGCTGGCAAAGAGGTTCCCATCCCCATTTCCTTAAGGACATACCCCATGTCTCCCTACAGTTTTCCACATTGCACTTCATGTTTTAGTGACTCCAGCTGGGCAGGAGGGAAGGATGCTCAAATAGCTCCAGAACCACACCTTGGAATCCTTTGTTCCTCTCCTCTACTAAGTAATAGCCAGCATCTTTCTGCCATCAATTTACTTTATGATGGCTTGAAATCATCTGTTACATGAATAATAATTTCCTCTACTTTTAAATGGAATCTGCTCTGGGAAGGGATCCATTTCTCTCCAAGCCTGACAGTTTCTCATCCTCCTGTATGAGGATGTAGGCTGACAACTCCAATTCAATCATTTCCATTGTGCCTGCTAACTTAATGCTTTCATTTCAAGCAGCTTCTCCCAACTCACAGTTCTCCA
Organism: Melozone crissalis; assembly: GCF_028551555.1. NCBI lineage: Eukaryota > Metazoa > Chordata > Aves > Passeriformes > Passerellidae > Melozone > Melozone crissalis. The sequence goes on along the minus strand of NW_026535785.1, from coordinate 20,365,252 downwards.
TTTGAAATAATAGATTAGGAAATAATATCTGCATAATTGCCATGCACCTGCATTGCAAACATGTAGAGTCTAGTCCAAACTTGCTCTCTAGCAAATAAATAAAATGATGCTTCAGTTTTTGGAGGGGATCTCATCAAGCTGCTACAAGCAGCTCTATCAGAAAACCACTCAGAGAGGAGCTTTGGTTCAGATCTTGTTTGAGCTGTGTGTTCAGGCACATGCCCAGTACCTTTATGCAGAGCAGCTCTCCAGGAGAGGTGGACTCCTCTGTAAAGCTTCCTTACACTCTGTCCTCAGATGATGAAGACTTGGTCTACAGCTCAGAGCTGGCAGAAGCAATTCAGAGCATTTATACAAACAGGGATTTTAGCTCCAAGGCTTAATACATTTCTTGCTGGAACTTCATTAAATACCCCTGACTTTTTTCTTTTTTTTTAAATTACATTGTATGATATAGGGAAGTCTACAGTCCTCAAGAACCTGTGTGAAGATAATTCACTAAAGGACATTTCAGCCAAAGCCTCGTGATCTCTTTCTACTCTTAAGTCAAATAGTTCTTCTATGACACTTTGTTTCTGTGGGCTCTTTAATTCTAAGTTTCTTTAGTTGCAAGCGTGTTAATCCCTCTGTTTCCATCTTTAAAATGAAGATTTGTCTTTCAGCAATTGTTTTTCCTTCATCAACTAGTAATCTTTATTCATTTTGTAGTTTAAGAAGAGGAGCTCTGTAAGCATCTGATCTTCACAGGTTTTCAGCATCCAGGTTTGTTTTGATTTAGCTGCAAAATTGCTGCAAGATTACTTCTACTTGGAAGTCCCACTAGAACTGCAACTTAATCACAGCAGGTTCTGCACAAAACAACTGGCCCTGTCCTTTCAGATGACAGGCATCTAAAAAACAGAAGGTGGGCAGAGGAAAAAAAGGCTGGCAGAGAAGTCAATTGCTTTAAATTACACAGGAACTTTAGGAGAAAGCTCTCCTGGCTGCTGGGGTGGTGTCTGCCCATCCCCTGCCACTGACTCTTGCTAAAAAGAGAGGAATTCTCTGAATTCTGTTTCCACTTACTGGGGACCTGCAATGTTTTTTATGGTTAGATGACAAATGATGTGTTTCTAGAAATTTTCAAAACAGGTTTCATTGTTATCACCTCAATGTATTGCCCTGAAACTTGCTCCAAGGGCAGTGGTTACACAGGGAACCACAGGACCCTCACTCCCTGGGCAGCAGAGAAAGCATAAGACCAGACAATAAAAGCTCTGAGAGGTAAATTAACTGTGGGGTTTTTTTTCTTTTTTTTTTTGTTTGTTTTTTGTTTGTTTGTTTGTTTTTTGTTTAAAGACAAATTGCTGCTTTATTGCAGCAGCCATGTTGACAAGTAGCCCAACAATATCTAGTCACTGGATATTGTAATTCCACCTCTGCCTCAGAGACACATCCAGAGAGAAATGTGAATCCAGAGATTTCTGGTTTGGCCTGGAACTTGGTTCTAAGGGAGGAACACACATTCTGCAAAGAGGAGCAAAAAGGAGGAGCTCTTTGGTGTGATTTTGTGCATCATTTTAAGAGTACATCAAACTGCACTAATGATCACTCTCCTCACAGTAAACACATTTGTGGAATCAGATGTTCCTTTAGAAAGAATGTAGGACATTTAATAGTAGACTGAAAACAGTTCCAATGCATCCTGCTGGGTGCTCTGGCTGAACAGCACATCTCTGAGCAGCAATCCCAACCAGAAATGCACAGGTGTTTAGACAGAGCACAAAATCAAAACATCACCAGTGCTTTTTAACTACACAGACAATTTTATAAAAGACTTTCCTTTTAGAACAGCACAATCCTAAATGGAAGCATGAGTGGAAACTGCACTTTTTCTACTTGATCCTGTTAATCAATCTGAAAGATATCTGAAAATCTGATAGCTAAAAATAAAAATCTGATCTGAAAATCTGATAGCTAAAAAATCCCTTAATTCAGACCTTTATTTCTGTGCTTCTGATTAAAAAAAAAAACCAAACAAACACATTTCTACTGCATGAAGCAAGCTGTAAATTGGAAATGTTCCTAAAGTTGCAAACATAAGATCTGCAACTCCTAAGGAGAGCTGCAGCATCTGTAGAGGTAAGAACAAGAACTCTTCCCCAGATTTTCAAATTATGATTCCCAAATTCAGCCAAAGGCAATGTGGTAAAATGCAGGGACAAAGGTGGTGGTAAGGTACTGTAGTAGTACTGAAAGGACATCCTGTGCTCTGCTTTAAGGTTATTGTACTTTCCTTTAGTTGCCATCAGTGCAAAAGTACTGAGGAACTGGTGGACACAAGAAGTCAACAGAGATGGGAATTGTCCTCCTTACATTGTGTTTGGCACAGGTTTCTCTGCCATCCCTCTAGATCACAGATACAGAGCATTAAATATCAACCCAGCCTGGGCCAGGAGTGGTTCATTCAATATCACCCACTGGCTGTGGTGACAACTGGGTACCCACTTCAACAGAGACACAATTCAGGGAACATGTGGCTAAAAAATTGATTTTATTGACACAGGAAAATTAGCTGCAAACTATTACCTTTTATTACTGTATTTTAATATTGATGCAGATTAGTTCTCAACTCGTGGGTCCATTTTTTTGATCACATCTATATCATACTGCCCCTTAGCCTAAATTTGACATGGCCATTTGATGTTCCTAAGTTAGCAGTTTCCACTTGCTCAATCCATCAAACTGGGCTGATTTGGAATCCACACCCTGCGCCCCATTGCTTGGCCCTCTCTGATGGGAGCAGGTGAAGAACCAGAAAGGGCTCCTCTGAGAGCTTCTTAGCTCCCTGTCACCCACAGGAAAAATGGGTTTCAAATCAATTTTAGTTTTAAAACATGCTTTGAAGACAAAATCCCTTTGGGCAGCATGTACTGGGACAGAAGGATCACCTTGGGAAGTAATGCATTTTTCCACCAGTGAAACAATCAGTCTCACAAGAATTTTCATTGCAAAGAACTGAAAGCTCATTATTTGCTCAGCCAGTTTGTGATGTCTCTGTCCCTGCTGGCTGTGCCTCACTCTCTTCCTCAAAAGAACTTTGGCATGATTTTAGTCTTCATCATTTTGGGGATTATTTTACAGCTCCCTTTGAGAACACATGGGACATTTGTATCATCTCGATTCACAAAACACATAATTTGCACTTGCTACAGCTGGGATAGGTTTGCACACCCATTTTTTAACCATTGTGCCCCATTTTTAACCATTGTCCCCCATTTTTAATCATTGTACCCCACTGCTCCTCAGCCCAAAGGAAAGTGGACCTGCCCATGTAATGTTTTACGGTTCACAGTCTGAATCCCAGAGGCCAACAGAACATCACTGAGGGGTTTCTGGTGCTCTCACAAAGGCCAGATCCCAAATGACTTCCCCAGTTCCACAGCAGCTGAAAGCACACAAAACACAGCATTGCCTCATGGGACATGAGGGGTTTGGGCTAGAGGGACCTTCAGAGCGGAGCCAGTGAAGTGGTGAAAGGTGAAACAGGAATTTTATGTTGCAGGAACTGTAGAGAATTTTCCTATGTCCAAAAAGTGGTGACATCACAGCCAGTGGTGGAGGAGAGTTGTTCTGAACTGATAAAAACAGGGGCAGTGATGAGATACAAAAGAGTGTAAACTGGAGCAACTTCAACTTCACAGATGCTTAAAATCATCAGGGCAACTTTGAAATAGATTAGGAATTAAACAGATTTATGGATGATATCACCAATTACTTACATATGACTGTTACTTACAAATGACAATTAATATGACAATTATTACCAGGACCAACTACTCCAATAAATTTCCTAATAAATTATTTTTTCCCTTTGCATCATTTTTCTGTTTGACATTTGCAATGACTGTGTAACCAGTCCAACACCAATAAAAGATTTTTCCATTTAGACAAGGACTACCCTTGGCACCACAAAGTATAATTGCTTAGCAGCTGCTTCTATCATTTTATTAACTCTAAGAAAATCCCAAAATCAATAAATCAACAAACAAACAACACCCTTCAAACCCCACAAACAAACAAGCAAAACAACCCATGCCCAAACAGGAACTCCCACAAGGTTAATTCTGGGAATTCCATGCCATTTTACCTGGAACTGTCTGAGATGCCTGCCAGAAATGCAGAGGCCATTTGGGAGGTGCAGATGATGTTCTGAAGGCTCACAGTGATCCTGGCAGGACCAGAGCTGCCAGGTGCAAGGGCCCAGGCTGAGATTTGCTGTGGCAGTGCTGGTGATGTTTGTGAATTGGGGACACTGCCATCTTCCCCTGGAGCAGCTGTGCAGGAGAGAAAACCAGCAGCAATTACCCAAAGAGCAGGATTTGCAGCTGGAAAGGGTGACAAAAGGTTCCAAATGGGAAATCCTGGAGAGCTACAAAAGCTCATGGAGCAGCAGTGCCTGTGCACTGCTGGGTGCCAGCCTGCACCTCTGAGCCTGAGTGCTCCTCAAGCTGGGCCTGAGCCTTTGCTCACCTCTGGAATGTTTTAGATTGTTCACATAAAGTGGCCTGGATACAACCTGAATTCATAATACTCTGCTGAAAATTAAAGCTGATTCCCAAAGAATCTTGCTGCACAAAGTTCTGCCTTACCAAACTGAAAAATATTTAATTTAGTCATTAATTAACTATTTTCTGTCTGGTCTACTTCTCTTTTTCTTTATTGGAAGACTCTACATGTGTCAGTGCACACTCAGATGCACTTGTCAGACAATTATTTGCATTTTTGTACCATCCAAACAAGATCACCTTCAATAGCTCCTCTGGTGAAATGGGAAAAATTATAAAATAATATATTCTTTGAATAATGTAGGAAGTTTTTACTTCTCTTTTCCTGAAGAATTTTCTGACTTCCTGATCTCCATAATTTTGTTTGTTCCATATAGCATGTTAATAGATTTCTAACCTAAGAAACTGGAATTCATTTACAAGATAAGTTCTTTTTTCAATTATTTGCTGAGTGGTTTAGATGCTTCAGTGGGACACTGAAATTCCATGGGATATTTTGTATTGTGAAGTGTAAAACACAAAAGCAAACCCCATACACTTCCTTATACAGAGATGCCCCAGTTCCCATTAAACTTTGTGTCATGCAGCTGCTGTTTGAATGCTGATGGGTGTGAAAGCCAAACTGCTGCTGCTGCAGGCAAACCCTCAGAGCTTTTGGCATGGGAAGGGGTGGCCCTGCTCAGATGTGACAGGTGGCACCAATCCCACCCACACTCCCATTTCTCATGGAAATATATTTTGTACAGGTGAATATTAGCATGACCTGAAACTGCTTTTCTGGCTGTTACCATGTCTGCTTTGAGAGGAGGAAATGTCTGTTCATTGATGTCTCTGTGCAAAGGAACCCCAGTGCACTATCGAAGGACAAGAGAAAATTTTTTTTTTCCCTTCTCTAGGCAGAGAGGAGTGAGTCAGTTTTCTACTTGGCCCCCCAAAATCAACAGTAGCCCTGGGACATGTCTTCAATCATTTAACTGAGGGGCCAGGAAAACATTTGGCTTCAGGCAGAGCTGCTGACCCTACTGGGTAGGATTTCTTGTCTCTGCAAACCAACCCTGAGTTTATGTCTCCATAAATTCACCAAGACTTTATTAAGAGTATTGAAAAAATCCTTCCCCACTCTATCAGACTCAGTTCCTACCCTTAATTGTCAAATTGGAAAGGGACCATGCCAGAGTTAAACTTACAGCTAAGGAGGTCTTAATCCAGTCCTTGAGGTTTATGGAAGATAACAGATCTCTTTTTTCCCCATTGAACCATTTTGAGTGTTCAGCTGGGGTGAAGGTGCATTGTTTTGTTTTGGGTGTTCAAGCACATCAGGCAGCAGAAGGCTCAGAGGCACCTCAGCCTTGTGATTTCCCTGGCGTGCTTCCCCTGGACCTCCTCTGGCTCAAACCCAGGGAAAATGCCCAGAACAGCAGGACAGGAAGGGTTTGTTTCAGTCTGAGACTCTTTTCAGGTCTGACAATGCAGAGAGAGAGCTGCCATCCAGCCTGGCCTTTCAAAAGCAGCAAGAGTGACTTTCAGAAGGAATTGCTTGTTACACAATCTATTGTTTCTCCTCCTGTCAGATGAACTGAGCCTTCTGCTGAGTAAAAATGAGCCACGCTGTGGTGACAGACTCTGCCTCTTACACTGGCTCTGCTGTCACTAGGAGGGGACTGTGGCAGAGCCCACATGTCCTTGAAACTCTGCTCAAGTGAGTTCCCCTTCACTTTCCTGAATCATGCCCCACACTCTGGGAATGTGAATCCATCTGCTCACCAGCTCAGTGTCTGCAGCAATAGGCTGCTCTGAACAATAGGTTTCATCTGGTTTTGCTGTTGCAAGGACAGGGATGTTTAGAGGCTTATTTATTCATCTGTCTAAAGCATTCATGCTGGATGCTGAGTTCAAGGACCATGTGTGGTTCAGGCAGCAGTGGGAATGGAAGCTGTGGTCAAGCTCAGAGTGAATTAAGCTAATGTATTATGAAAGCTACTGCCCTGAAATGCCACTTGAGGAGGGAGAAGGAAGAAAAAAAGCCTAAGGAAGGCAGTTGCCATTGCCAGAAACAATTAGGGACTGGCAGCTCTGCAGAGCAGTGGCTGCTGGCTCTGCCTCTGCATTTGGAAGTGGAGTGTGAATAACCAAACCACCTCAGAGCTGATGCAAGTGATATTTGGCCAGGGAGAGGGCAGAATTACTGTGAGATAGCCAGTGTATTTAAAGGAGTCATGGGGTACTTCTGATACAGAGTGCAGACAGTTTTAGCCATTTGTTTTAAAACCAGATTTGTTGCAAAGGAGTTGAAGGAGGTGTTGAAAGATCTCTGATGAACACAAGAGTGCTGCAGTCTCAGCAGCTGCTGTTTACAAGCAAACTTGGAGATGTAACCACCTCAGCTTCTTCAGCTCCTGCCTTGTTGTGTTTACACGTTAATGCCAAGCTACAGTTTTAACACTGAACCCTTCCTTTTAGCATACCCACTTTGTGACTAACAATATCTAAGAGACAAACTGCTTTTAGACTTCTATTCTACACCCTACAAATAGCATTGATCACATGCTGTCACCAATCACTTGTGGATTTCAGTTACCATGACATTTTACACATTTTACACAATTGGCCTCAATTGTGCAGAAGGCCCAGATGTTACAAGGGCAGAGTGGACTCTAAAGACACTTCAGGTGAAAGTAACCCAAAAAATGAGATTCAGGAGTGAAGAATACACCCCATCCTCCAACAGGCATGAGATACATGGAGGAAAATTGCAAAGTAAAATGTCACACTCTGGCCATGCAGTGTGAACAGCAGGTCCTCACCACCTTCCCTGCTCAGTACCACCCACTCCCAGGCTTCCCAGAGCAATTCCAGCCCCACAGAGCCCTCTGACAATAGAGCAGCATCCAGGTTAGATCCAAGGAGCACAAAAGATTATGACTTTACACTGAGAATTCCTTAGGTTTGTAGTTAATGTGCGTGGGAGGAACATAAGACTTGAACTTAGGCAAGATCTCATGTTCTTACACTCTGAATTCGTAACCTGATCAGCAGAGATTACAGCTAGACATGGGGCTGTGGTTTTTCCTCTGAGAAAACATATTGGGTGTGGCTGTGAAAGGTTTGATGGGAACACACCAGTGTGGATGACCTTGCATTTTGCCAGGACCCCATGATACCCTTGAATCAATTGCACTGCACATAAGATGTGTTCTTTTCTGCCCTTCTCTAAAGGTGTGCACAAAGCAGTGACTGGCAACAATCTTCTTAATATATGTAAATATATATTTTTCTAAATGCAAAGCTGTCACTTCAGTGCTAGTAAAAAGCTACAGGAATGACAGCTGACAAAATAAAGAGTCAAGTACTCACAGGTTTGCTCTGAATACATCACAGCCATTAAGAGCTCCAAACCAACAGAGCATTTGCAATAGGTACAGGAGTGCACAGAACTCAGAAACTGCCTGGGGGAAAATTCATTATTTGTCAGTGCAAGGACTGATGATCTCCTTCACACACTGACTGTCCACAAGTGACCCAGGGAGCAGTGTCACCCCTGAGGCAGCAGCACAGCTGCCACCCCACAGGGACACTCCAGAGCCCTGTGCAGGCCCTGCCACAGAGCAGCAGGCACAGCAAAGCTGCCCAGAGTTCCCCTGGTGCAGCATTCCCTGCCAGGCAGCCTGCCAGAGCTGCACTGCTGCTGCCCAGCAATGCAGGACACACTGACAGACAGACAGACAGACAGGCTCCAAGGGCTGCCAGGCACATCTCCATAGCAGCAGTGTCCACGTCAGGAAATCATCCATGAATGTGTGGCTAAATCAGCACATGAAAAACTGCTTGAGTATAAAACCCCCACCTTTGTGACTAATGCAGAGGTAACATTATGTAAGGTATATAATGATATAAAATATAATTATACATTATTATAAATATACATTATTATACAATATACAATATTATAATTATACATTATTATAAATATAAAATATATAATATTAAATATAAAATATATAAAATATGTATATAAAATATACATGTATATCTATATATAAATGTTAATATTAAAATATAAAAATATTAATATATTATATACTTTATCTATGTAATATATAAAATATAATTAGATACCATACTTATTAACTAATATATTGGAGATGAGTATATATAATATTTATGATATATACTCATATATATCATATGTGAGTATATATAATATCATATCATATATATCATACCATGAGTATATATCATGAGTATATATCATATATCATATATATATATACTCATATATATATGATATATATGTATCATTTTTACTACTTTTCCTCCTATCTGTGTGCAGGATAGAGGCACTTCACTTGAATCATTCACTGTTCTAATTTCTGACTTTCTGGTTTTGTAATACTGACCTCTAAATATTTAGCCCATAGGGTAGAAAACACCTTGGTTCTTTCAGAATAGATTTGATGCATTTGATATACCTGTTTCATTCTCATATATTTTAGGACATTTAGGACTTCCTGGCAGGATCCAAGCACCTTGTGTTGTCCTCTAAAAGCAACAGTCATTTTGCTGAACTACATCCTTGAGCCATAAAGCATGAATGAAAATACCTGATTTTTACGTGTTAGTTATCATTATTTCTCATCTCACATTCCTTACATTTACTTTATAGTTAATGGTATCTCGATTCAGTAACTTAATTTTCTTTTTATTTTGGCCAACAAAAACTTCATCTACTTCATATGAAACCCCAAAAACATAAAAACCAGTAACCAAGAAGGGAGTATAGTTCTTTTATAGCATGTTTTTCTGTTAAATCATTATTAATAGATACCTTTAAAGCTTGTGTCCATCATAGCACTTATCCATTACTTGTGTGCCCTTGGGCAATTTCTCATGCTGCTTAAGGGCATTGATTAAGCATACAAATAGATCCATCACCTAGGATTGTTGTTTATTTATTTAGAGGTTTTCAGAGACATGAGGATTTTGAATTGAAAAGGATTTTATATAGATAAAAGCAGGAATAGATGGATAGATAGATAGATAGATAGATAGATGGATAGATAGATAGATGAAATTTACTTTCATATTATTACTTCAACAACCTAAAAATCCTTTGATAAATGGCTTTAAGTGACTTTAAATTTGGTTTTTAACAACAGGCAAGTGCAGTTACAGCCATCAGACTGTCAGTATTAAAACCCTACAGCCATCATCTCCCTACCTTTGTTTAGAGGTCACATCTGCATCCCCCACCCTCACACACACAAATTCCCAGTGGAAATTGGAACTTTCTGCTAACTGGCTGTTTCTTCAAGGACAAGAAATGACACAATATTTTCTGATTCCCAGTGCTGGTAGCCAGCAGTGCTCCCACTGCTCTGTATGTTTCTGACTCACATGAGCAGGGTGCAGCAGGACCTCTTACTCACTGCAGTTGTGATGAATTAACTGCAGAGGAGGAGGAAGAAGACAGCTGTTGTTTAGGCTTTTTTTAAACCCAAACAAAACCTGTAGTCCAGATCTCTGCCATGCAATATGGTGTTCCTTGACTGCAAGTGCCTCAATGGATGCTGAGCAGATGTTTTGAAATTAATTTCCACTGGGCTGGAAGTTTGTAATTCTCATCATCATAAATCATAATATAAAACTAGTTCATAGATAGGTTAACATTGCCATTTTCAGTGTGTTACAAATAAATAATTTCTACATTGTAAAAATCTAGCAGAATAAAGGAAATTCCCCCTTTGGAGCTGTCTGTGAAAACAGTCCTTGTCAAAGTCCTTCATTACCAGCCAGGAAGGACAGCTTTATATTTCTACAGGAGGCTGACTCAGCTCCTCAGATCTTCCCTGCAGCTGACCAGGAATTTTTCTGTGAACCTCAAGAGTTCCAGGGAGTGTAATCCACAGAAAAGGGGAAGAACTATCAGGTAGAGGATCTTCACCAGCATCTGTTCTTGCTGACAGCTTGACCCAGACTAAGTAGGCTTGAGATTACTTCCCCAGCCTAAAAATGTGTGAGCACAGGAGGCCCCCACCTTGTCCCCTGCAGACAAAGTGTCCCTAAGTGCCACTGAGATCCCAATCCTGCTTCTCATGGAAGGATTGGACACGCCAATATTGCACAGCACTCACCAGGCCAGGGGATCAGCCCTCCAACTACAACTGCCAGACTGTGTTCCATCTAATTAGCAAAGCAATTTTGTGATAGAATCAATTAATTACAGTGCCAGGCAGATGGTGATAGAGCCACATGGTGTGCAGAACTCTGTCTCTTAAATCCACTATCTGGAATATTTATCAAAGTCACAAGGCCTTTCAGTGCTGATAACATGCTTTACTGTGTTATTTTGGGCTGCTCTATTTCAATTTTGTTCCAATTCTTTCCCCCACCTCTGGCTTTCCAGAAACCCAAATATCTTTCAGTAAGGCTGAAACAGCCTTATAGAACAGTTTGTGTTATGAACAGTAATGGCAGCTGTTGGTTATGCAGCACCTTAAAGAGCTCCTTTATCTTTTGGAACCCTGTTGAAAACTCTATGCAATAATTTGACTTTCAAACATACATGAAACTGGAAAATGAGAACCATTTCAGGTGCTTCTGAAAAACAGGTTACTCCCCAGAAAGTGCCTACAAACAGGACTATTACAGCGACCTGCGTGGGTCGCTGGGGATGATGAGAGAAGGACAAGAATCTTGTTTCTTGATCAGAAGGCTGGATTTATTGATATATGATATATAATACATTATAACTATACTAATAAGAATAAAGAGATAGAAGTTGCAGAGGCTGCTTAAGCTAAGCCAAGAATAGAAAGAAAGAATCTATAACAAAGTTGTGTCCAGGGACTCTGTCCCCAGCTTGCTCCTGTGATTGGCCCTTAATTATAAACATGGGAACATGAACCAATCACAGGTGCATCCCATTGCATTTCACAGCAGCTGATAATCATTGTTTACATTCTTCTTCTGGGGGCCCTTTGCTTCCCAGAAAATGCAGAAATCTGAAAGAAAGGATTTCTGTGAAAAATGTCTGCGACACAGGACTTAGGTACTTTTGGTTTCTACTCACAAACAAATCTATCATTAGCTTCTGAGATAATGGAATTTTTGGTAGACTACAGCTGTACAGGGATTCCCAAGGAAGCTCACCATGTGCAACTTTATTTGGAAAAAAACCCAGCAGTTCAGTCTCAAGTATCAACTAACAGAACAGACCAGTCACCCTGAGAACTGGGATAAAATACAGGAACCAAAGTATTGGGATGTATTTCCTACTGCCCCAAGAAAACTCCCCCATCAGTCTGAAAACTGGTCAGTTAATCCTGTCAATGCTGGAGTTCTTAAAAATGAGTCACAGAAGCATTGTGAGGTTTTGCTTTGGACTGGACTAGATCCTCTCTGGTGGTACTTAGGTTCAAACTGGAGCTGTGGTGTGATTATTCAGGCCCTTAAACAAAACCCTAAATTCAGATTCTAGAGTCCCAAAGCATGGAAGGTTGTGCTTTGTGCGGGTTTGAAAACAAAAAGCTTTCCCACTGTATACCCATCTAGTCCAGTTCTGGTTTTGATCTGAGAAAGATTTTTTCTTTAAAACACATAAATAGCCAAGTTCCTTAGTCTGTTACGTGTGCCCACAGTGCATTCACTGCAGGGCTTCTGGACTGGCCTGTCACTGAAGAATATTCATGAGATCTGCTTCTTAAAACACTGGCAGTTCACCAGCCACAGAAGCAGATTAATGACAGAGGGAAAGGGAAATGACTTTCAAAAACCTGCAGCCCACTGTGCCATTAGTGCCTAATCCAATATCCTGCTCTTGGCCCTCAGAGGGAATCAAACCCTTTGTTCTGGCAATGATAAAATCACATTCAGTGGTGTCTACAGCAGTGACCAGGAGGCCTCAGCACTCATCAGATAACAGACTGCTTTGTATCAGCCATGCAGGAGCTCAGAAATGAGAAGGGCAAAGCAAAAAGAGATGCTAAGGAAGGAGTTCAGAAATAAATCCTGAGGAAAGGGGAAACCCAAAGCTGGCAGCTCTTTCTGAGACATATCACACCAATTTTCTGTCACAAAACTCATGGAAATCTCAGACCATAGCTGTGAGAATGAAGCCACAGGGTTCTGAGGAGATCCACCACTGTTGGGAGCAGTGTGGTCACACTGGGGCTCTGGTGCTGTTTGAACAATCATGAGCAAAAGGCAGAGGCAGCCCATGTGTTCTGTTTGGGACAGGGAGAGAGATTCCCCCATTAACACAGAGAATGGTGCTTGGAAAACAAAGAGGATCCACAGTATTTTACACAACCTTTCAGACCTAGGCATGCGCAGAAAAAGCTTTGGAGCCAGCCACAGTGGAGTGAATTTTCAGGGAAGGAATAGAGGAAAAACTCGGGTCCTCAAAATCAAAATCTACAGTATCTACTGAGAGTAAGAGTGGACTTCCCAGGGAGGCTGGGTTCCAGGATGGATTTCCATCATATGTTCAGCATATGTGGAAAACATCTGTGCTATTGCCACAAACCAGGCTGGCAGGAAGAGCCTGAGCAAGTGGTGGAGCAAGCAAGAAGAATGTGGGAGGAGAGAATCTTTGTTCTTTTTGTAGCACCTCACACATGCAGTTTCCCAGCCATGGCTCCTGGGCATTATAGCTGTGGAAGAATATCAGTCCTGGAGTGCTGAGCCAGGCTCCAAAATCCTTGAAAGCCTGTGCAGGGCATCACAGTAACCAACAGGAGCCTGAGAAGCCACATGTGTGATTTATGGAGAGGATTCCAGTGTGTGCTTCCCACAGCTGAGTGTGCACGCACAAACACAGCTCTGCACAGGTGGGGCTTCATGCAGAAAAAAAAATCAAACATAACTTGATACTTCCCATTTTATTAGTAATTAAACACTGCATAGAAAAACTTAGAATAATTCTGTCATGAAGATTTTACTTAAAGCTCACATTAACAGGAGGTTTCTGTTTGTTCTAAGAGTTTTATCTCAACAGCCAAGCCCCCAGATTGCCTCAGGCCTTGGGGGTTCATAACCTCCACCCTCTCCAGCAGCTTTCTAGAAAGTCATGTATATAGTCCTGCCCATGGAAAGTCCTCTCTAGGTAAAATGATAAAGGAGGAAGGAAAGCAAAAAAAAAAAAAAAAAAAAAAAAATCAGCATACAATTCAGGGGCAGCTTAGGAAATAAATTCTTATAATCATGCTGACTAATTTGGAAAGAAAAAATAATGTCAAAATAAAAAGTTCATATTGCAGGATAGATCCCCAGAATTCAGTTAATTTTTACCCTCCCTAGCTGTCCTGGCTTTCAGAAACAGAATTGTTACTTCCTAGCTTACTGTGAGCCTTATTTTAGCATTTAGGAAGCAAAGTCCTGGCATAAAAGTATTGCATTTAATGTGCATCCACCATGAAATTCAGCCTAATGGGAAAGAGCATGAACTGTTTCAAGTGTATTGCAAGTCTGATTATATTTGCCTATTCCTTTCTGGCTCAGTCAGCCAGAATCCCCAGATGAAAAAACACATTCCTATATTTTTCTTCCTCTTCCTTTCTCTTTCCTGTGCTCTCTTTTCTGATTGAGGGTGGATTTTGCTGTTAAATCCTGTTGGATGGGAAGTAGAACCACTTCTAGGACTTAACAAAAGCATTGTCCTGTGTGCATTCAGGGGAAGCTGCCCTCAGAAGCAAGCATGGATTTGTTCCAGTTGAGAAAACAAGCTAAAATTTCCCTGGCTGGAAAAGGAAATCAAATGTATGACCTTTGCTCAAGGGTTAGCCACACATTTCTCAGAAATTACTCTTGGAAAAGTGGTGCTGACCTGTAGCACTTGAGATGTTCTTGCCTTCATCTCCTCTTTGTCTCCTTCTCCACCACTCATTTAGCATGAAGCTAAAGCACAAAAGAGTTGAGCTTTTAGTGCCTCAGTTTACCTCTCCCCTTTTTTATAGGCTGTGTTTTCTATCTAGAGACTTTCCTGAAACCATGAGAAGGTAGATGTAAAGGGTAAAATTCTGCTTCAAGTTTAAACACACATTTTCATTGGTACCAAAGAATTCACCCACTGAAGCCAAAGAGAATCACAACCTGTGTAATCATTGCTGCCAGTCTCAAGGGTCACATGAGTGGAGGCTTTCATCTTGAAAAAAATCTGGTTTATGTAACTTGACACTTCTCATTTTATAAGTAGATAATTAAACACTGCACAAGAGCTTAAAATAATTCTGTCATGAAGATTTTACTTAAAGCTCACATTAAGAGGAGGTTTCTGTTTGTTCCAAGAGCAGCATCTCCACAGCCCAGCCCCCAGATTGCCTCTCTGGGCAGCGCCTCAGGCCTTGGGGGTTCAGAACCTCCATCACTCTCCAGCAGCTTTATAGAAAGTCATGTATATAATCCTGCCAATGGAAAATCCTCTCTAGGTAATCCTGCCTGGAGTCCACCAGCATGGTGAACAGAATCATGAAAAACAGGAGACTTTGAGGCAGATATGTTTGAACCAAAACTTGGGTTTTGGACTGGTCTTGTCCAAAAAGCTGATTTCAAGAGAGTCACAGTACTGTTATTTAAACATCAATTGCATAAACAAAGCAGAAATTTAAATACTAAATATTGAAAACATTAAATGTTAACCTAATGACTGCATTCTTTGTTTCCATTCATTTCATTGCATGCCCTTTTAGAGCTGGTCCAGCTGAAGAAAAGGAATTTGCAATTTCACATTCTCTTGCAGATTTGTAGCCAGGTTTCTCCCAGTCCCTGCCAGCAGTTCCAGGGCAGGCACACAGTCCTGATCCAGATTGTCAGAGACAGGCAGGTGCTCAGGAGGGGCATTTCAGAGAGGTTCACCCTCCCTGCAGGTGCATCCAGGCTCTTCTTACTGTCCAAATGGGAGAGCAAGAAATTCCTGAAACCAGCTCCAAAGGGGAGTTCCAGAAGGGGGGAATATTGGCTCTTAATCTGTGGGATACTGTCACACACCACTGAAAGAGATGGGAACACCTAGCTTTAAGGAACCCCTGAAGGAACACAAATGGGAGGGTTGTCAGGCTGTGACAGGAAAGAATCCCAACTCAAGAGGCCCAGACTGCCCTGTGCCTGCCAGTTTCCTTCTGAGAAGTCACTTCAGCTGCCTTTAACATCACTTTTTCACTCAGCAAATGAATGCAACTGTGCTTGTCAGCTTGGCAAATTGCTGTATCATGGTACCCTTGCACTTCTATGAAGCAACAAAATTATATTCCTTATATTCAGGAATTCCTTTGTTATACAATCTTCTTAATTAGGAAAATACTTAAACATCCCAAAGAAAAATATAAAGGGGTGGGGGAAAATAAAAACAACCCAATCAGCATCCAGTTTGGGGACAACTTAATAAATCAGTTCTTGTAAACACTCTGACTAATTGAGGCTCCTTAAGGTATCACACTGTTTGTTGTACTGATAGTTTCAGCAGGCTTTGTCAGGCAGTTAATTCTGAATTCACTGCTGCTTGTAACTCTCGCTTCTTCTTCACCTGCATGGTCCCAGGCTGTGACCTCCAGACAGGTTTCAGTTCTTTGGAGCATTCACAACATGTGTCAGTGTTTAGCAGGAGAGCTTAGATTGCTGTGGAAATCACCATCTACTCTTTCCCTGCCACAACAAAATTCCTTTTGCCTGTAAAAATCCTGCTGCTGGGCTGGTTATAAACTTCATAGATTACCTTGGTCTGGATTATCAACGCTAATGACAACAATATCCTCTTCTTTTACAACTTTTAATTATCCTTTCTAAGGACTCATTTGGAAGACTGCTTCTTCCAGCAGCTGGCACTGGGTTTTATTTAATGCGTATTTTACTGGCTGCTGAGGGTCAGTATTTGTTGATCTTGCCTGATACAGAAAGCCCCACTGACACACTATCAGCTTCTGTAAGCAGAAATGAACAAAGGACACAATTGCAATAGTCCTCTGATAATAAGGGCAGAACTTTTATCTGGTTTTGCATCTCTGATTTGACAGCTTATCTTTTCAGAGGCTTAGGAATAACAACTGAGCACAGAGTTCTGGCCCACAGGATACAAGAGAGTCAAACCTGCAGGGCTGTGGCCCCTCTGCCTCCCCCTGGGAGCACTGACCATGGCTGAGGGAAGCCAGGAAGGAGCCTCAGCACAGGAGGAGGAGCAGGGACAAGCAAAGATTGCAGTGCCAGCTCCTCCTGACATGGGACAGGCACTGGGAGGATGACTCCCCTTGTCCCATGAATTAAGAAAATGCTCAGTTCTGCTAAATACAGCCATTTTCAAGATAGATTTAACCACAGTAAATTATCTGACAGGATATAAAGAATGACCAGTTCTGTTTCATGGTGAGAAATGATCAGTTGTATTGTTACATTCTGAAATAAATATTAACATATTTCTCTGAATGGTTGCCCTTTTTGGGGGGGAGAAGCCAAGGTTTAAAAGTTTCTATGGAGGCAGTCTGTGAAGGCTGCTCCAAAAACCCACAAACACAGCCAAGAAAATGTTCTTGTTAAAGGAGTTACCTTGCTATGCCTTTTCCTTCATCTGTTATATGAATCTATGAATTTCAGCAAAAGCACTTTCAACATTCTGGTAATTTTGATTTTAACACTTCTATAATACAAACTTTGAGAACAAGACAAGCCCATCAGCAAGGCAAAACCCTCTCCCACAATCTAAAATGGTGGAACAGTGACAGTTTTAGAACGTGAATCTCAGTGCCTCCTGAATTAGAAAAAAAATGTAGAAATAAAATCAAGGATGCATTTACAGAACACAAATTATTCACATAAGCACCTTCCTGAACTGAGGCCCAGCTTCAGTACCTTTATAAAAAATAGCAGACTCCTGGATTTGGCACATTATGAAATATGAGTTAGTGGAAAACACTATGTGCTGTGGAACTGAGAATAAGATGAAAAACACAGAATGAACAGAGTGAATAGAAAACAGCCAGCAGGGCCAGAGGACATAACACCTCCTTGAAATCCTAAATTCAAATCTGCCTTGAGTCATAACTGAAATAATGTGGCTGGTTTCATCTGGGTGGCTTCCAGAAGAGGCTTGTTCCTATCACTGCATTGCAAGAGAAGTGTTTGTAGCTGCCAGACTTTGTTCCCCAGAAGGGACTGACAAATAAATGCATTTTACATATAAATACATAAATAGGGCAGGAGAAAAGTGTATAAAAGTGGTAGACAAGAAAATATTCTGATGTTTCTTGTTAAGCATCACTGGTGACTCCCATTAACAAGAGCCATTCCCAGAGCCTGTAAATGATGTTTATAAAGGAAAGGAAGCCTGAGGAGGCCCTGTCTGGGAGGAAAGTGGAAGTGCCTGCTTCACTCCCTCTGTGTGGGATAGCTGGGAAATGCACAAAGCCGGGACTGGGAAGGGACACCAAGGAGTGGAGGCTCTAACTCAGAGAACGCTCCTGGCACTGACTCCTTTGTGACACACACTTAGGAGTTAGACTGGAAAAGGGTCTGGGAATTCAGCATCCTTTCAGTGCAGCTGGAGGCATGAAAACCTTTCAATTCCATGGGTTCAGCTTCTGGCCCTGGGAGTGCTGGATAAAGCTGAATTCCTGTTTGGGTTTGGAGCTGCTGGGTGCCCGTAGGGAGCTCTGCCACCCATGGTGGTGACATGGTCCTGCCTCTGCTCCAGGAGGAGGCCTGGGACCTGCCTGTGGAGCTCCAGGAGCCAGATCCAGGTGCTGATCCTTGGGAAAGGTCTCTGCTCCCAGCCTGGCCATGCAGGGCTGTGCAGGCAGAATCCCAGATCCAGGTGCTGATGTTTGGGAAGGGTCTCTGCTCCCAGCCTGGCCATGCAGGGCTGTGCAGGCAGAATCCCAGATCCAGGTGCTGATCCTTGGGAAGGGTCTCTGCTCCCAGCCTGGCCATGCAGGGCTGTGCAGGCAGAATCCCAGATCCAGGTGCTGATGCTTGGGAAGGGTCTCTGCTCCCAGCCTGGCCATGCAGGGCTGTGCAGGCAGAATCCCAGATCCAGGTGCTGATCTTTGGGAAGGGTCTCTGCTCCCAGCCTGGCCATGCAGGGCTGTGCAGGCAGAATCCCAGATCCAGGTGCTGATGTTTGGGAAGGGTCTCTGCTCCCAGCCTGGCCATGCAGGGCTGTGCAGGCAGAATCCCAGATCCAGGTGCTGATGCTTGGGAAGGGTCTCTGCTCCCAGCCTGGCCATGCAGGGCTGTGCAGGCGCAGCTCAGGGAAGGAGCTCGGCGGATGCAGGCGCGGCTGAGGCTGGCACCGCTCCCCGTGTGACTCCGAGTCTGCCACCAGCAACAAACAGAGCCATTCTGGGGATTCTCCAGCGAAGAGAAATGTCAGAACTGACACAATGTTTGCAGTAATAAGCTGTGTTGGCAAAATTCTCGTAGATGTCACCCGAATGTAAATGAACCCCGGTGACTCAGGGAAGCGATCTCCCGAAGAAAGAGACACAGAACTTATTTGCATTTTGCACTGGATTACAAATATCACTGTTCTCTCTCTTCCTCTCAGACTGAAACTGCTGGCTCAGTGTCAGCAGTGCACAGATGCATTTCTCCTTCTTGTTTCATAACTTGTTTAATACCAAGAGGATAAAGTGGGGATCCCTGAGCTTCTCGGGTGCCTCTTTTGCACACATGCTTTGCTCAGTGATTCCTGATTCTCAGTACTGGGAATATTTTATACAGCACAGCAGAAACATGCAGAAGTGAATAACTGGGGCAGAAACACAGGGATCAGACAATGAAAATAAAAACCAGATTCACTTTGATAAAATACAGAGATGTCAATCCACAAGCTTCTGTTGAGCTTTAAAAGTTTTCTTGCTATAAATACCACACTGGAAACAGTAGGCAGCAGAACTTTGCAAAGTTCTACAGAACCCCTATTCTGGAAATTCTCTGTGAAACATGGAAAAAGTGCATAATGAGATGGGCATAATGCAACATCTTAATTTTTGTTGCCTGGAGAAAGGAGACATCATCAGAATAAAAACAAAATACCCAAAGATAGTATGGGAATGTCATTTACATTTCTCACTTTTTAAGTAATATAAAGAAAAATATTAAAAATCTAACAGACATAACTGTAATATTTTCACCATAAAGAATAAATAGCACAGTAATCCCCACTGCAGAAGAGATGAAAGCTTCAAAAAAGAAAAATTTAAAAAAACCAACTGTTTCCATAGCAAGTCTCTCTATTCCCACTTTGTATCTTCACATAACCCATGAAATATTCATTCAAAATAATTGCTCAGCTTAAGGAACCAGTGTGCTGGTAATTCATCCCTCTTCACAGGTCACAGCAAGTGCAGGAAAAATGTGCAGAAATAGGATGTGACTGAACACAGAGCGTGACAGAGGTCGTGTGCCACATTGGGGTTTGAATGAAATCACAAGGGAATGCAGGGAAGGGCAGAGTTAAGTCACCAGCCAAAGGGACAATCCCTCAGAAATGCCTCCAGTCAGAGCCCCACTCACATGTGGGGATGTGGTTCATGGTGCCACCAGTGTCCCACTGTCCCTGCAGCCCTGTCCCCACCACACTGCATCCTAACAGAGGCCAGCAGGGGATTTCAGGAGTGAGCAAGCCAAAAGAAGTCTCCATGTGCTAAAATCCTGCACATTTAGGTTATTGCTTGGTGCTTGAGCAACTGCCTTGTCTCATGAGCTCAGCATCCTTGTGGATCCCTGTGGGCTGGTGCTGGCTGCTCCTGGGCACTGACACCATCCCTTCCTTCTGAAAAGGCAGAGAGCATTGGATGCCAAGTTCCTGGCACATCCTCTGCTCTGCTGGGACAGAAGCAGCTCTCTTGGCTCTGCAGGTGATAAATTCCTTTAGCGCAGCCCAGCAAGGGCCACCTCCTCCTGCTGTGTGGGGAGCTGTTGCACAGGGGGGGCTGACACAAAATAAACCCACAGGTTTTCCTGCTGGAACCCAGCAAAGCCACATGACTGGTTGTACAGAGAACCCCAGTGCTCTGCTCCATGTTCCTCAGCAAAGGGGCACCTGCAGCCCCTGAGCCCTGTGGGGACTCCTCTGCTCCCAGCACACTCCTCCAGGATGGTTTGTCCTGGGCCAGCAGCCCTCCCTACACACAGCAAGCTGGCATCCCACAAATGGAAATAAACCTTAAAGTCACATTATGGAAACTTGAAAATCCTGCTGCATTCTGCTAAGTCACTGTGGGGAAAAAAAAAAACCTTAAGTTTATTGGTAGAAATTGCCAACAAGAATTACAAGAGCTCTTCATTAAAGGCAAAATTAAGGCCAACATTAGGCAAACTGATTTTGTATTAATCTTGATTTGGGATCATAGCACAGCAACTATTTGTGATAATATTGATCTATACCCATTTGTAGGAGACAGAGATGGGTTTGATCTGCTCATATTGAATTATCTTGAGTCAGAACCCAAAGGACAGTGTTTATAGAGTAAATAAAACCTTTTAAGTAGATTTCTCTGTTTAAAGTTGCTTTTAAAGTTTAGGGAAAAAATACTACACTACTACTAAAAACAAACAATTTTCCAAAATTTCAAGGAAGATTAAAACTTCACTGAAAAAAGGCAACCATAACAAAAAAGTATAATTAAAAACTAATTAAATAAGATGGAAAATAATGATTAAAGATATGTTCCTAACTTACAGATGCATGCATGGATGAGTAATTAATCTGGTCTCATACCACGATCAGTCTGCTCCTACAGTGTCTGACCAGGACCAGCATTCCCCCAGCTCATCTGGGGACATCCTGCTCCCCTGGAATCCTTCCTCAGTGAAGTGGCAGCTGCTTTGTAATTTCATCTCTGGGAGGAGCTGAGACATGAGCAGAGAGCAGCTCATGCAGCAGATAATTTGATCAGACCCTGTAATGCTTCCTCCTGCAAGAACTCAGGAGCTGCTGGTGAGGAGGGCTTGTTTGAAGAGAGGAATAATAGTGCAAAAAGCATTCCAGGGAACCTGGAATGTGCTTCATGTGCTTCATCAGGGGCATCCACTCCGTGGGCAAGGAAGGAATAAAAAAAGGAATCTTGTGCTAAATTAATCAGAGGAAATAGAACCATAATTCAGTCAGTAATCAACTTGACAGATGTAAATTAATGCATCAGTCATTGTTCATTCCTTTTTTTCTCAGTCTCAGAGCTTTTAGGGGTGACATGTGCATGGTTCTCTTTGCAGAGGTTTTGGGTAATCACACACTGATAAAGGGCAGCACGGGGATGAACACAGCCCTTGTTGGGCTGTCCCCAGCCTCTCTGCAGGCAGGGTTTGTCTCCAGGGACACAGGAGGGGAGCAGGAGCAGTGAGTTTCCTTTCTGAACCCCCGAGGCTGCCCACACCTTCCCGGGCTGCAGGCTCAGGTATTGTTGGCTCATATTGTGGAAACCAGGCACCTGCTCGTGTCCTCAGCCCTGCCTGCCTTGGCCCAGCCTGAAAATCTGGGGTTTGAGGAAATGCTGCAGCAGCTGCTACTTAGAAAAGTCTGCGGTGTCATTCCCAGAAGGACTGAACAGGATAGTATTACAAATGGTACAGTGCATAGGAATCCATCAATAATTGTAACAATCCCAACAGCAGGGTATTTCTTGTCTCTTGTGCTGTCAGCATAGGGGACATCAGCATGTAAGTCCCTGCTCCAGGTGCTGTTCAAACAAACTGCAGCAGGTCAGCATCCACTGGCTGAACATTCCAAAGCTGTAGATGTAGCCCCATAAAACACAGATATCACCCTTGTTAACATTTCTAGCACATTTCTCCAGTTAATACCAATGCAGGAGCCATCCAGGAGCAGGAGGAGTTCTAACAGGATTTTGTTGTTGCAGAGAGTTCACACCTTCCTTGGCCGAGCACTGCAGTCTGTCCTTCATCTTCAGCAGCTAAAAGAGGCTTAAAACACACCAACCCCAACAAACAGAAACCAAATCCATAACCAAAAACTGACCCAGAGAAGCCATCAAACCAGAAACACCAGAAAGCACATTCACTTTCCAGCTTCAGTGGAAGGCAGGACCCTCCTTCCCCAGGGCAGGCACCCACATCTCTGTAGCACTTCAAAGACACCACCACCACCCTCTCTGGGACCCCTTAAAAGAACCTTGTGATGTCAAGAATGAGGAGTTGAAGGAACTGTTTGTTACATGCAGAAATTTGAAGCCTTTCCCAATCTCGTGGTTTTCCTCAAGCTTCAGGACAGTGGGCACTTTGGATTTTTTAAAAACCATAAATAACTAAAACAATCCAAAAAGTACCCACTTCTCACTGCCATTCTAACAGGGCATTTTGCCAGTACAATTATATTTAGGACATACTGTGAAGTTCATGGGTTTATAATGTTGAAGGAGCCGGTGAAGAGTTACTTCTCAGAGGTAACACAGATTTAAACATTGCTTTGAGGCAACAGGTCATCCTAAATTCACACCTCCACAGCAGATCACTCTGACTGTCAACTTTTTAATAATTACTGAGGCTCATCTCAGCTGTTTGAGTATTTCACTCCCCAGTTACAATACCCACAGGGAGTCCCTGCTGACATTAAAGCACAAGAGCTCTGAGGAGGAAGCAGCCACCTTTTCCAGACTGATTTGTTGCAGTCTCAGCGAGCTGTCATTGCACTGCTCGTGCTTTAGGCACTGAGGTCAAGGCTCCCACAGCATCTCAGGACTCTGGGACCCCTGAGACGTTTGGCTGAAGTGAATTCCTGCCTGGGGAGTTGCTCTTGGTGCCCTCCAGGAGCCACAGCACCTCTGCAGAGCAGCAGGTCCTTGCTGTGCCCAGAGCCCTGGGACTGCCCTGCTGGGTGGGATTTCCCTGAGCCTTTCCCCGTGAGGTCATCCTGCAGTGTCCAGCACAGAGCACATTTCCCATGTGCTGTGCATGGCTTTGATAGTGCTCTGGTAACCCTGGAGCACCATGTCCCCCCTTTTATTCCTTTCGGTGCTCCATCACTTCTGTGAACAAGCCTTTTTCAGAACAGCCCTCACTTTTCTGCAGCTCATACACCTGTGTTTCTACAGTGTCCTATAAAATAGGAGCTATTTTCATGCTGTCATTTTCTTCACAAAAAACTCTTTGTCTACTAATGCAAAGAATAGAAAATTTCAGCTTGTTTTTAAACTAAATGTCTCTTATTCAGGTTGTTCATGCACCAGAAACTGAAGAGGTTCATCCATTCCCACCAGAACTGCAGAGCAGTTGTGTCCAGCAGCTCTGAGTCCCCCTAAGAGCTGGAGAATACAATTTACAAACCTGAGTTTATCAGTATCCTGATGCAAACTCTTTAGATTGTCCTCATCCTGAAGGACGTTCTGATTCTCCTGTAATGCAAGACTGCCTTCAGGTAGGGAAGAAGAATGTTTAGGTGATTTGGATGGAACTCCTTAACTGGCCACACCATGTGGGTGCTCTCAGCCTCATTAAGCACCTAACAAGGAAACCCTGATCTGCAGCAATGAGTTAAAATTAATAATTAGGGCAGGTGAGAGGAAACTAAAGAAGGGGCTCCTTCCTTTTTTTTTCTTTTTTTTTTTTTTCAAATTTGGTGATCCACACTGTAAAAGCCCTTGCTGTTAGCAAGCATGTGGATTAAAATACCTTTGTGGTCATGTGTGATCAGGACAACAGGGACAGAAATTATTTCCTTTTCTATTACAAAGTTTTTTGTTTCTTTCTCCACGTGTCTACCCTTGCACTTGAAAGGGGATAGAAGATCAGCCTAGATACCAGTTTCTCTACCAAGAATCCCATAGTTTTGTTCAAAAATTCTCTGTTTTTTTTTCTTTTCCAGTGGGTAAATGGGAACAATTTAACAATTTCCACTGTGACTATTAATAGAAAGCAGCAATAGTTAGTGACCTTTAACACAGACTGAACTTCAGGAAGGTGGGAGCTGGATGATATCCCTGGATACTTCCAGGCAGTATCCCTACAAGAGCTTTCATTTAAATAGTTTTATTAGAAGCACCCCTGCTGGGCACACTTATTTTCTGGGACTGACCCATTTTCTGGTGCCCTTTGTTCAAAAGGCCACAGAACCCAGTCAGTGTTCAGGTTAAGGCATTGTCCAGGGTGCTCTGAGGGCATCACAGGAGTTCTCATCTATGTGCAGCACCATTCATCACAAAGGGATTTATGAATCCCTTGGATCCAAAATTTAATCAACTTTCCCATAAAGGGTAATTATTTAAATTGAGTATAATCTCCAGAACAGTATGCTAACAGGAAAATCCAAGTTCTTGCTCCAGCCTGGCTCTGCATCCCTCAGTTATGACTCTCTCTCAATCTGACTGGGTGGCAATGCAGAACAATGCACACTGCAATTCCTGCTCCTTTAGAAATATTCCCTTGTTTAAATCTTCTTTGAGAACAATAAAGAGTTTCCCTTTAAGAACAGTTTGGAACACCTACAGCCTGGACTGTCAGCAATGGTGCAGCAAGCCCTGCTGAGTCTCAGGGATCTGAAAATCTCAATTTTCTCTGCTTGCCTTCTCTCTGGGGACAGCTCAGACCCCTTCTGACCCCCAGCACACCCAGAGCTGCTGGAGCTGATGCAGATGTTTGTGGTAACTCTCTGCAGAAACAGTCTTTGAAGTGGGAACTGCATTTTCTGTTTAAAATATTCACATATAGACACTGCAGTTTATATTGAAGGTGAATAAATGTCCTTTCCTAAAGGCTGCACTTGGCTTAGGGGGAGTTTTTGGTTGGTTTTAAAGTCTTTCCCCTGCCACCTGAAATGAAAAAAAAAAAAAGCCATCATTGCATTAATTAGAGGAAGGAGCTGTGTGGAGCCTGTAACAGCTCTTTGTGCAAGGCAGGAGAATGGCCTGCTGCCTCAGGAGACACCCCAGCTCTCCTGCCAGCTTTGCTCCCAGCTTTGCCAGCTTTGCCAGCCCCTCAGGGTGAGTCTCTGCCCTGCCAGCCTGGCCCAGCCCTGCTGGGCACACACAGGGCACAGGAGGGTGGGCATCAAACACTGCAGAGATCAGGGAATGCTCCTGGGCCGTGGGGCCATCCTGCACTCCCAGGGAACACTCCTTGGGTGTTCTACAGTAGCAACAGGGATTTCCCCCAGGCTTTTGGACAGTAATGTTTGGGTGTTCCATTTCCACAGATCTTTCAGTGTCCTTGTATTTCAGTGGCTCCTTTAGCAGCAAAGAACCCAGGTGGGATTGTCTCCAGAATCAGTATCTGACTTGCCACTCTTGGCATCCCTGCATCTGTCTAAGCAGACATCCTAGTCCTGTTCAGATGCAATCTGGAGGAATTCAATCATTTCTTAATGGTATGAGAAAAGCCCTTGATTTATGCAGGCAGATACTGCTGGAGCTTTCACAGATACAAATGATGATGTAAATCACACTAGAGGCTTTGTGTACTCTGCAACATCATCACCATAACTCATGTGGGAGTGCAGAACACCACTGCAAACCATTTTAATTAGTTTTTAAAATTCATGTCACCTTGAAAGAAAGGCCGAGATAGATCACATGTGATACCACCTCCTGAAGGAAGATCCTGGGATCCCAGTGTTTGTCAACAGCTTTCTATCTCACCAGCCCCTTCCTTACAGAACCCCCTGGATCAATATTTCAATCATTATTTTCTAAGCAGTAAAAATCAGTCATTCCTCTATGTGCTTTTTCAGTAGATTACTCCTACTGAAGACTGGCAATGGAGCTGGAAAAAGAAACAGGATTAATTTTGATGAGAAAAGCCCTAAATGAGAAGCAGCATAAGGACACAAACTCTGTAGGAGGAGTGCTGGGGTAGGGGTGTGTACCAAAGGTGGATCTGGTTCCTGATCTCCGTTCAGCCTCAACACTCAGTTGCAGATGGATCTTCATTATAGAGCTTTGACCCCCGTGAGCAGGGTAAGGATTGCTGAAGATGACTAATAGAGAGTGGAACAATTCATTGAAACCCCAGGACAACACAAAACTCCATCATTTAAACAGTCATGAATGTGAGCCAGGTTAATGGTGGTCAGAAGTGGATAACTGATTTGGAGATTCATAAATGCATTTAGTGCACAAGTCAGGTGCTCACCAGTTGTGACTGTTTGAGTTGGCAAGAATTTCATCATTCCTTCCCATTTTCTCTGTGGAGGTTGAGAGAAAAGTTTGTAAGGAAAGGAACTTCTCTGTGGGAGGGTTTGGATTTTTGGTTTGGGGTTGGATTTTTGTTGCCCCAATATGGATTACATTTCCTATCTGGGTTCCATGCCCCATGAGCTGCCACCTGCCCTCTTTAGGTTACATTAAATACAGTTCAGACAGAGCTCAGCCTCCCAAAGACAAGGCATGAGACATCCAGATCACAGTTCAAGCAGAATGATAAGGTAAAATATAAAATAATTTGCCCATTATATTTTTTCAAACCTTAAGAAATATTACTATATTGCAACATTTTTCCAAATATTTATATGAGAAAGTTGTGTGCCAAAAAAACCCTGAGTTTCCCACAATAAAAAAGACCAAAATTATAGGGTTTGTCCTATTCAAGTCACTACCAAGCTAGGTTGGATCTGCGCTTATGAAGGTAATTTTACTTTAATGGATAAAAGAGAATTCTCATCATACCTGTTTCCAAGCCCTGATACAAGTTTCTGAGAAAAGTAATAGCTTTGGGTCCTGCTTATAAAACTGTATTAGTTCCAAGTTGTTTGAATATGAGAAAATATTCCTTGTCCATCAGAAAGTGGGCTGTTATACTTGCAGAGTGATTTGTTTCCCTGCAGTGGTATTTATCATGCTGATAAAAGAGACCATGGATCTGAAAATGGGAAGATTTTTCCTGTTAATTTGAAACAGCACCTATACAAGCTGCTGTGACATCAACATAATACCCTAAAGCCACAGCAGCTGAAAAGATTTATTTCCTGAGCCCTTCTGCAGCCACATTCTCTTTGCTTCTGACATTCTCAATTTGCAGGCTGCTGGTGATCCAATCTTCCTCATTCTGGCTCTATAATAAGGATGTCAATGCAAGGAGGGAGAAATTCATTATCTGATAGGCATAGGAGAGGATGAAAAGGCAGAGTTTGCTGTCTAGGGGGAGAGGCCACCCTCTCTGCTTTGGAGGAGCTCCTCAAGGTCATGGGCAGCTTTTGTCCCGGAAGGATGTCCCACGTTCACTTCAGGTAAAACTGAGCCATCCCTAGCAAAGTCTTAGGTCTGAATGTGATTTTCATTTTTCACTATTAATCAGTGAAAAGTTTTAATTCTGATTAGAAGCTACATATGCAGTTTAAAAGTTCAAAAAGTCTTTGAACTGCAGAGAGCAGCAGAGAAACTGAGTGTGAATTCACAGGTGCTGCCTGGTTAATGGCATTGTGTGGGCTTGGATTGTGCTGAGGGATCTCCCACAGCAGCAATGAACTGGCAGGATTAGTTAACCATTTGTATAGGAAGATTTACCTCAAATTTAGAACTAATAATGAATATCATCTGCTTTGGAAACTGTTAAATGTCATTGGCGCAGCAACTGACAGGAAAAAATTATTTATTCATTGACTTTGTCAACTACGAAGTGTCAATTCCAGCAGATAAGAAGATAAGAGGTAAAAGTTTGAAGCACTTCCTATAGAGTTAAAATTGAACATCCACTGTAGCTTAAGAGCCAGTTTAATTCTCTGTGTGGAAAGCAGAAAAGCCTGAAGAACGGAACAGTGCTTGAGAGAACCAAACATGCTCCTGGGCCTCCTGAACTGCAAATTCCTTTTCCCATACTGTTGGTCTGGCTGGTGTAAAACTGCTTTATAGAGAGGGCATTTCCCAGACTGTCCTGGTCATCCACTCATTTCCCAACTTTTCTACAAGAGAATAAGAGAAATACTAAAGGACAAATAGCCTGCCCTGTTCTGAGCATCCTTATTGCTTCCTTTGAGTCCCATGAGCAGAGGATACCCTGGTGTGAACTTCACCTGAGTGAAGTTTCAGCCTTCCTCAGGATCCCATGGAATAGCTCTGAGTCCAACAGAGACATTTCTTTTTAGTTAATTTAAGGTTCAGCTCTTTTGGGGCCATGGATTCAATGCCTGAGTAACATCCCTCTCCCTTTTTTTTTTTTTTTTTTTGTGCCATAGAAACAAGCAGTGCAATTTCTGCTGATTTCCAGAGGTTTATTTCCCAGAGCAGCAGCAAGGGCAGGGTCCAGCTGATCACTCTTGGCCAGACTAAACCATCTCCCAACAGGAACTGTTCATAAAGGCAGAACCAACAAAATCTCAGATCATTGCACTGATTTAGTGCCTCTGGGTGCTCTCAGCTCCTTGCTGACATCTGTCACTCACCTCCCCAGGATAAAGAGACTGCATAATCCAAGGGACTGAAAGAGGAAGGATAGCAGAAATGTGCTTTAAGCTGATTCAGAGTTTGAGATGCTTTGCTGCAATCATTTGGAGACCAAAGGATTACAGAGGGTGCTGTGCACCATCCTAAACTGACCTTCCCACTGCTCCTTCCCAGCCCTGTGCCCTGTGTCAGGGCAGTGCATTTAAGGGTGCTGGGAGGTGCTGGGTCACCACCCCAAACAGTTCTACTGACCCAGGGGGACAAGGAATACTCCAGTTCTGTCCTTGTGCTTCAGCTCCAGTTCAGCCAGGCAGCACCAAGCCCACCCTGCCCTCAGGAATAATCCCAGGCTGGCAGGGATGGAGAGGTGGATGATTCTAGACACAAAATCTTTCCAGAACAACACATCAGCACTCCTTCAGGAGCTGGTCATGCACTTAAACAAAACCACTCCATGTCTCATCCTCTCCACCAGTCATATCATGAATTATCATCTTTATTAAGATGATACATTGGAAACCAGGGGAAGAGATCTGGTTATCTTAGCAGGATCCAGCTCTAAGATCATCCCAAAGCCCATCAGTTCCAGAGGCCATTGCAGCCTCAACAGAGCTGATGTGCCTTCAGGACAAAAGGAAACAGAACAAGACTGTCGCAGACATTTTTTCACAGATATCCTTTCTTTCAGATTTCTGCATTTTCTGGGAAGCTGAGGGCCCCCAGAAAGAGAATGTAAACAATTGTTATCAGCTGCTGTGGAATGCAATGGGATGCACCTTGATTGGCTCATGTTCCCATGTTTATAATTAAAGGCCAATCACAGGAGCAAGCTGGGGACAGAGCCCCTGGACACAACTTTGTTATGGATTCTTTCTTGCTATTCTTAGCTGGAGCAGCATCTGCAATCTCTCTTCTTATTCTATTTAGTATAGTTATAATGTATTATATATCACATATCAATAAATCCAGCCTTCTGATCAAGAAACAAGATTCTCGTCCATCTCTCTCACCTCCAGCGACCCCATGCAGGGCGCTGTAATACAAGACCTCACCATCAACAACAAACTCAACTCAGTGTGGAGAGAAGAGATTCATTTGTGTGTGGAGGTGCTTCCCTTCTCTCCTCTGGGGTACAAGCACTGAGGAAGGTAGAAGCCACTCTAACAAAGGGCTGCACGTTGGGTGACATGTCTGCACACCAGGACATTTCACCTGCCAGGATCTGACCCAGCTGGAACTGCCCCATTGCTTAAGGCCAAGCTAGAGAGGGGTCACTGTCCCTTCAAAGACAGGTTAGCAGGAGTGAGAAAGAGCAATATGCACCCAAAAATCCAGCCTGTTCTGCACCTCCTGCAGTTACTTTCCAATTGCTTTGTTGAGATGCAGGAGCACTGAGTAAAGTAATATATTGTGATATTTAAGGGATTTTTCAAAATGCTGATTTATTGTCTGACACTGAATGGACAGTCGAGGCAATTCTGCCCTGGTGCTCCCTCTGAAGTCAGTGTTCTGCCAGCCCTGTGCCACTTGTGTACAGCACAGCACAGTACAGAGCTCCCACTGTGGATAAAAGCCATGGTGTGTACATCCAACATAATTCATATTTAGAAGATTGGATATAAAATATTCATATTTATGTATGTATTATTTATAATTTGCAGTTTCATGGGAAAAGATACAAACTACCTCAAAACAAAAGTGTTAGCACTCTGCTAGTGGTATTATATTTATGGGCTTCATATACATTTGCAGCTACTCCTATTCTGACTGAAAACCATAGCATTTTTATATGGAGAAATGCACAGTTTATCAAAAGAAGATGTTTTGGATAAGAGGAGAAAATTTACAATATGATTTTTTCCCAAAAGTAATATAAACATCTCTTTTTACCCCCTCAAAATTCAAACCCAAAGAATTTATATCCACGCAGCATCTCATTCTGCTGTTGTTTGTCACAGTAGTAAGTCAGTAGTAAAGTCTGGAGGATCACACAGTGTCAAACTGAAAATGGTGCCACAGGAGAAGTTTATCAAGCACATTTTGTGTTAGGAGCTGGCCTAAGGGGACTCATTCATTCCTTCTAATAAAAGCAATGTTGCACTATAACTTGTCTATGTGAGTGACTGGGTTCAGTTAGATTAAAAGCATAAAAAAACCAGAAAGTTTCACACTGGTGAGAAACAATAGATAGAAGAGACAGGACTTGGGACAGCCAAGGAAGCCCCAAAATGTGGTGGATAAATGGGGTGTCTTGAACCACACCACACCACCTCAGCACCAGTGCAGGTGATTATTGTCTGTATGAAGTCACTTGAAGCTGTTGAACTTCTGTAAAGCAAAACAGCTCCAAATAATCAGTGCTCACACTGGGTGGCACCACAGGAATCTCCCAAACAGTCAGTGTGAATATTCCAGCTGGCTTCCACACCTGGAAAAAGTAAAAGATAAATATCCTTAGCCAGGCCCTTCCTGTTCAGAGGATCATTCCAAATTTGTTCCAGGTTTTTAAAGATCTGAAAGCACTCACTGCAGCCTCCTTCCTCCCCACTTGAGAGCAGTTTATCACCAATTCCATTTCAGGGCTATTTGACATTAAATTGATGATCACAAGCCTGACAGTGTGTGGGGCAACCTCACACCCCAGGCTCATGTTCTCCTCATGCTGACAACGAAGTTGATTCTTCTTTTGCCTTTGCAAGTCAGCCAAAATTACCAATAAATTTCCTGCCACTACTTCCAGTTCAGGAGTTAATCCCTGCAGCCAGGATTTAAACTGCCACTGCTGTGATATTTGCATCTCTCAAAGGCAGAATTTGCAAAAATCTGAAGATACAAGGCCTTGGAAAGCCAGTGAGGGTGTGTTGGACACATTACCAACAGAGATAGCTTTAAAAATGTACAAATGAGAAACAAGATTCAGATTTTGTAAAGTTTTGGAAATTTGAGTTCTAGCACAAGGGCCTTACTCCCCAAACATATCCCATACCCAAAATTTCTTTGCACAGAATATTAAATAGGACACTTGTCCATAACCTTTGATTTAACACTACAGCATGAGTTTAATTCTCAGAAAATTCAGTCTTGGTTTTTGGCACGAGATACTTGGTAAAAGCTCAGCACATTTCTTGGCTGTCTGTCCTAAATGCCTATGAAGATCCTCAGCCAACAGTCAAGTGCTTCCAGAAAATTAACAATACTCCTCTACATGCTGATTCCCCTGGTGTTTCTAGTTGGTTCTCTCAGTCTCAAGCATCAGCCAATGATAACAGACACTGGCTTGAAGCCAATCTTCTTTCTACACTTACTGTGACTGCAAATCAAGAGGTGTCCCCCAAAGGAAAAGAGCAAACCTTGCTGAGAACTCTCTGATAACATCTATCCCTGTAAGCAGCACTGCACTTCCCAAAACACATACTCACTCCACACAATACTCAGAAGAGAAAATTGTGTTATCCCTGATTTCATCAGGAAATAAATTCTGTATTTGTTCAACTGGCACATAGCCAGATAAAAAATATATATCCAGGCCAGATTGGACAGCCAAGATTGGTATATGGCATCAGGAAAATTTTGGTTTACTGATGCTGAGCAGCTAATGGGAGGTTTGGGAGTTTTGTTTTTTTGTTTGTTTGGTTGGTTGGGTTTTTTGGGGTGGGGGTGAGAGGGGGATTCTGTCTGCTAAAATCCTGAATCATAATTCAGGATTTCCCATAATTTGTTCTCTTTTCCATTAACAATTCAATCCCCCATAAATACATTTCTGGGCAATTAATTCCCATGTATAATCATGCTATCAGTTGTTTCTCTAAGGGAATATTATTGTTTAACCTTTGACACTGTCTCTGTGGCTTGTCTCGAAAGGATGTTTGACTTGGCAATAAATTACTGTAGTTATTCTTCCTTAAGAAGATTTATTACTGAACATAAATAATACATTTAAAGATTTTTTTTTTAACCATAGTAAAGCATTTGCAACCAAACAATCCCACTCTGTATGAGCCTCTTCCTGCACTACAAATCAGTTTCTTGGGATGCTGAGTCCCCTCACAAACCAAAGCAAGCCATGTGCCACAAAAGGAGGCTCCTGTGCTTCATTCTTGCCCAAAACTTTCTCTGGAAATCCTCAGAGCCTTCTTACACCCCTGACAACAGGCAATTCCTCTGTTCCTCTTGTGCCACCCTTGAGTCAGGAACGGGAGTGAGGTGACACATAGACTCCAGGTCTCTCCAGAAGGGTGAATCTGAGTTTCTAATAAACCAATTCTTTTATACACCATTCTGATACAGGTGGACCTGATTAATCAACACTCTATTACACAATTGGATAATTAAGACACCATTTGGTAAACATCTTACCAAAGAAAACAAACATCTTACCAAAGAAAACAATTGTTCAAAGCACCAGCTGCAAGATTGTTTTAATTCTTTCTCTCAGCCTTCTTAAAACTCCCCAGAACAATTCCTGGGAAAGTTTATCTGGATTACTCTCTCTGACCAGCCTGTCACATCCACACCTCTAGCAGTTCACCTTTTGGGATTTCCACTTTGCTCCTTGTGCACTTCAGTTCTTCAGCATCAGTCAGTTCATGGTACAAGGAGTCTTGGCAAGAAGGAGCCATGGGAGCTGTGGATCACAGAGCCTTGGCTCCACCGGGATATTCCCAATAAACAGAGCAGCTTCTGCCCATGTCCCACTGGAGTCAGTTCCCGGCAGCCCCAGGGATGGGGAATAACCGGGATTTCCCCAGGAGAGGGGCGGTGCAGTGGCTCTGTGACCCCTGTGACAAGTGACACATTCTCCCGTCTCTCTCTCTGTTCCCAGCCATCGTCTCGAACCAGAGCAGCGCTTCCAGCGCCTTCCCGAGCGCCGGGGAGCACGGCGGTGACAGCAGCCTGCTGGTGTCCCCGCTGCTGGTGGCAGGCGTGGTGATCGGGCTGGTGCTGCTGCTGTCCTGTGCCACCATCGTGGTGGGCAGCCTGCGCAGGGACAGCCGCGCCCGCCGCGCCCGCCCGGGCACCGCGGCCGCGGATGGTAAGGGGGCACCGGGAACGGGCAGGGCTGGGAATGGATATGGAATAACGGGATCGGTCACGGTAAGGGGGCACCGGGAACGGGCAGGGCTGGGAATGGATATGGAATAACGGGATCAGCCGTAAGGGGGCACCGGGAATGGGCAGGGCTGGGAATGGATATGGAATAACGGGATCAGTGGTAAGGGGGCACCGGGAACGGGCAGGGCTGGGAATGGATATGGAATAACGGGATCAGCCGTAAGGGGGCACCGGGAACGGGCAGGGCTGGGAATGACATCCAGTAATGGGATCAGTCACAGCAGCTTGTCAGGGTAACGCAGCTCTGTGCTGGGTTCCCACTCGGGCCATGGTTAACAGAACCAGCCAGTGCTGCCAGCGCCCCCTGAACAGCTCATTTCCCTCGGGATGGGATAAGATTTATTCTCTGCTGTATTTTCACATCCCCCTGTCGCCTTGGTGCAGCATGTGCTGGAATTTCTATTTTTTGGAAAGGCAGAGTTGTTCTCGTTCAGCCAAGTGCACCAGCCTACAACAATCACTGGGCAAGGGCAGTTTGTCTGAGTGCAAAAGCGAATATCTGCCTGGGAACAGAACAATAGGGCACCCAAATGTCATTAAACTGTCACCATCATCAAGTGTCATTGATGGCATTGGTGTCACCACACCCATCATCGTTAGAGACTCAAAAAGGTGCCAGTTCCTACCTGCTAACCAAGATAAAACCCATAAAACATAACCAACACATCACCAAAAAACCTTAAAGATAATTTGGGAATATCAAGGAGTTAATTTTGGAGTAGTGTTTTCAACCCTTTTGGGATTTGCTCACAAGAAGCCACTTGGTCAAGGAAATGAGAGAAGATTGTTTCTATTTGAGGAAAAAAAAACAGTTTTAGAAGTTACTGTGTAATTCTTCAGGCAGTAAAAATTCCAGTGATAAATGGTGGAGCATCAACATCCACGTCCCCTGTGAGCACATCCTCCACCTGCAGGTTGTTTTGGGTGCAGTTCTGTGCAGATCATTGAGGGGTTCTTTATTTATGTAGAAAAGCCAAAAATAGTGAAACACATAAAAATGCTTTGGTTTAAATGTTGTTTTCACTGGGGTAAATTAAGTATCCATTGAAGTCAATTGAACTTCATTTAGTTATTTGGACCAGGAATTTTTATGTCTAAACCAAACAAATCTCCTAGGATCAGTTTGTCCCCTTGGAGCAAGGAATAATTTCTTTTTGGCTTTTCCAGAAATATTTATCCAGATAAGTGAATAATGTCTATATTTTGGAAATCAAATTTAGAGTAAAAAAAAAATTGAAATGCAAACCCCCATGGCAACCTACAGAGGTAAAATAAAAACAAAATCCAGAAAACTAATGCCTGCTATTACAGTAATATCAATTTTCCTAATTTTCAGCAGCTACATTGATGATTCAATAGTTGAACCCAAACTGGAGTTAGTGTTTG
Organism: Melozone crissalis; assembly: GCF_028551555.1. NCBI lineage: Eukaryota > Metazoa > Chordata > Aves > Passeriformes > Passerellidae > Melozone > Melozone crissalis. The sequence goes on along the minus strand of NW_026535785.1, from coordinate 20,329,896 downwards.
ACCCACTTTTGTGGCATGATAAAATACTGGCCAATAAGTTTTAATCACTGTTTTTAAATCTACTACTCTGATAGCTTCAACTCCTTGAAAAAACCTAGAGCCAGGGAAAAAAGAGAATGGAAAATTTCCAAACTCCTTGTTAGATACAACAATGCTAGAGTTGGGGAGATATTCAAAAGAATAATCCTAAACTAAATTGTGCCACACTACATTACATGGACACACACACACACTAATTAGCCTCTAACACAGAAAACAGCACTAAACTCTTAATATTTGTGGAGCTGGGAAGCTCTTGCATGGAAGCATTAAGGAGTCCCTGGCAGCAGGATGATTTTTCTGTGCTATTTTCCAGCTTTCCCCATTTTTGTCAGTGTTTACTGAGAGCAGCATTTTCTCAGCACTCATTTTCTCTGCCCCTCCTGTTACACCCTCCCAGAATGTGCAAACTTCCCATGGATGCCACTGCTGGAATTTCAGTCACCCCACAAACAGCTGAAGCTGCACATGGTGGAACCCACACTCCTTTTCAGCCTTTGGGGCCCAAGAAAAGCTTTGGAACTTCCAACTGCAGCACTAAAGGCATAGTGCTGTGTGCCAGAGTAAGCTCACCTACAGATGGGCTTCATTTACTCCTAAAGAAATAAGAATATCCCATGAAAACTGATTGTTCCAAAACACCCACAGCTCCTGTGCCTCAGGAAGGGTTTGTTTTCTGATTTCAGTGTTGTACATGAGTGACAGAGCACCCAGCAGGGAGGAAGCGCAGCCCATGTAAATTCTTGTTTTGCAGCTCCCGATGGTTTCTCCCACGGCGGCTCCTCGGCAGAGCTGAGATCCACCTGCAGCGAGGAGCTCCCCCCAGGCTGTGATTTTGACTCCTACCTGGACATCCTTTCTCAGGTGAACATCATGTATCCTGATCCACCTCCATGGTAAGCACTTGCCTGACATTCTCAGGGTTACAGCCCTGCACTGGCAAAGCTCACTGCAAAAATTCAGCTCACACAAATTCTGAATACAGACAGAACTTGTTTAGCTTGAGTGTAAGTTCAAGTTTTCCTTAGCAGAAGACATATTCACTAAATAGAGATGGACAGGTATTCTCATTCAGTGATATTCACATTAAAATTTACCATAGTGATGATATACTAATGAAACACACAAGTAGAATCACTTAAAATCATCTTTCTTTGGAAGAAATACATTTACAAGTCAAAGTTTCAAAGTCAAAAATACATACTTTTTCCAAGAATTTCCATGTTATATTTATTACTGACCTTGAGAACGTTCAGATCAGAGGAAACAGAAAAACAAAATTCCAGAAATTATACAGCAGCTGCTAAATTGTGTGCCCACATTCACAGCTCCAGGCTCACTCGTGAGCCACAGGAGCTGCACTTTGGGCCATGGGCATCTCCTTTATGTGCCTCAGACCCCTTGAGGTCCAGAAATGAAGGAATTCAGGCACTCCCTCCAATGAACCAACAGAAATCAATTTAAGCAGAACATCACTTCACACAGCTTTCTGCAGTGCTGTGTGTTACAAACAGCAAACACAGGTTGGACAGCCATGCACCCCTTTCTTTCTCTTTTTTTCCCTTCCTTTTAAGCAGACTCTTTTTGAGTTAAAGCACTATCAGACCAGCCCTTTTCTGACTGTGAAATAGAGCAGCTCAGCAGTATGAGCACACCAGACATGGATCTTTGCTTTGTTTATTCCATGCATGTTCTGCAAGCAGCAGTTATGTATTACCTGCTCATCCTATATAACTAAAGGGCTTTTAGGGGTTGTGTAAATATTTTACCAGAAAGCTCACATGTGAAAAATTACTCTGGGCCTGGCATCTAAATGTGTAGAATTTCATATAAATCCACTTAGGAATTTAGACTGGATTTTGGGCCCACACACCCATGAATCTTTCCTAATAAAAAGCAGCCAGCTGACACCCAAGCAAACTCTGAGTGGGCAGCTGGCCAGATTCCTGAAAAACTGACAATATAGTTCTTTAGCTGACAGATCATCAAAGATTGTACCAAAGGATGCTTCCATTTCCAGCTGGAAACGGACACAGAGGAGGTTTTTTCCATTTCTGTGGGGTTGTGTTTGAAGGAGATGTGAGTGACACAGGACAGCACAGATTGTCCACAGTTTGCAGTAAATTCTGCAGTGGCTCTGTGACAAGCCTGCCAAGGGTTAATTACCTGCTGTCCTACCTGTTCTCAGAACATTCTGGGACACATAGAGGTGTCCAGCCACTGCCTCCTCAGGTTCCCTGCTGGGCTGAGTGTCCCTGAGGATCCACTGTGCCCACACTGAAACCACTGCTCATCCCAGCAATCACAGCCCTGCGTCACAGGCCCAAGGGAAGGATTATTGTGAGTGCTTTGGCTGCTTTCTCACTGCCACTGCAGTTCAATATTTTAGAAAAAGTAGCTTTGGCAAATCATCAAAATCTTAGTAAATTTTATATCTTAGCAACATAACTTGGGGAACTTCAGGGAAAGAAGATGGCTGAAAGCAAAGCTACATGGAGACTTTCAAACTTGCTATTAATGCATTCTCCAGACCATTGTAACTGCTCAGAAAGCACAGGGTGAGAGGCACTGTCTGAGTTACTGCATTATGTGAAGCCTGAAAAATTCCTGTACATCTCCCTTTATATTCTCCTGCATGGCATAACGCTGCAGTGTCTGTTTTTAATTAGTAGAGCATGGAAATTATTTGAAAGCTGACTGTCAGACATGGCCTGGAAGCAGAAACAAGCCATGCCTGACCTTGTGCATTTAAAATATTAACTGCCTGGGATCAATCTCATTGCACATGATAATATTTTGAAGAGTAGGTTTACGGAAACACAGCGCTGCCTAAATGAATGTAATTCCTCCTCCTAATTCCTGGAAGGCAAGATGTAATTTAAAGCTAAACTAGCATGGCCAAAAGCTAATGATGCAGCTGTGGCATCAGCAGAACAGAAATGAAGAGCAGCAAGGAAAGCAACTGCACTGGTAAATAACTCTTAAAAATCTTTGAAGTGAGGGAGTTCAGTGAGTGAAAAGCAGTGGGTGCTGCCAGGATAATTTCCTTTTATCCACCTGGTGCTGCAAGGCCACCTGCACTGCAGCCCCCAGCGCAGCTCCTCACCCCTCCTGCCAGACCACACACTGCAGTGGTTTCAGCAGAAAGCACAACACTCTGTCTGGCCAAGGGGTGGTTATTTAGATTTTATAGCTGAGCTTTAAACCACAAAATGAGTGGAAAAGGGATTGAAGGGGAAGGCTGATGAAACCTAGAGTCAGTCCCCATGTCTGTGGCTGAGGGAGATCTCCCTGTTCAGGCTGCCCACTCCCAACTCTCCAGCTGGAAGTCCAAGAACTGTTTATACAAACACTATTTATAGGAAAATTGTTATTGGTAAATTAATCTATGAAAAATGCCTTGGGATATTAGTATTTGCTCTGATCTCTGAATCACAAGTTTCATTTGTGACTCAATCTGATTACCTCCACAGACACTTCCACTAACCCCTTTCTTGCATTAGATTTAGAGGGATGCCAGGCATGGAATTCTGTCATTAGCCTGCTGTGGTTGCAGGGTGGTCACAGAGAAGCCATTTGGTCAATTTGTTTTGACAGCCCAAAATATACAGTGCTGCTATCTATAAACATCCCTTTAGGACAGTTAATGGCTTTTTAATGAATCTCAGATCTGTGCTAACATCTGTCACATTGATTTTACATGAGGTGTGGATGGGAAATAGAAAAACAAAATACAGGGGGTATGAACCAAACAGTTTCAGAATATGAAGGGTTTGTATTTCAGAGAATATTTCTGATATGGACAGACACTGGCAGCAGGGCTGGAAGTCAATGTTTGACAATCTGTGTCACCAGACATGGCAAAGCCTTTGTTTCTAAGAAAGATGATCCAAGTGATCTCCCAACAATTCTAAACCACAGAATTCAAATCCCTCCAAGTGAGCAAACTGAACACATCCAGCCAGGACAGATGGCAAACACAATCTCCCTGCCACACCTTACCTATCATCATGGTCAATATGGCTTGGAAAGAAACATTGGAAAGCCTGTAAATGCAATATCTGCATTTTGTTCAACAGTGGGAGTAAAATCACACTGTTGGCACTGTGGGGATGAAATCTTTATAGACAGAAATCATGACCTCATGTTCTCTGTGCTGAGTTCTGTGTAACACACACTTCTAGTGAGCATTGCTAGTTATCTTCTTACAAAGGTGTAGTTAGAAAGCTGTTAAAAATAAGTTGAGTTCCCATGTTTGAAGTGGATTGAATTACAGTACCAACCAAAGTCCAAGTAAATTAAAAACTATTACATTTTCTTTAAGAGAGTCAGTAAATCCAAGCAATGAGGAGATTTCACAGCAGGAAAGGAATTTTATATCAACTTCTCACCTTGTGGCCAGGGAAATGCATCTCACCCCACTGCATAAGTGCTTTTTCACTCCTTAGTGATTAGATATTAATGGCATGTACAGAGCTTTAGGCAAGCAAGGATATTGCCTTTTGCATCTGAGCCTCATGAGTGTCTGACACAGCATCCCTGAGGAATGGCTGCTCAGGAGATGCAGGGATTCACCTTCAGGAATGGTCCCAATAGAAGCCACAGAAATCCTCTCCAAACTCCACACTGAATGTTCCCCACAGGGCACATGAAGTAAAAACCCCTCAGCCCCCTCTATCCCAGCATTTCTAATAAATCACATTGTGTGAGGGTTTGCCTGTGGGCTCACAGTTCCTCAGCTGGTCACCCTGCCTAATCTACAGGATCTGTTCTAGAGAAAATTCTCTTATTTAGGCTTGATAAATCCCAGTATTCTCAATAACCATGTTCAGCCTGCATTGTTTAAATGGGCAAATCAATTTTAAAATTACTTTAAAATGGCAAAAGGAAATGCTCCTGTCTTAAAGTCAGACACTAATTTCCCTTTAAATATATATTTTTAAAAGCCTACTTAAGGGACTTTCTTTTTTAAGACATTCTTTTCCATCCCCCACTTCTGAGTATGCAAGTTAGCCAAGCCATCCTCCTGGATTTTCTTGAAAGGCAGAATTAGGCTTGCAGGGAACTGACATAAAATCTTGCTCTGTTGTGCTGTATTCCTTTGCCAAGGCTGTTTTCCTGAGAGCAAACCAGGTGAGGAGCTTTTCCCACGTTACAGTGACAGCTGGCAAAGCATGAGATGGACTTTTGGGGTTCAGTTCAGCTCTTACTTCAATACCCCCACTGAGATTTTCAGTTAGTAAGGTAGAAAATGCCACTGGAAATAGGACAGGTTTATAATTCCATCAGGTATCATGACATGAGCTAAAACTCTCAGTTCCTTTAACTCCAAATTCCAAACACTCTAAAGCCCCTCCCTTCACATCCAGTGTGTATCAGGGATAGAAAAAAATTCCCAATTATTTTGGCAAACTTCTTATTTCAAGCTTAACTTTGTTTACAGCCGATTTATGAGCATTTCTTTCTGTGGCTTTTCCATTCCTCTTAATTATTCACACCTTTCTCTTTTTTCTTGCCTTTGCAGTCAAAAATGCTCTCACACCTCAGCCTGTGTGTTGGGGGGCAGGGGCACAAAATTCCCTTTTCTTTCTGTCATCAAAAATATCTGTGGGCACCTTCTGCCCAAGCTCCCTTTACACCTGCCCCAGTTCCACTCTGCAGGTGTGAATTATTGCTGCATAAACCCCCCTGCAGCAGGGAAAGCAGCAACACCTGATGGAAGGGAAGCACCAAGGGTTTCTAACCAGAAATCTGCAGTGCCACGCAGAGCAACCACAACTTAAAGCTGCCAAATATTTGATGAGTGTACTTTAAAAGCAAAGAGTGTTTTTCTCTGATTTCCCAGTTGCATATTGCAACCAGTATTTCCTTCACCTCCTCAGAATTCATTCCTGGAATAATTACAGCAAAGCCCTTTCTTGGAATATGATCCTAAAACTTGTCAAATGGAAAACTTCCCCAGACATCAGCAGGTTCTGCTGGCATTCAGGAATTGGTGGTGGTGTTCAGAATCCTGTTTGTGGATTAACTCCATGACTTGGGAAGCTACACATTTTTTATTTAACTGATTCTTTTTACTCAATCAGTGCCCAGCATCCTTTGCTGTGCAATGGTTACAGAAATCCAGAGAGGAAACACTGCTGATGGCCAAGTAGTTCTTACAGTGTTTAAAATTAATGTCAGGCTGAATTGTATCATATGAAATCTTCATCTTAGAATGACTTGTTTTATTTAAAACATTTATTTCAATTGTTTAAAGCTGCACAATTATGATGAAACTGCACTATATTGGTTTCAAATGTTATCTGATATATGTTTTCATGAAAACAGTTTACACTTAATTTCAGTTTTCCTCTGGAATATTAATCTATCAAAGTCATAACTTCCTCAAGATTATTTTGACACAGTGCAGAACAGAGATGCAGCCATTTAGTGCTCATTAACACAAACAGCCCTATTGTAGCTCTGAGGAATTGGAAATTCCAGAAATAACTACAGACAGAAAAAAAACCAGAAAAAAACTAAATTCCACCCTTCCTGTCTCTTCAATAGTTAAGTTAATTAGGCCCTAGATGTTTACTTGAACAACACCTTGGGTTACATTTTTTTACTATTTAAAAACATTAAAATAAATATGTAAATAAATATGCATAAAATTAGAATCTCAAATGGAAAGTGTCAGTATCAAAAATAAACCTAGGAAAATATCCTAGCTCATGACAATGTCATTAGAGAAGAAGTTCTATCAGAACTGATAAACTTCCCCATGATAATAATAAATTATTATTAAATTAAAGAAAATAATGTGTTTTAGGAGAAAATATGTTATCTTTCCTAGAATATAGGAAAGAAAATTTGTATTCTAGGAAAACACACCTCAAAGGACACATGGGCAGATTTCCAGGCTGCTCTCCTGCCATCCTGCTGGGAGCAAATTGTGCCATCACAGAAGGCAGAGTTCAGCATCATCAGCTCAGCTGCCTACATGGGCATCAAACTCATCATTATTTTTTTCATCGGAACCTCCTTGCAGAGAGTTACAGCACAATTGTTCTGATTTCAGGTTTTCTGTTAGGTAACATCATCATGGAAACAAACATCCTTTGTGCTGCTTCATCCCAGCCCCAGCCTGGTAGCGCACAGATGTTCCAGATCCAGGGTCCATTTTCAAAAGAACACAAAATGCAAACAGTGCAACAGGAGCACTTTTAGCAGAGTTAGAAGATACAACAAAAGTACAAAGTGAACCATGAGACATCTACAGCACAACAAATTCTTCATTCCCAGCTCTGCCTTTCCTCACTTCTTGTTGTTTGCATCTTAAAAAGTTCTGTCAGCAGAACCTTCCTGCCCCAGAGAGGGGCTCCTAATTTAGGATGACAGCCAGTTAAAGAAACTCTTTGGGGTTTCCCTGGCAATAAACCCATCCTAATACTGCAATGAGACCCAAGAAATTCCCAAAGTTCTTGCCCCTCCTGCCACACCCTGAGTCAGCAAGGTCATCCTGGAGAGCTGCTGCCATTTTTCCATTTTTGAGCATCATTCCCCTCCCTGCAGATCCCATTTACCTGCAGTGGGATGCTCACAGACATCAGCCTCCCTTCCTTTTCCCAGGGAAATTATCCCTCAAAAACTCAGTAGTGTGTCTGAACACAGCAGTGCAGGAATTGTAACAAAACCAAGGCCAAACCCATGCAGACAGCAGCACATTTCAAGGGCAGTAACCCCCTCCTGCTCATCACTCCTGCTGATACTGCACCTCCAGGCAATACAAGTTTTGCAAAGCTGTGGATTAAAGTGGATTCACTACAAGTACTGCAGCCAAGGATTTTTTCAGGGCTGGTATCCACAAGATGCAGGGTAATGAGTCCCTGTGCTCCATTATTTATGTTATGGTAACACAACACTTTCCAAAAGCATTTGCTTTCCTGTCTAAAAGGATTTTCCTGTGACTGCTGTAGTGAACTTCAAGCCTGAGCTACTTTTTACATGTCCAATATCCTCACAGAAGTGATTCTGTCAGATAAAATATAACTATTGTGGTGGGTTTTGTAAAAGATGAACAACTATTTTTGTTTTTCCACTTCATGATCCTGCATTTTCAGTTGCAAAACATATATATGTAAATGAATATATAAACACATATAAATATACCTGTACACACACATATGCATGTACACACACATATTTCACACCCCTTTGTGGTTCCTGAGGCTGCAATTTGATGATTTGTGAGCTGCAGTCTCTGTCTCTCCCATTTCCATTTCCCTGGTGTTGCTGGTGCCCTCCAGCCAAGCTGGGAGCTTCTGACTGAGGCAGCCAAACCAGGAGAAATCTGGCCCAGAAAAAACTCACACATTAAATTCCAAATAAAAAACCAAACCAAGACAAACCTCCCAACCTCTCCCCACCACCACCATCACCCCCAAATCTTTTTGCCTGTTTAGCTCCAGATTGGGGATCAAGGTCTGGCTTTATTTTAAAATGATGACAGTAAGGTTTTAGTCCAGCATCACTCACATCAATACTTGCTAATCACCTGAAAGAAATTATTGATATTGAAATTTTTTCTAAGTAATCCTTCAAATCTTTTGAGGAGTGGTTTTTCAACACCAGCATACAGTGGAAGCCTGTCCAACTCAGTAGTATTTCTTATAATACTTGCTTAAATTCTCTAATAAAAAAGATCTTGTAAAGTCATATAAGTTTACATATTAAAGTCTCCTTGAAAGAGAGACTGTAAAATAGAATTCATGCTTGTAGAGTTGATAATGCATTATTCATCCTACAGGAATGCCTCTATAACAGCAGTCAGAAAGCACAACCAAAGTACTGAAGCTGTTAAACAGAGGGGGGAAAATCACACTACAAAACAAACAAACGAAGAAAAACAAAAACCCCAAACAAACAAAAAAAATCCAACAAAAATACATTTTAAAAAACCCACAAAACACTTGGAAACAAAGAAAAAAAATACAAAGTTGAGGTCTCTTTTATGACCTTAATTCACGTCCACTCTGCCCTCACCTAACAGTGCTAGGAACCTTATCTGCAGCAGCAGGGCAGGAGCTGTTTGCAATGCCAGCTCTACAAGCAAAGATCCCATGCACAGAAAAGAACACAGGAAATGAACATCAAGATCATAAATTGATAATGAAATACAAAAAGTTATTTAAAAAAAACCCAAAACCCGCAACTATTTGAATTATTTGTAATTCTCTCCATGGCCACAGCAATCTGCAGGCACAGCTATGAAGCTGCCAAAAAGCTGTTTAATTGAAAGTCTGGCATGTGTTTTTTACTACCTTACTCACTTTTTAAAATGTGATCTTAATTGCCAAAAATGAGGGGAAAGAACATTACTTGCTTTTGGAGAAAAAAAGATAATTATTTTTATGCATTATATGTATGAAGGACAAAATGCCCCAACACAAATACATTGATATTTGGAACTAAACATTGAAATGCCAACTCCTTGATACCATAACTCCCACCATTTACTTGACCCTTCAAGGTCTCCTTCCTAAGGGATACTTCCCCTGTTTATCCCAGCCATGAGTTCAGTTCTCCAAAGCTGAGCTGTGCTCCAGGAAAGGCATTAAATTAAATCCAAGGCAGAGGAACCATCTGCAGATGATCAGGTAACAGCAGCAAGAAACAGTTCCCACTGTGCCCATCTCTCCTTTAGGTCAGTGGCAGATTTCCCAGAAGCAGGAGACAGAGAAGCTTCTTCCCTTTTCATTCCTTGGCAGAAGGATTCCAAATTTTCCCCCTTGAAACTCCTTTGCTGTGGGTTTTTCTGAATGGAAACTTTCCCCCTGTGCTGACAGGCCCAGTAAGTGCTCTCTGTTAGCCTGATTAAATCAGTCAAAACCTGAGGAGAGATTTTAAATAAATTCACCAGGCTTTGGGTCAGCAAAATGTAAATGAAGTAAAGATGCAGCTCATAGGAATCTGCAAGAAGTGGCTGTTTCTTTACCTCATGGAGCTCAAGGAGAGTGGAAGACATCAGGTCCTCAGTCTCTGATGGAGGTCTGAGAACTTTTCAAATACTACCAAGTATGTTTGAAACCTTCAGTGTGTTCAGTAGAGGCTGGAGAGACATCTTTTCTACATGCTGTAAAAAAAACCCTAATTCTACTTCCTAACATGCTGGGACTTTTCTGAAATATCTAGCAGCCCTACACAGGGTTTTCAGAACAGACTTAGGTTCTTAAATATTATTTTCTGATGGGGAAATTGAAATTTTCTAGTCTGAATTTAAAGCCATTGTCCTGATGAATATAAAAGTAAGATGAAATGGAGGTAAAAATAAAAACACCCAAGGATATTTGAGTTTAGTTATGCAGCACTCTGATTTCACTTTCTTACCTTTCCCTTCCCCAAGAACCATTTCCATCACCCAGCCTGGGGTTTGGGAGCCTGGCAGTAACACAGGGGCACAGTGTGTGCTGCAGTCTGCTGAGAAGACACATGCTCAACATCCCAATTTTCAGGAAATATCCCAGATCTTAATTGCCCTGCAGTTAGTGTGGCTGAGGAAATAGGTTCTTAATTTGTCTGGCTCCAGCAGAAATGTTTTTCAGGTTAACTCAGCAGAGAAAGGGTATTTGATAGGAGACATTTCCTTCTTCAGGACTGGAGTTAAAATGATGCTGGAATGGGTAAACAGCAGCCACAAAGCAGGTCTAACATTTAAGATGATGATGATGTGATTCTTTAGGGCTCTTGCCTGTACCAGGGAGCACAGAGCAGAGTGAGGAGGGGACAGACAGAACCACAGAGCCTGGTGCACCCCATGGAACCCCCCAAGCACCTGGCCTGTCCCTGCTCTCTGGAAGGGGCACAAGGGGCACTGTGCCACCCCGGAGCGAGCAGCCCCAGCGTGGGCAGTGATGCAGCTCTGCCCTGGCAGCGCTCAGCTCCCTGCCAGGGCTGCGGGCTGAGCTCCAGGGACTGCAGCCAGGGCAGCACAGCGATGTCTGCTGCACACTGCATCATCTCCGTGCCTCATTTCACCGCTGAAACAGCAGCACCACCTCCTCTGCCCCCGGGCTTTTCTAGCCTGGCTCTCACAGGCAGGTGAGAGCGGGAGTGAGCCCTGGCTGCCCTGCACTTCTGGTGACTGCACCTCTGGGTGGTTTTAAGTGCTATACTCTTGAGTGTCTGACATGGCAGGGTCAGCAAGGATGTGGGCTGAGGAAAACACCAGACACTCATTTTCTTCTCACTTTACTTGCCTCTGTTATGCTGAAGTAATGTACTGTAGCATTTTTCCCCAGGAATTTCATGAATATTTCTTTTTTTCTTTCAGCTACGACGAATGTGTGGGGCCAGGAGCAACACAGATATATATTCCCACAGATGATCCCCCTCCATATTCCCTGACGGACCCTTGCCAAAGAATTGAAACACCTGGAAACATCTGTAGCAGGCAGGAGGAGGGGGCAGCCCGTGCCGCAGGGAGGCTGCGGGAGCCCGGCCCGGCCCTGGCCGTCATCTCCCGGTGTGGGGAGCGGGACAGCGGCGTGTGAGCACAGCGTGTGGGCACAGCGTGTGGGCACAGCGTGTGTCCGAGGGGACACCGAACACCCTCCGCTGACACCGAACACCCCGCTGCCCATCGGGCCCCAGCACCGCAGTGACAGCGCCGCTTTCCTGCGCCTCTTCTGAAGAACTCAGACCAACAGAAGAATAAAGCCTCTGGAAGTTTTACCGATTTTATATCTTTAAACAGGGATGTAATGGCACCCCTGTGAATCCCAATGGGATTTTTTTTTTTTACGGTGAATTTTGCAAGTTTACGTAAATTTCCCCGTTTGTGCTTCAAAGTGTTCCATGGCATCACACAGCATAAAAGAGCAGCCGAGACAAGCAGTGCATCTGACCTTTCTGAAGCATTGCAGAACCCATTGAAATTAGCCACTCATAATGAAGATAAATGTTATCCAGTCAAGCCTACTTGTTGATTTTGTGATACTTTGCATGTTTTAGAACAGATGGAAAAAGAAGAGCCTTTTGTTGTCATTGCAGGTGTCACTAGTACAGCTCATTCGGTGTATTGACAACAAAGCATTTTTAAATAACTCTTTGTCTGTGTGTTTCAGTAGGCAAAGCACTGGCTAAAAAAAAAGATTTTTATCAGTACCACTAGAAACAAAAGAAAAAAAAATTTAATATTCACATTATTCCTTTGGTACCAGGCTTTCCAGGCCATTGCAAACCTGTTGCAAGTTTTCCTCAAAAGCCACCATGCACCACGGGTGGAGGAGAATGGCGCTGGGTCCCCAGGTGCAGCACGGCTGGGCAGGCGGGAGCTGCGCGTCCTTGCCGGCCTCGTTGCAGCCAGGGGCAGGCACAGCGACCCCAGAGGGTGCTGCAGGCCGGCTCCGCACACGGCTGCATTTCCAAGCACAGTCCCGGCTCTTTACCCGTGAAGAGCACTCTGTGAGTGTTCCCGGGTGAGCTCTGGGAGCGGTGTGAGCGCCGTGCAAACAGAGACACCGGGCTGGGCTCAGTAACAGAGCCTCAGGAGCCTCGGAGCGTTCCCAGCTTTAGAGAAGGGACCAGGAAAAGGAACCCAACGAGTGAGGCCAGGACACTGGGCTGGCAGTGCGCGGGTCCCCGGCGGTGTGCCAGGCCAGTGGGAGCTCAGCTCAGGCACGGCGGGGCCGGAGCAGTGGGAGCTCAGCTCAGGCACGGCGGGGCCGGGCCACGGCGGGGCCGGGCCACAGCGGGGCCGGGCCACAGCAGGGCCGGGGCAGTGGGAGCTCAGCTCAGGCACGGCAGGGCCGGGGCAGTTGGAGCTCATCCTCAGGCACGGCGGGGCCGGGGCAGTTGGAGCTCAGCTCAGGCACAGGAGGGCCGGAGCAGTTGGAGCTCAGCTCAGGCACGGCAGGGCCGGGGCAGTGGGGGCTCAGCTCAGGCACGGCAGGGCCGGGGCCACAGCGGGGCCAGGGCAGTGGGAGCTCAGCTCAGGCACGGCAGGGCCGGGGCCACAGCGGGGCCGGGGCAGTGGGAGCTCAGCTCAGGCACGGCGGGGCCGGGGCAGTTGGAGCTCAGCTCAGGCACGGCGGGGCCGGGGCAGTTGGAGCTCATCTCAGGCACGGGAGGGCCGGAGCAGTTGGAACTCAGCTCAGGCACGGGAGGGCCGGGGCAGTTGGAGCTCAGCTCAGGCACGGCAGGGCCGGGGCAGTTGGAGCTCAGCTCAGGCACGGGAGGGCTGGGGCAGTTGGAACTCAGCTCAGGCACGGGAGGGCCGGGGCAGTTGGAGCTCAGCTCAGGCACGGCAGGGCCGGGGCAGTTGGAGCTCAGCTCAGGCACGGCAGGGCCGGGCCACAGCAGGGCCGGGGCGGTGGGAGCTCAGCTCAGGCACGGCGGGGCCGGGGCACAGCGGGGCCGGGGCACCGCGGGGCCGGGGCACAGCGGGGTCGGCCGGGGCTGCACTCGCCGGAGCCTCCCCTGCACCAGCCCGGCCAGAGGGGACCGAGTGTGGCACCGAGGGCCTCCCAGAACGGGCACTGGCTCTGGGGCGGGCAGGGTAGCGGGCACCCAGCCCCTCATGGGCACCCCTTGCCGCTTTTCCCCTCCCGGAGCCGCTGGCCGAGCCCCAGGCGCCCGCTGGGCCCAGCTCCCGGGGCTGGGGCTGGGTTTGAGGGACAGCGCATCCCCCAGCCTCGGTCTGCTCATCCTGAGCTGGGCACGATCCATGGGTGGGACAGGAGCATCTGCTTCCCCCATTCCTTTGTGTGGAAAGCAAAAAACATGCTGCAAGATTCACACTAGGGGCCAGTCCCGACATCCAACAGCAGGCGGCCAAGGAGAGGTTTCTGTCTATCGCCTGAAATGAAACAGAGTTGGGATCTTGTTGTTCACTTCTGCCTGGAAAGTCCTTTTCCTCATCTGATATAGTCCCATTCCTCATCTGAAATAGTCCCATTCCTCTTCTAAAATAGTCCCATTCCGTGTCTGAAAGCTTCTGTGTCTGGCCTAGAACACACAACCCACATGAGAGCAAGGAGAGCTCAACCCTGCGCTTTCCTTGGGACTTTCCCCTGGAAAACTTCTTTGCTGTGTTGTTTTGAAATGTGTTACTGCAGGAAACGCACTCTACATTTTAAAGTAATTTTTAAGTTCTGTGTCTAATGGCAAACCCCAGGGTGAGCCTGGGTGCTGGCAGGAAGCAGAACTGGCTGCCAGCACATCAACAGCAGGGATGGAGCTCCAGCCAGCCCTTGGAGCACCCACAAGCCTGGGCTCCATCTGGGACCAGGGATAGGAGCCAAGGAGCTGTGGCAGGGGAGCAGAGTTATCACAGGCTCATCTCCAGGAAATTTTTTAGAGGCATTTTCACTAACATACAAAAAAAAAAAAAGTTTTTTACACAGAGAAAATGGACTTCGTTTTCTATCCCCACTAAAGGATATGTAAAGCTCAGTACAGTAAATATATAATGGTGTTTAAAAGGAAGCAGCGTCCAAATTATTGAAATTGCACTTGGATTTTCTGTAAATACTAAATAATTTTCAACTGTAATCATCATTTCTACACTCCAAAGATTGACACAATTACAATTAATACTTAGATGGGAAGTAATTATATGGTTCTTACTGCTATATAAATTATACCATTACTGAGTCATATGCACATGATGAGATATAAGGTAAGCATGCATTTTTTGCTAAGTAGATGACAGTGAATATGTATGTTGCTAAAATGAGACAATTCTTTTGCAGTTCAGCAAGATTTTCAATATTCTCAATACTATACCCAAAAGAACAAAAAAATTCACCATTTTGCACTGCAGAACTGCTGGCCGGCATTGCTAGAAGGTAAGGCTCTATTTCACATTTGTGTTTTTAACAGGGAGAGCTGCTCCTCTCCATAAAGTTTTCATTTCAACAGCGATGGCATGCACAGCACCCTGCAATGAGAAACAACCCTCTGCCCCAGCTCAGAGGGGCAGAGATGCACAGAAGTGCCTCAGTCAGGTTTACTGGCAGGGCAGAGAGGGGAGCACAGGGGGCTCTGTGCAGAATGGGATTGCAGAATGGGATTGGCTTCCATCTGCCTTTTGTTTTCTAGCCACTTCTAGTTTTGAAATTTTTAAGTGAATTGTTTTTATACTTGGGTGCTTTGTGAAACCTGTCTTAGCCTTTTTGATCAAGGAGGAGAGTTTGGATGCGGTTGGGTCCAGAAGTGCCCTGCAGGGGAACCAGGCTCTGCTGGGACTTCTCTGTGTGGATCCACCTCTGCCTTCTCTGGTGGCATATGGGAGCCTTCCTTGGTCACCACTCAGGCTAAGTTTAGCCATAGCCACTGACCTTTGGGGGTGGTGGGTGTGCTGTGACACCCAACTGCCCTTTTTCAGCAGAAATAGGGGTGTCCTGTTCAGCTCATGCATGGGGACTTACTTCCCCTCAGTATTTCTGCATTTAATATCCTTGGTGTGCAGCTCCAGCTCTAGGGCTTCCTGGGATTTTGCAGTGCTGGGGTTGCACTCCAGCAACCCAGATGCTTTGGGAGCTCTGCCTGTGCAGATAAGTCCTGGCTGCTGTCACAGACACTGCCTGTCCTTTCCAGCTTAGGTCAGGGTGTCACGTCTTAAATTTGTCACTTAAAAATGTGTGCTGACTGCTGACTGGGCTCTTAAAGCCAGCTGCAATCTGAGCGTGTGTTTTGGAGTGGCCCACTGTGCTGGTGATCCTGGGCTGCTCTCACCTCACGGATCAACTTTCCCCATGATGGTGGGGGCACTGGTGCTATGCCAGCCTTGCAAACAGAGCTTGAGCCGTGCAGTTGTGTGCCAGGAGCAGAGATTGTGCTTTCAGCTGAGGTAATGCTTTGTCCTTTGCAGATCCTTGATCCCCAACTGAGTCATCGCCGACTTGATTCAAGATGCCCCCCGTCGGAGGCCCTGCAGGATACACTCCTCCTGAAGGAGGATGGGGATGGGCTGTGGTCGTCGGAGCCTTCATTTCCATTGGTTTTTCCTATGCCTTCCCCAAATCTATCACAGTGTTCTTCAAAGAAATTGAGGTCATCTTCAATGCCTCCAGCAGCAAAGTGTCCTGGATCTCCTCCATCATGCTGGCTGTTATGTATGCAGGAGGTAAGTGGGGTGGAGGCAGTGGTACTTGTGCTCCTGCATCACAGCACAAGATGCTACTCTCCTGCTGGGACTGGTGATTCCCACCTGGCTGTGGTGACAACAACCAAAATTTTGCTAACACTTTGAATTCTCTCCTTATCTGAGAGCAAAACCTCCCTTAATGAGTTTTCTTAAAGGAGGCTGCTCAGAAAGTTCCATTTAATGCCCAGAATGCAAAAACCGGGTTAATCTGTCCTCTGCAAAGCTGTAAAATCTTTCTGGAGAATTATGACTTGTGTAATTCTGCCCTTGTCCTTGTTACAGTGAGTTGCAGATGCTGTGTCTACTCCCAGCATCCTCCTGAAGGCCAGGGAGCTGCTCTGCTACATGTGGCAATGTGGCAACTCTGCTCTTAGGGGCACTTTCAGATAAGACATTGATTTTGGTTTGGTTTTTTTTTTTTCCAATTCAGGGAATAGTGGGTGTATGTAG
The DNA here is from genome assembly GCF_028551555.1 of Melozone crissalis. Taxonomy (NCBI): domain Eukaryota; kingdom Metazoa; phylum Chordata; class Aves; order Passeriformes; family Passerellidae; genus Melozone; species Melozone crissalis. The sequence continues at coordinate 20,313,275 of NW_026535785.1, read as the reverse complement.
GCATCTGTCCTCAGTTTCTTGTCAGCACAGTTGTGCTTGGAGTGCACTGAAGCCTCGTGCCACATGTTACTGCTTGCTGGTGCCAAGCAGTGCTGTAGGCAGCTTGTGCTGTTTGGGAATGGTAGTGTGCACTGGAAGTGCAGAGACATGAGCAGAATAAGGCAAACCCACATAAACTAAAACAGCTCCACTCCCTCCCCTGTCCTTCAGAAGCTGCCTTTTGAAGACCTTTAACTCTCTAGCTGGGTACTTCATGCATGTTTTTAGTGGGTGAACAGCATGCAGTGCTCCTGGTCTCCAGAGTCTGGGGTCTTGCATGTGCCTGCAAACACAGTCTTGTGCTGGGCTGAAAGAAACACTGTGAGCCTGCTGTTGTGGCCACTTCAGAGGCAAATGGGAGCTTGTCCCTGCTGCCAGTCCCCAGCTGGCAGGTTGCCTGCAGCCTTGTTGGATTTGTGCATCCAAAGGAGCTGACGTCAGCTCCCGGCTGAGCACCAGGCTTTTCCTTTGCAGGCTCTGCTTTGCCCTCGCTCAGCTAGCGAAGCGACCAGCACATTTCCCTGCTCCAATGTGTAGCAAGCTTGTAAACCCTGTAACTGCCTTAATGAGACCAAATCTGGGCCATTCCTCCTCTCCCAATAGCTCAGAGCTGGTTCTTCTGGGGGCACTGTCTGGAGCTGCCTGGCAGCAGGGGTAAGAGCTCCCTCCTCCAGTACTGGAGTAGTAGTTGTCCCCATGTCCCCCTCCCTCCATGATGATTCTGTCCCTCCTGCTTTCACTGAGCTGTAGCCATTAAAATCCAGCAGCTGCTGGTCTTGGTCTGCTTAGCCATATGGTGGTGGGATGCTGAAAGTACCCCAGATCTACCTGGGTGCATTTTTCCCTAGAAGGTGGTCAAGTACTGAACAGGCTTCCCAGAACAGTGGCCACAGCCCCAAGGCTGCCAGAGTTCCAGGAGCATTTTGGACAATACTCTCAAGCAGAAGGTGGGATTGTTGGGGTTGTCCTTTGAAGAGCCAGGAGTTGGACTCGATTCTAGAGGATCGCTTCCATCTCAGAACTTTTTATTCATCCTCCAGCTGCTGAAGCACTGGAATTGCTGCTGCCCCATTCATTCCTGCCTGAAACCAGACCCTTTACAGAGTCTGAATTGCACTGGAGCAGTCCCAGTGTGCATCCCATTTTCCCTGTCTCCTAGGATACCTGCCTGCTTGGAGGCTGAAAAAGTAGTTCATCCTCTGGAGTAGTAGAATCTCACAGAGCTGGGGCAGCTTCTGTCCTGGGTAGGGCTAGGTGTGAGGAAGCAGCACATTTCCCTCCAGCTGCCCTGTGCAGTCACCATCAGGATGCATGGATGTCATGGTGTCAAATGCTCCTTTGTCAGCCCCATGTTGGGATTAGATTCCATTATTTACGTGTTTTTGGCAGCTTGAGCAATCAAGTTAGATCAGGTAACGTTTAGTCAAAAACACTTCCAGTGAATCTAGAAAACAGGTATGGGTGTTGTTTTCCTTTAGAAAAGGGGGGGGGATGAGGAGAATTGCCCCTAGAGTACCTGGCACTGCCCAGCTGCGTGGCTTCCTGCTGATTGCCCTTTGGAGCCTGCTATTTTCAGGGGAACTTCCCGGAAGAAAGGCTGTGGCTGCATTTAGACTCTTCAGGGGCATCACATTTGCTGAGTTCAAGGTTCAGGTTTTGCAAAGTGCTGAGTGCTCTGTGCACCTTGTGATGTGGCAGCTCCCAGGTGCTGCTGCTGCTCCCTCTCACAGGACCCAGAGCCATGGCCCATCCCTGGTGGCATTGCACTGGAGCTTCTGGTAGCAGAGAGCAGAATGCTGCGAGGCTGGGAGCAGACTCTGCAGCACCAAGGCTTCTGTAACCTGCTCCAGACTTTGTTTAAACTGGGCAAAAAGGTCAAGTACCATCCAAGGACCCATGAATAACATGTTGACAACCTCTCTGTCTGTTAATGGCAGAGCAAGGTCTGTTAATATTCAATGGATGTTCATTCAGTGTATTTAAATACATTTTAGTGTCTGTAGAGCATGCTTGGCAGTCTCTAATCACTGTTTGCTTTGGATTAAAGCGCCCGAGACTGAAGCACTTAAAAGGGCAATTGGCCCCTGTCTGCATTAGGGATAGCAGTGAAAACAGAAGCACCCCTTCTCCTGGGGCACTGCTGCTTCTCCCCAAGCCCTGAGGAGCTCCACTTGCACCCAGAGAAGGTGTTTCCTCACAGCTTCATCTGGTCTTGACCAGAAACCTCTGTCAGGAGATGTGCAGTTGGGTTGTGGCTGAGACCCCAGCTCATGGTGAGTGGGTGGCTGCAAGTAGGGCAGAGCCCCCAGTGCAGCACGAGGCAGGTGGCTTCGGCCTGTCCCAGAGCCCTGTCTCTGGGGGCAGGTGGTGGCCGGGCAGCTCCTCTTTCAGCCCACAGAAGGCAACTTGCTCAGAGAAGTCAAAGCTTTCTGTGCTTCAACATTTTTCTCCCTCTTATGGTTGATTTAGATTAGATATTTAGGAAGAAATTCTTCCATGAGGATGATGAGGCCCTGGCACATAGAAGCCTAGAAAAGCTGTGTCTTCTCCATCCCTGGAAATGGCCAAGAGTGGGTTGGATTGCAGCAACCTGTTCTAGTAGGAAATGTCCCTGCCCATGGCAAGGAGCTGGAACAAGATGATCTTTAAGGTCCCTTCCAACCCAAACCATTTTGTGATTCTCTTGTCTCCAGCTGCCTCTGAACCTTCTGTCCTTTCCCCTTACCCCAGTTCCCTTCCTGGGAGAAACAATGCTGTGTGAAAGCTGGAATCATCTGGCAGTAAAGATGCAGTGTGCTTGTGTGTGTATTTGGTCTCTCATGCAAAGATAACTCCTCTCTGGTGCATCTCTTTTGTTTGCCCAGGTCCCGTCAGCAGCATCCTGGTGAACAAGTACGGCAGCCGGCCCATCATATTAGTAGGCGGCTGCCTTTCCGGCTGTGGGCTGATCGCAGCCTCCTTCTGCAACTCGGTGGAGGGGCTCTACTTCTGTATTGGGGTCATAGGGGGTAAGTGATAGCTCTGCCCTAGTGGGGCAGTGAAAGGAGCAACTTCAACCCAGTAATTATTAGTTGATGTCTGAATTTGCATGAGTTCTGGTTCTTGTCACTGCCTGGGTGCCTCTTTAGCTGGCAGCAGGGGCTGACTCCTGCTTATGCCAGCTGGGAAGTGGGTGAGTCAGTTGTTGGAATGGACTGTCTGGGGCACTGGTGGAATCACCATCCCTGGAAGTGTTCAAAAAGCATGTGGATGTCACACTTGGGGCATGGGTTAATGGGGACCTGACAGAGCTGGGGGGATGGTTGGACTCCATTTTCTTAGAGGACTTTTCTAACCTAAATGATTCCATGATTCTAAGTTGGAAATGGAGCTGTGAACTCCCCAGAAGTAAAACCCCACTGTCCTACTAGCCCTTCTGCCAGTGCTGCTGGAGGCATCCAAGGCTTGAGCCCCTTATCTCTCTCCTGCAGGTCTTGGACTTGCCTTCAACCTGAACCCTGCCTTAACCATGATTGGCAAGTACTTCTTTAAGAGGCGTCCACTGGCCAATGGGCTGGCAATGGCAGGCAGCCCTGTCTTCCTCTCTACCCTGGCACCCCTCAACCAGTTCTTCTTTGGCATATTTGGCTGGCGTGGCAGCTTCCTCATCCTGGGTAGCCTCCTGCTGAACTGCTGCGTGGCTGGATCCCTGATGCGGCCCATAGGTCCCAAGCCAGTTCAGAAGAAAGAGACCAATAAGGAAGCACAGCAGGAGGCTGGGAAAGCGGGGAAAAAGGATGATGGTGACACCAGCACGGACCTCACTGATGGAAAGGCCAAGCAAGAGAAGGGCTCAGTCTTCCAGACAATCAACAGATTCTTGGACCTGACTCTATTCAAACACAGGGGCTTCCTGCTCTATCTGTCAGGCAATGTAATAATGTTCTTCGGGGTGTTTGCTCCCTTGGTCTTCCTCAGCAATTATGCAAAGAGCAAGAAGATTCCTAGTGACTCGGCAGCCTTCCTGCTCTCCATACTGGCCTTTGTGGACATGTTTGCCAGACCTTCCATGGGACTGGTGGCAAACACCAAGTGGGTCAGACCCCGCATCCAATATTTCTTTGCCATCGCTATTATTTACAATGGTGTTTGCCACATCTTGCTCCCCATGTCCCCCACCTATACTGGCTTCTGCATTTATGCTGGCTTCTTTGGCTATGCCTTTGGCTGGCTGAGCTCGGTTCTCTTTGAGACCCTGATGGACCTGGTGGGAGCTCAGCGGTTCTCTAGTGCTGTTGGCCTGGTGACCATCGTGGAGTGCTGCCCTGTTCTTCTGGGACCCCCTGTGCTAGGTAGGATGTGCTGTGCCTGGAGAACTCACTTGAGGGCATGGTTTTAGTGGAGTGGTGCTGGGTTGGTGATTGAACTTTGATCTTAAAGGTCTTTCCCAACCTTAATGATTCTATGGTTCTTTGACTCTGGCTGTCCTGCCTGGTCTTGCTTAGTGGTGGTGGGTTCCCTTGAGCCATGGGCAGCCCATGGCACTGGGGCAGTAGTCTGTAGACCACTGAGGAATGGCCAAGGAAGTGGGATCTGAACCCGTGGCACAGGGTAGGGGAGCGGGGAGTAAAGGAATGTGGGACAGGTCCTTGTCTGAATGTGAGGGTGATGGGCTTGGGCTGCTCTTGGGAATATCTCCATGACCTGGAGCTGCTTTGGGGGCTTCTTGCTGAACTGTATACTCTTGTCTTTTAGGGAAACTCAATGACATGTATGGTGACTACAAGTACACATACTGGGCCTGTGGGATTGTCCTGATCATTGCCGGGACCTACCTCTTCATTGGGATGGGCATCAACTATCGCCTGGTGGCCAAGGAGGAGAAAGCGAAGAAGGAAGGGAAGGAGGACGAGACCAACATTGATGAGGCTGGGAAGAAGAAAGAGGAAAAAACTGATGCAGCCTCCTCACCTCAGAAGAATGTGGGGGGTGGTGTCAAAGAGCAGGAGAGCCGCATGTGAGGGACCAGTCTTAATCCCAGAGTGTCGGGGAAGTGCTGCTGCCCTGGTGTGGCAGCCAGGGCAGAGCTCCGCTGGCGCTGGGGGGCTGTAAGAAGTGTTTAAACCGGGTGTTCATTTTTAAACAGGCTCTGAGTTGTCTTTCCATCTGTGTTAAAGGTAACAGGACTACACATGCAGTATCCTCGTGTGTCCAGGGGCAGGGGGCTTTTATAGTCTGGCTTTTTAACAGTAACATGAATGTACTAATATGTGCCTTACAGTCTCCATATCTAGCTGAATCTGAACGAGCCTTAACTCTAAACTGTGCTTTAGCTCTGTATTCTGCTTGGGTTGGGGGGCGGGGGGATATGTGTGTGTTTTGGGGAGTTTTCTTGTTAAAAAGCCATAAAAAGCAGGATACTGGATTTGTTGAAGCACAATGGGCTTCAGGGCCGGCCCTGAATGAATACTGCTTCATACACTTCTTACCGCAGGTCCTCTGCAGGGGAGATGCAGGCATGGGGCAAGGTGCTCCTTAACCCTCATGCCCAGGGTCTCCCAGCTCTTTAGGTGGTCTTTAGGTATTTGTTTTGAAAACACTTTAGCTATTGTAGTTCTTTAAAATCCCTCTTCTTGTAGCTGTTCTCTCATGGGTTATTCAGGTTGAAGAAAGATGGCTGGGGTTCTTGTTGGGCAAGCCACTCCAGGGCTTGCCCAAGCCTTCCTTGGGGACTGTTGGAGTCCCCCCTGCCTCCCCACTCTGCCTCAATCTGCTGTTGGCTGTGCTGGCCCATCCTGCCCATGGGGTGGGCTTCCACCAGAGCATCCCATCCAGCCAGGTGTTTTGGGTGCCTGACCTTGGGCAGAGTGGTGAGGTGAGTGGAGGTGGTACATCCCTGAGACTTTTTCTGCTTTTGCTCTTTTATCTGTTAGAGAAACCTCTTTTACTTGCTTCTGTTCAACTGAGATCTTAAGGCGGTGGATGCTGAACCTCTCACATCTAGGACATGTTAGGGGGAGGAAAGAATTTGTACGTATTTATTTTTTATCTTTTAGTGTTGGAAAATATCTCAACGTACGTGGAGCAGGTTAATGGCTCTCAAGTTCTAGTAATGTTGATCAGAATTCATGTTAAGAGGCTTGAGTTTTTTCAAATAAACTTGTTTTTTTACAATTTACCTATCAAATGTTGAACTTCTTTCTTAGAAGTGAGATTTCTGTGCGCCAGATCGCATAGATTTAGGGTCAGCTTTGAGGATAGGGTGAGTGGGGCTGTGGTAGGGCCTGACTCTACACTTGCTGCTCGAGCACCCTGTGGAAGCTGGACACATACTGAGAGGGTGAGATGCCCCCTTCCAGCTGGAAGAGGAGGCTTTGCTCAGCAGTAGGATGGCAACAGCATAGTGCCCTCATGCACTCTAGTTTTAGAAACCTATAAAAAGCCTCAAGAACTGCCTTGATTGTGAGGGGGAGGGACGTGCACTTAAAAGTCTGAATAGTGTGCAGATCCTCTTGCTGTTTCCTTCCAAGCTGAGTGGAACCCCACCTGTATGGGTGTTATGGTTTAGGCCTGGCAAAGCCAAGGCCCCCATAAATATACCTTTTACCTGATATCTGCTGTGAGATGTGGCCAGGAAATAAGCAAAGCAGGCTCCAACTTAAACATAAAGAGAAGTTTATTAACTAAACTACACACACAATTACTAAACTACACACACAATTACTAACCTACACACACACAGGGAAAAAAACAAGGAGAATGAGAACTACACAGAAACACTTCCTTATCCTCCTCCCACCAAATTCCCAAACACATTTACATTTCCCAAAAAATTATCCACACTCGGTCTGGCACCACCCTTTGGAAAAAAAAATCAAATCTTCAGCTCATAAGGGATAGACGGAGTCCTTCCTTGTGCCACGGACTTCTTGTCACAATCAGCAATCCGCCCGGTATCTTGCTACCTCGTGACATCTCCTTTCCATGCCGAGGTGCTCTCACCACCTGGCATGGGATGGGGCAGGGGCCTGCCTTCAGGGCCTTTTAAGAATGCCTCGTCTCGTTCCAAGCAGAGTACAGTCACAATCCTGGGACCTCTGTCCCCCCCATGTCTTCTATACCCCCTGGGGCCGAGGGGTCTCAAAACCAAACTCTCTTGACGCCGAGCCTCCGCTTCCCCCTGCAATACAGCCTCTGCCTCACCAGGAAACAGTCCATGGAAATACAACAAAAAAGAGTCCAGCAAAAACTGCCACTCCATCTTCCTCCATTCCTTCAACATCTCTCTTCTCCCTTTGCCAGACCCTCCTTACTGGCCTAATTTTCTTCCTTCATCTTCCACTCCTGTCCCTTTCCCAGGAAAGGCAATGTTCTGCGAAGCCTTCATTCCCCAAAGGGTTAAAAGGTCTCCCAGGCGGCCGGACTGCCCGCTGCCCCCCCCCCCTTTCTCCTCCCAGCCGTGCTGCCTGCCGGCACATGATATCAAGTTTCAAGATATACAGTTCGAGCACGGGCTGCATTCTCTGGGGGGGGGGGGAATAAACTGGTCGCTCAAGGGTCTGCCACCCTTCCTCCGAACCCGGGCCTACCGTAGATGGCCCACGTGGCTCTCCCCTCCCCCAGCCCAGCCAGAAACTGGGCCGGGGGAGAGACTTCTTCACGCCGGAAATCCCAAGAGGGCTCCGAAGGCCAAGAGCCCTGCTTTTAACCCCTTGAGTTCGTAGTCTCAAGAGGCGGATCCAAATGTCCCACTGGTCAAACTAAGTGCCCATCTTAAATTCCAATTACCCATTGGTAATCACAGCAAAACAAAATATCCCAGATGTCCCATTTCCGGTCAAACCACGACAATGGGCCTGAAACTAAATGAGGGGTTAAATGAAGGTGGTCTTGAGGGAGTTGTTCTGGGGTCTCTGAGTCTGTGGCAGCTTCAAGCCCTGCATTGCAACTGCTCTCCTTGCTCTCCCTTGTCTGCAAGGCCCATTTTGCTTTTTTTGGTCTAAATATCTCATAAAGCACCCTGAATTGTTGGGGTTTCTTTAAAGACTGTAGATTATTAAGCCAGGGGAGTATTTTGCAAAAGAGGATGTACAGTTACTGAGCTGTGGTATTGCAAAGCCAGGTAATTGTATTTTTACAGATGGGGTGTCTGGTGGACCCCCAGAGAGATGGGCTCACATCACAATAACCAACCCCTGGGAAACTTGCCCTGTTATCCAAGTTTTTGTATCTGCAGACAAGGTCCCCTCTGTGTGTGGGTGGTCTCTGGTGGGATTCAGACAGAGCTGCAGGAGGGCCTGGGCTCTTCTGCCATACCAAACATTGGTGATGCCGGTTGGGAAGAGCATCTGTTCTGTGAAATGCAGAATGTGCTCAGCCCTATTCTGCGGGTCCCTGCCTCTTGTGGTCATTGGGGGTCCTGTCTGGGCTGTGTCCACAGCTGACATGGGTGTTCCTGTAGCCAGGGCCACTGGAAGAGGCTCACTTAGCTAGGGCAGGAAGCCAACCTTGCTTCTAAGGAAAAAAGTGTTTAAATAATTTCCTGCTGCTTGGATGTGGCTGGCTGGGAACACTTCAGTAGTAAATCCTGGTTGTTCTCTACTGGTGACCTCCATGCCCTCTCTGGAGCTGGGTGTCAGCCCTGTCCTTGTTCCAGGATCTCCTGTGGGACTTGTTCCTCTGATCCGATGCTGTGGAAATGCAGGTAAGAGTGGAAGGTTGGATTGGGAGGAAAAACTTGCTCTTGCCCTGTATTAGGCTAGAAACTAAGTGCCCTGATAGGGGTGGAGCACAGTCCTTGCTATTGCAGGTGTGGCATGTGGGGGGTGTATATATGGGAAAATATGTGTTTAATTGTGTTAGGAATTTATGCATTATTAAGGAAATTATGGGTTGCGGTAATTACGTTTAGATATGGACAATATTGGACAAACTAGACTAGTGAAGAGCTTTTTTATTTTCAGCACATCAGTTTCAGGACATTGTTAGACAATGGAGACAGGATGTTAACAGCTCGCTGATGCACAGGGAAGGCCAAGGGGGTGTGACATTACAGCATAGCATAAAACCATCTCAGCTTAGAATTCAGCCAATCATACACAGAACAACACATATTGACAAGAATTCTATCTAATCATATGAAACACACGTGATGGTAGGTAAAACAAAGACTGGTTCATAAGAGACAAAGAACAGAGCTCTATTCATGCTAACCTTCTAAAGATATACATTAAATAACCTAGTTGCCATCCATAAGCCAATTCTACAGAGGTCTATTGTTATTTGTCACGTATGCTCTACTGCTTGGGAAACTTTTCTGCTGTATTTGCAATGCTAACAAAACTTCAGTCTGAGGCCTATACTTTTTTAACCATTTCCCAAAAACCCTCTAACTTTATGGATTGCGCAATTCACCAAAATGTGGGGGGTGTATATATGGGAAAATATATGTCTAATTGTGTCAGGAACTTAGGCATTACTAAGGAAACCGTGGGCTGCAGCAGCTACGTCCAGATATGGACAACACTGGACAAACCAGACCAGTGAAGAGCTTTTTTTATTTTCAGCACATCAGTTTCAGGACATTGTTAGACAATGGAGACAGGATGTTAACAGCTCGCTGATCCACAGAAAATGCTAAAGACGTAGAACATTACAGCATAACATAAAACTATCTCAACTTAAATTTCAACCAATCATACATAAAACAACACATATTGACAAAAAATCTATCTAATCATATAAAACACACGTAATAGTAAGTAAAACGAAAACTAATTCATAAAAAACAAGAAACAAAACTCTATTTATACTAACCTTCTAAAAATATACATTAAATAACCTTGTTACCATCCATAAACCAATTCTACAGAAGCCTATTGTTATTTGTCACGTATACTCTACTACTTAAAAAACTTTTCTGCTGTATTTACAATACTAACAAAACTTCAATCTAAAACCTATACTTTTTTAACCATTTCCTAAAAACCCTCTAACTTTATAAATTCCAACATGGCACCCCTTCAGGGCACAGCTTCAGGGGCTGCCCCTGTGCCTGCTCCTGGTTCAGCTCTCAGGAGCAGGAGAGCTATATTTAGTCATGTTATTTCTGCAAGCAAAGTTACCTACAGTGCTGGGAAGTACATGACCTGGGCTCCCAGAGCCTCTCTCAGTGTTATGTCCCTGTAAAACAGGAGCTCAAATTAGGCACAGGGATCGAAAAAGCAGATGGGAGCCCTGGCTTTACCCATGATGATGGCTGAGTGGACAGTGGATGCCCAAACCAGCCCTTGTGCTCCAGGGCTGCTCTGCAGGCTGAACCCATTGTGCTGCCCAACTGGAGGAGATGGAGATCTGCTGGATGTGGTTCCTTTGCAAAGGACCACAGCACATCCATGGGGACATGTGTGCTTCCCCGCTCCCCGTGCCAGGAGTTGGGAGGAGTGGGAGTATTGCTGGCCAGATTCCCACCATTCTTCCACAGGTTTCCTTTATGCACCTGGCCACGTTGCCTTCCTTCCTCCAGGGACAGCAAAATAAAATTCTCTTCATAGCGAGCAGAATTGAGGAAATACTTGGGAGCTAATTCCCCTGGAGTTTGTTTTCCCAAACATCTGAAGTTGCCAGCCAGGATTGCTCAGCAGCTGTGCTGACAGGCCCAGTAAGTGCTCTCTGTTAGCCTGATTAAATCAAAACCTGATTAAATCAGTCAAAACCTGAGGAGAGATTTTAAATAAATTCACCAGGCTTTGGGTCAGCAAAATGTAAATGAAGTAAAGATGCAGCTCATAGGAATCTGCAAGAAGTGGCTGTTTCTTTACCTCATGGAGCTCAAGGAGAGTGGAAGACATCAGGTCCTCAATCTCTGATGGAGGTCTGAGAACTTTTCAAATACTACCAAGTATGTTTGAAACCTTCAGTGTGTTCAGTAGAGGCTGGAGAGACATCTTTTCTACATGCTGTAAAAAAAACCCTAATTCTACTTCCTAACATGCTGGGACTTTTCTGAAATATCTAGCAGCCCTACACAGGGTTTTCAGAACAGGCTTGGGTTCTTAAATATTATTTTCTGATGGGGAAATTGAAATTTTCTAGTCTGAATTTAAAGCCATTGTCCTGATGAATATAAAAGTAAGAAGAAATGGAGGTAAAAATAAAAACACCCAAGGATATTTGAGTTTAGTTATGTAGCACTCTGATTTCACTTTCTTACCTTTCCCTTCCCCAAGAACCATTTCCATCACCCAGCCTGGGGTTTGGGAGCCTGGCAGTAACACAGGGGCACAGTGTGTGCTGCAGTCTGCTAAGACACATGCTCAACATCCCAATTTTCAGGAAATATCCCAGATCTTAATTGCCCTGCAGTTAGTGTGGCTGAGGAAATAGGTTCTTAATTTGTCTGGCTCCAGCAGAAATGTTTTTCAGGTTAAGTCAGTAGAGAAAGGGTTTTTGATAGGAGACATTTAACATATAAGGTAAGCATGCATTTTTTGCTAAGTAGATGACAGTAGATATGTATGTTGCTAAAATGAGACAATTCTTTTGCAGGTCAGCAAGACTTTCAATATTCTCATATTCTCAGTACACTATACCCAAAAGAACAAAAATTCACCATTTTGCACTGCAGAACTGCTGGCAGGCATTGCTAGAAGGCTCTAGCAAGGTAAGGCTCTATTTCACATTTTTAACAGAGAAAACTGCTCCTCTCCATAAAGTTTTCATTTCAACAGCGATGGTATGCACAGCACCCTGCAATGAGAGAAACAACCCTCTGCCCCAGCTCAGAGGGGCAGAGATTTACAGAAGTGCCTCAGTCAGGTTTACTGGCAGGGCAGTCAGCAGAGAGGGGAGCACAGGGGGCTCTGTGCAGAATGGGATTGCAGAATGGGATTGGCTTCCATCTGCCTGCAGCCCTGCACAGCTGTCACTGCCCTGGAACAGGCTGTGCCTGCAGCCCTGCACAGCTGTCACTGCCCTGGGCTGGCTGTGCCTGCAGCCCTGCACAGCTGTCACTGCCCTGGCTGTGTCTGCAGCCCTGCACAGCTGTCACTGCCCTGGAACAGGCTGTGCCTGCAGCCCTGCACAGCTGTCACTGCCCTGCCTGTGTCTGCAGCCCTGCACAGCTGTCACTGCCCTGGGCTGGCTGTTCCTGCAGCCCTGCACAGCTGTCACTGCCCTGGCTGTGTCTGCAGCCCTGCACAGCTGTCACTGCCCTGGAACAGGCTGTGCCTGCAGCCCTGCACAGCTGTCACTGCCCTGGCTGTGCCTGCAGCCCTGCACAGCTGTCACTGCCCTGGCTGTGTCTGCAGCCCTGCACAGCTGTCACTGCCCTGGAACAGGCTGTGCCTGCAGCCCTGCACAGCTGTCACTGGGCTGGCTGTTCCTGCAGCCCTGCACAGCTGTCACTGCCCTGGGCTGGCTGTGCCTGCAGCCCTGCACAGCTGTCACTGCCCTGGAACAGGCTGTGCCTGCAGCCCTGCACAGCTGTCACTGCCCTGGCTGTTCCTGCAGCCCTGCACAGCTGTCACTGCCCTGGGCTGGCTGTTCCTGCAGCCCTGCACAGCTGTCACTGCCCTGCCTGTGTCTGCAGCCCTGCACAGCTGTCACTGCCTTGGGCTGGCTGTTCCTGCGGCCCTGCACAGCTGTCACTGCCCTGGGCTGGCTGTGCCTGCAGCCCTGCACAGCTGTCACTGCCCTGGCTGTGTCTGCAGCCCTGCACAGCTGTCACTGCCCTGGGCTGGCTGTTCCTGCAGCCCTGCACAGCTGTCACTGGGCTGGCTGTTCCTGCAGCCCTGCACAGCTGTCACTGCCCTGGAACAGGGCCAGGCTCTGGGACTGCTCCCCTCGGGCTGCTCCTGGGGAGGGCTGGGCAATCCGATGAACCCACAGCAGAAGGAAAAGGGGATTTTTTCCCTGAAAGTGAAGCTCTTCCAAGTTACATGGTGTAACTTGGAGTCCCAGGCTCTTCTGCAGACAGGCACACAGGGCTTTTCACACGTTGCAGACAAGTCCTGTTACTGATGCTCAGTTTCTCTGCACAGTTGGAAACCCTTTGCTTTGGTTTTTCACCTTAACAGGGATTTCCTGCCCTTCCAACAACTCTGTATCTGTGATTTGCAAAACAAGCTGACTTAAGGTAGACTTCTGATGAGAATGGGAAATTAACATATTAACTCATGTTAGCAATGCATTGGTAAAATTGTAGTAAACTAATCCAAGTCTTTCTTTCTTCCTTCAGTAACAGTGAAGTGTCCCTGGCACTGTGCTCTGGGCTTGGCAGCATTTCTCACACACAGCTGCCTGCTCCCTCTGGTGGCGTGGGCCCTTCCATAAATTCCTGTCATCCTGTTATCACAGAATAATCCAAATAACCCCAGCTGGCTGTCACACAGATGTGGGAGCCAAAACATCCACATCCAACTGTAGCATTTTTCTGAGTTCCCACTGAATACCTGGGGTTTGGGGTTCATTACAAACATATATAATTAAATAACAAACTGTGAATTGAAGGCAGAGTGTGCTTCCTTCTGTGATATCTTACCACCATCACTTGCAGGAGTGGTTTAGCATTTTCTGCTCTTGTTAATCTTTTCAACTGAGTGAAATCCAACAAACCTGGAGGGGGAAGATTATAAATCCAGACAGACAGCCCCAGACAGAATAAATTAGCCGTAAAACACTACAGAGAGATGTTTGCAGTTCTGAAGCTGCTCCAAGAGCTTCCAATGCCACCACTGCTGGTGTTGAAATTCCTTGTAATGATGCAGTAAGGACATGCTTTCATTTCTTGAAAATATTGCAGACCTTGGATAAATGTCAGCAAAGTTGGCAGAGTGATGTTGCTCTTGAGAAATTCATCTCCTGCTGTCAGATATTATCCTAAACCCTTGCATGATTTTAATACCAGTGCTAAAACCCAGGCTTAACACAGGCCTTTCCTTTATTACATGGGTGAAATCAGAGAGAAAACTGGACATGCTATTTCTTGCTACATGAAAACAACCTGTAGTCCTCTCTTCTGCTTCAATTTTTAGTACACTGATCTTATACAGAACTTCTAGTAAAGAACACAAACGTATTTGGGTATTTGGGTTGGCTTCTGTGCATTTTATTTTACATCTCTGGGACCACCCATGACTGAGCAACTGCTGAGGAAGCAGCTCTGTGCTTCATTCTCTTACATTTGGATTTTACCTTTGTCAGAGGCCACAGGAACAAGCACTGGAGCAGTCAGGTCCCTCCTGCTCTGGGGGACAAGTCAGTGTCCAAGCTCAAGAGGGGCAGAGTCAAATGACTGAAGTCAGGACACTGAAAATGGCAACGTATCACCAAGGGAAAATATGAAAATGGCAAAATAGAAAAATAATAGGCCAATCACTCCAGAAATATTCAAACAGATAATTTTTTAGCACAGCAAGGTGAGTAAAGATATATTTCCTGAATGGAAACCACATCCAACTGATCTAAGTGGTCTTGGTACAGTCTGACAAATTATTTCCTTCCTTACCCTACAGAAATAATTTCTATGTGAAATTATGGCCATAGACTTTTGTGAAATAAAATAATAATCATAATATGAGAGAATATTTATCAATTTGTGAAGTCACACAGGACCACAACATCATGGCGGCCGCAGGTGGTGACTTGAAAATTCAGATTCCAAAAATCAAGGTTAGAAAAGCACCTGGATCACAGGTGTGTTCCAGCTGCTGGATCCAGCCTCCCTTTAACCCCAGGGCAGGGCAGTTCTCAGCCCAGAACAGGCACAGATCCCATTTAACCCCAGGGCAGGGCAGTTCTCAGCCCACAGCACAGATCCCATTTAACCCCAGGACAGGGCAGTTCTCAGCCCAGGGCAGGCACAAACCTCTCGCAACCAGACATGACCAGCAGCGAGGGGTCTGAGGGCTAATCAACACACAAGTTATACCATTTGTGACCGATGACTGCCTATGCCTCTGTTAAAATGTACAGTGTAAACTTTTGATGACTAGGGAGCTTTTGGTGGATCACCAGGAGCTCCCTACTTCGTGCAAACCAGGTTAATGTAGAGAAACACCCCCCGGCGGTGTAAGAATTGGCTCTGCGCACCGGGGAGCCACCGACATCTCGAGACATACCCGGGACACCCAGAGACATCCCGGGACATTCCCCCGCCCTCCCCTCACGCCCCTGTCGCGGCAAGCCCCGCCCCGCGCCGTGCGCAGCCCGAGCCCTCACCGCCCTCCCGCCTTTCACTTTCGATTCGTGAGGCTCCGCCCCTCCACCCTGACTGACAAGTGGGAGAACCAATGGCCGCCCGGCACGCGGGCGGTGCCAGCCAATGGCGGCGCGGGGCGGGCCGCGGGGGCGGGCCCGGCGCCATGGCGGAGCCGGCGCTGCTGAGGGAGTACGTGTCGCACCTGGCGGCCCGCGCGGCGCAGGGACAGCTCGCGGCCTGCGCCGACCCCGCGCTCAAGGCCCGGGCACGGCGGCTGCTGGGCCCGGGGCGCCGCGGGTCCCTGGACGTGCGCGGCGTGGCCGAGCGCTGCCGGCGGGCGCGGGGCGGCCGCGCCCTGCGCGACCTGCTCAAGGCGCTGGAGCTGCTGGAGCTGCTCTGCGTCAACCTGCTGCTGTGCCCCTGGCGCCGGGAGATCCGCTCCCTCAAGGTACCGCACTGCCGCCCGACCCCCGGGCTGCGAGGCCGCTTCTCCGGCCGGGGCTTGGCAGCGGCACTGGGACGTGGGAGCGGGGTCAGGGCACATCCTGCTCGGGGCAGGGAGCGGGGTATGGGGTGAGCAGGGCCAGGGGCACATCCTGCTCGGGATAGCAAGCGGGGTATGGGGCACAGCCTGCTCGGGGCAGGGAGCGGGGTATGGGGCACATCCAGCTCGGGATGAGCGGGGCCAGGGGCACATCCAGCCCGGGGCAGGGAGCGGGATCAGGGGCACATCCTGCTCGGGGAGGGAGCGGGGCCAGGGGCACATCCAGCTCGGGGTGAGCAGGGCCAGGGGCACAGCCTGCTCGGGGCAGGGAGCGGGGTATGGGGCACATCCAGCTCGGGGCAGAGAGCGGGATATGGGGCACATCCAGCTCGGGGTGAGCGGGGCCAGGGGCACATCCAGCTCGGGGCAGGGAGCGGGGCCAGGGGCACAGCCTGCTCGGGGTGAGCGGGGCCAGGGGCACAGCCTGCTCGGGGTGAGCGGGGCCAGGAGCACATCCAGCTCGGGGTGAGCAGGGCCAGGGGCACAGCCTGCTCGGGGTGAGCAGGGCCAGGGGCATAGCCTGCTCGGGGCAGGGAGCGGGGCCAGGGGCACATCCAGCTCGGGGTGAGCAGGGCCAGGGGCACAGCCTGCTCGGGGTGAGCAGGGCCAGGGGCACAGCCTGCTCGGGGTGAGCAGGGCCAGGGGCACAGCCTGCTCGGGGCAGGGAGTGGGGCCAGGGGCACAGCCTGCTCGGGGTGAGCGGGGCCAGGGGCACATCCAGCTCGGGGTGAGCAGGGCCAGGGGCACAGCCTGCTCGGGGTGAGCAGGGCCAGGGGCACAGCCTGCTCGGGGTGAGCAGGGCCAGGGGCACAGCCTGCTCGGGGTGAGCAGGGCCAGGGGCACAGCCTGCTCGGGGCAGGGAGTGGGCCCAGGGGCACATCCAGCTCGGGATAGCAAGCGGGGTCACGGTACATCCAGCTCGGGGTGAGCGGGGCCAGGGGCACATCCAGCCCGGGCCAGGGTGCCCAGCACGGTGCACGGCTGCTCAGGGGTGTTCATTGGCCTTCACTGGCCGTGTCCTCGCTGAGGCCCTGAGTGCTGAGCAGCTGCGGGGTCGGCAGCGGAGCCCCTCGCTGTGGGGAGGCAGCAAGGAAGGTAAAAGCCACCCCGCAAGGCTTTGCCGTTCATCACGTTAAGCTGTGAGCAGGTGTGCCCATAAGCAGGGGTGTTTTGGCCGTGCCATGGGCAGTGGCTCGGTGCCCCAGGCCAGGTGAGCCAGTGCCGCTCTGGTCCCTGATCCCAGCTCAGGCTGCAGCGAGCAGGGACAGCCCCTCGGAAAGAGGAAATGCTGCTGCTGGGTTTTGCAGCTGGGTGCTCACGGTTACCTCACTTCCCCAGCACACTGAGCACGTCTCATTGCCCAGAGGACACAGCCATCTTCACACATCCCAGTTTTAAACAGATTCCCCAGACACCCAAACGCAAACTTACTGCCCTTGTTTTGACAACAGGTGCTGGTGAGAAAAAGCCATTTCTTTGATTCTTCCTGCACTTAGGTCTCACCTGTGGATTTTCAAACAGCTGTAAATTCCTGTTCTTTTCATTCATCTCCCTAAAATAGGGCAAAGCATCAGATAGTCAGGTCTACACTTAGTGGGTTCAGCTATTCCTAACACAAGGATCCTAGGCTGCATTAAAATAAACTTTGAAGACCACTGTGGGCAATCCAAAGTGTAAGACAGCCTGCTGCAGGCCTGAAATAATTCTACCACAAGGCACAAGTTGGAGAACAACCAGTACCTTGTGCATGTAGAGATTTGATTAAAGCTACTGAAGTACATGGAACAGTATTTCCCATGTCCTGCCCACCTGCTCTGGTGTCCCTGCAGTGCCTGCAGCTGCCCCCCTCCAGAAGGAACAGGAGGTGGGGAGTGCAGGGCACTGTTAACAGATTCATCTGAGGATTACACTGTGCCCGTTCTGGGGGTCAGTTTTGTTCTCCTGAATCTCCTCCTTGTGACACCAATGCTCAGGGCTCAGCCTTGCTCTGGCCCAAGCTGAGCAGCCTGAAAACAAGGTTCCCCACTCCTGGAAAGCCTGGCTTTGCATTCCCACCTGTGTTCTGTTCTGACTGGCCAGGAGTTGGTCGTGCCCAGCTCAGAATAGTCTCTCCTGTCACAGGGTTTCTGACAAAACCAAAAACCACCTCCATGTTACAGTCTAGGCCTCGTGCCTGGGGTAGCTCTAAAACCAAGCAAACATTGAACAGTTTTTTAAGTTGCTGCACAGCAGCAGCATTTTATTGGTGTTTTGGAGACAGCTTGTGCAAAGCTTTGAACAATATTTCTGTTAGAATAGTCTCTCTTCAGAAAGCTGCTTTTAAAAAATGGCAGTTTAATTCAAGGGTAGCAAAGTCCACAGCAGGAGTCTGAACCATGGAAAAAGAAAATGTTACAGACTTGTCCCCAGTTCAGAAATGGGATTCACAGTGAGTGCATCATGTTCTTTAGGAAAAGACCTCAGTGATTCATTCTATGAATCTCAGTTTGTTTCAATGCTTAGGTTCAGTAGAACACAAAAGGTTTATTTCTGAGTTTCTCTACTTTGACTAAAATGATTTCCTTATTATTTCCTTATTTTTGAATACTGGCACTCTTAGCCAAGACCCCAGCAGGTTTAAAGTGGCACAACTTCACTGGAACTGATGTGCTGTAGCAAAGCCACAATGCTGGAGAGGCTGTTAGAAAAGGTTCACTCACTGCAATTCAAAACTCTGACTGGTAGAACACAGCTTTTTGAAAGCTGTAAGCAAGTCTTGAAGTGTTTGTGATCTTTAGGAAATCAGCTGTTTCACATTTCCCTGCTCCCTTTCCCCCAGTGTTCACCAGCTTTTCCATGTTGTGTTCTGTTCCAGACCTTCACTGGGAATTTTGTCTACTACATCCAGCCAGTGCTCCCAGAGGACATTGTGAAAGCAGTCCTGGAGAAAATCGGCTATGTTGCAACTACAGCAACAGAGTTTTCACTTGTCAAAAAGAGAAACAATGAGGAAACCAAGCAGACTGCATTTGAGATATTCCTGGCAAGAATCGAGTGTGAGGCCATCCTGGAGATGGCAGATGAAGAAGCACATGGCAGTCTGGAGGAGAGCCTGCAGCAGGGAACACAAACACGACAGCATGGAGGAGAGGAGGATGAGGAGCATCACACACCCCAGAGAGGGGACACTGGAAGTCTGGGAGATGAAGGGAGCAGTGAGACACCTCTGTGCCTTGTCCCCCAGCAGAAGGGTTCAGTTCCCTGTGCTGCATCCTTTGGAGCTGCTGGGAATGTGAGGATCCCAGGGGACGTGGCTCAGTCAGCAGCTGCTGCATCCCCCAGCAGCCTCCAGCAGCAAAGCACGGACACCCTGCCGGGGAAGGGCTCGGACAGCGAGGACTTCCTGAGCAAATACAGTGACATTGTCATAGCACAGACACCCATCTTCAGCGAGAGCCTCTCCCCCAGGGCTCTGGGGCAGGAGGCCAGGGCCAGGCTGGCTGAGGAGCGTGCCCTGGCACGGGCACCGGGGCCTCTGTCCCCGGGAGCCAGCGGCCCCCCAGCCTTTGCCGTGTTTGCTGACAGCGCCTGTGACGGCAAAACCACCTCGGAGTTTGAAGCTCCAGGAGTCCCAGAAGGATCAATTGAAGCAGAAATTAATGATGCCATAAATTGCATAGACCCAGCCCCTGGTGATGAGCCCTCTGAGCTGAAGTCTCTGCCCTACAAGGACTTTGCCCAAAACTGCGGCGTGCCCAGGGAAGAGGACATTTGTGAGCTGTCTTTAACCTTCACAGAACTGCAGATCAAGGATGCTCAGGAAGAACTTATGTATCCAGTAGAGGAAAGTGGCCAGCCTGGGGCAGGAACAAGTGACAGGCACGTTAGAGAATTCAGTTGCTCCCAAGTAAAACATACATACCTGCCTGATGCTGACCTGCACAAGAGAGCACTGTCACACCCTGAGCCACCTTCAGGTCTGTGCTGCACTGCTGGGCACACAGAGGATGCCACTGCTGGTTCTGACAGCAAGAGACTGTTCATGGATCCTGCTAAGGGACACCCAGCTTCTGAGTGCTTCAGGCACGTCAGAGAGCCCCCCAACCTCACCTACATCCCCCCCCAGAGCATCCATGTGCAGCCCTCCCAGGGGGGCAGGAGGGGCCTGGGGCAGGCTGCAGGTGCCTCTGCTGGAGGCAGGGAAGGGAGGCTGGAGCACAGCAATTCCCAAGAGACTGACAGCCAGGAGCCCTATGTCATCATTGACAGGACCGAGCAGGCAGCGCTGAGCCAGCACACCTGAGGCTGCAGTGCTTTACTGTCACCCTCTGGGGGACTGTCCCCTCACCTGTGGCCTTGATCCCATTGGCAGGGAGATGATTTGCTCTGTCACAACAGTTCTGAAAAAGCCCAAACCACATCCCTGCCTTGGGACAGTAAATAAATTTGTGTATTAGGAATACACAAATTCCTAATGGTTCCTTTCACAAGGAAACCTGAATGGTCACCTTTTTAAAGGGCAGGCAAACTTCTATAAATTTAAATCCATTTAATTCATCAGTCAGATTCCTTCTGGCTGTTCTTAATGCCAGGCAGGTTTCTTCAGCTGGGCATCCTGCTTCTCTTTTTTCCCTTTACAAAGCTATTCTGGAATACTCTTCCAGCACAAGGTAAATTCTGCTAAACTGGAAGAAGTTTAGAAATGCCTTACTGGACTGTAATCCTTAACTCTGCATTCCTTTGAAGCTGTGTCTGAGCTAATCTTCCTCCTGACTTCAGCTGAAAACAGGTTTAGAAAGTTTGGTAACATTCCTTTAGCTTTAAAGAGGGAAACAGCTCTGTGAACAAACACTTGGTTTTGTGGAGGCATTGACCTGTGTTACAGATTTTGTATCTAACCAATATATAATAACCATTTGTTACCAAAGTATTTTGTGGCCACCACCACAATTTCCAAGAGAAGCCCTGAGCACTGGAACTGTTCACTGCCACCAGCAGAGAGAGGTCCAGCTACAGCTGCCATTTCCCTTGCCCCTGCTCCTGACACTTAATTCTGCACAGAATTTTTCTGCAGGCTGGCTCATCTCACTGAAATGAAGAGGGAAAAAAATCTCATTCTTCACCATTTTAATGGCAGGAAAAAGAATCTGCTGAGAGATGATCCCAGTGAGCAGCAGAGGCAGGATCAGGGGTGTCCTGCAGGTGGGAGTGCTGTGTGGAAAGCTCAGGATGTTGGGTCAGCTGGAAGCTGGGATCCCAGCACTGAGAGCCTGTGTCACACAGCTCTGAACTCCTTTAGGAGAGCACACTGCTGCTGTGCTTGGGCACAGTCTGCAGTGCTATTGGTACAAATTCCTCCAGGGGCTGTCAGAGCCTGGTGCCCAGCAGCAGGACAGAGAGCAATGGCCCTAAGATAAAACACAACAAAATTCACCCCAACATGAGAAGAATTTGTTTTCCTGGAGGGGACAGAGCCCTGGAGCTGATGCCCAGGGAGGCTGTGGAATCTCCCTCTCTGGGACATTGCAAACCCACCTGGACATGTTCCTGTGTCACCTGCTCGAGGTGACTGTCGTGGTTTGAGAGGAAGTGAGTTTTTGGGATGCTGTGGTCAAACCAATAGGTGCTCAGATTTGAATAATGGCACCTGGTGTGGCCACTCACTTCCTCTCAAACCACAACAGTGACCCTGCCTGGGCAGGGCTTGGACTGGGTGACCTCCAGAGCTCCCTTCCAACCCCAAAAATTCTGGGATTCTGTGATGCACTTGTTACCTAGAAAAACACTTCAATACTGCTTCAGGAAGCTTTTTCAGAAGCACTGAAATAAATGTGTGCTGGCTTGGGCTGGGGTAGAGTGAATTTTCTTCACAGTGGCTAATATGGAACTCAGTTCTAAATGGTAAAAAATGCCTTTCATGTACAGTTAAAATATTAGCTGAAACTAATTTTGTATTAATTGTTTATAATTGACTTTCATCCCAGAAAAAAATCAGAGGAGCACACATGGATTAGACTAGAAAAACCTTAGGAACTAAAACATAAAGATTTGCTTTTTGAAGAACTAATGGTTGAAATTCTGTCATCCCCTGATTCCAGCAGTGTAGGAGAAACAGAATTTGCTCAAGGTAACACCAGGGGACTGGACAGAGCCTTCAGCTCTGGGTGTGGTGTGAGAAATGAGTGTTAGGAACAAAGAGCATTCACAGGGCTGTGTCCTGACAAGTACCAGTGGCATCCTTGGGGCTGTAGGATTCTCTGTACTAAACATAAAGTGACATTTTCTGTGCTCTGCAAAATGTATGTCCATACATGTGAAATTAGAATTAAGAACAAACTGCAGGTGACTGAACTTCAAACATATAGAACCATTTCCAAAGAAATTGTTCTTTTGGACTCTCAGAGAAGTAAAAGTTTTGAAAGTTTACCAGAAGGTATCAAGAACAGTTGGTATCCCCCTACAATGAAGCTGCAAGAAGATAATTATTTAGCATACAAAATCTTACTTTTAAGCTGGAATTTTAAAGGTTTACAACAGAGCAGTAGAATGGCATTCCTGGGATCACAAGCTTTAGTACCAGCTTAGTACTTCACTAGGAAATGCTCTCTCTGTGCACTTATTAAGTTTCATTTAGAACTTACATTATTTAGAAAAGAAGCAGCTGATCAGGTGGGGATTACAGGACAGGAGCTGCAGCCCCTGGCTGGGTGTGGTTCTTCCAGTGCAATGGGTTTTAGGTAAACCACAGCCCTACAGAAGCAGCACCATCAGATATTGTTGAAAAGCCACATAACTGAATGTTTCTATCCTGCACAAAGTGCCTGACAAATGTCTGTACTAAGTGATCAGAGTGCTGTTGAAGCCTTGCTTGTTGCAGCTAAACCAGCCAAAACCAGTAGGGGAAAACACATTCTGTACTTGTGGGATCATTCCCTAAAGCTGCCCAGAAAATCAATGTGAGAGCAGTGTGTGTGCTGCAGGGAGAGGATTCCCCTGAGGGCAGCACCCACAGGGTAAAGCACAAGTGAAGGGCAACTCAGCACTTTGACAGGGCCAAGAATGAAACCCCCACTGCTTTTCTGTACTCTCCAAGTACTTGCAGGTCATAATAAACTGATCATGGCATAAACCCCAAAAAAACTGTGGTTTTCTTTATAAAAAGAAGTAAAATCAAAGAATGCAAACCAGTTAAGAAATCAATTAATTCTAGGATGTTTTTAGAAACATTTGAAAAGAATAACAAACAGTCCCATGCATCCTGTATTTTCACTGTTCCTCAGCTCAGCCAGAGCAGGGCTGGGATTCTCATGAACACAAATAAAATAAGCTCTCTATAAAAGCCAGCTGAAAAAACCCTCAGGGCCATTCTGCAATCACTTACAAAAACTCTGGGCTTTAAAATTTTTGTTTGCACTGAATTCAGTGGGACTACCAGTGCACAGCTCTCTTCAGAACTAAGCTATATTGTGGTGTCCTGTAGAGCAGAAAGAACTTCCCGAATTCAATGAAGTTGCATTCATGTGGGCAGGTGTTGAAAGCGAAGGGAGATGACCCATCTTGTTGCTGATCAGCATCAACTCCGATTTATTGACCAAATCAGCCACTTTATATAACAGTGTTAATTAACTTCATGCATATTGCAAAATTCGAGCTCACGATAGGTCACAGAGAAAACTCTAACCCCTTCTTTTGTTTTACAATACCTGTGGTTTGTTTATTGAAAACAGGACCAGCATTCTCAGAGAGCCCAAGGACAGAATGTTTGCCTGTTATGGGAAGACTGTCTGAGAATCTTATTGTTTATAAAGTGGTGCTTGAGAGCCTAATTGTTTATAGAATGAAGCCTGAGAAATGCTGCTTTGCAGCTACCTTTTTTACTTTTCCCTCAGCTGTATACCTTCATGGCCTCTTTCTTTTAACCATGCTTGAACCAGACTCTCCACAGGTAGGATTAGAGCAAAACACCATTTCAAACTGGCAAGATCTGCCTAACAAAGCTGCTTTAACTAGATGCACTTCATTTGCTGCCTCCAATAATAAAATAATGAACATCCCCCCTCTGGTATGAAGTGTGTAAAGCCTGGGGCAGGAAGGAGTCAATGCCTTGCTGTGCCTCAGGCACCCAATGGCCACTCTGGATGTGCCTGGAAATGGGAACCAAGGAGCAGAGGTAGGGCAGCCCCTTCCTGGAGCCAGATTGCTGCTCAGCTCCATGGTGCCCACACAGCACAGGAGCACCAGTGGGCACAGCCAGAGGGGCACTGAGACCACCCAGGCTCAGAGTGCCCTGCCTGCTGCCAGGGAGGCTCCACCGAGGGCTCTGCATGGCCCTCAGAGCTGGCAGGAGGAATCATTTCCCTGGGGAGGGACACAGCTGTTCCATGCTACATGGAATGTCTGCAAGCCTCTGAACCTTTTGTTTGGTGGGCACCACCCCAAGGGATCAGGAATGAACATTGACCTGACTGTGGACATCAAAATTCCAACAATCCAGCCTCGTTGCTGTGACATCTCTCCACTACCTACTCTTACCCTTGCCTTCCATACTGTGTGTTATTTTTGTACCTGAATAGAAAACCCAAAGAGCTGCACCCCTCCTCTCTGCTGCTATTCAGTTGTTAGAAAATCACAGAATTACTGAGGTTGGAAAATACCTCGGGGGTTTTTGTGTCCAGCCTGTTCCAGCACTGTGACCCAGCCTGGAGCACTGAGTGCCACACCCAGACCTGCCCTGGAGCTGCAGTGCAGGGTCCATGGCACACCCAGCCAGCCTGGCCAGGGCCCTCAGCAGAGCCTTCCCATTCCTGCCCAAGGGCTGTCACCCCAGTTAGCTGAGGCTCAGCTCAGTGCCCTCCTCCAGACCATCAGAACAGGCTAAACAGGGCTGTTCCCTGCATGGATCCCAGGGGATCCCATTGCCACCACCCTGGGCCCATCCCAGCCAAGCGGGGGCTGCAACCTCTCCAGGAGATGCCATGGGAGAGGGGCTCAAAGGCTCTGCTGAGCTCCAGGGAGGCACATCCACAGCCTTTCCCTCACCCACCAGGGGGAAGATGAGGTGGGCCAGGCAGAACCTGCTCCTCCTAAACCCAGACTGGCTGGGGCTGATCTCATGGTGAGCCTGTGGTGATCCCATGGTTGGTTATCCTGTGGTTATCCCATGGTTGGTGATCCTGGGGTGAGCCCGTGGTGAGCTCATGGTTGGTTATCCCGGGGTGATCCCATGGTTGGTTATCCCGGGGTGATCCCATGGTTGGTGATCCCATGGTGATTCCATGGTTGGTGATCCCATCCATGCCCTGTGCTCGCTCTCAGGATGATGTGCTGGGCCCCAGGGCCAGGCTGACAGCTCTGTACCTCCCTCATACACACCCTGGCCCTTTGGTGTTGTTTCAGCCCAATTCACCCCAAGGGGGGCATTAAGAGAAACCTCAGGTGCCCTCCCTCAGAGGGACACTGTAATAAACCATTTATTTCAAATTACAACAACAGGGTTGTCTTTGGGGGGGGAAAGGAAAGTTACTTCTAGGAAGCAGCAGTGAAGTGGGAAATGAGGAAAACAGCCATGTTTTAGCTGAACAGAACTGACACAGTAAAGCTGATGGAAAACCTAAAAACACAAAGGGAACTGATTCACATTCTGTTCCTGATTGGTACCTGATCATTTCAGAGATGTAGTCCACAGCATTCTACAAAGCATAGTGCAAAATCAATATCCATCATATTTAAATATTAAAAATACCAACTCAGACTCCAGTAGATGCTTTCTGATACAACAGTCACAGGCTTCTATAAACAGTGCAGTTAGCTGGGTTCAGTATTTGGTCCCGGTTCTCCTCATACTTCTCTATCATTTTCTGCATGTCCTGGTCAGCTCCAATCACCTTGGAGAGAAGAGGATGGACACTGGCAATAGCTGACACCACAAAACTTGGTTTCTTTTCAGCAGAACAGAGCAGGACTACCAGTAGAGCCAAACTGGGATACTCTAGGGATTTGCCCAAGCTGCTTTGTGCTGGGAATTTGGCATTCCCTGAAAAGCTCCACGGCTGATCCTGCAAGCAATCTGTGAACAGCCCCTCAAACTCCACTGCAGAGATGGCAGATCCCACCTTTTGTTCTACACACCAACAGCTACCATGTTTGTCTGAGGTTGTCCTTCCCCAAAGGTTATCAGACAAGCAGATTTATTTACTTTTACCACTAAACAATGTTGCTAATATTTAGAAAGCACAATGCCCTACATGCCTAATTGGTTATAATAAAAATAATACTCACAAGTACTGGGCAGGAAACTTCAAACAGTGCACGTTTAATGAGCCACTCTTCATAGAGCTCATGAATAGCTTCTAAATATTCCTAGAAAAGAGGCACTGGAATAATACAAATGCCCAGGGATGACACACACATTGCAATCTTTATCCATTGGGGTACATATGAAAGCCTGCAACACATATCTTCCACTAACAAAAACTAAAAAGCATCAGAAGGTTTTTGAGAAAAATTAATTCTAGTACAAAGTTTAACTCCAGGAAGACCTCAAAGACACAGCTTACAGGAGCACAGGGCTCTCAGCTCCTTTAAAGATCAAGCAACCATGATTCTCTCCCACAGGTAAAATGTGCTTCAAGATTTTACAGAAAAAATTTACAACAAAGTAAGGACAAAAAGGGCAAGGCTGCCAAGAATATGTATGGGAGGCACTTTCTGTGTCAGTACATTTCCCTAGAATTCCCAGTTCACTTTCTCATAACTCAATTTCCTCTAAAAGCTCTCCTGCCTGTCATGAACTGCCTTTTTTCTTCATGGAGACCACTTCACATTGCTCATTCATAACTGCTCCCCTCTTCTTCAGCAGAGCTGCAAAATAACACAAGGGCTCTTCAAATCCACTACAGGAGGATTTATTCTCAGCATTTCACATGGCCCAAGATTTAGCTCTTTGCACAGATCTTGAACTGATGATTGCTTCTCCTGAGCCACCCACCCCGGGCCGCATTCACGTCTGGTCAGGCTCCTTCAGAAGCCCTGTGGCACAAGAACTGGCACAGAAATCACTGCTCCACCAGCACAGCTTGTTCTAAAGCAGATTGCCAAGCTCACAGTTTCAAGGAGCTGCTTCTTTCAGCCACTGCAGGGACACTTTTCATGCACAAACATCCTGGAGGCAGCAGACAGCAAAGTGCCCACAGAAACCTCAGCACCTGCAAGGCCACACCTGGGTGCTTCTGTGCCATTTCATGGTACAAAGATAATTGACTTTTACATCCCAGAGAAGATTACCAGTTGATTAATGCTGCACCTAAAGTCAGCTACAGCAGAACACCTGGGAGAGCCAGCGTGCATGACAGATCATTTCTTAAAAATAAATCTAAATTCAGTATTCAGGGTGTAGTTTGCAGTGGAAACAGCTGCACCACATTCTGGCAATATACTCAGGATATAATTTTAGTATTTAGATTGGAATTGTTCTGTTTTCAAAGCTCCTTGTAAGCACATGTATCAGAGGAACTCCTTACCAGAGGAATGACTTTTTCCTCTTCCCTGCATCTTGTCTTTAGCCTCTCATAGCAAACTTCAGGAGATGTCTGCAAATAAACTGCAGGAACAAAAATGTCAATAGTTATGTTCAAGGATCAGCTTTAAAAGCAAGTAAGAAACTCACTTCACAAACTATAGAAGGGAAGGATCCTGGCTACCACCACTGGACCTCCCCTTTGGCACTACCCAACCCATGAACCACCCACATCAGCTGCCTGATGGTGGTCACTTTTATACTGAATAATGTGATTATTTATGACCCAAAAAAACAAGAATCATTTTCTTCTCCCAGAAAGGAAGCCCACCCACAAACACAGCCCTCCAGACCCATCAAGATGTTACCTATCAGATCAACTGAAACATCAGTGTTGTTCTGGATCCAGTCAAACCATTCACTCAGGACAGCATAATCCACCTCTGGCATTTTTCCACTGAACAAACACAAGAGGAGCACATCTGAGCAGCATGCAGAGATCAAAACTCCCATTTTGCTCACCTGACCACAATCCCTCCCCACTGACTCCAACATTTGTGAAAAGAAGCCCATGCAAATTGAAGGCCACATAAACCGTTGTTTATAAAACAGAAAGACCAAATATTTTCCTTTTTTTATAAGTACTCAATGGTATTTATTACTCAGTTCTCTGTGTCAAATCTGTCCCAGGGCATGCCACCAGAAGGGATGGATTTACTGAGCAGCACCAACAATTCCTTACAGAAGCCACAGTAAAAGGCAGCAGAAATATAATGTCCATGTGTCAATAAATTCACTCCCACTGTAAGAAATATTTGTGGAAAGAGTAGTGAAATACTCAATATGCTTAACTCTGAACTCAGAGCACAGAATGTTGGAGACAAAAGTCCCAAAGTTATCTCAGCAACAACAATAAAGTATCAGACAACTCAAGTAAAAGGGAGTTACTGAGGACATGTTAAGAATCACATACTGTGTTTCTATTAATGTATCAATTTTCACTTATTACCACATTCCTGAGTGTCAAATATTACTAATTTTACAGTATCCACTCTGCAAAACTGGTGACAATAACACATACTCCATACTCTTTCCTAAACACTTCTGCAATAGAAAAAATGTTAAGAAGATGGAGTTGGGAGGCTCCTGTGCTCTCCAGCTGAATGATTCAGACCAGTTAGGCCATTTTAAATAGGACTGAAAAAAAATATTCCACAGATTTCTAAACCAGTCCCCTGGCAACTTGCTTTGATCACTTGCAAAAGTGAGCAAAAGTAACACAGATATTTCCCTAAGTATGGAAAAAAAGCAAAATCCCTGTTTGTGCCATGTCCCATCTTGATCTGCCAGCCAGAAATGGGGTAACACTGCTCACTGCTGCTCTTCCTGATAATCACAGCAATTCTGGGCAGCAGGGATCCACATCAGCCAAAGTCTATTGTGCTGCTTTTCTCCAGGATAGATGGGGGAAATAGGAAGGCTGAAAGGAACTGGAAATAAGAAAAAGCTCCACTGTTCCTACTCAAAAATACAAACACATCCAAGTCAATCCTGCATTAAATCTACAGACAGCACATCTCTGCTTTCCCTGGGTAATCCTGGGAGGACTCTGGCTCAAGATCCATACAGATACAGGGTATATAAAAGGCACAAAATGGTGTTTACATTTCCAAAGTTTGCTGGCATTTGGCCCCTACCAAATCAGGTTTTTACTGCCTCAATCCAGCATGAACAGAGTGAGATTCTATCCTAAGCAGTGATGGACTCAGAGGGACAGTGAGCTGCAGTGCTCACCTACAGCACACCCTGCACACACTCAACACTCACCTAACACAGCCAGACTGACTCCATGCTCAATGTCTCACAAAACAGCTACTTTCATACATTCCTCAATTATTCCTTCTTTTATTTAGAATCCTTTTACACATTATTTTCTTTTGGCTTGCTGTTGGTTCTATCAGCTGCCTTCTAGCTTGCTGTAACAAAACAAAGCAAATACCTTTTTTCAGCATTTAAAAAGTGCAAAACATCTTAGATGCCCTTAAAATTGTTCTTATTAACTTACAGCGTTGTCACAAAGAGATTTAGCCTCAGAGCAACTAAATCTTTAGGAAAAAAAGCACTTTGTCTACAATGAAAAAAGAAGCCAACTAAAAATGAGGATATCCCAGGCTGCTTGCACTGTGTGGGATGAATAAGAACTTCCAGTGGCTTTCCCATGGCAGAGAGGTGCTCGTGCAGCGTGGATGACACCTTGTGGCACAAACTGGGGTTTGTTACTGTTCCAGACTCTCAAGGCCACTGAAAAACCGACTAAAACCCATCTGCCACATACACTCCTCGACAGAAATTCAGCACTCCAAACAAACAAACAAAACCCTGATTCCTGCACTATTTCAGTCAGTTTGGGACAGGTGAGTTCCACCTAGGGCAGTTAGGTGTAACTGTTAAAATTGTTCTTTCTTTACTCAAGCCTGCCAAGGCTTGCAGTCTATTTTGTTCCTGTCAATCCTGATTCTGAGCAAGAGCACAGGACTTGAGGATGCCAGGCTAGCTAACTCTGCCCAGTTCTCTACCTCCCACACTCTTACTCTTTCTATCTTTGTGGTTTTTTACCTGTCCAGCATGTGTTTGATTCAAGCAAGATTTGGGTATTCAGCTGGAGAGCCAGTAACTTCAATAGGTGAGTGCTAAATGCTCAGGAGCACTGCTGGAAAAGGTTTCCCAGAGTCCTGCAGGAAGTGGGCATACAGCCCATACCAAACACACTGCCACTAAACACAGAGCTGGCAGATTTCACAGGCCCCTTAAATGCACACTACCAAAGGAATTATCATTTGATTAGGTGTCTATTTAAAATAATGAAGCCAAGAAAGTAAAGCAGAAAACCACATGCCATACCTTCGATAGAGGTTTTCCACAAAAATGTGTTTTGCACTGTGAATGGACCTCTCCATCATCCTTATGGGGCAAATCTGCAACACAGAACCTGACTCTGTACATGTTCATGCTTGTTTCTTTTCACACTCACATGGCACATATGAAATACAATTTCCAGATCTTTTGAGAAACAAACTTACCAGGAGGGTGGGAACCACAAAGCAAACAAGGACTCCTGATCTTACTCTGATTTGTTATTCAGTTCAAGGGCAAGTGCTCAGCATTCAGCTGAGCAGTGGAAGGTAACTCAGGTACAAAAAAGCAGCAATCCATTTGGGATCTGCAGGACAATGGGAACTGCTGCTCCACAAAGTGCTGCTCCATCCCAGGCATTGCTGGTCACAGCACACAGCTGACACCAGACACATTCAAGAAAGGAAACAGGACTTTTAAAAGAAGTGACTGCAGCTGACAGAGCCCTCATAGCCAGCCCTGCACGTGTCCCACCAGCACTTCATGTTGGAGCAGGGAGAGATCTGACACTCCTGGGCCTGGCAAATCAGCTCCTCACCCAGGCTTCTGCACATTAACAAAGCAAAAACGGCTCCAGCAAGGCTCAAATGACCAAAAAAGCTCAGAGGGAAATCCTCAGGAATTCTTGAATGAACAACTTCTCCAAGAGAACAGGATTTCTATTATCTTGGAAAAACACCTCTTCCGAAAACCTAATGATTATATGTGCCACTTTCATATTTGGCACTGCCAAAAGTCTGCCCTGACACAAACTCAGAAAACAGAATATAAAAACTATCAGTAAAATAGAACCATGGCATCTAAGACCAGGTGTTGTAATCAGGGAATGGAAGACCGCATAGAATGTAACAAAAGGTGTTTGAAGGAAAAAAGAATGAAGAAATCTTGATAAAAAGGTAGGATGTGAAATTTAATATTAAAAAAAAAAAAAATTACACGAAAGAAAGAATGTCAATCACCTGAAAAAGGAATAGAAAATGGTAGTGGAAGTATTTTGCATAAACAGAAGAAGCAATGGCTAAATTTGTACTAGACAGCATGAAGTAGTACTATGAATTCTAACAAGAGATTACTTGGTGTTTGCCAAAGATTTGAGATAATGAAATTCCAGACAAGTCACTGACATGAAATGAGGAAGAGATTTGTGCAAGCCTAGCCCTGGAGGGTGTGCCCAAAGAGCAGCACCACTTTGGGGAAGCTGTGAGCAGGCAGGAGGCAGAGGTTTTACCCCAGAGCATATCAATGTGCACCTCAGAAACTCCTGCTCACTGCAGGAACAAAGAATGAATGCACACAGCATCCCAGCTCTTGACTACAATGTTAAAGGGATTTAGCACTCATAACCACATCTAATTACTCATAAAATGAAAAGAAGTTTCCTTACCATGGGCCTGGTGTGCTGCTCCAGCATGGTCAGCTGGACATAGGTCTGCAGAGTTATCCCCCACCTTGATGCATCCTGGTACATTAAGCCCTGGGGTCAGAGATGGAAGCAGGACAGATGGACATTTGTTAGGACAAACAGCACAACAGGAAGTTGGGTATTTAGGAAACTTTTCCCTACAACAGCATGGCTCTAAGTGTGCTAAACAGCTGACATCAGGTTTGACCGAAATGAAGTGATAATTTGCTCTCCACAATGGAGGTGCAGAATTACAGCCCTGTCCCTACAGACACTGAGTGTGATAGTAAAAGGTTTTAAAATCATAAAATTCGGGGAATTAGAAAGAAGCTAGACTTAGTGGGGCCCTGGAAAAATGTTAAAAATAGACTCTGAAAATGTTAGGCTTTGTGTTTGCCAGATCATGTGAAATTGCACCTGCGTAAGCAGTATATGATAAATGGTACAAGTGCTAGATGTGATGATTGCTTAGTAATTAAATATAATTATTGTTTAATTGTAAGAAGAATCATGAGAAACTATGTTAGAAGTTTGAGGGGGACCACAAGGAGCCCATGCTTGGATGAAATCTATGTATACAATAGAACAATATAAGTTTAATAATTAACATGAAAGTCATATAAAGATAGAATATCAAAACATGTTCATCCCGAATGCATGTTGGTGTCAGATTTAGGTTTGTACCCCTGACACCCAGAGCTCTTAAATAAAAGCACCTGCATACAATCATTCTCATGATTATGTGTTTCTGAACGCTAACAAGTGGGAGGCTGGCTGATCTCAGCAGGAATTAGTTACTCTGCACATGGAACAGTCAGAACCAACTAATGGAAAAATCCCACCGACCACACCATTTTTGTGCCCTGACAGACCCTCAGTGCATCCAGACATCATACAGGGTTCTAAGTATGGTCTGGGCCTCAGCAAAGGTGTCCTTTAACACAGGACACATCCTCACAGCAGCTCTCAGGTAGCTGTTCCACTTTCTGATTGCTGCAATTCCACACTCACATAGAACTTAAAGCAACCATCTCTCCTGCACAGCAGAGAAAAGATCTCACTCAAAATAAAACATCATTCAGTGTCTTTTGGCTGAGGTGACAAGTTTTAAGACAGCAGCAAAGCTTCAGCCCACAGGTCCGACCTTCTGCTTTGCTCCCTGCCAAGATCAGACTTTCCCTCTGCTCCAAGGCTGCTGTGGTGTCATGCAACACATGCCCCAGCCCTTTACTAACAATCAGAAAGGCATCAGCAACTCCTAGGAGGGACAATTTACTGTTAAATAACACTGATGGTATTTAACACATGTCAGGGCAAGCATGGCTTGGGCTGTGTCCACAGTGCAGACTGCAGAGCACAGACCCTGCTCAGCCACCCTGGGGTTCCTGCAGAGGGGCTGAGCCCAGCACAGGGCTCACAGCAGGGACCATCCCAGCATCCCAGTGTGCAGCTGGGAGCCAGGGACAGCCTGGGGGAGCAGCTCCAAGAAGCCTCAGCCACCCAAAGGACAATGGAAGCCCTCAACTCCTCACTGGGCTGAACCTTCCTTACCTGCAGCAGCCACAGGATCACAGATTCATGCAGGGTTAAAGAGCTGGAATGGACCTTAAGTCCCACCCAGTGCCAGCCCTGCCATGGCAGGGACACCTTCCACTGTCCCAGGCTGCTCCAGCCCCAGTGTCCAGCCTGGCCTTGGGCACTGCCAGGGATCCAGGGGCAGCCCCAGCTGCTCTGGGCACCCTGTGCCAGGCCCTGCCCACTCTCAGAGGAAAGAGTTCCTTCCATACATCCAACCTAAACTACCTCTCTCTCAATCTGTCCCCTTTCCCCCTGTCCTGTCCCTGCAGTTCCTGAGGAATTGTCCCTCTCTGGGCTCCCCTCAGAGCCTGGAAGGAGCTGTGAGCTCTCCACACAACCTTCTCCTGTCCAGGCTGAGCAGCCCCAGCTCTCCCAGCCTGGCTCCACAGTGCCCTCAGCCCCTCCATGGCCTCCTCTGGACTCTCTCCAACAGTTCCATGTCCTTTTTATGCTGGGGGCTCCAGAACTGTTCACAGATCTCCAGTCAAACAACATTAACTGACAGATCCACCTCTCACCTCACCTTCTTTGAAACAGGCACAACAAAAAAGCACACTTAGAAACAACTGCCACACTCAGGGCTTACCCTCCTGGGAATTGCTTTAACTCACCCCACTGGACACCCAGTCCTTGCCAAAATCACATTTTATATGCAGAGCTTCTATGACATGCATGTCTTAACCACAGTAGAAGCTCTTTTGCTTTGTGGAGCTTTAGTTTTTGCTGTGTGAGATTTGGATCACACCTTTTGTAGCAGTTTTGCTGGCTGATAAAAAGCCATCACACAAGTCTTGCTAAAAGAGCAGCCACTGTAACTGCAGGAATCATTTCTGCCACTTACCAGGATATTATGACCTCGAACATTCCTCCACTTGGCCAAGGGTTCCTTCAAAACCTGGTTTAAAATAATTACTCCATGTTAAATACATCTTAGATTCAAAATACTTAATGTGACCCTACAAGTGACCAACTATTCTTCAGGAATACTTGTGCAGTAAATCAGAGCATTCAGGACTTGTACAGGAAAGCTCATGACACTTAAAAAACCAGCACTGAATTCTGTAACACAGAAGGTAATAACGAACACTGCTAAAAATAGAGACATGTCAATACCCAGTGTCTTCTGAGCATTTTTAAACACCTCCTAAGCCTGGAGAGAAACTTTTTTTGAGTCAAAATCAGCACCACATAAGGGAAAGAGCAGCTTAGCAGAGTGCTTAGCATTTCAATGACAAGTCCATCCCCTCACAAATTAACTTCTCAGAAAGTAACACTTGTCAGCAAAGGAAGAGGATCAGACTGCTACCACATTCATTTTCATTTTATTTTTGTGTTCTAACAAACAAAATGTATTCAAATCTTTTACAAAATGAATCAGAAAAGCTTCTACCCTGAATAGGTAAAATCACAAGAGACCTGCCTGGTTCAAACAGAGTCTAAATCTACAATAATACTGTAGAGTCAGGCCTAGGAGTATCTCATCAGCCTAGGAGCTGAAGTAGCTACTTTAAAATGCTGCACTGTATGCAAATTAAAGTCTGTTATCCTTTGGATTAATAGTTAATTACTTCATAAGGACAATTTCTGTTAAACTACCAAATAACATCTGGCAACCCAGCATTTCTATGAGGACTCAAATTTATTGGCAATGTGTTGCCAGGTCTGTTGGGGAAAGCATTAATGTCTGTTGTACAAGAACAATTGTTCACTAAGGTTTGACCTTGGTTTTGTTTAAAATGCAACAAGCCTGCCCTTCCCCTAACCTGGTTCTAAGCAACATGAAATCAAATACCAGATCACTCTAAGAAATCTCCTGAAATAGTTCTAACAGATTTTCCTTCTATTAAAAAAACCATCTATTTAATGGGATCTCTGTTACAAGGTATTTTTACATAATAATTCTTTACTTTGCTTTGACCAGACCCATCTAAGATTTCAGTGACATGAAATGGCAAACAGGCATGTCCAAACATGCCCATGCTCTGTGGGCTGCTGTCACTTTATGAAGGCACAAACACTGATTCACAGCTTTTTCTGGTATTTTGGCATCCAGTACATACCACATGTGATCTACATTTCTCTGCTGCAATGTGAGTGTAAAAAGTTGGGGTGGTGCCCCTGCTGCTCCCTCCTCTGACACCCAAGGACACATTGGATCCAAGACAAGCTCAGTGAGGGAATAAGGACAAAGAAATGTGCATCCAGTACCTCAATGCTGGTAGTCTGTGCAAAATAATCCAGGCATGTTGTTTTTCCACTGGCAATGTTGCCCTCGATACAGATCTGGTGAGAAGCAGAGAGACTTTGAGCCCCACGCTGTGGCAGAGCAGTGACAGTGTGTCAGGAATGCCCCCTGCCCTTCCAGCATGCCATGCTGGGGACAGATTGTTCCATGGGATCTCTCTGGATGCTGTGACTCCCCCACAACACCACTTTTTCCCTCCCTGCTGCCCCCACAGCCAGCCCTGTCCTGCTCCCAGCTTTCCTCCCCTTCCAGGACCCCAGGGACTCCTGAGGGTCACTTGCTGTCCCACTCTGCCACAACCCACCTCAGAGCCTGACTCCCAACTCAAAAAAGTGCCAGCTGTCATAATAACCTCAGCATCCATTATATACATAGCTTAAACCTTAAGAGGGATCACGTTTTTATTTTCAGAGACCTAAACAACTAAAATAAACTCAGAGAATTTTTTTCAACTGTCTTAAAATAATTTATAGCCCAAGGGGGTTATATAAGGCAATGGCAAGGCTGCACATGCAGGAGTGAACCCACACTGCCACCTGTCCTGACACAAGCCCTCCCAGTTTTTGCACAGATCTCCCACAATTTTACACAATTTTCAGCGTAGCCTTGCACAGAGTATGAGCCAGTGACAGACACACAGCTACGGCCTACGGCTGCCATTACACACAAACTCAAATTACAATGGAATTACACTGAAAGAGGCTGCACTTTTCACTTTGTTTTCTGAACAAAATGCAAATACTTACAATTCTCTTCCTAGGATCTTTTTTTATCAGATGCTTATCTAGAATGGAAATAAACAACAGTTTATTTAACAACAGTTAAATCAAAGCAATTTTCATAACTTATATGAATCAGTTATACTGATTCTCTTAATGTGAGACCCTCCAGGCCAGTTTTAGGTAATTAATTATTGGGTCATGTAACAGAGACATTGTGGCACCGACTGACACAGATTTAGCTAAAGTTCTGCACTGTCCCTGACACTGCCAAGAGTCCAATGGGGAGTGCTCACACTTTCACCAGATTTTGACTGCATCTGCTGCTCCTCAGTGGGTCTGCACAGGGGAAAAATAAGCTGGAAAAATAAGTCTTGAAAAAACCAGCTGGAGCAGCACCCATTGGCCTCACAGGATTACAGAGCAGCTCCCAAACAAGCACCTTACACCTCAAAACAGCGGTAAAAATCTGTCCCAGCCAAGCTGAGCTTACAGAGCCTTCACCCAGCCAAGCAGGGCAGGAAGGCAGGGACGGACTGGGCGCTCAGAGCTCCAGTCTGGCCCGCTCCTGCTGCCCCAAAGCCGCTCCAGAGTCCGACCCCTCTCCTGCTCCCCCGGAGCCGCTCCCGGCTCTGACCCCGCTCCCGCTCCCCCGGAGCGGCTCCAGCGCATCCCGAGGGCTCGCACGGAGCCGCAGCCGGGCCCAGGGGCAGCCGCCCGGCCCAGCCCGTGCCGCGGTTCCGCCCCGCACTTACGGTGGGCAGCGGCGCGGGGCCCGCCCGCTGAGGGGCCGGGGACGGCAGTGCCCGCGCCCCGCCGGCCCCACGCCCAGGCCGCGCCCCGCCGCCACATTGCCCATCCCCGCTGCCGCCCGGCCCGCGCCGCACCGGCCCAGCTCCGGCCCGCCCCGGCCCTTCCGCCGCTAGGCCATCACTTCCTCCGCCCCGGCGCTCTGAGGCGGGGCTGCTCCAGCGCCGGCGATGGCCCCGGCATCACCTGCGGGCTCGGCGCCGGGATCTCCCCGGCTCCCGCCGTCGCGGAGTCCCGGTGCCGCGGCGCGCCGCCCGCCCGCCACAGGGCGGACGGTGGTGGACCGGGCCTTCCCCCGCACGCCGCGGGGCGCGCTGAAGATCTCCCGCACGGTACGGCCGGGGGCGGCCCGGGGCCGGCGGGCAGGGCCTGAGACAAGGGCCGGCGCTGACCTCCGTCCCCTCCTGTCCCGCAGCTGGTGGCGCTGGCCGCCTTCATCTGCTTCGCGGTTTCGGGCGCGCACGGGGCCTACACGGCGCTGGCCGGCATGGAGACGGTGATCACCCTGCTGTTCCTGCTGCTCTACCTGTTCAGGGTCGACGCGCGGATGCGCTTCCTCCTCTGGCCGCTGGCTGTGAGTACCCGTGGGCTGTGAGTACTGATGGCTGTGAGTACCTGTGGAGTGTGAGTACCTGTGGGGTGTGAGTACCCGTGGGGTGTGAGTACCCGTGGGGTGTGAGTACCCGTGGGCTGTGAGTACCTGTGGGCTGTGAGTACTGATGCCTGTGAGTAGCCGTGTGCCCGGCCGTGAGTATTGATGGACGCTGGGTACCGATGTCCCCTGGCCGTGAGTACCAATGTCTCATAACTGTGGGTTCTACTGTCCCCTGGCTGTGGCTATGGCTGTCCCCAATGTCCCCTGGCTGTGGGTCCTGCTGTCCCCTGGCTGTGGTCCTGCTGTCCCTTGGCTGTGGGTCCTGCTGTCCCCAGTGTCCCTTGGCTGTGGGTCCTGCTGTCCCCTGGCTGTGGGTCCTGCTGTCCCCTGGCTGCTGTGGCCAATGGCTGTGAGCACCAGCAGGGCTGTGACCTGGAGGGATCACCTGTCCCAAGGGACGTGCTCAGCAGCTCAGTGATTGTTTCTGTCCAGGTAAGGCAAGCCCCAGTGTGCTGTGGAGGCTGAGGCAGGTTCTCCTAACAGAGTGTTCTGTTCCATCAGTTCCTGGACACTGCTGGATCCGATAACAGCCCCTCCTGGCACAGGCACTGTTTGCCTCGTTGTGTAACCCCTTCACATCACAAATTAGTCACACACTTCCACTCAAATGCTAACAAGGTCTCCTCTTACCTCCCTTTTGTACGTGTATTTGCTGCTTCAGTCTCTCACATGTAGCCAAGTTGCAAAAATTTGATGCAAAATCAACAGAAGAAAGGTAAAACAAGGAACTTTTACTCTAAACACTCTTTTTGTGATCAAACCACTGGGTGTCAGTGTCCTCTCACACAGATATTGCTGTAGCTCTGTCTTCATGGCAGTCCAGCTGCTTTTAACCATCCCTTCTGTGCTGGGAGCTCTCCACACTCTCCTTCAGGCCTGTATTTCAGAATAAATATTTTGCTTCCACTGGCTGTTTCAGGATATTTTCAACTCGGTGATTGCAGCGTTGTTCCTCCTCGTTGTGGCCTTGTTTGCAATAATAATCAAGACCAACAAGGGAACATTGGCTGGAGGAGTAAGTAGGAGCATTGTTAATGAATTTCAGTTCTTAGAGTGCAGTGATTTGAACCTCTTAGTACACTCACATTGTGGTAGGACCATACAAACAACTGTCTTGGAACAACACTCAGCAGTAGCAAACAAGTTACATCCAGTGTGTCTCATTAAAAGAAATAATCCTCACATCACTAGTAATCTAAAGATGTTACAAGACTTAGGAATTACTGCAGAGAAGTACTGAAACACTGAAAATTTCTAGAGTTTTTAAGTAACCTACATTTGCTACCATAGCTTGAAATCCTGGGTGGCAGAATCCCTAGCTCTTTTAGGACTACCCAGTTGGGTTACTACATGAGAAATGCCAACTGTCCTAAAAAGAGTTTAAACTTTTTAATAGACACACTGGTACCTCCCTCCTAGCACGTACATTGTTTTTTCTGACACAAACTGAGGAATTATGTCAGTTAAAAATGGGTTTTGTTCATACTATGATTGTAAGAATTTTGTGTTCTTAAGATGAAATCAGTTGAATAGTTTGAGTAACTGGTATTTTTAATTCAAATGTCAATTTATGTAATTAACCTTAGTAAACAATAAGGAGAGAAAGAAAACCCCTCAGTTTTGAAAGTCTCTAGAAGTACAAGATAAGCTGAAATGTGGCAAGCAACCAAAAGAAGCCTAAAAGCTGCCACAGAGCTCTTTCAAACTCAGATTAGGAGGTGGTGAGGGGGAAAGCTGATGGCTTCACTGGCAGTGGCATCCTAAGCAAAAAGGAGACTTTCTGATAGAGTGACTGTGCTGGAGTAGAATTTACATTCTCAGTTGTGAAGTCCACAGAAATGAAAGGTGGGAGCAGGAGACTGAGCAGGTAGCTGGGAACACAGGTTTGGGTAGAACCTTTGACATCTTCAGTGCTGGAAGGGACAGAATCACCCCCAGCCTGTTCTGCTGAGGCACAGAGTGCCTTGAGCTGTGCCCTCCCAAGAGCTCTCCTGAAAATAACTGATCAGGTAATGCAGTGCCTGCATTAATAACCCCAGCATGCACGTGGGATGGGGCTGGAGGGCAGGAGCTGAGTGAGTTAACTCAGTGGCTTTCCTGCAAACACATTTTTCCAGTTACCTTCCTGAGGTGGTGTATTTTTTAAATAATTTAGTACATTTTCTTCAATTTGGAATATGTTTCCCATTCAGAGCTTCAGAGGAGAAGAGCATTTTTCTGCTGGGCTTGTTTCTAGGAATACTGACTTTCCCTTGACTTTTCTCAGGGCCAGTCCCATTAATTAAGCAGCCCTTAAAGAGACAGAAGGGCTTTCATTTAGGATAAAAGTATTGTCTGGCATAGTGCAGCATTAGCTTAGCTTTGAGGGAGAGCACCACACTACCTCCAAGGCCTGACACAAACATCAAACAGAGCAGGCTGCAGACAGCTCTCTGAAAGCCTGATGGGATGTAAATGTGGGTGTATTTAATTTATCAGTATCTCAAATCACACACATTTTCAAGGCCAGAAACAAGTATATATTTACTGATGAGTCACTACAGTAAAAGTTCGAGACTGAGTGGGGGAACTAATTTTATGGTAATTCTTATAGGTTTTGGGTCTTATATTGCTTGTTCTCTGCATTGTCGACGCGGTTCTTCTTTGCAAGAAGATTAGACTTGATAGAGGAAGAGGAAGGAGTGCTCCTCCCAAATAAGAATGACATGTTAGTGAAAGAATGAGTTCTCCATTCTGTTTTCCCACTCTCTTTTAAAGAGTTTGTGTTTTCATGTGCTCACTTTTGAATTTCCTGTGCACTGATGTTTCTGCAAGTATCATTCATAAGGTTTTGTACTTTTCCAAATGCAGTTTCAGCATTGCAATTTCACCAGTTAAAACTTTGGAGAAAATTGTCGTGTTTTTCTAAACTTAATTATGTTTTTACCTGTATGAAAATTGTTTTTATGGTTGTCTTCTTTCTCTAATAAAAAGAAAATACAAACGGGCTTAAGTGCATTATTTAATCTTATTTATTTACTAAGTGTAAAAAAGTACATTAGAATAAATGTACCATTTAAAGTAAAGTAAAAATGTAATGACCCAGTAACCATTCTTTGGAAAGATTTTCTTCTGTCATGCAGATTTCATGTTAAGGCGTTCGCCGAGGCATTTGTATCCTGAAATTTCAGCGCTGAGCGGGGTTTGGGCTGTGATCTCCGGCGGTTCCGTGTGTTCGGGGTGGCGGGACCCGAGCGCGCCCGGCTCGCTGCTCTGGGTCCCGCAGCCCAGCTCCATTGTCCCGGGGCTGGGGGCGGGCGCTGGGGCCGCCCCCCACAGCTGGGGATGCTGAAACTTTTTTTTCACGTTTCCGCAGTGTCACGATTTCCGCTTCCCTCCTTCAGAGAGAAAAAAAAAAAAAATTAAAAAAAAATTCCACGGCCAACCCCCTACCCCGAGCCTGAGCCCGCGCCCAGCCCGAGCCCGGCTCGAGCTCAGCCCGAGCCCAGCCCAGCCCGGCCCAGCTGAGCCGAGCCCGGCCCCAGCCCGCGCCCACCCCGCCCGCGCCGCGGCCATGGAGGACCCCGAGTCCGAGGGGACCGCACCGCCGCCCGGGCTGAGCTCGCTGCTCCCCCCCCGGGAGTTCCTGCGCTCCCGCAAGGGGCAGCTGCTGCTCGCAGAGTCGGTAAGGACGGGACACCGGGGCCGGGGAGCTGCGGGAGCCACCCCGGGCAGCCGGGACCCGAGGGGGCTCCGCCGGATCGAGCCGTCCCGGGCCGCTCCCTATGCGGCTGAGGGGAGAGGGGGCAGCGGCTGAGGGGAAAACTGGGGGAAAACAACCGAGGGGAGACGGGGGCAACAACTGAGGGGAAAAATGGGGAACAGCAACCGAAGGGAGACGGGGAGCAACAAGTGAGGGGGAAAATGGGAGAAAACAACCGAGGGGAGACGGGGGCAACAACTGAGAGGGAAAATGGGAGAACACAACCGAGGGCAGACGGGAGGCAAGAGCTGAGGGGAAACGGGGAAAACAACCGAGGGGAGACGGGGGACAACAACTGCGGAGAAACGGGGAAAACAACCGAGAGGAGGTGGGGGCAACAACTGAGGGGAAAACTGGGGGGAAACAACCGAGGGCAGACGGGGGCAACAACTGAGGAGAAAACTGTGGAAAGCAGCCGAGGGCAGAGAGAGGCAACAACCAAGGGGAAAATGGGGAAACCCGTACCCCAATGGAGGAACTGCAGGGCTGTCTCAGGGCATAATGGATTTAGCGTAATTCAGGCAGAGCACGTTAGAGACCAGAACTTGTCGCGTTAGACTTCCAGAGCATTGTGTTTCACTATTGGGACCCCTTTTCGGTAAAAAAGCGCTTTGATTTCGTTTTAAGCTCTTTGTGGTGTAATCCAGTGACCACTGGGGCTGCGGTTTGTATTATCGGCTGGTGCCAGGTTGGGGGGCAGCCTGTCCTGAGTGTGTCAGGAAAGACTTTGCTCATGAATTTATGATGTGTGCCATCAGGCTGTACACCACGGTCACTCAGCCACTGTCCCCAGCCCTGCAGAGCCACGTTTGTCGCTGACCCTCAGAGGGATGCGCTTGGGTTGGAGCGCTGCCCACAGGGACAGGCACCAGCCCAGGTGGGCACAGGGCCAGGGACACCTGGCCTGGATCAGCACAGTGTGGCAGCAGGACCAGGGCAGTGACTGTGGTGTGAGACTTTCTGGAATTTTACAGGTAAAGGCTTAAACCTGACAGCTGAAACAGTACCCATGTGATAGGGAAGGAGATTGCTCACCCCATGGGGAGTGGGTATTTCACACCAAAATTTAGCTTCTGAATAGGAAGCTCGTTGATTGAAATTAGATGTTCAACATCGGTTTTGCTAGAAATAATGATAAATTCAAACACTAAGTTTGCTGGAGTTTTGGCAGCAGATAGTCAAATATCAGGACGGCCCAAATGGCAGTCAGGTCCATGGAGCGCTGTTCAGATGTGCAAGGTGTCTCTGGCTATCCACTGTTCTGGTTCAGGGAAGGAAACCAGGATATTCCAGCAAAAGAAAGATAAGGAGCAGACAGAGGAAGCAGGATTGTCTGTGACCAGCTGGTAGGGACCACTCTGAGGGCTTGTGAGGCTGTGGGCACTGCCCTGTGGCAGAGAGACAGAAACAGCCAGATGTGAGGCTGGCTTTGAGGGGAAAAGCATTCACTGAGGAGGTCAGGATGGCTTCAGGGGTGGAGAAAGCCTCAGGCTGGGTAGCAGCCGGCCATGGGCTTTATCAGCTCCACCAAAAAAATGCCAGCTACCCCATCACTCACACAACATGTGGAGTTTACAAAACCACTCATTTAGAAGATAACAGAGCCCAGCTAACCTGGCTCCTTTGGCATGTATTTTTGTTACATCCTATAACACACACTGGAATTTCCTTTACAAGCTTTCAGCCACTAAATGATGGCTTTCAGGCAGCCTGGCTTTTTAACATCTCAGAATGATGACATATTGGAGGAGTACTGTTCTGGTCATGGGATCAGACTCACCCTTTTGTTGTCATAGAGAAGCACTGACGATGCCTCCTTGGAGTAATAAAAACTGCTCTGTCTTGACAAAACAGGGGTTTATCCTTTGTCAGGCCACTCGGGGCTTCCCGAGGGCTTGGCTGGCTGAGAGCAGCTCTGAAATCCCATCTGCAGAGAGCTGTCCTTGTGCTCCTTGCAGGCCGAGCCCACGTGCTCAGGACGTGGTTTCCTGGCACACAAGAGGCAGCAGTGGTTTCTCTGCAGTTGTCTCAGCTTTGCCAGAAGAAACCCTTGAAGACAGCACAGGCCCCAGAGTAAATGCAGCCTGTACACAATTAGAGAAATGCAGTGCCAAATAATTGAAGATGAGTCCAAGTTAAATCTGTCATGATTTAAATCTGTGTTTCATCTTTAGCTTTGTATTTCTCATCTTGAATGTTTAATTTTTCCTCTGACACAGTGCTAATGTGGGGTGGGGTTGGGTTCTGCATAAATATATGGAAATAATATTCATGGATGCACTTTTTGAACAGTGCTTTTTGTTCAGAAGCAAAGTGGGGTGCTCATTACTGTTACAAATGTCACATTATTCAGCATCTTGGCAGTTCCCCAGAAATGCACTTTATTTCTGCAGCTCTCGAGCCGTTTTTGAAAATAACATTTCCACACAGATGATCCTCTGGATGTCCAGGTGTGATTTGCTCTGGTGCAGTACCCATGCAAACTGGGCATCTAGAGCAGGCCAGGCTGGGATGGAGCTGATAATAGGTAGAGGCTTAATTACCTCAAATTTTATTCAGATAAGAAAGATATCCTCCCCCTATCCCCTGTTCCTTTTGATCTCTACAGGATCACAGAATAGTTGGGGTTGTATGGGGCCTCTGGGGAACATCCAGTCCACCTCCCCTAACCTG
Source organism: Melozone crissalis (assembly GCF_028551555.1). NCBI lineage: Eukaryota > Metazoa > Chordata > Aves > Passeriformes > Passerellidae > Melozone > Melozone crissalis. Next base: position 20,269,283 of record NW_026535785.1, on the reverse strand, counting down.
CCTGATTAATTTTTTATTCCACCTGGGACATCTGTAAAGACAAAGAAGCAGTAGCATCAAATACATTCATAAGCTTCACTATCTTTCATAATCCTGTTTATTTTCACTGCCTTGCTCCCTCCATTTTCTAACCACCATTTTTAATCTTACAGGTTACTGGTTTTCCTTTCTATTCTCCCCTTTTCCATGCCATGGTTTCTTCCACACATTTTAGCACTCTTCTTAAGCTACTGATTTTTCCTAACCACTCAAGTTGCTGTGTTGAAGGTCAGCATTTCATCCTCACTCTTTTCCACCCTTCAAGAGATGAGTTTTTGAGTTTTGAGCTCCCTGTGTCCTGTGTTGGAACCATTTAACAGCCACTCTCACACTGGCACCAGAGCTTGTCTGGGCAGGATCCCAGCTGTGGGTTCTGCTGCTCACCTGCCTGTTCCACTCGAGCCCTTGTGGCTGCTTTATTGGCACCTCCTCAGTCTCCTGAAGCCAGCATGCAGTGGCACTGCATTTTCTTTCAGTTTTATAAAAATGCAGTGAGAATAAATAAAATTGTGCCACCTTTGTGGTGACATAAAAGGATGTAGAAATCATTGTGGCTGTTTCTCTCCTCTCCTCCTGTCTTTCTTCTGTCTTTTCAGTCTCCTCTGACCTGACCTTCGTAACTGAAACTCCAGATGCTCGGTGTAAACTCTCCTTGGAAGAGGCCCCTGTGCCCTTCTCAGGGTCTGTGGCCAGGCCTCTCCTGCAGCCAGTTCTGGAGGAAGCAGGAATTTTACCTCCTCAACAAGTGCAGCAGAGAAGTAACTGAACAGCAGAGACCATTGAGTGCTGCACTTTGTCTGTCTGACAAGAATACAAGAACAATACAACAAGAAAACAAGAACAAGATTGCCCAGAAGGTGACACTGCTGCCCATTCATAAAGCCTTAGGCAAAGCTGTTCTCTCCTGGGGAGGGAGGTGAGAGCAGATGAGGGGCAGGAGATGGGAGCAGGAGATGAAGGGCAGGAGATGGGAGCAGGAGATGGGAGCAGGAGATGAGGGGCAGGAGATGGGAGCAGGAGGTGGGAGCAGGAGATGGGAGCAGGAGATGAGGGGCAGGAGATGAGGGGCAGGAGGTGAGGGGCAGGAGGTGGGAGCAGGAGATGGGAGCAGGAGATGGGAGCAGGAGATGAGGGGCAGGAGGTGAGGGGCAGGAGGTGAGGGGCAGGAGGTGGGAGCAGGAGATGGGAGCAGGAGATGGGAGCAGGAGATGAGGGGCAGGAGATGAGGGGCAGGAGGTGAGGGGCAGGAGGTGGGAGCAGGAGATGGGAGCAGGAGATGAGGGGCAGGAGATGAGGGGCAGGAGGTGAGGGGCAGGAGGTGGGAGCAGGAGATGGGAGGAGGAGATGAGGGGCAGGAGATGAGGGGCAGGAGGTGAGGGGCAGGAGGTGGGAGCAGGAGATGAGGGGCAGGAGGTGAGGGGCAGGAGGTGGGAGCAGGAGATGGGAGCAGGAGATGAGGGGCAGGAGGTGAGGGGCAGGAGGTGAGGGGCAGGAGATGAGGGGCAGGAGATGGGAGCAGGAGATGAGGGGCAAGAGATGAGGGGCAGGAGGTGGGAGCAGGAGATGAAGGGCAGGAGATGGGAGCAGGAGATGGGGGCAGGAGATGGGAGCAGGAGATGGGAGCAGGAGATGGGGGCAGGAGATGGGAGCAGGAGATGGGGGCAGGAGATGGGGGCAGGAGATGGGGGCAGGAGATGGGGGCAGGAGATGAGGGGCAGGAGGTGGGAGCAGGAGATGAAGGGCAGGAGATGGGAGCAGGAGATGAGGGACAGGAGATGGGAGCAGGAGATGAGGGGCAGGAGATGGGAGCAGGAGATGGGAGCAGGAGATGGGAGCAGGAGATGAGGGGCAGGAGATGAGGGGCAGGAGATGGGAGCAGGAGATGGGAGCAGGAGATGAGGGGCAGGAGATGGGAGCAGGAGATGGGAGCAGGAGATGAGGGGCAGGAGATGGGAGCAGGAGATGAGGAGCTGGGCAGTGATGCCTCCCAGCATCCCCATATTCCCAGTGGGTTCCAGCAGGTCTGTTCTCCCTCCTGCAAACGTCTCTGAAGCTGCCATGACCTCAGCACTGCTCAGGCCTCCCTCCCTTCAGGGACACTGTGCTCTCTAAGCACTGTCAGCATTGTTTTTAGGCCTTGAACTGCAAGCTGGTTGTGCACTGAAGTATAACTTTGTAATGCCTGGCCACCCTAAGAACACAATATTAAGTAATAATTGCATGGGATTCAATGGGAAAGTTACTTTCTGAAACACAATACCCAAGAAGGGTTTTGTGTGAATGGGAGTGTACATAAAAGGTGCTTAGTGAACAATCAGGCTGCTTTTTTGCCAGGATTTTTTTATTATTTTTTTGCCAAGCTATATAAAAGGTTCCTGTCCTGCTCTTTGCTGCATTAGAGCTTCCTGCATGCAGATATTCCTGCCCTGTGAAGCTGGCAGCAGTCACACCAGCCTGTCAGCAGCAGTGCCTCAGGAAGAGCTCAGACTCAGCTGCTCTCAGTGCTCAGGGTGCAACCCCAAGTGAGGGGAAGAGAAAAAAGCTGTGTAAATACAAATTGACAAAACTGATGAAACACTGCTGCTTTTTTTTTCCCTCCCAGAAGCTGCAGTGCTTTCTGAAAGTGCTAGAAATGAACTTGCAATGGCATGGAGACTCTCAGACTTCCTCTCTAGCTGCCTTTTTTTTTTTTTTTTAAGCACAGATACAAAGCTCTAACAAAAATCAAGGTCCATTGCTTGACCTTTCTCTGAAATGACCCTGAAACACACAGCTCCAGGAAAAGAGGTGCAGATGTGCACAAATGTGATGTGCAGTGGAACATTTGACAGTCCTTGGAGGGGTCAGGGTATATTCTGAAAGGTGCTGTTGAGTTTTTAGAGCACCTTTCAGTTTGCAAGATGTTTTTCACGAGGGCTTGAAGTCTGGAAAAGTATGTAGGTAGGTGTCATTATTTCTGAGTGCAGACTGGTACTGCAGTGTTTGTATTGTGGGAGGGGAGGTGTATTTTTAAAATTTTAAGATAACATCAAATGCTTGAGTTAGTAGCAGTGCACTTAAATGGTCAGAAAAGGCACCTGCTGACTTCTGTAATTGAGAAAAGACAGTTATAGGTAATAATCCAGTATTGCTCCAGGTGCCCACAGCTGTGCGTTCCAGCTGTCAGAAGAGGAAATGAGAAACATCATCAAAACCCTACAATTTGTGGGCTCTTGTATTACACAGGGCTGTTCCCAAGCTACCAGGGAAGTTTGGCATTGAAATCCATGTCAGGGCATTGCCAGGAGACAGAAAAGAAGAAAACCAGAGTGAGGTGCAGTACCAAGGTGCAGTGCCATGGTCATCACCTCAGGCACCTCCTTCCTCCTGATCCTCTGGCTCTTTCCAAGATCTGCCTCCCTCCCCTTCCTGTGCCTTCCAGCCTTCCCCCAGTGAAGGCATCTAAAAATACCATCTTTCAAATCTTCATTCTCAAAATCTGGTCTGTTCTTTTTTAGACTTTTATTTCACATAAAATCTCGAGTGCCTCCAGAATGAGGTATGATGTTTAACTGCAGACCAGTTTCCAGTCTTCAGAGTCTTTCCCCTTTACTAATACCATCAGTAATCTACTGAAATCAATGGGTTCTTGTGAATCAAAGGTGCCTTTTTTTTTTAGTGTGCCTGGAGGTGCAGTTCTCCCCACAAGGGGCTGCTGCCAAGTGGAGAGCAGGACAGGCTGGAGTGAATCCCAGCACAGGGTGGGAAGGTGGGAATGCAGTGCCTGACCCTGAGGGCTGAGGAGCAGGCAGCAGGACACTGCTGTCATCCACCACCCATGCAGGGCTTGCTTTGAAGTGACTGGGAGCCAAATTTTAAAATAAACAACTAATAATGGGTCAGACCCATTTGGAAGGTTGAAATGCTCAGACTGATGTGTCTCTTCAGCCTCCCTGGCACAGAAGCAGGGATCCCCTGGCACCCCAGCCCCTGGGATCAGGGGCTCCTTGGTGTGTTCCTGCTCCTCTTTCACCCTGAGTCTGATCCTCACGCCTGCCCAGGGCTGAAAGGAGACAGCAGGAGCCTTCCCTGGCACAAATTGCCATAAAGCTGATAAGAGCAGACCACAGAGGCTCTTCCTTTCACTTCACACTTCGTCAGGAAAGCTTTTTTCTCAGTGCAAAAGCAGTCAGAGCCCAGGAGTTACTGAGCAAAGAGAATGGAGATCAAAGGCATCTCTGCTGTGCAGCATCACCTACAGATCTGAAACTTGCCTCTCTGCCTCCCTCACTGCTTCAGTAGGATGGGTTATTTAACACTGCATTTAATCCTCTCTTAAGAGATCACTAGGTTTAGTTCAAGTCTAAGATCTGCCATTGGAAGGGTTGTGGTCAGTGGGACCTGCCCTGAACCCATCACCTGTGCTGCTCAGCCATCACACACTGCCTTTAGCCACAAAAAGGAAGGTACTTTTTCAACACCAGAACAAAAAGAAAATGTCATGTATGGATGGTGATTACTTTTTATTCCAAAAAGACATAGAACTGTGTCTAAATTGTGTTCCAGAAATGCAAGTGAAGCAGATGCACAAAGCAAGTGCAGTTTGTTCTTTGGGGTGGGAAGGGAATAGGTGCTGTGATGGGAAGAAGGAAGTTCTCTCTCCTCTGAGGAGTTGTCAAGCTCTGATAAATCCACTTCCCTTTAAAGAGTTCTTAGCACTTTCAGCTCATAGGAAGAAAATACTACACTGAGGATGAGATACAGGGAATGAACTCCCTCCACTTTATGAAAATAAGAAAAACCTGCAGAGAGGCTTTGTGAGCAGTAAACACCTCAGAATGGGGTAGACATGAACAAAGGGGCAGATATTACCAGCTAGCAGGCCCATGCAGAAATGAGCTCTGTAAACTATCCCAGCTCGGTTTCTTAGAACCAGTGAAACAAGAACAATGCATAGACCTGCAAGATAAATATAGTCCCTTACTAAAAATGTCACATCCTCTCTAGCCTCACCAGTCAGTCCCAATGGATGAAAACAGTTTGTTCCAGCTGTTAGCATCCTGCTCAGGCACTGACTGCTTTCCCCAAAACACAGGCTGAGAATAAAGGCTTGGTAATTAATTACACCAAGAAATTATTTCAGTGGAATTGAACTGCTCAGTTGTCCCCTAAACATAAAAGGGTTTTTTTGATACATGTGTTTGAGGGTTGAATGACCTCTCATAGGAGTAATTACCAATTAATAATTATAGGAGCCATATCAGTCAAGTGTAATGATGATTTTTTCTGTTCAGGTGGTCCCCAAGAACCTATGGTAGCAGCAAACAAGGAAATCCACAGAGCTGAAATTTAATGAGGCAAATGCATTGATTACCTTTGCAGGAAGCTACATCTGCCTTTAGATGCATCTGGGGGAAAAGAATCCATTTATTTTCAGTGCTGTGTGAGTGGGAATGTCAGTCTCTTGATTTGGAATTATAAGTTAAAAAAATCTTTGTGATCTGCTGCTCAGTCTGTGCTGACCGAAAGCATCCCTGAGCTTTTGGAAGGCAGAGATTTGTGTCCAGGAGGAAAGGCTGGTCAGAGCAGCCCAGGTGCAAACTGGCACATAATAATGTGTAATTCAGCATCCTGCCTACTTTTGTTACTTCAGGCTAATTTGATTGAAGCAGCAGCCAGTTCCCATGCAAGGCAGTGAAACAGGAGGGACTGGAGCCTCTTTTTGGAGGTGACCAACCCCCAGTACAGCAACTGAAAATGGTCTTGAGCTTCTCCATGGCTCCCTCACCATCCACTTATACAAACACAGTCCAGGAGTGTAGGACAGCACCCTGGTACCTGCCTGGTTTAAGTGAAAATGCATTTTCTTCAGTTGTTTTCCCGTTGTGAAACTTTCTATTTTGAACCATATTCTAAAGGTATTTCAATTGAGTGTGGAAAAAATGCCATTTTTCATAATTTACTAGAGTTAGGAAACATTATGGAGATAAAAGAAATCTATGGGAGTTATCTGTCCTATTACTCTCTAAAACAGCTGCCACGCTGGAAAACTGGAACCAGACACTTCCAGAAGTCACAGAACAATTAATTCTTGGCCCTTTTCTATCCATCAGCAGCAGACTTTATTCTTTCAACTCCAAGATTATACATGCTGAGTTACTTCAGGCTGTCTGAGCACTGATTTGGGTTTCAAATGAGAGCTGTCACAGCTGAAAGCTCAGAGCTCTGCTTGCTTGGCAACACCCCACTCTATTTTCAGAATTATGTTGTCAGAGCTGTTTACAATCCAGAGCAAATTACTGACTTGGAGAGGTGCAAATCCACGCAGCGCTCCGGAAAAGCGATTTCACACACGTGGAAATAAACACCCTTACTTCAGATTTATTCTGTGCTCAACAACAAAAATCATTTGGCCCAATGAGAAATAAAAAAAGTAGGATGCTGAAGCTATGCCAGCAGCAGCAGCAGCCCTGACAGAAATACACAGGGAAAATAACACTTCAAAGCTGCTCAGCTGCCTACGGCTCTGCTGTTCCATGCAAATAATTTCGAGTTTTCCCTCTACTTTAGGTGCTGTCATTTATCATCTTTATCTGCTATATTGCATCTCTAGCAGCTTCTTTCATGATGGCACCACTCCTAGAGTTTCTGCTGGCACTGTTTCTTTTTTTTGCCTACGCCTCCAGGCTTAATGAGAAGTTTAAAGGAGTCCACTGGCCTTTGGCGGTAAGTGAGATGTGCAACAGAAACCTTCAGATTTAATTGTGCAGTGAGAGGGGAGGGAAGGTGGCTGGGCAGGAGTTCAGGGTGACTGGAACAGTTTTACTGCCCTCTCAGAAACTTGTCCCTGCTGCCTCTGCTTCAGAAGGTCCCAGAGCACTCTAAGCTGTGCTCTGCTCTGCACGGCAGCTTTTTGAGTGCTGACACAGGGCATGGCTTTATCAAAGCACAGATTGTATGCCCAATTCCAGGCAGATGGCTTAGGGCCAGCATCAGCCCAAGTCTGCCTGCTGGGGGCTCCTTACTGCCACCCTTGCAGAGGGGGAAGCAGGTGTGTTGTTGATAGTGGGCAGACTTTGTCAGGCTGTGATTGAATTCTCGGGCAGAGTTACACCCACAGACAATCTGAGCTGCTCTGGGAAGGGGCAGCTCTGGCCGGTTCATGCTCACAAAGGAGCCCAGTGGCTGCTGGGGCAGTGCTGGGGCTGCAGGAGAGCCCTGGCCACTGGATGGCCCTGCAGTCTCAAATATCACTGCAAAGGGAGCAGCTGCCTTTACTAATACTTCAAAAAACCCTGCTGATCTCATCAATCTCGATTCTCTTTTGGTACCATCAGTAGTTCATTGCACTGAGATTTGAATTTGAGCTCTCAGTGTATAAAAATAACTTCAGCAAGGCCACTGGTGGATAAAACAATATCAGTGACTTTGGCTATGACTGTGCACAGCTCTGAGCTGGTAATCTCTGTTCCATCATTTTCCCATTTTCTACATGCATCTGGTTCCAGAACTAAGACAAAAAAGGCACTTGTGTGTTTGTTATGGCCATTACCATAACATATTGCAGGCACACAGGGTAGATAACTGACCTTGTCCTGACTTCAGAGGAGTCAGGTTTCTTGCAGGATTTGTGCTTTGAGACAAATCTTACTCCTCCATGTGTTCTGGAAAAGCAGAAGAGCTAATTGTGAACAGAGCTGAGGGTGCCATTGTTGCAGCCCTCATGATTTGGACATACCCTGGACACAGCTCTGTGTTTAGAGCTCACTGCAGAGATGTCCCTGCTGGTGTGACAGGGCACAGCCCAGCAGGACAAGTCCCAGGGGTCACACCAGGCACGGGCTCCCGGGGCAGGCTGGTGGACATGAGAAGTACAAACCATTCCAGCACTGAACCAAGGGTTTGGTTCCTGAATGAGGAGTTGCACAGACAGCTCTCCCTGGAGATCACCACACAGCCCTGCACCCACAGAGAGACAGGCACCTGTTCCCACAGAGCTGGGACCTCCTGAGCCTCTGGGGCCACAGCAGTTCTGCTCAAACTTGAGGTTTTTAAGGCATTTCAAATGATCTTTCCATTAAAGCCCTTGCTGTGCTCCAAGGCAAACACCCCACACAGCCCTCCCCAGGCTGAAGGAGGGTCTGCCTGACACAGGCAGGGTGGCAGCAGGATTTATCCAGCATCTTTACAAGCAGAAGTTTCTGCCAAGGTTCAGCTCTTCTCTTATTTAGAACTATTTCACAGATGAGCAGTTCCTCCTGTACAGCAAACCAGGCTGTGCTCACACGCCAGCAAAGGCACTGATGCAACAGCAGAGGGGCTGAGTGTTGGTTCCCAGGATGGGTTTAGAGGAAATCCTTGACCAGTCTGAGAGGGCACCGTTGTTTCTTCCCCAGGATTTCGTGCGCTGTGTCACCGCTGCCATCATTTACTTTGCCATTTCCATTGCTGCTGTCTCCAAGTACGGCGATGGAGCATCGAAAGCAGCAGGGGTGAGTAGGCATCAGCTTTCCACCTAGGTGCTGTGCTGAACTGAGTGCACTTCAGTGCATGGATGCACTTATAAACAGTTCAAATATCACCCCACTGCAAGTCATAGACGTTTCTTCAATTAACTGAGAATTAATTTGCCTAAAGCAAAGAAGAAATGGTCACTTATTCAGAAAAACATGTCTCGAAGTAATGAATAGATTTTCACCCTAACAGAGCTGCTCAGTGTTAACTGTACCCTTAGGGAAGGCACCTATTCTGCTTTTTAATTTTACTAGTTGCTCCTGCAAGGAGTGTCAAGATCCTTGAATGAAGAGAATAATAATAATAATAATAATAATAATAATAATAATTATTATTATTATTATTATTATTATTATTATTATTATTATTAAAAAAAAACTCAAACCTGTAACTGCTTGGGCCAGTCTAAATTAAGTAATTTCAACCTCCTGCTTCTCCTGCTTAGTTTTAGTTGGATGAGTTGAAACAAGAGCAGTGTCATTTTACCCTCCTGCACAAGGACTGCCCAGGAAAGAGCCTTCACCCATCAGCATTTTGAAATACAGAAATACAATACAGCCCCTGCATCTGCAACTTGACTCTAAGCATCAATAATGTATGCAACATAAATAAAATTTGCATAACAATTTTTAAGCTTGGGAAGATCAGTGCCCAGTGGTGTGGGCCAGCAGCCCTTCCCAAACCATCCCACAATACAAACCCAAACCTTGTTTAATCTTTGTCCCTGCAGTGAGCAATGGAGTGTGTTCAGCCCTGGCTCCTAGACCAGCACCCAGCTTGGCACAACTCTGCTGCTCTGTCACTGGAGAGAGAATTCCAGAATCATTTAATCTGTCTAGTTCACTCAGCAATAGACACATCTCCTTGCAAACAAGTGGAAAATGATTTCCCAAGAAATGGAGGTGATTCCTTGGTGGCAGAGGTGCCCTGGGAGTGTGGAGGTGCAGGAGGTGCTGATGTCCAGAATGTGCCCAGAGCCCAAGAGGGCTGCAGCCTGGGGCAGGGATAAAGACACCCCTGGTCACTTGTCAGGCTCCCAGAGCAGCTGTAATTCAGGTGACACCAATGTGTCACAAACCATTTCTCCTCCCTGCCTTTTTGGAAAGGCACAGGCCAAAAACACCATGGAGTTTTTGCTGTGTGGGTTTGGTTGGGTTTGGTTTGTCCCTGACAGTCTGGAGCTGTTGTTAAGGACAGCATTATTTTGCCCTTTCAGGTGTTTGGGTTTGCAGCCACCATCGTGTTTGCCATTGATTTCTACATCACCTTCAATGACCTGGTCACTTTCCTCAAGCAAGGCGGCTCCGATTCCCCCGAGGGGCACAAGACAGAAGGTGGGTGAAATTCCCTGCTTGTCACACGAGCTGCAGGGTGAGATTTCCCTCTCCATTTCACCCTTTGCAGGGAGCAGGAGCTCTTGCTCAGTAAGAGCAGTTTCTATTCTTGGTTTGTCTGCCACAGCTCTGCTCGGTTAGGAAGCTGCAAATGGAATTCCAGTGATTTATGAAGATAACCTGCAAGCCAGGAATGTGAAGTTTCTCAGAGTTTCACATCTCACTTTGAAAAGCCCTAGATCCAATTTTAGAAATCACCATGTAGTACAGATTTTCTTTCCCTATTAAAATGTCTTGTTGTAAAAACAAGGAAACTTCTACCTTTTTTTCTTTGTAACTTATAATTAACATCCATTAATCCACAGCTTTTTGTGTCCAAATAGTGCTTTTCTCTTTATCATTTCCTTATCATGATTACCTCTTATCATCTTTGACCATCTGTGGGCAAATGACCTTAAAATCCAAGGGTCTAACAGCATAAAATTAACAAGGTTGCTATCAATTTTTTTTCTATTCTACTTCAGATCAGACAGATCCACTTAGGAGAAGATAAAAAGAAGGTGTTGGGTGTTCAAAGTCAGTTCAGGCCAGGACAGGGGTAGTCGTTCTGTAGTTTTCAGGAGCCCAAATGGGGCATCATGTCCCTGTTACTCCTTATTGCACCCACATGGATTAAGAAGACTGCTCCACACTTAAAAACAAATAAAAAATATCCCCAAACACCTCATCTAAAACCCCTGAAAAGCCAAACACCCAAGGTGTGTATGGAATCCTAGGAGGGGAACAGCAGCACTGACTGTCTCATCTGGGGATTTTAGTAGACTGTTAAGTGTTTTTTCAAGCTTTAGGCTGAAAAGAAAGACGAAGGGAAAAAAGAATAAAAGGAACAAGAAATAGACTGTAAAAGCTAAAACCTGAACTGCCCTCAGAAGATGATCAGGTGGCAAGGGTGCAGAATTAGGATACAGATAGGATCTAATTCCCCTGGAGATGGAGGCACAAATACATAAACTCCCAGAAGTGCAGTCACACAGATTTGTGTTGTTATTTGTGGCCATGCAAGGAGGACTGAGCCCTGCAGCCCCAACTTGTGTTTACTCAGGGGCTCCTGAGTGCTGAGGCCAGAAGGATGGAGCTCTGTGGGCCTGCTGGGGTTGCTCAGCATCTCAGAGGTGCACACAGCAGTGCCCAGAGCAGCAAGGATGCCAGCAAGGCCTCTCAGCAGCATCTCCCAGCTCCTTCAAACACCATTTCAGGTGCCACCACCTCAGCAAGAGCTGTCATTTCACAGAGGTGTTCATTCCAGCCCTGCTGTGTCCCTTGAGGCACACCCTGTCAGCACAGCCTCTCTGTCCCAGCCAGAGCCACAGCTGGGGGATTTCCAGTTTGCATTTTCACTCTTGTTCCTTGTTTCACCCCTCAGATGAGGACTCCGACTCTGACTCAGACTGAAGAACCAAACACCAACCAAGCGTGAAGGGAAGATGATCAAGCACTTTCCTCTTTGCTGAATGCACTGCCAATTGAAATATCCCCTCATTTCAGCCCCTTTCCACTTCACTGTTTATGGAATCATCAGAGCACAGACAGGGCAGTGATGTGGAAAAGGAGACTACTCCCAGTGCCATTGAACACTCCTTGGCAACTACAGATCCTACAGCAGATCTGTGCAAACAACACAGCTCAATTCTCTGTTGCCCCTCCCCACCCAGCACATCCATGTCCCAAGTAAGTGGGAACAGCATTTGTAACATTTACAGCTTTTAATGTGCTTTCATCATTCCAAACCTTTAACACTTAGAGCTTTTATACTTCTTGACATGCCAAAGAGGAGAGGTTTGGATGCCTGTTTGTATTTTTCTTGATTAATTAACAGTATTTCTTTATCCAGTCTGAATACTCCCAAGCACTGAGGGCAAGGAGTGCAGTTAACATTGGTTTCAGTGCCTTTGTATCTCCTGCCTGTCTGTGACAAGGAAAAGTGACAACTGGAAATCTGCAGCAAGAACAAACCTCAAAGTGTAATGGTGCTGCAGGGCAGCTGGCTCATCAAACCCTCAGTATCCCTTGTTTTAAGCTGCTTGCATGGAGTCACATCCCCTCTGCTGCAATTCCACCCCAGGGTGGGGTGAGCAGGTGAGGCAGCTCTGGGCAGCCCTGTCCTGTTTTTGTGGAGGCCCTGGGAGTGTTTGCACAGCCAGGGAAGGCAGGCTTGGCAAATACCTCCAGCAGCACCTGCCTGGAGGAACCTGCAGGAGTTTGTGCCCCAGGCAGCAGTGCTGATGTCCTGCTCTGTGCCATGGCCACTGCTGCTGCCACACTGAATGCACCCAGGCCCCAGGAGGGCAGTGCTCCCTCCCCACTGTGAAAAGGCCAAGAAACCAACCCCAAACTACAGAATGTCTGCAATGAATTCATCTCCCCAGCCCCCTTTTTCAGTGTGGATGGGTGGGGTGGGTTGGTTTTTCTCCCCTGGAAGGATGTGATTTATCTTGTGGTGTATTCCAGGGAAAAAGCCCTCAGAATGTACAAGCTGTTTTCACAGGTAGCACAACCTCCCCTGGAATATCTGTGTCCATTTATAAACCCTTGGGAATGCTTGGGAAGAGCGTGGCACACTCCTCACAGGTGGCATCACACAGGTCTGTGGCAAAGAAACCTGCATGGATGTTTTAAAAATGAATACAGTACCAGAACAGGTGTGATTAAAATGAGAGCAGATGGTACTAACAGAGTAAGTGAAAACCAGGGCTGAAACAATGAAAGCAGATTTCCTTTGGAATAAAATCAGCACCTGGGCTCCAGGTCCCTGTGGCAGCTGCCAGCAGGACAGGGGAGCTGGCAGGGACCAGGGCTGCTGCTCAGGCTCAGAGCTGTCCAGCAGGCACTCCTACATCTCCTGCTTCTGACCACTGACAGAGTCAGTGCAAAACAAGTGGTTGCTTCTAAATGGGACAGACAATCTCTGACTGATGAGGAAGATTTCTTTGAACCTTTTCCTGTATGATACCCCGTGTTTCTCTCCCTTCTCTTGTCATATTTTACTGGCACACACTGTGATGTTCAGGGGACCTGGGCTCATTTTTGTACTTGTTTTGTATTTCTCTTTTTTTTAAGTAAAAAAATGTACTGCATGTCACAGCTGGAGACATGGTTAATATTTAGAACCATGCTGGATTAAACTTCTTTTAATAGAAGTGTTGGGTGTCTTTACTTACTTGGAGACCTGATTTTGCCTGCTTACCTGATTTGGGTGCTTTGCCTCTGCCCAGCACAAGGGACTGTGGCTCCAGGAATCCTGAATCTGTACTGGGGAAGGGGCACAGCTCAGAGCCAGCCCTGGGGACCAGCCACAGGTCAAACCTCTTCCTTAGGGCATGAGATGAAAAAATTTAACCAGGAATTTGTTCTAACTATTGAGTAGACATTGTGGATTCAGTGCTCTCTCTTGGCAACCAATAACCCTGTAAACAGCAAAGTCCCCTTTGGGTTCATCCTTACACACCCAAAATATACTGAGGTTTTCTGGTCATTTGTTCCATGTTGGTGTAAAGTAAACAGGCAGCAAACAAAATGTTCATGAGTTACTTCAGGACTGCTTTAGCAGCTTGCAGTGAATGCCTGCCCAGAGAATTTCCTTACAGGCTTTTAGTCCTTGATGGCTCAGATTATTTCAAAGCAGTTTGTTCCCAGGGCCAAGCACTTCTGTAAGATCCCAGCTTTTTGTTAAAAAATATCTGTTCCCATGACTGAAAGAAAACATGGTTCTGTATCTTAGGGATGTCATTTCAGAAAATTAGATTTAAAATTATTTCTTCAAAGCCAGTTTGAATTGGGGTGGAAGGGGCTGACTCAGTCTTCTGCCCATACTCTGCCACAAATACTGCACAAGTTCAGGCTCTGGGGCACATGAAGGAAAAGTCAGCTTGGCTTTTTGGGTTTTTTATTTGTTTGTTTGTTTTTCCTCTACTGACAACATCAAAAGGGTGCTGGGAGCACTCTGCAATTCAGGAGACAAGCACAACACCCCACCTGCAGTGTGGAGCCCAACTGAGTGCTGATGGCCTCCTCAGACACCTCTTTGCAATCACAATCACTCGTGTCCCGTGGAGGAGCTGCTTCCAAAGCCCCCAGAGCCCAATCCCTGCCCTCACTGCAGCACCTGGAGCTCCTGGGTCTGCCTGAGGAGGAGTCTCCAACCCCAGGTGTGGATGAATCCCTGTAGGATCAATGCCAGAAGTTCCATGAGCTCAAAGCCACGGACAGGAAGGGAAAGTGGCACCTCAGGTGAGTTCACACAGCTCTCACCTGCCTGGAGGGCTCTCTCCCTCCTACCAAGCTTTTCCATTTACCTGTGGACTCATTCAGACTTGTGCAGTGATTTTTGGAAAGGTGACACTAAAGAGTTCAAAAGACCTTTCCAAGGAATTCAAATACCTTTCCAAGTAGCTGGTTTAGATTCTGACTGAAGTAGGAGGCTCTGTTATCCTTTGAACACTGTCCATTACCTAACTGTTGCTTTTCACTTGATGCTGTTTGAAGTTCCTCAAGTCTTCAGTTTCCATCTGGCAGAGTCACTCCCAGGACACCAGGGAAGAGCAGAGCACCTCAGCTGCTGTGGTGGTGGAGAGCAGCTTGCTGTGCTGGAAAGCAGAGCACAGCTGGATGCTCCTGGCTCCACTCATTGTCCTTCTGAGGAAGTTCATTGGGCACAGTTCTGGTCAGAAATAATAAATCATTGAGTGGCTTCACTCCAGATTTGCACCAGGATACAAACAGCCCAAATGCCACATGTGCAGGGCAGCCCCACCTGGCCCTCCTTTAATCCTCAGAGAGGATGCATCAAGGAAGCACAGGAAATTTAGGTAAGCACTGAGAATGTAAATCTCAAGCATTCCAAAATGCTTGAGACACCTTTTTGCGTGGAGTATTGGCTTAAAAGCATCTTTAAATATCAGGAATAAATAAACAGGAGTGCATCAACAAATCCACACTGCAACACAGACAGTCACCCTAGGACACTCCTTTACTGGGAGAATTCAGTGTTCAGTGTTCTGTAAAGCTTCCAGGCCAGAAAGTAAAACAGTGCTACCCAGAAAATTTAAAATTTAAGTGTGGTTTTGTTTGGGGCTCTGGTGAGGGAGTTTGGATGGAGGTTGGGGTTGTTAGGTTTTTTTTTGGTTGGTGGGATTTGGTTTTGGTTTGGTTTTTTTATTGCTATTGCTTTTGTGGGGTTTTGTTGATTGTTTGGTTTTGATTTTTTTTTAAATAAGTCAAATTTTAAATCCACTTCCGTGAAGAGGAAAATAGATTCCAATGTTAATTTTCACCAGGAAATACTTGTCCTTTTCTTTTATGGATTTTGGACACAGCTCATCACATTTTGTCAGCCTGATCCATGAATAAATTAATTACAGTCTTCCTGGGAGACTGAAGGAAGATCCAGTAACTAAAAGTCAGACAATTTTTGTTTATTTTATTTATTTTTTTGAAATCTGACAGCTGATGAAGCTTCTCCTGCCCCAGGAGCACCATGGATGCCACCCTGGGTAATGCACAGTGCTGCTGACATCCCCACACAGGGAAAATGAACTGGCCCCTTGTAAGAGCCTCTGGCTCCTCAGGGAATCCTTCCCTTGTGCCACCCCCTGTGTCCCCCTCCCCAGTGTTGGGAGTGCTGCAGCCACATTCCCACATTCCCAAATCCCAGACTCGCCCATCCCTGGTGCCTCTCCACAGTTCTCACCTGCACTGACTCAGTGCCTCCACCTCGTGCCTGAAGCACCTGGAAACCAAAACCCCCCCAGCATCACTTGCAGCCCCAGCCCGAGAGGCAGCAGAGCGTTCCCCACTCCCTGGGGCACTTCAGCCCCAAACTCCCTTTCCAGCCCCAAAAGGGCAGCTGCAGACCCCAGGATGGAGCACGGCAGTCCATGGCAGCACACCAGAACTGCTCCAAGAGCAATCCCACCCCCAGCCTGAGAGCAGTTCCACTTCCCTCTGCTCCATCGTTCCCTCTGCTCCACTGCCTCTCCCCAAGGCTCTCCCCTGGCTTCTCCTGCCCCCAGGAGGGTCCCAGGGACAGCCCCAGCCAGGAATGCCATGGTGGGAGTTTCCCCACATACACAAAGTGCCTTTGGCAGCTGCCTGGCTTTGTTTTGAGCCCAGGACCCCCCCAAGCCCCTGGCAGGGCTCGCTCTCCTCCAGTGGGGTCAGGCAGAGAATGGGGAGGGGAAAAGTGAGAAAACTCCTGTGGAGGATAAAGACAATTTCACGGGGAAAGCAAAAGCTGTGCACGCAAGCAAAGCAAAACAAGGAATCAATTCCCATGGGCAGGCACGTGTTCAGCACCTCCCACATCCCGTGGAAGGGTGACTTGGGAAGACAAACTCCATCACTCCAAACCCCTTCCTCCTTCCACCTTCATATGCTGATGCCATAAGGCGTGGGATGCCCCTGTGGTCAGCTGGGGCCATCTGTCCTGGCTGTGTCCCCTCAGCCTCCCAGGCACCCCCAGCCCACAAGGGGCAGGAAAAGCCTTTGCTCAGCATTAACAAAAACACCTCTGAATTACCAACACACATCCAAAACAGCTCCACACCAGCCACTGGAAGAAAATTACCCCAGCCCAGGCCATGTTCAGAGATGAAGACACTCTTTTAGTACTTTAATATGTCCATTTATTAAACAGGAAGTCCTTCACAAATGATTCCGTACTATATTGATTGGGATAAGTGTTAGAAAACTTCCATTTCTCCTACATACAAAAATACAGACTTTTACCACTATGAAGAATGATCAGAAGAGTACCATGAAAACCCAGAGAGTTCAAATCTTCCAGTACCAGAAAGAAAAGACATGAAAGACAACTAAATAAAAAAAAATTTACAAAAAGTATTGTGCCCATATACAAAAGACTGGAAAAGCAAAATGACATTTAAAACTGATAAATACACCATTTAAATTATGCTCCAACAGCATGGATTTTAAAACCAAGACTGCTTTGTGTATTGCAAGACTTCACAATTCTTCAGCTTGTGTTTTTTGATTAGCACAGACACCAAAGAAAGAACAACTGAAAGATGGTTACTGGTGTAGAAACAAGGAGCTACACAAGAAGGTTGTGTTTGTAGAGTACCTGCCTTTGAGCTTGCTCAGGCATTCCCAGGGCTCCCTTCCCAGGCAGGGCTGGCAGCTGCAGCTGTGCCAGCAGGGAGTTCAGCTGTGGGCACCACCTCGGCTGGAGCAGCTGCTGCAGCCCCAGGCTCTGCAGGAGCATGGGAATCCTCCAGGGCTGTGAGCTGGCTCCGGGGAACGTGCTGCCTGCTGGAACCCCGCAGTCCTGGGCAGGCTCTGGTGCCAGGGCAGGACACAGCTGGGTGCTGCCCTGGCACCACTCAGAGATGCACCAAGGGTTCTGTACTCCAGAGTACCAAGGGTATTGCACAGCAGACTTGTGCTCATGAAAAAAGGAAAATTGCATCCCCTTTGCTCAGCCTGAATAGAATTCTAACCTGGTGTTTCCATAATTCCTCTGAGCTGTTTACAATTACAAATCTGTCGATACAGCACCTGTAACCCAGAGAGGTGAAGTCTTTTGGTCAGGCCTGGATGCTCCCTCCTCAGAAGCTGTAAATTATAAATTATGAGCTAAATTTGGAATGTTTGGATTGGGCTGCAGTCGGTCTAGAGGAGCCAGGTCAGCCCTGAGGACACAGACACCCAACCCTGAGCATCCCTCACAAGGGCCAAGGAACAGAACCTGGAGCACCAGGAATGTGCTCAGGGGCAGAGCAAAGGAGACACAAGCTGTGGCTCCCCAGGGATCAGATCCAGTGCACATGGAGGGAAGGCAGTGACACAGCAGCCACAAACCTGGTTCTGGTGGGAACAAAGCACAGCGAGGCCAGAGCTGTGTCAGTGACTCACATTACAAAAATAGTGTTTGCTGGATTCATAAATTTACACCTCTATTCCTGTGAATGACAAGTGTTAGTACCACACATGGAAGGCACCCTAGGTGAAGCAGTTTTTCGGTATTTGTTTACAATTCTGTGAAAAGACATACAAAGTGTCAACTTCCAAATCAAATTTGAGCATTATCATGAGAAATAAATACATACTTTACTATTTTATTGTGGGTTCCTGAACCCTTACAAACTTCAACATATACAAATAGCTTCAAAATGACACTAACACAAAAGAGAGTAAGTCTAGGCAGATACAATGATTACCTAAGTCATTCGTCCTATTATGTCATAAATGTTGTGTCTTAAGTATAGAAGTCATTTTAAAATGCAATAAATTGGCCACAATATATATTTCAAAATATTTTCTTACTCCAGGACTGTGATGTATGAGTTAAAGCTGGATGAGCTGTAGTGCTAAGAGACTCTCCCTCCACAAGATCCAACAATAGAAACTGGTAAACATTCAAGATTAAAGTAGAAACAGTAGAAAAATGAAGGTAGCAATTGTTGTAATAAAAGGGTGCTAGCCAGGACCACTTTAACCTGCAGACATCAGGATAGCTGGAACATCACTAAAAATATTAGACAACACAACTTTTGGGATTAAAAGGGTAGCAAAAGTGATAAATCAGCCTAGTTAAGGGAGGATGTTTTCTTTCAGACACATGAAGGTTTTAATTAAATAGGTCTATTGAGACATTTGTCCGAAGCAAAACAATACAATACCCTGAAATTTCCTGTGCTCTAGACAATAGCCTGTGACAGTCAGAAGAGGCAGATGCTCATATTCCATTCTGTTACTCACATCCAGATGTTATTAAAATAGCTGCAGGGACCAGCCCCAATCAAAAAATAAGATACTCTGTAAAACAATCTGGCTATTGCCTCTTAAATGCTCCCACGTCCTCTTTGTGAAGCCATGAAGAAAGTTCCCATAACCTTCCATAAATGCTAACTGACTTTTTAAAGTTTCACCCATGAAGTCCATGGGATACAGATAAAACCTTCATAGTAAACACAAAGCTCTATGTTATAAATATGTCAATCAAGGTAACTATGTATATTGTATATAAAATTAAATATCTTCTGTTTGCCAAGTATAATTTAAAAAGGAATATCTGTGGCTAGTTATAAAAAAATATTTATTAACCCATAGAGATTAAAAGGCAATTTCACTAACTAGTCCATCCAGCACATAAAAAAGAGCTGCACTGGGATTCTGGATAGGTAATTTATCTAATCACATTCCTATGATAAATAGACAACTTTCATTTCTGGGCATATATAAGAACACTTTTGAAAGCTGCATATCCCAAAAGAAAATTAGATTGGGTTGTATACTCTAAATTAAAGGCTACCAAAAATCACAGTGTAAGTAGATTTTTTTAAGATTATTTTTAGCATACAAATGGTTAAATTATAGACAGATTTTTAAAATACAACCCAAAAAAAAAAAAAAAAGACCAAAACAAGGGAACCCTTTCAAGTTGGACAGCACCACTCTGACTAGGTCAAGCAGATCTATGAAGGTGGCCAAGTGGCTGACAGGGAAAATAAAAATAATATACCAGGAAAACCCTCTAAAATGTCATTCAGAGATTTCCTGAGTATGTGTATAAATTCATTTTAACCAATCCCTCTGTCAAAATAAAGAGAGGAACAGGGCATAATTTCTGCAAAGTATAATTTCTACAAAGTTCCATGCATTTTTGTACTGATTTTAGGATCAAGCTTAAAATGCTTTTGTTGCCATTAAAACACACAGGACACCTGTAGCTGCACAGTCATTCTGAGCTTTGCTGGCCCTCCAGCCAATGCACAATCCATCATTTCATGCTACAAGCAGCACAAGCCAATGCCTGATTCCCAGACGTGCCCCTGCTTCCCTCCTGCCCGCGGGACTGAGCCGGGCCCAGCCTGGATCCCCTCTGGAAGCTGAGCCCGGGCAATCCCAGCCCTTCCCAGCCCCCCGAGATCCCCGTGGCTGCTGTGGCCACTGGGGGTTCTGACTGCTCATGTCTCACTGCGAAAGCTCTGGATTGCCAAGGGTCCTTCTCACATCTCCAACCCCTTATCAGACTGTGCCTTATCATTATCCTCACTGCCACTGAAGGGTTTTGGCTCCAGAGCTTGCACAACAGTTCTGCTCTTCCTCCTCCTCCAAGCTGATCAGTATCCCAGCTGAGTAGGAGAAACAATATTACTTCCTACACTATCTGAACTGCTACTAAGTTTGTTCTCATTTTTTAACTATGCCCTAAAACCATTATTCTTGCTTATTTTAGATTTTTGGTGAGATTTTTTTCCCTCGTGAACGAAAACAAGTAGAAATTATTACAACATGACATGAGACAAGAAAATAACAGATACAGAAAGAGGCCTAAGGAAGAGGGAGGAAGAAGGAATTGCATTAATAAAGCCACAGATTGGGTAACAATTTGCTGTGCCTGCACATCCCCAGAAGAGTGGTGAGGTGACCAAATTCATTTAGGGACCTTAAAGCTCATGAAAAGCTGGTGTGTAACTGAGCCAGAACAGTCCAGGGCAGCAGATCCTCTCTCTGCTGTGTGCACAGCACTCCATGAACCTCTGGCTCTGCCCTGGTGGGATGGGACAATCAGCACATGGACAGAAATTCACAGGGGGAACATAAACTGCTACCCAGGGAGGAGTGGGAACCTCTCCCTCCCCTTTCTGGGAGCAGCAATGGAATCCAGAGAGCTGAAACAATGCCAGAGCGTGCCATGAGACCAGAGTGACCAACAAACCCTGGGAAGTGTTTGTCACAACAGTGACAAAGCCAAGCAAAGAGCAGCACGCTGCTCCTTTATCCCATGGAAAGCCACCTTAAAGGGAAAGGTGAGCAGCTGCTGCCAAGGCACAGACCTGTGCTGATGCTGTGCTCCTGAATGAGTGAGCAGCAATCTCAGCTCCTTGGGGCCAGTGCCTGTCTCAGAAGGCACAGGGAGGTCACTCCAGGAATCTCAGAGCAGCCCCAGCATTCCACAGGCCCACAGAAACAACACCCAGCCAGCAGGAAAGGGAAGAGCACCACAGCTGACACCAAGGGATATTGGACACATTCCGATCTTCCTGGCACTGCACAGACCAACAGCAAGAATTAAATATTAAAGCATTTGATCCGTGAGGCACGAATATTCCAGATGAAAGGAAAAGGGGGAAAGAAGAAGGGATTGGCTTTACTCAGACACGTGAGTGAGTTCCCCTGTGGCTTCAGGAGCTCCTGCTGGGGCTGCTTGCACAGCTCAAGGACGTGGCACCAAGCCCAGCTGAGCAGGAGAGGCAAAGAGGCTCCTGCAGCACTGACAGCAGCCCCAGGCAGAGCTCACTGTGTAACACACACTGGGGTGTCTGCACAGGGGCACAATTCAGTCATTTCTACACCCAGAAATACACACAAACTCCCTCTGACCAAAGGGCACCCATCCAAACCCTCACTGTTTCAAGCATCCTGTTCCTACCAACCTCAACTGTTTGCTTTCATTTAGTTCTATTTACAGTGGGGTTTGAGTCCCTTTATGGAGCTAAACAGCACCCTTAAGGACAAAAAGAAATTATCCCCGTGTGCTAGCAATTACAAGCAAGACTAACTGGCTGAGAGAAGCAATTTAATCTCTAAGCAAGTTTAAAAAAAATTAAACTTTCTACCCTCTTCTCTTCCTCAAGGGTGTTTTGTGTGACTGCAGTTTAAGTAACAGTCTTTAAGAAGTACCTCTCCAATATACTGTGTAAAATTAACTCAGGGGAAATGGATACATCAAATGATCTTAATATTTCAAATGTAGTTGTCTCTCACAGCTACTTTATTTCCCTTCTATATAATCCAAATAGTAAATAATGTCTCTGCAGAGCAGTAAGTGCTTAAGATTTTTTAGAAAGTATATACTATACAATACTAAAATCATCTTTGGTCCCAAAAATAAGGAAATTACACATTTACATTTGCTTTTATTTCACAAAGTGAATCAGAGAGTGTTTTTTAAATTACTGTTCTCTTTTGGATTCCACCTGAGAGCTGTGCTAGGCTCAGGGCATGATGTGAGTAATGAATCCTGGCATTCCCAGCTGCAGGAATCTCACCCCTCCTGTGACTGCCCCACTCTGCTCCTGTCCCTGCAGCTCCAGGGGCTGGGGCCTCACTGCACAGCAAACCCAGGTACCCTTCTCCTAGGTCAGGACAGGTGCAGGGTTTGAAAGGTACAAATTCATAATCCCAGAGAGGCACACAGAGCTCTGCCCCAGCCTCAGGGAGCTCAGGGGAGGATCTGGGAATGCTCCTCCAGCCCTGGCCAGTGACAGGACAACTCCTGACAAACCCCTGGGGACACCATCCTGTTCCCTGATTGCAGATGGCAGCTCCACTCCAACAGCATGGATCTTCTGGAGAATTCTGTTTTGTATTTCAGTAGGTGGGTGCAGCTTGATTTTGGTGTGGGATGTTTGGGGGTTTTTTTGTTTTGTTTTGTCTGGTTTGGGTTTGCTTGGGGTTCTTTACAATCTTTATCCAAACCGCTTTGATGCCGCTTTAAAATTCCTGACTGGCTATGCCTGTGCTACTTTTAAAAAGTCTTTTAATAATTGACATTGCAAACTCTGCCAGGCCTGGGCAGTGCTGGCAAACAGCAGGGCTGCCACAGCAGTTCTGGCAATAACAAGTTGTTATTTCCTACCACAGTGGCCATGGAACTGCCATGTGCTGCTCAGGAAATGCACCCAGGTGAGGAAACCCTCTGTGGAATGTCTGCTCTGACCCAGCTCCAAGAGCTGGTTCCATCTTCTTTTAAACTGTGTTCCCTTTGGCATAGCATCCAGAAAAGCACAATAAAGTGTTACTGTAGGAACTGGTAAAACCATCAATCACTACGAAAATGCAAATTTTCCTGAACCTCATCAGTAACTCTGAATTTTAATCTTCTTCTCAACCACTGAAGTGAAATGCACTATAGATGTCAATACACTGAAAATGGAAAGGCATCACCTTTGTCACCTTTTCACTCATCAAAATAATTCTCTGCTGCTCAATTTGAATACTGCAGCATTAGGTTCACACTTCCACTACCCCAGCTCCCTCCAGTATTACAAAAGCCCAGGCACTTCTGATCTCCTGTTTGGTGTGACTTGGTTTTCATGGTACACACCTCACCCACAGCACACTGCCCGTTGTCCTTAAGGCTCCAGGGGCTGCACTCACCTGAGCAGTGCAGCTCCAGCAGGACACACAAACCCAGTCACACGTGGCAAACCATCCCAATAATTGCACAGATTTCCATTTTCCTCACACCACAAAGGAGCTCAGTGCTAGAGATCTCCTCCCACACACACTGTCTTCACTCAGGCACACAAATGCCAAATAATGCACTGAAGAGATGAAAACACCAAAGAAACAGGAAAATATCAAGAGACATCTTCCTAATAATATTGTGGCATTATCTAGCCAATTACTGCTGAATTTGAGTTCTGAGTAGAGAAAATGTAATTCATTCACTGGAAGTACAAGGAAAACTTAAAAAAAAAAACTTCAGCTAAGTAAAACTATTTCTAAACAAATCAATACAATCATATTATTTTCCAATTAGCTAAATTAATTTTTCAAAGAATCCTAAGGGGAAAAAATCTGCAGAAACACCCAGTTAAATAAAAATCAGGTTCATCTACCACCAATTAAGTTTTAATTTTAGAACAACCATCCTTCTAAAAAGAAATATTTACCTTACATGAATCACAACATTGCAACCTTAGGAACACTTTAAAAGCACATACATTTTTGCTAGTTCTTGCTTACTCTGGTCTTAGAGGGAAAGCAAGTTCTAGCAAAAACTTCTGGAAATGCTGAACCTTAAAAAAAAAAAAGAAAAAAGGGGGAAAAAAAAAGAAAAAGAAAGCCACAGCTGGAATGTAAGTCTGTAGGATGACAACCCCTTCGTTCTCTACTGTGCCCCTTAAGCCCGTTTTGTGCACCCCATCTCCTAAACACATTTATTTTCCCACTTTGGAATGAACACTGGAATGTGTCCTGACAGGAGCAGGCAGCCCCTCTGTGCCCTCGGTGTCCCCCAGGCTCGGCCAGGGCCCTGCCCAGCACCAGCACAACTCTGGCACGGCTTCCAGCAGGCAGGCAGCTGGGCAGGGCTCAGGGCAGGAGGACAGACAGACAGACAGACAGACACAGTTTGGGACGGACAGGCCCCGCTGGCTGAGTTATTGCTGAGTGCCCCTGGCTCCTTGGCACATCTGGGGGCTCCATCTCCTCCCTCAGCAGCCGGGCAGTGCTGCTCCGTCCCCGGGGCAGCTGCAGGAGCAGGGCATCTCCAGAGAGGGAAGGGAACTCTGTGCACGTAATCCAAAGCAGTGACACACTTCAGAACAGACATACATTATATATTCTGCGAGCTATATAATATATGCCCATGTCTATGCCGAGGCCTTGAGGGGATCTTCCTTTGGAACCACCACCATTTTCTGCCTCCATGACAGCAGCTTCTGGCTCAACACATCTCTGCACGCGTGCAGGGCTGGGCATCCTCGCCAGCCTCGAAGCACCTTTTCCTGCTCGAATAAAGCCAAAGCCTTGTTCCATGAGGGAGCTGGGCGCTGTTTTTCCCTTGGGGCGGCCCTCAGGCGTCCAGGCGCTGGATCTCGGGCCGGTGCACCACCTCGCGGGACTCGCTGCGGGCGCGCACGTACTCGCTGCTCTGGCGGCTCTGCTGCCGCCGGCCCAGCCGCCAGCGCTGCACCGCCACGGCTGCGTTCACCGCGAACACCAGCGTGGCCAGGAACCCGAACACCTGCGGGAACACACACACGGCACAGGGCACGGTGAAAACAACAGCGGCAGCCTCGCAGCACAGCCCTCACAAGTTCCGCTTCCCACGTTATTTGCGCTGATAAATCATCGTCACCTGGGAAATTACACTTTTTCTTCTCAATGAACTACAGAATTTTCAAAAGCAGCTGAGATCAATGATCCCAGAAAGCAGAGTTCTCTGACTACCAACATGAGAATTAAATCTTGCAGTGCAGCTCAGGGTAAAGAACTCCCTTGTAAAGAAACCAGCTCTTTATCCAAAAGCTCATTCATTCCTTGACAGTGACAAGTCCAGAGCATCAGCCTCTATGCCTCTGCAGAACTCATGTGATTTTAAAAACCAGGTTAAAAAGAAAATAAACAATAATAAGGGGTCGCCAACTCACACACAAAAGTAATTTCTTTGAACTGACTGTTGTAGATTTAAAACCCTGAAGTGCTGCTACACTCACTCCAAAGAATAAAAAATCATCTGTACTGAGCAAGAACTAAGCAAATTACGCATAAGCAGCTTCAACTTCTTACTTTTTGGCTCTATCGTTCCATAGGCTCACAATATAGAGCACCAAAGAAAAGGCACCAAAGAGAAAGGTCAGTTCAACTGTAAAGTGTTCTCTGCAAGTCTTTTTTCTGCTGTTCTTGCCTCAGGCCTTCAGACTAAGCTCCAAGGATTCTTAAAATAAGAACTATCTCACAGCAAATTGTAAAAGTAGAAGCAAATTGTGATGGCAAAGGCAACAGGTGTATTCAATCAATGAGTAAAAGTTAATTTTAATACAAGGTAAGAGTCAGATAGAAACAAGTTGAAATTCTTACCACAGCAGCAATTTCTGCTCCAGTTTTATGGTTTAAAGCAGCCAGTACTACAGAGGCAATGAAAAAGAAGAAAGTGCTGAGTCCAGTGTTGACCAGATCCTAAAAAAATAAATTCAGCAGCATTATTAAATGATGATTGTTTGCTTTATCAGAAGTGATGACACAGAAGGTTGGAACAAGAAGTGCAGCAATCCTCTGGTGGCCCAGGTGTCCCAAGGAGGCAGAGGCTGTCCCACAGGAGCAGCAGGAGTGGAGCTGCAGTGCCAGGGCACCCGAGCACATCCCCTCGGGGCTGGCAGTGGGCACAGCTGGCAGCACAGGGCTCACCCTGCCCAGCGCTGCTCACATCCAGCACAGCCCACACACCTGCCAGCAGCCTTCCCACCCCTCCTGCACCGAACAAAACTGCACCTCCTGTGCCACTGCTGGGAGTAACAGCTGCCAGCAGGGTAAGAACAGAGGTTTTCACCTATTTATTGCATAAAACTGGTATTTCACGCAGACATTTTAGAACACACACACTGCATCATGCTCAGGGAAAACTGCTTTGCTCCAAGCAAAGGAAGACAACTTGCTCCACACAATTCCTGTCTCTGGTGTTCAGATGGTGATGCTGCCCTGCCTCACCTCAAACAGGGTCATGAACATGTCACTGCAACCAAAGGAGGAATTCTGAATGGCAGGTGTTTGCACAAGAGTGATTACATCAATACAAGACTAACTGATCAGACAGGAGCGAAAAAATACCCAAAGGTGTAAATAAGAGAATAAACAAAGTCTAGATTTGTTCCGGACAAGGTGCTCAGTGTGTTATCAGGACACCTTTCACATCTGATGTGTGTGGACCCTGCACTGTCTGCATGCTCCCACCAAACTGGGGAACACCATTCCCAAACACAGAGCCACCATGAATGAACAGCTGAGCTTAGGGTGGAGGAACCAAGAAATTCAGCACAAACATCAAATCTGTGAGAAGTGAATACTGCCACAGACAGAAGGGATTGACAGAAAACCTTCAATTCAAGATTGCTGTGCTACTTATAGCCTTGAGGTAAAGAAAAAAACCCACACAAAACCCAAAAAAAAAGCCCCACAAAACCACAGTGAACATGACAACTCCCACCATATAAAAGCAATCACAACAATTAGAATTTAAGGACAATTTGTTCTATTTGACTCTCTTCTCCCACATGCAAGGCAGGCTCACTTCCTGTTACAGCTCCTTCACTTTTTCCATTTTTTTAATAATTATTTTATTATTTTCCCAAAAGGCCTCTTGTGAAGTGCAATGAGAAGCCAGGCTCAGAAGATTTAAGACATAACTCTAAAGTGACTCCTGTGGGTGTGAGTCCCCAGCTGTGCTCCAGTTCCACAGCACAAGGAGTTTTTGGAGGGAACAGTGCTGTCCTGTCCCAGCCACAAGCACAGAATGCTGCAGACAGACACTGCAGGAATGGAAGGTTCTGGCACTGTGCTACTCACATAAAACAATCTATTTTGAGGGTGCTGACTCAGCAACAGCTGGTTATCAGCACTGAGTGTCCAGACTGCACCAGGCACCTCCGTGGCCTGAGCCTCATCTCCAACAGGGACCTTCCCAAGGACCAGAGAGGTTCCCGTGGCTCATGGCCACACTCCTATCCACGTGTCACGAGCCCAGTAAGACCCAAACTCTAATCAAATAGTAAAGAAACAAAAGCAAATTGTGGTTCTTACAAATTCCTACCAATTTTTCACCTGCCTGCGTACAGAGATATTTTTTTTACCCCTGCTCAAGCTCACTGAGATAGATGCAGCCTGAGACCTAGGACATCAAACAAACCCAAATTCTATTAACTAGGTATTGCAGTTTTTATTATATAACTTTTTCTTTGCAGAGATGAAATTTAAACTTATATAAATAGCAGTATTATAAAATAAATGGCTTGACAGAGTTTCTCCAAGCGATCCCCTTTGCAGCTCTGAGTTTACACATCCAGCTGTGCTCCTGCAGCTGCCAGCACGAGCTGGGGCTCTCACCTGCAGGAACCTTTTCCCACTGGAGGGGAACTCTCACTGTACCTGCAACAGACCCACTTCAGCACTTCCAGCAAGCCTCTATGTAAATGTATGTGTGCCACCAAGAATGGGGAAACTACATACTGAGGAGAGGGATAATTAAAAACTCAGAAATTAATTCAACTCAAGGTCAAGTTGTGTATTTTACTACCAGAGTACATCTGGCATCTACAGGAAGGACCTGCAGAACAGAGACAAATCCCAGAAGAAATAATTCAGAACTTGGTAATTACTGTAGGAAGGCATCTCAAGAGGTGCTGCCATGACCAAAAATAGGGACAAAAATCACTTTGCACTCCTTTGGGCTTATGGACATGACAGGTGGTAATCTTACCTTTGCCAGGGACACTGGAATGCTGCACCCTGTTCCAAATCCACATTTTTAAAAGAATGTTGAAAAATTGGACAGGATACAGAGAAGAGCCTCAGAAGTTATTGAAAGGAGGAGAAAATTTCTCACAGGATGAATCACAAGAATGTAAACTGCTTTGAATATTAAAAAGATTGAGCTGTGTGCACTAAGACTCCAGTGTTCAAACAATTAAAAACACTGGTTGTTTTAAAAGCTTAACATCAGAAAGCCAACAAAACTGACAGCAAAACAAAACCAACAGCTGCCAAGTTAAGGCAGAAGTCATATTCAAAATGAAGCTAATTTTAAATGTAGGAGACCTAAGCAACAGGACAAACAGTCAAATATTAAAAGTATTTAATATTCTACCCTTTCACTTCATATAACCCAGGTTATGCTTTTTCAGACACACACACATTTTGTGCTTCCTTAGCACCATAATTAAAGACTACATGGATGGCACATGATGGTCTGTGATTGCTGGGGTCAGATGAAATCATTAATTAATCCTGCTGACTTCTGAGGTTCAGAATTGTCACCTTGGGGACCTTTCCAAAGGAGCAAAGTGTAAGCAAGAGGGCCAACATGACACATTGATCACCTGGCTCCATGCAGCAAATGGACCTGCAAAATATAAAACCCTGCTGAAATTAAATTGCTGATGCCTTTTCTAATGGACTTTGCTATAAGTACAGCAGCAACTTGTCATCATCACTGGCATTTTATTCTATTGAATTTTTACAAAGAACATCAAATTCTACACAGAGAATTGAACAATTTAAATCTAAAGAAGTGATTCTATCTTGAAGCTCCTATTTATTCACCTTTGCAACTCCATTTTCCCCATTTAGGTCAAACCCTTCTAATGCAATTACAACTGATTCACATTCATATAATGGGGCTGGGTTTTGAAAAAAGCTAAAATGAAAATTATTTTATACCCCCAGAGTAGACTTTGGAGCTTTAGGAGCAATGACAGCAGCAACACTGTCATATACACATGTAATGGTAACATCACAGATGGAAACAGCAATGGACTTCTTAATCCAAAATATGGGAGCTACTACTTAGAGCAGAAAGATAAGAAAAGCAAAAAAACCTCAGTAGTTTTGGGCAAAGTAAGAGGAGAAATAAAAGAAAACAAACTACAGCAAGAAGCAGAGGACACTCCCTAAAATACTGCAAGTTTTTTCCACGTAAGAAAAAATGAATAATCGTGACAATAGGAAGAATAAACTAATTGAAAAAAGATGAAGCTGCTTCAAATCTGTCCATGATGGAGCTGAAGCTCTTGCTATTATATTTATAGACAAAGTCAAACCACATCACAGAGGTAGAAGAATTTCTGCTGAAATTACAGCAACCTCATGAGACAGTATGCTGTGCCATAAAATCCTGTGCAGAGCTGCCATCCACAACAGAATCGAATCCCTGAGCTGAATCAAACCCACTCCAGGCTGCTGCTGCTTCCTTTCTCCTTTCCAAAATAATCCAAGTGAACAAATGACTCCTGGTCACTTGCTAGTTTATTCGCAAGTGATTCTGTTCAGTCCCAGTGGTCCTGCCAGTCCAGCTGAGAGTATCCAAGGCCATGGATTTGCTCTCTGTCCCACTCAGGGCAGGACAGGGCAGAGGAGATGTTGTAACTCATGGATGAAGATGGGCTTATGCCAAGAAAAATATTTTATGCTACAAGAGGGCAACGCTTTTGTTCTGGTGTGAACAGAACAGAACAATGCTGGAAGCCCCATTCCATGGTCCTGTAACCATCCCACACTCTGGTTTTTGAGGGTCCAGGCAGGTACAGCTCCTGGGTTACAGAGGATGGAAAAGCTGAACTGGTGCTACCAATGAGAGCTCTGATAACAGATGGGGCCACTGGCACCAAATCACTGCTGAGATCTTCCTTTCAGGCTGGGACATCACCAGAGCTGCCTCTGACGCTCACAGGCTCCAGCAGCACCCACACATCCTCATCCACAGCTCCCCACAACCTCACACAAGCTTCTAGGAATCATTCAATCAAAACTCCTGCCTTTCTATCCTGTACATGTGCCCAGGTACTGTTTAAAAGGCAAACTGTGCCATATTGCGGCTGAAACTCGTGTAAACAGAGATATCACATTTACACTGATGCCTGCTCTTGTCATTGGCTTTCCGAAATCCAAAAGTTTACATCTTGATGGAGATTCAAGTGGCTAAACTGATGTACTCTGGAAGCAAAGCCTGCACATTTCAACAACCTGACAGAAGTCAGTCCCAGAATCAGACACCTGATTTATCTTCCATAGAAGACAGAGCTCAAAGTAACATTTCCTTTTACTTTTGTTTAGGTTTGCTGATAGGGGAAACCAGCAAACCTAAACAAAACTAAAGGCAGGGGGAGTGTGGTTATTAATATTTTTTAATTATTATTTTAATTTTTTTTTTTACAATGACCTTAATTTTTCTTCCAACCAGTACTTTATTTGCAAGGTTTGGGAACATCTTCCCTTGCTTCTATATGAAGCTGTCAAGTTGAAGGTTACAAACACACCAGTGAGTCCTCTAAACCAAGCACCTCTGGTCAAACTCCCAGAATTTTGTTCTGTTATTAAACAGTGTTTGAGTATTTTGCACTACAATTAAAAATGGAAACATGGTTCATCAAGCAAAAATAAGTGCTAGGTAGAAAGAACCAAATAAACCCTATGAGCATTAATTGCCATCTCTTTTTTCCCTTGTATATTTACAGTTACCTAGGTAAACACAAGATACACATAAGCACTGCTTCCCCAATAGAAGAGCCCATGAATATAAATTTCAGAAAGTTACTGTCACAAAGCAACAGACCATACCTGCAATAACTACCAAAATACATTATCTTTCTTGTATTTAAAACTAGAGACTGCATTTATTACAGAGTAACATTTACACCATGCACCAAACCAGAACAGTCCATGAAGAACCAAGAGAAAATCAATTCTTACAATTGTTGTTAAACACATAAAATGTTCATTTTTATCCTTAACAGGTACCGTTATTTTGAGAGAAGTAAGTATAAAGGTCAAGGATGACTGACTTAATTTTTCATTCAACAGCTAAGGAAAGCAAAATGCTTTTTTTCAAAACAGAAGGGAAAAAATAAATTAAAAATATAAATAAAATTCAAGATGGTCCTGTGAAGGACTTTGAGCTATAGCTTTGTAATTATACTGTGCAAAGGCAAGGCAGCACAGGACAGTTTTGTCACTCAGGCACATGAAATTTTCTGCCAACTCCTTCAAGTGTCAGCTGCTGTGCTACACAAGATTTCACTGCTGCAAAAATAAAAAACAACCAGCTCTGCAGAGATGATGAAATCAGTGTTCAGGTAGCACAGAACTCCCCAGCTGCCCTGTGTGTTCTAACACACACACCTGGGTCCCTGTTTGCTCCCTGGGGCTGAGTCCAGTGGAGCTCTGATTTTGTGCTGTGCTCAGCTCTGTGCCTCACTTCTGAGCTGAAAAACTGCAGCCAGAACTGGACTCCCAAAATACACTACCATAACTCCAGTGAGTGCCCCAAGAAAATAATTTGAAGCAAAAAATCAATGGTCAAAATGTCTAGGGAGATTTCTTCCCTACACACTGACAAACAGCTCATTCTACAGGCTGATCATGCAATGATTCACATTGGTGCTCAGGTAATCGGGTTTCCCTTGTCACACAAACTTCCATCCAAGGGACAACACTGCCAAATTCCGGTGTTCCCAGCTCCCTGGCACCACTGAGGTGTCTCCCTGAGCAGGAGAGAGGATCCCAGTCCCAGCCCCAGCCCTGGGAGCAGATCGCAGGGCAGGATCCCAGTCCCAGTCCCAGTGCAGGATCCCAGGGCAGGATCCCAGTCCCAGGAGCAGATCCCAGTGCAGGATCCCAGGGCAGGATCCCAGGGCAGGATCCCAGTGCAGGATCCCAGGGCAGGATCCCAGTCCCAGGAGCAGATCCCAGTGCAGGATCCCAGTCCCAGTCCCAGTGCAGGATCCCAGGGCAGGATCCCAGTCCCAGCCCAGCCCAGCCCCAGGACCCCAGCACCTTTCCTGCTCCTGCAGGCTGCCAGCTCATGCTCACCCTTTGGATACCAGACCTTCAGATCTCCCTGTACATCACATGAGATGCAAATCATGAATTTTAGAAAAAAGAAGAAGATACTTTAGGCAAAGACTAAACCACAGCAGAATTCATTAGCTCTCTCTGAAAGCAACCCCGCCCGAGCTCCTGGTGGAGCAGGAGCTGCTGTGCTCCCCATTCCCCTGGGCCACTCCTGTCTCCCTGAGAATGGGCTCCCTCTGAGCTCTGAGGCACAAAGGAAATGGAAATTTCCACTGACAGGTTCCCCAGCTTTTGCATTTTTGCATATTATTGATAGTGCTGCACAACACAGACAAGGGGCTGTTCTTTCATCTTGCAGGGACAAACCAGCCTCTCTCCAACACACCCAGACAAGGCTCTTCTCTGCCCTCACCAGCTCCATGCTTCTTGCATGTTTACCTCAGGAATATATGAAAATGACTGGCAAGTCTCTAATTAGTATCTAAACAAATGTCTTTTCCCCAAATGGCTAAAAAGATACATTTTTTAAAAATTTAGCACCTTTGCGTATCTGTTAGATCCTAGTCCACACTCATCCACATTTCATTCCAGCCAGGGACAAGGGATCTGCCAATATCCACAACACATTGGAAAGAATTCTCATTTTAATAGACTTTTAAAGGAAACAATCCTGTGTTGGACAATAGGAGTTGATGGCCAGGGATTTTCTAATACATAGGATCATTTGAAAGCAAATGTTTGCAATGGTTCCTAGGAAGAAGTGGTATTTTTAAAGAAAGATTTTTTTTCCTAAATTTAAGTCAGTTGAATTCCTTCAAGCACTGCAACAGGCTCTTCTTCTCAGACAGCTTCTAAAAGCAATGCTTGAGACTTTCCATAAGGGAAATATGCATTATAAAGTCATATATATTTTTAAAAGAATGTATCTTGATGAATTTATACATAAGCAGGGGTGACTTCCTCCTAAGGCACTCAGGGATGTGAAGGACTGTTGTTCAGAAAGCAACTCCTGTAGTAACTCTGTCATATACAGAGCCTGCAAAAGTATAAAAATAACCATCAAAACACAGGGAAGTAATAAATATTGAAAGAGGCAAATAATGTATGAACATGCATTTAAATTGTAAAAAATAAAATGCCAAAAAAAGAAAAAGGAAAAAAAAAAGTCAGCCAGAACCCTACATTCTTAAATTTCTTACTAACTTGGCCAAAGTAATGTCCCACAGGTGTTTTATGAGCAAGCTTTGATCCCTCACTCTGCACTTGCAGGAGCAGAAACAGCTGTAGAATCACAGAATGGTCCCAAACACTCTGAATACTGAAGGTAATCCCTCACTCCTGCCAGAGAAACAGTCCAAACTGTTTGTTAAAATCAAATAATCATAAATAAAAATTAAATCTAATCAGATTGCTGAAATCTGTAAGAAACACCAGGATGTAGGATGGTCTCATCAGTGCAACAAGCAGCCAGTTCAGTTCCCTTCTCACTTGTGGAGAGCTCTGGTGCAAGGATGGGAGCAGCACTTCATCTCCAGTGCCCAGCTCACAGCAGGAGCCTTGGGAGGTCACAGCAGACTCCTGCTGCCTCTGGATGTGCCCTGAGAGCTGAAGCCCAGCCCTGCAGGGATTCCAGGGCCCTCTGCCTCATCTCCACCTGCTCTCACTGCTCCACTGAGGCAGGGGCTGCAGAGCCTGACCGCTGCTCAGAAACTGAAACAGCTTTATAAAACAAAACAAAGAAACCCCAAAGCACAACTGACTGGATTTGTAACCCCACCCCTTCCCCAAAACATCTCCCAACAGGTGCTATGCAGGCACAATTGATGCCACCACAAAGGGATCACTTCTGGACAGTTCAGGCACACAACACCTTATCAATCCACCAAGCACTCCTAGAAGGAGTTCATCAACTGACTGTGCAGCCCCAGGGTAGAAAGGATCACCTAATTCCACATTCCAGTCTCAATTTAACCAAGTCACTTAGGCTGAGAAACTAAGCAAATGGCTACATTAATAAATTACGTTTTAATTTTTTTTTTAAATCACACAGAAGCCTAAAAACCTCTGGGACTCTGACAGTACTTGCAAAATTACTGTTATAACACAGAATACTGGCACAACTGTATCTGTACTGTCCAAAGAAATTGGTATAAATATTGCCCTTGAAGCTGACAGATCTTTTGCTAGAGTGACTTAACATGCTGATTTTGTGACCTGTGTTTATGCAACCCAGTCTGAAAGTTTAACTCAGAATACAGCATGAAAATAGAGACATGTACAAAAGGAATGTGCACCACCAGCAGTTCTCTTCCTAAAACTCCTCATATCTGAGAACAGATTAAGCATTGCCAGTCAATGTTTAATAGTTAGGTGTGTAGGCAATACAAAACACCCAATTTTCACAGAAAGCACTTAATTTATACACTACTGCCCAATGATTGTATTATTCTATGTAAGAAAATATATGTAGCAAATTTGTCCTAATATAAAAAACCCCCAGGTTAAGAGAGAACAACATGCTGCTGTAAATCAGCATCTGTCAAAGTTAAATAACTACAGGCTGCATTTTTATCCACTTCACCCACACAGCCTAATTGCTGGCATTAGCAGAAGTTTGTCCTCATAAAGACAATCTACCAGAACACGATTTTAGTTCTATTAGTGTAGTTTAACTTGCCATATTTCACAGCTCATTCTGCTGATAGCATTCAAAATAAATGTAAGTAAAATGTATACTTTACCCAGCATAAAGAACACTCTTACACAATACCAAACAACAGGAGAAAGCAAAGCCCAAAGACCAAACTTAAACCAGATCTGCAGCTATTTTTAACACCCAGTGAGGATTCAAATGAACTTACAGTGAGATTCCAGTTGATCTGGGGTATTCTTGTGTGGAGGCTGAGACTGAACAAAATCAGGAGAGCGCCGGTGACCACGAGAGCACTGCAGCTGACGAACTCAAAGAAATAAAGGCCCTCGCAGGGGGAGCATTCCATGATGGTCTCTATGCAGATGAACGCCGTCAGCGCCAAAAGCTGCGAAGAAAAACAAGTGGGAAGAAAAAAAATAAATAGATTTGCACATTTTGAAAGAAGCCACAAGTATTCCTGACATTTCCATTGGGAACACGATCGGTTTGCGCTCAGGAATGTGTGATTTCAGTTTACAACAGGGCGCTGTGCAGGGAGCAAAAACAAAAGCAAAGTAAGGTATGATTTTCTGGATTTGTCCCATTCAACAAAGAACACTTGGGCACTTTTACAAGGACTATAACATCAAAATGACCAAGACACCCCAAAAAGCATGAAACCCTTGCAGGCCACTGGCTTAACATGCAAACAGCACCTCAAACATTTTATTACATTTTTTACTCATGATACACTATTCCAAAACGAGAAGATGGAATGCATTTGTCAACCTCAAACACAATTACAGAGTATTAATGTTGTGTGATTTTGAAAGACATGTCAATAAAGATTATTACTTAAAATTCACTACCAATTGAGATCTAAATCAATTCAAAACAGAATGGATTCAGGATTTCTACCAGTGTCCAAAAATGCCTTTTTCACATTTATCATCATCAGTACACTGTATTTCATATAAAAACATATTTTATCATTCCTTTATAGCACAATAAAACAAGCAGCTAAGAGATGAAGGAAAATCCCCTGGTGCTGCAATCACAAATAGGGAGCTGGGATAATGACAGGTCACTCTAAATTCAGAGGATGAATTAACACGTGTGCACTCTGATTTCAACAAAAGTTGAATTCACCATTTAGGACAAAACCCTAACACTTGCTGTACTTGAAAATAAAGTTTGCCCAGTGGACAAAACTAAAATATATCCCCCCAGAGGCCAGTACCAGGCAGCAGGGACAGCTGCCACCACCATGGGACAGCACGGGCACTCCATGGGCACACAGCTCTCACACCACGCCTGAAGCAACTGCATGGATGGTTTGGGGGTTTTTTGTTGTTTTGTTGGAGTTTCTGCATTTTCCAGGACAAGCAAGGAAGGCCTTAAGAATGCTTTGCTTTGGTTTGCAGGACAACCACCTCCATCCACCCACTGACATTTTTTAGAAAGAATTCTCTTCTTGCTGTGCCACAAAATTCTATCGAGGCTGCAGTAAGCACTTCAATCTGAGGATGAGGAACTAAGGGAGATTCTTTCCTCAGAGCCAAATACTCAACAATCTGAATGTGTTGCACAAACATAAGTTTAGAAGATTGACAGTAGCCAGGATAAAAACCAATTTCTGCTAAATCCTCCTTTGCCAATTTCAGTGTTTTGCAAATACACTTCCTTCAACACTCTTTATGCTTCATCGATTGGTTTGTCTTTGCCTCCCACAACAAAACTTGCAAAATGAAGAAAGAGGATTTTGAAAGAAGTAACCAAGAAAGCATTTTTGCCACTAACATGAGCAGTAATTCTAAGAAAAGGACAATACCCCCCATGCTCATTTGCCACATACTTCAGAACACAGCAGAAAACGTAAATTTAAAACCAGATTAAAACTCAACCAAACTGCTTTAATAAAAAACTCACACTTGCTTGGAAAGCCTCTCACAGTTCACTTAGCACATGTTCATTAAAGACAGCAGATGCCACACTAATTTCTGTCAGCTAACAGAGCAGGCCAATTCACATCAAACAAATTCTCAATGGATACTCAGCGATTAAACACTTCAGATTTTATCTTTGACATTGAATAGCTCCAGAAAGAAAGATCATGTGTGAAATGGAATAGTCAGAATCAAAGCAGAATCAAAGTCAAGCTATGATTTCAGCAATGACACACATACCAAAAAAATTACTGTCCAGACACAGCCTCATTTTAAAGTATTAGCATGTCATCAAGTTCATCCTTTCTGTAAACACAAGCCTCAAAACTGAAGATGACACTGAATGCAATTTTAAAAAAAGCTTTAAAAACCAATCTTTGCTCTTTCAAGAAGGATCAACATCACACACTAATGCTAAATGTTAGCCAGCAAAATTTCTACTTCTAGATTCTCCAATATAATAAAGTTCCTATTTTTCTTGACACTATTTTTAATATAATATGACACTTGTAATCTTTTATTTTCTTTTAAAAGGTATGGTTCTGCAATATTCTCTAGAAATACTGCAGTAAAAGCCCCAAATATTAGGTTAATTTTCTCAAAACATGAACAACTCTGAATTGTGCTACCCACATTAGGCTGAAGGAGCCAAAATCTCTGGCACATAAGGTGCTGCACAGGGCACCAATTCTGGTTTTGCTGATAAACTTTGACACTGACTCTTCTCCACACCAGGCAGCATTGCTTCCTCAAGGCCAACACATCCTTCCTTGGCTTGCAAAGCTCTAAAGAGACCAAAGAGTTTCCTGCAAGCAGCATTAGAAATTAATTATGTACTGAAGAGGCACTTGGAGCAATGAACTCAAATAATCCCGTGTTATTTACATATTCCCAAGCCCAGAATTAATAAACTCCAGAGCAACTCTATATTTAGATTTCATTTTATCCCTTAAGAAACTATAATATACATTTACCTGTGACACACTTTTATAAGAAAAAAACCCTTAGCTGTGTACACTTAGGTGTGACTCAACCCAAAGCATTTCAAATGCAGGTAAAGATGTGCCATCAGTTTAGGATGCTCAGCAGCAGCAGCGGCCTGGGGTGTGCAGCCCAATCTACTGATAAATTCACCAGAGAGGCTGGGAGAAAACCTCAGCTGCTCCCCTGTCTGAAGGAGGGAGACAAGAAAAGGACAATAGCCCCATACAAAATGTTTATTTCTATCTCTTTGGTACTTCAGATAGATTACAACTAGATCTGTTAGCATTTTTCCTGCAATAAAAATTTATGTTCCCCTTCTCAAAGTCTGTCCATGCTGCCAGTGCTACAGACACTCCCTCCTGCCACCTGCCTCACAGCAAAGCCATGGCAAAACATGAAATCCACATTAATCACTTCATCAGAAACTTCCTTTTTCCTAATCACAACAGAAATCTCAATCCTCAATACAAAATATATTCTCTTTAAAACATCAGGATAATCTTGTCCTCCTACACATGTATAAACTTGCCCGAAGCATCCTCCCAGCTTGCAGTTACAAGTTATATGAAACTCCGATAAAACATACTTACTATCACTTTCACTGCCATTCACCCAGAGAGGAACCTAACTTTGTTTTCAATAAAACTGCTCAGAACACAAGAAATGAAAGTGAAATACACAAGGTTGATTCCACAGCCCCATGACTTAGAGATCTTAAAAGTGTTGTGCACATGCTGCCACACGAACCAAAGCTGCTTCTCAAGGGCCAGGGCTCATCCAGTGAGAGGGTTCATTTAAAAATCCCAGCCATGTGCTAACATTCATTATCACAGTGGTTTGTAATTGATGAACTCAGTAACTTGTGAGGCAGCGCAGACAAATGAGGCTGTGAATTACCAGGAACACCCCAGGCTGGCAGGGCTGTGAGCACAGCGAGTCCCTGGCTCTGCCACAGCCCACAGGAGATCAGCCTGCTGCCTTGCCCTCCCATGCCCACTGCACACACTCCCTCCTGGGAAGGGAAATCAAGGATCAGGAACCTCCAGCCCTCCTGGGCAGCCTCCATGCTCCAGCCAAGCTTGCACTGCTCCAGGTGATGAGGCACAAAGCTGCAGAGAAAAACCCAACTCCCCAAGTGCTGCAGCTCAGTCCCTGCTTTGGAACACTCCAGAGCCAGGATCCTGCTTCTGCCTCCCACAGCTGCAGCTCCAAGGCTGGCTAAAAAACCCCACAAAACCAGGGGAACAGCACAGTATCAGAGCACAGGTCTTGGCCAACAAAATACACCATGACGTTTGTCCAAGACAGAAGGCAACCCCCACTTTCAAATCACACGTCTTTTCATAGTTTGGGGGGATGAGATTTGACATGTTTTTCCACAAGCAGAAGTTTCACGGCTGGTTTACCAAGGAAAAATGAGAAGTTGAATGTGGTGGAAATCTCCTCTTACATGAATTACTGCTCTCCCCTACAAATAACACAGCTACAGCTTTCTTGGGCCAAGGCAAGAGAGAAGGTTTTCTCTGATGGACAAAACAAACCTTTCCATCTGGTTTTTCTCTGCACCAAGTACTTTGAGAGTTTTCTATTCCACTCTAATTCCTCCAACACCCTAACATTTGTACAGCCCTCTTTTACTACTAACCCTTGTCTTTTTTTAGCAGTCGCTTTTGGTTTCTCTTCTACTTCCACTCTTAGAGTAAGTACAGTGAATATTGAAAATGCAACTTTGTCACAACAGAAACATCTGCTAATGCTGGATGCTCAGGTCCATGCAGAGCTATCCCAGGCCAGCAGCAGTAAAACACCTTTCTCTGGTGAGGATCTGGTGAACAAAGCAGCTCAGCAGGAATGAGCAGGGCTCAGGTGAGCTGAGGAAAGGGCTGGCTCTGCCAGCGTGGGCACTGCAGAGCCGTGCTGTGACAGAGCATCCCTGCCCTGCATCCCCCTCTGCCACCAGCACAGCCCACAGGCAGGAGGAAAAAGCGCCAGGCAGAGGGTTAAACAGGAGATGTGCTCCCCATTTTGTGCTTTCAGCCCTGAATAAAGTGCCAAGTGTTACTGGCTGGGGCGATTCCTGCACTGAGCCCCCAGAGCAGCTCCAGGAGCCACCACAATTCAAAGCCATCAATTCCTGAGAGAGCCTCTGCTCCCGGATCCAGCGTCCTTGGAGTCAGCCACACCAGCTCCACCATCACAGCAATTCATCCCAACTTTCCTGCAAAAGGAGAAGGGCCCTTAATGAAGAAATCATCTGCCCCAGGGCTATGTAAATGGCTCATATTTACATCACTTTCCTGGCAACACAGGCACATCAGACATCAAACACTCTCTTTCCCAAAATGGAGAAGACCTGCTGTGACAGGTACCAACGCTGCAAAAGAACTTTTAGGAGGTTGCTAATGGTTTATTTTTCCTGTCAGAATATGTTGTGCTATATTTTTGAGGAAAATAATCAAAGAACTTTGCACGAAAAATAAAAAAAGACAGTTCTGCAATGAAAACAAAGTAAAAAATGAGTTTTCCTGTTTATCTAAAACGCTACCACAGAAAGCCTTATTGTGTGGTTAAATGACATAATTACGCATGATTTCCAAAAAACCACAAAATGGTCAGCATTTTTTCTGCCTGAAAAATACCCACAGAATTTTAGAAAGAATGTCACACTAGCAAGACATTTTTACATCCAGACTGTTTAAATTAATGGTTCAGCACAATACACATGCACAAAATAGGGAGGAATATATTGCTTTTACACTGCTCAAAGTATCTGAAGACTTTGAACTTTCTGGAATTAAAATCTAGATTTATTGTTCTCATTTCCTTGGCCCAGCAGCCCCAACTTTATGCATGAAACGAAGTGGGTCTCATTCCTTGCAAAGCACATGCATTCCCCACATCTGAAACAGCTGGCACAGATATGAATATTTGGGATCATATGGCTCAAACGCAGTCCTGCTACTCCAGCAGGAAACCATCTTTCACCCTAAGCAAAAAATGACTGATTTCCCTCCTGCTCCTGCCCTGCATGCTCAAGGCTCCATGAAAAGTGTTATTAACTCTGGTGAGAGGCTTCAAGGGGCCTTAAATCACAAAGGAGCATTAAAATTTCCCTGCAAGATAGAAAGTTTAGGAAAACAACACTTACCAGAAAGGGAAGCTTAAACATCACCAGTGATTCAGCACCCTAAAACTAAATTGTGTTCCAATGGCACAAACAATCAAACCAGCCCAGAGAAATTCAACCAGGCCTCCCAATTCACCTCTGATCTGGTTTTGCTGGTGATGGTAGAAATAAAAGCAGAAAATATGAGTTTCAGATCATCATTGCACCTCTAGTGGTGTACACAGAGATGCAAAGTTTTCATTATTTCTTAGTTCACTTTTGGCTGTAATGTGGCAAAACTCCAGTGCAATAAATTTGTGGAATCTTGACTAAATCAGCTGATCTTCTGCCACCTCCAGCAGTTTTCTATAACCCTGAGATTCAGCTACTGCAGACTTCCCCTTCTCAGTGCAGGCAGGAGACCAATTCTAAATACAGAACATATTGATGAGACCTGAAACATTTTGATGGTGTATTAGGAGAAAGGGTCATATTTAAGAGTGAGGGTAATCAACACCCAAAATCAACAACAGAATGATGGTTTTTCCAAACCATTTGTGACATCAAAACTAAGGCTTATTCTAAAAAAAACGAATTGAACTACAGTGAACAGAAGAAATTCCCAACCGGCTAAATCAGAAATGCATCGATTCTTAAAGTGAACTTAATCATAGAATCTAGAACAAAAAAAAGCTTCAGACATGATGTGGTGACTTATTTCCTGCTAACTGCATTAGTACAGAGTTTTGTTATTGCTTGGACACACTTATACAACAAACATTCTTATCTGCTAGATAAATGCAAAACCAATTCCAGCTCAAGTACCATTAAACACACAGTAGGTTTTGACAGATAAAACAAATATAGTTCTTCCTAAGAAAACAAAAGCAATGAACCCCCCCAAGGTCTGATTTAGATGTATTTTAGGTTTTATCCAACAAGCCGTTGACCAAACAAACCACTGAACGGCATCTGAAGCCAAGGCACATTGCAAGGAGGTTTTTGTTTTAGGCACATGACATTTCCCCACTGAAATCTGAATGAGATTCAAACAAGCCTTCCAGATTAGACAAAAATGAATGTAGTGCCACCTGTCCCATAAACAACAGCCCCTCAACAGCTTTTTAGCAACCCCACCCTACAGGAAGGTTCATTTGAAGACCACAGGGAGAGCCATGCTTTAAACAAAGCCAAACATAACTGGTTGCTCCCACCAATTCCTCTCCACAGGAACCTGTGCCTCCAGTCCCCAGAAACTATAATTCTTGTGTAGCACAAATCAAAATATTTTCATAAGCAACAGGTTCTTCAAGACAATAATGAACAAAATCCCAACACAGTCTCACATTTTTAACTTTCCCATTCATATTCTGCATGAATCACTTAGTTCCTGAACAACCCAGCAAAGCGAACAACTCATAAATGGAAAGGTTTATTTTGTATTTACAGTACATGGATTGTACCAATGGCTACAGTGAGAGTCATCAGAGAAACTAAAGGAGGTAGATGGTTCTTTACCTGTTTTTCGATATCAGAGGCTCAGTTTTCCCCTTCACTGTCTCGTGCTCATTCTGGCAGGGTCTGCAAGCAGATTTTTCAGCCATTCTAACTCCCAAGCCCCACAGCTGGTCTGTCAGTGATGCTCCCTGGTGCCAGACAGGGCAGGTTGCTCAAGGCCAGCAGTGCAATTCTGCTCAGTGCCCCTGCCTGCCCCAGGAGCACAGAGGGACCCCCAGCCTGGGGAGCTCTGCACACAAACCCCTGCAGCCTCAGAACAGGGCTCCAGGTGCTGATAAAAACCATAACAGAGCACTCACACAACAGCCAGTGGAAGTTCTTCAACAGCAGCATCACCCAGCTAGGTTTCTTCAAGTCTAATTTTATCACAATCTGACCAGCATTTGCATATCGTGTTCTTCAACAAGACAGGCAAAAATAGGTCAAAGAAACCATCATACATTTCTTTGGTGCCACACTGAATGTAATTCTGTATGCACTGAGTCATCTGCATCTTCCTCAGCCACTGCCAGCTGCAAGTAGTGGGGGCAGAAGGAAGAATAAAATATTTTCCCATTAGTCCCATTTGCTGCTATAGTCCTACTCATGCAGGCTTTACCACAATAGTAACACAAAGTAAAAACTGGCTACAGGTAAAATGGAGACTAAATCCAGCTGAACTGCTCCGTTAGCATGCCTCACTTTCAGGCACCAAAGCAGGGAAATAAAACCTTCCTTAAAAATCACTGCCAAACCCTGTCAGTCTCACAGATTAATTTAATAGTGTCACTGAAGTCAGCAGAGTGACAAGTTTTGTACCAGCACTCATGAGTTGGCACTAACACCTGTGTGGGTCACTCAGGAGGTCCCTCCAGTGCAGCCCCACCTCTCCCTGCCCAGTGCCCTCTCCCTCCACTTCTGGCACCTTCCATTAAGTCAGCCTGTAAGGATGCAGAGCTTATCACACCTTTGCCATTGAAACAAAATGGACAGATAAAACTGCCCTGTTCCTGTCTCAGGGCTGCACACACACACACTGCTGGAATACAGCACATCACTGAGATCCTACTTGTGTGATTTTTATATAAAGTACAAATAATCCCTATTGCTTCACTCATGAGGATTCTCTGTTCAGCCTTTAAAAA
The DNA here is from genome assembly GCF_028551555.1 of Melozone crissalis. Classification (NCBI taxonomy): domain Eukaryota; kingdom Metazoa; phylum Chordata; class Aves; order Passeriformes; family Passerellidae; genus Melozone; species Melozone crissalis. Next base: position 20,226,015 of record NW_026535785.1, on the reverse strand, counting down.
AGAAAATATCAATACTTCTGAACTGGCTTCATGTTCCCATCCATGTTCACATGCCAGCCTGTGCTGGAAATCTGTCTAGTCAAAACAATATTAAAACACAGTAAATATGGTAATAAATAGATAAATTAAGTAATTTATTAGTTTTAAGAAGGTATAATTATAAAATTTGTCAAGTATTGGGTCTGCACAGCCTCTAGTTTAACTAGCCTGTTTGGCTTTTTTAAAAAGTGAAAGTTCTATTTCATCACTATCAGAATCTGTCTGTATCCTTTAAAATCCCCTTTAATCCCAACTATGAGTAACCATCAAACATCCCACAAATACTAAGACAAGAAAGGAATTTTAATGAGAAAACAGTCAAGAACTTAAAGCAGTCCTAGGGAATCCACTGCAGTTTTTTGGGTTTGTTTTTGCTTAAAGGAAATGGTGCAAAATGTCCCTGCAATCCCAAGGTTCCCAAGGCTGTAACCCGAAGGCCCCCGTGGATGCCAGGCCTTAAAAGGCAAAAAGAGCCCAGACACCCTGGGGAAGGAGAACACTCACACAGGAGATGGGGCCAGGACACACAGAGCCCTGCCAGCTGCACCGGGAAACGTGCTGGACAGACAGACAGACAGACACAGGGGGGCAGGACAGACGGACACAGGGGGGCAGGACAGACAGACACAGGGGGGCAGGACAGACGGACACGGGGGGGCAGGACAGACGGACACGGGGGGGCAGGACAGACTGACAGACATGGGGGGCAAGACAGACGGACACAGGGGGGCAGGACAGACGGACACAGGGGGGCAGGACAGACGGACACAGGGGGGCAGGACAGACGGACACAGGGGGGCAGGACAGACTGACAGACATGGGGGGCAGGACAGACAGACACAGGGGGGCAGGACAGACTGACACAGGGGGGCAGGACAGACAGACACAGGGGGGCAGGACAGACGGACACAGGGGGGCAGGACAGACGGACACAGGGGGGCAGGACAGACAGACACAGGGGGGCAGGACAGACAGACACAGGGGGGCAGGACAGACGGACACAGGGGGGCAGGACAGACGGACACAGGGGGGCAGGACAGACAGACACAGGGGGGCAGGACAGACGGACACAGGGGGGCAGGACAGACGGACACAGGGGGGCAGGACAGACTGACACAGGGGGGCAGGACAGACTGACAGACATGGGGGGCAGGACAGACAGACACAGGGGGGCAGGACAGACAGACACAGGGGGGCAGGACAGACTGACACAGGGGGGCAGGACAGAGTGACACAGGGGGGCAGGACAGAGTGACAGACATGGGGGGCAGGACAGAGTGACACAGGGGGGCAGGACAGACGGACAGACATGGGGGGCAAGACAGACGGACACAGGGGGGCAGGACAGACTGACAGAGCTGCACCACAGCAATTCCAAATGTTACTAATTACAACAGCATCTCTGCTTTAAATATCACCGTGCTTACAAAAGGTTTCCTCTACATTAGATAAAAGTTTTTAAGCATTAAATGCAACAATTAGTTTCTTTCAAAAGAGCTTGCCATCAAACAGCTAATTAATCGATTCATGACATTCAAGTGGCAGTATCAGTCTCTAGCATGAAAGTCCTTTCTAGCATGAAAATAATTTCCTGAGACAGAAGTTACTACAGATTGTTACAGACTTGGAGAACTTAAGCATTTAATAATATTCACAAGCATGCTTATTGCTTTCTTGCCACAAGTATTTCAGTTCAAAAATGTACAAAAGTACAGAAAATTCCTAATATGGAAGTGGCTGTAGTCAATTCATAAAATAATTTGGAAAAAAACGGCCAGACCTGTTTTGAGCAATGCTGTATCAGTGGCAGATTTGCAGTATTTGGAAATGCCCTGCGTGAGCTTCAGTGACAGCCACAGCAGAAGCAGCACCTCCCTCGTGTGCTCAGCACAGCACAGGACATGTTCCTGCTCCTTTTCCTGTTCCTGCTGGGCTTCCAGGCTCTCCTGAATGAAGCAAACATCCCCAGCCAGGTCAGCTCACTTCCAGCCTGAACACTTTGGGGATGCAGATATGAGCTAAAGGAAACTTAAAGACATGCAAGCATCACCACCTGAATGTCAAGTTACACATTACCAGAAGTTTAACTGGATGCTGGAACGCTTGTCTGGGTTAAAATGCATAATTTTCTTCCACAAGCTAAGGCACTGCACAGCAGAGCCTTAATTACAGTTCATGAGACACCACAGTCAGAATGTGACACTCTGAGTTACAGTTCCCGGTTCGATTAAACCATCAGAGGATCTCTGCCCACCCGAGCCCCCTCTGTGGGCTGTGAGTGGCCTCTCACTCTGGGGAGAGCTACACCAGCTCTAGGACCTCTCTGCCCATTGCAGCAATATCTCTGACCCATTGTTCTCTACTCATGGCCAGGTGTTCCCACACCTATTCCACAGCAGGTTGGGGTTGTCCAGCCTTTGCTGCCCTCCTCCCATAGTCTGGAGTTGATGGGAGTTCCAGGGAAACCTAAACATCACTTCCATGTTTTGGAAGCAACTATTCAAATCATCTGACGATTAGGTGACCTTTTTGTTAAAAAAATAAGAATGTATTCTTAATTGCAGCTCTAGTAAGTGGTGACTTCAGCACTACAGAACATCAGCAGCTGACCCATTGGTAAGGTGATGCCTTGGAGTGGCTGCCTAGAACACGGGCTGGACAAGGTTAAGAGAATAAAAGTAGGTTTTTATTAAAGACCTTCAAAAGGCACATTTTGGGCAGTCAAACCCTCAGGGAGGGGAGGGTTGGACAATGGAGTGTTTCAGACAATTATAAAGTTTGGTCCATTCACACATCAGGGGTTAATCCTCCAATTACAGCTTCCGGTAATTAAGTGATATTCCCCCAGTTTCCTCTCTTCCAACTCACTTTTGTTTGTACTTTTCAGGGCCTGAGGCTGCAGGGTGTCCTTGAGTTTCAGGCCCAAAGGAATTGTTTTGTCTGACCAAAACGTGAAGAGAGTTAACTAACACTCTATATGGAATTTATACACTAATGCAGTACAGGATTTGAGAAATTTAAAAGCTAAAATCCTAAGGCATCAAGATGTCTCTTCACTGTGCATTTAGTTTTCTTTGTATGCAAAATTTCAGTACAAAATTGTTTGCCAAGGTCCTGAAGCAAGAGGGATTTTGATGAAATGCAACTTTGAGCGCAGGATGATGGTGGCTACTGGAAAGTGTGCAAGTTGATTTTGCAAAACAATGCACTAACTCTCACCAGAAGTAACTGATTCCTCCAACACTGATTATGTTACAACCTCTTAAATTTCTAGTCCTTGTCTTTCTTATCTCAAGATGATAACTAAATCACTAGGGAGCCTCATCAACAAAAGATATTACCAGAAACATTACAAGAAGTAAAGGTAGCTTTGCAATTATTAATACCATGAGAACTACATTAGTGTAGTGCATCTATTACTATTGCACCGGTTCATTATGGAAGGGAAAAAATACAGCATACTTGGTACAGACATAGTAGGAATTTCTTCTGAAATCAGAATTTAAAAACTATCCACCATCTTAAGAGGGAATTTGGAGGCAGGAATTTGGAGTTTACTGGCAGGAAGATATGCATGGCCAGATGGTAGTTATGAGACACCATGAAAGAAACCAAAACCCATTCACCTTTCTGTGGGAAGACAGACTCAGTGATTTCTTTAGTTGTTCACAGAAACAATAAAAAGCAAAGCTAAACAGAATTATCTTACTATTCTTCCACAGTAAATATTAGGATAAAAATATCACCACACACCAATGCAGATCCACAACATTTAAAGATAAATCTTTTTGAAGAAAAGTCAAGAGTTTTCAGAGCCACTGAAGAGACACCTGAAAACTATTTCTAAGCATATTTGTGCATTACAAATTTGATCCTGTCAATATGATATAACAGCCTTTTTCTAAGAGCAAATACCAGAGATCACCACGTGGGAAGATGTGGTACCCCACAACTTCTGAACAAGCAGCTACACATGCCACCAAAAATCAAAGAAAAAAATAACAATTTCTTACAGTAGCACACATTCATTGTTTGGAGAGTGTAAGAGGATAAAAAGGTGGGTGATGCAGATCATCAGAGAGTGAGCACAAATTGCCAGTGTGATGCTGGGATGGAAGAGGAGAAGTGTCTGGAGGAGCGACATTGCAGAGAGGTGGCACCCAGCGCCAAGGCCAGCCCTGCTCAGGCTGTGGCTCTGAGAGCCCCTGCACTGCCCAACCCTCCTGCCCAGCACTGCCCAACCCCAAACCCCTCCTGTCCTGCACTGCCCAACCCTCCTGCCCAGCACTGCCCAACCCCAAACCCCTCCTGTCCTGCACTGCCCAACCCTCCTGCCCAGCACTGCCCAACCCCAAACCCCTCCTGTCCTGCACTGCCCAACCCTCCTGCCCAGCATTGCCCAACCCCAAACCCCTCCTGTCCTGCTCCTGCAGCACCAACAGGGCTGGCTGAGGGCACAAGGGCCAGCAGAGTCACAGCAAGGGGCACTGCCAGCACAGGAACAAAGAGCTGTAAAACGCTCCAACTAAATCCACAACAAAAAGGGAGAAGGCTTCTACCCCTCCAAAGCACAGAATAAATGAAGAGAACCCAACCTTAAGGTGAAACCACCACCTGTGAATAAAAAAGGGCAGGAGCAGGGCTGCCAGGGACCTGGAGAGTTCCCTCTGAGTGTCTCCTGCAGTGCTCTGCTTTTCACCAGGAGCACCGGGTGCTTCCCACCAGGACTGGTGGGACCTCCTCAGGACATCCCCCCACTGCCCTCCATTAACTGAGTTAACACTCACTGACAGAAATCCAAACTCCACCACAACCAGTGCCAAAGCCATCTCCCTTCATTCACACTGAGCCAGTGGAAGTTCCCTGATTGCAGATGGCAGCTCCCTGCTCCAGCCACCCATTCCCGTCGGGAATCACACCCAGAGCACTGCAGGGGCAAAGGAGCAGCCAAGTCACACAGGCCCTCAGATTAATGAACACCTCAGAATAGCTTTCAACCAGATTCTAATAGTCAGCAATTAGCTTATTCCTTGGAACATGAATGTTATTACTTTAATTTGCTAATATAATTAACAATAAGAATTCTCAACAGTCTTATTACCCATGTAGGCATGCATTCCTGGCTTTGAATTTTGTTTTCTTCATCTCAACAGAACCTGACAGCCCTGAGCTTCACTGTAGTCCTGGGCTCTGCAACCCATTTCTGAATCTGGAAATGTATAATGACAGTAAGCCACAAAACAACTTTTTTTCAATGCACAGCTACTCTCCACCAATGAAGATAGAACTTTTTATTCTGAAAACTATGAACATCTGAACTGCTGTTCCCAGCAGATTTCATTTAGCTCAAACTGCTGCCTCCCCTGGCAATATCAAATGCTACAGACAAGAAGACGAGAGCAAGAAAGCAGTGAGACTTCCCAGGGCTCTCATCAGCACCTCCAGCTCAGAGACCTCCCAAGCAGAAGTATTATCTTCTTTAAAAGGAATCTCTGATGGATTTCTGTAGCATTTGGAACAAGCACACGAGGAGAAGAATGTCTGGGGCTGTCTGAGCCACAGAAGCCATCGCCAACCACCAGAAATGCCATCCACGCTCCCAGCCAGCACATGCTGAGGGGTTTCTGCCTCCTGCTGCTCTGCGATCCCAGGTGAAGCATTCCTATCTGCTGCCCATGCCACGGGAACTGATCGGGCACAATTCCTCACACCCACCGGCCCAGCTGCTAAAGGTGTCATGTGTTACTTTAAATCAGGTGCCTGTGCAAACCTGGCAGGGCTACAGTGAGAGCCAAGCAGGTTTCCAACAGGATCCTGCCTGGTTTTCCTTCCCTTCAAGCCTATGAGCAGCCCACCTCCAAAAACACCGAGCAGCAAAGGGCAGCCACGACCAGCCATGGGAATCTCGGTAGGAAATGTGTCTATGCCCAGCCTTAATGACAGTAAGGTACTTGAAGGTGCAGAATTACAATAACCAAGGAAAAATAATAATAATAATGGATTTGGAAAAGCTGAAAACTAAAATGAAGAGGTGGGAAAAAAAGCAGACAGTCTCATCTAAAATGAGACTATTTCCAGCAAAGAGGAGGTACCTCCCAACCAGCTGATCTCCTTGGCAGGACCGAATGGGCCCCTCCTGACTCCCCACAGTAAACATCTCTTTTCAGCAACACGCTCATGAGAGACTGTCCTTAGGAAATTCAAGGGAATGGGGAGAAGTACTGAAATAAAACTAATCATTTGAGGACATCCACAGCAAAGTCTTCCAGTGATACCCATTTCATCATCGTACAGCAGTCTCTGTGGGAAGTATTAAAGCCCTCAAAAGCATGAGAAACAAATTCATGCCAGAAAGAAATGAGAATAAACTCTAAAGAACATTCCTGCTCTGCTCTCCAAGGACGGCCACCTCTCACTCCTTCCATGAGAAAAGGTACTGCTCCTTTTAAATGCCAGAAGGTCAATGGAGACGACCTCTCCAAAGGAAAAACATTTCTTTGGTTAGCACACAAATGCACTGGCTTCTCCTTGACTTCCCTTTTGAGATCAAAGTCCCCTTAGAACAAAACCAAAAGCACAAAGCAAACACGAAGGCTCCGAGCTGCCTTAAGTACCATCCCCTTCAGTTTCCCTTCATGCCCTTTGTGTGCCACTTCCCCGCTGTGTGGGGACACCCTCAGGGGTCAGGAGCCCTGCACACTCCTTGTCTGACCTGGTCCAACACTCCCCACCTTCCTCCAAGCTGCTGCTGCAAGGAGGCCACAGCTGCAGCCCCAGTGTGGATGGATGCTCCCTCACAGATCCCAACACACACACACAGCTATTTCAACAGAACACACACACAGCTAAAGGCTTCCTTTCTGAAACGCTCACCAGCCTGGCAATAGCATTCTCAAAATCAGGGAAGTCATTTCAATGCTAAGCTGCTCCACGTGGGGCCTTTCCCTTGCTCCCTCACTGCTATTACTGACCACTGGCCATAAAGAGGAGAGGGAACCCCCAAATTGTAGTTTTCCAGTCTGCAACCAAATCTAAACTTAGCAAAAACCAGAACAAGGCTGAGAAATAAGCTGCACAATACCACACATGAAACATCATCATAACCCATTACATTGATGTCCCTCCAAAGGACACTTTGGGCATATTGTCTTGAAATGAGTTAAAACTATAGTCCCCTCTAGCAGCACTTAGATTGCTCCATATGCCTACAATGCCATCATGGTTTCCCTCCTGTAACAACTCCTTTATTTGAATCCAGAAAGATAAATCTACAACAAATTAACAGAGCCTTACCTATTTCCAGTGTTGTGGGGCTTTCCCCATTCCCTGTTCCTTCTGCTTTTGACAGTCAAAAATGGGCATTTGGAAGCAGGGCCATGCAGCCACAAAGAGCAGCAGTTTTCCTTCCCTCAGCACCACAGGGCAGTTTGTGGCAAGCCCTTCAACCAAAGATTAGAACAAGCAGCAGCAACGTTTGCCTCGAGCTGATATTTTGCCTGTCAATCACAAATGTATTTTAAGATAAATCCTGATGCTAAATGAAGCACATGCATTGTAATCTTTCCTGTAACATTCTTTTTTACTATAATACACTTAGAGACTTTTATCTTAACCAGTACTTGCCTTTTTCCTTTTTGTAATGGTTTTTTGAGTGCCAGGAGTTCCTTCTTGTTTTTAAGAGATAGAGTTCTACACCACAGACTTTGTTACATTTCTGTTCCTACAGTATTTTTGTAAAGGCATTATTGAATATTGTAATTGCAATAATTATACTTGGCAAATAAGCAACCTAAGTACACCGTGGAATGTGCTCTCTCTCCTTTCTTTTCCAACACAGCTCAGTTTTCCATTGGTTTGCAAATGTCAGAAGTCTGCTCTTCCATTACCATGAATGAGGAGTGTTTTTGAGTACAAGTAACCAGGCTGAGGTGGTGCACAGCCTTCCACCCTCCACTAACCAACCTTATTTCTATTTAACTGCTGCCCCTCTGCATTCATGCACCCCTGGGAACCACATGCAACATCTCAGATCATTCTTGTGAAACTGGCACAAAGCACAGCTCAGCTCCTCCAAAACACTGCTCTGCAAGTATCAATGTCCCCAAGGACGAACTTGGAGCAGCAGTGTCTTTGTGTCTTTGTCCAGGGACAAGGAAACCTCTCTAGCACCAGCAGAGCGTGGTTTTCCCCCATCTTTCTTTACATGACTTAAAAACTCATGAGGTGTACTCCAAGCACCTTTGGGATTTGTTCCAAGCAAGTCAGATTTAATAATAAAGGATTCGGTTACCATCAGTAATTAGTCATTTTAATGACAAGTTTTTAACAAGACTTGCCATGGTTATTAGCGTGCTGCCGAAAGGATCTGCAGTAGGAACTGAAACAAAAATCCCGAGGGCGGATTATTTCAGCATATCAGGCAGCACCAGCCCAGGATTTCCACCACACGGACAGTTTTTAACAGCTCCAAGACAGGTAGATGTTGCACAGCGATGACAGATCCCTTGGCTCCAGTCCTGAACACACACACACCGCACACACTGCTGGTCCCTGGTGTTTTACTGGGCTCACACGCTCACTGCTACCACTTGCAGAGCACAGATCCTGCCCTGCACCGAGGAGATGAGATGGAAACAAATCACACTTCCAAAGCCTGGATTTTACTGGGCATTCATAAAAAATGAATTCATCACCGGAGTCCTCTATAAACTTGTGTGCAGCTGAAGCCAGGATACTTCCAATGTGTTTTTCATGAAACCTGTAAGCGCAAGTTTTGCCTTGTACTAACCAGCAGTGGTTTCAAATGCCAGTTATAAATGTGAAATAATAAAATATTTCTGGCATCACACTTCTTGTTTAAGTTACAAGAATTTGCAGCACCCTGTAAGAAATTACTTTAAAATCTATTTCAAGGTGATTGCCATTTGCATAAAACACCTCTTTTCCTAAGATCCTGAAAAACACATTTGTTGATTTAAAAAACATAAATATCATAGTGACTTGGAAAGCAGATCAGATGAAGGCACTGGCAGCACAGAAACTGCTGAAATGCTTCGGTGTTTATTACGTGTTTCACTGCTGGGGTGGTCCGAGCCTCGCACGGGCTCCATCAAACTGAACCAGCCCAGGTGTCCAAAGTACACGAACGAACCCAGCTCACGTTTAATTTCACAATACAAAACCTCACCTTTGGTGTTCGGGGGTTTTTTAAGGATTTCTTTCTTTCTACTCGGTGCACTTAGCAGAACTTCAGCCCGCTAAGGGCAAACCAGGCGAGCGATGGCTTTGCGAGCTCCGCACCCGGCACCGGGCGGGTCCCACGGGGGAACGGCGGAGCCTGCCCCGGGCACGGCCGGGAGCCTGCCCCGGGCACCGGGCCGCCGTGAGGAACGGCGGAGCCTGCCCCGGGCACCGGGCCGCAGTGAGCGGGGTCGGAAGGCGCGGTGCTGGCACGGAGCCGCCGTGCCGCGCTGTGCCGGCCCCGCAGCGGCTCTCTGGGCACACGGCCCCGGTGGATCGCGCTCCCGCGGCCCCGGCAGCGCCGCACGGCCCGGCCGGGCCCGCCCTCACACCGCCCGGCTCCCCGCCGCGGTACTCACCACCTCGGCCAGCTTCAGCCTGCCCAAGGTGCCCCGCAGGTAGTCCAGGTCGCAGCGCAGGCCGCCCAGCCCGCGGCGCTGGCTGACGGGCTCCGTGGTGGGCTGGTAGGGGCTGCTGGCCGCCGAGATCATGGAGGCGCTGGACGCCTCGCCGTCGAAGCCTTCCAGGTCATCGCCGTTCCTCATGGTGCCGGTGCTGCCGGTGCCGCCGGGGGGTGGCCGCGGGCTCCGGGCCGAGCGCCGCGGTCAGCTAAAGCAGCGAGGGCTGCATGGCCGCCCGCGCCCGCCTCAGGCGCAGCGGTGCGGGGAGCGCCCGGGCAGCATCGCGCGGAGCGGGGCCGCGCTGCCGTGCGGAGAGGCGCGGAGCGCTGCCCCGGTGCGGTGTCGAGAGGCGCGGAGCGCTGCCCCGGTATGGTGCGAGGAGGCGCGGAGCGCTGCCGCGGTGCGGTGCGGAGAGGCGCGCAGGGCGCGCGGAGCGGAGCGGCGCTGTCCCGATGCGGAGCCGTGCCCCGGCCGGGGGCGCGCAGCTCTGAGCGCCGCAGCCCGCCCCGCCACTCGGGGGCGCGCTCCCGGCTCCACTGTCCTGGTTCTGATCCCGATGCCGGTCCCAATCCCGGTTCTGGTTCTGGTACCGATCCGATCCCGATCCCGGTCCCGGTCCCGGTCCCGGCAGAGCAGCCCAGCTCCGAGCGGCGCCGCCGCAGCCGCTCCTCCCCCTGCGCGGAGCGGAAAGGGCGGGCAGGGCCCGCCCCGGAGGGCGCGCAGCCGGGCGGTGCCTGCGCCGCGCCCGCCCCGCGGGGAGGGCCGCGCACCTGCCCCGGGCACCGCGCCCGCCCGGCCCGCGCTGCTGCCTGTGCTGCTGCTGCTGCCGCTGCCCCGCCCGGCCCGCGGCCGCTCCGCTTTCTGCGGCCGCTCCTGGCTCCGAGGTGCGCTCACGGCCCCAGCTCGGCCCCCGCGGGCCGGGCTCGGAGCAGGCTCCGGGCTCTGCCCCGGGCTCACGGCCGAGCCCCGCGCTGACACTGCGCCCGAGCGGCTCCGGCAGCGGAAACCTCCGCGCCGTTCTTCCACCAGTGGTGTCTTTCGAAACAGTGACGTTTTCCAAGGTAGCCTTGACTGGCTCTGAATCAGGTTTTGAGGGTGCTTTTCCTTGTGCTATGTCACGACAAATAAGGAAAAATTGCAACATAGCCTGGCAAGTCCAGGTGAGGGAAACGCAACTGAGTTATTTTTTTAACACAGCCGTACTGCTGTGCACCATGGTGCAGTTCAGTTGTTCCGTGTCGCATCCTGTGATCTGCCTTGGTTATCAGCCAGGCTCTGACAGAGCCGTGCTCCTGCTGTTCTTGTCACTGATAGTTTACACTGTCACCTGTTCCACATTACAGGACTTTAGCACATTAACAATTCTAGCATCTTCCTCTGGCCTCCAAGAGTCTAACTGCCACAGTTCTTCTGTTTTCCACAAATACTGTGAATTATCCACCTGGAGATTTCTTTTCCAGTTACCTGTGTGTATACACAGAGGTGGACACACAGGTAACTGCTCCTGTCACCCTTTCAGTTCCCTTGAAACTCCTTTGTTCCCTCTTTTCATAGGTTCTACCGTGTACACGTGATTTTTAATTTCAAGATATTTTTCTTCTTTCGTTTTGCCTCTGGATAAACACCTCCAAAGAAGGAGGGGCAAGGAGAGAGAGCCAGGGAAAGAGTCAGGGGTTTGTTCACCACTAACAGTGGCAGCTTGGTTAACTGGAGCTGCAGCTGACTGTGCAAAGTCCTTCCACTACACCCTGAGCAGCAGGGTGAGGCTGTATTCTCAAGCAAGGTAAAGAGAGAATTGGAAGATGTGTAAAACAAAGTCATTGCCCTTTGGTGAAGGGTGAGCAGCAGGGAAACAAAAAAATAAAACATGAGTAAAGCATGGAGAAACCCGAGGGTAACTCTTGCTTAGGTCACATGAACCTGGCCTAACAGTAGGAAATCATGTAAGGGGAAAATCCCACTGTGGCACAGGGCTGGCTAGGTGTTTACAGTCTCTTATCTCAGTTCTTGTATAACTCTAGGGAGTTATAGAAATTAGAACTCTCACAATATGTGGTTGTCATTTAGGAGAGCATCTCTGATTGCAACTGAAGGCTCCATGGCTGTTTCAGGAACACAAGTTAAGCATATTTACCTGAAGAGACATTTAACCTTTATTTTGAAGGACTGCTGTTGCAGTTCTGGAAAACTGTCCTGAGCAAAGCAAGGAAAACATTTCTGAAACATTCAGTGAGTATTATTTTGGTCAATCTTCAGCAATTCTAACCAAAACACATCCGTGTGTTGAAAGAGAATCTAAAGGTGTGTTGAAGAAGGACAAAGGGGGAAGATGGTTGAGTGGTTTAGCAAAAGGTGAGGTGGTAGGAGATCTTTATTCTGGCTGTTTGCTTAGTTCCTCCAGCACACCCTTCTGCAAACTTCTTAATAACTTCCTTCTCCCCTGGCATGGAGAACATGAAGTGTAAATGTATTTAAATCATGAGAACAGTTTGGGGGTGCTGGGAGGTGCAGACCCACCGAACCTGTCTGGCTTTGGGCAGCCAATTCCCAGGGAAGGGAGAGCACAGGGAGAGAGTTCTGCTCCAGCAAGGTGTTCTGGGGCAAGAGGAGGGCTGGCCCCAGTGTGCGTGCGTGTCCCAGCTCCCAGGGCAGCTCCTGAGTGTCCGTCCCAGCCCCTGAGTGTCCCAGCTCCCAGGGCACAGCCCAGCCAGGAGAGCCCACACCCAGCCCAGGCTGTGCTCGCATCCCTGGCTGCTCCTGGATGGGTGGGTGGGCTGGACTGACTTGGCAAGGCTGGCTGAGGCTGCTGCCAGCATTTAACAAAGGAATCCTTTACACACATTCTTGCCTGATACGGCACCTTTTCAGCTCTGCAGCACGGGAAGGAAAAAAAAAAAAAAAGTCTGCGTTTAATATGTAAATAGAAGGAGTGATCCAGGAAAAAGGTCACTGCATTCATCCCCGCGGATCAGATCGCTCTCAGATAACTTCGGCTGTGCGAGTTTCCAGCACAGCCTGCCATTCCATTGTGTGCCTGCTCGGGGGACCAGGAAAATGGGAAACTGGGTCACTCCTCAGCACTCAAGACACCACCATAGTATCGAGCTAATCACATCAGGGAATTAATCACTGAGCTCTTCACATCCAGCTAAAATGGGACGGAAGAGTGAAAACAAGGAAGAAGCAGCACTGAGGGAAAAACCAAGTATGCTGTTCATAGACACTGTATGATTAAATGATTTGATTGTTACAGAACAGTTGGGTCAGCTTTGACAGAATTAAAAACTCCCCATCAGAAGGAATCTCCAGGACACTGGTCATAAATTAAAACCAGCTGGTGAGTTAGGTGCAAAAAGCAGTTGAAAGAGAATCTTAAATATTCTCAGTGAACAAACTGAACAAAGAGACCTTCATCTCTCAACCTTCATCTCAGCTGTTCCTACAACCTCTCATAAACTTGTGAACCAATTTTGGGTTCTTTTCATTAAGCACATTTAAGTGCTATTTCCAAGATTAAAACTGTGATTCTATTCCAGTAGAATTGGAATATCAATTTAAAACCAGATTTTAAAGTCCATTTATGTAGTTTAAACACACTTAAAAGTATTTTAATGCTCAAACATAATATTTGTAGATCTGAATGGTGCTTATTAGGAATGGTGCTTTAACGTAGTCAAGAGTATAAAAGGCATTAGAATCCTAACAGGAAAGTTACATCTGTGCAAGTACCTGAAAAGAGCTGAGAGGTTCTTTAAGAAAAGGCTCCGGTATTTCCACGTGACCTTCCAAGGGGAAGGAGCACTGGTATGCTGCCAAATTCCAGGAGAGCTGAGCAGTGATTAGAGTTTAACTTTGGCATCAGACAGGAGGCTTTTTCCCCCTTGAAATTCTCAATGTAAAAAGTGCTGAAGCTTTTTCTCAGCTTTTCAGTTGGGGAAAAGAAAAAAGCCAAGCCCCACCCTCAAAAGCTAATAAAGAACTTGCTTTAGGAAAACATCTGGTAGCCTTGAGTGCCTCAGTGCAGGGAATTGTGCATTTTCCCAGTGTGGGAGTGTGGTGTGCACACTGGTTCTGAAGCCATGAGCTGCATGGGAGGTGGACAAATAATTTTGCTGAGTCAGAAGTAGGAATTAATAGAGGAAGAAGAAGCTGTGAGTTCTGACAGATTTTAAGCAGAAGGAAGACTGTCTGGGATGGTGGGGAGCCATGAGGTCAGTTCTCTGCAATGCTGCTGAGCAGTGTGACAATCCCATGTCACCACATTCAGCCACAGCTGGCACTGCAGCCCCCCAGCAGCACACCACCAGCAAAGGCACCTCAGGAACGGTGAGGAGACCTGGGTTCCACAGCTGGGAGTCAAAAACCAGTCCTAGAGCTGAGGGAAGTTCAGAGAGAAGCAGAGAGGAGAGCAGAAAGTAGCTGAGATGAAGGGCAGCCTCTAAAAGCTTCTTGCAAGTTCCACTGGCTGAAAACACCGTGCCCATTTGGCCAGGCTCTCTTGGGCACACACCACAGCACAGGAAGGGACTCCTGGGCTTTCCATCTGGTTAAAAACCTGCAGCTTCAGTAGCCAAAATGTGGTGAGTCCTACTCCTCTCGTCAGCTACAACATCAGTCCGTGCAGACTTTCACCACCTCCACCTGGATTCCAGCCCTGAGGCCTTGGAAAACAAACAGAGCAGCCCTGGAGCCCCCAGGCTTCAGCCTTTGGTGACAGTCCCCAGCCCCAGGGATGGCACCAGCTCCCACAGCTGGGAGCAGAGGCAGCTGAAGTCCCCACAGGACCCTGCCAAGGAGCTGCACTGGATTAAGGGGACAGGTAAAAGTGTCACTGCTGAAACTTCACCATCACTATCAGGAAACAGGGTTTCCCTTTCAAACACAAAACCAAAACCAAAACACCTCCCCCCCACCCAGAAACAAAACCAAGAAAGGCAATGCTGCCAAAGGGATCAGTGAAACCCTTACCTTGCAGACAGGAACACGACTTCATGCGCTTTTAACAATGAGCCATTCACTGAACCATTTTATTATTTTTTTTTACTCCAGGATTAGGGACTGACATCTCATTCTGTCTCATCTACTGGGCCAGTTTGGTAGTGAATGAGGAAATCACTGGCTCCTTTCACCTCCAAACACTTCTAAGGGCATCTGCAATCTGCAAGTGCCAGAGAGGGGTTACTGTGCAGCCACAGCTGGGCTAAAGGGCAGCAGACATTCTACAGAGCAGAAGGTGAAATGAATTTCTATAAAAAAAAAAGAAAAGCAAAATGCCAGATTCTTAAGAAAAGTGCCAGCAGACCTTTAATGGTGCTGGGAACCAGCCAAGACTGTGAGTTACATTTCTTTTGAAAGAATCCTGTATAATGAAGCACACTGAAAAAATATGCAGAGAGACTGACAGCAGTGTTTATTTTATTCATGGCACTACATTTATCCAGGGAACCGAGGGGAAAAAAAAAAGCCCTGAACTGAGAAAAAGGTGGTGGTCTTCCAATAACACCATAAAACCACACAGACCTAGAGCAGAAGGCCAGAAAACTCTTGTTCCCTTTGCAAGGACATGGGGATGCTTCCTCTGCAACATCAGTAGTTTCATAGCAAGTGATGGAGCAGGCAGGGTACAGCAGACCTGGGAGGGAAAGAGCTGGGGTTTATTTTTTGAGGAGGTGGGAAGCTGAAGGGGAGGATGAAAAAATGGTATAAACCATGTTTTATAAGAAAAGTTTTAAAGGTCCCTTAGCAGGCTTAAAAAAAAGATGAAGTACACTCACTACATTCTTTCTTTCCACGGACGGAACGGGCCAGCGAAAACAACTGACCTCAACTGTCTGAATCCTGTGTGTGTTGTTATGCAACAACCCAGCCAGTCCCTGCACTTCTCCTGGGGAACTGCACATGGTGGAGAAGTTCATTCTTTAATTACCCTCCTGAATTTGTTTTACTTTCAGCTAACCTGCAGCTGACTGCTAACATCAGCAACCATAGCAGCAGTTCAAAGAATATTCCCTTTTGCAACAGCACCTAATTTCTCCATGATAGAACTCTGTATTCAGCTCATCTGGCTCATTCCCTCACTGAGTATTTCTTTGGTTACATGGGTCTTCTACATGGAAGGGAAAGTTTTGGCTTTTTGGCTTTTTTTTCAACAGGAAAAATAATTTCAAGTCTTCCAGGGCAGGCATATGGCCCCAGCTCTCCACAGCCATACACAGAGGAACTAATAAATCCTGATTCCTTGCAGGCTTGTCTGCTCTTCCCACCTTCCCTACCTCACCCCTCCCAGCGAGGCCACTGCCCCAGGGCCTCCCCAGGGTCCCCTTGCACAGGAGCAGCTTGGCTCCTATTTCTGCCCTCCAACTCCTGCTGGAGCAGAAGGAAGCCAGCGCTGCGCTGGTTCTGTGTGTGCAGACCACAGATCTTTGTTTGGCTGGGCTCGCCTAGGAACCAGCCAAACTTCCTTGGCAATCCCTGCCTGAAGCAGAGGAAATCTTTGGATTTATCGTCTCCACCAAGCCCTTAATTTTCATGCAACTGGGATTAAGTCAGCTGTCTGCGATATCTTTCTTGTCACTGAGACTGGCCAAAAGATTTAAGTTATTTTTTGAGGAGGGGATAGAACAGGACAGAGAACAAAAGCAAAAGCAGTGGAAACCATGCTAAAAATATTTGAAATATGACAGCATTCTCTTAATAGTTGTGTTGTACTTCTGTTCAGTTGAAAGGTGACTTGGGAGAGATTTTGACAGGATTTTGCTGTTTTAAGTATTTCAGATCCTGCCAGTTTCTCAGCATTTCAAGATCCTG
Organism: Melozone crissalis; assembly: GCF_028551555.1. Taxonomy (NCBI): domain Eukaryota; kingdom Metazoa; phylum Chordata; class Aves; order Passeriformes; family Passerellidae; genus Melozone; species Melozone crissalis. The sequence continues at coordinate 20,209,528 of NW_026535785.1, read as the reverse complement.
GTCAAAACATCCTGATTCAGCCAGCTAAGCACAGCTAATTAATCACCTACTGGCAATCCAGTGTTGTCCTGGGGCATGTGTGCTCTTCCCAGGAAAACAAACCTGGAAGTAATAATTCAGGTTCACAGCATAAACAAATACCAGTATTAATTCAGTAGCCCCCATCTCTTGCACAGATCAAAGGCAGATATTCCCTTGCTTGTTTCCAAACCAGCCCATCACCACAGGAGCTCCTAACTCTTACCAAAGCTTGAGCCCAGCTGTGGAGGTCAGGCTCCATCACTGAGTGAGAAAGAGCCACTTGTGGGCTTGGTTGAAGTGCCCAGAGCTCTCCCTCCAGGACTTCTGCCTTCGTTTTGCCTTCAAGAGATTTTCTGTGCAGTCAGTGACTGGTCTTTAATGAAATGGAATTCTCTTCTACTTCTCCCTCTCTGCCTGTAGGCGCAGTAACTGAACTCTTTCAGAACATCAGAAAATTTGGAACATCTTCACTTTCTAATAATCTGCAGAGTATCATCAGTTATACCAAGTCCTTTGTGGGTAATCATTTTCCTCCTCTGCAAAGGAGAGGTTTTAATTTGGTGCCCTCAGGGCACAGCACTGTCCTGTAGTCCCTCTCACTGGGGCCATGGACAACACACAGAGTGGATCTGATCTCAGCAGCCCCATCCATCCATCCATCCATCATCCATCCATCCATCCATGCATCCATCCATCCCCTCAGGGGTCTCACTCCCTCTGTTCTGTCAATGAAGTCCATTCCACTCCCTCTCTAAAAGGCAAGTCCTTGGCTTTTGGAATGCTGTCAGACTGGTCAGGTGAGTGCCAGGGATCTACAATGGCATTTTCCTTTCCTCAACTTTAATATTTCACTGCACATGCTTGCAGTAGTTGCAACTCCATTTCTGGCATGTTTTGAGGGATTGTTTTGGGCAAGCCTATTGTAAATCAAAGGTGACTCAGACAAAGGGGAGAGAGAATGATGCATCTGACTCCATCATCAGGAGGCTAAAGAATTCTTTATTATATTCTACTATGTACATTGTATCTAAACTGAATCTGCCCTGCACTCACCCTTGCTCACAACTGCTCACCCTGCCCTCATCTCTGATTCTCTGGCCCCACTCTCACACCCACACCTGGCCCTGACAGGCCAAGGGAACCAAACACCCTCACTGTGGGTAAACCATCTCCATATTGCCTTCTGCTGTAGCACGGCACAGGCACAGCAAGCCAGATAAGAATTGTTTTTTCCCTCTTCTCTGCTTGTCTCACTGTTCAGAAGGCATGGGAATACCACACAAGCCCAAGTTAAAGATGACATTTTTATGTCATAAAGCTACACTGCATGTTACATACAAAACATTTGTACTGAAAACTCACGACACTTTTCAAAGGCAGCTTGTGCAAGCTAATTCAGCTTTCTTGTGGACAGATAAAACTCTTGGCTTTCAGTGCAGGACTCTGCTATTTCAGCTTTTGCTCGGAAAGAACCAGTGTCAATTTAGTCAACTCGAAATTAAAAGGAGAACAGCTTAACCCATATTAAAATTCATAAAACTGAATGGAATCGCTTTTCTTTGGGAAAAAATCATCAGCTCACTCTTTGGAAGATATTTGGATATCAAAACAAAAATAAATCTGCCAAACAGGAATTACTGAGGGAAGCTGACAAGCAGTGCCTTTGCCTTTTGCCTTTGTAGACATATCCAGCATTGTCACCTTCAGGCACCAATCCCACGCCTGCCACCTCCTGGGTTTGGAATATTTCAGCCCCAGAAACATTCATCAAAACATAATTAAGTGTCAGGGAACTGGGAGTGAGGGATCTTTTCCTTCAGATAAAGTGTTACTACTCATAGTGTTGGTTCTGCTACACAAAGTCTGCTACCAAAGGCAACAAAGAAAATGAATTGCTTCCCTTGGTTCTGACATAATCTCACAGACCTCCTGCATGTCATTACTAACGTGCTTCCCATAAAGCCCTCCAGGAACTCACAGCTGGGGGCTCTGACTCCTGGAACCAACCAGGGATTACACAGCCCTTTCAGAGAGTGACAGTGCTCCGGATCCACTCCCACGGCCAGGTCACAGCGCTGGCATCAGGCACTGCTGGCCACAGTGACACTGCCTGTGCTCCTGGGCACTGCTGCGCTCAGCACCAGCCACAGCTGTGCTGCTGATGCTGCAAGCCTTCTTATTCTTTTAAGACAACCAAAGCAGAATTAGGTGCCCTACCCTTCAGGTTTTTGGGAGACATGCCTGATTTAGAAGCATTGTAACAGTATATTTATATTACCACTTGTCAAGAAATTCATTGGAGAAAATTCCTTGAGCTTTTTTCTAAACACTTGAATTTCACTGAGGTACATGTGGAAGCAGACATCACTTCCTTTCACTCTTCCAGGGAGCAGAAATGCCACTCAATCCCAGCCTGTGCTCACCTGCAGCCTGCAGTGCCCATTCCATGGAGCTGCTGATAAACCACTTACAGGGAGTGCAGGAATCTCACAGGAGCCAGTGGTGTCCCAAAGCAGCAGCTCAGACTGTTGGCTTTTGTGATTATTTGTGCTTGTTGTCTTCACACAATCTGAGTGGGTCAGTGAAGGAGAAATTCATTATTACAAAGGCATTCCAGCACGTCAGGCTGGAATTTTAATGTCAATTCCTTGAAGGGAAACTGAATTCCAGCAAAAGAGTGCCTTTGGAATTAAACTATATCTATCCTATGAATACATTATTTATTTTTAAATGAAAAAGGCCATATAACAGACAAGTTTGGGTTTGGTACCAAACAGTCCATTCAGCTCTAAACACAGACCCAGACAAGCAGAGTCTCCCTTCAGGTCATCTATAACAACCTCTTAACCCCCAGCTTCTCCTATGGAGGTATTTGAACTGCAATGACTCAGAAATTCACTCTTTGTTCAAGCAGAGGCTCTTACCCGAGCAGTTCATTCTCTAACAAAACCCTGCCACACCTGAAAAGCCAGAGAGGTCAATGCCACCACTGGGAACAGCACAGGCAGTGAATGACTCCTCTTCTAAGAGCAGCTTAGAAAGCTTAAATCAGCCTTCAGAGCAGCCTTAAGAATGACTCTTCTGCACCAAAGCCTTATTATCCCAATTTTTTTCCCCTAACTTAGGGACATTTTACTTTGAAAAAAAATGAATTATAGTTGAAGAGAAGCAAAGTAAATGTAGGAGTTATAAGTTCTTCCACTTCCATCCACTGTCACCATCTTTCCAAAGTCTCTTTCACCTTCACCTCATCTGAAGATGAAGTCTTCACTTGGTTTTCTCCCAGACTTATACAATTCTCTTCATATACTCAAAAAATATTTTCTAAAGCCCGTCTTAAAGGGTTAAAATTGATTTTTCACATTAATGAGCTAATGAAAACATTATGGCAATTCTAAAATGATAATTGTTTCATGGCCTCATAAGGATTCCCTTCTGGAGAAATTATATTCCAGAAAGCCAAAGCTTAGCTGATTTGTATTTCAGAGGCAGGGTGACTCAACAAACATTCCTACTTAGAGCTTCAATCTGTGCAGGGAACAGAGGCATCCAGTTGATATGAAATGAAACAAACGATGAAAACAAGCAGCAGATTCCTAATTAAATGCCCACTCCTTCTGTGCTTACTGGGAAGCTCTTCTTACACCCAGCCAAGTGAGAACACTTGACTATTGGCAGAGAAGAGGGATTTTCAACACTCCAGCAATTCACTCCTTAAACTTCCCATAGCCTGGATTTGAATCCTGCTAATTCAGGATCAGTGCTGTGCTTGGGAACAGTATTCCACAAAATACATCTGAAGCTGCTGAAGCACACAGCTGTCTCCCCAGCCCAATGAAATACATTATTTTGGACCAAAGCAGTTGTGCTGTGAGCTGTCCCAAGCACAGCCCTGCCCCACTGGCACAGGACACAGCTCCCAGCCAACCTGCTCCTCCTGCTCACAGAGCTCACCCACACCCTGCTCCCACACAAACAGTGCCAGGAGGGCATCTCCCAGACAAAAGCACAGCAGAAAGCAGTCTGGATTCATGTTTATTGAAGCCAGTAATTAAAGACGTCCTCATTTTGCCAGCACTAGAAAGCAAGGTTCCACATGACTGCATACTGCACCTGGTTAAAGCCATACAAGTGGACTAAGGTTTGTTTCATACATTTGCAGTCCTAATTGTAAGTTGGAAGAAAAACCAATAAACTTAGTATACAGGACAGTGAACTTTCATTTACAGCATGTATATTGTTAAGTTCACGATGTACAGAGCAGTCACTTTCAACGTAGTTAAATTAAATAAAATACGAAATTCTGTTCAGTTTAAACAGTTTGTTTTTTTTTTTTTAATGCCAATAAAAAAGTGCAAACTTAAAATCAAGCAGCATAACCACAGCATTTTTATGGAGGGCCAATCTTTAAAGTTTTCTATTTGCTTCAAGTTGAATGCTTTCATTTTTTGTTTTCTTAGTTTAAACATGAACAGTAGATGCAGTCACTATAATGCATATAAATATAGGCATATAATAGTTTAAACAGTCTACCATACAAGTGTATCTGCAAATAAAATGAAGTTTCACTTGAAAATGTAAAGGCTGTTTGCATTTGGCCTTTGGTTCCAATGCTTGAAGACACCAGAATAACAACTGTGCAGCTCACCAAAGCCAGCAGACTTTGGCACCCACAGGATGCTACATTACTTACACCTCTCTTCAGTAAACTAGGAGCATTCACTTGCAATTAGAAACTGGAAATCTGTCCCTGTTTTGTCTTTCTTCAAAGCTGGTAAGTTATGACACAGTAAGTGTTTTGATCAGTTTTAGTATACTCAACATTTTTATACATATGGAAAATACTTCCATTGTAAGTTTTAGCCATATTGCTAGAAAAGTGCTTATCAGGTTAGATGACAAAAAAAGGCAGCTTCAGACTGAGGTTTTCAAACCATGCCATTACAATCACACACTTTAGTTTTCCTGTCCAATTTTTGATGGTTTAGTCTCCAATCTCACTTCTCAGTGTCAGAAGGACAGTGTGTAATTACCTCTGGTGTGGTAACTTGCAACTGGCACCCATTACACCAGAAAGTGCATCCACGTCACCATCAGCCAGCCACAGTCTTAGTCTAACTGTTATCTAGACAACTGTATAACTTCAGGTCATACCATTTCTTAAAAAAGTAAAAATAAAAAAAAAAACCCAAACAAAAATAGAGTATTTTCAACAAAAAAACTGGCACAAGTAACATACTCATGATAATGTTTGTCAAAGAGGCAAGTAAATACTCTTAGCTTTCTAGATGTCTAGACAGACTCACACGAACAGCTTCTTGCTGTAACATAGGAGTTGAGGTTAACACCCAGCACTGTGTTAGTGGTCAGTCTAATTCTGTATCTTAAAGTAACAATATATATTAGGGAAGTTATATCCAGACATCAGATTTAGTACAACAAGTTCATATTAATAAAAAGTAAACTCTGTATAATTCAAATTGTGGTTTTTCCCTTCAGCATTAAGAGCACAGAATATGCTTGGTATTTTTAATTTCTGGTAGTGTGTCCATGTAAAACAAGCATACTGTGTATAAAATCAAAGTGCCATTTCAGTAACCACTGCAGCTGTGTTCGTTTGTACAGAATGAGGGTTTATGTGACCATGGACAGGGCTCCCTTAGAGGAGACAACCGGGGACAACCACAACCCATCTTTTCAAATGAAATGCTACATGAAAGAAAACACAAAACAACTTCAGGATGTCCATCGTGTACACATTCATACTTTTTAGGTTACCTTCAGAATTGGAGTTGGCTGCACCTGCAGCAGATGTGGTTGGAACTAGGGCCTTGAAAGTTTTTTTTAAAAACCTCCATAGGTGTAAGGCAGGAATCCATTTTAGCTTGGTAGCTAATATTTAGTTACAAAAAAGTAAGAAAGAAAAATACTGAGAGTGTTCTGTAGCACATTTCATTATGGGAAAATGATCCATCACCCACCATTCTTCATAGGCCAGCCTCTTGGCATAAAAAAGGCAGAAGCTATCAGAAAACAGGATTTAAAATTAAATACAAATTGCCAAACTACTGTTTTTCAAATAAAACCAAACAGTGACTGTTTGTACTACAGTGCACAATAAGTTCAAGCACCTTCTAAAGACACATCACGTACTGTGCCAGGCACTTGGAGCTAAACAAGTTTAGTTTCTCCCTTTGTCAGCTACACCAGAAAGGGCATCCACACTCTTAAGACTTCTTTAAAAACTAAAACAAGATTTTTAACAAGAATAAATTCCCATGGTTCTTAGTGTTTGGCCTGGAATTCTCCAATGTAAAGTAGTCTTTTTAAAACAGCGACTATTTACCCCCTGTGAAACACAGGATTTGACAACATTGCTCCTCTCCAGTCAATCCAACATTCTGGTTTCTTGCTGTCCCAAATCCGTTTCCCCTTTTAGGGCTCCATTCCCCACCTTGGCTTCTTTCCCCCAGTTAATGCTGTTCCATCACCACCACTCCAAGAATATAATGCATTGCAAACATACAAGTAGCCAATTCCAGAAACTCTGAAAGAGGGTTTCAGTTCTCTTCCTTGCTTCATGTGCAGTCAGTAGTACTTTTAAGAGAATTCTCCATTTTGCTTCTCTGTGTTCTTCACAACAGGAAATGCAGCTGCACCTGCTTTACCTCCAAACCAAAAGAATTGCCCTATATAAACTCTAAATGGTTATCTTATACAGAGGGATTTTATATGCAAACTTCCTGAATGTGCACTTTTTACTGGGACAAGGCAATGATGTAGTAAGCTCATTTCCCCTGCCCCGAGAAAACTGATAGCATCTGCCATAGCAGAAAATTCCTGGTCTTATCAGATCACTATACATAGTTATTTGGTCATTTACATCTGCATTGTTCTGCCCATCAAGCCTCGTTCTCTGTTGGAGGAGAGTTTGTTGTTACCATGGGGTCAGGCTTGCGAGTGATCCTGTCCAGCTCCTCCTGAGCATTTGCCAAAACTGTCTTTTGTCCTGGAGAGAAAAAGAACACAAAGCACTTGAGTTTGAATTAAATGTTTTAAGCAAGAAGCACAAGTGTTCAATAAATCACCTTTAGATGGCAATATATTATTTATTTCTCATTATTTTGCCACTTTCCCAAGGCCACAGAGCCTGGCACAATGCAGGGTATTTTTTGTGTAAAGACTGATACTCAGGTTTGATTCACTTTAAAGAGATGAAAAGCTGAACTACACAGCAGGAAAAAGCACAACACTACCAGTGATATGTTTATAGCAACTAACATTTAAAAATAACTATATTATTTCTTCCATAAAGATCAACCATACACAATTCTACTATTGGTATTGATAGCAAGGACTTTGTTTAAACCCAACTTCTAATCACAAGCTATGTAGGACACTTGCTAAAAAAGAAATCCCATTTATTTGGTTGCACTTGTACCTACTGCATTTGAATATGAAATAAGTAACAGGAAGAACTCTGATATCTGCAGACAACACTTCCCTTCAAAAGAGGACAGGAATTGCATACTCATGTAATATCTCCAAGCAGGCATTTCAAAGCACTTCTTCAATTGGAACCAGACACAGTGAAGTATTTCATGGGAAGGCATATCTTGCATTTCTGTATTGGACTCAAAACTTTTTAACAATTCCCTAATTGAACCATCAGCTTACTTCAGTGCTCCTGAAAATTATAAACCCACAGACAAATTCATCACCAAAACTGGAACAATATATCCTAATGCATGGAGCATACAACCATTTAAGATTAAAAAGCTATATTTTTAGACAAAAAGTAGATTATATAACCATGTACAGCTCCCTTACATAGCCAAAGAATTTAACAAGCATCTGTTTTCCAGCTCAAATGTGTGTGAAATATTAGGTGGATTTTTTCCAGGGTACATGCTGAAAACATTAAGAAGGCAAGATTTGACTGGTAGAGATTCAAGTGTTTTTTTCCAAAGTACAAAGACATAACCAAGTTAAAAGGTTACCTTTAATCACTAGAAAGGTTTTATAAGCCACAGCACTCTACACAGTATCTACTCAAACTAGGAGTATTTGAGCAAAATTTAGGAGTTAGTACATTAATTAATACACTGTAACAGAACTTAAAATACAAAACACTTCATGTGTAGACTAATGGTACCTGGGAGTCTAAAAAGCCTAAACCCTAAAACAATAAAGCCACACAAAATCCTCACTTAAAAAAGAGCAGATCTAAACAAAAGCCAGGACTTTGTTTTTTATGCTGGACGAACTGGCTCCTTAGGGCTCCAACATAACCCCAAGCAGTGTCCTGCAAATACCTCATGTGGACAGGAAAAACTCTCCCAGTGCAGAGGAACATACTCCCCTTTCCTACCACAGGGAGCTCCTTCCAAAGGAGGAGAAATACAGGGAGCAGTTTTTAAGAAAATAAGAGTTTCCCCTCAATTATGAATGAGAGTGACACTTGCTTTCAGTTTCCCTAGAAATTTCAAGGAGTGATGGCCTCATTCAGGGGGATGTGTTCTGGACAATTACATGCCCCCAGTTCTGTACAATTCCCCTTGCTAGAACAGAGTGAGAGCAGGGAACCTGAGTTCTTTGTCCTCTGTACAGGAATAGAGAGGGAAGGCAGCCTTAGAATTTGCAAGAATCTTCTTGTGAATATAAATGAAGTAACTGTGTGGCTATAGAAGTTCATATGTAGAAAAATAATCCACCACAGAAATAACCAATTGAAGTTTTTTGAAATATCACGGTCCAGGCATCAAAGAGAGTCCAGAAACAAAGGCAAACAAGAAGCATGGCACAGCAGGAAAAATGGACATGACACTGCTCAGAAGAGAGATTTTTCTCAGGTAAGAACTGTCACAGTAGAAACCAATCCATCAATGAGGCTGACCAGTATTGCTGAGACCCACATTGTCACTCATGCTGGGACAGAATCTCAACATTTCAACCTCAGGCTATTCCTAGCTGTGAGAGAAACAGATGGTCTCTTTAAAGCTAAATATTTTTGTCATCAACCTTCTGAAAACGTCAGGCTCTTTAAACAGTTTCGACATTTGAAATGCTTACAAAGATAATTTTAGCACATTTACTCGCACAGAGAATACTGCTGGAAATAATGCTTTCCCCAAGATGTTCTGATGTTCTGCTCACCTCTTCCACAAAGGAACAAGTCATCTCTTCTGCTCTCACCAGCACCAGGTACCTCACAAACGCAACAAGAGGGAGCAGCATGAGGAGCCCTTCCCTTCTCAGCACAGTTTAATCTTACACTGGTTCACACAAGGTGTGAGCACAGCAGGTGACAGGAACAGGCACCTTCTCCTGGGAGTGAAAGCCAACTGTTCTGTTCCCAAAGCCAGGAAAGGAAAAGCTCAATGTAGCCAAGAAAAGCCAACCTTGAGATCATTCAGGAGAAGCACTTCCACCCAAGACAGAGAACTGCTGCAGCAGGCACTGCAGTGAGGGAGATCTGCAGAGCTCAGTACAATATCCTGACCACTGTGTTCAGGACAAGAATAAGCCAATGATGGGAACTAATGAAGAACCTAGTGGGGAAAACAGAGCTCACCTCTAGCAGGAGACCAGAACTTTTCTAATTTAGTCTATCAAAATCAAAGTTAAGGAAGGATGTATGATTGCTCTGTCTACATGTTTCAGGACAGAAATTATCTATTCCAATTAGAAGTTAATGCTGGCACAAGGAGAAAAAAAAAAAAAAAAAACAAACTTGTTATCTTTGAAAGTCCTGGAAGGCATAGAGTGTTCCAGAAGACTCAGAGTACAGCCCATTACAGACTAGTTTAGCAGTTTTCCCAGAAAATGCAGTTATGTTTTAGGTGCTTAGAACAGCCTACAAGCCCAACAACCAACAGGGTCTTCCTGACAGGTTCTGCCAAGCCACCCACATTTCTATGAAAGGATAACAGGTCCTGTGCAGAAGGGAGAAGTGGCTGATATCACATCTCACATCACCTTCACAGAAATAAACTTTAAAAAAAAAGCCTTGATATTTCAGAGAAAATTCATGGATTTTAATTCATAAAATTACCAATTAATTATCCATAGCACTGGTCAGTACTTTTATTCAGCAATCTACTGTGTCTGCTGTTGAAGAGAGCAGATATGTAGGAAAGTGTGCCTGAAGAGAAAACAATCGATTGGGAAAGACAGGATTGGGGGAAGAGTTATTTACATAAATTACCAAAGCAATGCATGATGATAGAATGGAAAGCAATGATTAAGCAAACACACAAGCTTTTGAGACACTGAATTTGATACAGACTAGAAACCCTCCTTCCAGGAGGCACAGAATGTATTAAACTGGCTGAATTGTTCTAGCAGCCCACACACAAGTCACAGGCAAAGGGCAAAGCTTTCAAACCCAAACACGGCTGCAAACACAAAGAGGCTACCCTGAGCTCCACTGCCACCCTAACAAGACCAAGAGTGCTGGGATTCACAAAGACTGGGCAAAGGAAAAAAGTAACTGAGAAATTAGTACTGGAATAAGCCTCCTGGAAAACTGACAGCTTTTCAGATATAGAAAAGACAGATATATTGTTCCAATTACAGCTTTTATTTCTGAGTTTGATTTTTAATCACTAGCCAGGTACTCCCCAACTGACTTTGCTTCAGGTAGAAAGCATGGATGAAATAACACCTAAAAAAAATTCCAGTTCTATTTCTACAAAATTTATTTTGACTTTGTGAGTAAAACATGAGGCTGCATTTGATGAAGCAGTGTTTCAGTGTTTAACTGAAGAGGGCATTCTGGATTATGAAAGAATTTGTTCAGTGTTTTTATAACATGGAAAAAATATTATTATGGAAATACTATTTAATACAAACCCCTTTTGTTATCTTCATCTTAATTAAATTTAATAAAGACAAAATTACAGGATTCATCATGCTGAAACAAAACCCACAAAAATCACACCTGACTTGCTCTAAGTCAGATTCAAAAATCTTAGGCATTTTTGAACTTTTAGAACACGAAATGTCATATATATAAATCTTCCCAGTTAAAAAGAAATTTTAAAATACCCAAACTCCAACTGCCTTGGCTCTCTGACTGACAGAACCATCAGTGTGGCTGGGAGCAGATATGTCTCATTTCCAGTTCAGAAAGCCTTATCTTCCCCTCTCAGCTGTGGTTTGAGGAGCTGTGGGTTTGGCATCACCATTAACACCCAAAGATTGCACAAGCTTGGGATCTATCCCAAGGAAGGAGTGTATCTATCAATAATTTAATAGTAAAAGAATTCTGGAAGGAAAGCTCCTGAACATTCAGTGTGATGGGAATGCCAGTATTGAACAGAGACAGTCAAAGAATCAAAGCAGTAAATTCCATCTGTCAGGTGGACAATGTATTTTGCACCACCAAGGTCTAGGTAGGTACCAACCACTCTGACAGGTTTCTTTCATTTTCACTGAACTGCTGCATTATTTATCAGCAAGGCTCTCCCACAGTGCAGTCACAGCACACACACAGAAGGCACCCATTTGTCAGTGTTACCAGCTGTGCTGGATTGCAATAAAATTCTAAATAATTAATGAGTGAACAACTTCAAGCTGTCACGAGCAGTGATTCATTCCACCTTGAACTCTGGGGAGATTTCAATGGTTTCACTGCTAACTCCAGCCCAAACCCAAAGAACTGCATCTCCTTTGCAACAGCAAAGCATCAAGAGGAGAAAGGAAGGAATTCTGAAGTTGAAAAATAAATCAGCACTTCTAGTATAGGATCAAGACTCAAATGTCACTGAAATCCCAGCAGTGCAACTTCACTAAAAATTAACAGAATTCAACAGAAACCCTGCTGTTGTGATGTTTAGTTTAGTTCTTTTAAAGACATTTTGTACTGTCATCTGTCAAGGTCTGTCACTTTCCTGACCAGTGTCAGAGACACACCCAGGGACCAAGGAGCCAAATAAACTATTAAAAACAATTACCTGATTTCTTGGCTGTGCTTTGCACTCCTCCAGCACCAGGACTTCCAGGAGAGCCAGTCTTTTTGCTCAAGAGACTGTTAAAGAAACTAGCCAAGACACCTTCACTTGCAGCATTATCTAAAGAAAAAAAACAAATATCAATTATACAGCACACTGAGAGCTGGTAAATTATAACCTATTTTCACAGAAATACAAATCTCTTGCCAGTCAAGTAAATAAACCTCAGCTCTGAGAAAATCTGTCCTCTTTGTTCAGTTTGAATACCCCAGTCCTTTGCATACCTTGGCATAGGCAGAGATGGCTGAATGCACATTCCTGCTTTTCTGGAATGATGGGGGGTGTAATGAAATTTTAATCTAAATATTTGTACATTTTAAAGCTTTTAATAAATGTGAAAGCCAAGAGCAAGATTATTAAGTACAGACATGAAATTCAAAGACTAATAAGCCCATTAACAACTTGCACAGATGTTCTAGTACAGCCTTTCATGCCACACTGCTTTCAACAAATCAAAACTTGGCAATTCAGCAATGAGACGGGATCCAGAAGGGCATTCCACCCCCTGGAAGTGAAGCATGGCCCTACAGTGCACAACAAAAAACAACACTGGCCCTGCAGACCTTCTGAATGCCCAGAGGGTAAAGAAGCCCCTCAATACCACGGAGCTGCATGGCAGGGAAAGATCTCATCTCCAAGTGACTCCATCTGCTACAGCAGATGACACTGACAAATGACCCAGTGGAACAGGGTTTGCTGTGGATTCCAGAATAAGTGATATGAAGTATAAAACTGTTCACAGTTTAGAGCAGTCTCCACCCTAATAATCCACCTGATTCATAATAAATGTATTGAGGCAATTTAAGGAAATTAGGATGCACTCGACCTCTGTCTGACTGCTTGGCACTAACAGAACTCTAGTCCAAGTCACACAAATGACCAGAAAAGAAAAAAACAATCCAAAGTTATGTCATCAATGCATTTCTGTTATTAAACTACCTATACAATTAGTGAATAAGTACCCAAATCTTTCTACAGAAGAGGATTCACGTTAAGGGAAATAACACATGATAGAACAGTAAAATGCTCATTCATACTTTTAATATTTGGATCTGGTTTCTTAACTGATGTGATTGGTGAGGCACTGGGTACATTGGTGGGACCAGCTCTGCCTTGAGTCCTTGGGGATCCTGCAGGGCCTCTTGCAGGAGATTCCTTAAAAAGTCCAAATCACACACATCAGAAAAGAATTTCAAAGTATTAGTTACATTAAGCAAGCTTAACATCACAGACTTTTTCAGCCTTTCTACTGACACTGTAGTGATGCACACTGGAGAAAGAAAACAAACAAGCACCCAAGACATCAGTTATTTTGGGAATGTGCCACTACTACAGGAAAGGCTGAATCATGGCAGGAAATGTTCAGTTCAATAATCCAATGTTTCCACAGTGAATTCATAAGCAACATTTTAAAATATTGCCTCATTATTTATTTCCTTTCTGCAGTTTGCAGAGATTATGTAGGCTACATTTAAATAAAAAAATGGATCTCTGCAGGTTAGAATCATTCCCTTTTTCCCTCCAAGGAAACAAAACACCTCCTACTCTTTTCCTTGGATCTACTTACTGATGCTCTTGTAGGCGTTGCTGGCTGTTTGGCAAGGAATGACTGCAAAAACAACACATTAGCACATTAAATAGATTTCAAAGAATACAGAGGAATAAAATACAGTGAAGCTGAGTAACCATAAGTTTACTTGATCTTTTTCCTGATATTTACAGGATTCCTCTCCCCACTCTGCCTCAAGAGGACTGACTGCAAGGAGTAAATAAGCTTTGGGCCTTTGTTTCACACAGCCAGCCCAGAACTCAAAGTCAGAACCACAGACACCCCAGTCTGTAACCTCCAGGACATTTATAATCCTGGATAGGGACATAGTGCTATATTTTTTAAACTACAGAATAATAAAGAAAATAGCAAGTTACAGCATAGCCAAATTTGACACAAAGTCTTTCAAAGCTCGGGCTGTAAGGAAACTGCAATGCTCAGATGTTAGGTTTTAAAAGTATTTCTGTTTCACAGATCAATACAACTGTGTGGTGAAACACAAAGTCTCTTCTTCCTCTTCTCCTTTGATGTGTACATTCTTTCTGTTTTCAGCATATCTTCCCTTCAACTTGCCAAGTTAAGTGACCACATTTCCTACTTGCATTTGTTAGAATAAAGTCTTACTTCACAATTACATCTGAATTTGCAAAGCTGAGAAACAGCTACCTGGTGATTTAAATGAGGAATGAAAAACTAAAGGCAATAACAAGGGAGAAATTAAAGTGAAACCTTACATAGTAAGGACTTATTTTCATTCTTCTATTCTTACCTGCTGCTTCATAAGAAATACTTGCTCATCTTCTGCTGCCAGCTCTTTATCATGGACTAGCTGTTGAACAAAACATTTTGTTGTTATAAGTAAAAACTGAAATTACTGTAACTGGCTTTTATGCTTTGGTGATCAAAAGGGAAGAGAGAGGCAAATCTTTAAGACTACTGCTCACTTTTTTTAAAACTGTTCTTTCACATTTAAAATAATAGTACCATTAAAGAAGTTGCCATTAAAAAATACTGTAAAATAAAAAATGTTGGAGTAGATGAACAGTGATGCCAGCACTGTCCTACAGAGATGAGCACTTGGTAAGTAGCCACATTCCTCTTTTTAAGTTTGGATATTGATCTCATCAGCATCTCTTCAATGAGCTGACATGATCTTGCTTTGCCTTTTCATGGCAGCCTCAAAGGCACGTGAGTACAAATGGAAATGTCCTACAAGAGAATTCTCCATTTTCTGGGTGTGTTTCTGCCCCATGCATGCAAAAATGGTAAAGGTAAAAATAGCTATTCCTGGACTGCCTTTCATTCAATAAGGTGAATGGTTTCTGGGTTTGCTTGCAGTATTTTAAATAACTAATAAATGAAAGCCTGACATTTCACATAATTAGATTAAAAAAAAGAGTTACATTTATATTTGGAGTTCTTCAATATTAATAGTCCTTAGCAGCCATTCGAGCAAACTCTACTTATTTATTGGGGTAGAGAAAGAAAGAACCCCTTTTTACCTTTCTTACAGGAGGTTTTACAATGAAGTCCTCATATGCATCTTCTGGTTTTACTGTTGTGAAGTTTTCATGTAAAATGGCAATTTTCTTCTCATTGTCCCAACCAGCAGGTCTGTAAAGAGAATAAGAATGTACCTTTTCTGCAATTTCTACAGAGAACATTTATTTACTGCCCTCTACTTAAACAAGGCAATTTTCTTACAGTTCAGCCCTATTACTCAGCTAAATTCCAAGGATACAAAAACAGGAGTGGTATAGTCTGAGTCAAGTAATATGCACTAAGGTGCTGTTTAAATTTGGGATTCCACAAGACTTGCATAATAAGTTTTTGAACAACATACCATTTATTTTACTTTCATATCCATGTTACATGCAGTGCAGTGCTAAATAAACCCCCCTGGCACCATGCTGCTTGTCCAGTGACTCACATAAAAACTGCATCCTTCTCTACCACTAAGGCAGGCGTGGTAAACTGGAAACCGTAGGTTTTATGTACAATGTACTTATACAACAGGTCAAGGTTCTTCTCCTCCTTAACTGATGTATAAATCAAGGCAGCCCCATCTGGGCTTCTGGTTAAGGAAAATTAGGTAATATACAGTTTCTAAATTACAATAAGAATTTCAAAACAGGAATTAATGGATTTATAGCTACTAACTAGGCAAAACTAGAGGCATTTAGTATGCAGGGGTGAAGAGGATATAACAGGGCAAGGCTTGTGGCACTTTTCAGTGACATACACAGAAATTATCCATCCTCCCAGGCTTACATGGAAACTGTGTCCTGCTTCACTTGGAAAAAGTCAAAAGCTTAATACACACGTGAGATCTCAGGCTTACATGGAAATTGCAATTTCTGAGGGGAAAACCAAGAAAGAACACTTCACAAAATGTAAGGCAAACCCTTTGTAAAAGAACAAAAGGTCCAAGTCCCATGCACAACTTAAAAACTATGAAGTATTTTATACATGTGTCAACATTTTCAAAAAAACAAACTATATACATTACCTAAGGTTAGGTATGTGTAGCATATACCCTAACCAATAACTGAATACCAATAGCAATCTTGCAGAGCAATTTCTTGCACGAATGTTATGTGCAATTCAACATGAAAACATCTCTTGTTGCCTGCAGATTAGAGGCAATCTCCTCAGCACAGAAAAGGATACACTGTAAGCAGAATCTGCGGATGTGTGACTGAATGAAGTCAAAGTGTTCTTCCCTGTAGTCGTGCTCCTTCTCCAGGACACTCACTGCATCACACTGGGAGAGGCAGGAAAACAAAGCAGAAAAACTCAGGCATTTAAACCCAGCACACCTTCCTTAATCTTACACACTCCCATCACATTTACTTTGAGTCTCTGGTTCTAAAATAGCACTGTTAAATCAAACACTAAAGTAATTAACATGTAATTGATAAAGTTATTACTATTTCATCCAAATAAAAATTGATGTCAATGGCAGAAGCTCACTTGTAGAATAAATCCCTCCACTGTTAATCCAGAATTCATTCTGCCTGTCTGCAGAAGGCACGCCTTTCACAGAGAAGCAATGAAAGCAAAGAGAAGCAGAGCCTCACCTTAGTGCACACCACGAGCACGGGAATGCCCAGGTTGTGAGTCAGCACGTTGTCTCCCAGGGGAAGGGACACGTGTTCGTCCTCCTGGCCAGAGGAGGGGCCTCTCCTCTGTGGTGATCCTTGGTAACCTTCTTCAGGTTCTACATACTCCTGAAACTCCTTGATAACTATTAAAAGAGAGAGATTCTTAGGCTGCAACAAAGGAACTAGCTCTTTTTAAACTAATCTACAACTAACTAGAAATCTCAAGGGGCTTTTTTTAAATTTTTATACTACATGAGAACTGAATGCAAGTTAAGCCTCGTTGCCCTTTCCAACAGCACAATACTCCTCCACCAAAACTTACAGGAAGCTAAATCAAGTGGGACCTGGAGTCATTATAAATAATCAAAATTATTTGCAAAAATGCATATTCCTGAACATTTCATTATAGGGCAGTTGACAACACAAAACATATATGTGGTTTAGCAACACCTATACCCTGGAATTTGTACCAATTGTGGAAGAAAGCATGGTGAAAATATAAATGTAACACAGAAAACACCAACCTGAAACAGCCACTTTTCCTTATGAACTTTAGTTCCAATTTCTCTACATTTCTGTTGCAGGCATCCAGTGCTAGAAATATAAAACCTATCTGCATAAACACAGACTCAAGAGCATCTGCAGGCTACCTGAAGAGACTCAGCTGCATTCTGGAAAACTACAGTGGGGTCCAGAGGAAACTCAATGCTTTCTATGTATTAGTATTTTAATTGTATTGCAACAGTATTTATGGCAATAGTATTAAGGCCATTTTGGAAATGCTCTGTGAACCCACACGTGCCTTATCAAATGTGGGCTGCAATCTACACTAATGTCTTTTATTTAAGACCAAAGCCACAGACTAGCTAAATCTGGGTCCTGGATGTGGCTGCTCCAGGCACTCACTGTCCTGAGGCCCTGGGCTCTCCTCCTCCGCACTCAGCCATAAGGAACCCTCAGGGAAGAGCCAAGCAAATTCCATGATCTGCTCCCACAAGGGCTCCATTTTAGAAACAGTGGGAGCAGAGTGACTGCAGGGGCAGTCAGGAAAACTCCTTAGAAAAGCCACCAGTGTCCAGCCCAGCCACACAGAGAGGTGCTCAGAACACCCTCTGTACCAGGGAAGGAACTGCAATGAGCCTCTTGAGCTTTAGGAAGTGGTAAAACCTCAGGGAAGCTTCTTATACAAGCCCTGCAAAAAGAAGTCATGGTACCTTTCAAAACAGGAACCATTCCTGCAATGGCATGGGTGTGTGGAAGGAAGAACAAATCAGAAAACTCTTCTGTTTAAAGCTGCACAATCTACAATGTTTAGCTGAAATATAAAATTGTGTGATTCTTGTTGAAGAGAACTCCATTCCAGAGAAAAGTCTAAAACCCCAAACTAAATACACCCCATAAGACTTCCAATCACCAATTCAATATATGCCAGGGTGCAAGGAAATACAACCAAATGAAATGCAGTTCCTTTTAACATGGGGAGACAGTGCCTTCTTGTGGAGGAGAAACTGCAGTGCTCCAAAGGATGCGGTCTCCAGGACTGCTTCTTAGTCAAAAATTCCATCATACATTCTGCACATTCCACGTGTTTATTATCTCACCAGAAGCATTTAACTAGCAAGGGAGTTTTTTGAAGTGCCACTTTCCTTTATAAGCTTTCCCATTACTATTTACTTTTGAGGCCAAGTGTATTAGAGCAGTTCAGATGAGTCTCTCTGACTTAATCAAACAGAAAAGACTATTTGACAATACAGCTCTCAATTTACCACAGCATTATAATCAGACAGGATTCCTTTCCTGGGTTTTGTTCATATCAAAGCAAAATAATCTTTTCTTTACTGAGCATAAACCCCTTCATATTTGGGGAAAAAAGAACTCTCCCAAAAACAGAAACAGTCAACAACATGAGAAAACACAAGATGCTGTAAAAATTTTAGAAATGTAAGTAAGAGCAAAGGCAACATGGAAATTTCAGAAGTCTGATTGTTTCGTCCTCATGAATTTCTGCTGAATGGGAATGAAGAGCACCCTTCCTGTGGAGCTGAGCTCTGTGTGGATTCCCAGGGATGCACCTGGCCTGGCATTAACCCCTGCCAGACAGGGAGCAATGGGACACAACACTGGGGCCAACAACTGCTGGGTGAACAGAAGGCACCAGGCAGAGCAAGAAGCTCTGACTGCAGCACCCTGAGCACAGACACCCCCTGAACTCAGGAACAAGTGGGAGCTCCTGACAGCAATAGGCTCTTCAACACTGCTCCAGGCTTCCACTCAACCCTGTTCCCTTCTGAATTTAGTCCTAAGAAATCCAAGTGAACCTGGACCCAGGCACTGTCGGATGCCCCGATGAACAAACTGCACTCTCACAAAGTTACAAAGCAGCTCACTGCATTAAAACTTTCTTTGACACACAGCAATTTCATACTTTTTCTTACCTCCCACAGCTATGTCTCATTTGAGCTCTGTTCTCAGGCTTTTAATGGATATAAAGTTGTGCATCCATACAGCTCATAACATCTTTTATTTTTCCTTTTTTTCCAATGAGCTATGAATATTAGCTCTCCCCATAGTTCTAATTGAGGAATCATCTTCTATATGGTATGGAAAACAACTATTTTCTTTATTAAGAAATAGTGAAAATTACTTTAGTTTAAGATTTTTCAACAGGAAACACTCCTAAGATGATGCACATAAAATAGGAAGCCAGAAAAACAACAGTTCCTCTGGAAATCTGTAAAATTCTGCCACCCGTCACTAAGGTGGAGTACTCAGAATGGCCTATTATGTTAAAAAAATTCTCACCAGGTGATGATGTGCCATTGAAATCCCACCTCCACTACAGAGTGCTCATTTACCTACCAAACTTTTGGCTCTTTAGAGTTTTGCATTGAACACAGCAAATGAAAGCAAGGTTCCAGCAAACTGTTTTGTTGCTGATTTTCACACAAGGCACTGCAAGGTAACTCCACCAAAAAGTGCTGCATCACCCAGGACATGCATTGGCTAGAAGCACCACTGAGACAGCAATCCACAATTATTAGGTTTGCTTGTTCCAGCAACAGTAATCTGCTCAGGCTTGGAGTGCTCTTAAACTGCAATGTGGAAATGCAGGCAAACACTCCAACTTAATGGATAAATCCCAAAGGCCCTGAACGGCAAAATGAGAAAAAGGAAGAATGTTTTTCTGAGAAAATCATTCCATATTTACAGTCTTCAAAGTTTCACAAACACTTTTAGGTTTTTTTGTGCCCTATCTTTACTGATCATTAAAAATTTTAGTCTTGTGAAAAGAATTCCTAGGCAAAAGATACCTGGATAAACTATTTTTAAAAAAATCTTTTAGCTTAAGAAATCTTTCAGCTCTATGTCAAATCAGAAAAGCAAAAAGGTAGACAATCTAAAACTAATTCAGCTTGAATGGGACAGTACACAGTTTGCAAAAACATGTTATTTTGCTTCAATTCTTTAGCTTCAAACACCCCAGAAGTCATTGGTGTAATTGTGATTTGACCAGTACATCTCCTTTCTGCAGTTCTTGATTGCTGACAGCCACCTTATCTACTCTGCTGTCTTAAAAAGGGAGGCAACATCCCTGAAATAATTACTCAAATAGGTGTTATTCAAAGAATGAATTATCACAATTGAGCCTGAATTAAATGGACATAGCTGACATTATGTACCTGACTCCACCTTAGCCAAGCTATTAGCATAGAATAGAAGGAGCTCAGTGATGGAGTGAGTGCAGGCAGGCAATGCTCTGGGTGCATTCCTTGGCCTCCATGTGTGTCCTGCTGCCCACTCTGGAAGCTCTTTAACTCCAAAGGGAAGTTTCTCACCCAGCCAGGCAAGTCAAGAGTCAGGATCCCAACCAGCAAACACAGGAGCAAGGGCTGGGTGCAGAAAGGCCTCCCAAACGCTGCCAGCAGAGACAAGCAGCCCAAACCCAACTGCACTGACAAGGGTGAGCTAACAAAGGCATCTCTGCAAACTCTGAGGACCTGAGCAATGCAGAAGGAACAGCCTTGCAGCACTCCCAGCCAGTGGGGCAGGAGTGGGCAGTGTTTCCCCAGGGCTCCTGGTGCTGAGTGTGACAGCCAGGGAAAGCACTGGGGACATTCAGCTGGGGATGGAGGAGCAGGAGTAAGAGAATACTCTGTTGGAGAAGTCAGGTGGTCTTATGCTGCAAGGGGCTTAAATTTAGCACATCCCATCACTCTGCACTCCATTTCTATGTTTCAACTGCCCTCATGTGAACTTCATTATCCTGGTTTTTACATATTTGGGCTGTTGCAAGCCAGTGACTTCATTTTCTACGTGGCAGCCTACCCCAGGAGGCACAGGCAGCAGGATTTCAGCAAGGAGAGCTTTGCTGTGCAGCTTCAGGAGGGGCAGCAGTGCCAAGGCAGTCACCAGGCACGTGTGCAGTACCCTGACACAGTTACCATGGGCCTTTCCTCAGGAGGGGCTGCTAAGAGAATTACAGGACATGGTGGCCAAGGTTCTGAGCACAGAGCTGGCCCCAGGGACAGTCTGCAAGAAGCCAGAGATGTGTCCAGGTGCCACAAGGGTCCAGCACAAGGCCTGAGAACAGGACATGGAAATTTGAAGACATCAAGGCCCTGTGTGGCACAGCTGAGCAAGGGGATGGCACTGGAGCCAGGCACAGGGGAACTCAGCCCCTCTCCCATCTCCTCTTCCCTTGGCTCCAGGAGAGCTCAGGACAAACCAGGAGTTTCTATGATACTTTATCCAAGATACCACTATTGGAAAGCCTTCTAAGTTCCTCAGACAGGGTCCTCAAGCTTTGCCACAGCTCCTTCACAGAGTGCACTCTGAAGGGAAGGCTGAAAAGCTTCTCTTTCCAAAAGGAAAATTTAAGTGCACAAACTCGCCCTTTATTTGGATTGCCATAACATTTGCAGTGTCTCACAAATGTGCAAATTGGGTTGGATTTTGATACTAGAACTGCCTTTCCATTTCCCATTCCAAAAAATCTCTGACACACTTTTTTTTCCCCCTAAAAACTCTCATTTTTTTTTTTTTTTGTTTAAATGTAACCTGATGATCAAACCTGGGTGGTTTCAATCATTAAGTCTAAACTGCAGCTGGTATGCTGTAGGCACAAGGCTTCTGGAAACGCAATATTTAACATTCAGAAAGGATTATCAGCCATACAAATGCACCTGATACATTGTCACAGGTCAAATAGATCACACTGCTCCCTGTGGTAGCTCAGGAACCTGCCCAACCATATTTGCAAGGGTTCCACACCCCAGCAGAGAGAGCCACCAGGAGCAAGAGCAGCAAGCACAAAGGATCAGTCTGAATCTACTTCATCTAAAAGGACTGGAAGTTGCTAAGGTCTTTTCCACTAAAGACATTTATTTTGGAGTAATTCAATATGAAAACAGAAAAAGAAAATCTCAAGAAACATTCAATGCTACTTTAGGAAAGCGCTGCAGGATCCAATACTGCAACAATGACTGCCTGCCAGTGCTAGATTCCATCCTGCCATGGATATGCCAGGAAAGAAGGTTAATTTATACAACATTCCTAAAGTCACAGGGTAGGAATGGTGTAGTGAGACACAATTAGCTGCACCAGGTTCACAGAAACCAGAACCAGTTCTGAGCCACCAGAAAAACAAGGGCAGAGAGGCTTTCTGTAAGACAAGCACGGTATGGGAATGGGACCTGGCTGAGATATCACAGCAAAGCAGACAGCTCACTTCATCACTGAATTTTGTCACCATCTTTTAAAAACTGAATCTGGCATTTTATTGAGTTATTTTTTTAAATTGCCCTTTTAAAAAATCAAATTATCAAAATCTCATTATTGCCTAGGATCTAGACCAATAATTCACCTGATGTTTTGTCAGCACAGCAAAACTGGAAGAGCTGTTTTAAAGCCTAACACAGTATATTGAATTAGTGTTGCAATCACAACTTAGGAGTAATTTTTATCCAACCCATTCTCAAAACACTGGCCCAAAGAAATCCATCAAATGTTGTGAGAGCTAATTAATAAACCAACAGCAATGTATGGATGCACAAAGACTTACACTTCTGCTCCATGTGCCTCATCTCTTCTGGAGGAATTTTCATCTTATCAATGTGTTCTTGCAAGACACTGGCCCATTTCTGTAAAGACTCCATAACAGTCCAAGGTCTAGACATATCTGCAACAAAGACCACGATGGTGTCTTGCAGGGATTCAGCAGAAACAGCAAACTTCAGCAGCCCTTTGTGGTACAAGTCTCCATCCAGGATCCAGACGTTGCAGCGAGTGTGATCTGAAAGGAAAAGGCACAGTTGGAAGGCAGCAGATGCCAGGGCTTGCTTTGCCAGCCTAGGCATGACCAGGTGTGTGATCTGAAAGGCAAAGGCACAGCTGGAAGGCAGCAGATGCCAGGGCTGGGAATGACCAGGTGGGAGCATCAGTGTTCAGCAGAAGGAGCAGACCCAGCTACCAGCACACTTTGCCTGCTTATTTATGACAGGTTCCTGTGTAAATGCCTATATTAGTCAGAAATGCTTTCATTTCTGGGTTCAGAACATTTTCCTTAAAAAATCATTTCTGTGCTTGAGCTTTTACTCAGGACAGCTGTCAGGACAGTTTTCAATCGCTGCACAACATTCCTGCATCAGAAACAAGCCCAGTGAACCCAGAAGCCAGGGGATGTGTGTGTAAGGCCCAGAGGGGTGGCCCTGCCCAGCCGGGCATGAATACTGCCCTCAGTGTCTCCAGACACATAAGCTGGTTTCACACACTCAAGAAACTTCCCAGCAGAAATAAGCTGCAAACAAGATATCAGCAATAAGCAGCTTAAGTTTCTAGCACAGGAGTGGGAGGAACAAATAGATGATGGATGAACTCCCCACCTCCCCAACAAGGTTGTGCCACCTGCTCTTAACTCACACTGACTTAACACCAGCTCCTTCTGCAGGCTCCTGACCAAATGGGCACTGGGTTGAAATGACCTGGTATTGCAGCTTGTGTGTTTCTTCCACAAGTGTTTTTGATAGTGGCAGGATGCAAGGCAGAGTAGAGGGGGATCAGCTGGGTCAGACAGCTGGCATTTTACCCCAAAACTGAGCTCCTGGCAGGAGTATAAGAACTGAAAAAGAAGCTTCCTCCAGAAATGATGTATCAGGTAGCATGAACAACCAATTCTTCCAAATTAAAAAAAAAAAAAGAAAAAAAAAAAGGGAAGGAGAGAGGGAACATTATCCTCAGAACTTCCTGCTGAAGAGGAACAACTTCATTGTTTCTATCTTCTAGATTCTTCTTAGTACCCCTCCCTAAGTATTCCCTATTTGACTACAGCTATCCAGAGGGATCAGTGAGTCTCTCTTGCACTACATACACAATATGTCACTTCTGAAACACAGAGATCTGCAAACCAGCCACTGCAGAACCCAGATTTTCAAAGCAGCTCCTGAGCTTCATAATTACCCTGCCTCACTGTACTTCTGTGTCCTGAATCTTTCAGCTTCACAAAATAAATCCAGTTACTAAGGCTATCATAACTTTATTCTGGGAAGGAATCCGCCCCTCTTGACTGCAGAAAAAGACAAAAGCCTGGCTAAGAAATCTGGAGGAAGAAAAGATGACAGATATATACATCCTACCTGTTTAATCAGGCCTTGGACAAAATTACTGAGCAGTCCAGTTTCAGACACCTCATCAAGGTGCTGCATGTGGCAGTCTGTGTTTAGCATTTGTTGTAAGTTCTGTTGGGCTGTCCTAAGAAATTCCAACATCAGCCATCACACAAACAGCCCAACAGCCACGCTGTGAACTTACAGCTCCTCTCACTGCCAGCTGCACCCCTCAATTCACTCCACAGTGAATTGTAAGCCCTGTGGAGCTCAGAAATGCACAAATGAAATATCTGTGCAGGACTCCCTGCATCCTGGAAACATCCTGTGTACATCCCCAAAGCAGCAGCCTCCCAGTAAATAACAACCCCGTGAGCTGTCTATGAGCTAAGGGTTATTAATAGACAGGGACTGTGTGTATGTACAACTGTCTCCTTGGAGCATGAAGGGAAGTTTGGAAAACCCAATGCAAATCTATCCATACTTTATGCAAGTTTACAGCTTTCTGCAGTGCTGATGGATTCTCCTGTGGGGAACAGTGCAGAAAAGACTAACACCTTGGCAAGTTAGAAAAATTAATAATATCCAAATTCATTGCTTCTAAGTCTTGTTTTAAAGCCAATATCTAAGGTTAAAATTGTTTTGTTTGCTATGCTCCTTTGTTCCCCTTAAGGATTTAATTTTTGCTTAACATGTGGAATGCAGACTGGAACTAGAATACAGGTGGAACTACCACTCACAGTCAATCTGCCAGGAAGCCTTGCACTCACATTAAAATGTACTCTAGCAAAAAAAATGTAACACTGTATGCAAAGGAAAGGTTTTGCTCCTTTCCAACAGAGGAATGTCTTGTGATTCACATTTGCTAAAACATAAAACACAAAAATATAGCACTGGGTGCTCATAATTTGGCAAGGACCTGGTGATAAATTCAGCTTTGTCAGCACCACATCAAGCTCGTACTTAGTCATGAATGTTAACTGGGCCCTTCTCACTGGCCATGACACAACATACAAAAACAGCAAACAATTACCAGGTCCTGTTGGAAAAGTAGGAGCAACTTATCACAAAAGCTGCTAAAATCACATCTCTAAATCCTGTCAATATTCCATTGGCCCTTTAGTCCTGAAAAAGATTTTCCAGCTTTGATGAATTTTATTGCACATGGTTGATTCTGTGAACTGCAACTACATCTGCATCTACTCAAAAGATATCAGTGGCAATTACATATCTCTTGCTCAAGCTGTGAAGAGAAGCAAAAAAGGAGAAAACTTTCAAGAAAACTATTTTAAAAAAAGACTATTTTTCTCATTACAAACTAGTGCAGCAGCAAGACTTGGCTCAATCTGGAACAACCAGTTCAGCTGGAATATGCATATGATATGGCTGAAGCCAGTCCAAACCTGAGGCAAAACCCAAGACTGCTTTGTTTTGTTACAAGCAAGAATGCAACCCCAGAGTGGCTCCTCTTTGTGGGGGCACAGTGGGCACAGGTGCATCTGCAGCCTGGCAGGTGAGAAATGTCCCTGTGGTGCTCGTGGTGCTCCAGCTGACACACAGAGCAGGCCATGCAGTCTGGCTCCCTGCTCTGCTCTACATCCCCACTGTAACTCTGCCCTGCAGGGGCCTCTGAAAGCTACTCTGGAAACACAGATCCTTTAGGAAAATTGTGCACAGCTTCCCTTCTACCTCCTATGATTTCAGAGTCTCAGTCCTCAAAAGCAGACTAACCAGTAGAGACAAAAACCATCTGTTCATCATAAAGACAGGCAAAAAACTGAAATTTGCCACACTCCCTGAGAAATTCCACTAGTGGAGGACTCTGGGGCCTGAGCTCCAGGATCAGGTAATGTTCACAGCTAAGGCTGCAGGCAGTGCTATAAATGCTTTCATCCAGATGAACCACAGTGCCATGTATGCAGGAGCAGCCATATGCTCTAAGGATAATGCAGCTGGGGATTTAGGAGAATCCTCTCTCCCCCAGGATTGCTTCTCAGGTCTCTCCAAACCTCTTCTCGAGCAAATGCCTTGGCCTAGGCAGCATTTGGGATAGTGATAAAATATAACTTTAAAATAAAGAGGTATCTTTCTAGATACCTTTTTATTTTAAAGGAAAGAGGCTTTTCAGACAGAGATTCAGTAGCAGACTTGGAATCTCAGTATCCTGAGCCCTGTATCCTCAGTATTCTCAGTATCCTGGGAAGCAAAGCCCTCATGTCACACTGAGCAGTGACACCTGGCACAGCTGGAGCAGCTGGACAGAGCACAGTGCCCATGTGCCTCCAGATGCCAATAAACCAGCAGGGCACATGGAAATCCACCCAGTCCCTGGGCACCTCTGTGAGCCACAGGGGGCCTGCAAGGCAGAGATACTTCCTGGACTTTCCTACAAACCAAAATGAACAATTTAATTGCTGAGCTGATCTTAAGGATGAAAGTAGCAGTAAACTAAGACTGCATCCAGCAATCCAGAAATATTCTACTTTAGATGTAGGAGCAGCCAGGTTCAAACATCCCTTGACGAGGAATGGGGAGGGGAGACCACAGCATAGGAAACAACACAGATTTTCCCTGAGATTTCCAAGGGGAAGTGGGAAGTAGATAATGAATGACTCAGCATTATGAGGAAAATATTTCTCCTGGACAGAGTAAGTTTATCTGAAGTGAAGAAGAATAAGACTAAGAGAGCAAATAAATCTTCTGTCACCTGGGAGGAAAGAAGCTGAGATCATCTCACTCCACTGCAGAGTTTCAGTTACCAGAGTTGACCTGGAACCCCTGGAAATCCTTGTGATCTCATTTTGGCTAAGTTGGAGTCTAATAAAAAGCAGAGACCCTCAGAACCACCCATCTGCTCCTGAGCTCCTGAATGCATACTCTGAGGCTCCTTATGGCTCCCAGAATTGTGGGTCAATTATAAAGCCTTTGTTCCCCAACCTGGACATGAGCATACGCTCATCTGAAGCACACAGAGAGTTTAAAAACCAAATCCAAACCTGTCCTAGAGAAGCAAGAGCGTTATCTCTGCCTGCTGGGAGGTCCTGACCCACTTTGCTATTTATTTTGCTTGTGGATGACACTAATGAGACAGAAAGGAAAAAGGCGTGTATTATTAGCTCCTAATACACCCATTAGAGGATGCATGCAGACCTGAATTGGCCAGCTGAGCCCGTAGTCAGTCAAAAAGATCTCTTTTTTCCCTGCTAGTGCTGCCTGAGTTCTTATGACAGGCCTCTCCTAATCACTTCAAATACTTATCACTTTCAGCCACTCAGGAATAGCCCCAAAATACTTCCAGTGTAGGAATACACTTGAGCTTTGATAGATAACACCAGGGAAAATAGCACAGCAAACATTTTTCTGCTTGTAACAGCATCTCCTTTGAAGCTGCAAGAGGCCTGATGCCACAGGCTGTCCCAGCCCTCCTAATCATAGGGGCTTTTTCCACCCTGAAGTGTTTATGCAGAACTAAAGCAGATTTTGCATGGTGGAAAAGCACTTACAGCCAGAACCTGAAGAAGCATTTAAAATGACAGCCCAAAAGATTTTTAGGAACTGCAAGGAGGCCCCTGGAAGATATGGCAGTGCACTCATCCTTTCATTGTGCCTAACAGTATCCAAAGGGAGCTTCCTGCCACGTGAGTGCAGGCCCCATCTCCATAACAACCAGTCACATATGGCACTTAATCACTCCTGCAAGCCTTCAGTGCATCTCCAGTTTCAAAATACCATTACAGGATCTTCCTACTTGCTCCCAGGAACAGGGATGAACCACCACCACTGCTTCCCTCTCCTGAGCTCTGAAGGAAGTCATGAATTGTAAGACTTACATTCCCCATTTTTAAAGACAATCCAACCCAAGGAGGCCTAGCAGCTTGCCCAAAACGAGATCAGGAGAAGCACATTTAGCAGCAAAGATAAAGAACTCACTCCCCATCTCCTCCTGTCCCCAGCCTTCTCAAAAACATGAGTAATCTCATCATGAGGCCTGCTTTTAAATGGTCTCTTGGCACAATCTCCCTCCATACAGCAGAGAGACAAGAGATCAGCAGCAGCAACAAAAAGACAAGGGGCAAAGAGCAAAGAGATCAGCTCCAGCTTGAGAAAAGTAAACGCTTATTCTGACTTTAAGTTCTGTTCTTCACTCAGCCAACTAAAGCAAAACATCTGTTAGCTAACCAAAATTCCACACACAGCCCCTATGAGAAACACCCTGTGCCCAGAAATCCACGCTGAGCAGGAAGTTCTCAGGGATGTATCTCTCTCTAGTCACACAGTAGCCACAGCAATGCCACAGCAGCTGCTACAAAGTCACCACCAGCCAAAGGATCTCCCCTAGGCCAGCAGGGATCCCCGGAGCTGCCCTGCCCCAGGCAGGGACTGTAAAACCTTTCCCTCCACACAGATGGACACAGCCCCAAAACTCCCAGCACCACCAGCTGAACCAGCCACCGGGGCGTAGCCCAGAACACACTCATCAAAGCACAATTATTAAAACAGCATGGCAGCTACTTAATTAACGAGATTGCATTTGAAACAAACTTACCATCTCTATCTTCATCGTGAATATTCAAATACAAGTATTCCAGTCCTCTTCCTTTCTTGCCATGCTCTGCTCCCTGTATTTTAGCCATGAGTGTGGTTTTGCCTGAACCATCATCACCTGCCAGTAAGTTTGTAGAGGAAAAAAAAGACACCTTCAGAATTACATTTGACTTCACAGAAAAGATTTTTTCACAACTTGCTTAATTAATGAGAAGCATCCTTGTACACTTCTGAATCACAGTTATTTGCTGTTCTCCTTCAAGTGTTTCAGCTAAATCCAGTGGCTTATACCAGAACAATAAGAATGAAGAACTATCTTATTCTCTATTATTACTTAAAATAGGCTATTATCTAACAGTGGAAATCAAAGAGAAAGCAGATCTATAAGCACAAGACAAGACCATAAATCAAATTACATAACCCAACTGTAACGACCCCATGTGCCAGTTTGCAACAATCGGTGTTTCAAACACACTTTGTTCCTATAAATAAAAAAGCAACAAACCAACACCCAAACTTACCAAAAACAAGGATATTCTTGCCCGATGGCAATTTAGATCTGGAGCGTGTGGAGACTTCGCTGAGGATGGAGGACCTGGGGAAGCAGCAGCAGAGCGGCGGCGTTAGCGCGGCCCGGAGCGGTGACAGCACCATGAGCTCAGCACATCCGCACCCACCGCCGGCACATGCGGGCTGGGCACGGCGGGGCTGTCACAGCCACAGCCACAGCCGCGCTCTGCAGCACCACAACTGTGCCACCTTCTACACAAGAGCTTCTGTGGTTTCTAAACCACGGGCAGGGACATCTAAAGTTCTCCTCCCTTGCGAGAGGCCGCAATACTGCAGAACATTACTTTCCAACTAACTCTCATCACAATCGATTGCTGTATTCGATATACGTCCTTCTGCCACGGATAGGTATTTTTCAAGGCGTTCTTTAGAAATGAAAGCCGAAAACACACGAGATGGCCTTGGCCGGAGCCGGCCCCGCGGACGTCCCGCAGAGCCGCGGTCCCGGGCCCCGCTGCCCCGCTCAGCGTCACCCCCGTACTCCCGTCCCTGGGCCCGCGGCGTTCCCGTCACGCACGCCCGGGCCCCCCGGCGCTGTCCCCGGGCCCCGCCGCCGCCGCCGCCCGCGGGACCCAAGCGCGGCCCCGACCGGCCGAGAGCCCGCGCTCCGCTTCAGCCCAGCGGAGCCCGGGCTCACCCGGCCGTGCAGGCCCCGGGCGACCGCGGGCGCTCACCAGAGGTTCTGCCCCTCGTCCTCCTCGCCGGGCAGCTCGGCCCCGCCGGGCCCGTCCGGCCCCAGCAGCTTCTTCTCCGCCAGCACCGGCGCCATCTTGGAGCCGCCACAAAGAGTGACTTCACCGGGCCACGAGGACCCCGCCCCGCCCCGCCCGCCCGCGCGCGCCGCCGGCCCCGCCGGCCCCCGCGCCCCGCGGCCGCCCCGCCGGCCCCGCGCGCGCCGCGCCCGCCCCGCGATCAGGCGGTGCCCGGGCAGCCCCGGCCGCGGCCCGCCCTGCGCGCGCCGTCCTGGGGCCGCCAGCGCCCCCTGCTGCCCGCGGAGCGGCACCGCTCGGGAACCGCTCGGGAACCGCTCGGGAACCGCTCCGGAACCGCCTCCCGCACCCGGCACCGCTCGGGAACCGCTCCGGAACCGCCTCCAGCACCCGGCACCGCTCGGAACCGCTCGGGAACCGCTCCGGAACCGCCTCCCGCACCCGGCACCGCTCCGGAACCGCCTTCCGCACCCCGGCACCGCTCCGGAGCCTCCTCCCGCACCCGGCACCGCTTGGGAACCGCTCCGGAACCCCTTCCCGCACCCCGGCACTGCTCCACAACCTCCTCCTATGTCCCGAGTACCTTCCCTGGCGCTTGCTCAGGTACCTTCTCCTGATCTTGGGGTCCTGCCCTGGTACTTCTCCCCCGGCACCTGCCCTGGTCCCTCTCCACAGCCACGGTCCCCACCCTGCCGTGCCCCCGCCAGTGCAGCCGCGGTGCCGGCAGTGCCAGGGCAGATCTGGAGGAGCACACCGTGTAAATTGTTGCTGATTGACCAAGCTGTCATTACCACCTCATCCTCACACCCCTAACACCCTCTGTTTGACCAACAGAACCAGGAGAGCATGTCAGGGTTTTTACAAATGGACTTTCCTCGACGGTTTGTCAGTCATTCCAGCATTTCAAAGTGCTGGAATGCTGCCCTGGGTGGCCCAATCGGCCTAAAAGTGACATCTACTATTCTCATGCAATTTTGGTTTTGCGGTGCCTGTTACATGTGGATTTCAAAGCACTTGTGCAGGAAAATTAAACTGATCAAAACTGTGCAGTCAGTCCAAAAGAGAGCAAAAGACTGACAAATTCACACCTCAGGTTTTTGCCTGTTCCTGGTCCATGACTTCCCCTTCAGATCCCACCAGAATGCTCCAGTGATGTGGCTCCAGCCCCTGCCTTCTGTGAGGAGGTGAAACACGAGCAGAGGCTGCCCAAAAAGGCAGCAGGAATTCCTTCCTTGAAAAGCCTCAGAACTTCACAGAGCACTGAACAACTTGAATAACTTTGACCTCAGTCCTGCTCCAAAGAGGAGACCAAAGGCTCCACAGGGCCTTTCCAACCTGAACTTTACCTAAGGTGAGGTAAATGGTCAGTATTGCAACATTCTCACCTTGTGGCAAGTAAAGATTCACACCTTACATATTTTAGCCACTTGAGACATATTTCAGATCTTGACAATATGGATACTGACACACATCCAGTGAAAGGATGAAGTCACAGATTGTCTGGACGAGGCTGGTGTCCCAGGGAAAACACCTGGACTGTGTGAGGGACCTCAGTATCCTCCTTGGGGACACTCCACCTCTGGCTCCCACTCTGCCCACAGTTCCACTGATACTCCACCCTGCTACTGGCAACACCTCCACTCAGAGACATCTTTTATAGGTGTTTCAATATTTTAATAATGAAACCCCCAAATTACAACAGCTGAAAACACTGGAAGGCATATTTATTGCATCATTGGCATCATCTTTATTGCAAGTCTCTCAGGTTTTGGTTACCTTGCCTGTTTTCAAGCATTTAAGCCACATCACAGTGAAAACCTAGTGCTAATACAATAACTAAACCTTTTCCATAATAAAATAACTATTGATTCATCCTTCCTTTATCAGAACAAGTAAAAAATACAACTGAAATACTAAGGCTATCACTGAAAAAGTGAGTTACCAAGGCTTTCAGTAAAGCTTCCTATAAAAAAGTGTAATTAGCAGAAATTCTGGTTCTGCTCACTTATTTGAAAAATACACCAGAAAACTGTCCAATTATAAACAGAAGCCAAATTCTACCAGTACCTGCTCAGTCCAACAGTGAGTACAGAATTTCTGCAGCAGTGAAAGATTTGCCTCCTCTGTGCAGCAGTGTTTAACCACAAATTCAGTGTTTTCTGTCAGAGACCTTTTTCTGCACATGCAGCATATTCAACATGTGACAAAATATTCCACCTGCTTTAAACATTTCATTAATTAAGAGGAAACAGATTCAGACACAACAACATTAACAGCACTTCCAGACATAAAGTATTCATTTCAGCAATATCTCCTTTTCTTACAAATAGTATAGAGCAAGGACAAAAAGTTAACTCAAAAATTGCACAATCAAATGCTCAAGAAGCTTAAGTTCCAAATTAATGTAATTTTTACCAATAAAGATTTTGTTGTCTATGATAGCATTACTTAAATAAACTGCCAAGTTATGGTAAATTAAAATTACAATGCATAACAATTCTGTCAGTGTCACTGAAAAACAGGAGTCCAAGCCAACCTAAATTCTCCAAGGGCCTGAGTTGTTCTGGTAATACCTCACTGTTACAAAGGCTGTTCTTGAACATTCTGCAACAAAGCACTTACAGATGATGTTACTGATGTCCTTTGTGGGCTTTTTTCATCTATAAAATGGAGATAAAAGAGAAAATATCAAGATAAATGTTGCCCCAAACCACTGCACAGTTACAGACCAGCTATCCGTAGACAAAGGCTTGTCACTTAATTGCTCCCATGGTCTCCAAAGCACAGGAGCAATGCTCCCTGTGTGAGGGATGCATGGATTTATCACTGGGAGACTGGGCAGAGAGGAGACCAATTTCCTGATAAACACAGGGATTAATTTAGAGTCCTTAATGACACTCTCATTCTCTTTGCACCCTGCCAGGTGGCAGTGGTGGGTTCCAAGGCTCTCTGGTCTTTTCCCTACTTTGGTTCTCTCTCTCCAAGAACCAGCCCTGATGGAATTACACCAGAGGCCATTCTCATGGGCACTGCACTGACACAAGGCACAATGCCATGGCTGCACACTCTGAAAGCCTGTCTTTATTTCTGCAAGTCAGCTCAGGGGCTAACGATGAAAACTGGGGTCCCAGCAGTTGCCAGCAGTAGAAAATTCAGTGCTGAGTACCTGCACCTGTAACCTGTAGTATTTCTTGGAAAGGTCAACGCTTGTCCGGCCTTTCTGGAAAGGGTAAGACCACAAAATCAAATTCCAGTGGTTGCCCATCTTCTGGACGCCTTTCAAAAGGCAGTTGATTTCTTCAGTTGTGAAATCTTTTCGGACCCTTCTCTTGCTCAAAGGTCTCGTGCTCATGGCCACAGAATACATTTCATTGCCCTGCAAATAATTATTTTGGTGTCATTAAGAATGATGTAAATGCACATGCTATTTTGCACGTGGAACTAACATATTACTGGCAATTCAACATTTAATAGTTGCACAGAAATGGTCCCACTGGCAAGGGAACAATGCTTCTCCAAGGTTTCTTCACTGTCACTACTTACTAAAATACAGTATTTTTCTGGGATCTTCATTTCTGTTGTGCCTACATAGTTTATTCTTTTAGCAGGTTTATTCCTTTAGGTTTCTGTTACTTCCATACTGTGCAAATCTTCATCAATACAGGAAAAATCAGACCTTCAGATCCACCATTCTGAAAATATGTCAGCTGAAAAATGCTGAACTCAATTCAAGGCTAAATTAGTGTGACTGGAGTAGAATCAACACAGGAATATTTTTTTAATAAGGTTCATTTTGCTACTAGGCTACTGTTAAAGGTGACTAAAAAAGAAACTACACAATTCCTACTGCTTTTATTTGGCCATTTATAAACATGTCAGTGCATGATTAGCCTGTGCATAACTAACCTCATCTTTGTCAAGTGAATGTGTGCAATTTTCTTTTAAATGCTGACATTTCTGGCTGCACATCTCTTTGACTCTCTGTCTCTTCTGGTTAGCATCCTGGGATTTTTGTAAAGCTACAAAATTGTGAACAAGGAGGCCACTTAGTCATGTTAAGCTAACTAAAATCTACTGAAAAACTGGATATAAAACTGTAAAGGAGCATTTATTCTAATTAATCTGAATATGTAAATGTTGCTTTGTTAGTACTATCTCATTCTCCTTAGATCTTTTTCTCATAATCCACATTAAGACATAGGGACTACTGATGAACCAGAAGCAAATAATAATATCATTGATGTTCAAGTTGATTTCTGTGAGAGAAAGTGTAACAGTTTATTTAAATTCATAGCCTTTTATCTCCAATAGCAGGAACAGGTACTTCTCTCAATGCCCTGACCTAAACCCAAATACTGATCTTTCAGATGTGCATATCAGAGAATTCACTTTCTGATAATACTCACAGTTTTCATAAGCAGGTGTCAAGTTATAGTTGCTAGTCCACCTAGTAGTATTCCTACTATATTCATCTCTCTTTGAAGTATTAGATTTGTCTTTTCTATTTGGAGTCAAAAGAATGCCTTAAAAAAATAAACAATAAAACATGACACACCTTTATGAGAAAAAAACCCAAATCATAAAACAGAGGTTATGTTTTAGGAATTAAAATTTAAGCAAGAGTTATTTTTTGAGCCATACCACTAATCTGGTCTTGGAAGAAAGACTGGAAAATTCAGTTTACTTCAGCTTACAGGAAATGTGTACTTGCTAAAGATAATATATTGTTCTAATGGGCTTTCAAGATGAAATACAGTTGCTTTGGTTGGTTTTTTTGTTTTAAAATTCCTTTGTGGTTTTCATAAGACCAATTAGTCAATTACTGAATCTGATGGGGAAAAATATAAACAAATTTTAAAATCAACCTACTAGCTTTTACTGGGCATAAATTAAATAAAATAACCATGTACATGAACAAGGCTTTTGACAATAAGAGTACTAAAAATAAATTTTTGGTGGGAATTTCAAAATTCAACTTTCAATTCTCATTTCAAAGAATTCATTCTTAAGGATTCCCCTTGTAGCTGAGTATCACAGGCCCTAAGTCCTTAGCAGAGCTCCCAGCAGGAACAGGAATGAATCTAGTGGAATAACATGTTTGGAACTGCATAAGGAGTGGTGCTGAATCCAGGTTCAGGCAGCTAAGCTCTGCTCAGAGCCTGACTAAACCTCTCCAGTTTAGAAAACAATGCCGAAAGAAACTGAGGAATAGCAAATGCCATGGAAGTAACCCTGAGAGGATTCAAAATAGGATCAATACAGCAAGTGCCAGATAACTTTGCAGGGAAATAATGTGCATTACACAATTTCATTATTATAGAGTATGCATTTTCTGGCCTAATAATATACAGATTGTTCTCAGAATCTAGAGGGAAAAAAAAATTTTCTATTCACAGTCTCCCATGATAAAGTTCTGCAAAAGACAGTAAGGGCTTTTCACACTAGTTTCTGAACCAAGCCCTTACTTTGGAAACGATCCTTCTTGCTCCTAAAAGTTGGTATTTCTTTATGCAGCCTGTCTTTCTCCACTGAGGCCAGCAGCATTTCTGGAAAATATAAGATGAACACCAGTACAAATGGCAATAAGTAATAACTGTTTAATTTTCAGAATTCATTCTTTAAACCAGAAAAAATATAGGATGTGCTTCTATTTAATTCATGAAGATCTCTAAGTATCCTAGACTCATAAGTGTATCAGGAATGGTGTGGCCAGCAGGAGCAGGGAGATCATCCTTCCCCTGTGCTCAGCACTGCTGAGGCCACACCTTGAGTGCTGCTTCCAGTCTGGGCCCTCAGGTTGGGAAGGACCTTGGGATGCTCGAGAGCATCCAGAGGAGGCAACGAGGCTGGAGAGGGGCTGGGAACACAAACCCTGTGAGGAACCCCTGAGGGAGCTGGGGGTGCTCAGCCTGGAGAAAAGGAGACTCAGGGGTGACTGTATCACTCTCTACAGATCCCTGAAAGGATAGCTGTAGTCAGGTGGGGTTGGTCTCCCCTCCCAGGCAACAGCTGACCGAACCAGAGGACACGGTCTCAAGCTGCACCAAGGGAAATTTAGGTTGGATACTAAGGAAAGTTTTTCACAGAATGAATGATAAAGTTCTGGAATGGTCTACCTGGGGAGGTGGTGAGTCACCATCCCTGGATGCATTTAATATAAGGCTGGATGTGGCACTCAGTGCCATGGTTTAGTTGAGGTGTTGGGGCATGGGTTGGACTCGATGACCTTAAAGGTCTCTTCCAACCCCGTCATTCTGTGATTCTGTGAATACTGAATGAAATTACTTTGGTGTGATGTCATACATTTACTCCCACATATTTCAACTTAACACATTCCTTTCTCTTAGGACTTGACTATTTCTGGCAAATGTGAGAGTCTTATGAAAGCCTATAATGAGCATCTGTCACCATGGCAAGAAACACACAAAGTCCTTCTAAACAGGAGTGGCCAGTTCTGATCTCATTTAGTACAAATCACAATAAATGAAATTCAATGAGTGAGTTTCAAACAGCAAGACAATCAGAAGTAAATAAACAAAAGTTCAGAACTGTAAATGCCATTCTAAAGCAATGGTTCCAAGTACTGAACATAAACTCCGAGTTCTGATCTCACTTAGTACAAATCACTGTAAATCAAATTCAATGAGTGAGTTTCAAACAGCAAGACAATCAGAAGTAAATAAACAAAAGTTCAGAATTGTAAATGCCATTCTAAAGCAATGGTTCCAAGTACTGAACATAAACTCCATACTCTGGTGAGTTGCAGATCTGTTGCTGTTACCAGCAGCCACCCTGCGGAGCTCCCCTCGGTATCTTTCTTCAGCCTCCAGGATAACTCTGTGGTGCTCACACCTATGCAGGCATCTCTGCAACATCCTGGTGAAGGTTTTGCTGTTCAAGGACAGTCCTCCTGCTGTACAACCTGGGAAAAACAGGATATTGCAGAAACAGCAATCACGGCTTCTAAAGGAGCCACCACAAAGTTCAGGGTTTTATTTTGCTCACTAGGATCAATTTGACTTCAGGTTTTCCATACTCATGACACTTTTATGTGCCTTCCTGAAATACTTTGTATTTGTTCTCTTAAAAAAAAATTGTTTTCAACATTTTATGGGACTAAGTTATACTGCACTTCCACTGCAGAAGGACTGAGTGGGGCACGGATCCTCTACAGAACTACAAATATTGGTGGGATGGGAAGAGACAGGCCTCAGTTCCATTTGCACATTCATCCAGGAGCCAAAATATATTATGTGCCATATATTTTTTTTTAAACTTTGTGTTCTAACAGTTACCTGTATTAATCTGAATCAATGATAAATCTAGTTTAGGCATGAATGGTCTCACAGGAAGCCTTGCTGTTCATTTTTGAGGACATTCCCTAGGGTAATTTATGCTTTAAGATATCCTTGGATGCTCTTGTGGATGCTCTCATACATCAGCTGAAGGAGAACTTGTGTGAGGAATCACAGGAAGGGCACAAGTCCATATCTGTAACATTGTGCCTTAAGATAAAGCAGTGCTAAAGCTCAGCTTGAATTTAGTTTGACAACTCGGATAAAAACAATGTTCAAACGTGAGTTTTGGGCTGCTTTAGGGGTTCTTTTGTTTTCTGTGGGTTTTTGTTCTGTTGAGGGTTTTTTAAATAAAGGAACATTGGCTTGATTACAAAATCCACTCACAAATCCAGAGTACCACCAGCATTCTCATGACCTACTGATGGAGCAGGCTGAGGAATCAGAGCCTGGGGTAACAGAGGGCTGGAGCCGTGGATTACCATGAAACAGCAGTGAGGGAGAGAGAGGGGCTGCAGAACACTGAGGAGGTTTAGCAGGCAAAGAAACGAGGGAAATGAGCAGGGCTACGTGTTCTTCCTCCCTCTCTGAAGGCAGAGAAAGGAGGAAAAAACCTGCTCAAGTATTCTTCTAATGACTCTTCTAATTAATTCAAGTTACTGTATGTTCTGTTTGTCAGCAAATCCCCATTATTACATGGACCAAAACTGCAATTTGTCAGTTTCATCTCAATATTTGTCTTTTATACTGGAGGTAGAAAAAAGGAAGGGAAAGGGAAAGGGGAAAGGGGAAAGGGGAAAAGGGAAAGGGAAAGGGGAAAGGGAAAGGGAAAGGCTCAGGTTTTGTTATTATGTAAGAGGTAATAGAAAAGATGTGTTACAATTTCTGTCAAGACAATCCACTTACTGCACTGCTGATTCTTTAAGGCTTCTTTATGTACACTGGAAAGAAAGATCTAAGATAATACTTACCCAAACACCTTAAATCTGCAATTTTATGGGATGAAGATATAGCTGAAGTACTTTTGACTCTCTCAGTTTTCTCTGAGCAGAATGAATGTTGACCTAAATGAGGGAGGAAAAAAGTCACTAAGAAATACAACCCATCTTTTGCCATGGTAATCATGCATCAGCATAACTACATCCAACTGCATTTTCTATTTGTAGATTATTAAAGTATAATTAATAGAACAGCAGAAATCCAAATGAAATTTCTCAAGTTAAATGCCTCACATTCACATTTCTGTAATTCCAGAATAACCGTGTTCAATTAAATGTTTTTTCATCACTCTCCCAAAGGATATTACCTCAACTTGTAGATAGCAAATCAGCCCAGTAAACCCATATTCCTTAACCAAGTGCTATAAACTTTATTTTTGTTTGGAATCAAGTGCTGGAAAATGCAATGTATTGGAATAAAACATATTCTCAGTTTAAACAGGTGTAACCTGGAGATCAGCTGGACACCTGTAAAGCTCCCATTCTAGCAAACTCTAATCTAATGAATACTTAACAATTTTATAAATTAACAGGAAAGTAAACAATGAATAAAGATTTGACTGAACTGATCCCAGTTCTGAAATCAATGTATCAGACCAGGATTAATGCAAATCTGGAAAACTTTTCTCTTAAACACATGTCCATCATGTAGGAACAGCATCAGGCAAAAGTCACTCTCACAGGCAGGTTCTATCCCAGCCTTACAGGCACAGCACCAAACCTCCATTTTCTATAGTGGCTTTCACTGGTCAGTACAGATTAAACACTAAACTTAATCTCTGATACATTCATTTGTACAATTAAAATCAGTTTAAAAAAACAAAGCTGAAATAGGTATTAGAAGAAAAGTAGGATAAATGTTCTCCTGCTAAAATTGTGTACAATATAAAATTCCAACACCATGCAAACCCGTTGAAGGATATTACACATAAGGCACCTCTGTCATCTAATGATACATAACAAGTGATAAAAAGTAGTGATAAATGTACACAAAACTAATTAAAATCTCATTAAGAACAAAATCAGCTCAGAAAGGAATATGTGTAGCTATTTGTACCTGATGTGCATGTCTGTTTCATATTTCTAACAGTCTCTGCTGGTTGTTTAAATAACTGTTCACTGGGAAGATCAAAATGTAAACAAATTAAAACCAATAGACCAATAAAAACAATGTACATTTACCTGCAAATGAATACACACATTCCAAGGGCACAACAAAAACCCATATTAAATATATAAAAGAAAAACTCTAAAAAAATTATTCTAATTATCCCAAGTTACTGGACTTATGGCACCCAGCATGTAATCAGTGCATGATAAAACCTGTTTCCCAGAGATCTGTGCCTGGCATTCTGTGCAGTCTGTTCAGCAGGGAGTGCAGAGCTATCACTGGTTTCCAGAGTAAATTGCAATTCAGATTCACATAAAGATTACTAAGTGCACATAAAGCCCTCACAGTCTTCAGAATACTGTACCCTTCACCATTTGCAGCACTCTAAAAGGCAATTGGTTTACTTCTTTTCTTAGATTAATTAACTTCTGTGCAACCAACACACTGCCAGGATACACTGATGGAGCATTTTTGTGTCCCTGACTCCCTCTGAAAGCCACAGGAGCAAGAAGCCTGATCCATGGTCACCTTTCAGTAACTCCTGTGTTCACACAAACACATATTCAAAACCAGATTTTTTTTTAAAATTCATATTTTAAGAATTTTGTGCATCAGAGCCCAGAACAACAACTAAAGCAGCTGTGAAATTATGCTAACCAGCAGCAAAGCAAAATTTACCTCAACGTACCATGGAAAATATCCAGGCTCTTGGTGATTTCTGTGCTAGTTGCAAAGTAACAATATAATATCATCAAACTGCACAGAGCAAGGTGCAGTCAGACACACAAAAAAAGCACATGAAAAATGTGGAACTCAAAAAGTCCAAAACAAAACATACCACCACCCCCCCCACGCCGAAAATGTAGTTTTGCTTATACTTTTCCATTGACTGTCTTGAGGAATATTCCAGATATAAACTCAAGAGAATGGAATCTGTATTTATCATTGCAAGTCAGCTATAAATAATTTTGGGTTTATCAATAGGAAAGATAAACACAAGCAGCAAAAGACAATTAGCCTCTGTGTGAGAGCAATGAGCAAGAGAACAGTTCCAAATAGGGCTGTTCCACCACTGGAACATAAGGGGAGAACAGCAGAGGTGCAGAAACTTTTCCCCCTACTTTGCAGACACTCCAGTTTAGTATTTTTCCAAGCAGTTCTCT
Organism: Melozone crissalis; assembly: GCF_028551555.1. NCBI lineage: Eukaryota > Metazoa > Chordata > Aves > Passeriformes > Passerellidae > Melozone > Melozone crissalis. Next base: position 20,168,847 of record NW_026535785.1, on the reverse strand, counting down.
ACCTGTCGCTTCCCTAGTAAGTGCACACTATAGAAACCATTGTAGCTTTGTCCAAACCAACAGCTGAAATCTTGATCTGTTACACCAGTGAGAATTTTAGGGCAAAAGCCATGGATGATTCTCAGCACTATGCTGAAGGCATTCAAATGTGCCCTAGAAGAGGCACTCTGTCCAACACCAGCACTCAGAGAGCAGCAGCTTTACAATGACTGTAATCTTTGATCTGTGACCTCAAAAACAATCTCTGAGGGGCCACCAAAGGGCTACATCTTCCACTAGGAAAAACACCCATGGTTGTTTACAGGTAATTTAAACACCTGTCAATCTGGAATGACTAAAGAAAAGCAACTTAAGTATTTCTGCTTAGGTGTAAAATTCTCACCCTGCCTGAAGACCAGACCGACTTTTTCCACAAGCAGTTTTCCCATTTATATTGTGACTTTGAGGCACACTGTCTGTTTGCAGCTCAGTGACTGAACATGGAATGTTCCTCTGTTCAGTCTGTCTGGTAGAAGCTGCATCCATAGTGTTCACTGTCTCATTTTTTTGTGGAGCAGAAGTTAGAGATGGAGCAAGAACCTGATTATTCAACTTTGAGGTCAACTGTGGACAACAGACGACTTTCTGTGCTCCTTCTGTGTACTTCTTTGGATCAACAGGTTTCACTTCATGGGATTTTAATGCTTCAGAATTGGCTACTGAAGATTCATCTACAAATATTTCTCCTTGCACTCTTTCCTGTATTGAAAAGTACTGATTAGTGACTATGTGAGCTCTATAAAAATGTTAAATAAATTCAGTGCCAGGATTAACTAGACAGTCTAACTCTGACAGTTAAGCAAATTCCAGAAAACCCTCTGACTGAGCTGAGAGCCAGCAAGACAGCAATGCCACTGAATGTGTTGAGGGGTAATTCCTAAATGCTAATTTCAGGCTGAAGCAAGGAATTTGCTACTAAGGCACTGCTAGAAAGTACAAGCCATCTAAATAACTCATAAACTTGCTGTTCCACACCCACAGATACATAGCAGCTTTAAAGCACAAGGAGAAAATGAAACAACTTTATCTCAGCCTATGTTTGCATTCTCCTTTATCATCTATCATACAACCCTGAGCATTTCATGCATGCAAATATTAAAATTATATGTCTGAATATCCAGCAATTAAAAATTAATTCAACTTCTTTTTCCATCTCATAGAAAATCTGGGGTTACAATAAACAAGAGCACTTCATACAATACAGATGCCTCCATTCTCTGCACACCTGTAACTCAGTCTGATCTACAATACTGATAAAAGCTGCAGGTTGTAGTTTCACACAAATCCAATGTTTTTTCCTGGGTTTTTTGCTCACATGGAAATTATCTTAAGGATTTACTTTGGCTTTCTCCTTAAACTCTGGAAAGGTGTGATTAGTTTTATACTATTTTGGTAAATGGACCAACCTCATTGTGCTGTTTTTCAAGTGAGTTTATTCTGTGTAAAATTTCTTTTGCTTTCTTCCAGTAGTCTTGCAGACATCTTTTTCTGACTTGCACATCCAATTCTTCTGCATTGTTCACATTTAATGAGTTATCATATAATTTCAGAGACAACTGTTCAGCTTTATAAAATATAAAACAAGATTAATATTTAAAATTTTATCAAGTAACATTTTGAAAGTATTTATTATATTTAGTATGCTGAGGGACAGCCCCAATAATTTAATGCAAAATAACAGTTTTTATAAAACTTAAATTTATACATAATTGTTAACACACTTGAAATATACACTGCAGTTACAAGAGGTGACCTTGCAATTACAGCTCCTATAAACAGTTTTCACAATGATGCTGTGAAAAAAAAAAGCTTTTTTTATCAAATTAACTCTGGCTTCTTCACCAGTATGAGTCTCTGCTTTTTTAAAAAACAACTCCACATTAATGGACACTACAAATCTCCACACCTCCTCAATCTTACACAAACCTCTCAGTTGTGCTTGCAGCACAGAAATGTAGATATCTGCTTGTTTTTTCCTAATTAGCATTTGCACACCTTCCACACTCTAGAGATTACAGGACAAGGTCTCCCTGTTTCATGGGAGGGATTGTACAGATAAGTAATAAAAAAACTCAGAGGAGGGACCTAAAAATACATCCTATTTTAGAAAAAAAAAAGATCAAGATTTCTTAATATTAGAAATTAATGTAGACACAGTGATTTTGGGCTTGATTATCTCATGGTTTATTCTCTCCCTCTAGTGGTACATCTCCAGGAAGAGAGTATCCACTAGGTGTTAAATGACAATGTTTGTATTTTCCACACAATTTATAGATGGGAAAGCTTTAAGAACTGGCCCTACATGGAGAGGTTTCACAAATGCATTTTTGCAACACTGTTGGAATTTTTACTTCTCTTTTTTCTGCCTAAGTCAGTTCTTGAGGACAAAAAAGCAACTTTCTGTGCAGAAAACAAACATCTTTTGGAGTACACAGAATTACAAAGCTGCTGCAGTTAAAATCACTTGGGGAATCAGCAGAACACAGAGATGGAAACAATCACTCTCATTTTTAAAGCAGTAACAGCAAGCTTACTCATTTGTTTGCAGTTCTGCAGCACAAAAGTAGCAGCTTTGATGAGTTCCTCGTCCTGAGATTCTGTCAATACCTGAATCATAAGTGGCAGACCATTGTTCTGAAGCAGCTCACACTGGTTCTCTTCTACAACAGGACATGGTAAAGGAAAGCTTTGGTTTCAGCCCCACACACCTTAACCTTACAATAATTTTAGGGGCCAATACTGGCAGCTCTCTGCAAGTTTCTGTAGACAGAGAGATTTGCATCCCAGACCTGAGCCTGCTGCAGGGACAGCAGGAGTTAACATCCCACAGGATGATTTGACCAGAACTCAGATTGCTGTAAGAAAACTGAAGGATGACTGAGACAAATTATACCATGGAGTTCCAAGCTCATTTAATTGTGGCCTAAAACATTTGAATAATGACTCCTGTATTTCTTCTCTTCCATTACCTGCTCTTGGAGTAGATATGTGACATTTCTGTGAGGCCTGAGATGAGGAAATATCAAAATCTCAAGGTTTATAATGAGCAAAATCAAATTAGTAGTTTAATCCTGGTCTAGCCAATCTGTTCCTCCTCATTTATTATATAATTAGCTGAATTTTTATTGTGATCTCATTCACATATGTATTCATGTAATTGATAACTTGCTAAACATAGTTCGTTCTCCATTAAACTCAATTTAAAAAAGAAATAAAAAAATTTAACATTTTTATTTTGACAGTGTTGACATTTCAAGAAAAACCTTTTTTCTGTTGAAACAATTGTTCAATAATTTTCAAATAATTTTTCGATTCAAAAGACATTTTCCATTAAGTCTTGTTTCACTAATTCTTAATGAAAAAATGTCTGTTAAAACAAATTTATGACCGATTGAGCTAATTATTGAACATGTCATTGGCACTCAGAGGATGAAAATCAACTAGGATTTTTGAACATAAGGCCTTCATCTTGTTTATCTAAACATACATGAGAAAAAAAAGAAGTACAAATGAATTTCCCTTTCTCTTTGCTTGCACTACCACAAAACACCAACTGAAGTGCTGTATTTGTACTAGATATGCTTGGACAAGCCCTGAGGAACATGACAAAAACATTTCAGGGCTACCTGCTGCTTCTGTGTCTTGAAACCAATGCACTTCCATGGCTTTTACAAATAGCACTGGCCTTGTAAGCAGTGGACAGAAGCTGTATGTGCCAAGGACCATGAAAAAGAGAGCTCAAGAGAACTCATTTGCTGTGTCTGCATTGTAGTAGCTTCCAGCTCTGGATTAATTATTCCCTGTGACACCTAAGCCCAGCTCTGAATTCTTGCATATTTAGTCTACTTTTTTAAAGCTACTAAAGACACTTGCTGCTTACAAGCTTTAAAATTTAACAATGGAATAATATAGAAAACTTTTTGTCCAAATACTGACATTGTATTATTTAATAGAACTCTCTCTCATGCCCCAGCCTTGATGAAGTGACATCACTGGGGGAGTCAGGGGATGAGAATTTAGGAGAAGCTGACAGGGAAAAAAAAGGCAAATCTTACCACAAACTTCAGTGCAGTGTCCAATTGTTAGAATAATACTGATTTTTTCTCCTGTGCTCAGTGTCTCATTGGACAGCAGCTTCAGCAGCTCTGACACAGTGTGATACTTTGCCAAGACAACACCCATGGCAGCTGTTTGTTAAAATAATTGGAAGGAAAATAAACGAGATCATGAGTGTACAGGAATTGAATTCTACAAGCCCCTCAAAGCCTTGGGCCTGCTCAGCCCTGCCCTGCTCCACCTGGAACAGCTCACATTGCCCCATGCCTCCTGTGCTGCTCCCAAATGCAGCCCTGCCCGTCCTCCCAGCCTGTGCTCCATGGAGGTGAGGCAGAAGATCTGATGGATGAGGGCTTTGCACTGTGCAGCTTTTGCAGATCCCTGCTGAGTTTCTCCTTTATCAGCTCCAGCATGGAGCCAGAGAGAGTTGAATAAAACAACAGAGTATCTGCCATAAAAGAGCAGGGGGCAAGCCCTTCCTGGCACTGGCAACACCCCTGCTGGTCCATCCACGCTGAGGCCTGGTGCTGTCACACCCAACTGATCTGAAACTACCCTCACAACTAGTGCAGGATGATGCTTTTAAACTTTTGGGAACTTCCATTTGAAGCTCTTATGGCAGAAGTGGGAGATGCACCAACCATGGCCACAGCACAGGTTGATCAGCATCACAGGTTTCTGCAAACCTTCTGTGGAAAACACAAAAGCTCATCAGCAGAGCAGTACCCAGCCAGCAAACCAGAGCAGAGTGTGCTGTGCAGAAACACCACATTGGTTCAGCTCCACCTCTGAATGACTAAAGCTTCCTTAAGCTACACAATTTATTATTCAGGCACAGGCCTAACTCCAGGATCCACGACTGGTCAAACCCAGGCCCAGAGCTCAGCTTTACTTACCCAGCACAGGCTGTAGCATCTTATTTTTAATTTTTAATTTTCAGTTGAGTTTAAATTTCACTGTATTTATTTTAGCAACAATGGGACAGTAATCCACCTCAGATGAACTGAATCACTCCCCACTTACACCTCTGAGTTTTAAAAAACACTGCAACATCCACTGGGATGTGTATAACTTAACTGCCTTTAAGCATTCATTTCTGCAACTTTACCACCAGCACAAGACTTTAAAAATTGCATTTTAAAATTACTATAGATAACAAATGTCTTTCCACTCACAGTTATTAGCAATACAGGCATCCAGAGTCTTTGTTACTACCACGGCAAGTTTCATGCTGGAGTGACTCAAACAAGAATCATGCATAAGCTCAAGGAGAACTTTGGCTAATGTATCCAATCCTCCAATAGAAGCAAAATACTTCTGCACATATGCTTGGTGGAAAAAACAAAAAATGTGATTTAAGCGACAGAGTTTGCAAATTATTTTAGCATTTCACTGAGTAAGTCCATTAGAGTTTTTCTGTGCACATGTTAGTCATTACATTTCTTATACAACAGAAGCTGGATATACATTAATCTCATAAAGAAATGCAGTGACTGCATATAAAATAGTTACAGGAAAACATGACCCTAGTATGTGCACACAAATGGCAGACATCACGCCTGAGTTCTACCAATCAGTCATGTAATAAGGACTTTAATTTAGACACACTTTTAATCAGAACAGCTCCAAACAGCTTTACTGAGCCTAGGAAATGTCACCAGACTGTGGCTATCTGTGGACATGAGCACAGCATAGTGTAAGTAAAGATGTGGAATACAGTGGTCAAAGTCGGAAGAACAGCAAATGATTTTGTTAGAGATAGAGAGAAATTGAAAAGAAAGAAAAAACCATTTAGCTCTCTAATTAAACTTCCTTTTATCAAATGCAAAACTGTGTAAAGCTTGAGATGCACTTACAGTTATTTGCAACTGTGAGACCAAGAAATGAACAAATGGGACGAACTATCTCAGGCTCTGTGCAAGTCTCCAGCCACTCTTTGGCATGGGGGAAAACTGAACAGCAAATGTTTTGATTATCTTCTGCAAAAGTAAAAACAAATTACCCCAAATCAAAACACAATCATTGAAATCAACTTCAGCTGAACAGTAAAAATGAAACCACAGTGTTACCGATTTGGAGAATATCTCTGAACTTCCTCCACAATTTTCAGAGCAACACGTACCGTTCTGGGGGTTGTTGACACAGGCACAGAGAGTGCTGCACACTGAGCACCAGAGCTGATAGCAGGGATCAGAGTTTTCATCTGACACATTCTTCTCAGACGTGGAGAGAGTTGTTCTGTTCAAGACAATGCAAGCAAGTCCCAAATAGTCAAGGAAACACAGCTGCTAACCAGTCCATTATCTGTCTGTTTGAATTGCAACCCTGTTTACCTGAACAACTGCAGCAGCAGGCTGATGCAGCCTGTGTCTCTGACACAGGTTTGCCCATTTTCTAAAAGAGAACACACACAGGACTCCAGAGACAAATGCAATTGCAGACAAAATCTTAACAGCAAGTTTAATTTACATGCATACATTCCCTTTCCCAAGCACATATCCTCCCCAGAAGGAAATACAAAATCATGTCAACATGTTGGTAAATAACCTTTCTATTCCTTCCATTCTAGTCTCTCTTTCTAGACACTCTCAGAAACTATGGGTTTCCATTTGCAAACTGTATTTTTAGAACTAAACCACGTTCTGCTGTTTAAGAAAATCCCAGTGAACAATGACATACTTTGACAATTCAGGTTCAGCTACATGCAAACATTCATCTTTTTAAATTAACTTCACCAAAACATTGCTTATTGACTGTGCCAAATTTTGGACTGCAGATCGGCAAATAGAAAAGGAGTGTTGTTGTAACACAGAGAAAAAAACCCCATTTTTTTACTTACTATTATTTGACACCAGAGCTAAGATGACATAAACAGACATTCTTTTCAAGTTCACACCAGAATCCTTTTTAATCAAAAATAAAATGAGGTCTTCAAACAGTGCAGAAGTACACAAAGTCTGTTGACAATACACTGGAAACAGAAAGTGAAAACCATTAAGTGCTAAAGTAAGCCACTCACCATCCTAAATTATTAAGTCTCAGTTGTGGCCAGTACTTGGGGAGCAGAGACAGGGCAGGACTATGAAGTGCCTGAGGGCTTCCCCCTGGCAGTGAGTTCTACACCAAGCTTTGGAACAATCCAGGAGCCACTGAACACATGCTGCTGAGGGAGAGGGGAGTGCAGGTGTCTGGAAACTCAAAGACACTCTGTGTGCACAGGGGAGCAAGGCATTGATCAAATCCAGGCATGGACAGGGCAACTGGGGCACCCTCACTGCCCCTGCTCCAGCTGACAAGCTTCTAGTCTCATTTTGTGAGACCAAAAGAAAATGGAGACAAAGCAGGAGCACAAGTAATGACAGGGAGCCATAGCACACTCAGAAATACAAACAAGATTATTTTTATTACCATTACTCTCTATAATAATCCCCAGTGTAAATAAAGCTGCTTCCTTTACGATGCAATGAGCACTGGACTTGGCAAGGTCATTTATAAACATCAAACCACCAATTTCTCGCAAGTATTCGCTCGCTTCACCTACAAGAGGAAAAAAGAGCAGACACTTTTGCTTTTGTTTCTCTGCAAAATGAAAGGCTTCTAAGATTCTCCAACACCTCAAGCCTTATGTCCTCTAGACATTTTTACAGTGCCCACCAGTTCTTGGCATATTTGGTGATCATAAATGACTGGTTCTAAGGAAAAGCCTTTCTTACTGTTTTGCTGGCAAATGGAATAGATAGTGATCAAAGCCTCCTTCTGAGACAGAGGGCAGTCCATCTGATATTTCAGGCATTCAAGCAGTAAGTTCAGATCTGTTTTCATATCTAGGAGCAAACACAAAAAACTTCATTAAAATTGTTATCTTTTCTAGATATTAATCTAATCAGTATTAGAATAAACCTGTCCAAAATGTAGTATGTACATGCATTTTAAAAAGGGGGGAAAAGTGAGCCAAAATGGAGCCACACCACTTCTATTCAGCCACAAACAACAAACCTAGAAATATTTCTGTCCATAGTTTGTTATCTGAGCATGATTTCCTTTGCAGAGTAACAGCCTCCTTGTAATATTTCTGGCCTTTAATTACTAGTAATTCTTAGTAAGACTGATGTAAACTACTAAATATTAAATTCACAACTGCAAGGTGCGTTAAGTGTAAATAATACAGAGCCATTAAAGTATTCAGAGGGCAAATAAAATTCAGAGTGCAGTTGAAAACCTCTGGAGTAGTAAGTAGTAAGTAACAAGGCTGCTGGGTGGTACTGAGTTACAGGAGACAGAAACCATGCAGCACTGCAGCACAGCCCTCAGTCAGGTGCTTGGAGACGTAACACAAAATATTCTCTGGCCTCCTACATACAACCCTGGCTGGGTAAACAGCTTGGAAAATCTGCTTCTTAGTCTTTGGGCTATGATTAAAAGACTGACTTGATCATTATTTCTAACAGTGACAGAAGGTATTGTTTACCGTAAACCCTTACAAGGTTTGAAGGTTCTTAAAGAAGTTAAAATACAATAAAAATGTGGATAAATATTAGAAAATTTAAAAAAAAAAGTGACTTTGTGGTGGTGTGTTTTACTCTGTGTGTAGGTTTGGCATTGGATGTACCCTTTGCATATCCAATACAGTATCCAAAATTTGGCAACTAGGAAAAAGCACATTTTCCCAACTGCTCACCACCCCCCAACAGGCCTATCACTAAAGTCTGCTAAAACTTTGTAAAACTGATGCAGATTATAATGATAAATTATATTAGATATCTTACCACACTGACTTATCTGCACCTTTTGAGTGTTCATTTTTGTTTTATCTCTGTTCTTGTTCTACAACAGCAAGGAAAAAGTGTTTTCAGTTCTGTTCAGATTAGCAGTGTTGATAATATATGCAGTATAAATTACATCATTTTTCTAAAATGCACTTTTCCCAATTTTCTGCTTTTACTCTGTCATCTCTCACACACAGTTTAATGTATTCCTGTATGGCAAAGTTTTCCTTTGGAAATACAGTATTTTATAATAGCCTTGCATTTGTAACTACCAGGTTATCATCTTTTGAGAGTGGACAAAGGCTCAAAGCAGAATCATTGTCATCTTAACGAAGACAGCCAGCCCTGCTTTCTCTTGGGAGTTACTGATTGCCCCCATTCCTTTGCTGCTTCCCTTAGAGAGCGAGAATTGAGAGACTTCAATTCCCTGCAGCCTTTCAGAAGTGATAACAGACATGCATTTCATTTTCCTACAAATCCAACCCTGGCACAACAAGGAAAAGCTTGCCAGCCTTCTCACCTCTTTTTGTCCTACTGCCACCACCCCGCCAGCCTAAGAAAAAACAAAACCCACCCAAACAAAAGGAAGGCTGCAAAAATGAGTTCACTCTGGAGCTAACTGCTTTTCAGAAGAGTTTCATTTAATACATGTTTATACAATTATACAATGTAGGAAGCACAAGGGGTTTAAAACTGTATGTATACAAGGACACATCTTGACTTTTTCCTGGATCTTTTGCAACCTACAGAAGGTACACAAAATAGTGCTTATAAGCCAGCCTACATTAATTAGATGCAAACAGCTCACCTCAGTTGTTGCATCACAGAGCAAGGTGCAAAGACAAGCAACTAGATTTATCTCAACAAACAGCTGGCAAGTGTTGCATATGAAACTTCTCCATCAGTTATGGCAAACAACCCAGTAACATTGCTTCAAACCTCAGAAACCACTCCTGGAGAAGCGCAGATCTGTCAGTGCGTGTGCTCAGCACCACTAGAGCACATGGCTGGCATGGCCAGCAGAGCAGCCAGCCTGGGCAGGACTTATCCTTCGAAACCAGGGACCAAACCCAGAGGGGACAAGTGCGCCTTGCTGGCCTCCTGTGGAAACCAAAGCCCAGAGCAGCAGCTGAGGCCGTGAGGACGCTGCGCTGTGGAACAGGACTTGGGGCTGTCCTGGCCCATTGCAGCTCCCTCCTCCCTCAAATGAGCCCTGCGTGATTTACAGCTCATTATCAGAGCTCCACTCTGAAGCCTTAGCAAGCACTCCAGATCAGCCCAAATATAAAAGGGAAAGAACATAAGAAAGAGGGGAGGGGGATGAAAGGCAACAGTCTACTGATGAAACAGCAGCTGCATTCTTCTGTGGGAAGGTTAGGGAGTCTCGAGGGGGGAAATGGGGCACGGCTCGAGTACCTGTGGTCCAGTGGCGCGGGTGGCTCCGGACAAGCCCCGAGGCGAGGCGGGCGCCCGCTGCCGAGCGCGGCCCGGCTGAGGATGGGATCTGCGGGCTGAGGGGTGGGATCGCCGGACTGAGGGATGGGATGGGGTGGGATCGTCGGGCTGAAGGACAGCGGAGGCCCCGCCGGCCTGAGGGCTGGGATCCCGCGGAGCTGAGCGGTGCGATTGTCCGGCTGAAGGACAGCGGAGGCCCCGCCGGCCCGAGGGCTGGGATCTCGCGGAGCTGAGGGCAGAGCCCGGCCCGGCCCCTCAGGAGCCGCCGCAGCCGCAGCGCCGCCCGAGCCCCTCAGGTGCGGCCGGCCCTGGACTCGGGACAGCCCTGAGCCTTCCCCTCAGGCGGGCGGGAAGCGCTTGGAGTTGTAGAACCGGCAGGGGTGAAAGAGATCTTTAAAACCGTCAGTTCAACGTCAGCCCAGCACTGACACTGCAAACGCTAAAGCACTAAACCATTTCCCAGGGTCAGATCCAGAGGCCTCTTTAACAGCTCCAGGGATGGCAACTCCACCCCCTCTCTGGCCAACCTGTTCCCAGGCCTGAACACCTGAACAGTGAAATTTTTTTTTCTAAAATCTAACCTGAATTTCCTCTCAATGTGAGGCTACTTCCTCTGGTTCTTAGTGCATAGCTAATATCTGAGTTTATTAGAAATGCATTCTTTTATACACCATTCTGATAGAGGTGGACCTGATTGGTCTTTTAATCAACACCTTGTCACACCATCTGCTAATTAAGAAGACACCCTTTGGTAAACATCTTATGAAAAAAACAACTCTTCAAAGCACCAGCTGTAATTGCCTGCAATAATTTCTGAGATGGAAGTCATTAGTTTCAGCTCTACCTTCCCAGATTAGGTAACCCAAGTAATATTTCATTGGGAGAAATTCCTATGTCCTTTCTTGGAGCAGTTCTGATCCGTAATAATGCTAATTTGGTTTCAATCATTAATTTGGTAATATGGTTCTTAAGGACAGCATTCATTCTCTCCACACATCCAGAGCTTTGAGGGTGCCACGGGGTATGGAATTTCCAATTTATGTCTAATACCACACATAGAACGTAAAATTTTTGAAGTCAAGTGTGTTCCCTTACTTGAATCCATTCTTTCAGTTATTCCATATCTAGGAATGATTTGTTCTAATAGCATCTTAGCCACTTTGGAGGTAGTTGCAGTTGAGATAGCAAAGGCTCCCAGTGGGTGCGGTGATCAACTGTTCCAAGAAGATATTTCCATCTCTGTATTTTGGGGAACTCAGTCTAATGTATTTGCATATTTTGAAAGGGTCTAAGGGCTAGGGCTCTTCCCTCACTAGGGTGTTTTCTCATCACTTATTTATCTTTGAACAACTTCATTGTCCAGTCACTATTTGGCTACTGCAGAGACTCCCTCACAGCAATAAGCTCTTCAGAATTGATCATACAGTGCTTGAGCTCTCCAGTGCATTCCTTGGTGTAGCTTAATTAGAATTACTGTAGCAATTGCTTTATTCATTATTTGCCTCCCTTTCCTGCCAGCTGTGACTGGAACTACAGCAAAGGGAAAGTGCCTGCAGCCGAAGGAAGGCTGTGGTTGGGTATCTGCTTCTGTTTGTTGTTGCTGCCAGCGTTGTTGTTTGTTTGCCTTGTTGTACATACTGGCAAAGAACTTCTCCCATATCTTTGCCTGAAAGCCCCTTAATTTCAAAGTTATAATAATTTGGAGAGGAGGAGGTCACATTTTCCATTCCAGAGAGGTCCCGCAGACACCTGTCTTTCCAACCAAGACAAGCTGACGGTTAATCATGTATTAACAATTGTTTATTAACAATTAATTGTCGAAAATGAATTATTATCAATCTAATAAACAGTTATGTAGGTGATGAAAGGTTGGCTAGAGGTCTTCACTGGAGCTCGGAAGGGTAGCTGCAGAGGTCTCTGGTGGAGGGTGGGAGACCAGCAGCAGCAGAAGGCACGATGTTGCTGCCTCCTGCAGGAGCTCCAGCTGACACAAATGCTGGCCCTCAGGTGCTGGTTTCCAGGGCACCTGATCCTTGGCTCCCTGGCCTTTCTCCGTCTGCCCTACCAAGAATCTTCTGCTCCAAGGCTCTGCCTTTCACAGTCACCTGCCTCATCTTCTCAGTTGGATTCAGGTTAGAAATTCTAGCAGGAAGGGGACTGGTATTAGCCAGACAAACATTCCCAGCCAGTTGCTCTGCAACTCGCACAGCAAGTTGCACAGTGTTGCATCCTCTGTCTGTGCAAGCAGCATGCAGCAAATTAAACAAGCTGCATGGAGGCTGCAGAGGTGCAAGGGCAGGACCATGACCTGTTAAGTGCCTGGGGACCAACTACAGCACACAGGGTTCCAGGCAGAGAAGCAGGCCTTGCTTGTCCCCAAAGGAAGCAGAGCTAGGGACTTGCTGGTTCCTGGATCTCCCAGATTTTGCAACCTTCCAGCAGTGTGATGTTCCATACAGTGTCTTTTCCCAGTGTCTCCCTCCCAAGGCCAGATGATGATCTTTCTGTGCTCCTGTGGGTGTTTGTGCCGCCTCTCTGGGGCTGCCTGACTCCATGCCCACCTCCCCATCCCAGTCAGAGGGACTGAAAGCAGGGTGTTGGGGGATGAACCAGGCTGTGCTTGGTGGTGCCCAGCATTAGGACAAGAGGCAATGGGCAGAACCTGAACAGGGAATCCCACCTGAACCTGAGGAAGAACTTCTTTCCTGTGCAGGTGCCAGGTTGCCCAGAGAGGGTGTGGAGTGTCCCTCACTGGAATTATTGCAGAGCCCTCTGGACACAACCCTGTGCCATGTGGGACCAGATGACCTACTGGGGTCCTTTCCACCCTGTGATCACCCAGTGATAGCCATCAGAAACATGAGTTGGCAAGGGCTGGATGTTTCTCACCTGCACAGCAGGGTGGTCTGGAACATCCCCGCGCACTTTGGGGAGAACTGCACTTGAAAGGCCTGCTTCTGGCCAGGAGTGATGATGCCGTGGTAGGGCTTGATGGAGAACAGTGGCAGGTCATAGATGGCGTCTGGGAAGATTTCCAGGGCGGAACCAACGCGCTTTGAGTTGCGCAGCTTCTTGGGATGGTCCTGCTCTTCAAACTGCTGCCTCTTGGAATCCTGCAGGTGCTTGGCCAGCCGCTGCAGCAGCTGCAGCTCAAAAGCCTGAGTTTCATGGTCCTGCTGCCACCCAAAACGATGCAGCAGGTTTCTGCAACGCCTTAAAGTTTCAGAGGAGAGGAAATTACCTGCAGAGAGGAGGAGGACACCTTTCAAAGACAAAATCCTGTGCTCCCAGCAGCTCTGCCTCCTGCTGCAGGTAGGTGGAAAAGAGCTGGGATGCACTTGGAGCATCTCTGGCCAAGTACTTTTAGCAGGAAATAGGGTGTCTGGGAGCAGGGTCTCTGCCTGCAGCACACACTCCTGTGCCAAAGCAGGAGAGTTGCTTTTAGACAGTGACTTTGCATTTGCCCTGGAGTGAGGAACTGCACACAGACAGTGGCTACAGGTCAGCTCACTTGTAACACCATTGTGTTTCCCAGTCTCAGACTTCTCAAAGAGTCTGAGATGTCCCTGATGTCCCCCTTCCCAGTCCTGACCCAGCACGTGGCTCTCCCCAGAGGCTGGCTCAGCTCCTTTGCAGACCAGAAGTGGCAGAGCAAGAACAGAAGGGGATGAATGGCAGATAGGGGCAAAAACTCTCCAGCTGCAGCTGGGAAGATGCTGATGAAAGTGGATGTGTGGAGAAGGATGAAAAAGCAATTCATGTTTTGGAGTGAAGTGGCAGGGTCTTCTCCCCAGGCTCTCAGCTACCAAGTGAAATGCCCTTACGTGCCAGAGCACTCCTCATCGCTGCTTCACTATCTCCAGCTTCCTCCCAGGAGTATTCCAGGGCTATCTTCCCTGTGTTGTATAGCCTGAAACTGAAAAGCAAGAAGGAGGAGTAACAAAAAATTTCCAATAAATATAAAGCAAATAGTACAGTAACATTGTCTGATGGCCTCCTGGTACCACTTTCTGCTGAAGAGAACCTTCTTCCCCAGGCAGCCCTGCCATGCTCAGACTGCTGTCCTGGGTGGCCCTAAACAGTATTTCCAAGTGTGGATGTTTAAGAGGAAAGGGCCAACATGGTGCCCAGGACATTGAAGCCAAGGGGCTTACTCTGGACTTTAGGTCTTGGTTTGACTGCAAACTTATTGTTGAGCAGATGAGGACAGGTGACATGCAGTGAGAGCAAACCCATGGCTGCTCTCAGCAGAAAGGTCTGGCAGCCCTGAGGCTCTCCTGACCACCATCTCCTGCTTGGCCTTGTGTGCATGAAAATGGGCCTGTGCTGGTTGGGGCTGGGGCAGAGTTGTGGCAAGCAGGCACTGGGCCAGCCCTGGGCAAAGGCAGCTCCCGCTCCCAGGGCCCTGCCCGGCCTCCAGCACTCACAAGGCTGTCCTTGTCTGGAAGGGCAAGGTATCCTTGAACTCAACCACGGTTGTGCTCAGTTTGAACTGGGCGTGGGCAACAACAGCACTGAGGTACACCTCAGCCTCCTGGCTGCTCTCCTCCACCACAGTGTGAGCTGGTTCCAGGACTGGCTCAACCACCTGCAAACAGAGGAGGGAGAAATCACTGAGCAGAGCCCAGAAGGTCAGGCTGAGAAGGGAATCTTCTGGCCTCCAAGATTAGCCTCATAGCGGGACTAGAAAGGACCACTGACTTTTACTTCCCTGGAAAGATGACAAAATTAGGACTGCTCTGCTACGGTAGTTGTTTCTACCCACTGATCCAAGCAGTCACTACCACAGCTGTTAATATCCCCATGGATAGCTGTGTTCCAGTCCCTGTCCTTCAACCTTGTAGAGGGACTGGCTTTTTTCCTGTCCCCTGTAAATCCAGCAGGTCTCAAAATTAGGGTTAAGTTCTCCTGCTGGAGCTTTGTGGATGGAGAACCTCAAGACTGAAGAGTTCTAGAAAGCACCTTTTCCTTCTTGTCTTAGGAGAAAGTGCTCTCCAGCTGTCATGTCCGGAGCAACAGCCACACTGCTGGGAGCTGAGTATGGGCATTTTGGGATGTGAAAGATCTCATTGGAAAAGTCTCCAACTGCAGATGTTCTGATAGAAAAGAGGATGTTTTTTAGAGGCCTTAAAATGGTCCAGAAACTCAGGAAGAACCTTCACCCAAGATGAGTGTGTTTGGCAATAATGACAATAAAAGCAAGGGTCTCTGGAGATGATCCTTCTCTGGACTCCTCCATAGAGTCATGCAGTGCCTGGGCTACTTCGTGATGAGATACCCCACACAATACAGAGACTATAACCAAATTCTCTGGTATCCATGCAGACAAAACTTGGAGCTCACCAGCATATGCAGGAGAAGTATATTTCTCTCCACTTTAAAAGAAGAGACAGAGTGCAACAGACTTAACTCCTTGTTTGTGAAAAGGCACCAAATGAGATGAAGAGATTTCTAACACCATAAAATGGGATAAAATCATAAAATATTGTCTCCCATTCAACATGGGCTGCAACACTTGTGCTTGTGGCACAGACTGATAGTTTGTGTGTGGCTAAAGGTCTCTTGTCCAAAGGCTTCCCCCTCTTGTGTGAGTGTATCCAGTCACTGTGCATCCACCTCTCCCCTGGAATGCACTGCTGCTGAGCCTCATGGCTGTGCAGTGTCCAGAGGAAGCAGGAGCTGCACAGCCAGCAGTGATGCTGTTATGGTGGTTCTTTTAGTAAAAGCTGGGTTGCCTTTTTTTGCCCTTTTTCTTCTTACCTTCTCTTTTTTAGGCCACCTGGCTGCTGGGTCTTTCCACGTGGTATCCTTCAACGTCACAGTGCGCATTTGGTCGTCCCAGTCTAGAACCTTCCTTGGTGGCAGCTCAAAGTTGATCTTGGTCACCTTACATTTCACAAGGTGCCTTCTGAAGGTGACTGGGACATCTGATCTCAAGATCACTGTGATGCCCTTGGCACAGCCAGGATGGAGGTGTCCCACCTAGGGAGAATCAGGGAAACAGTCAAGACTTCCAAACTGGAAGCACTGCCAAGGGCAGGACTGACAGCAAAAGCAACTGATGTGGTGAACAGCTGTGCCAGAAATCTGCACCTCAGAGTGGATTTATGTGAAATTTGACAGACAAAAGTAAGAACAAAAGGTGGCACCTCCCAAAATATGAAGCCTTGTCTGCAAGGCTGGCAGCCTTGGCCCAGCCAAGCCAGGGACTGCATCTCCTACATGGCACTGGAACGGGCTATCAGTGGCATGTGAGGACTCCCTGCCCTGCCTGCTCTTGGGAGCACCAGGGCAGGGCGTGAGCAATGGGGAGAGGCAGAGCAGTGCACGCTCACCTTGGGGGAGAACTGGAATGGGGCGTCTGCATCCCACTCAAAGCGCATGGCCTGCGTAAGGGTGCGGTTGGTGATGGTGAAGGTCCTGCGGCAGCGCTTCCCGACAGGACAGTGCCCAAACTCGATGTGGTTCACTCTGACAGCTGTAAAGGAGGAGAGCAAGGCATGTCAGCATGCAGGGAGCTCCACCTGCCCCCCTCAGGTGCACAGACACCTGCACGTTCAATGCTGCCTTGCTCCAAGCCTTCCTCCCTCTGGAGGGAGTTCCCCAGGCAGTTCCCCATCCCACCACTTCCAGGGAAACACCCTGACACATCCTTAAGCCAGCGACATGCAGCACAGCACACACTGCTCTGCATGCATGGCTGCCACGCCCACAAGCCACCAAGTCCCGCGGGTGACAGCCCAGGCCTGGCTAGAGGGAGGACACACGTGATCAGACATTGTCCTCCTCCTTGCTCCACCTTGGCAGCCTCTCCTCTCTTACCATCAATGATGTCTTTCCTCAGACTGCTCTTAGCATTCCTCTCCTGGGTGTCTTCCTTTAATCCATCGAGGGTGAATTCGTCGTTGTGGCCTTCACCCACCAGCTCAACCAGGGTCATGCAGATGTCCCCCACTACCAGAGCAATCTTCCCTTCCACACGTTGAGCCAGGGTGGGTTTGAAAATGACCTTAAACTGTGCCGATTGCCCATGACGCAGAAGGATGAAAGTCTGCTTTGGGGGCTTGGTCTCTGCACAGCGATGAAATCAGAGTTAAGTGATACAGCTGTACAGAGGAAATATTTCCATAGGATAAATGAGGAATAAGAGGTTGAAACCAGCTGCCTTCTAAGCACAGGTTCTACCCACAGTGGTTCCAGACCCTCTTGCTATGTTCACAAGCCTGCCACCTCCAGACACAGCACCACTTAAGCAGCTTAACCTCGGGCTGATGCCCAGGCCTCATTCCACCTGCTTCCAGCCAGCTCCAGCCATATGTAAAGCTCAGCCAAAGAGTGCTTTTGGCTTCTGCTGGCTGGCTGTGTGCTCAAGGGCTGTGTCTGTTCAGGTTGGTACCTTCCTACATGAAGCAAACACCTTAGAGGGCCCACTGAGGTAGTGACAGTCTCCCACAACTCAACCCACCATGTCTAGAAGAACTGAACAACTTCCTACAACTTGCTAGGAGGAGACCCTGCAAAACGTCCCCAGGAAAAGCCTGGGGGACAGAGAGCCCAAAGAATGAAACTAACATCTGGCTGCTGCTCAGAGAAGCCAAGAGCAGGGCTCTTTTTTCATTTTCCCTCTGTGCATGATCACACTTCATGGTTAATGAATTTACCGTTTCTGACGGAGTCCTCTTCCATATCTCCAGTGAGGACTGTCTTGAATGTGAAGGCCCTGCCTTTCAAGGAGAACGCTCCGTGCTCATCCTCCAGCTGTAACATAAACTGAGAAAAGAGAAGCCAGAGCACAATGATGCTGGTGTGAGTACAGGATGGCACAGGGACTGACACCACAGTGCTGCTGGTCCCACACGGCAGCCTGGCACCTCTCCCACTACAAACAGCACTGAGCGCAAAAGTGAAGTCAAACCAGCTGAGAAGAAAGGGCGTTCAGAGGCATCTGGATAGAGCCCACACAGAACCAAACCGGACAGAAAGTAAGGGGCAGAATGTAATTAAACCCCAACTAAGTTTCCCTCAAATGTAGTAAATGGGATCAAATACAATCTAATGGAACTGGGAAACCACACATGTCCATGAGAACAAAAGGTGACCTGAGAGATGGGGGAAAATACTCCACCACCTTTCTTGTGTTCAACTGAAAGAAAAAAGACTGGATGGAAAATTTTCAAAAACTCTCTTTTTGAAGAACAGATGTCAGTCACTTGCTTAAAAAGAATTTCTGACACCTCTTCCCAGGTCTGCCATGTTTTTTGGGACCCTTCCCCTGTGCCACAAGCACTTGTTCCCAAACCTTCCTTGAGCAGGTCCTCCTCACCTTGACAGATTTGGTGCCACTGTTACGGAGGACCAGGGGGAGCATCTCTGAATGCTCCAGCTGGAGCCTCTTGAAGCGCAGCACGGCCGTTCCCCTCTTGCTGCGAACATTTGGGCGCACAACTGTCACCGGCAGCTCCTGCCCCTTCCCACTGATGGTGAAGGTCAGGATTTGGGGTTGAATTTCCACAGAGCTGCAGGAGAGGTGCAGAAACAATTTCAGCTGGCACTAACCCATTTCACACTGGGCAAGTGAAGCACCAAGGGCCACCCACAGTGTTTTCCCTGCCTGGTGGTCCTGGTGCTGCTGGGGGGCTCCCACAACACAGCCCCCCAGCAGCCTCTTCCCAACCCACTCAGGGCCATTCACTAGAGGAATCTGCTCCAAAGAGCCAGAGCCTTCCACAACAGCAGTTAAAAATAATTTCACTTAATTGAATCATGCAGTGCAGCAGGTAAATAAGGAGGCACCAGATGAGATATGGCAAATCCCCTGGCTGCAGTGAGATGAGACTTACGCAACAAGCAAAAGCACAGCACAAAAGCAGTACAAAAGCAACAAGGCAAAAATAAATCATCGTCACCATCAGCAAAGATCGTTTCCAAGAACAGTAAAAAAGCAATTCCTTATTAGCAGTTAGGCTTGTCTTGTTGTGATTCAGCCACTAAATTGCTGAGGAAGGACAGGTCAAAGCCCCAGTTCACAGGTCCCAGGGCAGAGGAACTGCGTTCCTCTTTCATACCAGCTCCAATCAATCACATAAAAAAGCTTAATGAATGCCAGTGAGTCACAGAGGATCACTTAA
Source organism: Melozone crissalis (assembly GCF_028551555.1). Lineage (NCBI taxonomy): Eukaryota > Metazoa > Chordata > Aves > Passeriformes > Passerellidae > Melozone > Melozone crissalis. The sequence goes on along the minus strand of NW_026535785.1, from coordinate 20,149,403 downwards.
TTTTACAGAAACAAAGAGGAAAATGTGACTACTGACTTACTGGCACATCTAAACCTTTGTCCATGGAAACGCCCAGGTCAGCTGCAGCACATCTCAGTAACTTCAAATTGACTACCTAATATTTCCTTGTCTTGATAGTTCTTCATACAGAATAAACTATCAGCCTCATTTTTCTACTCTAAGAGTTACTCCCGGATCATCTCATGCCAAGTACTCTGCCTAAGGCTACTGGAAGCATTAGAGCTAACAAGAGGCCTGTTCCTTCCCAGTGGAGAGGCAGCTGTCAGTGAGGCCTGCCCCAGTATTTCACAGGGTCAGTTACCCTTTGGGGATGACAAGGGAAGCCTTGAAGGTGCAGTCGTAGCTCTGCTTGTCTGGCGGGGTGAAGGTCACCGTAGCAATGGCAGAGGATGAGCCACGAATGGACATCTTGATAGGATCCAGATTGAAAATATTGTTGATAGGGATTTGTTCCTTGGGGGAACCCGGAGAGCAGCGTTAGGAGAAAACACCTTTCAACATGACACAGTTTTAGTCATCAATGCATCACTGAGAACAGCCCCAGACATTGTGTCTTCCTTCCTCCTTCCCTGGGCAGGCTCCCTCCCTCCCAGGGAATGCTGACCTTGTGCTAAAGCATTGTGTGTTTGGAGTGCTGGCAGCTGCCCCAGCCTATATGGGAGGTGGGCACTGCGTGAAAGCCCCTGTAAACAACTCAGAACTGGCCTTCAAAGAGAAGGAAAAGCCAGGGAGCCTGAGGAAATGCTCTGCTTTGAGCCCTGGCATGTCAGCTCATGACAGCCCCTCTCTGCGTGTGCTTCCAGGAGAGGTTCAGAAGGATTCACTTCTCCCACTGAAGACCCAGAGGTGTGAGCCAAAACCTTGCCCAAGACATGCAGAATTCCACACAACTGTTCCCTGGCTCTGCTGCTCTCCCCTGCAGTTTGACCTGCACTGAGCTACACTAGTGTGGGCCACAGGAAGCAATGCATTTGGAGAACAAAACAGGCTCTCACCCGGCCCTTAGAGGGCAACCACCACCTTGGCCTCCTGCTCTTACCTCTCCAGGCAGGATGGAGAGGGCCACGTCACATGGCAGACGGCCTGCATTGCAAATTCTGAAATGAGCTTCTGCCTCCTGCCCAACCAGAACCTTGTTGAAAACGAATCTGTTCTCATCTCTGACGAACAGGCCCATGCCTTCCAGCGACTGCAGCTTGTACTCAAGGTCGGTGCTGCTGCAGATCGGGTAGTCCTTGAAGACTGACGTGACATCCTGAACGAGTGCTGTGGACAGAGCAGAGGGATGAGCACAGAGAAGCCTCCCTGAGCAGAGGGATGAGCACGGAGGGGCCTCCCTTATGAATTTGTCTAGACCCTGCTGGCCTCTCAGAAGCCTTGATAAGCCCTTTCTGCCTGGGTGATTGCTAAACCCAGCCTTGGGTGGGGGAGCTGGCTGTGAGGATGGAACTCAGTCAACCTCAGTCTTAGAGAGCATTGCTTTCCTTTTATCCTTCCATGCATCCCTCTCAGCCTGGGAGGGATGAGTGAAGTGGTGGACTTGAAGAGGGCTGGAACCTCTGAGGATTTTAAGGTGGGACACCAGGGCTAGCATGCCTCTCTATCCAAGCAGCAAGTTTAGGTGCTGCTCAGCAGCAGGTGTGACCAAGGGCACTGTGGGCAGTAGGTACCTGGGAGGCAGGACTCGACAACCAGGGTGAAGGGAATGCCGAGGGGGTTGTCCTTGGGGTCTCTGCCCATGATGTCGATGTAGAGCTGCTGCTCACAGGTCCCCTCCTGCCCTGCGAGGCACTCCACTTTGATCACCTGCAGGCCACACGGACGGATGGAGCCACAGCAGGGGGACACCGTGAACGCGCCAAGATTGAGGTGACTCTGCAGAAAAAGTTCCAGAGGAGGCTGATGGCTAACAGCTGTGCCTTGAGCACCCCAGCAAAGAGTATGTCCTGCCGTGGCCTCCAGCTGGGCCCAAGCACCCAGTCACAGGGCAGGGAAGGATGACTTCATGGCCCAATGGCAGCCCCAGGCTGGGAGCAACAAGCCAAGAGGAGCTGCAAGCCTGTCCCAAGTGGCAGAGAGAAAGGAGTTTGAATCTAAAGAATGAAGGTGGTAGCTTTGATCCTTCAACCTCCAGAGGTAACACCAGAGGCCTGAAATAGCTCTGAGAAATGATAGGAGAGAGGTAGGGGACTGGGAAGAAGAAAAAGTGATGTTGTCTGAGCTCTGTGGACTGGGAGTTCAGTGGGGGATGTTTTTGCTTCTGAGGTGTTCACAGACCTATGCTGGCTAGCAGCTACCAAACACAGGACCTGCTCCCCTCTGTTGACCCCACAACTCCAGGTCAGAGCCAGACTACAGGACTGTCAGTGGGACTGAGCAGATACTGGTCTTGCAGACCACGTCCCACCCTGTGGCAATGAGCCCCAGCCTGGGCACAGCAGCGTCTTCTCACATCCCCTGCAGCAGCACTGCTGGGCAGCAGGAGTTACCCACCGGTGTTGAGAAGCTTGATTCCTTTCCTGTCGAGCGCTTTGTAGCTGATGGAGCAGATTTCCTTTGCTTTGAACTGAGGGGAGAAAGCAGAGGTATCTGTCATGCTGAGCTCCTGTGCCTCAAAGGCCAAAGCTGGCCTTCCTCCTCACAGAGGAAAGCCTTCCTGCTCCTTATGGCTCGCAGAGAGCAGCCAGCAGCTCCCATTGCTGGACTGAGCAGCTCTATCACCAGCTTTGTACTACACATGGGGATACTGAGGTGTGGTTTGCTCCCTCTCCCCAAGCCAGGGATGCAAATGGACGATAGCCCAGGTCTCCTGGCTGCCTGCCACATACCAGCTGTGGAGTGCTGCCTCTTCAGACAGGAAGGGTGGTGCAGGGCTTCTCATACCTTTTGCTTTCCAACGCACATGCAAGCATGGGTGTTTGGCGGATGCAGAACTGGAAATTGGCCATGCCTATGTTCTTCAGCACAACACTCCGGGTCTTCCTGGTGCCCACGATCATGGCTCCGAAGTCCGTGGGTGAGGCAGGCACAATGCTGTACTTGCTGTACTCCGCTTCGGCCGACACCCTCACTGGGATGTTGGCAACAGCCGGGCGTCCTCGACCTGGGCTGGCATCTGCCACCTGTGTCCACAGGAAGGGCTTGGTAAACAATAAAGAGGCCAGCCAGATTCTCAGCTCCACTTAAGAAGCCTCGCAAATGGTGTTGAAAGACTTTGTTTGTGTATGTAGGAGAGAGGATTCTCCAGTTAAAGGCCTCCTTCCATTAGACATCTAGCTTGTTTACACTCCCAAAACACCGTGTGATAACACAGCCTGGCCCAGGCGGCTCACCTGGCAGTACAGGATGGGATTGTTCTTGAGGACCATTTCACTGGTGGGGTGGAAGAGCATCTCAACCTTCTCACCAGGCCGGGATGCAATCAGCACGCCTGACTGAGGCTCAACAGTGAAGTGGGATGTCAAGTCTTGCATCTTGGGACCTGCACCCTTCAGCGTGAAACTGGGGAGAAAGGGAAGGAATGGAGATCTCTGCAGTTAAAAGTACAGGTGCCACCAGCACAGCCAGGACTTTGCATAGGACTAGAAAAAAAAGGGAGAGTCCAGTTCTGGGAATCCTGGATCTTGACAGAGAGTGCAGACAATCACAAGATTACTGCAAGAAACCTTGAGACTGAAATTTTTCATTCACTCCTTTACAGAGTCTCAGAAAGAGAAAGGAGGGGACCACCAAAACAAGGCAATGAATCTCAGCATTTCAGTGGCTGAAATTTCTGGGGCTCTCCTTTGGGCTCCAGCTGAGCTGTGAAGAACTGCTGGTTTGTGGCTGAATTCTCTGGTAATACAATTGAGATCAGAGAGCCCAAGTTTTGTATTTACCATCAGGTAGCCAGCATGGAAACAGGATCTAGCCATTGACAGAGGGAGAATGAAGGTCTGGGAAATGCTCACTACCAGGCAGCTGGACTCACCTGTACTCAATGTTGTATACCCCTTTGTTCTGTAGACTCAGGACTTTCTTCACTTTATCCAGGACATTAATGGTTCCAAATTCCAAGCTTCCATCTGCACCTGCAGAAAACCCACAGAGTGAGGTCAAACACAGTATTTGTGAGCTGCTGCAGAATACACGAAGTCACAAGCAACATGGAGGTCTCGGCACAAAACCCTTTTCAGCAAGATCCCATTCTTGAAAGTGTTTTCCAGCTACTTGTCTGCCCTTTCTCTTCTTACTCAAAATATCTGCAGGCTTAGTAGCTAAAGAGTTCGCCTTCCATTTCCTCGCTCCCAAGCACAAATCCAATTCCTTTAAATGCTGTGCTGAGTCTGTGGGCATTGCCAACTGCCTGTTTACATCACTGTTGTTTCAAAGCCCCCAAATCCAATCTGCACATGAAACTGCACACTTCAGTTCAGAGGGGAGAGCCTTAAGGCTGTCAGAGTCCTGACAATGCTTTATTCCACGCAGCTTGCAGAGTATGTGCTTTAGGTATCCACGCCTTCCTTGCATGCTGTCCCATCCCATCCCATCCCATCCCATCCAATCCCATCCCATCCCATCAAGTGCTTTGGCTGCCCACCTCCCAAGGTAATGCAGTGCACCTGGACTGCTTTGTTTGGGAGGCATCCACTGACCTTCAGGCATGTCAATGCTCAGAGAAACTTCATAGACCTCTGCAGAGATTTTGATGTTTTCAGCCTGAAAATTCCCCAGGATGTTTTCTGTATCTGAAACCTGAGGCAGCAAGAAACAAACACTGTTCAGATTATTCTTTTGGTAGACAGCCTGAAAGTCCTTGTCTCTGCTGGCTGCTTCCCCTATGACCTTCCTGGCTTCACAAACGTTGGTGGACTCCCAAGCTTTGCTAACCTGTTCCTCTCAGGGGCTGCCCCAGTGGGATTCAGCTGCAGTAAAAACCCCTATCAGCCCAACTCTGCACTCCTGTAGCAGGGAATGCTGCTGCTAAAGCATCCTTGAGAGGCACAGGGGTGTAAGAACAACCACAAGAAGTGTGAGGTGTCTCAGAGCAGGTGGCATTGATAACCCTCTCCAATCACCTAGCACCCTGTCTGAAATGCAGCCCCTAAACCATGGGGAACAAAATCCCAGGGCGAGAGTTTGTTGCACTATGCAAGGGCTTCAGACAAAGTCCAGGAGGAACGTAGAGATCACGCTGCAGTCCGTACCACCAAACAACAACCTTCAACCATTCACAGGGACAGGGTGGTTGTGGTACAGGCTCAGGATGCAGTGTCTGCTTATCTGGGGCGATGTGGATGCACTACATGGTCTGGCAAATGCTGTGCAGAGGCAGAAGTTGGGGTCACAGCACCCTTGTGTCTGGCAGGTGCAGCTCTTTGTGACTCTGTCCCTAGGAGCACATGGCTGCTCACTGTGCCCTGCTCTGCCAGGCAGAGCACAGTCCCTCTCACCTCTAGTCGCAGGATCTTCTCAATGCTGCCAATGCGCTCAGCCTTGAAATGCAGTGTCACTTGAAACTCTGAGTGGGGATCAAGGATGCCATTATCTTGTGACAAGGAGAAGTCCTCAACAAGGCCACCCAGCCCACGGAGCTGCCAGGCCATGGGCAGTAGGGTGTTGTTTTTCAGGACCAAGGTCCTGCTGTCAGCCCTGCAGAGACAGGAAGGCACTTGGCATCAGCTGCCGGATGGTCACACCAGCCTCGCCACTGAACGCAACTTGGAGCAGCTCCATCCATGCCCCGGAAACCAGAGTCAAACGTTTTCTCTTTGTCACCACTCTTAGAGTGCTTGTGGGATGACTGACCTGTGCAGAAGCAGCTTGTCAAAAGACAGCTGCAGGGGGCTGACCTCCAGCTTCATGTCCACCCCATGGCAGCATAGGCTGAAGACCACTGGCTCCGGGTTCTTCCTAATGCTGCAGATGAGCTTGTCTTCCAGGAAGCCAGGGGAGGTGGGGTATGCCCAAATGGTCAGCTCCTGGACATGGCCCACAGAAGAAACCAAAGGAGCTCTGAGTGTGAGCAGGAGGAGCAGCCCCTGGGCACTTCAGCGGTGCCTGCTCTACCTGCCCTTCTCCTACCTTCCTCTCCTTTGGTTTCAGGGTCATGCGGCGAGGGTCCGCAACGAAGGTCCTTGTTTTCCAATCTTTCTCAAAAGAGAAGTGGACCTCTATGACCATGGGGGAGTTGTTGAGGATGGTTAGCTTCTCTGAGTTGCCGGGACAGTTCTGGGCCTCGTACCTGTCCACAAAAGGGGAAAAGGCTGCAGAGGAGACTGTTGCCTTTGCCACACACCGAGGAGAGCACCGTGTGCACCCGAGGAAGCACTGCTGGGAGACCCTGCTCTAACAAACAAGTGAGGGAAATGGATCCCAGTCAGAGGCATGGCAAGGATCCTTGCCGTAGTTTATGCCTAACCCCTGGACTTGGTGCCTCCACCACAGAAGCCTGATGATGCTCAGGCCACTTTGAGAGTTTTTAATACAACATAAATTCAAGGGTGCCTAGAAAAATAACAGTACACCAGGCACATGGGTTCCTTCCCCTTCTTTCTTGGGGTGCCTTCCCTGCAGGGTATAAAGAAAGGCTTTTGGAAAAAGAGTTTAGCTAATCTTTTTCATAAAAGTCATGCAACTGCTTTGGATTTCATGGGTAGCTCAAAGTCTGAGAAAGAAATATGAAGCATCAATTCCCAAGAGAAATGCAAAGAGATAACAAATGACTCTTCTCTCGTGTGTGGAAATGACTTTGGAGTGAAAGGGTTAAAGAGGCAAACAGAAATCCCAAACCATCCATCAACCTGGCTAAAGATCGTCTGGTTTTTTAAACTATTTTAATTTCATTTCCTTGGATTGTCAAAATAGACCTAACCCTCCAGATTTCCTATGGGGACAAGAACTTAAATGCTATTAAAAAAACTAGTGACAGTAAAAGTAGGAATACACAATAGCTTCAATGACCATGTGCTTAGGCAGATTTTATCCAGCAGTGAGCATGCAATGTCATTACAGGAAAATGTAATTCCTGCTGTATGTTCCCCTCAACATCCATTTGCAGGTCAATAATAAAATCTTGTTATAATTACAGATGAATGAAAGTTTTACAAAACCATCTACAGAATAATTGCTTGATCAGGCTACCTGCAGAGCTCAAAGCACTTCAAAAACCACCATAAAGTTCATTTCCTAAGGGGTGAAGCTGAGATGTGGGGGGGGACAGAAGTTGCCGTCCGACACCTTTGGACTGGCGGCAGCACGCGGCCCTGGCCACCAAGGTGGCCACTGGGTAGGCAGAGCAGCTCCTCCAAGGCTCATTTGCCTCTTATCTGTTCAAGTTCCCATCTGTGGTCCTTCAAGCCCATGTCTCTCCCAGGACTCTGCCAGGGACTGCCCTGGATTGTGCAACCAGGAGAGCATGTCTCTCCAGGCATGTCCAGAAAAGTACAAGGCCCAGCAGGGAGCACATACCACTCCCTTGACTTCCCACACAGCAGCGGTCCAAAGTGGAATTGCTTTGTGCTCTCAACATATTCTTTGAAGATGACTTCATCCTCCTCCATGGTCTCCCTCCAGTGTGGAAACACCAGCCTGGGCAGAGAGAGTGGGGAAGGAGGAGCTATGAGATGCTCCAAGTAGGAAATGTCATCAGAAAGCCATAACCCTTCCTGGTGCCTGAGGTACCATCTGCCTTCCCAGCTCCCAGCACAGGAAGAGGGGCTGGGCAGCCTCAGGCAGCACAATCTGCCCAGCCCTGGCTGTGAGTTCAGGGCAGCTGTGCTGTGGGAGGCTGCCAGGGCCCAGCCTTACCGTGGGTTCTGGATGATGCTGGGGTACAGGCCGGTGACACTGCAGGGCAGCTCGTACTGGCGCTTTGACAGCACGATCTCAAACTTCATTGTCTGCTCAAACTTCCCTGGCTTTTTGGTGAAGAAGTTGACCTTCAGTTCCACCTCACCGTGGGCAGGCACTTTCCACCGGTACCGTTTCAGCCTGGCAATTAAAGAGGAGGCTTCACACATTGCTGAGGAGCAAATGAAGCAAGGAGGGTGCACTCACCATCCCCCAGCACTGGGTTGCTGTGGAGCTGGGGACAATGGACTTTGTTTGGCAAGAGGACCAAGAAGCAGAGGCATCACCTCCTCCTTTGTGGCTCACCTGAGGAATGCTGCAGGGGTTGAGGCTCTTTCCAGCACTTTCAAAGGACTTTGGGATCTTGTTACAGAGGAATCCTGGGAGCTTTCTGTTCTCTGTGTGGAGATCTGCTTCTCCTTTGCAGACCTGACACTGCTGACCACTTTACCCCTCTTTGGCTGCCTCTCAGCAGAACTGCCCTTTGCATCTGGGGCCTTGGCCTAAGGGGAGAGAGAAAAGGGAGGGAGAGGTGAGGCCTGAGACATCCCCGTCCTGGAGAGTAAAATGAGGGTTTGTTCACCAATGGAAGAGAGAATAAATACATAAGTCCACCTGCCCATGGGCTTGGTTTTCCTTATTGGTGCTTGTTTTGCCTAAGATACCCCTTCTTATGCAAGACCCTCTCCTCAAAGGAAGTTGATGGTTTTAAGTTATTTTTTTCCTTCTTGTCTTACAGAACTGCTCTGTTTCCAGCAGAGTCCCATCCCTGGCAGAAAGGAGACCTGCAGACATGGGGCCTCCCATCACATCTTCACAACCTCTCCACAATGATTCCTTTCCATCCAACCTGTCCCCCATGCCCCCATCCAGCCTGGTCCCTGCCCTGGCACCTTCAGTGCCAGCACCACTGGAGCACCCACCAGATTGTCTCCCACGGCAGCACCTCCTGGTGCCACAGTGGTGAAGGGCTCCACACGCTCTGCAGAGCCCAGCCTCACCTCTGGGTACTCGACTGTGGAGAGCGCAGCACCAGGGGCAAGGGGAGCGCCGTCAGGATGCAGTCCCAGATGTTTCAGCAGCTAAACAGAAGAGAAAATCCTGTTGATACCTCTGTCACCTTCATCCTCACAACTCCTTCTCTAAAGGCACTGAGCTTTTGGCAATGGGGTTTTTGACTTATAGGAAGTACAAGTGCTTTGCTATGCCCAGTGGGGTGAGCAGGCTCCAGAACAGATGCAAGAGCTACAAGCCGGAGCGGGAGAGAAACCTCTGCTGAGTGACTCAGCTGAAGAAAACAATGGCCATGAGCTGCCCTGTCCTGGGGCCGTTTATAATGATTTCTGGGCTGGGAGACTGAACAGATGGGATACTTGTACACAGAGCACTCCCGCTTTCTGCCCATCTGAGGGATGGTGACAACCTCCCCATTCACATAGATGCTACAGAGTCCTTGTGGAACATCATCAGGGGTCTGGACAAGGCTCTGTGACATTACCACCTGGGGAGGACACAATGCTCCAGGGCCCACAACCACAGCAAGCTCAAGATCTGAGCCTTGCAGGGTTTTACCTGGTCTTCTGTTGGCAGCTTCCCATCCCCCAGGATCTCCCCAATCATGGCCTTCGGATCTGTGACCTGGATGTCCAAGCACGGCACCCCGACATGCTTGTCTCTGACTGCCCCTTCTGCAACTTTGCTTTGTGTCCTCAGCTGAGATGACTGAAGACTCCTTTGGCCTTCATGTTTTGGTTTAGGCTGCTTCTTCACCTTCTCCTGAGGCTTACTGGTCTTCCAACCTTTGTTTCCAGCTGCAGGCTGGGACTTGTTTCCCTTTTGGATCACGGGTAACTGCACGGTACCCTGAACCCTGTCCCAGTAGGAGAAAACCTTTGCCATGTCCTGCTGTGATGACTCATAGATCTGAAACCTCAGGATCAAGATCTCAGCTGGGTCCTTGGGGACTTTGGTTTTCCCCTTCCCAGAGGCTTTAGTTCCCCTCTTCTGTGGGGCTTTGGTTCCCCTCTTCTGTGGGGCTTTGGGTGCCCCCTTCTCTGGGGCTTTGGTTTCCTTCTTCTCTGGTTTTGCAGGCTGATTCCCGAAGGAGACTTTCTTTTCCTTCTTTGGCTTCTCTTCCTCCTTCTGCCTCTTTTCCTCCTCTAAGGCTTTTGCCTCCTCCTCAAGCTTTTGAGCTGGCTGCTTCAGCTCCCTTCAGCAAACAAAATAGAAAACATCACTGAGAGTCCCCACCAGAAACTTGGGCTCACCAGTCCTGGCTGGCCCTGCACTTCATTCCTTGACCCTGAGGCCATGGCAGAATTCATTTCTGTGGATTTTCCTCAACCCACAGAGGCTGGGAACATCCCAAGTGAGGGCATTGGTGGAAGGGCACCTCCAGGACCAGCCAAACCTAAGCCTTGCCATTGGAAGGCCTCAACTGTGCCACCTCCCTCTTAAGGCACAGCCAGACACCTCCAGCCCCTGCCAAAGGCTGATCCAGCAGCTCTCTGTGCTGATGCCTGAAAAAGCTCTTTGTCTCTTGACTTCCCAGTTTAAAGCAGAGCACAGATTGCTGACATCTGCTTATCTCTCCTACAATCCTCACTCAGCTCATTCAGCCCCTTCTCTGTGGGCACAGCCTGCTCCTTAATGAGAATAATCCTATCAGTCAGAAAGCAGAGTCTGCAGGAACTCCTCTCCTGCAAGACAGGCTCTTGTCAGCCAGGTTTCCTGCTGGAACCCAGCTGGGACCAAGCAAACTGTCTGACCAAGTGCTATCTGCCATGGAAACGATTTGAAGCAGCTTCATCTGTCTCCTCTCCATGGAACCAACTTCAGCCTGGGCTGAAAGGAGTCCTGAGCTTGCTTTAAGCAGCCTCCACACCCAACTCCACACTTTTCCTGTGAGTCCTGAGCTGGGCTGCCTTGCTGGAGCAGAGCTTCTCCTGTGCTTGCCTCCTGCTGCAGCTGAAGGGGAGCCTAAAGGACATGAGCTTTTCTGGGTGCTGTCCCACCATAAGGAGAACCAGGAGCTAAGAGAGTGGCCATCCTTCTGGCCTTTGATATCAAATACTTCTGAGCTCAAAGTCCTTGGAGCAGGGAAACCCTGCAGGGACAAAACCATGAGCAGGAACCCATGGAAGGCTTACTCACCCCTTCGTCTGTGTTCTCTTCCTTTCCTGTAATATTTTATCCACTTCTGCTTTCTTCTCCTCAGGGAGGGCATCATACTCATCCTCATCCACTTGCAAGATGTGCAAGAGAAACAATGAGTGACTGCAAGCAGAGCTGGGTGCTCTATGTCAGCTGCAAGGATTCACAGCTTTTCCCCACCCAGCCTATCATCCCAGGAGATATTGGGAAGCTCATATCCCTGCTCCAAAATTCAGACAATCCCCCAAACTATGGCTGAGCAGAGAGTTCCTGGGCTTTGCCTGGCTTAAGTGCACCAAGGCTGTGGACAGTCGTTTGTCACTGAGCTACAGCAGCTGGCTCTTGTGCCCAAGATTTAATGTTAGAGATTAACATTAAATCTAACATCTCTAACATCTGAGGTCTTTAAACCTCAGACCTCCTGCAACTCTGAGATGAGTACTAGTTGCACTGGGGCAGAAGGTAAAAAGATTAATAAAAACATTTCTTACAAGCTCTGCTGAAAACCCAGATACACAGGGATAAGGTTGAGGCTTGAGATAAGGTTGAGAGAGAAAATTTGAGAGAAGATATCTCACCTTCCTTCTCTCTTTGAGCTTCCTTCTTCTTTCTTTCAGCTTTGTTCTTGGCTTTCCAAGAAGCATAATCCTGCTGCAGGTTCACCACGTAGATATGATGACAGTTCTTGACAGCTCTGAGTACACAGAGCAGAGAAGATTCCAGGCTGCTTGCAAAGAGGCTCTCCAAGCCATCAAAGACCACTCCCTTGTAGCAGTCTTTACGCTGTGAATAAAGGGAAGAGTAAGTCAGATTGCACGCAGGGGCCTCACAGCTGGACAGTAATCCCAGATGTCCCAGGGCACCAGCTATCCTTGTTCCAAGGGCAGTAGCTAAGAGCAGCTGGCACCTGTCCTTAGGCTCTGCCAACTAAGGGCAGCTGCAGCTTCCCCCAGGGTTCTCTTCACACAGTCCAGGATCCTCGAGCAGCATGTACAGAGCTGCTCCTCCTCCTCCTCTCTGAGTCGTACCTCAGTGCCTTCTCTCCGGAGCAGGAATGTCTCCTTTTCCCCCACCCCACACACCTGCAGCCTCTCACTGAGGATGTCCACCAGCAGCTCCTCGGGCAGCACACAGCTCAAGCAGTTCAGCTTTTCCCCACGACTGCTGACGATGCTCAGCTGCTGGGGCGCAGGAGCAGTGGAAACTGTGAACTGCAATGGGAACAGAAACCAACAGCCCTGAACAACTCCCACTGCTGGGCTTGGAGCTGGGGTTCCTCACTAGTGGAGACTAGAACAGACTAGCAGTGCAGGCTGGGGGCTCCAGGGGATGCTCCTGGAGGGCCCATCCCTTGGCCAGCAGAGACCTGAGCTTGCAAGCCCCAGTGCAGCCTCCCAGCACTTTGCTCACTGCCTGCAGCCACACTAGCCAGGACTGCACTTTGCCAGCAAACCACTGAGAGCCAGTGGAGCTGTCTGCCAGAGCACATTCCCAGCCCAAGTACGGCACAATGGACCCACGTGCCAGGCCCTGGCTGGCACAGAGCCTCCACTGTAAGCACTCCCTGCTCTTCTCAAAGACAACGTAAAGATCCCAGGCATCAACCAGGGCAGACCATGTTTACCTTGGTGCCCTTTACCTTGGCTGGCTCCTTCTTTTGTGCTGGAAGGTTCTTGCCTTTGGCATACTTCTTGTAGATGTTTTCCTCAGCGGCTTCTTTATTCTTGCTCTGAGCAGTGAGCTTTTTACCTGCACAGGGGACAGACGGTTCAGGGGGCTTTGTAAAGCAAGTAGGCACCTTTCACTGCAATGGGCACAACCTTGGGCCCTGGAAGGAACATGGCACTTGTTCCCCAGTCTGCTGGGCACTGGCAGCACTGTTTCCCAGAAGCAGCTCCTTGCCTGCTTCTCTTACCAGCATGCCATACTTGATTTTAAAGCCAGCACTATGTCCCTCCTAACAACTGTGCACGCAGGTGACGCTGCTCACACAGCAGTTCCCCTGAGGATCAAGCCAGAGATTTGTCCTCCAGGAGCATTGTTTCCATACACTGCACCCATCCTGCATTCTCATGTGGAGACCTGCAGCCTGCCCCACTTGCATCATTTGTCTCCACTGAAGCTAAATCCTCCTTGTGGGAAAACCCCAGCTGGGACCCAGACTCTTCTTCCTTCCGCCAGCTCCCAATCCAGCCAGGTTCAAAACTGAACAATGCAAAACTTCCCCCTGCACCGAGCCAGGTCTGGCCTCACCCTGCACAGCTCAGGGCACCAACTGCCCAGGAAGTTTCATAAATGTCTCCAGTCTCAGAACAGCCCAACGAGCTGTGTAACCTGACAGTGGCCACAGGTAACTCTCTGGAGAAAAGAGCTCATCTGGAGCATGTCTCTCATTGGAAATTCCTCTGGGAGGCTGTCCTTCCCTTCCTCTCGTTTGCGAGGTTACACGCACAGTCAGTTCTCTTGTGCTCAATGAGCCACTTCAGAAGGCTTTTTCCTTGTTCAGGTGGGCAGCAGTTCTGCTTGCTGCCCATGAGGAGCAAGCTCAATTCAGCTTTGAGGAAATATAAAATATTTTGGAAAGAGACAGGCGTGCTTCAACACCCCTAGAAAAATGAACATGTTCCAAGAATAGCAGAAAAAGGGGCTATAAAAGAACCCCTGACTGAGCCCTTAAAATTGATTTTTTTTTTTTAAAGAAGCCAGAGACGCACTTCAGCCACATTCCCTAAGAGACACAAGGACTGAAAAACTGCTGCTCTGAGTAAGCAGAAGTGGACAGTCGTGGTGGGTTTCTCAAGCACTGTCTCTAGCATTTTTCCTTACCAGCATCACCTTTGTGTTTACCTTTTTGCTCCAGGGCAGCCTGGGTGCAGAGCAGCCGGGCACGGAGCCCCGCTGGGCTCTGGTTGTTGGCCATGGCCTCTTTCACCACGGTGTCAATGGACATGTGAGCAGCGCCATAATACTGACACAGGCCTGCTGCTATCTCTGTCTTTCCTGAGAGAGAGAGGAGGACTGCTTGGTGACACTGGCACAGGAGGCACTACAGGGACAGGCCCTGGAAAAATCTCCAACAAGATTTAAAGGTTAAAAGGACAGTGGGAAAGCAAGTGTCCCTCCAGGGGAGGCCATGAGGGAGGCAGCTGCAGCGTGGATACAAACTCTGAATTCTAGAGCCAAGAGGATCATCTCCACCTCCCGTTCAGCTGAGGACTTGCCTTAAGCACCGTGGCCCGCCAGGATGTGTTCCTCCTGCTTGTCCCTCTCCCTGCAGCCCTGGGCTGCAGCTCACGTACCTGCCCGCGGCGGCCCATGGACGATGACAACAATCCCTCGGTGGGGCTGCGCCTCGCGCCTCCATGAGGACGGGGCAGTGCCCGGGTGGCGCAGGACAGCCCGAGAGAAAGGAATCCCAGCCACTTTCGCCACGGACTCAGGATGGAAGGTGATAGCTCTGTGACGTGCTGCAGTGCAAAACCAGGGGGAAAAGTCAGCCTCCTGCCTACCTTTGATCCTCACCATCCTCCCCATCTCCTCAGATCCCAGGAAAGAAGACTTGGTGAAAGCAACATGAGCTTGTTCTTTTGTTGCTAGGAAGGTGCAAATATAAAAGAGCCAGTGATATTAGACCTGTCTGAAGAACTCATCCAATCCTAGTCTTTGTGGCTAAGGGACACAAGGGAATATCCGGATTATTTCCCCAGTCTATGGCAGGTGCTTGCTTTGGCTAAACCCAGGATTGGAAGAGGATGCCACAGCCCTTCAGCCAAGAGCTCCTCCACCAAGCTGGGGAACAGGCAGCTGCTAAAAGCATGGCCTTTCCCTGGAGAGCAAGGCGACAGAGAGTTCAGGGTGTATGGGCTGGACTCTCTGCTGTGACCACAGTCCAAACAGACACTGGCAAACCCTCACTGTTTTTCTGACCTGCCGCTGCCTTGCCCATGGCCTTGGCCTCAGCCTCAGCCCTGGCCTTGAGCTCTGCCTTCAGCCACTTCTGTGCTTCATGATCCTCAGACTCCTCTGCCATCCGCAGGATCTGTGCACGTAGGGAAGAGAAACCATCCACAAGATTCCTTTTCTTGCCTTTCATCACGCAGACTCAACAAACCTATTGTCTGTCTCCTCCCTTCCTCCCAACAACACAAACTATTTCGTTTAGGTCCTCCCACAGCATGTCAGCACAGCTGGCTTTGCCCTGGGGATTGTCTCCATCTCCCTGGCACAAGCCTGGGAACGCTGGAGTGCTGTGGAGCTCGGGCAGCGTGTACATGGACCTGCCTTCTCACCTTCTTCTCAAGGTACTGCTCATCAAAATCCAGGGCGTAAAACTCAATGGGGAAGTTGCATGGGTTCTTCACCACCACTGTGGCCTCCATCCCATCACTGTCCACCAGCATCCATCCCATCTCTAGTTCTGGGGGGCTGAACTCCAGCCGTGGCTCCAGACCTTGTCCTGAGAGGTACAGCTTGAAGTGATTGCTGCTCCCAAAAATGTTAAGCTCCAGCTCATTACTGTAAGACCTCTGTAAAGAGAAAAGTGCAGGAAACTCATCCATGAAGTCTCAGATGACAGGACCCCAAATACAATGCTTGCCCCAAGGCTGGGGTGTTATCAGTGTCTCCAAGGTAAATGGAAACCAGATATTTACTTATGCTAGGGAGTACAGCATCTGTAGTAGTCTGAGTCTGAGTAACTGGGAAGAATGCTGGTGTGCACTGTAAGTGGGTATTTGGGAATCATATGGATGTACAGTGGACTGTCAGACATTTTCACCTGGTCATGCAGGAGTGCAATACTTATGGGAAGGGCCCTCAGGGTTACAGTGTCCAGACACAGTCCTGGCACTGCTGCATCAGGCAAACACCAGCTCCAGGAGAGGCAAATGAGCTCTTGCTGGCCAGAAATAAGGGTCATCTTCTCTGCTTAGTGTTTGGCTCTGGTCCAAGCCAGAAACAAGATGGTTACATTTCTTGAGCAATTAAAAGATCCCTGGGAGTGTGTGTGGGCACGGAAGCACTTGTGTCCATGCTGGTACACACTGCCACTTTCCAAGACCCAGCAGCCACAGGCAAACCACTTTTGGGAATGCTTTGTCCTTTGAGCTGAATCCCCAGCTGCACAGGAATGTGCAGGCAGGCCAGAGCCCCAGGGACTGCTGGCAGCACCCCACTACAGGTGACCGTCCTGCCGTGCCCAGGAAGGTGGGTGGTGGCTCTTTGGTCTGGCAGTCCTGCAGCAGGATGAGCCATTCCAGGATTATCCTCTGTGAGTGGGCAGCTGCTCTGCACTGAGTGTCACAGCTGCAAATACAGCCAGGCAAGGGGCAGGCTGAGGGGAGTTGGGCACATCCCCGCCATGCGCCAAGAGGCAGCCTCAGAGCCCTGGCGCTCTCTGTGCAAGCTCCCTGTGGGCATTTCAAAGCACATCTCACGGGAGTGCTCTGTGGGGTGAACTGAGCTCCCTGTGAAGGCAGAGCTCCTACCACACTCTCTGCACCAGGCCCTCATTTCCACATAGCCCTGACAGGCCTCCTGGGCCGACACCCGCCAATCTCACCTCCTCCTTGGGTGTAAATTTGATTTTCAGGTTCTGGCACCTTCCTGGATCAAGGGTTCCTTTGGAGGGCTTCACTTCAAAGGGACAGGGCTCATACTCCAGCGCCTGCTGCTTCTGACGAACAGCTGGTGTCATGTATTTGCAGTGATTGGTCTGGGCACAGAAACCAATTATGTGAGGTCTCCTCATGCTCTGAGACACTGACATGGTGCTGAGAGCACCCACAGCCAAACCAAGTGTGGACCCCATAGCCTACAGCAGGAGGGAAAACCTCACCCAGGGCAGGCAGATAGGGAACTACTGTCCTCAGAGGAGGAGGAGGAATGGGTGAAGATGGCAGAAAAGCAAAGCATCTGCTAATGGAACAGGTCCAGGCAAACCAGCCTTGTTCTAGACCCTCAGAAGCTTCCTCAAACACGCTGTAGACCCAAGTGCTCAGGCAGCCACAGGAGCAGAAAGGGCAAGAGTCACAAAGAAAACCCAACCAAGAAGTTTCGTGTTCAATGTTGCCTGGGCTTTACCTTCTGAACAGGCTTGATGGACCATTTGCAGGGTACTCGGAACCAGTTGTAGAGGTGGACTGTCTCAACCTTGTACTGCCCAACAACGACAGCAGAGTAGTGCACAATGTTCTTGGAAAGTTCGATTGACAGCTCAGACACAGTGGCATGAAGACGGATGTTATATGTGGGGCCTTTTGTCACCTGGAGAAGGACAGAGAACTCAGCGGAGGGTGCAGGTGACATCTGCTGCTGTGCCCAGCCTGCTGCCTGCCCCAAGAGCTGTGGTACCTCTATGGGCAGCACCACATCCACGTCACCCCGTGGCCGCCGGGCACTTTCAAAGCGCACGTCAAATGTCTTGATGTAGCTGTGGGGCAGGCCCTCCACCGTGTCCAGGTCCACGCTGAAACCTTGAAGAGATGAACACAAAGCAGCTGAGATACACCCGAAATACAAAATGTGTCATAAGCACATTTAGGCCTTACAGGTGTCCTGGCTTAGAGGTCTGGCAAAAGCCCCATGCCCTGCTGTGACCTGGATTAAAACTTCAGAGTGCACCTGAACACCCTTCAGACACAGCGAGCCACTGTGTGATGGAAGGGCAGCCTTGCCTCAAGGCCTCTTTTGGAAACCTCTTTTGATCCACCAGAGGATCTCACAGGCTGCTTCCTCAATAAAGGCTGAATACAAGTCCTGCGATAGTGTGAACTTCAAACAAAGCACTTCAAAAACACAGCAGACCCCACTGGTTGGCAAAGTAAGCCCATAGAGTGCCCAAAGAAACTCGATGCCCATGGGAGCCAAGGGTGGAAGATGCTGAGAGGTGACCAGGGTGATGGTCACCATTGGCCCCTGCACTGAAGCGTTAGGGCAGTCACAGGCAGGCCAGGTCCCTGGGCATGGCTGGCCAGGAGAGTTCTGCCTCTAAAGCTCTCAGCGGAGGCACTGAGAAGAAAAAGCTCAGAAACCTCCCCAGGTTCAATGGCTTAAGCTAATCTGCCTGAGACACCTCCTTCAAGCCCACAGGAAGTGTCTCCAGCACTGCTTACCTGTGTTCTCCAGGACAGATACATGGATCTGGAAGGACACTGGGATCTGCCCATGGTTGGTGATCTCCAGAGTGCTTCTCTCAGTGAAACCCTTACGGACAGTGCCCATGTCCAGGACATACTCGGGCACCTCAACTCTGCAAGGAAGATTAAGGACAGTCCTTAAACCACAGCCTGGCTACACATCCAAGTGGATGGAGGATACAAATACAGTGGCTATTTCTTTATTCACTGCTGTAAAAACTCAGCTCAAGCCCATGAAACCCATGGCCTAACCACCTGGCAATGACTTTGGCAAGTCAGGAGGATTGCAGCTCCTAGGTTTTTTCAGCTACTAATGGTACCTGAAAATAAGTTTAAAATGGACACTGGCCACAGCTCCTCTGCCATGAAAACCCAGTGTAAGTGAGTATACTAGGTCTCCAGTGGTCTCAATGAAACTGCTTAGCCTGGTGTACAGCCTGAGCCTGAAATTGCTTTGGGGCCTAGTAACAAGATTTGCCTGCACAGGAAATCTTCATTGCTCTGCAACCAGACCACACGACCTGTTCTGCAGAGCATCTTCTTCCTGAATTGAAGCTGCCGTGCTTGTGCTGCATCATGATGGTGCAAAGGGATGGACCAAGTCACCTAGATAAGCCCTGCCACCCCACCAGGGTTCAAGCCATCTGATGTTGGGTTTTAAAGGGTTTGCTGACACGTGCAGCTCCCTTCTCCTTTTGTTTAGTGGCTCTGTTGGTTGGAAGCAAGACCTCAGCTGGGAGTTGTCTCTTTCAGAGCTAGGCAGCAGGGACAGAATCTATGCTGTCTGCAAGGGCTAGAAGGTCTGCACTTGGGTCCCCCAGCTCTAGGGACAGAACCCCACACCTGTGGGGAGCTGAGCAGTGCAAAGCTCAGCGTGGTGCTGGGGAAGGGAGGACACTCCGCTGCTCACGTGCAGCGTGTCACAGCCACCAGGACCAGAGCCCTTCTGGAGTCCAGGCTGTTGCCAGCTCTGCAGACACAGGGAGCTCTCAGGAGAAGGGGACATGGCTGGGTGTTCCCCATGGGGCACCTGGAGATGGGGATGGGAGTCCCTACTCACTTGACAAGGCTCTGGCACAGCTCCTTGTCAGGGAAGCTGCTCGTCGGGGGTAGGGACATGAACTGTTCCTGCAGCTCCACAGCAGCCTTCACTACCAGGTTCCTCACCATGTTTAACTGCAACTGAGTGTTTGTCTGAGGAAAGGGAAGACAGGGGCTGTTTAGCAAAGGTCCTTCCCATGGTTTACACCTGAGAAAGGATCCCAGCCCACTCTTGTTGGGAGGGGGTGTGGGGTCATCCTGTCTGGCTGCTCAGTGCCTGTGACACCTCCTGCTCTCTTAGCCAGGACCTCATCTCCAGGGAAGTAACTCCAGCATCTTTGCCTGCCCAGACACTGTTAGCAAAGCTGATCTGGCCAGGCAGACAGACAAGCCAGGAACCTTCCAGAGCTCCAGATACTTGCCTGACCCCAGCCTGTACCAAGGCAGCTTGGACAAAAACTGTCTTGAAAGGGGGACCAAGCTGGTGCCTATTGGAGATGAGCCCTGCCAGCACAGCCCCTGGGCACAATCAGGCAGCTGCTGATAAGATCTGTAAATCTGGCAGGGCTTGGGCTGGGACCAACAAACTCCCCAGCAATGATCTGCATCTCCTTCAAAGCACCATCAACTCCATCCCTGGAGCGTGGCCTTCAGCATCTCTCCCTGGGGTAGGCAGGAAGCTGGTGCAGCCCCAGAGGAGACCATGGCCAGCGTGGCAGCCCTAGGGCCAATGCTGAGGTGACACATGGTTCTAAGTGGGCAGGGAGGTCCCGGGTGCCATCAGGGCAGCAGGAGCTGCTGTGGGCTGCAAGGGGCTCAGGTGACATGGGGAGGTGGCCTGTGCCAAACGGGGCTGCAGCTGTTCTTACTGCAGTGCCAGAGGCAAGCACGCTGGGCTGCAGGTCCCGAGTCTTCGGAATCAGACTCTTTGGAGTCTGAGCTTCTGCGGTCTGAGACTTCAAGGTCTCAGTCTTCAGGCTCTGAGTCTTCTTCCGAGCACCTGATTTACTCCTCTGACTGTGTTGTTGCAGCGGTTTTACGGGCTGTGTCAGAGACTTCTCATGTGTTTCATCTCCTGAAGGAAGAAAACATCCACAAAGAGAAGGGTGAGCAAAGTGCTAGTCCCACTGAAGCTGGGAAGTCCCCACCTCCCAACACTGGTTTCTTCCAGAAAGAAATCCCTCAAGCCATCTATGGAAAGTGGATGCTGCTGCTCCTCTCTGAATTCTCATGTTCGCTCCCACCCACCTCCCTTGCCACTGAGGAGCAGCTCATCCCCTGCAATGTCACACAAACCCAACCCTGCCACAAGCCCTGCCAGCCTCTCTTACAGCTTTCCCAAGCCTTTCACTCTAGCCATCGTCCTTCAGGACCCTGCCAGATGAGCTGGCAGGCTCTGCAGGTTGGTTCCTGGGACAAAGTCCACATGGGATCCTCTGCTCAAGACTCATGAAGCAACCAGGGGGCTTGAGTTGGTCTGGGAGTCCTGCAACCCTCCGGGCTTGGTGGAGGTTGGCATGAGCTGCCCTACGGGCCTATGGTAGGGAACAAAACCAGAGGGGCCCTTCCTGGGGGCAGACAGGCAGTGCCCACCTTTGATGGTCCAGGGCAGGTTCAAAGTGATCATGGGAAAGGATGCTTCTCCTTTCAGGAAGATATTTTCTGGTTCCAGGTCACCCACTTTAAGATGGTAAGTCCTGCTGAAGGCTCCTGGTAATCCTGGCATGTAAGAGAATTCCAGCACTTGCTTCTCACCAGGTGCAATGGAGCCCTGCATGGACAGGAGAGGAGGGAGGGAATGCATCAGAGTGTTTGATGGGGATGGCTCAGGGGACAGACAGGCTGAGCAGACAGGTTCTCATCGAGAAGAAACCATCAGACCACATCACCTTAGTGATAAACATATTACAGTGTTGGCTTTCACAACTGTTAGAGTAAATACTATGTGTTTTATAATGTTGACTTTTGTAAAAGAAGTTTTGCTAAAGTTTAGAGTTCTTTTAATGCAAATGTTGTGTTGTGATACCAATGTTGGTGAAGAGTTGTTGTAGTATTAACACTTAACCAATGAAGGAATGGAAACCTGTTGAATGTGCTGTGTGTCCTCCCCAGGGCTCATAAGGCTGCAGCCCCAGCACAGCCCGATGTGAGCACAGCTCTGCTGCTGATGGGGTTTGCCCTCTGCCAGCAAGAGCCCGCCTCATCAAAAAAAGGCTCTTGTGCTGCCGCTGTGGAAGGGAAATCCCTGCACTGAGCAGGGCCAGCAGCTCCTCTCATCCCTTGCAGGAGGCAGGCATGAAGAAATGGAAAGCCAATCGGCTTCCTCTTCCCACTGCAAGGAGGGACAAAGGCAGGAGCGCTGCTTCGGCTCAAAGACATCCATCCAGACAGGACTGAGAAGCTTGCACAGTGGTGGGATGCTGCTAATTTTTCTCCAGCTCTTCCAGCCCCGCTGCTCCCTGGCCCCCTCACTGCCCCACAAAGGCGCTGCACAGCAACAAAGCTGGAAGAGGCAGGGAGCAGCAAGCCTACTAAGGGATGTGTGATCACACAGCCTGGGTAAGGTGACCCTCAGAAACGCTCCAGTGCCAGCACAGCCCGAGATCTTAGCCGTCGGGGTCCCCAGAGTGACTGTGAGCAACCAATTAAATTTTAAGTTATGCCACAACATATGTTATAAATCCACTTTCTGACATGGGGTGAAAAATTACTATAGAGGCTGTAGACGTGCTGGGAGCCTTAAACATCCCATGTGTAAAGGAGATCCTTTAGGAGAAAATGCAGACAGGCTCTGTGTCTGGGGGGCTGCAAGAGATTTCCCCCTTGGAGGCAGGCAGACCCCGAAGCCCGGGAAAATTTTGCCCGTCTGACCAACAGTCTTCCTAAAAGGGCTGAGTTACGGGAGGAATCTTAGCATATTCAAGCAGTTAACACTGCCAGGTTTTCTCTGCCATTTTTGCTTTTTGTTGGGCTTAGAGCACCCGGAGGGTCCGGCTCCCTGCAGAGCCACTTCTTCCCTGTCTGTCTACGCTGCTGTTGCCTCTTCCCCGCTCGCCACGGCAACCCAGTGCTCCTCTGCTTCCCCGAGGGAGCAGCCGCCGTGTCCCGACCGGGACCGGCCGCAGCCCGCGGGACAGCCAGCCCTGCTGCCGGTCCATGGAGCCGGGCACCGCTGCCGGCCCATGGAGCCGGGCTCCGCTGCCGGCGAATCCAGCCCGGCCCCGCTGCCAGCCCATGGAGCCGGGCTCCGCTGCCGGCCGATCCAGCCCGGCCCCGCTGCCGGCCGATCCAGCCCGGCCCCGCTGCCGGCAGATCCAGCCCGGCCCCGCTGCCGGCAGATCCAGCCCGGCTCCGCTGGCGGCCGATCCAGCCCGGCCCCGCTGCCGGCCGATCCAGACCCGGCTCCGCTGCCGGCCGATCCAGCCCCTCACGCCGCGGCGGGCACGCACGCTGGGACGGTTGGCAGCACTTGCTCCATCTGCTGAGCAGGACCCGACACAGCGCCTCAGGGCTCTAGCAGCGACGATTTGTCCCCGTCCTCTCTTTGCTCTGTCCGGTTCTTATTTTCTCTCTCACTCTTTTCTGTCCCCTTCTGGTCGGGACCATACCCTTTCTTTATCAAGAAACAGTTTTCAGATATAAGGCTGCATTTGTGCCTTATTTTCATCTGAGAAATCTATCAAAAAGAATTCTCCTCTACTCCCCTTACAGCAGGACAGACAGCGACCAACACACCTGTGCCTCCCGCTGGTGTCGCCTCTGACAGCAGAGCCACCCACCAGCCAAGGCAATTGGGAAGTCTATCAGGTGAGCACTTGTTTGACCTTCTCTGCCCCCGGCAGAAATGGATTACAGCTCTGTCTCTCTCATGGCTGGGTTTGGGGTTTTCCCCTCCGACTTCCCCCGCCCCAGCTTTTTTCCTTCCAAAACTCTCCTGGGCCACCTGACACAGGGCTGGGCTCAGTCACTTGTGCTACTTACAGTGGTGGGGTTGACCAGAAACACACCAGGCAGACGCTGGTCTGCAGGGCTAGGGTTTAGCACCCAGCTGAATTCCATCTTGCCGGTGTTCTCCAGGGTGACATTGCTGTGATGAATTTCATTAAACAGCTGGAGAGAAGGCACAAGAGAGGGAAGTTACAGACCCAGGCCTGCTGCTAGGAATCCCCTTCCTCTCTCCTGGGTTTGAAAGCAGACACATCATGGGAGCTGGGACCAGGGAGGAGATAGGGGCACTTGGGAACCCGGGAAACGCCCAGGCACAGGGCACCTGCACAGCACCAGGGAGCTCTGGCAGCACACAGAGCTGTGGTAACAACCACGTGAGGGCCAGCAATAGATGAACCAGGGGACACAGGCCCTCCTCTGCCCTCTGAGGGGTCACCAACAGCCAGGAGAAACAGAGACAGCACTGAGGCATTCCAGGAGAAAAGGCACCTGCATGCAAGTACTGGCAAGAAACATACATGCAACAAGGGAGTCACCCAGGGCAACACAGACAGGGCCAGCAGTTGGAAATATCTGTGGGCTTTCAATTGAAAAAGAGTGAAGTGGGGATTATTCTGGGACAGTCTCTCCAACTGTAGTGACTGGAAGCCCAACTTCTTTCCTTGATCATTGTGTGGATTAAGCAAGAGCTTTAGACAAGAGCATCTCCTTGGAGGTCAGGCTTTAGGAGTGGACCAGCAGAGGGATGTCTCAGGGACACACCCCTCAGAGCATCCCCACTGGGCCCCTGCCTGCCCCAGGAGGCAGCGCTAGGTACCCTGAAAAAGAGGCATTCCCAGCATTGTGGAGAGGGTGGGAGATGGCCATTTTACAGCAGCTTGGATGCCAGATGTGTCCCTCAAAGGTTGGACTTCCAAGCCCCAGAGCCAACAAAGGGGCTGGGAAGGGCAGGGAGCCCTGGAGCGAGGAGGGCAGGAAGCCAGCAAGGCAAGGAGCTGTGCCAGGGGTGTGTGTGGTACCTGAGAGCCACAGTAGGTCTCCCGGGGGCTCACGGAGTAGCTGATGCATGAGGCCTCCCCAGTCAGCATCACCTCGTAGGTGGGGCCTCCCTCCACGTAGCACAGCGCCGTGACATAGGAGATGGTGTTGAAATGGCTGCAGAAGGTGAAGGAGACCTGCTGGCTCTCTCCTGGCTGCAGCACACCTGACAGTGGCAGGATACTGAAAACCTGAAGGACAGGAGAGATTGAGGTGTTGCGCATGGAAATGGATGCAAAGAGCATCTTGGAGCAAAGTGCAGCTGTACCTGGAGGGGCCTATTCCACAAACACTGCCAGAATCACCCTCATCTCATCCTGCATCCACGCCATTGACCAGTGCAGGGACCATGGGGAAAATCTTCTCCCATACTCACGGATCAATGCATTAATTAATACACTACATTAAAGTAAATGTCTCCTGGCAGTAGAAATTCTCTCTGATGCACAACTTGCCTTTAAAAAGCATTTCTTACTGCTTTTAGCAAAAGTGGACACTCAGAGTGAGAGCTCTTGGAGCTCAGGGAGCTCAGAGAAGAACTCCAGCCCAGCTCATCTGACTCCTGAGGCCTTTTCCCTTTCTCTCTGATATATATGGTGCGTTCTCAAGGTGCCTCAGCAAAAGCTCCTGCAAAAATTTCCTATGAGATGAGGTCCAGGGGGAGCAGTGCCCTCCATAGGCGCTGCACAGTATCCTTGGGCAGCCCTACAAGGTGTCCTGCACAGCCTCTCCAACTACCAGCTGCTCCAGCAGCACTTTGTGATGGGCCTGCAGGGATGGGAGGCCCCTCTGTGGCCAATGCTGAGGGCCCCCAGTGGCACTGGCAGCTGCAGCCCTGCTTGCCACACTGACAATGGGCAAGGGAGACAGATTCCCTCTTACCTCCTCCGTGGCCACGGGAGTGTGCAGTACATCCCTGGGGGGCATGGTTCCCACCAACTCTAGTGGGCTGTAATACCGTGGCACCTGAAAAAGAAGCCATTTTCTATGCTGGGAGGAAGAGACAGCCACTTTGCAAAGTCCCACTTTGTAAGACAGCTTCAGGGCCAGCAGTGCAATAGCAGCTCTCTAGTGAAAGCAGAGCCCTGCAAACAGGGAGTCTGGCTGGGTTGGGAAGAGGCTCCATGGAGATCAGGATCATCCCAACTTGCTCTGGGAGGGAAGCTGGAGGTGTTACCATGATGATGCAGAGAAAAGCCTCATCTTACATTGGGAAGGAAACAAGGCAAAAAATCCCACACTCAACACAGATCTGTGGGATCTGAGTCAGCTTCTCCAAGGAAAACTCTCCTATTTCTCCCTCCCCCTCAGCCCATGTCCAGCCACTGGCCCTGCTGCCCAACCAACTCTCAGGGCATAGCACAGCAGGGCAGCAAGAAGAGAGGTCAGCAGCACAAGCATGCCCTGGTGCTGGCAGGCTGGGGAGGCAACACAAGCACTAGGTGTACAAGAAAATCTACCTCTGCTACTGAAGAGTGGGCAGAATCCTGCAATCCTTGCAGGGCTGTGGCTGGCTCCTGCACACTTCTAAACCTGAGGCGTCTCCTGAGAGATGAAGCGGAAGGCAAACTGGTTCTCCTCTCCTTGGGTGGTCGGGGTTTGAATCTAGCTGAGCTAAGCTCGTATCTGGAATATAACATAACTATGAAGAGGGAGCTGCAGTGGGAGGGAGGGACAGCTGCACGAGCAGCTCCTGGCCAGGATGCAGCCCCTGGGTGGGTGCTGGCACGTTGGACTGGAAATGGTTTGATCCAGCCCTTCCCAATCCAGGCTGGGGCAGGTCTGTTCTAAAGGCAGCCCAGGGATGGCACTGAGGTGCTGCAGCAGCTGCAACTGCTTGCATTGAGCAACTACAGAGGACAGGCATCAACACCTGGTGGGGATGCAAAAAGCACAGTGGGAGTGGAAAAGACAGAGCAGCTCCTGCAGAGAGGCCCCATCCCAAAGCAGAGGGGCCAGAAAGGCCTCCAGCAGCACTGTGGGAGCTGGGACTGGGAGCCTTTCATCAAGGTGGACATGGCCTCAGGCCACAGAGGTCTGAGAAAGCAGCTCTCACCCCAGCTTTCCTTCCCAGGGGAAACCACTCTGGGGGCTATGCAGCATCAAACTGGTGGAAAACCTATTCCCTGAGCACCCAGCCTGAGCACAGCTGGTCGGTGTTATTTGCACCAGAAAAAGTCAGAAGCAGTCTGTCAGATCCCAGGCAAACAGCTTTGTTCTTTGCCAAGCACAAACAGGACACCAGCAAGAAGAGCTTCAAGGAGAGGGCAAAGGTGCACATACCTCAACCTGTAAACCTGGCTCTTGGAATGGAATGACCAGTGGTACTGGACGGGCAGTGGGCTGCAGTTGGTTATCTTCAGAGAACGCACTTCTTCAGTGCCAGCCACAATGCAGCCAAACTCCAGGGATCTGGACTGCATTTGGAGATTTGGGAAGTGCACTTCTCCCCGAAGGATGATACGCTCCACAAGAGGATGGCCCCTGACCATGTCTATCTTCAGAAGCTTCTCTGTTTTCCAGCTCTTAAAATCCAGTTTATAAGCTGGGTCGAATGCGATGTAGAGATGGCAGGTCTCCCCTACACCCACTCTCACAGGCTGCAAGGAGATGAGCAGTAATTAATCACCTGTGGGATGATGTCCCAAGGCCTGACAGCAGCAAACAGTAAATGCTCCAAGTGAGCCCAGCATGGGCTCCTCAGTTCATGGTTCATCTCTCTACAGCAGGGGTCTGACTGCAGGCACCACAGTCCAGTCCAGGATCGCTCAGGCTCCCGTTGCTGTGCTCAGCCCCAGTCCAAGGGGGTGGCTGCTGGAGAGCTGGCATGCTTTCCAGGAGACACCTTTACTGCATGCCTTGCCCAGACCCAGCTGCCTGCTCCCTTCTCCCTGTGCCTTATTAAAGCCAGGATGGATCTTCTCAATTCAGATACTATTTTGATTCTTTCAGCAGCTCTGCTGATGCAGCTCAGGCCAGCCCACTGCTGATGCTACAGAATAAACTTCTTGACTCAAGGAGCTCCCAAGAGAAAGGCACCACCACATCCCTCCTCTTCAGACCCCACTGGAGGAGTCAAGGGCTGCTCACCTGGCCAACTGGGAGGGGCTGCTTCTCCTTATCACAGACCAGGAATGGCTGCTCCAAGCCCAGCATAAGGTCCAGTGGCAGCAGGCAGGTGTTTTTTATGGCCAAAGGCTGGTAGTGCAGCCTCAGGACATCACTGGGTTTCTTTGGAAACAGGAGAGAAGGAAAACCAGCCTCAACTAGCCATAGACGTCCTTCTCCTTCTGCTGCATCTCACATTCTTCAGCCCAGAAGTGCATACATCTCTATTTACCCTTTCTATTTGTTTCTACCCTTCCAGGAGGTTTTTCCTGACAGCAGATGCTTTTCATGTTTAGAAACCACAGCATCCTCTGGGGGACAGGGAAACACACCCATGTACAGATGAGGGAATAGGCTCCTGAGAGGAGGTGGCTGCTTGAACAAGATCTAAAGCAGAAAGTGAATCCAGACCATTTGTCTCCAGTTTTGTCTTTCTGTTGGGCAAAACAGCACTAGAGGATCTTCACTCACAGACGGTCATTTCTCACAACCTTATTGGCTCTAGCAGCCTCACAAAAGCCCGGGCTCTTCCTTCCTGTCTGTGCATTGTGCTGGGCTTCCTGCATGGTTCAGAGAAACCAGAGCCTTTGGGAAGCTGGTTCTGGAGGTACTGGTATCCAACAGGTGCTGTGCCATAGTATGCCATAAATCAGTTTGTGTGTGTGGCATTGAGCAGAAGCCAGGCAGAATCAGGGAGGGCTGAAAAGCCTCTAAATTACATCTGAACTGCCTGTTCCAGGGGGGATTCTGTACTTCAGTGGAAGCCTGGGAAACCAGAGGAGAGGCCTGAAACTACAGAAACCAAAGGATGAAAGATCTTCTCTTTTTTAGACAACTTGCAGGAGAGGGAAAGGTGATGCTGGAGTGGGGATCCAGAGACTAAAGGGCACCTGCTCTGCCTCAGTGTCATCACTGCAGTTGCAGGATGCCTGGGGCTCCTTTGAAGACTTAGGGAAATGCACAGAGCTGTACTATATAACTCTACCATAAAGCATTCATGCCAATAGCAGAGAAGGCAAAGAGACATAGAAGGTGATGGGTTTTTCCTTGTCAGCCTGAGGAATTCACAGGAATCTCCATTTTTCCCAACTTCCCTACAGTATCGGTGTACAGACATCACCATGCCTTGGAGCATCCTCCAAAACCTCTCTTTACAGTGAGCAGAGAAATTGGCATTTCTCTGGAAGTGGCCATGATCCCCCTTGGCAGTGCAGCTGTAACTGCAGTTTTACTTTGGGGAAATTAAATACCAGTCTCATCCCTAAAAGCATCTTCACTCACTTTACAGAGTGCCTCAGGAAGGGTAAAGAGGGGCTTTAACACAAGCACACCCCCCCCTCAGCCATGCCGTTAAATGCCAGCATGCAATCCAGACTTACCTTGGTCACCTGGAAAGAGAAGTGTCTGGCTGACAGTTCTATAGAAGGGTGAATAAACTTGCAGGTAATGACTGTCTCCATTATCTTCTCAGTCCTGCCGGTTGCCATACTGACAGCTTCACACATCACATAATCCTGCACCTCCTGCGTGCGAGAGTCACTTGTCACCAGTGGGTGGTGGCAGAGCATCCGGCAAATGCCCTCCACTGGCTCAGCACCCGCCACCCACCACAGGCTCTATAATTGCCACAGAGTTATGGTCACTGCCCCCTTTTCTTCCAGTGATGCAGCTTATTTATTTTGTGCTCAATTGTTGGTAACACTGCACCCCAATACCCACAAAAGGCACTTGTGAGATAACTCCCTCCCTTCACAAGGCTTTTGTTTTACTCCATGCTTACCCCAGATAAATCACTTGGCACTTGTTTAATTCACTTTCTTTTTGGGCTTTTAGACTAAGTGTAACTTATTTCTCTGCCCTTCTTTGCTGACTCAGCATGCAGCACTGTTTGCCCAAAAAGAGCAATATTTCCTTCCACTGCTGCTTTGGGATCAGCACTGGGTTTTGGTAGCTGTGGAATCACAATAAAGCCTTAGCTGGTCTGATGGTGGCCAGCAAGGAAAGTAACTGGTGCTGCCACAGAAACGTGTGGTCTTACATCAGCTTCTTGAAGGCCTCTGCTCAGTTCCCCAGGGAAATGTCAAGGGAACAAGCCCGGGGAGGGGATCTGATGGTGGCCCAGGCTCAGCCCACGGTGGGGACCTCACCTGTGCGATGCTGGAGAAGCCTCGCAGCACCATGTCCTCAGAGCGGCCTGGCTGCAGGTCCATCGACAGCGGCTCCAGCCCAAACAAAGGCTCGGCACGTTTGGGGCTCTGGGAATCATCCTTGGGGCTGCTGAGGGCTGAGACACTCTGGCTCTCCTGCTCAGATGGGCTGTAGCATTCCACACTCCAGAAGAGCCGATGGAAATGGTGGCCCCTGTTTGTTACTTTGAACTGACGAATACAGGGCACCAGGCTAGAATAGAAGGCAGGATGGAAAATAGTATGGGATTTGCTTTTTCCCTGGTCATCAGATTGCTCCCAGTGAGCAACTTGAGGTGTTAATTGCTTGGAGACTGTCTACATTTCCAGTTCCTAATGCGGACCAGAAATAGTGTCTGATAAGGTGCCCTTTTGACATCGTTATTTCAAAGGGAAATATGTTTAAAATGGTAATGCAACATTTGCCAGGTGAGGCTAACAGAAGGTGGTGTTTTCCTCCAAGATGTTTGTTCTGGGTTGATTCATACTGTTACTGTCTTTTGTATTAATCTGTGCCTGAAACTGTTACTGAATCTTTGAGATCCTGCACTGGGGGACATTGTGTGGGGGGGTATGATTGCAGACATTTCTAAAAGCCAGCTCGGAGGCAGTTTCTGGATGATCCCAGCAAGCTGGTAAAAAGTGTCTGCCTGCTCCAGGAGAGGACACCAGGGGTGCAGAGCCTCCGTCGTTCGTAGTAGCTTTGGTTTTGCACTGCTAGCCATTTGTAGAAACTTCATTTTGCATTAGAAACTGTTTGGAAGTGAACTTTGCAAACTCTGCTGGCAGTGAAAAATCGAGCGAGGTCCTGGGCAGAGCAGGGCAGCAGCAGAGCCCACGAAGAGCACGAGGAAGCGGCGGCAGCGGCCGTGCGGACCCCGCACAAACCAGAGAGTTTCCATCTGCCTCTGGAACTGCTCTGTGCGCTCCTGCCTTGCCCGTGGGGGTTGTCACCCTCCTGTCTCTTTGTTCCCAGGGCCCCTGCTTGCCATTTTGGAAGGGAAGGGTGTGATGCCATCTTCCCTTGGTCCCTCAGCCACATGGAGGGACTGCCTCATCTGGACACCATTTCAGGAACCTTTTGTTCTGGGGGAGCCTGTGAGATCATTACTTGGTCAAGTGAGGACATCAATGTATCAGAGCTAAAGACAATTTAATGGCAATTTAGCAACTGGTTTCCCTGTCAGTGGCTTTTGAGGGTGTCTAACAACTCTCAACTGGCCATCACATGCTTCTAAAAGAATCTCTGCCTTCAGGGAAGGAGTCAGGGCTTTCAACACTGAAGAAGACCTTGCCTGAAGGACTACAGCAAAACTGCTCCTTGTTGAGACAGGAGGAGGAGAGGTGGGAGTGGAGAGATCTCCTACCTGAATTGGTATCCCAGGTTGAGCTCTGGGCTGAATGGCTTGTCTATGACAATTGTGGTGCCAGTGCCCAAAGCCACCAGCCCGAAGGCGGTGCTAAGGCTGCTCCCAATGAACACCCGGACAGGGACAGAAAAAAGCCCCCTGTCATCCAGGGTTGCTGTGACAGTCACAGGCACCTCACCCCCAGCAGGGATCACTCCTTCGCTGGGTTCAACGGTACAGCAGTGGCGTTTGCGAACCTGTAAGACAAGCACAACATGCATTTAGGAAACCACCCTGGTCTCTTGTGGGCCACAAGAGAAGAAAGACTAAAGAGAGGATGATAAAAATCATAAAGGTTTAAAATCCCTAAAATACAGTATTGGGCAACAGCAGAGTTCATACAACCTGTATTTTCCCCTCCTTCAATGGACTCACCTAATTAACCCAGTTTTGCCCAACCCAAGGGACGCTTATCCTCAGGAGAGTGTTCCTTCCCCAATCTTTCTACGCAGTGTGGGCCAAGGAAAGCTGCTTTCTCTCTCTCACAAAGGCTCAAGGCCACAGGAAGCCAGGACTGCTCAAATCCCACTGCAGGAACCACACGGCTGGAGGATACTGCTGAGAGCCTGAAGAGTCTCTCTGCAAAACCAGGGAAGCAAACCCCAACACCAAACTATTCTTCCCCAAGGAGCCATCAGTGCTTCTCAACATCCCCTAAAGGACTGAAGCCCTCACTTCCCACTGATCATCAGCTGTAGAGAGGTGCCCCAGGGCCCTCTGCTTTGGAAAAGTCACCTCTAAATGCTTCTAGCAGAGCAGGAAAGTAGGAAGCAGAAAGAAAACTGGATGCATGTGCTCTGTGGGCATGGCCCACTCTTCCCAAGAACTCTTGTCATCTTGTTTCTCATGGACTTCACGGACTGGGCAAGAGAGCTGGAAGGTGCCCACAGGAGGGGGAAAGGCCTTGCACCAGCACAGCTCTACAGACACAGCTCTGCAGGTCTGGCCCTGGTATGAGCACGTGAAACCCAACCTTTACACACCATGAGCACCCAGCCAAGGTGCACTGCTCCCTGCAGAGGCTGAAAGCAGAACTCCATTGTGGAAACAGCTGGAAAAGCAGCAAGAGGAAAATTCACACCCCTCCTCCTTGGCCCAGGAGGCTGTGGCTGGACTCTCCCACACGGCCTGATGCTTTACCCACAGACACAAACAAGTCCATAGCATCAGGTTTTATCCAGCTCCACAAGTTCAACACACCCAGCCTGAAGAAGAACAAACCTCAAGCCCCTCACAGATCTCCCCCTCCAGCAGACATCCCAGCCAGCCCCAGGCCCAGCCTACAAGCCCTTCCTGGCTGCACCAGCCCTGCTCCCCCTGCCAGGGGAGCAGCCCCAGCTCCCTCTGCCCTCTGCAGCCCCCCATGTATTAGGCAGCCCTTCTCTGCAGCTGCTCCCCAAAGATGCTCTTCAATAGCACAGAGGTCACAGGCTGGGGGGGTTCACAACCCCCACACTTGTCTTTGTGTGGACAGCCCAGATGGCTTGACCCACAGGAGCCTCCACATGAGCAGTTTGGCACAAAGCAACTGTAGGTGGACAAGGAAACCATTGGGAAATCCATGCTCTGGGGAGCAAAGGCCCACAGGTTTCTCTTGAGCGCAGGGCTCCAAAAATGTGATCACGCAAAGCTAAAGACCTTCCATAAAATTAAGGGAGAACTTGTCAACACAATCCAGATTAATTTCTGCTCCAACATCTCTGCGCCTGATTTCACTGAGGGCTGCCCCAGCTAAAACCACTCCAGAGCCAGGTTCCTCTTGCCTCGCTCAGATGGAATATTGGAGTATCTTGCCTCCTCTCACACAGGGCAATATGGAAATCTTGCACATAAAAACCAAGTCATGGCTGCTACTGACCAGTCCATTTCCCTGGAAAACAGCCCCACAGATACTTACAACCTCCATCCTGAAGTCTGTAGGGACATGACCTTTGTTGAAGAGGGTAAGACTTCGTGAAGTAGGCTGTAGTGCTGGGATCTTGCCAAACTCTATCAGCCTGGGACTTGGGTAGATTTGTGCCAGCTGTCCAGTGCTCCGTAATTCTGGTCTCTGTTCCAGGAAGCAGGCAAGAAAGATTAAAAAAAAAAAACAAAACAAACCATAACAGGGAAACCTAAAAAAGCTTAAACAGCTCAACTGCACTCGAGTTGTTTCTTTAGGGAATGCTTCCACTTTCCAGCTGAAATGCTGGGCTTTTAGAAAAAAAAAAAATATTCACCTCCAAATTAAAAAGGATTAAAGTATGAGAAACTTTCCAACCACAAATTATTGGCCCAAAGGCAAAAGCTTTGCAAGGAATTTCTAGTTAAGACCAGGCTGAGAGTTAAACAATTAGTTATTCTGGTGGGGAGAAACCCTCCTCTTTAAGGGAAGCAGCCTGATAGTAGAAAGCAGCTGTTTTGTCAGACTTCAGCTTGCGCTGCCTGTCCTGGCACAGCTTGCACTGCCTGTCCCTCCTGTTCACTGAGTTACATGCAGTGCCACAATGGCCCAGGTTCAGATGTTTGGTGCCACCCAGGGAATTTGGCATCATCATTTCCATCTGTTTTAGTATAAATTTACATCCCTCTCCAACCACTCTTCAAATGCCAGCTTTCCTTTCTTTAAGAGAAGGCTCAAGGTTCCCAGAAGTCTTCTGACATCCTCTTTTGTGCTCAGAGAGATGACAAGACATTTTAAAACAGATGTTTCCAAAATTAACATCATTAAAGATTAATTAACTAAAATAATCTTTGATTCCAGCTTAGATGAACGACCTTCTGTGTCAGACACTGAGGTCACCACCTATGAGGCACGGGCTGTTTGTGCCACCGGTCCCTCCTGTCCTTCTCCCCAGCAGCCTGTGCCTGTTTTCCCCAGCAGAGTCCCTGTCCCTGTGCACCCTGCCAGGAGCAGCTGCACACAGGCTCACATCTCCCCTTGCCCTCACCAGGGGGTTTCTCTCATCCCCGAACACGCCGATGAGAATGTCGGTGCGATGCTTGTCCAGTGTTTGGACTTTGATTATAACCGGGACCTCGGCAAAGCTGTGAGGCTGGACGATCCCACAGGGCTTGGGGCTGCTGTAGAGCACAGGAGAGTCCTCCTTGCGTTCCTGGAAGGGACACCATGAAATGCAGCTTCAGAGGGACCTCTGAAGAAACCTTAAACTCCTGAACATCCGCTGCAACGGCAACTTACACACATGTTTAAAAATCCCCAGAACAAAGGTCAAAGACAGAAACAAGATGCAAGAATTGCAGGCTTAGCATTCTCAGGGGGTCCTGCAAGGAGGCTGCCAGCACAAGCATTGGTGTCTGTGGATGCAGCAGCTTTTCACAACTCTCGAAGATCTCTCACAAGAAAACACCCTGAAGACTAGACCAGAACATCAACTGTTTCCTCAGGAGGTTGAACTGCATCCTAAAGTTTACATTCAGGATCCTGTTCTCAGCAGATCTTTAAGACTGAATAGAAACCAGCAAGGCTTTATCCAAACGCTTTTTTCCCCTCATAATCTCCTCAATAATATTTGAGAGGAGGAAGTGGATGTGATGCCAAACCTGGGGAATAAGCCCGTAGCAGCCAGGAAAGTCGGTGTCATTTGCAATGAGGAACTTCCTCTCGTATGGCACATTCAGGTGGCACTCATCGTACAGCAGGATTTCAGGGTACACTCGCAGCTCAGGAACGAGACACCTGGGCAAAGAGATGACCCCAGGGGAATCAGAGATACTGAGAGAAGGGAGAACGTTTACCCCCAAAGATTGTGAAATGGAGCATAACACTTGTCACTATCAAATAGATATTTAACAGCCCTACAGTGATAAATTGCCTTCTACCTCTTCCCACTCCAACATGTCTTGTCAAGGAGGGGCAAACCCTGAGAGGCAGCACCCAGAGGCTGCCAAGGGCCCCAGGCAGAGCACTTTGCCCCACAGCTGCCTCAGCCCCTCCTTTACCCAAGAAGGCTTGCAAGGACTCCTGGAACAGTGCCAGCGACCCACGAGCTCTGGGGGAGCCTTCCCAACAAGGATCAGTGCTCCCTAAGGCTCAAGGAACACACAGCTCCAGTGTCTCAGTAAAAATGACTCGACAAGGATCAGTGCTCCCTAAGGCTCAAGGAACACACAGCTCCAGTGTCTCAGTAAAAATGACTCGACAAGGATCAGTGCTCCCTAAGGCTCAAGGAACACACAGCTCCAGGGTCTCAGTAAAAATGACTCCCTTCTCTGCCATGGTGCTGTTGCCCTGCCTGAGAACTCAGCTCTTTGCCCCAGCCCTGGAGGGCACGAGACAGCAGCTGCCCCACAGAGGGGCTGATCAGCCCCTGCCAGGCCCTGCAGCTCCCTGGCTCCTTCCCTGCACAGCTCCAGGCACTGCCTGGCCCCAGCTCCACCTGCTGTACACAATGGCAGCCCAGGCACTGCCTGGATGGCTCTGCCTGGCACAGGGAACAGCACCAGGGAGCTGCATCCCTCTGGGCATCACACTGACACCCACAGCAGCACAGCAGCATGGAATTCTGCAGCAAGAATGACTTTTGGTTTAAGTCTGAGAACATTAAAGCTCAAAATAGGAAGCACAGGGAAGGAGAAAAACTGGAACTGACCTGCCCCATCAAGGGCTGCTTTCCCCTCATAAGATCTTGCACTCACCACTGTTTCTGTGAGCCACTTTCCCCTGTCACCTGCTGTCATTAACAGAACCAGACCCTGACTCTCAGCAGGCTGCCTGGTGTGGCCCAAACCAGTGCACGGTGCTCACAACCAGCACAACTCCACCTCTTGCAGGAAGGAGAGGAGGCCCTTGGGAAATTTGTTCTACCCCAAGGAACAAACCCCAGGCCAATAAAAATATCATTCCTGATCCCTTTAGAAAAAGGCTCAGGACTGTGCTGGGCTATGAGCAGGGGTGCTTTTCACCACAGGCTGCTGCCCAAGCACTGCTGTTCTCGTGTCCAGCTGGCACAACATGAGGGCATTCAGCAGCACTTCTCCTTGGCAGCTGCAGCCAGCACAGCCTGGGCAAGGCAGGGCCTGCGGGAGGCCAGGCAAGGGCTGGTACCTGGCTGTGATGACCAGTGCTGTCACTCCCTTGCCAAAACCCTCCAGGTCCACCAGCATTCTCCGGTAGAAATCCATCACGCTGTTGGAACACAGGGTCACCTGGTGCAAGAGAAAAGTAGTCAATTCTTCCTTACAAAAGCTCATTACTCACGTGTGTGGAGAGCCTGGTTCAAGCATGGCTTAAAGAAAGAGGCCATGAAGGTATACAGCTGATGGGAAAATAAAAGGCAGCTGTAAGGTTTTCAGGCTTGATTTTGTAAATAACTAGGTTCTCAGGCACCTTTTTTATAAACAGCAGGATTCTCAGACTGTCTTCTCATAACAGTCCTTGGCTGTTCTGGGAACAGATATGAAGGTTTTGAGAACTTTTCATATCACAGTGAGAACACTAATTTTGGTTTCAATAAACAACCACAAAACTCTAACCACCCAAAGGAGGGGTTAGAGTTTTCTCTGTAACCTATCGTGAGCTCGGATTTTGCAATATGCATGAAGTTAATTAACACTATTATAAAGGGTGACTGATTTGATCAATAAATTGGAGTCGATGCTGATCAACAAAGATGGGTCGTCTCCCTTTCGCTTTCAACACACGTGTAATATCCTCCAGTTCTTGTTTCATGGTAAAGAAAGGGCAGATTTTGCCTTAATTCTTCTGCTGGTCCATGTTAGAGCACAGTCTCAGAGTAACAAAAGCCTTCTGGCAAGACCAGATCTGGTAAACACACCTTGCTATCAGGGCATAAGTCTACATTAAGCTACATTAAAACATTAGACTAAAGCTTTATGCACTGCTGTATTCAAATTAAGGGGCCAATTTTTCATCTGACTAGGATGACATAAACACAGAGGAAATCTGCTGACTTGAACGGAATGAGTTCAGCTTTACAGTAGGAAGCTGAGGGTAAAGTGTGGCCCAGCAGGTGCTGGGCAGTTCATGGCTGCAGTTTTTTTGTCTCCACTGGAGATTCCTGCAGTGAACACAAATCATCTGCTCCCCAGGAGGGGGGAAATGAGACCAAGAGAAAAGCTAACTGCTTTATACAGTGACATCTCTCTAACAGCCACCTTTTGCCCTCATCCTTGCTCTGCCCACTTGTAATCAAATAAATTGCTCTCAAAAACACAAGGATGGCTTCAGGCCTTGACCATAAGGTCTGTGAGCTCAGCATATGATTTTGGAAAGCAGACAGCGCTCCCTGAGGAACATCCCGAGTGAGCCAGCTAGCAGAGGCCTCCCAGCAGTGCAGATCTCTCAGTGCCAGGATGCTCCAAGCTGGCACCAGAGCTAAAGCCCTCCCACCCTGCAGTGCAGCTCCAGCCCTGGTGCTGCAGCGGCTGTGGCCGGGCTCTTGCCGTACCTCGATGTCCTGGTGTCCCTGGGGGAGGATGGTGCCTTGGCTGGGATTGATGGTGAACTCCTTGGGCTCCAGATAGAAATGAATTCCGTTCCTCCAGGATGGGTCACCTTCTCTGCGGATCTGATCCAGGCTGTCCACAGCCGGCTGCGTGCCATCGTCCGACATGCGGAGCTGGAACGTCACGGGCACCGGGGAGCTGTTGGTGAGGCGGCAGCACTGCGTGTGGGGAAAGCCTGGGCAAGGACACAAATATCCATTCAGGCACCCAGCAGGGCATGATCCTGGGGGAATATCCTGGCAGGATCAAAGTGGCATTGGAGTTGAGCTCTTTATGATCTGAACTACAGCTCACCCAGAAGCTGCGTGAGGAATTAATCGTCACTTAGCTCCCTTTGACACAGATTCCAGACTGCAGCCTTGAAAATGCCCACTCCTAGCCCTGCTGAACACTGCAAGCTTCTCTCTTGGGGATGGGGACGAGCTCCCTCACCTGCCCCAAACCAGCACCAGTTCTCTCTCAGTGATGAGTGTGCACCCAGACCCAGCATTTACTCTGAGAATTCAAGCTGTAAAATTCCCTGTCAAGTCTGCCAACACTCTCAGTTTTCAAGATATATAAACAGTGAGTTGTCCTTGAGAAGAAGCTACAGCAAAAAAAAGTGAGGATGGAATCAGGAACTAGAACATGATGCATTTAATGCAGCTTGTCTCTGCAGGACCCTTAAGGCATCTCTTGCTTTGGGCCAAACAGACTGAGCACGTGACAGCTCAGAGCCCACTCAACTGGGGGCACAGCCAAGCCTTGCTTTGAGATTAGCAATTAGGAACCAGGTCCCACCTCAGCCCACAAACAGGGACATCACAGCCATGCTGCTCACTGAGAGTGCTCCCTGCAAGGGTTTACCCCACTTTGGCTCTGAGATTTGCAGAGATACAGCCACTCATGGTGGGGATGTCCCGCAGGGTGCGCAGAGCAGCCACAGCCTGCTCTGCAGTGCACATCTGGCCGGGCTGGCCAGCTCTGTGGGGAGGAGACTTCTCCCCAGGCCTGCTCACCAAGAGCATCTGGGACACAGATGGGGAGAAAAAACAACTGCAGCTGCAGCCCAGAGCTTCTCTGTGCCCATCCAAGTGACCACTGCCAGCTCCAGCAGGGACTCCGGCAGGGAGGCAAGGGAGGCACAAAAAGGACAAACACAGATGTCAAAACCTCCAATGAGACTGAGGCCAGCACATGCAGACAACAATCAAGAGCTGAAAAGAAGCAAAGACAAAACAGCTGCCTTCAGCTGAACAGACTTCAGGAATGAAATCAGATTAAGTAGGGTGAATCTCCTGTTTCAGAACCATATTTCCATCTGTTGCCTTTCTTCTTCCATTTATTCAAAAGGCAACCTAACAAGTGCCTCAGTGGTGATGCAGGGTGGGGAAGAAGCAGCTCAGGAAAGGCAATGAGTTTTCTTTAAAAGTTCATGAACTTCATTAATATGGGTTTAGGCTTCATAGTGAATATTCCCCTTGGTCTGGGAAGAGGGACAGGAGTTTTGGGGTGGGCTTTTCTGAGATCCCCACAGCTCCTCCTGCCTTTGAACACAACTACGCCAAAGGGGAAAAACACTACTTGGGGGGTTGGAAACTTCTGTTCTTGTGTTCTTGTTTGTGCTGTCTTGATATATTCTAGTAAAGAACTGTTATTCCTTTTCCCATATTTTTTTGCCTGGAAGCTCTGTAGTTTCAAAAGTATAATAATTTGAAAGGGAAGTTTTTCTCTTTCTGTTCTAGGAAGATTCCCCTTCCTTGGCAGACATCTGTCTTTTCAAGCAGGACAGAGACACCAGAAAATACTGACTTTCCATTCCTTGCTTCTACTGGATCTCACAATGGCAAAAGGCTACCTGAGGCACCAGCAGCCCTGGAGGTCACAGCCTGAAGAGGCTGCTGTGGCAGAACATGAGTGACAGATGCTTTTATGTCCAAGGGCTCCATTTTGGAAGGCACAGATCCCTGACGCTGTGTCCAGCCCAGGGAACACTCACCAAAGGAGATCTCACCGAAGTTGATCTCATCGACATCGAACTCTAAGCTGGGCACGGTGACGCTGCCCCTGGAGGACAGAGCAGGCAATGGCTCGGTTAAAGGCATTGCAAGGGCCTGGCTGTCACGGCTCGGGGGCACAAAACCCGGGCTCAGGGCACCCTGGGTTTCCAACCAACACAGCCCCGTGTGCTCAGCACAGGGCCCTGGGCACAGGAGGCAGCTCAAGCCAAGGGGCAGCAGCCAACAGCCCCTGATGGGCTCTGGGCACAGGGCAGGCAGGAGAAGCCCCCGGGTTGCTGGGGGTCCCATGGAGGACCCTGAACACACACCCAGACATGGCTCCGTGCCTCAGTTTCCCCATCTGCAATGGCATGGACATCAAGGTGTCCCCACAAACTTCTGTAAGCAGCCCTTCCAGCCACAGCTTCCCTGCTTTGCTCCTTCTGAGCTGCAACTGCTGTTCCCATGGAGGAGCTTTCTCAGGAGAGTTTGACCCACACAATCATTACAGACAGTTTTGAGACATGAAGCCAGGGGAGCCCCAAACATCCTCTGAAAAGAGCAGCAACAGTTCTACACAATGGACAGATCAATCCTAGAGGCAAGGACCAGCTTGTCAGCAGTGCACCAGCTGGCACAGCCAAGAGCAAGAGCTTCAACAACCAAACAAGGCTGTCCTGAATCTAGCACAGCACCTCACCTGTCCTTCAACTCAGCAGACACACTCCAAAAGCCACCAACATACACTGAAATCAGCACTTGAAGCTGCACAACACTCATGAGTTTATTTCATGATTGATGCCAATCAGTGCCCACTCTGCCTTTTGGTTCAAAATCAAGGAGCAGTGAACTGTGCTTTGTGTGGTACTCACAGGACTGCCCCTGGCTCTGCTCTGCACACCTCAACAAGAGACACCTGCCCTTGCTCAAGGAGAAAGCTGCTTATGCAGAAACACCCCATGACCACTTTGGGGGAGGGACAGAGGAGAATCAATTCTTTGATGGTGAAAGGTTCCCTCTTGATTTCCAAACGAATAAAGCAGCACCTTTCCTCCAAAAGCAAAGCCAGCATCATTGTTTCTCCACTATGGGCAGACCTACTCACCACTTTTCTCTTGCTAAGTAATAACTTTCTTGTTCTTTTTAATCCATTTCCCTTATCTCATTGGTATAATCCAGTTTTCATTTCTTCACTGCCTTGAGCCAGTGCCTCCCAAGAGCAGCAGCCCAGCTCCAAACTGCAGAGCAGCCAGCATCAGCTCTCCTGCTTCCACTCCATTATCCCAGCAGCACATGGCTCAGGCTGGCAGGGACAAGGCCTCACGCTGCTGTGGTGCTGAGCACTGAGCTCTGCCTCCCCTATGATCAGCCCTTCTCCCTTTGGCTGGGCCAGGATTGTCTCTTGCCATGGCACCAGCCCATGGGATGGTGCCCATGTCCCTGGCACAGTTCCTGCTGCCCAGTTCCTGACTCCCACATCAGCCCTTTGCTGGCTGTGCAAAGGAGGCACCAGAGCCCTCTGTGCACAGGAGCTGGGGGCACAGCTTGTCCCCACAGCATGGCTGGGAGAGGGGAGCTGAGGCTGCTGCTGCCCATCTGGCACGGAGTATTCACACAAGGTTTTACAAACACTGCTGCTGCTGCAGAATCAGCCAGGCTGGCCCATCTGCAAAGCCCTGGGCGCCTTGCTGGGTGTTCAGGTGGGACATCCCAGAGCAGCTGCTGCCCAAAGCTGATCCATCCCACTGCCTGCCATGGCCCAAGGCACAGGGAGATCCCTGCAGGGAGGAGTCATTGCAGCTCCTGGGTACCACACAGGGCAGCAGGCAGCCTCACACTAAGGCAATGCCAGCATCAAAGCAGAGATTCAGACCTCAGGATACACCTTTGTTCTCTGCTCCACCCCAAAAGGAGGGAGGTGGGGGATGTCCCAGAGACAGCCACAGATGTGCCCACCCAGCTCCCAGGGTCCTTACTTGATGGTCAGGATGGCAGGCATAGGAGATCCAGCCACACTGAACTGGACCTCCTCCGCAAAGCTCCCCAGCACGGTGGCACTGAAGGCGATCTGAATAGTCTGGTTCCCACCTGCTGCAATGATGCCCTCCTCGGGCTCAAACTTGAAGCAGGAGCCCACGTTGGTGGTTGAAGGGATATAGATGAAGGGAGCATCAAGAGCTCCTTCATTAATCAGTTCCACCTGCAGAAGCAAGAAAGCAAAATGGAAATCCATGTGGAACCTTCCTTTCTTGTGAGTTATTGTCTAATGATGCAATGAACACCCAGAAAAGGCAGAAGATGCTTTGTGCTGCTGAATGGCAGAAGTCCAAAGATAAAACAGGACAAGTTCTGCCTTTGGGTTTTCATGCAGAGCAGTGGCAACTCCACAGAACTGCAGTCACCCTGGGCTTATCCCATGGACACAGAGCAGTGCCCCTCTGCTCAGCAGCACCAAGTGCATTGAGAGCTGGCCCTGAGAGCAACGTGGGCTGATTGCAGCTGCGTAGGGAATCACCCCAGAGCTGCTGCTGCCCCAGTGAGCACAGCTCCAACAGCACCATCTGCTCATTCACCTTTTCCCAGACCATGAAAACAATACATTGAGAATGAGGCATCAGCATCAAAACATAGAGACAGCACCATCTTTTGGTGAGAAAACTCAGGGTGTCTTTCCCTTCCACAGCCACACTTTTGAAAGTGTCTGGCATGATGTAGAGCCTCATTTTCTACATCTTTCAGTTGCTCTCCTTGATTTATTTTTGTTTTCTGGAGGGAGAGGTAAATAGGTAGAAAACTCCTTTGCTTTATTCCCAGGAGCACTTTTCTCTTTCTCGGGTCAGAGATGCACCGAGGCCAAAGTGTGGTGAGGGACTGGTCAGCAAGGAAAAGAACTCCCAAGCCTTTAGCAAGGGCCAGCACTGAGCCAGGAGGCTGGATGGCTTTCCTGTGACTTCCAGGAATAGGCAGGGACACTTGACTGGAAGCTGTTTGCAGTGGGCTGAAGCCCAAGGCAGCCAGTTTGTTGCAGCTGCTTCTGCAGAGCCCAGTGCAAAGGGGCCTTGTGTCTGGCACTGCCACAAAAGCCTCTGAACATGCAGCTTTTGGAGCCAGTGCTGGTTTCATGTGCCAAGGGGTTGTTTTGCAGGAAGCCTGCCAGCTGATCCCTAAGGAAGGCTGCCCAAAAGCAGGGACTGGGGCTTCAGGAACAACAGACACACCTTTGTGACCCCTCAGATTTGAGCAGTACAACAAATATTCCCTGCTCACAAGTGCCCAGGTTGCCAGGAATTCCACAGCTCCATCAGGCTTGCTGCTGCCTCAGGAGCCATCAGGATCCATCCCAAGCCCTGCTGCTCACCTCATGGATGTGGGAAGAGTTGACAAAAACACTCCCAATGTTCAGTGTATGAGAGCTGAATTCGACCAAGGGTCCTTGGCCTTCCCCTCTGAGGCGCAGGGGCAGCCTGCTCTCACGGCCTGGGGAGAGATGTCCATTGCAGTACAATCATTCCCTCTGCTCCGCTGCATTTTCCAGGCTGGATGCAACCAGCTCCTGATGCTGCAGGAGAAGATATGCACCCTTCTCTTCCCTCAGGAGACATCCCTTGGGGCTGACTTCTAATTTCTAACCCATTCCTCGGGCTGCTTTCCAATTTAAACCAGCAGTCTGCTGAGTTTAAAACATCTCCTGTCCTGTAGTGACAGGCCAAGGAGTAATGGGTAGAAATTGAAAGAAATTTAGGTTAGATATTAGGGAAGAAATTTTTTACTATGGGGGTGGTGAGACACTGGGGCAGATTCCCCAAGGGTGAGGCTCCAACCCTGAAAGTGTTCAAAGCCACGCTGGATGGGGCTGGATGAGCTACCTGATCTAGTGGGAAGGGACTAGATGATCTTTAAGGTCCATTCCATCCTGAACATGCTAGAATTCTGTGGTTTCTTTCCCATGCACTTAGAGGAGCTCTGAAATCCATTCAGGGAAGGCACAAAGCTCATTAAGAGCAAATTGCCAGGCAGCAATTGCCAAACTACCTGGCCCAGTAGCACACAACTTCATTGCCAAAGTCCTCAATTTCTGACACTCAGCACTGTGTTCTATTTCCACAGACTGTGAGCTGCCAGGTGACAATTCCCACACAGGGACAGAAGCAGGTGCTGGCCAAGGGTGCTCCTTCTACAACCACCCTGGGCTCAGTGGGGCTCAGCCATGTCTGGGCACTGGGAGGTGATCCAGGCTCAGGGAGCACATTTATAATTCAGCTCCTGCTGCCTGATGATGAATCCACGTCAAATGGAGCCATCCTGGAGGTGTCTGGAAGGGCTTAGTGCTTGTTCACTAAAGCTGCTCTGCTCTGTAGCTCTTTGGCCTTTGAGGAAATGCTGGCAAAGCCATGGCATGAAAACTTCTCCCTGCACTGCCTGGGTTGCTCTGGGATTGGTAACCCAGACACGGCTGTTCTGAGCCCTGGCCCAGCACGGGAGACTCTCTGGAAGCTGCAGGGCCAGGGGGGATGTGCCAGCACTGCCCTGCTGACCAGGGACTCTTCCCAGCAGTTCCATGGGAGCCCAGGCTGGCACCATGTCTTCACTGTGGGTGAGAGAAGCAGAGGGAAGGAGCTGTACCTGAGATGCTGAGGTAAGCCGTACTTTGGTACCCCAGGACGTCCAGGGGTTTAAAGGTCACTCTGATTCCGGCCGAACAATTCGGCCCGATTTCTCCCTCCTACAACAGAAAGACAGCAAAACATTTCTCTTCAAACTTCGTGTTTCTTGTTCTCAACCACAGTCCTGTAAGCCTTGATTTAGAGCATCAATGACGAATGAACAACACAAGGAGCCCAAGGAAACGCTCCAAACCCAGCTTAACATAGTGCTGGAAGCTCTCAATGCTCAGCTGATTAGCTCCCACTCTCCACAATATTCCTGCTGCTCTGACACAAGCTCTTGGTCCCATCATGCTGCTGTCAGCTACAGTGGGATGCAACTGCCACTGTGCACTTGGCCTCAGATGGGCCATAGGAGTAACCAAGAAGAGATGATGATCCCCTTCCTTGGAAATAAAAATATTAGTTTAATCTGTTTTGAAAGAAAGCAGAGGCTGGCATTATTCTAGGGTTTACTCCAAGATAAGAAGAGATTTTGCACTGTGCAGACAGCAGGCATTCATCATCTCTCACAATGCCAGTACTCAGAATCAGGGCTCTGGTTGATGGGAGCACGTGGCAGTTTGCTTGCATCACCAGAAAAGGAAAAGGTTTTCTGTCCCTGTGTGCAGGAGAAGTCCAAAGGCCCATTTCAGCCTTCCACCCTTGTGTCCAGGCTCACAGATGACGCTGGAAGGGACACTCAGAAACAGTGCAAGGCATGGTTACAGGAGGGGATTGGCATTTCTGTCATTAACTGGGGCTGAATTTGGCCTCCTTTTGCCAGGGAACCATTGCAAGCTCCAGGTCAGTGTGAGCTGGCAGTGCTCCAACAGCCTCTGCTGAGCCCCACGTGTGGGGGGAGCCCCTGCCGACAGGAACTGCTCCCTGGGACACTGACAGGACACGCAGGCAGTGCCTTGAGCTCGAGCC
Source organism: Melozone crissalis (assembly GCF_028551555.1). Taxonomy (NCBI): domain Eukaryota; kingdom Metazoa; phylum Chordata; class Aves; order Passeriformes; family Passerellidae; genus Melozone; species Melozone crissalis. The sequence goes on along the minus strand of NW_026535785.1, from coordinate 20,104,510 downwards.
TGGCAGCAGAGCTGGGCTTTGTCAGGCTCCCAGCCCTGCCTGGAGCCTGCAGGGCACAAATGCTTTGAGCAGGGAGCTCTGCAGCCGCTCCAGAAAGGAGGAGGAGGAGCAGGGAGGAGGAGGAAAATGGGGTTCTCACCTATCACTTACCATTGGCTCAATGAAAAAAATGTCATCGGAGAACATCATGGAGTCTTCTTGCACCTCTGCCATCTTCTCCTGGGCCATGCTGGTCAGGAGGGCAGCGCCATCTTCATCTTTGTCCTCCTCTGATTTTTTCTCCTCCGTGAATTTTTCCAGCCTCACCTGGCTCGGTGAGTGCAGCAAACTGCGCCGCCTGCAGCCCCAGGGAGAGACAAGGCCAGCAGATGGTTTCATGAGCCACAGATTTGGAGAGAGAAGTGTGAGTGCAGGAGAGAAAGCACTTGGGGAGGAGCAGCAGCAGCTCCCCAGCAAGGGCTGACCCCAAGCCATGGGAGTCCCAGATGGATCAGAGGACAACTTGTTCACTGGCACAAGGGAGTTTTGCTCCACACTTGCAAGCTCAGGGGAGCTTTCCAAAGCCAGAAGCCCTCAAGAGAACCTCCTGGCTCAAAGCCTCTGCCAAAACTGAGGGAGAATCCACCGACCACCTCAGCTGGCTTTTCCCACCACTGAGCTACTTGGGGAAAGCAGATAAAAGATCATGGAGCAGGACTTCCCTGGGAAGGGGAGATGAAGCTGGGTTGCAGCTACGTGTTACCAGCATCACTCTTTGTTTCTTTCACTTTGGACCTGCCCCGTTCCCTACTCTGCCTTCCCAAGAGCATCCCAGAGCACTTCCACAGGAAATTGATGAATTCAGGCACCACATCCCTTCAGTGACATTCAAGGCTTTATATGCATGAAAACAGAGGCTCTGAGAGGGGAAGGGACTTTGTTGTGCAGGAGGGAGACAGCAAACTCCTGGAGTTTCATGATCCACAGCTTTCTGGGTCCCATCCCAGTGCATGGTAGTAGAATGTCCTGAAAGGGAAAGGATCCTGCACTATCTCCTCTCATAAAAAGTTCTCTTTGCTCTGAGATCTCAAAAGCTTCTCTGGCAGAAGGACAGTGGCCTTGGAGCTAAAACTATTCCTGCGACTGGAAGTAAGGAAGAACAACATGTCCTGGTGACAGTCTAGGACACAAAGTGGCATAAAACCAGATGCAATTGGAAGAAACCCCACAAAAGCAAAACCAAGTTGAAGTTTACTTTGGGGAAACGTAGTTGCTTCTGAGGGGAAAGTGGATCACCTGGGGTCCAGGCTGAGGCAGGCAAGTGGGAAAAAATGGAAATAAACAGCCCAGGGAAGTAGCCAGAGAAGGTCATGGGATTTTCTTTTACCACACAGAGCTTGTATGGAAGTCAAACACAGTGTAAGGAGATAGAGAACAGTGGCAAACCAAGAAGCCCAGGGCACTAAAGGACCCTCTCACCAGCCATTCAAGCGGGCAAGGGTCGATCTCCTGGTCCTTTGCAGGCAATTTAAAATGGCTCTGGGGAGTGCAAGTGACCTGGCCTGCAGCACACAGGGGCTTGCCACGGCACTTTTGGCCCAGCAGTTTTTCAGTTTTCGCTTGGCTGAGCAGAAAGGGTGCAGTGACTCACTCTCCTTGTGTAGTGGGTTGTGTCTATTTGCTGGTTGTGAGGTGCAAGCCTTTTTTTTTTCTTTCTTTCTTGTTTCTGCTTTTTTCTTTCCCTAGCAATGGTTTACAAATGATGAAAAGCCCTTGCTGCTGCTGCTGCCAGCAGGAGTGCACTAACTCAAACAGAACCCTTAGAAAGGACGAAGCTGCCCAGGCCCCTGGCTGCAGGGAGGGTCTGGCCTGGTGCTAAGATCAGGGGTTAGTGCAAAAGACACCTGTGTGTGGAGTCAGCAGGTGAATGATCTGCTCTGTCCCATAGCAGAGCTTAAGGAAGAAGTGGAAAGGCTGAGGAGCATTAGGGAGAGTGAAAAATAAACAAACTGGTGGAGTTACACCCGTCCAACCCTGAGAGAAGCTCAGCAGGAACCAGAGGAGCCCTGCCCATCTTGTGAGCAGGCAGAAGGAGGAGACCTAAGAGACAGTGGGGAATGGAAATGGGTCTCTACAGGAGAGGTAATAAAATTCTGTCCTGACCCCCATCACCTGCCCAGGTGCCCTGACAGAACAGGTATGAGGCCCTGCCTCCAGAGGGTCAGGCAGATGAAGGAACAAATTCTGTCTGGAGAGTCTCCCAGTTGCACGTGGTCTGTCAGACAGATCACAGCCTCAAGTATTAACAAGAAGGGTGGTGGTAGTAGGTGACTCCCTTCTAAGGGGAACTGAGGGCCCTGTACATTGACCAGATCCATTCCACAGGGAAGTGTGCTACCTCCCTGGAGTCCAGGTACTGGATATCACAGGAGATCCCCCAATGATAAATTAGGGAATTTAGTTCCCTAAATGAACTTGATCTGTTCACCACTGTCTGGGGTACAGTGACCGTGAAATAATCGAGTTCTCAATATTTGGTGAAACAAGGAGGGGCATCAACAAAACTTCCACTCTGGACTCCTGGAGGGCAGACTTTGGCCTGTTCAAGACACTGATTTGGAGAGTGCCTTGGCAAACAGCCCTTAAATACAAAGGGGTCCAGGAAGAATGAAGATATTTCAAGAAAGAAGTCTTCAAGACACAGGAACAAACTGTCTCTGTGTGCTGAAAGACAAGCTGATGGAGAAGACAACCAGCCTGGATGGGCAAGGAGCTCTTGAAGGAACTAAGGGGAAAAAAAAGAGGGTGTGTCACCTTTGGAAAGAGGGGCTAGCAACTCAGGAACTGTTTAAGGATGTTGGTCATGTAGGAAAAAGATTAGAGAGGCAAAAGCCCAATTAGAACTTGAGGAAATCCAGTCATTGCAGCCAACCTTTCCTTCCCAAAATGCCATCCTTGGTTGGAGTATAAATGGAACTGGAATGCTGAGTGCTGAGCTCCTGAAGCCCAGGGTGACACACCCCACTGCCAGGCATGGTTTACTTGGCCTAAACCATTCAAAAGCACCAACACCCCCTGAGGCCACACATCAGTTTCAGTCCTGGACCATATATCTCACTGAAATGTATCTTTCAAACCAACCTCCTCTTCACTTCATTCTCACGTTCCTCAGTAGGAAAAGCCTTCCACTGGAAGTGGGCTGTGATGTTACTCCTGTTTTCAATGAACACGGTTCTGTGGGTAGATGTGGTGATGTAGGTGGTGTCAACGTGCACGATATTTGTGCTCAGCCCAACGTTGACATCTACAGCTTCTCCATAGAGCTTTGTGTGGATTCTTTCTTCACCTGGAACAAAGCAAAGGAGAGTCTTTGCTCAGCTCACTGGCTGATGGAAGCACAAGGAACAGAGCAAACCACAGGGCACAGAAGAAGGTGTCCCAGCTTTTAGTTGCATTAGCAGCTCTGTGCATCAGTCCGTTTATCACATCCTGACAGCTCTGTGTGTGTAGAGCGTGGGGATGTCCTGGGCAGCTCCTTAAACACCTTATTTCTGAGAGTGTTTGTGGAGATTTGGCCCCAAGGTGACAGGATGGACAGGGAGATTGGTCCATGTGCTCTGGTGACCCACTCAGATCACCAGGATTTCTGATTTCTGCATCCAAGTCCTTCAGGTGACAGGGCTGAGAAGCCCTGCTCAGTCCTGCCTCAGGCTCTCCCCAGGCATCCCAGGAGACTCCTGTCTCTCCTGATCCCTTGGATCCCTTCTTGCTGACCAGCAAATATGCCTGGGGGCAGGTGGGCAGCAAAAGGAGCCCCAGAGGAACAAGTGAAGTGACAGCCCACAGCAGGAGGGGACACAGGTGAGGAAACACAGCCAGCCTGGCTCTGCAATGTGACATACCACTACAAACTGAACACCATGAAAATTATCATCATTTCCTGTCCAAACCCACAGCCACATCAGTCTTGAAATATTTTATATTGCTGTGATTTCAAAAACCAAGCTGGAGTATTTCAAATTAAATAAAAAAGGGACAAAGGAATGATTAATAAGTACAGAGCAGCTTCTTTATGAAGACTGAATGGGATTCCTCAGTCTAGAAATCAAATGGGAGATAGATGTGAGAGGTCTGCAACTGCATGAACGACCTGGGAAATGGGGATGAGGAAGACTTTGTCTTGACTTGTCACCAGCCAGGAACTCGAGGGCCTGAAAATGTTATTAGGCAGAAACTACATTTATGTGTAGAGGGCAACATAGAAAAAGGGTCTGTGACAAGCCAATGGAGAAGTAGCATATGGGACAGAGGTGTGCAAGAATTCCATTGCATTGGAGAGTCTGATGGAAACCTCACACCTCTCATACAGCACTGCCCAGGAATAAAATAAAACTTCACCCAGGCACAGCCCCATGGTAGTGGAGAATTAGGGTTCCTCCTCCCTCCACTCAGCAACTCCCAGCAAAACAGGAGTCCAAAAATCCCCTGTTAGAGGGGGTTTTATCAAGTCCCCAAACACCAAGGAGTTCTCAGGTTTTTTTGGGGTAAATCTGGAACAGGGAGGAACCTCTAGAGGGAATGAAGGGGATGGACAGCAGGGAGCCATGGTGGACAACTGTCCTGTGCCCTGCAGGGCCCAGCACTCACCTGTGCTGCAGCTCAGGAGGCTGCAATGGTCACCCTTGGTCAGCGGGTGAAATGTCACTGTCACCTGCAGGGTTTCACCAGCGCCCAGAGTTCCTGTGGCCGGCACCACGGAGAAAGGGCTGCAACACAGAGAGAGGGGTCAGGCCTGGGGACACCTGGCCATGAGATTCCTGCTGCACTGCAGCTCCCTTGGGCAAGCAGGGAGCAAACCAAGCACAGGCAGCAGAAGACAGGACAGGATCACAAACAGCCACTGAGCCACTGCTGAGAAGATCCAGCCCTCACAAGATCCTGGGGGTAAAATGACCTCAGCTCCCCCATACTCTGCATCCAGCTCTCTGCAATGAGCCTCAAGGCTCCCACTGCCAGCAATCCCATCAGAGAATGGTTTGTGAAGAGCACACAGAGGGTTCAGAGCTATCTGCATACACAACTTGACACTTACTGCCTAAGGAATTCCTCTTTTCCTGCTGCCTATAAATCGCATCTCAAGAGATGCAAATGTTAGGGCACTACCTATTCTGTGAGATTACAGCCTAGGAATCAGACGGGGAGAAGGAACTTTTCCTTGAAGATCGAGGAATAATTACTGTTGAATTTGTAGTGTAGTTCTTTGGTTTATTTTGCCTTGAAAACATGCTGATTTAGCCTAAAACGGGCACATTTTATCAGCATTTCAATGAAAGCTGCTCTAAGAAAAGGAGCAGTCAAAACTCTAAAAGAGTACAAATAGAGTGCAGATTGTGGGAGGATGGATTGTAAGAGAATAGAGATAGTGCAGGAGGCAATCTCACCCCTGAGGATTTGCAGCTGTACTAATTACCAAAGAGTAGGAACAGCCTTGCCCTCAATAGGTCACCGCTGTGTCCTGTAAGGATGGTGCAATAAGGATGGGTGTTATAAAAGAGCGGATTAGCTGGTGCAGAGGAGAGTTGGAGTTTTTCAGCTGTGCTATGAAGAGTAAGGGTCAGGTGGTCGTGCTAGGGACAGCAAGGGTTAGTATGTGCTGTGAGGGACAGGAAGGAGGAGGAAAGAGGAAAGGAGTCAGTGTTGTGAGGAGCTGCCTGTCAGAACTCACAGAGAGAAGGTAGGAAAGTTTTGCAGTGGGATGATCAACTGACAGTGAGAGTCAGCTCCCATCCACCGTCCACTGGTGCCAAGCACCAACACCACCAGCAGATTAGAGCAATACAGTGGCATGGAAACAAGACCCAAAAGGAGGATGCCATTTACAGTCTGAAGGGTCCAATCCCAGCTAAATGAAGCACCATGAGCAGGAGCACATCAAGGAAGCAGAACAGGAGGTTTCTTTGTATTTACCAGCTATGCAGTCTGGGATTCTGGGTTGTCATGCAGGCTGGTAACTGTTTGCTTGGCCCAGCAGGCAAACTCTGTACAATGTGTTGGAAATAATGATGCAGATATGTTGGTGCACTTTGGATTTTACAGGAGCAATCAGGATTGGTCACCAGGTAAACAGCTCTTGCCTGACAAGCACAAGACTCTGTGCTTTGATGCTCAGGGACAGCTCAGGGGAAATGTGTTTCTGCCCAGCAGCTGCTGGGCTTTGTGCACTTCTACAGCCATGGCCTTGGTGCTTTGCTGCTGGTCAATCTGTCACTTAAAAGTGTGTTCTGGGGACTTTGGTGATGAATGCATCACACCCAAAAACAAAGGACATCTGGCAAGCTGAACTTTATTCATGTCAGTAGTGACAGCTGATGAACTTGCTTCAGGTTCTGCTCATTAAGGACCTCTTGCTGTAATTATGGGCTCACCGGTTCCCACTGCCACTGGTGAGAACATCACTGCTGGCTGATGGAGAAGCCTTGGGCCAGCAATGTTCATGTGCTGGACGTGAGACTTTGGAGGGAGGGGAGGAAAGACAAGGCCCCAGCAGCCCCAGAGCCAGATCAGTGCTCGTGTGTGGGATCTCAGCCTCTCAGGACTGGGGTGCAGGGTGACCAAGACCACCCCTGGGGGGCTCGGGAGTCCTGGAATGTTGCCAGAAATGTCTGGTGGCTGGACTTTGATCCCACATGGGAGACGACATCAGTATGAGGATAGGAGGATTTCACCGGGGTGAATGGTGAAGGGATAAGTTAATTGGAGTGTGAGATACAGGGTTTAAGATTTCTGTACAGGGGGGTCTGAAGAAGTAAGATGGAGGAATTGGGGCGTGCCCTTCTCCTTCTTCTTCTTCTTCTTGGCCTCCATCTTCTGTGGTGATGTTGGCACTTTGGGATTGGTCCTTACCAAAAGTGCACTGGTTAATAAGGGTAGAGGGTATTGGAGAAAAATGATAAATATTGTATACGTAACTCCGAGTATAAAGATAGGTGGCCGCCCCAGGGGCTCACAGTGTGTGCCCATGGCTGACTGCTGAGCAGAACTCTGTCAGGCCAAGAGAAAATCTTTTAGATAAGCACATAATAAACACCGAGACTGAGAAAAGATCTGAAGTCCCTTCTCGTCCTTTGGAGCGCGGGCGGCCCAAGGCCACCTCGGGCCTTTCCAGACCATCTAAACAGCCGAAAATCCGACAAGTGGCGTCTCTGGGTGGGCAATCTCCCACCAAACTTTTCGGGGGGGGGAAAAGCCCTGAAGAGCTGAAGAGCTGAAGAGCCAAGAGGACAGCACTGATAACTCCTAAGGAGAGAAGCCTGAAGAAAGAAGAAGAAAAAAAAAAAACGGCCAGGAGAATCTGCAAAAATCAGCAGTCACTGAGAATTCCATCTCTCAGCTTCTGCCGAAGACAGTTCGTAGCAGAGCGGCCTGGACTGGGACCAGAAAGGCGCCTCTGGATCCATCTCTTGTGACCTGCTGGATGGAGATTGGGAGCCTTCAGACCACTCTGACGACAGATTCGGGAAGAAGGCCAAAAATAAGAATATGGGGGCCACACTCTCCCAGGAACAACAGGAAATCTTGTCCGCCTTACAAGGCGTGGCTTAATTATATACAGAAGGGATCCCAAAGAAAGAATTAAAACAGTTATTGTTGTGGGCAAGGCTCAACTACCCACTTGCAGAAACATGCCTGTTGTTCGAAGTGGGGTTTTGGCAAGAAATTAATAGGCATTTATATTTCTTAGCAAAGAAAAAAGATGAGACAGCGTTAAAGCTGCTCTCGCCAGCAAGAATTATGCTAGAAGGTATTTCAGTGCAGTCAAAAAGACTGGAAAAGCAGCGAAAAACTGCGGCACCCTCAGAGGAGGGGGTGGAGCAAAGCACCGGGAAAAAATTAGCTCTGGCTTCAAAAAGCCAGGGGGAAAGGGCTCTCAAAAAAAGAGAGCAGGAAATAATGTTAAACCCCCCGGTTGAAGACCCTAAGAAACCCCAAAAGCGTCCTGAAACCCCAGAGAGTGTAGAGGAGTCAGGAACGGAAGGGGGGGAGCAGGAGGAAGACAAGGGATCGGGGGGAGCGCTTTCTCGCGAAGGGCACGGCGGCGCGGCAGAGCAAGGCGGCGGCGCGGCGGCAGCGGCAAACGCGGGCAGCGAGGGAGAAGATGAGGAGATGCGCATGGCGGGCAAAACTTGCAAGAACCTGGGGGGGGGAGTCACATACCAGTGCAGGGGCGGCAAATGCGGGCGGCGAATTGGGGGAAACCGCACAGCCCCAGAGAGCCACCATAGTGAGACGCAGGAGGCGCGCGGTTGTGACGTCAGACCCGGTGCGGAGGTCGGCCAGAATCGCGGGGCGAGCTGGAATGCCGGCGGGAGGTGGGCTGTACACACCGGAGGGAGGAGTGAACACAGCGTCAGAGGAGGAGGAGACAGAGTCAGGGACAGACCGAGGGGAAGAAACCTCGGGGGTGGAACGAGGGGGAGAGAGTGACGTCAGCTCAGGAGACACAGGGAGCGGCTCGGAGAGCACGCATGTGCAGAAAGTGGAGCGCGGGCGGCGGCGGGCCTGATCCCCTGTGACGTCTCGGGCGAGGAGGGGCCATGCTAGGGGCCCCACACCTTCTCCAGACTCGGTGCCTCTGGCTGAAACCCTCGGAGTCCCCGTCCCTTCCCTTCACGGGAGACGCTTTGGTGTTCAAGCTCCATTTTTAGCTGAATTAAAAGCCAAGCAAACATGGTCTCAAATGAGATCGCCGGCACGCCGGACCGGAAGAGGAAATGGGGCAGTCGAGCTCACTCCGTCATCCGAGCCAGGGAGGCCGGTGACAGGGCCACCTAGTGGCAGGAGGACAGAAGTGCACGACATGCTGGATCGGTTCGGCGGAGCCACAGCGCCATCTCGTGGCGAGACTGCAACAATGCAGCAAGTTTTTCCAACAATATATAAAAAGAAAAGCACTTCAACGAAGACAATGTTAACACAACAAAGGGATTATCCATCCACTTCGGAATTTCATGAAGATGATGAAAGCTCAGATGAAGAACAGCTACAAGGAGAAGATGTCGTAAGGATCACAGCATCGGAAGGTGTCCCAACATGGATACTGTCAGCAGCAGAAGCAGCAAAAAGCTTCTTGCATTCATTTGATACAGCAAAAAAGAAATATCAACAGGATCCTCGAGTTTCCTTTTCGGATTTAGGAGCAAGGCCAAAAACCTCAAGGCGAAAAATGAGACACGATGAATCACCGATGACGTCCACAACACCATTATTCATGCAAATCCCAATGGAGTCTGAAGAAGAGGAATTTCAAGAGCCAGTGAAGACGATGGATTGGAAGCGAATCAGAAAAGCGTTGGCAAAGGAAAAGCATTTATTCCCGGGATCAGGAGATTTGACAATGCCAGTGACATATGATGCCCAGGGACAGAATCCAAGGTGGGAAAGGATGGGTCATGAGACACTCAAAGACTTAGGGAAGGCGGCTCAAACTTTTGGGCTGAACTCACAATACTTCAAACAGTTACTAAGAGGGACATTCACTATGTATGATCTCACACCATATGATATTCGAAGTATTGTGGCAATGATCCTCACTGACACACAGAATCTTATCTGGGAAAAAAGGTGGAGAAAATATCTTGCTGAGTTGCGGAACAGATATCAAGGTGGGCCAAATGCGAACCTCACAGAAGGGCAATCAGCAGGGGATCCTCCAGATGACAATCCAGGGGAACAAGCAGCGCGGCTTCCACGAAGAGTGTTAAGCGACATCAAAGAAGCGGCGCGATTGGCAATCATACAAATTACACCGACAGGAGCTCCGGATGTTCCGTTCTCTTGCATCAGGCAAGGTCCCACAGAGCCATTCATGTCGTTCATCGACCGACTCACGCAAGCCGTGGATCGACAGGTGACGACAGAAGAAGTGAAGAGGCCTCTCTTGGAGAGTTTAGCTTTCGGCAATGCCAACCCGGATTGTCAACGGGTGATTAGCACCATGCCAGGACGGCCATCCTTGGCAGAGATGGTGGAGGCATGCAGCAAGGTGGGGACACCTCAGCACGTCGCAGCAATTGTGAAGAATGAATTAAAAGAGGAATGGGAAGAACAGCTAAAGGGATGCTCAGAAGGGCAATCAGAGAACAAGACATTGGAGAAGATGTTCGAGAAATTACTCCATCAACAGGACGAAAACGTCAACAAAGTTCTTGCGACAATGCATAAAAAGAACAAACCCCAAGGAGGACAGTGCTACAGATGCGGGGAGTCTGGGCACATGAAAAGGAATTGCCCACGAACGCATATACCAACGCCAGCCCAGAAAGCAGAAAGGCCAATTTGCGCACGGTGCGGAAGAGGAAGACACTCTGTGAAAGAATGTTATTCCCGGACAGATGTGGAACGAAATCCGTTACCGCATCCGGGAAACGAGAAATGCAGCGCGGGAAATCGCCAGCGCGCTCAGACACAAGTACTGGCGGTGTCACAAGAACAGACAGGGCAGTCATCAGTGAGCGACAAGCAGATACCCTCAGCAAAACCCTCAGTCGATTCCACAGTGACCCAGACCTCCTCCCACCAGGGGCACAGTGTGCATTGGCAGCTTCAAAACTAGTATGCTTTCTAGATGAAAGTCATGCGGAGATACCAACAGGTATCCACGGGGACTCATACAAGAAACAAGATTTCTTGATAATTGGACAAGACAAGTGCAGTATTATTGGACTCATTGTTTATCCAACGGTTGTCTCAGCAGACAAAAATACAGAGTTAACAGTTTTGGCAAGAGCGCTTCGTCCACCATTGACTGTACCGGAAAATACTGTGGTTGCGAGAGCCTTCGCATTGCCGCCACACGCAGTTGGAGAGGTCATGTCAATCTTCGACAAAGAAGGTCTCCCTATGAATGAGCATGTTGAAGTACATACAACATGGGTGAAGCACACAGGTCGAGACCGACCCACACTCACGTGCCAACTGACATGTGGGGACAGGACAATATCGGTCAGAGGTATGCTCGACACAGGGGCGGATGTAACGGTAAAATCGTACATCTTTTGGCCACGCAATTGGAGCTTGGTCGCACCATTAGGCTCTCTCTCAGGCATCGGGGGAGCATCTCTGTGTCTGCAAAGTGAGAATTGCGTTGTTGTCACGGGACCAGGAGATAAGACGGCGATCATTCGTCCTTTTGTTGTCCAAAAGGCGATCACAGTCTGGGGTCGGGACCTTTTGGCACAATGGGGCGCGAAGATCGAAATGGATTTTTAATAGGGGTCACTGCAGCACTCGCCGCACTGAAGCTGACATGGAAAACAGATGATCCAGTTTGGGTGGATCAGTGGCCCCTTGAGCGGAAAAAATTGAGTGCTTTGAAAGACCTGGTCCAAGAACAATTGCAGAAGGGACACATCAAGCCAACAGACAGCCCTTGGAATTCTCCGGTGTTTGTCATCAAGAAAAAGTTATCGGGCAAATGGAGGTTGTTACACGATCTCAGGAAGATCAACGAAGTCATAGAAGACACGGGGCCACTTCAGTTGGGACTTCCATCTGTCTCGATGATTCCCAGAGATTGGCAACTTGTGGTCATTGACCTCAAGGATTGTTTTTTCAGTATCCCACTCCATCCAGATGATGCTCCGAGATTTGCCTTTTCAGTTCCAAGTATCAACAGGGAAACGCCTCTGCAGCGGTACCATTGGGTCGTTCTTCCACAAGGCCTAAAAAATTCTCCGACGATCTGTCAATGGTACGTGGCACGAGCTTTGGCACCAGCACGGAAGAAATTTCTGAAGGGGAAGATCATTCATTACATGGATGATTTGCTCATTGCAGCATCAACACGACAGGAGCTGCAAGAAGCTCGCGACTGTGTGATCGCAGAAGTGCAAAAGGCAGGTCTGGAAATCAGCATTTCGAAGATTCAAGAGGTTGCACCTTGGAAATATCTAGGGAGGAAAATTTCAGAGAAAACAATAAAGCCTCAAAAAGTGGAGATCAGCACAAAGGTCAACAATTTGCATGATTTGCAACAGCTTTTGGGAGAAACGAACTGGATGAGACCAGTTTTGGGAATCACAAACAGCGACATTCCAGCACTACTCGATCTCTTGAGAGGAGACACAGACATTCGTTCTCCCAGGACACTCACGCCAGAAGCGAGAAAAGAGTTGGAGAATATCACGAACGCGATACAGAAAAGGCAGGCACATCGATTTGTTCCATCGTTGCCTTTTCAGTTGGCAGTACTGGGGAAGAAAACGCAGTTCCATGGTTTGATCTTCCAATGGGATGAATCACAAAAGGACTCTTTGATAATCATAGAGTGGATTTTCCTACCACACAGGCCCGCGAAAACGATTCTCACAGATTTGGAGATGGCAGCACAAATCATCATAAAGGCGAGAACGAGGTTGCTGACAATGGCAGGAAGAGAATTCTCAGTCATCAGATTACCTCTGAAACGAGACTATTTCGATTGGGCAATGCAACAATCGAAAGACCTGTTAATCGCGTTGTTAGCGTTCCCAGGAACTTGCACAATCCACTTTCCACAGCACAGAATACTGCAATCGCAAATATGCTATAGAGCAAAACCACGAATAAGTGAAGAACCTTTGGACGGGATCACAGTGTTCACGGATGGCTCAGGGAAGACACACAAGTCAGTGATCACGTGGAGAGACTCAACGACAGGGGATTGGGAATCAGACGTGAGGATGGTTCAGGGCTCTCCACAAATTGTGGAGTTGGCAGCCGTTGTCCGAGCATTTCAGTTGTTCAAACAGCCTCTCAATCTGGTGACAGATTCCGCATATGTTGCGGGTGTGGTCAAGAGATTGGAGGGTTTGCTCTTGAAAGAAGTCAGTAATGAGGTTTTATACTCATACCTGACAAGCTTGAAAACACTGCTAGAGAGCAGGGAAAGAGAGTATTTTATCACACACATTAGAGCGCACACGACACTTCCGGGATTTTTAGCGGAAGGGAATGCTCGGGCGGACAGGTTGACAATGCCCATTTTGCAAACACTGCTGGACATTTTTGAGCAGGCAAGGTTGAGTCATGCGTTCTTTCATCAGAATGCGCAAGCGCTAATGGAGTCCTTTCGTCTCACAAAGAGTCAGGCGAGGGAGATCATTGGTGCTTGTCCAGACTGTCAGCTTGTGCAGCCACCTTCTTCTACCGGGGCCATCAATCCGCGGGGGCTGCAAAGTCTTCAGTTGTGGCAAGCTGATGTCACAAAATATCCATCTTTTGGGAGGCTCAAAAATGTTCATGTTTCTGTAGATACATTCTCAGGTGCAGTCTTTGCTTCAGCACATGCTGGGGAAACAGCAGACCATGCTTGCCGACATTTTCTGCAGGCATTTGCAGCATTAGGTGTGCCTCAGGAGATAAAAACAGATAATGGTCCAACGTATACAGGCAGGGTGCTTGACAGATTCCTGAAAAGACGGGGTGTCAGACACACGTTTGGTATTCCACATTCACCCACAGGTCAGGCGATCATTGAGAGAACACATCACACCCTGAAATCCCTTCTGGACAGACAGAGAAGGGGTGAGCCAGAGGCAACACCTCACATGAAATTAAATAAGGCACTGTGTCGGAGGAAGGAGACCCAGACACCAGTCGGTTCATCCAAGTCCGATTTATTGATCGAATATGGCGGGTTAAATATAGTTCTTAATAAGCTTCATACATATTGCAAAAGTTGAGCTCAGGATTGGTTAGTTACATATCAACAACTACACCTACTTCTACATTCTTGGGCTTATTCTTCTGTTACATTCTGCAGATATTCAGGACTAATCTCACCTCCCTTTCCTCATGTTGCAGCAAGGCCATCCGGCATTCTTGCTTGTCAGCAGTCACTGAATCAGAGACTGCTGACCTCCCTCTTTCAGCTTAACCAGCGGCATTATGTCAGTATGGCCTTTCTCAGCTAACCAACTCTTAATAAAATCCTCCACATTTCCCCCGTTTTCTTCTTGAGCAAGAAGACTAGTCTGCATTTTTGCTATCATACGACTGACCATGTTTTGAATGCAATTAAAGACACAAGGCAAAATAAGCAAAAACAGTAAAACTACACCCAGTAGTTTTATAGCATAGATCACAAGGTTCCTCAGCCATGGCCCAAGTCCTAAGTTTTTAAGCCATTTGTCAATTCCTAAACCTTCTTCTTCCTTGAGATTATGAAGTCCTTGTTGCAATTCTTTTATCTTAGTGTGAATGGACACCGAATGATCAGACAGATTCATGCAACACATTCCTTCGAACTCTCCACATCCATGTCCTTGTGCCAAGAGCAAAAAATCTACAGCAGCTCTATTTTGCAAAACAGCACGGTTAACACTCTGCACATCTGCGGTTAACATGTCCAGAATTTGGGATGTCTTGTTCAGCTCATTTTTTGCCCAGCACCCTAATTGCTTTGCTAAATTTATAGCCTTATTGGCAGATCCTCCTGGTAAAATAGTTGAAACTACTACTTGCCTGAATGTACCCCAAAACTTTGGATCTCCTATCTGGCTGCAGTCCAAGTCATGTATACTACGCTTTTTCCTGTTTGATGTTTGACTGAGCTGCATTAGCAAGGATACATTAGGGTGAAACAAGGACAATTTTCCCAAATAACAGGGTCCACCCTGTGGCTTAGCTGGTACACCATTCCACGCCCTGTCTCCACAAATTAAAAATATTCCTGTAGGTAATTTCATTGGTGCCGTGATTTTTGTACTGTTACATTGACTGTAATACTGTGGAGAGAATTCACTCAAATTCAGGGATGAATCTAAGGTGGCCCATGTTTCTTTAGGTTGATTTAAATTTTGAACATCCAAGGGTTTGAAACTAAACTATCCTCCAGCTGTAGTGTTAGGCATACTGGCATTTGCACTTCCAAAAAGATCCAATTCCTCAGGAGGAGAATGCAAAGAGGTGTTAAGTGATTGGATTAGTAAGCATTGGCGATAGCCATCACTCTGACCTGCAGTATACCCTTGCTGCACTGGCAATGTGATGTTTGACATGTTAGACATACATAAGGTTCGATTATTTATCAAACCACAAAATTCTCCAGGAGACCACACCGGAAGTCCCACCAGGCATGTTTGAAATGGATTAGTAATTCCTCCAAGACTAAGACAAAGCGATGATTGGTTAATCTGTTTAGCAAGTGTTACCCATAAATTCTCTCTTGGCTGACTAAAATGCGTTATTCCTACTGCTTCACTTGCTACAGCATTGAGCAGTATAATAAAAACAAACCTCATTCTTCTTTCTGCTTTCTCTGTTTTTCCTTTCTTCGTTGTCTTTTCCCTGGTTTGTTAGAATGTCTATTGTAAGGCTGAGTCAATTTTTGAATGCACTGGTCTAATTCCAAATCAGCATCTTTGCTTACAGGTATAGCATCAGGTAGGTTTAAAAGCAAATCAGCTTTACAGCGAGCTGCTATGATGCATGAGGATGTAGTAATTTCAAGCTCTCTAAGTACTTGCTGTAACTTCCATCTAATATATGCTATAGCCACTTGTTCTGCACTCTCAAAAAGCTCTAATCCTGCCCTTCCTGGCAGGCCAGTACTTTGCTCAAGAGCTCTAACCCAGACAAAATCTTGAATCCACTTCCCAAAACAAGGTCTACACCATAAATTTCCTATTGATCTTTGTGAGTACCAATAAACCTTATTACAATCAGCACAATGCAAAGCTACCCAAGCATAGCACTTATTATTATCCTTTTTGCAAACATAACAAGGAAGTGTATATAGGAAAGGATCAGTATTAAAATTTGTCTGTGTGATCCAATCCAACCAGTTCAATGGTGGTGATTGCAAAGCCTCTTCAGCTTTCTTACTATATACAGCTACCAATTCAAGCTCCTTCTTTAATACAAAATGTATCTTATCTCATAATCGCTGTTCTTGTTCTTCAACACCTATAGCATGCCACGAAGCAGGGTCCCATGGAGCTACAGCATCCCACAAGGCAGAGTCCCATAGATGTGAAATTGCCCTAATCATAGAAAACTAATTAGCAATCACTAATAGCCTTATTTAGATGAGGTTGTTCCCTATCTTACCTTCTTTTTCTTATCTGTTTTCAGTTTTGCTGCTCCTAACTTTACTGGTACTGTTACTTGCAAACTTAATTTTTGCAACTTTTCAATGCAGCAGTCTAGTGCTCTTTCAGGATTCCCTCTGAAGGACCCTACAATCGAACGTTGCGTTAAAGGTACTAATTTTCTACACCTTACAGAGACTATATGTGATTTACCTTGAACCTTAATTCTATTCACAACACATTGTACTTCCCATTGATAATAAGCAAGAATTTTCTGTTCAGGAGACTCATAAAGATTTAAAGCTATATATGCATTTTGCCCTGTTTGTCTCCTTAATTCATCTTGCCAGCTTTTACCCCACGTGTGCTCGTGCTCACAAGTGTGACACCATAAATCCCATAATAATGATTGTTCTAACCAAAAAGTTCTATCACAACCCCCACAAGGTAGGGCTATCCAGGCAGCACAATGTGGATTGTAACAGTCAAGGCAATGTTCCTTTGCTGGATTTGTTAAACGAAAAGTTGATAATGAGTCAATAAAACCAATCAACTCCTGGGCCGTCCGATAGTGACGTGTCAGTGCTCTGTCCACCGCTTTCAAGTGTCCCTTTAGCTGTAACAGTAGTGGTCGTAGGACTAGAAGCAGTTTCTTCCCCAGTCACTCCCTGTCCTCTTCCGTGAGGCAGTCCACCAGAGGCTGCATCAAAAACAGGTTTAGTCCACTTAGCAGGCACCCACAAAGGTCCTGTAGGTGAAGAAACACAAAGATACCCCCGACCCCAATATAATACTTTTGCAGGTTTTTCCCATAATCCTGTACTCGGGTCCTTATACCTAACCCAGACCTCTGTCTCCTCAGTATTTTTCTGACCTGACCTTGGATGATGTTTAATCGCAGGAGGGGTATCATCTTCTCCAAAAATACATAAACGATTGATCACATACAGAACCTTAGCTAAACATGATTGTGGGTCCTTTATATCTTGATGCTTTATACTGCTTAAGGGTACCATTTGCTCTTTCCACTATTGCCTATCCAGTAGGAGAGTGTGGAATACCTGTCACATGCTTAACAGACCACTGATTCAAGAATTTCTGGACCCTAGCACTCACATAAGCTCGACCATTATCCGTTTTGATACTCTTTGGGACTCCCATGACAGCAAAGCAACTTAACAGGTGCCTGATAACATGTGTAGCTTTTTCCCCGGCCTAAGCCGTAGCCCATATGTAATGACTATATGTATCTATAGTGACATGCACACACTTGACTTTACCAAATCTAGCTATATGTGTAACATCCATTTGCCATTTCTCATTTATTTCTAAACCTCGAGGATTAACTCCAATGCCTAAACCTATTCCACCATTATGATAACTACATGTTGGACATGCTCTAACAATAGCCTTAGCTTCTGACAAACTCAGCTCAAAGTGCTTTGCTAATCCTTTTGCATTTTGATGATATCTACTATGTGCTTCTTTGGCCAATGTATGCTTATCAATAGGACAAGAGTTATCAATGGGTAGGGTAACCAATTTATCTGCACGTTCATTCCCTTACTGCATTTCTCTCTCGTAAAGCTTTCCTTAATTGTATCAATAATTCATACAATCGTTTATTATTCACTTCCTTAATTGCTGCTTCCTCTATTCGTCTGACTACTCCTGCGACATACGTAGAGTCTGTGACCACATTTAAAGGCTCCTGTAAGTTGGACACTGCCCATACTACTGCTAACAATTCCAAAGTTTGTAAGCTATCTGCAGGGTCTGCTGTGAGAAGTTGATGCTTCCATTGTCCTTTTTCTTGCCAGGTGACAGCAGCACGCCTTGATTTCTTTCCTGCATCTGTAAAAGCTGTAATAGCTCCTGTATCCAATAATCCATAAAGGGTTATGCTTTGATGCCCATGGGTAATTTCCACATTTTGTTTTGGTCTATTTTGTAAATCCACAGTTAAAAGTGTAACACCAGTAGAGCCAAAACCCTTTTCATCCCGCGTTTGTCCAGTAAATGATGGTATACCAGATGTCATTTGTGATAGTGGTATTAATTGTGCAATGCGTTGTCCTTTTATTATTTTAATAGGAGGATAAAGGGTGTAAACCATAATTTGTATTTCCCCTGTATAATCCGCATCGATAACACCAGGTAATACAAATAATCCCAGCATAGTTATTGAAGAACGTCCTAATAACAATGCTCCACATCTTTATCCATTTAATATAAGAGGACCCTTTACTCCAGTTTGTATCCTCTCAGGCCGGTTCATCATTAGTGTGACGTCTACTGCTGCTGATAAATCCAAACCAAGGCTCCCTGCTGTTGCGGTTGCAGACAGGAGGTGACAGTGATGTTACGGCAGCAGCTGATGTCTCCGATGTCACGGCGGCAACTTGTGTCTGGGCGCGTATGTCCCTCATTGCTGCATCGGTAACACTTGATGAATGGTCTCGAGCTCTGCGTGTCCGCCAGTGAGCCGCTTCGGAGAGGAGCAAGAGCAGCTAACACCTGATTCTGAGCAGCTAACACCTGATTTTAAGTAGACTCTGCTTGCTTTTGTAACCCTAATCCTAATTCCTTTAAAGTTTCTGCTATAAATGCCTGTGAAGCTGTTGGCATTAATGCCATTCGCTCTAAAGCTTCCTCAATAGTCCAATTTGCCCCTAAAGTAGCTAACACTCTTGCATTTGCCTAACAGGTTCACTTTTTACTCCAAACTAACCGTAGAACATAATTGAGCTAACATCTTCCAATCTAAGGGATTATATTCCGCTATATTATGCGTAAGGTTCCCCTGTGCATCATACTGTGGTGTGTATGTGACCAGACATGCAAGATTAGAAGCTACTTCCACCGTCTCGCCATCCCCCATTTGCATTACTTCTTTTGCCACAGCAGCCCAAGCTTCCCTCCTCTGTTTAGCCATCTCCCCCCATAGATCACGGTGTGCCCCTGGGATGGGATCTGGCTCTTTAAGGGTGCTATGCTGCTGGCACTCCGGTACCGAGACCGAGTTCTCGTACGGGGAAGGCGGTGGAGAAGGAGCTGACTCGCGCGGGGAAAGCGGCCCCCCCGCTGAGGCCGGCTCGCGCGGGGGAAGCGGCCCCCCCGCTGCTGGAGCTGACAGCGAAACCGGAGTCGACTCGCGCGGGGGAAGTGGCCCCCCGGGAGCCGGCCCACTCGAGGGAAGCGGCGGAGGCAAAGGTGGCGGTGGAGGCGAAGCTGGCTTGCTCCCACCCCCACCATCCGACCCGCCTGAAGCTGGCGGCGGAGGCAAAGCTGGCTTGCTCTTACCTCCACCGTCCAACTCGCCCTCCCCCTCTGACAGGAAGGGTGCAGATGGTTCCACTGTATCTAAGGGAAAATTTTCCACACCATTTTGCTGGGGACCCTTAGGCATAAGTATCTGAGTTACAGAAGGTGCTAAGGGATCATCCTCACGACCATACCCTATATTCCTCTTATGAGCTTCTGTCGCCCTTTCTGCTGCCTTTCTCTCAGAAACCTGCTGAAGCAACGTATTATACACCACCCGCCATAACTTGCGAAATTTCTTTGCTGACTTATCATCATCTAACACTGCATCCCACAGGATATCCCCAAACTTTTTCCACTCTGCTATCTCATGAACTGTATGTGGGTTAGCAAAAATCCCTTTAGAATGACCATAAGCTAATAACCCTGGTAACTCCTGTTTTAAATCTACCCCTTTTACTCCTCGCCTTTCTAAATATGAGGAGAAGAGGTCGTATGTCGCTTGCCTATCCATACCTATATATCAGCGCGCGCTGTTGCAGCCTTCCAGGCTTCCGGCGACACGTAGAGACTTGAGTCACCTTTGTGATCCTCAAGGGTGCTTTTAAAATCCGGCACCGTCCCGGCTGCAAGGACTCTCACCCAACTTCCTCGACCGTGGCGAATTTATAATCCAAGAGAGCGAACGTTCAGAGTGCTTGCCCGCATTCTCCACCATTTGTCAGAGGAAGGAGACCCAGACACCAGTTGGTTCATCCAAGTCCGATTTATTGATCGAATATGGCGGGTTAAATATAGTTCTTAATAAGCTTCATACATATTGCAAAAGTTGAGCTCAGGATTGGTTAGTTACATATCAACAACTACACCTACTTCTACATTCTTGGGCTTATTCTTCTGTTACATTCTGCAGATATTCAGGACTAATCTCACCTCCCTTTCCTCATGTTGCAGCAAGGCCATCCGGCATTCTTGCTTGTCAGCAGTCACTGAATCAGAGACTGCTGACCTCCCTCTTTCAGCTTAACCAGCGGCATTATGTCAGTATGGCCTTTCTCAGCTAACCAACTCTTAATAAAATCCTCCACAGCACTGTACGTGCTGAATTTCCTAAATAGCTCATCCTCGGAACCTAATCCACCGATCGTGAGACATTTTCTAAACAACACACAGGCAAAGCTAAGGGAAAATCCTTTAGTTTTGATCAGAAACCCAGAGACAGGACAAATAGAGGGTCCTTTCAAACTAATCACTTGGGGCAAGGGTTTTGCTTGTATTTCCACAGATCGAGGTCTGAAGTGGGTGTCGGCGCGGCACGTGAAGCCATTCCGAACGCGAGAACACGAGAACGCTGATCCAAGAAACAAAGAGACGAGTACTCAGACAGAAGTCGAGACTCAGACTGCGAAAAACGACCCGGAAGAGAAATAAAAAGAAACTAAGGATTTTGGGGTTTTCACATAAAAACAAAAGAGATCTTCTTGGTGCAAACAGAAGGGGGAGATGTGGGATCTCAGCCTCTCAGGACTGGGGTGCAGGGTGACCAAGACCACCCCTGGGGGGCTCGGGAGTCCTGGAATGTTGCCAGAAATGTCTGGTGGCTGGACTTTGATCCCACATGGGAGACAACATCAGTATGAGGATAGGAGGATTTCACCGGGGTGAATGGTGAAGGGATAAGTTAATTGGAGTGTGAGATACAGGGTTTAAGATTTCTGTACAGGGGGGTCTAGAGAAGTAAGATGGAGGAATTGGGGCGTGCCCTTCTCCTTCTTCTTCTTCTTCTTGGCCTCCATCTTCTGTGGTGATGTTGGCACTTTGGGATTGGTCCTTACCAAAAGTGCACTGGTTAATAAGGGTAGAGGGTATTGGAGAAAAATGATAAATATTGTATACGTAACTCTGAGTATAAAGACAGGTGGCCGCCCCAGGGGCTCACAGTGTGTGCCCATGGCTGACTGCTGAGCAGAACTCTGTCAGGCCAAGAGAAAATCTTTTAGATAAGCAATTAATAAACACCGAGACTGAGAAAAGATCTGAAGTCCCTTCTCATCCTTTGGAGCGCGGGCAGCCCAAGGCCACCTCGGGCCTTTCCAGACCATCTAAACAGCCGAAAATCCGACACTCGTGCTCCTGCATCTGCCCCGGGACTGATGCCAGCACTGCTGCAGCTCTGCTGGGGCTGGGGGGATCAGGGCCTGCTGGGGGCAAGGCACAGCATTCTGTTCTTAGTCTTTGGCCAGAAATTTCATCAGAACAGAGAAGCTGCCAGTTAGGGAATCCCTGGCCAGGCTTCAGCACTACCTTCCATTCCATTCCCTTCCCACTCCTGCCCCATGTTTACATGCTCCCATGCTCCCGCCCTCAGGTGGCTGGATGGGAATAACATTCCTGGGGGTGACTTCAGGGCTTGCCTGAGAAAGAAGGTGTCTTCTTCTTTTCAAATTATCAGGAGAAGAGGATCCAGCCAAGTCCAGGACTCAGTCGTCAGGATTGAAAAACTGACTCCAATTCAGCCCCTGCATCTCCTCCGTCCCTGGGCTGTACGCACCAGACTCCTCTCTTCCTGCTGGAGCACTCATCTCTCACACACACCTGGCTCCCCTAGACCCAAGGACACAAGCTCTACTCCTCTGAATTTCAGCCAGCATCACTAAACTGTTCCCTGAGCCCACAGCTAGAAGAGCTGTGAAGGAGACATCCCTGACACTGTAATAACCAAATGAAAACCACTGCTGAGAGATGGGGCTGGCAAGCTAAATTTTGGCCTTTTATTTGTTAATTGTGAGCTGTTCCTTAAGATACTTCTCATCCTCTTAGATCCATCCTCTCAATGAATCACTACTGCACCTGACAGGCAGAAAAGATAAGATATGGAGGGGGTTTTAATAGGTTGTTTTCACCTGCTTTTTAACTAGGTCCATTGGTATGTTTGTTTACTTGTGTGGCATCTAAAGACAGGTCCAGATCTCCCAACGGCACCTTGCAACCCCCAGACACTGCTCTTGCTTTAAGCAGTGTGTCTGCTCAGATGATTTCCAGAGGTCCCCTCCAGCAAAAGTTATTCTATACCTTCACCTTCTAAATGAGCCCAATTGCTTTTCACATATTCACTAAATGTCTCCTATTTCCTATAGACCTGTGCATGTCCCTATGGGCATGTGGTATATGGAGAGGCATCACAAGAGCTCAACCTTCATCAATGAAGAATGCATGATCTTTTGGCAAACATTTAACACAAAACAAACAGAAAAAACAGCAGAAACACAGGAACTTCAGAGTATTTAAAAAGAAATCTCAATGGAAGGGGCACAACCTTATTCAGAGATTTAAATCATCTGTTTGAAATTTTAAACTGTCTTTCAAAGGTTCATCATGGAACAGAAGAGGTGACTGATGCCCTCAGCTGACAAGGGTAATCAGATCAGCTTTAAGTAACAGGAACTGCACTGGCTGCCTGCAGCACAGCTCATGTTGGGCATCTCATGAGAGGACCACTGGAAAGCCACGTGCTTGTGTCCTCCCAGAGAATGGGTCTATTTGGCTGACAGTAGTGAGTAGGCATTTCAGAAGCTGCTTGTGCTCAGGAGGGTGCAAGGCAGCTACTAACATGTTCCAGCACCCTCCAGGAAATTTGGGACAGAGAAAGCCCAAAGGCCACTGAAAGTAAGAGCAGATGCCATCCATGCTGCTCCCTTCCAGCCAGGCTGCAGGGCAGCAGCTGCAATGCTCTTTCCCAACTCTGCTCTCACCCAAAGGTGTTTGCACAGGGACAGATGAGCTGCCTCACCTCTGCATGCTCAGCTGGTACCGAGCTTTCAGGTTACCGACATTGCGCACCAGCAGAGTCTGCTGGGTGCTGACCTTGACTGGACACTTGGAGAAGTCCAGCTGGGCAGGGAAGTCCAGCACAGCTCGGGCACCAATGGCCACAATTGGCACAACAATCCTTTCCCTTGCAGTGACGCAGACGAACTCGTGGGAATAATCCTGCTGGAAAAGAAACTGGCTCAGCACAGGACATTTAGTGCCATCCCCATGGCAGAAGAAAAACCATTTCTATAACCCTTCAAGGGCATCAATTTACCTATCCCACTCTAAAATGAACACTAAGTTCTACTACTATGTCACATTTTAAAGACACAAGTGCACTTTGCAAAGCCTGTCTCTGTGGCATTAAGCTCTTGTGTCACTTGGGTCATACAGAGAACTACCCTAGGTCACCATAATTTTTACTCTAAATTTTAATAATGTTAAACAGTTCCTAAGTCCCTTCTAAGGAACATGGAGCTGGGGAACACAGGACATTGCTCTTTAGGTTTCTATATTCCCACTGTCTGAGAATAGGTCAAAGTGTTCAAGCAGCAAAAGGAAGATGAGAAAACAGCTGGATGAGAAGACATGCTGCACCTCTGGCCTGGTGCAGAAACATCAGTTGGCTCACAACTCCCCTCTAACTTTGCCTGTCCAACCAAGTCAGGAGAAGAACAGTGCTAAGAGGTAGCAGGATGCTGTTGGAAAGGGCCTCTCTTTGTTTCCCTGCAAGGCTTCCTCCCTTCCATGCCATGCCCTCAACCCTTCTGTATGAACAAGCCTCCAGATCAGAACATGAACCCTCCAGATGCCAGCACTGAGATCAGACTTGCCAGGGCCTCAGCACTGCTGTTCAAACCTCCATGCAGAAGCACCTTGGGCACGGAACGGGTGCCAGCTGACAGAGCAAGCACAGGGACAGACATGAAGACAGAGCCCCAGCAGTGTCACTGCCACGGGCTCTGGGCTCACAGCTCTGCCTGTAGCTTGTACCTGCCCTACACGAGCTCCTGCAGGCAGGTGTCCAAGTCCCCTGCAGCTCAGCAACCTGCTGCTGACCAAGGGCACCCAGAGCCCAGTGTGCCTGTGCCAGGCCGGGCTCACGGGCACAGCACATCCTCTGCCCTGGCCCTGCAGCTGTGCCATGCTCACTTGTGCTCTGGGACAGCACAGCTGCAAGGCTGCACAACAGAGGGGGTGAAAAAGCACCGGCTTTGCTCCAGCCCAGGGGCAGGCAGGGAAGCTGTTGTCAGTCAGGAAGGAGGAAAGCTCTCTGACCTCTTTGTTCCTCTGGTGTTTTCCACCAGAATGAAACCCCTTCCACTGGACCTAGAGATGGCTGAACATCTGTCAACACTACTCTGTCCTTTTCATCCTGTTTCCTGTGCATCTTCCCTTGGCAATGCTCAGGGATGTGCAGGGAGGGGAAGCAGAGCCTGTCAGGCCTGGCTGCAGTGCCTGCCAGCAGTGCCAAGGTGTGACTGGCTGCTGCAGGCTGCCTGCCCACACCTGGAGCCCAGCTCGCAGCATGCAATGGGCTGGAGCCAGAGTGCAGGGAAAACAATGGCTGTGGAGATCATTGTGTGCTTTGGCTCCTCCAGCCTCACCTTGCTCTCGTCAGGGGTGAAGCGGACGCGCACAGGGACAGAGGTGCCCGGCAGCACGACACGGTACGCGTTGTTGGAGCTCATGAGCTGGAAGTAAGGTGAGCTCTCCATGGAGACCTTCACCACCTGAGGAAACTGCAGCAAAGACAGGAAATGATGACTTGGCCACTTGTGGAAACAGGACGAGAGGAGCCCTGTCCGTGCCCTGGTGACATCCCTCCTTGGCGCCTTTCCCAAAGCACTTTCAGCTGAGCAGGCACAGGCACATCATTCACAAGGCTGAACTTGAACCCCTTCTCTCTGGCTCCAGCATTTTGGCCAGGGGCAGTAGGGCAGTGCCTGCTGGGAAGGAAGGGCCAAGCAGGTCAGCACCAGCAGGATGGAGACACAGCACCTGAACCAAGTCACCTGCATATTCAACAAGGCCAAAAAACCTGCTGGCTTCTGCCTGCACACAGCCATGAAGTTGTCATGTTCCAGAGGGGGAATGTGCTACCTAAAAGCAAACCAGCCCATTGTTGTGGGGGAAGGGAGAAATTCCCTTCTAGCAGATCAGGGTTGGGTAGGGACCTTCTGGGGACAGAGTCAGGCAGGCAGAGCAGCAAGACAGGAGACCAAACACTGTGGCCTTACTGGGAATAAAAGCAAACCTGAAAAGCAAAAGAAGGAATGAACACAGCAAGACAATCCCTAAAAAAAAGCAGATGACAAAGAGAATTTAAATGGGCAGTAAAGCAGCAAGGAGGAATCATAAAACCATGAAAGCAATCAGCTTGCCAAAAGTGACAGAAACACAGACAGGCTGTGCCTATTGACTCTGGGCTTCAAAGGCATTTTCTGCCTGGAGAAACAGGACCAGCACTGACTGACAGTGTGGTTCCAGTACGCAAAGCCAATCTTGGCTCTCCAGGGCTTCCTGCTGCCTGTGCAGGCAAGCTGGGCTGCTGGGCATTCCTGCCTGCAGCCAGCAGGCCAGGTTCTGCCCTGTGGGGTTCATAGACACAGCACACATGCATTTTCTAGCACACTGATATCGTCAACCCCTGAGCACCAAAATGCTCTCCAAAAGTCTAAACCAGATGATTTGGACTCCCTCTTGTCTCCTCCCATCACCCCACTCTTGGCACAAGCCTCACTTGAGAAAATGTTTCTCTGACTGAAATTCAGAATGTAAAGAGTTGTCCTCTTTACAGTGGAACACAACTGCTGACCTTTTACAACTTTTTCCCTCTCAGCTCTCTTGAGAAACCACAAAACAATCACAATTACTTCACATGAAGGTGCAAACCTCCAGGAGCACATGGCTTTGGATGTGCTGTGCTTCTGCAAAGGGAAAGCAGAGCACCGTGTTGCTTTTGGAAAAGCTGAGCAGAGCTGGATGAAGCTGAGCAGGAGCCTCAAGTGGCACCTAAAGGCCTCCCACTGCTTCTATTCCCTCAGTCTGATTGCAGGGCTCTTGCAGAACACGGTTCCTGCAGTGCCAATGCCATTAATGAGAAGGGATTCCAGCCTAAAGTGCAGAAGGCTCAGCCCCTGAGCTTTGCCTGTGAGCTGCACAGAGGGAGCCAAAGTGGCTGAGAGAGGCAGAGATTCCTACCAGGAGCCAAGATTAACCAAGAAGATACAGGATGTGGTACAGACTCGAGGCAAAGCATGAGAGCAGGTAAGAACTGTACAGGCCTCAACATTCCGATCAATGCAGAGCTTTCCAGAGAAGGAAACTCCTTTGGCATAGATACCATCAACACATGGCCAAAATCTGGGGACAATTCCCAGCACAGGAAGACTTCCACCATCTTGCAGAACAAAGGTGCTGAGACATTTTCTTCTGCATGTGCTGCAGCAGATAACTTGCTTTGCTGTACACTGGGGGAATGACAGCACTCTCCTCTTCCAGCACAGTATTAAAGCCTCACGTCCCAGCACTTACCTTGTCCTTATTCATGAGAGACAGCGCCATCTCATAAACCTCATGAGCGACAATGTTCTCAAATACCATCTCTGGTGGGGAAACCTCAAACGAGCTCGGTTTCAGGGCACCTGTTGACGACTGGAGAGGCGAGAGAGAGGAGGGAGAGCTTCAGCTGCTGGGAGGAAGGTTCATCAAGGATCCCTTCCACTGATCCCCAGTGAAGTACAGACTCTGGGGGAGCATGTCTGCCCAGCCCACACTGGGCAAACAGTGGCTCACCCACCTCTGCTCTGAGCTGATCCACAGCTGCTGGGCCACACAGAGCAGGCTCAAGCCAAGCTGCTCTTTTGGCATGGATTTCTCCAGGTTTCTTTCTCCAGAATGCCAGGCAGCACTTTCCTAAAACACAGCCCTGTGCCCATGTGGTCACAGAGCTCTGGGGCACTGACTGAGCACTCATGGAGTAAGTAAAACCCATGAATATACAGGAGACTCTATGGGAAACAATTTTGGGATGTCCTTTACTCTGAGACAGGGAAACCCAGGCCCACACAACTGCAAATACCTTTTTTGCTCTAGAACATAGACATCAGTAAGAAGAGAACAGTACCAGAGCAGGTGTGAGAGATGAGGTGATATTTTGCTGAAGACAAAAGGTTATTAAGCAAAAGAATGGAATTTGCTGGTTCTGTGTTGTTTGTGGTTTGGATTTGTTCAGGTTGGTTTGTTGGGTGTTGCAGCGAGAGGGACGGGGATTAAGACCCGACCGAAAGGAAGGAGGATGAGAGGGGAGGGGACAGAAAAGTTGGTGCTCAGTAGAGAATGGAAGCTCCTGAGTGCCCATCCAGTGGCAAAGGGCACAGGGACCTCCCCAGCCGGGTACAAAGGGGATACAAAGATTGCCATTTTCTCAGAGGGGGTGTGTGTGTGTGCTTGGCTAATGGGGAGGATGACATGCCTGGCTCAGCTGAATCGTTACTAATAAACCATTTTCTTTTGCATCAATGATTTTGTCCCCTTTGATTGTACTTAAAAATTAGTGTGTTTCAAACAGAGGGAAAGGCAAAAATAAAAAGACAAATGACATGAATGCTGTATGAGGATAAGGTTCAGTTGTTTTCTCAGTGACTTGGGTAAAAGTAGAGTTGTTATCTCCTTTTTCCATGTGTTTTAAATGGGTGCTTTCTTGTATTTATTGCTATCTTATTTAATACCATTGTAGAGGCACATCTGGAATGATGAGGCAACAACAGCAAATGCTTCTGCAGCAGAGACATTGCTTGGAGAAAACTCTGCCCTGCTTTGTCTGCCTTCTCCAGCCACACTGCTGTCACTGCAGAGACACAAGCAGTGGGGGCCTGGAATGTGGCGGTGCGCGGTGGCAGCGCTCGATGTTGCCAGACCCTTGCCCCCAGCGCCAGGCTGCTCCTCCACAACGGGAAAAAGCCAGGGGCTCAACAGCTGGTGGTCAGCGCATAGTACAAGTGGGAACCAGCGAGCTGCAGGTCCTGGGCAGTAAGATGTAGCTTCTGGTTCTTAGGGACACACAAGGAGCAGCATTAATTTCCTGGTGTCATGGTTGATCACCTAATCAGCAGCCAGGAATTAGTGCTCCGGAAGATTGACATGATCACATCCTGTATTTCTCTTTGGCATTCTCTTTCATGTGAAATACAAAGCTGTGTTTCGTGTCAGGTACAAACAGGCGATGTGTGTAGTTGTGAATGCGAAATGTGTGGACCCCGACAATGGGAGAGCTGTGAATTCTAATAATTACTGAGGAGACTAAAGCATGGAAAAAGGCCTTTGAACCTATCTTTTGTTTGCAAATTAACCCTAGATGATTTAGGAGCATTGGAATTAAAGTGTTAAAGATGTTGCTTTTTGCCTGCATTTAATCCATAAAAAGCTCTGCAATAACAACCTTTTGAAGTATAATTTTAGAATATTACTTGCATCCTTGAAACTATAGCTTTGGAATATATATAAAGGAAATATGCTTATCTCATGCCTTATTGAAGCAGAGAAAAACAGCTTGAGAAAGGAAGATGAACATCACCTCAAGGGTTTATGGTTTCGACCAAAGGGAAGCTGGACATCACTGTTATGAGATTTAGAGTCTCTGCAATTAAAAGGTGGACACACATCTGGGGAGCTGGACCCCACCAGATGGGATTCGTCTTTCTTCTTTCGGAAACTGGACCGTCACCATCTGGGGATAATCCTTCGAGATACATCCTGAGAAATTAAAATCACAATAGTGTATAGAATTGTGATGTAATAATTTGGAATAAAAATTGCTAATGAGTAAAAATTTGAAACTGTTGAAAAAAAAAAGCTGATGAGTACCCCTATAAATACCTGTAACCATCAATTATCAGTGTGCAGTTGGAGGGAAAACTTCCCCCACTGTACCCAGCGCTGTACTGCTCATACCTTACCATATTAAATAATAAATTGATTGCTGCTTGAATATTGGCCTAGACAAGCTTCTTATTCATAACATTCAGAACACAGATGTGCTAAAAGGAAAAAAAATAACCTACAATATTTATCAACCTCTATCTTCAAATGAAATGCAAGACTGATTTTCAGTTATATCCCCAGCATTGTAATAAAAAACCACTAGAACCATAACTGTTGCAAGTTTCCTTGCAGTAAATTTGAGATTTTAATATTCTTTCCAAGTTTATCTGTAATATATAGCTTTATATATTCTAAAGAACTTAGGTTTGTAAATTACTGCATACACCTTCATGCTACTGAGCAATAGCACAGACTGATTGTGTCTTCAGCAGAACTGGTTTGTCTTAGTATAAAGACTTAGAAATGAAAAACTTTCTGAGTTAACCAGAATTAAGTAAGTACTTTTGAAAACAAAGGCAGGAAAAAAGACCAACCCTATTAATTTATGATGTTTCTAAGTCAACTACTCTGTGCAGCCTAAGGAAGCTGTCATGGAATAAGGGAAGAGAGATCTTACAGCCATGTTATCCAGAAGTGTGTGGAAAACCTTCCCACAGAGTGCCTGCACGGCTGCTTTAAGGACTTGGTGACAGAAGAGCAACATAGGATTGAGCTAAGACAGACAAATATCCAATTAAAGTCAAATTACAAGTTATTTTATTTTCAGATGGGGCCGCAGATTGTATGCTGCTCACCAATGCTGGAGGTTCAGAATGTCCTGCAGCAAGGCTGAGCCATGAGACTTGTGGAGTAGAATTATGAATTATGAAACAGTGAAGCACAAACATTTCTAATGCACCTATATTGCATTACCAACTCAATTTAAATCTCTGAAGTAGTCATTAGTGTCAAGAGCATATCCAACCACAAATTTACCTGGAGTTTCAAAGCCTGGCTCAGTAAGAAAATACAGTTCTTTTCATACTTCAGTGGTGTAAGTAGCTTTTAAATGCACAGTTGGGATTCAACACATACTTGAGCTGAGAGGAATAGGCATCATCTCCTTCAGGGTGCTTTCTTAAGAATCTGAGCTGTAAATTGATGACAGAGGTTAGAATCTAAACCATTCCCATGTCTGTAATGTAATTAAGGAGTTAAGAGAATGATTTTTATTAACATAATAATTGTTTAAAACCTAGTGATGAGTTAGTCCTGGGAGAGGAGACACGGAGTGAGATTTTACTTGAGTGAAAGTAGATGAACTGTGATTCAGCAGGACTTTTCAGTTTGGAAACAAGTTTAATAATGTGGAGTCAAAACAAATGTCCTCTAGGGTCAAAGCAAAGCAAAACACCGTTAAGGTTTGATCTGGTTTTGCTATCTAAATAGTTAAATTTGTATATCGAAGAGCTAAACCTGCACTCAGGCCAACCAGGGGAAAAGAACAAGGTGGTCATGAGGTCTCAGGATACCTGGTCATTAGCTTTTTATGTAGTTTCTCTCCATTTCTCTTGGCCTTCATGAAACTTGTGGGCCAGTTGTCAGATGTGCTGCCTGAAGTGAAATTGCAGGACTATTTTGGAAAATATAGGAAAAGAAACCCCGAGAAAAACATGATACTTACAGTCTGGTCTGTTACCTGGACTCTGACATGTCCTTTGAAGGAGCAGGCTGTAAGGCAGAGCAGAGAAGGTTGGTTTTTAAAATGCCTTGCTCTAAGCTCTAGACTCCCATTCTGCCACACCTTCTCATAAGCATCTCAAATGGTGCACTTAAATTAAAACAGTGAGATTATTGCACAGAAAGAAGTGGTGTTCAGCCTTGTAGTGCAGGGAGAGGCAAAGGCTCTGGTCTTTATGTCTGAGTGGCTCTGGTCTGACTGGCTTTATGTCTGAGTGGCTCAACTTTGTATTCAGCTCCCTTCAGTCCTGTGTCTCAGCTCTTTGCCCTTCCATGCAGCAATGGACATAAAACAGCACAGAGGGGAAAGCATGTCCAAGTGGCTGGTAATGATTTGAGTGGGGAGGGAGGGAGAAAAGGAAAATCTCTTCTGCAAAATTACATCTATTCTTGCTTTGCCTGAGCACTTCAGAAGAAACTGAGAACCTCGTGGACAGTCACTAGAAGGACTGTCTGAAGAACTGATGCTTAAAGCAACTGTAATTGTAAAGCATTGTGGTTACCTGACACACACAGGGATATTCCACAAAATTTCTTTAGAGATCTACTAAAAGCAGATCTAGAATGCTACTTGAAGTCATCTTCCCAGTGCTGACAGACTCTTAGATTCTGGAAACCTCTGTGGTTGAGGGTATTAAGAAATCTTCAGAGTGTTGTCATTCTAGTATTGAGGCAACTGAGGTGGTGTTAGAAAACCTATGGAAAGAGATGAATTTCCTTCAAACATCAAGTAAGAAACAGGGAATGCATCAGACTTTATGGACTACATGGAAAGAGCCATAAAATCTTTTTTTTTAATAATTCGAGCAGTGAAGATGGTAGTGCACAGGTAAATTTCCCAGTTTAACACTTAATTTTTCAGCAGCTGGATAAGGATTACTTCCTGCATTTGCTTCCTCCCACTCCAAACTTCAAGCAAAACAAGCACCTGTCAGCATACACTGACTATTCACCCAAATGTTTTGAGTATGTTAGTTAGGGGCTTTATCCTTACACCTTACAAGAATATACCTTTTACCATCCTTGGTTTCGTGTCTTTTATTTGTGAAAGCAGAGCTTTCATTGTTCTACCAGTCTCAATAATGTCCTGAAAGAGATAAAAAAATAAATTATCCTTCAAGTTTGAAAGGAAATCCAGACTGCCAGTGGATAAAATTAGAGCATACCAACCTGGCAGCACAGTAACATCCTTAATTATTATATGTAATATGTATTATTTTGAAAAGAAGGGAGAAAAAAAAATCTGTGTCATTCCACACCTCCTTCAGTCATTACCTACCTCTACTACTAAAGCATTCTGAAGGAAAGGAAAGGAAAAGGAAAATACTTAAATGGCAATTTGCAGCAAATTACACAAGCAAGAAAAACACACTAAAACCCTCGGTTAAAGGAAATTGCAGATTTACACAGGAGATTGTTGCTTGAACTACTGACTTTGGTGCTTTCTGAAGAGTCTTTCTGTAAATATTTATGAATGCTTAAAATATGGTGATAAAGGCACCTATGTCAGGTCCACATATTTCTCTATGTATAGCACTAGTATTCTAGAGCCACACTGAATAAGTCAGTTTAATATGGTTCATTTCGGGATAAAATGGGGAATAGGATCTTTGGGAGCAGTCATCACTGATCACTTCAAGTTTCCATTGAGATCAGTGGGAATTATTCACTGTTTCAAAGCCCAGCAATTTAAATCAGTGTTAAGTGGGTGAAGTATCAAAATCTTAATAAAGATGGATTTCCTGGAAAATACACAAGAACAGCTGTTTCCCTTTAAAAGCTGAAGATGCTAATTCATGCCTTCCCATTTAGTGCAGACAGGTCCTCTCCAAAAAAACCTGATTTTTTTCTTTTTCAGAAGAATCATTCCAGAACGAGAAAGAAGAGACGGAAGCCATGTGAAGCATGGCCAAAAGGGTTATCCTGTATTTAGCTGAAAGGTGTGCTGCTCTTGCTTTTTGCAAGAGGAGGGAGTTTGAGCCCTGCCCCTGGCTTTGTCATGCTGTTATTCCAGTGAATGTATAATATCCACCCTTTGGGGCAGATCTGTCAATCAGTTCCTACAGCCATACAACCCTGAGCATTTCATGCATGCAAATATTAAAATTATAGGTTTGAATGTCCAGCAATTAAAAATTAATTCAACTTCTTTTTCTATCTCATAGAAAATCCGGGGTTACAATAAACAAGAGCACTTCATACAATACAGATGCCTCCATTCTCTGCACACCTGTAACTCAGTCTGATCTACAATACTGATAAAAGCTGCAGGTTGTAGTTTCACACAAATCCAATGTTTTTTCCTGGGTTTTTTGCTCACATGGAAATTATCTTAAGGATTTACTTTGGCTTTCTCCTTAAACTCTGGAAAGGTGTGATTAGTTTTATACTATTTTGGTAAATAGACCAACCTCATTGTGTTGTTTTTCAATTGAGTTTATTCTGTGTAAAATTTCTTTTGCTTTCTTCCGGTAGTCTTGCAGACATCTATTTCTGACTTGCACATCCAATTCTTCTGCATTGTTCACATTCAATGAGTTATCATATAATTTCAGAGACAACTGTTCAGCTTTATAAAATATAAAACAAGATTAATATTTAAAATTTTATCAAGTAACATTTTGAATGTATTTATTATATTTAGTACGCTGAGGGACAGCCCCAATAATTTAATGCAAAATAACAGTTTTTATAAAACTTAAATTTATACATAAATGTTAACACACTTGAAATATACACTGCAGTTACAAGAGATGAACTTGCAATTGTAGCTCCTATAAACAGTTTTCACAATGATGCTGTGAAAAAAAAAAAAAAAGCTTTTTCATTGAATTAACTCTGGCTTCTTCACCAGTATGAGTCTCTGCTTTTTTAAAAAACAACTCCATATTAATGGACACTACAAATCTCCACACCTCCTCAATCTTACACAAACCTCTCAGTTGTGCTTGCAGCACAGAAATGTAGATATCTGTTTGTTTTTTCCTAATTAGCATTTGCACACCCTCCGCACTCTAGAGATTACAGGACAAGGTCTCCCTGTTTCATGGGAGGGATTGTACACATAAGTAATAAAAAAACTGAGAGGGGGGACCTAAAAATACATCCTATTTTAGAAAAAAAAAAGATCAAGATTTCTTAATATTAGAAATTAATGTAGACACAGTGATTTTGGGCTTGATTATCTCATGGTTTATTCTCTCCCTCTAGTGGTACATCTCCAGGAAGAGAGTATCCACTAGGTGTTAAATGACAATGTTTGTATTTTCCACACAATTTATAGATGGGAAAGCTTTAAGAACTGGCCCTACATGGAGAGGTTTCACAAATGCATTTTTGCAACACTGTTGGAATTTTTACTTCTCTTTTTTCTGCCTAAGTCAGTTCTTGAGGACAAAAAAGCAACTTTCTGTGCAGAAAACAAACATCTTTTGGAGTACACAGAATTACAAAGCTGCTGCAGTTAAAATCACTTGGGGAATCAGCAGAACACAGAGATGGAAATAATCACTCTCATTTTTAAAGCAGTAACAGCAAGCTTACTCATTTGTTTGCAGTTCTGCAGCACAAAAGTAGCAGCTTTGATGAGTTCCTCGTCCTGAGATTCTGTCAATACCTGAATCATAAGTGGCAGACCATTGTTCTGAAGCAGCTCACACTGGTTCTCTTCTACAACAGGACATGGTAAAGGAAAGCTTTGGTTTCAGCCCCACACACCTTAACCTTACAATAATTTTAGGGGCCAATACTGGCAGCTCTCTGCAAGTTTCTGTAGACAGAGAGATTTGCATCCCAGACCTGAGCCTGCTGCAGGGACAGCAGGAGTTAACATCCCACAGGATGATTTGACCAGAACTCAGATTGCTGTAAGAAAACTGAAGGATGACTGAGACAAATTATACCATGGAGTTCCAAGCTCATTTAATTGTGGCCTAAAACATTTGAATAATGACTCCTGTATTTCTTCTCTTCCATTACCTGCTCTTGGAGTAGATATGTGACATTTCTGTGAGGCCTGAGATGAGGAAATATCAAAATCTCAAGGTTTATAATGAGCAAAATCAAATTAGTAGTTTAATCCTGGTCTAGCCAATCTGTTCCTCCTCATTTATTATATAATTAGCTGAATTTTTATTGTGATCTCATTCGCATATGTATTCATGTAATTGATAACTTGCTAAACATAGTTCTTTCTTCTTTAAACTCAATTTAAAAAAGAAATAAAAAAATTTAACATTTTTGACAGTGTTGACATTTCAAGAAAAACCTTTTTTCTGTTGAAACAATTGTTCAATAATTTTTAAATAATTTTTCGATTCAAAAGACATTTTCCATTAAGTCTTGTTTCACTAATTCTTAATGAAAAAATGTCTGTTAAAACAAATTTATGACCGATTGAGCTAATTATTGAACATGTCATTGGCACTCAGAGGATGAAAATCAACTAGGATTTTTGAACATAAGGCCTTCATCTTGTTTATCTAAACATACATGAGAAAAAAAAGAAGTACAAATGAATTTCCCTTTCTCTTTGCTTGCACTACCACAAAACACCAACTGAAGTGCTGTATTTGTACTAGATATGCTTGGACAAGCCCTGAGGAACATGACAAAAACATTTCAGGGCTACCTGCTGCTTCTGTGTCTTGAAACCAATGCACTTCCATGGCTTTTACAAATAGCACTGGCCTTGTAAGCAGTGGACAGAAGCTGTATGTGCCAAGGACCATGAAAAAGAGAGCTCAAGAGAACTCATTTGCTGTGTCTGCATTGTAGTAGCTTCCAGCTCTGGATTAATTATTCCCTGTGACACCTAAGCCCAGCTCTGAATTCTTGCATATTTAGTCTACTTTTTTAAAGCTACTAAAGACACTTGCTGCTTACAAGCTTTAAAATTTAACAATGGAATAATATAGAAAACTTTTTGTCCAAATACTGACATTGTATTATTTAATAGAACTCTCTCTCGTGCCCCAGCCTTGATGAAGTGACACCACTGGGGGAGTCAGGGGATGAGAATTTAGGAGAAGCTGACAGGGAAAAAAAAGGCAAATCTTACCACAAACTTCAGTGCAGTGTCCAATTGTTAGAATAATACTGATTTTTTCTCCTGTGCTCAGTGTCTCATTGGACAGCAGCTTCAGCAGCTCTGACACAGTGTGATACTTTGCCAAGACAACACCCATGGCAGCTGTTTGTTAAAATAATTGGAAGGAAAATAAACGAGATCATGAGTGTACAGGAATTGAACTCTACAAGCCCCTCAAAGCCTTGGGCCTGCTCAGCCCTGCCCTGCTCCACCTGGAACAGCTCACATTGCCCCATGCCTCCTGTGCTGCTCCCAAATGCAGCCCTGCCCGTCCTCCCAGCCTGTGCTCCATGGAGGTGAGGCAGAAGATCTGATGGATGAGGGCTTTGCACTGTGCAGCTTTTGCAGATCCCTGCTGAGTTTCTCCTTTATCAGCTCCAGCATGGAGCCAGAGAGAGTTGAATAAAACAACAGAGTATCTGCCATAAAAGAGCAGGGGGCAAGCCCTTCCTGGCACTGGCAACACCCCTGCTGGTCCATCCACGCTGAGGCCTGGTGCTGTCACACCCAACTGATCTGAAACTACCCTCACAACTAGTGCAGGATGATGCTTTTAAACTTTTGGGAACTTCCATTTGAAGCTCTTATGGCAGAAGTGGGAGATGCACCAACCATGGCCACAGCACAGGTTGATCAGCATCACAGGTTTCTGCAAACCTTCTGTGGAAAACACAAAACCTCATCAGCAGAGCAGTACCCAGCCAGCAAACCAGAGCAGAGTGTGCTGTGCAGAAACACCATATTGGTTCAGCTCCACCTCTGAATGACTAAAGCTTCCTTAAGCTACACAATTTATTATTCAGGCACAGGCCTAACTCCAGGATCCACGACTGGTCAAACCCAGGCCCAGAGCTCAGCTTTACTTACCCAGCACAGGCTGTAGCATCTTATTTTTAATTTTTAATTTTCAGTTGAGTTTAAATTTCACTGTATTTATTTTAGCAACAATGGGACAGTAATCCACCTCAGATGAACTGAATCACTCCCCACTTACACCTCTGAGTTTTAAAAAACACAGCAACATCCACTGGGATGTGTATAACTTAACTGCCTTTAAGCATTCATTTCTGCAACTTTACCACCAGCACAAGACTTTAAAAATTGCATTTTAAAATTACTATAGATAACAAATGTCTTTCCACTCACAGTTATTAGCAATACAGGCATCCAGAGTCTTTGTTACTACCACGGCAAGTTTCATGCTGGAGTGACTCAAACAAGAATCATGCATAAGCTCAAGGAGAACTCTGGCTAATGT
Source organism: Melozone crissalis (assembly GCF_028551555.1). NCBI lineage: Eukaryota > Metazoa > Chordata > Aves > Passeriformes > Passerellidae > Melozone > Melozone crissalis. The sequence continues at coordinate 20,067,432 of NW_026535785.1, read as the reverse complement.
ATCCAATCCTCCAATAGAAGCAAAATACTTCTGCACATATGCTTGGTGGAAAAAACAAAAAATGTGATTTAAGCGACAGAGTTTGCAAATTATTTTAGCATTTCACTGAGTAAGTCCATTAGAGTTTTTCTGTGCACATGTTAGTCATTACATTTCTTGTACAACAGAAGCTGGATATATATTAATCTCAAGAAATGCAGCGACTGCATATAAAACAGTTACAGGAAAACATGACCCTAGTATGTGCACACAAATGGCAGACATCATGCCTGAGTTCTACCAATCAGTCATGTAAAAAGGACTTTAATTTAGACACACTTTTAATCAGAACAGCTCCAAACAGCTTTACTGAGCCTAGGAAATGTCACCAGACTGTGGCTATCTGTGGACATGAGCACAGCATAGTGTAAGTAAAGATGTGGAATACAGTGGTCAAAGTCGGAAGAACAGCAAATGATTTTGTTAGAGATAGAGAGAAATTGAAAAGAAAGAAAAAACCATTTAGCTCTCTAATTAAACTTCCTTTTATCAAATGCAAAACTGTGTAAAGCTTGAGCTGCACTTACAGTTATTTGCAACTGTGAGACCAAGAAATGAACAAATGGGACGAACTATCTCAGGCTCTGTGCAAGTCTCCAGCCACTCTTTGGCATGGGGGAAAACTGAACAGCAAATGTTTTGATTATCTTCTGCAAAAGTAAAAACAAATTACCCCAAATCAAAACACAATCATTGAAATCAACTTCAGCTGAACAGTAAAAATGAAACCACAGTGTTACCGATTTGGAGAATATCTCTGAACTTCCTCCACAATTTTCAGAGCAACACGTACCGTTCTGGGGGTTGTTGACACAGGCACAGAGAGTGCTGCACACTGAGCACCAGAGCTGATAGCAGGGATCAGAGTTTTCATCTGACACATTCTTCTCAGACGTGGAGAGAGTTGTTCTGTTCAAGACAATGCAAGCAAGTCCCAAATAGTCAAGGAAACACAGCTGCTAACCAGTCCATTATCTGTCTGTTTGAATTGCAACCCTGTTTACCTGAACAACTGCAGCAGCAGGCTGATGCAGCCTGTGTCTCTGACACAGGTTTGCCCATTTTCTAAAAGAGAACACACACAGGACTCCAGAGACAAATGCAATTGCAGACAAAATCTTAACAGCAAGTTTAATTTACATGCATACATTCCCTTTCCCAAGCACATATCCTCCCCAGAAGGAAATACAAAATCATGTCAACATGTTGGTAAATAACCTTTCTATTCCTTCCATTCTAGTCTCTCTTTCTAGACACTCTCAGAAACTATGGGTTTCCATTTGCAAACTGTATTTTTAGAACTAAACCACGTTCTGCTGTTTAAGAAAATCCCAGTGAACAATGACATACTTTGACAATTCAGGTTTAGTTACATGCAAACATTCATCTTTATAAATTAACTTCACCAAAACATTGCTTATTGACTGTGCCAAATTTTGGACTGCAGATCGGCAAATAGAAAAGGAGTGTTGTTGTAACACAGAGGAAAAAACCCCATTTTTTTACTTACTATTATTTGACACCAGAGCTAAGATGACATAAACAGACATTCTTTTCAAGTTCACACCAGAATCCTTTTTAATTAAAAATAAAATGAGGTCTTCAAACAGTGCAGAAGTACACAAAGTCTGTTGACAATACACTGGAATCAGAAAGTGAAAACCATTAAGTGCTAAAGTAAGCCACTCATCATCCTAAATTATTAAGTCTCAGTTGTGGCCAGTACTTGGGGAGCAGAGACAGGGCAGGACTATGAAGTGCCTGAGGGCTTCCCCCTGGCAGTGAGTTCTACACCAAGCTTTGGAACAATCCAGGAGCCACTGAACACATGCTGCTGAGGGAGAGGGGAGTGCAGGTGTCTGGAAACTCAAAGACACTCTGTGTGCACAGGGGAGCAAGGCATTGATCAAATCCAGGCATGGACAGGGCAACTGGGGCACCCTCACTGCCCCTGCTCCAGCTGACAAGCTTCTAGTCTCATTTTGTGAGACCAAAAGAAAATGGAGACAAAGCAGGAGCACAAGTAATGACAGGGAGCCATAGCACACTCAGAAATACAAACAAGATTATTTTTATTACCATTACTCTCTATAATAATCCCCAGTGTAAATAAAGCTGCTTCCTTTACGATGCAATGAGCACTGGACTTGGCAAGGTCATTTATAAACATCAAACCACCAATTTCTCGCAAGTATTCGCTCGCTTCACCTACAAGAGGAAAAAAGAGCAGACACTTTTGCTTTTGTTTCTCTGCAAAATGAAAGGCTTCTAAGATTCTCCAACACCTCAAGCCTTATGTCCTCTAGACATTTTTACAGTGCCCACCAGTTCTTGGCATATTTGGTGATCATAAATGACTGGTTCTAAGGAAAAGCCTTTCTTACTGTTTTGCTGGCAAATGGAATAGATAGTGATCAAAGCCTCCTTCTGAGACAGAGGGCAGTCCATCTGATATTTCAGGCATTCAAGCAGTAAGTTCAAATCTGTTTTCATATCTAGGAGCAAACACAAAAAACTTCATTAAAATTGTTATCTTTTCTAGATATTAATCTAATCAGTATTAGAATAAACCTGTCCAAAATGTAGTATGTACATGCATTTTAAAAAAGGGGGGAAAAGTGAGCCAAAATGGAGCCACACCACTTCTATTCAGCCACAAACAGCAAACCTAGAAATATTTCTGTCCATAGTTTGTTATCTGAGCGTGATTTCCTTTGCAGAGTAACAGCCTCCTTGTAATATTTCTGGCCTTTAATTACTAGTAATTCTTAGTAAGTCTGATGTAAACTACTAAATTCACAACTGCAAGGTGCGTTAAGTGTAAATAATACAGAGCCATTAAAGTATTCAGAGGGCAAATAAAACTCAGAGTGCAGTTGAAAATCTCTGGAGCAGTAAGGAAAGAGCCCAAGAGCACAAGGCTGCTGGGTGGTACTGAGTTACAGGAGACAGAAACCATGCAGCACTGCAGCACAGCCCTCAGCCAGGTGCTTGGAGATGTAACACAAAATATTCTCTGCCTCCTACATACAACCCTGGGTGGGTAAAACAGACTTGGAAAATCTGCTTCTTAGTCTTTGGGCTATCATTAAAAGACTGACTTGATCATTATTTCTAACAGTGACAGAAGGTATTGTTTACTGAAAACAAGGTTTGAAGGTTCTTAAAGAAGTTAAAATACAATAAAAATGTGGATAAATATTAGAAAATTAAAAAAAAAAGTGACTTTGTGGTGGTGTGTTTTACTCTGTGTGTAGGTTTGGCATTGGATGTACCCTTTGCATATCCAATACAGTATCCAAAATTTGGCAACTAGGAAAAAGCACATTTTCCCAACTGCTCACCACCCCCCAACAGGCCTATCACTAAAGTCTGCTAAAACTTTGTAAAACTGATGCAGATTATAATGATAAATTATATTAGATATCTTACCACACTGACTTATCTGCACCTTTTGAGTGTTCATTTTTGTTTTATCTCTGTTCTTGTTCTACAACAGCAAGGAAAAAGTGTTTTCAGTTCTGTTCAGATTAGCAGTGTTGATAATATACGCAGTATAAATTACATCATTTTTCTAAAATGCACTTTTCCCAATTTTCTGCTTTTACTCTGTCATCTCTCACACACAGTTTAATGTATTCCTGTATGGCAAAGTTTTCCTTTGGAAATACAGTATTTTATAATAGCCCTGCATTTGTAACTACCAGGTTTTCATCTTTTGAGAGTGGACAAAGGCTCAAAGCAGAATCATTGTCATCTTAACGAAGACAGCCAGCCCTGCTTTCTCTTGGGAGTTACTGATTGCCCCCATTCCTTTGCTGCTTCCCTTAGAGAGCGAGAATTGAGAGACTTCATCTCCCTGCAGCCTTTCAGAAGTGATAACAGACATGCATTTCATTTTCCTACAAATCCAACCCATCCACAACAAGGAAAAGCTTGCCAGCCTTCTCACCTCTTTTTGTCCTACTGCCACCACCCCGCCAGCCTAAGAAAAAACAAAACCCACCCAAACAAAAGGAAGGCTGCAAAAATGAGTTCACTCTGGAGCTAACTGCTTTTCAGAAGAGTTTCATTTAATACATGTTTATACAATTATACAATGTAGGAAGCACAAGGGGTTTAAAACTGTATGTATACAAGGACACATCTTGACTTTTTCCTGGATCTTTTGCAACCTACAGAAGGTACACAAAATAGTGCTTATAAGCCAGCCTACATTAATTAGATGCAAACAGCTCACCTCAGTTGTTGCATCACAGAGCAAGGTGCAAAGACAAGCAACTAGATTTATCTCAACAAACAGCTGGCAAGTGTTGCATATGAAACTTCTCCATCAGTTATGGCAAACAACCCAGTAACATTGCTTCAAACCTCAGAAACCACTCCTGGAGAAGCGCAGATCTGTCAGTGCGTGTGCTCAGCACCACTAGAGCACATGGCTGGCATGGCCAGCAGAGCAGCCAGCCTGGGCAGGACTTATCCTTCGAAACCAGGGACCAAACCCAGAGGGGACAAGTGCGCCTTGCTGGCCTCCTGTGGAAACCAAAGCCCAGAGCAGCAGCTGAGGCCGTGAGGACGCTGCGCTGTGGAACAGGACTTGGGGCTGTCCTGGCCTATTTCAGCTCCCTCCTCCCTCAAATGAGCCCTGCGTGATTTACAGCTCATTATCAGAGCTCCACTCTGAAGCCTTAGCAAGCACTCCAGATCAGCCCAAATATAAAAGGGAAAGAACATAAGAAAGAGGGGAGGGGGATGAAAGGCAACAGTCTACTGATGAAACAGCAGCTGCATTCTTCTGTGGGAAGGTTAGGGAGTCTCGAGGGGGGAAATGGGGCACGGCTCGAGTACCTGTGGTCCAGTGGCGCGGGTGGCTCCGGACAAGCCCCGAGGCGAGGCGGGCGCCCGCTGCCGAGCGCGGCCCGGCTGAGGATGGGATCTGCGGGCTGAGGGGTGGGATCGCTGGACTGAGGGATGGGATGGGGTGGGATCGTCGGGCTGAAGGACAGCGGAGGCCCCGCCGGCCTGAGGGCTGGGATCCCGCGGAGCTGAGCGGTGCGATTGTCCGGCTGAAGGACAGCGGAGGCCCCGCCGGCCCGAGGGCTGGGATCTCGCGGAGCTGAGCGGTGCGATTGTCCGGCTGAAGGACAGCGGAGGCCCCGCCGGCCTGAGGGCTGGGATCCCGCGGAGCTGAGCGGTGCGATTGTCCGGCTGAAGGACAGCGGAGGCCCCGCCGGCCCGAGGGCTGGGATCTCGCGGAGCTGAGGGCAGAGCGCGGCCCGGCCCCTCAGGAGCCGCCGCAGCCGCAGCGCCGCCCGAGCCCCTCAGGCGCGGCCGGCCCTGGACTCGGGACAGCCCTGAGCCTTCCCCTCAGGCGGGCGGGAAGCGCTTGGAGTTGTAGAACCGGCAGGGGTGAAAGAGATCTTTAAAACCGTCAGTTCAACGTCAGCCCAGCACTGACACTGCAAACGCTAAACCACTAAACCATTTCCCAGGGTCAGATCCAGAGGCCTCTTTAACAGCTCCAGGGATGGCAACTCCACCCCCTCTCTGGCCAACCTGTTCCCAGGCCTGAACACCTGAACAGTGAAATTTTTTTTTCTAAAATCTAACCTGAATTTCCTCTCAATGTGAGGCTACTTCCTCTGGTTCTTAGTGCATAGCTAATATCTGAGTTTATTAGAAATGCATTCTTTTATACACCATTCTGATAGAGGTGGACCTGATTGGTCTTTTAATCAACAGCTTGTCACACCATCTGCTAATTAAGAAGACACCCTTTGGTAAACATCTTATGAAAAAAACAACTCTTCAAAGCACCAGCTGTAATTGCCTGCAATAATTTCTGAGATGGAAGTCATTAGTTTCAGCTCTACCTTCCCAGATTAGGTAACCCAAGTAATATTTCATTGGGAGAAATTCCTATGTCCTTTCTTGGAGCAGTTCTGATCCGTAATAATGCTAATTTGGTTTCAATCATTAATTTGGTAATATGGTTCTTAAGGACAGCATTCATTCTCTCCACACATCCAGAGCTTTGAGGGTGCCACGGGGTATGGAATTTCCAATTTATGTCTAATACCACACATAGAACGTAAAATTTTTGAAGTCAAGTGTGTTCCCTTACTTGAATCCATTCTTTCAGTTATTCCATATCTAGGAATGATTTGTTCTAATAGCATCTTAGCCACTTTGGAGGTAGTTGCAGTTGAGATAGCAAAGGCTCCCAGTGGGTGCGGTGATCAACTGTTCCAAGAAGATATTTCCATCTCTGTATTTTGGGGAACTCAGTCTAATGTATTTGCATATTTTGAAAGGGTCTAAGGGCTAGGGCTCTTCCCTCACTAGGGTGTTTTCTCATCACTTATTTATCTTTGAACAACTTCATTGTCCAGTCACTATTTGGCTACTGCAGAGACTCCCTCACAGCAATAAGCTCTTCAGAATTGATCATACAGTGCTTGAGCTCTCCAGTGCATTCCTTGGTGTAGCTTAATTAGAATTACTGTAGCAATTGCTTTATTCATTATTTGCCTCCCTTTCCTGCCAGCTGTGACTGGAACTACAGCAAAGGGAAAGTGCCTGCAGCCGAAGGAAGGCTGTGGTTGGGTATCTGCTTCTGTTTGTTGTTGCTGCCAGCGTTGTTGTTTGTTTGCCTTGTTGTACATACTGGCAAAGAACTTCTCCCATATCTTTGCCTGAAAGCCCCTTAATTTCAAAGTTATAATAATTTGGAGAGGAGGAGGTCACATTTTCCATTCCAGAGAGGTCCCGCAGACACCTGTCTTTCCAACCAAGACAAGCTGACGGTTAATCATGTATTAACAATTGTTTATTAACAATTAATTGTCGAAAATGAATTATTATCAATCTAATAAACAGTTATGTAGGTGATGAAAGGTTGGCTAGAGGTCTTCACTGGAGCTCGGAAGGGTAGCTGCAGAGGTCTCTGGTGGAGGGTGGGAGACCAGCAGCAGCAGAAGGCACGATGTTGCTGCCTCCTGCAGGAGCTCCAGCTGACACAAATGCTGGCCCTCAGGTGCTGGTTTCCAGGGCACCTGATCCTTGGCTCCCTGGCCTTTCTCCGTCTGCCCTACCAAGAATCTTCTGCTCCAAGGCTCTGCCTTTCACAGTCACCTGCCTCATCTTCTCAGTTGGATTCAGGTTAGAAATTCTAGCAGGAAGGGGACTGGTATTAGCCAGACAAACATTCCCAGCCAGTTGCTCTGCAACTCGCACAGCAAGTTGCACAGTGTTGCATCCTCTGTCTGTGCAAGCAGCATGCAGCAAATTAAACAAGCTGCATGGAGGCTGCAGAGGTGCAAGGGCAGGACCATGACCTGTTAAGTGCCTGGGGACCAACTACAGCACACAGGGTTCCAGGCAGAGAAGCAGGCCTTGCTTGTCCCCAAAGGAAGCAGAGCTAGGGACTTGCTGGTTCCTGGATCTCCCAGATTTTGCAACCTTCCAGCAGTGTGATGTTCCATACAGTGTCTTTTCCCAGTGTCTCCCTCCCAAGGCCAGATGATGATCTTTCTGTGCTCCTGTGGGTGTTTGTGCCGCCTCTCTGGGGCTGCCTGACTCCATGCCCACCTCCCCATCCCAGTCAGAGGGACTGAAAGCAGGGTGTTGGGGGATGAACCAGGCTGTGCTTGGTGGTGCCCAGCATTAGGACAAGAGGCAATGGGCAGAACCTGAACAGGGAATCCCACCTGAACCTGAGGAAGAACTTCTTTCCTGTGCAGGTGCCAGGTTGCCCAGAGAGGGTGTGGAGTGTCCCTCACTGGAATTATTGCAGAGCCCTCTGGACACAACCCTGTGCCATGTGGGACCAGATGACCTACTGGGGTCCTTTCCACCCTGTGATCACCCAGTGATAGCCATCAGAAACATGAGTTGGCAAGGGCTGGATGTTTCTCACCTGCACAGCAGGGTGGTCTGGAACATCCCCGCGCACTTTGGGGAGAACTGCACTTGAAAGGCCTGCTTCTGGCCAGGAGTGATGATGCCGTGGTAGGGCTTGATGGAGAACAGTGGCAGGTCATAGATGGCGTCTGGGAAGATTTCCAGGGCGGAACCAACGCGCTTTGAGTTGCGCAGCTTCTTGGGATGGTCCTGCTCTTCAAACTGCTGCCTCTTGGAATCCTGCAGGTGCTTGGCCAGCCGCTGCAGCAGCTGCAGCTCAAAAGCCTGAGTTTCATGGTCCTGCTGCCACCCAAAACGATGCAGCAGGTTTCTGCAACGCCTTAAAGTTTCAGAGGAGAGGAAATTACCTGCAGAGAGGAGGAGGACACCTTTCAAAGACAAAATCCTGTGCTCCCAGCAGCTCTGCCTCCTGCTGCAGGTAGGTGGAAAAGAGCTGGGATGCACTTGGAGCATCTCTGGCCAAGTACTTTTAGCAGGAAATAGGGTGTCTGGGAGCAGGGTCTCTGCCTGCAGCACACACTCCTGTGCCAAAGCAGGAGAGTTGCTTTTAGACAGTGACTTTGCATTTGCCCTGGAGTGAGGAACTGCACACAGACAGTGGCTACAGGTCAGCTCACTTGTAACACCATTGTGTTTCCCAGTCTCAGACTTCTCAAAGAGTCTGAGATGTCCCTGATGTCCCCCTTCCCAGTCCTGACCCAGCACGTGGCTCTCCCCAGAGGCTGGCTCAGCTCCTTTGCAGACCAGAAGTGGCAGAGCAAGAACAGAAGGGGATGAATGGCAGATAGGGGCAAAAACTCTCCAGCTGCAGCTGGGAAGATGCTGATGAAAGTGGATGTGTGGAGAAGGATGAAAAAGCAATTCATGTTTTGGAGTGAAGTGGCAGGGTCTTCTCCCCAGGCTCTCAGCTACCAAGTGAAATGCCCTTACGTGCCAGAGCACTCCTCATCGCTGCTTCACTATCTCCAGCTTCCTCCCAGGAGTATTCCAGGGCTATCTTCCCTGTGTTGTATAGCCTGAAACTGAAAAGCAAGAAGGAGGAGTAACAAAAAATTTCCAATAAATATAAAGCAAATAGTACAGTAACATTGTCTGATGGCCTCCTGGTACCACTTTCTGCTGAAGAGAACCTTCTTCCCCAGGCAGCCCTGCCATGCTCAGACTGCTGTCCTGGGTGGCCCTAAACAGTATTTCCAAGTGTGGATGTTTAAGAGGAAAGGGCCAACATGGTGCCCAGGACATTGAAGCCAAGGGGCTTACTCTGGACTTTAGGTCTTGGTTTGACTGCAAACTTATTGTTGAGCAGATGAGGACAGGTGACATGCAGTGAGAGCAAACCCATGGCTGCTCTCAGCAGAAAGGTCTGGCAGCCCTGAGGCTCTCCTGACCACCATCTCCTGCTTGGCCTTGTGTGCATGAAAATGGGCCTGTGCTGGTTGGGGCTGGGGCAGAGTTGTGGCAAGCAGGCACTGGGCCAGCCCTGGGCAAAGGCAGCTCCCGCTCCCAGGGCCCTGCCCGGCCTCCAGCACTCACAAGGCTGTCCTTGTCTGGAAGGGCAAGGTATCCTTGAACTCAACCACGGTTGTGCTCAGTTTGAACTGGGCGTGGGCAACAACAGCACTGAGGTACACCTCAGCCTCCTGGCTGCTCTCCTCCACCACAGTGTGAGCTGGTTCCAGGACTGGCTCAACCACCTGCAAACAGAGGAGGGAGAAATCACTGAGCAGAGCCCAGAAGGTCAGGCTGAGAAGGGAATCTTCTGGCCTCCAAGATTAGCCTCATAGCGGGACTAGAAAGGACCACTGACTTTTACTTCCCTGGAAAGATGACAAAATTAGGACTGCTCTGCTACGGTAGTTGTTTCTACCCACTGATCCAAGCAGTCACTACCACAGCTGTTAATATCCCCATGGATAGCTGTGTTCCAGTCCCTGTCCTTCAACCTTGTAGAGGGACTGGCTTTTTTCCTGTCCCCTGTAAATCCAGCAGGTCTCAAAATTAGGGTTAAGTTCTCCTGCTGGAGCTTTGTGGATGGAGAACCTCAAGACTGAAGAGTTCTAGAAAGCACCTTTTCCTTCTTGTCTTAGGAGAAAGTGCTCTCCAGCTGTCATGTCCGGAGCAACAGCCACACTGCTGGGAGCTGAGCATGGGCATTTTGGGATGTGAAAGATCTCATTGGAAAAGTCTCCAACTGCAGATGTTCTGATAGAAAAGAGGATGTTTTTTAGAGGCCTTAAAATGGTCCAGAAACTCAGGAAGAACCTTCACCCAAGATGAGTGTGTTTGGCAATAATGACAATAAAAGCAAGGGTCTCTGGAGATGATCCTTCTCTGGACTCCTCCATAGAGTCATGCAGTGCCTGGGCTACTTCGTGATGAGATACCCCACACAATACAGAGACTATAACCAAATTCTCTGGTATCCATGCAGACAAAACTTGGAGCTCACCAGCATATGCAGGAGAAGTATATTTCTCTCCACTTTAAAAGAAGAGACAGAGTGCAACAGACTTAACTCCTTGTTTGTGAAAAGGCACCAAATGAGATAAAGAGATTTCTAACACCATAAAATGGGATAAAATCATAAAACATTGTCTCCCATTCAACATGGGCTGCAACACTTGTGCTTGTGGCACAGACTGATAGTTTGTGTGTGGCTAAAGGTCTCTTGTCCAAAGGCTTCCCCCTCTTGTGTGAGTGTATCCAGTCACTGTGCATCCACCTCTCCCCTGGAATGCACTGCTGCTGAGCCTCATGGCTGTGCAGTGTCCAGAGGAAGCAGGAGCTGCACAGCCAGCAGTGATGCTGTTATGGTGGTTCTTTTAGCAAAAGCTGGGTTGCCTTTTTTTGCCCTTTTTCTTCTTACCTTCTCTTTTTTAGGCCACCTGGCTGCTGGGTCTTTCCACGTGGTATCCCTCAACGTCACAGTGCGCATTTGGTCGTCCCAGTCTAGAACCTTCCTTGGTGGCAGCTCAAAGTTGATCTTGGTCACCTTACATTTCACAAGGTGCCTTCTGAAGGTGACTGGGACATCTGATCTCAAGATCACTGTGATGCCCTTGGCACAGCCAGGATGGAGGTGTCCCACCTAGGGAGAATCAGGGAAACAGTCAAGACTTCCAAACTGGAAGCACTGCCAAGGGCAGGACTGACAGCAAAAGCAACTGATGTGGTGAACAGCTGTGCCAGAAATCTGCACCTCAGAGTGGATTTATGTGAAATTTGACAGACAAAAGTAAGAACAAAAGGTGGCACCTCCCAAAATATGAAGCCTTGTCTGCAAGGCTGGCAGCCTTGGCCCAGCCAAGCCAGGGACTGCATCTCCTACATGGCACTGGAACGGGGTATCAGTGGCATGTGAGGACTCCCTGCCCTGCCTGCTCTTGGGAGCACCAGGGCAGGGCGTGAGCAATGGGGAGAGGCAGAGCAGTGCACGCTCACCTTGGGGGAGAACTGGAATGGGGCGTCTGCATCCCACTCAAAGCGCATGGCCTGCGTAAGGGTGCGGTTGGTGATGGTGAAGGTCCTGCGGCAGCGCTTCCCGACAGGACAGTGCCCAAACTCGATGTGGTTCACTCTGACAGCTGTAAAGGAGGAGAGCAAGGCATGTCAGCATGCAGGGAGCTCCACCTGCCCCCCTCAGGTGCACAGACACCTGCACGTTCAATGCTGCCTTGCTCCAAGCCTTCCTCCCTCTGGAGGGAGTTCCCCAGGCAGTTCCCCATCCCACCACTTCCAGGGAAACACCCTGACACATCCTTAAGCCAGCGACATGCAGCACAGCACACACTGCTCTGCATGCATGGCTGCCACGCCCACAAGCCACCAAGTCCTGCGGGTGACAGCCCAGGCCTGGCTAGAGGGAGGACACACGTGATCAGACATTGTCCTCCTCCTTGCTCCACCTTGGCAGCCTCTCCTCTCTTACCATCAATGATGTCTTTCCTCAGACTGCTCTTAGCATTCCTCTCCTGGGTGTCTTCCTTTAATCCATCGAGGGTGAATTCGTCGTTGTGGCCTTCACCCACCAGCTCAACCAGGGTCATGCAGATGTCCCCCACTACCAGAGCAATCTTCCCTTCCACACGTTGAGCCAGGGTGGGTTTGAAAATGACCTTAAACTGTGCCGATTGCCCATGACGCAGAAGGATGAAAGTCTGCTTTGGGGGCTTGGTCTCTGCACAGCGATGAAATCAGAGTTAAGTGATACAGCTGTACAGAGGAAATATTTCCATAGGATAAATGAGGAATAAGAGGTTGAAACCAGCTGCCTTCTAAGCACAGGTTCTACCCACAGTGGTTCCAGACCCTCTTGCTATGTTCACAAGCCTGCCACCTCCAGACACAGCACCACTTAAGCAGCTTAACCTCGGGCTGATGCCCAGGCCTCATTCCACCTGCTTCCAGCCAGCTCCAGCCATATGTAAAGCTCAGCCAAAGAGTGCTTTTGGCTTCTGCTGGCTGGCTGTGTGCTCAAGGGCTGTGTCTGTTCAGGTTGGTACCTTCCTACATGAAGCAAACACCTTAGAGGGCCCACTGAGGTAGTGACAGTCTCCCACAACTCAACCCACCATGTCTAGAAGAACTGAACAACTTCCTACAACTTGCTAGGAGGAGACCCTGCAAAACGTCCCCAGGAAAAGCCTGGGGGACAGAGAGCCCAAAGAATGAAACTAACATCTGGCTGCTGCTCAGAGAAGCCAAGAGCAGGGCTCTTTTTTCATTTTCCCTCTGTGCATGATCACACTTCATGGTTAATGAATTTACCGTTTCTGACGGAGTCCTCTTCCATATCTCCAGTGAGGACTGTCTTGAATGTGAAGGCCCTGCCTTTCAAGGAGAACGCTCCGTGCTCATCCTCCAGCTGTAACATAAACTGAGAAAAGAGAAGCCAGAGCACAATGATGCTGGTGTGAGTACAGGATGGCACAGGGACTGACACCACAGTGCTGCTGGTCCCACACGGCAGCCTGGCACCTCTCCCACTACAAACAGCACTGAGCGCAAAAGTGAAGTCAAACCAGCTGAGAAGAAAGGGCGTTCAGAGGCATCTGGATAGAGCCCACACAGAACCAAACCGGACAGAAAGTAAGGGGCAGAATGTAATTAAACCCCAACTAAGTTTCCCTCAAATGTAGTAAATGGGATCAAATACAATCTAATGGAACTGGGAAACCACACATGTCCATGAGAACAAAAGGTGACCTGAGAGATGGGGGAAAATACTCCACCACCTTTCTTGTGTTCAACTGAAAGAAAAAAGACTGGATGGAAAATTTTCAAAAACTCTCTTTTTGAAGAACAGATGTCAGTCACTTGCTTAAAAAGAATTTCTGACACCTCTTCCCAGGTCTGCCATGTTTTTTGGGACCCTTCCCCTGTGCCACAAGCACTTGTTCCCAAACCTTCCTTGAGCAGGTCCTCCTCACCTTGACAGATTTGGTGCCACTGTTACGGAGGACCAGGGGGAGCATCTCTGAATGCTCCAGCTGGAGCCTCTTGAAGCGCAGCACGGCCGTTCCCCTCTTGCTGCGAACATTTGGGCGCACAACTGTCACCGGCAGCTCCTGCCCCTTCCCACTGATGGTGAAGGTCAGGATTTGGGGTTGAATTTCCACAGAGCTGCAGGAGAGGTGCAGAAACAATTTCAGCTGGCACTAACCCATTTCACACTGGGCAAGTGAAGCACCAAGGGCCACCCACAGTGTTTTCCCTGCCTGGTGGTCCTGGTGCTGCTGGGGGGCTCCCACAACACAGCCCCCCAGCAGCCTCTTCCCAACCCACTCAGGGCCATTCACTAGAGGAATCTGCTCCAAAGAGCCAGAGCCTTCCACAACAGCAGTTAAAAATAATTTCACTTAATTGAATCATGCAGTGCAGCAGGTAAATAAGGAGGCACCAGATGAGATATGGCAAATCCCCTGGCTGCAGTGAGATGAGACTTACGCAACAAGCAAAAGCACAGCACAAAAGCAGTACAAAAGCAACAAGGCAAAAATAAATCATCGTCACCATCAGCAAAGATCGTTTCCAAGAACAGTAAAAAAGCAATTCCTTATTAGCAGTTAGGCTTGTCTTGTTGTGATTCAGCCACTAAATTGCTGAGGAAGGACAGGTCAAAGCCCCAGTTCACAGGTCCCAGGGCAGAGGAACTGCGTTCCTCTTTCATACCAGCTCCAATCAATCACATAAAAAAGCTTAATGAATGCCAGTGAGTCACAGAGGATCACTTAATTTTACAGAAACAAAGAGGAAAATGTGACTACTGACTTACTGGCACATCTAAAACTTTGTCCATGGAAACGCCCAGGTCAGCTGCAGCACATCTCAGTAACTTCAAATTGACTACCTAATATTTCCTTGTCTTGATAGTTCTTCATACAGAATAAACTATCAGCCTCATTTTTCTACTCTAAGAGTTACTCCCGGATCATCTCATGCCAAGTACTCTGCCTAAGGCTACTGGAAGCATTAGAGCTAACAAGAGGCCTGTTCCTTCCCAGTGGAGAGGCAGCTGTCAGTGAGGCCTGCCCCAGTATTTCACAGGGTCAGTTACCCTTTGGGGATGACAAGGGAAGCCTTGAAGGTGCAGTCGTAGCTCTGCTTGTCTGGCGGGGTGAAGGTCACCGTAGCAATGGCAGAGGATGAGCCACGAATGGACATCTTGATAGGATCCAGATTGAAAATATTGTTGATAGGGATTTGTTCCTTGGGGGAACCCGGAGAGCAGCGTTAGGAGAAAACACCTTTCAACATGACACAGTTTTAGTCATCAATGCATCACTGAGAACAGCCCCAGACATTGTGTCTTCCTTCCTCCTTCCCTGGGCAGGCTCCCTCCCTCCCAGGGAATGCTGACCTTGTGCTAAAGCATTGTGTGTTTGGAGTGCTGGCAGCTGCCCCAGCCTATATGGGAGGTGGGCACTGCGTGAAAGCCCCTGTAAACAACTCAGAACTGGCCTTCAAAGAGAAGGAAAAGCCAGGGAGCCTGAGGAAATGCTCTGCTTTGAGCCCTGGCATGTCAGCTCATGACAGCCCCTCTCTGCGTGTGCTTCCAGGAGAGGTTCAGAAGGATTCACTTCTCCCACTGAAGACCCAGAGGTGTGAGCCAAAACCTTGCCCAAGACATGCAGAATTCCACACAACTGTTCCCTGGCTCTGCTGCTCTCCCCTGCAGTTTGACCTGCACTGAGCTACACTAGTGTGGGCCACAGGAAGCAATGCATCTGGAGAACAAAAGAGGCTCTCACCCGGCCCTTAGAGGGCAACCACCACCTTGGCCTCCTGCTCTTACCTCTCCAGGCAGGATGGAGAGGGCCACGTCACATGGCAGACGGCCTGCATTGCAAATTCTGAAATGAGCTTCTGCCTCCTGCCCAACCAGAACCTTGTTGAAAACGAATCTGTTCTCATCTCTGACGAACAGGCCCATGCCTTCCAGCGACTGCAGCTTGTACTCAAGGTCGGTGCTGCTGCAGATCGGGTAGTCCTTGAAGACTGACGTGACATCCTGAACGAGTGCTGTGGACAGAGCAGAGGGATGAGCACAGAGAAGCCTCCCTGAGCAGAGGGATGAGCACGGAGGGGCCTCCCTTATGAATTTGTCTAGACCCTGCTGGCCTCTCAGAAGCCTTGATAAGCCCTTTCTGCCTGGGTGATTGCTAAACCCAGCCTTGGGTGGGGGAGCTGGCTGTGAGGATGGAACTCAGTCAACCTCAGTCTTAGAGAGCATTGCTTTCCTTTTATCCTTCCATGCATCCCTCTCAGCCTGGGAGGGATGAGTGAAGTGGTGGACTTGAAGAGGGCTGGAACCTCTGAGGATTTTAAGGTGGGACACCAGGGCTAGCATGCCTCTCTATCCAAGCAGCAAGTTTAGGTGCTGCTCAGCAGCAGGTGTGACCAAGGGCACTGTGGGCAGTAGGTACCTGGGAGGCAGGACTCGACAACCAGGGTGAAGGGAATGCCGAGGGGGTTGTCCTTGGGGTCTCTGCCCATGATGTCGATGTAGAGCTGCTGCTCACACGTCCCCTCCTGCCCTGCGAGGCACTCCACTTTGATCACCTGCAGGCCACATGGACGGATGGAGCCACAGCAGGGGGATACCGTGAACGCGCCAAGATTGAGGTGACTCTGCAGAAAAAGTTCCAGAGGAGGCTGATGGCTAACAGCTGTGCCTTGAGCACCCCAGCAAAGAGTATGTCCTGCCGTGGCCTCCAGCTGGGCCCAAGCACCCAGTCACAGGGCAGGGAAGGATGACTTCATGGCCCAATGGCAGCCCCAGGCTGGGAGCAACAAGCCAAGAGGAGCTGCAAGCCTGTCCCAAGTGGCAGAGAGAAAGGAGTTTGAATCTAAAGAATGAAGGTGGTAGCTTTGATCCTTCAACCTCCAGAGGTAACACCAGAGGCCTGAAATAGCTCTGAGAAATGATAGGAGAGAGGTAGGGGACTGGGAAGAAGAAAAAGTGATGTTGTCTGAGCTCTGTGGACTGGGAGTTCAGTGGGGGATGTTTTTGCTTCTGAGGTGTTCACAGACCTATGCTGGCTAGCAGCTACCAAACACAGGACCTGCTCCCCTCTGTTGACCCCACAACTCCAGGTCAGAGCCAGACTACAGGACTGTCAGTGGGACTGAGCAGATACTGGTCTTGCAGACCACGTCCCACCCTGTGGCAATGAGCCCCAGCCTGGGCACAGCAGCGTCTTCTCACATCCCCTGCAGCAGCACTGCTGGGCAGCAGGAGTTACCCACCGGTGTTGAGAAGCTTGATTCCTTTCCTGTCGAGCGCTTTGTAGCTGATGGAGCAGATTTCCTTTGCTTTGAACTGAGGGGAGAAAGCAGAGGTATCTGTCATGCTGAGCTCCTGTGCCTCAAAGGCCAAAGCTGGCCTTCCTCCTCACAGAGGAAAGCCTTCCTGCTCCTTATGGCTCGCAGAGAGCAGCCAGCAGCTCCCATTGCTGGACTGAGCAGCTCTATCACCAGCTTTGTACTACACATGGGGATACTGAGGTGTGGTTTGCTCCCTCTCCCCAAGCCAGGGATGCAAATGGACGATAGCCCAGGTCTCCTGGCTGCCTGCCACATACCAGCTGTGGAGTGCTGCCTCTTCAGACAGGAAGGGTGGTGCAGGGCTTCTCATACCTTTTGCTTTCCAACGCACATGCAAGCATGGGTGTTTGGCGGATGCAGAACTGGAAATTGGCCATGCCTATGTTCTTCAGCACAACACTCCGGGTCTTCCTGGTGCCCACGATCATGGCTCCGAAGTCCGTGGGTGAGGCAGGCACAATGCTGTACTTGCTGTACTCCGCTTCGGCCGACACCCTCACTGGGATGTTGGCAACAGCCGGGCGTCCTCGACCTGGGCTGGCATCTGCCACCTGTGTCCACAGGAAGGGCTTGGTAAACAATAAAGAGGCCAGCCAGATTCTCAGCTCCACTTAAGAAGCCTCGCAAATGGTGTTGAAAGACTTTGTTTGTGTATGTAGGAGAGAGGATTCTCCAGTTAAAGGCCTCCTTCCATTAGACATCTAGCTTGTTTACACTCCCAAAACACCGTGTGATAACACAGCCTGGCCCAGGCGGCTCACCTGGCAGTACAGGATGGGATTGTTCTTGAGGACCATTTCACTGGTGGGGTGGAAGAGCATCTCAACCTTCTCACCAGGCCGGGATGCAATCAGCACGCCTGACTGAGGCTCAACAGTGAAGTGGGATGTCAAGTCTTGCATCTTGGGACCTGCACCCTTCAGCGTGAAACTGGGGAGAAAGGGAAGGAATGGAGATCTCTGCAGTTAAAAGTACAGGTGCCACCAGCACAGCCAGGACTTTGCATAGGACTAGAAAAAAAAGGGAGAGTCCAGTTCTGGGAATCCTGGATCTTGACAGAGAGTGCAGACAATCACAAGATTACTGCAAGAAACCTTGAGACTGAAATTTTTCATTCACTCCTTTACAGAGTCTCAGAAAGAGAAAGGAGGGGACCACCAAAACAAGGCAATGAATCTCAGCATTTCAGTGGCTGAAATTTCTGGGGCTCTCCTTTGGGCTCCAGCTGAGCTGTGAAGAACTGCTGGTTTGTGGCTGAATTCTCTGGTAATACAATTGAGATCAGAGAGCCCAAGTTTTGTATTTACCATCAGGTAGCCAGCATGGAAACAGGATCTAGCCATTGACAGAGGGAGAATGAAGGTCTGGGAAATGCTCACTACCAGGCAGCTGGACTCACCTGTACTCAATGTTGTATACCCCTTTGTTCTGTAGACTCAAGACTTTCTTCACTTTATCCAGGACATTAATGGTTCCAAATTCCAAGCTTCCATCTGCACCTGCAGAAAACCCACAGAGTGAGGTCAAACACAGTATTTGTGAGCTGCTGCAGAATACACGAAGTCACAAGCAACATGGAGGTCTCGGCACAAAACCCTTTTCAGCAAGATCCCATTCTTGAAAGTGTTTTCCAGCTACTTGTCTGCCCTTTCTCTTCTTACTCAAAATATCTGCAGGCTTAGTAGCTAAAGAGTTCGCCTTCCATTTCCTCGCTCCCAAGCACAAATCCAATTCCTTTAAATGCTGTGCTGAGTCTGTGGGCATTGCCAACTGCCTGTTTACATCACTGTTGTTTCAAAGCCCCCAAATCCAATCTGCACATGAAACTGCACACTTCAGTTCAGAGGGGAGAGCCTTAAGGCTGTCAGAGTCCTGACAATGCTTTATTCCACGCAGCTTGCAGAGTATGGGCTTTAGGTATCCACGCCTTCCTTGCATCCCATCCCATCCCATCCCATCCAATCCCATCCCATCCCATCAAGTGCTTTGGCTGCCCACCTCCCAAGGTAATGCAGTGCACCTGGACTGCTTTGTTTGGGAGGCATCCACTGACCTTCAGGCATGTCAATGCTCAGAGAAACTTCATAGACCTCTGCAGAGATTTTGATGTTTTCAGCCTGAAAATTCCCCAGGATGTTTTCTGTATCTGAAACCTGAGGCAGCAAGAAACAAACACTGTTCAGATTATTCTTTTGGTAGACAGCCTGAAAGTCCTTGTCTCTGCTGGCTGCTTCCCCTATGACCTTCCTGGCTTCACAAACGTTGGTGGACTCCCAAGCTTTGCTAACCTGTTCCTCTCAGGGGCTGCCCCAGTGGGATTCAGCTGCAGTAAAAACCCCTATCAGCCCAACTCTGCACTCCTGTAGCAGGGAATGCTGCTGCTAAAGCATCCTTGAGAGGCACAGGGGTGTAAGAACAACCACAAGAAGTGTGAGGTGTTTCAGAGCAGGTGGCATTGACAACCCTCTCCAATCACCTAGCACCCTGTCTGAAATGCAGCCCCTAAACCATGGGGAACAAAATCCCAGGGCGAGAGTTTGTTGCACTATGCAAGGGCTTCAGACAAAGTCCAGGAGGAACGTAGAGATCACGCTGCAGTCCGTACCACCAAACAACAACCTTCAACCATTCACAGGGACAGGGTGGTTGTGGTACAGGCTCAGGATGCAGTGTCTGCTTATCTGGGGCGATGTGGATGCACTACATGGTCTGGCAAATGCTGTGCAGAGGCAGAAGTTGGGGTCACAGCACCCTTGTGTCTAGCAGGTGCAGCTCTTTGTGACTCTGTCCCTAGGAGCACATGGCTGCTCACTGTGCCCTGCTCTGCCAGGCAGAGCACAGTCCCTCTCACCTCTAGTCGCAGGATCTTCTCAATGCTGCCAATGCGCTCAGCCTTGAAATGCAGTGTCACTTGAAACTCTGAGTGGGGATCAAGGATGCCATTATCTTGTGACAAGGAGAAGTCCTCAACAAGGCCACCCAGCCCACGGAGCTGCCAGGCCATGGGCAGTAGGGTGTTGTTTTTCAGGACCAAGGTCCTGCTGTCAGCCCTGCAGAGACAGGAAGGCACTTGGCATCAGCTGCCGGATGGTCACACCAGCCTCGCCACTGAACGCAACTTGGAGCAGCTCCATCCATGCCCCGGAAACCAGAGTCAAACGTTTTCTCTTTGTCACCACTCTTAGAGTGCTTGTGGGATGACTGACCTGTGCAGAAGCAGCTTGTCAAAAGACAGCTGCAGGGGGCTGACCTCCAGCTTCATGTCCACCCCATGGCAGCACAGGCTGAAGACCACTGGCTCCGGGTTCTTCCTAATGCTGCAGATGAGCTTGTCTTCCAGGAAGCCAGGGGAGGTGGGGTATGCCCAAATGGTCAGCTCCTGGACATGGCCCCACAGAAGAAACCAAAGGAGCTCTGAGTGTGAGCAGGAGGAGCAGCCCCTGGGCACTTCAGCGGTGCCTGCTCTACCTGCCCTTCTCCTACCTTCCTCTCCTTTGGTTTCAGGGTCATGCGGCGAGGGTCCGCAACGAAGGTCCTTGTTTTCCAATCTTTCTCAAAAGAGAAGTGGACCTCTATGACCATGGGGGAGTTGTTGAGGATGGTTAGCTTCTCTGAGTTGCCGGGACAGTTCTGGGCCTCGTACCTGTCCACAAAAGGGGAAAAGGCTGCAGAGGAGACTGTTGCCTTTGCCACACACCGAGGAGAGCACCGTGTGCACCCGAGGAAGCACTGCTGGGAGACCCTGCTCTAACAAACAAGTGAGGGAAATGGATCCCAGTCAGAGGCATGGCAAGGATCCTTGCCGTAGTTTATGCCTAACCCCTGGACTTGGTGCCTCCACCACAGAAGCCTGATGATGCTCAGGCCACTTTGAGAGTTTTTAATACAACATAAATTCAAGGGTGCCTAGAAAAATAACAGTACACCAGGCACATGGGTTCCTTCCCCTTCTTTCTTGGGGTGCCTTCCCTGCAGGGTATAAAGAAAGGCTTTTGGAAAAAGAGTTTAGCTAATCTTTTTCATAAAAGTCATGCAACTGCTTTGGATTTCATGGGTAGCTCAAAGTCTGAGAAAGAAATATGAAGCATCAATTCCCAAGAGAAATGCAAAGAGATAACAAATGACTCTTCTCTCGTGTGTGGAAATGACTTTGGAGTGAAAGGGTTAAAGAGGCAAACAGAAATCCCAAACCATCCATCAACCTGGCTAAAGATCGTCTGGTTTTTTAAACTATTTTAATTTCATTTCCTTGGATTGTCAAAATAGACCTAACCCTCCAGATTTCCTATGGGGACAAGAACTTAAATGCTATTAAAAAAACTAGTGACAGTAAAAGTAGGAATACACAATAGCTTCAATGACCATGTGCTTAGGCAGATTTTATCCAGCAGTGAGCATGCAATGTCATTACAGGAAAATGTAATTCCTGCTGTATGTTCCCCTCAACATCCATTTGCAGGTCAATAATAAAATCTTGTTATAATTACAGATGAATGAAAGTTTTACAAAACCATCTACAGAATAATTGCTTGATCAGGCTACCTGCAGAGCTCAAAGCACTTCAAAAACCACCATAAAGTTCATTTCCTAAGGGGTGAAGCTGAGATGTGGGGGGGGACAGAAGTTGCCGTCCGACACCTTTGGACTGGCGGCAGCACGCGGCCCTGGCCACCAAGGTGGCCACTGGGTAGGCAGAGCAGCTCCTCCAAGGCTCATTTGCCTCTTATCTGTTCAAGTTCCCATCTGTGGTCCTTCAAGCCCATGTCTCTCCCAGGACTCTGCCAGGGACTGCCCTGGATTGTGCAACCAGGAGAGCATGTCTCTCCAGGCATGTCCAGAAAAGTACAAGGCCCAGCAGGGAGCACATACCACTCTCTTGACTTCCCACACAGCAGCGGTCCAAAGTGGAATTGCTTTGTGCTCTCAACATATTCTTTGAAGATGACTTCATCCTCCTCCATGGTCTCCCTCCAGTGTGGAAACACCAGCCTGGGCAGAGAGAGTGGGGAAGGAGGAGCTATGAGATGCTCCAAGTAGGAAATGTCATCAGAAAGCCATAACCCTTCCTGGTGCCTGAGGTACCATCTGCCTTCCCAGCTCCCAGCACAGGAAGAGGGGCTGGGCAGCCTCAGGCAGCACAATCTGCCCAGCCCTGGCTGTGAGTTCAGGGCAGCTGTGCTGTGGGAGGCTGCCAGGGCCCAGCCTTACCGTGGGTTCTGGATGATGCTGGGGTACAGGCCGGTGACACTGCAGGGCAGCTCGTACTGGCGCTTTGACAGCACGATCTCAAACTTCATTGTCTGCTCAAACTTCCCTGGCTTTTTGGTGAAGAAGTTGACCTTCAGTTCCACCTCACCGTGGGCAGGCACTTTCCACCGGTACCGTTTCAGCCTGGCAATTAAAGAGGAGGCTTCACACATTGCTGAGGAGCAAATGAAGCAAGGAGGGTGCACTCACCATCCCCCAGCACTGGGTTGCTGTGGAGCTGGGGACAATGGACTTTGTTTGGCAAGAGGACCAAGAAGCAGAGGCATCACCTCCTCCTTTGTGGCTCACCTGAGGAATGCTGCAGGGGTTGAGGCTCTTTCCAGCACTTTCAAAGGACTTTGGGATCTTGTTACAGAGGAATCCTGGGAGCTTTCTGTTCTCTGTGTGGAGATCTGCTTCTCCTTTGCAGACCTGACACTGCTGACCACTTTACCCCTCTTTGGCTGCCTCTCAGCAGAACTGCCCTTTGCATCTGGGGCCTTGGCCTAAGGGGAGAGAGAAAAGGGAGGGAGAGGTGAGGCCTGAGACATCCCCGTCCTGGAGAGTAAAATGAGGGTTTGTTCACCAATGGAAGAGAGAATAAATACATAAGTCCACCTGCCCATGGGCTTGGTTTTCCTTATTGGTGCTTGTTTTGCCTAAGATACCCCTTCTTATGCAAGACCCTCTCCTCAAAGGAAGTTGATGGTTTTAAGTTATTTTTTTCCTTCTTGTCTTACAGAACTGCTCTGTTTCCAGCAGAGTCCCATCCCTGGCAGAAAGGAGACCTGCAGACATGGGGCCTCCCATCACATCTTCACAACCTCTCCACAATGATTCCTTTCCATCCAACCTGTCCCCCATGCCCCCATCCAGCCTGGTCCCTGCCCTGGCACCTTCAGTGCCAGCACCACTGGAGCACCCACCAGATTGTCTCCCACGGCAGCACCTCCTGGTGCCACAGTGGTGAAGGGCTCCACACGCTCTGCAGAGCCCAGCCTCACCTCTGGGTACTCGACTGTGGAGAGCGCAGCACCAGGGGCAAGGGGAGCGCCGTCAGGATGCAGTCCCAGATGTTTCAGCAGCTAAACAGAAGAGAAAATCCTGTTGATACCTCTGTCACCTTCATCCTCACAACTCCTTCTCTAAAGGCACTGAGCTTTTGGCAATGGGGTTTTTGACTTATAGGAAGTACAAGTGCTTTGCTATGCCCAGTGGGGTGAGCAGGCTCCAGAACAGATGCAAGAGCTACAAGCCGGAGCGGGAGAGAAACCTCTGCTGAGTGACTCAGCTGAAGAAAACAATGGCCATGAGCTGCCCTGTCCTGGGGCCGTTTATAATGATTTCTGGGCTGGGAGACTGAACAGATGGGATACTTGTACACAGAGCACTCCCGCTTTCTGCCCATCTGAGGGATGGTGACAACCTCCCCATTCACATAGATGCTACAGAGTCCTGTGGAACATCATCAGGGGTCTGGACAAGGCTCTGTGACATTACCACCTGGGGAGGACACAATGCTCCAGGGCCCACAACCACAGCAAGCTCAAGATCTGAGCCTTGCAGGGTTTTACCTGGTCTTCTGTTGGCAGCTTCCCATCCCCCAGGATCTCCCCAATCATGGCCTTCGGATCTGTGACCTGGATGTCCAAGCACGGCACCCCGACATGCTTGTCTCTGACTGCCCCTTCTGCAACTTTGCTTTGTGTCCTCAGCTGAGATGACTGAAGACTCCTTTGGCCTTCATGTTTTGGTTTAGGCTGCTTCTTCACCTTCTCCTGAGGCTTACTGGTCTTCCAACCTTTGTTTCCAGCTGCAGGCTGGGACTTGTTTCCCTTTTGGATCACGGGCAACTGCACGGTACCCTGAGCCCTGTCCCAGTAGGAGAAAACCTTTGCCATGTCCTGCTGTGATGACTCATAGATCTGAAACCTCAGGATCAAGATCTCAGCTGGGTCCTTGGGGACTTTGGTTTTCCCCTTCCCAGAGGCTTTAGTTCCCCTCTTCTGTGGGGCTTTGGTTCCCCTCTTCTGTGGGGCTTTGGGTGCCCCCTTCTCTGGGGCTTTGGTTTCCTTCTTCTCTGGTTTTGCAGGCTGATTCCCGAAGGAGACTTTCTTTTCCTTCTTTGGCTTCTCTTCCTCCTTCTGCCTCTTTTCCTCCTCTAAGGCTTTTGCCTCCTCCTCAAGCTTTTGAGCTGGCTGCTTCAGCTCCCTTCAGCAAACAAAACAGAAAACAGCACTGAGAGTCCCCACCAGAAACTTGGGCTCACCAGTCCTGGCTGGCCCTGCACTTCATTCCTTGACCCTGAGGCCATGGCAGAATTCATTTCTGTGGATTTTCCTCAACCCACAGAGGCTGGGAACATCCCAAGTGAGGGCATTGGTGGAAGGGCACCTCCAGGACCAGCCAAACCTAAGCCTTGCCATTGGAAGGCCTCAACTGTGCCACCTCCCTCTTAAGGCACAGCCAGACACCTCCAGCCCCTGCCAAAGGCTGATCCAGCAGCTCTCTGTGCTGATGCCTGAAAAAGCTCTTTGTCTCTTGACTTCCCAGTTTAAAGCAGAGCACAGATTGCTGACATCTGCTTATCTCTCCTACAATCCTCACTCAGCTCATTCAGCCCCTTCTCTGTGGGCACAGCCTGCTCCTTAATGAGAATAATCCTATCAGTCAGAAAGCAGAGTCTGCAGGAACTCCTCTCCTGCAAGACAGGCTCTTGTCAGCCAGGTTTCCTGCTGGAACCCAGCTGGGACCAAGCAAACTGTCTGACCAAGTGCTATCTGCCATGGAAACGATTTGAAGCAGCTTCATCTGTCTCCTCTCCATGGAACCAACTTCAGCCTGGGCTGAAAGGAGTCCTGAGCTTGCTTTAAGCAGCCTCCACACCCAACTCCACACTTTTCCTGTGAGTCCTGAGCTGGGCTGCCTTGCTGGAGCAGAGCTTCTCCTGTGCTTGCCTGCAGCTGAAGGGGAGCCTAAAGGACATGAGCTTTTCTGGGTGCTGTCCCACCATAAGGAGAACCAGGAGCTAAGAGACTGGCCATCCTTCTGGCCTTTGATATCAAATACTTCTGAGCTCAAAGTCCTTGGAGCAGGGAAACCCTGCAGGGACAAAACCATGAGCAGGAACCCATGGAAGGCTTACTCACCCCTTCGTCTGTGTTCTCTTCCTTTCCTGTAATATTTTATCCACTTCTGCTTTCTTCTCCTCAGGGAGGGCATCATACTCATCCTCATCCACTTGCAAGATGTGCAAGAGAAACAATGAGTGACTGCAAGCAGAGCTGGGTGCTCTATGTCAGCTGCAAGGATTCACAGCTTTTCCCCACCCAGCCTATCATCCCAGGAGATATTGGGAAGCTCATATCCCTGCTCCAAAATTCAGACAATCCCCCAAACTATGGCTGAGCAGAGAGTTCCTGGGCTTTGCCTGGCTTAAGTGCACCAAGGCTGTGGACAGTCGTTTGTCACTGAGCTACAGCAGCTGGCTCTTGTGCCCAAGATTTAATGTTAGAGATTAACATTAAATCTAACATCTCTAACATCTGAGGTCTTTAAACCTCAGACCTCCTGCAACTCTGAGATGAGTACTAGTTGCACTGGGGCAGAAGGTAAAAAGATTAATAAAAACATTTCTTACAAGCTCTGCTGAAAACCCAGATACACAGGGATAAGGTTGAGGCTTGAGATAAGGTTGAGAGAGAAAATTTGAGAGAAGATATCTCACCTTCCTTCTCTCTTTGAGCTTCCTTCTTCTTTCTTTCAGCTTTGTTCTTGGCTTTCCAAGAAGCATAATCCTGCTGCAGGTTCACCACGTAGATATGATGACAGTTCTTGACAGCTCTGAGTACACAGAGCAGAGAAGATTCCAGGCTGCTTGCAAAGAGGCTCTCCAAGCCATCAAAGACCACTCCCTTGTAGCAGTCTTTACGCTGTGAATAAAGGGAAGAGTAAGTCAGATTGCACGCAGGGGCCTCACAGCTGGACAGTAATCCCAGATGTCCCAGGGCACCAGCTATCCTTGTTCCAAGGGCAGTAGCTAAGAGCAGCTGGCACCTGTCCTTAGGCTCTGCCAACTAAGGGCAGCTGCAGCTTCCCCCAGGGTTCTCTTCACACAGTCCAGGATCCTCGAGCAGCATGTACAGAGCTGCTCCTCCTCCTCCTCTCTGAGTCGTACCTCAGTGCCTTCTCTCCGGAGCAGGAATGTCTCCTTTTCCCCCACCCCACACACCTGCAGCCTCTCACTGAGGATGTCCACCAGCAGCTCCTCGGGCAGCACACAGCTCAAGCAGTTCAGCTTTTCCCCACGACTGCTGACGATGCTCAGCTGCTGGGGCGCAGGAGCAGTGGAAACTGTGAACTGCAATGGGAACAGAAACCAACAGCCCTGAACAACTCCCACTGCTGGGCTTGGAGCTGGGGTTCCTCACTAGTGGAGACTAGAACAGACTAGCAGTGCAGGCTGGGGGCTCCAGGGGATGCTCCTGGAGGGCCCATCCCTTGGCCAGCAGAGACCTGAGCTTGCAAGCCCCAGTGCAGCCTCCCAGCACTTTGCTCACTGCCTGCAGCCACACTAGCCAGGACTGCACTTTGCCAGCAAACCACTGAGAGCCAGTGGAGCTGTCTGCCAGAGCACATTCCCAGCCCAAGTACGGCACAATGGACCCACGTGCCAGGCCCTGGCTGGCACAGAGCCTCCACTGTAAGCACTCCCTGCTCTTCTCAAAGACAACGTAAAGATCCCAGGCATCAACCAGGGCAGACCATGTTTACCTTGGTGCCCTTTACCTTGGCTGGCTCCTTCTTTTGTGCTGGAAGGTTCTTGCCTTTGGCATACTTCTTGTAGATGTTTTCCTCAGCGGCTTCTTTATTCTTGCTCTGAGCAGTGAGCTTTTTACCTGCACAGGGGACAGACGGTTCAGGGGGCTTTGTAAAGCAAGTAGGCACCTTTCACTGCAATGGGCACAACCTTGGGCCCTGGAAGGAACATGGCACTTGTTCCCCAGTCTGCTGGGCACTGGCAGCACTGTTTCCCAGAAGCAGCTCCTTGCCTGCTTCTCTTACCAGCATGCCATACTTGATTTTAAAGCCAGCACTATGTCCCTCCTAACAACTGTGCACGCAGGTGACGCTGCTCACACAGCAGTTCCCCTGAGGATCAAGCCAGAGATTTGTCCTCCAGGAGCATTGTTTCCATACACTGCACCCATCCTGCATTCTCATGTGGAGACCTGCAGCCTGCCCCACTTGCATCATTTGTCTCCACTGAAGCTAAATCCTCCTTGTGGGAAAACCCCAGCTGGGACCCAGACTCTTCTTCCTTCCGCCAGCTCCCAATCCAGCCAGGTTCAAAACTGAACAATGCAAAACTTCCCCCTGCACCGAGCCAGGTCTGGCCTCACCCTGCACAGCTCAGGGCACCAACTGCCCAGGAAGTTTCATAAATGTCTCCAGTCTCAGAACAGCCCAACGAGCTGTGTAACCTGACAGTGGCCACAGGTAACTCTCTGGAGAAAAGAGCTCATCTGGAGCATGTCTCTCATTGGAAATTCCTCTGGGAGGCTGTCCTTCCCTTCCTCTCGTTTGCGAGGTTACACGCACAGTCAGTTCTCTTGTGCTCAATGAGCCACTTCAGAAGGCTTTTTCCTTGTTCAGGTGGGCAGCAGTTCTGCTTGCTGCCCATGAGGAGCAAGCTCAATTCAGCTTTGAGGAAATATAAAATATTTTGGAAAGAGACAGGCGTGCTTCAACACCCCTAGAAAAATGAACATGTTCCAAGAATAGCAGAAAAAGGGGCTATAAAAGAACCCCTGACTGAGCCCTTAAAATTGATTTTTTTTTTTTAAAGAAGCCAGAGACGCACTTCAGCCACATTCCCTAAGAGACACAAGGACTGAAAAACTGCTGCTCTGAGTAAGCAGAAGTGGACAGTCGTGGTGGGTTTCTCAAGCACTGTCTCTAGCATTTTTCCTTACCAGCATCACCTTTGTGTTTACCTTTTTGCTCCAGGGCAGCCTGGGTGCAGAGCAGCCGGGCACGGAGCCCCGCTGGGCTCTGGTTGTTGGCCATGGCCTCTTTCACCACGGTGTCAATGGACATGTGAGCAGCGCCATAATACTGACACAGGCCTGCTGCTATCTCTGTCTTTCCTGCGAGAGAGAGAGGAGGACTGCTTGGTGACACTGGCACAGGAGGCACTACAGGGACAGGCCCTGGAAAAATCTCCAACAAGATTTAAAGGTTAAAAGGACAGTGGGAAAGCAAGTGTCCCTCCAGGGGAGGCCATGAGGGAGGCAGCTGCAGCGTGGATACAAACTCTGAATTCTAGAGCCAAGAGGATCATCTCCACCTCCCGTTCAGCTGAGGACTTGCCTTAAGCACCGTGGCCCGCCAGGATGTGTTCCTCCTGCTTGTCCCTCTCCCTGCAGCCCTGGGCTGCAGCTCACGTACCTGCCCGCGGCGGCCCATGGACGATGACAACAATCCCTCGGTGGGGCTGCGCCTCGCGCCTCCATGAGGACGGGGCAGTGCCCGGGTGGCGCAGGACAGCCCGAGAGAAAGGAATCCCAGCCACTTTCGCCACGGACTCAGGATGGAAGGTGATAGCTCTGTGACGTGCTGCAGTGCAAAACCAGGGGGAAAAGTCAGCCTCCTGCCTACCTTTGATCCTCACCATCCTCCCCATCTCCTCAGATCCCAGGAAAGAAGACTTGGTGAAAGCAACATGAGCTTGTTCTTTTGTTGCTAGGAAGGTGCAAATATAAAAGAGCCAGTGATATTAGACCTGTCTGAAGAACTCATCCAATCCTAGTCTTTGTGGCTAAGGGACACAAGGGAATATCCGGATTATTTCCCCAGTCTATGGCAGGTGCTTGCTTTGGCTAAACCCAGGATTGGAAGAGGATGCCACAGCCCTTCAGCCAAGAGCTCCTCCACCAAGCTGGGGAACAGGCAGCTGCTAAAAGCATGGGCTTTCCCTGGAGAGCAAGGCGACAGAGAGTTCAGGGTGTATGGGCTGGACTCTCTGCTGTGACCACAGTCCAAACAGACACTGGCAAACCCTCACTGTTTTTCTGACCTGCCGCTGCCTTGCCCATGGCCTTGGCCTCAGCCTCAGCCCTGGCCTTGAGCTCTGCCTTCAGCCACTTCTGTGCTTCATGATCCTCAGACTCCTCTGCCATCCGCAGGATCTGTGCACGTAGGGAAGAGAAACCATCCACAAGATTCCTTTTCTTGCCTTTCATCACGCAGACTCAACAAACCTATTGTCTGTCTCCTCCCTTCCTCCCAACAACACAAACTATTTCGTTTAGGTCCTCCCACAGCATGTCAGCACAGCTGGCTTTGCCCTGGGGATTGTCTCCATCTCCCTGGCACAAGCCTGGGAACGCTGGAGTGCTGTGGAGCTCGGGCAGCGTGTACATGGACCTGCCTTCTCACCTTCTTCTCAAGGTACTGCTCATCAAAATCCAGGGCGTAAAACTCAATGGGGAAGTTGCATGGGTTCTTCACCACCACTGTGGCCTCCATCCCATCACTGTCCACCAGCATCCATCCCATCTCTAGTTCTGGGGGGCTGAACTCCAGCCGTGGCTCCAGACCTTGTCCTGAGAGGTACAGCTTGAAGTGATTGCTGCTCCCAAAAATGTTAAGCTCCAGCTCATTACTGTAAGACCTCTGTAAAGAGAAAAGTGCAGGAAACTCATCCATGAAGTCTCAGATGACAGGACCCCAAATACAATGCTTGCCCCAAGGCTGGGGTGTTATCAGTGTCTCCAAGGTAAATGGAAACCAGATATTTACTTATGCTAGGGAGTACAGCATCTGTAGTAGTCTGAGTCTGAGTAACTGGGAAGAATGCTGGTGTGCACTGTAAGTGGGTATTTGGGAATCATATGGATGTACAGTGGACTGTCAGACATTTTCACCTGGTCATGCAGGAGTGCAATACTTATGGGAAGGGCCCTCAGGGTTACAGTGTCCAGACACAGTCCTGGCACTGCTGCATCAGGCAAACACCAGCTCCAGGAGAGGCAAATGAGCTCTTGCTGGCCAGAAATAAGGGTCATCTTCTCTGCTTAGTGTTTGGCTCTGGTCCAAGCCAGAAACAAGATGGTTACATTTCTTGAGCAATTAAAAGATCCCTGGGAGTGTGTGTGGGCACGGAAGCACTTGTGTCCATGCTGGTACACACTGCCACTTTCCAAGACCCAGCAGCCACAGGCAAACCACTTTTGGGAATGCTTTGTCCTTTGAGCTGAATCCCCAGCTGCACAGGAATGTGCAGGCAGGCCAGAGCCCCAGGGACTGCTGGCAGCACCCCACTACAGGTGACCGTCCTGCCGTGCCCAGGAAGGTGGGTGGTGGCTCTTTGGTCTGGCAGTCCTGCAGCAGGATGAGCCATTCCAGGATTATCCTCTGTGAGTGGGCAGCTGCTCTGCACTGAGTGTCACAGCTGCAAATACAGCCAGGCAAGGGGCAGGCTGAGGGGAGTTGGGCACATCCCCGCCATGCGCCAAGAGGCAGCCTCAGAGCCCTGGCGCTCTCTGTGCAAGCTCCCTGTGGGCATTTCAAAGCACATCTCACGGGAGTGCTCTGTGGGGTGAACTGAGCTCCCTGTGAAGGCAGAGCTCCTACCACACTCTCTGCACCAGGCCCTCATTTCCACATAGCCCTGACAGGCCTCCTGGGCCGACACCCGCCAATCTCACCTCCTCCTTGGGTGTAAATTTGATTTTCAGATTCTGGCACCTTCCTGGATCAAGGGTTCCTTTGGAGGGCTTCACTTCAAAGGGACAGGGCTCATACTCCAGCGCCTGCTGCTTCTGACGAACAGCTGGTGTCATGTATTTGCAGTGATTGGTCTGGGCACAGAAACCAATTATGTGAGGTCTCCTCATGCTCTGAGACACTGACATGGTGCTGAGAGCACCCACAGCCAAACCAAGTGTGGACCCCATAGCCTACAGCAGGAGGGAAAACCTCACCCAGGGCAGGCAGATAGGGAACTACTGTCCTCAGAGGAGGAGGAGGAATGGGTGAAGATGGCAGAAAAGCAAAGCATCTGCTAATGGAACAGGTCCAGGCAAACCAGCCTTGTTCTAGACCCTCAGAAGCTTCCTCAAACACGCTGTAGACCCAAGTGCTCAGGCAGCCACAGGAGCAGAAAGGGCAAGAGTCACAAAGAAAACCCAACCAAGAAGTTTCGTGTTCAATGTTGCCTGGGCTTTACCTTCTGAACAGGCTTGATGGACCATTTGCAGGGTACTCGGAACCAGTTGTAGAGGTGGACTGTCTCAACCTTGTACTGCCCAACAACGACAGCAGAGTAGTGCACAATGTTCTTGGAAAGTTCGATTGACAGCTCAGACACAGTGGCATGAAGACGGATGTTATATGTGGGGCCTTTTGTCACCTGGAGAAGGACAGAGAACTCAGCGGAGGGTGCAGGTGACATCTGCTGCTGTGCCCAGCCTGCTGCCTGCCCCAAGAGCTGTGGTACCTCTATGGGCAGCACCACATCCACGTCACCCCGTGGCCGCCGGGCACTTTCAAAGCGCACGTCAAATGTCTTGATGTAGCTGTGGGGCAGGCCCTCCACCGTGTCCAGGTCCACGCTGAAACCTTGAAGAGATGAACACAAAGCAGCTGAGATACACCCGAAATACAAAATGTGTCATAAGCACATTTAGGCCTTACAGGTGTCCTGGCTTAGAGGTCTGGCAAAAGCCCCGTGCCCTGCTGTGACCTGGACAAAAACTTCAGAGTGCACCTGAACACCCTTCAGACACAGCGAGCCACTGTGTGATGGAAGGGCAGCCTTGCCTCAAGGCCTCTTTTGGAAACCTCTTTTGATCCACCAGAGGATCTCACAGGCTGCTTCCTCAATAAAGGCTGAATACAAGTCCTGCGATAGTGTGAACTTCAAACAAAGCACTTCAAAAACACAGCAGACCCCACTGGTTGGCAAAGTAAGCCCATAGAGTGCCCAAAGAAACTCGATGCCCATGGGAGCCAAGGGTGGAAGATGCTGAGAGGTGACCAGGGTGATGGTCACCATTGGCCCCTGCACTGAAGCGTTAGGGCAGTCACAGGCAGGCCAGGTCCCTGGGCATGGCTGGCCAGGAGAGTTCTGCCTCTAAAGCTCTCAGCGGAGGCACTGAGAAGAAAAAGCTCAGAAACCTCCCCAGGTTCAATGGCTTAAGCTAATCTGCCTGAGACACCTCCTTCAAGCCCACAGGAAGTGTCTCCAGCACTGCTTACCTGTGTTCTCCAGGACAGATACATGGATCTGGAAGGACACTGGGATCTGCCCATGGTTGGTGATCTCCAGAGTGCTTCTCTCAGTGAAACCCTTACGGACAGTGCCCATGTCCAGGACATACTCGGGCACCTCAACTCTGCAAGGAAGATTAAGGACAGTCCTTAAACCACAGCCTGGCTACACATCCAAGTGGATGGAGGATACAAATACAGTGGCTATTTCTTTATTCACTGCTGTAAAAACTCAGCTCAAGCCCATGAAACCCATGGCCTAACCACCTGGCAATGACTTTGGCAAGTCAGGAGGATTGCAGCTCCTAGGTTTTTTCAGCTACTAATGGTACCTGAAAATAAGTTTAAAATGGACACTGGCCACAGCTCCTCTGCCA
The DNA here is from genome assembly GCF_028551555.1 of Melozone crissalis. Lineage (NCBI taxonomy): Eukaryota > Metazoa > Chordata > Aves > Passeriformes > Passerellidae > Melozone > Melozone crissalis. The sequence goes on along the minus strand of NW_026535785.1, from coordinate 20,034,745 downwards.
TGAAAACCCAGTGTAAGTGAGTATACTAGGTCTCCAGTGGTCTCAATGAAACTGCTTAGCCTGGTGTACAGCCTGAGCCTGAAATTGCTTTGGGGCCTAGTAACAAGATTTGCCTGCACAGGAAATCTTCATTGCTCTGCAACCAGACCACACGACCTGTTCTGCAGAGCATCTTCTTCCTGAATTGAAGCTGCCGTGCTTGTGCTGCATCATGATGGTGCAAAGGGATGGACCAAGTCACCTAGATAAGCCCTGCCACCCCACCAGGGTTCAAGCCATCTGATGTTGGGTTTTAAAGGGTTTGCTGACACGTGCAGCTCCCTTCTCCTTTTGTTTAGTGGCTCTGTTGGTTGGAAGCAAGACCTCAGCTGGGAGTTGTCTCTTTCAGAGCTAGGCAGTACAGACAGAATCTATGCTGTCTGCAAGGGCTAGAAGGTCTGCACTTGGGTCCCCCAGCTCTAGGGACAGAACCCCACACCTGTGGGGAGCTGAGCAGTGCAAAGCTCAGCGTGGTGCTGGGGAAGGGAGGACACTCCGCTGCTCACGTGCAGCGTGTCACAGCCACCAGGACCAGAGCCCTTCTGGAGTCCAGGCTGTTGCCAGCTCTGCAGACACAGGGAGCTCTCAGGAGAAGGGGACATGGCTGGGTGTTCCCCATGGGGCACCTGGAGATGGGGATGGGAGTCCCTACTCACTTGACAAGGCTCTGGCACAGCTCCTTGTCAGGGAAGCTGCTCGTCGGGGGTAGGGACATGAACTGTTCCTGCAGCTCCACAGCAGCCTTCACTACCAGGTTCCTCACCATGTTTAACTGCAACTGAGTGTTTGTCTGAGGAAAGGGAAGACAGGGGCTGTTTAGCAAAGGTCCTTCCCATGGTTTACACCTGAGAAAGGACCCCAGCCCACTCTTGTTGGGAGGGGGTGTGGGGTCCTCCTGTCTGGCTGCTCAGTGCCTGTGACACCTCCTGCTCTCTTAGCCAGGACCTCATCTCCAGGGAAGTAACTCCAGCATCTTTGCCTGCCCAGACACTGTTAGCAAAGCTGATCTGGCCAGGCAGACAGACAAGCCAGGAACCTTCCAGAGCTCCAGATACTTGCCTGACCCCAGCCTGTACCAAGGCAGCTTGGACAAAAACTGTCTTGAAAGGGGGACCAAGCTGGTGCCTATTGGAGATGAGCCCTGCCAGCACAGCCCCTGGGCACAATCAGGCAGCTGCTGATAAGATCTGTAAATCTGGCAGGGCTTGGGCTGGGACCAACAAACTCCCCAGCAATGATCTGCATCTCCTTCAAAGCACCATCAACTCCATCCCTGGAGCGTGGCCTTCAGCATCTCTCCCTGGGGTAGGCAGGAAGCTGGTGCAGCCCCAGAGGAGACCATGGCCAGCGTGGCAGCCCTAGGGCCAATGCTGAGGTGACACATGGTTCTAAGTGGGCAGGGAGGTCCCGGGTGCCATCAGGGCAGCAGGAGCTGCTGTGGGCTGCAAGGGGCTCAGGTGACATGGGGAGGTGGCCTGTGCCAAACGGGGCTGCAGCTGTTCTTACTGCAGTGCCAGAGGCAAGCACGCTGGGCTGCAGGTCCCGAGTCTTCGGAATCAGACTCTTTGGAGTCTGAGCTTCTGCGGTCTGAGACTTCAAGGTCTCAGTCTTCAGGCTCTGAGTCTTCTTCCGAGCACCTGATTTACTCCTCTGACTGTGTTGTTGCAGCGGTTTTACGGGCTGTGTCAGAGACTTCTCATGTGTTTCATCTCCTGAAGGAAGAAAACATCCACAAAGAGAAGGGTGAGCAAAGTGCTAGTCCCACTGAAGCTGGGAAGTCCCCACCTCCCAACACTGGTTTCTTCCAGAAAGAAATCCCTCAAGCCATCTATGGAAAGTGGATGCTGCTGCTCCTCTCTGAATTCTCATGTTCGCTCCCACCCACCTCCCTTGCCACTGAGGAGCAGCTCATCCCCTGCAATGTCACACAAACCCAACCCTGCCACAAGCCCTGCCAGCCTCTCTTACAGCTTTCCCAAGCCTTTCACTCTAGCCATCGTCCTTCAGGACCCTGCCAGATGAGCTGGCAGGCTCTGCAGGTTGGTTCCTGGGACAAAGTCCACATGGGATCCTCTGCTCAAGACTCATGAAGCAACCAGGGGGCTTGAGTTGGTCTGGGAGTCCTGCAACCCTCCGGGCTTGGTGGAGGTTGGCATGAGCTGCCCTACGGGCCTATGGTAGGGAACAAAACCAGAGGGGCCCTTCCTGGGGGCAGACAGGCAGTGCCCACCTTTGATGGTCCAGGGCAGGTTCAAAGTGATCATGGGAAAGGATGCTTCTCCTTTCAGGAAGATATTTTCTGGTTCCAGGTCACCCACTTTAAGATGGTAAGTCCTGCTGAAGGCTCCTGGTAATCCTGGCATGTAAGAGAATTCCAGCACTTGCTTCTCACCAGGTGCAATGGAGCCCTGCATGGACAGGAGAGGAGGGAGGGAATGCATCAGAGTGTTTGATGGGGATGGCTCAGGGGACAGACAGGCTGAGCAGACAGGTTCTCATCGAGAAGAAACCATCAGACCACATCACCTTAGTGATAAACATATTACAGTGTTGGCTTTCACAACTGTTAGAGTAAATACTATGTGTTTTATAATGTTGACTTTTGTAAAAGAAGTTTTGCTAAAGTTTAGAGTTCTTTTAATGCAAATGTTGTGTTGTGATACCAATGTTGGTGAAGAGTTGTTGTAGTATTAACACTTAACCAATGAAGGAATGGAAACCTGTTGAATGTGCTGTGTGTCCTCCCCAGGGCTCATAAGGCTGCAGCCCCAGCACAGCCCGATGTGAGCACAGCTCTGCTGCTGATGGGGTTTGCCCTCTGCCAGCAAGAGCCCGCCTCATCAAAAAAAGGCTCTTGTGCTGCCGCTGTGGAAGGGAAATCCCTGCACTGAGCAGGGCCAGCAGCTCCTCTCATCCCTTGCAGGAGGCAGGCATGAAGAAATGGAAAGCCAATCGGCTTCCTCTTCCCACTGCAAGGAGGGACAAAGGCAGGAGCGCTGCTTCGGCTCAAAGACATCCATCCAGACAGGACTGAGAAGCTTGCACAGTGGTGGGATGCTGCTAATTTTTCTCCAGCTCTTCCAGCCCCGCTGCTCCCTGGCCCCCTCACTGCCCCACAAAGGCGCTGCACAGCAACAAAGCTGGAAGAGGCAGGGAGCAGCAAGCCTACTAAGGGATGTGTGATCACACAGCCTGGGTAAGGTGACCCTCAGAAACGCTCCAGTGCCAGCACAGCCCGAGATCTTAGCCGTCGGGGTCCCCAGAGTGACTGTGAGCAACCAATTAAATTTTAAGTTATGCCACAACATATGTTATAAATCCACTTTCTGACATGGGGTGAAAAATTACTATAGAGGCTGTAGACGTGCTGGGAGCCTTAAACATCCCATGTGTAAAGGAGATCCTTTAGGAGAAAATGCAGACAGGCTCTGTGTCTGGGGGGCTGCAAGAGATTTCCCCCTTGGAGGCAGGCAGACCCCGAAGCCCGGGAAAATTTTGCCCGTCTGACCAACAGTCTTCCTAAAAGGGCTGAGTTACGGGAGGAATCTTAGCATATTCAAGCAGTTAACACTGCCAGGTTTTCTCTGCCATTTTTGCTTTTTGTTGGGCTTAGAGCACCCGGAGGGTCCGGCTCCCTGCAGAGCCACTTCTTCCCTGTCTGTCTACGCTGCTGTTGCCTCTTCCCCGCTCGCCACGGCAACCCAGTGCTCCTCTGCTTCCCCGAGGGAGCAGCCGCCGTGTCCCGACCGGGACCGGCCGCAGCCCGCGGGACAGCCAGCCCTGCTGCCGGTCCATGGAGCCGGGCACCGCTGCCGGCCCATGGAGCCGGGCTCCGCTGCCGGCGAATCCAGCCCGGCCCCGCTGCCAGCCCATGGAGCCGGGCTCCGCTGCCGGCCGATCCAGCCCGGCCCCGCTGCCGGCCGATCCAGCCCGGCCCCGCTGCCGGCAGATCCAGCCCGGCTCCGCTGGCGGCCGATCCAGCCCGGCCCCGCTGCCGGCCGATCCAGACCCGGCTCCGCTGCCGGCCGATCCAGCCCCTCACGCCGCGGCGGGCACGCACGCTGGGACGGTTGGCAGCACTTGCTCCATCTGCTGAGCAGGACCCGACACAGCGCCTCAGGGCTCTAGCAGCGACGATTTGTCCCCGTCCTCTCTTTGCTCTGTCCGGTTCTTATTTTCTCTCTCACTCTTTTCTGTCCCCTTCTGGTCGGGACCATACCCTTTCTTTATCAAGAAACAGTTTTCAGATATAAGGCTGCATTTGTGCCTTATTTTCATCTGAGAAATCTATCAAAAAGAATTCTCCTCTACTCCCCTTACAGCAGGACAGACAGCGACCAACACACCTGTGCCTCCCGCTGGTGTCGCCTCTGACAGCAGAGCCACCCACCAGCCAAGGCAATTGGGAAGTCTATCAGGTGAGCACTTGTTTGACCTTCTCTGCCCCCGGCAGAAATGGATTACAGCTCTGTCTCTCTCATGGCTGGGTTTGGGGTTTTCCCCTCCGACTTCCCCCGCCCCAGCTTTTTTCCTTCCAAAACTCTCCTGGGCCACCTGACACAGGGCTGGGCTCAGTCACTTGTGCTACTTACAGTGGTGGGGTTGACCAGAAACACACCAGGCAGACGCTGGTCTGCAGGGCTAGGGTTTAGCACCCAGCTGAATTCCATCTTGCCGGTGTTCTCCAGGGTGACATTGCTGTGATGAATTTCATTAAACAGCTGGAGAGAAGGCACAAGAGAGGGAAGTTACAGACCCAGGCCTGCTGCTGGGAATCCCCTTCCTCTCTCCTGGGTTTGAAAGCAGACACATCATGGGAGCAGGGACCAGGGAGGAGATAGGGGCACTTGGGAACCTGGGGAACGCCCAGGCACAGGGCACCTGCACAGCACCAGGGAGCTCTGGCAGCACACAGAGCTGTGGTAACAACCACGTGAGGGCCAGCAATAGATGAACCAGGGGACACAGGCCCTCCTCTGCCCTCTGAGGGGTCACCAACAGCCAGGAGAAACAGAGACAGCACTGAGGCATTCCAGGAGAAAAGGCACCTGCATGCAAGTACTGGCAAGAAACATACATGCAACAAGGGAGTCACCCAGGGCAACACAGACAGGGCCAGCAGTTGGAAATATCTGTGGGCTTTCAATTGAAAAAGAGTGAAGTGGGGATTATTCTGGGACAGTCTCTCCAACTGTAGTGACTGGAAGCCCAACTTCTTTCCTTGATCATTGTGTGGATTAAGCAAGAGCTTTAGACAAGAGCATCTCCTTGGAGGTCAGGCTTTAGGAGTGGACCAGCAGAGGGATGTCTCAGGGACACACCCCTCAGAGCATCCCCACTGGGCCCCTGCCTGCCCCAGGAGGCAGCGCTAGGTACCCTGAAAAAGAGGCATTCCCAGCATTGTGGAGAGGGTGGGAGATGGCCATTTTGAAGCAGCTTGGATGCCAGATGTGTCCCTCAAAGGTTGGACTTCCAAGCCCCAGAGCCAACAAAGGGGCTGGGAAGGGCAGGGAGCCCTGGAGCGAGGAGGGCAGGAAGCCAGCAAGGCAAGGAGCTGTGCCAGGGGTGTGTGTGGTACCTGAGAGCCACAGTAGGTCTCCCGGGGGCTCACGGAGTAGCTGATGCATGAGGCCTCGCCAGTCAGCATCACCTCGTAGGTGGGGCCTCCCTCCACGTAGCACAGCGCCGTGACATAGGAGATGGTGTTGAAATGGCTGCAGAAGGTGAAGGAGACCTGCTGGCTCTCTCCTGGCTGCAGCACACCTGACAGTGGCAGGATACTGAAAACCTGAAGGACAGGAGAGATTGAGGTGTTGCGCATGGAAATGGATGCAAAGAGCATCTTGGAGCAAAGTGCAGCTGTACCTGGAGGGGCCTATTCCACAAACACTGCCAGAATCACCCTCATCTCATCCTGCATCCACGCCATTGACCAGTGCAGGGACCATGGGGAAAATCTTCTCCCATACTCACGGATCAATGCATTAATTAATACACTACATTAAAGTAAATGTCTCCTGGCAGTAGAAATTCTCTCTGATGCACAACTTGCCTTTAAAAAGCATTTCTTACTGCTTTTAGCAAAGGTGGACACTCAGAGTGAGAGCTCTTGGAGCTCAGGGAGCTCAGAGAAGAACTCCAGCCCAGCTCATCTGACTCCTGAGGCCTTTCCCCTTTCTCTCTGATATACATGGTGCGTTCTCAAGGTGCCTCAGCAAAAGCTCCTGCAAAAATTTCCTATGAGATGAGGTCCAGGGGGAGCAGTGCCCTCCATAGGCGCTGCACAGTATCCTTGGGCAGCCCTACAAGGTGTCCTGCACAGCCTCTCCAACTACCAGCTGCTCCAGCAGCACTTTGTGATGGGCCTGCAGGGATGGGAGGCCCCTCTGTGGCCAATGCTGAGGGCCCCCAGTGGCATTGGCAGCTGCAGCCCTGCTTGCCACACTGACAATGGGCAAATGAGACAGATTCCCTCTTACCTCCTCCGTGGCCACGGGAGTGTGCAGTACATCCCTGGGGGGCATGGTTCCCACCAACTCTAGTGGGCTGTAATACCGTGGCACCTGAAAAAGAAGCCATTTTCTATGCTGGGAGGAAGAGACAGCCACTTTGCAAAGTCCCACTTTGTAAGACAGCTTCAGGGCCAGCAGTGCAATAGCAGCTCTCTAGTGAAAGCAGAGCCCTGCAAACAGGGAGTCTGGCTGCTTTGGGAAGAGGCTCCATGGAGATCAGGATCATCCCAACTTGCTCTGGGAGGGAAGCTGGAGGTGTTACCATGATGATGCAGAGAAAAGCCTCATCTTACATTGGGAAGGAAACAAGGCAAAAAATCCCACACTCAACACAGATCTGTGGGATCTGAGTCAGCTTCTCCAAGGAAAACTCTCCTATTTCTCCCTCCCCCTCAGCCCATGTCCAGCCACTGGCCCTGCTGCCCAACCAACTCTCAGGGCACAGCACAGCAGGGCAGCAAGAAGAGAGGTCAGCAGCACAAGCATGCCCTGGTGCTGGCAGGCTGGGGAGGCAACACAAGCACTAGGTGTACAAGAAAATCTACCTCTGCTACTGAAGAGTGGGCAGAATCCTGCAATCCTTGCAGGGCTGTGGCTGGCTCCTGCACACTTCTAAACCTGAGGCGTCTCCTGAGAGATGAAGCGGAAGGCAAACTGGTTCTCCTCTCCTTGGGTGGTCGGGGTTTGAATCTAGCTGAGCTAAGCTCGTATCTGGAATATAACATAACTATGAAGAGGGAGCTGCAGTGGGAGGGAGGGACAGCTGCACGAGCAGCTCCTGGCCAGGATGCAGCCCCTGGGTGGGTGCTGGCACGTTGGACTGGAAATGGTTTGATCCAGCCCTTCCCAATCCAGGCTGGGGCAGGTCTGTTCTAAAGGCAGCCCAGGGATGGCACTGAGGTGCTGCAGCAGCTGCAACTGCTTGCATTGAGCAACTACAGAGGACAGGCATCAACACCTGGTGGGGATGCAAAAAGCACAGTGGGAGTGGAAAAGACAGAGAAGGCAGCAAAAAGGTGAGATCTGAGGCACCAAGGGGTAGAGCCGGCCACTGATGAGCCAGCACAGCCCCCACCCCCAGTGCCCAACACCAGAAACTGCAGCTCTACCAGGGATTTATCAGGAATGTTTCCCTGACAGTGTTGGGGGACTTGGTTGACATTTTCCAACCCTCCCAGGTGACTCAGGTCACATCCCCCACTTTTAATTGAAGCAGGTGCTCAGGGTAACTCTGCTTGTGTTTCTAATGCCACGTGAGGGACACAGTCAAACCGTGCCTGCCTGTCACCCTGCTGAGCTGCAAGTGCTCCCCACAGTCAAACATGACCTGGATGCTCCATTCCCAGACAGGCCTGTAATGAGCTGCTCCCCAAAGAATCACTGCCTTCAGCTTTGTAGCTTGTTATCTAAGGCTAGGTTTAATTTCTGGATGAGGTGCTCTCTCATTATAACCCTCAAGAGATCCCTAATCATCTATTCCACTGTCTTTAGTTTTAATGAATGGGTTGAGGCAACTTCCCAGGACCATGGTGCCCAGAGAATGACATTTTTCACTCTAAAGTATAAACTCTCTGGAAGGCAGGGATAGGAGATGATGTGACGAACGAGTCCTGCTGCCAAGCACTACAGAACTCATAAGGGACATGTTGCAGCGAGGAGAAATCAAAATGAGTAACAAGTGTCACAAAAAAAGGGAGTGAAGAATCCAAGATGTCCACTGAAAGCTGACCCCTGGGAAAGAAATCATCCTGGCAGTAAAGGAGTTGTCTCAGAAAAGAAGGAAAGGGAAGGCTGTTCAGCTGGCTGTTCAGCATCAGCCCAGGCACTAAGTAACTCTTTGGCTGGTGTTGGGACTTTCTGGGCATCCTCCGGCACAGTGCAAGGGAGGAAGGCAAGGAGCAGAGAGCAGCTCCTGCAGAGAGGCCCCATCCCAAAGTAGAGGGGCCAGAAAGGCCTCCAGCAGCACTGTGGGAGCTGGGACTGGGAGCCTTTCATCAAGGTGGACATGGCCTCAGGCCACAGAGGTCTGAGAAAGCAGCTCTCACCCCAGCTTTCCTTCCCAGGGGAAACCACTCGGGGGGCTATGCAGCATCAAACTGGTGGAAAACCTATTCCCTGAGCACCCAGCCTGAGCACAGCTGGTCGGTGTTATTTGCACCAGAAAAAGTCAGAAGCAGTCTGTCAGATCCCAGGCAAACAGCTTTGTTCTTTGCCAAGCACAAACAGGACACCAGCAAGAAGAGCTTCAAGGAGAGGGCAAAGGTGCACATACCTCAACCTGTAAACCTGGCTCTTGGAATGGAATGACCAGTGGTACTGGACAGGCAGTGGGCTGCAGTTGGTTATCTTCAGAGAACGCACTTCTTCAGTGCCAGCCACAATGCAGCCAAACTCCAGGGATCTGGACTGCATTTGGAGATTTGGGAAGTGCACTTCTCCCCGAAGGATGATACGCTCCACAAGAGGATGGCCCCTGACCATGTCTATCTTCAGAAGCTTCTCTGTTTTCCAGCTCTTAAAATCCAGTTTATAAGCTGGGTCGAATGCGATGTAGAGATGGCAGGTCTCCCCTACACCCACTCTCACAGGCTGCAAGGAGATGAGCAGTAATTAATCACCTGTGGGATGAGGTCCCAAGGCCTGACAGCAGCAAACAGTAAATGCTCCAAGTGAGCCCAGCATGGGCTCCTCAGTTCATGGTTCATCTCTCTACAGCAGGGGTCTGACTGCAGGCACCACAGTCCAGTCCAGGATCGCTCAGGCTCCCGTTGCTGTGCTCAGCCCCAGTCCAAGGGGGTGGCTGCTGGAGAGCTGGCATGCTTTCCAGGAGACACCTTTACTGCATGCCTTGCCCAGACCCAGCTGCCTGCTCCCTTCTCCCTGTGCCTTAAAGCCAGGATGGATCTTCTCAATTCAGATACTATTTTGATTCTTTCAGCAGCTCTGCTGATGCAGCTCAGGCCAGCCCACTGCTGATGCTACAGAATAAACTCAAGGAGCTCCCAAGAGAAAGGCACCACCACATCCCTCCTCTTCAGACCCCACTGGAGGAGTCAAGGGCTGCTCACCTGGCCAACTGGGAGGGGCTGCTTCTCCTTATCACAGACCAGGAATGGCTGCTCCAAGCCCAGCATAAGGTCCAGTGGCAGCAGGCAGGTGTTTTTTATGGCCAAAGGCTGGTAGTGCAGCCTCAGGACATCACTGGGTTTCTTTGGAAACAGGAGAGAAGGAAAACCAGCCTCAACTAGCCATAGACATCCTTCTCCTTCTGCTGCATCTCACATTCTTCAGCCCAGAAGTGCATACATCTCTATTTACCCTTTCTATTTGTTTCTACCCTTCCAGGAGGTTTTTCCTGACAGCAGATGCTTTTCATGTTTAGAAACCACAGCATCCTCTGGGGGACAGGGAAACACACCCATGTACAGATGAGGGAATAGGCTCCTGAGAGGAGGTGGCTGCTTGAACAAGATCTAAAGCAGAAAGTGAATCCAGACCATTTGTCTCCAGTTTTGTCTTTCTGTTGGGCAAAACAGCACTAGAGGATCTTCACTCACAGACAGTCATTTCTCACAACCTTATTGGCTCTAGCAGCCTCACAAAAGCCCGGGCTCTTCCTTCCTGTCTGTGCATTGTGCTGGGCTTCCTGCATGGTTCAGAGAAACCAGAGCCTTTGGGAAGCTGGTTCTGGAGGTACTGGTATCCAACAGGTGCTGTGCCATAGTATGCCATAAATCAGTTTGTGTGTGTGGCATTGAGCAGAAGCCAGGCAGAATCAGGGAGGGCTGAAAAGCCTCTAAATTACATCTGAACTGCCTGTTCCAGGGGGGATTCTGTACTTCAGTGGAAGCCTGGGAAACCAGAGGAGAGGCCTGAAACTACAGAAACCAAAGGATGAAAGATCTTCTCTTTTTTAGACAACTTGCAGGAGAGGGAAAGGTGATGCTGGAGTGGGGATCCAGAGACTAAAGGGCACCTGCTCTGCCTCAGTGTCATCACTGCAGTTGCAGGATGCCTGGGGCTCCTTTGAAGACTTAGGGAAATGCACAGAGCTGTACTATATAACTCTACCATAAAGCATTCATGCCAATAGCAGAGAAGGCAAAGAGACATAGAAGGTGATGGGTTTTTCCTTGTCAGCCTGAGGAATTCACAGGAATCTCCATTTTTCCCAACTTCCCTACAGTATCGGTGTACAGACATCACCATGCCTTGGAGCATCCTCCAAAACCTCTCTTTACAGTGAGCAGAGAAATTGGCATTTCTCTGGAAGTGGCCAAGATCCCCCTTGGCAGTGCAGCTGTAACTGCAGTTTTACTTTGGGGAAATTAAATACCAGTCTCATCCCTAAAAGCATCTTCACTCACTTTACAGAGTGCCTCAGGAAGGGTAAAGAGGGGCTTTAACACAAGCACACCCCCCCCTCAGCCATGCCGTTAAATGCCAGCATGCAATCCAGACTTACCTTGGTCACCTGGAAAGAGAAGTGTCTGGCTGACAGTTCTATAGAAGGGTGAATAAACTTGCAGGTAATGACTGTCTCCATTATCTTCTCAGTCCTGCCGGTTGCCATACTGACAGCTTCACACATCACATAATCCTGCACCTCCTGCGTGCGAGAGTCACTTGTCACCAGTGGGTGGTGGCAGAGCATCCGGCAAATGCCCTCCACTGGCTCAGCACCCGCCACCCACCACAGGCTCTATAATTGCCACAGAGTTATGGTCACTGCCCCCTTTTCTTCCAGTGATGCAGCTTATTTATTTTGTGCTCAATTGTCGGTAACACTGCACCCCAATACCCACAAAAGGCACTTGTGAGATAACTCCCTCCCTTCACAAGGCTTTTGTTTTACTCCATGCTTACCCCAGATAAATCACTTGGCACTTGTTTAATTCACTTTCTTTTTGGGCTTTTAGACTAAGTGTAACTTATTTCTGTGCCCTTCTTTGCTGACTCAGCATGCAGCACTGTTTGCCCAAAAAGAGCAATATTTCCTTCCACTGCTGCTTTGGGATCAGCACTGGGTTTTGGTAGCTGTGGAATCACAATAAAGCCTTAGCTGGTCTGATGGTGGCCAGCAAGGAAAGCAACTGGTGCTGCCACAGAAACATGTGGTCTTACATCAGCTTCTTGAAGGCCTCTGCTCAGTTCCCCAGGGAAATGTCAAGGGAACAAGCCCGGGGAGGGGATCTGATGGTGGCCCAGGCTCAGCCCACGGTGGGGACCTCACCTGTGCGATGCTGGAGAAGCCTCGCAGCACCATGTCCTCAGAGCGGCCTGGCTGCAGGTCCATCGACAGCGGCTCCAGCCCAAACAAAGGCTCGGCACGTTTGGGGCTCTGGGAATCATCCTTGGGGCTGCTGAGGGCTGAGACACTCTGGCCCTCCTGCTCAGATGGGCTGTAGCATTCCACACTCCAGAAGAGCCGATGGAAATGGTGGCCCCTGTTTGTTACTTTGAACTGACGAATACAGGGCACCAGGCTAGAATAGAAGGCAGGATGGAAAATAGTATGGGAGTTGCTTTTTCCCTGGTCATCAGATTGCTCCCAGTGAGCAACTTGAGGTGTTAATTGCTTGGAGACTGTCTACATTTCCAGTTCCTAATGCGGACCAGAAATAGTGTCTGATAAGGTGCCCTTTTGACATCGTTATTTCAAAGGGAAATATGTTTATAATGGTAATGCAACATTTGCCAGGTGAGGCTAACAGAAGGTGGTGTTTTCCTCCAAGATGTTTGTTCTGGGTTGATTCATACTGTTACTGTCTTTTGTATTAATCTGTGCCTGAAACTGTTACTGAATCTTTGAGATCCTGCACTGGGGGACATTGTGTGGGGGGGTATGATTGCAGACATTTCTAAAAGCCAGCTCGGAGGCAGTTTCTGGATGATCCCAGCAAGCTGGTAAAAAGTGTCTGCCTGCTCCAGGAGAGGACACCAGGGGTGCAGAGCCTCCGTCGTTCGTAGTAGCTTTGGTTTTGCACTGCTAGCCATTTGTAGAAACTTCATTTTGCATTAGAAACTGTTTGGAAGTGAACTTTGCAAACTCTGCTGGCAGTGAAAAATCGAGCGAGGTCCTGGGCAGAGCAGGGCAGCAGCAGAGCCCACGAAGAGCACGAGGAAGCGGCGGCAGCGGCCGTGCGGACCCCGCACAAACCAGAGAGTTTCCATCTGCCTCTGGAACTGCTCTGTGCGCTCCTGCCTTGCCCGTGGGGGTTGTCACCCTCCTGTCTCTTTGTTCCCGGGGCCCCTGCTTGCCATTTTGGAAGGGAAGGGTGTGATGCCATCTTCCCTTGGTCCCTCAGCCACATGGAGGGACTGCCTCATCTGGACACCATTTCAGGAACCTTTTGTTCTGGGGGAGCCTGTGAGATCATTACTTGGTCAAGTGAGGACATCAATGTATCAGAGCTAAAGACAATTCAATGGCAATTTAGCAACTGGTTTCCCTGTCAGTGGCTTTTGAGGGTGTCTAACAACTCTCAACTGGCCATCACATGCTTCTAAAAGAATCTCTGCCTTCAGGGAAGGAGTCAGGGCTTTCAACACTGAAGAAGACCTTGCCTGAAGGACTACAGCAAAACTGCTCCTTGTTGAGACAGGAGGAGGAGAGGTGGGAGTGGAGAGATCTCCTACCTGAATTGGTATCCCAGGTTGAGCTCTGGGCTGAATGGCTTGTCTATGACAATTGTGGTGCCAGTGCCCAAAGCCACCAGCCCGAAGGCGGTGCTAAGGCTGCTCCCAATGAACACCCGGACAGGGACAGAAAAAAGCCCCCTGTCATCCAGGGTTGCTGTGACAGTCACAGGCACCTCACCCCCAGCAGGGATCACTCCTTCGCTGGGTTCAACGGTACAGCAGTGGCGTTTGCGAACCTGTAAGACAAGCACAACATGCATTTAGGAAACCACCCTGGTCTCTTGTGGGCCACAAGAGAAGAAAGACTAAAGAGAGGATGATAAAAATCATAAAGGTTTAAAATCCCTAAAATACAGTATTGGGCAACAGCAGAGTTCATACAACCTGTATTTTCCCCTCCTTCAATGGACTCACCTAATTAACCCAGTTTTGCCCAACCCAAGGGACGCTTATCCTCAGGAGAGTGTTCCTTCCCCAATCTTTCTACGCAGTGTGGGCCAAGGAAAGCTCCTTTCTCTCTCTCACAAAGGCTCAAGGCCACAGGAAGCCAGGACTGCTCAAATCCCACTGCAGAAACCACACGGCTGGAGGATACTGCTGAGAGCCTGAAGAGTCTCTCTGCAAAACCAGGGAAGCAAACCCCAACACCAAACTATTCTTCCCCAAGGAGCCATCAGTGCTTCTCAACATCCCCTAAAGGACTGAAGCCCTCACTTCCCACTGATCATCAGCTGTAGAGAGGTGCCCCAGTGCCCTCTGCTTTGGAATAGTCACTGTGGAGGATTTTATTAAGAGTTGGTTAATTGAGAAAGGCCATACTGATTTAATGCCGCTGGTTAAGCTTGAAAGGGAGGTCAGCAGTCTCTGATTCAGTGACTGCTGACAAGCAAGAATGCCGGATGGCCTTGCTGCAACATGAGGAAAGGGAGGTGAGATTAGTCCTGAATATCTGCAGAATGTAACAGAAGAATAAGCACAAGAATGTAGAAGTAGGTGTAGTTGCTGATATGTAACTAACCAATCCTGAGCTCAACTTTTGCAATATGTATGAAGCTTATTAAGAACTATATTTAACCCGCCGTATTCGATCAATAAATCGGACTTGGATGAACCAATTGGTGTCTGGGTCCCCTTCCTCCGTCAAATGGTGGAGAATGCGGGCAAAGGCAGCATTCTGAACGTTCGCTCTCTTGGATTATAAATTCGCCACGGTCGAGGAAGTTGGGTGAGAGTCCTTGCAGCCGGGACGGTGCCGGATTTTAATAGCACCCTTGAGGATTACAACGGTATCTCAAGTCTCTACATGTCGCCGGGAGCCTGGAAGAGCTGCAACAGCGCGCGCTGATATATAGGTATGGATAGGCAAGCGACATACGGTCCCTTCTCCTCATATTTAGAAAGACGAGGAGTAAAAGGGATAGATTTAAAAAAGGAATTACCAGGGTTATTAGCTTATGGTTATTCTAAAGCAATTTTTGCTAATTCATATACAGTTCATGAGATAGTAGAGTGGAAAAAGTTTGGGGATATCCTGTGGGATACAGTGTTAGATGATGATAAGTCAGCAAAGACATTTGGCAAGTTATGGCGGGTGGTGTATAATACGTTACTTCAGCAGGTCTCTGAGAGAAAGGCAGCAGAAAGGGCGACAGAAGCTCATAAGAGGAATATAGGGTATGGTCGTGAGGATGATCCCTTAGCACCTTCTGTAACTCAGATACTTATGCCTAAGGGTCCCCAGCAAAATGGTGTGGAAAATTTTCCCTTAGATACAGTGGAACCATCTGCACCCTTCCTGTCAGAGGGGGAGGGCGAGTTGGATGGTGGAGGTAAGAGCAAGCCAGCTTCGCCTCCGCCGCCAGCTTCAGGCGAGTTGGATGGTGGAGGTAAGAGCAAGCCAGCTTTGCCTCCGCCGCCAGCTTCAGGCGGGTCGGATGGTGGGGGTGGGAGCAAGCCAGCTTCGCCTCCGCCGCCACCTTTGCCTCCGCCGCTTCCCCCGAGCGGGCCGGCTCCCGGGGGGCCACTTCCCCCGCGCGAGTCGTCTCCGGTTTCACTGTCAGCTCCAGCAGCGGGGGGGCCGCTTCCCCCGCGCGAGCCAGCTCCTGCTCCACCGCCTTCCCCGTACGAGAACTCGGTCTCGGTACCGGAGTGCCAGCAGCATAGCACCCTTAAAGAGTCAGATCCCATCCCGGGGGCACACAGTGACCTATGGGGGGAGATGGCTAAACAGAGGAGGGAAGCTTGGGCTGCTGTGGCAAAAGAAGTAATGCAGATGGGGGATGGCGAGGCGGTGGAAGTAGCTTCTAATCTTGCATGTCCGGTCACATACACACCACAGTATGATGCACAGGGGAACCTTACACATAATATAGCGGAATATACTCCCTTAGATTGGAAGATGTTAGCTCAATTACGTTCTATGGTTAGTTTGGAGTAAAAAGTGAACCTGTTAAGCAAATGCAAGAGTGTTAACTACTTTAGGGGCAAATTGGACTATTGAGGAAGCTTTAGAGCGAATGGCATTAATGCCAACAGCTTCACAGGCATTTATAGTAGAAACTTTAAAGGAATTAGGATTAGGGTTACAAAAGCAAGCAGAGTCTACTCAAAATCAGGTGTTAGCTGCTCAGAATCAGGTGTTAGCTGCTCTTGCTCCTCTCCGAAGCGGCTCACTGGCGGACACGCAGAGCTCGAGACCATTCATCAAGTGTTACTGATGCGGCAATGAGGGACATACGCGCCCAGACACAAGTTGCCGCCGTGACATCGGAGACATCAGCTGCTGCCGTAACATCACTGTCACCTCCTGTCTGCAACCGCAACAGCAGGGAGCCTTGGTTTGGATTTATCAGCAGCAGTAGACGTCACACTAATGACGAACCGGCCTGAGAGGATACAAACTGGAGTAAAGGGTCCTCTTATATTAAATGGATAAAGATGTGGAGCATTGTTATTAGGACGTTCTTCAATAACTATGCTGGGATTATTTGTATTGCCTGGTGTTATCGATGTGGATTATACAGGGGAAATACAAATCATGGTTTACACCCTTTATCCTCCTATTAAAATAACAAAAGGACAACGCATTGCACAATTAATACCACTATCACAAATGACATCTGGTATACCATCATTTACTGGGCAAATACGGAATGAGAAGGGTTTTGGCTCTACTGATGTTACACTTTTAACTGTGGATTTACAAAATAGACCAAAACAAAAAGTGGAAATTACCCATGGGCATCAAAGCATAACCCTTTATGGATTATTGGATACAGGAGCTATTACAGCTTTTACAGATGCAGGAAAGAAATCAAGGCGTGCTGCTGTCACCTGGCAAGAAAAAGGACAATGGAAGCATCAACTTCTTACAGCAGATCCTGCAGATAGTTTATAAACTTTGGAATTGTTAGCAGTAGTATGGGCAATGTCTAACTTACAGGAGCCTTAAATGTGGTCACAGACTCTATGTATGTTGCCGGAGTAGCCAGACGAATAGAGGAAGCAGCAATTAAGGGAGTGAATAATAAACGATTGTATGAACTATTGATACAATTAAGGAAAGCTTTACGAGAGAGAAATGCAGTGTATTCTGTGATTCATATTGGGAGTCATAAATGGTCTGAAGGTTTAGGAGAAGGGAATGAACGTGCAGACAAATTGGTTACTTTACCCATTGATAACTCTTGTCCTATTGACAAGCATACATTGGCCAGAGAAGCACATAGCAGATATCATCAAAATGCAAGAGGGCTTGCAAAACATTTTGAGCTGAGTTTATCAGAAGCTAAAGCCATTGTTAGAGCATGTCCAATATGTAGTTATCATAATGAGGGAATAGGTTTAGGCATGGGAGTTAATCCTCGAGGTTTGGAAATAAATGAAAAATGGCAAATGGATGTTACACAAGTACCTAGATTTGGTAAAGTTAAGTGTGTGCATGTCACTATAGATACATATAGTCATTACATATGGGCTACGGCTCAGGCAGGAGAAAAAGCTACACATGTTATCAGGCACCTGTTAAGTTGCTTTGCTGTCATGGGAGTCCCAAAGAGTATCAAAACGGATAATGGTTGAGCTTATGTGAGTGCTAGGGTCCAGAAATTGTTGAATCAGTGGTCTGTTAAGCATGTGACAGGTATTCCACACTCTCCTACTGGATAGGCAATAGTGGAAAGAGCAAATGGTACCCTTAAGCAGTATATTGAGAAGCATCAAGATTTAACAGACCCACAATCATGCTTAGCTAAGGTTCTGTATGTGATCAATCATTTATGTATTTTTGGGGAAGACGATATCCCTCCTGCAATTAAACATCATCCGAGGTCAGGTCAGGAAATTAAAACTCGACTACAGGATTATGGGAAAAACCTGCAAAAGTATTATACTGGGGTCGGGGATATCTTTGTGTTTCCTCACCTACAGGACCTTTGTGGGTGCCTGCTAAGTGGACTAAACCTGTTTTTGATGCAGCCTCTGGTGGACCATCTCACGGAGGAGGACAAGGAGCTACTGGGGAAGAAACTGTTTCTAGTCCTACGACCACTACTGTTACAGTTGAAGGGACACTTGAAAGTGTTGGACAAAGCACTGACACGTCACTATCGGACGGCCCAGGAGCCGATTGGTTTTATTGACTCATTATCAACTTTTCGTTTAACAAATCCAGCAAAGGAACATTGCCTTGACTGTTATGATCCACATTGTGCTGCCTGGATAGCTCTACATTGTGGGGGCTGTGATAATACTTTTTGGATAGAACAATCATTATTATGGGATTTGTGGTGTCACATTTGTGAGCACGAGCACATGTGGGGTAAAAGCTGGCAAGATGAATTAAGGAGACAAACAGGGCAAAATGCATATGTAGCTTTAAATCTTTATGAGTCTCCTGAACAAAAATTCTTGCTTATTATCAATGGGAAGTACAATGTGTTGTGAATAGAATTGAGGTTCAAAGTAAAGTCACGTATAGTCTCTGTAAGGTGTAGAAAATTAGTACCTTTAACACAACGTTCGATTGTAGGGTCCTTCAGAGGGAATCCTGAAAGAGCACTAGACTGCTGCATTGAAAAGTTGCAAAAATTAAGTTTGCAAGTAACAGTACCAGTAAAGTTAGGAGCAGCAAAACTGAAAGCAGATAAGAAAAAGAAGGTAAGATGGGGAACAACCTCATCTAAATAAGGCTATTAGTGATTGCTAATTAGCTTTCTATGATTAGGGCAATTTCACATCTATGGGACTCTGCCTTGTGGGATGCTGTAGCTCCATGGGACCCTGCTTCGTGGCATGCTATAGGTGTTGAAGAACAAGAACAGCGATTACGAGATAAGATACATTTTGTATTAAAGAAGGAGCTTGAATTGGTAGCTGTATATAGTAAGAAAGCTGAAGAGGCTTTGCAATCACCACCATTGAACTGGTTGGATTGGATCACACAGATAAATTTTAATACTGATCCTTTCCTATATACACTTCCTTGTTATGTTTGCAAAAAGGATAATAATAAGTGCTATGCTTGGGTAGCTTTGCATTGTGCTGATTGCAATAAGGTTTACTGGTATTCACAGAGGACAGTAGGAATTTTATGGTGTCACCCTTGTTTTGGGAAGTGGATTCGATATTCTTTCTGGTTTAGATCTCTTGAACAAAGTACTGGCCTGCCAGGAAGGGCAGGATTGGAGCTTTTTGAGAGTGCAGAACAAGTGGTTATAGCATATATTAGATGGAAATTACAGCAAGTACTTAGAGAGCTTGAAATTACTACATCCTCACGCATCATAGCAGCTCGCTGTAAAGCTGATTTGCTTTTAAACCTACCTGATGCTATACCTGTAAGCAAGGATGCTGATTTGGAATTAGATCAGTGTATTCAGAAATTGACTCAGCCTCACAATAGACATTCTAACAAACCAGGGAAAAGACAACGAAGAAAGGAAAAACAGAGAAAGCAGAAAGAAGAATGAAGTTTGTTTTTATACTGCTCAATGCTGTAGTAAGTGAAGCGATAGGGATAACACGTTTCAGTCAGCCAAAAGAAAATCTATGGGTAACACTTGCTAAACAAATTAACCAATCATCGCTTTGTCTTAGTCTTGGAGGGGTTACTAACCCATTTCGAACATGCTTGGTAGGACTTCCAGTGTGGTCTCCTGGAGAATTTTGCAGTTTAATAAGTAATCGAACTTTATGCATGCGTAACATGTCTAACATCACATTGCCAGCACAGCAAGGATATACTGCAGGTCAGAGTGATGGCTATCGCCAATGCTTACTAATCCAATCACTTAACACCTCTTTGCATTCTCCTCCTGAGGAATTGGATCTTTTTGGAAGTGCAAATGCCAGTATGCCTAACATTACAGCTGGAGGATAGTTTAGTTTCAAACCCTTGGATGTTCAAAATTTAAATCAACCTAAAGAAACATGGGCCACCTTGGATTCATCCCTGAATTTGAGTGAATTCTCTCCACAGCATTACAGTCAATGTAACGGCACAAACATCACGGCACCAATGAAATTACCTACAGGAATATTTCTAATTTGTGGAGACAGGGCGTGGAATGGTGTACCAGCTAAGCCACAGGGTGGACCCTGTTATTTGGGAAAATTGTCCTTGTTTCACCCTAATGTGTCCTTGCTAATGCAGCTCAGTCAAACATCAAACAGGAAAAGGCATAGTATACATGACTTGGACTGCAGCCAGATAAGAGATCCAAAGTTTTGGGGTACATTCAGACAAGTAGTAGTTTCAACTATCTTACCAGGAGGATCTGCCAATAAGGCTATGAATTTAGCAAAACAATTAGGGTGCTGGACAAGAAATGAGCTGAACCAGACATCCCAAATTCTGGACATGATGACTGCAGATGTGCAAAGTGTTAACCATGCTGTTTTACAAAATAGAGCTGCTGTAGATTTTTTGCTCTTAGCACAAGGGCATGGATGTGAAGAATTTGAGGGAATGTGTTGTATGAATTTGTCTGATCATTCGGTGTCCATTCATACTAAGATAAAAGAACTACAACAAGGACTTCACAATCTCAAAGAAGAAGAAGGTTTAGGAATTGACGAATGGCTTAAAGGCTTAGGGCTTGGACCATGGCTAAGGAACATTGTGATCTATGCTATCGGCTTACTGGGTGTGATCTTAATGTTTTTGCTTATTTTGCCTTGTATTTTTACTTGTATTCAAAACATGGTTAGCCGTATGATAGCGAAAACCTGGCAAACTAATCTCCTTGCTCAAGAAGAAAGCGGGGGAAATGTGGAGGATTTTATTAAGAGTTGGTTAATTGAGAAAGGCCATACTGATTTAATGCCGCTGGTTAAGCTTGAAAGGGAGGTCAGCAGTCTCTGATTCAGTGACTGCTGACAGGCAAGAATGCCGGATGGCCTTGCTGCAACATGAGGAAAGGGAGGTGAGATTAGTCCTGAATATCTGCAGAATGTAACAGAAGAATAAGCCCAAGAATGTAGAAGTAGGTGTAGTTGCTGATATGTAACTAACCAATCCTGAGCTCAACTTTTGCAATATGTATGAAGCTTATTAAGAACTATATTTAACCCGCCGTATTCGATCAATAAATCAGACTTGGATGAACCAATTGGTGTCTGGGTCCCCTTCCTCCGTCAGTCACCTCTAAATGCTTCTAGCAGAGCAGGAAAGTAGGAAGCAGAAAGAAAACTGGATGCATGTGCTCTGTGGGCATGGCCCACTCTTCCCAAGAACTCTTGTCATCTTGTTTCTCATGGACTTCACGGACTGGGCAAGAGAGCTGGAAGGTGCCCACAGGAGGGGGAAAGGCCTTGCACCAGCACAGCTCTACAGACACAGCTCTGCAGGTCTGGCCCTGGTATGAGCACGTGAAACCCAACCTTTACACACCATGAGCACCCAGCCAAGGTGCACTGCTCCCTGCAGAGGCTGAAAGCAGAACTCCATTGTGGAAACAGCTGGAAAAGCAGCAAGAGGAAAATTCACACCCCTCCTCCTTGGCCCAGGAGGCTGTGGCTGGACTCTCCCACACGGCCTGATGCTTTACCCACAGACATAAACAAGTCCATAGCATCAGGTTTTATCCAGCTCCACAAGTTCAACACACCCAGCATGAAGAAGAACAAACCTCAAGCCCCTCACAGATCTCCCCCTCCAGCAGACATCCCAGCCAGCCCCAGGCCCAGCCTACAAGCCCTTCCTGGCTGCACCAGCCCTGCTCCCCCTGCCAGGGGAGCAGCCCCAGCTCCTTCTGCCCTCTGCAGCCCCCCATGTATTAGGCAGCCCTTCTCTGCAGCTGCTCCCCAAAGATGCTCTTCAATAGCACAGAGGTCACAGGCTGGGGGGGTTCACAACCCCCACACTTGTCTTTGTGTGGACAGCCCAGATGGCTTGACCCACAGGAGCCTCCACATGAGCAGTTTGGCACAAAGCAACTGTAGGTGGACAAGGAAACCATTGGGAAATCCATGCTCTGGGGAGCAAAGGCCCACAGGTTTCTCTTGAGCGCAGGGCTCCAAAAATGTGATCACGCAAAGCTAAAGACCTTCCATAAAATTAAGGGAGAACTTGTCAACACAATCCAGATTAATTTCTGCTCCAACATCTCTGCGCCTGATTTCACTGAGGGCTGCCCCAGCTAAAACCACTCCAGAGCCAGGTTCCTCTTGCCTCGCTCAGATGGAATATTGGAGTATCTTGCCTCCTCTCACACAGGGCAATATGGAAATCTTGCACATAAAAACCAAGTCATGGCTGCTACTGACCAGTCCATTTCCC
Source organism: Melozone crissalis (assembly GCF_028551555.1). Classification (NCBI taxonomy): domain Eukaryota; kingdom Metazoa; phylum Chordata; class Aves; order Passeriformes; family Passerellidae; genus Melozone; species Melozone crissalis. The sequence goes on along the minus strand of NW_026535785.1, from coordinate 20,012,773 downwards.
TGGAAAACAGCCCCACAGATACTTACAACCTCCATCCTGAAGTCTGTAGGGACATGACCTTTGTTGAAGAGGGTAAGACTTCGTGAAGTAGGCTGTAGTGCTGGGATCTTGCCAAACTCTATCAGCCTGGGACTTGGGTAGATTTGTGCCAGCTGTCCAGTGCTCCGTAATTCTGGTCTCTGTTCCAGGAAGCAGGCAAGAAAGATTTAAAAAAAAAAACCAAAACAAACCATAACAGGGAAACCTAAAAAAGCTTAAACAGCTCAACTGCACTCGAGTTGTTTCTTTAGGGAATGCTTCCACTTTCCAGCTGAAATGCTGGGCTTTTAGAAAAAAAAAAAAATATTCACCTCCAAATTAAAAAGGATTAAGGTATGAGAAACTTTCCAACCACAAATTATTGGCCCAAAGGCAAAAGCTTTGCAAGGAATTTCTAGTTAAGACCAGGCTGAGAGTTAAACAATTAGTTATTCTGGTGGGGAGAAACCCTCCTCTTTAAGGGAAGCAGCCTGATAGTAGAAAGCAGCTGTTTTGTCAGACTTCAGCTTGCGCTGCCTGTCCTGGCACAGCTTGCACTGCCTGTCCCTCCTGTTCACTGAGTTACATGCAGTGCCACAATGGCCCAGGTTCAGATGTTTGGTGCCACCCAGGGAATTTGGCATCATCATTTCCATCTGTTTTAGTATAAATTTACATCCCTCTCCAACCACTCTTCAAATGCCAGCTTTCCTTTCTTTAAGAGAAGGCTCAAGGTTCCCAGAAGTCTTCTGACATCCTCTTTTGTGCTCAGAGAGATGACAAGACATTTTAAAACAGATGTTTCCAAAATTAACATCATTAAAGATTAATTAACTAAAATAATCTTTGATTCCAGCTTAGATGAATGACCTTCTGTGTCAGACACTGAGGTCACCACCTATGAGGCACGGGCTGTTTGTGCCACCGGTCCCTCCTGTCCTTCTCCCCAGCAGCCTGTGCCTGTTTTCCCCAGCAGAGTCCCTGTCCCTGTGCACCCTGCCAGGAGCAGCTGCACACAGGCTCACATCTCCCCTTGCCCTCACCAGGGGGTTTCTCTCATCCCCGAACACGCCGATGAGAATGTCGGTGCGATGCTTGTCCAGTGTTTGGACTTTGATTATAACCGGGACCTCGGCAAAGCTGTGAGGCTGGACGATCCCACAGGGCTTGGGGCTGCTGTAGAGCACAGGAGAGTCCTCCTTGCGTTCCTGGAAGGGACACCATGAAATGCAGCTTCAGAGGGACCTCTGAAGAAACCTTAAACTCCTGAACATCCGCTGCAACGGCAACTTACACACATGTTTAAAAATCCCCAGAACAAAGGTCAAAGACAGAAACAAGATGCAAGAATTGCAGGCTTAGCATTCTCAGGGGGTCCTGCAAGGAGGCTGCCAGCACAGGCGTTGGTGTCTGTGGATGCAGCAGCTTTTCACAACTCTCTAAGATCTCTCACAAGAAAACACCCTGAAGACTAGACCAGAACATCAACTGTTTCCTCAGGAGGTTGAACTGCATCCTAAAGTTTACATTCAGGATCCTGTTCTCAGCAGATCTTTAAGACTGAATAGAAACCAGCAAGGCTTTATCCAAACCCTTTTTTCCCCTCATAATCTCCTCAATAATATTTGAGAGGAGGAAGTGGATGTGATGCCAAACCTGGGGAATAAGCCCGTAGCAGCCAGGAAAGTCGGTGTCATTTGCAATGAGGAACTTCCTCTCGTACGGCACATTCAGGTAGCACTCATCATACAGCAGGATTTCAGGGTACACTCGCAGCTCAGGAACGAGACACCTGGGCAAAGAGATGACCCCAGGGGAATCAGAGATACTGAGAGAAGGGAGAACGTTTACCCCCAAAGATTGTGAAATGGAGCATAACACTTGTCACTATCAAATAGATATTTAACAGCCCTACAGTGATAAATTGCCTTCTACCTCTTCCCACTCCAACATGTCTTGTCAAGGAGGGGCAAACCCTGAGAGGCAGCACCCAGAGGCTGCCAAGGGCCCCAGGCAGAGCACTTTGCCCCACAGCTGCCTCAGCCCCTCCTTTACCCAAGAAGGCTTGCAAGGACTCCTGGAACAGTGCCAGCGACCCACGAGCTCTGGGGGAGCCTTCCCAACAAGGATCAGTGCTCCCTAAGGCTCAAGGAACACACAGCTCCAGTGTCTCAGTAAAAATGACTCGACAAGGATCAGTGCTCCCTAAGGCTCAAGGAACACACAGCTCCAGGGTCTCAGTAAAAATGACTCGACAAGGATCAGTGCTCCCTAAGGCTCAAGGAACACACAGCTCCAGGGTCTCAGTAAAAATGACTCCCTTCTCTGCCATGGTGCTGTTGCCCTGCCTGAGAACTCAGCTCTTTGCCCCAGCCCTGGAGGGCACGAGACAGCAGCTGCCCCACAGAGGGGCTGATCAGCCCCTGCCAGGCCCTGCAGCTCCCTGGCTCCTTCCCTGCACAGCTCCAGGCACTGCCTGGCCCCAGCTCCACCTGCTGTACACAATGGCAGCCCAGGCACTGCCTGGATGGCTCTGCCTGGCACAGGGAACAGCACCAGGGAGCTGCATCCCTCTGGGCATCACACTGACACCCACAGCAGCACAGCAGCATGGAATTCTGCAGCAAGAATGACTTTTGGTTTAAGTCTGAGAACATTGAAGCTCAAAATAGGAAGCACAGGGAAGGAGAAAAACTGGAACTGACCTGCCCCATCAAGGGCTGCTTTCCCCTCATAAGATCTTGCACTCACCACTGTTTCTGTGAGCCACTTTCCCCTGTCACCTGCTGTCATTAACAGAACCAGACCCTGACTCTCAGCAGGCTGCCTGGTGTGGCCCAAACCAGTGCACGGTGCTCACAACCAGCACAACTCCACCTCTTGCAGGAAGGAGAGGAGGCCCTTGGGAAATTTGTTCTACCCCAAGGAACAAACCCCAGGCCAATAAAAATATCATTCCTGATCCCTTTAGAAAAAGGCTCAGGACTGTGCTGGGCTATGAGCAGGGGTGCTTTTCACCACAGGCTGCTGCCCAAGCACTGCTGTTCTCGTGTCCAGCTGGCACAACATGAGGGCATTCAGCAGCACTTCTCCTTGGCAGCTGCAGCCAGCACAGCCTGGGCAAGGCAGGGCCTGGGGGAGGCCAGGCAAGGGCTGGTACCTGGCTGTGATGACCAGTGCTGTCACTCCCTTGCCAAAACCCTCCAGGTCCACCAGCATTCTCCGGTAGAAATCCATCACGCTGTTGGAACACAGGGTCACCTGGTGCAAGAGAAAAGTAGTCAATTCTTCCTTACAAAAGCTCATTACCCACCTGTAATATCCTCCAGTTCTTGTTTCATGGTAAAGAAAGGGCAGATTTTGCCTTAATTCTTCTGCTGGTCCATGTTAGAGCACAGTCTCAGAGTAACAAAAGCCTTCTGGCAAGACCAGATCTGGTAAACACACCTTGCTATCAGGGCATAAGTCTACATTAAGCTACATTAAAACGTTAGACTAAAGCTTTATGCACTGCTGTATTCAAATTAAGGGGCCAATTTTTCATCTGACTAGGATGACACAAACACAGAGGAAATCTGCTGACTTGAACGGAATGAGTTCAGCTTTACAGTAGGAAGCTGAGGGTAAAGTGTGGCCCAGCAGGTGCTGGGCAGTTCATGGCTGCAGTTTTTTTGTCTCCACTGGAGATTCCAACACTAATCATTCTGCTCCCCAGGAGGGGGGAAATGAGACCAAGAAAAAAAGCTAACTGCTTTATACAGTGACATCTCTCTAACAGCCACCTTTTGCCCTCATCCTTGCTCTGCCCACTTGTAATCAAATAAATTGCTCTCAAAAACACAAGGATGGCTTCAGGCCTTGACCATAAGGTCTGTGAGCTCAGCATATGATTTTGGAAAGCAAGCAGCGCTCCCTGAGGAACATCCCAAGTGAGCCAGCTAGCAGAGGCCTCCCAGCAGTGCAGATCTCTCAGTGCCAGGATGCTCCAAGCTGGCACCAGAGCTAAAGCCCTCCCACCCTGCAGTGCAGCTCCAGCCCTGGTGCTGCAGCGGCTGTGGCCGGGCTCTTGCCGTACCTCGATGTCCTGGTGTCCCTGGGGGAGGATGGTGCCTTGGCTGGGATTGATGGTGAACTCCTTGGGCTCCAGATAGAAATGAATTCCGTTCCTCCAGGATGGGTCACCTTCTCTGCGGATCTGATCCAGGCTGTCCACAGCCGGCTGCGTGCCATCGTCCGACATGCGGAGCTGGAACGTCACGGGCACCGGGGAGCTGTTGGTGAGGCGGCAGCACTGCGTGTGGGGAAAGCCTGGGCAAGGACACAAATATCCATTCAGGCACCCAGCAGGGCATGATCCTGGGGGAATATCCTGGCAGGATCAAAGTGGCATTGGAGTTGAGCTCTTTATGATCTGAACTACAGCTCACCCAGAAGCTGCGTGAGGAATTAATCGTCACTTAGCTCCCTTTGACACAGATTCCAGACTGCAGCCTTGAAAATGCCCACTCCTAGCCCTGCTGAACACTGCAAGCTTCTCTCTTGGGGATGGGGACGAGCTCCCTCACCTGCCCCAAACCAGCACCAGTTCTCTCTCAGTGATGAGTGTGCACCCAGACCCAGCATTTACTCTGAGAATTCAAGCTGTAAAATTCCCTGTCAAGTCTGCCAACACTCTCAGTTTTCAAGATATATAAACAGTGAGTTGTCCTTGAGAAGAAGCTACAGCAAAAAAAAGTGAGGATGGAATCAGGAACTAGAACATGATGCATTTAATGCAGCTTGTCTCTGCAGGACCCTTAAGGCATCTCTTGCTTTGGGCCAAACAGACTGAGCACATGACAGCTCAGAGCCCACTCAACTGGGGGCACAGCCAAGCCTTGCTTTGAGATTAGCAATTAGGAACCAGGTCCCACCTCAGCCCACAAACAGGGACATCACAGCCGTGCTGCTCACTGTGAGTGCTGCCTGCAAGGGTTTACCCCACTTTGGCTCTGAGATTTGCAGAGATAGAGCCACTCATGGTGGGGATGTCCCGCAGGGTGCGCAGAGCAGCCACAGCCTGCTCTGCAGTGCACATCTGGCCGGGCTGGCCAGCTCTGTGGGGAGGAGACTTCTCCCCAGGCCTGCTCACCAAGAGCATCTGGGACACAGATGGGGAGAAAAAACAACTGCAGGTGCAGCCCAGAGCTTCTCTGTGCCCATCCAAGTGACCACTGCCAGCTCCAGCAGGGACTCCGGCAGGGAGGCAAGGGAGGCACAAAAAGGACAAACACAGATGTCAAAACCTCCAATGAGACTGAGGCCAGCACATGCAGACAACAATCAAGAGCTGAAAAGGAGCAAAGACAAAACAGCTGCCTTCAGCTGAACAGACTTCAGGAATGAAATCAGATTAAGTAGGGTGAATCTCCTGTTTCAGAACCATATTTCCATCTGTTGCCTTTCTTCTTCCATTTATTCAAAAGGCAACCTAACAAGTGCCTCAGTGGTGATGCAGGGTGGGGAAGAAGCAGCTCAGGAAAGGCAATGAGTTTTCTTTAAAAGTTCATGAACTTCATTAATATGGGTTTAGGCTTCATAGTGAATATTCCCCTTGGTCTGGGAAGAGGGACAGGAGTTTTGGGGTGGGCTTTTCTGAGATCCCCACAGCTCCTCCTGCCTTTGAACACAACTACGCCAAAGGGGAAAAACACTACTTGGTGGGTTGGAAACTTCTGTTATTGTGTTCTTGTTTGTGCTGTCTTGATATATTCTAGTAAAGAACTGTTATTCCTTTTCCCATATTTTTTTGCCTGGAAGCTCTGTAGTTTCAAAAGTATAATAATTTGAAAGGGAAGTTTTTCTCTTTCCATTCTAGGAAGATTCCCCTTCCTTGGCAGACATCTGTCTTTTAAAGCAGGACAGAGACACCAGAAAATACTGACTTTCCATTCCTTGCTTCTACTGGATCTCCCAATGGCAAAAGGCTACCTGAGGCACCAGCAGCCCTGGAGGTCACAGCCTGAAGAGGCTGCTGTGGCAGAACATGAGTGACAGATGCTTTTATGTCCAAGGGCTCCATTTTGGAAGGCACAGATCCCTGACGCTGTGTCCAGCCCAGGAACACTCACCAAAGGAGATCTCACCGAAGTTGATCTCATCGACATCGAACTCTAAGCTGGGCACGGTGACGCTGCCCCTGGAGGACAGAGCAGGCAATGGCTCGGTTAAAGGCATTGCAAGGGCCTGGCTGTCACGGCTCGGGGGCACAAAACCCGGGCTCAGGGCACCCTGGGTTTCCAACCAACACAGCCCCGTGTGCTCAGCACAGGGCCCTGGGCACAGGAGGCAGCTCAAGCCAAGGGGCAGCAGCCAACAGCCCCTGATGGGCTCTGGGCACAGGGCAGGCAGGAGAAGCCCCCGGGTTGCTGGGGGTCCCATGGAGGACCCTGAACACACACCCAGACATGGCTCCGTGCCTCAGTTTCCCCAGCTGCAATGGCATGGACATCAAGGTGTCCCCACAAACTTCTGTAAGCAGCCCTTCCAGCCACAGCTTCCCTGCTTTGCTCCTTCTGAGCTGCAACTGCTGTTCCCATGGAGGAGCTTTCTCAGGAGAGTTTGACCCACACAATCATTACAGACAGTTTTGAGACATGAAGCCAGGGGAGCCCCAAACATCCTCTGAAAAGAGCAGCAACAGTTCTACACAATGGACAGATCAATCCTAGAGGCAAGGACCAGCTTGTCAGCAGTGCACCAGCTGGCACAGCCAAGAGCAAGAGCTTCAACAACCAAACAAGGCTGTCCTGAATCTAGCACAGCACCTCACCTGTCCTTCAACTCAGCAGACACACTCCAAAAGCCACCAACATCCACTGAAATCAGCACTTGAAACTGCACAACACTCATGAGTTTATTTCATGATTGATGCCAATCAGTGCCCACTCTGCCTTTTGGTTCAAAATCAAGGAGCAGTGAACTGTGCTTTGTGTGGTACTCACAGGACTGCCCCTGGCTCTGCTCTGCACACCTCAACAAGAGACACCTGCCCTTGCTCAAGGAGAAAGCTGCTTATGCAGAAACATCCCATGACCACTTTGCGGGAGGGACAGAGAAGAATCAATTATTTGATGGTGAAAGGTTCCCTCTTGATTTCCAAACGAAAAAAGCAGCACCTTTCCTCCAAAAGCAAAGCCAGCATCATTGTTTCTCCACTATGGGCAGACCTACTCACCACTTTTCTCTTGCTAAGTAATAACTTTCTTGTTCTTTTTAATCCATTTCCCTTATCTCATTGGTATAATCCAGTTTTCATTTCTTCACTGCCTTGAGCCAGTGCCTCCCAAGAGCAGCAGCCCAGCTCCAAACTGCAGAGCAGCCAGCATCAGCTCTCCTGCTTCCACTCCATTATCCCAGCAGCACATGGCTCAGGCTGGCAGGGACAAGGCCTCACGCTGCTGTGGTGCTGAGCACTGAGCTCTGCCTCCCCTATGATCAGCCCTTCTCCCTTTGGCTGGGCCAGGATTGTCTCTTGCCATGGCACCAGCCCATGGGATGGTGCCCATGTCCCTGGCACAGTTCCTGCTGCCCAGTTCCTGACTCCCACATCAGCCCTTTGCTGGCTGTGCAAAGGAGGCACCAGAGCCCTCTGTGCACAGGAGCTGGGGGCACAGCTTGTCCCCACAGCATGGCTGGGAGAGGGGAGCTGAGGCTGCTGCTGCCCATCTGGCACGGAGTATTCACACAAGGTTTTACAAACACTGCTGCTGCTGCAGAATCAGCCAGGCTGGCCCATCTGCAAAGCCCTGGGCGCCTTGCTGGGTGTTCAGGTGGGACATCCCAGAGCAGCTGCTGCCCAAAGCTGATCCATCCCACTGCCTGCCATGGCCCAAGGCACAGGGAGATCCCTGCAGGGAGGAGTCATTGCAGCTCCTGGGTACCACACAGGGCAGCAGGCAGCCTCACACTAAGGCAATGCCAGCATCAAAGCAGAGATTCAGACCTCAGGATACACCTTTGTTCTCTGCTCCACCCCAAAAGGAGGGAGGTGGGGGATGTCCCAGAGACAGCCACAGATGTGCCCACCCAGCTCCCAGGGTTCTTACTTGATGGTCAGGATGGCAGGCATAGGAGATCCAGCCACACTGAACTGGACCTCCTCCGCAAAGCTCCCCAGCACGGTGGCACTGAAGGCGATCTGAATAGTCTGGTTCCCACCTGCTGCAATGATCCCCTCCTCGGGCTCAAACTTGAAGCAGGAGCCCACGTTGGTGGTTGAAGGGATATAGATGAAGGGAGCATCAAGAGCTCCTTCATTAATCAGTTCCACCTGCAGAAGCAAGAAAGCAAAATGGAAATCCATGTGGAACCTTCCTTTCTTGTGAGTTATTGTCTAATGATGCAATGAACACCCAGAAAAGGCAGAAGATGCTTTGTGCTGCTGAATGGCAGAAGTCCAAAGATACAACAGGACAAGTTCTGCCTTTGGGTTTTCATGCAGAGCAGTGGCAACTCCACAGAACTGCAGTCACCCTGGGCTTATCCCATGGACACAGAGCAGTGCCCCTCTGCTCAGCAGCACCAAGTGCATTGAGAACTGGCCCTGAGAGCAACGTGGGCTGATTGCAGCTGCGTAGGGAATCACCCCAGAGCTGCTGCTGCCCCAGTGAGCACTGCTCCAACAGCACCATCTACTCCTTCACCTTTTCCCAGACCATGAAAACAATACATTGAGAATGAGGCATCAGCATCAAAACATAGAGACAGCACCATCTTTTGCTGAGAAAACTCAGGGTGTCTTTCCCTTCCACAGCCACACTTTTGAAAGTGTCTGGCATGATGTAGAGCCTCATTTTCTACATCTTTCAGTTGCTCTCCTTGATTTATTTTTGTTTTCTGGAGGGAGAGGTAAATAGGTAGAAAACTCCTTTGCTTTATTCCCAGGAGCACTTTTCTCTTTCTCGGGTCAGAGATGCACCGAGGCCAAAGTGTGGTGAGGGACTGGTCAGCAAGGAAAAGAACTCCCAAGCCTTTAGCAAGGGCCAGCACTGAGCCAGGAGGCTGGATGGCTTTCCTGTGACTTCCAGGAATAGGCAGGGACACTTGACTGGAAGCTGTTTGCAGTGGGCTGAAGCCCAAGGCAGCCAGTTTGTTGCAGCTGCTTCTGCAGAGCCCAGTGCAAAGGGGCCTTGTGTCTGGCACTGCCACAAAAGCCTCTGAACATGCAGCTTTTGGAGCCAGTGCTGGTTTCATGTGCCAAGGGGTTGTTTTGCAGGAAGCCTGCCAGCTGATCCCTAAGGAAGGCTGCCCAAAAGCAGGGACTGGGGCTTCAGGAACAACAGACACACCTTTGTGACCCCTCAGATTTGAGCAGTACAACAAATATTCCCTGCTCACAAGTGCCCAGGTTGCCAGGAATTCCACAGCTCCATCAGGCTTGCTGCTGCCTCAGGAGCCATCAGGATCCATCCCAAGCCCTGCTGCTCACCTCATGGATGTGGGAAGAGTTGACAAAAACACTCCCAATGTTCAGTGTATGAGAGCTGAATTCGACCAAGGGTCCTTGGCCTTCCCCTCTGAGGCGCAGGGGCAGCCTGCTCTCACGGCCTGGGGAGAGATGTCCATTGCAGTACAATCATTCCCTCTGCTCCGCTGCATTTTCCAGGCTGGATGCAACCAGCTCCTGATGCTGCAGGAGAAGATATGCACCCTTCTCTTCCCTCAGGAGACATCCCTTGGGGCTGACTTCTAATTTCTAACCCATTCCTCGGGCTGCTTTCCAATTTAAACCAGCAGTCTGCTGAGTTTAAAACATCTCCTGTCCTGTAGTGACAGGCCAAGGAGTAATGGGTAGAAATTGAAAGAAATTTAGGTTAGATATTAGGGAAGAAATTTTTTACTATGGGGGTGGTGAGACACTGGGGCAGATTCCCCAAGGGTGAGGCTCCAACCCTGAAAGTGTTCAAAGCCACGCTGGATGGGGCTGGATGAGCTACCTGATCTAGTGGGAAGGGACTAGATGATCTTTAAGGTCCATTCCATCCTGAACATGCTAGAATTCTGTGGTTTCTTTCCCATGCACTTAGAGGAGCTCTGAAATCCATTCAGGGAAGGCACAAAGCTCATTAAGAGCAAATTGCCAGGCAGCAATTGCCAAACTACCTGGCCCAGTAGCACACAACTTCATTGCCAAAGTCCTCAATTTCTGACACTCAGCACTGTGTTCTATTTCCACAGACTGTGAGCTGCCAGGTGACAATTCCCACACAGGGACAGAAGCAGGTGCTGGCCAAGGGTGCTCCTTCTACAACCACCCTGGGCTCAGTGGGGCTCAGCCATGTCTGGGCACTGGGAGGTGATCCAGGCTCAGGGAGCACATTTATAATTCAGCTCCTGCTGCCTGATGATGAATCCACGTCAAATGGAGCCAACCTGGAGGTGTCTAGAAGGGCTTAGTGCTTGTTCACTAAAGCTGCTCTGCTCTGTAGCTCTTTGGCCTTTGAGGAAATGCTGGCAAAGCCATGGCATGAAAACTTCTCCCTGCACTGCCTGGGTTGCTCTGGGATTGGTAACCCAGACACGGCTGTTCTGAGCCCTGGCCCAGCACGGGAGACTCTCTGGAAGCTGCAGGGCCAGGGGGGATGTGCCAGCACTGCCCTGCTGACCAGGGACTCTTCCCAGCAGTTCCATGGGAGCCCAGGCTGGCACCATGTCTTCACTGTGGGTGAGAGAAGCAGAGGGAAGGAGCTGTACCTGAGATGCTGAGGTAAGCCGTACTTTGGTACCCCAGTACGTCCAGGGGTTTAAAGGTCACTCTGATTCCGGCCGAACAATTTGGCCCGATTTCTCCCTCCTACAACAGAAAGACAGCAAAACATTTCTCTTCAAACTTCGTGTTTCTTGTTCTCAACCACAGTCCTGTAAGCCTTGATTTAGAGCATCAATGACGAATGAACAACACAAGGAGCCCAAGGAAACGCTCCAAACCCAGCTTAACATAGTGCTGGAAGCTCCCAATGCTCAGCTGATCAGCTCCCACTCTCCACAATATTCCTGCTGCTCTGACACAAGCTCTTGGTCCCATCATGCTGCTGTCAGCTACAGTGGGATGCAACTGCCACTGTGCACTTGGCCTCAGATGGGCCATAGGAGTAACCAAGAAGAGATGATGATCCCCTTCCTTGGAAATAAAAATATTAGTTTAATCTGTTTTGAAAGAAAGCAGAGGCTGGCATTATTCTAGGGTTTACTCCAAGATAAGAAGAGATTTTGCACTGTGCAGACAGCAGGCATTCATCATCTCTCACAATGCCAGTACTCAGAATCAGGGCTCTGGTTGATGGGAGCACGTGGCAGTTTGCTTGCATCACCAGAAAAGGAAAAGGTTTTCTGTCCCTGTGTGCAGGAGAAGTCCAAAGGCCCATTTCAGCCTTCCACCCTTGTGTCCAGGCTCACAGATGACACTGGAAGGGACACTCAGAAACAGTGCAAGGCATGGTTACAGGAGGGGATTGGCATTTCTGTCATTAACTGGGGCTGAATTTGGCCTCCTTTTGCCAGGGAACCATTGCAAGCTCCAGGTCAGTGTGAGCTGGCAGCGCTCCAACAGCCTCTGCTGAGCCCCACGTGTGGGGGGGAGCCCCTGCCTACAGGAACTGCTCCCTGGGACACTGACAGGACACGCAGGCAGTGCCTTGAGCTCCAGCCTGGAAGCAGAGCTGGGCTTTGTCAGGCTCCCAGCCCTGCCTGGAGCCTGCAGGGCACAAATGCTTTGAGCAGGGAGCTCTGCAGCCGCTCCAGAAAGGAGGAGGAGGAGCAGGGAGGAGGAGGAAAATGGGGTTCTCACCTATCACTTACCATTGGCTCAATGAAAAAAATGTCATCGGAGAACATCATGGAGTCTTCTTGCACCTCTGCCATCTTCTCCTGGGCCATGCTGGTCAGGAGGGCAGCGCCATCTTCACCTTTCTCCTCCTCTGATTTTTTCTCCTCTGTGAATTTTTCCAGCCTCACCTGGCTCGGTGAGTGCAGCAAACTGCGCCGCCTGCAGCCCCAGGGAGAGACAAGGCCAGCAGATGGTTTCATGAGCCACAGATTTGGAGAGAGAAGTGTGAGTGCAGGAGAGAAAGCACTTGGGGAGGAGCAGCAGCAGCTCCCCAGCAAGGGCTGACCCCAAGCCATGGGAGTCCCAGATGGATCAGAGGACAACTTGTTCACTGGCACAAGGGAGTTTTGCTCCACACTTGCAAGCTCAGGGGAGCTTTCCAAAGCCAGAAGCTCTCAAGAGAACCTCCTGGCTCAAAGCCTCTGCCAAAACTGAGGGAGAATCCACCGACCACCTCAGCTGGCTTTTCCCACCACTGAGCTACTTGGGGAAAGCAGATAAAAGATCATGGAGCAGGACTTCCCTGGGAAGGGGAGATGAAGCTGGGTTGCAGCTACGTGTTACCAGCATCACTCTTTGTTTCTTTCATTTTGGACCTGCCCCGTTCCCTACTCTGCCTTTCCCAAGAGCATCCCAGAGCACTTCCACAGGAAATTGATGAATTCAGGCACCACATCCCTTCAGTGACATTCAAGGCTTTATATGCATGAAAACAGAGGCTCTGAGAGGGGAAGGGACTTTGTTGTGCAGGAGGAAGACAGCAAACTCCTGGAGTTTCATGATCCACAGCTTTCTGGGTCCCATCCCAGTGCATGGTAGTAGAATGTCCTGAAAGGGAAAGGATCCTGCACTATCTCCTCTCATAAAAAGTTCTCTTTGCTCTGAGATCTCAAAAGCTTCTCTGGCAGAAGGACAGTGGCCTTGGAGCTAAAACTATTCCTGCGACTGGAAGTAAGGAAGAACAACATGTCCTGGTGACAGTCTAGGACACAAAGTGGCATAAAACCAGATGCAATTGGAAGAAACCCCACAAAAGCAAAACCAAGTTGAAGTTTACTTTGGGGAAACGTAGTTGCTTCTGAGGGGAAAGTGGATCACCTGGGGTCCAGGCTGAGGCAGGCAAGTGGGAAAAAATGGAAATAAACAGCCCAGGGAAGTAGCCAGAGAAGGTCATGGGATTTTCTTTTACCACACAGAGCTTGTATGGAAGTCAAACACAGTGTAAGGAGATAGAGAACAGTGGCAAACCAAGAAGCCCAGAGCACTAAAGGACCCTCTCACCCATTCAAGCGGGCAAGGGTCGATCTCCTGGTCCTTTGCAGGCAATTTAAAATGGCTCTGGGGAGTGCAAGTGACCTGGCCCGCAGCACACAGGGGCTTGCCACGGCACTTTTGGCCCAGCAGTTTTGGCCCAGCAGTTTTGGCCCAGCAGTTTTTCAGTTTTCGCTTGGCTGAGCAGAAAGGGTGCAGTGACTCACTCTCCTTGTGTAGTGGGTTGCGTCTATTTGCTGGTTGTGAGGTGCAAGCCTTTTTTTTTCTTTCTTTCTTGTTTCTGCTTTTTTCTTTCCCTAGCAATGGTTTACAAATGATGAAAAGCCCTTGCTGCTGCTGCTGCCAGCAGGAGTGCACTAACTCAAACAGAACCCTTAGAAAGGACGAAGCTGCCCAGGCCCCTGGCTGCAGGGAGGGTCTGGCCTGGTGCTAAGATCAGGGGTTAGTGCAAAAGACACCTGTGTGTGGAGTCAGCAGGTGAATGATCTGCTCTGTCCCATAGCAGAGCTTAAGGAAGAAGTGGAAAGGCTGAGGAGCATTAGGGAGAGTGAAAAATAAACAAACTGGTGGAGTTACACCCGTCCAACCCTGAGAGAAGCTCAGCAGGAACCAGAGGAGCCCTGCCCATCTTGTGAGCAGGCAGAAGGAGGAGACCTAAGAGACAGTGGGGAATGGAAATGGGTCTCTACAGGAGAGGTAATAAAATTCTGTCCTGACCCCCATCACCTACCCAGGTGCCCTGACAGAACAGGTATGAGGCCCTGCCTCCAGAGGGTCAGGCAGATGAAGGAACAAATTCTGTCTGGAGAGTCTCCCAGTTGCACTTGGTCTGTCAGACAGATCACAGCCTCAAGTATTAACAAGAAGGGTGGTGGTAGTAGGTGACTCCCTTCTAAGGGGAACTGAGGGCCCTGTACATTGACCAGATCCATTCCACAGGGAAGCTACCTCCCTGGGGTCCAGGTACTGGATATCACCAGGAGATCCCCTAATGATAAATTAGGGAATTTAGTTCCCTAAATGAACTTGATCTGTTCACCACTGTCTGGGGTACAGTGACCGTGAAATAATCGAGTTCTCAATATTTGGTGAAACAAGGAGGGGCATCAACAAAACTTCCACTCTGGACTCCTGGAGGGCAGACTTTGGCCTGTTCAAGACACTGATTTGGAGAGTGCCTTGGCAAACAGCCCTTAAATACAAAGGGGTCCAGGAAGAATGGAGATATTTCAAGAAAGAAGTCTTCAAGACACAGGAACAAACTGTCTCTGTGTGCTGAAAGACAAGCTGATGGAGAAGACAACCAGCCTGGATGGGCAAGGAGCTCTTGAAGGAACTAAGGGGAAAAAAAGAGGGTGTGTCACCTTTGGAAAGAGGGGCTAGCAACTCAGGAACTGTTTAAGGATGTTGGTCATGTAGGAAAAAGATTAGAGAGGCAAAAGCCCAATTAGAACTTGAGGAAATCCAGTCATTGCAGCCAACCTTTCCTTCCCAAAATGCCATCCTTGGTTGGAGTATAAATGGAACTGGAATGCTGAGTGCTGAGCTCCTGAAGCCCAGGGTGACACACCCCACTGCCAGGCATGGTTTACTTGGCCTAAACCATTCAAAAGCACCAACACCCCCTGAGGCCACACATCAGTTTCAGTCCTGGACCATATATCTTACTGAAATGTATCTTTCAAACCAACCTCCTCTTCACTTCATTCTCACGTTCCTCAGTAGGAAAAGCCTTCCACTGGAAGTGGGCTGTGATGTTACTCCTGTTTTCAATGAACACGGTTCTGTGGGTAGATGTGGTGATGTAGGTGGTGTCAACGTGCACGATATTTGTGCTCAGCCCAACGTTGACATCTACAGCTTCTCCATAGAGCTTTGTGTGGATTCTTTCTTCACCTGGAACAAAGCAAAGGAGAGTCTTTGCTCAGCTCACTGGCTGATGGAAGCACAAGGAACAGAGCAAACCACAGGGCACAGAAGAAGGTGTCCCAGCTTTTAGTTGCATTAGCAGCTCTGTGCATCAGTCCGTTTATCACATCCTGACAGCTCTGTGTGTGTAGAGCGTGGGGATGCCCTGGGCAGCTCCTTAAACACCTTATTTCTGAGAGTGTTTGTGGAGATTTGGCCCCAAGGTGACAGGATGGACAGGGAGATTGGTCCATGTGCTCTGGTGACCCACTCAGATCACCAGGATTTCTGATTTCTGCATCCAAGTCCTTCAGGTGACAGGGCTGAGAAGCCCTGCTCAGTCCTGCCTCAGGCTCTCCCCAGGCATCCCAGGAGACTCCTGTCTCTCCTGATCCCTTGGATCCCTTCTTGCTGACCAGCAAATATGCCTGGGGGCAGGTGGGCAGCAAAAGGAGCCCCAGAGGAACAAGTGAAGTGACAGCCCACAGCAGGAGGGGACACAGGTGAGGAAACACAGCCAGCCTGGCTCTGCAATGTGACATACCACTACAAACTGAACACCATGAAAATTATCATCATTTCCTGTCCAAACCCACAGCCACATCAGTCTTGAAATATTTTATATTGCTGTGATTTCAAAAACCAAGCTGGAGTATTTCAAATTAAATAAAAAAGGGACAAAGGAATGATTAATAAGTACAGAGCAGCTTCTTTATGAAGACTGAATGGGATTCCTCAGTCTAGAAATCAAATGGGAGATAGATGTGAGAGGTCTGCAACTGCATGAACGACCTGGGAAATGGGGATGAGGAAGACTTTGTCTTGACTTGTCACCAGCCAGGAACTCGAGGGCCTGAAAATGTTATTAGGCAGAAACTACATTTATGTGTAGAGGGCAACATAGAAAAAGGGTCTGTGACAAGCCAATGGAGAAGCAGCATATGGGACAGAGGTGTGCAAAATTCCATTGCATTGGAGAGTCTGATGGAAACCTCACACCTCTCATACAGCACTGCCCAGGAATAAAATAAAACTTCACCCAGGCACAGCCCCATGGTAGTGGAGAATTAGGGTTCCTCCTCCCTCCACTCAGCAACTCCCAGCAAAACAGGAGTCCAAAAATCCCCTGTTAGAGGGGGTTTTATCAAGTCCCCAAACACCAAGGAGTTCTCAGGTTTTTTTGGGGTAAATCTGGAACAGGGAGGAACCTCTAGAGGGAATGAAGGGGATGGACAGCAGGGAGCCATGGTGGACAACTGTCCTGTGCCCTGCAGGGCCCAGCACTCACCTGTGCTGCAGCTCAGGAGGCTGCAATGGTCACCCTTGGTCAGCGGGTGAAATGTCACTGTCACCTGCAGGGTTTCACCAGCGCCCAGAGTTCCTGTGGCTGGCACCACGGAGAAAGGACTGCAACACAGAGAGAGGGGTCAGGCCTGGGGACACCTGGCCATGAGATTCCTGCTGCACTGCAGCTCCCTTGGGCAAGCAGGGAGCAAACCAAGCACAGGCAGCAGAAGACAGGACAGGATCACAAACAGCCACTGAGCCACTGCTGAGAAGATCCAGCCCTCACAAGATCCTGGGGGTAAAATGACCTCAGCTCCCCCATACTCTGCATCCAGCTCTCTGCAATGAGCCTCAAGGGTTCCACTGCCAGCAATCCCATCAGAGAATGGTTTGTGAAGAGCACACAGAGGGTTCAGAGCTATCTGCATGCACAACTTGACACTTACTGCCTAAGGAATTCCTCTTTTCCTGCTGCCTATAAATCGCATCTCAAGAGATGCAAATGTTAGGGCACTACCTATTCTGTGAGATTACAGCCTAGGAATCAGACAGGGAGAAGGAACTTTTCCTTGAAGATCGAGGAATAATTACTGTTGAATTTGTAGTGTAGTTCTTTGGTTTATTTTGCCTTGAAAACATGCTGATTTAGCCTAAAACGGGCACATTTTATCAGCATTTCAATGAAAGCTGCTCTAAGAAAAGGAGCAGTCAAAACTCTAAAAGAGTACAAATAGAGTGCAGATTGTGGGAGGATGGATTGTAAGAGAATAGAGATAGTGCAGGAGGCAATCTCACCCCTGAGGATTTGCAGCTGTACTAATTACCAAAGAGTAGGAACAGCCTTGCCCTCAATAGGTCACCGCTGTGTCCCGTAAGGATGGTGCAATAAGGATGGGTGTTATAAAAGAGCGGATTAGCTGGTGCAGAGGAGAGTTGGAGTTTTTCAGCTGTGCTATGAAGAGTAAGGGTCAGGTGGTCGTGCTAGGGACAGCAAGGGTTAGTATGTGCTGTGAGGGACAGGAAGGAGGAGGAAAGAGGAAAGGAGTCATTGTTGCGAGGAGCTGCCTGTCAGAACTCACAGAGAGAAGGTAGGAAAGTTTTGCAGTGGGATGATCAACTGACAGTGAGAGTCAGCTCCCATCCACCGTCCACTGGTGCCAAGCACCAACACCACCAGCAGATTAGAGCAATACAGTGGCATGGAAACAAGACCCAAAAGGAGGATGCCATTTACAGTCTGAAGGGTCCAATCCCAGCTAAATGAAGCACCATGAGCAGGAGCACATCAAGGAAGCAGAACAGGAGGTTTCTTTGTATTTACCAGCTATGCAGTCTGGGACTCTGGGTTGTCATGCAGGCTGGTAACTGTTTGCTTGGCCCAGCAGGCAAACTCTGTACAATGTGTTGGAAATAATGATGCAGATGTGTTGGTGCACTTTGGATTTAACAGGAGCAATCAGGATTGGTCACCAGGTAAACAGCTCTTGCCTGACAAGCACAAGACTCTGTGCTTTGATGCTCAGGGACAGCTCAGGGGAAATGTGTTTCTGCCCAGCAGCTGCTGGGCTTTGTGCACTTCTACAGCCATGGCCTTGGTGCTTTGCTGCTGGTCAATCTGTCACTTAAAAGTGTGTTCTGGGGACTTTGGTGATGAATGCATCACACCCAAAACCAAAGAGAACATCTGGCAAGCTGAATTTTATTCATGTCAGTAGTGACAGCTGATGAACTTGCTTCAGATTCTGCTCATTAAGGACCTCTTGCTGTAATTATGGGCTGACCTGTTCCCATTGCCACTGGTGAGAACATCACTGCTGGCTGATGGAGAAGCCTTGGGCCAGCAATGTTCATGTGCTGGACGTGAGACTTTGGAGGGAGGGGAGGAAAGACAAGGCCCCAGCAGCCCAAGAGCCAGATCAGTGCTCGTGCTCCTGCATCTGCCCCGGGACTGATGCCAGCACTGCTGCAGCTCTGCTGGGGCTGGGGGGATCAGGGCCTGCTGGGGGCAAGGCACAGCATTCTGTTCTTAGTCTTTGGTCAGAAATTTCATCAGAACAGAGAAGCTGCCAGTTAGGGAATCCCTGGCCAGGCTTCAGCACTACCTTCCATTCCATTCCCTTCCCACTCCTGCCCCATGTTTACATGCTCCCATGCTCCCGCCCTCAGGTGGCTGGATGGGAATAACATTCCTGGGGGTGACTTCAGGGCTTGCCTGAGAAAGAAGGTGTCTTCTTCTTTTCAAATTATCAGGAGAAGAGGATCCAGCCAAGTCCAGGACTCAGTCGTCAGGATTGAAAAACTGACTCCAATTCAGTCCCTGCATCTCCTCCGTCCCTGGGCTGTACCCACCAGACTCCTCTCTTCCTGCTGGAGCACTCATCTCTCACACACACCTGGCTCCCCTAGACCCAAGGACACAAGCTCTACTCCTCTGAATTTCAGCCAGCATCACTAAACTGTTCCCTGAGCCCACAGCTAGAAGAGCTGTGAAGGAGACATCCCTGACACTGTAATAACCAAATGAAAACCACTGCTGAGAGATGGGGCTGGCAAGCTAAATTTTGGCCTTTTATTTGTTAATTGTGAGCTGTTCCTTAAGATACTTCTCATCCTCTTAGATCCATCCTCTCAATGAATCACTACTGCACCTGACAGGCAGAAAAGATAAGATATGGAGGGGGTTTTAATAGGTTGTTTTCACCTGCTTTTTAACTAGGTCCATTGGTATGTTTGTTTACTTGTGTGGCATCTAAAGACAGGTCCATGTCTCCCAATGGCACCTTGCAATCCCCAGACACTGCTCTTGCTTTGAGCAGTGTGTCTGCTCAGATGATTTCCAGAGGTCCCCTCCAGCAAAAGTTATTCTATACTTTTACCTTCTAAATCAGCCCAATTGCTTTTCACGTATTCACTAAATGTCTCCTATTTCCTATAGATCTGTGCATGTCCCTATGGGCATGTGGTATATGGAGAGGCATCACAAGAGCTCAACCTTCATCAAAGTTCCCAATGAAGAGTACATGATCTTTTGGCAAACATTTAACACAAAACAAAAAGAAAAAACAGCAGAAACACAGGAACTTCAGAGTATTTAAAAAGAAATCTCAATGGAAGGGGCACAACCTTATTCAGAGATTTAAATCATCTGTTTGAAATTTTAAATTGCCTTTCAAAGGTTCATCATGGAACAGAAGAGGTGACTGATGCCCTCAGCTGACAAGGGTAATCAGATCAGCTTTAAGTAACAGGAACTGCACTGGCTGCCTGCAGCACAGCTCATGTTGGGCATCTCATGAGAGGACCACTGGAAAGCCACGTGCTTGTGTCCTCCCAGAGAATGGGTCTATTTGGCTGACAGTAGTGAGTAGGCATTTCAGAAGCTGCTTGTGCTCAGGAGGGTGCAAGGCAGCTACTAACATGTTCCAGCACCCTCCAGGAAATTTGGGACAGAGAAAGCCCAAAGGCCACTGAAAGTGAGAGCAGATGCCATCCACGCTGCTCCCTTCCAGCCAGGCTGCAGGGCAGCAGCTGCAATGCTCTTTCCCAACTCTGCTCTCACCCAAAGGTGTTTGCACAGGGACAGATGAGCTGCCTCACCTCTGCGTGCTCAGCTGGTACCGAGCTTTCAGGTTACCGACATTGCGCACCAGCAGAGTCTGCTGGGTGCTGTGCTTGACTGGACACTTGGAGAAGTCCAGCTGGGCAGGGACGTCCAGCACAGCTCGGGCACCAATGGCCACAATTGGCACAACGATCCTTTCCCTTGCAGTGACGCAGACGAACTCGTGGGAATAATCCTGCAGGAAAAGAAACTGGCTCAGCACAGGGCATTTAGTGCCATCCCCATGGCAGAAGAAAAACCATTTCTATAACTCTTCAAGGGCATCAATTTACCTATTGCACCCTCAAATGAACACGAAGTTCTACTACTACGTCACATGTTAAAGACATCAGTGCACTTTGCAAAGCCTGTCTCTGTGGCATTAAGCTCCTGTGTCACTTGGGTCATACAGATAACAGCCCTAGGCCACCATCATTTCTACTCTAAACTTTAATGATGTTAAAGAATTCCTAAGCCCCCTCTAAGCAACATGGAGCTGGGGAACAGAGGACATTGCTCTTTAGGCTTCTATATTCCCACTGTTTGAGAATAGGACAAAGTGTTCAACTGACTCTAAGCAGCAAAGGGAAGATGAGAAAACAGCTGCACCCAAAGACATCCTGCACCTCTGGCCTGGTGCAGAAACATCAGTTGGCTCACAACTCCCCTCTAACTTTGCCTGTTCCAACCAAGTCAGGAGAAGAACAGTGCTAAGAGATTGCAGGATGCTGTTGGAAAGGGCCTCTCTTTGTTTCCCTGCAAGGCTTCCTCCCTTCCATGCCATGTCCTAAACCCTTCTGAATAAACAAGCCTCTAGATGATGCCAGCACTGAGATCAGACTTGCCAGGGCCTCAGCACTGCTGTGCAAACCTCCCCACAAAAGCACCTTTGGCACGGAATGGGTGCCAGCTGACAGAGCAAGCACAGGGACAGACATGAAGACAGAGCCCCAGCAGTGTCACTGCCACGGGCTCTGGGCTCACAGCTCTGCCTGCAGCTTGTACCTGCCCTACACGAGCTCCTGCAGGCAGGTGTCCAAGTCCCCTGCAGCTCAGCAACCTGCTGCTGACCAAGGGCACCCAGAGCCCAGTGTGCCTGTGCCAGGCCGGGCTCACGGGCACAGCACATCCTCTGCCCTGGCCCTGCAGCTGTGCCATGCTCACTTGTGCTCTGGGACAGCACAGCTGCAAGGCTGCACAACAGAGGGAGTGAAAAAGCACCGGCTTTGCTCCAGCCCAGGGGCAGGCAGGGAAGCTGTTGTCAGTCAGGAAGGAGGAAAGCTCTCTGACCTCTTTGTTCCTCTGGTGTTTTCCACCAGAATGAAACCCCTTCCACTGGACCTAGAGATGGCTGAACATCTGTCAACACTACTCTGTCCTTTTCATCCTGTTTCCTGTGCATCTTCCCTTGGCAATGCTCAGGGATGTGCAGGGAGGGGAAGCAGAGCCTGTCAGGCCTGGCTGCAGTGCCTGCCAGCAGTGCCAAGGTGTGACTGGCTGCTGCAGGCTGCCTGCCCACACCTGGAGCCCAGCTCGCAGCATGCAATGGGCTGGAGCCAGAGTGCAGGGAAAACAATGGCTGTGGAGATTATTGTGTGCTTTGGCTCCTCCAGCCTCACCTTGCTCTCGTCAGGGGTGAAGCGGACACGCACAGGGACAGAGGCGCCCGGCAGCACGACACGGTACGCGTTGTTGGAGCTCATGAGCTGGAAGTAAGGTGAGCTCTCCATGGAGACCTTCACCACCTGAGGAAACTGCAGCAAAGACAGGAAATGATGACTTGGCCACTTGTGGAAACAGGACGAGAGGAGCCCTGTCCGTGCCCTGGTGACATCCCTCCTTGGCGCCTTTCCCAAAGCACTTTCAGCTGAGCAGGCACAGGCACATCATTCACAAGGCTGAACTTGAACCCCTTCTCTCTGGCTCCAGCATTTTGGCCAGGGGCAGTAGGGCAGTGCCTGCTGGGAAGGAAGGGCCAAGCAGGTCAGCACCAGCAGGATGGAGACACAGCACCTGAACCAAGTCACCTGCATATTCAACAAGGCCAAAAAACCTGCTGGCTTCTGCCTGCACACAGCCATGAAGTTGTCATGTTCCAGAGGGGGAATGTGCTACCTAAAAGCAAACCAGCCCATTGTTGTGGGGGAAGGGAGAAATTCCCTTCTAGCAGATCAGGGTTGGGTAGGGACCTTCTGGGGACAGAGTCAGGCAGGCAGAGCAGCAAGACAGGAGACCAAACACTGTGGCCTTACTGGGAATAAAAGCAAACCTGAAAAGCAAAAGAAGGAATGAACACAGCAAGACAATCCCTAAAACAAGGAGATGACAAAGAGAATTTAAATGGGCAGTAAAGCAGGAAGGAGGAATCATAAAATCATGAAAGCAATCAGCTTGCCAAAAGTGACAGAAACACAGACAGGCTGTGCCTATTGACTCTGGGCTTCAAAGGCATTTTCTGCCTGGAGAAACAGGACCAGCACTGACTGACAGTGTGGTTCCAGTATGAAAAGCCAATCTTGGCTCTCCAGGGCTTCCTGCTGCCTGTGCAGGCAAGCTGGGCTGCTGGGCATTCCTGCCTGCAGCCAGCAGGCCAGGTTCTGCCCTGTGGGGTTCATAGACACAGCACACATGCATTTTCTAGCACACTGATATCATCAACCCCTGAGCACCAAAATGCTCTCCAAAAGTCTAAACCAGATGATTTGGACTCCCTCTTGTCTCCTCTCACCACTCCACCCTTGGCACAAGCCTCACTTGAGAAAATGTTTCTCTGACTGAAATTCAGAATGTAAGGAGTTGTCCTCTTTACAGTGGAACACAACTGCTGACCTTTTACAACTTTTTCCCTCTCAGCTCTCTTGAGAAACCACAAAACAATCACAATTACTTCACATGAAGGTGCAAACCTCCAGGAGCACATGGCTTTGGATGTGCTGTGCTTCTGCAAAGGGAAAGCAGAGCACCGTGTTGCTTTTGGAAAAGCTGAGCAGAGCTGGATGAAGCTGAGCAGGAGCCTCAAGTGGCACCTAAAGGCCTCCCACTGCTTCTATTCCCTCAGTCTGATTGCAGGGCTCTTGCAGAACATGGTTCCTGCAGTGCCAATGCCATTAATGAGAAGGGATTCCAGCCTAAAGTGCAGAAGGCTCAGCCCCTGAGCTTTGCCTGTGAGCTGCACAGAGGGAGCCAAAGTGGCTGAGAGAGGCAGAGATTCCTACCAGGAGCCAAGATTAACCAAGAAGATACAGGATGTGGTACAGACTCGAGGCAAAGCATGAGAGCAGGTAAGAACTGTACAGGCCTCAACATTCCTATCAATGCAGAGCTTTCCAGAGAAGGAAACTCCTTTGGCATAGATACCATCAACACATGGCCAAAATCTGGGGACAATTCCCAGCACAGGAAGACTTCCACCATCTTGCAGAACAAAGGTGCTGAGACATTTTCTTCTGCATGTGCTGCAGCAGATAACTTGCTTTGCTGTACACTGGGGGAATGACAGCACTCTCCTCTTCCAGCACAGTATTAAAGCCTCACGTCCCAGCACTTACCTTGTCCTTATTCATGAGAGACAGCGCCATCTCATAAACCTCATGAGCGACAATGTTCTCAAATACCATCTCTGGTGGGGAAACCTCAAACAAGCTCGGTTTCAGGGCACCTGTTGACGACTGGAGAGGCGAGAGAGAGGAGGGAGAGCTTCAGCTGCTGGGAGGAAGGTTCATCAAGGATCCCTTCCACTGATCCCCAGTGAAGTACAGACTCTGGGGGAGCACGTCTGCCCAGCCCACACTGGGCAAACAGTGGCTCACCCACCGCTGCTCTGAGCTGATCCACAGCTGCTGGGCCACACAGAGCAGGCTCAAGCCAAGCTGCTCTTTTGGCATGGATTTCTCCAGGTTTCTGTCTCCAGAATGCCAGGCAGCACTTTCCTAAAACACAGCCCTGTGCCCATGTGGTCACAGAGCTCTGGGGCACTGACTGAGCACTCATGGAGTAAGTAAAACCCATGAATATACAGGAGACTCTATGGGAAACAATTTTGGGATGTCCTTTACTCTGAGAGAGGGAAACCCAGGCCCACACAACTGCAAATACCTTTTTTGCTCTAGAACTTAGACATCAGTGAGAAGAGAACAGTACCAGTACGTGTGAGAGATGAGGACATTTGGCTGAAGCCAAAAGGTTATTAAGCAAAAGAATGGAATTTGCTGGTTCTGTGTGTTATTTGTGGTTTGGATTTGTTCAGGTTGGTTTGTTGGGTGTTGCAGCGAGAGGGACGGGGATTAAGACCCGACCGAAAGGAAGGAGGATGAGAGGGGAGGGGACAGAAAAGTTGGTGCTCAGTAGAGAATGGAAGCTCCTGAGTGCCCATCCAGTGGCAAAGGGCACAGGGACCGCCCCAGCCGGGTACAAAGGGGATACAAAGATTGCCATTTTCTCAGAGGGGGTGTGTGTGTGTGCTTGGCTCTCGGGGAGGATGACATGCCTGGCTCAGCTGAATCATTACTAATAAACCATTTTCTTTTGTGTCAATGATTTTGTCCCCTTTGATTGTACTTAAAAATTAGTGTGTTTCAAACAGAGGGAAAGGCAAAAATAAAAAGACAAATGAGGTGAATGCTGTATGAGGATAAGGTTCAGTTGTTTTCTCAGTGACTTGGGTAAAAGTAGAGTTGTTATCTCCTTTTTCCATGTGTTTTAAATGGGTGCTTTCTTGTATTTATTGCTATCTTATTTAATACCATTGTAGAGGCACATCTGGAATGATGAGGCAACAACAGCAAATGCTTCTGGAGCAGAGACATTGCTTGGAGAAAACTCTGCCCTGCTTTGTCTGCCTTCTCCAGCCACACTGCTGTCACTGCAGAGACACAAGCAGGTCTCCTGTGTGACTTCACAGCAGACACATTCTGCTGAAGGGAGTGGCTGCAGCACACTGTCCCTTAGCTGTGCCCTTCCCTGAGGTGTTCCCAAGGCTCCTCTCCAGGACAATCCTTTACCTGGATTGTGTTCTGTGTCTCTTGCTGCCAATTTCCTGCTCAACCGCCCACCTCAGTCACCTACCCCTTTGGACTGTGCTTTTTACCGAGCTAGTCCTGCCAGAAAAGCAGCTTTAAACACACCTCTGAGTAGGCACTGATCCAGACAAAGCACATCCATTCCCCTCTGCCCAGGGCCAGTCCCCTGGACATCTGGCAGCCTGCAAAATCTAACACCCTGTCAGGGTCCAACACATTGTTCCAGCCCAAAGCAGTAATGGAATTTGTTTTGTTCAATCTGAAGTAATTCCTGCAGATCCTTGGCCTTCAAAGGCCAATGCTGCCACTCTGGAGGGAATCCTGTGATCCCGAGCATTTGATGGTGACCACACCAAAGCAAGAGGTGGCTCCTTCAGCAGGAGAATGGCAAAGGGCAATTTTGGGCCTCTGTGTCCCCAGCCTTCCTCCCATTGTTTTAGCAATGGCAGCTGCACTCCAGCACACCCCAGCAGCTTCAGCAGAGGGTATCTGTGTTGCCTTAGTGCAGATCAGCACTCCCAGTCCACCACTCCCAGCACTTTGCAATGACAGCAGGACCTGGACACTGAGGTATTTTGCTGGAGGCAAGCCTGTCACAAACACACACCCTCTTCAAACTTCATGTGAAACAGAAAGGAAAAGAACAGGAAAAGGCTACCTTTCGACGAGTCTCGCTCCTGTCTAGAAATGGGCCAATTCTGGGCAGAATACTCTTCCCAGGACTGGCCTCCTTCTTTGTGCTGAGAAACTTCTCCCTCAGGAACTTAGAGGGAAGCAGCTGAAAGGCAAAAATACACCAGCTAGAGCCTCAGAGATGTGCTTGTTCAGAAAGGTTTTTCTTGAACAAGTGGCACTGGTGAATAACTTGTGATCACAGCCACTAGGACAGTCCTGGAAGCCCTGGAAGTCTCCTGCTGAAATACTTAGCATCAGTCAATAAGACATGCAATACACATACTCCAGCCATGTGGCTCTGTTCCATCAGCTTCTCCGTGACTGGATGGGACATGGTTGGGGGTTTCTTCTCTTTGGGCATTTGTTTCCTCTTACGTTTCATTGGATTGAGGCAGTGACCTTTCCAGAGAATGGGGAGGAGCTCTCAGAACTGCCTGAACTCCATCCCTTCACAACGCTTAGAACTCACAGCAAGGAGATATCGCTGCTGGATGAGTCCAAGAGATGCAAGAAAACAAAGCTGTACCAAGAGTGAGGTGCACAGGAATGTGTCCAGGTTTTAGTTGTCCCTGTTGTTTTCTCTGTGTGGGCTGACAGAGCCCTCCACAGAAGAAAACAGAGGCATCTCCTTGGCAGAGCCCCAGCAGTGGGGCATCTTCAGCCAAGTGAGCTGCAGACAGCAAGGGACCTTTGTGGCCCTGGCTCCATCCAGCGCTGCCTGCAGGGCTGCATCTGTGCCCACACAGGAGCTGGGAGAGAACAGCTGCTTTGGGAGCTCTTCCAGCTGGGACCAGCCGTGGCTCTCAAGGCTTTGGGCAGAGTTTGAGCTTCCCCCCCACCACACTCCCAGGTGCCCAAGGGCAGGATGGTCAGAGCAGCACAGGTGAGTGCCCAGCCTGGCAGAAGGAATGGCTGTGGCAAAGGGGAAGGAAAGAAGCCCATGCTCAGGGCTTCAGCTGTACATTGGTTTCACTTGGCTCTGCTGGCACAGCCAGGCAAGGCGCTGGGCTGTCCCTGACACATCCCACAGTGTTCCCTACTGCACCAGGACAGCCCCAGCAACAGGAGCACGGCACAAAGGGCTGGGGAGGGGCTCTGCAGCTTCACAGCACTGCTGGACAACACGGGCAGGGAGAGCAGGGACACGAGGAGAGTTTCCAGTGGATACTTACACTAAAAGATTTCAGCATTTCCCTGGACAAAAGACGAGGTGTTGATGTCTTCTTCGGCAATTCAGCCGCCATTTTGAATGGATGATGTCACAGATGAGACAATGCCTCATCAAAACTGGAAGGAGCAACAATGGAACTCTGAAAATCCAGAACCCAATTCATGGCAGATTCAAGGCATATTCTGGTGCTAAAAATGCTATATCATTTGAAAGTAGTTGAGTGCTTGTTTGGCATAAGTAGCTAGTATTGTTAGGCCTCTAGTTGGGCTTTATTTGAACTATATGGCTACCTTGTGCAATTCAAAGTTAGATCATACTGAAACCTGGAGCTAAAAAGCTGAACATTAATAATAGTTTGAACAGAGAAAGCTATAGCTTAAATATTTTTTAAAAATAGCTAGAGTGGGCCTCCTCTTCTGTAGGCTAAAGCACCCTTGCTCTCTCA
This sequence comes from Melozone crissalis, assembly GCF_028551555.1. Taxonomy (NCBI): domain Eukaryota; kingdom Metazoa; phylum Chordata; class Aves; order Passeriformes; family Passerellidae; genus Melozone; species Melozone crissalis. Next base: position 19,985,512 of record NW_026535785.1, on the reverse strand, counting down.
GCTGTTCCTCACAGGACTTGTGAGAGACTGGAATGTTATGGCTAATGGCTTAAATATTGTTAGGAAGGACTTTTTGCCCATTCTGACAAAACTGAATAAAGAAGCTGTGACCAATGAAGCCAACCCTTCCCTGAAAATGCCTCCTGGCTGAACTTGGGACTGTGAGTTAAGCCACCTAAGGGAACTTGAGGCAAGATCAAGGTGACACTATTGTCTCATGTCTGGGGAGAAGTAAACAAGGCTACAGGAGAAAAATGTATCCACAAGAAAGCCAAACCCAGCAGCTGTCCTGAAAATCAGCTGTGTCTGCCTTCAGGCTGGGGAAGTCATACCACAGACTGGTCTGCTGAGGCCAGGTTGGCACACAAAACTCCCATCAACAGAGGGGGAAAGAGGAAATTCTGGGTGTGTAGCACAACCTCTGGTAAGGGGCAGTGGACACCCATCCTCCCTCAGACAAACTGGCTCAGCTCTAAAAGCCCCCAGCCCCAGAAGGCCACATCCAGGGGACATTCCCATGAGGGGCAGCTGAGGGGGTGTCATAACCCAGCAGAGACCTCCAGAGTGCCCCCAGAGCCATTCCTGAGGCCTTGCACCAAATGACTGCATGGCATGCAGAGAAACACAGCAGATCTGAAAATCCACAACCCAATTCATGGCAGACTCAAAGGACATACTGGTGCTAAAAATTTTATATTATTTGAAAGTAGCAAGAGATAGAGTCCAACTTGCCCCAGCCCAGGAAGGTACCTGGGCAGTCCCACCTTGCCCAAATCTGCATGAATCCATTGGAGTCCTATGTTTTGCCAGACCTCACCGCAGAGAAGACCAGAAGAGGATTTAATGGTATGCCAGTGAGATCCATGCAATGGTGATACTTTCTACTTTCTACCTAATCTGTCACTCTCTATTTCTCTGCCCCTCCCCAACACCCTTCTCTATTTCTCTCTCTCTCTTCCTCACATTTACTGTTACATAAAATCCAGACTACTAACTTTGGCGTATGGTCTCATTTGCACCTTAATTCTGGGGCATCTCCCTAATAATTTTAATAACTAGATCATAACAACCCACTGAAACTTGAACAGAACTCATTCACCTTTAAGCAGTTTAAGTAATCACTATAGGAAAAAAAGGTATAAACTAGTATATATAGGAAATTCTGCACTTCTTCAGTGGAAAAAAAAAGCACAATCAGGCGACCATATAATGCATCCATTTAGCTGTACACGCCACTGAACTGCTGCGCCAGAGGACTGGCATTATCACATCCTGTATTTCCCTTTGGCATTCTCTTTCAGAGCACAGAGACAAAACCAAAAAGTACAACTTCAGTCAATCTTTACCTTCAAACGACATTCAGTACACGCTGCAGAGACCAACGCTCTGCGAGTTCAGGACTCCTTGCTCGCAGAGACCAACGCTCTGCGGGGTCAGGACTCGCTCTCAGAGACAATCTCTGTGAACAAGCCCCTTGGCGAATCGCTAATGAAGCCGTTTCACGAGCCCCAGGCTGCGAACGAGCAGCCCAGAGCGCGCTCCGCGGCAACTGAGGCGGCAGCGCCGTCACAGCCGCGGTGGCCGCGGCGCGGTTCCCCGGCAACGGCCGCCGCCATTGTCGGGGCCGGGCCGCGCCGGTGACGCCGGCCGGGCCTCAGCCCCCGCGTTCCAGCCCCGGAATCCGCTCCGGGGCCCGGAATGTGGCGGCGCGCGGTGGCAGAGCTCCATGTCGCCAGACCCTTGCCCCCAGCGCCGGGCTGCTCCTCCACAACGGGAAAAAGCCAGGGGCTCAACAGCTGGTGTTCAGCGCATAGTACAAGAGGGAACCGGCGAGCTGCAGGTCCTGGGCAGTAAGATGTAGCTTCTGGTTCTTAGGGACACACAAGGAGCAGAATTAATTTCCTGGTGTCATGGTTGATCACCTAATCAGCAGCCAGGAATTAGTGCTCCGGAAGATTGACATGATCACATCCTGTATTTCTCTTTGGCATTCTCTTTCATGTGAAATACAAAGCTGTGTTTCGTGTCAGGTACAAACAGGCGATGTGTGTAGTTGTGAATGCGAAATGTGTGGACCCCGACAATGGGAGAGCTGTGAATTCTAATAATTACTGAGGAGACTAAAGCATGGAAAAAGGCCTTTGAACCTATCTTTTGTTTGCAAATTAACCCTAGATGATTTAGGAGCATTGGAATTAAAGTGTTAAAGATGTTGCTTTTTGCCTGCATTTAATCCATAAAAAGCTCTGCAATAACAACCTTTTGAAGTATAATTTTAGAATATTACTTGCATCCTTGAAACTATAGCTTTGGAATATATATAAAGGAAATATGCTTATCTCATGCCTTATTGAAGCAGAGAAAAACAGCTTGAGAAAGGAAGATGAACATCACCTCAAGGGTTTATGGTTTCGACCAAAGGGAAGCTGGACATCACTGTTATGAGATTTAGAGTCTCTGCAATTAAAAGGTGGACACACATCTGGGGAGCTGGACCCCACCAGATGGGATTCGTCTTTCTTCTTTCGGAAACTGGACCGTCACCATCTGGGGATAATCCTTCGAGATACATCCTGAGAAATTAAAATCACAATAGTGTATAGAATTGTGATGTAATAATTTGGAATAAAAATTGCTGATGAGTAAATATTGGAAATAGAAACTGTTGAAAAAAAAAGCTGATGAGTACCCCTATAAATACCTGTAACCATCAATTATCAGTGTGCAGTTGGAGGGAAAACTTCCCCCACTGTACCCAGCGCTGTACTGCTCATACCTTACCATATTAAATAATAAATTGATTGCTGCTTGAATATTGGCCTAGTCAAGCTTCTTATTCATAACATTCAGAACACAGATGTGCTAAAAGGAAAAAAACCCAACAATATTTATCAACCTCTATCTTCAAATGAAATGCAAGACTGATTTTCAGTTATATTCCCAGCATTGTAATAAAAAACCACTAGAACCATAACTGTTGCAAGTTTCCTTGCAGTAAACTCGAGATTTTAATATTCTTTCCAAGTTTATCTGTAATATATAGCTTTATATATTCTAAAGAACTTAGGTTTGTAAATTACTGCATACACCTTCATGCTACTGAGCAATAGCACAGACTGATTGTGTCTTCAGCAGAACTGGTTTGTCTTAGTATAAAGACTTAGAAATGAAAAACTTTCTGAGTTAACCAGAATTAAGTAAGTACTTTTGAAAACAAAGGCAGGAAAAAAGACCAACCCTATTAATTTATGATGTTTCTAAGTCAACTACTCTGTGCAGCCTAAGGAAGCTGTCATGGAATAAGGGAAGAGAGATCTTACAGCCATGTTATCCAGAAGTGTGTGGAAAACCTTCCCACAGAGTGCCTGCACGGCTGCTTTAAGGACTTGGTAACAGAAGAGCAACATAGGATTGAGCTAAGACAGACAAATATCCAATTAAAGTCAAATTACAAGTTATTTTATTTTCAGATGGGGCCGCAGATTGTATGCTGCTCACCAATGCTGGGGGTTCAGAATGTCCTGCAGCAAGGCTGAGCCATGAGACTTGTGGAGTAGAATTATGAATTATGAAACAGTGAAGCACAAACATTTCTAATGCACCTATATTGCATTACCAACTCAATTTAAATCTCTGAAGTAGTCATTAGTGTCAAGAGCATATCCAACCACAAATTTACCTGGAGTTTCAAAGCCTGGCTCAGTAAGAAAATACAGTTCTTTTCAAACTTCAGTGGTGTAAGTAGCTTTTAAATGCACAGTTGGGATTCAACACATACTTGAGCTGAGAGGAATAGGCATCATCTCCTTCAGGGTGCTTTCTTAAGAATCTGAGCTGTAAATTGATGACAGAGGTTAGAATCTAAACCATTCCCATGTCTGTAATGTAATTAAGGAGTTAAGAGAATGATTTTTATTAACATAATAATTGTTTAAAACCTAGTGATGAGTTAGTCCTGGGAGAGGAGACACGGAGTGAGATTTTACTTGAGTGAAAGTAGATGAACTGTGATTCAGCAGGACTTTTCAGTTTGGAAACAAGTTTAATAATGTGGAGTCAAAACAAATGTCCTCTAGGGTCAAAGCAAAGCAAAACACCGTTAAGGTTTGATCTGGTTTTGCTATCTAAATAGTTAAATTTGTATATCGAAGAGCTAAACCTGCACTCAGGCCAACCAGGGGAAAAGAACAAGGTGGTCATGAGGTCTCAGGATACCTGGTCATTAGCTTTTTATGTAGTTTCTCTCCATTTCTCTTGGCCTTCATGAAACTTGTGGGCCAGTTGTCAGATGTGCTGCCTGAAGTGAAATTGCAGGACTGTTTTGGAAAATATAGGAAAAGAAACCCTGAGAAAAACATGATATTTACAGTCTGGTCTGTTACCTGGACTCTGACATGTCCTTTGAAGGAGCAGGCTGTAAGGCAGAGCAGAGAAGGTTGGTTTTTAAAAGGCCTTGCTCTAAGCTCTAGACTCCCATTCTGCCACACCTTCTCATAAGCGTCTCAAATGGTGCACTTAAATTAAAACAGTGAGATTATTGCACAGAAAGAAGTGGTGTTCAGCCTTGTACTGCAGGGAGAGGCAAAGGCTCTGGTCTGAGTGGCTCTGGTCTGACTGGCTTTATGTCTGAGTGGCTCAACTTTGTATTCAGCTCCCTTCAGTCCTGTGTCTCAGCTCTTTGCCCTTCCATGCAGCAATGGACATAAAACAGCACAGAGGGGAAAGCATGTCCAAGTGGCTGGTAATGATTTGAGTGGGGAGGGAGGGAGAAAAGGAAAATCTCTTCTGCAAAATTACATCTATTCTTGCTTTGCCTGAGCACTTCAGAAGAAACTGAGAACCTCGTGGACAGTCACTAGAAGGACTGTCTGAAGAACTGATGCTTAAAGCAACTGTAATTGTAAAGCATTGTGGTTACCTGACACACACAGGGATATTCCACAAAATTTCTTTAGAGATCTACTAAAAGCAGATCTAGAATGCTACTTGAAGTCATCTTCCCAGTGCTGACAGACTCTTAGATTCTGGAAACCTCTGTGGTTGAGGGTATTAAGAAATCTTCAGAGTGTTGTCATTCTAGTATTGAGGCAACTGAGGTGGTGTTAGAAAACCTATGGAAAGAGATGAATTTCCTTCAAACATCAAGTAAGAAACAGGGAATGCATCAGACTTTATGGACTACATGGAAAGAGCCATAAAACCTTTTTTTAATAATTTGAGCAGTGAAGATGGTAGTGCAGAGGTAAATTTCCCAGTTTAACACTTAATTTTTCAGCAGCTGGATAAGGATTACTTCCTGCATTTGCTTCCTCCCACTCCAAACTTCAAGCAAAACAAGCACCTGTCAGCATACACTGACTATTCACCCAAATGTTTTGAGTATGTTAGTTAGGGGCTTTATCCTTACACCTTACAAGAATATACCTTTTACCACCCTTGGTTTCTTGTCTTTTATTTGTGAAAGCAGAGCTTTCATCGTTCTGCCAGTCTCAATAATGTCCTGAAAGAGATAAAAAAATAAATCATCCTTCAAGTTTGAAAGGAAATCCAGACTGTCAGTGGATAAAATTAGAGGATACATATTACATATAATAATTAAGGATGTTACTGGCAGCACAGTAACATCCTTAATTATTATATGTAATATGTATTATTTTGAAAAGAAGGGAGAAAAAAAAATCTGTGTCATTCCACACCTCCTTCAGTCATTACTTACCTCTGCTACTAAAGCATTCTGAAGGAAAGGAAAAGGAAAATACTTAAATGGCAATTTGCAGCAAATTACACAGGCAAGAAAAGCACACTAAAACCCTTGGTTAAAGGAAATTGCAGATTTACAAAGGAGATTGTTGCTTGAACTACTGACTTTGGTGCTTTCTGAAGAGTCTTTCTGTAAATATTTATGCATGCTTAAAATATGGTGATAAAGGCACCTATGTCAGGTCCACATATTTCTCTATGTATAGCACTAGTATTCTAGAGCCACACTGAATAAGTCAGTTTAATATGGTTCATTTCGGGATAAAATGGGGAATAGGATCTTTGGGAGCAGTCATCACTGATCACTTCAAGTTTCCATTGAGATCAGTGGGAATTATTCACTGTTTCAAAGCCCAGCAATTTAAATCAGTGTTAAGTGGCTGCAGTATCAAAATCTTAATAAAGATGGATTTCCTGGAAAATACACAAGAACAGCTGTTTCCCTTTAAAAGCTGAAGATGCTAATTCATGCCTTCCCATTTAGTGCAGACAGGTCCTCTCCAAAAAAAACCCTGATTTTTTTTTTTTTCAGAAGAATCATTCCAGAACGAGAAAGAAGAGATGGAAGCCATGTGAAGCATGGCCAAAAGGGTTATCCTGTATTTAGCTGAAAGGTGTGCTGCTCTTGCTTTTTGCAAGAGGAGGGAGTTTGAGCCCTGCCCCTGGCTTTGTCATGCTGTTACTCCAGTGAATGTATAATATCCACCCTTTGGGGCAGATCTGTCAATCAGTTCCTACAGCCATACAACCCTGAGCATTTCATGCATGCAAATATTAAAATTATAGGTTTGAATATCCAGCAATTAAAAATTAATTCAACTTCTTTTTCTATCTCATAGAAAATCTGGGGTTACAATAAACAAGAGCACTTCATACAATACAGATGCCTCCATTCTCTGCACACCTGTAACTCAGTCTGATCTACAATACTGATAAAAGCTGCAGGTTGTAGTTTCACACAAATCCAACATTTTTTCCTGGGTTTTTTGCTCACATGGAAATTATCTTAAGGATTTACTTTGGCTTTCTCCTTAAACTCTGGAAAGATGTGATTAGTTTTATACTATTTTGGTAAATGGACCAACCTCATTGTGTTGTTTTTCAATTGAGCTTATTCTGTGTAAAATTTCTTCTGCTTTCTTCCAGTAGTCTTGCAGACATCTCTTTCTGACTTGCACATCCAATTCTTCTGCATTGTTCACATTTAATGAGTTATCATATAATTTCAGAGACAACTGTTCAGCTTTATAAAATATAAAACACTAAAATTTTACCAATTAACATTTTAAAATATTTATTATATTTAGTACGCTGAGGGACAGCCCCAATAATTTAATGCAAAATAACATTTTCTATAAAACTTAAATTTATACATAAATATTAACACACTTGAAATATACGCTGCAGTTACAAGAGGTGAACTTGCAATTATAGTTCCTACAAACAGTTTTCACAATGATGCTGTGGAAAAAAAAAAAAAAGCTTTTTCATTGAATTAACTCTGGGTTCTTCACCAGTATAAGTCTCTGCTTTTTTAAAAAATAGTTCCATATTAATGGACACTACAAAGCTCCATAACCCTGACAGAGACCCAAGACTAACACCATGAATGCCTTAAAAAACAATTCCATATTAATGGACACTACAAAGCCCCATAGCCCTGACACAGAACCCAAGACTAACACCATGAATGCCTTCGAGCATCAGCACTTTATTATTCCCCAGTACAGCCTTTTATACCCTTTTGCCTTATGCTAACACCTGTGTGCCCTTTTACCCCCTGGGCATTGGTCAGTGCACTTCAGCATTCGTGCTCCTTTTTCCCTTAAGGATGGACACTTGTTTTACACAGCTGCACCTTGTCAGGGGTGAGATTGCCTGCAGCACTACCTCTCTTCTCTTACTATCCATTCTCCCACACACCCCCTCAGTTTTACACAAACCTCTCAGTTGTGATTGCAGCACAGAAATGTAGATACCTGTTTGTTTTTTCCTAATTAGCAACTGCACACCCTCCACGCTCCAGAGATTAGAGGACAAGGTCTCTGTTTCATGGGAGGGATCTCGCGGAGCTGAGCGGTGGGATTGTCCGGCTGAAGGACAGCGGAGCCCCGCCGGTTTAAATTTCACTGTATTTATTTTATTTATCCTGAGGGCTGGGATCTCGCGGAGCTGAGGGCAGAGCCCGGCCCGGCCCCTCAGGAGCCGCCGCAGCCGCAGCGCCGCCCGAGCCCCTCAGGCGCGGCCGGCCCTGGACTCGGGACAGCCCTGAGCCTTCCCCTCAGGCGGGCGGGAAGCGCTTGGAGTTGTAGAACCGGCAGAGGTGAAAGAGATCTTTAAAACCGTCAGTTCAACATCAGCCCAGCACTGACACTGCAAACGCTAAACCACTAAACCATTTCCCAGGGTCAGATCCAGAGACCTCTTTAACAGCTCCAGGGATGGCAACTCCACCCCCTCTCTGGCCAACCTATTCCCAGGCCTGAACACCTGAACAGTGAAAAATTTTTTCTAAAATCTAACCTGAATTTCCTCTCAATGTGAGGCCACTTCCTCTGGTTCTCAGTGCAGGCCCAGCAGCAGAGAGCAGCCCCCCCTCAGTGCACGCTCCTATCAGGGAGTTGGAGAGGGCGGTGAGGTCCCTCCTCAGCCTCTTCTCCAGCCTGAACCAACCCAGCTCCCTCAGCTACTCCTCATGGGGCACCTTTTCTAGAGCCTTCATGAGCCTTGCTGCCCTTCCCTGGACACACTCAGCCCCTCAATGTCCTTTTTCCCGAGGGGCCCAGGGCTGGGCACAGCACTGAGGTGTGGCCTCAGCAGTGCCCAGCACAGAGGGGCAGGCGCTGCCCTGCTCCTGCTGCCCACGCTGCTGCTGATCCAGCCCAGGTGCCATGGGCCTCTTGCCCCCTCGGGCACACTTTGGGTCACACTGAGGCGGCTGCTGAGCTGCAGGATGTGGCACTTGGCCTTGTGGAACCTCACGCCCTTGTCCTTGGCTCATTGATTGAGTCTGTCCAAGTCTCACTGCAGAGCCTTCCCGTCCTCCAGCAGATCCACACTCCCACCCAACTGGGCATCTGCAAATTTACTGAGGGTGCTCTCAATCCCCACATCCAGATCATCAAAAAAGATGTTAACCAGGACCAGCCCCTAAACTGAGCCCTGGAGAACACATTTCAATGCAGCTCACTTTGCATACTCTGCAGTTGGGGGCCACAACAGAAAGAGCTGCCATCCCTTGGCACTGGCCACGCACACAGGTGCAGGAAAACACCTTTTACTAGGTGAATACAGCTGACAGAACTGAGCTTTCAGGCACACACTCCCTTTCCCTAATGACCCTGAACTCAATAAAAGGTATTTCACCTTCCAGCTCTTTGCACCATTGGATCCTCAAACCATCAGAGCTCTACCAGCCTCTCTCATCCTTTTGTGCCTTCTCCCCACTCAAGCTGATGAGCAGCTTTGATGAGAAAAAATGCAGTTCTGCTGCCAACAAGGTGAGCCAATTTGCAAATGCAACTTACCCTGCCAAAACCAGTTACTGCCTTTTTCTTTCAGAGGTGAGACAAAAAATTCTAAATTTTAAAGAATTGTCCAGATATAATATGGATTTTATTTGTCCTCAGGAAACAATAACAACAAAAAGAAGATAATTACAAATAAAGAAACTTTAATTGGCAGGTCATACAGAACAGAACAGTCCAGTCAGTGGTAGAACATCACAGTATTTACAGTTCTGTAAATACAGCAGCAGCGTCTGGAGGCATCGAAGTCAAGAGCTTATCCTACAGCTGGAAAGTTGCTGAAGTCTGTGACATTCCACTGTAAATAAAGGTGTTATTAAAAATTACAAACTGCCCTGTAATGACTTTGATTACTTCCTGTGCAGCAGCTCCTGCAAAAGAGAAGAAAAAACAGAAGGCAGTTAGCAGGTCATATTTAAACAACAGTAAAATAATATTACTTATCTAGAAGTCCCTATACTGGAATTATTTCAGAAGTGCCTGATAAATGTCCCAGGAGGCAAAAATGCCCTTCAGTACTTCCCACTATAAAAGAAGATCAGAAAGCTACTACTTCAAAAGTTAGCTTTGCATACACTTTCTCTCCATGTACAGACACACAGAATAAAATTGGGTGAGCAGACAGACCCATGCAAGTTGCAACCTCTCTCATCAGAGAAGCTGAATTAAAAAAAAAAAAAAAGTAAAATTTAACTGCAAAATAAACTGAAGGGTCACTTCAGTGTGTTCCCTCTGAGTTTTCCTGTAGTAAGAAACATTCTGTACCTTCTTCAGAAATTACCTTTATGTATACCAAATTTTGCTTTATCAGAAAAAAATTCCTACATATGCAGAATATAATACAAAATCTTCAGCACTGCATGAAGCCAAATAAAGAAGGTAAGCGAATTGATGTATCAATTTGGGGCATCCATTAAAATATATCTGCAGGTCAAATGAAGGTAAGAATCCAAGGCTGCTGATATTTCATAGATCTCTAACATATGTGTACTATGTTAAAAGAAGATATATACTGCACTAATTTTAAATTTACTATAATTATCACTTTCCTTTTAAAAAAATTAAGCCTCTTTCCAGCATTTCACTTCTTAACACATTTTTAAGCTTGAAGAGTTGATTTTTTTTGAAGTTTATTTATTTTACTGATTATAACCCTTGGTGCATTCACTTACTCTATACGTACTGCAAGAGGTCACATCTGGAGAATGAAGGGGGGGATTGTGCCCTACTGCTATCTGTGGCTGCAGCCTTTGCTCTGGGAGTCGAGAGTCACTAAGGCAGCAGAGTTGTGGCTGAGCAGGCTGTTTGTGTGGCCCTGGATGTCACCCTTACCTCCCATGAAGGCAGCAACAGCGTGAGGCTCGGCAGCTCCGTAGCGACAACTGCACAGGAAAGGAACAGTCACAAACAGCCCAGCAGCTCTACCAACAAAGCCACACCTCAAAAACATCACTTACAACTCCTGCACATAGTCATCTTTCACCACTACAGACAGCCCATGTTCTTGGAGGAAACCAGTAAGGCATGATTTTAGCTTTCCGATATCATCTTCCACCTGGTAGTTGTAGACACCTGGAAAATAAATCAACTCATCAACTGTTTCATCACACAACTGTAACATCACAGTCAAAGCTAATGGGTTTAAATGGCAGCCCAAATATTTTGTTTTCCTAAAGTTTCTAAGCCAATTACTGTGTTATTAGTACTAGACAAATAGTAATTGAATATTCTGTTGATGCTTCTTATGATAGACAAATTACTGCATAGCTGAACTGATTCATAGTCCAAACAACCCATTAATGATACCAATTCAGATACATTTTTTAAGTTCCTGAAGAGAAAAAACCTCTAATTTTCATATTCCTAAAGCTGTATTACTGTGGAAACAAAACCACAACTAATGTTTTTGCAGTTTATAACTTGAACTACAGTAGCTATTGGACTTCATTTTTTTTTTGATGATGTGAAGAACTGGTATTAACATACCTGGGTATCTGCCATGCTGCTTGTAAAACCTATTGACAGCCCTCAGCATCAAGTACAGCACTATTTCACTGTCAGGGTTATCCATATGGGAAACTGAAAACAGCAAGAGAACTGGTTAGCTGGTGCAGACAGAATGGAAAAAGCAATGTTTTGAATTGCCTGAAAATAGTAAATCTGCAGTAGAAAGAAACCTTAATGAATGCAACCTATGACAGAACCTTAATCAAACAGCTGTCAGATACACAATTTTGCCTCCAAAGTTTCTGACAAAACCATATTTTATGTATTTAATGTAAACTATTCAGTGAAGAAACTCACATTTCAATTCTGGCAGGTGCTTTAAATGGGTATTCCTTAGTTATAATTTTAGGATTTGAAATACATGCTTTAAGTATTATCTGTAATGACTGTAATTACAAAACAGGTCTTAAATCCCTTACCACACAGCACAGTAGTCTTTGTAAATACTAGCTGCTACTTATATCTGGCTCAACAACAACAAAAAAAAGGCAATATAAAAAGCAAAAAGCAATATCAAGTAACTAGTTTGTTAGTTCACATCCTAAAGAGATAAGCTGAAAGGGGTCAAGATATTTATTTTATTTGGTCAAGTCAAAGCACCTTTTCAGCTCTGTCAGAAATAACTGACATACAGAAAAGAGAAGTTTGAAAAAAACCCATTGTTTTATTTACAGAGTACTACAAGTAAAATCCACAAGAAAACAAAAGCTGAAATATGCATCAACCTCTAAGGTCACTTTTGAAATGTCAAAATCAAATTGAATTCAACATTCTAGACCTAAATCTCCACAACTGTAGTTGAGAGACATATTCCTTACACTAAGAATTTATTTTAATTCACTGAAGACTTTGTGACATTGCAAATGATGAAACTGCATAATGCAACAGAACATGTAGCTTACATTTTGTTTTCCTCACCAAGCCATTGCAAGTTTGAAATGCAGTACTTACTGATGGCATCCCTGCTGCAGGAGTTGGGGCTGTGCTCCTCGGCCAGCGAGCGGCAGCGCACCACGCGCAGGAAGGCGGCGTTGCTGCCTGCACGGGGACAAGGAGACATCGCCCCGTCAGTGCCACCCTCACTACAGCTCTGTCCCACTGCCATGGGACACGGGAAAGGCACAACCTAACAGCGTTTCATTCAACACCTCCCTGCTTCTTCTCAGCTTGCAGTAATAAAAGCCTGTTTAACTCCCTTTAGGTCTAGGGTCAGGAGGGTTTTAGGGAAATCCTCCCTGCTCATGTGGAATATCTATGTATCCTCTCTGTGGTTAATGTAACAGCTACACACAGCAATTCATCAGTCACAGCCACCAGGTTTCCCTCTTCCAGGCTGCAAATCAACATGATAGTGGAGCCCTGGAAAAAGTTAAAAGATAGAATCTAAAATGTTAGGCTTTGTGTTTTCCCAGATCAACTGCACCTGCGTAAGCAGTATGATAAATGATATAATTGTTAGATGTGATGATAGTTTAGTAATGAAATATAATTATTATACAACCATAAGAAGAATAATGAGAAACTATGTTGGAAATTCAGAGGGGGGCTAAATCTATGTATACAATAGAACAATATAAATTTAATAATTAACATGAAAGTTATATAACGATAGAGTACATGAAAACATGATCATCTTGGATGTATGGTCGGAATCAGATTTGGGTTGAATATACCCCTGACACCCAGAGCTCTTAATAAAAAGCACAGCATATAATCCCCCGTGATTATGTGTTTTTGAATGCTAACCAACATGGCTCTTTCCATCTTCCACTACATCTAACACTGCCTCACATGTTCTCAATTAGTATTTTAACAGCACAGCTATGAGCTGGAAAAGGTCCTTTTCCAGTATCATTGCTATGGATCGACCCAAGGTGCAATTACAACCCAGCGCTGAAAAAGGAGCAACTGGGAGGCTCCCAAATGCTTTTACCAATGCAGGGCAGCATGCTGTTGGCTCTGTGCTTACAGGGGAGCTTTGCAGCTCTGAGGAGCTCAGTCAGGCTGCTGCTGGAGACCTGTACACATCCAGGACAGACACAGCCTGAAGGGCCATCAGCTGAGTTACAGCTTTTCAGACTACCTCAAGTCTGCAGAGCCCACACTGAAACCAGTACCCCAGCATGAGCAAGAGTGCTCAGGTACTCATCACAGAAAGCAGAGGGCAGCTGCTCCCTGTTGTTTGGAGTGAAAAGATACATAATTTTAAAGCCAACCTTTACAGACTCACTCCTGAGAGATGCTGAACATCTGCTACTTCTCCTGAAAATGAGGGATGCAAACCACTTAGTACTTTCTTAAAAAATTCAAATACTGACTTACTGCTTAATAACTACATGATTATTCAAAAGTTTTTGATTATTTGATCATTTGCATAAACCCAGAACAGAATCCAAGCATACTCACAGAACAATTTCAATTCTCTCTCTGAAATAGACTCAGGTGCCTAAAAGAGAGAATATACTCATTCCAGTACACACAATGGCCAGAGAATTCCTGCTTTCACATATATATTAATATATTTATTGTGAAATAACTAGTTACTAATGTACCAAAAAAACCACCCTGTCTTAAATTGTAAAGAGTATATCCCTGTATGCATTTTACTTTTATACGATCAAACGAAATTAATAAATAAAGCAGACACTTCACAGATACTTAATTGCATTAAAAGAATGGCCATAGGTTTGCACTCACCTTGCCCAGGGACTGTAACAATTTAGCAGCATGGCTCCCCACAGCAGCAGCATCCTTCTTTGCTTTTTCACGGTATCTGGTAATAATGAAGAAGTAAATAATTACAACAGAAAGCCATCAACTCCACATTGAAGGCAATCTTTTTTTTTGTTGTTTGTTTCACATTATAAAGACAAAATACAAGCCACATGAATGGTAGTGAGCTCCCTCAAGGAGTTGTCTACTTACACATTTTGCAATTTGATGAATTTACTGGAGTCTGCCATCATATCAGGAATGGTGCCCCGGAGAGGCAAGCTTCCTTGCCCTTCATTTGCCACAAATTCCTTTAAAGCTCGAACCAAAATCCAGAAGGAAGATGACTACAAAAGCACAAGAGACAGCCATGTACACAGATGTTATATACAACGCTTTTTCTCCATTTAAGTCTTACCCTTAACTACTCATACCTGCTCCGTTAGTTTTAGGCAGCAGTCATCATTAAAAAGCTCTTCAATGCCTCTTGGAATCTATGAAAATAAATAAATTGGGTTGGAAATTCTTTGACTTTTGATTTCTTGAATTATCTCATCTCTCAGTACATAGGTGAGCCAACTCCAAGTGACCTCAGAGTTTCACAGCAAATCTCTGAATCCTACACAGTCAAACAGCAGCCCTGCCCAAGAGCAAGGCAATGCTTCTGAGCAAGATCAATGTCACAAACAAAATCTCATCTGACTTCCATCTTTGACAGAGAAGATTTAAAGAACTGCAGCAGTAACTGCCCACCCTGCCTGGTGGGGCAGAGCAGCCAAAAGGCCAGGGAAGGAGAATGGGGCTACAAAAGTCAGTGTGTTAGTCAGAATCCTTAACTGCTGCAGGTCAGTCTGGCACAAACCCAAATAAATATTAATATTCTGGGCTGTGTCTTGTAGTGGCTTGGATGACAGCACTAAGTTTTACCTGCTGCTTTTTGGGAGACTTAACATGACCATCCAAGCAAGGATCAGCACAGTTCAAAACAAAAGAACATCATCTAAGAAGAATTACAGAATGTGCTTTTGCCCCATGTAGCCTTTGCAGTTTACCCCAGATGAGAAACTAAAGAAATCAGAGCTTAATTTTGAACCACATGTTATGAGGTCAGGATTATTTAAGAAACAATGAAAACATCACTTCTAATGCTTTTAAGCTTGACCAGTTTATGAAGGGAATTTTGTAGTAAGTTTCTTGAAGAGGAAAGAAGTGAATTTATTGTATCAGGAGTCACATGAAGCCTTTCAGTTCTATGGAGAGTAACTAGTACAGCCCCTGGCTTCAATACAGCACAATTTCAGTAAGTGCTCTCAGTTTCCCTCACACTTGTATTTAAATTGGCATCAGCCACACCTCTCACTGCTAAATCCTTGCAATTGTACCAAGGCCTTCAGAGTTTTTTACACACTGAACTGTAGAAGCCAGACAAGAACTCACTGATGCACTCTGGCTGCTGACTCATTCTAGACTTGAATTCAAGTCTGCAGGAGGGAAATGCAGATTTCTTGCAAGAGCAAGGGAGTAAGAGAATTTCCATAAGCTACATTTCCAGCTAGTCTAGGTCTATTTAACTACACAACTGCAGTTCTAACATTGTACTAATCCTGTTTTAGCTAAATACAAATGTTACAGATGGAATTTCTGTCCTAAAACTGAATACTATATTCTGAGAAAATGAGGCAGTTGAAATTGCTTCAGTTTTATCACAGAAATATTTATTTTACCTCTGTACGATTTAACGCTGTATTCACATTTTTTATAGCTTCCTCAAAGTTTTCCTCATCTTCTGGGGTGCCATTTTCATTCTTTAAGATACCTTATTGAAAAAAAAAAACAATTAAAACACACAACTGTTTGAATTACATCTCATCATTTATGTCTTACCAACAGAGCAGACTGGCTGTGGATGTATTTGTATTGCATTTGTGGCCTATCAGCTACCAGCAAAAAATGAAAAATAAATCACAAGAAAAAATATCAGATGTAATTATAAAGCTAACTTCATCTAAATTCTGCATATGATTCATTTTCCTGTAATGCTAAGTAGAGATTCCTCAGCACAAAAGCACTGGGTTTTTTGCGTAAGAAGGATATAATGAAGCTTCATAGGCACTAAATTAACAATTCAACTCTCCTTCCCATGCCAGTCATGTTTTGCTGGGGTTTTTGGATCAAATTTGGCAAATACTTATGCATCCACAGATCAAGCCAGCCCAAGAAAGGGCCTCCACTAAAAATCTGACATAACCAAAGGTAATTACTATGGACCAGATCTGCTCCTTATCACAGCTTGGGGATGAGGACCTCTTCAAACTTGCCCACAGGCCATCTTCAAGTAAAGAAATACCAAAAATTCAGTCAATGGTGTTTTTCTACAATAATTTAAGACAATATAGGTCTTAAAAATGCCACATGAGTTTTAGCACCCTGCAAAATGAAGCCATTCCCACACTGGTCACAGTGCAGTCAGTGCTACAGAACCTGGCCATGCAGAGGTGAATGATTACCAAGTGTCTGATGGGTCAGTGGACACACCAAATACATGCAGAATAACAATTCTAGTGTCCAAAGCCATTTGCTTTCCTCTTTATAACATTTTAAACAGAATTTTATCATAAGGCCTTTGCTCCCACCCAAATCACACTCTGGATCTTAGACAGGATAAAACAATGACAACAAACATTTATAAGCAAGTCTGGCATCTTAAGATCCACCTGTACAAAGCAATAATTTAGCAGAAGAATCAGTATATACCAGCATATCTTTCCTAAATTAAACTTGAGAGAACTAAGGATTACTTTTCAGGTGCCACCTTGTGGAATAATCCTGGGACATGGATTACCTTGCCGAATCAGTTCTTTGAAGGCTTCTTTCTCTTTGTAATTCTTAGGCAACTGTTCACTTTTCTAAATGTAAAAAACATAAAGAGATTTTTGTCCTTAAAATGCCTACTACTAAGCTCAGACTGCTGAACTCCAGGAGTCTGTCACTGCTCACACATTCACTTGTATTTCAGTTAGTAATTTTTTTATGACTCCACCTTTTTTTTAATGTCACACACAGCAAAAAGAATTAACTGCTTCAGAAAAGACAGACCAATAACAGTAATAATACAGTTTTGCAACATACCTCATTGAACCATTTTGTGAGATACTTGGCTACAATCACAATCCATGGGGTGTGGCTGTGGTCCTGTAATTGAACAGTGGAGAAATCTTTGTCAGATTGAGAAAAGATAAAAAATAGGAAACAAATTAAAAACCTATTTTTAATGTAATCTCCAAATATCCTTTCCACTACTCCAAAGACACACGACATGTTCCAGATTTTGATTCAGCCAAAATGTTCTTTAAGTACTATAAAAGAAATTATCAAATTATTATTACTTTATTTAAAAAAGGGTGAGCCAAGTTCTCCAATATTTTTCTGGAGTGAAACTTATGCCATGCACAACCACCCACGGTGCAAAGCTCTGCAACAGTAGATTAACTAAAAAAATTAAAAAACAAATTCAAAAGAGGGTGTGAGGGGATAATCTAGCAAAAGATCAAGTTGTCCAAGAATACTCATTGATTCCTAAGACCCCCACCTGCTTAAGATTTAAATAGACTGGAACATTTGGAGCAGAGGCAAAAATAGTTCCTCGTGACTGATTCTAGAGTTGGTTCTGTTCAGATGAGACTTGGCACCAGAGTCATCTGCCAAGAGCCATTTTCACAGGATCCCTGCACTGTGTATCTGCATCTGTCCTGGGGAGCACACTGCAAACCACACCAACCTTTTTGTCCATATGCTCCAAGTCGTAATCCTGAACGTGTTCTGTCAGCTCTGGAAATGGTCTGTCCAGTCTCAAATCTTCTAACATATTGTCAGGGTGAGATTCAACAACTGTGAATAAACATCACAACTCATTTCTCAGCATTATGTCTGGCCTTCAAAACAGAGCTACACAAACACAGGATCACCTGCTACTTTCAGTGCTTGATTCTCAAAGTAAGAGTTCTGTGTAACCTATAATGTCAGGATAATCCCAATTTTACTATTTGTTGCAGTCCATAATCCCCATGCATTCCTAAAAGAATGCAAACTACCTAAGACTTAACAAACACTAAATGTGTGACAAGATGAAAAAAGACAAACAAATAACCCCAAAGTGACATAAATTATTGAAGCTTTAAACCTTCCAGGAAGTCTTTACCTCAGCAAACCTCTAACCTGTATGTTCTTTAATCACGACTCTCATGTAACCAACCAGTCCATAGGTCCTGCAGACCAGCAGAGGAATGCTGGAATTCCAGAGAACTTCAGCCAGGCGCAACAATGTACTGGAAGGAAAAACATGCTTTCTTCAGATCTACAGAATACAACATTTAACTATAAAGTTAACTCCTGCACCAGTTACTCTGTGAAAGAGTCCTCTCAGAAAACTTTTCTAATATCATCATGATCCTAAACACGTAAGGTGATCAATTTCATACAGGAATTTACAGTGAGTTGGAAAAATATTCATCCATTATCTTACTTATGTCTCATCCCACCCTCCCAAATGCTCCAAGTATCAAATAAAAAGCTTCAATGAGTTGTTAGTTAGAAATAAAGGATTAGATCCATGTGTTGCAGAGTCCTAACTTCAAGCAGAGGCAATTCCCATCAGAGGAGCATAAAGGTCTCCAGAAAATGCCATCACTGGCTGTAATTTTCCTTCACAATGACAGAGTTCTGTTCTGTTTAAGTTTTTCTGCAAGGAAGTGCCTGTGCATAAATGCACACACACACACACACATATATATATAAAAACTTGCTTTTAAACTGAATGAAAGCAGGTAATTCAATCTTAGGTAATTCTTACCTTTCTGGCAGTTGTGTTGCTACCACTAAGTTAAACCGATTAAAAAAGGAAGGGTCGTTGTCTAAAAGCTTTTCTGGACTCTAAACAGGGGGGAAATATATGTTAGGGAACACTGACAATTTCTGAGTACAGAGCAAGTCTGCTGAATATGATGTGCTAAGTGAAAGTTATAAAATTAAGATGAAGTTACAAAATAGTGTTTGAAATACATGAAGTGACTTTTTGTTTGAAATACATACAAATGATTTATCTTTCTCAAATGCTGTTTTATCCTGAATCTATTTAAACTGCAACATCACAAAGCAGCACAGAGCTGTTATTTCACATTTTTATCACACTGTTTAATACACACATAGTACTAATTTAGGAAGACAAACCTCTTCAACAAAGTTTCCAGAAACATCACTATTCAATTCCTGCAATAGCTCCATGGCACTCTGGGCACGACTCTGTTTCAGAGCAATCAGAATGAAATGTAGTTTACACAGTGGATGAGTACTACATAATGCCACATGCTAACAATGCCACACCAACCAATGCCAACAAAACAACCCCAGAAAATACCTTACAACAAAGTTCATTTATAAGCTAAGGCTCCTTACTTCAAGCCTTGCTCATCTGAAGCAAAAATGCATCCCATAATAGCAGACACTGTTTGAGAGCATTTTCTGTAATATCATTTTAAAAAGACAAACTGTAAGACAGCTATTTCCTAATTTCCAGATTCATTACAGAATATCCAGGAGTTATCTATGCCTCTTGTACTCTCTGTTTTTGTGGTATTTTTTCCCCATTTCCCTCTCTACTCTTAGCTTTACTCCTTCAACCACAATGGTCTTATACCTCATCCTTCCATAGATTTTAATCATAAACTCTTCATTTTTTTCTATTCAATCTTGCCACAATTGAGTTTATCTTCTCACTCATGAGCAACTACAATAAACATGGGAATTCTGTTAAAGAATAAACAGACTTTAACCCATACACATATAGCTTTTAGCATTATTCATAATACCATGTTTAAATACTCAACACTTCCATGCTTTCAATACACAGAAACTGACAGTTATTAACTCCTTACCTGACCAATATGGCTTTTTTGTAAAAAGAAACTGAAAAAGAGGCAAGAGAAAATTACAGGTGAATTTTTATTCTGAAGAAAAAACAACACTGAAGTTACAGTTTGTTCTGCAGAATATGCTGCTCTCATGCACAACAAACCACTTTTCCCTTTAAATCTGCTTTTTCTCACTACTGTTGTATTCTCCTCAGAAACAGTTTCTTAAGAAAGTTTTTCAATTCTCAAGCTATAAATGTGAAATCCAGAACATGCCAAACTTCTCTAGAAGACAGGCTCATACTCCAGGCTCTTTCTCACCAGGCTAATCAAAGACTCACTAGCACTGTTTTCCTCATATAATGGAATTTCCTTCCCCCTCACATAACCCCTGTAGGTATCTATGCACACCATAACAGAACTTGATCAAGAATCAGTATTCAAATCATTTTTACAGGATTTGCAGACATTTTCTTACCTTTTCCCCTGCTGCACAGAGCCTTTCAAAGCTATGAAAGCTAATAAATGCCTATCAGTCACAGTTGCACAATGACTAATGAAAATTAAGTCATCTGCATCACCAGAATTAGGGAAAATATCCTGAACCACACTGAAACACTAGCACTGTCAGAGCTCAAGCCTACATCAAACAAGTTAACTTTCAATATTTTTATATTGACTAGAGCATTGTCCTTATAAACTTACATGTGGAGCAAACAGACCTCTAAGGTCCAAACCCAGCAAGTAAAATAATTTAGCAACTAATGTCAAAATGACTGTGCATGCTGTTTGTCACCAACCCCCAAACCCACAGAAGACCTGGAGAAACACAGAGTGGCATTCAAAAGAATCTTACAGGGCTTCTTAGCCAATATAGAGATGGAACTACCCATGAAACTCTGTCACTTGTCAATTTGTAACTGAAATCAATAAAAAACCTACTTATTTCCAACATCTTCTCCAGAGACTCGATTCCCATCGACAATTGTAAACGAACCAATACCTTTGGGGGGAAAAAACCTCCTGTGAATAACTTGGCATCATTAAGCTGTCAGATAGATCACAAAGAAGAGACAGAAGAAATATCTACTGACCTGGCAGCACCAAGTTTTTGAGTATTTCAGTTCCTGTTGCTGTTGCATTTATCACACAAACATGGGCAGATTCCAATGCTTCTTGGCCATGATCACCCCACAGTCTGCATTGGGAGGGAAACCAAAAGGCAATGAAGCTATTGAACTTCAGATTGCACAGCCAATAAAATAAAATAACAACAACAACAACAAAAAAAGACAAATGGAGGGCTGGCATGCTACTGTCCATTCACTGCTGAGGACCTAAACAGCACTAACCAAAATAAAGATCCTTAAAGGAACTTGCTGTGAAAACTGAGACTTTCCAAAGAGAGTTTCCCTGACATCTCATTTTCTCCAACTTTACACCAGATGCATGCACACACCTCTTTCTCCTGGAACATACTTTAACTGGTTAAAAACCAGCATGGGTTAAAGCAGTCCTTGTTCAAATTTTGTCCTGTTCTGTTTTTCCTAACTTTTACAATAAATAATGGAATTTTATATGTATTTTTAAAAATTTCTCGTACAAGACACTGAAACACACAGGAGACAGAAATCAGTCTTGCTGAGTCTGGTACTTCAGACCCCTAGAGAACAGCACTGAGGCTGAGGTCTGGCTGGGACAGTCCTGGGTCACACATCCTGCTGATTTCACTGGGGCAGTAACTCACAGAATTTTTGGGGTTGGAAGGGAGCCCTGGAGGTCACCCAGTCCAAGCCCTGCCCAGGCAGGGTCACCTAGAGCAGGTGACACAGGAACATGTCCAGGTGGGTTTGCAATGTCCCAGAGAGGGAGATTCCACAGCCTCCCTGGGCATCAGCTCCAGGGCTCTGCCCCCTCCAGGAAAACAAATTCTTCTCATGTTGGCATGAATTTTGTTGTGTTTTAGCTTATGGCCATTGCTCTTTGTCCTGCTGCTAGGCATCACTCAAAAGTCTTGGCCCACCCTCTTACACCCACTTTTGAGACATTTCTATGCATTGATGAGATCCCCTCTCAGTTTTCTCTTTGGGCCAGCCAGGTCCAGGTCCCAGCAGACTCTCCTCACCAGAGGTGCTCCAGACCCCAAATCCTCTCTGTGCCCTCCACAGGACCCTCTCCAGCGGCTCTTTGTGGAAACTTAACAGCTGCACTGCAGACAGCCAGCGCTAACTCCGGTGCTGATACCCCTCCCTGGTAACTCGGATCTTTTCTGCCCTTTCACAGAACCCAAGAATGGCTCAGCCTGGAGGGGCCCACAGGGGCTGCTGTGGTGGCACCTCCCTGCTCCAGCAGGGCCATCCCAGAGCCCAGGGCACAGCAGTGTGTCCGTGTGGCTCTGCAGTGTCCCCAGGCAGGAGCCTGCTCAGCCTCTGTGCACCATCTGCTCAGGGCTGGGCACTGCCAGGGCAGGAGCTCTGGGCATGGGCAGGGGCAGCTCCTGGGCTCAGGCCCTGCCCGTGGCTCTGGGGCCATGACTGGGCCCGCAGCAGAGCCTGGCTCCGTCTTTTCAGCACACCCCTTTATACATTCATATATAGACAGAGAGATATACATAATATCAATATTTAGAATATACATATTTATATATTTATATATTATATACTTATACAACAAACATTGTACAAATAATTTATATATCTTATATAAAAACGTACATGAGTACCTACGTAGATATATACTTTTATGTATCTCCATCCCCCCCTTTGCGTATACACTTAAGATTATGTATGCATATATATATATATATATTCCCCAGATATATCCTGTTAACTTATTGCATATCTACTGTCCGTGTGCCGGCAGAGCCCTCACGGCCCCGGCGGTCGGACACAGCTCCTGCTCCCCGCGGCCCCGGGGGCCTGTCCCCGGCGCGGCGCCGAGCGGGCCCGTGCCCTCCGCGGGCCGCCGGACGCGCGGCCCCGCTCCCCGCTCGGTCGGAGCCGGTCCGTGCCGGGCGGTGCCGGTCCGTGCCCGCCCGCGGTACCTGAGCTGGCGGTCGTAGCGCTGCTCCTTGAGGCCGGCCCGGCCCGGCCGCGCCATGGCCGCTGCTCCCGCTGCGCACGCGCGGGGCGGGTCCTGCCGTGCCTTGCCCTGAGGAGCGGCCGCCGCTGCGGTGCCGAGGGTGGGCCGTGTGCTGGCCACGGCCGCGCCTTTGCTTCCCTCAGCCCTGGCTGGGAGCAGCCCTGCACTGCTGGAGGCTCGAAGCCGGCAATGTCGGTAGCACCTGGATCTTCCCCTCTCACTCGCACCCACCCCGTGTGCACCAACGCCGTCCCCGCCCTTCGCTGTGCCGCTCTTGGGGACCCCTCCGCTCCGTTTGCCGGCACATGAGGCCTCGGAGAGAACTGTATTAAACACGGCTTTCTCCACATCAAATCATTTCGCCCTAATAATAGTCACAATAGGAGTAAACCTGCCCCCATCAGCTTTCCTCCTCATCTCAACCCACCCATTCTTTAAAGCAATGCTGCTCCTCTGTTTAGAGTCCGTCATCCACAGCCTGAACAGTAAACAAGAAAAATAGGAGGCCTACAAAAAACACTTCCAACAACCACCCCTTGCCTAACCACTGGCAATCCAGCCCTCATGGGAACGCCACTGCTGGCAGGATTCCACTCAAAAGAGCTTATGGAGAGTCTAATCACATCCTACCTAAGCTTTGGCACTACTCCTCATAAAATGTGGAGTATGTAAAATTTTGTTAAGAAAATGTTCTTTGCTGTCTGATCTTTGTAACTTGCAAACCTGATCAACAAGGAGAGAGATTTAATCAGTGAAAGAGAGCAGCCAACAAGCTCTAAGTGATGTGCAGCTGTTAGAAACACAAATTCCTGGTCAGCAGCATTGCCTTGTTAAGGTTTGGGGCTGGACATGCTCCAATGATCTCAGCCCCGCAGGAGGTTAACAGAGATCAGGAGAAGGATTTCCACTGATAGACGAGAAATGCAGAATTCAGCAGCCACGAGGACAAGGAACAAAGCAAGGCCACTCAGTAACTGTGTGGAATCAGCTCCGAGCGGGTAAAGGGGAATTTCTGCTAAGTCTGGTTCCAAGGAACAGCCATGGTGGAAGCCATGTTGTGGCACTTTTCTGTTCCCCTTGGGATGCTTTTTGCAGCTGCAGTGTGCCTGGAGCTCTGGGCTTTGTGGTTTCAAAAGCCTAACCCTAGGCAGTAAAGAGTGCTTTAGGCTAAGACTGGTTCCATGGAAAAAGCTGTGGTGGAAGCCGTGTTGTGGCAGTTTTGCAGGGGCAGGTCAGGAGCTCCAACTTCTGGAGCGGCCCACAGGAGAGCAGCGAGCCAAAGGCGGAGAAAGGGAGAGCATGGCAGGGATCAGCAGGAGATGCGAGACACTCATTAACCAATAAAAGAGAGAATACTAATAAACAAGAGAACTATGTAACCTGTAGCCAATGGACACTCATGTCTTTATTTGCTAAAATATATAAATAAGGGGAAAGTACAGATAGTTGGGACAAGTTGGGCTGCTTGATTTGTGGGACACTACCGAACACGAAGCTTGGCAACTCTGAAATAGACAATCAGTGTCGCTCTCAAGTGTGTATTTACTGGCTGTTGCACAGTAATGGATCCAACTTATCTGGACAGCAGTGCCATTACCAGAATTTATGATCAAAATGGGCATTTCTCTGCATCTCTCGATGCACTTTCTGTATGGACTTTTGAGGCATTTTCAGGCAGACTGAGGCAGAAGCCCTGAAGGTACTGCAGTCAGGAAAATCTGGTAGGATACATTTTGCAGAGATGTTGCACATTATTGCAGCTATTCCTGCTTAGTATGGAGACAAGAACATATGAAATCTGTTGTGCCTGTGTGCTTCTGTTATGAAGATCTTCCCATATAGGATCAGCATTGGTTGGACTTTGACAGTGTACAAAAAAAGAGAATATTTCAACACCTTAACAGATTTCAACCAACATTTCTGGCACTAAGTTTCAACAACAAAAGAGAGGTCCTGAAATACCTGCATTGTTCACACTGATTTGCTAGTCCATATAAAAAGTCCATTACCTTTTAATCTGCTTCTCTTCAGTAACTTTAGTTCTCTGTATATCTGCTGGAATGATGCACACAGAAGTACATTATTACCTGGAGTGGTTTACGTCTTGCAGGTGATGTACTACAAAACAGGGCTTCCTCTTTTGTTTTCCATACACAGCATCTCCAGCAAAGTTCATTTTTCAGGCTTTGTGTTTGCTGTGCCACAGTAAAAACTTCCTTTTGCTGTCATTTCAATGACCATTGCTGGATTTCAGGAAAATTCTGTTTCCCAAAATCAAAAAAGTCTCCTGTTCTTGCTCTCTGCTACACTGCTTAACCTGGACAAACCATAAATTGCAAGAATTAATATTTCAGGCTTAGTTCCAGAATGTAGTTCCAATACCTAGTATAAGGCAACCAAGTGTGTATAGCTTTAAAAGTCAAAAATAAGTAATAAAAAAATGGTGTATGAAGGCTGGGAAAGCCCTAGAGAACCAGATGCCTCATTCCTCCTTTTCTACCCCACTTTCCCAAGTGTTCCTACTAAATTCCTTCTATCCCCTTGACCATCTTGGCCCGTGTTTGATACAAGCTTTTTCTCTTGCACAGTTGGCTGTTAACTATGCATGTCCTTTTTGTCCTTTTCTTCTTAATCCCTTCACTTTGGCACATTTTTTTTTTGTTTTCCCCCAATGCCAGGAGGAGATTCCCAGTCGAGTTTTTGCCTTAGAAATCTCATGACTCTCAGAAATCTCTGTAGCTGTGGGGGAAGAATGACCACTTTCAGCTCCTGAAGTTCCACTGGCTGCATGAGAATCTCAATATATCAATGTACATGTATATGTATATGACCTCAATGTATCAATACAGGTATATATGTATATAATCTCAGTATGTCAATGCACATACAAAAGCCATCACATTTTTGTGTTTGCAGGGAAGACCTTGAGAATTTAAAAGTTGAAATTTCTGTGGTCAACCAAGAACTGTAGGCAATCTGTTTTAAAATAAAATACTAAAAAATACAAAAAGGATCTGGGATTATTGTGCTTTTTAGTGTTCAGTGTTGGCAGTGCACTGTTCTGCTTATATTTACTGTGTGGAGTATTTTTGTGCAGCTCCTGGGTTCCTTTGAAATGCCTTTAGCACACATGTAAAGAACAGATGCCAGCTCAGAGTAACCCCCTGTGGGAGCTGCCAGCATCTGTGGTGGCAATGTGAGAGGAGAGAGGAGCTGCCTGGATAAACAGATACTCTGTCAAGAGGCACAGACAGGCTCTGGAGGGATGAATGTTTTATTTAACATTTCATCTGCTCCTTCCCATGGTACGTGAGCGGCTCGGAGTGTGCAGCCTGCACCCAGACTGGTGGGATTTCTAACCTGGTTTTGTTGGCATGCAGTGACACACCACACACGCTGGGGTGCACTAAAGAAGGGACATAACACCTTGTTCAAATGTGTCACCATTATTAATGATGTCAGCAGATGTAATTGCCAAGTTACTTAGTACACTTAGAAGGCCATTGAGCCATTCACCTTGGAACCAAATAACTCTTACTTCATCTTACATACCTTAAAATGCAGCTCTGCCCCTCCACAGTGATGCAGTAATATTTATCAGAAGCATTATCCTCAAGTGACACCTCCATGTGCAACAACCTCCCAACAATTCCAGACCTGTAGTATTATAGAGCATTTTACCTTAGAGATTAAAATCCCCAATTTCCTCAAAACTGCAAAACTTAAATATGTCCAATTCAGCATTCCAATCTTACTTGAAGTTTTCTAACCATAATATACAGTCCTTATATATATAGCAATTTTAATAAAGGGAGCTCCAATTAAATAACAAAGAAAATTAATTCTATATATAAAGGCGGGGAACCTGCAGCATTCGTTGTTAGTTCTGTATCACAACCTGGTGACAGGTTCAGAAGACTCCCTGTATTCGTCCTGGGCTGCTGCTCTATTCTCTTATCACTGCTGGCAAAGGGGAATAAAGCACTAAGTGAGAAAGCTGGGGAAGACAGATTTCTGTTTCAAGGCAGCTTGAAACATCTCACTGTAGTGAATGGAATAATGTCTTCCCATCACTCACTGTGAAGCAGACACTTCTGACATGGCGTGAAGAGCCCAGGAGAAATTTGTGGAAATCATGTCACTTTTAGCTCAGCTTTGGAGAAATCCACACCTTGAGCACCTACCACTCTGTTGTTCTCACTTTCCATAAGTTCACGAGTGTGATGTAATTGTCCTGGATTCAAACTAGTAAAACAGAACAGAATTACATGATGACTGCAGCTTTTGAAGTGATAAATGATAATTTGAGGACAGAATCAGTAAAACCCATTACTAGAGTCAGCCAATATCCAGAGGTATCAGGGTTACAGAATAACGTGGTATTTGTATAAGCAACACTGTTACCTTATATTAAAGGACAATTTAATATTTTCCTCATAAAGAAAGAAGGCTGGGTGAGTTGAAAGCACATAAAGTTGTCACTTACACATTGACTGTCATTAATAATGATACATTTTACAAGCTAAAGTTTTATTCAGGCTCTCTTTCCTTTCACCCCAGGTATTATCATTCCCCCTTTCCACTTTTCTAAATCCATCCATTTGAACTCCATTTTGTGGAGTCTGTTTCCTGCCGTGTCTTCAGGATATTTTCACTTGTCTCAGAGCTCTTCCTGTGCCCTGTGTTTGTGGTGCAGATCTGCAGAGACCTGTGTGGGTTTGAGTGAGAAGATAAAAGCTGAAGGGTCGATGGTGCCCAGTGCAGGTTGGCACTGCAGTGCCCTGTGGGCTCACCTGAGCCCAGTGGTGATGTTTCTCTTGAAAACAGCTGCTCAGCATTCTCTGCCTTGCATGTGGGCTTCCCCAGCTTATGCTCTGCTCTTTTAACACACAAAGTCCCTCTTCCATTTCTTTTCACTGCTGTGTTGGTATTTTTTGCACTTTTCCCTAGAACAGCTTTCCTGACTCCACATCTGAGTATTTTAAGGTTCTAATTCCAGTGTTGGGTGCCCACAAGGGGCTGTGTGCCCAGACTGTTGGGACACAACTGTGCCCAGAGTCTGTGCCAGGGACCTGAGCGGGTCACAGCAGCTTGACAGGACCAAACTGGGGAGCTGACCTGAGTAAGGCATTGTAGAGCTCTCCTGTGGAGACCTTTGCAGCAATTTACATCCCTCTGTGAGTGATTTAGCTGGCATCAGCAACTCTTAAAGGTTTTATAGCTGACTATCATGGAAACCTCCTGAAAAAAAAAATAAATTAATACTTACAAGGCAGTACCACAACATAAAAGTTGCATAAAATGCTCTTATTGATTTATTCCTTCCATATTCTTGATTGCATAATAAAAGAATTCCTATTTTTGTGTGCTACTGTCTTTGTGAAAATCAATGTGTTTGTAAAATGTAGCCTTGACAGAGAGCATTTCCTCAGAGCTAACAAAATTACAACGAAGGAGCCTTTTTCCTTGCCCCAGAGATGTCTTAAGACATTTTACAGCTGCAGATTGGGTGTCTCATTGTAGCCTCTGCATGGGTTTAGCAGGGTGCAGGCAACTGCTGGATCATCCCAGGTAACTGAGGCTTCACAGATCAACTCCTTTCTCTGGAGTCTGCTATGTTCTGTCCCTAATGTAACCACACTTTTAATTTTGTCCATTTAAAATGTTTCTTTAAAGTTGCAAAATTAAAATCAGATTGTCAATTCATCCATCCTTACTTTGTTTTATTTGTACCTTGTTCAAAAGCAGCACAAGAAGTTTTTTTCCAAGATGAGGATGTTCTCCATCTCATCTAAGCACCAATTGGGATTAATTACAGATCTGGTGAAAACAACATTCCCTTTTTGCAGCTGGCAGCAGGGTTTCAGAAGACAGGCAGTGATGTTTCCCCCTGAAGAACACAGATGTGAGAAGGGCTGGTCCCACCTGCACACGACTGTCCTGATGCTCAGAGCACCTTATGGCTTTTTCTTCCTTGGGGCAGAGAATGAGAAAACACTGATGTTTCTTCTAAATTTGATCCACATTTTGGTTTTCTCTCTAAGTCCTGAGACTTCAGTTATCTGAATTTGACATATTCCTTCACCTGTGCTGCCTTAGCAAATAGGGGGAGCAGGAGCAGAGCAGGAGCAGAGCAGGAGCAGGAGAACACGAGAGCTTTCCCTGTCCTGCAGGAATTGCTTTGGCTGCTCTGTATCTTTAAGGGGCTGACCCTATCCCACGGGGAGCCGCTATAAAGGCAGGTAGGCAGCAGTGCCCTGCTCAGGGAGCTGGAGCCAAGCAGGGGCAGCTCCCAAAATGACTGGCCACCACAGTTGGGGATATGGGCAGGCTGACGGTAGGTTATGGCATTTCCGTGCTGCATCTCTCTGTCTTCCCCCACTCGTTTTCTTTCTAGAGCTGTTGCCTGAGCCCTGCAGAGCTGCCTGCATTTTGATGTCTGCAAGAATCAAGTATATACAGCAGGTAATTAATTACTTTATTGATAATCAATAGCACCCAGAAAGTGGCACCAAAAGGTGTGCAAGTTTACATCTGCTGCCTTTCAGAGTTGCAATCAACATTCCTAAACTGAGGGAAGCAGTTTGAATGATTTGGGGTTTTTTCAGACTGCAGATATTACAGATGGGTCCCTTTCCAAAATGCTGTTATAAAAAAGATTACCTGTGTCTCTCTCCAAAAGCAATTCTGTTAGGTAAAGAAGATTTAGTAGAGCAGTAATAGATCTCCTGGTTCTGTGCAGTTGCTGAAATGTGATATCTGGGCTTTCATAAAAGTGAATAAAATAAGCTATATGTTATGTATGTCTAGTACATCAATAAATCGTACAGACCAGTATCAGATCTCTTACAGAACAAGTTATGCTTTCTGATTTGACAGTTTTTAATTTAGTCCTCCTCCTTTGCTTCCCACCTCCACGGCTGCGTGTCACAGCGCAGGGGGGACGTGGAGCTCCTGAAGGATTGCCACGGGAGTGTCGTGTAGTGCCTGGAGCCTTTACAGACAGGGTGGATCAGAGCCTGATGCTGGCCAATGACACAATTGCATAACTTGCTGGAGTCTCTCTCCTTGCAGCAATTATTTTAGCTGCTGAGTGTCCAACAAGAGTCTTTTGTATAACCTTGAGGGGCCAGTCTCTTTCTTAACAGCAATTCCTTTAGTTTCTGTGAGTCTGAAAGCACAGCTGAATACCAAGTGAAGCTGGTTAGTGCTAGTAAGTAACATTATGTATTTGTGCTTGTAGCTAGGAGTAATAGAGCCGTGGGTACTCTTATGAAGCTTGTGAGAGCCAAATGATATTGCCTTAGCTTGTGTAAGAGCATTTAATTCCTAGATCTGCTTTCTATGCAGGATGAGAAAAGATAATTTTATAAGCTTAGCAGAAAGTGTCAAAGCCAAGTAACAGTGTAATAGATCACTGTTGTGTTATGTAAACTCAAGGACGCTAAATACCTGTGCTTGATTTTAAAAAAAGCTTCCCCTTGTGAAAGTAAGTGAGAATGCTGCAATGAAAAATGTGCTTCTTGAGAATCCTGAAGTACAATTGTTACTGTTATGCTTCATGCATAGAATCAGCAGAGGAATTTAATTGCTGCTTTCACTACCATAGCAAAGTAGAAAATGAGCCATAAGAAACAGGAATTCTTAGATATGGATAAGCTTTTGTTATCTTAAATGGCTTAAGAATCTTCCAGCTCTGGCAGCAGAGTTCTGCTATTAAATTGGGCCTTTTCCCCTCTCTATTGAGGTCAGGAAGTCCCAAAATGTTAATTATCATCCTGTATCCTTCACTCAGGTTAGAGAGATACCATAAGGGGCATGAGTGAAGAATGGAGCTGTCTCAAAGATTTACTGCAGTCATAAAATTATTTTAAAAATAACTGCCTAGTCAGTAGCTAAGAGATTGAGTCATCTGCATCTAATTTGAATTGCTGGAGCTTTTACACTCTCTTTCCCAGGGAGAATTAAATGCTTTTTCTTTGGGGAGTATGTTTGTGCATGCAGATGTTTACACCTGTACCTACCTTGGAACATTTTATAAAGGTAACTGCAGCCTCTGCAGAGAGAGTGGCACAAGTGACTGGGGGTACAGCAGTCTCTGCCATGATCTCCTCAGTGTGTTCTGGACAAGATATTTGAATCCCCATCTTGTTGCAGCCTGCTTGTGCTAATAAAACCACACCAGCCTAGAATTTAAATTAATTTCTCACATTCCAAACATTGGAGTCACTCTTGCTGAGCAAGCTATTTCAAGCCTCCTGCAAACCCATAATGACCATTCTGTGTGTGGTGGGAAGGAAATAATGCTGCTTTCCTTGGCTTGCTGTTGAAGGCCCTTCCGAGTGGCACAAAGCTTACCCCATCGCCCAGGGGAACCGGCAGTCCCCCATCGACATCGACTCTGCGCGGGCCGTGTACGACCCCAGCCTGCAGCCCCTCGTCATCTCCTACGAGTCCTGCACCTCCCTCAGCATCTCCAACACCGGCCACTCCGTCATGGTGGAGTTTGAGGACACTGACGACAGGACAGGTGAGACTGGCACAGCCAGCTAGCTCAGAACACAGCTTGGGACTCAGTGGGGGCAGTAATTAAGCACATTCTGTACGGAGTAACTGCTATGATGTATAATTTCGGTTTAGAACAAGGCATGTGACTGGAGCTGTTTATATTTTGTCTTCACTTGGAGCCTCTCTAGCAATGCAATATCACAGGTCAATAAGTGTTTCTTCATTAGGAAAAGCTCTTGCCTCATGAAAATGAGAAGTTTGATTGCAGTCCTTTTCTTTTAGATGAGCATTGAAGTTTGCTGGGCATCTCTCCAGCACTGCCAGACCACATCCAGCACCCAGAGCAGGGATGTAAGCTCCTCAGTGCCCTGGCTTGTGATCACCCCAATCAAAGATGCCAACTCATGTGCCAGCTCTGGCTCAGTGCCCGGCTCCCACCCACAGGGAAGGGAAGAGGATGATAAGCAGAGCTGGTTCATGCAGCACAGTCATCATAATCATAATCCTTGCACCAGTTTGTACCTGGACAAGTTGCTGTTACCTTGCATTTTCTTTTCTCCTCCCTGACTTGTAGCACTTTCGCTTCTTCAGAAATTAGAAAATCTTCAGCTCATTCTGGGTTCTGAGTTGGTAGCAGCCAACTTTGGATGTTGGACTGTCTGCAGTTGTACATTATTCTTGTCTCAGCCCTTGGCAGAGAATGTAAATTCTTTAAGTGATTGATTTCTTCTGTTAGGTCTGTTTCCATGGTAGACTGTGCTTTTACATCTGGGGGTAAGGGAAGAGCATTCAAATGGAGATAATAAAGCAGCTGATAAATGGGAAGAGTGCATTAAAAAAACAAAACAAAAAGAACTGGAACAATTTGTAAGCCTATCAGCTGATTTCATATTCCTTTTGGGTGTGCTGATTGATGCAAGCTAAACAGGATACCTTGATTTTGAAAACAAATTACTTTTTCTGTGAAGTGGCTTGTCTGCCCTTCTGAATAAGGGCTAAAGGTTAATATTCCAGACATCTTATTTTAAAATTTCTCTTCTGGAATGAATTTAAGAACCTGCCCAATGGGATGGTCAAGTTTTTAAGCATCTTATCTTTACTGAATTTGCAAACTGGGTGAGCATTTTCCACTTTTGCTGCACGGATCTGTTCAGAATAACACGTTATAAATAGAATTTGTAAAACCTTTCTGGAAGTATTATCTTGGCTTGGTAACCACTTTAATGCAATCTTCAGCTGAACTGTGTCTGTGTAACAGTGAACTTTATTCAGCCTTAGAGGTTTAGAGCATGTATTACTCTGCACTTGGTGACACAGACTCAGAGCACCTGCCAGGAATGAGACCCTTCTACACTAAGCATGTCTTGTTTCAATAACACTCCTTCAAGGAAGATGACTGCTAGGAGTGGGAAACATGGTTTAAACTGCTTTTAGTTGTGTTGAAATAGATCTAGTGACTCAAAGCTCTGCATAAATGACACAACAGAATTTTGACAGTAATCCATAATAGCTAAATTTCTTAAAATATTAGGGACAGGTGATGCATTCTTTTGCTAACTTTAGAAAAATGTACTAGGAGTATTTATATCTGTAATTAATATTAAAACCTTTGCTTTGGCAAGGGCAGTTTCCTGCTTAAAGGCCAGCTGGAAGCATGCACATGTGGTGGTAGCACCATGCAAGTCCCATTTTTCACTCTTTAAATAAAATGTTATGAACTGCACTGAGGATGCAAGCTTTACAGATATTAAATGTAATTTTAATTTTCTTAATGTGAGACTGATCAGGTCTTGAGGTCTGTTGGGCAAAGTGAGATTTGGTGGCATATAAAATTACAGGGATTACTGATGCTGTGATAAAATATCTTCTATAGGTACCATCTTAAACATTTGTTTGTGCTTAGGTGTTATTTCTAAATGATGTATGAAGTGTCTCTGTGGCATTTCCTTACCTTTAGAAGGTGATTTGAGGTTGAGTGGTGTCATGTGAAGTACCAGCTATTATATTTCCTCTTGTATGGGATCAGGTATTTAAAGGAAATGGAATATAGATAACCTCCACTGAAAGTAAAGATACTGTAAGAAGGAAATACTTATCTGAATTGTCTAGCTGATGTTCAGGGTGTAAGGTTTCCTTGGAGCCTTCTCCTGTGCAGGTGAACAATGGCAGCTGTGCCAGCCTTTCCTCCCAGCAGAGCTGCTCCATCCCTCTGCTCATCCTGGAGCCTCGTCTGGGCTCTCTGCAGCAGCTCCAGGTCCTGGCTGTGCTGGTCCCAGGGCTGGGGCAGCTCTGCAGGTGGGGTCTCACCTGAGGGGCAGAATCCCCTCCCTGCTGCCCATGCTGGGCTCAGCCCAGGGCAGGGGGGTTCAGGGCTGGGGCAGGGCCAACTCTCACCCACAGCACCCCCAGGTCCCTCTCCAGGGCTGCTCCACCCGTTCCACTTGCATTTATTGTGTTTACCAGGAAAGGTGTAACCATAATGGTGGCTACCACATCTTCATGTGTCAAACATGCTCTTTCAAGAAAGCTAAAAATTCTGTACAGGTAGCCACACAGTGGTTTTCATTTCCATTTTTTCAAATGAGTTTTGATGCTCTCCGTTAATAAATCCATCCCTCTTAAATGCCTGGATGATGAATCTTTTGCATGCTGGCAGCTTGGAGAGGCTGCTGCCTTTTTTCCAGTATTGTGCCAACAGTGGTTAGTTTTACTAGTAGGAAGCTAAAAAGCCAGAATGCCTAAGCTTTCTTCTCCTGTTTATTTCTTTTTTTGTTCTTCTGCCCAGCAATCAGTGGAGGGCCCTTTCAGAATCCATTCCGGCTAAAGCAGTTCCACTTCCACTGGGGCACCACTCACAGCCAGGGATCAGAGCACACCATTGATGGAAAACCTTTTCCCTCTGAGGTAAGGATGTGTTTTCACAGATGGGATTATTTCATGCAAATCATGTTGTCACATGGCTTTGTCTGCAGTGGGGACAGGATTAGGATTCTGATTCCTTGCTCACCATAGGTAGGTCAGCCATCCCTGCCCTCCTCAGCTGGACGGGGAGAGGAGAGATAAGGAGATAGGGAAAGGCTGTGAGTCGGGATAAGGGCAGGGAGAGCTCCCTCACCAGTTACTGACACAGCAAAACAAAAAATCTATTAACAACCAAATCAGAGTAGGATTATGGCAAATAAGAGCTAAATCTTAAACCAGCTTCTCCTCAGCCCTCCTTTCTTCCTGGGTTTAACTTTACTCCCAGCTTTCTCCACTCTGCCCTGAGTGGAGCAGGGGGATGGGGAATGGGGGCTGTGCTCAGCTCATCCCAGGTTGTCTCTGCTGCTCCTCCCTCCTCAGGGCAAGGGCTCCTCACATCTTCCTGTGCTGCAGTGTGGGGACCCTCCCACAGGGACAGTGAGCTCCTTGAGCTTCTGCAGGCTGAGAGCTTCCCATGGGCTGCATCCTTCAGGAGCTGCTCCAGCCTGGTGCTTCCATGGGCTGCATCCTTCAGGAGCTGCTCGAGCCTGGTGCTTCAGGAGCTGCTCCAGCCTGGTGCTTCCCATGGGTGCAGTCAGTCCTTCAGGAGCTGCTCCAGCCTGGTGCTTCCCATGGGAGCAGTAAGTCATTCAGGAGCTGCTCCAGCCTGGTCCCTTCCTTGTGATCACGAGCTGGGGAAGCTTGTGGCAGTTTCTCACAGGAGCCACCCCTGTATCCTCCCACTCCCAAAGCCTGGCCATGCCACCCCCGTGTGGGCTGTCACAGAAAACTTGCCGGGTTCCTGCCCACACTCATGGACCTGTCCAAAGGATTGAACTTCATGTTTCCAGCAATGCCTTTGGCACAAAGCTGTTCTGTTATGAACAACTGTTAGTGCTATCAATGAGAAACCACATTGATAACTTCGATCACTAATTTAATTCTTATTTGTTATTTTTCTTTAAAGCTCCACTTAGTACATTGGAATGCCAGAAAATATGCAACATTTGGAGAGGCAGCAGCAGCTCCAGATGGCTTGGCAGTAGTTGGTGTTTTCTTGGAGGTAAGAATTGCAAAAATAGCATGTTTACATGATAAAAAGCATTATGCTGTAAAGTGTTTGAGGACTATGCCACATATTTAAGAAGTGCTTAAGGAAAACAGATGACTTACTGGAAGCATTAATGCATTGCAAATTGCTGAAAACTTTGGTAAGAATGTTAAGATTTGAGTAAGAAAGCAACCCCTAATTAAAGCATGGTTGCAGTCCTTCTTATTTAACCTGTCTATTCCATTCTTTTAGATTGGAAAAGAACATGCCAGCATGAACAGACTCACTGATGCTTTGTACATGGTAAAATTCAAAGTAAGTTCTAAGCTCTTTAAATTTGCTTCTGGGATATCCTTTAAAAATCAGGCTCATGTACATCTTTGAGACAAAAATGAAAAATCACCCGCCCACAGATCCTCCCATAACTAGAACATAACTGTAGTTGTAGCTTCTTTTTCCTCTCCAAAGTTCATATTATTTTCCAAATCTCAGGTGCATCACAAGGCCATGCTGACCCCACTGGTCATCCAGAGGTTCTGCCTTTCCCAAAAAGTCTAAAATCCACAGCTCCCTGACCCTTGAGACTCAGCTCTTAGACTCAGCAAAATAATCCTTCTCCACTGAGCCTCAGCTGGTACAAGTGCAAGCTGCCTGTTTGTCTTTGCTGCAGAGCTCTGTCAGGGATGATCTCACTGAGGTCCAGAGTTTGTTCCTGAGGCGTTTCCTGAGTGACTGAGACCCTTTTGGATGCTCCTTCAGCCTGAAGAATGTTGCTCTAGACTGTGGTACTTAAGGCAATCACTGCTTTAGGCAGCACCCCCTTCTATTTCAACCAGTCTTTTGGTTGATGTATCTTGCTCTATCAATCCACCTTCCTCTAATTTTAGACATGAAGGTTTGATTTATTTTTTTAAGCCATATTTACCATAGCATACAATAACTATAGGATTTAAATTTTCCTACTAAAATAGATGAGAAAGAAACAAAACAAGGAACTCTGCTGTGATATTATCTATACTCACAATGAACACCATATGCAGAACACATTTCCTGCATTATTTTTGGGCCTGTTGTGACAAGAGGTGAATTTTGGTAGAGACAATGGTGCAAGATCTCAAAGTCCAGTAAGCCAGCATTAGGCATCACACTTGCCATCTATTTTTGGCTAACAGTTATAAGGCAGCCAACCTTTACAGAATTTTCCTTTCCCCTATTTTTAATGTTAGTTTAACATTTTCTTCTCTTTCAAAAAAGTTATTTTACCTGCTCTTAAATGTAAAAGGATAAATTTCAAGTCTATTTTCTTTTCCCAGGGAACAAAAGCTCAGTTTAGAGGCTTCAACCCTAAATGTCTCCTGCCCACGAGTCTAGATTATTGGACATACCTCGGTTCTCTGACAACCCCACCCCTTAATGAGAGTGTGACATGGATAGTGCTGAAAGAACCCATAAGAATCTCTGTCAAACAGGTAAGTTTCTGATACTCTGTTATTGTAGCATTCAGTGCTGGATAAGCAGGCAAAGACTGTTTTGATTTGAAATTAGGCTAAGTTAAAAGTCTCTGAATATTTAATTTGGCCTGTTTAGTCCTCAGGGCTTCTATTGATTTCTGTTAATACTCTCTAGGACCTTTGCTTGAACCTGTTCCATTAACTGATTAAAATATACTGAATATTTCCTTTTAGTCCTTTTAAAAAAAATATTACTGTTGATTGCCCCCTTGAGCAGTGAATTGTTTCCCCTGAACTTCCAGCTGGAGAAATTCCGGATGCTGCTCTTCACTGGTGAGGAAGACCAGAGGATCCAAATGGCCAACAACTTCCGCCCCCCTCAGCCTCTGAAGGGGAGAATTGTTCGAGCTTCCTTCAAGGCCTGAAGAAAACTGATCATGGCCCTGAGATATCCAAGAGCTTCCACATGTGAGATACTCTAAACAGAAACTCTGGTCTGCAGACCACTCATGGAACACGCAAGGCAGACATTTCCATGAGCCCTCTGCTTGGACAGGGACAATCTTCTGGCTTTCTCTTTTAATTGAAGTGCTCATTCTTTGGAGAAATGGCATCTTTTTAACCAGCACTATTTAATATAAAGGATAGCTGAGTGAACTAGGTTTGTTATCCAAGACCTGAAACTCTAAAAAATTAAAATGACATCAAAATACAACTTGATATAAAGTGGAAAATTGTGTAGTGATCTACTAGTGCTGGTGGCCACAACTTCTACTTGTTTCATTTAATACATGAGGAAACAGTAATCAAGAATTTTGGACAAACTGGACTTACATTTTCCTTACTGATCTGTTACCATTTGCTGAGCTCTGATTTTAAGATTGCTTTCACTGTATTCTTGCTTCCTGATGACACAGCGTGTGAGTAGCACTAAAAAAAAGTTCTTTACTTGCCTCAAGTAGGCCCTGGTATGAAACTTAAATATATATTTTAAATCTACTGTTCTAAGATGCTATCTTACAATGTAATGCTGTGCTAAAAAGCAGAGCAGTTTACTGCAATGTTATTTAGGTGTTTGTCCTTTCAACCCATGCAGGACACAGGACCACAGTGCCCTGGTCAGGGTCAGTTTGGTTGGAGAGTTCCTCTGTAGTGATCCAGGTGTGTTTTGTGTTCCTCAGTTGCTCAGATTCTACCTCAGCTCAGTGCTATGCTCTGCAATATGACCTCCTTCAGTGTCTGCCCGACAGAGACCAGGTATTTTGTGTCCTTTAGGGAGCTCACATGGGTAGATCTTGTTTGCCCTGGGTGAGCATTGCTGCACAGACCCTCCCTGCTCCAGGGCTGCCTGGCAGGGATGCTCCCTGCACACACAAGGCTTCAGCACTCCTGAGTCCTTTTACCTCTGCAAAAGTTGCTTTAGAACAGCCATGAGTTGGTTCTGCAACTTAGGGACAAAATTCTGACTCTGGTACTCAATACTGTGATGTTCTCTGTGACTACCCACAGTCAGTTCCCAGCTCCTTGAGTTCTGGGCCTCACATGGCCTGTTCTGTGTGTGTAGTTCAGGTAGAAATTGCTGATGTGGATGACTTTGCACCAGCTGAGATGGAGAAATCAGGATGTACAAGGCCAGGGGAGGTGGGGAGCAGGGAGAACAGCAGCTGCTGTGGCTGCTCCCCTTCCTCCAGGGAAGGATGACAACATGAGGTGTGGAGCACAGTACAAGGAGTGAAGGACTGAATTCTGCTCCTCAAATCTCCATGGTTTTCCTGCTACACTGACCTAAAACTTTGTTTCTCAGTCTCCTCTTATGTAGAAAGAGGGTAACACTGACCTCTACCTCACAGGGCTGTTGTGAGGCCTAATTCAGCATTGTTTTAGATGTGAGATTCTTATCCAGGAGATGCTGAAGGCAATGGAAAATACTTACAAAATGCAATGGTTTTAGCTATAATGAATGTATTATGAACTTTGCTAGTAATGCAAACTGGTATTGTACAAACTCTATTTAATGTATCTTGATTTCTTTAACAAATTAAATAAATGAGACTTTAAAATCACATGGGCATATCTTCATCCTTCTTTTTGGGAAGACCCACCTCTCCCTACGTACAGCATCATTTTTCTTGGATTTTCATTAACAGAAATTATGTTTTGATGTTTTCAACAGTTGCATCTCTTTTGGATCAAGGAATGCTTTGACTGTTTATGTTCAGTTCTACAGAAACCTTCCCTAAGCTACTGTGGAATTATCTAAGTACAGATAAGAGTTATCCCTCTCAAGTTTGTGGACAAGTTTTTAAATTCTAGAAGTTATTTCTGACACCTCTCTTTAGCCTGTATCACAGTTCTTACCATCTTACAGGATTAACACTTTGTTTCAGCTTAATCCTTTCACTTAAGTTCTAAAATCCTGTGTACCTTGAATGACTTCTTGCCCAGAGTTAAATTATTATCATTAATCTTAATGTAAATTTCAGAAGTGACATAAGAGATGCATTCTAAAATGTAAGAAGTCTTTCAACTCACCTTACATTTTGATAGCCAAAAAACATTAATTAAGGGCAAATTTAAAATATAACCAGTATTATTTACCATATGTAGCATAACCAAGTTATCCCAGCACTGCTGCATTAATATTAGTACAGGTGTTCACAGAGCAGCACTTTCCGCGTTTTCCTCTCATTTTAGGCACAGGCAGAGGTTTCTGCTCCCTATCTCTCACAGGAGGTAAAGAGGGCTTGTGTGCTGAAACTTTGTCCAGTTTTCCCCAGTTCCAACCCCTCAATCTAAAAAGAAGTTTATTTACACCCAGGATGTGTCTGCTGTGACCTTGCAGACAGTACTTAAGCTTCTTTGAGGGTGGTTTATCCATGAGCAGCAGAAGGATAATGTTTAGCTTACACAGTTACTGTAAAAGCTCAGCCATTGCAAAGAGCTTTAAGTGCGGCATTGCCCCAAGGTGTTCAGTTCCAGGGAGAAGCTGAACTGTACCTTCCTGCAGAAATAAATTTGATTTTACTTACAGGGTATTTTGGGTTGGGTTTTTTTCAGTTGTTGGATGCAAGAACATGATCTGTTTTTTACTGCAAGGAAGTAAAATATAAAAGAAATACTTTTATATCATTTGTTGTTTCTTGAGACCCTGATCATCCAATAAAAGCCACAACTACTGTATCGGATAAACACCTATTCTTCAATGCACCTCATTTATTTTGAGACTGAACAATTCTAAAACAAGAGCTATCCTTACCTTTTACCAAGTTGTTGTGTTGAAGAAAAAATGGGAGTTGACTGTAATTATTGCAGCAAGAGTTCACTTACCTTCTCCTGGGCTTGCAACCATCCTGACTGAGAGAACAGAGGTCTCACATTTGGGACAGCAACTGAACTTGCACAGTGGTAAAAGCTGCATTAAAAATGCCCTCTAGTGGCTCTCCTTCCTTCCTTGCCACAATGCTTAAAGCAATTGTTAAGGCCCATTCAATCAAAATACAACAGAGGAGAGAATTTAACTCTGATGATTTGTAGACATGAGTGATTGCCATTGAAAACCCCTTGCTGGTTCTGTGTATGCAGTCATTGAAACTCCTTCCTCAGATAAAAATCAGTCTGACAAAAGAAACTCCATAAACCAGTTACAATTTTTTGTTCATTTCACTGCTGAGCAGAGAGATCCTCTGCTAGGTGAGCTGCACACTCTCTTAACTTTAGCTTTTAAACTTTAATAGCTATAGTTACAGTTCAACTTTGGGATTTTTCCCCAATCTCTTGCAAGCAGAAAGATTTTTAAGCAGTTTCTATCACACAGTTGCTATGATGTAGCACATTTATAATGATATGTTTCATGATGAGGGTAAATTAATCCAAATACAAGAACTGGGGGAAAGGTTTTGCAAGGTACCTCAACATCAAGATGGTGCTTTTGGCAGAGTTCAAAGGTCAGAAAGATAAAAAAGCGAGCTTTTCAGGAAAAAACAGAGATAAGCCTGAAGAAAATGAGGTGTTATCTTATACCTCAGTGTAGCTGCTTTCCTTTATGAATTCCTCTGCATGCAGAAGTGACCATTTAGTAACAGCACCGAGCATCAAAGGTCTGTCTCTGCTGTGCCTGGGAGAGTGGGGGTTTTGCACTTTTTCTCACTCACCCTGAGGAAAGCACAGCAGAGGACAGAACCTGAGTGACTTGCACAGAACTATTTCCAACTTGCTCAGCTGTAAGGCAGGGAACTCTCACTCCTCTTATGTTCCATTTATGCTGCTACCTGCAGTGCATTTGACATTTAGTAAAACGGCAGCAACTTACTCCAGGTTGTGAACAGCAACATAGTAACACAAATAATTTAATTTCATATTGACACAGTGAAATATTAAATAAAATTTAGGAGTCAGCTCACCCTGTTTGTCTGTTGGAGGAGCAAAAGGTGGAAGGTTGAGAGAGAGGAAAGGAATATAATCACTTTTTTACACATGAGCACTTCTTCCCAAGACACAAGTCTTGTGAAATTGAAAACTCACCCCAAGAAATGAAAATTTACAGTGGCACAGAACCTTAATGAACATTTGTTTGTTTAACTAAAACCATTTTAAGGAACACCCAATAAAAATGATCCATGTGGTGTTCAGGTCCCATTACAGCAACTGGGAGGACCTTTGCACCAGTGCTATTACAGGGACTTAAACTCGGTCTTCAGATTAACCCCTGCAACTCCAGACCTGCTGCAGGGAGAGGCTAAATGAAGCTGGAGGGCTGGGATGGCACCTTTCCTACCATTGTTCAGGGTGTTTACCTCTGTTCATCGATGTTTCTTGCAGCTTGCCTTCGTTCCTAGCACTTGAGTGTTTGGTTTAGATTACTTAGGAAGACCAGACAGGAAACAGCTGCAGCCAAACTGGAAAGTGCAGTTGCTCTAACAGACCTGGAGCCTCCTTCATTTCTCCATTTGTTTGTGGGGTTTGGGTGTTTATAATAAGAGATTTCTGCATCTGCGGTGCCAATCTGCCTTTTGAAAATCCAAAATGTCTTATACAGCAGATGAAATGTCATTATT
Source organism: Melozone crissalis (assembly GCF_028551555.1). Taxonomy (NCBI): domain Eukaryota; kingdom Metazoa; phylum Chordata; class Aves; order Passeriformes; family Passerellidae; genus Melozone; species Melozone crissalis. The sequence continues at coordinate 19,943,494 of NW_026535785.1, read as the reverse complement.
CACAGAGCAAGACCCAGCCAGCAAACAGGACATTTTAAGGGTGCTCAGCAGGAAGGTGTTTTGTGGGCTGGTGCTGCTTCCTTTCCAAAAGCTGCTTATTAGACTGTGGAGCTTTTTGTGCAAAAAGCACAAAACTCAGTCTGTGTTCACTGAGATGGGCCAGGGAGACAGTTTGTTCAAAGGAGCCACTTTCCTTTGCATGCTCACAAGTTTCCAAAGGGTTTGGATCTACTGCTGTTTTCTAATCTGTATCACTAGGCTGAGTCTCTTTATTGCAGAAAAACTTTTGAAAACTAGGAAACTACTTTTAGTAGTAATTTACTTTTTTTTTTTTTTTTTATTCAAACTTTTTGCTGCTGGTCAGCTTTTTGACAAAAGGATTAGCTATTTATTAGAAATATTAGTCCACTTTTTAACTTGCTTTCTTAGGTATATCTGGCTTATTTGGGGTTTCTGATCTTTGTGTGTCCCCATAACAAGAAATGTTTACCAAGTATCACGAGTCCCAGACTTTCCATGAATATCAATGAGGTCACAGAAGGTAATCCATGCTAGCACCTGCTGTGAAGGCAGTGTGGATGAGGAGCAGCTGTTTGCAGCCTCTGGAAGCAGAAGGTGTTTAAATTGCACCAAAGAAGCCACAGCTGGTTTTCCAAAGGAACAAGCAGGGAGAAAAATAACATTCTATGGGAAAGAAGGAAACCCCAAATAGTGCAGTCTGGCCAGAACAAGAACACAGAAATGAGTTCAAAAATGTATTTATAAAACCAGAGTTGATGACTGTACAAGTCAGCAGATAAGATTGTTCCTTGAAAAAAGTCTAAATATAGGATCTGCTATATTTCAACATATAGCTGCACCTTAATACCATACCTGGAATTAGATTCATTTTCTTATAAATACGTAAGGATTTTCTTCTGGCACAGGACTAAACTTTGCACACATATAATCAGCAAAGTCAAAACCAAATCTGAGCTTTTTTAAAAGAAACTAGAGTTCTAATTTGTTCAATGCAAATTAGAGCACAGAGCACTATGGCAACCAAGCATCATTGCTACAGAAATTTGCCATTTTTATTTGATATTCCTAAAGGCAAAAACACTGAAAGCCTGAGCAATACAATTTCTTTCCTCAGATGATATAAGAGAGTAGCATTTCTACTATTTTTTTCCTTTCATTATATATCACTTTAGTTCATCGGCATAATCAAACACTCCAAAGCAGAATCTAAATCTCAATTCAAGTTGATATTCAGCCCAGTCAAGTACCTTCAATATGGTATTCTTTCTTGTGTTTAGAAAGCGTGGAGTGAAACGGACATCTCCTGCAGGACTGTTAATTGTTTCACCTTCATTTACATGGTTTCTAAGTCACTTCAGCTTTATGCAATGAATTTATGAAATTACTGCATGAACATGTGAGCAATAAGTTACAGTATTCAGCTGAAGAGAAGCATTAAACCACGGTGGGAGCCCAGGAAACTCAGAGGAGCCAGGTTTGTTTTCAGCTGCTGTGTGAGGCTTTATCAGTTTTGTAAATGGTACAAAAGCTGAAAATTGGTAGGGCAGAAGAAAGAATCATTAAATCATGGATTAAATCATGGAGTATCCTGAGTTGGAAGGGACCCACAAGGGTGATTGAGTCCAGCTCCTGTCCCTGCACATGTGCCTTCTGTTTAGAACAGCTCATGTCCCTGTGCATCCCTGGCACGATGCCCAAGGGCTCCAGGGTTTGGCAGCCGTGCCCATTCCCTGGGGAGATCCCGGAGCTGCTTTTGGTGCATCTGAGCACTGCACAGAGCAGAGAGATGCAGGTAAGGGCTGCTGTGGGTGTCCTGGTGTCCTCTTTCAGCTCAGATTTGTCAGGCAGATAAAATAATTACGTCAAACTTAAGGTGGTTTGTTGTTTGGTTTTTCTTCACCATGTGCTAAAATACTGTTCTGAAATTTTTGTTAAGATGAACTACTTTTTTGCATGTTCTTCCATGCAGCATTAAACTATCGTTTCACTGTTTTAATAAAAACAAGAAACAAGTGAAAGCTCAGACTCATTGAGGATGATCGGCATCTTTCCACATGAGATAACCTGGGAGCACGCTCATCTCATCCACAGTATTGCACCACCTTGCACCACAGTATTCAACAAAAATTCCTTGAACACAAGAAATAAAAATACACTGATAGTATCAAAGCCTCTTGTGGCTTGCGAGCCTCTGTTTTTGCGAAAATGATTGTTAGAGGTTTTAAAGCAGGGACTACTTAGTAACCACGGCGTTAACATCAGTAACTACTGATTAACCTCCGTGCACTTTGGGCCCATTCCTTCCCCTCATTACCGGGCTTAGAACCGCTCAGTGGAAATGTTAACCGAGACAAGCAGTCATATGAAACCAAAAAACCGGGGAGTCAGCAAAATGAGCCCTTTTGTTCTCCATAATTTATATGGCGAGTTAATTACGAAAGAGCTTTCCGATTTTGAGCCCCTTCAGCCGGTGTCCTCAGCGCTGAAGGGTGTAGAATCGTAGTGGAAAAAAACCCGGAAAAGCGGGGAGGAAACAGCGTGGTTTTGAGCGATATAAATGAGGAAGAAACCCCTGCTGGTGCTTTTTCATCCTAACACGTGTCACTCGCTCCCTTTTTGCTCTCGTTATTGGGCAGCCCAGGGCCGCTCCCTCAGCGCCTCAGGGGCGGCCGGCGCGGGGCGGTGCCGGGGCCCCTCAGCCCAGGCGGCCGCGCCCGCCGCGCACAACATGGCGGAGGGGCGGGGCCGCGCCCGCCCCGCTGTGTCCTGACGGGAACCCGCGGCAGGGCGGGTTGGGCGGCGGGGCTGTCGGTCAGCGCCGTCCCTCAGCCCCGCCAGGGGCAGCGCGGGGCCAGCGGGCTCGACTAGCGGCTGCTCGGCCGGTGGGTGCGCCGGGGGCGGGGGACGGGGCGGGCAGAGAGCGGCGGTCGCCGGGGCAGCCGTGCCGGGGCAGCCGTGCCGGGGCACAGGGAGTGGAGCCGGGCCTGGCGCGACGACTGTGCGGAAGCGGGAGGTGGGAGTTGTGCGGGGCACGGGCTGCCGCGGCGGCGGCGGTGTGCGGTGGGTGTGTGCGGGGCACAGGGCGTGTTCTGTGCGGGGACGGGCTGTGTGAGGGTGCGGTGCGGGTGTGCGGGAGCAGAGGGGTGAGTGCGGGATAGGGCTGTGGGGGTTCGGGGCGTTGGGGAGCAGAGGGGTGAGTGCGGGGCAGGGCTGTGGGGGTTCGGGGTGTTGGGGAGCAGAGGGGTGAGTGCGGGATAGGGCTGTGGGGGTTCGGGGTGTTGGGGAGCAGAGGGGTGAGTGCGGGGCAGGGGTGTGGGGGTTCGGGGTGTTGGGGAGCAGAGGGGTGAGTGCGGGGCAGGGGTGTGGGGGTTCGGGGTGTTGGGGAGCAGAGGGGTGAGTGCGGGGCAGGGGTGTGGGGGTTCGGGGTGTTGGGGAGCAGAGGGGGTCTGTGTGTCGGTGCATGGGGCTGGGGCGGTGCGGAGGTGGCGCGGCAGGGCTCGGTGTGTGCCGGATGTATGTGGGATGAGGGTGGGTGTGGGCAGCGTCAGGAGGGTGAGTGAGGGGGATGTGGGGATCTCAGAGGGGCTGTAAATCCGAATGTAACGGGTATCTGTTATTTCGCTGGGAAAAGCGGGCGCTGCTGCGCTCTGCGGTCCGGCAGCTGCTGGGGCCGTGCCGGGGCTGGCCGGGCTCAGCCCGGGCCCCGCTGGGACACCGCGTCCCCGGGGAGGCAGTGCCGGCGCTGGAGCGGGAGCGAGTTTATGTAATAATTGGCTCTTACATAATGGTCTTTAGCACACCGCTTTAATTAGCACCGCTACCGGGGGCGTCCTGGGCAGCGGCGTCTGCACACTGGGGCTGGGGAGGACCCCGAGGATGGGAGCGCAGAGAGCAGGGCTGGCACACAGGGCGAGCGCCCGGCTAACCGGTGTCACTGACTCTGCTGCTGGGCGGAAAACCACACTGCCTCGCACTGTCAGCCCGCCGGGAGGAACGGGGCACGGTTCTTTAAACACTGTTTCAATCGGGTTTTTGATCAAGTGTGTGAAAGTCATCCTTTCAATCTCATGGCTGGGAGGGACAGGAAAAGAGTAGAGGAAAAACAGAACGGTGAATGGACTGAAAAAGGTTGGCAAACCTTGTCTTGTGCTGTAGGTGCCTTTTGGGTCTAGCTGTTGCTGGAGTTGGTAGTGTCAGCTGTCTTTCTATTATTTTGGTTGCATTCTTTTGGTAGGACAACAAAAGGCATTGTGTGTGTTGGGAGATGCAGTGTCCCAGGAGACTGCAGGCGAGCCTTGGACAGGGACCTGGCACTGCCTTTTCCACCTCCTCTCCTGACACCAGCAGTGAAATTTTGCTGTGTCTTTGCCTGTTCTCACCAGGTCACCAGATTCATAGTGGTGGGGTCTGTTGGAATGCTTGTCTGCTCTTTTCTGCATTAAGTATGGGTAGCACACTTCAGAAATGTTTTGTGACACATTGCTTTGGGTTCCAAACAGGATTTTAGCAGTTCTTGGGTTGTATCAGTAGGCTTTCTGTTTAGAATAGCTCAAGGTGACTTTTACTTCCTGCTGATTTCTTGGAAACATTTCCACTCATCTGATCTGGCTGGTTTCTTGTTATTTCTTGTGAAGCGTGCTGCTAAAAAACTGCTGTTGTGGCAGCATGTAGTGTCTGTAGCCTGAGCAAGTGGTGTCACAGGCCACCTCAAAGTGTTTGAAAGCTCACAGAGAACTCTCCTTTCTCAGTGGCTGCTAATGGGATCTTTTGGGAGTAATTGTACCTGCGGTGCTGCCATACACTGAGTTTTTTAAATCCATGGGGCAAAATTCTGTTTGTGAGTGAACATCTGGTTGTACTTAGCACTATCCCACAGCTGGAATACCTTATTGAAAGCAGGAGACAAGGTGAGGACCTCCCCCACGGCAACTGAAGAGCTTCAGCTGCTGAAGTGCCTGAGGTTTCAGTGCTCTTGGCAGCAGAGATCTTCCCTGCAGCTTGTTCTAATTGCCCTCCGAATGAACAAGTTGTGAACCTGTAAAAGTTGTCAATGTCTTATACCTTTCACTGCACCAGAGCGCACAATGCTGGAAAAAAAGCATTAATTAACCAGCAGTAGAATTTGCCTTCAGCTGTGTAAAAGATCCTGCCTGCCTGAGGGTTGGTTAAGACCTTGAAGGTAAAAAAAAGAACAGCTGAGCTTATAAGCTGTAACAGAATTGGAAAGGTGGACTGGCTTGTTGTAGCTGTGAGGATCATGGTAATTCACATAAATCATTAACTGGCCACATCTCTCCACAGTCTTTCCACAGGGTTTAAGTACTTATCTTCTCTTGGGTTTGAAGTTTTGACTCTATTAATAGAGTTGTACTCTAGCAGGCTTTTTTGAGAGTTGTGCAACAATTGTCAGTTTAAGTCCCAATTTTCTTCTGTGTCATGTTAGGCTGAGGCTTTTTGTTGTGCAGTTTCCAATAACGTTTCTTGTAATGTTGCCATTTCTTCTTATTCTTGCCACAATGAGGAAAAAAAATCCTGTCTGGAAAGTAAAAATTATCTTTTCTGATGAGTTAAAAGCAGCAGTCATATCCTTGGTTATAATTAAGTGACAGAAATGGTATCACTTTTAAGATGCCTTTATCCATAGCAATCTCTTTTGGAAAGAAGTTCTGAATGTTTCTGAGAGCTCTAGATATGCTTCTGAACTTCTATATGGAAAGCTTCTTATGAACTTTCTAATTATTTTCCCTTTCCTCCATTTATATTCCAGGCTGCAAGGATATTCCGTGTTACTGAAGGAAGGTGCTCCATTTTTGGAGTGACTTATGATGTCAGGAACTGTATCATCCTGGATTTTAAGCTCAGCCAGAAGCAGCATTATTTTACAAGGGAAAGGACGTTGGTACTCCATCTGTATCCCAAATAGAAACAAGATCAAATGGAAGCTCGTTTTCTCCAAAACATGTCCCTCCCCTGCTGGGAGCTGCAGCTTGGACAGGACTTTCTCCTTTCCCAAAGCATTCCGGCACACTTCCACCGAAGAAGAACATTTTTCCTTCCAGTTGTCTCCGGCACAAATCAACGACATCCTCAGAGCGGGCGAACTATCCCACAGAACGCTGGATTTGGCTGGCAAGAGTGCCAGTTCCGTGCTGAGGTTTGAAAGCAACCAGCTGGCCTCCAACAGCCCCATGGAGGACCGGCGCAGCGCGGCCACGTGCCTGCAGACGGCGGGGATGATGTTCGGCGTGTTCGACGGCCACGCGGGCGCCGCCTGCGCCCAGGCCGTGAGCGAGAGGCTGCTGCACTACATCGCCGTGTCCCTCCTGCCCCGCCGGAGCCTGGAGGAGATCGAGCTGGCCGTGGAGGCCATGAAACCCGTGCGGCCCATCCTGCAGTGGCACAGGCATCCCAACGACGTGGAGTACCGGGAAATCGCCTCGCGCTACTTTGAGAACCTCCGCGTTTACTGGCAGCACTTGCTGGACCTGGACGCGGAGCCGGGGTTTAGTTTGGAAGAAGCCATGATTTGTGCGTTCAAAAGGTTAGACTCAGACATATCGCTGGAAGTTCAGGCTCCTCAGGAAAATGAGTTGATGAGAAATATTGCCCTGCAAGTAGCTTTTTCCGGTGCGACAGCCTGTGTAGCTCACGTTGATGGCGTTCACCTACATGTGGCAAACACTGGTGATTGCAGAGCGGTTTTAGGGGTCCACGAAGAAGATGGAACGTGGTCTACTCTCCCTCTAACCCGAGACCACAATGCCTATGATGAATTTGAGATTAGAAGATTGAAGCGAGAGCATCCTAGATCTGAGGAGAAAACCCTATTTGTGAATGACAGATTACTGGGGATTCTCATGCCCTCCAGAGCTTTTGGAGACGTGCAATTAAAATGGAGTAAAGAATTGCAACACAGCATTCTCGAGAACAGCTGCGATGTTGAGGCTCTAAACATTTATCAGTACGTTCCTCCAAACTACCACACCCCCCCTTATTTAACTGCAGAGCCTGAAGTCACGTACCACAAGTTAAGAAGCAAGGACAAGTTTCTCGTTATTGCTTCAGATGGGCTATGGGAGATGCTGAGTAATGAGAAGGTTGTAAAACTTGTTGCTGGACACCTTACAGAGCTCAACATGCAGAGACCACCACTGACTTTTAAGAAACCAGTTAATTTGGGTTACATGCACAACTTGTTGCTGCAGAGGAAGAGCAAAGGGCTGGCCTCCCTGGACCAGAACACGGCCACGCACCTGATCCGGCACGCCATCGGCAGCAACGAGTACGGCGAGGTGGAGCCCGAGAAGCTGGCAGCCATGCTGGCCCTGCCCGAGGACCTGGCCAGGATGTACAGGGACGACATCACCGTCACCGTGGTGCACTTCAACTCAAAAACCATTGAGGATTACTACAGGAGCCACCAGTAGAGCCTGGCACTGCTGCACTCCAACACCACCAGGGAACTTCCTGAGCCGTTCCTCTCGCTCTCTGGTGCTCCAGCTGCTACCAGTGCCTGCAAGATCCTAAATCTTGTTGTTACTTACTGGCTTTGAAAATAACTTTCTAAAAGGTGAAATTTCCCTGGGTTTCCAGGTTTGTGTACACTGAAGAAAAATGTTTTCATAAAACCTCACTGAACTGTGATTGAACTAAAGATTGTGGACCAGTTCTGATTCCAGGAGAACCTCTGGTAAAACTTTCCGATGAACAAACAAGGCAGATTTCTCTGAGACTGGTACAGTTTAATAGAGATGGATAATAGGTGTAGCTGCATGGAGTGTCAGGCTCTGCTCTTGTGGGGAGTGAGTAGCATCCTGTTGAAGCACTGTAACTGAATTAAATAAATTAACTACCAAACCTTTTCTGGATGTGTCAGATATTTTAACAAATTGCCCCATATTTATAAAATAACATGAAAGAAGGCTGTTCAAAGAGCCCTGGGATTTTCAGATGTCTTTCCTGATTCCCTTCCTTAAGCAAGGGAAAAATTGTATCTTCTTGTGCAGTTCTTTTCAAGTGGGAATTCATATTCTGTTTGTGGACTTGTGTGACAGCTTAGAGTTGAAACACATGAGGGCCTTCACAGTTCCCTGTTCAGGATTTAGCAGTACTAGACTTAAGCATTTGAGTCTTTTGCTTAAACAATGTACTCTTTATTAAAGTATTGATAATTTAAATTGTTTGTCAGATCTAGAAGTTCAAAAATTCACCTAAAAGTAAATACAGCAAAAGAGAGCACCTTTCTCTCCAGATTTAACTTAGAAGAGATAACAGTGCTGATACTTCTCCAAAATAGGTTTAATTTTTCATTCTTGCTTCTCCTTATAGGTACAGAGTTATTTTCCCTAATGAATGTAAGTTTTAGTCTCTGAACATACACAAAAGTGTATTTTACAATGATTTTGCTTTGTGCTGAGCTTTCCAGACTGCCATCCAAGCTTGCAAATAAGCTTTTACATATGGTGTTCTCTGGTGCCTCTTCCTTGTTTACACTCCACAGGAACTGTTTCCCACAAGGATTTACACACTGGGAATATAAACCTGTTTACTGTTCTTGCTGCTGAGTAACAACTCATGTGTGTGCAGAAAAGCAAATAAAAATATTGCTTTTTTTCTTAAATTCACTTAAAAACATTATCCTCCTACAGTTTAGTAAATTAAAAAGTTTTTTTTTTTTCTCAAGATCTTAAGTAGGCAAGGTCTTGGGGCTTAAACTGATAGCATTTTTGGATTTGGTGCTTTTTGTGTACTTTTTCTTATACATAAAATTTCTTAGTGCTTTTTTCAGGCATTTAATGATCTGTTTTGAAGATGGGATTAGAAGGAGAAGGAAGCTAAAACTGTTAAAAAATATTCATGCTTTTGACTATTCAGGATTGACTCTAATTAAGTAAATGTGTCCCTAAAAAAAACAAAGTTCTGTTCCTTTCACCATCCAGGGGTGAAGTCATCTCTTGAAAGAGTCTCTGTGGCACTTTTTCATCAAGTGTAAGTCCTGGAGACGTTGTTATGTGTAGGTTGTAACTGCACCTGCAAATGGGTGGTGATTGTTTTGGGTAATGTGTCTAAAAACCAGAAAGTTATTCCCCATTTCACAGTAGGTTTGCTCAGTTTTGACATGCAGCACTATAATTATCTGTGGTGAAAAAGGATGATGTTAAACTAGTTAAAAGTTTGATTTGGTTTGGTTGGTTGGTTTTTTAAATACAAATCATGGGTTCAGCTGCATAGTCCCTGGAATTTGTTGCTGTCAGTGAAGGCAATCCATCCATACTTAGAATCATTTGGGTTGAAAAAGATCTCTAAGATTGAATCAGCTGTTAACCCAGCACTGCCAAGGCCACCACTGAGCCGTGTCCCCAAGCACCACGTGGCCTTAAATGTCTCCAGGGTGGTGACTCCACCACTGCCCTGGGCAAGCACTCGGGGAAAGACAGGAATTTACCAGAAACTCCTCCCCTTCCACAAAATGAGTGTGAACTAGGACTAATTAGGATGAGAAAACACCAGGATGAAAAGTCCACCCATGCAGAAGTGTGTGAGAGCCCTGGAAACCCAAAGCTGATTCTCTGAGATGCCAAGCACAAGGAGAAGACAACCTTCAGGTAAGCAAGGTGTTATTGTGCATTCTTACCAGAGCACAGAGCTTTGTACTCTCAGCTGATACCCCAGGACTGTGAGAGGACAGAGCTGTGCATTCTTACACAGAGCCCCTGGACAGCCACTCTGCCCCTGTGGCTGTCACACACAGGTGACAGGAGCAGCCACTGGAGGTGCCACACCCCAGGCAGGGCTGTGCCATTCACCCCATCAAATAGTGAGCAGCTGGAGCCACACAAGCACTGAGATAATTTCTGCTTCCATGCTGACATAGGAACAGGGTGACAATGCTGTCACCCCTCCTTTGGTGATCTCTGACAGCTGGCACCAGGTGATGCCAAAGAACTGTACCTGATCAAAATGAGGGGGATTCTCTCAACAAGCTGAGGGGTCTTCAGCTCTGAAGGGCTGCTCAAACAGAATAAAGTATGCACTGTGCTGAAATATTGCATTTTCTTGCAGTTCCTTTCAGTCTCAATTCTCTGCACTATTAGGTGTGCATATTTACTCAGGAAATAATCACGTTTTAAAGTCACTGCAGAAATTAAAGGTTGTGCTGAGCTGTGACAGTGTGCACACAGTGAAATGATTTGTGATGAATTCACCCACTACAACCATGGTCCAACAGCTCACTGCACCCTGCAATTGCCTGGATTGACAGCAATTCCATTGTGCCTCTATCCAATGGATTTTAACAAAGTTCCAGATTCAGTCACTCTGAATTCTCAGAAATGCGCACACCATACACTTGTGGTGAGGAAAATTGTACCCATTTGAACTGGATCATAGGTATTTTCATCTCTAAATTGCTTCATTAATTAGTGCAATCAGAGTTAACTGGCACTAATAAAAATAGTATTTTGTGACTTGGGGAGTCAAAATTTTTATGTGAGCAAACTAACTGCCTTAACCTTCTCCTGCAAGCTTGATGATGTGAAGATTTATGAGAACATTTAGATGCAACTCCTGCAAAATTGACAATCTGTTGGAATGAACATCTTTGCAGGCATTCTGATTTAGGTTAGATAGTTCTGCTTGCCTTTTGTGTTCTTCATTTCCACAGCATTAAGAGACATAATAATAATCAATAGTAGTCACACAAATTCTGTGCCTTAAAATTATGGGCCCTATGACTTTAAAATAAAACATCTGAGATTAAGCATGGATGTAAATACTAGGAAAAATATTATTTTCTTCCCTAAAACTTACACCTTGTGCTCAAATACACCTTTTCTATACTTTTTCTTCAGTACTCCAAAATGATTATGCTTATTTATATTTAAGTATTGAGACCTCCATAATGTAGTTGAAGTTGGGAGAGGGTCTTTTTTTTTTTTTTTTGAAACTTTTTTTGTAGTTGGTGAGGGGGAATCACTGTTTTTGTAAGTAAAAATACTCCTTTTACACTTAAACCAGTCTTTATTAAATGGATGCAAGGCAAGGTTTTGGTTGCTGCACTGGAATGCAGCTCCTAGGGAAACATGCCAGGTTCCAGGTCAGAAAGCACAAAGGTTCAGCCTGGGGTACAAGTAAACAGCTGGAGCTTGCTGAAGGGTTTGTAGCTCTGGGGGTTTTCCACAACAAAAACAACTCTTAATAAATGAAAGTAAAGACATCTTGACACCATTGAGGCTCCATTAAATTAACCAGGTAGCATCAGGGACATGAGCTCACCAGCTAAAACATCCAAACTGGGCTTTAGTTAATTTGACACTTGCAGAAAGTTATTTTAACTTTGATATGTATGTGTTCATCAGCAGTTAAAGCATCTCTGTAACATTCAAAATGTTGTTGTAATTGTCTTAAAATAATGCAAAAATCCCCTACAACACCTACAAAAACAATCAATCTTTGAATTGCAATAGACCAGTAGCAAGGCAAGTGTTCATGTAATCAGTCTTTGAGGCTTAACTTTATTCCCATTAATTCTGAGGAATTTATCTGTTCTTGGAGAGGTAAAAGAAAAGAAAATTGTTTGGGACTGATTTCTTCCAGAAGAAGATACTTGTCTAAAATTGAGGAAGAGTTTTTTGGTGCTAAGTTGAGCAGAGGCTCTCTGTTCAGAGCTGTAGTTACAATGAGAACCAGAGGCAGAGCTGTGCACTCCTGGGGTTTTGCCAGGGGTCAGTTTGTCCCACTGCTGCTGGTGTGTGCTCTGTACTGCCACAGCCTGAGGACTTCCATGGAAAGCAGAAAGGGGAGAATCCCAGGTGTGAGCTTCTCTTGGGGTTACAAAGCGTGCTGTGACATGAAGAAATGTTTTCCCTTCTTGTATCTGTGGTGGGGACATTGACCTTCAAGTTGTCACTGTCCAGGAGAACACTTGCCATTTTAGCAGATCCTTGTGTTTATCCCCAAGGACTGGCTCCCAGTGCTCCTGCTGGATCTCTGCACTTGTCAGCTGGGTGGGATCATTTCTGTGCTGGTGGCTCAGGGACATCACAGCCTGGCCTGTGCCAGCAGCACAGGGCACACAGGGCACCTCAGCCACCGGGGGTGCTCTAAGGGAAGCTCTTTAACATCCTCAAGGAAAAAGGTGGCTGAGAGCCAGCAGTTGGGGCAGAGAAGAATAATGATGGCTTTTATTTGGGTTGAGGGAATTTATCTGGCACTTACAAGAGCACTGAGTTTTGTGCTCTGATAACTGCCAGATAAGTTCCCTCAACCTCCAAAAACCTCATAAATCCATGCAGTTTTTTTTTTTTTTCTTATTAAGCAGGGCAGAAGAGGACACTGTGATCAGCAGGCAATGTTTAAAATTATATGGGTCATAAAGCACACTTCCCGTGCCTCCCTGCTGAAATTTTGGAGCCAATCCTTTAGACACTTGTTCTGGGTGGGTAGTGAGCTCAGACTCTGGCTTTGTACTTCTTCCACACCAGCCCAGAGGTTCTCCCTGTGAAAATTCTTCCCACCTGCAGGTGACTGCAGTGCTTTAGGAGCCCGTGTGCTGCTGCCAGTGCAGGGGGTTCTGCATGCCCAGGGTGGAGCTTTGGGCATGGCCCTTTCTGTTTGTGTTCACTTGCTTTTGTTTGTCCCCTCTGAATGCACTTGGTTGCTTTGAGGTGGCTCTCACAGCCCAGCTTCACACTGCACGTTTCTCTGTTGATTTTCTTGACAAGGAGAATTCCCGTTTCAGTGCCTTTCTGGATAATCCTTGCTTTGGGACCTGCAGAGCCGGGCTTGGCCAGACGATGTCACCTGAGTTTTGCAAAAGCATTGCTGTGCTGTGACCAGTCTCTCCTTGCTCTTAATTTTCATAACATAAATTCCAGATGCTCTTGAAAGTAGAGGAAAAAACCAACAACCACCCACACACATCTTAAAAATTCTGTGTGATTTATCAGTACTTCAAACTTATGAACAGGGTATTCTAAGCAAGAGTTTGATTGACTTTAATTCTTTTTCAAGACCAAGTTTGAATGGCCCGAGTGCCCTAAGGGGTTGAGCTTTGTCTCCTTGTCCTGGCACTGTGAGGTACAAGAACATGCAGGTGAGGCCAGGACACACCTGCCTGAGCCCCTGGACAGGCTGCAGCTGCACAAGAAGCAGAGATGCTTCCAGAGCTGGGGAAGTGTTTGCTCAGCCACAGCCTCCGTGTCTCCTCCTGCTGCTCCAGCTGCTGCCCCAGGGCCACGCTGTGCCTTGGGGTAAAACATTTTCATTTGGACAGATTTCTAGTCTGGGAATTGCATCGGAATGCTCCTGGAGGAATGGGGATGCACTGTTAGTTTGGGTGTTCACAGAGATGTCTGCTCCAGCCTCTTTGTCACCCGGCACTCCTGAGTAAAATGAGGGTTTCCTCCCCCCTTCACCCTTTTATCTCCAGTTCTGTTTCTCTGGACATAGCTGCCTGCACTGGGTGCAACTTACCAAAACTTGCATTTTCTGTGTATTCTTCCTGTCACATTTCCCATATACTTCTCCATCTCCTATTCCTGTTACTCCATGGTATTACATTTTCTGGTTATTGTTCCGAGCAACTACATCAGGAAAAAGGGACAACATTGTGATTTTAGAGCAGTATGAAAAGGGAGACATGAATTTCTTTCACAGAGGAGGGTGAGGAAATTCCAGAGTGCAACCAGATGTAGTTTCAGCCAGGTACACATGAAAAATCCACAATTCCATAGCAAAGCTTCTCCCATTTGCTGCTCTCACAGCAGTGCAGAATTAACACAGAAATAACCCCATCTGAAGTGCTGGGGGACAGAGGAATGACTTTGTCCTCATTGTTATTTGATAAAAGTAATGCATCATCCTCTTAGACCAATTTTACCTTTTGTGTAATCCCAAACTTCAGCCTGGGATTTGTTTGAGTCTGTTTCTAACCACTTACCATGAAAATAAAATAACCAGACAGTAAGTGGAACTCAACTGAAGGATTAATATGCTGGGCAGTGGTGGAGCAGGGCAAAGTTGTGGGTTCTGGTCTGAAACCCATTTGGAGTCTTTATTAACCAGATTTTTCTGTGCTCTCCCTCTATTAGAAGTGAAATCCAGTCATTTGGGCAGATTTTCAGAGGAAACAATAGGTCATGATTGAAATTTTCCAGGGTTGGGGCTCATGATGCCTCATCCTATTAAAAAAAAAATTGGAATAGTTATTTCTGACTGTTTGGAAGCATATGAAAAACAAATAAAATCAGTGCACCCAGCCCTAATTGTGATGTGCCATGCATTCAGGAACCTGCTCTTTGCCAGGGCTTTTCTCTGCTGTGAAATTCCCTGTGAATTCCCAAAGCAGGCACGCTTGCAGAGTTCAGTTTATGAATAAGAGATAATTGCTGTATTATTGAAACCGTGGCAATTGTAGTAAAACCCTAACACTGCTGAAAAAGAGATTTATTTATTTTTGTTATGACTTTGTGGTGAGCCCTGTGTCTCTGAAATCTTTGGCCAATAGTCTGAGTTTCTGTGGTGAAAACCCCAAAACCTGTGAATCCCACAGAAACAATGGGACACTGCTGCCCTTCTATGACCATGTGACATAAAGGAAAAGGGGCTTCAATTTTATTTTGGCTTCAATATTTTTTTACTTCAATTTGTGTGTGGTTCTTAATCACCTGGTGTGCTTGCTTATCTGGTTACCTTCATTCCCTTTTCTGGAGTGAGAGTTAATTTTTTAATGGCTTTTTCATTTATGTTTTTCCCCCAGTCAGGCTTTTAGAGGCATTCTAGTGTCATTCTCAGTGCATGCTAGTAATAAATATTTCTACTTGATTCACCTGCCAACTCATCTTTTATTCATCCTGCTGATGAAAACAATCTCCCACGAAACTTCTGTTGCTGAGAGAGTTCAAAAACTTTCCAGTTATGGATGTAATTGATCTCCTTTCCAGCTCAGTGTGAGAACCTTCTATTGCTTTCTTACACATTTTTGAGGAGGTCAGGAATTGTAAAGTACTGATGTTAATTAGACCAAGAGGAAGGTTGTAATCCAGGAAATGTATCAAGAGGTGAACCTGCTCTTATTTTATGTCCTTATGGCAAAATCCCCACAAACAGCAGCTGAAATCAAACAGCTCTCCTCGAGTTGTATTTTGCAATTATGTTTTGTGAAAACTGCAAATTGTGGCAGGAGCCTACACATGTAGTTAAAATATAACAAAATTACCAAATAAATTTGAACAGGTTGTACTGTTCCCCAGACCACCTGATTGCTGCAGCTGTATATATATATATAAATTATTTTTGTGTAAGTGTAGCTAAACACATCCCTTGATCTACAGAAGGAGAACAAGACCTGGAGGCAGGCTGGGATCCTGGCAGCCATGAGCACCAGGATCTTCCTGCTTTAAATACATTTTTGTGATGAAAATATGATTTTTATGCTGTGTGAAGAAAAAGGAGAGGTATGAATATGCATCCATTTAAACTTTTATTTTTGCCAAAGGAGGTTTTCTTGATTTGGTGACATTTTAGCTGCTCTAAGGACGTTGCCATGAGCTGAGAGGCATGGCTGTATTTCTGACATTTCCTTAGGAGCACAGCAAAGGCTGGCTCTGGTTCCCTGGGTGGTGTTGAATTAAAACCAAATGATGTAGGCATTACTGACCTCGTGGTCAGTAGGACAATTCTACTGGGGAAGTGGAAGGAAAGCAAATGTCCACCTCCAAAAAAATCACAGGATTTTTGATTCCTTGGCCTGGAGCAGGAAATGCAGTGTTGTGCTCTCCCTTGAGCTCACACAACTTTTCACTGCCATGGCACCCTGGACTCTGTCCAGAGTCACTTGAGTCTCCTTGGGAAACCTGGGAGGAGCAAGAGTGGGATGTGCACAGGGTACCTGCCTGTGCAGTGTGGGGCACCCAGGACTGATGCTTAAGGGTCTCTGCTTTTATGGCTGGGCAAATGGCTGATCTCTATTCTGGCTATCAGCTAATGGAGTGTATTTTTATTTATTGCTGACCACTTTTTGAACTTTGGTCTCTTTTTTTTTTCTTTTTTGTAGCAGAAATAGATTGGATCAATAACCTATTAATAACCTATTCAAGCCCAAAGTTCTATTCATCTGCACTTTCCAAACAAGAGATATTTCCATTGTTCATTATTACATGCCACTTCCATTTCAACCCTGAACTCATAAATCATAAATGAGCTTGAAGTATTCATTTCCCTCTTTCAGCACTACCTTTATCTGGTATTTGCTGACATGGCTCATTATAAGTTATTTTTGAGCACAGTCCGACCTTGTTTTCTGAACAGATGAATTCATTGTTGGAAAAGACTCTATAAATAGAATTTAGGGGCCCCCAAAATGAGAAATTCTAGCTCATTAGGATCACAGCTGGAACAATGTGATCAGATATACAGAAATTTTGAGCTGGTGAAATGAAAGCAAAGCCTTGGCTAATTGGTTCTGAACCTTTAAACAACATAAGAGTGATAGAAACCACCTGGAAAAAGAGATTCAAGGCAGCATACACTGGAAGGAGAGAAGGAAGGGAGGAAAAATGAGGGCAGTTAATGCTAAGGAAAATAAAGTGCATACAGTGGGATAAACAAAATATTTCTGGTATCTTCTGCTATTCTGAGCTATCTTCACCTGAGGATTGCATGAAATTAAGTCTTATTAACCACTGCCAGTCTTCCTCATATGTAAAGGCAGATATGTCTCCTGTATCAACACTCAGTGCTGAAGTGGAGAGGTAAATTTATGGATGAGTGACTCCACTTCACTGTCTCAATCAGGATTGCTATTGGAAAATGCATAAATCCTCTAAACTATCTACCCTCAAGGAAGAGTAAAGACTTCAGGCCACAACTAATTCCTGTGGGAACTGCTAACTCTGCACACAGAGCTGGAGCTCTGGAGCTGGGCATGCATGGAGACTTTGCTCTAATTCCTCCCTTATTGGCACATTTCAAGCATGGCTGGATGTCAAACCAGTCAGTTTTATTATCATGAAACAAAACCCTGAGTAATGTCTTGATTTCTTCTTTCCTCACTGAGGAACAAAGCTCCTTGTGCAGGGTGAGCACCCTGAGACCCATCAGGCGACGAGGGGGGGCTGGAGGACATTTTCCTAGGATATGACATTTGATATTTAAGAATTACATTGTCATAAAATCACAGAATTGTTTGGGTCAGAAGGGACCTTAAATCCCACCCAGTGCCACCCCTGCCATGGCAGGGACACCTCCCACTGTCCCAGGCTGCTCCAGCCCCAGTGTCCAGCCTGGCCTTGGGCACTGCCAGGGATCCAGGGGCAGCCCCAGCTGCTCTGGGCACCCTGTGCCAGGGCCTGCCCACCCTGCCAGGGAGCAATTCCTCATTCCCAAGATCCCATCCAGCCCTGCCCTCTGGCACTGGCAGCCATTCCCCCTTGTCCTGTCCCTGCAGCCCTTGGCAATTGTCTCTCTCCATCTTTCCTGCAGCTCCTTCAGGCCCTGCAGGGCCACCCTGAGCTCAGCCCAAAGGTTCCCCTCTCCAGGCTGAACAATCCCAATTTTCTCACCTCTCTTCATGCAAAACATACAAGAAAATACATTTATTGTAAATGCCTGAGAAAGGAATAAAGGGCAGAAAGGGCAGCCAGTGGAGTGAGGAAGTTTCCTGAGGTCAGCCCGTGCTAGAAACAGATAAAACCTGTGAGCCCTGGCACTGCCCAGCTCTGGCTCAGCCACAGGGCAAGAGCAGCTCTTGGGAAAGTCCTGCTTCCTCCTCCTCACAGTGGAAGAGTGAAATGTCTCTGACATGAGCTGCTTTTCTTGTTCACACCCAGCATTGCAAAATTCATCTAGTTCTGTCAAGAATTCAATCTTTTGAGAGGGCTGTTTCAAGAGATGCTTTCAACTTTGAGAAATTGTGTCAGCTACAAATCTTTTTTTTTTTTAAATAAGCCATCTAATATTTGTGTCTGGAAGATAAAGAAGACTTTTCTGTGTTCACAGTACTGCATTAAGAAAAGAAGCAGTGATAATGGCAAGACAGGTGGTTGATTTCCCCAACTGTTTCTCGCCTGGGGGATCAGGGAGGCTGCTGGATTTAGACAAAACTGCAAATGCTTTTTTAGATTCACTTATACCACCCTAATGGGAAGGATACAGGCAGTACCTAAAATTACATTTTTTTTGGTGGTGTTTCTTGTGTTTGTACTTTCTACTGTTAATGTGCATAACTTGCATAACTTCAAGGTGATGTCTGCCTTTCCTCCTGTGTTTCTTGACACTTATTTTAGAAATCATTCTTTAACTTCCCTAAAAGTAGAAATTTCTGATGTACCTATGTAGTTGAATTTTGTGGCAAAATTAGACTATCTAAACTAGAGTATTCTGAAGTAAGAAAAAGGAAACCTGAAGCTCAAAATCACTGTATGCTTTAAATTGTGCCTTATTACAATTTTGGTCCCTTCTTCAAAAACTAAAAATACCCCAAACCCTCAACCTCTGTGGAAACAAACACCATTCCCTTAAAACCAAGCAAGTGTGAATGGGAGTCTGTCCAAGCAGATTTTTTCATATTTATGAAGTTCAGAAGACTTGGAGACTGTAGCAAAAATCCTGTGCACACAGTTCAAAACTACCACCTCACATTCAGCTGGCTTGCTGTGTGTGTAGGATCCGAGCTGAAAGCACAAACTGACTTTTAAAAATCTATTTCATTTTTAGATTAAATTAATGATCTTAATTACACTATGGGTAGTGTAAGCCAGGACTGATTAAGGAACAGAAAGTGATAGAAAATCATGCACTGACCTGAAAAATAAATTTGTTGTGCTCGTTTCAAAATTACTGAAGTACTTCTTGCATGCTGGTCTTTTTCCTTTGGTCTCTGGGGATTTGCAACCTTTTTTTCCCTCTGGCAAAGGATGTGTTGATTTACATCATACACAATGCTCATAAAAAGAAGAGATTAAAAATAATACACAGTCTAAATCCTTTAAGCACACGCACACAAAATTGATAAAGACAAGTCTCAGCAAAAGGAGTGAGGAAAGAATGTAAAATACTCAGAGAGTACAAAACATTGGCAAGGAGAAGTAAATTTGGCATATTCTATATGAAAGTGACCATGGTTAACGGTTTGAATGCAGTAATGCCCATCCATAAAACACAGATCCTGTGCTTGGAGTGTCTCTGATCAAAGCTGCCCATCACCATTAGCTCACTGCATTTTTCCAGGAATTGGTGCTGCCCTGCCTCGTTAGTCAGCAGCCGGCGTGGGCTGCTCCCCTCTGATCGCACCGGGTTTAATTGATCTGGCAGGGGAGGGAATTGTTCCACAGGAAATCAGAAGCTGGTTGTGAATGCTGTGCTGGAGGAGCCCTTTGGCTCTGGCAATGTCCCTGGAGGAGTTTAGGGAAGCCTGGATGTGGCATCAGTGCCACGGTCTGGTGGCAGGGTGCCCTTGGCTCACCGGCTGGACCTGATGCGCTCAAAGGTCTTTTCCAGCCTGGGTGGTTCTGTGCCTCTGGGACTCTGGGGTTCTGGGGTTCTGTGATGTTACCCAGCCCAGGTGAGAGCAGGGCACGTTCCCACACTGAGGGAATGGCCTTGGGAGGGGCAGTGCCAAGCTGGTTAATTTTGGGACACTGGGAAAATCTCCAGTGGCTCCTGACCACCTCAGCCATGCAGGCGCTGGAGCAGACAAGCTCAGGAGCCAATTTTAAGAAGCTGTTACATTTCCCCATCTTAAATCTTTTAAAGATGATGATTCACAATCTTTATTCATTAATGGACAGCTGATTCATCGCTGGTTATAGGGAAAATAGATTTTTATATTGCAGCCTAATTGCTCAGATTGCTTTATAAAGACCGTGCAATCACTTCCATGATTGATGTCTGCTTGGAAGGTTTGCAAGTTGTCTGCAATGCCTATAACCTGCCAAGTCCCAGCATTAGGGCAATCACAAAAGTGATATAAAGTGATAAGTTTTAATTTATGAAAAGGTTTTTCTTAAAAAAAAAAAGTTTTAAAGCGCTCACAGATTTTTCAATGGCCTATAGAGCTCTAATTTTAATTTAAAAATGAGACGTACAATAATTTTCTGTTGGTTTAAATAAACTGGATTGTTCAGTCACACATTTCACAGTCTTACATGCTGATTTTCACAGGATAAAAACTGGAATGTTTGGAGGTAATCAACAAATTATTAGAGGAAAATAAACCCTGCAATAAATTTGCCCCCCACGTCAGGGTAGGGATGAAAAATCTTAATTTTGTATGAAAAGGCAATTCAGAATTTCCATCAGCACTTTTTAAAGTTAAATGGCTTATTCAGGACCAGCTTATATAAAACCAGGTATTAATTTTAAAAGTTTCTCTGTCTAAGGGTTGAGCAAGCTGATTCAGGTGGAACCATGACATGACAGTGGCACTGGCCCTCAAGGCCACATTTATTTCATCTTCCCTTGGGGAGGAACTCCTGCCATGGCTGGGCTGGGGACGTGCTGCTTCCTGCACAGTGCAGACAGGGTCATTCCTTAGGGAGAGATTTACAAACCCCTTTGGGAGTGGCCACTGGCCACAGGCTGACTTCTGTCAGTGGCTAAGTGATGTTTTGGGGTTTGGTTTTTTTGGTGTTACAGCACATTTCCCTAATTTGCCTGGTAATTCCCAGGAGTTACCATACTGCTGGGAGAGCTGAGCTGACCAGTGGCACCAGGTTGTTCCTGGTTTTTAGTGTCTCAAGATTAAAGACTTATTTGGGGATACTTTGATTCATCATTCATTCACCAACAACATAATTATAATATAAAAATGTAAAACTTTGTTATCATTATCATTATCCTTTATCATTATTATTATTATCCCTCCAATAATTTGTCCCCAAATACTTTGTTGGGCTTTCAGCAAGTCTTTGGCAAGCAGTAACTCCAAGTTGTCTCTCACTGTGGGTGTCTTGCAGAGGCTGAGGCTGCAGAGCCAGGATGTTCACAGCTTTGGGTGCTGGGAGCTGAGGGAGTTTATGCCACAGACACTGTGAAATAATTATCTGAGAACAGATTTGTCCTGGTAACAAGGACAGAAAGCTGTCCCTGTTGTTAGGAGGTGAGTGCTGGGAATCACTGCTCCTTCTGAGTTGCAGCATGCGTGGGGAGAGGGTGAGAACACAAAACCTGGAATTCTATGGGAAAAAGGAAATCCATGAGAAGCTTTCAGACAGCCTGTCTTCAGAATCTGTTTGTGTCAAAAGGCCAGACAGTCCAGCTTTAAAAATGCTAACTAAAAACTTGTAGAAAATGCAGAAATCTTGAAGCCAAGTGATTCTTTGTGTGATTCTGATCCCCCTTTTCAAATACAAAATCTCTGTGCAACACTGAGTGTAACTGAAGTATAACAGCTCTCTCTAGAACACTGAAAACCCCAAGTAGCTGAGTGAAATCCACTTGTGTCAGGCAAGGATTGATGGTCTGCAGCTGATGCTTGGTGTGGAAGCTTTATCTCTGCCCCCTTTGATAGGTTCTCCTTAAAGTCTCCATCTCTGGCATTTAACCCTCGTGTCGATTTTCATAATGTATTTTTTACAGTTTTGATGACAACTCTATTTCTGTTTCATGTGTTGCTTTTTACTCTCCAGGGCTTCTTACTTCTATCCCATTATTACCATTCAAATTTTGTGAGAAAAGAGTTCCCCCAGTGTGAAGGCATTTTTTGGTTGTAAAGCACAAAATGGGGAGCCATGAGTTACACTCAGGAGATGGCACTGACTAAAGCTTTGTTCATGTGAGCAGAAAGCAGCTGAACCTCTGAACATCCAAAATGCTACAGAGGCTCTTCACAGTATTCTCTTCCTTTTATTGGAGCCCTGATGGAAATTTCCACTTTCCAGCTTTGCAGAATTCCCATTACTTTAATAGTAAGTGTGGAAATGTAGTTTGTGTGATTCTAACTTTTACCACAATCCTATATGCATTTCTTATTTCATATTGATACAACTAATTGATATAAAATGTCTTACTTTTGTTGTTGTCTTCTGAACTAATAATTAATGTCAAAATGAAAGTGTAAGGAGGGTGGGGAGGAAATATATCTACATAAGAGAGAGATTAAAGTGTATTTATGTAGATAAATATATTTAATAAATGCAACAGTAAGAGAGCTTAAAGTATATCTATATATTTTTTAAATTTCTTTGAATTGGGAAAAAATGCTGTCTTCTGTCACAATTTTTTCTGAGGCTCTGAGGACTATGAATCGTTTAGAGGCAAAGTTAAGGGGTAACTGCAGCCGTGAATGAAACCTGTCTGTTTTCTACCACACTTCAGACTGGTCAAGAGGAACTGTTTTTATATGTGAGTCTAGGTGGGAGATACAGAATATGAAGATCCCTGATTCAAATTTGTGCTTTTTCAGAAACTTTGGCAGCATCCACAGCTTTGCTCTGATGCTCTGGTGTCAGATACCTCTTTCCAACCCCCTTATTTCTGTGTTCTTCTGTCTGGTGTTTCACCTTCTGGGAGGGAGAACAACAGGATTAATGAGATAATCTTATCTGCTACAAGGCATTGGAAATGGCACAGAATGGGATGTATTAATACTGCCTTTAGCCTAATGTACAAAGGAGCTTAAACGTGAATTCTGTGATAGGGTTTGCCTTGTTGCGTTTAGCTCAAAATGCAGATTCCAGCCTGCAAGTGCCAATAGCTGCAGTGCCAGTGGCTGCAGTGCCAAAACTGCAATGCCAATGACTGCAGTGCCTGCTCTGCTGGGCACTCAGACTCTGTGCTTTGGGTTTGCAGGGGACCAGGGAGGAAATCTCAGCCAAGGACACAAATTTAGGCATTCTCGCTTGCTGCTGTGTGGCATCCAAGATTGCCTCTGTTTTAGGGAGAGCTGAGGACTGTTGTCTCTGGCTGGTTTCTGGCACGTCTCTCTGAGCAGGATTGACATGACTCTGACACTGTTGCTAATGGCTGTGCATCTCTGTCACTTGGGATTTTCTTACTGCAGTGTGTCTGAGCATTGGTGTTCTGGAATTTGTGGGGCCTCTGCATGGGAAAGGGCCAGGTAAAGTTCTGTCCACTGGACCAACAGCTGAAAGGTCCATTTGTCACCCAGTTTTTCTTGCATATGTCTTCAAAGTTTCAGCTGAAGTGCCTGAGATCTATAGAGCCCAGGCTGACTGAGCAGAATGGGTGCCTGCATTTCAGTGGGAATTTCCTGCTACCCCTATTTGCACTGCCCTCACCATTAGAAGAGAAGAGCCAAGAGCTCTGCTGCCATGGACATATTTTATGAAAAATCCTTTTGCTAGGACTTTTTCTCCTGAGAAGCTGGGAGGCCTCAGGAACAAAATGTAAACAATGATTATCTGCTGCTGTGAAATGCAACAGGTGCATCTGGGATTGGTCTCATGTGGTTGTTTCTAATTAATGGCCAATCACAGCCCAGCTAGCTGGGACTCTGGTCAGTCACATGATTTTATTATAATTCTTTTCCCTTCCTTGCTAGCCTTCTGATGAAATATTTTCTTCTATTCTTTTAGTATAGTTTTAATATATAATTTTCTTTTAATATAATATATATGATAAAATAATAAATCAGCCTTCTGAAACATGGAGTCAAGATTCTCATCTCTTCCCTCATCCTGGGACCCCTGCAAACACCACCACAGATTGCTACCATAAATGTCTGAAATCCTACTAAAGTCTCCAAGCCATCCTACAGAAGGGCACCCAGCCCTCTTAAAAGCAAGAGAGACTTGAACAGAATCTGTGGCTGCCATAGGGTATTTTTAAAACTAATTGCAGAATAAAAGTTACCATGTTTTTGAAAAACAGCAATACTCTCTTGAAAACTGAAGCTTTTTCATTGCTTCTTTTTTTAAAAATTTAATCTATGGATATTTTAAAATTATCTCCTCCTGAGTATAAAAGTGGTAGTGCTCCACTTCTCTGCTGAAAATATTAACCAAGCTTCCCAAAGACTTCTTTAAGTCATATCCCCAGTTTGAAGCAGCACTTGTCACACCAGACTTTAATTTGAAGGTAAACAATATCTGTCTGGGATATCTCCACACTGCATTCTGGTTCCAGAGTTTATGCACAGCAAGATTTGCCATCTCTAAAGCAGCAAAGCGCTGTTTGACATTGCAGCACCATATTGCTGGGTTTTTTAAAGGCATATTTATGAATAACCACAGCCAGAACTTGCCTGCTGAAGAACCAGCATTCCAGTTACCTGTACCCATGGAAATGGGGGATTCTTGAGGCTGATCCACCACACAGAGCAGTGTTGGAGCTGGAGGCAGGAAAACACACAAGCAGTTTATTCAGGTGATCAAAAATGAGTTACAGCAGCAGCATTCAGCTGTGTCCCCATGGCCAATGAAAGAACAGAGCCAAGCTGTGGCCAAAACACAAGGTAAAAAAGAGCAGAAGCAGCAGCTGTTCAACTTTATTCAGCTTTCAATATTTGTCTAGAATGCTCAAATAACTGACCCAACTGAACTAGAAAAATTCTGATTTAGAGGCATGATGCATATGAAAGTAAAGTAGGGAGCTCATTTCACTACAGTCTAAATGAAATGCAATATCATTATTTATCTATTTTGGCTGAATTTTTGTGTCTGCTCTGCAGTTAATAGGCTGACAGCCTACCTTTCAATCAATTCCTCTTAGGAGCAAGAGTGTATTATTTTTACTGTTCCACTTCGGCGAAAATGGCTCCTCTTCCTGCACCTTACAATTAATTTTTTTCCAGGTATGTGGTGGAAATGGAAGAGCTGAACTAAGTACAAGAAGGAACCATGTCAGCTGTGGGCAGAATGTCTAAACTCTGTGTCAATCACATGAACAAAGGCATCTTTCCAGCTTTTTGCTCCAGGGAACCAACAGCAGTTGGGGGTTTGCTGCTGCCTCCCAGCTGGGAGCTGGTGAGCTGGTTGGAAACACGATGCTGAGCACTGCCTGCCTCCACTAAAAACATCCCAGCCCTTCCAGAAAAGGGGCAGGAAATCTGCTGCTGCAATCTGGAGGTAAGGGGAGCAGAGGTGTTGTGTGCAGAGATGCTTGGTTTTGAGAAAAGGCAAGATAGTTCAGGCTTTGCACCCTTTGCAATGAGTGAATAAGGCTTGGCCTGCAGGGCTTCTCTTGGTTTCCAGCAAGGGGACTGAGAGCTCCTACCAAAAATGGGTTTCCAGTTCATTCATTTTTTTAGTACAGATTCTTTAGCAGTTCTAATTATGGGCATTCTTTAGAATTTATAGTTCTAATTATGGAAATATGTGATGGTGTTCACAGGGGTCCCAGGATGAGGGAAGAGACGAGAATGTTGACTCCAGGTTTCAGAAGGCTGATTTATTATTTTATTATATATATATATATATATATATATATTACATTAAAACTATACTAAAAGAATAGAAGAAAGGATTTCATCAGAAGGCTAGCAAGCAAGAAGAGTGATAACAAAAGCTCCTGACTCTCAGAGAATCTGAGCCAGCTGACTGTGATTGGCCATTAATTAGAAACAACCACATGAGACCAATCACAGATGCACCTGTTGCATTCCACAGCAGCAGATAATCATTGTTTACATTTTGTTCCTGAGGCCTCCCAGCTTCTCAGGAGGAAAAATCCTAAGGAAAGGATTTTTCATAAAAGATGTCTGTGACAGAAATACTTTGAACTATGTAATTTACTGTGATTCCAGTCTTTCACCTGCGGGTTTAGAAATCTGCTAACCCACCCTGCACTGACACCTGCTGCAAAGCCCATTTTGGCTGAATTCTGGGGAGGGGATTCTCCCTCTGTGAGCTCGGGGAAGGTGAACAGCCCTGTCTGTCTGTCTGTCTGTCTGTCCGTCTGTCTGTCAGTCAGTCACGGGGATGAGCTGGGCTGTGGAGCCCCCGAGCCAGTGTTGGATGTGTTTCATCACCCATCTGGGCTCTGTCAGCAGCCCTCCTGTCCCCAGCCCCTCACACTGGGCATGAGAAAAGCTCCCTAAATATTACATGCTTGGCAATTTGCACTGCACCCAAACCATGGTGCTCACAGCTGGCACCAAGGGCTTCTAAAAGTCTTGCAAACAGACTAATAACAGATACTAAAACAACAGCCCAATATTTTTGATCTTTAATTGATAGTTGTTTTCCTTTTCCCCTTTAAATCTACATTACAAGGGTATTTCAGACATTAATATGAGTTGTTCTCTAGCTTACATAATGGTATTCACCTTTTTTGGCATTATTTCATGCTGAAGTGAAGAGAATTCAGAATTCTTGCCAACCTGCTGTCAGGGTCTGTTCAAGAATGCTCATTGCTTACTTCTCTGAGTAATGTAAAATCATAAAACTTATGTATTTCAGTACATAAATAATACTTCCAGGTAAAAACAGGCAGCCAAGACAGTAGAAAAAGGAAATAATCAAGGTTTTGACCTATTGTTTTGTCATCAGTCTGGAGAAACCCTTGCTGCATTGGGGTCTCACAAGTGTAATGCAGTGGGAGACCTGGCTGGGTCCACCCTGACTTGCTGGAGCTGCTGTGGGGAGCCTGGAGCCCCTCCTCAGCAGACACCCCACACTAGAAAAGTTCAGCTAAAGAGTTTCTTGCACTTTCATTTTCTGTCAGATTTTATAACACTAATAAATTGAGAGAAAGATGGTTTGTGGCAATGCAGCTCCTCTCTGATTATGGCTGCATCTCTCTTGAGCTTTCATATTTAGCAGTATTTTAGTGCATTTTCTGACAAATGGCAGGATTAAAAATCACTGCTGAATTTCGAAGGGAAGGGAAGGGAAGGGAAGGGAAGGGAAGGGAAGGGAAGTTTCTCTCACCCAAATCAACTCATTGTGTTACTATATATTTTTCTGATGCCTGTGCTCTGGTTGACAGTGTAAGTTATGAATGACTCTCTATTAATTTTAGTTTGGCTTATTTTCTGTTGTTTTCCCAAATAAAGCCATTTTGGCAGATACAGCACAAGAAGATATATAACCTTGAGTGGGCTTTCCCTGGAGCCAGACCACACTGTGGAGACCTGGAAAAGGTAAAGAAGAAATCTGCTAGAGCATAGGGAGACCCATACACAGATGTATGGATATACTTTGTAGGTCAGCTTTTAAAATAAAAAGCAATTTTCCCCCTCCCCTCCTTATCTTAACCATGAGTGTAGTAACCTTTCAATCCTTTTGTTTTCATTTATTCTTTTCATTTTAGTGTTTCCATTGAAGGTCATAGTCCCTCTTCCAGCATTTTAAATGGTCAGATGCTAAAGGAGAGGGAGATTATGTGCAGAGGAACAATTTCCTAGCTGGATTAATGTCCATGAATAAATTCATTAGCGTGCCTTAGGGGAGAAAGGCCAAAGAACTGAGTTTTCCTTGATGACCAGGGGATTTCACCATCAGGGACAGCTGAAATGCATAGGTATATGAAGATACTCAGCTGCAGCAATTGCTGCCCAGGCTTTGAATCTAATCTGGTCAGGTTTTTAATCCTTCCAAAGTAATTGGGAAATGAATTGCATTCTGAAGTCTTAAAGCATACCTTGGGTATCCTCTGTTAAAACAGGACAAGTTGGAATCACCCTACTTCCAGCCTTAAGCAGCCTTAATGCACTGGTATGTGGGAACAGATTTATTTCCAGAAGAAATAAGGCCTTATTCATAGACTTCTTGTGAAATTAACTTTTAAAATGATTTCAAATATTGGCAAAGTGTTCATAGCACTGATTTTTTTTTAACTTGTGCATTTATTGCCTAGATTGGCTATAAAGTCATGTTGAAAGGTAACATGAGCAAGGTGCTTCAAGGAGAAGTTTTAAAGTGCAGCTGGGGACCTGTTCCAGCTTTTCTGGTGCTGAGCCATGGATTTGGTTTTGCTGTACGTCTTTACCTGCCTGCTCTGTGTCTGCCCTGGACAATGCAGAGGCTGCTCTCTGTTCTGTGAGTGGTGCCAGGTGCAGCAGCAGAGACTTCCTGAGCTGGAGCCATTGGACAGCAGCAAAGCCCACACCAGACACAGAATTCCAGATGTGGCAGCTTACAAGGCCTCTTCTCTCTTCTAAATGTGTCCCTCCAAAGTGTCTGCTTGTTCCTGTCTCTCCTGGTGTTATGTTTTCCCACGTAAAAATTGATTTATTAATTTGAACTAGTATTTAATCAGCTGCAGATGATGTGGTTGTCATGGAAATTGCAATCTTCCTTTGAAAAATCTTACCAGTGATGTTAAGAGTTGTATGTACTGAGGTAAACTAGGTCAGATCTGGCCAGCATTCCTCAAGCTACAGAACATTTACCATCTATACACCTTTCCCTGAGATTTGGCTCCCACTCCAACGGTAAATATCAGAAATACAGTTCCACTGAATGATAGTAGTAATGACTAAAGCAGGTGGTGCTGCCAAAATGTTCCTGTTCTGCTACCCTGCTGTACTGAACTGATGTGAGGTAACGCACCAAGGGCTCTGCCCACACAGGAGATTCTAGAGCTGGTTAAGGCTGGTAGATAGATTTGTACCACAGGTACATTCTATTTTAAAAAATGTGTTTGGATAAGGACATCTGCACTATCAATAAATAGTGAACTTCTATCTGCCAGAAGGGTGAATTGGACATCAGCCATTTGTGCCCCATCCCATTCTCTTACTCAAATATAAATATATATGTATGTGTATATATGTGTGTATATATCTATATCCTCTCCTGGTCATTAAATGAGGAAATACATCAAAGTCATCCCATGGTGGTTACATTTCACTTCCAGTTAGTTCAATTCAAAATTATTCTTTTCAGTTAGGTTGAGTATCAAGCCATCAGACATCTTAGGACTTCTTGAAGTGACAAGTCCTTTAGACCCCAGCAACAATTTGGAAAACCTCATGTGATAGCACAGTCCCCATTTTCTAGGTTAGTTATCCCTCTGTGAGTACAAATGTCCAGTGGGATAAAAATATTCCCTATCTTCAAGAAGAGCCACGACAGCACCTGTGTGCAGAAGTAATCACGCAAGCTAAAGATCATGAATGTTTCCCCAAGCCTGTGTGCCCAAAATAGCCCAGGTTTGGTATCTGCAGTCCAAGGGCTGCTATAAAAAGCTGCCTGGGTGCCTGTGCAGCATCGCTGCCATCCGTCAGGGGTTATTTCTGGCCTGGGCGCTGACACCGCCACTTACAGCCAGGGAGGCCCTGAGCCCTGGGCTCCCGTGAGCAGGGCCAGGGCAGGGCTGACCCTGCACTGGGGATTATATAACTGTGCCACTCCTGGGGGAGCCTCCCCAGCCTATATTTCCCAGGGCAGCTCCAGCCCCGTGGCTGCTGCCCCTTCCCCTTCCCGTGGGCCAGGAGGCTGCGCTGCCATCGCAGGGCTGGGCAAGAGCCACAGGACACGTTCATTGCCCACAGCACAGCTGGCAGGCTCTCTCTTATCACAGCCCTTTTCCACCCCCATACTTGAACTCTGCTGCAGTTGAGGGGGTCTTTTTTTGTTTTTTCTTTGGTTTTTGTTTTTTGTTTTTTAATGGTTGAAGTAGAAAGATGTTTCCAAAGAAGTTCGTCCTCTTTTCTCATCCTCAATACCGTTGTATTCGGGGCTGTGCAATCTCATCCTCAAGAACCCCTGTAAATGTTTTCCAGGCAGCAAACTGAGGCCCAGACAAGCCAATCACTTGTTCAAGGTCACAGAGGCAGGTGTGAGAGTTCCCAAAGTGTGGCTGTTCTCTGCAGGACTGCCAGCCTCTGACAAAAGCTGTCTGTCCTGTGCTGGAAGATTTTGACACAGGCTGGGAGGATTTACTTTGCTGGGCTTCTGGAGTGGGGTTTTACCCAAATACCAACTTCTGGCCAGGATGTTCTGCAAATCCAGGGTGCCATTGCAGCATGGTGGGGATGAAGGTGTAAGAGTGGGAGCAGAGCTCTGCTGCCTGTTGGACCTGCTCTGCCTGACTCAGGCTGATCCCTGGGCTCAGATTGCACAGGGCTTGTACAAGCCGGTGTCTGGGCATTTATTGCCTAGATTGGCTGAACTGAACTGAAACTAATGAACTCTCCATCTCCACATTCCAATTTCTGGCTGAGGCTGAGGAAGTTGAGGAGGGTCCTCAATGTATAAAAAAATGGGCAAACCCCAACTGATGATGCCACAGCAAATATTTTATATTGTGTATGGGATGTGGATATTCTGCTTTCAGGATGCAGAGTTAAAGGCAGTATTTTTAAAGATCCGTAATAGATTTTTATACACATTCTTGCATTCTCAGAGTGGTCTGAACCCCCTCAGCCATTTATTGAGGCTCATATATATTCAGCTTTTGCTGGTGATGATAACTCTAATCCTGCTCTACTTTTTTGTCCTCTTAATAAGCTTTTCTAAAAAGTCTCTTCCCTAAAACAAGGCTTTCCTCAGGAGTCAGCATATCACATCTTTTCCACTGGATGCATTGTGATGAGCTCTTTACTCTACCTTGCGAGGCCACAGTTTGTTCCGGCTGGGAGCAGGGTTTGAAGAGCCCCTGTGCTTGCACAGATGGTCTGGGAGCTCTGGGGGACCATCGATGGTCACTTGTGCTCAATTTACACCTCTCTGTTCCTGGCAACGTGCCCAGGACACACAGACACTTCCCACTGGAGATGTGGGGAAAATGACAAGAAACAAAGTCTGAGGGAGTCCTTCTTTCCCACAGGTTGTTAGGCAGACAGACGCAGTGTTCTGACCGAGTCCTGTCTTTCTGCAGGGCTCTGTTTTCATTTGAGCCACACTTCTATCGCTTCTGTGCCTCTGGTTTACATAAGATCCTCTTTGAACATGGAAAATTGCATCCAGTCCTTGCACGTATCACTCTGTGTTTGCCTCCAGCCCCATTGTTATCATCTTTAAAATGATGTAAAAAGCTCAGTTTTCTCCCTTATGAAGTGACTAAATGGACTAAAAGAAATCTTAGTAGTGTAAATGCAGCATGCTTCTAGTACAAACATGAAGCAGCTCTACCAAAATTGGTCAATTAAATGGCTTAAAAATCAATTTAATGAGAGCAAAATTAGACTTCGGAAGCTGCTGACAACAAGTTTTCTGTTATAGGTTGGTCATGCACAAACACTGAGAAATTTAAATAAGTCTCAAACAAATGCCATTAATTTGCGCCTGAATTCTTGTAAAACTAAACCCCTGCCAAGTTTCCAGGGAATGTGTTTGATAAGGAGGAGGCATCCTTGTGACCTTACTAAATACTCTCCTAGTGTGGGAATAGATCTTGCACGCTGTGCCCAGTGAGAATAGCAACGCAGCTAACTTTGTCCCAGATTGCTAAAAATGGGCTCGCTCACACGCTGGGGAGTCACTGCAGAGCCCCAAGGCTCGGGGCCGGCGTGGGAGACGGGAGGCTGGACTCAAAAATGAAGGGGTCAGGGGAGAAAGGCTCAACCAACCACTCCTGGGTAATTAAAACTGCCTAATCTGGCTCCTTGCTGCCTCTGAAGTTATTCCTGAAGGGTTTTTGTACAGCCCAGCCCATTGGGGATGGATGACTGGGGACACGACTGAGGAGCTCACCTGGCTCTCTCCACAGCTTGCTGACAGAAAAATGGGATTTCCCAGGTTAAACTTGAGTGACACTAAAGGTGCAGGTGACATTGCCAAATAAAAATACCACAGAAATCCCTTCCACATTGTGCTGGAGTCTAGAAACCACCCCCTTTCTTCTCTCCCCTCTTCCCAATTATTTTATATTTTTAATGGACTGAACTCCAGAACCTGACATGTAGGCACAGAGATCTGAGTGCTGCATTAATTAACAGGTTGATAGGAAACTGTTAACTCCCAGTTTCTAAATCAAGCACAGATGTTGGGGATTTTAGTTCTAGTTGCATAAACTCTGCTTTGTGGCACATTTAAGACATTTAATGAAATGTCACAGTAAGCCCAGGTGTATTACTAAGTGAGCCCGTTATTGAAGATGACTGTGCAGACTCTGTAGTTGCATTTAATGTTAGGCTACAAAGTTCACTTCATACTGAAGGGTACAATTTGTTCTTGGATAGATTAGCTAACCAGCAAACCAGTGAACAGAGTTTCACTGCTTCACTGTCTAAAATAGATTGAGACATCCCATCAATAGTCCACTTCTGAAATTAATGAGTGCACTGGCATGAAAATGATCACTGTTGGTTGTATTTCTGAACAGACTTAACCAAACTTGTGCCTGTATTTGATGTTTCAGTGAAAGCCTGTCATGGCTTATCATCAGTGATAATAAACTTTGTAATAGAATTATGAATTTATTTTGCTTTTGACAAAACAAATTTTCACAATGGGTCTTCTTGAGCCTGACTTTCAGCTATTCCTGCTTCAGGAGTGACAAGCCATCTAAAAATTAAGAATAAGCTCTGCCAACTGACTGATTTCAAAGCATAAGAGTACTTCAAATTTACAAGGTGCAAGAGTTGGAGGAAAATAGATGCAGGTGTTTGCAGTGTGTTTCCATTGAAAACATGGAATATGTATTTTACAATAAAATATGTATTTTACTTTTATATCCATGTGGCTCTGCTACTAAGTTGCTTTTCTTGTGGATTATTAAGTTTTCAAATATCGCTGAAATATTTTAAGTCTCAGGTTTATTATTTGGTATTTTCAGCATGGAAGTTAAGAAATTTGTAACATTTGCAAGGCAAAACAAGATTTCACCGGAAGTTCCTATCCCAGGGCTGAATAGATAGCAAGGTACTGTATTTTGTCAGAAATTTGAAAGCACATTGACATTAAAATATTGAAATTCAGGTATTCCTGTCCAAATTATTCACATTCCTTCACACTTTCTAAAATATACTGTCTCAAACATCTGAAAGATCTCACTTTTCAATCAAATGAGCCATTTGTGTTGGGCTTTCAGGCTTTTTTAAATGCAACAAACATTTTGGGATTTTTAAAAAGATATAAATTACCAAAATTACCTGGCAAACAAAACAAAATTAACTTCTTTATTGTATGGAATCTATCCAAATTTACCTCAGCTTTTCTGTAGCTTTAACTGCAAGAAGCTCATTCTGCTAACAAGGGGCTTTAAAAAATATTGCTTGATATACTCCAGGCTATGCAGATAGAATTTCCAAGTGGAGTCTGCAGTGTTCTGGGAATCCTTGCATAATCTGGCAGTGGCTATAAATGGCTCAAGCCCTGGATGTGAGGGAAGTGAGGCTTGGTAAAGTCACCGAGTGCTCGCCACAGCCCAGCTCCCCGCAATGCTGGGGCTGCAGGGGCTGCTGCAGCTGCCAGGGGCCCCTCACTGAGGCAGCAGGGCAGGAAGGAGGGTCCCAGTCTCTGGTCCCAGCCCCTTTCCCGGGCTGTTGGTGCCTCCAGTGTGGGATATCCACAGCGGGACCC
The DNA here is from genome assembly GCF_028551555.1 of Melozone crissalis. NCBI lineage: Eukaryota > Metazoa > Chordata > Aves > Passeriformes > Passerellidae > Melozone > Melozone crissalis. Next base: position 19,910,105 of record NW_026535785.1, on the reverse strand, counting down.
GGCAGGGGCCGCAGGGCTGCTCTCAGCTGCAGGCTCTGCTGAGCCCCTGCCATGGAGCAGCTTTGCCACTCAGAGGGCAATGAGGACCTCATTAATGAGCAATTGTACCTTCACCCCGTTTCTGGGTGCTGATCACAGCCCCTGACTGGCGGGAGAGGGGTCAGGGCCAGGCAGGAGCCACGTGGAGACCACCCCAGGCACTGGTGCCCAAGGGAAGGCACAGCTCCCAGAAGGAGCATTCCGTTCCTGTCCAGGTTTCTCATCCCAGTCTTGCCAGACCTGGTGGCAGGAACAGGGAGAGGAGACAACAGCAGTGCAAGAATCAGCAGCTGAGTCCAGATTTCTGTCGGGTTGATGGCTTGCTTGCTTCCTTTGTATTTGTTAGGTGCCAGTGTTTGAAGGGCATTTTGGAGGAAGAAGGTGGCTCTTTTTGACCTTCTGAAATCTGTGCTCTCAAGGTGTTTTCTGTCTTAGATTTGTTCTTGTGGATCTTCCTGAATCTGTACAAATGACTTGCTTCTGCAGTTGCTATGGAAATCTCTGAAATACAGCTCCATTTTGTGTCATTTCACTCGCTTTGTCCGTGAAAGACAATTGCTTTTTCTCATTCCCTTCTGTGAGTCATCACATTCTCTACTGCCAGGCCATCAAATAATTGCAAAAGTCTACACTCCCAATAGCTGAAATGAAAAAATCAGCCTTTTTTACCTATTGTCTCCAAAACTCCAAAGTATCAAAAGACCTAGTCCTAAAGGCTGCTGAAGTATAAATCAAATTGGAGGATGACAGGGCAAGCGGAAACTCGTTCCCATATCCTGGCTTTCTGAAGGTTTCACTGAAACAGCTAGAGTGTAGAAGTATGAAAAGAACAGGAGAAGGTCATTTTGGGTTTCTGTCATCCTCCCTGAATGAGGGGAAATGATATTTTGCAGCTAAACCATTACTAGGAGGCAGCCCCTCTTGGGATTTTCAGTGAGATCACCACAGGAGGGGAATCCTGGGCCTGACATTCCTGTCCCAGCTCCAGTGCACCCCTTTCCTTCCCTGCCAGGAAAATTTTGTGTGGCTGCACCACTTGTCTTAACTATTTCTATTTCTATTTTAATGGGCCTCTTGAGCTTGCTGGCATTGGTTTTACTGAGGGCAGAGCTTTGTCCCTCTGCTCCTCACGTTGGTGCACCTGGGCACGAATCCAACTGGAGTGGGAATGGGAGACCTTTTCTGCAAAACTGCAGCACTCAATGGTGTGACAAGACACATGGAAACTCCAAAAATAAGTTTGAAAGCAGCTTCCAGGAACATGGTTACAGCTGGGAGAAATTTTGGTATTTTTCACAGCTCAGGGTTGTTTTGATAACGTGCAAAGAGAATCAGCCACCAATTTCAAATGACTCCTGTAAAAGTCTCACCTCTAGAAACAAGAACTTGTACACAAAACACAGGTCTAGGCTTCTAGGAAAGTCATTAAAGGGATCTACAAGTTTGCCTCTTAAGTGGGTACGATTCACAATTTTTAAAAAGGAAATCAAATAAATACTCTATTATTTTCAAGGCTTGGAAGCCCCAGGAAATATTTGTAGAGCCATTATTAACACTGGTCCTTAAGTCTGAACTGTCAGCCCTCTTCTTTAGTTACAGTCCATTCCAAATCAGAAAAGGAGCATTTTTGATGAATTCAGTAAAAACAGCAGACAACAGGTACCCACTTATCTGAGACCTGCTAGAGTGTCAGGCACTATTCAGGTTTTGTGTCCACATAAACATTTTCTGGGGACTATTAAGCTGTTTTCACTAATACACAGGAAAGGTAAAAATGTAAAAGCAGAATAGGAACTGGATCCAGAAAATCTTCCCATGGTACACACTGGACCTTTTTCCTTCTGTCTTTTGCCAGTGCCTCTGGAAAACCTGCAGAACAGCAGAAACATCTCCCGCTCTGGAGGTCACTGTCCCTGGAATTTCTTAGACAAGATGGTAAAAATGCTCTCTTTGAGGACAGTGACTTCAATCACTGGATATTCTCAGCCAAAGAAAGAAACAAGCCTAATGATTCTTTCCCAGATTTGCCCTGAGATAAGGAAATCAGCTGAAGTCCTGGAAGAGCTCCACTGAAGCTGGGGAAGTTAAAATCACTGACAGTCATTTTCTGTGTAGCTTAGCTTCTTAGGAAAATGAGATTTATATTATCATACCCTCAGCAATAACATCATTCTCTTTCCCTGGAGATGCTTTATACCCATGGGACAATTTTAGCCAAAGCTGACAAAAAATGTGGAAGTCTGATTCATAATTAGGTTCCAACAAAAGTGAAGGCTGTGCAGAAGAGAAAATCCATGCAAGGTGAGGGGAGGAGAGGGACACCCTGAGTGCCACACTCCCCTCAGCAGGGCCAGCAGCCAGGCCACAGGCAGGGACACCTGAGAACACAGGGAGAGAAATGAGTGAATGCCATGGTCTGGGTGAGCATCTGTGGAGGTGAAGGACACAGACTGATAGAAAGCAGCCCTCCCATATTTTCCAGTCCTCACAGAGGAACAGTGAAGTTTTTAGAAGGTTGGAGACCTGCAGAGGTGCTGGAATTCTTCTCCAGAATTACACTTTGGCTCTTGGCAACACACCAGTTTGGTCAAGCAGTAAAATGAAAAGCTGCTCTTGAAAATTTGACACAGAAGTTTATCCTCAGTAATTTAGGTTTTCTTTCAGCAAGACGCATACATATATCCTGAAATATGTACTAGCAGTAAACACTTGTTAAAGTACCTTGCTGAATTATATTCAAATACTATAAAAAGGTGCATGTAATATTCTTCACTACAGAATAGTGAATCCCTTGAACTACTATAATCTTGATTCGAGCAGCTTTACAGAAATAGTTTTTTTAAGATCTGGGTAGAAAATCTGAAGTCTTTTAAACTCCCATCAAGCTCTATCCTTGGCAGAAGTCGATGTCTTGACGTGCAGCATTGGAAGTGTGATTCCCAAAATAGCCCATGGCTGCCAACAGGCTGGTATCTAACTGGAACAGAGTCTTTTCCATTTTATCAGGCATATGATTTTTCAAAGAAGCTCAGCTGGTCGCTGTAACCACATGAAAGGTTCCCTACATGAGGCAAGAACGAGCACCAAAAATTCATTAGTGCTAAAAGAGACCAGGGTTAACCAGGGTTATTGAAACTAAGTCTCTCTCTTTGATATTATTATATCCAGCCTGGGGAATCTGCACCACATTTATAGTACATTGAGTCTTTTTGTGTTTTGCTGTGTCTTTAGCAATGGTGACATCAGAGATTGTCACTGTCCTTTATCAGTTCTGGCTGTGCTCAGACTGTAGCTCAGCCAGGTTCTATTTGTATCAGGGCCCAGCCAGAGTGGATTTCTTATTTCACTCAATGAGCCGTGATGCTAAGAAGCTCCTGTTCTCTTCAGAAATAATGTTTGGCTAGTACTTAGAAAGGAAGGCCAGATCCTGGATAAGAAGCCCAGTTAATTCCTCCAGTTGCCTGTGTTCAGACCCAGACCAAACCATAAATAAGAATTTCATTTGCTTTTTCAGAAAAAAGAGTGTGACAGTTAACAGAAACCTCTAATTGACACAAGAAGACAAACCCAAAATCCTATGTATTTTAACAGTCTTGATTTGTATCTCATCACCTTTATTGGAGTTTTCTGTGTTCTGCTGTCACCGTTTTGGGGGGGTTGTATGGAAGGTGTTGAGTTACTGCCAGTGCTGTTTGTAACGTGCAGCAGGGCAGGAGCTGCAGCAAACTGGGAATGTCTGGGTGCCAGCTCCTCACTCCTGCTGGTGCTTTCCAGCCAAAGTGGGAGTCACAGGGCAGGGGGCACATGGGAAAGGGGGTTGGGATTGAGCTGATCGAGTGTTTATCATTTTGGGGTTGGCTGGTGCTTGGAAACAATAATATTTCAATCTTACCCAGAGAACGAAACTCTCCGGGAGCTCGGTTACTCTGAGTAGCTTTAAAACAGATTTAAATGTAAAGAACCTTCAATAAATTCTTCTGAAATGAGTAGCTTTAAAACAGATTTAGATGTAAAGAACCTTCAATAAATTCTTCTGAAATGAACAACATGCATTTCAGTGAGGTGAAGTGCGACTCACTTCCTGAATTTTCCTGAATTTTTCCTTATTTCAGCAGCTTCCTGGAAAGTATTTCTGCCTCTAGGAGCCAATCTACTTGTGGATTGTGGAATCCTTGGGAAGGGAATCTCAGTGGGCATCATTGTAGGCACAGGCACCAAGTGCAGCCCCACGCACCTGCTCTCGACCCAACTGGGATCATGCCCCAGGGATTTAGTGGGAAAATCCAGGTGAATAGGCTGTTTGTGAGACTATGAGCTATGAGAGAGATAAACTCACTACAAACACACAAATAGGCCATTTTATTATCAATAGGTTCCTGTTTTTTCTGGAAGGATCCTTTTAAAATGTAAAAATGTGAAGAGTTTACTTTGTTAAATCTGTGCTTCTGGATGTGTAGAATAACTTTATAGGGTAAATGAGAAAACTATTAAGCTATTACATGTTTCAGTACATTGACATGTCACTGTGTTTATTGAAGATTCCTAACTCCTAGGAAGGAGCAAAAGAAATAATTTTAGGTCAAATTCAAGATCTCTAACACAGAAAGATGTTTCTTGAATGTGCAGCAATAACCTTTTCAACTTTGGTGTTTTGAGGTTTTTTCTGGTGTCATTTAATAGTAAAGTTTTCAAAGAAAATGTTGTGCAGCTGCAATTCTGCTTTTACCTGTTCTGCATGATGTAAGGAGAAATTTTCCCTTTTGACTTTATGGAAAAGCTCTGGCACTTGAGGCTTGATCCATGTATGAGATTATTACTTCAAGGTGTACCTGCTTCAAGCAAAGTCCCTCCCAAAATAAACAAAGATGTTTAATATTTTTCTTTTCACCTGAATAACAAATGTTTACTGCCTTAACACATATATAGGGCTTCCTTTTTTGTCTGTTCAAGCTCCACAACATATTTATGTCCAAGTATCTTCACACATGGCTCCATTGAGTTTATATCCACTTTGTTGCATTTATGCAGGGAATTTATGTTTTGTAAAAGCAACATACTAGATAATTCTTATCCATATCCTAAAATTAGCTAAATAAAGATTATTATTGAAAGGTAATATGTTTAAATAAAGCCATTACGGATTGGGGGTGGTGTGGACAAAACCTCCTCCAGCAAACAGGCAGGGGGATGTTCAGGGGTATCTCAGAGACAAAAAATGTCCATACAAATGGGCTTATCTTTACTCCAGAGTGGAAGATTTTTCAGCAGCTGGAGACCAAGGCATTCTAGAAAGTCAAAAGGAGTTGTTCTAGGAAGCCTCAGCTTATCCCCAGCTTCATCCCTCATCCACAGGGCAGGAAACTGCCCTGTGCCTTTCCTCAGCAGTGTCCTCAGAGACCTTCAGTGCTGGGGACTGAAATATTCCAGGGCAAACTGTTCTGAAAATTCACTATTATCCTTGGAAACCTTTTTTGATGTCCAACCTGAATATTGATGGGGGTTTTATTTTGCTGTGATTAAATCTCTTTTTTTTCTTTTCCTGTCCATCTGGGAGGTATTTATTTGTTTTCCCAGTTTTCAATGCTTTAAGCAAGACAATCCCATTTTGTTCATTCTTGCACAGAATTTAAAAGGTCCTTCACTGTAGCTCTCCTCTGAATTTTCTTAAACCCAGCAACAGCTTTCCTGAATAATGGCCCAAAACCAGGGCCCAGAGGTGGCACCATTGCAAAGCAGAGTAGAAGATTCCTTCACTTTCACTTAAACCTCTCATGCTGCCACATCCCTTTTTGTGACTGCATTGGCAGTGCTGGGTCCCTGACTCACATCCAGTGTGAGTCACTGAGGCTCCCAAGTTCAGCATTAATGTTCCCTCATCATTTATTCCCCTCCTTGTGTTTTTGACTATTTCTGTTTGGACCAGTACAGCACTTCTTCCTATTGACCTGCATCTCTTCTCAGACATTTATTTATTTATATTTTTTATTTATCCTGGGCACTTGCAGGCTCAGCTTACTGGCATTTGCAAATTTAATAAGGACACTCTCTGTTCCATCTTCCAAGTCAGCACTGAGAGCACAAACAGGACTTGTTGGACAGCATCAGGCACAAGTCCTTCAGTTTTCTCTGAATCACTGAACGTTGCAGCCTCAATGCCCTTTTCCTACACAGGTCCTGCAGGAACTTCATCCTGAGGATACTTCTTTGTGTGGATGTGGCAGGAGACAGCAGCCAAGGCTTTACAGGAGCCCAGACATTTGCCTCCCACTGCTTTTTCTCCATTCCCAGGGCTGGTTGTCTTTGCAAGAAGGGAATTAGATTGTCTTGACAGAATTTGTTCTCAGTAAATTCATGATGCCTGTGAGTCTATGGGTTTCCCACGTGCTTTGATAAAATGTTGGAAAATATGTCAGTATTTTCCCAGGAATTTTAATTAATGAGTATCATTTATAATTCCCTAGCTGCTAATTACTTCACATTCTTAGAATAAGAACTGTGTTTCTTTTTCTTTTTCCCCTTGGTACCCTCGTGAAATATTTTTGAAAGAGCACTATTATGAGCTGCAGCACTGCTTCAGTTACTTCATTAAATAACCAGGATGACAAAATTCTCCAAGCCAATATGAAATCTCCCTAATCCCAATTTTTCCTTTTCTAGTTAAGATCCCACCCCTCCCTCACTGGTACTAATTATGTTGGGCTCCTGCTATTGCAACCAATCTTTTTTAAAAGGGTGATGACAAAAGCTAATAAACAGCCCAGTCTTTCCCAGAGCTGCCATTTGTTGATCTCTTCCAAGTCAAGTACAGAGATTTTCCTAAGACTATTTTTGCAAGCAATCTGTGGGTCACACTGGCTCCCACTCCAGGAGATTCCGTTCTGGAAAATGTTTTTACTGCTATTGTTCAGATTTCTTACAAAGTGTTTCCTTTTTGTCCTCCAGTGCCTGAAGCAGTAAAAGTTTGAAAATCTCTTTGGCCAATCCTAGCAAAAATCTTTGTCATAAACAGAGACCACAATCAACAGAGAACATAATCAATTTATATAATTTCTAAAATGTCGCTTTACTTTAGGCTAGGTACACTTAATTGCACCATTTTCAGGTTTCAAACAAACAAAATTCTTCAGAGAGAATAAGCAAGCAGAAATTAGGAGATTATGTTCAGAGGGATCATGAATTTAATCACAGGATTGCTCACAAGAACACAGATGCTCAAAGAAGAGTCACGTGGAGGATGGAAATGTACTCATCACCAGCTAATGGCATCTTTAATTGCTTTCCTTACTTACAAACAGAATTGAATCAGTGGAGAGAATTACAATTTAGCTCTGTTTATACCATGAACAAGTGTAGATCATATTTTATTTATTTTGGGCAAGATAAGCTCCTAGGAGCAAATCTCCTATGTTGCCTTATACCCTGGGACGTATGTCTTAAATTCTCCAATACATTGCAAAATATAAAATGTAATTATATATGTGTGCTGGTTTGCAGGGAAGTGCTGGGGACCAGCTGGATCTCACACACTGAGTTGCCAGAGATTTTGTTCTCCACACTCAGGGAGAATCTTCTCTCCATTCAGATTCCAGAGCCCTGATTCCCCTTCCCATTGATGCCCCTGCTGCTGCTCACCCACAGAACAGAGCAGGGCTTCCTTTTTTGTCCTGAGAGGTTCCTTGAGATGAAAGGTGGTGGTGGTGTCTCCTTTTCTGGTAAAGGCAGCTGCTCAGGAAGGAGCTATGGAAATGGATGTTATTCATTCTTTTTGCTTTAAATATGTCAGAGTGAAAGAGCTCAAGACTGATTTTCATATTCCCTATGCTACAGAGTTGTTCTATCTTTGTGCCTCTCTCAGAAAAACAGGGAAAACTAAAAATACCAGGCATCTCCAGATGGTTGAAAAGAATTCAGAATCACTGTTTTGGTGCCGATTTTCAATTAAACCCAAGGTTTTTTTGAGTACCAAAGGCCTGGATCCTCCAAGGTTTATCTTCCTAAACCCCATTTGATTTTCATGACAGTTCAATAAGAGTTAAGTGCCAAGTTACTCTCATAATTCTGGGCAAGTGAAGTCTTTGATTTACTCTGGCCCTCAGTTTTGAGCAAAAGACCCTTGGCATTTTGCAAGATCCCTTCTGGAGTAGCAAGGCAGGGACAGAAAAATGTGGTTTTTCCTTCCTGTTTGATTGCCTGTTACAATTTTTCTTCAGCAATAGGAGTCCATGTTCTTCAGCTCCATGAGCACCTCCTGCCTCTGGAACTTGTCTGCTCAATGTACCCTGGACTAGCTTAGGTTACTGCTTCCCTTCTGAGTTATGTGCTGTTCCCTTGTCTTTGCTGTTGGGCAAATGCTAAAAATAAGAATTTGCTTATCTAATTTTTATGGATCTTTACAGTGTATGTGATTTCACTGTCTCACTTCCCCTCGAGCACTGGACAGATTTTCCAGGCCTTCTGACTGTGGACTCTGCATTCATTGCTGTCATAAGTCCCAGGATTTTTTTCCTTTCAATGCTGACATGTTAAAATAAGACACTCCAATTTTTCCATAGAGAATACTTAGAGTTTACAGTTTCTTCTTGTTCTGATTGAGCTCTGTACCTAATACTCTGTTCTGATTATATTTGTTTCACATCCTGGAAATCTAATTAACACCTTGCAGAATTGTTTACAGTAAGCATGCCTAAAAATGTGCTTACACCTATGAAGTGGTTTTTCATATTTCTTTGGACTAGATTGGGTAAATGTTGCTTGGTGTCAGCTGAATAACTCATATGACAGAAGAAGAATCAGGGTAAGCTCCCCTGTGCTGACAGCCCCTATGCTAAAAGCTTTGCCTGAGATGCCATCTCAGAGAAAGATCAGGTTATTCTGCCTTCAAGCCTGTCCTGTCCCTGCCCATTCCACTGCTCAGTTTAAGTTCCTGTTTGTCAACTGCAACATTGCTTTTTGGAAAAGCAACTGCAGTACAGAGGTCACTGAATAGGCTTTTTCTGGCCCGGTTTGGATTAATCAGAATAGGCACAAATTTCAATTATCTCTCTCATGAATCAGTGAGGGTTTAAAAGGTCACCTGGGGATGGCCTTTGGGATGCAGAGATGATTGTTTAAAGTTACATGGACACAGTTCTGTCTGCACCCTTGCAGATAGCCCAGATATGCAGCCAGTTTCATTCAATACCTGATACAAAATCCGATGTTTGCAATGCTGAGTGGGTGTCTTAGGAGAGCCTTATCTGCACATCCCTTATGAACTCTGATCATGAGCAAAGTCACACACCCTAGAAACTTACAGATGGTAGGAAGCATTAAAAATGCCCCCTCTCTTCTTTCTGTATGCATCATTCTTTTTGGGAGTTGAACTGAGCAGTAGGCTCTGTTTAGGCAGTTTGGGAGTCCTTGGTATGAGGTCTCCAGCTCATGGTGGAATGTTTTACCATCAAGCAAATACAGCAGAAGAAGGACAGGGATCAGGTGGCAGTGCTGCCTTGCAAGGGCATGGGGCTGTGATGGTCAGGGTGGGCTGGAGTTTGTGTGAATACAATAAAATCAGCTGCGAGACCAATCAAAATAAATACATTTTTTTTAAAGGGTCACACAAGAGAAATAAACAAACTGTGATATGGAAGGAAAGCAGGGCTGAGGGACGATCCTGGAGGACCCCAGCCTCAACCCCAGGAGTGTGTGAAGGGCAGGGACATTGCAGATATTCTGGGGGTTTTAGAGCTGTACAGATAAGTGACTTAGCATGTGTGGACCTATTTACTCCCATGATTATGTCCTCTCATGGCTGGGATTTTGCCTGTGGAGGCAGACCTGGCACTGAGTTTGTTCCTCAGCAAGTGCATCAACACCAACACCTACACCTGTCTGGAGCCTTCCTGGGCCAAAAGCATTTTAAGAGCATAGGAGAAACTCAGTTTAGCACCCAGCTTAGTAACCAGCTGGCAAAACTGTTCTTTTGGGAGCAGCTCTTTAGCCAGATTCTGCCCCCAGCCACACCGTTATGGATACACGTTCACTTCCAAGACTCTGGACCTGTCCAGTGAGTCCATTGGCCCTGAAAACAGAGTTTGGTTCTTCCTGTGCAATCTTAGTTTTATTCTAGGATAGGTCAGATTCCCTGAGGGAATAATGAAACCTCTCAGAGCCTGGCACATCTCCTCTCTGACAGTGATACAGGGGTAAAAAAGGTAAGAGATGTTTAGGGCTGATTTTGAGTCTGTGAGATAGAACTCACTGGAGTTTTTCTAATGCAGGAACCTGAATCCTAGGGACAGAGAGATCATTTATTTCAGGGAAGATGCAGAGAGAAAACAAAGCTCTAAAAAAAAAAAAAAAGAAATTCAGGAGATTCTAAGCCTGCTAAACCAGAAAAGATTAAATAAATTACTTACTTTAAAGTAATTCAGAACAGTGTTGACTGCCCTTTACAAATACTTGAAAGGTGGTGCAATTCTGATAAAACAGAAAAGTACAGTATATAGTGTGTATGCCAGGGAGTATACAACACGTACCTTACACATACCTTCTGGACACATCAGTGTACTAAATACAAGAATAACCAAAGAGAATTTTAAAAAGTTATACCTAAGAACCAGATTCAGGCAATAGCATCTGGAGTCGTCTGCAAGCTCAGATAGCTTGCAGTTTTTAAAAGGTAGATAAATCACTCTTCCAAACAACATGAGTTTTTTCTCTTTAAATAGAGAATTAAATCCTGATTCCAAGAAATCTAATACCAACTTTTGAAGCCTTCTGAAACTATCCATAGCTTGCAAGGTAATTTCTGAAGGAAGCATTTCACCTATTCCCATGACAGACCCAAATCTTTTAAAAAATCTGTTTAATGAAAAAGTACAAGAAAAATAACCAGTAGCTGGAATTAGGTCAAGGCCTACAACAGAATATTCAATTTGGCTCAATGAAGGGCCATGGATTTATCATTTGTTGTTAAACTAGGCACTCTGCTTGTCCTCATTTATCTTCCCTTCAAAGCTACTGAGAAGAGCTACAGAAATGCATTCAGCACATTGTGGCAGCAGCCTATGCTCACATCTAGTAATGAGGAAATAATGTAATTAATTGCTGTTATGTAATGGCACTTGGCAAATTACGTGGACTGCTGCACAGTAAATAAAACCATGTGCTATTTCTGGAACTCTGCTTAGAAATAGCTTGACCAAAGACCTGGAGCATCCAGACATTTAGCTGCTGGGTATTTACCCAGAAAACATTGACCTCAGTAGCTGCTGGGTGTGAGGAGGACTCTGGAGATGAAGAGCCTGTGTGTGCCCAGCTGCCCTGGCAGCCCTGTGTTACAGCGCCTGAGTGGGTCGCTGCTGGTGAGAGAGAGACGGTGAATCTTGTTTCTTGATCAGAAGGCTTGATTTATTGATATATGATATATAATACATTATAACTGTACTAAATAGAATAAAGAGAGAAGTTGCAGATGCTTGCTAAGCTAAGAATAGAAAAGAAAGAATCTCAAACAAAGTTGTGTCCAGGGACTCAGTTCCCTAGCTTGCACTGATGATTGGCCCTTAATTATAAACATGCACATGAGACCAATGACAGAGGCCCCTGTTGCATTCCACAGCAGCTGATAACAATTGTTTACCTTGTCTTCTGGGGCCCGTTGCTTCCCAGAAGATACAGAAATCTGAAAGAAAGGATTTCTGTGTAAAAATGTCTGCGACATCTCACCTTTCTAAATTGTATAAAATAAAAGAAAAATGCTGATGTGGAATGAACAGGAAATTTCTTCACCTGTAAAATATACAATACTAACAAATCACTAAAAACAATCCTACAATCTAAGAAAATGCAAAAAACAATGCAAAGAGAATTCAAGTCCATGCAGCTGAGTTTCAGGAACAGTCCATCAGCTGAAGTTGTTTCTTTTGGACATCTGAGAGTCCTTTTCGGTCCTGAAAACAAACTTGCTGCAAAAGGAATCCTATCAATAGTTATCAAAAAACCATTGACAGTCATAACACAATTTTCAACAGTTTGTGGAATGTCCTTTCTGGCCCTTCAATGCTTCAGAGCTGCTGCCCGCTATTTTCAATCTTTTTTATTTAATTTAAATTTTTTTTTTTTTCTTTTTTTTTTTTCTTTTTTTTTTTTTTTTTTTTTTTTTTTGATTGAAGAGCAAAAGAGCAGAAGCCGAGCAGAGCAGTGCCAGAGAAGGAAAGGCCCTGGGGGCCCTGGCCCATGCTGGACCAGGAACCCCAAAACTGGCTCACAAAGGGGGACCAGGGCCTGTCGGATAGACCACAACCCCCAGAAACATCAGGAGGCCAAATGCTGGCCCTGGCCCAGAAACTTTCTCAGCCCAATGGCCCAGGCCAAACCCATGACAGAGGCTCTGCATTCCCGCAGGCCTGAACCCTGCTGCCAGCACAATGGCAGCACGGGTAGTGAGACGCTTCCTTTCCCCAAAACCACTGAGGCATGCCAGCAGTGAGGAAATAGAAGCCTTCCCCAGCAATCCCATCTGGGGTCTGGAGATGTTTGTTTCCCACAGCAAACCAGCTATGGTCTCCTCCAGCTGTGCCATCTTCCCCTGCACTGCATCGGGTTTGTCTCTCATCCGCCCCGTGGCATCACCATCCCCATCCCCTTCGGGCTGGGGATCAGAGGCAGGGCTCTCGGGATGCACCTGCCCCCCCATGCCACTAGGACGCAGGAGAGGCGGCAGCCTCCATGGGACAGCAACCGAAACACCACCCCCCAAACCACCGAGCTTGAAAGCCGGCAGCCGGGCTGCCGCAAGAGTCAGCTGGCGGGCAGCCCCCGCTCCACCGAAGGAGAGACCCCCGGCCGGGGCAGCTGCTGGGGCAGCCGGTCCGGGACGGTCCGGGCTCGAACCAGCCGCCGGTGCCATGGCAGTCTCTGACGCCGACACGGAGGACAGAGCCTCCGACAACGCCAGAGCCGCTGGAGCGGCCAGTCCGAGCGGCGAGGGGGGGGCCGGAACTGGGGAGGGAACCGCGCTGAGAGTGGGATCAGCCGCGGGCTGCTCGGAGGGTCCCGCAGGTTCAGCGCCGTTTTCAGCCCCATCCTGAACAGGAACTGTCTCGCCTTGAGGCGGCGGGGATGCGCGGGAACACGCTGTTGCTGCGTCCCTTGGCTCTGAAAGCGGCGGCAGGCACGGCACAGGCAGCAGCGGAGCCGGGAGAAGCGGCATCGCTGTTGCTTAGCAACAGCTCAAGCACAGGAAGTGCTGTCTCTTCTGCCTTCTCCGACGCTGAGCCGGAAGCTGGAGACGCATCCTCGTCGTTGCCTAGCAACAGCTCAGGGGGCGGGGAGGCCGGTGAAACCGCGGGCGGGACAGCCTGGAGAGGCGGAGACGGGATCTCCTGGAGTGACGGCTCTGGCAGGACCGGAGAAACCTCAGAGACCGGTGCCGCCCCCATGTCTGAAGGCGGAGTCTGAGAGGCCGGCGCTGGCTTGAGCGGCCACTCCCATCCCCCCGGAGAGAGAGAAGGGGGGGAAGGAGAAAACTCCATCTGAGCATGCTCCGGAGCAAGAGTAAAAAAAACTTCTTCGCCCAGCGAAGTTTCAGCCCCCCCCGCCGCGAAGCAGGGCGGGGGGAAAAGCCCAAAGTCATCACCCACCGGGGACGGTGGAAAGGGACCCTGCCCATAACAGTTAGAAATCCATTGAAAGGTAGCTGCTCTGCGTTTCAGCACTGGAAAAAGCTTTATAAATGCTGGGTAGATAGAAGGCAGGACATGTCCCTGGCTCCAGACGAACTGGAAAATGGAGTCCATGCACTCCCAGACAAAAGCATCTAAAGCGTACAGGACATCAGTAAAGAACCCAAAAAGCTTTGCCCATCTAAAGAATTTATAGAGATCTGTTTCTGACAAAAAGCAACCATCTTCTCTAGACCAATGGTTCCAGAGGGCTATAAGTTTCTCCTCTGAAGGGGAGAATTGAATCTCTTCTGGCAAGGCATGTGTCTGCCATACAAACAGCCACAAGCTACGAAGGGCTGGTTCATCAGGGATAGAAAAGCCCACAGTACCTTTTGAAAGAGTCCAGCTTGCTCTGGCCAGCTCCACAGGTCTGCTGCTCTTTTCCATCATCTTTCCTGACGGTTTTCCAGAAGAAGGTTCTCTTTGTGGTCACTTCAAAGCAACCATCAAATGCTACACATACAGGATTTTTACCCAGTGCAGCAATTTTGCTCCTCTGGTCTTATCAAATTAATTTTTGCTCTGACACGAGGGGTCACCAGATGTTACAGCGCCTGAGTGGGTCGCTGCTGGTGAGAGAGAGACGGTGAATCTTGTTTCTTGATCAGAAGGCTTGATTTATTGATATATGATATATAATACATTATAACTGTACTAAATAGAATAAAGAGAGAAGTTGCAGATGCTTGCTAAGCTAAGAATAGAAAAGAAAGAATCTCAAACAAAGTTGTGTCCAGGGACTCAGTTCCCTAGCTTGCACTGATGATTGGCCCTTAATTATAAACATGCACATGAGACCAATGACAGAGGCCCCTGTTGCATTCCACAGCAGCTGATAACAATTGTTTACCTTGTCTTCTGGGGCCCGTTGCTTCCCAGAAGATACAGAAATCTGAAAGAAAGGATTTCTGTGTAAAAATGTCTGCGACAGCCCTGCAGCTCCTGAGCCTGGCTGGCAGGGCCATTCCAACATCCCACAGCTCCTGGGATGCAGGGCTGTGTCTGACATGGGCCCCAGAGCACAGGGAGCCAACAAAATGTCCCTTTCTGGGAGTTCCCTGCAGGGCCTGGTGCTCCTGGGTGTGGGATCTGGAGCTGTTCTTTGAAGCTCATAGCCTGGCACTTTTTCCTTTCCTCCACATGAGGGAATTCCCCTCAGCTGCAGCCCATGAGGGACAGTCTGTGAGTTTGGGGTGTCCCTGAGCTCACAGCCACCCACAGGGGCACCCAGAGCCCCAGGCTGGGCTGGGGGCAGTGGTCCTTTCCAGGACCTGGGGTACCCATGAGCAGAGCTCCCTGACAGGATCTGGGGTACCTGGGGAGGCTGCCAGGCTGTTCTGGCTCAGCCAGGAACCCCTGGCCCAGGGAGCACTGAGACCCCAGCCTGGGGAGCACTGGGGCTCAGCCTGGGGAGCACTGAGCCCTCATCCTGGGGAGCACTGGGGCTCAGCCTGGGGAGCACTGAGACCCCAGCCTGGGGAGCACTGAGCCCTCAGCCTGGGGAGCACTGAGACCCCAGCCTGGGGAGCACTGAGCCCTCAGCCTGGGGAGCACTGAGACCCCAGCCTGGGGAGCACTGAGCCCTCAGCCTGGGGAGCACTGAGCCCTCAGCCTGGGGAGCACTGGGGCTCAGCCTGGGGAGCACTGAGGCCCAGCCCGGGGAGCATTAGAGCACAGCCTGGGGAGCACTGAGCCCTCAACCTGGGGAGCACTGAGCCCTCAGGCCCGGGGAGCACTGGGGCTCAGCCTGGGGAGCACTGGAGCACAGCCTGGGGAGCACTGAGCCCTCAGCCTGGGGAGCACTGGAGCACAGCCTGGGGAGCACTGAGCCCTCAGCCTGGGGAGCACTGGGGCTCAGCCTGGGGAACACTGGAGCACAGCCTGGGGTGCCCTCCTGGCTCCTGCCACAGCCCCTGGCCAGGCTCCACCAGCTAAGCCTGTGACAGTGCCCAGCCTGTGCTTGTTGTCATCCCCATTTTTATCCTAAAATCTAAACCAAAATTCATCTTTTTGGTCGTGGAAATGGGTCAACAAACTGTAATGAATAAGAGATTCAGGTAGCCCTTTGTCTTGGTTTGAGAAATTTTATAGTAGATTAAATTATTTTTTGCTATTACTACACACATGTATCACAACCTAAATGGATTAAAATATTTTGAGGGGATAGCTTTTTTTGGGGTTTTTTTTGGTTTTTTTTTTGTTTTTTTTTTTTTTTAACTGAGGCTCTTACAACATTTCCAATATACTATTTTAAAATTTTTAATCTCCCGTTTACACTGATTTTTAAATTCCTTCTTCCTTTCCCATTCATATTACAAATCCCAAATAACAAATTTAAACTGCTATTTATAAAACATAATGGATGAACTGGGGCTTTAGCTGATTATGAACTGAAATTTACAGTTTTGAACATCAATCTTAAACCAGTAATTGTTTCTTTGCTGTTAATCCTATTGTGAACAGAAAACCAGTTTCACTGGGAAGAAAAGCAACTGAGGAAATCTGATTTTACACTGGGGATCCACTAACTTGTGATGTCTGATTACTTGACTGCTTGCCTTTTTGTGTTGATAACTCCTTCCATTTGGCACTCTTGGGCTGAAGCTGCTCACCAAAAAATGCCTGGAATGGTGATAAAGCCATAAAACTGAATATTGCCTGGCATGCCAGCCCAGGGTTGGGTGGGGATGGAGCTGGTGGTGGATTCAGGTGGTGCCACTGCCCAGGCACAGCCCTCAGCTGGCCTGGCTGTCCCCAGGGCTCCAGGTGCCCAGGCAGGGCTGGCTGCAGCTCCTGGACACCAAATCTTCAAATCCTGCCCGGCCCAGGGGGCTCCTGCCCTGGTCCTGCTGCCCCTCCCAGGGAGCTGCTGGTGGGCACTGAGCTTTCCTTGTGCCTGGGACCTTTCCTTGTCCCTGGGATGTTTTCTTGTGCCTTGGGATCTTTCCTTGTCCATTTGATGTTTCCTTGGCCATTTGATGTTTCCTTGTCCATTTGATGACTCCTTGTCCCTGGGACCTGTCCTTGCCCATTTGATGATTCCTTGTCCCTGGGATCTTTCCTTGTCTCTGAGATCTTTCCTTATCTCTGGGATCTTTCCTTATCCATTTGATCTTTCCTTGTTCTTGTGATCTCTCCTTGTCCCTGGGATCTTTCCTTGTCCCTGGGATGTTTCCATTTCCCTAGGATGTTTCCTTGTCCCTGGGATGTTTCCCTGTCCATGGAAGGGTTTCAGCAGGAGGAGGGTGGAAGCAAAGGGAGAAAGGGAAGGGCTGGAGCAGCCCTGGGCACACACCCTGCCCCTGTTTCTCCACAGTTCTGGAGCATTTCTGGGGCTGGCAGGAGCCCTGGCAGCTGGAAGGGAACCTTGCAGTTACCTCTCCAATGCCCTCCAAATCAGCTTTCTCCTGAAATGAGTGCGTGGCCAAGGGACAGGAGGGAGAGAAGGATCAAGGGCTCCTACTCAGGGCTTGATCTTCACTAAGACTGATCTTTGTTCCCCAAAAAGGCCAGTCCATTGCCCAGTTTGAGAAACACACCTCACTTGGTAACTTTAAACACAGATGCAGAATTCTATTTAATCTTTGAAACTGAGGGGTTTTTCCCTAAATTTGAATGCAAAAGTAAATCCAGCTCTTGGTTCCTGCAGCAGTGGTGCTATGACTTCAATGTAAACATTTGAAAGCACAAAATGTAGAAAATTTGGAGGGTTTTTTGCATTTAAATTTTCATTTTTCATTTAAGTATCACACAAATTGTAGCAAATATACCAATATCAAGTATATCAATATGTAAATATGTCAATGATCTATCTTGAGAACTGCTTGCACAGGCAGTTCTTGTGGCCACAGGAAGACTTTACTTCAATAACCAAAGCAATTCTGCCCCTTTGGTGCCTTGCACACAATATTAATATAAGTCTTGTTTCTCTGAGGCTTTTTTTCAGTATTCCCCACGGATGTGTCTCTTTCTCATGGCTTCCTCAGGTAAACTCCAAACTAAAAAGCTCTGGCTTGAACAGAGAATTCTACCAGTGAGGTTCATAGTTGTTAAGTGGTGTGGAATCAATATTTTGTCTGAGGGTGTGCTTCAAAGGGATTTTTTTTGGTTTTTTTTTTTTTTTTCCAAAAATATTACTTTGATATGTTGAGGATGTGCTGGTTTTGGGAATGTGTGGTGAGAGCTCAGTCTTTCTTGCTGTGCTATTTCTATTCATATTGTACCTGTTGGGACTCCAGCTATAATTATAATATAAACACACTGCCAGCCTCAAAGTGCAAGGTATTTTAGTGACTTTGCTGTTTAACATTACTGGATTCTCATTCATTCCTATTTTTGTACATTCTTACTCTTTCTTCTTTTGCTTTGCTTACTAAATATGGGCTTTTAACTAATCTTTTTATCCAAGAATTCCTGAGCTCCAATTCTATGTGTGATATTCACTCTGTGCAGGCAGAACTACTGACTCATCACACTCCCTCCAGGGCACTGTTTCATCTTTCAGGACCTGTGCATTGTCACCACATTACGTGGACAGCATGAAGGGCTCCCTTGGAATAGGCTGTGACCACCTGAAACACCTGAACATTTGTTTTTAACATCATTTGAAGATGATTTTGTGCACTGCACATTTGGCACATCAGCTGTGCTGGGGCAGTGGAAGGAGTGATGTGGATGCAGCTAAGAACAGGAACTGTTTAAATTGGCAGCTTTTGCAAGAAAACAGAGTGAGGAACCCAAGCAGGGTGTGTGGGCCCTCTCTGGATGCTTGAAACATTTTGCCTAGTAAGGCAAATGGGTGATGGGAGCAGCCCAAGGTGGGGTCTGGCTGCCAGGGAGGCTGCAGGAAAAAGGCAAAGCTCCAGTTTGTGTGGAAAAGATCCTTTCCCCAAAGCAGACTAACAAATGCTCTTGTTGTTGGTCTCATTCAGTGCTGTCTGTGAATGCTTGCTCTGCCCAAGAAAAGGGAGATGTCTTGAAATTTTTTCTTTCAGTGACAATGTGATTTTATTGAAGTCTGAAATAACTTTGAATCTACAGCTTTAGGATGTAATTTTTCAATTGAAATAAATATTGAATGCTCTTTGTCTTCAAATTACACCTGTGTAAAATGTTCTCCTTTGCAGGCAGGATGGCAATACACATACCTCATACTGGAAAGACAATACCAGGGTAAGAAGTGATGCAGATCACCAATACAGATCTTCAAGAGAAACAAATATTGTCGCTCTCACTGGGAGACATTGATGTAACTTGGTTGTCTAACTATTCAATTCCCGTAGTTGATGGATTTTAAGTGAGTTTTAAAAGGGTGAAACTTGATATGAATCTGTATTACTTGGGGGGGAAATGCCACAGGAAGAGCTGAGTGTGCCCTTGGGAAAGCTGCACTGGGAGTGTGTTCTTGCTGGACACCAGAAAATCCTCATGGGACACAGATCTAGGCAGGGGATGATCTGGTGCTGAAAAAGGTGAGTTCTGGCTGCAAGCTCTCCCTCCTGTGCTTGTGGAATGGAGCTCATCTCCTGTCCTTTCCCTTCCTCCCTGCTCTCTGTTCACCTGGAACCTGCAGGGCAGGTGCTGAGCCACAGCTGGTGAGGCCAAAAAAGCACCAATTTATAAACACAAATCCTTCTCATCTCATAACCCATCTCATCTCGTCTCATCATGCCATCTCCAGCCCTCCCACATCTCCCACATCCCCCACAACCTTCCCTGCAATTCCCCAGGTCCTTCCTGTGTTTCCTGGGATTTTCTGCTGCCTTTCACCAGCTTTTCACTGCATTCCACCCAGGGTGTCCCAGCTGTCTGGGCTGAGTGACACTCAGAGTGTTCTGCAGTTCATCTGGAGCTCTTCACACAGACTGGACACTCTGCTGACCAGGGGGTGCTTGGGATTTTGGTTCTGTTGGGCAAGGGCCTCATAAATTTAACCTATTGACAGTATTAGATTTTGCAATTTATGTGAAATTGTTCACCGGATTCAAAATGTGTTTTGAGGCTGAGATACATAAATAGGTAACTGCACAGGTGCTTAAACTTCAGTTCTGTAAGAAAGCAGTCTACAAGTAACTCAAAAGAAGCTCTTTCATTTTACCTCCTAGCAATACCTGATGTGATGTGGAGGTTCTACAGGCAAGTTAAATACTAGTACTAGTATTAGAAGAAGTATTGTTAGATTAGTTTCCCATGCAAATGCCTCAATAGGAAATGTAAACCTTGTTGGGATCCCACCTGCACAGGCAAAACAAAGAATCCTTGATCTAAGTAGGTGATCATCCAAAAGGTCAGGGTGAATTACACTTGAATTACCTGACTTTTCACTTAAACTCAGGTGTCAAGGTTGCCAGTGGAGCTGAGCGTGCATTTTCTCATTACAAATTTCTATAAGGCCAATTAGTTCTATCTTTGTGAAATGGGATCTTGAATATATGTATTTTTTAGGCACATACAAAATGAAAATATGTATCCATGCTTAGATCTGGGAGAATATTCTAACTTCCCAAACAGGGTGCAAAGGGATCATTGCTGGTTTACTGAGCAGATTGCTAACAGAAAATTATCAATACAAATGCACTTGTACATCAGTTGAAAAGATCAATATGGTGCTTACAAAGTTCTTCCTCAGTTCCAGAGCAAACATTTGCATTATTTAAGGTGTTGCACCATTCTGGGGATGGAAAAAGGTTTAAAAATATGCTTCATGTTTACATTCCTTGTGTATAGTGGCTCTCATTTTTGGTTGTTTGTTTAATCACTCATTGCTCATTTTTCAAGCTACTTTTAGACTGGAAACTTGTCTCATTTGGCCCCTTTTGAGCTGGTGTTATTTCTGGGTCTGGGTGAATATTGCACATTTCCACCATGAAAGCAGAAATTCTACACGGGAGGCTGCGATGAGTTGTCAGAACCATCAGCACATCCCTGTGAACGTCTGACACTTGACACAGCCAGGATCGGGTTCTAACAAATGCAGTTTCAGCTACCCTGATGCTCACTGCCTGCATGCTGAGGTAATTCTGGCAGAATATGCTTTCTGGACTGCTAAAAATAGGAAGTTCACCCGAATGGCTTCAGTGGAATGCTGATGCCCTGGAGACACTTTGGTGAAGCAGTTGGGGAAGCTTTTGTTACATTTGAGTAAAGAGCACCTGGCTGCCGGAAGCAAATGCCACAGGGCTGATCAGGGTGCTTTAATTAATGAGGTAATGGCATCAGAATTATCAGCTGAGGCCCTGTAGTTCAGTTGGTTACATTTTATGCAGCAAGGATCTTGTTTTGGAAATGACAACTGGCTTGCTTCCTTCCTGCCATGAACCTCCAATCTATCACTCAGGCTCCTTTGATCTTTCGTGACAAACTGGAGTTGTTGCTCATTTCCTGTTTGCTTAACCCAAGCTGTGCATTTTAATAAGAGAGTCTATTTTTTAATGTGAATTCCACAACTATTTACACTAATGCCCTTGAGGATACTTCCAAAATGGCATCAGACTTGCTCAGATTCTCTCTGAAGAAAACAGTATTCTCCAAAAGGCTCCATCTAAAATGTGTGCCAAGTATTCATAAGAGACTTGGTTCATTTGTAAGTATTACCATTGTAAGGGAATGAATATTCATAAGAAAAAGGGAATCCCTGAATATCTCTTAGGGGAAGTTTTATCCAACTGCATCAAAACTGTTGGTCAAGTACATTAGTGGTGATTTTGCTGGGGAATACACAATTTTCCTGCAACAAAATGGAAACCAAACTGTACTCTACCTGATTACCTTCCTTAATCACCTGACACAGCATGTTCAGAATCCTGAATGATCTGCATTTAAATTAAACTTGGTCCTTTTCTCAGTAAGCAAGCCTAAACAGAAAGTGCTGGTGCACTTCCACTGTCTCCCTGACCTATCAGCTGCTGCATATCAGTTGTATTCCCAGTTAAGATTTACTAAAAAATAGGTTCAGACCTACAGGTAGTGGATTTAATTATTTTACAAGTTCAAAACTCTGAAATCAGCCTCAATTTTAAGAAAGCTTTCTCCCCTTTATTACAAGACAAGGGAAAATCCCTCATACAAAATTCCCTTCGTTGGTACAAAGGTACAAAACCACTCTTCTAAACCATTCAGAATGGGTATTTATTTCCTATTCATTATAAATGAGAAGTCTTCATTCTCAAATGCAATCTCAGCTGCCTGCCTGTATTTCAGTTTCCAAGGAGCATCCTTCAAGCATAAAGGAGCTGAACTTCCCCTCTACTGCCCCACAGTGCCTCTGCAAGCACAGGCTGCATTCAGTGAAAGCCATTCCCTTCAGGAAGGAAAACTAACTTTTCTGATTAAAATTTAGAGAGATTTCCACAGAAACATGCTGATCATGGTCAACTTTAGGATTAGAGAAAGAAAAGGTGCTTCACTGCTACCAGGGACAAAATGGGTGTTTGAATTCCTGCTGCTTGACTCCAGAGAGTTCTTTCTGTTCAAGTCCCTCTTTCATTGGGAATATGTGGTTGCAGCTTTCTAGCACAGCAGCCTTCACTCTGAGTTGTCATTCAATGTATTTCCTACCTTGGGCTAGTCAGGCAGAATGTTCTTCTTTGATTAAAAAGTTGTAGGTGCCAATACACCTCTCTTTTTTTTTGGTGGATACAAGAGGAAGGGATTGACAGGTGCAGAATAGAAGGAAACAAAACAATTCACAGACCCACAGAAGCAGCTGAGGTGTGGGGACCCAGCAGGAGCCCTGAGTGCAGCTCCTGGCCCTGCACAGGACACCCCAGAGTCACTCCCTGTGCTCTTTAGGGTGGAAGGGAGCAGGGAGGCTGGCACAGAAGCCAGTTCAGCTCTTCTCTTCACAACAGCTAGAGTGTGAGGCTCTCTGGTTGTAATCCTCAAGAAACAGGGGCAGCTCCTGCTGGCTCAGGAACCTCTCCCCTTTGAAAAGGTGATTTCCTGTGCATGTAGCTGAAAAAATCAAACTCCCATACACTGGAGCTTGTTAAGAGATGTATTGTATTTGCAGGGAATGCCCTGACAAAGGTAGGAATGATGCATCTGACTCCATGCACTCAGAAGGCTAATTTATTACTTTATGATAGTATGTTATATTAAAGAATACTATACTTTACTATACTAAAGTATAGTATTCTTTAATATACTAAACTATACTAAAGAATACAGAGAGGATACTTACAGAATGCTAAAAAGATAATAATGAAAACTCCTGACTCTCTCCAGAGTCCTGACACAGCTTGACCCTGATTGGCCAAAGAGTGAAAACAACTCCCAGCAGAATGCAATGGAACGATCACCTGTGGGTAAACAATCTCCAAACACATTCCACGTGAGCACAACACAGGAGAAGCAAATGAGATAGGAATTGTTTTCCTTTTCTCTGAGGCTTCTCAGCTTCCCAGGAGAAAAGTCCTGGATGAAGGGATTTTTCAGAGAATGTGAATGCTACAGCGATGCATGCTAGAGCTGTTTCAGAAAGGGGAACACTTACTTTTCCCACCAAAACCCAAGTTTTCCTCCCATCCAGAGATCCCAGGGATCTTTAGCAGCTGCCATGTGAACACCACAAAGTTCCATTTTTGTTAAAAGCACTTCAGTGGGTTTGGAGGAGAAATCCTCCTGTCTCCTCCCTCAGGTGTGCAGGCGCAGACAAAGAGCTGTGAAGTGACTGATGTGGTTTGGCCTGAGGAGTCACCGCCCCTGAGCTGAGCTGCACCAAGGCTGCCCTAAAGCTCCCCTGCAAAGGGAACAGTTTAGGTTTAACCTGGTTGGCTTTTCCCTGCAGTCAGGACACACATGAAATGTGTTTGTGTTGTTCCAGGTGGCAGGAGGAGTCTTTGGAGACAAAGCAGCAACAAACCTGTCTGGCATCAGTTGCAGAAGAATTTCCTTGGCCACTTGGACCTTTGGATCAGTACCTGAGTCAAGTAAATTCACATTTTTAAGCTTTTAGTAGTTTCTAGGTGATGCTTGAGAGCTGAGGAGAACAATGTAGAACAACAGTGCTTCTTACTGAATTTCATTACTGAGGGATGGGACATGAAATGAGTGCTGATGCTGCTGCTTTAATTTTTGAGCATGCTTATCCATTGCCTGGCATTCCATGGGTACAGTTTAGGAGAAACCAGGGAGATATTTAGGAAAGAGTTTAGCTTACAGATCACTTTGCTTTTCAGATTAAACAAATGGGTCATTTCACTGCAATATTGAGTAAACCTTATTGGATTTATACAGTTTATAAACCAATACATCTCATAAACACTAATCACCAGTTCTGTTGATTTCCTTTGTGGTCCACAAATTTACAAAGTTGCTAAAAAGCTTCCCAGACAAATCTCTCTCAGTGTAGCTCTTTATTAAAGCAAATATCCTCATTTCCCACTGGTCCTGGACTATGGAGATAAAGAAGAATATTTTCTCAGCTGATAGTTGATAGGAGCAAGAAGCAAGGGGTAGGAAAGGGACATTCCTGCTTGAAGACACAGGGGTGGAAACCTTTTTAGCTGCAATGGTTGTTTAGGAAGCCAGCCTGTTGTACTGTGACCAAGTACAGTGAATTACCCATGGCCAATGTGATCAGGATGTTCTATTGTGGCACCACACACAACAATGCTGCTTTTCTCCTCAGGGGCACAAGGCTATTTTCTAATAATAGGTACCTTGTGTGGGAAAAAGGGGAACAAATTCTGCCTAATTAGGCTGCCATGGAGACCACACTAACTTCTCCTTTGATCCTGTCTTGAGCAAATACACTAAATAGGAAGAGCACAAGATCAAATTGGCTCTTTGCATGCAGCTCTGGGACCCCCAAAAAAGGATGTGGAGCTGCTGGAGCAGATCCAGAGGAGGGCACAGAGATGCTCCAGGGCTGGAGCCCTCTGCTCTGGAGCCAGGTTGGGAGAGCTGGGGGGCTCACCTGGAGAGGAGAAGGCTGCAGGGAGAGCTCAGAGCCCTTCCAGGGCCTAAAGGGGCTCCAGGAGAGCTGGAGAGGGACTGGGGACAAGGGGAATGGCTTTTAACTAAAAGAGGGTGGATTTGTAACAGGTTTAAGGATGAAATTGTTCCCTGGCAGGGTGGGCAGGCCCTGGCACAGGGTGCCCAGAGCAGCTGGGGCTGCCCCTGGATCCCTGGCAGTGCCCAAGGCCAGGCTGGACACTGGGGCTGGAGCAGCCTGGGACAGTGGGAGGTGTCCCTGCCATGGCACTGGATGGGATGAGCTTTAAGGTTTCTTCCAACCCAAACCATTCTGTGATTCCCTCTGGAAGCACATTCTTGTTTGAAAACCTGGAGACTAAACTCCAGTTCTGTAATAAGACTGAGGTACAGCGGTAGCTCTTAACAGAGGGAGGTCCCATCTGATAAAGTCTTAATACTAATAATTATTAATATTCACCCAAACTTTCTAGCTCTTTTTGGTCATTATTAACATGCAGCAAGGTAGTTATTTATATCTCCTTTGCTAATTTTGGAATAGGGTGGAAGAAAATATGTGCAAGTGTTTCTGAATATTCACAGAGTAGAAATCCCCAGCTGGCAGCTAAATTCACCCTTGAATTTTATTTTTTTTTAATTTTGTTTTTGGCAGATGAGCTGCATAGCCAAGCACAAGTGAAGATCTGAGCACAGGGACCTGCTTTGGTGTGGACTCAGCAGTGAAACTCAATATTAAAGGTCTGCTCCAACCTAAAAGATTGTATTTGTCTCCACAAGTGCAGATGGATCAAAGTCTAAAGGACAGCTAAAGGCAGGGCCAAGCTGCACCCCAGTGCAAGGAGGAAGAGGGGGAGGAAAGGAGGAGAAGGAGGAAGCAGCTGCCATGCGAGCAAGTGTCACACCAGGTGCTGTGGTGCCTCCCCTTCTTTTGAGGAGAGCAGAGTCTTCTCAGGGCTCTAACAGACCTTTATTCACAAGCTAGGAGTTTATCTTCAGCTCAGTCTTCATGGATTATTTTTGCTGGTGTTTCTTCACCCAGACGCATTCCCAGCCAAGTGTGTGGTTGGGCACAGAGGATGTCAGCCGTGAAAACCCCTGAACATTTCACTGCCCTCACCTACTGCCCCAGGGAGAGTGGCAAAAATATTCCATGTATTTTTAGCTGTGACCAGCAATGTGACAGGCAGAGATACAGCAAAGGAATTGCTGGTAAAGTTGCTTTAAAATAGTAAAGAACTTCTTCAGCATAACAGCTTTCCATCCCCACTTAGCACAGTCAGCTGTATAAACCAACATTTTTGAAGCAAGATCTTGGATTAGGCTCAAGTTTATATTTAGCAGCCAAGTTTCAGTTCTGAGAATGAAGGTTTAACCCTAATATGGGATACTACTAGACAATGTTAGAAGTGGGTGAGTGACTTGAAACAATTAAATGGTGAATTTTAGTTCATGTATTGCCTGCAAATGTCTGCACCTATAAAACTTATTGTCAGTCAAAAACGTTTGGCAAATGTTTCTCAGCAGGAAAAAATAGCTCTGTTACACTCCTCAAAACCTACAGGGAAATGATAAATAGATCTCTCAGCTTCAATTTGAAGGACAAAAATAGTCTTTCAGAATTCAATCAGAGACCAAGTTATGCCAGAAGCTGAACACATAGATTTTACAAATGCACTGATCAGTCTGTCTGTGGGAGCTTGATCCAAAATGTTTTTAACAAGGAATCCCTTTGTCTGTGTAGCACAGTGGATCCTAACCCTTGGAATTTAAGGACTAAGATTCAAAAAGGGTCTAGCTCTGGATATGGGCAATGTGTAAATTTACACTGGTTGACACTAAGACAAGTTTAATTGTGTTCATCTCATGGCTCAGGCTGGAAGAAGTCTCCCAGAGGGAATGGCATCGAGGTGGAGCTCTGGTTGTCACTCAGGGTGGCTGTGTGGGATCCTTGTGCCACTGCCCGCAAGCTCCATGAGCTCTGGTACCTCTCAGCTGTGCTGGAGGCAGTACAGCTCTGATTTGGTAAAATATGCATATTCATATCCACAGTTTTATTGCTCTCAGAATTGGGATCAGGATCTTGCCCGCAGTACTGGGAGGCTGTGTTTGGAACTGCCTGGTTTCTGCAGCAAACCCCATGCAAGGAGATTTTGTGCTGCCTTTCACAGCCCCTTCTGGCTAACACAAGAACTGATTATCAGATTTGTGCAGTGAACTCACAAGCAGTTGTGGAGGGAGAATTGTGTATAAAATTGAGGGAACTCTGTGAACTAACATTGCTACCAGGAGATGTGAACTGCACCTTCAGGAAGTCCTGGATGCAGTTCTGGC
The DNA here is from genome assembly GCF_028551555.1 of Melozone crissalis. NCBI lineage: Eukaryota > Metazoa > Chordata > Aves > Passeriformes > Passerellidae > Melozone > Melozone crissalis. The sequence goes on along the minus strand of NW_026535785.1, from coordinate 19,883,091 downwards.
TAAAGCAGCCTCATTGTGAAATAGATGCCTGAGAATAGAAAAGTCCTTTTTTTGGTATTTCTTTATTTCAGCATGGTTTCAGTACACTTTCAGCATGACAAGTGTCATAGAATTGTGCCTCTGAATTGTTTATCACCACTTGTTTTAACAAGTCAATTATTGCTATGTTTTATTACTTTCAGTGCTGTCTTTTTAAAACAAGAGCTGTAGGATAGTGATCTGATTTTACGTGACTGAGACACAGTAGAATAGCAGAGCATAAATATTAAATGTTTCCATTTATCTTTTCAGAGTGTTCACACTTAGATTGTTCCACTTAACAACCCTTAAAATAGCTACTCCAAACGATTCCCCTCCAAACAAAGAAGAAATACATGCAGATGAATCACTGTGGCAATTTTTATAACAAACATTAAAACATTAAAGAGAGCATAAAATGCAAACATATATTGAATCATGGGCCCTTAAGAATAAGTGCCTACTGACCTTGTAAGAGATAACTGGGCTTTGAAACATCTTAGAGACTCGGCCAAAACCCGCTGCAGTGCATTAGCTATTAAAAATCCCAAGCTCATTAAACTGGCAAATTGTTTATCAGACCATTGTGAGGCTTCATCTGTTTCCAGATCATGTGGAACCTGGGATCAGGACCTTACTGCAAAAGAAATCTCATGGAATAATGGAAGTTCACAACAGATGTGGACCCTACAGCTAATGTGTCCTCACTGGGGATCAGGCCCTGAGCAATTACTGTGGGGTTTGTCCATGTTTTGGTGTCCTTATCCATTGATATCCACCACCAGGACTGCCAGGTCACTCCAGAGCAGTGCCAGACAAAGGCCTGTCAGGACCCAGCACATCCCTCTGTCTGTCCTGAGCAGCCCAGACCCTGCCAGGGGGCTCAGAGACCCTGGCACAGAGCCCAAGATGCCCCTGTGGGTTTGATTTTGACCCATGGAGCAAATTACCAATCTTGGATGGAGATCTGCAAACCATGACAGTTTAAGTAGAATGATAGTGAATTTATCATGGTGTGGAAAAGTAGATTTTGGGGTTTTTAGAATGGGGGCTCAGGAGGCAAGATGGAGGGAACTGGGTGTGTCCAGCCTTTCTCCTTCTTCTTCTTCTTGGCCTCCATCTTCTGCTGTGATGGTGGCACTCACAGATTGGTTTAGAGTAGAAGCTCACTGTCTAACACAGGTGATAGGTATTGGGAAGTAATTGTAAACATTGTACATCTAGTTTTAAGTATAAAAATATAACACTGCCCTGGGGGCAGGCAGAGTGCCTGGAACTGTCCTGCTCAGCAGACCTCAGCTGGACAGGAGAAAGAATTTTATAGATAAGATACCATAAACAACCTTGAGACCAAGAAATGAAGAGCCCTGACTCTTTCTTCAAGTGCTGGCTTGGGAAAAGAGACTTTCCAACTTTTCTTGGGGTCACTCTGATAAGCCAGAGATCCCGACAAAGGCCCAGGACAGAACTTTCTCGTGCCCAGGTTTGTCACAAGCAGGTGGCATGGGGTGCAGTGGCCCAGCTGATCAAAGGAGCCCTGAAGGCTCATCCCACAGGCAGGCTCCTGCTGTGGCTGGGAGCAGCAAGCCAAAGATGGGAGATTCAATTTTCCCTCACGTCCAAGCTGTGCTGCCCTAGGGCTGGATGACTCCTTGGCCATGCTGGTTTCCTTCCTGTGGTCCTTGCTGGCTGGGATTGCTGATTTTCCAGGGAGGCATTGAGAGCTCAGGCAGGCAGGGTTTACATCCTGCACAGTTCATGTGGGGTGAGCACGGGCACAGGAGCTGAAGGGGGCTTTGCTCTGGCATTTCTCACATTCACAGAGTGAAGGTGCCCAGTCTGAGGTGGGAGGGAGCTCAGCATGGCCTAGAAGAGATCAGCTCTGGTTCTCTGCAGTTACAAGCAGGGCCAGAACACCTTATCTGAGAAGAAAATACTGCCTCATTCCAAGAGGAACTCATCATCTCCTGAGCAGGCAGATGGTGTCAGTCCCAGAGGTGTCACAGGAGGGCTTCCTTTGGATCTGAGCCCTTGGAGATGCTGAGGGTCATCAGGGAGAGGGGACTCCATGGCTGGTACATTCCAAACTGTCCCACGAGTGGGGAACCCAGACACCAACCCTCAATACCCCGGAAATAGGGAAGGGAGAACACAGAAATAATGTAGGAAAGAACATTTCAGATGGATAGCACTCAATCTGCCCTGAATGGTTGCTGTGGCTTGGTAGTACTCTATGCTCCAGCTTCAAACTCAAATGAACTCATCCAACAGCCCTTCCTAATTTTGCATTTTAATCCTGCCTTTCATGGAAACAGATATGAGGTCTTAATCAAGGACAATCAAGGAAGCTCTGCACAGATAGCAGTTAGCTATATAAGAGCAAAACAGGTCACTGCCCTCTTCTCTGGGTGGAAATCATTTTCTTCATCTGTGCTGCAGCAGTAACAGTCCTTGGCCTTTCCACTCTGGTGAGTAAGGGCCTGGAGAAGCTAGTGAGCAATATTTATAAATGGATCTTGTAGGTCACTGACAGCAGCAGGGGAAAAAAAAAACATTTGGCAATCTGTTCTTAATTCTATTTTAAGGGGCCATGACTTCTTTAATAGCAGGTACAACAACTTGGCCCTTCAAGGCCAGAGGCAAAGGTCGGCATGCAGGATAAATTAAAGGCTGTTTCCCTCAGACTTGTGTGATACAGATGATGAAAAGTGCTGTGCAGGTTCAGATGAGGGCCCATTCCAGACTCCTGCCATTACTCCTTTTTCATATTTTACTGTTATTTTCTCAGTATTGTCCTGTTGTTACCTCCACTTGATATTCCACAAGGCTGTAAGGCAAGAGATGTCCTTTCCTGAATGTGGATTATGTTATTTCCTGCCTTGGTCAGCCTCCTGTGTCCTCTGCACTTGCCCTTAAATCAATTTCATTAAGTCTGTCAAACAAGCTTTGCTATTTATGTGGACTTGTTTTTAACAGCTTGTATATCTTAGTTTGGTGATTTCATCCCTTATTTAAGTGTCCATCTACCAAGCAAAAGGAGACAAACTTCTCCTTCCCTCCTGCTTGCTAAGTAACTCATTTGTTTTCTGCAGTCCCTCTCTGCAGGTGGATACCACCACTGGAAACCCTTGACATTATGTCCCCAGTTTCTCCTAAATACACTTGAGCTGTTTTTCCACCCAGTTATCACTGCATGTGCTTGAGTCTATAGTACAGGAAAAAAAGCTTGCTAATGGAATTATTAAGTAGATAAATTCCATAAAGAGTTTTCATTATTAAAAAGTATTTTTCAATTAAAATAAAGTATATGAACAGATAATTAGAATGGTGTAGTGTAGGTACATTGAACACACTTAATCCAGATTGAGATGCAAGAGAAAAGAAGTTCTTGGACAAGATTTATTCCCTTCAGTTATTTCCTGCATTACAAGTGGCAAGACAGGGACAAGGACAAGAAAATAACTTATTGTCTAGATGCTGCTGAAGTTGCAGGTGACTTACCAAACACAGAGGCAGCTGCTCAGCAGCAACATGGAGACATTGGAGATTTTGTTTAGGGACAAGGTGACAGAGAGCTTCCATGGCACAACATCAGATTAACAAAGCTGCTTCTCCTAAATCTGTGCTTTGGCATGGAGAACAGCTCTAAGCAAGGTAGCAAAGACAGCATCAGTGGGAATGCATGGAGCAGCCTTAACAGAAAGCTGCCAAGAAGGCAGGGCTGTAAATGAAATTCTCTGAATATCATGTCTGAGGGAGGTTTTTTTGTTTGCTTCTTTGGGTTTTAAAATAAACATATAGGCATATGTCTAAATAGTCCTCAGCTTTTAGGGAATGAAGTGGGAAACCAGTTTCTTTTGGTTTGGAGTCTGGACATTAAGAAGCTCAGGAGAAGTAGGCAAATCATACAGACCAGTGAAATGTTCGCTCTGAAAAGAACATTCTTATTTCATAGATGTAGAGATTTTAAAGTCAAAATGCACCATTCTGATCATGAGTTTGGTGGTGCCCTATGTCTCTGCAGGTGCAGATTAATCAGGGAAGTTAAGAGAATATAATTTGCCAAATTAGCAAAATGTCCTGTGAATATCCCAGCCCAGCCCTGGACATGCTTTATAGGTAGCAGAGACAAATATTTAACTTCCCCACTTCTCTCTGGAAGGTGTACAGCGAGCAAAGCTGCTCAGTGTAGTGTTTGTGTGGGACTTCCACCTGTGACTGCAGCTGTGGTGAGATCCCAACATGACCACTCACTAGGGAAGGGAGTAACATCAGCTTTTTCCACCCTTGCCATCCACTGTGGCCAGGAGAATCCCAGGAACTCTACTGGTCTTGCATTCCACCAGTGCATTTCCTGCTCTTGCACATCAGTGCATTTCTAGAGACTCTTTCAGTGTGGGCTTTCCAGAGCAAGATGTTCAACTGTTCCTTAAATACTTAAAACTGCAGGAAAAATACTGCAATAGTCTTTTAGAGAATACCAAGCCCACAAGAATAAATCCTTACTTGCACACACATGATCTGCGGTTTTTAAAGTCTGATATTTTGTAGGCATAGATTTAGAAGCGACAGCTGAAAATGCAGTCTGCTATGTCGTTCCAACTTTGCTAAAAAGAACTCTTACAATGTCTATATGACTCATGTCTCAGGTGATGTCATGTGATGTCTGGAAACAGATTTTGAAGCTGGAGCAAAATAATGACTTTTGGTGTTGCATTGATCCAACTTTGTTTAAAGAAATATGCATAATTCTAGCCTCCCACACCCCCCACCTTTATTAAATCAGAAAGCAGAAATAAGGGCAGAGAAAGGACGATTAGAGGACTACAAGAAAAGTCTCAGCCATGTGAGTCCATGGATTCCATATGATTCAAGCAGTGTCTGTAATTCGTGTTAGTATTTCTCAAATTACAAACATAACTTACATGTCCAACAAATCTCTTCAAAGCTAATGGACATAAAAGGGATCCAAACCAAGTCATGAATTTTTCTTATTTGCCAACATGAAGACATGAAGAGATGATAGAAGGAGTAGTGTACTGCTTCCCTTTGAATCTCAGACTGGGATTGATCTTTCAAAGAAAGAAAGTTTTGGATTTGCAAAAGGAACAACCCAAAATCTGTTAGGCCAATGTGCCTGATCCTGCTCCCAGCACCCTTGGAGACTTCCTGGGAATGCAGAACTCAGCTCCTTCCAGTCCAGATTTTGGAACTGCTCAGGACTGGGCTTTTGGAATGCTTGACACTATTTATACTCAGGAATGAATCATCCCATCTGATTCTCACTGCAATTGTCTCTAAAGAAATGTGGTCACAGTCCTCTTGTTGACCTTACCCTCCTCAGTCCATCCTGGCAGTGATTTAGCAGCTGGGGCTGGCTGGGGGTGATTTGGGTGCCAGCCTCCCTCCACCTGGGCAGCCTGGTGTGGCACAGACAGTTTTAACTCACGGCACTGCTCCCACAGATGGCTCTTTCATTCACAACGGCACGAGCAGATTCCCCATCTGCTGTCACAGCTATTTGTGATTCAGAGGCTGGAAAAAAGCATTCCTGTCCAACTTACTTGGAGGGGCTTTAAGGTAAACTGGTTGGTGATGTCACTGTGTGTGAATCACTGGGGAGAAACAGCTCCCAGAGCAGGGCAGGGCTGGAGCTCGGTGCTGGAAGGGCAGCCTGGTCCTCACACACAGCCTGGCACCTGTCACAGCTCCTCCCAGGCTGGCATTGTCCCAGCTCCTCCCAGGCTCACCTGGCTGCAGAGCAGCACCTGGGGAGGAGAAGTCCCTGCAGTTCTGATGTTTGTGACACTCAGTGTAATCTGGATGAGGTGGCTGCCACAGCCTTGACTCGCAGAACAGGGACATTCCCAAGGTGCAGCTGTCCCAGGCAGGCAGGCAGGAATGCACTTGGGAATCGGGGACAATTGCTGCTAAGGCCTTAAACCCAGCAGGAGCTGTTCAGCTTTTCCTTGGCTGCATTCCTACTGGTTCTCATGGTATACCATTGTGGCATTAAAAGACTTTCTCAATTTGGTTATGAAACAGCAAACTCAATTTTAAAACAAGGGAAAGGGCTACCAAAGACAACTTGTTTTGTGTGAAAGAAAATTCTTTTTGTCACATGGCTACAGTAGGTTACAGACCATTTTCTCTGTTGTAATCAGGAATAGATTTTTGCAGGGATAAACAACCACACCAAAGGTTTCTAATAATTTTTGCAGTACTCACAGTGCCACAGAATGCTCTCCACTGATCTAAATGTGTGCAGGTAGCCTGCCTTTCCAGGAATAAATAACCCACAAAGGAAAAATTTTATGGAAAAAGGGCCTCAAATTAGGCGAGAATGATCTATCAATTTTGATAATTTCATCTAGGGACAGAAATTAGAGGCCAGAAACCTCTATCTTCATGTTGCCCTCAAAAATAAGAGAATCATAGGAGTTTCCCATGTGCATTCTCTCATAATGTTCTTGGCCATTATTCTTTAGTTTGATTTTTTAAAATGTCCTAGTTCCTGAAATAATTTTGCAATCTGTATATTGGGGTGTTGGAAGCTGGACAATTGTGTGTAATACATCCTTTGAAACAATCTTGTAATTTGATTGTCTGTATATGAAGTGGCTTTTACAATTATTGACATTTTTTGCACTGGAGAATGACTGTAAAGGGCTACAACAGCTCCATCACAGCAGAGAGCTGTGCTGGGTTGGAGGGATGCCCACCTCTTTTACCTGGAATTTAGGTGTTCAGAATATTTGAAATGGTGGAAAATGCAAATCGCTGTCTTAGATGGGAGGAAGTTGAATTAAGGAGCTTAAAAAGAAGAATCTGTACTAAGCAGTTCAGGAAAAGAAGCATCAATGCTAACAAACTTTAAGTCTGAGATAGGGTACAGATGTGGTAAGTTACATTAAAAGGTGTACTGCTGGAACAGCAGAAAAGAAAAATCTAGATTTCTTTAAGTTCCTTTGTATGGTATTCCCTTGCATTCAGTTCCTATTAACCAGTGATTTATGTACTCTGAAAAGAACCTATGCTCTTGTGTTATTGTTGTTTGGGCACACATTACCAAGGCAAATAGAAAGGAATGTGAGTTCTAGATTGTGCTTTGGAAGAAAGCAAGCATTAGCTCATTAGTGCCTGTGTGCTTGCTGGCAGGGTGCCAAAGCATCTACCTCAGAAACTGCCTCAGTTCCCACCAGAATTCCAGATTTGTGCTTTTACCACATGGGAAACCTTTTCACTCTTACCCTGGGTGCTCTTTCAGCCATTGCTGTGTCCACTTGAGGTTCTGTGTAAAAAAGGAAATAGAGAAAAGGAAATGTGCTATGCTGGAGACAAGCCTGTGGCCTTTAGGGTGACCATGAGTGTGATAAATTTTTCCAGAGCATCAACATCTTTTTCATCCTCTTTTCTCACCTGGCAGCATCCAGGTGCTACTGGAAACAGCTCAGACTCTTGGGTGGGTCTGACAACCTCCCCAGCATCATTAAGGAAACAAAGTCCACACGTCCTTTTGAACAAAATTGTTTCTCCAATAGCTTGCCTTATTGATTTTGGCTATTTTAATCATTGGACAGCAAGGTGTGCAAATAAAGGTGTAAGGAAGAGTAAATAACACATCAATGATCCCAGCTGCAGCTATGAATAAACCTTCACATTACAGCTCTTGCCAGAACAGCCATTACTGCCAAATCCAAAACATTCTTCATCATTTATTTCTCTGCCTCTTGATACAAAGCTGAAACTTTCCAACAGTTTATGGAATAGACACATAGCTTTGACTAGAAATACTGATGAACATGGAGCAGTGTTATTGATGAACCTGTCCATAGCCCAGTTGTTATGCATGGAACAAAAGTGACTTCTACTTCAGATGTCCCATGTATTTGGCTGGGTTTAAGGAGCACGTGTTACTTTTTAGCATCACTGCCCAAGACATCCGTGTGTCTCAGCTCCAGGTTTCACTGCAGATGGGGATCTCCTTCCCCTGCCTCTGGCCAGGGCACAGCTCCCAGAGCATCCAGTGAGGCTGGGCACTGCCCTTCCTGCTCACTGTGCTGTGAGCAGTGAATGCAGCCTGGGCAGGGCTTGGCATCTGCCTCTGTGGTAATTGAGATAGTGACAAAATCATTAGCAGGAAAAGGCATTTTCATCCCAGTAGCACCAAGAATTCAAAAGACTCACATTTAATGATGTTTCATTTCAGAGGAAAGAACCTGAAATTCACCAGGTGAGTGTAGTACATAAGGCTATCCCAAATCCCCAAAGGAGAAAAATAGGCAGGATACAATTCCAGAGAAGAGTCAAAGTTGTGGTCCTGTTTTCTCCTTGGGCCCTTCTTCTACAATTCTGGATGCTGGTAAATCTTTTAAGAATTCAATGTCTTTAGTATTTTTTTCAGATATCACAATTAAGCATCAAAACCTTCAAATTAAGTTAAAACCTTAATTCTCTCTCCCTAGCCTGTGTTCTCCTCAGATAAACGTTATTCTGAAGGAGAACAAAAACCAGTAAAGCAATTGGATGAGTATCTCCTAAGAAAAGCTAACTACAAATGAAAAACCCAGATCAGAAGCACAATAAGGACAATTTCTCTGAATACCACAATAATCTGATGGACACTCAAATTCCCAGCTGTCTTGGATGTGGTGATTTACCTTCAGATGTGCCTGGCTTGGCATCAAGGCAAGGAAAATTGTAGAGACAGAGCAGAATCATTCTGGCTTACCAAACACTGACACAAAGTCAGCATTTGTCTCAGAGATGGTAAATGAGGTTATAATAGTAGAATCACTGTCACTCTTTGAGGGTGCTCTGTAAAATACAGCTCATACAAACTCAGTGTGCTCTGGAGCATCACCCTGTGCTACCCTTGGCTCTGCTGAGGGACTGTATTTGGGGTTACCTGTAGCCATTTCTGGCTTTGTGTGATTTATGGAAAAGTGGAAAACAATTTCTGTTTACCCCAATTAGTTCAGCCACAGTTTTAATGGCAGTTACATAAAAACACAGAGTAACAGAATGGTTTGGCTTGGAAGGGACCTTAAAGGTTGTTTAATTCCAACCCCTTTAGCACGGGTTGGAACCTCCTCCCTAGTTTTAATAGCAATTACCTGAACACTGGTGTTCCTGCGTGCCCCTGTGAAATAACTTTTACAGTCTCACAGTGAAGGCTACAGAGAGTTCAGGAGGACAGGCTTGTGTTTGGGGATCTGTCCCAGGCACTGAGACCTCAGCTCCTCCTTTGCTGCTTGCAGCTCCCCAGCTCTCACCAGAGGCAGGAATTCCTCTCTGGAGCTCTCAGTGGCAGGAGGGTCAGAATGCTTTTCCCCTTTGGAACTTTTTCTACAGAAATGTGGCTGATATCTTGATCAGAGAGAGAAAACTCTCTGTTTCTTAGGAAGTTACAAATTTACCCTTCAAATTCTGCACTTCAGAAATCTGAGCTAAGCTCATTGAAATAAGAGTAATTAAGCACTCTGGAGAGTAACACAAATTTAATTTCATTTAATTTAGGAGAGTGCAATGGATTTCTTCCTCAGACTTTGGGATCTGACTATCTAAACTCCATTCAGGAATTTGCCTGATTCAAACCCAGCATTTTGTGGATCACTGCTATGTTATTTATAAGTGTGCTGGTGTGGGTTTTTTTTAAAGCACTTGAGTCTTTTCCCTTTGTTTCCAAGCTTTCAGGCTCTGGCCACACATTTCCCACGGGGAATATGTTAAGCCCCTTTGGATTCTTTGTTTGCAGGCTTGCAGTGCATGAAAACACAATCTGATGGAGAGCTGCAGCAGGGCTTTCCCCACATCCTCGTGTGAGTGGAACTGAGAGCTGGTGCTTTGCTGCTCCCCAGACTGTGCCCATCCTGTCAGAGAGACCCAAGGGAGGAAGGCAGCCAGGAGTGGCATCTGAACAGGAAGATTAAGGTGTGGAATAACCCATGGGACACAGGTAACGCTCATTTCTCAGGCATTTGAAAAGTACTGGCTCCTGAGGCAGTAGAACCACCAGATGAAAATGGATTTTCATTATTAAAACCATGTCCCTTGGATATAATGTTGCCATTTTCTTGTTTTGCTGCAGAGTATTTCCTGGAATCTGCTGGGATTCAATAGGTTGTGTTACATGTTAAGGACAAAATGTCTTTTTAGTCAGCAGCACCAAACTCTGTACTTTTGTGATCTGCAAATTGGATAAAACACTATTTTAACTTCTCAGATTTAAACAAACGATTTGAAAGCTCAGTTCTGAATTAACGCCTTGTGTTTTGAACAGTTTGTACTAAAATTGATACTTGATGGCTGCCAGCCTGTGCTTATTAAGTTGTTGACTGAGAGTGTGCTGGGTACCTGGGTCTGAATATTCTCTTTTACCTTATGCCACTATTGTCAGAAGCTAAAATTTCCTTGAAGGTGACATGCAGGGACAAAAGACAGCCTGTTCCAGCTGACCTCACCGACAGGATGTTATCACTTACCTGGCTGGCTGCTCAGGAGCATTAGCACTTTCAGTGATGACACCAAAAATCCCAGGTTTTACCCTTTCACTGACGTCAGCAGCAAGGCAAGGCTGCTTTACACAGAAATAAACCAATAAGGATGTACTGCATTGCACAATTACTGAAAGATAATCTCTTTTTTCACTGCCTTTATTAGTGACTCATGTGGTCCCAGGAGAGAAGAGACGCTGTGGTTTAATGAATTCTGTCACTGCCACTTAAACCCAAAGGAAAATGAATCTCCAGGGCTCAGTTCCTCACCCTCACCCCGCAGGATTCCACCACTGGGGCAGAGCTTACACCAGGAGTGTCAGAACAGGCATTCACAGCCCCACCTGCTCCTGGGGATGGCTGTAGAATTAATTCAGGTTATTTTAACAAGAGAAATGGCCCATTGCTTTACTTATTCTGCAGTATCTCTTGCTTCTTCAATTACAGCCAAATTACCTGATTAAAGTAGAGGAAGAACTAAACACTAATTTCCAGGGACTTAAGGCTATATTTTAGGAAGGAGATAATTTAATTTTAATTTTTAAAAAATAAATATTTGTATCTCACTTTTTCCTTTTGTAGCTTTATATCACATTGTGCTCCTTTCCAGGCAGGAAAAGAGGGAACAGTCTGGATTTCATAGAAAAGTGGAGTTACCTGGAAACTAGATTACCACAAACTGAAGGATTTTTGTTTTGTTCTTTTTATTTTAATACAGTTTCAGCTCCATGGAGAGGGATAATGGCTGGCTGTGATTCCAGCAGACTCTCAGTGATACATAGGCATTTTGTTAGGACATTTTATTTTTGGTAAATCAGAGTTCCAGCCTGGAGCTTTATCCAGTCCTTATCTCTACCCTGTAGGATCTCTTAATTTCTGGCATTTGATTCACCTGATGAAGCAGAAATACCAGTGCAGTAAATTGTTTGGAATGGGAGCTTTTGTCCTGCTCTTTGCAGAGTGTCAGTGTCAAATGTCCTGACTGAGGAGCAGATTCCCATCACAAATACTTGGTGAAAGTGCTACTGTGGCAGTAGGAGCAGGGAGATATTTCAGTACAAAATTAATTGCAGCAGAAAGAATTGGGAAATTTTAGCAGACCTCTGCCTGCTCTTTTTTTGGCAGCAGGCCACTCTCCATCTTCTCCATCTGCTTTGGGTTTGTGTAGATCCTCACCTCAGGTGGAAAACCATGGGGAAAAAACCATAGTGATAAAGCTGATTTAGGACTTGTTTCTGAGATATTCCTCCTGAGACACCAGGGATGAGAAAGATCCCTCTTAAAACACAGGACAGGTAAAAAAATCTCTAGGGCTTTGATTTCACACCCACACATTTATGGCCTTTGTTGTAAATAATTATATGTGAGCTAAATAGGAGGTAGAAAATATTAAAGGTTAGTTCTAGGAGAGGTGAGCTCAATGCACACCCTGGGTGAGGCCATAGTGGTGACCATGGTTAATAGATTTTACAGTAAAATAAAGTGCCTTTTTCCAGATATTTTTGGGGGGGGGGGTGTATTTTTTGTTTGTTTGTTTGGAGTTTTGGGGTTTGTTTGTTTGTTTGTGTTTGGTTTGGTTTGGTTTTGAGGGGGGACATTTTTTATTGTTGGGTTTGGGGTTTTTTCTCCTCAGAAGGTCTTGTGTTCTTTGCCCTACACATGGGGAAAAAACACAAAAAACCATTTATAACACTGAAAGCAAGGCCCAAAAGGGTCATTAATTAATTTTCACAAACCCTGGTTGTTAGAATCTGAAATGCAAGAAACTCTCAGAAATTTAGACCTGGAAACCAAAGCTTAGAATTTAATCTAAGACCTTGAAAAAAACTCCCAAACTTAGGTAATAGAAGCAATAATGTGGATTTATAGTTGAAGACACAATAACTTTAGAAGAAAAATCCTTCTCAGTTTAAAATTTAAGATGTAGGAAAAGTAAAAGTAGTTAAGTAGTTACAAAGGTAAACAAGAAGTTTAAAATACAGTACTATAAATTTGCATGAATAACATGATTAACTAAAAAAGTTTACACTGTAGCATAAATCCATAAGACAAAATATTTAAGGATTAAGTAAAAAATATAAGGAACCTTATTAGCAATGTTTTATTAGTTAATAAATCCTTAAAAAAATCTTATAACTAGGAGTCTTGTGACCTTCTAAACCATATAATAAAGATGTGAGCAGAACTCACCCTTCCTACCTATGTAGAAAATAAGAAAATAAACCACAACATCAAAAATAATTCAAAACTTCTCTAACTCATTCAAAACTCCTTCCAAAATCCCCATACCTGGTTACCTTAAATCTTCAGAAGAGAAGATGTTCAGGTTTAGAGGCCAGACTAAATAACCCTTGTTAGATCTTATGCTACAAAAAGGCAGGAGTGCTCTACAGGATCAGTGCACAGGCTGGTAAATATCTGGGAATAATAACTTAGTTTGCCATATTCAGGCAGTTTGGTACTAATGACATCTCCCTTGTCATATGGTACCACAGTAAGAGCAAACTGTGGACAGAGCTGATTGAATAAAAATGTAATTAAAAGAAAATTATCATGCAGGTATTTCTATTGGGGTTTTTATGCATCCACTGTTAGAAATAGCATTTCTAGTTCTACAGCTTGTATTAGGAGCTGCCACTGTTCTGTTAGCTTAGCTTCGTATTTATTAGCTGAGTTAGTCTAATATATGAGCTGAAAACACAGTGAAATTCTGTTTTCAATTCCAAGAGAAACTCAGACTTACTCTACAAAACACATTAATGGCATTTTGTATTATTTTTATACTGGAATTTACTATCTAGCCAGAGGTTTAAATGGAGAAATTACACTAATCTCTTCTGCTTGACACTTGGACCTGTGAATTATCCCATCTAAAACTACCAACTTTGCAATGCAAATGTAACTTGCAACTTTTTGTGTATCGCAACACATGTTCCCTAAGTCTTTTTCAGGACCAATATGCAAACAGCTACTGGCTGAATTCAGGCTGTGGTTTTAGTCATGATTCTTTAGTGTGAAGAAATTTTAACCCTGGCTGGTTAAAATTTGTTCACACTAAAGGTTCACGAGCTTCAAATTATTTTGTCCCTGGCTAAAACCCTGTGGTGCCTTTGCAGACCAGGTCCCACAGGGCCTGTCTGGGGTCCAGTGACACTTTTGAAGGCTCCACCATCAGCAGAGTGAATGAACTTGGCTGTCAGCTTTCCTGCTGTGCTCGTGGCTGCTGTCAGCCCTGCTCCTGCATCCTCCCAGGAATGAGTCACTGTCTCACTCTGGGCAAGGTTTGTGCCAGTGCAATCTGATTTCCAGCTCTGATCTCAGCTCTGGGACACAGCATCAGACTGCTGTGGAAGAGGTTTTACAGCACCTTCTGTGAGCCAGGGAGAAGTTTGATGAGAGGATCCATGTTTACCCCTGAAAGAATTTCCTACCAAGGTCATTGACACAGAAACCAAGAAAGAAAGAAGGAGAAGTAAGAGAAACCTGCAACTGCCTATTCCAATGAGCACTTTGTGTGTGGGTTCCATTTGTGGGTTTCTCTGGGTCTGGATTGAAGGCATTTGAGGTAGTTCATGTTCAGGCTCAGGTGTTCATTATTTCTTATCAGTAAAACAGCCTCACTACTGTGAGTTCAGCAGCTTTTCATCAGAAGGCACAAAATGGCCAATAATCTCTTGTTCCAAGGTCTTTTCAGACTAAACTATCCCATTAAGAGCTGACACCTGGATTATCTTCCCTTTTAACCCAATAACTGATCCCACAGAGCTGCAATGGGGACTTTTCTACCCAATTACAAAATGCCACCCAAACCCAAGAAGAAGGAGGAAGAAGCATGAAGAAGAAACCCAGGATGACACCCTGTGCCCTCCATCTTGCTGCCATCCACAACATACTAAAAATCCCAAAACCTCAATTTCTCACCAAGCAATACACCTACACTGCTCTCTATAATCTATTTCACACTTTTGTGGATTCCAGTCTATCTTGAGGCCTAGGAAACTTTTTCCATGAGTGAGGGTCAAAGTCAGCGCTGCCCTGGGGGTCAGGGCACCCCAGAGCAGACAGAGAATTATTCCCTGTGCTCTGGGTTTCCACACTTTGTTTGTCTTTCCTGACCAATGAGTAAAGTGTAAACTGATGAGTTTTTAAAGAATATATAAAAAGCATGCATGCTAGAATAAAAACAGGTTTGAAGCCTTCTGAAAATGGAGTGTTGCTTTGTATTGTGACTGTCTCAACTACAACAACTACAGCTGTGGGAAATGGATTTGTAGAGAATTCTCCAAGCCTGACAGAAAGCTCACACAGTGTGCATCAGTATGTAAACCTTGAGATAAGAAATGCTGACTTAGAAATGCCATGGAATAGGACAGACATTGCTGAGAGAGAAATGGAACTAGACACAAGTTTCAAAGGATGACCCTGCAAATAAGACTGGATGCTTTGGACAAACAGAACTATGAAAGATGCATTGTAGTGGGACCCACGAGGGGTAATTTTAGATGATTGGCTTTAAGGTATTTACAGCATGGTGTGGCTAAAGCTGATAGGCCAAGAAACACTTATAGTGTATTGTAATTGTTGTAATAATGAATTGTTCTGATTGTGATAGAGTATTATAACATCTGTATTGTCTCAGCCTTCACATGAGACTAAAAATCAAATTAAAATTTTTGAAACACCTCTCAATAACCCCATTTCTAAATCAGAAAAAGCCATAATCCAACATACAACCAGCCTGATTCTTCTCCCAGTGGAATTAAAGATTTTATCACTGACTTTAGTGGGAACAAAGTCAGGTCTGCCCTTCCCCTGTGTCACAGCTGTCTGTGTGGAGAAGTGCCTAAGCTGGCAAGTGGGTGAGCCCTGTGGGCCAGTGCAGGGGCAGCCCTCGGGGGTGTCAGCACTCCTGCCACAGCTGCCTGTCACAGCAAACTTTCCAGGCTGGGGTGTTAATCTGGCCCCTCTGAGATCAAACACTGCACCGTCTATAATAAGCCTGACAACATCTTAACGGGTCAGATACTTATCAGGGCTGCTTGGAGCCACGGCTCTGCTTTGAGCTGGGTTTATCTTGGCCTTGAGCCCTCACAGCTCTTCTAAAAACAACCGAGAAATACTGAGATTGTGAGAAAGAGCTGTCAATCTTACTGGAGCTGCTCTTAATTTTTAGAGCATTTTTCTAACCAGAGTAGGCCATGTCTTCAGAAAGCAGTGGAAAGGAGACCTTGTCAGACCTGGATGTGCAGGATAAAACTGTGACCTGCAGTAAAAGCCACAAGACAAATTTGGTATTTTGTCAAGTACATAGAGGTGTGTAGATATCCAAGTTAGTATGGCCACTGCTCATGCTGTTAAAGTCTTCTGAAAACTGATACATTAATAAAGTTTTGACTCCCACAGACAGCATAGAAATGTGAATTAATTGAAATGCAGTGCTTTTAAAAGCAAATAGCAATTTTTTTTTCCTTCTCCCCTTCTCAATTTGTGTGTAAATGTGTCTCAGTGTGGATGTTGGACTTGGAATAATGTTTTAACATCCAGAGATGAATATCCATGGTGTAACTCACCCAGTCACTACTGGGTGCACAATCTGTACGGGCAGATACTTGACAGTACCTCAAACACAGGCCCATGCAGAGCAGGTAAATCTGCCTGCACAGATGGTTCACACACACCTCCCACAGCAGCAAAGGTATGGACTGCTAGCAACAGAATGTACTGAAATACATGCTTAAAGGTGCAAAAGCAGACCTGTGAATGTATTTTCAGTCCCTCCAGGCCCAGACTGTGCCTCTGTACATCACAGGCAGGGCAACTACCCCTGCATTGGCCAACAGGTCTGTGCCAATTAAGCCATTAAAATATGGGCTTGTTGTCCATGGCTGATAAGTATTTTATAAATTTGAGCCCCCATTGCTTTCCCAGTTTATTGGGCTGTTCAACAATGTGTCTGGGCTGGCTTCATGTACAGAACAGACAGGAGACCATGGCTGCAATGATAATCTCTGTGGGAGATGCTTCTGGGAAGCCTTTGCAGCAGAGAACATCTCTGGTCACTAACACAGCGCTGTGACAGCACTCAGCACGCTCTGCAGAGCAGGAATTCACTGACAGCACAAGAGAGCTGTCCTTGGAGAGAATGTGGGAGAGTTTGCCTCCACCTCATTAAGGAAAATGTTACAAGAGCTGCTAAGAACTGGCAAGGAAATACAAGTGAACTTCTTGACCCAAAGGAAATATTTTTTGCAGAAGCAGAGGTTCTTTAACTGTCCTGTCTACCACAGGGTCTGTGATGTTGTAAGTTTGACAAGAATCTGCTCTTCTGATTCAAGATCTGTTCTAGATCTGATTTCAAGCCAGGATAACAAAGTTTGAGTGATCTGTTGGGTCAGTGCAGCATTAATTGCAGAGTTGTCTGTACCTGTAGAATTGTCTGTGTGTGGATACTCTGTGTAAAAGGGGTTTGTGTGCAGGGCTGGTCACTTCAGAGAGTGCCACAGGTACTCAGCAGGCTCCTGCAGAGGTGCCCATGTCACTGCAGCAGGGCTCTGTCCCTGCTGGGAGCCACAGCCTGCCCAGAGCAGGGATCTGGAGTGGGAATTGCTTCCCCCAGGCACTGCAGGGCTGCTGCTGAGCAGGGAGGGGCCACAGCCTGGCACCCACTCTGCCCTCCTGCAAGGTTATCTCTCCAATTTCCCTGCTTATCATTCAGATGTCTCTGCCAGTATTAAATGAAAAGCCATTTGATACCTGAGGCTTCTGGCTCAGTATCCCATAAGCAATTAGCCTATTAGTCTTTGAGTCATTAATATTCTCTGCTTTCACTGTGATGATCTCACTTCCTGCAAGCAGGAACACTGAGAGTGAATTAAAAAAACCCAAACAAAAATACAGCTGGTAGAAAGGTTGTTTTAATGATGTATATTCTTTGATCACTACTCAGCAAAAAGAAGTTGTTTAGAATGGTTTGAGAGCTTTTGTAACATATATTTTATAAAGAATGTGATGAGTTGCCTTGTGGAAATATAAATTAAACAAGATGTTACAAGAAACAGAAATGAGAAATGAATAGTGAATATTCAGGTATTGTAGATTCACCTCAGATCATATTAACAAGGTCTTTCATAATTTTTAGTGTTTTCCCCATTGCTGATCTCCGAGATTTTCCTCACGGGTTTTTTGTTACTTCATGGGTGATTATGCCTCTCGTAGACCAAAATCAATGAAATTTCAAGTGCTCTTCCAAGTCCTGTGCAAAAAGAGCCCTGAGATTCTCTGGTTTCTCTCATTTAGCCACTTCCAAGGGAAGATTCTCACTGAAGCAAGACAGTGCAGCTGAGCCCTAATTATTGCTCTTTCTCAGAGTTCTGGGGGTCCATGCTGATTTCACAGCCTCAGTTACTGCTCAAGAAGCATTCTCACGTTTGGCTGTGCTCCTTGAGTGCTGCCTGATAAGAGCCCTGGGTGGATGCTGGCAGGTTCTCATTCCCATCCACCCCCGTTATCAGCACCTCGAGGGGGTCACTGTGCAGCAGCCTGTCCCTGCTCCCAGCAAGAACCCCAAACTCAGGCTGCTACAGCTCAAATTGATGAAAAAAATTAATTTATATGTTTAAAATAATCTAATTTTTAATGATTTTTTTTCATTTTACTAGAATTTGCTATGAATAATTCCATTTGTATAAAACCCTGCTGTGATCTGAAGTGCAGATACATACAATATCCATCTGACTATTAATACTAAAAAAATGTGGAAAAATTGTAAGGATGTGAAAGACATTACAATTGTTAAAGTTCTTTGTGGAGCTGCACAGGCAGCTTGTACTTTCTATATATATAAATATATATATTTATAAATATATAGACGTAAATTAAAATTATATTATATATTATATAATACTTTATAATATTGTATATTATAATATATATTGCATAAAATATTTTATATAGTTATATTTTAACATATATTATATTATAAATTTTATATCTCTCTATATATACATATATATATACATATATACATATATATATACACATATATATTATATATACACACACATATACACACACACACACACACACATATATATATATATATAATTCATATATATAAAATCTCTTGTGTAACTTTTCAATTAGTGTTTTTCAATTGATTGCTCAAAGTCTGGTGCTATATTAGCAGAAATAATGGAAACAAGAAGAGGAGAGGAGAATACAATAGGGGACAGACAGTGTGTTTAAAAAAGAAAAATTTCAAAATTTCCTCCTTTTTTGCCTCTGTCAATTGTGTGTTCAGTTAGAGGGAGGCACAAAAATTCATTCTTCAGCAACCCCATGCAGCATGTGTCTGTGCTGGCTCTAAACTTGGGAGTCTCTCTGCTCTGGAAGTGATGAACAAGCTGAGTAGTCAGTCTTGTCCAGAAGATCAGAGTTTCTTCCATGAGCTTGGACTACAAAGACAGTGTTAAAATTGCTTTCTATTTATAAATTTCTCTGACAAGCATTGATCCCACGTCAAATGACACTGTGAGAGTTTAAGAGTGAGAGTTTGTCTATAGAGACCTTCAAACAGGACTTGGTTGCAGGCACTATTCTCAGTCTCACAGATTCCAGAGGAAAACCTGAAGCCCTCTGGATGGCCCCATCCCTCAGGGTGTCTCTGCACCCTCAGCTTGGTGTCACCTTTGGGAATAAATCACATGGACTCCATTTTCTTCATGCTGGATAAAGCCCCTTCTTTATTCACATAACTCCTTTTTAAACAATTTTACAAGCCTCATGTGTGACTCTGGTCAGTAGTTTTCTTGCCAATCACTTCATTGGTCAGTAACAAGTTATTATTCTGTATTTATTGGTCACTCAAAGCCCTGGGGTGCAGTGCAGGAAAAGTGAGAGATAGCTTTCATTTTTCTATCTAACAGTGTAAAAACAGGTGCTGGTAGTTTTCCACCCAGGACTAGATTGTTATGTTAACCAACTGCTCACACCAGGATTGCTTCCACATGGGAACTTGCAAAGGGCTGGCTTGACGAGGCCAAACTGAAACAACAGAGCAGGCCTGGTTTTATGGGGCCTTTTTCTTATAACCTCTCTACCTTGCTGCAGCCTCATCTGCAGATCAGCTGGGGTGCCCTGTGTGTGTCAGATCAGACATTCAGTCACACTGGCCCAGCACAGGCCCCTGGGGACACCACTGGCCATGCTGTCCACACCACTAAAAACATCTCCAGAGCCCCAGATGGCAGTTTGCAGGCTTTCCTCCTGCATGGAAGTCCCAGGGCTCTTTCCTATAAATATCCAGGACCATATGTTCCTGCAGCTCTGGAACATCACCAACTCCTTGCCCTCACATCCCTTTGGGGAGCTGGGACAGGAGCATCATGGTAGGGACATCAGAAAATCTGACACAAAATGGTTTGGACAGTAATGTCTGTGCTGTGTGCCTGCCCAGCTCAACATTTGGCTCGGTATTCTTGCTTAATAATGCTTGTTATGGGCTGATTTGTTCTGGGATCAAGTTTAGGAACACATGAAACAGTATTTATTCCAGATTTGGTGCTGCTGCCAGACCTGTGTTGCTGCAGGAGTGCCCAAACTGTTTTCTGTGCTCTCCTGGCCCTCAGAGGGGCCTGGGCAGCACCATAAATCCAGGACACGTTTCTGTCCTCACTGGGCCAGGGCCTGGTCATTCTATTCTCAGGTAAGCTACAGTGTAATATCCCTGGTATTTTGGGGGAATTGTGACTAATTACACAGTGAAATGTCACGAGATATGATCCCATGAAAATAATTATAAAAGAAGTATAAAGGAATGCAATAGTGCTGTAAAAACCTACGCAGAGTTAATGCTCCAAATCAAATAAAAATCAAAAATCTGAGTTATGTGTGAGAAGCCAACTGGTTTATAGTCAAAGGGCAAATCTGTCTCTTAATCCAGTCTGCCTGCTCTGGAAAACAGATCTGTTTTCTGCCACTGCTGTCAGAGCTTGTTCCTCCAGGGAGGAGCTGAGTGGGTAAGCACTGAACAGGGAATAATCCCCAGGTGAGTCACTGCCTGCCTGCAGGAATTCGTGTGAGTGACTCTGCCTGTGTCCTTTCCTTTGTGGGATGAGATAATTGCATTTCCCCACTGCCCAGAAATGCTGAAGGGCTCTCCATTAAGGTGAGCATTAGGGTGGCAGGGACAGAAATCCGAGTGCTGTGAGACAAGGAGCTATTAGCAAGCAAAAGATTATTTTCCTGGCCTTATCTTTCAGAACCCTATTGTTTCACAAATGTGAAGTCTCCTCAATCCATATTAACGAAATCCTCTCTGTACTCAGATGTTCTAAGCAGTACTTGAAGAACTCATACTACAGCTCCAGACTGTTCCTTGTATTTTTCCTCACCTCTGCCTGACTTTTTCTGTCACTAACTCTCTCTGGTGCTACGTAAATATTTTCAGCAGGATCAACTGGAAAATAAAAAAAAAAATCAGAAAAAGCCCTGAGGGAGCTCCCCTTCAAACTGTAATGGACCTCTACTTTGCCACTGAACCTGGATTCATGGGTAAAGCACTAATGTAAATGGAAATATTCCAAATTAAAAAAAAAATAATAAAAATATTGGAATCTTTAAGTCTCAAGGACAAAGAGTCCCTCAGAAACAACATTAAAATTTTGCTGGCACTGCAGGGAGTTGCTGTTCAGAATAAGCAGGCATAGAAATGAAACTGCCCTGCAGAAATCATCTACTCAGAGCACTGCCCTGTCCTGAGTATGAACCAACCTGGTCTCTGGTGTTAGCAGCCCTGGGTTTGTTCTAGCAGAAATGAATTAATCCTTTTTTTCAGTTGGTGTTTTTAGAGAGGCAGCAGGCCTCACAAGAAGCTGGGGACAGCAGAGCTCTGGCATCTCCCTGCAGTGCAGGGGCTGCTCCCAGAGCAGCTGGGATGGAGGCTGTGCCAAGGGCTGTGCCAGCAGAGGCTTCTGAAGCAGTTTATTTCATCCAAAATGTTGAGCTGTGGTCTGCTGGCCACAGAAGGCATCTGGGAGGCAGAAGTGCTGGGCTTGGCTCGTTCTGGGCATCAGTAAGCAGGGTAGTAATGACTCTCAAGTTCACTGGTTTCTATTGGCTTTTACTGGATTTGTGAATGAATATCTGAAGATCCTGCATCAGTTAGTGAAAAATATAACAATTTCTGCTTGTCTTCTGCAATATTGCAGGACTTTTATATGCAATTTTTTTCAATCTGCTTTGAGATACTATTGAATGTGTAATGATGTCATTATTCAGACCTCTGAAGAGATAGTACAAGCCTCCACAATTCCCCAAAGAACAGCATTTTGTATCAAATTCAAATGAGTAATAATGAAATTGAAATTAAATAATGAAATAATGGAATTCTAGAACTTTGGGACACATTTCCATGTTGTAACATGGTGTAATCTTTCCATCATCACAAGCCAAAGCAAGACCAAATCAGTGAAAGCTTTGCCTGACAGCCTTTGGCAGACTGAGAGGTAACTCGTTTTCAGATTGATTTGAATATGAAATTGAATTAGTGGAGCTAAAAATATTTCTGCAGCACTGCACTGGTGAAAAGCAATAAACCCTTTTATGCCAGATAGTCTATGGAAGGATGGACAGCAACCTCTGAGAAAATGATAACCCATT
Source organism: Melozone crissalis (assembly GCF_028551555.1). NCBI lineage: Eukaryota > Metazoa > Chordata > Aves > Passeriformes > Passerellidae > Melozone > Melozone crissalis. Next base: position 19,860,919 of record NW_026535785.1, on the reverse strand, counting down.
TTTTGCTGTTTCCATGGCAATGCAGCTACAAACACTTGTGTTTGCACTGTACAATCCTCATGAAATACAGCTTGTCAGTTCTTTTTATACACCACAAACCCTTTCCACTCTGTGGGTGCAGAGCAGCTCCTAAGAAGGAGAGGAGAAAGGAACTGTTACACATGGGAGGTGTGCAGGTCCTCATCAGTCCTCAAAACACCAGGACAAGGCCCTGAAGGAGGCCTCATTCTAACTTAAACACCCATTGTTCATGCATCAATGTGTTTCTTGGATGATCTTTTTTAGATTTTGTGCCTTTTAACCCCTCTGACTGCATTCCCAAAGCATGTGGGAGCTCCCTCCCCTCACTGCATTACTTGCTGCACTATGAGGAAAGGCAGGGCAGCCTATAATCCATGCTTAAAATAAGATTGTTATTTTAAGCAACCTTTTCCTACCCCTTTTGAATCTTTGCATGCTTGAGGGATTCCCTTTGGAGTCCCAGTAAATAAACCAGCAGGCTTCAGTCAGCTTTGGGCAGCCCTGTGCTTCTGTCACTGCTGAACGAGCAGTGAGGGCTGGAGCGAGACCCTGGGAAAATGCAGCACTGAATATTGTTATTCCCAAGAATGTAAGGGTCAGAATGCAAAAGTGTGGAGTTCAGCATTTCTCCTTTAGCCAGGGAGAGCAACCAGACTGTCAGTCCAAAGCACAGGCATGTGGATGGTTTTAAACCCTTCCTGTAAGTGCACCATGCCTGTCAGCTGTCCCTGGTCGTGCCCCTGGAGCTGTTTCTGATCCCCTCACTGAGATGGGCCATATTACCCTGCTGCCACATTTCCCTTTTGCTTTCCAGTGTGCAGCACACAGCAAATAACAAACCTTTCATAACAAACCTGTGCACGTGGCAGCATTTCTGCAAATGTACAAAAAAGGGCTCCATTTAATGAGGTTATTCATAAGCCTAAATTAATCCCAGGTTTACAGCATCAAAGCCAATGTTCCTAATCCAAAGGGTTTACCCCGAGTAAATTTAAGACTGCACGGAGTGGATTTAGGATTGTGGGACAATCTCAGCTCATCTGAGCTTAATGATCTTGAAAATCAGGGTCTCCTGAATTACTTTGGAAATGATCTGGAGATAACTCATCTTCAGAAGTATTGGAGGGAAAATGGCACCTAGGTGTTCTCCATAATTGCAATTTCCAGTGTTGCCAAGGCACAATTTCCTGGAGACTGATTCCCCAAATCTTTGACTCACACAATTAGATGACAATTGCTGACCCAGGATGTGTCTAGCATAGAGCCGTCTACAAATAAGAGAAACTTATCAAAGACATTTATAATTCTTTTGCTAATGTATGACAGCTGGTCCAGGAACATGGAATTAAGCTGCCTTTCTTATTAATTGCTGCTTAATAATTACAGCAGCTTCTTGCCATGAGGATGTTTCTGTATTCTTATATTTGTGTAATTTTCTGTATTTCTGTTCTTACAGTCGACCCCATTTTTGTTACTGCCAGTGGCAGCAAGGTCCTGAGGAAGCAAGGAACAATTTGGGGGGTTCCTGGGACAGAGCTGTAGCACATTTTCCATGACACCTCAGTGTCATTATTAGCCTTCCAGGGGTGTGTGATGATTGTACTGATCACCCACTGGTGACAGCCCAGTTCTGGGCTCAGTGCTCACTTTCAGGTGCCTGGCAGGGGACTGAAGGCCTGTCAGGAAAAGCTCAGCAGGAGAGAGAAACACAGCTCCAGGCTCTGAGGGAAAGCACAGCTCCAGGCTCTGAGGGGGGAAGCACAGCTCCAGGCTCTGAGGGGAAGCACAGCTCCAGGCTCTGAGGGGAGAATCACAGCTTCAGGCTCTGAGGGGAAGCACAGCTCCTGGCTGTGAGGGGGAAGCACAGCTCCTGGCTCTGAGGGGGAAGCACAGCTCCAGGCTGTGAGGGGGGAAGCACAGCTCCAGGCTCTGAGGGGGAAGCACAGCTCCTGGCTGTGAGGGTTAGCACAGCTGCAGGCTCTGAGGGGAAGCACAGCTCCTGGCTCTGAGGGGGAAGCACAGCTCCTGGCTGTGAGGGTTAGCACAGCTGCAGGCTCTGAGGGGAAGCACAGCTCCAGGCTCTGAGGGTTAGCACAGCTCCAGGTTCTGAGGGGAAGCACAGCTCCTGGCTCTGAGGGGGAAGCACAGCTCCTGGCTCTGAGGGGAAGCACAGCTCCAGGCTGTGAGGGGGAAAGCACAGCTCCTGGCTCTGAGGGGAAAGCACAGCTCCAGGCTGTGAGGGGAAGCACAGCTCCTGGCTCTGAGGGGGAAGCACAGCTCCTGGCTGTGAGGGTTAGCACAGCTGCAGGCTCTGAGGGGAAGCACAGCTGCAGGCTCTGAGGGTTAGCACAGCTCCAGGTTCTGAGGGGAAGCACAGCTCCTGGCTCTGAGGGGGAAGCACAGCTCCAGGCTGTGAGGGGGAAAGCACAGCTCCAGGCTGTGAGGGGAAGCACAGCTCCAGGCTCTGAGGGGAAGCACAGCTGCAGGCTCTGAGGGGAAGCACAGCTCCAGGCTGTGAGGGGAAGCACAGCTCCAGGCTGTGAGGGGAAGCACAGCTCCAGGCTCTGACGGCAAAGCTGCTCTGCTGAGGGGCAGCAGGAGGAAGGGGCTGTAGGCAGGTGAGGAACAGTCATCTCAATATCAGACTGCTCTGGGTCTGGCCAGGGCCTGGCCTGCACTCCTGTCCCTCACCCGGGGTCTGGGGACAATGCGGCTGCACCCCACACAGCAAGGGACACTCCTGGCTGCTGCAGGCATTCAGGGGGGAGAGCTTTCACAATCTGGGTTTAGGGAAGCCCCCCTTCCCATTTCCATTGGGGGGGATCCATTTGGACAGGCTGACAGCAGCTGCTCAGCCCTGCAGTGCCAGGGAGCGAGGCTGCATGGATGATGTCAGCCTGACTCAGGGTGACCAGAGCTTCCCCACCGAGGGCAGCCTCAGAACTGAGCTCCAGCAATTTGTCTGGTGCCTCCTACCTCCCCTCCTGCCCTTCCCTTCCCTTCCCAGGTGCTCTGCAGTTCTCCTGCAGCTGAGGACTTTGCTAGGTTACCTCTGTACCAGTGATCCCTGACTGCAGTCAGGAATGTCAGGTGTGGGAGGGGATGGAGGGCTTGAAGGAGCCTGGAGGGGGGACAGTGATTTATCTTTGAATGTTCTTCCCTCCTACATTTCTGTCGAGCTGGTGATGCAGCTCTCTGTAATGACTCTGTAGTGACTAATACCTGAAAGCCACAGAAATTTCTCTGAACCCTTGAATGAGGGAAGATGGGCACTGCTGTTATCAGGGGGAGGCAGAGGATGACTTGCTTTTGTATCAGAGGTGAGATTTGTATCAGGTTGCTGTGTCAGTACAAAAGTTATAGCAGCCAGTAGGGAGAAGTTTTGAGAGCCTGGTGTTTTTCCATCTGTTTACCCAGAGTTATCTGGATGTTGTGTTTCACTGTTAAACTGCTCCTGGAACAAAGGAAATCAACTGAAGGACAGCTGTATTTTACATATCAGAGGAGCAATATTAGATTAGAAAACTGGAAAGATATTTCATTAGAAGCTTTCTTTTTGGTGTTAGTTTCTTAATTTGACACACATGTTCAGTGATAGTTTGGTTACAGCCTTCCCATAACCTAAGAAAGCAGCTGTCAGATTGGTCACTGTCCCTGAGTGCTACTCTGACCTCAGCCCTTATCTAAAACATAAACAAGGATCCCAAGTGATGGTCATCAGCTGGCTTTCCATCAGAAAAAACTCTTCCAGTTGCATAAAAACACTTAAATTACTGTCTCAGCACTGAGATTTTTGAAGTGTTCTTCCCATTGTGGTGGTGAGCCTTGCATAGCATAGGGAAATGTAAAAATAAGTGAAAAATACATTGAGGAGCACTTCACCAACAAGCACTTTTAATTTAGAATTAATGAATAGAAGTTGTCCATGCTCTTGCATAAAGAATATGGAGAGATGACCAGTGTGTTTTTGGAACAAAATGCAGTGTTGTGCATTTAAACAGGGCACTGTGACCTGGGCTAGCTCCTTAAATGCTGGGATTACTCTGCCTTCCCAGTTCTTTCCATTTTTGTTTTTGCATTGTCCTGTTCTACTGTTAAATCTTCAATTTACTTTACTCTCTATAAAATGTCATTTGCAGAATGTCCAAGGAAGGTGAATCTACTACAGCTCCTTGCAGCCCTAGCCAAAGCATTAATTCTTTAGGCAATATAGCATGTAATTAAAAACTTCTCAGGCTGGATATCCTGTTGTGGGGAGCAGACATTTCACCTTTTTAGTTCTGTCTTGCAATGTTTGACATTTATTATTTTGTAGGGGTTTTTTAAAGGAAATTAATTTTTCTCTAAGCATTTTTGCTCCCTTCCCCTTCCTCTTTTCTTTCCCACTGATGTAAAATAATATGCAGTTTGTTGACACAGTTCCAAATTACAGGTATTTTAAAAAACCCAGATAGATTTATTTAATCCCCATCTATATTTTAACTGCACTTTCCAAAATTTTTTTGTGGCTGCGATGTTAGTATGGATGTAGTCTTTTGAGAATGTCATGCAGCACAAAACAACTTCAGGCACACAAAATGAACTTCAAGAAGACCTTTCAGTGCTCTACAGAGCAACCCAGTCATCGGTGCTGGGGCACTGTGTGGGTGTACACAGAGCATCAGGCAGTGGTTTTCAAGGACAACAATCTGTGCATTCTCAGCTGTGCCTATGGTCTGCAGATTCAGAAAAATAATCTGCTATAAAGCAAAACTTCCTGGATTTTACCCACAAAAGAAGTGAGGGTAGGACTCATCAGGGCAGCATCACCTGGTGGGAGGTGCACTGGGATGCAGGCTGGGGTACAGCTCCCTCCTGGAATCACGAAAACCTCCCTCGGAATTACTGAGATCAGCTGGAGCTGCACCCAGTGAGTAATGCCAAGGCATTGTGTTCCTGCTCCTTTGGAACCTGATGGAGAATCTTCCATCACAGATGACTAAAGAGCCTTGTTTTCATACAAACCCAAGGAGTTATGTGATGTGGCAGCTGCTCTGTTGGGTGCTCTTGTTTCCCTGCTGTGTGTGAATTTGGTTATTCAGGGTTTCATCACCGTTGCAGTGCAGGGAGCTCAGGAGTTTTTCTTTATGTGGAAGCAGCATCCAAGCAGCTCTCCAAACCCAGAGCCTTACTCTGAAAGAGACAGTACATCCTTGAGCCTCTAAAAACATTCCTTTGTTTAGCTCACATGCTTGTCTGTGCTCGACAGGGTCTCAAAATAGAAAACTGACTACTGTCTCCTAAGACTTAAGATCTATAATTGTTCCAACACTTCAATGCAAACCAAGAGAGAATTACCCAGCTGTATCTTACCTTCTGCAGATAAAGAAATAGCTTGTGTCCTTGAGTGTCTCTGAACATATGCTCTGAAGGGTGACTTGGAGCCTGTGGGAGGGTTTTGTACCATAACTCAGTGTTTGCTGAGAAGTGTCGTGGTTTAAGCCCAGCTGGCACCCACAGCTGCCTGCTCACTGCTCCCCTCACCCTCAGTGGGATGGGGAATGGAGCCAGGGAAAAAATGGGCTGAGATAGAGACAAATTAGTAGGCCAGGAAGGGAAGGGAAAGGAAAATAATAATAATGATGATAATACACAAAATGAGCAATGCACAATACAACTGCTCACCACAAATGAATGTCCAGTGAATCCCCAGGCACTGATTCCTGCCCCATGGCCAGCTCGCCCAGTTTCTGTGCTGAGTAGGATGTTCTGAGGTCTGAAATATCCCTGTGGCCAGTTCAGGTCAGCTGTGCTGGCTCTGCTCCCTCCCAGCTCCTTGTGCTCCTGCTCACTGGCAGAGCACAGGAAACTGAAAAGTCCTTAACTTGGAGTCACCTCTTGGCAGCAGCTGAAACATCAGCATCAACATCAACATTATCTCCTGCAGAACCCAAAACACAGCACTGGGCTGGCTACTAGGAGGAAAATGAGCTCTCCCAGCCCAAACCAGGACAAAGGGATCTGAGTCTGTGGCACAGCCAGGCCAAAGGGTGCTCCAGGCTGGAGGGCTGCAGCTGGCTCTGGTGGCACTGGAATTTACCTAAAACCCAGCAGGGTCCAACATGACAAACCCTTTGCATAGACACACTTGTTTTCCCAGTGAGCATCTGCCTGCTCTGAAACCATTAAATGCATTGTATTCATAGGCATTTTGTGTGGCACTTTGATGGTTTTTTCAGGTGGAAAAGACACAGCAGTGTGTTCCTTCCCATCATCACTGTGTTCAAGCTGATCCTGCATTCTCTGCCTGTTTAATGGTTTCTTTTTTTAAACCTACGTCCTTTCAGTTCTTAAATCTTGGGGCTGCCTTGGTGACCTTCTGTAAATGAGAGACTCCAGCAAGAGAATATTGACAGCACCTTTTCTCTGAGGCATCCAAGGGCCTTCTGTGTTCCTTACCAGCCCTATCTTGGAGGCTCCAAGTTTCCAGCTCTCACAGTATTTGCTGTCTTCCCCACCAACTCTTGCAGTATTTGTTGTCTTTCTCACTAACCCATCTGCTGACAGTTTTGATCAGGCTGTGATGGAACAGCAAGTTTTCCTGATTGCACAGAAAACCTTTAAAGTGTAGCCCGAGGCTCTGGGCACAGGAGGTTCTTTGCAGTTATTGCTTTTTAAACCCTTTAGCTCAGCTGGAGATGTTTCTCACAGGCTGTGCCTTGGAAATGTGTGAGGAAGGTACAGACAGCTCCTTGCTGGTTTTATTCTTGACCTGTCAGACAGGAAACTTAACCTGAGAATTTGGAGTCAAAGAACTTGCTGTTGTTTCTGTTCTGTTTGTATGTGTGATGTGTGGAAGGAGCCCAGCAGTAAACAGGAGAAACCTTCAGGCACCTGTGTGTGTCTGCTTGTGCCAGCAGGATCTCCTGGTGGCTCACCAAAGGTACAAAATTGAAACAAAGTACAGTGCTTTGTACAAATGATGGAGATACAGGGCACAGATATTGGTGAGCCTCATCATATCTGCACCCCCTCAGCTGGAATGGAATATTGCCTGCTGGATCCATGGGTTTCCTTTTGTCCCCACTGAGATCAGTTATGGCACAAGAAGCACAGAAACAGCTCAGACATCAGTTCAGGTCAAGCACTCTCACCAGGGATGGCAATATTTCAAAAACTTTCATCTTCTACTCTGAGTCAAACCCAATTCTCCCATCTCTCCAGTGAAAGTGGGAGTAGCCACCAAACAGACGTTCTTCTTGGAGTGCTGGTTTAACTCAGTGAGTTTCCCTGATGTGAACAATGTCCATTTTTTCCTTTTTGTATTCTAACACTGTGCTCCTTACTCTTTCAAAATGAAACATACCTTGAAGTAAACAGTCCCATTTTTACCTTTGTGTGTGCATTAAACGGCTGCTGAATGGCTTTTGTGCTCCACACTAGAGGCAGCTGTTTCTGTGGCCAAAACCCCGCCACACTCTGCCCTTGCCAATGGAGGTGGGATTTTCTGGATGTTGTGAAGAATTTCCAACTGTTTGTGGCTTATGAAATCAGGTAGAATTTGCTAAATGCCAATTCAGTGGTATTGTTGGAATCGTGGGGTTTGACATTGGTGGGGAACCCCAAAGGACCTGCCAGGACAAAAATGGTCCCTGTTCTTCTTCTGAGGGACAGTGTAGGTCCAGGGCAGTTGTGCAGCATGGCTTTGAGGATTCTGCATGAATAAATCACCCAGCACAGTGTATTTGCACTGGTGTGGAAGTGAGGACAGCCCATGTGAGCGTCAGGGCTGGGAACAGCTGCAATATTGAGCAAATGGCCCTAAGAAAGCCCTGTTGTATGGAATGTCAGCAATGCAGCACTGTGGGTTAGAGCCCTCCATTTCTCTGCCCTTTTTCCCTTTGTTCTCATGACTTTTGCTCCAGATTGGAGCAAATGACAAATACCCATTAAAACTGATTTAGCCTTCCCACTATGAATCCCTCTGCTGCTGTGGTGGGAAGTGACTTTTTCTGTCTTGCAAACATATGGAACTGCACAGCAGACCCTTTACAAAGTCTACAATTTAACAAATATTGCTGTCAAAAGCCACCTTCTGTGGCAAAATAATACAAAACAGCATGACCAGTGCAAGCCAAAAGAATTTATTGAGGAAACCTTCACACTGAAGACAACTAAGTATTTCAGACAGAAAGAAATTTCTTGTGATTAATCAAGAATATTATTCTCTGGCTTACAGCTCATTTCCATCAGTATAATAAACCAGAGCTCAGTGGAGTTACTCCTGATTTATAACAAAGCAAGCACTAGAGTCAGTACCAAATAGGTCACATTCTCTGCTGATTGCTGCCTCACATCATGACTGCCTGACATCTCTGCTGGCTTTAAAATACTTTCTGTTTCATGTAGGAGCTTTTTATACCATTTGTACTTGCTGTGTAGGGGAGAGGAAAATTAATTGCAGTCTAAATTAAATCCCTTTGGCATGCATTTAGATGTGACTAAGAGGACCTCTAAAAATATGTTAACTAACATGCTTTATTGGGGAAAAAAATTAGAACATTTTAATATATGCTTGCAGGTAAAGGTGATCTACAGATTGAGTGTGCCTTTTTGGGATCAGCTCAAGAAATTAGAGTATTATCTAGTCTGTCACCTCTCCAGTCTTTGACAATGCCCATCATGTGCTACCTAAGGTGGTGTAAAACCAGCTCTTGTCCTTTGTGGTCCAAACACATTTTCTGTGTTGCAAATATTGACAGGTAAAACGTGGTTGTCCTGGTTTGAGAGGAAGTGAGATTTTTGGGATGCTGTGGTCAAACCATGGCAGTGGTGCACCTGATTGTGCTGCTCTCTGCCATTAGCAGACCACAAGCAGATACAGAGTTAATTCAGTAGAGCTTTTTCTGACAAATCCCTCCAGTTTAACCCTCTGGAGTGTTTCCAGCAGATGAGTGGCACGCTCTCTGCTTGCTGTTTGGAGCCCCTGTGCTGGGACAGTGAACACAAAGGGCCCCTCAGGTACCATGGGGCCCAGGGATGAGGATCCCAGAGCAAGGGACCAGCTCAGAAAATGTAGGCTCAGGAATGAAGTGCAGGGTCCTGAACCTGGCTCCAGGGCCAGAACAAGGGGGAGGATGAACGGATGGAGAGCAGCCCTGGGGAGAAGGGCTGCTTCACAGGGACTCTGCCCCTGTGCCCTGTGCTCAGGTGAGACCCCACCTGCAGAGCTGCCAGCCCTGGGCCCAGCACAGGAGGCACCTCTGGACTGGCTCCAGAGGAAAGTTACAAAATGATTCAGGGGCTGGAGCACCTCTCCTGTGCAGAAAGGCTGCACAGGGTTTGCTCAGCTTGGAGAAGAAAAAGCTCTGAGGAGACCTCTTTGTGCATTTCAAAACCTAAAGGAGGCTTGCAGAAAGGTGGGGACAGACCCCTTAGTAGGGCCTGTGGTGACAAAGCAAAGGGTTTCCAAATTGGTTTCCAACTAAAAGGCGAGGGAATTTTTCTCAGTGAAGGTGGTGAAACAGCAGAACAGGCTGCCCAGAGAGGGGGGGATGCCCCTTCCCTGAAACATTCAAGGTCAGGATGGACAGGGCTCTGAGAAGTCTGATCTCACTGAAGATGTCCCTGACCACTGCAGGACTCAATGGATTTTAAAGGGCCCTTCCAGGTCAAATCATTCCATGATTCCATGAATTCCTTTCATTGCAGAACTGAGACTTACCAAGAATTTGGCCCTTATTTACCATTCCATATCATCTGAATGCTTACGTGAAGATAGATCATCTCCTTTCTACTTCTGATTTATGTCCTGAAAATTTAGACTTCTATTTTTCCCCATTTTTCTGACAAGCAGAATCATTTTAACACAAAGGTTTAAGAACAGTAGCAGCTTAAACCACCAGCCTGACAAGTTTAAAGAATCTCCCCTAAATGAAGGTCCTGAAATCATCCCCACTTCCATACTAAAACACTCTCTCCTTTTGACTTTACATTTGGCTAAGGAAAAACATTTGCTCTTCAAAAATATGTTGGGAAGTTTATCTATAGAACTAATGATAGAACAGACCATGTTCCTAAAATAGTCTCCTTTTAGCCTGCTTATCTCTTCGCTGACATTTCTTACTGAGCATCAGTGAGCAGCAGCTTTGTACTGACATCTGAAAGCAAGGCTCCAGCAGCAGCATGCAAAGGCTGTGGAACAAGCAGTCACATGGTTTCTATATTTTCTCTCTTTGTTTACTGCCTTCATAATGCCAAATGGCAAATTAAAAGAATGCCCTAATCCCAAAGAATAAAGCATGGTATTTCTCCTTCCCACATGGATGGTTGTGGTTATCTTTGGGGAGGGAAGGCATTTTATATTTGGGTTTTTTCCTAATGTTCTGTTCTTGTCTTCTCTCTGGTAATGCAAATAATTTCTGCACTTATTAATATAAAAACAATGTAACTTATATGAAGTGAATTATTATAATGAAATGTTTGACTAAATTTACAAAGATTAATGTGTGTGGTCTGCAAAAACTTTGAATGTAGGAGAAGACACAGGAATGTCCCTTTTTAGAAAGGAGCTGGGAGGCTGGTGTTACTTTGTTAAGTTTCAAGAGCTGAAGAGAAGAAAGACATCTTTTGTCCTATTGCCTTTTTTCATCTTTTACTGCTGTGGTTATGGTCATGGAATTCATAAATTCTGGGTGCTCACCTTCATCTTTTCCAAATGCCAATTTTTAAGATGTGTTTTATAATACACATGGTGATACTAGAGCAGTGGGAAAACTTCTATCAGCTACTACTAATAAAGGGCATGTGATGTTTAAAGTTCAATTAAAAACATATTTTAAAAAACAGGGAAATGAAACAGAACAAGGTGTGGAGAGAGGCTTTGTCCTGTCTGAATCTGTCCCTCATCTCCCCTCAGGAAAAGGTGATGGGAACACAGAACCAGGCTCCAGCTGAGACCTGCAGGTGCTGCCACTGCTGGCAGCAAAGCCCCTGCCCAGAGCTCTGGAACTGCCTGGGGCTGCTGGGTTTGTCCACCCAGAGAGCTCCAGGTGCAGGGCTTCAGGACTGACAGGACATGACCAACACAAGAGAAAAGGGGCATGGATAAAAGCACATTTTTGATAGATATGGGTTGGTTGTAATAAGAATTTCTGGGTTTTTTAAAGCAATATGACCTTAAGGATTTTGTCTATATTCAATAGCTATAAAGTTTACAGAAATAGATGTATCTGTGAGTAATTTTAAGGAGAGGGCAAACTGGTATCAATTTGTTATTTAAAGAAATTCCATTAATATTTTCTGAGTAGTCTTTCAAGAAAGATCCAAAATATCTCCAGAAATACTTTTCCACATGCATTTAATTTCTATTTCAGTGCACAAAACTCAACTCTGCGCTCACACTTGGACAATTACACAATCCAAACTCACTTTTAGCTCATAAAAACATTTTAAAATCCCCTTTAAAAATATGTCCTTTAGTTTCAGTCTATGAAAAATAGCACAATTGTATTTCAATGATATTGTTTCTCAGAATTCAGAAGAGGAGAGGTGGGGGTAATAATTTAAGACTGGGAATAAAGTTCCAGCAAGGGTTACACAAACCTGAAAAGAGTTTTCAAGGCTATTGACATTCTCAGCATTGACTTTAAGGGTCTGAGGAGCTGCTGCCAAGCACAGCAGCAATAAAATGGCAGTGTTGTGTGCAAAGTCAATTTAAGTGCAGATTAATGAGTCACTGAAGCACCTATGAAATGGCAGATGGTGCTTGTGGCTGGCAAGGAGAATTTCCATTTGTTATTCTAGCAGAGGGCAGTTACAGAATTCAAACTGGTTGTTAGGAATTAAAAGGCAAACAGAATCAATGGCATTTGTTTTGTTTTGGTTGCAGCCTTCATGATAAGATGGAGCAGGAAGAGAAAATTTAAGGGGACTTTGTTTTTTTGAATAATAGTGATGCCTTCTCCAAAATCTCCCTGTGCCTTATGAGACCCCAAGTACCCACCAGACATTGTTTTCAAAATGTATTTTAGGTGAGTGACTCCAGTCAACAGCACTTGTCCTTGCAAATGTAGAATATTGTTTGTTTTCCACCACTCATTGTGCAAAGGTTGTGAAGTACAGTAATTGTAGAGCTCAAGCCAGGCTGGGTATGTAAAAATCTTCATTGAAAATGTGGCTACTGACTAAAAATTTATAATTTACAGCTTCAAGTAGTGAAGAGTGTATTTGGGGACCCTCAAAGCCTTCTAAAAGTATTCTCTTACAGCTCTCCTCTGTCGATCTACCTCCCTGATATCCTCCTTTTTTTAGTGCACAAGGACCAGGAACTCTTCTGATGTGGAAGGAGCAGGAACACTTTGGTGCTTTATGGGCGCCTGTTGCCTGTGAGGGACCCAGCTGGTGCAGTAGATGTACTGTGAACTGTGATTTCTTGGAGCTACCACAGCAAAAAATTCAGGCCCAAGTTCTCAGGAGGTTTTTTTAATTATTCTATGATTTTTTAAACATTTATATGTTTCTGTTGATATTTTTCTTGGAGGAAAAACGTTTTCCAAATATTCCTTTTAAGCATTGAGATAATTCTTTCAAGTAAATTAAGGCCAGACTAAAGCTTTTATAGTCCCTTATTTAAACTGAACTGATATTCTCAGTCTGTTTCAAAAATGTTATCAGTATAAAAGACCCTTTGGATGTAAAGCACACAAGACAGAGATATTAAAATCAATATATTTTTATTTGATACTAGTGGCTTTTTCATGCATTTCCTGGATACCAGCTACAGGGAGCCTGGAGGAGCAGAAGGGAAAGCTCACAGCAAGCTGAGATTGGAAGTTTCTCTTTATGGGTTTGAAAGGTCAGCAGCAGCAGACTGTGAGTGCAGGTGAGCCAGCTCAGCCTGTTTGGCTCATTTCTGGTTGACAGTGGAGTCATCTCATGGACTTTGGGGGTGCTCCCAAACTGGAAGTGAGGGGAGAACAATAATTGTGTAGTCCTGGGTGGGGTTTATTGCAGCCCAAGGGACACAGTGAGATTGAGCCAACGTACCTCTCAGCTTCCTCCACATATTCTAATGAGATATATTGTCAATAACAGCATAAAAACCTAAAAGATAAATTATCTTCTTAATTCAGACAAAATCAATTGCATATAACCAGAATTGTGTCTTCCCTCTCAGCAATGAAACCAATACCAAACTCATTTAGTGCCATAATTCCCTGAAAATTAGTTCTGTTCTTCTGAAGTTGATTGATAGGCATTAGAGCAGACCTCAGTCCTCCTTTCTCCTCTTTCTAATCAGAATAATTGCTTTTTCATTTGTACAGTGCCCCTAAGCCCAGAACAGAAATGCTCCTACATCACAGAAATGTTTGCATAGGTTGAAAACTCAAACACAACATTGTGTGTTTAATCTTCCTGTGAATGTGACCCAATGGCAGAAATCTGGCTGTGCTTCAGGAGATGTCCAGACTCTTTCTGGCAGTGACCGTCATAGAGGATTTCATCTTGAGTAGTGCTGGACACTGACAATGCCCAGTGACTCACCTGCCATCCAGAATGTCTTTGTGTCAGTTACCTGAACTCATCTGCTAATCTGGAGCAGTTTTTAATGCTCAGAAATGAGCTCTGGACCAAGCTGTGATTGTGCATTTGGGTTTGGGCTGAGCTCCTCAGCTGCCCTTGGTGCCTGGTGCAGGAACCACCACAGCCGAGTTCTTGTGCTCCAATAAACTCCTCCTGGCAGGTTACTGTGGTTAGAGCTGGGCAGAATAAAAACTGAGCAATAGATACCCCTGCACTTCTGAAAACTTCTCCCTCAGGGTAGGCTTTTGGCTGATGATCATCTGAATAATCACCAGGGACCTTGAATCAGGTCTGAATAAAGTCTTAGGGCAATTAAACAAGCAGGCAGATTACACAGGTGGCTGCTCAGGTGACAGCACTCAGCACTTGGAAAGGTCATGTGGAAGAAATTCATCACAGTGCCATCCCTGCAGAAATATTTGTTTGTAAAAGCCCTGACCATCAGATGATGTGAGGAAGCAGAGAACACTTGAACTGGGAGACTGATAGGTGTTGCATTTCCATGGTTTGGTTTTGAGTTTTTCCACAGGTTACATCCTAGGCAAAAAGCATAAAGGAAAACTCTGAATGCAGTCCCAAACATTTCAGCCCATTAAATAAAATAATGCCATTGGGAGTCCTTGACACAAATGCCTTTACTTACACATTGCTATGGCATTATTGGCATAGTTGTGTACCAGTATAAAATACAATTCTCAGATATGGGGTCCCTATTTGTATTAAAATGACCCACAGGAAAGATAGGAATTGTAAGTAAGTTACCTCCTTTTATTTACTCCCTGCCTGGGTTAACAAATCTGTGCACAGTAAGCAATGAGAGGAAAGCTTAGACTCCTCTAAATGAAGGAAAGAGGGGTTTAACCAAATCCTGGATAAAAGATTTTTACTACTCTACATTGTACATTTACATTGTACTCTACATTGTATATTTCTGTGATGCCTGTCCGATGAAAAATGGGTCAAAACAGCAGAGAGTTTCCCTGCCCAGAAGGAAAAACTTGGAAAATAACTTGTGTCTATTTGCTGTACTGTGAACCACCAAGGAGAGGGAAAAAAGAATATGAATAATTATGGGCTGCTTGTGTAACTCTTTGTAAGGATGAGGAGACCTCACAGGAGTGCTGTAAATCTTTCTGTAATATGCAGAAGGTGTGAAGAGCAAGGAAATGGAGGCTCTGCTCCTCTGGTGCTGATGTCACACACAGGCAGACGTCAGCATTGCAGGAAATGCCAGTGACGTTCCCTGGGATGAATCCTCCCCTCTTGGGAAGCGTGGTGAGATCCAAATGAGACAAACTCACTCCTGCAAAGCCAGAGAGTGGCTGTGCTTCAATATTCTGTCAGCTGTGAGGTTTATCTCAGTCTTTGTAAGCCTTTGTTATGATCTCCCACAGTATTATCATCACCTTATTTTCATAATTTTCTGCTTTACTGGGACAGTGCCTTTGTCATCCTGCACCCTTTTATATCTAATTATGGAGCAGAGGCAATAATAAGCTGGCTGTGGATGGATGTGTTGTAGGGCTGTAACAATGAGGTTTCTGTTCATGTTTCAGACTCCCAGAGCAGGTTCACTGTGTACTTCAGGGACAAAACCAGCTTACACCTTTTATGATCAGGAGGAGTATCTGTGGGACAAAGGACTCTTTTGGCCCCCTGTTCCTATCAGGTCACAGTGTTATGATCCAAATATCCCATTATTATTACTGCGAAGCTGTGTCTTGTCTGGCCACCCTAAATTCCTGAATATTTGTATTTAGCTAGCCCTCGCTGAGACCTCAGTGTGTTGAGAGAGCCCAGAACTGAAGCTATGCCTGCCCTTTTCCTGCTGGCACTGCTGAGGATCCCTCAGCATCACTGCCCTGCTGGGAGCTGCAGCCTTGCCATGTGTCTAGCTGGCAGGGGGTGAGGAATAACCTGCACAAATGGGATTTCCCACAGAGATTGCCCCAGGTGAGGAGCAGCACCTTTCCTCTGCCCCTCCTTTATCCACAGGCAGCTGGCCCCTCACCCCAGTCCCCTGCTCTCCTCACTGTGTGAGACTCCCTTTGCAGGAAAATATAAAAGGGAAGTACAGAAGGGGTCCCTCAATGTTCTATTCTGATCTCACAGCAATGTGAGTTCAATTTAGTAGAATAACTCTTGATTCAGGCCATGATTCACCCATTTCTTGAGCAGATATCCAGTTTTAGGCACATGAATAAGGCAGCTACTCATAGGAGGATGACAGCCCTGTAGTGGATTTTTCTATTGGAGGAGACTTTCCGTCTTTAGAGTGGAGCATAGCTGGGATCATAAAACTGTACTTAACACTAAAAGCTCATTTCCTTATTTTAATGCTGATGAAATAAGTTGAAAAACTGAATGCAGTTTTATTTCTTGTCAGTGACAAGACCACAACTATTATAATATTCTACTCCTTCTCTTAACAGGGATTCTGTAGAAATTCCTCCCTGTGAGGGTGGGCAGGCCCTGGCACAGGGTGCCCAGAGCAGCTGGGGCTGCCCCTGGATCCCTGGCAGTGCCCAAGGCCAGGCTGGACACTGGGGCTGGAGCAGCCTGGGACAGTGGGAGGTGTCCCTGCCATGGCAGGGGTGGCACTGGGTGGGATTTAATGTCCCTCCCAACCCAAACCATTCTGGGATTTTGTAATTGTTTGATTTTATGCTGCACTTGGAGTCCTAGAGTATCTACTCTATAGAATCCTAAGGTACGTGGCACAACAAAGTTATTACTAGAAACAAACTGCTTCTATTTTCAGGTATGGAAAGGAAATAATCAATAAATGGGCAGTAAATTTTATTTTAGACACTCTGAAATTAAACAAAAGAACATAACTAGAACTTTTTATCCCATTTTAATCTTGTGTTTGCTTAGAAATAAAAAAATTCAAAATACATTAATGGAGTAAGATACAAATAATATGTTAAAATTTTATTAAAATACATATAGTTGCCCCCATGAAATAATAAATTAACTAGGAATATACAGCACCTAAACAAGAAATAAGGAGGATTCCTGCTTGCTCCCCTGGCAGTAAATATCCTACTGTGCGCACATCTAGTGGTAACCATGCTCATTAAATTTATGGGACCTTCAGTCAAAAGAAAGAGTAAAGGAAAGAAACACTGACTTCTTTCTAGAAGGCCTAATTCTAACCTACCATGGTTCTGGATTATTTTTTTTCATTTACAGCTTCAAAGAAAATGTTTCTTTTTAGGTCTGGGAGTTTTAACTACAAAAAGCAATCCCCCTTGAGCAGCCTTGAACAGAGGTGTCTGCCAAGAGAGGGTTTATCAGGGTTTATCAGGGATCTCAGCTGGCACCTGCTCCCTCCGGAGGGGGCTGAGCTGCCCAGGGCTGTGCTGGGACCTCACTGGAACATTTCCCCACAAATGAGACTCACACCTGGAGCCTGACACTTAAATAGTCCCATGAAAGGGATTTCAGGGTGAAATAAAAACTCATTTGTACCAGGAAATTGGGAGTAGCAATTTGATCAGAATGGAACATTAAAGAAAAATATTTATTGTAAATACTATTTATTAAAATGTAATGGATGATTATTAGAGTTGTGTGGAATGGCTTATGTTTACTGAAAATGAATGGTAAAGCAACAATATGTGGAAAAAAATATTTTTAAAGCCAGCTGTGCCTACTCTCTGGCTCAGTGTCAGAAAACTGGCTTAATTGCATCCCTGGTATAAACTAAATTAAAAGAATTGAATAAATTTAATTGAGCATTCCCATGATATAAAACCACTAAATCCAACAGTGGATGAATGCTTTTGATTTCTTCTGTTTTCATATAAATACTGGGCACTATTTTAATTTGTTGGTATTATCTTGATGTATTTTAAATAAATTATTCTGAGATAAAAATATTGATTTGCACAAGAAGAAGAGCAATAGTGCAGTGGATGTCCTGCTCAGTCACTGGAGCTCTGCAAACACAGATGAACATATTACTTTGAATTTTATTCAAGTAGCATAGAGCACAAGGCCAGCAAATGAGGGAGGGAGCAATAATGGAACTGCCTTTAGTAAAGCTGCCCATCAGTTCCAGTTCTGGTCCATCCTTCACCACACCCCAGCCTGTGCAGGAGAGCCCCAGCAGGGAGAGCTGAGATGATGGGAGAGCTCTGGGACACTGCTGTGGAATCCTGGTCACGGTTAAGGGTGGCACCTCCCAGCTGAGGAGCATCCAGGCCGTGTTCCAGCCCCACCTTTGGTGCTGTGCCTCGGGCTGGCTCAGGCAGGGCTGTGGGGAGCAGGAAATGCTCCTGCTGGTGTGACGGCGTTCACAGGGGTCTGAGGATGAGGGAAGAGATGGGGATCTGCCTCCATGTTTCAGAAGGCTGATTTATTATTTTATCATATATATTACATTAAAACTATACTAAAAGAATAGAAGAAAAGATTTCCTCAGAAGGCTGGCTAAGAATAGAAAAAGAAAGAATGATAACAAAGGCTTGTGGCTCAGACTCTCTGTCCAAGCCAGCTGACTGTGATTGGCCATTAATTAGAAACAGCCACATGAGACCAATCCCAGATGCACCTGTTGCATTCCACAGCAGCAGATAACCATTGTTTACATTTTGTTCCTGAGGTCTCCCAGCTTCTCAGGAGGAAAAATCCTAAGGAAAGGATTTTCCATAAAAGATGTCTGTGACACTGCTGGCAAAGAGGTGGGGGAGAGAGAGCTGGGGCAGGTCAGCTCCTCCAAACCCCAGCAGATGTTTGATTTCTTAAATTAAAACTGCTCCTCTGGGCTCAGCAAAGCCCTTCTGCAGCAGACAGTGTGGTGCAAGCATTTGTCTTTGCTCTATTTTTAATCAAATAGAATGAAAGACCTGTCCACAGTTTTGTTGTTGTTAATTGCCTCCCAGACATAGAAACATACTTTTGCTTTTAGTCATTCAAATATTTGAGATGTTGGAAGCAAAAATAATCAGGAAACCTTTATTGGGTTCATTTTCTTAATTTCTCTGTCTGAATGCATCCATTTGTCAAAACATTCCTGTACAAAACACATAACATGAGGTACAGGTTTCAAATTCTTTCTCTGCATAGTTTGCCATTTTGTCCAAAATACCCTTGAAAATAGAAGCATTTTTCCATTTGTGCTTTTTCAAGGTACTGAATCTTTGCTGAGAGGAAATGCAGCTACAGTCAGGTCTGAGGGAAAGCTCAGTGTCCTCACTGGGGTGGTGTTTAACACATTGTATTTGCCAGGCTCAGCAGGAAACCATTGTCCTCCCACTCAGTTCTTGGGGACATTCAGCTTTTTCCTTATTCCCAGCCTCAGGACAGTCCCCAAAATATTCTCTGTTTGCATTAGAGGACTGGAGGAATCTCATCAGGCAACAATTCTGGATCAGCAGCTGGATCCAGAACCATCCATTCTCCAAGATGCCCTTGGAATGGGTCTGAATTGTGAAAGAAAAGGGAAAAAAACACCTTTAAGGCTCAGACTGTTCCTCACCAATGGAGGAATTGTTTGGCTTTGGTTCTGATCAGTTTGGAGAACTCTGTTGCTCATGTCTTTGCCCCAGTGTGGTTGTGTCTCCCAGAAATTGCCCTGCAGTTATTTTGTTTATTAAAGGCAAATGCACCTCTCAGTTTCACGAGGTGATGAAGATCCTCTCCCAATACCAAGTTCTATTTTTGTTTTTCCCATGGTGTAGCAGTAACACAATTCTAACCTGACAGCCTCTGAAATATTCCTTCAGTTTTACACATGTAATGCACTCTGCTGACAGGACACAAGGGCTGGTGATTCCAAAAGCAGGGATTGAATCTGCTGACTCCCCAGAAAGGAGCAGGGTCTGTCCTGGGATCCTAATAACATTATTTGCATAAACAGGACTGAGTTGAATAAGGAATTGCAGAGCTGTGGGTTCATCTAACAACAGAGGTGCTTCTCTGTCCCAGGTAGGGACAGGAGAATTGGGATTTCAGCTCGGGATTTTCTTACTGTTCATCCTTGTGAAAATGACAAAAAACCATTGAAATGCAGTCAATGTTTTTTGTCCATTATTCACCAAGTGACCTTAAGAAGCTTTTCCAATATGTCATGTAAAATATTTCAGAGATTTGAATGGTTTGGGCAGTTTTTCTCACAGAAATACAGCACAATTCAAGGAAGAGTGCAGAAAACTGCCTAAACTGCATCTCTTTGGTTAACCAACCTCATCAAGGATTTATTTCCTGAAATGGATGGATTTTGCTGGATTATGTTAGTACCAGGTGGAGCTTTAATTAAACCTCTATCCTGCTGTTTGGAAACAAAGCTTTACAATCAGTGAATTAAAAATAGCTTTCTTGGGGAAAGCAGGGAGGGGAGAGCAGGAAGGATGGAGGTGATGCTTTGAGATGCAGGAAGTTCCCCACCATGGCATGGAAGAGCAGACTCCTCCTTGAGCACTTGGGAGACTTTTCACTTGGTCTCCTTCAGGCACAGCTCCTTGTTGAAGTCGGCAATCTGTGGTGGTGATCACAGGGGTCCCAGGACGAGGGAAGAGATGGGAATATTGACTCCATGTTTCAGAAGGCTGATTTATTATTTTATGATATATATATATTATATTAAAAGAAAATGATATACTAGAACTATACTAAAGAATAGAAGAAAGGATTTCATCAGAAGGCTAGCTAGGAATGGAATGGAATGGAATGGAATGGAATGGAATGGAATGGAATGGAATGATAACAAAATGTTGTGACTGACCAGAGTCTGAGCCAGCTGACTGTGATTGGCCATTAATTAGAAACAACCACATGAGACCAATCACAGATGCACCTGTTGCATTCCACAGCAGCGAATAATCAATGTTTACATTTTGTTCCTGAGGCCTCCCAGCTTCTCAGGACAAAAAATCCTAGCAAAGGATTTTTCATAAAATATGTCCATGACAAGCAATCCTTGTTCTTGGGGCAGCTCAGAGACCAGGAATGAGTGCAAGTGATGCTTTTGTTGCTCCTCTGGTTGTCCTCCCTTTTCCTGCCCCAGCCTGAGAAGCCCTGGGCCTGGCTGTGCACCTTGGGCAGGGAGCAGTTGGCAGCAGGGTGACCTGCAGGATTCCTGTGTGTGCTCTCCATCCTCCAGCTCCACCATCACAAACCCTCCAGCTCTGCCCTAGGATGGAAAATCACCTGCACCCAGAGCTCATGCCAGTGCTTCCCTTCCTGCTCTGTCCCCTGTGTGTCTGCAGTGGGTGCCAGCACAGGGTCAGCCTGACTGTGACACCCCATTGTGTTTGGGCTCTCCCAGATGAAGGCAGGAATGATCAATCTGACTCCATGTTCTCAGAGGGCTAATTTATTACTTTATGGTTCTACATTATATTAAAGAATACTAAACTAAACTATATTAAATTATGTGGAAAAGATACTTACAGAATGCTAAAAAGATAGTAATGAAAACTTGTGACTCTCTCCAGAGTCCTGACACAGCTTGGCCCTGATTGGCCAAAGAGTGAAAACAACTCCCAGCAGAACGCAATGGAACAATCACCTGTGGGTAAACAATCTCCAAACACATTCCACGTGAGCACAACACAGGAGAAGCAAATGAGATAGGAATTGTTTTCCTTTTCTCTTAGGCTTCCCAGCTTCCCAGGAGAAAACTCCTGGGTGAAGGGATTTTCCAGAGAATGTGAATGCCACAACACCTAAATTAAAGATTGCAGAAAACTCAATGTACAATAAATGTCATTTTTACAGAAATACTTCATTTTTGAAACTTGCCATCAAACTTACTCCTCTCAGCACAAAGCTGAAAATTTAGAGTACTTGAATGCTTACATGCTCTTAAATGAAAACAAACCTACAAAATACTGACATGATTTTTTTGTAATGACTGTACATTTATTAATGAGAGCACTAAAAGTCTTTGTCCAGCCAAGGATGACCTGAAGTTACCACCCAAAATACTAATTTGCCTTTACAATATTCACAGCATCCAAACTGCTGTCAAAATTTGCCTGTGGTTTGTTCTTTTGGACTTGACATCTGCTCTCCATCAGACTCCTCAGATGAATACTGTATTAGCAGCAGTCATTCAAAAAGAAATGAAAAAGCAGAAAAGCAGGAGAAACACTCAGCTGCAGGGCTCACTTCAGTGTCTGGAGATGTCCTCACTTACACTGCAGGTGAGAGCGGCAAAAAAAGAGAAAGTCAACCAATTAACTATTTCTGTAGTTCAAATGCAATTCCCCCTAATCCATCTTACCCTTGAGGGGCAGAACGTTACTTGGGGACTGAAATAATAAAGATTTGTTCTTGAATCATTTACTCAGTAATTAAAAATGAACCAATTACTACCCAAGCCAAGGTCTGTAAAATTTAAATAATGATTTCATTTACTATTGATTTTCTGATAGCTGAGTATAAAACTGTTTGTTAAAAAGCTGCTAACACTTTTTTTAGATGTATAATTTAAATGTATTTTTAAATATAATGTACTGTTTTCTAGAACCCCCAAAACCTTTCTGGACATTCTGCTAATGAAATCCCTGGGAAGGCAGGGGGTACAGTGGTGTTTATTTGCAGCCTAAATCTTTGTGTATTTATCATCCATATGAGTATGATAAAGTGTACGATTTCACAAGTGAAAGCTCATTATTGGTAATGACAAAAAGGTAGATTGGAACAGCCTGGTTTTTTAGTTTCCATTTTCTCCACTTCTGTACAGTTTACTACAGACTTAGATCTGTTGTAGAGTATCAAGAAAAACACAGAAAACCTTTATTACTGATGAAGAACTAATAGTTCTGTTTTCTATAACATAGATTTTTTTTTCTTTAATGGGCTACCAAAATGCCCATTCTGAGTTGTAAACTCAGAGGTTGTAAACTCTGAGTTGAAACCCTGCACAGAAATGTTGATTTGTTGAATAAAATGCTTTTATTAGTGCCATTCAAACTCATGCAACCTTTGCAATTGCTCATGTCTTTCACCTTCCTTGTTTTCCCTCAGATTTCATTTGTTAGACTTCTGAGAAGATTTTCTGTATGGGACTGGGAAGGAAGGATAGAGATCCAAGAATTCATGAGAGTGCAGAAGAGCATACACAACAATATTCAATAGCCAAAACTATTTCTATTGAAAAAATGGCTGGAGGGAGGAAATGAAAGGTGACTATTGGATCCTGTAGTTTTTCTTTCTTTTCTCCATACACAGATTAGCTGGAAATCTTGCATTCCCTTTGCTTTGCAACTGCAACCACAGCCCTGACATTCAGGAAGAGAGTAATTTAATTTGCTATGCTGGTTTAATCAGGGACTTAAGTGCAGCAAAATGTGACCTTTTTTGCCCAGACAATATTATGTAAAGCAGTGAGCTGGGCCCAGCTCAGCTGGCCCCCTGCTGACTCCCAGAAAGGGAGGGCAGTGCCAGGGTGACAGTGTGCCACCACGGAGGCTGCAGAGACAAAGTTGTAGCTGACATCAAAAGCATGGGACAAAGGTGTCCCACAGCTGACACCCAAAGCTGAAAAATCTGTGACAAAGTTGTTCAGCACCTGGCTGGTACCCACAGCTCCATTCTTGCTTTCATTGAGGGACAGTGGTGGGCTCTCCACTCTGAATTCCAGGGTCTGGAAGGAAATCATGGATTTAAAGCTCCCTGTGTGTGAGAGTCCAGTCAGGCACCCCTGGCCTGCAGGAGGGAAGAACAGGGCAGGAACTCCTGCATATCCCAGGCAGTGCCAGATGCCCTCAGCTGGGGTGGCCCCAGCACCTGCAATGAGTCCCTGACACCAGAAATGCAGAGCTGGCTCTGGTGGAGCTCTCCAAATTCCAAATTGGAAAGGAGAGTTTGCTCTTGTGGAGCACTCAAATTCCAAATTGGAGAGGAGAGTTTGCTCTCCACTCCAATTTTTTATCGCCATCCAGGATCTATGTATAAATCACAAACAGGGCAGGGCTGCTGGGAACGTGCCTTGAGCTGTTTTATTTTCCAGCATCAGTCTCATTCCATGGTTATGACAATGGGAAGATGCCAGCAGCTCACATACCAGACAGCAGACAAAGAACTCAATGTTACAACTCACTTTATAAGCTTCTTGACCAATCACACAAAGCAAAAGCAAATTGACAGTAGTTCCATCCAACCACTATAAGCACACGTACCTTTGGTTAAACAATGCTTGCTTATTTTGAATACAAAACCTGCTTGTGAGCCTTAAAACACAATGCACAGAGCTCCATTATTAAGCTTTAACCTTCCTAATATCTGGCTAGATAAATTTTTCTGTAGCTTAGAGAGCTATTCTAGACAAGTGTTAATACACAGACCATTGCTCTATTTGTCCTTGCTTTTCTCCTTTTTAAATAATTTTTCTGCTGACCAGTCTCATGCTCAGCTCTAATCACAGTTCTGCTGTCTCTGCCGCCTGCATTTTGCAGCTTTCCCAAAACCCTCTGATTTTGTGGATTCCCACAAATTTGGAACCGCATAGACCACTTATGCTTCTTTCTCATAAAGAGATGTTAGTAAAACGATTACATAGCCTTGTCAAGACTAAATTGCAGGTGAAAACCCAGCACATCTCTACCTAAGCATGGCCAACCACTCACAACTTAACTTGCAAGACACTTCCTCACCTGTCATAGAAGAACTGATAGGATTCCACTCCAAATTCACCTGTGGCATATCCAACAAGCTTTGCAGCCAGCCAAGAGACAGGCACTGATGTGAGGCACCTTTGCCATTGGTGCAGTGGCATTCCCACCTTTCTGGGGAAAGTGAGGGAGCCCAGCCCCACAAGGGAATTCTCTGCTCCTTCTGCCAGCTCCTCTTGCAGGGCTGCATTTCCCACCTGCAGCTCTTTGTTAGGCACAAAATATTACAATAATCCAATTTAGACATGACAAAAATTACTGTCCCTCTGCCAAGGTATCTCCTGAACTGAAAACTGTCATTCCCAAAGAAAGGGTCTCAGCCTTTAGTGGGGCTGCAAGCTTAACAGCACCATCATCATTTATGCTAATAAAGTGAGGATGATGGAAGTGGGACTTACTGCCAGCAACAAGCTGAGGAGATTTTCCTGGCTCTCACTGTACTGTTCTGAGCAGGAGCACTTGTGGTCCAAATCCTTTCCTTTCTCCAACCCTGTGTAAGAACTTAGTGAGGCTTTTTTTAGGAGAGTGGCAAAATTAATATTTTCAAACATATTCTATTTATTTCTGTCTCTGAGCACTAAATTGTAATTCAGATTAATATTGTCTTAATTTCCTGTGATAAATATGGGAGTTATTAGAAATAAAAAAAAAAATCTGTAGGCTCCTAATTGGTTTCCAATGATTCATTCAGCAGCACATTTATAAATAGGAAAAAAGGGGAGGGGAAGAAGTCAGCAAGAGAGAGGAAAGTCTTCAAGACATACAACTGCCATTTTAACCAGTGGCCAGAACATTTCTGTGATATGTAACTGATAGTATTTTGTTGGTGAAATAATTTTTTAACCTGATTCCTACCCTCTAGTGCGGGAATCCTTAATACATTTTTATGTTAAACAATATTGTTCCCTCTTGAATTCTGAACAGCGGCTACAGAAACGTTATTTGCAGACATTCAGTTGGGATTTGTTCCCTCTTTTACTTCTCTGCTCAACATCTGTGGCACAGAGCACAAGGACAGCAGATGTAATTCACTATTTCAATTTTTAGAGATTGGTATCTTCAGTAGTGTTGGTGTTCAGTGTTCCCTTGTGCAAGGAGGGTGTCCCTTACAATGCCAGGGGTCTTGTGGTAAATAATGATATAAAGGAACCTCCTGGGATGCACAGACATCACCTTTGATTGCAACTGTAAATTCATTCAGGCCTCTGTGATGTACTTGAAATTAAACCTGTATTGTCTTTCAATAAAATTAAGAGCCTTGAAGTAAATTTCAGCATGATATGAGTAAGCATTAACTCCCTTTTTTTAGACTACATCTCACCAGTTTTCTGTCATGCACTGCATTCTTAATCACTGTCAACTCACTATATTTTCCTTCTCAGGGAGGAATGCTGATGTTATGCAATGTTACTATGTAGATCATGCTCTGGTTTTTCTACTCCTATTTTGAGAAAATGCTTCTGAGTAAAACTTCATTTTTGGCCAAGTCTTCCCCAGCAGATAACATTTTGTCTATATTTGTGTGACATGATTTTCTGCTTCGTGGTTCTGGCAGGTGGAGGAATGCTATTTTCCACATCTTTCATATGGTGGAGACTGTGCAGAGTCTAGTTTAGCACAGCAGGCACAGAGGGTTTGATTTGTTTTCCTAACACGTGTGTCACATATAAAAGGCAATGTCCTTGCACTGGGGTTGTTAATAACTGGCTGCTCCAGATGGATTTGTGCCAGCACAGAATCCACCACCACAATTAGCAGTAGTAGGAACTTCAGCTGGCAGCAGCAGGGAAAGCAGTAAAGATTAAATGACTGTGTGAAATGTCTCTCCAAATTAAAACTGATGTGCATTGGCAAAAAATAAGGAAACTCACACATTACCCCTTATATTCTGTTCTGTTTGGGTAATAATTGGAGAAAATGTTGCTGTCTGGGACTCACTCTTTTTCACATAATAGATTCAGCCCTTTAATGATAAGAATCTGAGTAACCCCACCAGTAAAATATCTCAAATTACAAAAACTTAGAGATGACTTTCAAATGTTTGAGGATACAAATAACCTTTTGAAGAAATTTGATTTTTAGAGACATTCGTCAGCCTGTTACTGTTTTTTATGTAGTGCTGCATATTGTACATCCAAAAAGTCTGCTTGGAAATTCCACTAAATTGCATCCAATAATTTTTTTTTTTTTGGGGCAAAATATCTTCCAGGAGCTTCAAAATCTCTGCAAAATAGTACTCATGATAAAACTTCTACAGCATAGAATATGATCTGGAGCAGTTTTTTGTCAGAGCTGCAATAACATCCAACCTTCCCCTTCTCAAGAGCCATGGCTGAATTATGCCAATACCTGTACAAAGAAAGTTAAAAAATGAATGAATGAAGAAAATTAGTACAATGAGGATTTGAATAAGTATTTTATTGTACAATATTAACTGATAGAAAATGTGTTAGACTAGCCCATGTTTCTTTAGAGTGGCTCACAGTTTATTGTCTCACAGTGCCCTATAGGATATAGGTCCAAAATACAAATTCTCTTCTACAGTTTAAATGAGCCACTAGGAATGTGCCAGAGCTCCTCAGAAATATCTCAGGCTTAAGAATTGGCCTAAACTGACCTTTGAGTTCATGAACAGTAAAAACCATGGGATTTATAGATCAGAGTGCAGAAAGCACAGCTGGTAACCACAGCCTTGAGGAGGTTTTGCAGCTGCAGTGATGCAACACAGCATTGTCACTTTGTGAAATGCCCAATCTTACACTCCTGGTGTGCATCCCATTCCTGGATTTATTATGGACAGGATTTCACCCCATAAATCCATCAGACAGCTCAGTCCTTTCCTGCTCTCTGTGAAAGCAAAGGGCAACCAGAAGACTGAGGCTTTGCCAACACAGTTTTGTCCTTGGCCTCAGCAGGGATGTGCAGATTTGGGCACTCTGGCTGCAGAATTGTCAGGATCAGAGCATTGCTTTGGTGCTGACATTAAAAGCTGCCATGTACAGAGATGCCTGGTGCCATACTCTGACAGTGGTCAAATGTCCCAAAAATGGATAATAATAGATATATAATAGATAAAGATAGATATGTAACAGAAAATAGCTTGCCAGGAAGCAAAGCTAGTGGGAAAATAAAGCCAAATCCAATTAAAGTGTCTGCTCAGGCAAATGTTAGCTTTGATTGCAGGACAGAATCCTTCACTTTAGACCACTCAGAGCACAAAGGCAACACCTGACAAGAAATGTGAGCTGTCAGCAGCAGCAGAAGCTAAACTGGGCATGAGACCAGCCAGGCTCACCAGCAGCACAGCAGGAGCTGTGCTAATTTGCTAATTCTTGCATTCCCCCTGTGAATTCCTGCCCTGCTCCCTGAGGAGTGCCTGGGCCTTGGGATAACTCCATGGAGAGATGTTTGCCCCAGCTCTGGAAGGCCAAGGAAAGCTGTGAGAGCTGAGGAAGCCTCCCAGAGCTTTGGGGAAGCTCAGCCCCTCTAAAGCCATGGGCAAGCTGGGCTCCAGGCAGCTGGAACAATCTCCAATGAACTGAACTCAGGCAGGGACTATGGAAAGAGGAATGTGTGTTTTATGGGTTTTGAGAACAGAGTTTATAGATTATTTTTAAGAGAATGTATCCTATGAAGCAGAATTTATAAATAAAATACCGTAAGTCCCAGTTCTTGCACTGCATCATGTTTGGTTTTAACTTCATTAATAGCAAATAGGGAGAAATAATGGAAAAACAGTGATTATAACACACTAAATTGCCACAAAAGCAATTTAAGGCCACTGTACACAACTGAATCCCACAGCTCCTTCAAACACCCTTGCCAGCCTGCTTTGGACTTCTTGAAACCACTTGGAACCACATCTACAGGAGTGGGAGTAGATTGGACAATTATACCGCTGCCAAAAAGGAAAAAAACAACCTCCTGCATTTGCTTGTTGGCTGTAACACAAGACCTTCAAGGCAGGAGAGGACTTCAAACATTCCAGGGCTCAATTTATCAATGTAAACACAGCACATCAATCTCACTAAAGGCAGTACATAAAGCCCTGCTCCTGCTAGAGCTGATGAGAACCAGGTTAAGGATGAACAATAATATGGGGCTCCCTTCCCAAGAAGAGCTGTTGAAGTAGAGTGTTCATAAAAGCAGGGTTTCCTTTTTAAAGAAACCCTTTAATAAACAAAAGGGCAGAGGATTTTCCCAATTCATCTCGTTCCACAACTCTATCACATGTAAATCTTCAGTCTGTGTGTAACATTTGGTACAGTGGAAAAACGTCAATATAAAAATGCTGTTCTCTCATCTTTAGCCACACTATGAGAAAAACACGGTTTATTATAACAGGAAATAATATTTTATTATAAAATCTGCATGTAAACAAGTAACCAATTAATCGAATAACAGTTAATGGAAGTGCAAATTAACTTAATAAAATGATATCTGTTCTGTATTTAAATATATATATAATTTGTTTTCTCCCATTCTACTGTGGTTCTACTCCACCCTCCCCACATTTAAGTTTAAAAAGATTTATCATTGCTTGCTTTGTACTAAAAAGAGTGTACGAGCCTGCGTACAAGTTGAAGTTTTGCTCTGCAAACGAGACAAGTCTATGGCGATATTATCCTTTCTTATCTTTGCATCTCTGGTATCCACAAGACAAGAAGATATAGAACATATGTACACAGTGGGCATGTCAAGCCTCCTATTTCAAGTTAGTTCATTTACTTGCACACACTGAAACTTAACCCATTTATCAATGAAGCACTGTAGTGTAACTTCCAGCCTTGCTTGAGCACCTTAAGGCATTAACGAGAGTCTCTGGAGCAGCCACGGCCGCTGTGCCCACGGGATCCTCAGGGGATCAGGGGCTCGTCCATCCCTCCCTGAGGGCTCCTATAGCACGGACAAGTCGTGGCAAGACTTGGATTTTGCTTTGAAAGCCATCTTCTTGTTGTTCTTGGCCACAATCCTGCCCAGGAAGCGCTTGGCCTTCTTGCTGATGCTCTCCCTCCTCTTGGCGTTGGCCATCCTGCGCGCGTTGTCCTCCTTGCTGTCCTTGCGCAGCCGGATCTGCCGCACGATGCCCTCAAACAGGTCCTTCACGTTGTGGTGCAGAGCTGCCGACGTCTCGATGAACTTGCAGTCAAACACCACGGCACAGGCCCGGCCCTCTGCACAGACAGACAGACAGACAGACAGGGAGGTCAGTGGAGAGGTTTTCATACACACTGTCAGCAGGGCAGAACAGGAATTGGCTCGAAGTAAGCAAAGTGCCTTCAATGCCATGAAAGAGCTTCACTGCAAAATAGGAAAACCAAAATTTGCTCTTCATGGTTTTGCCCCCTCGCTGTCCTTGGTTTTGTTGTGCTGTGAATTCAGAATCTCATCTGATCAATGGAATTGAATACATGGCAGCAATAGTCCTTCAGGCAAACTGTGCCTGCACTGTGTAGGAGCTAAAGCTGATTTAGGAGAAGCCCTGGGAAGTGTGCTTGTGGTTTGATATGGAGCAGTGTGAGTCTCCTGCTTTTGCATTAAACTGACTTTGGGTAAAGACTCCCTACAGTGATGTACAGAAAGAAATGGAGTTTATTCTGGAAGCTGTTGAGCAATTCTGCACCTCTGCCTTGCTGCAACAAGTGAGTTCTCCACACCAACAGAAGTGGAGCTGACATAGGCCACAAGGTCAAGTCATTGAACACATCAGTAGAGGTCACAAAGTTGTGCCCCACTGAATCTGACCAGGGCTAAATTTGAGATAAAAGATATTCAGTGTTCTGGACATAAGCACTTAACCCTGGGACATTGCTGCAGCACAAATTTCCACAGTCAGCTGTGGTAAATAATGGCAGAGTTGTAAACTGAGGGAAGTACAGATGTCAGAACTAGGAGAGGTCAACCATGCCCTGCTCCAGCCTGAAAAAGTAATCTCCTGATGAACTCCAGTCAATTCCCTGAGCAGGAATTTAACACTGGGAGCATGGAAAACCAGATAGGGAGAGATGGCTCATTATCAAGGTACCAA
The DNA here is from genome assembly GCF_028551555.1 of Melozone crissalis. NCBI lineage: Eukaryota > Metazoa > Chordata > Aves > Passeriformes > Passerellidae > Melozone > Melozone crissalis. The sequence goes on along the minus strand of NW_026535785.1, from coordinate 19,830,682 downwards.
TATTTCAGAGTATTCTTTCCAGTGGAAAACAAGAAAACTCACCCCAAAACAAAACTAAACCCAGCCAAAGGAAAAGCCTCAGAAAATGTTTAAATAAGCAGAATCAAGGCTGTGGTGTTGGCATTGGTTCCTGTGCCCCAGGTACCCAAATGCCAGTGAGAGGATTCTCACTGATCCCAGCTGAAGAGCACAAAAAGACTTTTGTGTTGTGTGAGCCTGGTCCCACCAGCCCAGCTCAGATGTGCTGGAGTCCCCTGCAGCAGAAAGGGCTGCACAGGCTGCATGGGATCCCTGTCCTGAGGCTGCCCAGCTCTGTGACACGGCACTGTGTCCCCGAAAGAGCACAGCTCAGGCTGTCACAGCTCAGGCTGTCACTGCTCAGGCTGTCACAGCCCGAGCCTGGCAATGCTGCTGCACACACACCATACAGTTAAAGCCTGCCTTCAGTAGTCCTGTGCTGAAGCTGCAGCTCTGATGCATTTTCCTCTCCCACTGCAGCTCTGCACAGCCACACACCTTCCCCCACACCCATGCCCAGTGTTTTCTGTGGTACCAAGCCCTGCAGCACAGCCAGCCGGCTCCACTTCCCCAGTGATGCTCAAATCACACATTTTTCTACATCAAACCCAGGCATTCCTACTGGCCACGATCCTGCACAGCCTTTGCTACTGCTTTAGACAGCACTTGGAAAATTCAGTGTCTCTTACCATCAACTGAGACCTCCCGGGACCTGACCAGGTCACTTTTATTTCCCACAAGGATTATAGGAATATCTTCTGTCTGCCTTGCTCTTCTCAGCTGGATTCTTAGCTCAGAAGCCTTCTCAAAACTAACTTTATCTGTCACTGAGTAGACAATAATATAGGCATCTCCCATTTTCATGCAGTGGTTCTGGAGCCATTGGCTGTCGTCCTGAAACAACAGACAAGAAATGGATTTATTCTGCTGAAAAATCTACTCAACACTGAGTGATCATTTATTACTGTAAGCACCTTAAAGATTCTTTTCTTAGCTTTCTTATTAAAAGTCAGTAAAAGTAAGCCAATCTCCCCAACATTTCAAACATTTTGTTATTTAAAATACAAAACAAAATAAATTTCTCTTGTTTCCAGAAATAATATCAAGTCTTCACTGATCAGACTGACAATCTCTAATTTTACAGTAATTCCCTGGGCTGCTCATGTAAGATACCGATTATTCAAAGCATTAAGAGAGTCTCACTCTGCTCTCTTCAGGGTTTTAAACTGCCTGCCTAGCTACAAGAAATAATTTGCAGAGAGAAGAAAAGGCAGTATGAATTCTAATTTTTTAATGTCACTTATCTGATTGAACAAATAGGCGTAGTTGTTCCATTTCTATTTTTTTTTTCCTTAAGAGAACTACAGACCAAGCCATAAAGCAAAAGCACGAGGAAAGAGCTGTAAGTACCTGCTCCCATATATCGAACACCACGAGAGACGCTTCTTCTCCATCAACTATAATTGACCTGTCGTATGTATTTCCTATGGAAAATCAAATAAAAAGAGTTCAGCAGAAGAAATTCTCCTCCTCCATCCCTGCCGGTGTCCTTAGGGGGGGCTCCGAGCCGGGGTTCCCCGGCAGCCCCGAGCCCGCCGTGCCCTCACCGGCCTCCTCGGCGTCCGCGCAGTCCTCCACGCCGCCGAAGATGCGCGCCAGGCTGGTCTTGCCCACGCCGTGCTCGCCCAGCAGGATCACCTTGTAGAGGCTGCCGTCGGAGTCGCTGCCCGACGAGATGACGGAGTCGGAGGAGTCGGAGGCCCAGCTCTGGCGGTGCTGCCCGCCGGGGCTGTACGAGGTGCAGCGCACCAAGCCCGACAGCTCCTCGGGCGGCAGCGGCCGCAGGTCGCGCTCGTCCACGGGCATGCTGCGGCGGTGCAGGTGCTGCTGCGCCGCGAACGGCGTGCTGCCGCGCCGCTTGTCGCCGCGGTTCAGGGTCATGGGGCTGCGGGCAGGGCACGGCTGTCAGCCCGGGCTGCGGGCAGGGCACGGCTCCCAGCGCCCGCTGCCCCGCACAGCCCGGTGCCGCACAGCCCCAGACCCGCACAGCCCAGAACTTCGCACAGCTCCAGATCCGGACAGTCTCGGATCCGGACAGCCCCGGACCTGTCTCGCACAGCCCCAGCTCCGCACAGCCCAGAACCCCGCACAGCCCCGGCTCCGGACAGCTCCGGACCCTGTCTCGCACAGCCCGTGTCCTGGACAGCCCCGGCTCCGCACAGCCCCAGCTCCGCACAGCCCAGAACCCCGCACAGCCCCGGCTCCGGACAGCTCCGGACCCTGTCTCGCACAGCCCGTGTCCTGGACAGCCCCGGCTCCGCACAGCCCCAGCTCCGCACAGCCCAGAACCCCGCACAGCCCCAGCTCCGGACAGCCCTTGTCGCGCACAGCCCCGGCCCCGCAGCCGCGCTTACCTCGGGCCGCTGCGCGGAGCGAGGGCGCGGTGAGGGATCGGTGAGGGATCGGTGAGGGATTCCCCGGTGGCTGCCGCGGGAGCTCCCCGAGCTCTGCTGCCGCCACCGCTGCCCGCTCCGCTCTTTATGTGCCGGCGGAGGCGCGGGGCCCTCCCCGCCGTGACGCTGGCCGGGCGCTCCGCCAGCGCATCCTCGGCAGCGCCGCCGCCCCCGCGGGCTCCGCCGCGCTGTGCGGGGGCGGCGGCGGCGCGGGGAGCCCGGGAGGAGGCGGGAGCCCCCCGGGGGTGGGGGGAGGCACGATCGGCTCCGCTGCGCTGTCAGCGCGGGGGTCCCCCCCGTCAGCGCGGCTCGGCCGGCAGCGAGCGGGGAGGCGAGGGCCGGGCCCGAAGCGCGGCTGTGCGAACCCTGGGGCTGCCGGGCTCGGCCCTGCCCTGCCCTGCTCTGCCCGGCCCTGCCCTGCCCTGCCCTGTCGGCCGGTGCTCCCCTCCCGCTGCCCCGGTGCCATGCCCGCAGCATTTGCTCTGTGTGTCCCTTGTTTCAGCTAGCCCGGTACAATGCCCGCAGCATTTGCTGTGTGTGCCCCTCGTTTCCCCTCCCAGCGGGTGTGAGAGCGCACGGAGCGCACGGGGAGCCACCGTCGGCTCTGTCACGGCTGGGAGCGGGGGATGCTCCGGCAGTTTTAGTGGGAATACCCATCGCACCCTTGGCATCCCCGTGCCGGCTCTCCCCGGCGCTCGGAGCGCTGCCCGGGCGCGGCTCACACGCACACACGTGCGGGGTGAGCGGTCCGAGAGGCCAAAAAGGTCAAATTCTCCTCTCGCTTTCACCTGAGCAGCAAAGCGGGACAGTGAAAGTCTTATCTCATGAGCGGTACAGTCATGCGCATGTGACCGGGCGAAGAAAGGACTCAGCAGATAACTATACCCGTCCCTGCACGGCTCACCCAGCGCCGGGTATACAGCCTGATGTTTACCTAGCAACCGAGACGTGTCAGACATTGTGCGGCCAAAATAGCCCCGGCCTCTGCTCCCGAAAGATTACAGCAGAGCGGGAAAATCCCGGTGCCTGCGGACGGCCACGGCTGCCATCGAACCCGTGTCAGCTTCAGGGCTCCAAACCAGCGGCAGAAACAAGGTTAAAGAAGGCAAGAGGCAGGGAGGTGATGGACACCAAGTCATGGATGTAGGGAATAAAGTAAGGGAAAGAAAACTCTGTGGGTTTGGGCTAAGTGGGTGAATATCCCGTTATTTTCAGGAGCCAATTATAATTCTCCAGTCCACACTTTTGGGGTGGTTTTGGCCGCTTCACACTGATAAGCTGCAGTCGGGAGTGTTTATGTGGTAGTTAAAGATCATCAAGGGCTTGCAGCAAGTTGTCCCTGCCTGTCTCACAAAACAGCAACCAAAATAGCCTTGTCAGCTCAAACAGACAGAGTTTGGTGACAAAACGCGCGTGCCTCAGCTGACTGAGCTGGGTTAGAAACCCCTGGCTGGTATTTGGAACCACACGGTAAATAAATTATGGGTAGCACTGGAACTACACTGTGGATACTTCAGTGGGACAAACTGGAATCTGCCAAGCCACCTTGATCATTCTGAATTTACAGACAATTAATTATGTAAATACACTTCTAGATACAGCTGGTCTTCAGATGGCTTCCTTAAAATTTGGGGTTTATCTGCCTCACTTTGTCACCTGAAACTATTCTCAGGGAGTTTTTGTCTTTTGCACCAGACTTTGTTGGATACCTTTGCTGTGTCAGCACTTTAGAAGTTGACATATGAGGTGGGGGTGGTTTTAATTATTTTCTGTGTGAAAAAAGAGAAATCTGAGAAGCAACAGAACCAAAGAGACAGTGCCACTTCTGTGCCACACAGAGCACTATTGGCCTGGAAACACACTAAAAAATGGGGATTTCATTGGCACAACTCAAAGAAGTTGCATTTTGTTTTACAGGCTGAAAAAGTAATCTCCTGTAATCCTGTAAAAGTAATCAAGCTTTCTGCTGGTGAGAATTATGAGTACTTTGATGATGTAAATGTGAGATAGACCCTTTGCAGGAAAACTATCAGGAAAGGCATATGCCAAAGTGATGAATAAAAACCTTGAGAGAACTGCGTTGCAGCAGGAAAAGGGACTGAAAATAAAATTACACCCAGTAGAAATCCTTCAGAAAATTCAGGATTCCATGGCAAACACTGGGGTGTTTTGCCAGCACCCAGGTGCAAGTAATGAATTAAAGGTTATAGAACAGCACCATGGTCACAGGATCGTGGCACTGGGTTCTTGCAGTGTCCTTTACTGGAAAGTGAGATGGCTTTGGGCTGTGCTTGTTCCTGGGGGGATGAGCAGCACGGTGCCAAGGCTGCTCCTGCTCCCCCTGGGGCATCACGGGGGCACCAGCTGGGGCACCTCCTCTGATCTCTGTGGGTCCAGCTATTCTGTGAAGCTGGAAGGAATTACCTGATAATTCAGGTTAACCACTTGAGAAACAGAACATATCTCTTCACATGTAGTTCTGTTTGCTGGCAATTATTGCTGTATTTTTCCTACTTGCTGGTAATTATTATAATTATTGTATTTTCATGTACTCCTTACTGTGGCACCCACTGATTTCAATGGGGTGCTTATGAGCCCACAGGCTTCAAATGGTGATTTTCCAGCTTCTTTGAAGGACTTTAGGATCCTCTCCTTCTCACCTGCCCTCCATTTCCACTTCTGCCTGACCATGATTCTAACAGATACATGAACTGGAATTTATTTCTATTTAAAAAGATTTTCATGCCTGGCTTTTTCTACCCTTATTTTCTATTGTTCTAGCTTCTAATTTTCTCTAAAAAAGAGATTCCTTTTTTTTTTTCAGTTTCATTTCATCTTTGCATGATTTTAATTTTCCTCATTTCATAGACTTTCCACTTAAGGGTCCTTTTTTTGCATTTCACTGTTGTAGTATACCCAGTTTCTTGTTTTCTGTTATCTCTTTCCTGTTGTATTATTTCTCTGTTTCTTTTCCCTCTCACTTTTCCTCAAGCTTTTGAGAAGTGCCAGTGTTCATTTCTAGTGCAAAAGTACATTTCATCATCTGGAAAATGTAAAACATGCAGTTTGATCCTGTTTTTCCAGGTATGTCTTCCTTGGGTAACAAAGCCAAAGTTCCTTTATTTTGTATTAGGTGCAGAGGGAATTTCATGGTCTAAATGACAAGCACAAACTTTGCAGGGGGTGGAGTGATAAACTAAGTTAAGCTAAACTAAACTTAACTAAACCAAGCATGTAAAACCTAACACATAACGCTGTCCCCTTTGAATTTTCAGGTTAAAAAAGAAAAATTTGGGGGTTGCATGAACTTTATGTGATTCTTCCTCATCAGTGTTTGTTCAAGGTCAAATGCCATATTATAAATAGCATTTATATTTTTACATCAGATTAATATTATTACTTTTGGGGTCGCTGCTGCCTTACATCAGAACTCTTTCACAACTGATTGGGAGTAACAGGAATATTTTGAGCAGTCCAAAGGCTGGATCAGCAGCAGTGAGGTTTGGGGCTCAGCACTGCTGTAAGGGTGGCTCTACACTGAAATTGAGGGTTTCTCTCCTCTTTACCATTCAACTCATCAAGTCTAATTAATCAGCCATTGTGTGGGTGAAGTTATTTCTACACAAATGGCAGAGATACCCACCAGGGTCTGCTCTTGCCAAGTTACATGAAGCATTACTCCTGCAGAAGTGTGAGCCTGGCTGCCTCCCAAATACCTGGACTGAGAGAGAAATAGAGTATTTATTATTATTTTTATCACAGAACTGACACACTCAGGCCACTGGGAGGAGAGACAGAGGCAGCAGCATGAAATATATTGGGGTATTAACCTAAGCAAGAGAGATAGAGATACAGGGAAATGAAAAACCACCTTTTTTCCCTTATCCTACAAAAATCAGGATGTAGTGCAAACAGGGTATCAAGTTTTCCTCACCACCACCCTTAAAATCAGAGATTAGTGTGAGCTGAACAGCCCTGGGCTAACTGGTTCGGTTTGTATCAGCCCTTTTCACATGAGGCCCATTTATATTCCATCCATTGTCTGGCAGTTAATGTGTGGGGTAAAAGCAGGGGCTCTGAGCTGTGCCATCACCAGCAGAGGTGGAGCTCTCAGCCCTGCACAATCTGCTCTGTGGGGAGGTGACAAATGTCCCATCCACGCTGTCCCTGCCCTGGGATGTGCTGAGGGAAGGCAGCACAGCCCTTCAGCAGGGCCAAGCCTTCCCTCAGAATTACCCTTGGATTTAATGGCAGGTAATATTTTGGATTGAGTAGTGGTAGCCATGAATTGGGGCTGAAACAATAATGTGAGAAATATGAGCTTTGGAGTCAATAGAAATCGATACAGCTTAGAAAGCTCACACAGAGTGCCAAGGGGGAAATGCAAGCAGAAACCCAACTAAATCCATTGTTATAGCTACACAAATAATAAGCCTTTCATGGCTGCTGTGTTTCCTCTCAGCCCCAGACCAGAAATTCTAAAGATCACTGCAAAAGAATGGAGAAGTTTTTGCATTTTCAGGTAGAGAATGATAAAATAGGCACGTTTTAAGTCCATGGCCCATAATGTAAAGCAAAGACCTGTCCTTCTTGAAATCTTGCAAAGGGATGCAAAAAATAACTTGGGTCCAGAGTAACTGGAAATGTGGTTCATCTTTCAGGTGCTCTGAATTTCTCACTGCTCTGAGTAAGCCACAGAGCTTCCAGCCCTGATGAGCTGGTGCCCAGGTGAATCACGGCTGCGGAAAAAGCGCTCGCGCAAGGGGCAGCTCCAGTTTCACTGTGCCCGTGGAGTTCCTCCTCTTCCTTCCCACAGACTGTCAGTAAACCAGTGATACACCTTGGGGTATGCTTGGGGAAAGCATTCTGTGTCAGTTTAACTCAAACCCCACTTTATTTCAGTTTTTCAGCCCCGGGTTTCCCTCTCAGCCCTGGCTGGGGGAGGCAGAGCCTGGGATCCCCCGGGCTCACAGCACCCACTGGGTGAGCTCAGCTGCCTGCCCCTATTGCATTTCAGAGCAGACTAAAAGCAGAGCATGACCTAAGACATTTCCATAATTGTTTACCTTAATCACCCCCAATTCCTCTGTTTCATATTGACCCTGTCATGGCCAATGTGTGTGGCATGCATCATCCCCTGTGACTGTAAATATCCTCTTACAATTCCTGCAACATGTATTCCCCTTGCGGGGGGGATGTCAGAGCCCCTTCATGAGAAATATCTGGAATTCAGAGACCATGAAAAGGTTTCTGAATTTACAGACAGTTGGTTTAGGGAGGGGGCAAAGTAAGAGTCTGTCTGTCTGTCTGTCTGTCTGTCTTACAGGAATTGCGTAGTGCTAAGGGAGCAAACTGACAAGGGAAGATTTACTGTTTGCCAGCAAGAGCTCCTGGCAAGAGGAATGGGTCTATTTACAATAACAAATTACAGGAGCCATCCTGGGTCAGACTCAGTTTACAGCCACTTTCCAGCAGCTGTCTGTGGCAGATATCTAAAGATGAATGGACAATAAGAACATGGTAAACACAATTAAAACTCCATACACACAACCACCAGAGGCTCTTGACGGAGGATTTTTCTGCATTTTTTTCCTAATTGTTTTTTAACACACAGAGACCACCCCCCTTTACTGTATGGTGAAGCAGAAAATAAGATTTCCCTCCCTTCACACCTGCAGTGGTTTCACAGCTTTCACCAGTAGTTTTCTCTTGTGGCTTAGGAACCTGGGGTTCCTCATTCTATGTATAAACATGAATCCCTACTTGCCCTTCTCTATCTTAACTAATACATCTCTTTGGACAGAAAATACAGATTAGAAACATGGATTATTCAAACATGTTCCCATCGACTCTCACTGTAGATAATGAGAATTTCTGCTTTCTTTGTTAATCCCAAGAATTCCTCAGCTGAGCACTGAGTAACATTTTTGCAGACCTACTTCTGTTTTATTGAGGAGCTAAGCATTTAATAGGTAGGAAATTGGGTAAAATCAGCCTAAAGTCACCCTTGCTAACCCAATAACTCATTTCTCCATACACCTGCAGGACAAAGTCTTCAAAAGTTGCCTGTTATCAGCTCTGAAAATCTGGACAGAGCTGTCATAATGCAGGAATTTCCGTGAAAGTGACAGGTGGAGGAGGAAAAGTCTCCCTGGGTTGCAAACCCTGTGATCCTCAGAGGGAACACCCAGCACCCAGAGCACGAGGATGCTGAGAAAGGACACAGGGCAGAAACACAGCTGAGAGTGTTTGTGGCAATACAGAGTGAAACTTCAGCCGTGCTGCCCTCTTCTGTGCACCAGATAAGGAAAAGGGGACAAGGAATGTTCAATGTATCTTTTTTTACACAAATGCCTTCAGTCCTGTGTCCAAATGTGCATTGGAAAGGCTGAGAACCCCTGCAGGTGATGTGAGCCCCTGGTGGGGACCTGGGGGGACAGAATCAAACAGAGCTGCCCCTGCTTTGGGTGACAAAGCTTGGTCTTGTCCCCCTTGAGGGGAAACACCAAATGAAACCTTGAAACAGGGACAAAACCTCACAGTCACAGGGGAGACTTAGGCATTTGGATTGGAAATGCTTTGTGCTTCTTTGTAAGCCAGAGCAGAATTTGTGGTGTCTTTTCCTGTGGTGGTTGGAATCACCCATGTAAAGTGTGTGGGAATTTGGATGTGAGAGATATTATCATTTCTTCCAGGAAAAAGCTCCTGGAATTCGTCCAGTTGGAATGTGCTGAGTTTGGCAAATTCCACATTTGCATCATAGCAGTAAAAGGAATCTCTGCTTCTTTTGGATGTCACATTTCCTGCTTTGCCTCTGCTGCTGCACAAGACATTTTGGTAAAAACCTCCACAATTCTAATTGTAGAGTTGTACTGGAATGAAAAGAATTCTCTACTTTTTTTTTTCATTTTAAATTGTCGATTTTCGTTCTGATTCTATTCTTGAGAAATCATGTAATTATTATAATCACAATATGCTTCATTATCCACCACTGTCTCAAAAAAATGTAAAATGGTCAGTATTTAGGCTCTTGATTAAATACGGAGAGCAAGCATGAGCCTGGACTGGGGTAAGAGAATGGTATGAAGTGTGTTTCTTACATGAAGGGCAGTATATATATATATATATATAAAAATTATATATTATAAATATAAATATAAATATAAATATAAATATAAATATAAATATAAATATAAATATAAATATAAATATAAATATAAATATGTATGTATATATATAGGGAGTAGACTTGAAAAATGTTACAGTGTGAAAGCAAATGCAGATCTTTATTTGAAAGCCAGCCCTAACTAGATAAATCTGAATCCAAATCCAGTGCTAGAAATCTGTCAGTCCTAGAGGCAAAACTGCAAAATCCTGATGGGCATCAATGACATCCTGCACCCAAACCAGCTCCAGTGAAGCAGGTAGGAAATATTTATTTCCATTTATTTCCCTGTCCATCTTCCCAGAGGCAAATCCCCACATTTGGGGAATGGCAGCACACTGGAATCTGCCAATCCCCTGGGAAAGTGCAGGAGGGATTGCTCAGCTCCCAGCCTCGGGTTTCCAGTCAGGGTTTTTTTGACAGGCACATCACAGTGTAAACCTTTGGGCTTTAGGCCCACCTCATTTCCCAAGTCATCCAAGCTTCTTATATTCAGGGAAAGACTCAGTGATCGTCCCATTCTCTGGTGCCAATGGAATTCAGCACGGTGGTTGCTTTTCATGGCATTTTTCCATGTCACAGTTTTGGAGATGAGATCAGAATCAGGCCCCAACATTCTTCTCCCTCCTCTACCGTTACTCACAGCAGTAATTACCATGAATCAGGCAAATGTTGCCTTGGCATCAGACTCTCACGTTAAAAACACCGAGTGTGTGTCAGTCAGGCTCTGCCTGCTCAGGTACCCCCAGCCGTGGGGTGAAATGCTCTTTATTCAACAATTCCTGTCATAAAAAAAAATATGACATGCACAGAAAATTGTTCTGCTGCAAAGCCTTTCTTTCACACTCAGCCCCTTCTTTCATATCTTTACAAGGGTTATAAATTTGCATCACTCACTCCTGTGTTCAAGCACACCAGCTCCACCAGGATCACTCAGATGAATCTACAGCCTTCTAAGGTAACAGCAGCACGTAGCTAGGCAACAAAAAAGAATATAGTATTTTTCAGGAAGGAGGATTTTTCTAGGTGATGTCATACAGATGCAGTGCTTTTTTGCCATATAAGAAGAAAATTGTTCACCGGAGAAATGGGTCTGTCATCGTGGCACCATCAGGCCATGTTGATGTATAGGCTTGCCTGTGACAGAAAATAACAATGCATTCTATGCTGCTCCTATTTATTCCTCCATATCTATTACATATTGGTGAGGTTTTTCTACAAAGACTAAAGACACAAACGATTTTATGGCAGATTACATTAACCATCACCCAGATTAAAATGGAATGCTTCAATAATTACCAAGTCAGCCGAAATAAATTGCATCTCGGTTCAGCTGAAATTGGGTCAGCTTTAAAAAAATAAAGAAAGAAAAAAAAAGGTTTTATGAATGGAAAAGACATCCTGTTGTAAGAACAGTCCATCACTATATGTAGGGACAGAGCTGCTGTGGATGGTATACACTGATTTTCTGAAGGGATTTGGTCAAGTGCAAGCAGAAAAGCCGATATGGTGCAGGATGATCTTGCCTTGGATCCGGGATGAGGGTGATGAGACCCTTGGGCAGAGGTGCCATGGCAGTGTCTGTGCCAGGGCAGTGTCTGTGCCTGGGCAGTGTCTGTGCCCGGGCAGTGCCTGTGCCCGGGCAGTGTCTGTGCCCGGGCAGTGCCTGTGCCCGGGCAGTGTCTGTGCCCGGGCAGTGTCTGTGCCCGGGCAGTGCCTGTGCCATGGCAGTGTCTGTGCCCGGGCAGTGCCTGTGCCCGGGCAGTGCCTGTGCCAGGGCAGCGTCTGTGCCCTGGGCTGGGGCAGTGCCTGTGCCAGGGCAGTGTCTGTGCCCGGGCAGTGCCTGTGCCCTGGGCTGGGGCAGTGCCTGTGCCATGGCAGTGTCTGTGCCCGGGCAGTGCCTGTGCCATGGCAGTGTCTGTGCCCGGGCAGTGTCTGTGCCCTGGGCTGGGGCAGTGTCTGTGCCCAGGCAGTGCCTGTGCCAGGGCAGTGTCTGTGCCCAGGCAGTGTCTGAGTGTCTGTGCCAGGGCAGTGCCTGTGCCCGGTCTGGCCGTGCCCTGCAGGAGCTGCGAGGGCCGGACCCGGTCGGCGCTGCCGAACCTGCGGCTCCACCTGCCGGGGACCCGGCCCGCCTGGGGACCATCCCCGTCCCCAACTCCCCATCCCCGTCCCCATTTCCTCATCCCCGTTCCCGTTTCCCCACATTCCCTGTTCTCCACCTGCTGGGCACCCCGGCCCGCCTGAGGACCCATTCCCATTTCCCCATCCCCATTTTCCCATGCCCATTTCCCCATCTCCGTCCCCATTTCCCATCCCCTGCTCTCGGCTGCCCGGCTGTGCTCTCTCTCTTGGTGCGGTCACACAGCGAGCCCGCGGCGCTGCCCAGCGGCGTTTGCCAGGCTGGGCTGGCCCGGAGAGCGGCGGGGAGCCCGGACAAATCCCGGCCCGATCCCATCCCGGAGCCCCCGAGCTATGCGGGCTCTGCCGGCCCGATCTCGCCCCGATCCCATCCCGATCTATCCCGATCCCAATCCGATCCCGGCCCGATCTCAGCCCGATCCCACCCCGATCCCGTCCTGATCCCATCCCGATCCCAGCCCGATCCCGTCCTGATCCCATCCCGATCCCAGCCCGATCCCGCCCCGATCCCGTTCTGATCCCATCCCGGAGCCCCCGAGCTGTGCGGGCTCTGCCATCCCGACCCACCCCGATCCCAGCCCGATCCCACCCCGATCCCGTCCTGATCCCATCCCGATCTCTCCCGATCTATCCCGATCCCATCCCGATCCACCCCGATCCACCCCGCAGCCCCCGCTCTGTTCCGGCTCTGCCAGCCCGATCCCATCCCGACCCATCCCGATCCCATCCCGATCCCGGCCCGATCCCCATCCCGATCCCATCCCGATCCATCCCGATCTCATCCCGATCCCACCCCATCCCCATCCCGATCCCATCCCGATCCCAGCCCGATCCCATCCCGATCCACCCCGCAGCCCCCGCGCTGTTCCGGCTCTGCCAGCCCGATCCCATCCCGATCCCTCCCGATCCCCATCCCGATCCATCCCGATCTCATCCCGATCCCACCCCATCCCCATCCCGATCCCATCCCGATCCATCCCGCAGCCCCCGCGCTGTTCCGGCTCTGCCAGCCCGAGCTCCCTGCGGGCTCCTGTGCCCAGCGCAGTTCCCGGGGCGGACCCGCCCGCGGCTCATCGGGGCTGTTCCATCACAGCCTTGGCAGCTCTCCGCTCCTTGGCATGCTGTGTATTTGTGTGTTCCAGAGCCCGCTCTGTGCGCTGGCTTTCATTCTCCCCAGCTGGACCGAGGCGCGGGTTGAGGCTCGCCCATGCCGGGATTGCCCAGGGAGCCACGCCAGCCCGAGGGAAAACACAATTCCTTTGCAGCAGGGAAAGAAAATCTCGAGCAGGATTTAGACGCTGAAGCCCGCAGGGCAGCAGAATGTCAGAGGAAGGTGCACCGGCTTCACAACGCTCCCAGCAAAATTCCTGCAGTTTTAAGGATTAGCAGAATATATTGCAATAATATATTGCATTACCTGATGTGTACAGAATTTGCATCCAAGTTGCAGTGTTTATTTATTCAGCCATAAAATGCAGAAAACCAGTTAATTGTGTGACTTGGTACCTGCATAGGTACTTCTGTGCAGCTGAGTGCTTAAATTCCAGACGAACTGAACTGAGTGCACCCAAAAGCACTTAAAGGAAGGCAGGTATGGCTGAAATTTAAGTTGATATAATGTTTATGTTTTGGTTGAAAAAATAAATTCACTCTCTTGTTTTACTAGGGATGGCCCAATATTGTCCTTACAAACAAAGGTAAATGTGACAAAACTTCATCATTTGTATGCTAAAAATATAATCCAGAGTATGACCTCAGTTAAAGGTCTTAAATTTGCAGGATCAGACCTAAAATGGTAAGTGGAAAGGGGAAGAAATTTTTTAAACAACAGCTCCTGTTTCAAAAAACCCAGTCAATTTTGTCATTACTAAGAGGCATTACTAAAGAATTTGACAGGCTCTTTACAGCGTTATGTTTCAAAAAACCCAATGCATAAATGTGTTGTTATGAAAATAAGTCAGTACAAATTTGAAGAGAAAGAATTTATGTGACTCAGCCCTAATTATTTTCTTTCTGCCTGAAAAGCCATTGCTTGGTTATTGTTTTTTTTTTTAAGTTGGCTGCACTGTTAGTGAAACAGGTTTCTGATTTTCAGTAATAAAACCTAGTTTTGTTGTATTAAAACTGTGACTTGCATTAAAAGGGAAAAAGAATGGAATCTGTTGGCATTGATTGTTTCTCTCTGCAAGCATTTCAGATTACGTGGATGATTTGTTTGTCACTTTGCAGGGGAAATAAAAAGTATTTTGCTGCTTAGATACCTCCATAATCCTTAGGCAGAGCATGTGCCAGCTCTCCCATTAGCAAAGTGGGGAAATGAAGCTTTAAGGGTTAAGCGAGCTCCTGACGACCTCCTGAGGTTATTCCAGTGAAAGCACATCTGATGGGAACCCAGATGGAGCTAATTTGGGTAGATTAGGGGGGAAAGTGCTGTGACAAACCCCCATCTCCAAGTTACACCACCATGATGGCCAGGTCAGCGCCAGGGGGTTGGCAGGGATGCCCCACCAGTCCCTCGGCTCAGCAGGGACACAGCTGTGCCCAAACCCTGGGGGCACTGCACTCAGAGCTGCCCAGGGGGCTTTGGCAGCCTGAAACCTGGGCTTGGTTTCTGGATTTATCAGGGGCTGTCCCTCCTGCTGCCGTGTGTGACCCTCCCCAGCGGGGCAGCAGTGCCCTGCAGCAGCACGGGGCACTCGGGATGTGCCACAGCCCAGGCAGGGCGGGCACGGGGCCAGGCTGGGGCTGTGCCCACCCAGAAGCTGCCCTGCAGGGAGGGAGGAGGGCAGGGAGTGCTCAGCACAGGTGATGGAGCTCACTGTCCCTGCCAGGGTCTCGGGGTCTCTCGCTGCTCACAGTGACCCCCAGATTGTTCAAAGTCTCTTTTCCCAGCCCGGTGCTTGAAGAAGCAGTCAGGGCTCTTCATTTTTTGGTCTCAAGGTTGTTTATTGTGTCTTATCTATAAAATTCTTTCTCCTGCCCTGCCCAGGTCCATCCAGCAGGACAGTTCCAGGCACTCTGCCTGCCCCCAGGGCAGTGTTATGGCTTTATACTAAAAACTACGTGTGCAATGTTTACAATTACTTTCCAATACCTGTAACCTATGTTAGACAGTGAGCTTCTACTCTAAACCAATCTGTGAGTGCCACCATCACAGCAGGAGATGGAGGCCAAGAAGAAGAAGAAAGGCTGGACACACCCAGTTCCCTCCATCTTGTCCCCTGAATCCCCATTCTAAAAACCCCAAAATCTGCTTTTCCACCCCGTGATAACTTCACTATTGTTCTACCTAAACTGTTGTGGCTTGCAGATCTTCATCTAAGGTTGGTAATTTGCTCCACGGGCCATAATCAAACCCACAGGGGCATTTGGGGCTCTGTGCCAGGGTCTCTGAGCCCCCTGGCAGGGTCCTGGCCGTGCTGGACAGACAGAGGGATGCTCTGGGTTCCCACAAAGGGGAAGGACAGAGCCCCGTGTGAGGGCAGTGGCAGCTCAGGCAGGTGAGGCACATCCCTGTCACCTCTCTCTCTCTCTTCCCAAAGGTCCCTGGCAGCAGCTGCTCCTCATTCCAGGTCATTTTTCCCCACAGATTTAGAGAAAATTACCCTCTGGCCTGTTCTCTCCCTCCTGCGCTGCTCTGGCAGCAGAGTCTGTCTGAGCTCCTGTTCCAGAACCTCGCTGAAGAAAGGGGCTGCAGTGAGGGGCTGCAAGGCAACAACCCATGAGACAGCTGGGGAGAGACCCTGAGCAGTGGTGGAATGAAACTGGGAGAGCAGGGTTCCATCCATCCTAACAACCAGGATCTCTTCATCACTGCAGACAGTGCTGCTCCTTAGATCCACAAAAGAAAAGTTAAGGAATGCAGATAACTTGTGTGCAGCAGGATGCAAAAGCTCTTCAGAGATAGGACATAATAAATGTATGAATTAATAATAAGAGATAGGTAAAAAGGTCTCAGAGCGTGACAGAACATCTGCAGCTACTGAAGTGTGTTGAACAAAATGAGGGCTCTCTGCTATTTGTGCATTTTGTAAAAATGCCCTGTATTTTTAGCATCTTGTGGAATGAAAATTTTATGTGCTATTAAATGTTGCTGGCAAATGGCTCTTAGACCAGCGAACTCAAACACACCTCAACTTTCCCTACTTTGGTTCTCTTTGCTGTTACTTAGTAACATCAGAGAGATTTTACTACAAACTTTTCTTTCGCCTATGGAAAAACGTTGACTCTGCCACTCCTTCAGTCTGTATTTATGCCAAAGAGTGCATTTGGTAAAGGAAGGGAAAGTGGTGCAGTTGTCTGCTTGACAGGCCAAAGGGAAATTATTTTAACAGCTATTAAAAACAATTGTAAAACACAGAGCTTATAAATCAAAGCTCCAGAGGGAGACCTTTATCCAAGCCCTCCATTGACGCAGACACATCACTCCTGAGCATGGCCACAATACTGAAATACTTTCATTAATTAACATATAGCTTTCATTAATTAACATATATCTTTCATTATTTAACATTGCCAGTGAGTGGCACATGCTGCTCCAGCCCAGAGCCACCACAGCAATGCCATGCAAGGGTGCAGCTCTTCCATGGATGCTCAGCTGCATTCTTGGGCACAGAGCTGCTGAGCTGCTTCCCTGGCACTGCTGAAGCTGAGGGGCTGCAGCAGGCTCAGACACGGGGCAGCACTGGGGGATCCTGCCCCTCCTGAGGGGTGAGGGCTCAGACACAGCCCAGAGCAGGGACAGCACACACAGCAGCCCTGGGAGCACACTGGGAACGGGGAATGCCATCCAGCTGCCATGGGAGCACACTGGGAATGGGGTGCTGGGGAAGATGGAACAGGAAAGCCTTATAAATATGATTGTCCGGCAAAAGATTTTTAGAATATAGAAACTATAAGCGAGATTGAAATGAAAGCAAGCTTTGAGATACCTCAGTTACTGAACAACTGGAAAACAATGGTGTGGCCAGCTGAAGGTAATCCCCTTTTGATGGAACAACACCCTCTGCTTGCAGACAGGCCCAAGGGTCAGAGCAGACCCTACAGCTCAGCAGAAGGGGCCAAAGAGGAGTTTTTAGGGTTTAAAATGTAACACAGTATGGTAATGTAATGATTCTTATAGGCTGTATGTAAATGCTATAGTATTTGTATCTTGTACTACATTGGTTAGTGAGAATCAGAATATTCAACATAGAAGAAGATTTATGGTATTGTAATAGGAACTTTGCGCTCTTGCGTCTCTTACCCTTTTACTCTCTCACCCTCTCCCCCCCTCTCTTCTCTCAGCCCACTCTGAGCTGTGGCTGCAGATCCCAGCAGGGCCCTGCACCCAGGCCCTTTGCAATAAACCCCAAATCCCAGCAGGGCCCTGCACCCAGGCCCTGTGCAATAAACCCCAAATCCCAGCAGGGCCCTGCACCCAGGCCCTTTGCAATAAACCCCAAATCCCAGCAGGGCCCTGCACCCAGGCCCTTTGCAATAAACCCCAAGTTCCAGACCTGGCTGCAGAGATCTCTCGTCTCCGTTCATCGGGGAATGCCATCCAGCTGCTCTGGAAGCACATTGGGAATGGGGAATGCCATCTCCAGCTGGCCTGGGGAGCTCCTGCCTACCCACTGGGAATGGGGAATGCCATCCAGCTGCCCTGGAAGGCTCTGTCCAGAGCTCAGGAATGCACAGCAGATGTCTGCTCCTGGCATTTGTCCTGGACTTGAGTGAGGCTGTATTCAACACAGCTGCTCATCCTTTCTCATGGAATGTGTCCTATTACAAAGCATTCCAGAGGCTAAATTTAGGGGTGGAGTTTTGGAATAATTAACATCTGAAACAAAATATTTCTAACAAATTAGTGTTTTGTTCTTCCACTTTGTCTCCATGCAATAGGAACAGGTAATGATCCTCAAAAGCAGGGAGGAAGGTTTTCACCAGAACTGGGGGTACATTATCAGCAATGCAGAGCTGAAGGAACCTGCACAGGAGGGCCTGGGGCCTTCAGCAAAGCCACTGTGTAAATACAACACCCACATCACTTAAACAAACACACCAGATCTAAACCAAGCAGATTCTCCATCCCTAATTCTCCATCTCATCTCTCTCCATTTGAGAGCCCACCGCAGATCCTCCGTACTGAAAAGTCATCCCCCAACTATTAACAATAAACATAAACCATCAAACACCTTCTGTTGCTTCTCTGAGAAGGTAAATGGTGCAAAGTGCCTCCCCAGGGCTGCTGGGCACAGTGTGCTTCACGAGGCAAGTGCCAACATCCCAATAAATTATTTCACACTAGTATTAGGCAGTGGTGAAAGCCAAGCAGAGCTTCAGCAAAGCACCATTTACTGATCCCTCCTCTGTTTGCAGCGCAGGTTGAAGCAATCTGCTGGCAGCTTAATCATCCTCCTGTTTTCCTCCTGGCACATACCTGCACTTCCTTCTTCCCCAAAATCTGGGGGCAACATTTATTTTCTTTGTAAAAAGCCACCAAAAACCAGAAAGCAGAATCAAACCAGCCAAGCGTGGTGCCCAGGAGCTGCCTGCATGCATCACCATGGCTGGAGCCTCATCTGTGCTGCAAATGCTGGCAGTGTCAGAACTCATCAGTTCAGTGACTCAACAAGAGGCACAGCAAAGCTGGGCCTTCTGTTCCTTGCCCAACACTAATATTACATAAATGCTGTCTTTATCTGCAGTTTCATTCATAATCCCAGCAGTGCTGCCCATTCAAAGGCTGCTGAGCCAAGTGAGCTCAGCAGAGCTGGTTTCCTGCAGCCCTGTGCAGAGGGAGGCTCAGCTCTGGCTTTTCCCTCTCCTGCTTTGCTGGGTGACTTTGGACTCACACTTGGAGCACTGCGCTGGACTGGACTGCCAGGCTGAGCTTTACACAATGTCCATGAGCTTCACCCTTTCCAAACAGCACCTGAGACCCTCCCAGGGAAAATGCTACTGGAGTACAGAGCAATGCCATCAAACTGCTGAGCACAACCTATGTTTATAGGAAGTGTACCTCTTATTTTCCAGATAACTGATGGCAAAGAAGGCAACATTGCAACGGGTGTATGTGCTGGGACCCAGGACATTCCTCTGGCTGCCCTGGGTGATCCCAGGCCCTGGCAAGGGGCTCAGAGACCTTGGCATGGAGTCACAAACACCTGTGCCTTTGATTTTAGCCCATAGAAAAAATTACCAACTTTGTGTAAAGATTTACAAGCCACAAGAGTTTGAGCAGAATGACAGTGAATTTACCACAGGGTGAAAATGTAGAATTTTGTGGTTTTAGAATGGGGGTTCAAGAGGCAAGATGGAGGAATCTGGGCATGTCCTGTCCTCCTTCTTCTTCTTGTCCTCCATCTTCTGCTCTGATGGTGGCACTTCTGGATTGGTTTAGAGTAGAGACAGACTGCCTAACATAGGTGATAGGTATTAGAAAATTATTGTAAATAAAGTACAGGTAGTTCGTAAGATAAAAAGTTAACACCACCCCAAGGGCAGGGACTGTGCCACAACCTGGACAGATCTCAGCAGGTCAGAGAAAGAATGGAACAGATAAGAGAAAATAAATAACCTTGGAAAGCAGAACCAATGAATCTCGACTTCTTCTTTGGTCACAGGGCTGGGAAAAAAGGGACTTTCTGACACCTTGGGAGCCATTTCAAGCACAGAAAACCCGAGATGTATGTACCAAAATATCCAACAGGATTTCCCGACAGGTTTCCATGTGGTCCAGGACCAGAGACATCCTTTACAAAAATTTAAATGAATTCTTAATGAGTTTGCCAAAGACAACAGTTTAGTGAATGCCACAGTTCCCAAACCAGAAGCACAGGCTGGGTTTTACCATTAAATCTCAAAGCATTTAGAGCAAAACTTGTCCCTTAGCTGTCAAACACTGCCAGGACAGTCTTTCAGCAGAGCCTGCTGGGCTGTTCATACTGAGAACTGGTAATGACTCCTGTATTGCAGGTGCACAAATAAAACCTCCTTCAAAGATACTGCATTTCCTACCACTATGAAGTAGTAATTAAAAATAAATCATGTTTTACACAGGTCTAAAGAGCCCTCCTCATCTGGCTAATCAAAGGTGAGATAATTAAAACCAGACACATGATTTGGAAGTGAGGACACTTACTGCTAAATGTCCTCCAGCTTTGCACCCATCAGCTTCTACAACTTGTGATGTCTGAAAGTAAAACTGTATTAACAGTCTGAAACTGTCACAGGCATGTAAAGATTTTAACTAAAAGTTATCTCAGTGTACTTGTGAAGTCCAGTGTGCAAAACCCACTTCTAAAGTGCAGCTTATAACTTATTTTTAGTAGTGAGAAACCAGTTAAAAACAGGTTGAAAAAATATCTTTAATGGAAAATTCTACCCATGCAATAACTCATACAATTAAAAAGTCAATTTTTATTGTATTTTTGTAGCTGTCTGTAAGCATAATATTTTTTTAAAGAGCAAAGAAATATTTCCTCAAGAGAATTTAAGTGATTTTATTTCGCTCACAGTTTTATGTAAATTGTAACATCACCACTTATATACAAAATTAGTTGAGTAGACCAGAACAGCAATGATTTCCTCAGCAGGCAATCATGACCGAGCAGACAAACACTGATTCACCACCTCCAGCAGGTGAGAGTTTTCCAAAGCAGCTGCCACCCTCTCCTTATCAGCAAGCTGTTTGTTAACTGCAGGAAAAACCCACAGGAAACATCAGGACAGAGGCACTGGGTGTGCTGAGGCTGAGTGAGCACAGCTCAGGGCGCTGCAGGGCTGGGGATGCCCAGGGCACCCCGGGCTCTGTCTCTGCCACAGCAGCTGGGCAGGAGCTGCTCCTCAGGTGGGACACAAGAAATCCCCTTTTCCTCCCCTTTTCCACGTGCTCAGGCACATAATCAGCGACTGACTGAGAGCACAGCCTGAGGTGTTTAAAGAACACTGCAGCCCAATCTCAGTGACACTCTGTGCTCCTGCTGGGGAGCATCCCCCAGGATCTGGCACAGAAAGTCCCAGACACGGAGCAGATGCTCTGCAGCTCTGGGAACCTCTCTCCTCACTAATTTTCAAGATTAAAACAAATATGAAGACCACACAAGAGAGGACTAAAAGCCTTACCTGCGTGCTCAGAGGCATGTGTTCCTGGTGTTATGTGAACATCCAGCTGAAACAGCAGCACACAAGAAACAGGGGATGAGTTCAACAAAACATTGGCGGATTAAGTTCAAACTAATAAAAATGAAATAGTAACAAAAAGCAGGGAGAAGGGACATTCTTGCCACTATCAGTTAGTCAATATAACAGAATAAAATAAAAGTCTAAAATTGCAGAGTATTCTGCATTTGCAGGTGTCTAAGGTGCTCCAGACAAGGGTGAGAGTTGCCCTCCTGCCTGGCACAGAGCATGCACTGATTGTCCTCAGAGCCCCCTGGCCATGACAACAGCCCCAGAACCTCAACAGCCCCAGAACTGTGTGCTGGTATTTCACCCAGTGCCCTCTCTGCTTCCTGCAGAGTCCCTCACACAAAAATAAAAAAAGCTCTAGTTAATTTTCACTGCAAGCTTGGTTTTTTCCCCCTTTTTTTTTTTAATTTTTCCAAACACCTCCCCCACTTCTGCTTTGATCCCCACCTTGAACCTCTCGGGCAGCGAGCGGAGCAGCTTGACCTTGATGGAGAGGCCGATGAGCGTGGCCATGCTGCAGTGAGGGATGGTGGGCGTGAACTCCACCGACACCGTGCTCTGGGCATCGTCCACCTGCGGGGACACCGCTGTCACCCCTGTGCACTGGCACCTGGCAGTGCTGTCTTAGGTACTACTGGAAATGCAGTTAAACACTATGTAAAATACTATGAATACATTTAAATATTATAAAATATTATATATCATTAATATGTAAATATTATGTTAAATATGTATTATATATACATATTATATTATGATATAAGCATTAAAACTATAACCATTCTAAATATATTTAAATATTATAATATAATATAATATAATATAATGTATAATGTAACATAATTAATATATATTATTTAATATATATTGAATAGGTTTAATATATTATACATTATTATATTTATTATTATACTTAAAATCAATTATCAAATAATATGTATTATTGTGTATTATTTAATATCTAATAGATATTGTGTTATATATTATTAAATATGACCATATTTAGATATTATATTATTCAAATATTATTTAAACATTACATATTTTAATATTATATTGCATTATATTATAATTGGTAAAATTATAACTATCCTAAATATATTTAAATATTATATATTTGAATATTATATTATATTATATTATATTATATTATATTATACGTTGGTTATAATATAACATAATATAATATAATTAATAGATATTATTTCATATATATTGAATTGTTTTACAATATTATACATAATTATATTTATTATCATACTTAATATCAATTATCAATTATATGTACTACTATTATGCATTATTTAATATGTAACTAATATTGTGCTATATATTATTAAATATAATATTTAAATATTATAACTATTTATTATTTAAATATTATAAATTTAAATATGTTATAATTATTTAAATTATCATTATTCTAAATATATTTACATATTTTATATTTAGATATATTATATATTACTTAATATGTAACATAATTAATATATACTATTTAATATATATTGAATAGTTTTAACATATTATACATTATTATATTTATTATTATACTTAATATCAGTTATCAATTTTATGTATTATTATGTATTATTTAATATGTAATTAATATTGTGTTACATATTATTAAATATTATAATATTTATATATTGTATCATTTAATTGTTTATTTGTTATTTAATTATTATTTAAATATTATATATTTAAATATTATATTATATTGATATGATATGATATGATATGATATGATATGATATGATATGATATTATATTATATTATATTATTTATCGGACGGCTGAGGCAGCACATCCCGGCGGGATCTCACTTTCACTCGCATTTGCTCGACGACGTTCAGCTCCTCCAGGGTGAGCGGGTGCTCGGGGTCATTGATGGAGCGGATGAGATGTGCGCGTTAAGGAAAGCGGCGCTGCCCGCTTGGCCCTGCCCTGCCCGGTCCTGCCCTGCCCGGCCCAGCCCGGCCCGGTCCTGCCCGCCGCTCCCGCAGGATATCGAAAATCTCCCGGTCGTCGATGGCGTCGGGCAGCTCATCGTCCTCCTCGCGGGCGGTCACGGGGCGCTCCCCGGAGCGGCGGTAGATGAGCGGGTTCGCGTTCTCCAGCGGAGCCGCGCCCGAGCCCGGGCCCACCATGGCGGCACCGACACCGGCACCGGCACCGGAACCAGCCCGGAGCGGGATCGGCGCCGCACCGGGGCGGGAGCGGGGCGGGAGCGGGAAGGGCCCGGGGCGGGACTGGGAAGGGCTCGGGGCGGGCTCAGGGCGGGAGCGGGAAGGGCTCGGGGCGGGGCGGGCCCGGCTCGGCTCGGCTCCTCGGGCGTGTCCTGGGGCTCTTGGGCTTCCCCGGAGCCCGCCTCGGCCGCAGCACCGGGCTGGAAGCGAATGGAGTCGGCGGCGCAGTGCCCGCCTGGGCTCCGCTCTGCCGAGGATGCTGCGATGCAATTGTTTATCTCATCTGTTCCCTACTCTGAAAAGTCAAACAAAAGAACACCGCGCAAATTTAAACTGGAGTCGTCGAGTGTGGCGATGACATACTTTGGCTTCATGCACCCCTCTAAAAGGAGATTAAGGCAAGAATTTACTGTTTTGATTTGGTTTTCTTCTTTGTTTATTGTTACTTTCTAGTTATTTGTAATCTAGTTCCGGTTCTTGGTGGGGGGCAGGTTAGTGGGTTTTGTTGTTTACTTTCCTTGTCGTGGCGTTTTGGTGCTATTTTTCGTTGTTTTAAGGGGGTTTTAAAGAACTTGATAGCATTTAAGCTCTGTGTTCAAACTTGCCCTGTGTTCTCCGCCGGTGGCGCTGACAGCCGGTGAATGAAGGAGCGATAATCAGGGGCTCTGTTGATAGTCAGGGACTGTATCTCTGATTAGGGGCTGTGTCGATAGTCGGGGCTGTGTCGATAGTCGGGGCTGTATCGATAATCAGGGGCTGTAGCGATAATCGGGGCTGTATCGATTATCAGAGTCTGTATCAATAATCAGGGTCTCTATCGCTGATCAGGGTCTGTATCGCTGATCAGGAGCTGTATCGATAATCGGGGCTGTATCGCTGATCAGGATTTTATCGATAATCGGGGGTTGTATCGCTAATCGGGGCTGTATCGACCATCAGGTGCTGTGTCACTGATCAGGTGCCGTATCGATGATCAGGGTCTGTATCTCTCTCCTGTTTGTTTTTGGCGCTCTGGAGGCGTTGGCTGCCGGTCACGCCGCGGTTCAGCCTCGCTCCGTGCCCCGGCTGCCCTCGCCGGGACCTTTGTCCCCTCCTGTTCCGTATAAAAGCGCAGAGAGCCCCCGGGAGCCCGGGGGTGACCATGGCTCCTGCGAGCCCGATCGCGGTCCTTTGTGCCTGCTTTGGGTTTGTAGCGCTCCTCCTGTGCGGGGCAGAAGGTGAGCTCGGTGGGCTGGTGGTGATCTTGCTGCTGGGGAAGCCACTGCACCGAGTGCCAATGATTTTTACAAAGGCGGTAAATCTCTTCTGCTTTGATTACCAATCTGCCAAAATGCCTTCATGATGCAAAAATTACTGGTTTTGTGAGATGAAACTTTGTGAGATGATTTAATGAAAATAAAGCTTTCTGTCTTTTTTAAAAGGTAGAAAGCAGCAACATTTCTGAATTCTCTAAACAAAATATTTTCAAGATTTTGTTGAATGATAAATTTAGGAAGTGTTAATGGGTTTACTGTTTGCTCTGAAATTTGCTCTTGCAGGGTGACAAAATCCTGCCCTACCTGGCTCCAGATGACACTGGCATGAGGGCTTGGCAGGGAGTGTCTGTCACTCCACCAAAGCAATATGAAGACTGAACAAAATTGAAACGAATAACCTGAAATGTTCTAAATTAAACAATCAGTTAAAAATACTTAATGGAAAAGTCTTTGTGACAGTTATGAAGGTGCAATTTAATTTTTTTTCCTTTTGTTTTACCTAGGACAGAGTGGCGCTGGGCCAGAAGTGACCATTGCACTCGGACGGCTCAAAGGAACACAGACAAATGTGAAGGGCACAGACAAGCTTGTCGATGTTTTCCTTGGAATTCCTTTTGCAAAAGCCCCTCTTGGATCCTTGAGGTTTTCTCCACCTGAACCACCTGAACCCTGGACTGGTGTGAGAGATGCAACTTCTCACCCACCGCTGTGAGAGCTGTTCTTTTGTAGGCAGAGCCTGCCCGTGCTGGTCAGAGCTGTGTTTATTGGGGTGCAGGGGCCTGAGTTGATATTTGGTGGTGGATGCACTGCCAGTACTGCTGGAGTGTTTCTAGTACAGGTGTTGAAATGTGCTTTTACAGGCTGCACCTCTCACTGATTATAGATAAGACAAAATTCAAGCACCCTGTAGGGATTCAGCTGGGTGCAAAAGAAGTTTTCTCTTCTGTTGTTACCTTGATGCTATTGCAGGTTTAGTACTAATAATTGTGCTTTTTTTTTTTTGCTTTTTTTTTTTTGTGAAGCTGTCCTCAAGATCTGTCCCTGTTGAAAACAGCTGAAAAAAACTTCAAAGAAAAGCACCTTGCATTCCAAACTTCTGAGGACTGTTTGTATCTCAGTGTTTACAGCCCTGCTGGCTCAAGCAAGAGGGATAAGTTACCTGTATGTAAACCATTGAACAAGCTTGTGTTTTATAAAGCTTGCAAGTAATGATTGCTCCTAAGAGACTTAACTGCTTTTGAAAATGTGATGCTGCACAAGCAGAAATAATATTAGCATGTAAAATTCCAAGTCCACCAATCTGAAATTCAGCAGCCATCGTGCTTCAGTGTTTTGGTGTTCCTAATTCTCTGACATTGTTTTCCTTTTTCAAGTGAAATCTGCAAACCAGTGCATAAAGGTGTGTCTCACCCTTTTGTTTCCAAGGTAATGGTGTGGATCCATGGAGGCAATTTCATATTTGGTGGTGCTGCTCGCTATGATGGCTCTGCACTGTCAGCCTATGAGAATGTTGTGGTGGTTATAATTCAGTACAGACTGGGACTCCTTGGATACTTCAAGTAAGAACACCTATTTCACTTCGTAAAAAGTACTTGCTGTCATGTTGAAAGCATGGGTAGTTCTGATTGCTAAATGTGCTGAGCTTCTATCGATACTTCCCACTGTTAGAGTGGTTTAAATGTACATAATTCACCAACATCAGGACTTCAGAACACTGAGAAATGTCTGTACATTCCATCTGCATGGTCATGCAGCCTGCTATCAGACCTTAGCTGGGCTTATTTGGTGTTCGGCAGGATGTTTGTTCTGGCCTTTGCTTCCATCCTCTGCTGTGTAAAGCAAAAACTCAGGCAGAGTTAAGGCCAGGGTTCTACCTGAGCAGGGGTGAGCAGAGAATGGAGGGAGTCAGGGGCTGAGGTGTGACCCTGAGGGGCTGTAGGTTACTTTGCACCAAGCACAGAGTGCTGGGGTGGCCTCTGCTGTGCCACTGTCACTGTGCTGAGGAGTGCTCTGTGCTTCCTGAGGTGATCTCTGCTGTGCCACTGTCACTGTGGCACTGCTCTATGCTTTCTGAGATGGCTTCTGCTGTGCCACTGTCACTGTGCTGAGGAGTGCTCTGTGCTTCCTGAGATGGCTCTGCTGTGCCACTGTCACTGTGCCACTGTCACTGTGCCACTGTCATTGTGCTTTCTGAGGCGGCTTCTGCTGTGCCACTGTCACTGTGGCACTGCTCTATGCTTTCTGAGATGGCTTCTGCTGTGCCACTGTCACTGTGCCACTGCTCTGTGCTTCCCTTCCAGCACTGGTGACGAGCACGCCCCTGGGAACTGGGCGTACCTGGACCAGGTCGCTGCCCTCCGGTGGGTGCAAGGAAACATCGAGCACTTTGGTGGAGACCCAGCTTCTGTCACTCTCTTTGGGATATCTGCAGGATCTTGCTCTGTTTTTGCACATGTAGGTACATAGTACATAAAAATAAAAATCTTCAGAAGCTTAATTATGGTTTTTGACAGTGAGTTTAACAGCACATTGGGCGAAATCTGGAGATTTAGCAAATAAAGATGTGTAATTCCCAACTGAATCCAGGAGTTAATAGACTATAACTAGCATAAATTTGTAAGGTAAGGATGTTAGTGTAGAATAAATACTTTTTGTTCTTCCCTTCTTGGCAGGTGTTATCTCCTTTATCTAAGGGTCTCTTTCATAAAGCAATATCAGAGAGTGGAATTATAATTCCACCCAGTAAAAATTTACGTCTTTCAACAGATCTTGAGGTAAGCTCATTTTTTTTTGCATTTTAAAGCCTTTATAGCCTAAAATAGGCTTCTTCTATGGATAGAAGGATACTATATATCTATATAGGATATTTAAAGGGTATATATGGATATCTAAAGGATACTTCTATGTGATAATTTGTTTAAAAGAGAAAAGGGGAAAATGTCATTGTATACCATGCAACAAAGTTGATCCAGTTTATTGTTGCAGCACACCTGTTGAATTTTGGTCTGTTTGGTGTTAGAAATAGATTGGAAAGCTGTATGATTGTAACAGCTGTGGGCTGGCAAAGGCATTTCAGTCACACACATATCAAGCCAGGCAAATGTCCATTTTTATACCCACTATACTTGATACAGTAACTCTGGCATTTATTATGGAAAGTTTATGGACAAGAATCCAGAAGAAGAATTCAGCTTTTTATTGACCTACAGTCTTTTAGGGAGAGCCTTTATGTGAAGTAAATTAATTAAATATAAAAACAACAAAAAAACCCCAAACTTAAAATAAAATCACTTTCTATAAGTGCCTTTTAATATCTTTTCCTGTAATGGCAGACAGTAATAATGTAAATGTTTCTGTATTTTCTTTCCTTATTTGGTTTATGCTAAAGCTTGTATTATCTCTACAGCAAAGTTTGAAAAAACAGTGAATGGAAATACAGCAAGAAAGAGAAGTACAGCAGAATGATTTCACTTTGTGATCAAACAGTAGAACAAAATACTCAAAGGTCTATTCAGCTCACTTAAATCTGCCACTAACAAGCTCTTAACAGCAGCATGTATAATTATTTTATAACAGTGCTTGTCTTTGTTGATAATTTTCAGAAAATTGCCAGTATCTTCAAGTGTGATGCAAGCAGCTCCCTCTCCCTGCTGAGCTGCTTGAGGAAGCAGGAAGCAGAGCACATAGTCCTTAACAGCAAGGTAGGTGACACTTCATGGCAACAGAACTTTTAATGGCTCACTTGCAAAACTTTAGCTCAGCCTCTGATCAGAGTTCATTGATGGTCCGTTCCAAAGTTGATTTTTCTTATCTTTTGTCAAAATACTCCCCAAATGTTGAAGCAATTTCACACATCAATTCTTTCTGGAAGTTTGGCAGTGTCACAGCACCTGTGGAGTTGAGCAAGGCCTGAGCATCCCTGTGTTTTAATGTCAGAACAGCCCAGGATCAGGAACTCTTTACATTCCTCTACACTTGACCCAGCCAGGCCTGCATTTTACACTCTTGTGCCAAACTGAATTTATGTTACAGTGGCTGTAGATACTTGAATTTCTTAAAGCCTTTTTTTGCATTTTGGATGTTCAGTGTGGACATCTTACATGATTCGAAGGAAAAATTGGAAATACTATTAACAACTAATTTGATCTTTTTTTTTTCCTCTTCCTTCAGGAAATCTCATTTCTACCCTTAGTTTTGGATGGAGTGTTTCTTCATAAGCCACCTGAGGAGATATTGGCTGGAAAAGAATTCAATGCAGTCCCGTTCATGATAGGAGTCACCAACAATGAATTTGGCTGGAACATTAGATCGGTGATTTAATGTCTATTCTTTATTGTTATTGTGTTTTTAATGTTTGGGTTAAGTGATAGGACAAGTCTTAGCAGTGATGGAAATACGTACAAGGTAAACATTGCTTAGATCATGGGTCTGCAGTGACCCAGAACCACTGGGTCACAGAGGGTGAGAGAGGCTTCATCCTGCAAGTTAAATTGCATGGACACAGCAGCTGGAACATCAGTTTTGTACAGTGCTTTCTTATCCTACGGATTTAATCCCTCATCCAGGCAGAGAGAGCAAAAGAATGCAACAATCAAGGACTTGTTCCTGAAAGACAAGTACAGCCAATCCTTTCCCCACAAGGCTCTGTAGTCAGGGTTGATGCACAGTGTGCTTAAAAATGTGCCACTGATCACCTTGACCAGCTTCCCCTTGGTATCATAACCTGCAGGAAGAGCTTTCATCTGAGAATCTCACCTGGGGCAGAGTGAGGGCACAATGCACGTGCCCAGCCCATTCTCCTTTCTCATGGGAATTCAATGGGTAACTCCAAAACATGAGCAAATGCTCTCAGTGCACAAAAACTGCAGGAGATGGATTTGTGTCCTCTCCTTTCTTGTCCCTTTCTGTTATTTCCTAAATGTTTCCTTTGTGTAGTACCAAGCATTTGTTCTGAATCTATGAAGCGGCTGTTGCTGGTTGTAAGTCCCAGAAGAACAATGCAAAGTGAAATCTGTTTGAATTTATTTTGCAGACAGAAGAGTTGTTTTATGCAATGCTGTAAAAGAGGAAGAACACTGCATTAGTTTTATTTCAAAGGGCTCAAACAATTGGACTAGAGACAGACTTAACAGTCAGTGACTTCTAAGATCTCCCCCAAGAGAATGACAATAAGCCTGTGAGACAGAAGCAGCTTTTTGCTTCAGCTCTGCCCTCATGTTTTCTAGTCTTACAAGTTTCTTAACATTGAATTAAGGATAAACTATGTATTAGGAGTGGTTTATCTAGAAACCTTCACCAAGACAACGTTTACTGCAGTAAATACAAGCTTTTCAAGGCAGCTGCTGCATTGGGCTGCACTTTTGCATATGAAATGATCCTTTAAAAATAAACACCAGTAGTAAGAATTAATGGAATAATGTAGTTTCAATGTTTAAAATAATGGAGACATTGAATGGTATGCTAATAACATTGTTTTTTTCTCTCTGTACAGACATCAAAAATGAAAGGTTTGAGGGAAATAGGAGATAGAAAATCAATTGCCTCAGCTGTAGAGGTTTTTCTACCAATGATTGTAAGTACTGCTGCACTAACCTAATTTGAGAAGTGAATTTTCTTTTTCTTGTATGTAACAGATTTGGGTCTCACTGCTTGAGTCGTGGTGTTACTGAGGGCTGAGGCCATGGTAGGCTTTGGGGAGAATCCCAGCAAAGTTGACATGACCAGGGTGTATGGAATTACACAGAAATAGGATTGAGCCAGACCTGGCATTTGGGAAAATGCCTTTTTCATTCTAGACCTCAAAGAATACTTTTATCTTACATATTTGTGGGATTACTGTAATAGCTTTCCTAATGTTAAGGTATCTCACGGCTGATCTCCTGCTTTAGGGAGTTTCAAGGTGTATTTTTCAGTATGTTTACATTAAATGTAGCTTTTAAAGTAGTTACTTTGCACTCCTAGTTTTGAGGTGCATCTTTCAAGCAGCAAATTCTAACCCTGAAAATTTACACTGTTTGGAGATCCCACTGGCCTTGTCCTCTTGTCTAATGGTCCATAAATCTTTCAAGGACTGAGAATTTACTTTTGTGATTCCCATCTCTCTTCTCCAGACGAAAACAGAAGCTGAAGATATTGTCAGGAGAAATTGCTGGATCTACACTTATTCCTGCAGAGTTTTAACCCATATAAATCTGATGCAAATTTGACCTAAGGTGGTTGGTTTGTTTGGGTTGTTTTGCCCACAAAAAGCATGAATAAGTTTTGTTTCCCATTAACATGGGTGCTGTCCTGGACATTTGTGCCTTTGCAGAATCTCTGAAGTTTAAAAGACGGCAAATTTAGCTGCTAATTTAGACTGTGATTGTCTGTTTGTTTCTTGTCTCTTAGGATGTACCCTCAGATTTTCTGCCCATGATCTTAGATGAATATCTGGGAGACACAGAGGACCCTGCAGAGCTCCGGGACGGATTCCTGGACCTGCTGGGGGACATGGCAATTGTCATGCCAGCCATTAAAGCACTGAATTATCACAGGGGTAAGCTGATCAGCAGCAGTGGGACACTCAAACCCCCTGCTGCAGGCTGGATCAAATGATGCAGACACAAATCCTGTCATATGTAGACAGCCCTTCTTGAGATTCCCACTGGGAGCAATGATACAGGTCTGCAGGGTTGTGTCCCTTATCTCTGTATAAGTGTGCTTATAATCACAATATATTGAGAGCAGAGCATGATAACACAAGTAAATATTTACTAACTGAAGTATACAGGCTTAAAAATTAAAACATATCAAAGGACCTTCGTCCTTTGGCCCATGGCTGTTTGGGAAATCAGCAACTCTGTGGTCTGTAAATTTTCTGGTGTGTAGGTGTAGACAAGTCATGCCAAGGCATTCCAAAGTGGAAATAATTTGATATTTTGCTTTTTCTATGTTATCTTAGAATGGATCTTCCAAATTTTTTTTGTGTGTGTAAGCTAAGCACTTAATTTTGCATTAAAAGTAGAAGTACATATTTGAATGTAACAATTACACTAGAAATGTGCCCAGTATAAAGCTCTTTTTAAAGCAGTATTTTGAACAGCTGATGACAGCTGAAGTTTATGTATCTCTTCTGTAACTCCCTGTTTGTTATGTCTTGCAGAGTCTGGAGCTCCTACCTACTTCTTTGAGTTCCAGCACCGGGCCAGTGCATTCAGGGACAGCAAACCTGACTATGTGAAGGCTGACCATGGGGATGAAGTTGCCTTTGTCTTTGGGGGGCCATTTCTGGCTGGAGACATCCAGCTCCGCAGTAAGGAACAGACACCACTCGCTCCTGAATGAGTCCTGTAGCCCTGGCATTTTTCTATTCAGTGTTCTATTAATTTCCATCAGATTAAAGTGCATATATTGGCAGTGAGACCAAGCCATAACCCTTTCTCCTGGCCGAATTGGTTTTATGCATTTAAGCATCTTCTCCATCTTCTTTACAGTCTGCCTGTCTGCAGCACAGTCAGTCCCATCTTGTCAGAAATTCAGCAAATAGGGTATTTCCTAGAAAATTCACTGTCACTGTCCCAGCACTGTGATGAATTTTTCAAATAGCTTTGGCTGCAAATTAAATTGAAGGATAGATCAATTAAATTTGCAGGGTGCTTGGGAAGCAGGAAATCCAGGATCTCTTCTTTTCCTGAGGAGTTTAGGCCAGTGTCTCCTCCTTCGAGGAAATCCCATGGGCTGTCCGGCTCCAGAGAATGGGGGACTTGGCTTATTTTGCAGGAAGTGATTCCAGCCATGTTCAGAGCAAGACTTGGAATTCCAGTGTTTCATTGTCTGTGTGAAGATCCAATGGTTAGGTCTGTTTTGCCTCACAATTCAATTAATACTTGAGCATTTATTCCAATGGAACCAATCCACTGAGGGAGGATTAAGGGTGTACTCCTAAAATTTCCATGGGATTCTGGAAGTGCCCTCTGTCAGAATCCCACGTATTTATATTCCAAATGACTCTGCCAGTCACTGAACAATTAAGAAACATGATGCCACTTCTTAAGGAACATAATTAATCCAGCAATATCCTTTAATTACATATGCCTAAGACAGTAGTACTCAGCATGAAGTATTTTCTTTCCTGTGAAACATGTTAGGAACAGTTCTTCTTTTGTCATAGACACAAAGATTCTGCTTATTTTAAGTGAATTCACTATTTGTTTTCTGCTTTTGTTTTTGTGATTTGCACAGTAGTTCATAGTCTCATCAAATATGTACGTCAAAGCCTCCATAAATGAAAGTATTTCCTTTTAACTTCATTGAACTTTGGAGCAATCCACCTGTGTTGTAAAGCCCTTTGTTAATCTGTAACCAGAGCCTTTTCTTTTTTTTTTTTTTTTTACTTACATACCATTGGCACTAGGAAACACTGAACAGCTCTTTTCTTCTTTGCCTGAATTTATCAAGGGCTTTAAGATACCAAACATTTTTCTTAGTGTATTGAGATGCATTTATAATTAAAAACACACAGGAACTGAAATAATTCTCACCTAGTGATACAGTGAGCTTATGTTATGTGTAACTATATTTAAAGAAATACTCTTGAAGTGCTGAGAAATGGAGTGGCACCATCTTGTGTGAGAAAGGAGAAATCTTTGCCTGGTCATGCTCTGAATAATAGGGAGAATTTCAGTCCCACAAAACTAGAATGGGATCCAGGAAACACAGCCATGTGGCCCATTCCTGGAGTTGTACTGGGATGCAGAACACATGGGGGTTTTTTGGTTCTGCTCTGATTTCCTGGAAGGTTACAGGCACATCACCTTATTTCCTTGTTCCCAAACTCCCAGATTTCTACAGTAGGGTAATGATGCTGAAGTCATTCATGAGGAGTGCTGAAATGCCCTGATGCTTGCTGTAGGAGTGATGTTGGCCAGTGGTGTTGCAATTGCCACGTTGGAATTGCCAATTGCCAGCATATTCACAGAGGGAAATCTGCTGCTGCTGTAGGAGCCATGTCCTGATTTCTGCCACACAGAGCAGCTATTCTGTACTGTGTCTTTCAGGTGAAGTTACAGAGGAAGAGAAGAACCTCAGCAGAACTCTAATGAAGTACTGGGCTAACTTTGCTCGAAATGGGTAAGAATCATGAAGTTCATGACAGATACTGCTGCTTTGCACTGGGGAATTGTCTGGTTTACTGATTCAGTCTTAACTTGTGGGATTGAATTCCCCTGTGACTGAAAAGGGCACTCACTCTTCTTTCCTCTTGCTTACAGAAATCCTAATGGAGAAGGTCTGGTTGAATGGCCATCTTACAACCTAAATGAAGAATACTTGCAGATAAATCTACAACAAAAGAAAGACAGAAAGTTGAAAGAAAAGAAGGTAGAATTCTGGAAAAAAGTGATCCTTGAAAAGACAAAGAGCAAAAGCACGCAAAACATGAAGTTTAAATTAGAGTTATAGTTTACAGTCTAAACATGCGCATAATATGCAAAATATTAGAATATTAAAAAATTAATTGAAGTATATTTGAGGATAAAATTGTGTTTCCCTCACCTTTTCTTCACAGTTGTCATACCTGCAATTATTCACTGTAATAATTCCAGTTGATCCTCACTTGTCAAATACAGCTACCAAATTTCCCCAATGCTCATGCTTTTCTGTCACTCCCCATGACTGAAGACAGAATGTAGCAGCAACATTGTTTTAATAAAGGGAAATCAATGAAGACCCAATTTGTGAGTCTCTTGATGCCAAGTTTATTGGTGGTACAGAAGCTTAGGTGTGGTGTAAATACAGAAATGTCCCCTGTGGAAAGAAGATGAAACTACAGAAGGTTCTGCTTTGTCTGTTGGTTTTACAACTGAGACAGGATAGTTCTGACTGCTGTGGTACTTAACCTATAACAGTAGTGCTGGAATTAAGACTTCTCCCAAGTGTTAGAAAAGGGAGAAAAATTCTCCAGTAACCACAATTCTCTGCTTTTAAATCTAGTTGTGCCTCCCCTACAAGGATTAACATTTCTGTCTTTTCCCCAGTGCTTCTCTGTGTGCTCCAGGCTGTCCCCTGTGCCACTGTCCCTGTTTGCACTGGCTCACAGCCTCACTGCCAGCACTGGGTCTGTCCCAGGGCCCCTCCAGGGTGCTTTGGCTGCCAAGAACAAAACTTGCACTCTTCATGGCAGAGTTGTGAATCAGTTCTCTGCCATGTCTTTGTCTGCTGTACCTGGCTCCTAGGCTGCTCCAGCTATCCCATATCACCAAAGGGATACTGGGGACAGACGAAGGTGGTACAGAGACTCCATCATCAGAAGGCATGAAAAGGCACTTTATTATTAGAAATCCACAGTTCTTATAGAAATAATGGTGGACCTAAGACCTGGATTGGCCTTTAGGAATCTTCTCTCACCTATTGGTCAAGAAGGGACAACTCCTCCTTTGACATTAAACAGATGTCAAAGACATCTTTGACAAACAGAGATTGCCTGCCAGGTGCAGAGATTGAGATAATAATTGTTTTAATTCTTTCTCTGAGCTTTCTCACAGCTTCCCAGGAAAATCCTGGGAGAGCTGTGTCTCTCTCTGTGCAGAGGTTATGTAATTACCACAATCCCAGCCACGTTCCTGGTCACTCTGGTGCCTCACAGCAGTGATTCAGCTCCACGCGTCCTACAGGGCAATGAACATCTCTTCCCCCTCCCTTCAGCTCCCCTCTATATCTCTGGAAGAATTTTTAATTGTTCATGGCTAATAATGTCCTACACCAACTAGCTACCCATCCCTTCTTTCCAAATTACTTTACTGGAAGAAGTAGGGTGGGATTTTCTTGCCCAAGTTCTGTTGCCAGGCAGAACTCAGGAGCAGGGTGAGACTGTTTTACCACTGCAGTTTTGGTAAGCAAAACTTCCTCCTAAGCATCTGTCCTCACTTCTTTCTTTTACCTCCTTTGTTATGTGAGTGGAATATAATTTCAAAACAGTTGTGCTAAATCTTCATTGCACAAACCTTTGAAATGTTGTGTCATGTCCATGTTGGGTTCTGACTCTGTCTGGGTTGTTTTAGTGTACTGCATTGTTTATTTTATCCTTTTTTTTCCCTTTCCCTATTAAAGAACTGGTATTTCCTGCTCCCATATTTTTGCCTAAGAGCCCCTTAATTTAAAGTTTATAGCAATTCAAAGGAGTGGGGAGGGTTTACATTCTCCACTTCAAGAGAGACTCCTGCCTTCCTTAGCAGACTCCTGTCTTTCCAAACCAAGACAACTATACTATACAAAAAAACTATCACCCTTGCCAGACAGTCCATATACACACATGGATTCAATTGGTCAATGAATCCAAACACCACCACCACCAGTGTCCAGTTAAGAAACCACTCTTTGGTAAACAATCTCCATAACACATTCCACATGTGCACAACACAGGTGCAGCAAAATGGAGATAAGAATTGTTTTCTCTGAGCTTTCTCACAGCTTCCAAGGAAAATCCTGGGAGATAATCATGTCTCTTTCTGTTCAGAGGATATGTGATTACTACAATATTTGTCTGGTTTTTTTCAGTTATTGAAATCAGGACAGGTAGCCGTTTATTGCAGTACAAAGAGGCGAAGGTCATCATGAAGCAGGAATTTTTTATTGACCTTTGTGCATTATTCACGTATGAATTATGTCACATTATGACTTATGCATTATTCACTGATTGAGGGCAAGTTGCAAAATCTCTTTAATTTAATGCCAAACAGGATTCAAGAATCATATTCACCAGGTATATAGCACTGTCCTCAGATTCTACAAGTCTGTGCCACTGGAGTAAGAGTCTCCACATTTGCAAAGCATATATGGCATGCTTGTAGATCTACCAAAGTATCTCCAGACAAGGCTGAAGGGATCTAAAGTCCCATTTTTTGTTATCTTATCCTACTGTAAGTAGGATGGGCAGAGGTCACAAAAACTGGTCTGCACACACACTATTTTCAGAATGGCTGCTTCTCTAGGCCTGTGGATGGGATGTGGGCTCAGAGTAGTTGCAGAGTGGCTACTTAAGAGAGAATTAGTGAATAGAACAAAGAAGAGAAAAGCTTGGAAACTAAAACAGTAATGAAGGTGGAAAATAAAAGGAAGGTAAATGGGAAAATATAGAGTCTAGTAAAATCAGCAAAGATCAGGTCATAGAAGATAACAAGTCTGTTACATCAAAAGGGGAGAGCAGCAGGTGGAGTACAGGATATTTGGCTTTGCAGCAAAGGACCCCTCCTGTAGCTTGTGTGTCACGAGTGAGCTGAGGCATGAATGCTCACCAGTGTGGGAGCTGAGCCACAAGGAGGAATTCCTGCAGTTCCATCTTGCATGGAAAGAGTTTTCCCTTGCCAGGAACAAAAACAGTCCCAGGTAAGAGGAGACAGTGAGAGAATGCACAGCAGCACCCAAGCAGGCAAACAGAGTGCAGACCTTACTCCAGTGCAGTCCTTCTGAGGTGTCTAGGAAACATTCATCACACACATAGAGGTAAAAGATCATCTATTCTCAGCTGCATCACTGGTACCCCAGCCCCCAGTACCATTAACTGCGTTTAAAAATACACACCTTTATCATTACTGCACAGATTGTATATTCAAACAGTGCAGACTACTCCCAGAACAGTTTAATAGACCTTTAGTGTTACTCTTGAGAATCAAGGCAAAAGGCCTGCCAGGGACCACCTATACGGCCCAAATTCATTGGTACTCTGCACAGCGGGTTTTGTCTTCATTGTTTTCTTCACAGCACTGCCCATCTGGCAGGGCACAGTGAGCACTGGCCGTGCCCTCAGCCTCAGGAGCTGCACCCAGCACAGCCTGGCAGGGCGGGCAGGGCCCTGGGGCAGGGCTCAGGAGCCACCACAAACCCAGCACAGGCTGCAGACACAGCCTGCACTGCTTGGGGTCACCTGCAGTGCCTGCCTCCAGTTTGCCCTGCGAGCAGCCAGGTTAAAGCTGGCTGGGGTTTATCTCCAGGCACTGTAAATCACACATGTGCTTTTCTGAGAATAGAAATGACTCCACGTTTACTTTGGTGAAAGTACACCTGCAGGGCTCTGGTTTGGTCCTGGCTAGGCTGTGTTTCCCACCCGCAGATCTCAGTCCCAAAGGCAGTGAATGGGAGCGAGCAGAGCCGAGGTGCCCCGCAGGTGTGTGCGGGGCAGGCTGAGCAAAGCCTCCCCCGGGGCCGCAGCCGGAGGTGCTGCAGCAGCAGGACAGCGCTCCCGGCAATGCCGGGCCGTTTGCAAAGCGCTTGGAGGCCGCGGTGCCCGGGATTGCGGCACTGCCGTGGCAAAGGAGCGCTGGGGAGGCAGCAGGAGCCCCGCGGGCAGGAGGGCTCCCCGCTCCCGGGCCGGGCCCGGCAGTGCCGGCCTGGCTCGCAGCCCGAGCGCTGCCTCGCCTCAGCCGGGTTTGCCTTGCGTAAGGCGGCCCGGGCCCAGCCTATAAAGGCCCGGCCCGCGGGCTGGGGGCCAGTGGCACCATGGCAGCTGCGAGGGACACGGCGCGGCTGGCCTGGATCCTCTGCCTCGGGGCCGCGGCGCTGGTGGCCACAGGTAAACACCGGGGATACGGCCCGGGGCAGCTGCAGGACAGAGGGCACCTGCAGCTGCCTCCGGGGCCAGCCGAGAGCCGGGCACAAACCCTGGGCTGGGATGGGCACAAACCCTGGGCAGGGATGGGCACAAACCCTGGGCCGGGATGGGCAAAACCCTGGACAGGGATGGGCACAAACCCTGGGCAGGGATGGGCACAAACACTGGGCAGGGATGGGCACAACCCTGGGCTGGGATGGGCACAACCCTGGGCAAGGATGGGCACAAACACTGGGTTGATATAGACACAAAGGCTGGGCAGGAATGGGGACAAACCCTGGGTCGGGATGGGCACAAACGCTGGGCTGATATAGACACAAATCCTGGGCAGGGATGGGAACAAAGCCTGAGCTGATCTGGACACAATCCCTGGGCTGAGGCAGGTACAAACATTGAGCAGAGATGGGCACAAACCCTGGGCTGAGCTGGGCACACAAATTGAGCTGCAGTCGTAAAAATTTCATTACAGTTTTTAATCTGCTTTCAGTCATTTGTTTTACTTGCCTTCTTTACAATAAGAAAAGTCATATCCCATTCCCAAAATCTTGCCTGCTGAGGCTGCACAGCCACAGTACCACATCTGTATTTGATGTTAGAACTTTCCCACATGGGGTTAAAATGGGTTTTTATCTAACAACCCAGGGCAAAAAAATAATAGTAAGATCTCCATGCAACCACTAATCTGTTATCGGTAAGACAATACAAATTATATACCTGAAGGAGATGGATATTGAGGCCAATCAAAATGAAGCCTGAAATAATATCAGCTCTACTGATTTAATAAAGGTATAATGATAATTTATCAGAATAAATTTAAAATTACATTTAAAAAAATAAAATAAAATTTAAATTAAACAAATTTAAATGAGCAAACACTAGTGATCAAATTAGTAAAATAAAATAGCATATTAAGATAGTATAGTGTTAAAGCTCATGGGAGTTTGTGGAAGCTTTATGTACAAAAACTACTTGTCTAAGAGCACAAAAGGTGTACATTTAAGTAGCAAATGTAGCAATTACTTACAACCAGAGCAGTGATGTGATTCTGTGCTGCTGTCCCACAGAACAACCAGAAGCAGAGACCAAATACGGGAGAGTGCGAGGGTACCAATTCCACGTGGACACAGCTGAGAGGACTGTAAATGTCTTTTTGGGACTTCCTTTT
Organism: Melozone crissalis; assembly: GCF_028551555.1. NCBI lineage: Eukaryota > Metazoa > Chordata > Aves > Passeriformes > Passerellidae > Melozone > Melozone crissalis. Next base: position 19,791,541 of record NW_026535785.1, on the reverse strand, counting down.
GCTAAGCCTCCCGTTGGATCACTGAGGTTTTCTGAACCCCAGCCACCTGAGCCATGGGAAGGTGTCAGAGACGCCACTTCCTATCCACCAATGTAAGGCCATGACCAAACCACTGACCCTGTCATGATGTTAAACTCTGGGCACTTCCAGGACTCTGATGTGCTCACAGGGCCATCCATGAAGACAAATTCCTTGGTGCCCCCTCGTTGCACCTGCAGCTGTCCCAGTGGATGCATTTCTAAAGACACTCTGGGAGCTGCTCTCTGTGCCAGCAGCTGCTCTCTGACAGGCATCAGAGAGAGCTGAGATGGAGCAGCACTTACAGACAATGCTCTGCCTCAGGAGCACTTGGCCAGCCCTTACCAATCACTGGAAACCTTTGGAGCAGGGACAGAAAGGAGCTGAGGAAATGTTGGAATACAACGTTAGGGGGAAACTGCTGAGTCAAGTGCTTAAAAGGGCACATAGGAAATGCACAGCAATTCCAATCTACCTTGTAAATGTCTCACTCCCTTGAGTTGTTCTACTGGCCCTGTTTAGTGTCTCAAGTCCAATATCTACCATTGCAAAGTAAAAAGCTGTTGGAGACTTCAAATAATTCATTTAGATTTGCATATGTATTTCACATACCAATCTAAACGTGTGCTGCAGATCAGTTTCTGCTTGGCACTTTGTTGTGGAAGTGCAAAAATGTTTCTCTTCACAGCTTTCAGGATTTAGTGAATTCGCTTGCCTGTTACTTTTGCATTTATTCAGGTGTCTACAGGACCCAATACTAGGACAGTTTGCTTCAGATATGGCTACCAACAGAAAAGAGAAAGTTCCTCTGAAAGTGTCTGAGGATTGCTTGTACCTAAATGTCTACACACCTGTTTCTACCGGAGAAAAGGAGAAGCTGCCTGTAAGCAAAATCCTTACAACACCTTCAGCAAAATTATCTGACAGGAAAACTTCAATCTCTGCCATGAGCAGACATGCAGGGGACTTTTGTAGTGATGAACAACTTACATGCTTTGTCCCAGCAAATATTAGCTGGAATTAAAGAAGCACAAAATCCTATTTTACAAGTAAAATTGTATTGCCATTTAGCTAAGCAGTGGTTGATTTAATTCAAAGGATCAGTCCAAAGTCACAGGGCTCTGACACAGTGTAAACATTTAACAAAAGCAGTGCCATTTTGTAGCCCTGCAGGCCTCAGATTTGAATGATTTCTGCAATTTGTGAAATGTATTCAGAAAGAATAGGAGTGAAGTAGCACAAAATGTTGTATCATGGGCTATATTTAGTTTTTCTCAGTGGGGGCTCTTACCTGAGCTGGGTTGATCCTCTGTTTCTTTTTCCAGGTCCTAGTATGGATCCATGGAGGTGGATTAGTTATTGGAGCAGCTTCATCATATGATGGTTCAGTATTTGCAGCATTTGACAACGTGGTGGTTGTAACAATTCAGTACAGACTCGGTATTGCTGGATATTTTAGGTAAGTTGGTTGATGTCAGTTTTTCCCAAGTGATTTCCAAAAGGATGTGTGCAAAGCCTTTGTAAAGAGAAGTGCAGAAGACTTGCTTATGCAAAGAAACATTTCTGAACTGCACCTGCAGCACTGGGGATGATTTCCAGTGCCAAGGCAGCTTCCAGGTCTGTTCTTGTGGGGCTGCTGCTCCAATGTCAGGGGTGCCCGAGCCATCCATTTGTCAGTCTTGGAGGGAAGTTCTCTGTAGAGAATGGCAGATGATTTCTCACACCACAGACTGTGTTTTCCTCTGCCTCTTGGCTTGCATTGAGCACTTGAACAAATCTGTTCTGTCCCTGCAGCACTGGTGATGAGCATGCCCGAGGTAACTGGGGATATTTAGACCAAGTGGCGGCTCTTCGCTGGATTCAGGAAAATATCATGCATTTTGGAGGAGATCCAGGATCTGTCACTATCTTTGGAGAATCTGCAGGAGGAATCAGTGTTTCTGCTCTTGTAAGTTCCCAGTAATCACGAATTGTAATTACTTGGGGGAAAACCCCTCCATCCATTTTCAGTATCTGCATGGGAAGTCAGCGAGAGAAAAGGGACAGGGTTACAGTGACACATCACCTGGGTCTTTGATAACACAACAAAGCAGAACAACACAGATTTTTAATGATAATAATTTGTCCTTTTCATACTCAAATGCTGTGGTGAAGTAACAGAATGTTATTACTCATCTGTTGAATTAAACTCTCATTTGTTTGGGATGTTTTTTTCAATGTCAAAAACCCCTCAAAGTCTAATTTAATGAGAAAAGTCCTTTAGGAGGAGTTGTGCACTCTTGCCCAATTTCTGTTTGCTTTGACAGCCACATGTGCCAAGTGATTGAGGTGAATAGTTCTGGCAGCTGGTGCAGCCCTGCAGTTTGTGACCCTGTGATTGTGTAAAATCTTTACTCCAACACAGAGCACATTGGCCGTGACTCTCTCCTTCTCCAGTCGCTCCCACTTTGGTACAGCTCACACAGCCCAGCCAGGCTTCCTTGTACCTGGCATGCACATCCCTGCTTCCCGTGGCCAAAAGCTCTTTCCTGCCCTTCTGCAGCAGAGCCAGCCTGCCTTGGGCACATCCCATCTGTACCTGCCCTGCAGGGTGCTGCTGGGAGGCCCTGGGAGCAAAGGGCAGGGGAGGGAAAGGCCCTGAGCTCCCCATCCCTGCCAGCGCTGCCAAAGCACTTTGCACAGCTGGGCTGTGGCCAGAGGCTGCACAGGGACACTCTTAGCACATGGGCTTTCAAAATGCCCCCAATGGCCACTGCTGATACTGAAACCCAAAATCCCAGGGGAGAACACACTGCTTGTCATGCTTGTCCTTGCTTTCTCACAGGTCTTATCTCCCCTGGCCAAGGGCTTGTTCCACAAGGCCATTTCAGAGAGTGGCACAGCAGCCCTGGGCTTGTTCACTGACCAGCCTAACGAGGAAGCACAGGTGGGTACTTGTGGTAATTTTAATTCCTTTTTCCAGATAGTTCTGCATATCTTAAACTGTTCAGTCCAAAGTACTGAATCATGTGAATTCACATTTCTTGTGAATCAAAGGAGTCATTAAAGACAGTATTTCTGTGTGCAAATAGTACATGTTTAATGATGTGTTGCTTTTCAAACACCCAGATATACCCAATAAGAGAAAAATGTAAAGTCAAGGAATATTGTAACATGTAGTGTCTTCAAAAAACCTGAACTTATACTTTTTTGCTGCAAAAGAGTATCAGACTCTGAATACTCTACCCCTCCTGTTTGATGCCTGTAGTGTGCAAATAAACAAGACTTTATTCAGCTTTTTTTAAATTTGAGAACTACAGGCTTCCAGCCCTTTCTTTTCACTTCAACTGCAAGGAACAATTTCCAGAACCTGGAAGCTGGTACATCAAAGAGACAGCTGTCTCTAATGGCAGCTCTTGCTCCAGCCAAAACAGCATCACCAAGAGTGGTAGAATGTGCTCTCTGTTGCCATGCAGATGGTTTATTCTCTAACTCCTTTATGTCACCCAGCCTTCTCAGCCCAGCCTGTTATTTACCAGCATTGTCTCAGAATATTTCTGTATCAAGAAAACCTGGAGGCAGAGGTTTTCCCCTCCTGCCCAGCCCGTGGTGTGAAGGATTGTGAGGGCTTCCAGTGCCCTCCCTCAGGAGCTGGGACAAGCCAGGCTCCAGCATCCTTTGTGCAGGAGCTTTGGCTGCTCCTGCCACACTCAGTGTCTCATAGAGCCAGACAGAGGAAATGTGTCCAAAACTGTTTGTTCTCACTGCTTGCAGAAAATTGCTGCTGTCTCTGGCTGTGAAAAATCCAGTTCAGCTGCAATGGTTGAATGCTTGAGAGGAAAAACTGAAGAAGAACTGCTACAGATAACACTGAAAATGGAGGTGAAATAATTCTTCTTGCATTTAAATGACAGTGCGAATCTTTTAATCCCAGAGAATACCCTTGATGGGCAGTAATATTAGGAGAACCTGAAGTGGATGTAAAAGCTGACGTTCTTGACTTTTTCAGGACATGACAGCACTGCAGATCTGCAGTGAATTCTTGCCTGAAAAGTGCAAACAGGTTCCTGCCCTTCATTCTGCATTGCACTTGGAGCTACCTGTGGGTTGCTGTCATGCTCAACTAGGGCAAGGAAAAGAAAATGAGACAGATGATTCTGGAGAACCTGAAAATCAAATAATATATTATGTCCTACCTAAAAGTTCTTATCACATTGCTTATGTACCTTTGAAATTTCAATAGAGAAGTGGTTTTCCCCCACTGTTCCACATATCCATGACCATAATTAACTAAGGAAAGATGTAAATTCAGCATAATAACTTCTGCTTCACAAACATTAGAAATATAATGTTAATCTTCACAGAACCTCCTGCCTAGTGCAGAAAAGCAGTCAGAGAAAATGTTAAGATGGCTTGGATAGCATTAGGTTTTGTATTTTCATTTGGCTTCTCTTTGGAACTGCAGTTAAAATCTGAACATTTTTCGGAAGTAAAATGAATGCACTAAAGAAGCTTTCTTTTTCCTTTTTCACTTTTTGTTCAGGATATCTTTTTCATCAGTGCATGTGTAGATGGTGTATTTTTTCCAAAGAGTCCTAGGGAATTACTCTCTGAAAAATCAATCAATGCTGTCCCATACATCATAGGAGTAAATAACTGTGAATTTGGATGGGGACTTCCTATGGTAAGAGAATTATAGTGTTGATCTTAAAACATCATTTTATAAACAGAGGCTGTTTTATTAAGTATCATTCTCTGTATCACACAGCTGATGAAATTTCCGCCTCTTGTGGATGGTCTGGATAAAGATGTTGCACGTCAAATTTTACAGAGCAACTTAGCACTAATCATTAAGGTAAGAGACCAGTTTCAGAATATCCCAGTGCTGCTGCTTGGCTGGTCTGCCTGGTTTTACCCCTGGAGGGACACATTTCCCAGGGAAATGCCATTGTGCTGGACAGCTCCCTGAATTGGGGCAGAAACAGGCACACAGGTGCTGCACTCCTGCAACCTCCAGTCACTGGAAATACTCTCTGCATTCCCAGCCTAAATGCCCCACTTCTTCAAAAGGAGTTCTGTGGGAATGCAGGAGTGATGCAGGTACATAAACAAGGTCGCTTGGACATTGTAGATACCCCCAGGTCAGGCAAGACATGCAGAGCAGCAGCAGGTCTGGCAGGAGACCTATGGGACACAACCTCCTAAAGCAGTAGCTGGGCACTGGAAAGGAAAGCCCGAGATGTTTGGGGTGCACTGACACCTTCCTTCAGGTTTCTCGAGGTTTTGCTTCCCTGTAATTTACAAATCTCTTGGCTTTGTGGTGCCTTTGTGCTCTTCTGAAGCTACTCCATAGAAAAGTACAGATTATGAGGTAAGAATTAAGGACCCTAGAAGCAGGGCCAGTACTTGCAAGGATCAATCAATGACACAAAGATTCACCATGAACTTGGAAATGCAGAGCCCAGGCTTGTTCTGAAAAGCAGAGATATGGTCATCGACAACAATCAATGGATTTGATGAAATGCAGCAGGATTTCTGTGCTCTTGTGAAGGTGTTTGCACAGAAGAGACAAGAGTCAGCATCACTGACTGCTACTTATCTAAAGGTGGTTGATCCTTTGATCTTGCATCCCTCTTGTCCCCAAGATCACCTGTACCCACAGCTGTGTAACTCCACTCTGAGCTCTGAGCCACACTCTGACACAGCTGGGGATTTTCTCTGAAAGCTCTTGGTGAGGATTAGCCAGGGATGTGCAGAGGCCACACTCACCCACTGCCGTTGTTCCTTACAATATTCATCATCATTATAATACTTTTCATTGCTGTTTCAGGGTCTTACATCTGAAGTTGCTGACAGAGTGTACAAGGAGTACATGGGGGATGCAGAAAGCCCTGCCCAGGTCCGAGATGGCCTCCTGGATGCATTGGGAGATGTCTACTTTGTCATCTCATCTGTGGAAGTGGCCAGATCCCACAGAGGTACCCAGCAGCTTCAGAACAGCTGTACAATTCTGTCTGGGGGTGGTGTGGACAGTGTGCTGCACTTTTCAGTATCCAGAAAACTGGTAGTGTTTTCACTTAACCAAAACAGTTTTTCATGAATATTTATCATCTGTGGAGCAGTGTTTTCAGCTCTCAAACCAGCACTTTTCTGTATCCTCTAGATGCTGGCAACCCAGTCTACTTTTATGAATTCCAACATCGGCCGAGTTCCGTGGAAGGTTTGGTACCAGAGTTTGTAAAAGCAGATCATGGAGCTGAGGTTGCCTTTGTCTTTGGAAAGCCATTCTTAGCTGGTGATGTACCCATATTTCCTCCATCTTCCTTTTAGACCCTCATTACTTCTCACTTCAATTACCGCAGGTCTTTAGAATAGAAGTTCTCTCTTATATGTATTATAAACACTATACTTATTATTAGCATACCTTATATATCATAAGCATCATTATGAGCATAACCATCTTCTGTCTTCAGTAGCAGATACTTTGCATTACATCATTCATCTGCAGGTCTTTGCTAGAAAAACCTCCAACACCTCATGGCAACCAGAAGTGTTGCAATGATACAGCTGATACTCATTAGTTATTTTCTAATGTGGCCCTTCCATCTCTCCCTTTGCAGGAGGTGCTACAAAAGAAGAAAATGAACTTAGCAGAACTGTGATGAGATACTGGACCAACTTTGCTAAAAATGGGTGAGAATCACAGTGCTAATTACAGCTCAAGTTCAGTCTGTGCTGCCCAGAACATACTTACCTGCCTGAAGCAGTACTTATGTGGTGCTTCCTAAAATTTGACAGAATTTAAGAGAAATATTGAAGCAATTTATCTTCTTAAAGGTCTTTTTTAAAAAACCAGCAAAAATGAGGAAGAAAAAAATCTAAGGGCAGTTACTCCATCAGCAATGGAGTTTTAGATTTAAAAGGAATGGCAACTTTTACACTGTTGCTGTTCCACTGATGACCATTTTCATAAAATACTGTCCATTTATTCAGGTACCAGAATCACATCAGCTGGACTCACCTGCTGGTTTTCTGAAATGCTCTGAACCTGAGCAGTCTGACAGCAATGGATTGGCAAATGGAGAGCTAACTTTTCCTTCTGTTATTTCCAGAAATCCCAACGGGGAGGGCTTGGTCCATTGGCCTCAGTATGACCTGGAGGAAAAATACCTGGGAATAGACCTGGAGCAAAAGGCAGCAGAGAAACTGAAAGAACACAGAGTGGAGTTTTGGGCACAGCTCATGAGACAAAGTCAGACTGGAAGGAGAAAACACACAGATTTATAAGATCTGTGGGGGGCACAGTTTGCTTTTAAAACCCAAAGGAAAGTCAAAGAAAATGAGTTTGTCAGCATACAGAGTAATAATCACCTTCGTACTCACTGTTGTGTAATCTTCTGTCCTAATCACAGTGAAGGGAGAGAAACAAGGGACATTCAGAATGTTTGTCAGACTGAAAATCACTATTTAATGAAGCAACCAGAAAAAACCCCCCACAATCTGTCTGGGTCCAGACAGACCATGGTACCTACTCAGTGCATATCAAAAGTGAATACTGAGGTGGGAATGGGAACATGAACTGAAATCTATAGGACATGATCAATACAGAATATACCATAGGTGTCAGGGTATTTTATATGCTTATTCCCTTCTTCTTTCAGAAGGGCATGGTCAGTTGTCCTTCCTAGAGACTCTTTCTGCTTTCTTGAACTGGAAATAGCTTGTAGGCAGCAGAGCATCCATCAAACTACGTCTGTGAGGTGAGCCTGACATCTCACAAAAGAGGACAGAAAATCCCTACCTGTTTTATTGCTTTGTGAATTGTTCTAAATAAATGGTGCTTTGATTTTTTGGAACTTCCTTTTCTTTCACTTAACTGATGGAGGCTCATTCCGAGAGGCCAAGGCACACGCGAGAAGCCAGAAACGTGCCCAGGTTCTTTCTTCCACCCAAATGGTTTCAGGTATGAACCTTTGCAGGTGTCTGTGCAGGACCTGAGGCTTAAGGCTCTTCCACAGCCTCTTCTGGGCTGTGACTGTGTGCCCTTCACCCCTTCCTGGCAAATGCCCGGTGCAGGGGCTGCAGGAGGACGCAGTGCTGGCAGGACAGACGCCCAGAGAGGCAGAGGGGACAGCAAAGGCTGGTGGTGCTCCCTGCACGTTGTTGGCTCAGCAGCACCAGAGAGAAGATCTGCTGACATGCAGAGTGTGCACCCCCAGCCTCCCCCAGCTGGGGAAGGGCTCAGGGCACAGCGGGAGGGAAGTGGCTTTTTTGCCAACTTACATGGCAAGCAGGACACAAAGGGACAATGTGGGAATCCAGGAAGCCAGGAGAGCTCTCCTGATGGCCACAAACAAACAAACAGCCCTACTCCAACTCCCCCTTGCACTGGTGCCCAGCTCCCACATCCCACAACACCTGGGGGCTCTCACAGGGACAGCCCAAGCTCCTGCTGCAGCTGGTGACCCTTTGTAGGTGTCTTCTTCTTCCTCCTCACCCCTGGCTTCACTTGCTTTTGCACACCTGTGGATCTCAAGCAGTGTCATCTGCACTACCTGGCCACCCCCTTTTCTGCATTTTCCATAACTTGTGAAAAACTCCAGTTGTGGCAATCAGTAACAGCTAATTGCAGCAACCATGCTGCCAGTTGTGTCACACATTTCTTACCCCTTCCCTTGTTTTGCTCTGACACAGCCTTTACGTCCATTAGTGGTGTGTTTGTTGAATCAATGTGTCTGTCCCTGCACATTCACAAAAATCATTATGCTAACAAGACAGAAGGAATCCTGTGTCTTTGGGAGTGCAGAGCCATCAGTACAACTCCTGGGAAGAAGGGAAGCACACATTAGGCACACATGATTACAAAGAAGTTTCTGGCTGTGTGAGAGGAAGTGTTCTGTCCATCTGTGGATTTTAAACCCCAAATATAAAGAGTGGTACACACTTTCAAACAGCTGGGAAAGGAATAACACCACGACCACAGTGAATAGGCCACAGTTTAGCAGCAGATCCTTACCTTATGTCCCAAGCCTCATTTTATCTCATAGCTTTAGTATTTTTGGTCACTTGGTTCAGATTCCCAGCTGCACCAATAGTTGAAGAAATTCTCAGCAGTATATTTACTGATACTATTCAGGAAGAATTGCTCCTGTTCTGTTTTTATATTCTGTCAATAAAAGCCTTAACCTTTTTTTTGAAATTTATTAATTATCCATAATAACTATAATTGCCTTTCGAAGGTGGTCAGTATGTTTGTTCTGTGCCAGTCCTGCTTCTCAGATACTCTTGTTGCTATGTGTGAAATATGCAAATTTTTATTAAAATAGGATGTTATTTGCTGTCTGATCTTTGTAACTTGCAAACGTGATCAATGAGGAGGGAGATTTAATCTGTGAAACACAGCAGCCAACAAGCTCTAAGTGATGTGCAGCTGTTAGAAACACAAATTCCTGGTCAGCAGCATTGCCTTGTTAAGGTTTGGGGCTGGACATGTTCCGATGATCTCAGCCCTGTGGGAGGGTAACAGAGCTGTTTGTGCCTCCCTTGAGCTGCTTGGGAAAAAGGAAGCTGTGAGCAGGTGGAGTATGCTCCCAGCTCCAGCAGCTCTGTGGCATTGGAGTCCCTGGGTTTACAGACAGGGACCTTCACTGATCACCTTCCCTCTTGGGCTGCAGGCACCTCACTGCTCAGGAGCTGGGCTCTGTGAGACTCAGACCCGTGAGCTGTCTACACCTGGGAGTTCTGGACTCCCTGAATAAGAAGGCTCTGAACAATAAACCACAGAGTTTGTCACATGGAGCTCTGGGGCTGTGTCATCCCTGTCTCACCACCGACCCCACAGAACACGTGGATTCCAAGGTAGTTGTGCTGACCCCGACGTGACACGACTCAGCCAGCTCCTGTGGCTACAATGGGAGCAGGCAGGCCGGTGTGTGGGCAGAGCCACCCCACAGACCAGCGGGGAAGATGAAGAAAGAATCAAAAGGTGAGTGCAGAGAGTGGCCAGGCCAGCAAATAACCAGATATAACAATAGGTGAGCATCAAGATCCACCCAGTTTATACAGTGGGCAGGTCTGTTTTGTGGCAAAAAGCTTCTAAGAATCTGGAATTCTTATTATATACCCCGTTTGAATAGAGAAAACTCCAGCGGAGAACATGGGAGTATCTGTCTCCATGGAAGAACATCCAGCAATGCAGGTATGGACCCATTTTCTAAAGAAATGACTTTGAAAAAGTGAATTTATTAGATTGGATAATATGAACTAAAAATCAGAGATTAGAACCTACCAAAGAGAATGCATCAAATATTCATACAAGGACATAAACTGGTGAATATATGCAGCTTACAAAAGTGACAGAAATGCAATTAAAATCCTAAGACCTTGGAAACTGATATGGAATTTAATAAGATGGATAAAAACCAAGATGCGTGGCGAGGACCGCGGGCCGGGAAACGTGGCCACGCCGCACTGTGAGACGCTGAACTGGCGCCACAGGGACGATTACTATAGGGGCCTGAGTAAATATATGTATGGCAATGTAAATATATGTATGGCAGTAAAAGATCTCTGTATTGTATAAGTGACCCTGCCCCGATTCTAGTTATTGTAAATGGGCTGCAGCTGTGGTGTCCTTGATTGGGCAGCAGCTGTAGACCGTGGAGATAGCTGGGATAAAAGGGATGGGGCATTCGGGGAGAGCTGGAGAGGAGCCCTGACTGAGAAGCAACAAGAACACTGCTGTGAAGTGCTGCTGTGAGAAAACCATCCAGAAGGTATGAGACCCTAGAAATATGATAAAGAACAATATGATTACAACACCTGGTGACCCCGATGTGATAGAATATGCAGCCCTGAGAACATCTAGGCAAATGTATGTATTCAAGACAGCCAAGAGCTGTGGTACCCATAGAGCTGGGACAGATCTGTAGAAGAAAGAAGCAGGAGCTTTGAATAGCATGGCCTTTGAGAAGAGGAGCCTGAGAACTTCTAGGGAAAGGTATGTATTCAAGACAGCCGAGAGCTGTGGCAGCCTGAGAGCTGGGACAGATATGTGTATTGTAACTGTGTAATTAAAAAATGTGTTAAGAGAAAAAGGGGAAATATAGGGCCCTGAGTAAATATATGTATGGCAGTAAAAGATCTCTGTATCGTATAAGTGACCCTGCTCTGATTCTAGTTATTGCAAATGGGCTGCAGCTGTGATGTCCTTGATTGGGCAGCAGCTGTGGCCCGTGGAGGTAGCTGGGATAAAAGGGGGTTGGCCATTCAGGGAGAGATGGAGAGGAGCCCCAAACAACAACACTGCTGTGAGGAGTAAGAAAACACCAAGAGAGAAGGTATGAGACCCTAGAAATATAATATACAACAATATGATTACAACAGATTACACAACATTCCCAGAGGGGTGGCGAGGGCTGGAGGCACAGCTGAATCCCGGCGGGCAGCGAGAGCCCGCACAGAGCCGATACCTCGGCGTGAACAGGCAGTGCCCCGGCCGGTGGTGCGGACCTGGCGGGGTCCGGCAGACGGGGGAACCCCACACACTGCCCGTGCCGCGGCAGCAGCAGCAGCAGCCTGGCCAGGTGCAATGCTGGATTGTGCAATTCAGCCTGGAGCAGAGGCAAGCACAGCCACGGTGCCCACTCAGGACTGCTGTGCCGAGCTGAGTCGCTCTCCGGCCGCCCAGGGCTGCATCGCCGGGCTAGGCAACAGCACGCCGAGCATGCCGCCCTCTTTGTGGGGCCAGAGCACACCGCAGCCGCTCTGGCACTGCCCCACGCTGCCAGGTTAGCACCCCCGTGACCCCACAAAAACCAGGACTGCCTCCTCTTGAGGCCAGGTGGCCTGGCCCCAAAGATAATTCCCAACTCCATGGAGCATGGCTGTGCCTCCGTTGGGCTAACGTACTTACACCCCCAATCCAGCCTACATCAGCGGGCAGGGTCAGCCCCCAAGCCAGCATCACTGCAAGTGTGGCCTTGCCCCTGGCTGTGCCTCCATGGATGGATCTGGGAATTACATCACCAGGAGTTCCTACAGTTGTCATACCTAGAAGTGGGAAAACTCTTCCCTCAGCACCACCCTGCCAGAGTTAAAGCATTCCAGAAACACGAGGCATCATCATCCCCCTGCAGAACACTGTGAGAGCACGGCTGTTGTGTTGTGTTATTTGGTTCATTCCTGATTTCTCCCTGGTTTGTAGTTGCACCCTAAGTTACCTTCCATTCCCCAATGTCAATGCTATCCTCGGTCCGCCCATTTCCCTGGAAACTCCCTTGTCAGTCTTCAAATCCCCTCCCGAGTGCCTTGTCTGTCACTTGGTTCTCTGCCCCCTTCTCTAGAAGCTTCCATGAAGGACATTGAGTGATTGGTCAAGGATCAGGGATGGCTCCCACTAAGTTTCATGAAAGGTTGTTCTAGTTGTCAATTGTGTCCCAGTTCCCTCCCCCTGGATCCTCAATTGGTCAGTAATTAAACCCCTCCTTTGGTACCAGCCCTGAATAAAAGATACTGATCCTCTTGTCTCGGGGCTTTTTGGAGTTGTAACCCCTGAGGCTGGGGGCTCTTCATGGCTCCTAATAAAGCTTTGCACTAATTACGCTCCAAATTCCTTCTCCCTTCCTTCACCTGTGCTCTCTTAGCCGCCCCTGTGCACCCCGAGCGCGGAGCAGTGTCCCCTGCAGTCTGCAGCGTGGCACCTGGCAGGGCAGCACCGCGTGGCTGCTTGGCACACGCTGTGACACACCACAGATGCTTTGCTGCCAACAGCCTTCCCCAACTCTGCCACTGCCACAGCCTCTCGGAGCCTTTCTACGTTTCCAAACACCAATTGTAAGTTTCCAGAGCGTGGGAAGAGCCCTTGCAGGGGGCCCACCAAGCAAAGGGCGGAGGGAAAATCATGCAGGAGTGTTATACCGTGGGACTGTAGCAAATAAACCTGCCCAAAAAATGGTGCTGACCACATGGCACACCATCACTCAGTGGCCAAGAGCAGGACACCCTCTCACCAAGCCCAGCGGGAAACCAGCAGCTCCTGAGTGTGGGCACTGAAGAGGCAAACGAAAAAATTTACCAGCACCAGCCAAAGCAACAACAACACACCAGCTACCCCACATAGCGCAACAGAACCCCACAGCCATCCTGCCAACCCCTGCTTCAACTCTACCAAGGTTCTCACACTCTAGAGACCCTAATAAACTGTTCACCTGTGCTAAAGGTGAAACTGACTCCTGTAACATAACTTGGCTAACTAAGGCCATCACAGTTATAATAGAGGTTTCACACAAGGCTTACAAAAATGCACAACTCTTTGCTAAATATGTCTTACAGTTTATCGTACAATATTTGTTATTACACTTTACATTTGCTGAAAGCAAAATTAATAAGTCTCTGTTACCCGATTCTCTTACGGTTACTGGGAAGCTATTATGTCTCTGTCCCAAGTATAGAATGCTGTTTATTAAATATATCTTAGAATTTATAATACAAAATGTATTAATATTAATTCTATGCAAGCAGCATGCAAACTAGATCAACCTGGAAAACTCAGAGAATTTGCTTCTTCTAACCCTCTAGATCCATTAAAGCAACACAAAACCACGAATTTAGTAATGTCATAAGCAAATTTCAGTTGCAAAATTTTCTAACTGAAAAATTGCCACCAGTCATCATTTTAGAAGCTAAAAGTCACCTATTGAGGTCAATAACAAATTTCTAACTAACTTACCATGCTAAAGAAAAAATTAAAATGCCTGTATTTAATTATTCATAAGTTGTTCACTTTAAACAATTTTGCAGTGGATAGAGTAATAAAAGCTCGTTATGCTGTTCAGCTGCCCAACCCAAGGAAATGGCATGAATGTGTTTTAATGGACACTGAGACACGTTGGACGCCTGCCAGATGTGTCCAGCACCGACCACATCCTGCTCAGGACTACAGGCAGCATTCTCCTGGTGACCCCTCAACAGCCATCACACAGCCCTGACACCAGAACAATTCATCACCTACCTCATGGAAACCTGGGACTCTTGAAGTGACAGTTCATATCAGGACTTGATTTGTTTACAAATTATTTTTTCCTCTTTACAAACTGTCTTTTGTGATGACAGATTTTTTTTTCTAGTAGTTAGGTTTTCTCTAACAGTTTTAAGGGTTAAATGGTTTAAGGCTTAGTTTCTTGTTTTTAGAGACAAGCTGTAACTTGTGAGCATTAAGCCTGTGACATGCTAGCCTCTTCTTGCCTAACAGCTCCTAGACCTGAATGCTCCACCTCTAGTACTACATAACAGTGAGAAAGATAACAAAGGACACATTACACTTTTTAAATATAGCTTAAAGAGGGAATTGTGGCATTGGAGTCCCTGGGTTGATCGACAGGGACCTTCATTGATCACCTTCCATCTTGGGCTGCTCAGGAGCTGGGCTCTGTGAGACTCAGGCCCATGAGCTGTCTCGACCCAGGAGTTTTGAACCCGCTGAATAAGAATGCTCCAAACAATAAAGCACAGTTTGTCACATGGAGCTCTGGGGAGGTGTGTGTGTGTGAGTGTGTGTGTGTGTGTGTTTGTGTGTGTGTGTGTGTGTGTGTGTGTTTGTGTGTGTGTGTGTGTGTGTGTGTGTGTGTGTGAGTGCTTGTGTGTGTTTAGGAGTGTGTGTGTGTGTGTGTGTGTGTCTATGTGTGTGTATATGTGTCATCCCTGTCTCTGACCACAACCCCATGGAACACGTGCATCCCAGCTCCAGCAGCTCCACCTGTCTGACCCTGCCCATGGCCCAGGTGCCCAGGAGACACCTCCTGCAGCCAGTGAGGACATGGTGATGGCAATGGCTGCTTCAGCTCCTGTGTTCCAGCCCTTCTACATCAATGTTGTGGATAAGGAAGATTACATGGGTTTCCTTCATATAGATCATGCAGATAACCTACTGAAGGAGTATCAGCAGAGAGAGTGCCTTGATTTGGAGCAGATGATGTCAGAAAGGTGAGAACAGGTCTGCAGTTCATGGTGAAACTGAAGGAATTGTGTGCTTTCCTGTATGCCAGCTGAGAATCTCAATGGCACTCTCACTAAACCTGACTGGTGACAATTGTCTGGAAGCTCCTTTAGGAACCACTGGGGTGCTGTGCAGTGCACCCAGTGCTGCCAAAGCTGCAGTTACTCCAAGGTGCTTTTAGCTCAGCTGTTTCTCAGGGACTGAGCAGTGTTCATGGGCTCCAGGAGGTGCAGTGGGTGGTTAATCCCTGAAACAAGATCTGTGCCACGTGGCAGGACTTTAGATCATGACATTCCATGTTTTTTCCTTTACAGGCCTAAAGATTTCCTTCCATTTCAGTTGCATTTTTAGGAGTTTATTTTTTGGGGGATTTTAGCTAGAGAGATGGGTGATGGAAAGACACCCGAAGGTTTAGTAAAGTTTGCCTGAAAAACACTTGTTGAGCATGGTTCCTGTAAATAATTTCTTAGTGAAATATTTAACTAAGGGGTTACAGTGAGGACTTTTGGCGTCTTCTGCCTGGATTGAGGACAGCATTGGATTTGTTTGTAGCTAAAGCTGCTGTCAGCTGCAGAATCTGCATAGAAGACTTTTCAGCAGTGCGGGTCCTGTTGATTTTTGTTGACC
Source organism: Melozone crissalis (assembly GCF_028551555.1). Lineage (NCBI taxonomy): Eukaryota > Metazoa > Chordata > Aves > Passeriformes > Passerellidae > Melozone > Melozone crissalis. Next base: position 19,775,922 of record NW_026535785.1, on the reverse strand, counting down.
ACTACAAAATTGTAGAACTTTAATTATGCTTGATTCAAAATTGAAAATAACAACATCATAATTTAAGAAGCACAAATATGTTTGTGAAGTTATTAGAGGAAGGGGGTTTTGATGGAATAGAGCAGATATCTGGTGGATTTGAGTCCCGTGTGGAAGTTAGTAATTGTAAGTCATCAGAAACCAAAGAACGAGAAGCAAAATGTTCACTTGCAACCTCAAACAGGAATTTTCTCTTAACAGGTACATCTTTTTCAGTGTATTTACTATAATTTAAGGTGGGTTTCCAGTCCTCATTGTTTTCTCAGCAGCTGAGACTCACGGCATTGCCCATCTGGCAGGGCACAGTGAGCACTGGCCGTGCCCTCAGCCTCAGGAGCTGCACCCAGCACAGCCTGGCAGGGCGGGCAGGGCCCTGGGGCAGGGCTCAGGAGCCACCACAAACCCAGCACAGGCTGCAGACACAGCCTGCACTGCTTGGGGTCACCTGCAGTGCCTGCCTCCAGTTTGCCCTGCGAGCAGCCAGGTTAAAGCTGGCTGGGGTTTATCTCCAGGCACTGTAAATCACACCTGTGCACATACACAGGGGAAGATTTGGAGTAAAGTGCACAAGGAGCATTTGGAGGAAAGTGCACAAGCACAGCCACAGCACTCAGCACTAACAGGAGCAAAAGAGATGGGCTGAGCTAATTTGAAGACTGTGGCTCCCTTGAGCCACTGAGCTGTAAAGAGAGGTGTGAGCAGGACTGGATCTGGAGAAATGGAGCCCCGCTCCTGTGGAGACAGGCTGAGAGAGCTGGGTTGTTCAGCTGGACAGGAGAAGGCTCTGGGCACACCTCAGAGCCCCTTGCAGGAGCTCCAGGCAGCCTCCAGGGAAAATGGAGAGGGGCATTGGCCAAGGGCATGTAGCAACAGGACAAGGGGGAATGGAATGGCTTCAAACCAACTGAGGTAGGTTTAAATCAGATGCATGGAAGAGATTTCCCCCTCTGAAGTTGCCGAGGATCTGGCACCCAGAGCAGCTGTGGCTGCCCCATCCCTGGCAGTGCCCAAGGCCAGCTTGGACAGGAAGGTGTCCCTGCCCATGGCACAGGTGGCATGAGTAGAGCTTGGAGGTTTCTTCCAACCCCAACCATTCTCTCATCGGATCAGCTCATTCTTTGAAATGCTCTTTCTGAGAACTGAGAACTCACATAATCAGAAATTGCAAAACTGCCTTTCTGGGGCAAGAGCTACTGAGTTAGAATTGAAACAAAAAGGCAGTGCCTAATACCTGCATAAAACCAACACAACCTCTTAGTTTATGTGAGCACAAAATCTCTACTCAGCTATTCTGTTCTCTCTTTTTCATATCATCCTTCAGTTATACATGTGAAAATTATTCAAAGTAAATCCTCTGGATTTTCCAGAGGCATTATAGTTACCACCCAAATACTACCCTTTAATATTGCTCCCACTTGACAAATGCTGATCTCTTTCTGCTTTTACTGCATTGCAACACAACTCCAAACATTCCTGAACACACAGAAATGAGTGAGTTGTATCCTGCATTCTTCAGGAAAAAGCTGGGGATTTTCTAGTATTGGTGGTTTTGTCAGGAAAATGCTTCTCTGAGAATAGAAATGACTCCACGTTTACTTTGGTGAAAGTACACCTGCAGGGCTCTGGTTTGGTCCTGGCTAGGCTGTGTTTCCCACCCGCAGATCTCAGTCCCAAAGGCAGTGAATGGGAGCGAGCAGAGCCGAGGTGCCCCGCAGGTGTGTGCGGGGCAGGCTGAGCAAAGCCTCCCCCGGGGCCGCAGCCGGAGGTGCTGCAGCAGCAGGACAGCGCTCCCGGCAATGCCGGGCCGTTTGCAAAGCGCTTGGAGGCCGCGGTGCCCGGGATTGCGGCACTGCCGTGGCAAAGGAGCGCTGGGGAGGCAGCAGGAGCCCCGCGGGCAGGAGGGCTCCCCGCTCCCGGGCCGGGCCCGGCAGTGCCGGCCTGGCTCGCAGCCCGAGCGCTGCCTCGCCTCAGCCGGGTTTGCCTTGCGTAAGGCGGCCCGGGCCCAGCCTATAAAGGCCCGGCCCGCGGGCTGGGGGCCAGTGGCACCATGGCAGCTGCGAGGGACACGGCGCGGCTGGCCTGGATCCTCTGCCTCGGGGCCGCGGCGCTGGTGGCCACAGGTAAACACCGGGGATACGGCCCGAGCAGCTGCAGGACAGAGGGCACCTGCAGCTGCCTCCGGGGCCAGCCGAGAGCCGGGCACAAACCCTGGGCTGGGATGGGCACAAACCCTGGGCTGGGATGAGCAAAACCCTGGACAGGGATGGGCACAAACCCTGGACAGGGATGGGCACAAACCCTGGGCAGGGATGGGCACAACCCTGGGCTGTGATGGGCTCAAACCCTGGGCAGGGATGGGCACAAACCCTGGGCTGGGATGAGCACAAACCCTGGGCAGGGATGGGCACAAAGCCTGAGCTGATCTGGACACAATCCCTGGGCTGAGGCAGGTACAAACATTGAGCAGAGATGGGTACAGACCCTGGGCTGAGCTGGGCACACAAATTGAGCTGCAGTAGTAAAAGTTTTTCAGCTTTTAATTTGCTTTCAGTCATTTGTTTTACTTGCCTTCTTTGCAAAATCCCTGTCCCAAAATCTTGCCTGCTGAGGCTCAGCAGCCGCAGTACTAGATACGTATTTGGTTATAGACCTTACACACAGATCTTGACATGGGTTTTTATCTAACACCCCAGGGTAAACAAAGAAATATTAAGATCTCTATGCAACCCCCAATGCATGTAAGACAGCGCAAATTATATACCTGACGGAGATGAATATACAGGCCAATCAATATGAAGGCTGAGATATGTCAGCTTTAATGATTTATTAAAGATAAAAGTGAAAGTGTATAAATAAATTGAAAATTAAATTTTAAAAATACAATTAAAATCTAATTGACTAAACACTAGTAAAATTTAATTGAGTAAACACTAGTAATCAAATTAGTAAAATAAAAGAGTAAAATGTAATAGCACATTAAGACAGTGTACTATTAAAGCTGATGAGAGTTTGTGGAAGCTTTATGTACAAAAACTACTTGTCTAAGTGCACTAAAGGTGTACATTTAAGTAGCAAATCTAGCAATTACTTACAACCAGAGCAGTGATGTGATTCTGTGCTGCTGTCCCACAGAACAACCAGAAGCAGAGACCAAATACGGGAGAGTGCGAGGGTACCAATTCCACGTGGACACAGCTGAGAGGACTGTAAATGTCTTTTTGGGACTTCCTTTTGCTAAGCCTCCCGTTGGATCACTGAGGTTTTCTGAACCCCAGCCACCTGAGCCATGGGAAGGTGTCAGAGACGCCACTTCCTACCCACCAATGTAAGGCCATGACCAAACCACTGACCCTGTCATGATGTTAAGCTCTGGGCACTTCCAGGACTCTGATGTGCTCACAGGGCCATCCATGAAGACAAATTCCTTGGTGCCCCCTCATTGCACCTGCAGCTGTCCCAGTGGATGCATTTCTAAAGACACTCTGGGAGCTGCTCTCTGTGCCAGCAGCTGCTCTCTGACAGGCATCAGAGAGAGCTGAGATGGAGCAGCACTTACAGACAATGCTCTGCCTCAGGAGCACTTGGCCAGCCCTTACCAATCACTGGAAACTCTTGGAGCAGGGACAGAAAGGAGCTGAGGAAATGTTGGAACACAACGTTAGTGGGAAACTGCTGAGTCAAGTGCTTAAAAGGGCACATAGGAAATGCACAGCAATTCCAATCTACCTTGTAAATGTCTCACTCCCTTGAGTTGTTCTACTGGCCCTGTTTAGTGTCTCAAGTCCAATATCTACCATTGCAAAGTAAAAAGCTGTTGGAGACTTCAAATAATTCATTTAGATTTGCATATGTATTTCACATACCAATCTAAACGTGTGCTGGATATCTGTTTCTGGTTGGCACTTTGTTGTGGAAGTACAAAAACGTTTCTCTTCACAGCTTTCAGGATTTAGTGAATTCTCTTGCCTGTTACTTTTGCATTTATTCAGGTGTCTACAGGACCCAGTAAAAGGACAGTTTATTTCAAATATGGTAACCAACAGAAAAGAGAAAGTTCCTCTGAAAGTGTCTGAGGATTGCTTGTACCTAAATGTCTACACACCTGTTTCTACAGGAGAAAAGCAGAAGCTGCCTGTAAGCAAAATCTTTATAACACCTTAAGCAAAATTATCTGACAGGAAAACTTCAACCGCTGCCATGAGCAGACATGCAGGGGCACTTTTGTAGTGATGAACAACTTACATGCTTTGTCCCAGCAAATATTAGCTGGAATTAAAGAGGCACAAAATCCTATTTTACAAGTAAAATTGTATTGCCATTTAGCTAAGCAGTGCTTGATTTAATCCAAAGGATCATTCCAAAGTCACAGGGCACTGACACAGTGTAAACATTTAACAAAAGCAGTGCCATTTTGTAGCCCTGCAGGCCTCAGATTTGAATGATTTCTGCAATTTGTGAAATGTATTCTGTAAGAATAGGAGTGAAATAGCACAAAATGTTGTATCATGGGCTATATTTAGTTTTTCTCACTGGGGGCTCTTACCTGAGCTGGGTTGATCCTCTGTTTCTATTTCCAGGTCCTAGTATGGATCCATGGAGGTGCATTAGTTTTTGGAGCAGCTTCATCATATGATGGCTCAGTATTTGCAGCATTTGACAACGTGGTGGTTGTAACAATTCAGTACAGACTCGGTATTGCTGGATATTTTAGGTAAGTTGGTTGATGTCAGTTTTTCCTAAGTGATTTCCAAAAGGATGTGTGCAAAGCCTTTGTAAAGAGAAGTGCAGAAGACTTGCTTATGCAAAGAAACATTTCTGAACTGCACCTGCAGCACTGGGGATGATTTCCAGTGCCAAGGCAGCTTCCAGGTCTGTTCTTGTGGGGCTGCTGCTCCAATGTCAGGGGTGCCCGAGCCATCCATTTGTCAGTCTTGGAGGGAAGTTCTCTGTAGAGAATGGCAGATGATTTCTCACACCACAGACTGTGTTTTCCTCTGCCTCTTGGCTTGCATTGAGCACTTGAACAAATCTGTTCTGTCCCTGCAGCACTGGTGATGAGCATGCCCGAGGTAACTGGGGATATTTAGACCAAGTGGCGGCTCTTCGCTGGATTCAGGAAAATATCATGCATTTTGGAGGAGATCCAGGATCTGTCACTATCTTTGGAGAATCTGCAGGAGGAATCAGTGTTTCTGCTCTTGTAAGTTCCCAGTAATCACGAATTGTAATTACTTGGGGGAAAACCCCTCCATCCATTTTCAGTATCTGCATGGGAAGTCAGCAAGAGAAAAGGGACAGGGTTACAGTGACACATCACCTGGGTCTTTGATAACACAACAAAGCAGAACAACACAGATTTTTAATGATAATAATTTGTCCTTTTCATACTCAAATGTTGTGGTTAAGGAACAGAAGGTTATTACTCATCTGTTGAATGAAATTTTCGTTGATTTGTGTTTTTTTCCCAATATAAAATCCGTCAAAGTCTAATCTCATGAGAAAAGTCCATTAGGAGGAGTTGTGGACTCTTGCATAATTTCTGTTTGCTTTGACAGCCACATGTGCCAAGTGATTGAGGTGAATAGTTCTGGCAGCTGGTGCAGCCCTGCAGTTTGTGACCCTGTGATTGTGTAAAATCTTTACTCCAACACGGAGCACATTGGCCGTGACTCTCTCCTTCTCCAGTCGCTCCCACTTTGGTACAGCTCACACAGCCCAGCCAGGCTTCCTTGTACCTGGCATGCACATCCCTGCTTCCCGTGGCCAAAAGCTCTTTCCTGCCCTTCTGCAGCAGAGCCAGCCTGCCTTGGGCACATCCCATCTGTACCTGCCCTGCAGGGTGCTGCTGGGAGGCCCTGGGAGCAAAGGGCAGGGGAGGGAAAGGCCCTGAGCTCCCCATCCCTGCCAGCGCTGCCAAAGCACTTTGCACAGCTGGGCTGTGGCCAGAGGCTGCACAGGGACACTCTTAGCACATGGGCTTTCAAAATGCCCCCAATGGCCACTGCTGATACTGAAACCCAAAATCCCAGGGGAGAACACACTGCTTGTCATGCTTGTCCTTGCTTTCTCACAGGTCTTATCTCCCCTGGCCAAGGGCTTGTTCCACAAGGCCATTTCAGAGAGTGGCACAGCAGCCCTGGGCTTGTTCACTGACCAGCCTAACGAGGATGCACAGGTGGGTACTTGTGGTAATTTTAATTCCTTTTTCCAGATAGTTCTGCATATCTTAAACTGTTCAGTCCAAAGAATTGAATTATGTGAATTCACATTTCTTGTGAATCAAAGGAGTCATGAAAGACAGTATTTCTGTGTGCAAATAGTACATGTTTAATAATGTGTTGCTTTTCAAAAACCCATACATCCCCAATGAGAGAAAAATGAAATGTCAAGGAATATTGTAACATGTAGTGTCTTCAAAACAACTGAACTTACACTGTTTGGCTGGAAAACAGTATCAGACTCTGAATACTCTTCTCTTCCCCTCCTGTTTGATGCCTGTAGTGTGCAAATAAACAAGACTTTATTCAGCTTTTTTTAAATTTGAGAACTACAGGCTTCCAGCCCTTTCTTTTCACTTCAACTGCAAGGAACAATTTTCAGAACCTGGAAGCTGGTACATCAAAGAGACAGCTGTCTCTAATGGCAGCTCTTGCTCCAGCCAAAACAGCATCACCAAGAGTGGTAGAATGTGCTCTCTGTTGCCATGCAGATGGCTTATTCTCTAACTCCTTTATGTCACCCAGCCTTCTCAGCCCAGCCTGTTATTTACCAGCATTGTCTCAGAATATTTCTGTATCAAGAAAACCTGGAGGCAGAGGTTTTCCCCTCCTGCCCAGCCCGTGGTGTGAAGGATTGTGAGGGCTTCCAGTGCCCTCCCTCAGGAGCTGGGACAAGCCAGGCTTCAGCATCCTTTGTGCAGGAGCTTTGGCTGCTCCTGCCGCACTCGCAGTGCTCCTGGCACTCCTCTGTCTGCCTCTCATAGAGCCAGACAGAGGAAATGTGTCCAAAACTGTTTGTTCTCACTGCTTGCAGAAAATTGCTGCTGTCTCTGGCTGTGAAAAATCCAGTTCAGCTGCAATGGTTGAATGCTTGAGAGGAAAAACTGAAGAAGAACTACTACAGATAAAACAAAAAATGGTAGGTGAAATAATTCTTCTTGCATTTAAAAGACACCTCAGAATTTTTCATCCCAGAGAATACCCTTTGTGGGATGTAATATTAGGAGAACCTGAAGTGGATGTAAAATCTGACGTTCTTGACTTTTTCAGGACATGACAGCACTGCAGATCTGCAATGAGACCTTGCCTGAAAATTGCAAACAGGTTCCTGCCCTTCATTCTGCATGCACTTGGAGCTACCTGTGGCTTGCTGTCATGCTCAACCAGGGAAAGGAAATGAAACAGCACAGATGATTCTGGAGAAGCTGAAAATCAAATCACATATTATGTCCTACTTACAAGTTCCTATCTCATTGCTTATGTGTCTTTCAAACTTCAATACAGAAGTGGTTTTTCCCCACTGTTCCACACATCCATGGCCATAATTAACTAACATGTGAATTCAATATAATGACTTCTGCTTCAGAAATATTTGAAATATAATGTTAATCTTCACAGTCTTCTACCGAGTGCAAAAAAGCAGTCAGAGAAAATGTTAGGATGGCTTGGATACCATTATGTTTTTTATTTTCACTTGGGTTCTCTTTGGAACTGCAGTAAAAACCTGAACATGTTTAGGAAGCAAAATGGATGCACTAAGGAATGTTTCTTTTTTCGCTTTTTATTCAGGATTACTTTTTCATCAGTGCATGTGTAGATGGTGTATTTTTTCCAAAGAATCCCAGGGAATTACTCTCTGAAAAATCAATCAATGCCGTCCCATACGTCATAGGAGTAAATAACTGTGAATTTGGATGGGTAATGCCTATGGTAAGGAACTAAATATATTGATATTTACATCATTTTGTGATTAGAAGATTTTGAACTCAGCATGATTCCCCATATCATGCAGGCATTGAAATATCCTCCTTTTGTGGATGGTCTGGATAAAGATGTTGCACGTCACATTTTACAGAGCAACTTAGCACTATTCATTAAGGTAAGAGACCAGTTTCAGAATATCCCAGTGCTGCTGCGTGGCTGGTCTGCCTGGTTTTACCCCTGGAGGGACACATTTCACAGGGAAATGCCATTGTGCTGGAGAGCTCCCTGAATTGGGGCAGAAACAGGCACACAGGTGCTGCACTCCTGTTACCTCCAGTGGCCCTAACCCTAACCCTAACCCGAACCCTAAACAAGGTCGCTTGGACATTTTAGATTCCCCCCCCAGGTTATGCAAGACATGCAGAGCGGCAGCAGGTCTGGCAGGAGACCTATGGGACACAACCTCCTAAAGCAGTAGCTGGGCACTGAAAGGAAAGCCCGAGATGTTTGGTGTGCTCTGACACATTCCTTCAGGTTTCTCGAGGTTCTGCTTCCTGTAATTTACAAATCTCTTGGCTTTGTGGTGCCTTTGTGCTCTCCTGAAGCTATTCCATAGAAAAGTACAGATTATGAGGTAAGAATTAAGGACTCTAGAAGCAGGGCCAGTACTTGCAAGGATCAATCAATGACACAAACCTCCACCATGAACTTGGAAATGCATAGCCCAGGCTTGTTCTGAACAGAAGAAATTATGGTCATTGACAACAATCAATTGATTTGATGAAATCCAGCAGGATTTCTGTGCTCTTGTGAAGGTGTTTGCACAGAAGAGAGAAGAGTCAGCATCACTGACTGCTGCTTATCTAAAGGTGGTTGATCCTTTGATCTTGCATCCCTCTTGTCCCCAAGATCACCTGTACGCACAGCTGTGTAACTCCACTCTGAGCTCTGAGCCACACTCTGACACAGCTGGGGATTTTCTCTGAAAGCTCTTGGTGAGGATTAGCCAGGGATGTGCAGAGGCCACACTCACCCACTGCTGTTGCTCCTTACAATATTCATCATCATTATAATACTTTTCATTGCTGTTTCAGGGCCTTACATCTGAAGTTGTTGACAGAGTGTACAAGGAGTACATGGGGGATGCAGAAAGCCCTGCCCAGGTGCGAGATGGCCTCCTGGATGCAATGGGAGATGTCTACTTTGTCACCTCATCTGTGGAAGTGGCCAGATCCCACAGAGGTACCCAGCAGCTTCAGAACAGATGTACAATTCTGTCTGGGGGTGGTGTGGACAGTGTGCTGCATTTTTCACTATCCAGAAAACTGGTAGTGGTTTTATTTAACCAAAACAGTTTTTCATGAAAGTTTATCATGTCTGGAGCAGTATTTTCAGCTCTCAAACCAGCACTTTTCTGTATCCTCTAGATGCTGGCAACCCAGTCTACTTTTATGAATTCCAGCATCGGCCAAGTTCCGTGGAAGGTTTGGTACCAGAGTTTGTAAAAGCAGATCATGGAGCTGAAATTGCCTTTGTCTTTGGAAAGCCATTCTTAGCTGGTGATGTACCCATATTTCCTCCATCTTCCTTTTAGACCCTCAATATTTCTATTTTCAATTACTGCATGGCTTTAGAATAGAATTTCTCTCTTTATAAGCACTACAATCATTATATCTGTTATTAGCATACCTTATATATCATAAGCATCATTATGAGCATAACCATCTTCTGTCTTCAGTAGCAGATACTTTGCATTACATCATTCATCTGCAGGTCTCTGCTAGAAAAACCCCCAACACCTCAGGGCAACCAGGAGAAGTGTTGCAATGATACAGCTGATACTCATTAGTTATTTTCTAATGTGGCCCTTTCATCTCTCCCTTTGCAGGAGGTGCTACAAAAGAAGAAAATGAACTTAGCAGAACTGTGATGAGATACTGGACCAACTTTGCTAAAAATGGGTGAGAATCACAGTGCTAATTACAGCTCAAGTTCAGTCTGTGCTGCCCAGACCATACCTGAGCACTTACCTGCCTGAAGCAGTACATATGTGGTGCTTCCTGAAATTTGACAGAATTTAAGAGAAATATTGAAGCAATTTCTCTTCTTAATGGTCCTTTAAAAGCATCTGCAGACACGAGGTAGAAAAAATCCAAGGGTAGTTACTCCATCTGCAATAGAGTTTTAGATCTAAAAGGAATGGCAACTTTTACACTTTTCCTGTTCCACTGATGAGCACTTTCAAAAAATACTGTCCATTTATTCCAGTACCAGAATCACATCAGCTGGGCTCACCTGTTGGTTTTCTGAAATGCTCTGAACCAGAGCAGTCTGACAGCAATGGATTGGCAAATGGAGAACTAACTTTTCCTTCTGTTATTTCCAGAAATCCCAACGGGGAGGGCTTGGTCCATTGGCCTCAGTATGACCTGGAGGAAAAATACCTGGGAATAGACCTGGAGCAAAAGGCAGCCGAGAAACTGAAAGAACACAGAGTGGAGTTTTGGGCACAGCTCATGAAACAAAGTCAGACTGGAAGGAGAAAACACACAGATTTATAAGATCTGTGGAGGGCAGTTTGCTTTTAAAACCCAAAGGAAAGTCAAAGAAAATGAGTTTGTCAGCATACAGAGTAATAATCACCTTCTAACTCACTGTTGTGTAATCTGCTGTCCTAATCACAGTGAAGGGAGAGAAACAAGGGGCATTCAGAATGTTTGTCAGACTGAAAATCACTATTTAATGAAGCAACCAGGAAAAAAACCCCACAATCTGTCCGGGTCCAGACAGACCATGATACCTACTCAGTGCATATCAAAAGTGAATACTGAGGTGGGAATGGGAACATGAACTGAAATCTATAGGACATGATCAATACAGAATATACCATATTTGTCAGACGATTTTATATGCTTATTCCCTTCTTCTTTCAGAAGGGCATGGTCAGTTGTCCTTCCTAGAGACTCTTTCTGCTTTCTTGAACTGGAAATAGCTTGTAGGCAGCAGAGCATCCATCAAACTAAGTCTGTGAGGTGAGCCTGACATCTCACAAAAGAGGACAGAAAATCTCTACCTGTTCTATTGCTTTGTGAATTGTTCTAAATAAATGGTGCTTTGATTTTTTTGGAGCTTCCTTTTCTTTCACTTAACTGATGGAGGCTCATTCCGAGAGGTCAAGGCACACGCGAGAAGCCAGAAACGTGCCCAGGTTCTTTCTTCCACCCAAATGGTTTCAGGTATGAATCTTTGCAGGTGTCTGTGCAGGACCTGAGGCTTAAGGCTCTTCCACAGCCTCTTCTGGGCTGTGACTGTGTGCCCTTCACCCCTTCCTGGCAAATGCCCGGTGCAGGGGCTGCAGGAGGACGCAGTGCTGGCAGAACAGACGCCCAGAGAGGCAGAGGGGACAGCAAAGGCTGGTGGTGCTCCCTGCACGTTGTTGGCTCAGCAGCACCAGAGAGAAGATCTGCTGACATGCAGAGTGTGCACCCCCAGCCTCCCCCAGCTGGGGAAGGGCTCAGGGCACAGCGGGAGGGAAGTGGCTTTTTTGCCAACTTACATGGCAAGCAGGAAACAAAGGGACAATGTGGGAATCCAGGAAGCCAGGAGCGCTCTCCTCATGGCCACAAACAAACAAACAGCCCTACTCCAACTCCCCCTTGTACTGGTGCCCAGCTCCTGTCGGAGAATGACTTAAAGAAAAAGGCCATGAGACATAAGGCCATGAGACATACAATTGAGAGAAAAGTAAAAGGGAAAAGTAAAGCAGTCTAACGCAGTTCTCAGCCTTCTGATTTCTATAAACAATTAGACTCTCTTTATAAACAATAAAGTTCTCAGACTGTCTTCCCATAACAAGCAGAACACCGTCTCTGGGAAAAGATGACACCCTGGAACAGATGTGAAAGCTTTGAGAACACTGGTTCTGTTTTTGATAAACAATTGTAGGTATTCTAAAACAAAAGGAGTGGTTAGAGCTTTCTCTGTTAGCCTATCATAAACCTGGATTACAGAATATGCATGAAGTTCGTTAACACTGTTATTTAAGGTGATGGGTTGATCAATAAATCGGAGTTCGATGCATTACCAGGATGGTCGTTCTCCCTTCACTTCAATATATGTTGACCTCCGACCGTGATAGCAAACACCACGGGGAAGCAAACGCCACGGGGAAGTGAAGCCAGGTTCGGGTTCCGAAGATCGAAACTGCAGCTGGAACGGCAGACGAAGCGCGGAGAGAAAAGCGGAGGGCAACCCGCCGATCCGTGCCGTACCACGAGCAACCGTATAGACGGGCTCGTCCGAGACATGTGGCCGAGACCTTGAGGAGCTGCAAAGCGCGCTTACAAACTAGGTGTGGAAAGGCAAGCCGCATATGAACTTTTTATTAATTTCCTGCAAAAAAGGCAGGTTAAGGGAATTGATTTACAGAAAGAATTACCGGGTCTTTTGGCGTATGGTTTAGACAGGGGAATCTTTGTGAATCCCCACACAGTTCACGAATTGTCAGAATGGCGTAAATTTGGTGATTGATTGTGGCAGGCTACGTTAGATGATGATAAAACTGCTAAGAAGTGGGGTAAATTATGGCGGGTCATTAACACCGAACTATTACAATTTCAAGCTGAAAAAAGGGCTGCTCACCAGGCTACTGCCGCTCACGATCGTAACAAAGAATACGATCAAGATAGGGAATTTGATAAGAACGCGGGAACTCCTCTCGGTCCCGCGATGAGGACGGTTTTATTGCCTGCTTCACCACCTCCCTCGGCGAGCCAGGCTACGAGCCAGCCTACGACCCAGGCTACAAGCCAGGCTACGCAGACTGCTTCATTACCCGCTTCGCAGCCCCCCCTAATGAGCCAAGCTCTGCAGGGTGCCTTGTTGTCTGCTTTGCCGCAGGCTACACAGAGCACTTTTGACTCTCCCGTACCTGCTGCGTCTCAGCAGCCGCGGCCAAATACGCATACTCCGTTCCCGTCACACAATCAGTCGATCCCTGGGGCGGTAGACAACTTAGCGGCGACGATTGCAAGGGAAAGACGAGATGCGTGGGCTGCCCTGGCCAAAGATGCAATTGAAAAGGGAGATCAAGAGCCAGTAAGTTCGGCTCGGGAGCTGGTTTGTCCGGTTGTCTTTAACCCTCAGGCTGGGAGAGGCATTCAAGCCACAATTAGTGCTCTTGACTGGAAACTGTTATCTCAATTGCAAGCTGCTGTTAGTCAGTTTGGATTTAAAAGCGAACCAGCTAAGCAAATGCTCGATTATATTTTTAACACCAGTATCCGCCTCGTTAATGATTGTCATGGCATAGTTAAATTAATTTTTACCCAACATCAACAATTGCTGTTTAATGATCATTGGCGGGTACTTGTCAGTGAGTGTGTGGTAGTTCAAAGGCAGCCGGGTGACCCTCTGCATGGCGTCATTGTTAATGAATTTATGGGTCTGGGACCTTTCCTTCGTACTGATGCACAAGCTTTAATAAGTCAAGAAAAGTGCCGGGAGGCAATGAGGTTAGTCAGACTCGCAATAGACATGGTAAAGGAGCCAGGAGGGATACCAGTGAATATAGGAATTAAGCAAGGCAGAGAGGAAGCATTTGGCGCTTTTGTTGATAAAGCTGCTGCTGCAATTGAAAAAGCTGGCGTGCTGAAATATGTGCACGGGGTCCTACTCAGGCAGTGTGCGATTCAAAATTGTAATTCTGCTACTAGAAACATACTTAATGCCTTAGGTGCGAATTGGACTGTAGAGGAAGCATTAGAGATGATGGCTCTTATTCCTACCGGGCAGCAGGCTTTTGTGGTAGATGCACTCAAAGAGATAGGAATAGGTTTGCGAGAACAGGCAAGGTCCTCTCAGAGTCAGGTGTTAGCCGCTTTTGCACCTCCCCAAGCGTCAGCTGCGTTTACAGCATCAAATAAAGAGGGCCGCACGAAATGCTACCGATGCGGAGGCATGGGCCACTTACGCTGGGAATGCCAAGCACCATTAGAAGTCATCGCTGCAGCATCGGTACCCTCTCCTGCCTCTAACCCTCCGCAGCAGGGAGCCTCTAATCCTTCGCAACAGGGAGCCTCCAACCCGACACCGCAGGGAGCCGCCGCGGGCGAAGCCGAACCGCCACGTAGGGAGTGACCCGCAGAGCAGAGATGAATTAGCAGAAGGATTTAACAGGACTCTGGACTTACGACTACGGTAAAGGGATTCTCCATATGGTTTACGGGTCAACGGAAATGTGTGAATTCGGTGATTTATGGTGGAATTGCGGTGCTGTGCTACTCCGAACTCAGCACGGGCGCGCCGCCATGGCCAACAAGAGGCAGCAGCGGGAAGATCAAAGCCGCCGCCGCAGGAGCCGAGCCGCGCCGCCCCGGGATGGCCACTGAATTTGTGTTTCGTTAGGCTAGTTGTAAGAAAAATGATGGGTAGATCCAAATGTGAATCCAGAGGATGTTGTACCACCAAATGAGAAGGGACCAGTAGGCTTTGCTCTAAATCGTGCTGTGCATTGATTAGATCAACCAACACCTTTTCTGGGCTCTGATGAGCGTCCGGCACCATCCATTTTCAGGGCTAGTTGATTCGGCAAGTGAGTTGTTACACACTCCTTAGCGGATTCCGACTTCAGAGCGCTTTTTCCAGCGAGAGCGCTTCTCGCTCCACCCCGCAGCCGGCAGGGGCTGCAGTTTGAGACCTAACAGCCGTAATAATTGTGACTCTTGTCAACAAAAGGGAGGATTCCTATTGCAATTAAGGGACCAGTGAAAGTAAACAAACGAAGTTAAAGGGACTTTTGATCTTCCCAGCAGACTGTGAAACAGAAATCAGCGTAAATGAATGCGGGAGTCAAATTTCGGCCAATTTGGCTCGGCATTGGTTATGCTGTCTTGGAAACACCTGTATTACCAGAGACTTTGAACATCAGAAGCCCGGATGGCTGGGTCGGTGAAACATCAGACTCTAAAGCTGTGTTTTGAAAAGTTTAAAAATGTGAAGATATGTTGGCGTGATTGTATGAGTGAGATGTTGTGAGTGTGCTTTTGGTGTAAATGCTGCAGCAAAAATGTGAGAAAGGTTGTTTTGGTTGAGTGTTTTGGAATCAGGCCTGTAAGTAAGTTATAGTAAATGCTATATATATTATTTCTATGGTAGGTTTTATCTGTTATTAAGTTTAAGTTAAGTTAGATTCTGTTAAGTTTGAATTAGATTTAAGTGATTTTACATGTTTTGCAAATAAGTCTGCTAAGTTAAATATTTTAAGTGCCTTAAATGCATATTACCTTTTCACCACTCCAAATTAACAAAGGACTGAGAATCACCCAACTGATGCCATTTGAGCCAAATGACTAAAGGATTACAGACTGAAAACTGACTTTGAACATTTCTGAGAAACCCATGAAAAAAGGGGGATGTAATAATCTCAAGAACAGAAAGGATCATTTTCAGGCTTTTTCACCTCCTCTCAAGGTTCACATGAATGAAAACAGCTAACAGCTTTCTTTTCTTGGTCCAATTACCACCTGTCGTGCAATGCCTGATAAGGCCGTAACACGCCGTTGCCGGACGACCAGGGAACTGATTGACATTATTGAATCATTATCATCTTTCCATATAAGAGGACCGGCAAAAGAGAACTGTCTTGAATGTCACAGCCCAAATTGTGCTGCTTGGGTTACACTGTGTTGTGGGGGTTATGATCATATCTTTTGGGTGGATCAGTTGTCACTTTCCCATTTATGGTGCCACACCTGTAATTATAGACATATCTGGGAACATAATTGGGAGCGGGCACTACGGAATGAGACAGGGCTAAACACTGCCTCAGCTTTAGCCCTTTATGAATCTCATGAGCAGAAAATCTTGGCTTATTATCGGTGGGAGGTACAGTGTATTTTGAAAAGGGTTAAAGCTCAAAGTGCATCATATATAGACTCGGTAAGGTGTAGGAAACTGGTGCCTTTAACATCACATTCTGTCGTAGGTCCTATAAGAGGAGATCCCGATCAAGCATTAGACAACTGCATTAGAAGGTTACAAAAGTGTGGTCTTCAGGGGTCAGGAACAGTGAGGTTAAAAACTGAGAAGAAAAGGAACGTCAACATAAAAACAGAAAAATGAGGTTCATTTTTGTTACATTGTTTAGTATAGTAGTAGCTGAAGAATTAAGGGTAGCACATTTTAGTCAACCTAGAGATAATGTATGGATAACACTTGCTAGACAGATTAATCAGTCATCGCTTTGTCTCAGTCTTGGAGGAGTTACTAACCCGTTTCGAACATGTTTGGTAGGGCTTCCAGTATGGTCTCCTCAAGAATTCTGCAGTCTTATTAATAACCGCGCCTTATGTATGCGCAATATGGTAAATATTAACCTGCCCGTACAAAAAGGGTATACTGCCAGTCAGAGTGATGGCTACCGCCAATGCCTGCTAATTCAATCACTCAATACTCCTTTGTATTCCCCACCTGAGGAGTTAGAGCTTTTTGGAAGTGCAAATGATAGCATGACTAGCACCTCCAACGGTGGGTGGTTCAGCTTTGATTACTCTAATTTTCAAAGGATGAATCAGCATAAACAGACATGGGCTACTCTGGATTCATCTCTAAACCCAGAAATAGTGTCCAAACAGCTTTATAACCAGTGTAAAGGCTCTTCTATTATGACACCTAAGAAATTACCCACGGGGATATTTTTAATTTGCGGAGATAGAGCCTGGAATGGAATACCAGCCCAACCGTAGGGTGGACCTTGTTATTTAGGCAAGTTATCATTATTCCACCTCTGAGCACTGGTTCTGATCCTTCTCCACAGGATCACATTTCTGACACTGACTGTCCTATTTGTCCTCAGGCCTTTGGTGCAGCTGAGCCCTGGCAGAGCGGGGTCTGTACTTTTGGAGTTTGTTACGAGGCCCCCACACGAAGCTGCTCTGAGGTTTGAAGTGTTGCCAAGCGTAGTGGATGAGTTCTCTCCTCTTTTCTTTGCTCCTGACAGTGAACAGGAAGTAATCCAAGGCACTTCTCTTGATATTTGGTAATGTCTCCTCCACAAGATTTTCTGTGAGGAAAAACTTCACCATTATCTTACCTTGTTGTATCCAAAAAATGGTCGGTAGGATAATAGGGAGAACCTGCAAATTAACCTCCTTTCTCAAAAAGGAAAAGACGGGGGAAATGTCGGAGAATGACTTAAAGAAAAAGGCCATGAGACATAAGGCCATGAGACATACAATTGAGAGAAAAGTAAAAGGGAAAAGTAAAGCAGTCTAACGCAGTTCTCAGCCTTCTGATTTCTATAAACAATTAGACTCTCTTTATAAACAATAAAGTTCTCAGACTGTCTTCCCATAACAAGCAGAACACCGTCTCTGGGAAAAGATGACACCCTGGGAACAGATGTGAAAGCTTTGAGAACACTGGTTCTGTTTTTGATAAACAATTGTAGGTATTCTAAAACAAAAGGAGTGGTAAGAGCTTTCTCTGTTAGCCTATCATAAACCTGGATTACAGAATATGCATGAAGTTTGTTAACACTGTTATTTAAGGTGATTGATTGATCAATAAATTGGAGTTCGATGCATTACCAGGATGGTCGTTCTCCCTTCACTTCAATAAGCTCCCACATCCCACAGCACCTGGGGGCTCTCACAGGGACAGCCCAAGCTGCTGCTGCAGCTGGTGACCCTTTGTAGGTGTCTTCTTCTTCCGCCTCACCCCTGGCTTCATTTGCTTTTGCACACCTGTGGATCTCAAGCAGTGTCATCTGCACTACCTGGCCACCCCCTTTTCTGCATTTTCCATAACTTGTGAAAAACTCCAGTTGTGGCAATCAGTAACAGGTAATTGCAGCAACCATGCTGCCAGTTGTGTCACACATTTCTTACCCCTGCCCTTGTTTTGCTCTGGCACAGCCTTTATGTCCATTAGTGGTGCATTTGTTGAATTCATGTGACTGTCTCTGCACATTCACAAAAATCATTATCCTAACAAGACAGAAGGAATCCTGTGTCTTTGGGAATGCAGAGCCATGAGTACAATTCCTGGGTAGAAGGGAGACACACATTAGGCACACATGATTACAAAGAAGTTTCTGGCTGTGTGAGAGGAAGTGTTCTGTCCATCTGTGGATTTTAAACCCCAAATATAAAGAGTGGTACACACTGTCAAATAGATGGGAAAGGAATAACACCATGGCCACAGTGAATAGGCCACAGTTAAGCAGCCGATCCTTACCTTATGTCCCAAGCCTCATTTTATCTCATTGCTTTAGTATTCATGGTCTCTTGGTTCAGATTCCCAGTTGCACCAATAGTTGAAGAAATTCTCAGCAGTATATTTACTGATACTATTCAGCAAGAATTACAGAACTGCTGCTGTTCTGTTTTTCACATTCTGTCAAGAAAAGCGCTAATCTTTTTTTTTTTAAGTTTATTATATATCCATAATTACTATACTTGCCTTTCCAAGGTGGTCAGTATGTGTGTTCTGTGCCAGTCCTGCTTCTCAGATCATCTTGTTGCTGAGTGTGAAATTTACAAATTTTTATTAAGATAGGATGTTCTTTCAGTTTGATAATTTGTAACTTTCAAACCTGATCAACAAGGAGGGATATTTAATCTGTGAAACACAGCAGCCAACAAGCTCTAAGTGATGTGCAGCTGTTAGAAACACAAATTCCTGGTCAGCAGCATTGCCTTAAGGTTTGGGGCTGGACATGTTCCGATGATCTCAGCCCTGTGGGAGGGTAACAGAGCTGTTTGTGCCTCCCTTGAGCTGCTTGGGAAAAAGGAAGCTGTGAGCAGGTGGAGTATGCTCCCAGCTCCAGCAGCTCTGTGGCACTGGAGTCCCTGGGTTTACAGACAGGGACCTTCACTGATCACCTTCCCTCTTGGGCTGCAGGCACCTCACTGCTCAGGAGCTGGGCTCTGTGAGACTCAGACCCGTGAGCTGTCTACACCTGGGAGTTCTGGACTCCCTGAATAAGAAGGCTCTGAACATTAAAGCACAGAGTTTGTCACATGGAGCTCTGGGGCTGTGTCATCCCTGTCTCACCACCGACCCCACAGAACACGTGGATTCCAAGGTAGTTGTGGTGACCCCGACATGACACGACTCAGCCAGCTCCTGTGGCTACAATGGGAGCAGGCAGGCCGGTGTGTGGGCAGCGCCACCGACAGACCCGCGGGGAAGATGAAGAAAGAATCAAAAGGTGAGTGCAGAGAGTGGCCAGGCTAGCCAATAACCAGATATAACAAGAGGTGAGCGTGAAGATCCACCCAGTTTATAAAGTGGGCAGGTCTGTTTCGTGGCGAAAAGGTTCTAAAAATATGGAATTCGTATTATATACTCCTTTTAAATAGAGAAAACTCCACCGGAGAGCATGGGAGGATCCGTCTCCATGCAAGAACATCCAGCAATGCAGGTATGGACCCATTTTCTAAAGGAATGACTTTGAAAAAGAGAATTTATTAGATTTGATATTAGGAACTAAAAATCAGGCATTGGAACCTACCAAAGAGAATGCATCCAATATTCATACAAGGACATAAAATGGTAAATATATGCAGCTTACAAAAGCGACAGAAATGTAATTAAAATCCTAAGACCTTGGAAACTGATATGGAATTTAATAAGATGGATAAAAACCAAGATGTGTGGCGAGGAACGCGTGCTGGGAAAAGCGGCCATGCCGCACCGTGAGGCGCTGAACGGGCGCCACAGGGAAGATTACACAACATCCCAGAGGGCTGGCGAGGGCTGGAGGCACAGCTGAATCCTGGTGGGCGGCGAGAGCCCGCACAGAGCCGATACCTCGGCATGCACAGGCAGTGCCCTGGCCGGTGGCACGGACCTGGCGGGGTCCGGCAGACGGGGGAACCCCACACACTGCCCGTGCCGCGGCAGCAGCCGGTGCCTGGCCAGGTGCAATGCTGGATTGTGCAATTCAGCCTGGAGTAGAGGCAAGCACAGCCACGGTGCCCACTCAGGACTGCTGTGCCGAGCTGAGTCGCTCTCCGGCCGCCCAGGGCTGCATCGCCGGGCTAGGCAACAGCACGCCGAGCATGCCGCCCCCTCTGTGCGGCCAGAACTTGCAGCAGCCACTCTGGCACTGCCCCACGCTGCCATGTTAGCACCCCCGTGACCCCACGCACACCAGGACTGCCTCCTCTTGAGGCCAGGTGGCCTGGCCCCAAAGATAATTCCCAACTCCATGGACCATGGCCGTGCCTCCCTTGGGGTAACGTACCTACACCCCCAATCCAGCCTACATCGGCGGGCAGAGTCAGCCCCCAAGCCAGCATCACTGCAAGTGTGGCCTTGCCCTTGGCCCTGCCTTCATGGAGGAATCTGGGAATTACATAAACAGGAGCTCCTGCAGTTGTCATACCTAGAAGTGGGACTACACTTCCCTCAGCACCACCCCTGCTGGAGTTAAAGCATTCCAGAGACACAAGGCATCATCATCCCCCTGCAGAACACCATGAGAGTACGGCTGTTGTGTTGTGTTATTTGGTTCATTCCTGATTTCTCCCCGGTTTGTAGTTGCACCCTAAGTTACCTTCCATTCCCCAATGTCAATCCTATCCCGGCTCCACCCATTCCACTGGAAACTCACTTGTTTATCCTCAAATACCCACCCCAGTGCCTTGTCTGTCACTTGGTTCTCCGCTCCCTTCTCTAGAAGCTTCCATGAAGGGCATTGAGTGATTGGTCAAGGATCAGGGATGACTCCCACTAAGGTTCATGAAAGGTTGTTCTAGTTGTTGATTGTCTCCCAGTTTCCTCTCCCTTGATCCTCGATTGGTGGGTAGTTAAACCCCTCCTTTGGTACCAGCCCTGAATAAAAGATACTGATCCTCTTGTCTCGGGGCTTTTTGGAGTTGTAACCCCTGAGGCTGGGGGCTCTTCATGGCTCCTAATAAAGCTTTGCACTAATTACCCTCCAAATTCCTTCTCCCTTCCTTCACCTGTGCTCTCTTAGCCGCCCCTGTGCACCCCGAGCGCGGAGCAGTGTCCCCTGCAGTCTGCAGCGTGGCACCTGGCAGGGCAGCACCGCGTGGCTGCTTGGCACACGCTGTGACACACCACAGATGCTTTGCTGCCAACAGCCTTCCCCAACTCTGCCACTGCCACAGCCTCTCGGAGCCTTTCTACGTTTCCAAACGCCAATTGTAAGTTTCCAGAGCGTGGGAAGAGCCCTTGCAGGGGGCCCACCAAGCAAAGGGCGGAGGGAAAATCATGCAGGAGTGTTATACCGTGGGACTGTAGCAAATAAACCTGCCCAAAAAATGGTGCTGACCACATGGCACACCATCACTCAGTGGCCAAGAGCAGGACACCTTCTCACCAAGCCCAGTGGGAAACCAGCAGCTCCTGAGTGTGGGCACTGAAGAGGCAAACGAAAAAATTTACCAGCACCAGCCAAAGCAACACCAACACACCAGCTACCCCACATAGCGCAACAGAGCCCCACAGCCACCCTGCCAACCCCTGCTTCAACTCTACCAAGGTTCTCACACTCCACAGGAGACACCTCCTGCAGCCAGTGAGGACATGGTGATGGCAATGGCTGCTTCAGCTCCTGTGTTCCAGCCCTTCTACATCAATGTTGTGGATGAGGAAGATTACATGGGTTTCCTTGATATGGATCATGCAGATAAGCTACTGAAGGAGTATCAGCAGAGAGAGTGCCTTGATTTGGAGCAGATGATGTCAGAAAGGTGAGAACAGGTCTGCAGTTCATGGTGAAACTGAAGGAATTGTGTGCTTTCCTGTATGCCAGCTGAGAATCTCAATGGCACTCTCACTAAACCTGACTGGTGACAATTGTCTGGAAGCTCCTTTAGGAACCACTGGGGTGCTGTGCAGTGCACCCAGTGCTGCCAAAGCTGCAGTTACTCCAAGGTGCTTTTAGCTCAGCTGTTTCTCAGGGACTGAGCAGTGTTCATGGGCTCCAGGAGGTGCAGTGGGTGGTTAATCTCTGAAACAAGATCTGTGCCACGTGGCAGGACTTTAGATCGTGACATTCCATGCTTTTTCCTTTACAGGCCTAAAGATTTCCTTCCATTTCAGTTGCATTTTTAGGAGTTTATTTTTTGGGGGATTTTAGCTAGAGAGATGGGTGATGGAAAGACACCTGAAGGTTTAGTAAAGTTTGCCTGAAAAACACTTGTTGAGCATGGTTCCTGTAAATATTTTCTTAGTAAAATATTTAACTAAGGGGTTACAGTGAGGACTTTTGGCGTCTTCTGCCTGGACTGGGGACAGCATTGGATTTGTTTGTAGCTAAAGCTGCTGTCAGCTGCAGAATCTGCATAGAAGACTTTTCAGCAGTGCGGGTCCTGTTGATTTTTGTTGACAATAACAAAACTGTAGAACTTTAATTATGCTTGATTCAAAATTGAAAATAACAACATCATAATTTAAGAAGCACAAATATGTTTAGGACGTTATTAGAGGAAGAGGG
Source organism: Melozone crissalis (assembly GCF_028551555.1). Classification (NCBI taxonomy): domain Eukaryota; kingdom Metazoa; phylum Chordata; class Aves; order Passeriformes; family Passerellidae; genus Melozone; species Melozone crissalis. The sequence goes on along the minus strand of NW_026535785.1, from coordinate 19,753,491 downwards.
TTTTACTGGAATACAGCAGATATCTGGTGGATTTGAGTCCCGTGTGGAAGTTAGCAATTGTAAGTCATCAGCAACCAAAGAACTAGAAGCAAAATGTTCACTTGCAACCTCAAACAGGAATTTTCTCTTAACAGGTACAACTTTTTCAGTGTATTTACTATAATTTAAGGTGAGTTTACAATCCTCATTGTTTTCTCAGCAGCTGAGACTCACGGCATTGCCCATCTGGCAGGGCACAGTGAGCACTGGCCGTGCCCTCAGCCTCAGGAGTTGCACCCAGCACAGCCTGGCAGGGCGGGCAGGGCCCTGGGGCAGGGCTCAGGAGCCACCACAAACCCAGCACAGGCTGCAGACACAGCCTGCACTGCTTGGGGTCACCTGCAGTGCCTGCCTCCAGTTTGCCCTGCGAGCAGCCAGGTTAAAGCTGGCTGGGGTTTATCTCCAGGCACTGTAAATCACACATGTGCACATACACAGGGGAAGATTTGGAGTAAAGTGCACAAGGAGCATTTGGAGGAAAGTGCACAAGCACAGCCACAGCACTCAGCACTAACAGGAGCATGAGAGATGTGCTGAGCTAATTTGAAGACTGTGGCTCTTGTAATCCACTGAGCTGTAAAGAGAGGTGTGAGCAGGACTGGATCTGGAGAAATGGAGCCCCTCTCCTGTGGAGACAGGCTGAGAGAGCTGGGCTGTTCAGCTGGACAGGAGAAGGCTCTGGGCACACCTCAGAGCCCCTTGCAGGAGCTCCAGGCAGCCTCCAGGGAAAATGGAGAGGGGCACTGGCCAAGGGCATGTAGCAACAGGACAAGGGGGAATGGAATGGCTTCAAACCCACTGAGGTAGGTTTAAATCAGATGCACGGAAGAGATTTCCCCCTCTGAAGGTGCTGAGGATCTGGCACCCAGAGCAGCTGTGGCTGCCCCATCCCTGGCAGTGCCCAAGGCCAGCTTGGACAGGAAGGTGTCCCTGCCCATGGCACAGGTGGCATAAGTAGAATTTGGAGGTTTCTTCCAATCCAAACCATTTTGTCATCACAGCAGCTTGTGAAATACATTAGATTCTTTGAAATGCAATTTCTGACAACTGAGAATTCACATGATCGGAAATTGCAAAACTGCCTGTCTTGGGCAAGAGGTATTGAGTCAGAATTTAAAAAAAAAACAAAACAGAAAAAGGCAGAGCCTAATACCTGCATAAAACCAACACAAGCTCTAAGTTAATGCGAGCACAAAATCTCCACTCAGATATTCTGTTCTCTCCTTTTCATATCATCCTCCAATTATGGGTGTGCAATGTATTGAAATAAGTCCTCTGGATTTTCCAGAGGCATTAGATAGAGTCACCACCCAAATACCACACTTTAATATTGCTCCCACTTGACAAAAGCTAATCATTCATCTCTTTCTGCTTGTGACTGCATTGCAACACAGGTCCAAACATCCCTGAACACACAGAAATGAGTCACAGGTGCCACATGCATCCTGCAGGAAAAAGCTGGGGGTCTTCTAGTACTGGTGCTTTTGTTCAGGAAAATGCTTCTCTGAGAATAGAAATAACTCCACTTTTACTTTGGTGAAAGTACACCTGCAGGGCTCTGGTTTGGTCCTGGCTAGGCTGTGTTTCCCACCCGCAGATCTCAGTCCCAAAGGCAGTGAATGGGAGCGAGCAGAGCCGAGGTGCCCCGCAGGTGTGTGCGGGGCAGGCTGAGCAAAGCCTCCCCCGGGGCCGCAGCCGGAGGTGCTGCAGCAGCAGGACAGCGCTCCCGGCAATGCCGGGCCATTTGCAAAGCGCTTGGAGGCCGCGGTGCCCGGGATTGCGGCACTGCCGTGGCAAAGGAGCGCTGGGGAGGCAGCAGGAGCCCCGCGGGCAGGAGGGCTCCCCGCTCCCGGGCCGGGCCCGGCAGTGCCGGCCTGGCTCGCAGCCCGAGCGCTGCCTCGCCTCAGCCGGGTTTGCCTTGCGTAAGGCGGCCCGGGCCCAGCCTATAAAGGCCCGGCCCGCGGGCTGGGGGCCAGTGGCACCATGGCAGCTGCGAGGGACACGGCGCGGCTGGCCTGGATCCTCTGCCTCGGGGCCGCGGCGCTGGTGGCCACAGGTAAACACCGGGGATACGGCCCGAGCAGCTGCAGGACAGAGGGCACCTGCAGCTGCCTCCGGGGCCAGCCGAGAGCCGGGCACAAAGCCTGGGCTGGGATGGGCACAAAGCCTGGGCTGGGATGGGCAAAACCCTGGACAGGGATGGGCACAAACCCTTGTCTGGGATTGGCACAAACCCTGGGCAGGGATGGGCACAAACCCTGGGCAGGGATGGGCACAACCCTGGGCTGTGATGGGCTCAAACCCTGGGCAGGGATGGGCACAAACCATGGGCAGGGATGGGCTCAAACCCTGGGCAGGGATGGGCACAAAGCCTGAGCTGATCTGGACACAATCCCTGGGCTGAGCCAGGTATAAACATTGAGCAGAGATGGGTACAGACCCCGGGCTGAGCAGGGCACACAAACTGAGCTGCAGTAGTAAAAATTTCATTACAGTTTTTAATCTGCTTTCACTCATTTGTTTTACTTGTCTTCTTTGCAAAATCCCTGTCCCAAAATCTTGCCTGCTGAGGCTGAGTAGCCAGAGTACCAGATATCTATTTGATGTTAGACCTTACACACAGATCTTAACATGGGTTTTTATCTAACAACCCAGGATAAACAAAGAAATATTAAGATCTCTATGCAACCCCCAATGCATGTAAGACAGGGCAAATTATATACCTGACGGAGATGGACATACAGGCCAATCAATATGAAGGCTGAGATATGTCAGCTCTAATGATTTAATAAAGATAAAAGTGAATGTGTGTAAATACATTGAAAATTAAATTTTAAAAATACAATTAAAATCTAATTGACTAAACGCTAGTAAAATTTAATTGAGTAAACACTAGTAATCAAATTAGTAAAATAAAAGAGTAAAATGTAATAGCACATTAAGACAGTGTACTATTAAAGCTGATGAGAGTTTGTGGAAGCTTTATGTACAAAAACTACTTGGCTAAGAGCACAAAAGGTGTACATTTAAGTAGCAAATCTAGCAATTACTTACAACCAGAGCAGTGATGTGATTCTGTGCTGCTGTCCCACAGAACAACCAGAAGCAGAGACCAAATACGGGAGAGTGCGAGGGTACCAATTCCACGTGGACACAGCTGAGAGGACTGTAAATGTCTTTTTGGGACTTCCTTTTGCTAAGCCTCCTGTTGGATCACTGAGGTTTTCTGAACCCCAGCCACCTGAGCCATGGGAAGGTGTCAGAGATGCCACTTCCTATCCACCAATGTAAGGCCATGACCAAACCACTGACCCTGTCATGATGTTAAACTCTGGGCACTTCCAGGACTCTGATGTGCTCACAGGGCCATCCATGAAGACAAATTCCTTGGTCCCCCCTCGTTGCACCTGCAGCTGTCCCAGTGGATGCATTTCTAAAGACACTCTGGGAGCTGCTCTCTGTGCCAGCAGCTGCTCTCTGACAGGCATCAGAGAGAGCTGAGATGGAGCAGCACTTACAGACAATGCTCTGCCTCAGGAGCACTTGGCCAGCCCTTACCAATCACTGGAAACTCTTGGAGCAGGGACAGAAAGGAGCTGAGGAAATGTTGGAACACAACGTTAGGGGGAAACTGCTGAGTCAAGTGCTTAAAAGGGCACATAGGAAATGCACAGCAATTCCAGTCTACCTTGTAAATGTCTCACTCCCTTGAGTTGTCCTACTTCCGTTATTTAGCATCTCAAGACTAATACCTTCCATTGCAAAGTAAAAAGCTATTGGAAACTTCAAATAATTCATTTAGATTTGCATATGTATTTCACATGCCAATCTAAAAGTGTGCTGCAGATCAGTTTCTGCTTGGCACTTTGTTGTGGAAGTACAAAAAAGCTTCACAGCTTTCAGGATTTAGTGAATTCTCTTGCCTGTTACTTTTGCATTTATTCAGGTGTCTACAGGACCCAGTACAAGGACAGAATTTTTCAGACTTGATTACCAACAGAAAAGAGAAAGTTGCTCTGCAAGTGTCTGAGGATTGCTTGTACCTAAATGTCTACACACCTGTTTCTACCGGAGAAAAGCAGAAGCTGCCTGTAAGCAAAATCCTTATAACACCTTCAGCAAAATTATCTGACAGGAAAACTTCAACCTCTGCCATGAGCAGACATGCAGGGGCACTTTTGTAGTGATGAACAACTTACATGCTTTGTCCCAGCAAATATTAGCTGGAATTAAAGAGGCACAAAATCCTATTTTACAAGTAAAATTGTATTGCCATTTAGCTAAGCAGTGCTTGATTTAATCCAAAGGATCATTCCAAAGTCACAGGGCACTGACACAGTGTAAACATTTAACAAAAGCAGTGCCATTTTGTAGCCCTGCAGGCCTCAGATTTGAATGGTTTCTGCAATTTGTGAAATGTATTCTGAAAGAATAGGAGTGAAATAGCACAAAATGTTGTATCATGGGCTATATTTTTCTCACTGGGGGCTCTTACCTGAGCTGGGTTGATCCTCTATTTCTTTTTCCAGGTCCTAGTATGGATCCATGGAGGTGGATTAGTTTTTGGAGCAGCTTCATCATATGATGGCTCAGTATTTGCAGCATTTGACAACGTGGTGGTTGTAACAATTCAGTACAGACTCGGTATTGCTGGATATTTTAGGTAAGTTGGTTGATGTCAGTTTTTCCCAAGTGATTTCCAAAAGGATGTGTGCAAAGCCTTTGTAAAGAGAAGTGCAGAAGACTTGCTTATGCAAAGAAACATTTCTGAACTGCACCTGCAGCACTGGGGATGATTTCCAGTGCCAAGGCAGCTTCCAGGTCTGTTCTTGTGGGGCTGCTGCTCCAATGTCAGGGGTGCCCGAGCCATCCATTTGTCAGTCTTGGAGGGAAGTTCTGTGTAGAGAATGGCAGATGATTTCTCACACCACAGACTGTGTTTTCCTCTGCCTCTTGGCTTGCATTGAGCACTTGAACAAATCTGTTCTGTCCCTGCAGCACTGGTGATGAGCATGCCCGAGGTAACTGGGGATATTTAGACCAAGTGGCGGCTCTTCGCTGGATTCAGGAAAATATCATGCATTTTGGAGGAGATCCAGGATCTGTCACTATCTTTGGAGAATCTGCAGGAGGAATCAGTGTTTCTGCTCTTGTAAGTTCCCAGTAATCACGAATTGTAATTACTTGGGGGAAAACCCCTCCATCCATTTTCAGTATCTGCATGGGAAGTCAGCAAGAGGAAAGGGACAGGGTTACAGTGACACATCACCTGGGTCTTTGATAACACAACAAAGCAGAACAACACAGATTTTTAATGATAATAATTTGTCATTTTCATACTCAAATGTTGTGGTTAAGTAACAGAATGTTATTACTCATCTGTTGAATTAAACTCTCATTAGTTTTGGATGTTTTTTTCAATGTCAAAAACCCCTCAAAGTCTAATTTAATGAGAAAAGTCCTTTAGGAGGAGTTGTGCACTCTTGCCCAATTTCTGTTTGCTTTGACAGCCACATGTGCCAAGTGATTGAGGTGAATAGTTCTGGCAGCTGGTGCAGCCCTGCAGTTTGTGACCCTGTGATTGTGTAAAATCTTTACTCCAACACAGAGCACATTGGCCGTGACTCTCTCCTTCTCCAGTCGCTCCCACTTTGGTACAGCTCACACAGCCCAGCCAGGCTTCCTTGTACCTGGCATGCACATCCCTGCTTCCCGTGGCCAAAAGCTCTTTCCTGCCCTTCTGCAGCAGAGCCAGCCTGCCTTGGGCACATCCCATCTGTACCTGCCCTGCAGGGTGCTGCTGGGAGGCCCTGGGAGCAAAGGGCAGGGGAGGGAAAGGCCCTGAGCTCCCCATCCCTGCCAGCGCTGCCAAAGCACTTTGCACAGCTGGGCTGTGGCCAGAGGCTGCACAGGGACACTCTTAGCACATGGGCTTTCAAAATGCCCCCAATGGCCACTGCTGATACTGAAACCCAAAATCCCAGGGGAGAACACACTGCTTGTCATGCTTGTCCTTGCTTTCTCACAGGTCTTATCTCCCCTGGCCAAGGGCTTGTTCCACAAGGCCATTTCAGAGAGTGGCACTGCAGCCCTGGGCTTGTTCACTGACCAGCCTAACGAGGAAGCACAGGTGGGTACTTGTGGTAATTTTAATTCCTTTTTTCCAGATAGTTGTGCATATCTTAAACTGTTCAGTCCAAAATATTGAATCATGTGAATTCACATTTCTTGTGAATCAAAGCAGTCATTAAAGGCAGTATTTCTGTGTGCACATAGTACATGTTTAATGATGTGTTGCTTTTCAAACACCCAGATATACCCCCAATGAGTTAAAAATGAATTGTCAAGGAATATTGTAACATGTAGGGTCTTCAAAAAAATTGAACTCATACTTTTTGGCTGGAAAACAGTATCAGACTCTGAATACTCTTCTCTTCCCCTCCTGTTTGATGCCTGTAGTGTGCAAATAAACAAGACTTTATTCAGCTTTTTTTAAATTTGAGAACTACAGGCTTCCAGCCCTTTCTTTTCACTTCAACTGCAAGGAACAATTTCCAGAACCTGGAAGCTGGGACATCAAAGAGACAGCTGTCTCTAATGGCAGCTCTTGCTCCAGCCAAAACAGCATCACCAAGAGTGGTAGAATGTGCTCTCTGTTGCCATGCAGATGGTTTATTCTCTAACTCCTTTATGTCACCCAGCCTTCTCAGCCCAGCCTGTTATTTACCAGCATTGTCTCAGAATATTTCTGTATCAAGAAAACCTGGAGGCAGAGGTTTTCCCCTCCTGCCCAGCCCGTGGTGTGAAGGATTGTGAGGGCTTCCAGTGCCCTCCCTCAGGAGCTGGGACAAGCCAGGCTCCAGCATCCTTTGTGCAGGAGCTTTGGCTGCTCCTGCCGCACTCGGTGTCTCATAGAGCCAGACAGAGGAAATGTGTCCAAAACTGTTTGTTCTCACTGCTTGCAGAAAATTGCTGCTGTCTCTGGCTGTGAAAAATCCAGTTCAGCTGCAATGGTTGAATGCTTGAGAGGAAAAACTGAAGCAGAACTACTACAGATAACACTGAAAATGGTAGGTGAAATAATTCTTCTTGCAATTAAATGACACCTCAGACTTTTTCATCCGAAAAAATACTCTTTGTGGGATGTAAAATTAGGAGAACCTGAAGTGGATGTAAAATCTGACATTCTTGACTTTTTCAGGACATGACAGCACTGCAGATCTGCAATGACTCCTCACCTGAAAATTGCAAACAGGTTCCTGCCCTTCATTCTGCATTGCACTTGGAGCTACCTGTGGCTTGCTGTCATGCTCAACCAGGGCAAGGAAAAAAAAATGGCACAGATGATTCTGGAGAAGCTGAAAATCAAACCATCTATTCTGTCCTACTTAAAAGTTCTTATCACATTGCTTATGCACCTTTGAAACTTCAGTACAGATGTGGTTTTTCCCCACTGTTCCATACATCCATGGCCATAATTAACTAAGGAGAGATATAAATTCAATATAATGACTTCTGCTTCACAAACATTAGAAATATAATGTTAATCTTCACAGAATCTCCTGCCTAGTGCAGAAGAGCTGTCAGAGAAAATGTTAAGATGGCTTGGTTACCATTACGTTTTATATTTTCATTTGGTTTCACTTCGGAAGTGCAGTTAAAATCTGAACATTTTTAGGAAGTAAAACGAATGCACTAAAGAAGCTTTCTTTTTTCCCTTTCTGTTCAGGATATCTTTTTCATCAGTGCATGTGTAGATGGTGTATTTTTTCCAAAGAGTCCCATGGAATTACTCTCTGAAAAATCAATCAATGCTGTCCCATACATCATAGGAGTAAATAACTGTGAATATGGATATGTACTTCCTATGGTAAGAGATGTTAAAATGCTGATATTTAAGCATCATTTTGTAAATAGAGGCTGTTTTAGTAAGTATAATTATCTGTTTCACACAGATGATGAAATATCCTCCTTTTGTGGATGGTCTGGATAAAGATGTTGCACGTCAAATTTTACAGAGCAACTTAGCACTAATCATTAAGGTAAGAGACCAGTTTCAGAATAACCCAGTGCTGCTGCTTGGCTGGTCTGCCTGGTTTTACCCCTGGAGGGACACATTTCCCAGGGAAATGCCATTGTGCTGGAGAGCTCCCTGAATTGGGGCAGAAACAGGCACACAGGTGCTGCACTCCTGTTACCTCCAGTCACTGGAAATACTCTCTGCATTCCCAGCCTAAATGCCCCTCTTCTTCATAAGGAGTTCTGTGGGAATGCAGGAGTGATGCAGGTACATAAACAAGGTCGCTTGGACATTGTAGATACCCCCAGGTCATGCAAGACATGCAGAGTAGCAGCAGGTCTGGCAGGAGACCTATGGGACACAACCTCCTAAAGCAGTAGCTGGGCACTGGAAAGGAAAGCCCGAGATGTTTGGGGTGCACTGACACATTCCTTCAGGTTTCTCAAGGTTTTGCTTCCCTGTAATTTACAAATCTCTTGGCTTTGTGGTGCCTTTGTGCTCTCCTGAAGCTACTCCATAGAAAAGTACAGATTATGAGGTAAGAATTAAGGACCCTAGAAGCAGGGCCAGTACTTGCAAGGATCAATCAATGACACAAAGATTCACCATGAACTTGGAAATGTAGAGCCCAGGCTTGTTCTGAAAAGCAGAGATATGGTCATCGACAACAATCAATGGATTTGATGAAATGCAGCAGGATTTCTGTGCTCTTGTGAAGGTGTTTGCACAGAAGAGACAAGAGTCAGCATCACTGACTGCTGCTTATCTAAAGGTGGTTGATCCTTTGATCTTGCATCCCTCTTGTCCCCAAGATCACCTGTACGCACAGCTGTGTAACTCCACTCTGAGCTCTGAGCCACACTCTGACACAGCTGGGGATTTTCTCTGAAAGCTCTTGGTGAGGATTAGCCAGGGATGTGCAGAGGCCACACTCACCCACTGCTGTTGCTCCTTACAGTATTCATCATCATTATAATACTTTTCATTGCTGTTTCAGGGCCTTACATCTGAAGTTGTTGACAGAGTGTACAAGGAGTACATGGGGGATGCAGAAAGCCCTGCCCAGGTGCGAGATGGCCTCCTGGATGCATTGGGAGATGTCTACTTTGTCACCTCATCTGTGGAAGTGGCCAGATCCCACAGAGGTACCCAGCAGCTTCAGAACAGCTGTACAATTCTGTCTGGGGGTGGTGTGGACAGTGTGCTGCACTTTTCACTATCCAGAAAACTGGTAGTGGTTTTATTTAACCAAAACAGTGTTTCATGAAAGTTTATCATGTCTGGAGCAGTATTTTCAGCTCTCAAACCAGCACTTTTCTGTATCCTCTAGATGCTGGCAACCCAGTCTACTTTTATGAATTCCAACATCGGCCGAGTTCCGTGGAAGGTTTGGTACCAGAGTTTGTAAAAGCAGATCATGGAGCTGAAATTGCCTTTGTCTTTGGAAAGCCATTCTTAGCTGGTGATGTACCCATATTTCCTCCATCTTCCTTTTAGACCCTCATTACTTCTCACTTCAATTACCACAGGTCTTTAGAATAGAAGTTCTCTCTTATATGTATTATAAACACTATACTTATTATTAGCATACCATATATATCATAAGCATCATTATGAGCATAACCATCTTCTGTCTTCAGTAGCAGATACTTTGCATTACATCATTCATCTGCAGGTCTCTGCTAGAAAAACCTCCAACACCTCAGGGCAACCAGGAGAAGTGTTGCAATGATACAGCTGATACTCATTAGTTATTTTCTAATGTGGCCCTTTCATCTCTCCCTTTGCAGGAGGTGCTACAAAAGCAGAAAATGAACTTAGCAGAACTGTGATGAGATACTGGACCAACTTTGCTAAAAATGGGTGAGAATCACAGTGCTAATTACAGCTCAAGTTCAGTCTGTGCTACCCAGACCATACTTACCTGCCTGAAGCAGTACTTATGTGGTGCTTCCTGAAATTTGACAGAATTTAGGAGAAATATTGAAGCAATTTCTCTTCTTAATGGTCATTTCTAAAAAACCAGCAAAAATGAGGAAGAAAAACGTCTAAGGGCAGTTACTCCATCAGCAATGGAGTTTTAGATCTAAAAGGAATGGCAACTTTTACAGTTCTGCTGTTCCACTGATGACCATTTTCATAAAATACTGTCCATTTATTCAGGTACCAGAATCACATCAGCTGGGCTCACCTCTTAGTTTTCTGAAATGCTCTGAACCTGAGCAGTCTGACAGCAATGGATTGGCAAATGGAGAGCTAACTTTTCCTTCTGTTATTTCCAGAAATCCCAATGGAGAGGGCTTGGTCCATTGGCCTCAGTATGACCTGGAGGAAAAATACCTGGGAATAGACCTGGAGCAAAAGGCAGCAGAGAAACTGAAAGAACACAGAGTGGAGTTTTGGGCACAGCTCATGAAACAAAGTCAGACTGGAAAGAGAAAACACACAGATTTATAAGATCTGTGGAGGGCAGTTTGCTTTTAAAACCCAAAGGAACGTCAAAGAAAATGAGTTTGTCAGCATGCAGAGTAATAATCACCTTCTAACTCACTGTTGTGTAATCTGCTGTCCTAATCACAGTGAAGGGAGAGAAACAAGGGGCATTCAGAATGTTTGTCAGACTGAAAATCACTATTTAATGAAGCAACCAGGAAAAAAACCCCACAATCTGTCCAGCTCCAGACAGACCATGATACCTACTCAGTGCATATCAAAAGTGAATACTGAGGTGGGAATGGGAACATGAACTGAAATCTATAGGACATGATCAATACAGAATATACCATATTTGTCAGACGATTTTATATGCTTATTCCCTTCTTCTTTCAGAAGGGCATGGTCAGTTGTCCTTCCTAGAGACTCTTTCTGCTTTCTTGAACTGGAAATAGCTTGTAGGCAGCAGAGCATCCATCAAACTAAGTCTGTGAGGTGAGCTTGACATCTCACAAAAGAGGACAGAAAATCTCTACCTGTTCTATTGCTTTGTGAATTGTTCTAAATAAATGGTGCTTTGATTTTTTTGGAGCTTCCTTTTCTTTCACTTAACTGATGGAGGCTCATTCCGAGAGGCCAAGGCACACGCAAGAAGCCAGAAACGTGCCCAGGTTCTTTCTTCCACCCAAATGGTTTCAGGTATGAACCTTTGCAGGTGTCTGTGCAGGACCTGAGGCTTAAGGCTCTTCCACAGCCTCTTCTGGGCTGTGACTGTGTGCCCTTCACCCCTTCCTGGCAAATGCCCGGTGCAGGGGCTGCAGGAGGACGCAGTGCTGGCAGGACAGACGCCCAGAGAGGCAGAGGGGACAGCAAAGGCTGGTGGTGCTCCCTGCACGTTGTTGGCTCAGCAGCACCAGAGAGAAGATCTGCTGACATGCAGAGTGTGCACCCCCAGCCTCCCCCAGCTGGGGAAGGGCTCAGGGCACAGCGGGAGGGAAGTGGCTTTTTTGCCAACTTACATGGCAAGCAGGACACAAAGGGACAATGTGGGAATCCAGGAAGCCAGGAGAGTTCTCCTGATGGCCACAAACAAACAAACAGCCCTACTCCAACTCCCCCTTGCACTGGTGCCCAGCTCCCACATCCCACAGCACCTGGGGGCTCTCACAGGGACAGCCCAAGCTCCTGCTGCAGCTGGTGACCCTTTGTAGGTGTCTTCTTCTTCCTCCTCACCCCTGGCTTCACTTGCTTTTGCACACCTGTGGATCTCAAGCAGTGTTATCTGCACTACCTGGCCACCCACTTTTCTGCATTTTCCATAACTTGTGAAAAACTCCAGTTGTGGCAATCAGTAACAGGTAATTGCAGCAACCATGCTGCCAGTTGTGTCACACATTTCTTACCCCTGCCCTTGTTTTGCTCTGACACAGCCTTTACGTCCATTAGTGATGTGTTTGTTGAATCAATGTGTCTATCCCTGCACATTCACAAAAATCATTATGCTAACAAGACAGAAGGAATCCTGTGTCTTTGGGAGTGCAGAGCCATCAGTACAACTCCTGGGTAGAAGGGAGGCACACATTAGGCACACATGATTACAAAGAAGTTTCTGGCTGTGTGAGAGGAAGTGTTCTGTCCATCTGTGGATTTTAAACCCCAAATATAATGACTGGTACACACTGTCAAACAGCTGGGAAAGGAATAACACCATGGCCACAGTGAATAGGCCACAGTTTAGCAGCAGATCCTTACCTTATGTCCCAAGCCTCATTTTATGTCATAGCTTTAGTATTCATGGTCACTTGGTTCCGATTCCCAGCTGCACCAATAGTTGAAGAAATTCTCATTAGTTGAAGAAATTTACTGATACTATTCAGCAAGAATTACAGAACTGCTGCTGTTCTGTTTTTCACATTCTGTCAAGAAAAGCCTTAATCTTTTTTTTTTCTAAGTTTTTTATATATCCATAATTACTATAATTGCCTTTCCCAGGTGGTCAGCATGTTTGTTCTGTGCCAGTCCTGCTTCTCAGATCATCTTGTTGCTGAGTGTGAAATATACAAATTTTTGTTAAGATAGGATGTTCTTTGCAGTTTGATAATTTGTAACTTTCAAACCTGATCAACAAGGAGGGAGATTTAATCTGTGAAAGAGAGCAGCCAACAAGCTCTAAGTGATGTGCAGCTGTTAGAAACACAAATTCCTGGTCAGCAGAATTGTCTTTTTAATGTTTGGGGCTGGACATGCTCCAATGATCTCAGCCCCGCAGGAGGTTAACAGAGATCAGGAGAAGGATTTCCACTGATAGACGAGAAATGCAGAATTAAGCAGCCACAAGGACAAGGAACAAAGCAAGGCCACTCAGTAACTGTGTGGAATCAGCTCCGAGCGGGTAAAGGGGAATTTCGGCTAAGGTTTGTTCCAAGGAACAGCCATGGTGGAAGCCATGTTGTGGCAGTTTTCTGTTCCCCTTGGGATGCTTTTTGCAGCTGCAGTGTGCCTGGAGCTCCGGGCTTTGTGGTTTCAAAAGCCTAACCCTAGGCAGTAAAGAGTGCTTTAGGCTAAGACTGATTCCATGGAAAAAGCTGTGGTGGAAGCCGTGTTGTGGCAGTTTTGCAGGGGCAGGTCAGGATCTCCAACTCCTGGAGTGGCCCACAGGAGAACAGCGAGCCAAAGGCGGAGAAAGGGAGAGCGTGGCAGTTATCAGCAGAAGAAGTGAAACACTTATTAACCAATAAAAGGGAGAATACTAATTAATTGGGGAACTACGTACCTCGTAACCAATGCACATTAATGTCTTTGTTTGCTAAAAGCTGTGAAGAGTGGAAAGTTTGGCCCGTCGTGCCGCTCGCTTCGTGGATTTGCCACCCAGTGCCTTTCAGCGCAGCAGTGTGGCTGTATCGGTGCTGGGACTCCGGCAGGGAAGGGCCGGTCCGAGGCCGGCCCCGCGTCCCCCGGGCAGGGAAGGGCCGGTCCGGGGCCGGCCCCGCGTCCCCAGGGCAGGGAAGGGCCGGTCCGGGGCCTGCCCCGCGTCCCCCGGCCGGAGCTGCCGTGAGGGGAACGCCCGGCCCGCGGGCGCGCGCACGGCGGGTCGGGCGGGCACGCGCACGGCGGCGGGGCCATGGCGGGCGGGCCGCCCGTGCTGCTGGGGCTGCGCGACGCCGCCATAGCGGGGCCGGGCCCGGCCGGGCCGCTCCCGGCGTGGGCCACCAACAAGCTGGGCGGCACCGCGGTAGGGCCGGGGTGGGGCTGGGCTGGGCTGGGCCGGCGGGGCCCGGCCAGGGCGCGGGGGGCGCGGCCGCCCCGGCCGGGCCTGAGCGGAGGTGTCGGTGTTGCAGGACTGGGTACCGGCCGTGCGGGCGGGCCCGCCGCGGTGCGCGCGGTGCGGGCGCGCGCTGCTGCTGCTGGTGCAGGTGTACTGCCCGCTGGAGCGCGGCCCCGCGCACCGCGCGCTCCACGTGTTCGCCTGCGCCGCGCCGCGCTGCTGGGGAGCCGCCCGCAGGTGAGCGCCGGCCGCTTATCGGCGCTGTCCTTATTATTGCCGGTATTATTGCTGGTATTATTGCTGTTACTGTGGTTGTTGTTTCTGCCGCTGGTCAGTTGTCCCCCTCACCCTGTGTTTCTCTCTGCCCGGCACATGGAAGCTGGAAGGTGCTGCGCTCCCAGTATTCGCAGGTCCAGGATAAGCAAAGCCGAGCTCTCAGCGTCACACAGGTACTGCTCAGCCCTGCCTGCCCGGGGGGACGCTCTGCACACCCTGCATCGCCTTGTTTCAATAACCGGGACCTTCCTCCCGAAGCTGTGATGGTTTCCAGCCACGTCCTGGCTTGTGTGGGGAAGTCGTGGGCACGGAGTTTTTGTCACTGCACTACACTGTTTACTAGTTAGAGTGTTTAAGCTACTGTTTATGATCTATGCCAGGCTGGTTTTAAAGGGGACATTGCAGTCCAGCTGTATGGCCAAAAGTGATACTTTATACTCTAGTTAGTTCAGCTGTCTAAACTTTATTTTCCCACTTCAAGTGGATTGGGCTATACTGTTTAGGTTTGGATTTTTAACCTGTTTTCTTTGTATTCTCTTTTAAATTGACCTCTTTAAATTTAACATGAGGTTTTGAATTAATGTGACTCAATAATTATTAATATGCTTGGGAGGAAAAACTGCATATTGGCTAAAGCAGGTTGGAAGAGTAGGGTAGCACCAAACTAGTGGAGGTGGGCAGGGAGGGTTTATTCAGGTGGTGTATTTGCAATGTGGAATCTTGGCCTGTGGTAAATGGGCTTTTACTCTGGTAAAATGATGGTGGTGTTATTGTTATTTCCTTCTGTGTTCTGCCCTTTGGGTGCAGAATTCCTGTTGGGTGCAGGAGCTGCTTCAGCAGGAGCTGCCCCTCAGCTGGCAGGGGCTGTACCACAGCCAGGGCATGGCAGCAGGAGCACCAGGGCCACTCAGAGGCTGATGAATTCTTGCTCAGATTCTCAAGTGTGAGGTGGTTTTGCCATAACTGCTGGTGTGGGGCGTAAACGTGGTGTGTTGGGAAGTACCATGGTGAGGAGAGAAGGTGCAATAGCACTGAGCATTAGGTTAAGGTCTCAGTTCTCCATCTGTGAGAAGCTGAATTTGAAGTGCATCAGGGTGGCAGACCTTGGCAGTGTTTTCTTCCCCCTTTTTTTTTATTCTCAGAAACAAGAATCGACCTTTGCTGCAAAGGATTGGTGTGAGGATGCAGATGACTGGGGAGCCTGTGATGGAGCAGAGGCTCCTGCATGTGCCTCCCAGGAGCTGCTTGGCCTAAAGGAAGCTGTGAGCAGCGAGGTGGAGTGTGCATCCCAGCTCCAGCAGCTCCACCTGTCTGACCCTGCCCATGGCCCAGGTGCCCAGGACACACCTCCTGCAGCCAGTGAGGACATGGTGATGGCAATGGCTGCTTCAGCTCCTGTGTTCCAGCCCTTCTACATCAATGTTGTGGATGAGGAAGATTACATGGGTTTCCTTGATATGGATCATGCAGATAAGCTACTGAAGGAGTATCAGCAGAGAGAGTGCCTTGATTTGGAGCAGATGATGTCAGAAAGGTGAGAACAGGTCTGCAGTTCATGGTGAAACTGAAGGAATTGTGTGCTTTCCTGTATGCCAGCTGAGAATCTCAATGGCACTCTCACTAAACCTGACTGGTGACAATTGTCTGGAAGCTCCTTTAGGAACCACTGGGGTGCTGTGCAGTGCACCCAGTGCTGCCAAAGCTGCAGTTACTCCAAGGTGCTTTTAGCTCAGCTGTTTCTCAGGGACTGAGCAGTGTTCATGGGCTCCAGGAGGTGCAGTGGGTGGTTAATCCCTGAAACAAGATCTGTGCCACATGGCAGGACTTTAGATCGTGACATTCCATGCTTTTTCCTTTACAGGCCTAAAGATTTCCTTCCATTTCAGTTGCATTTTTAGGAGTTTATTTTTTGGGGGATTTTAGCTAGAGAGATGGGTGATGGAAAGACACCTGAAGGTTTAGTAAAGTTTGCCTGAAAAACACTTGTTGAGCATGGTTCCTGTAAATATTTTCTTAGTAAAATATTTAACTAAGGGGTTACAGTGAGGACTTTTGGCGTCTTCTGCCTGGACTGGGGACAGCATTGGATTTGTTTGTAGCTAAAGCTGCTGTCAGCTGCAGAATCTGCATAGAAGACGTTTCAGCAGTGCGGGTCCTGTTGATTTTTGTTGACCACTACAAAACTGTAGAACTTTAATTATGCTTGATTCAAAATTGAAAATAACAACATCATAATTTAAGAAGCACAAAAATGTTTGAGAAGTTATTAGAGGAAGGGGGTTTTGATGGAATACAGCAGATATCTGGTGGATTTGAGTCCCGTGTGGAAGTTGAAAACACTGTTAGTAATTGTAAGTCATCAGAAACCAAAGAACTAGAAGCAAAATGTTCACTTGCGACCTCTAAGAGAAATTTTCTCTTAATAGGTATATCTTTTTCAGTGTATTTTGTATATTTTGAATTTATAGTAACCATTTCCTATTTAAAACATGTCATATTGAAAACCTTACTGGACAGTTTGTTTCTTGTTTTCATACAGTTTTGCAGGTGAAGATGGTAATGAAAAATATGAGAAGAGTGAAGTTAAAAACTGGGACCACACATTCCATAAATTCATGAAAAGAATATCTCTATGTCCTGAACAGATTTTAAGGTACGTTGATAATCTGGTTGTAACAAGGAGATACAAATCATTGGCATGGATGGTTGGTACATCAAAATAAATTTTCTATTTGGAAATATGTGTATGTTTTAATTCCTTAATTATAAAAAAGCCGCCGTGGAGGCTGTTGCCATGTTTCTCATCAGCCTTCAGTCCCTGGTTGGGCTTTCTTCATACAAAGTTTAGGTAGATGAAAAGCCCAGCAGGATCAGGGACCATGGCTCTGGCTGTGGGAGGCTTTAGGCATCAGACCTGATGAGGAGAGACCGAGTGTCTTTGGAGCCTCACTGAAGTCCAGGCACAGAGGTTTCCATGAGGCAGTATTGGGGTGGAAGTGTAACACAGTGCTGTGCTGTTGTGATAAATTTCCAAGGCTATCTGCTCCTCTGAAATTTTGTTATCTGTTTGGAATTTCTAATGTCTGTCCTGCAGGGAATTTCTTGTTTTAAAGCCCCGGAGCTGCAGCTCATTGTGGACTCCCCTCAGCACCCAGCACTCTTCAGGTCTTGTACATCTGCTGTTTTTCCTAGAGCAGAAGCAGGTGTAACCTCAGAGTAGCTGCTCTTCCTGAGAGAGGAGTTAATTCTGGATGGGATATAGTGAAGAGTAAATCATAAATCATTCATAGTACCAGAAAATACAGCTTTTCATGGATCACACCAGCTGTTACAGGGAGTCCAGGGCTGCCTGTCTGGTCGGGCTGTCTCAGTGTAGTGACAGGGCTTTTGTTCACCAGCTTTCCAGTACCAGGTGGAACTAACTGGGCCCTTTTTGATGAGGAGCTAAAAGTCTGAGTGGCTGCTTAGACAGAAATGAAACATGAGAAACTTTCATTCATTGTCAAAGATTATACAGATTTTCTAATGCAGAGTGCAAGTAGCATTTTCAGACAGCTTTTCACTGGGTCTGTCTCTTTGCAGTATTGTGCTCTTTGAATTTGCCATTCCTCTAAAACACCAGCTCTGCTGCTCCCTGGGCTGTCCCTGCTCACAGTCTTTCCACAGGCTCCCTTTGCCCTCCCTGGGCACTGTCAGTGACTCCCATTTCCCCTGCCTGCAGAGCACAGCATCTCCTGCTTGGCATTCAGTGGAAACCATCCTTGGTCTTTGTTTCCTGCTAGCTGTGAAGCTCTGATAGCTCTTACAAATTGACCATCACTTCTGAGCCATAGCTGCAGTGGTTTTGAGACCAATTTGGTGTTAAATCTTGTTGAATTTTATATTTTATTGCTGCTGTTTAGGATTCCATTTTTCAGGGAAGTGTAGTTTGCTTAATGAAATGATTCTGGTACAGCATATTTTGGAGGTGTCCATTCAAAGCATTTATCCACCTCTTTCCTTAAGATTTTCCAAGTGTTAACCTACCAAGTCTTTGCCCCTCCCTGTCTTTATTTTTTGGTTCATGACTGCTTTGAAGCTTCTGGCTCACCACCATGTTTTTGCTTGAAGCAGGTTCAGATTTCAGCAACTCCTGAGCACTGTTTACAACACGTAAGATTTCCTATCAAATTTAGATATTTAAAAAATGATAATTTTCTCCTCCCTGTCTTCTCTCAGATACTCTTGGGGTGGCCAGCCTTTATTCATCACGTGTCCTCCAGCCAACCTGGAGCAGGGTATTCCAGCCTGCAGTGCTTGTGGGAGCAGCAGAGTGTTTGAGTTCCAGCTGATGCCCACACTGGTCAGCATGCTCCAGAGTGACTCAGGTGCTTGCCTTGGCTGAATCAATGTTTCCAGCAGTCTCCTTTTTGGGAAAGTGCAGTGGACTGCAGTTTGGGTTGTTTCCAGCTACCCACACGTGCTTAACCACAGTTCAGAGAATCTGCTGTCTCCATTTCAGTGAGCAAAGAGACAACTCTTCTACATGGAGACTAATTACAGCTTGAGTTGCTCACTAGTGAACTTTACTAACTGCAGTAGGGATAATTCCATGGCCATGGGAGTATCTGTCTTTATTGCCTCTTAAAGGAGGCCTTGAAAGATAATAAATGCTGTGAGATAAGATTGCAGACATTTAAAAATCCCTTTGAAAATTCTGATTTGGCTGCCTTTAAAATGTTTAACATTAGAAAATGCTGTTTACAGAGGAGACTGAATTAATTTGTGCAAAGACTGAAGTCTAGTGGTAAGCACTAGCCCCTGATTATTACTTTTCATACCCTTATGTACCTCTGTTGCTTTGTTTTTAGATCTGTCAGTGGAATTTGGAACTGTTATAGTTTACACATGCGAGAGAAGCTGTTGGCCGACAGATCATCAAACCCCTCTTGAAGAATTTATTTTTGTACAAGAAGACCCGGATCAGAGATTATTTAAATAAATTGTATTTCTCTGCATAGATCAAAAGTCTGTTGGGGTGTTTTTGTTTGTTTTACTACAAGTGTGTAATTGCATAACAGAATTTTCCTCAGATGTGGTGAAAATTAAATTCCAAGAAAAAGTGATTGAAGGATATTAGCATACCTCTAAAATGTGGTGGCAAAATTTGCACACTTCGGTTACCCATGGAAATTGAAGTGAAGAGATTGTTTCATAGTTCTAGTTACTCTTGGCATTTGGGAAAGAAGTAAAGGAGAAAACCTTTCTCACATACTATTAGTATCCATCAGCCACACAGAATCAGTTTTTAGAAACTCTTAGCAGTGAGAACTTAATGCCAGCCTGATTTTAAAAAGCAATTCTGCGTTAATTTGACCACAGATTGGAAATTCGGTGGGTGAAGGGCCTTGCTGTCCCTGCAGCTGTCCAACATGAAACTTTTCTGTGTCTCTCCAGTGAAGGAAAGGTTCCATTTGTGTGCTGAAATGACCTGTGCAGTGCCATGGGTCTGTGTGGGGAGAACGTGCAGGGGTGAGTTAACCCTTGTGTTCTCACAGGTACAGAACTGGGGCGGGCTCAGCTCCTGCCTCTGTGCAGGGGGATTGTGCAGCTCTGGTTGGAACCATCTCCATTCTCCTGTGCCTTCCCTGTTGGCTTAGGCTGAACTGCAGAATCTTCACTGACTGAAGGAAAAGTAATTTGAGTTTCCTTAGAGCATTCTGTGCAGGTTTAATGCTGCAACATAAATTAATGCACTAAAAGTGTGGGTTTAAAATAAAGGGAGGTGGGCAGGAGAGGAAATTCCACACGAGTGATGGAATGCTGGCAAAACTGTGTTTTTAAGGAAGAATTGTAGCTTACCATGTCAACTTCTGGGGGCAAGTGAAGTCATAAAAACAAATATAATAACGTAAAAATACATTAGAAATAAATATATTAAAAATATCATAGAATATGCTGAGTTGGAGGGCATCCATCAGGATCTTCAAGTCTTGGCCCTGCTCAGGACACCCCATGAATCCTGCCATGTGCTTGGGAGCATTTTCCAAATCCTACTTGAGCTCTCTTAATAATAATATAATATATTAAAAAATCTTAAACATATAAATATATTTAATATGTATAGTTCAATTTTAATATTGAATGATAATATATGTAGTTCAATATTAAAATTGTTTATATATTATAGTTTAATATATAAACTATTTAATTTTAATTTAATTTAATAACAATGTAATATTGCAGTTTAATATTATATGTTAAAAATTAGCAAAACAAATAAGAATCTGCTGTTGCACCAGGAGTGCGGGGCACTATATTATAAATAGTTCAAAATTAAAATCGTTTATATATTATAGTTTAATATATAAACTATTTAATTTCATAATGATATAATATTAAACTACAATATTATAGTTCAATATTATATTATTATGTATTAAAAATTAGCAAAACAAATAAGAATCTGCTGTTGCAGCAGGCGTGCGGGGCTCTCGGCGGCAGCGGGGCTCGAACCCGTGGCCCTTCGGCCCGGCCCCGCCGCGGTGTTCCCGGGCAGCGCGGGGCCCTCCGGGCCGCCAGGGGGCGCTGCGCGCGCGCGGGCGGCGCTCAGTCGCGGCGGGCCCGTGAGGAGGCGCGCGGAGCCGCCGCCGTGTCCGTCATGGCGGCGGCGCTGGCGGGGCCGCTGCGCCCCGAGCTGGCGCAGGCCGTGTCCCAGGCGCGGGTCCTGGTGGTGGGGGCCGGCGGCATCGGCTGCGAGCTGCTCAAGAACCTGGTGCTCACCGGCTTCAGCAACATTTACGTGGTGCGGGTCGATGCCGGGGCGGGAGCCGGGGCGGGCGGGGGGAGGCCGAGCCCGGGGCCGCGGTGCCGCTCGGGGGCCGCGGTGTTGGCGGGGCCGCTCCGCCGCCGCGGTGCGCGCGCGGTTTGAAAGCGCCCCGGCCCGCCCGCGCCGCCGCGGGACCGCCGGGCCGGGCGCCACAAAGGGGCCGCGGCCTGCGCGCCATCGCCGCCCCCCTCGGGCCGCGCTCCCGCCGGGCTGGGAGCTCCTCCTTCCCCCGCCGAGCTCAGGCCCCTTCCTGGCACGGCCCGACGTCCCCGCCAGCCCGCGGGTGGAACCGCCCGAGACCCCGCGCTGTGCCGCGCTCGCTGCCGGCGGTATCTTGGAAGTCTTTAGTTGTGCCGAGTGCCGCCTTTGCCGGGGCTGGGGGTGCGGGACGGGGAGGAATCGCAGCGAGGAACCCCCGGAGGGGTGAACTGCGCTTGCAGATCCCGGGCTGTAAACCCGTCAGCGCTGGCGCTTCCCGCGGGCTCCTGCTTTCACTTTTGCTTCCAGATATTAATCTGTGAACGCGTGCGGGAAGGGCAGATGTGAGAGGGTAGTAATGAAAAAGAGAGAGAGAAATACTGTTGGTGAAACTATGATTGCGTGGTGTCCACACCTTTATTGTTCTAAAGAAGAGCAAATGGTTTTACATCCAGCTAGAGCAGAGGTCTTTTTCCTTCAGTCCTTTTTAGTGCCCAGGAGTCACATCTGAGAGTTTGTGACAGGTTGTGAGGAGTTTGGGTTTGCAGCCAGACTTGTTGAGCAGAGCAGCTCGTATCTAAAACCATATCAGCTTCTAGAAGAAAACAGTTACTGGTTTGCCTTGTTCTTCTTACAGCTTGGGCTTTCCTACTGGAATGCTTTTTAAATTTGTAGAATATGTTTAGTCCCAAATTTTCCTTTTGGTTTGAGAGCCTATCCAATTTGAACATTGCACCAGGGAAATAAATAACTGCAGAGGAGTGGAAGCATTTTCTGCACTGTTCCTCTTCTTTTCCCCCCTGCTCTGCTGTGTCAGTTGTGTACTCCTGCAGTCCATTACAGCCCAGCTTAAAGCTCCTGGTTTTCCATTTAGTCATTAGGCATAAATCTCATCGGGGTTTGCTTTTTGTTTTCCTTGTTATAGTTTGGGGGTTGGCATTGCCTTTCCAGGCTGACTGGGGGCACCCCATTAACTTAAATACACGTTGGCTCTGCCTTCATGTGACAATATTGCTGGCAGTGTTTCATGCAACACAGAAATAATGTTTTGATAACATAGGGAACAGGTGGGTACAAGACAAGGTGAGAGCAAAAGAAGACTTGTTACACAAAGAGGGAATTTGCTATTAGCAGAATAAAGTGCTTTTGTCATCGTTTGTGTTATAGTTGAGAGTTTTTCTCAGTTATTAAATATTAACAAACTTGAAGATTTGAAAACACTTTTTATAAGTAAGTTGTGCTTTTTTTTTTTTAAATAAAATCAGTAGTTTTTAATACCAGACAACTAACTAATATGAGACTTAAGTATAGTGTCAAAAGGCATACCCTTGCCCTGAGAATGAAGAACAAAATTATGTTTTTTCAGATCCAGGTCTGAATTAAGAGCATGAGCAAATGTTGTTAAGCGATGATGCCTTTTCTTCCATGTTACCAAAATGGGAGCAGTGTAGTTGCCTTATAAGTGAGCTGCTAAATTCTCATCATTCTCAGCTAGACTGAAGCTTCTGTTAAGGTCTAGTGGTCTCAAGTTTTCCCTCTGGAGAACTCCCTTTGCTCCCTTTAGTTGTAATTCTTGTTCTCAGCAGGAGCTGATGTTGCTTGTCATCTTCTCCAGTTGAAATATTCAAAGCTTTCTGGGTAGTGAAGGTTTTAACAGAGTTTTGCACTTTATTGTTTTCCCTTGAAGTTATTGGGCTTTCTGGCTTTGGACTAAGCAAGGTGTGTGTCTTTTGAGGAAGGAACAGCGGTAGAAATGTGAATTATCCAAATACTATTTTCATGAAAAGAGACCAGACTATGGATAGTTACTGTGTTACAGTGGTAGGAATGTTTACACTCTCAGCTCTATAGTTTCAAAACGTTGTATCTTTTTGTTTGCTCTGTATCCACAGGTGCTTTTATTAATTGTTAAAATAAAACTCTGTAGCTATTGCAGTTTTTAGTTCCTTCAATTGAAAATACTCGCTTGAGAAAAGAGGTAGATAAATGCTGGGGTTTGGATCTCTGGTGCAGAGGTGTTCACTGAGTGTGTACTGAGCTTTTTTCATAACTCAGGTTTGGTTAAACCTGAATTAACAAAGTCAGGAGCTTGTGAGAACAGCCTGAGCAGTCACGTTTAAAGTTCACACTGCACAGTCAGAGTGCTCTCTGGGTAGCTGAAGGTGTTCCTGTGCTGAGTATGTCAGCATCACCTGGGGGAATTTGGGAGAAATATCTCTGATATATCTCAGAAAAATCTCTGAAATATCTCAGCAAAACTCTCACTCCCCTCATTAAAATGTTAAGGACAGGAGAAGACTTCTAACAAGAGTTGTTGATCAAAGAATCTTTAATTGCACAAAAAGTGGTGGTAACAAAGGTAGGAGTAAGTGTCAGAGCTCTAGTTAAATCTTGTTAATTCTTGTGGGATTTCTGCTGTTCCTGTGTATATATTAATGAGTGGAAGCATAGCTCTTAGGGGAATTGCAGGCATGGCATCCTTTGTGTGCTCGGTGCTGTGTGTTTTTAGACTTTTTGATTGTGTGATTGGATTTCTTTTTTATAAGTGGACTTTATCATTTGTTAATGTGCACTTAGGCTGTTATTCTGGGTTCAGGCAGTGGAAGCTTTTGCCCTGCAGTGTGTGTGAGGTGGCTGAGCAGCCCTGGGTTCCCTGGCTGAGGTGCTCAGAGCTGTGCTCTGTAGAGTGGAAGGACCAGTTGGTGTGGGGCCTTTCCTGGGCTCAGGGTGGGCGCTGCAGGGAGGGGCTGCCTGGACCTGTCTGATGGATTTCTGCATTTCCCACCGAGCCTGTGCTCTGCTCCTCAGGAACTGCTGCTGAAATCTCCATCCTGTGCGAGCAGGGCCATGGGTGGTGACTCTGCTCACTGTGTGGGGCTGCAGTTTCAGCTGGGCTCTCTGCAGAAAGTTTGTTCTCATGTAGCTCTGCACTTCTGTCACAGTCCCCTGCCAGCAGCCAGAGGTGACCACTTGTGCCTCCTCAGGTGCTGTAGGTCTGATGTGACACCTGAAAGGGCTGAGAAGGGGTCTGTAAAGTTTCTGCGTTTTGGCCAACTGTCTTTTCTTCAAACTGTGTTATTGGTTTTGTTCCTTTTGTACCTATGAAAGTGAAATGCCTCTCTTGTGTGTTTGTAGATTGATTTGGATACTATTGATGTCAGCAATCTCAACAGACAGTTTCTGTTTCAGAAGAAACATGTTGGAAGATCAAAATCACAGGTAAGGAAAAAGTCAAAGCTCAAGGCTCATTACTCAGTATTATTTTATGGATAGTGTTAGAAACATGCCACAATTTAGTTTCTGCTGGGAGGAGGTAAGTGTTGGTTGGCTGATCATGGCTATCCACAGCATTTCATTATTAAAGTATTTAAATCTCTTAAGGTAGTCAACTTGCTCAATACACAGCTGGTATCAATTCTGTCTTTTAGAAGGAAGGAAGAAATAATAAGTGGTTTTTTTGTTTTCTTTTTTTTTGTTTTGTTTCTAGGTTGCCAAGGAAAGCGTGTTACAGTTTTGTCCAGAAGCTAATATTATAGCTTACCATGATAGCATCATGAAGTATGTTTGATTTTAAGCTCTAATTACATGTTTGATTTGCAAGTACTGTGTTATTTAAATGCTGCAATGGTGTGCTTTAAGGTATTTTGCAAAGCTTCCTCAGTAAGGAGAAATAGCTGTAAATGTGAACTACCATGCACTTGAGTGGGAGTGTGGCTTTTGCATGGGTTTTAAGCTCTGGTAGTAAGCTCTAGTAATTTGTTTGTGTCTGTTTTTCATTTTATTGGCAACATTTGCCATATGAGTTTCTACTCTGTAAGGATGTCCTGAAGTCTTGAGCAATAATTAAATTAAGATACATGTGAATCTTGAGACTGTGATTAACAAAATTAAGTCCTCTGTGTGTGTGTAGGTAACTGTCATTTATATATGCCCCAAGCTGTTGAAATTTAGTCTTTATGAGCTGCAACCAATGAGTAGAGTACAAGATTATGTAGGTTTCCATTAGCTGTTCCCCATGTTTTAATTTATATTTGCCCCAGTTTCTAAAAAAATTAATATTCTGTACCATGGAGGTTTGAACTCTGATGTTGCTATTAGCCAGTGAAACACTGACTCCCTGCTTCCTTCTCCTGAAACTGTTAATCCTGTTTCCTCTTTTCTCTCTCTTCTTCTGCACCTTCTTGTTTAAGTCAGAGAAATGCACCATAAAGATAACTGAAGTGTCAGGATTTAAGGTGCCATATGTTGGCTCCTCAGGGTATGGCCACACAGTCAAACCAGTGGGGCTACTACAGCACAATGAATTATGCACAGTCTGATGGGCTGTGGTAATTACAGTGTGCATGTTTTAGCTACAGCTGATGGTTTTTAAGGTCAGTTACCACAGCTCAGCCAATTTACTCATTAGGTTAGAGTAGTTTAATCACTTTCTCTTGTCTGCCTGTTTCATTGGTCAAATTAGTACTAATTGCAGTAGCTTCCTTCCAGCAGCATAAAATTCATGCTTTCACCCAGCTTTAAAGTGGGTGGAAGACAAATGGGGCAGTTAAAGGGTAGCTAAATTTATAAATGTAAAAGATGTGTAATTTATCACATTGGTTGCATGTGTAGAGTTTCTGTTGTGCAGTAGTAACCAGGAGCTTGGATGTGCCATTTGAAATGTTGTTTTTGTTTTCCATAGCCCTGACTATAACGTAGAGTTCTTCCGCCAGTTTACGTTGGTTATGAATGCTCTGGATAACAGAGGTGAAGTTTTCACTGATTTTATATTGCACATGTAGCTCCTTCCCTGCTGCAGTGTCCTTTGAATAACAAGCATCCTCCTAACCCATCTGCAGCTGCACTGAGCCTTGTGGGCTTTGCTAGAGACTTGAAGGGGTGGTTAGTGCTTCTGCAGGTGCTCTGAAAGGAAATGTGCCCTGCTGATTCTGCTTCATGGGACCTGCTGGGTACTGTGGGTGCAGGGTGGCTGTAATCAGCTGGTTTGCTGTGTTTATTAATGTCCATGTGAAAATGGGAAATGGGGCTTTGTGAAAATGCTCTATAGAGAAACAAGGTGTGTTAAAGATGAGTGCATAGGATGCTAGTTTGAATTTGGAGAAGCAAAACTTCTTTTTTCTTAACTATTCAAATTTTTTCTTTAAAACCCTCTTGATTTGCAGCTGCCCGTAACCATGTGAACAGGATGTGTCTGGCTGCTGATATTCCTCTTATAGAGAGTGGAACTGCAGGCTACCTTGGACAAGTAACTGTTATCAAAAAGGTTAGGGGGGTGTCACCCTTGCCATTGGCTATTTCAGACAACAGGGAAGGGGTGTTTGGAGATAGAGTTACAGCTCATCTGTTAATAGCCCAAATGATCAGTAGCCTTCTCAGAGTGACAAATAAATGCTTCATTTTTCACAGGGAGTGACAGAATGTTATGAATGCCAGCCTAAACCAACTCAGAAAACTTTCCCAGGCTGCACCATCCGAAACACGCCCTCAGAGCCTATCCATTGCATTGTGTGGGCCAAGTATTTGTTCAAGTAAGTACTTTTTTAAAGAAACATCCTTTAAAAAAGTTTATTCTTTTGGTTTCTAAACATACAGAGAAAGAAATAAAATTGTCACACTTTAAAAAAAAATATTATAATGGATTTTAAATTCATTTTAAATTGATTTAGATAGATTATGGTGAAAACCTCCAGTTCTTTGACCTGGGTGCTGGGGTGGTTATAAAGATGGAAGGTTGATTAGTATTTAGGCCTTGCTCTAATAGCACAAAAAACCTGGCAGAGTAGTTTGGCACAGCAGTGTAGGTTAAGGTTGCTTTATTATTCATCTTTGTATGAAGTAAGCACATTTTTCAGTTTAATGCATGTTTTAACAAGTTTGTTGGAATCTTGGATATCCCAGAGGTTCTAAAAATGCATTTAGTACTGCAGTGTAAATGTTAGGCTGAATATTGGGTGAGCTACTGAGTGAGTTATACAGAAAACTGTTTTGCTGAATTCACTGTCATATTGGACATTTTGTGTTGCCCATGTTAAGTCCACTTGTGATGAATCCCAGCATGTTAAAAAGCAATGTATGAAGTGGCAGTCTGTCTGAAAGCAGGAATCATAAAATTAATATATATCCATTAGCAAATATATGAGTCTTTAACCACATATGCTGAAATTCTGGTTTTGTTGTTCTTAATTATTATATAGCCAGTTGTTTGGAGAAGAAGATGCTGATCAAGAAGTCTCACCTGACAGAGCTGATCCTGAAGCTGCCTGTGAGTGTGATATAACTGGTGCCTTACCCTGTTACTGAAACGTTCTGTTTCAGAGATTATGACTCCTTCCTGTACATTTCTTAAGCTTAGAGAGTTCAGCTCAATTTTCTTTAAAGAAGATTCTGTTTCTGGCCTCTGGGAGGCTTGTATTTGGAACAGAGTACTGAGTGATATTTGTAGTCACTCTGCATTTCCCACTCCTAGCTGAGGGTTTGCAAGGAAACTTCAGGAATTGTGTTTGAGCTTTTCTAGCCTGCAACACTTGAGCATTAATCTACATAGGAAGTGTGTCCATTTTGAGTGATATTTTTAGAGCTATTCATTATTTCTCTGTAAGGACAGTTATCATAGTTCCTATGAGGTGAATAAGCATCATTGTTGGTTGCTTCTTTTGGATCCTTTGATAGATGAATGGACTTGGGAGGGGGAGCTTAGAGGATCCTCTGACTCTTCAAATGCTTTGAGCATCAGATAGTGATCACTGGACAGGTTGTTCCTACAGGAAGTGCAGAATGAAATAGGTGAGTCTTAACAAGAGTGGCAATATAAAATCACTCAAAACCATGGCTGAGGTAGTTGACAGGTAGCAAATGCAATGCCACTTATTTAAGTAAAGACAGCAGGGCAGTTCCAGGGGTGCTGAGCTGGAGCCTGGTGTCTGCAGTGACAGACTGCCCATGGTCAGGGTGCTGTGGTCACACAGGGTGGCACTGTCCAGGCTTGACCCCAGCTGGCAGCTCAGCACTGCACAGCCCTTACTCACTGCCCTGCCCAGAGCAGGGAGGGCCACACAAAATTAGGGAGCCTCACAGGCTGGGGTAAGAGCAGCTAATAAGGGGAACAAATGTGTAATACTATTGATTACAACTGGAATAAAGAGAGGGGGGATAAAATTCAAGACAAACAAGTGACTGCCCACTGGCCAGTGGCTGCTCAGCCAGTCCCCAGGCAGAGATCAGCCCCTCCCAGCCAACTCCCCCAGTTTCTGTGCTGAGTAGGATGTTCTGAGGTCTGAAATATCCCTGTGCTCAGTTCAGGTCAGCTGTGCTGGCTCTGCTCCATCCCAGCTCCTTGTGCTCCTGCTCACTGGCAGAGCACAGGAAACTGAAAAGTCCTTAACTTGGAGTCACCTCTTGGCAGCAGCTGAAACATCAGCATCAACATCAACATTATCTCCTGCAGAACCCAAAACACAGTACTGGGCTGGCTACTAGAAAGAAAATTAACTCTCTCCCAGCCCAAACCAGGACATCCAGGGAAGAGTTAATGCAACATTTATAAGGGAAGTTGTCCCAGCAGGGCTCTGTGGGGCCATGGAAGGAATCAGCAAGCCTGTGTAGAGTGTGTCTGGTTTAGGCTGCTCTGAATGTCCAGGGGGCAGATCCAAGAACTGTTGAGTGGAATCTGAGGGACATAAGCAGCCAAGGGGACAAAAAAGGCTGAAGATCCTGAAGTGGATAAACTACTTGAATGATAAAGGTAAATGGTGATTGGAGGAGTCTCAGATGGGAGATTTGTGCTGTTCAGCACAGATGATTAGGCAAAGTCACTCAGAGTCAAAAAGATGAGACCTAACTTCGAAAAGTAGTAAAAAGTTTTGCAATACAGAATAACTGGGCAATGGTAGATGAGGCAGATAAATATGAAATAATGCAAATTATGCATTGGTGAAAGAGGGGAAACATTCCCAAATTTACACATAAAGTGATGGTCTCTGAGTTGATTTTTCTCATTCAGTCAAGATGTTAATAAATAGTTCTATAAAAACATCAATCTGATTATTAGAAGTCATGATAGCAATTGTTGGAGGTGACTAGGAAAGAAAGAAAATTATTTGTATCTTTACAGAGATTTTTTTTGTTTAAAAAGAACCAGAGATAGGAAACCGATTTTGTTTGTTTGCTTTAAAAACCCAACCAAACTAAGACTCTTTAGCTAGAAAAGAGACTGCTAAAAGGGGTTGGCAAGACATTTCTGAAGTAGCAACATTATGTGGAGAAAATTAGTGGGAAACAATTATTCATTGTTTCTGCAAATAAATGAGTTGGGTGATACCAGGTTAAGTTGGTGAGTTGCATTTTCAGAGGCAAAGAGGAACAAACACACTGTGCCAAATTCACCTTTTGTTGGGTGCAATAAAGCCATTTTATGCTCCCTGCATAATTTTGGTAATCGACTCTGGGGGTAATATTTGGATAGGATTTATTTTTAAATTTAAAATACTGGTTATCACTTTGTTAATAGGGGAGCCAGCAGAAGCAGAAGCCAGAGCATTAGCATCCAATGAAGATGGTGAGATTAAACGTGTTTCAACTAAGGAGTGGGCTAAATCCACTGGCTATGATCCAGTTAAACTTTTTACTAAGGTATGTTCTTTACACCAAATAAATGTCCTTATTTCTAATGCATGAGGTTGTGTAAAGTTAAATAAAACTTGAGCATTACTTTTCATGGGAAAGGGTCTGTTTGACCTCTGGAATTGCACTGGGCATAATCAGAACCAATCTGATGACCTAAAAGCTGTCAGTCATCTGTGCAATATCAGGCTCTGGCATAAGGAAAGACAAACTGATTTAGTTGTTTTTGTTCTACATAGTTACTGAAAGTGGATAAGTAGAAGAAATGAGCTTGAATGTAATGTTCATAGGTAGCAATAACTTTTTGGGAATTCATTGGCATGTTTATTCATTTGTCTCAGAGAGGGCATACAAAGAACTGTAGGGATGGCTTCAGTAGACAGGCAAACCACTCTTTGAACTATTGTTTCTTGATTTTTCACTTTACTCCTCCCCAGATTAATCAGAGCTATGTCTGCAATGAGTGTTAGAGAGTAGGGACTAAGATTGTAGAATCTGTTTTTATGTAGTTGAAAATACTGTTAAGGAGAAAATCATAACCTCATCAATGTAATGCTGATTTTTCAGTGTCTTTTTTCCTCCCTTTAATTTGATTTTTTTTTTCACGTTTCCAGCTTTTCAAAGATGACATTAGATATCTGTTGACAATGGATAAGCTGTGGAGGAAAAGAAAGCCTCCAGTGCCACTGGACTGGGCTGAGGTACAAAAGCAAGGTAACTGTCCCTCCTCCTACTGTACATTTGTAAATAATACCTGCTGTTTATTAATGCATCTCTGTGATATTTACTTTTTTTTTACTGCCACAGTTGAGATCTGATAATGAACATATTAATTCTTTACATTTCCTAAAGATTTCAATTTTTTCTCTGTATAGACAACACTTTCTCTAAGACTGTTTTGCAGTTGTTGTTTTAGATGCTCAGTATTGGCAGGAGAAAATACACATTTAACAAAATTATGTCAGCTTATTCTAGGACACCTTACTGTAAGCACTTAAAAGATATATCTCTGCAAGTTGTTTGGTTGAAAATTTATGTTTGCTGTAATTTGTGCATGTTTAGGTGACTGATAGCACAGCTGTAGTTTCAGTTTTAAATGCAGATTTGTTATAAAATGTTTGGGCTTCTGCTGGTTAAGGATATTATTCTTCAATTTAGAAACTATTGAATTCTGCTGAATTTGGAAAGTTATTTGAGATAACTTCTGTGGAATTTACAAATATTCCTGATTTTTTTTTTTCTCCTTTTCCCCAAAGAGCAAAACGTACCTGACCAGCAGAATGAGAGCTCTGCAGTGCTGAAGGATCAGCAGGTTCTCAATGTCAGGAGCTATGCAGACCTGTTTTCAAAGAGTGTTAAAACCCTGAGTCTTCACCTGGCTGAGAAGGCTGATGGAGAAGCCCTTATATGGGATAAGGTTAGTTTGCCACGTGTGAACTCTACATGGGTAATACAAGTGTTAGTTGGGCTCCTTCAGTGTTCTTCACAAGTGATACTACTTAACACAAAACTATCTGGCACCTTATGGAGACAGTTTCCATATGTAAACAAATTCATTCTTTAAACGCTATATTGTGTTAGTCACTGAGGGTAGGGATTAACTGCTGGGCTGTGAATAACTTAATTCACCAAATTCTCCAGCTCATAAAAGCACAAATTCACAAGTATTTGTTGTGTTTTGATTTTTGAAAATATTTAAATAATGCAGCTTCATTTCTCCCTTATCTGTTTCCAGTGCATGCTCTTAGCCAGGTGTCAGTAGCTGGGGGTTTACTGAGGTTTTGAACAATCAGCTGATGATGGGTGTGCAACACAAATTCTGTTGAAGAGGAGAATTTTCTCTTTTTTACCACACACAGTATCACTTCCAGTCAGTTATCATTTGGCATAAGAAAAAGCAGTCTGTAAATGGGGGGGAGGCAAAATATTAGAATATTATTACAACCAATAGTACAAATACTTCTCTCTGAAACACCCAGTGTTTGAAACTGATTCACAGTTAAAATTCAGTGTTGAAAATGTTTGAAACACTGTAAGACTTAGGATTTAAACATTTTTATAATGTACAAGGCATTTTATTAGTACAGATATACTAATTTGCTACTGAAATACATGTTTAGAATCTGTATTTAGTATTTAAAGTACTACTGCTCTGAGTACCCCATCTGAAAGAGAAAGCATATTGACTTTGAAATGGAATTTTGTACAGGTTTGTTTTTTTTTAATTCTGGTTTTTAAGGTTTTAGGAACCATGTGTAGCAAAGTCTTTCCAATGAATAATCTGATTTTTAAATTTTTAAATGCTTTTTGTATTGACTTCTTTTTAGGATGACCCTTCTGCCATGGATTTTGTCACTGCTGCTGCAAACCTCAGGATGCATGTGTTTGGAATGAACATGAAGAGCAGATTTGATATCAAGTGTAAGGATAAAATGGAACATTGTTTTATTTAAATTAAATGGAATAATGTTTTATTTAAATTAAATGGAATAGTGTTTTATTTAAATTAAATGGAACAATGTTTTATTTAAATTACAATCTTCTTTTTTTCTTCTGCTGTTAAAAACCTGCATTCTGGTTTGTTTTGCAGCAATGGCAGGAAATATTATCCCAGCTATAGCCACTACCAATGCAGTGATTGCTGGGCTGATAGTGCTGGAGGGTTTGAAGATTTTATCGGGGAAAATAGATCAGTGTAGAACGGTAAGTGAGAATAAAATGCTTTTGCTTTCCTGCTGTTTATTATTTGTTTAAAAGTTACATTTAACATTTTTTCACTGTTGTGTAGTTTTACTGTCCCTCACTTTTTGCTTCAGTAGATTCTGAATATGCTGGGAACTTTCAGTCACAATGAAAAGAGAAGTGCAGGTCTTAAGGATCTGTAAATTCCTATGAGTTAGTAGAAATGTACTGTGAGACTCCTGCTCAGCAGGCACAGCACAGAGGATTAGGAAACAGCACAGCCTGTCAGACAGGACAAGAAATCTGCAGGAAAAGAGGCTTTAGACATGCTGCTAATTACAGAATAACCTGATTTCTTCTTGTCTGTCCTCAAGATTTTTCTGAACAAGCAGCCAAATCCCAGGAAGAAGCTGTTGGTTCCTTGTGCTTTGGATCCACCAAATCCCAATTGTTATGTATGTGCAAGTAAGCCAGAAGTGACTGTGAAACTTAACACACACAAAGTTACTGTGTTGACACTCCAGGATAAGGTAAATCTTGAGCTACAGTTACAGCTTTCATTTCAAATCTAATACTGTAAATTATTAAAATTAGGTATTTGCTGTAGTGTATTATACACAGTGTATTTTGACCTGGCATCTCCTGTTTATATTTACTATACATTTCTCTCAGCTACAAGAAGAGCTGATTAGCCATATGCTTCTTGCCCATCTGTGTTGTATGTCTTGTGAAAGAATGTTTGTATTTTGTAAATTTTGGTGGTTTTAAAACCTATTCATATCTGAGAGCAAAAAAATGAAATTTGCATTTCAGTTGAGTGTTCAGTAGCTACATTACAGTTGTGGTCACAATTGGTTTGCAATCCTGTCATTTTATGAAGTATTCAAAGAAAATTTTCTAGCTTATATGAACCTGTATCAGACCTCAAAAATATAACAATTTTGTTTTTGGAAGTGAACAAAAAAGTATAGGCTTTCAGTAGATGCCTGAAAATGAGCCAGAATAATAAAATCAACAAATTCAGGGCTTTTTTTAATAAATCTTTTTAAGTCAGAGATTGAATATATTTTAATATATTTACATTTTCAGATACTGAAAGAAAAATTTGCTATGGTAGCACCAGATGTACAAATAGAGGATGGAAAGGGAACTATCCTGATCTCTTCAGAAGAAGGTGAAACAGAAGGTATGTATGCTCCTGAGGCTCTGGGATAAGAGTAGACAAACCCTTGGAAGAGACTCTGCAGAGTAGGTGTGTAGCAGACATTGCAGTGCTCACTCTGTGCATTAGTATTTGAGGAGGGTTTGTGAGTGTTTGGAGTGGCTTGAGGACAGCCAGGGCTGTTGTGTGCAAGCTGCATGTGCAGCTCAGCTTTCCTGCACGAAGCACTGCTCAGCTGGTCTGTCAGGATTCCTTTCAGGAACAGGCACCCCTGCATTTGCCAGCTCGTAGGTGCTGCTCTGTTCATGATGCCACAAAGCATCTCCAAAATATTCCCAAATGCAGTAATTGTGAAGTGCTTGAACAGGATGGCATGAGGAGTAAATAAATCAAACATCATAAGTAGCTTCAACTCCTAATAGGCTTAAATGTCAGCTTTTAATTTAAATGTAGCTAATACATGTTAATCATATGTTCTTACATAAAAGTTCTGGAGTACTCCATATTTATTCAGGTGTAAAGATCTTTCTACAAATAGCTCTGTACACTGCAAGTTTTTACTGGTTTTGTAGCAAATAACCACAGGAAGTTATCGGACTTTGGAATTCGAAATGGCAGTCGACTACAAGCAGATGATTTCCTCCAGGACTACACTCTGTTAATCAATGTGCTTCACAGGTAAGAATTCTGAAATCAATGTTTTGTGTATATACATAGAATGGTTCCACAGGGAATTTTTCACTCACAATTTAAATACATGAACGAAGTTCAAAGATTAAGCTGCTGAAAAGAAATATAAAGGCAAAAGAGGAATGGTTATTTCTTATTAAATTATAGTTTAAGGGGTTTTGTTTTGTGTCTTTTTTGTTGTAGTCTTGTTTGGTTGTGGTTTTGTTTTTTATAACGATAACTGAAAGAGGTTTATTTCAGTAATTTGTTGTTACACAACATAAGAATACATTGCAAAAACAAATTAACATGTGGGGCAACCGACAGGCAAGAAACTGGCATTTAAAAAAAACCTTAAAATCTAGAAAGGCAAAAAAACCCCAGCCTGCTGGGATAATAGATGCTCTCCTTGATACCTGTGTTCAGAAGTCCCTCTGAGCTCACTGGGGTGTGTGTTTAACCCTGGGGAGGTAACAGACACACACAGAAACTCACACTGCATGTTCAGTGGGAGGAGGGCTGTGCTGTTAGGGAAGAAAGGTACGCTCAGGCAATGTCTTTTCTGATTCCTAAGCATTTGGAGTTGGTAGCCCTGGGTGGAATAGTGTTTAGGAATAGACAAAGCATAAATTATAAAAGAGGACTGAACAGATTTTCCTCTTTTTTAGTATGTTTTCTCATTTTGTCAGAGTTGCAGCATGCTCTAATACTTGAATGGGTTGTTTTTTGTATAAAAGACAGGATTTTATTTTCTGGCTATTTAAAAGCATGTGTATTTTTCTGCAGTGAAGACCTAGAAAAAGATGTAGAATTTGAAGTTGTTGGTGATGCCCCTGAAAGAATTGGCCCTAAACCATCAGAACCAGCATCCAGGAACATTAGCAATGGTAGTGATGATGGAGCACAGCCCTCAACATCAACAGGTAATCAGCAGTAATCAATATTAAACAAAGCAGTCCTTCTCTAGTGCAGTCCAGTTAAAGTTGTCTTCAGTTGTATGATTGAACTTTGCCAATGCACAGTAAAAGACATTTAAGTTTCCTCTCTGTATAACTAGCACTAAATAGAAAAATGCACATTTACAATTTTTACAAAGAGACAAAAGGACAGAATTTTATAGTACATTCACTTGGAAATTCTTACTTACCTGGTGTTCCTTTGCCTGTAAGATATGTGCACAGATTTAAGACACAGAGTAAGTAGTTCCTTCCTTCTTGTTTGAGGGAAAAC
Organism: Melozone crissalis; assembly: GCF_028551555.1. NCBI lineage: Eukaryota > Metazoa > Chordata > Aves > Passeriformes > Passerellidae > Melozone > Melozone crissalis. The sequence continues at coordinate 19,718,090 of NW_026535785.1, read as the reverse complement.
TGAATTTTAAGAGTATTGCTAAAATTTCCTCCGATTGGTATTAGAAGTTGCATCATTTAATAAGTTTTTACAGTGAATTTGTGTTTAAAACCAAACAAAATCCGCTAGATGTCTTGAAAGTTCACATTTGGCTCTCCCCTTCTTCATCCTCTCCATTGTTATCCTTTAGCTCTGTAAGTCTGCTCACCCTTCCACTTCTCCCTCTCTTTGAGACTTCTCTCTCCTGGAATGAAATGTGGCCTCTCCTGGAGTTCTCTGAGGGCAGTCAGGAAAGGAGAGGCTGCTCTAGAGGTTGCTGTGAGCAAAACTTCTTTTCCCAGCAACTGCTGCAGACAGCAGCAATTCTTCTGCTTTGTACATGCAAAAAAAAGTTGTGCTAACTAATGCATTTCCCATATTTTTGGCTTAGTGCAGTATTTTCCACACCTGTAGTGAAGAAGGAACACCAGTGTGAAAACCACATTTTATAGTAATTTCAGGCACATTTAAGATACTCTTGTGTGGATATGACAGTCTGGTCAGAGAGAGAGAAAGCTAGATAAGCTTTCCCATGAATGGGTCTGAGGGAGCTGGAGAGAAAGAACTGTAAACAATCTGCAGGTGTTATTTTTAACAAGCTGTTTTCCCATAGGGATGCTTACCAAAAGGGTGGTTTCTTAATTAACCAATGGTGACAGTGTTTTGATTAAAGGACCAATCAGGTCCACCTGTAGTGAACTAGAGTGTAAAAAGGAATGGGTTACACCTTCTGAGAATGCCTGGAGTGTGTCACTCATTTCTCTGTATCATTTCTGACTCAACAGTGACGCTCTTGCAGTTGCATGGCAAAGAATGCTTCAATTTTTATGTAGGAAAACTGGTTTGAGAGTAGCCTGCATCCATTGCAGGATCCATTTGAATCTCAGGCACCTCTTTTGCAGCTCCAGAGCAGGAGGACGTGGTGATTGTTGACTCTGAGGACGAAGGCACTTCCAGCAACACTGCGGATGCGGAGAGCAGGAGCCGCAAGAGGAAGCTGGAGAAGGGCTGTGAGTGTGGAGGGGCCAAGAGATCTCGGGCTGAGCAGGAGCAGGACGACCTGATGATCGTGGAGTCTGAGGATGAGGGGGCTGCCAGCAGCCTGGGTGAGGAGGAGAGCAGGAGCCACAAGAGGAAACTTGAAGAGAAAGGCTGCGAGTGCGTCGGGGCGAAGAGCGTGTGCTGAGCTAAGAGCAAGATGAAGAGCATTGGGGGAACCTCCAGAGGCCCCTTGGCAAAGTGATTCACATAATGTCATACTGTAACAGCAGATTGTGCTGGGATGTGAAAAATGTCCAGAACTAGACTAACTCTAAGGTCTTGGTTCAAAGTGGATACCAAATAATTTGTGTCTGTTTCTCTCGATGATAAAGCTCTTGTATCAATAGACTCAGAAAGGTTTTTCTGTATTCCATATATTAAATGTAGTGGAAATATAGTCTGTGAATACCTACAGATAAGTATTTACCTAAACATGAAAACAGCATGGTATTTTTGTGTAAATACCTTTTAGGTATTGTACAACAGGACAAAAAAACCCCTGCTTTTGTTTAGTGAAAGGGCCATCACCAGATGCCCACATTTTAAGCAACTACATTTTTTATTTTTCAGTGATTACCTTTAAAGTTTCCCAGCAGTGGCCTGCCTGCATATTTGCTTATCCCTTTCTGAGGCCATGTTGCAAGTGTGACTGCTCCACCTCCAGCATTCACAAAATCACAGATGCTTGAAGAATTAACATTTTTAGCCTAGTCCTAAACATTTTTCACACCCTGAACAAGTAAAGAAAATCCAACAAAGCAAATTAGTGCCACCTTCTAACAGTGTTCTTAAACATCAGCTGGCACTATGTACATTACTGTAAAACTGTTAATTTACTCCAGTTTTTCAGCTCGTACTGCCTGGTATGTCAGTGTAAGAAGCAAATTTTTGTGTATTGTTACAGTTTCAGGTTATTTATATTTGATGTTTTGTAAACTCAGATACTACTACTATACTGTACATCTGATGGACCAAATAAATAACATCTGAAATACTTGCTATATTTGCTTGCACAGTCCAAAATTATGCTGACTTATGGGATTTTACAATGTATAGCCTTCAAAAATTACTGTATTATTTCCATTTTTCTAAACATAACCTAGTAGTACAGAACTTAAGCTTCACTTGTTTGAGGTGAAAGGGGAATTTTTTTAATAAAACTTTTGTGAATGTTTTTTCTTGGACAATCAGTTATTGGGCTCTTCAGCTGCAGCAGCTGCACCACCACATATATGGTTTCACCACCTCATGCCTTCAGAAGGAAGAAAACTGATTTTTATACATTACACCTTGTGTGTAGGACGGAAGTGTCATGTTTAGAATCAGTGTCTTCAATCCTGCTGCATTTGTGTTGGTAACTCTCAAAACTGTCACTGTTGGTTTTCAAAATGCATTAATTGGCCATTTCTGTCACTGTACCAAAAGAATCTCCCACTTTTGTGCCAGGGACCCAGAACTGCTCCCAGTCCTGGGTGAGTGTGCAGTGAGCCTTACAGAGCACAGCAGCTGAGCAGCAAGGTTTAGTTTGTTAGAGTTTGCAGGCTGAGAGAATTGTAAAGCAAATGTGAGTTTTACAGAAGGTTAAAAAACAAAGGCAAGATCATCATTGTGTTAAAATTGCCAATGCTGTGCAAAATAGCTTCTACAAGGCAATTAATGTTTTATTTCTTCTTTTAGGCAGTAACAGTCATATGCAGTGGCTTGTTTGGAGGCATAATAGTGAAATCCTTTTGAGTGAGTTGCTGCTTGGCTGGCAGGAGTGCAGACTGAGGTAAAGATGTAAATAAGGTGTTAGAGAAAAGATTGCAGTGCTACAGTGGAAAACTTCTTGCCATAAACAGCTGAAGCATGAGAATTTAATGTCTAATGACATCTTCCAAAAATTAAGACTGACATATTTTGGGTTTAAGCTTTATTAAAAATAAACTTGCTGCTTTATTTCACTTTCTAACTTTTTTTTAAAGCACCAGTAGAGGGTATAATCCTGGTAATTTACTGCATTGGTTTTACTGAAGTTGAGAGTGTGAGTTGGAAGTTGAGTGGAGTATGAGCTGGACTGAAATGTCACTGACAGATTCAAGGGTGAAAAAAGCAGGGGAGTGGCTGCTCCTCAAGTTATTGCTTGTTTATTGTTCTTAACCTCGTGCCATCATTTGGTTTGCAGCATGCAGGGCCAGAATGAGCTGCACATGGCCTGGTGATGTATTTGGAAGGTGCAGTTGTGCTGCTCATGCCTGGGCAATGCTCCTGAGAATGCTCCTGCACCCCTCCTGTCACATCCTTTGCAGTGAAGGATTTTTAATGTGTTTCCTTTCCACAGGCTGCTCCCACAGAACATGGGACAGCTCTTGGCTGCTCTGGTCAGTCCTTTGGAAGTTGGGCAATACAGAATGAGCCACTAAATGCAAACTGCTGCTGTGCAGAGTGAAAAGCTGCTTTTCAGAACTGGTGGAGTATGTGTCCTTAATTGGCTGCTAGGCACCAACATTGTATTAATGTAGAATTTTCCAACTTCAACTTTCCTTTGCTCTTTAGAAAAAAATTAAAATGGAAGTGTTAATTAGGTTTTCAAGTAATTAAAAAGCCCTCCATTTTTCAAATGACAATTTGTTCAGCTCCTAATAGCAGGAATGGTCATATGGAAGGAGGTAGTGTTGCAAGGCACAAGATCTAAATGTTAAAATGGAGAAATTCTTCCCAGTGCTTTGGCTCAGCAACCTAATGTAGGTTCTGTCTTCACTAACAATTTTGGAGCCCAGCTCATTAAATCAGTCTACAAACTGCTGTTTGCAGTGATATAAATTGGCTCTGCTGTCACACAGGGTTCTCAAGTTGTTTGTTTCTACTCGTGCAAAATTCTCTAATGCAGATAAGCTTTTCTGGCTGCTTTTACAGAGATAGTTCTTGATGCTTGCATTTTTAATTTACTTAATGAATGTGAGTGCCATGTATGGACAAGAAAATACAGACTATTACAGAATGTACCTATGTGCATGCTTTTAATATCCCTTTTCTGCAGCAGAGCATGGAAAGGAATATTGACCATTAATGATTGACAGCAGTTAACCAGAGATTCATTAAGCTGTTCTGAGGGAGAGTGAAGGAATTCCCAAAGCATTGAATCACCTTGATGAGGCAAATGATAACCATTCAGGAGAAAGAGCTCTGGGGCCCTGGTGACAGCCAGCCCTGTGCCAGCCCATTTCCTAACGAGCCACTGCAACTTGTAGGGGACCATTTAGTGTTTGTGGTGTTTCTGTGTGACATTTTAGCTTTACTTTATGAAACCATAGCTGAACCACAGAGAGAGGTGCATCCTTTCCTGGCCTCTGGCCTCCGACAGCTGGGAGCAGATTGATGTGCCATTTCAAGTTCTGACCTTTACAACAAAGGCCTCTTGCTAACTATTTATTAGATTTCAGAAGATAAAATCACCTTGTATTCAGTCTGTAGATACCACTGATATCTGCTTCAAGCCTTCTACTGCCCCAAAATTTTAAATTTGGGTCAGAAAACTGAATAAACACAGAATTAAGGGAAATGGATTTGGTGTTGTTCTGTTTCTGTGGTAGACATATTTATTTTCTTTGCAGCTAAAAGGACAAAACCCCCTCCATTTTGTGCATCTAAAATACAGAATGTGCAAGAAAGCAGGAACTAGGATCAGGATAAAACAGCAAATTGTACACTTGTCAGTTATTTGTTTTTTGCTTCCCTGAGATTGTTTCTGAAATGACTACAGGGAGCTTATACCTGCAGACAAATGTACATGAGAGAGGCAATGCTTTGATTTGGAGGCCTTGGTGCTTTTAAGGGAGGAACAGGATGAAGTAATTACATGTAATTGTAGATACAGCTTGGTATCTGTTATACTGAAAGAAGATAATTGCTGTGTAGATACATGTTACCTTTATCTCTCCCACTGGCAGGCTCCTTCACTCTCATGAGAAAAAGAAGTCTGCAGAACAATTTCCAGAAGAGAAGATACTTATGGAATTGCTCTGCCAGTCCTCTCCAGCAACACTTGAGGATACCTGCAGAGGTGAAGCAATTCCAGCCCTGCAGTCCTGGAGGAGACAGACCCCCAGCAGCTTCTGTGGCAGCACTTTGGCTTTGGGGGTGTGGGACTGACACCTTTGCTGCTGGCTAAGAGCAGGGCCAGACAGGGACACAGGGCTCACTGGACTGCAGCATTATTGGGGATTTGGAGAGGAGCTACAAGCTGGAGATGCAGAGGATGCAGAATGCAGAGACCAGACTTGGTTTATACACTCATGGAGCAGCTTCATCCTTGCACATTTGTTCATCAGTTTCAGTTAACAGGTGATACCTCTATAATGCCTCTAAAATACAATGAAATGGAAATGTATGGTGTTCTCAACAAACCGATGTCCTCTTCCTTCTGAAATGAACCTTCTGATCACAGCTGAAGTGTGCTGTGCTGCCAGGTCAGGAGGTCAGTACTCATAGTCTGCCTCGTTTCTTTATTGGGTATGAAGAGGCACATGCAGTCAGGCTGATACTGCTTACCACCAGAGCAAAGGGGCTGTATGTCTGGCAGCCTGACCCTCATGCAGTGTTTCTGTCCTTTATTCAGTGCACTAATGCTCTCTATTCCTTTGCTGGATGAAGGTTTGCAGGGTTGCAATCAGGACTTTCTTTTTATCGCATCAAGAGAAAGTGTAGCTCCTCCAGGTCTCTTAAATCAGAAGCTATATAACTTCAGACTTCCTTAAAAGTACTAAGTGTGTGTACTGCTAACTGAGCTGGCCAAGTAAATGATGGATTTATGCAAATGCAGAGGTTGCTGACTGATTGCATTGGCATATACAGTGACTGTGTCCTGTGAGTGCAAGGAATTTTGGCCAGTGCCCTGTGCAGCTCCAAAGTATGAGCCCATCAACTGTGCTGGACAGAAGTGTGATTATCTGAAATATGTAAGAGAAGTGGAAGATGGAGCTATAAAAGAAACAAGATACATATATGGTGCATTAATCATAAGTGCTTGGACAGATGTTGTCTGTCTACCCCAGCACGTTCACAAAGCGCCTGTTGTGACTGGAATTTTACAGGGTCTGTCCCAAGCTATGTTTGTGCAGCACAGTGAATAGCTGCAGTTGTAGTGAATAAGAAGAATGTAAAAAATGTTAAATAGTGTTTTATTGCAGATTTAGAATGAGAAATGACCTGTAAGCCTGCAGAGTGGTGTTAGTCAGAAATATTTTAAATAGTTGTGCCTGGCGAGGGCAGCCATTCAAGTACAGTGTGTGCTGTCTGCCAGAAGATGGTGCCCTAAAACACACTCTAGAATTGCAGATTTTAGAAGCTGCGATCAACTGCAAATGATAATTTTTAAAATACAGGTCAGAACAGAGTGATTTGCAAACAAATCACCCAAGTCCAAATACATATTAATGCTCAAACTTCATATTCCAAAATGTTGGCTTATACGTAAGAGTATTACAACACAAATTAACATACAGGATCCAAACATGCAAAACAAACCAATATAAACCCAATACAGCTACCACTTCAAAGAAAATCAAAGCTTCAGTCTCCCATCCCAACATATAAACACTTCTTTGCATAATTTTTTCATTAATTTCACAACTTTTCTTGGGTTTTGTGTTTGTTTGGGTTTGGTTTTGTTTTTTCTTTTTTCATCAGGCTTAAAACAGACCAGAGATAAAAGAATCATCATTTATGTTCCTTACCAAGAAACGGATCAATTTTAAAAGTGGAAAACAGGTGTAATTTCATTGATTTCTTAATGCTGGAGACAAAGAAATAAATTGCAAAAAAGCAGGTAGCATCCAGTTCAGTAGGCAAATCTGCAGAGCAGCTTCAGATTGCTCAGTTGATGAAGTGAGACAAAGAACTCCCTCCTGCATTGTGTCAGGTCTGATATAACACACACACACCACACCACAAGTCGGGGGATTTTTGCCATTGTCTTCACCCGAGCTGAAGTTTCCTCGGGGAGTTCTCACACTGACAGCTTCCCTGCCTTGCTGGCAATGAACTGTTTGCAGCTTGGGGAGCAAAGGCCCAGCAGTGGCTCTCCCTGCCCCTGGCCGTGGTGGTGCTCCCCTGCAGACCCTGGCAATCACAAGGACCAGGAGAGCTCTGCCTGGGAGCCCTGGCCAGCTGATATTCACAGATCAATAACTCCACCTGGCTGTTTTGCTCCCTTTTGAAGTCTTAGACAATGGAGTTTATTTAACAGAAGCAGCTGGCTTTCCTTAATGTCTGATTTATGGAGATAACTTAAAATCAGGCATAAGGATAACCACACCAAACCATGACATGAAGTTTAGCCTTAATAACACTCCCACAGCTCTTGTGCTCTTAGTTGCAGAAGTGTCAGTCTTTTTGCAGTATATACATGTTATTGCTGGTTGCTATAATTGAGCACGTATTTTGAAAATTAGGTAGGGAGAAAACCACATCAGGATTGTCAAGCTGTAACTACCCAGTATTTTGGATTTTCATGTATCTAACAGTGAAGAGAATGATGGAGCTGCTCAGTACAGCAACAGCAGCTGTAACTCCAGTCTTTTTTTGCACAGGCTGGTACAGATGGTCCTCTGTGAGCAATGCAGCAGTGCTCTGTGTGCTGTGTACCACTGCAGGCACGTTTACTCCACCTGTATGGCCCACACCTGGGGCTGTGCTGCACATAAATGTGAGTTTCCTCCTGTGTGTGACACAAGAACAGCTCCCTGGTGAAGAGGGGCCAGGAGCATTGCCCCTGCAGCAGGTACAAGATGGGAACACAGGACCAGGATGTTACTCACCAAGCATAAACTTTCTAACAGCAAAAGTGAGTGATTTTTACCATTTGATCCACACTGCTTACTAAAAAGGGCTGTTTCCTTAGACTCCCCAGTGTGTTTTTCCATGAGTTCATGCCCAACAAATTCCATGCTTTCATGACTCAAGTACCAATAGAGTTAGTGCAGAAACCTGCTGGCAGCAAAAGCAGCACAGAAGCTGAGCGGCCTCAAAAGGCAGAGCAAGGGCAGATTTGTGGCTCAGAAGGACAGAGCTACAGAAGGACACTGCTGCTGGAAGTGTGAGCTGCAGCTTCAGCTCTGCAGCTCCTGCTGTAAGGATACCTGCCCCAAATGCTTCCTCACATGAGCACATGGGCAGGGCTTCCCAGCATGTCCTTCCCATTCTGTCAGATTAGTAATAAAGCTAGCAAATGTTGTAAGATTAAATAAAAAACCAACCAGACAAACAAATGGAGAACAAAACAACAAAAAACAAACAAAAACCCCAAATAAGAAAGATGCCCTGAAAACAGAGTACATTTTTTTGACATGTGATCTGATAGGCCAACCTCCCAAGCTGTGTATGAGCCTCTCCCAGTTTCTCAGGAAGACAACCTTACAAAAAAGGACACTAAGTGGTGCTAAGTCAGTAACAGGAGGGAACAGCCTCACACAGGCCCCAGGAACGACTGAAGGAGCTCTGCAGCAGTACTGGAGGGCAGCAGGTCACGAGGTGCCCACTGCCACAAACAAACTTCATCCCAGGTGGGGCAGGTGAAGCCTCAAGGTAAAGGTGGTCTCCATGTGCTCAGTGGGAGGGAGCTCTCTTTGTTTGTGGAAGGGATGTGTCCGTGTGGAAGGGATGTGTCCATGTGGAAGGGATGTGTCCGTGTGGAAGGGATGTGTCCGTGTGGAAGGGATGTTTCCGTGTGGGAGGGATGTGTCCATGTGGAAGGGATGTGTCCGTGTGGAAGGGATGTTTCCGTGTGGGAGGGACATGTCCGTATGGAAGGGACGTATCTGTGTGGAAGGGATGTGTCCGTGTGGAAGGGATGTGTCTGTGTGGAAGGGATGTTTCCGTGTGGAAGGGATGTGTCCGTGTGGGAGGGATGTTTCCGTGTGGGAGGGATGTGTCTCTGTGGAAGGGACGTGTCCGTGTGGAAGGGACGTGTCCATGTGGAAGGGACGTGTCTGTGTGGAAGGGATGTGTCCATGTGGAAGGGACGTGTCCATGTGGAAGGGATGTATCTGTGTGGAAGGGATGTGTCTGTGTGGAAGGGACGTGTCCGTGTGGAAGGGATGTGTCCGTGTGCCACAGCTGACAGCTCTGTGCTGACCACTTCACCGGGGTCTGTGGCTTGAATGCTCCAGGGACTGGAGCTGCCTCTGTGATTCCCTCACAGCCGGCGCACATTCCCCAGCAGTGTTTGCTGCTCATCCCGGGAGCAGGAGCAGCGGGGGACTGCACAGGACACCCTGCTGCACAGGTGCCTCCACCATCACACACCTGCGGGCTGCGGCTGAAATGTAACTTGTTCCACAAGTACCACACGTGGTAACAGCTTGTTTAGGAGATGGGCAAAAAGTGCAATGAAAGACGTGAACACAGAAAAGAGCACTTGATTCCCAGGAGTGGTGGTGTTTGCTTGTGTACGTCCACATGGACGTGGACTGCCTCTGTCACGCCTAACAGGTCTGTTTTTCAGGTCTTGCCCTGCACATTTACATGGTTTGTTGTATTTTTTTTTCTGCCGCCCCTGCACACACAAGAAAACAGATTGCCAGTGAATTGCCCTCCACTGCTGGGGACCTTTTTGAGTACACAGTTACTTTTAACGTTTAATTAGGTCTGATAACAGAATAAAATGTTCTTGGCACAGCAGAGTGCCTATAGCTCAAACCTGAGCTATATTTCTCTCCTCTCAGGGTGGTCAGCACCCAGCAGTGTAAGGACACCCGTCAGATACCTGTTGTTAGGGCTTTGTCAGCATTTCTGCCATCAACACAAATGATTGCCAGGGAGCTGCAGCTCAGTTGCAAAAAAACAAAAAACCAAACCAAACAAACAAACAAACCCCCCAAAAACCCCACAAAACTGTAGGCTACTGTTTAGCACCGAGGGTCTCGTTCGCTTGCCGTTTTGAGGGGTTGTTTTCTGACATCCCTCCCCGTGAGCACACAGATGTAAATCGCAAGCGGCGCCGGGGTGTTCGTCACCCATCAATAGATGAAGCTCTTGCAGTCACACGCACAGTAGCTGCTTTTTTACACTCCCGTCAGCTCACAGATTGCTTTAGGCCACAATATGTTTATCATATGTCTTAACGCTGCCTTTTTTTTTTTTTTAAGACTTAATAAATAACTGGCAACAACCCTCAGCTGCCGTGCTACAAACACAAGTCCTTTCAGCGGAGGCACCTGGCCGGCGCCGGGGACTCCGCACAGGTGCGGGGCTGCTCCCGCCCTCGGCCCCCGCAGGATGCCGGTGTTGGTGAGGGCAGCCCCGGCCGCAGGTGGGGCACAGCCGCCCCTTCCCCACGCGGGATGAGGCCGCGGCTCCTGCCGGGAAGTTCCAGCGAGGGACGGCGGAGCCCCCCCGTACCGGGATCCCGAGCGCTCCGAGCCCCGGCGGGGACCCCTGGCTCGGTGACAGCCCCGCGGCACCGCCCGCCGCCAGCCCCGGGCCGGGCGCGGCCGGCCCAGCCGAGGAGGGAGCTGCCGACCCCGCCGCCGAGCAGCGCCGCGGCCGCCCTCTCCCTGACTGACTCGGGGAAAATCATTGTTTGGCTCCGGCATTAGCTACATTCCAGCGGGACGCAGCGCCCAGTCTCCTTCCTCGCATTCCTGCCCCACACAAAGGAGTCCCTGCCTCGCCGCGCCCCGCGCCGCGCTCGCCGCTCCGCAGAGCCCCTCCGGGCCGGCCGCCGCCTTCACCCCGCCCGGGGGAGCGGGCGGGCCGCGGCCCCAACGCGGGGCGGCCGCCGGGGGCGGCGGGGGCAGGGACCCGCCGAGCGCAAATTCCTCCGCGCAGCGCGCCATTGACTGGACCGAGCAACTTATTTAAGGCTGGAAAGTGACACAGGGGCGCCTCGTCTGCGCCGGCCGCGCTCCGCCGGGCAGCCCGGCCGCACCGAGCCCAGCGCCGCGGCGGGGATGCCGCCCGGGTGACCGCCCCGAGCCTGAGCCCGGCCGCCGCCTCGCCGCTCTCCGGACGAGGAGCCGCGTCCGCCGCTGCCCCGCCAGGACCGCGGGAAGGGGCTTTCTTTTGGGGTGCTTTTTGTGTTGCTGGATTTGGGGATTTTCTTCTTTTTGGTTTTTGGCTTTTTTTTTTCTTTTTGGCTTTTTTTTTTTTTTAACTCTTCTTTCCCCGCTCCGGGCTGCGCTTTACGCGGAGAGTTCACCGCCCTTCTCCGCCCCGCGCCGCCGGGCTCCGGCAGAGCATGGAGAAGTACGAGGAGGACATGGCACTGAAGGCCACCAAGTTCATGGAGGACCTGTCCCTGTACGAGCCCTGCCCGGAGGGTCCGTACGGCCGGGGCGGCCGCCGGGACTTGGTGCTGCACCCCGACCTGGAGGAGACCAAGCGGGTCATCGCCGCCCACATGACGGCGGAGCAGCGGGGCCGGAAGATGAACGGCACCGCCGCGCCGCCGCCGCCCGCCGAAGGCTTCCCCGCCGCCGCCCCCTGCGGCAAAGCCGCCCCGCTCCGCGCCAACGGCCGCGCCGCCGCCGAGCCGCCGCCGGGAGCGGGCCCGCCGTGCTGCGAGGAGGGGCTGTGCACCCGCTCCGAGGTGGCGCTGCCCTGCTACAGCGGCTTCGCCGACAAGGGCAAGCGCTACTCGGCCGAGGGCTACCGCTACGCCGCGGGCAGCGCTTACGAGGGCGGCTACGTGGCCAAGGGCGGCGGGCGGGCGCCCGGCGGTCCGGACGGCAAGTTCGGCGCCGCCAGCCCGCGGGCCAGCCTGGCCGCCGCCGCCTCGCCGGGCCCCGCCGCCGAGCACGGCAAGTTCTCCAGCCCGCGCTCCAGCCTGGGCGGCGCGGTCGCGCTGCCCTACGAGAAGTTCTCCAGCCCCCGCTCCAGCCTGGTGGTGCCCGGGCAGGACAAGTACGGCAGCCCCCGCGCCAGCCTGGTGCAGTACGACGGAGCCGCCCTCAGCCCCCGCTCCAGCTACGCCAGCACGGCCAGCGACACCAGCAAACACTCCAGCCCCCGCGCCAGCCTCACCGGCTACGACGGCGGCGGCAGCAAGCCCAGCAGCAACCGCACCAGCGGCATCAGCATGGGCTACGACCAGCGCCACGCCAGCCCCCGCTCCAGCACCGCCAGCCAGTACTCCTGCACCGCCAGCCCCCGCTCCAGCTACTCGGACTCCAGGTACGGCCCGCCGGGCAGCGCCGAGCCCGAGGGGGCGGGCGGCACCGGGCTCGCCCTGGCCAGTCCCCGCTCCAGCCTGTGCGGCCCCGAGGGCCGCGGCTCGGCCGGCCCCGCCGTGGTCAGCCCCCGCTCCAGCATCTCCAGCCAGAGCTCGCGGAGCTCCCGCGGCTCCATGAGCGCCTACCCCGAGCTGCAGCTGCCGTCGCCCCGCTCGTCCCTGCTGGGGCCCGGCCTGCCCGAGGACGGCGCCGTGCCCGAGCTGGGGGACGTGTACCACCGCATCCATGCCCAGTCCCCGCCGCGGCACGACCCGCAGCACCCGGCCGGCGCCCCCGAGCCGCCGCCCCCCTACGCCTACAGCCCCACCAAAGGCTCCGCTTCGGCTCCCAAATTCAAGCTCCCCTACCAGGTGACGCCGTGCCGGGAGAGCGGCCCCAGCCAGGCGGAGAGGCGGCTGGAGGCGCTGACGCTGGAGCTGGAGAAGGAGCTGGAGATGCACATGAAGAAGGAGTACTTCGGTGAGTGGGGCGGGGGGAGCGGGCGGCTGGAGGGCGGCGGTGCGCGGGGCCTGCCGAGCCGGGAGAAGGCGGGAGTGCCGTGCCCGGGGCTGCTCTGGACCAGGTGCCTGCTGGAGTCTCACATGGCCACAGACACTGTCTGCTGTCCGAAGCGCTTGCACCGTAGTTCACTCCCGGTATGTGAACTCTATCCCGTCTGTTCCTAACGCGCTGTGCCGGGATGTGTGCTGCTTCCCTTTCCACGTGCGGCTGGGAGATGAGTGCCTGAAGTGTGGGAGAGCTGCTTGTGCACCGGGGCTTGCCGTGACTCTCGTTTGTCTCCGTTCCTCACGGGCTGCTGAAGCTTCTCTGCTAGCCTCCAGCATCCCAGAGGATGTGGTGTTTGCGATCCTCAGTCTGTGGTAACTTTTGTAGATGATGAGTATGGCTGGTGGAGCAGTTCTCAGTGCCTGGTTCAATGAAATCTGTGTTAGTTCAGAGCACCTGTGGGAGCCCAGCATTGTTCCTGCCCCGCGAGGCCTCGCAGGGTCTGCTCAGCACACAGGGACATCCCTGGGACCGCAGGGGAGTTTGGAGCAGAGGAGCCCTCGGCCCTTGCTGAGGTTAAGTCGGCCTGTTGGTCACCTGAATTTTTGTTGCTTTTTTTATGAAAGAAAAGTAACTTGAATTGTGCATGTTCTTGAAATGTGGATGAGCGCACGTGTTTTATAGCCACAGTAGTTAGGAGTAGGCTCCTCTGCCTTTACTTTGTACTGGATGGCAAAGGCTAAAAACTCCTGTGAGAAGCTGATCTCGGGGTGTGCAAATGCTGCCCTGGCTCACAGAGCTGATCCCGGGGTGTGCAGATGCTGCCCGGGCTCACAGAGCTGATCCCGGGTGTGCAGATGCTGCCCTGGCTCACAGAGCTGATCCCGGGCGTGCAATCCTGCCCTGGCTCAGGTGAGCGCAGCTCCGGGACCGGGCAGCCTCGGCAGCAGCTCGATCGTTCCCTGCTTCAGCGTGGAGATCTCGGAGCTCCTGCAGGGCAGGGAGGAGAGGCCTGGGAAGGTGAGGATGAGCCAGCCCCATCCGAGGCCTTTGAGGGAATGGTGATCTCCGTGCTTTGTGTGCGTTCCCAGTGAGGACGGAGCCGTGTGTCACCGGTCCCTGGCTCGGTCGGTGCTTTTGGCACAGCACCGGGTGCTCTGCAGGGAAGGAAGGAGCTCCAGGGCTGCCTTCATTGTCTGGGAGAGAGACCAGCGCCGGCCGGTGCAGGTAGCTAAGTGAGCAGCAGCCTCTCTAGCAGGGAAACCTCTCTGCAAACTGCAGCGCCAGAGTTTCTCCAGGCTTTTGTGCCCAGACAAAGGAGGCTGAATGCAGCGCTTACTGCCTTCCCTCATCCGTCCTGGGCTGATAAGGAAGCTGATGGATCACCGAGGGATGTTTGCAGTGCTGGCACCTGGCTCGGTGCTGGGGGCAGCTGTGGCTCCCTTCGGAGGGGGCAGGAGCGGCGTGGGGTTTGTAACACACGAACAGCGGCAGGAAATGTTACCCTCAACATGCCCGGGGTCAGGAACAAAATGTAAGAGTAAGAACAAGTTACCTGTGCTGAGCCTCTGGGACGGGTTTCCAGTGGCCTGGGAAAGCTGAGGGTGCCATCAGGAGCTCCAGGAGCAAACATGGGGAGTCTGTGTTGGGGATAATTTTTGTGTTTCTCAGAATTGGCTGTTGCAGATGCTCCCGGCCTCGGGGGGATGCTCCCAGTGCAGGATGAGCAGTGCCTGGGCCTGGGCAGCCTCTCTGCTGCTCTGGAGGCTCCTGCTGTGGCAGCACTGAGGAGCCCTGCTGTGACTTCCAGCCTGGAAGCAGATGAAACCCAGAAATCTGGGCTGCTTTGGAAGAGAAAGTTGATTTCTGTGAGCTGCTGAAGTTTGGATAAATCCTGGTGGATTTGAGCCCATCTTTTTGGTTCAGATGATCCATGTGGGTGAATGCTGGGTTTTGACTGAGCCAGTGCATGAGAGGCTGACAGGGCTGACCACAGCCCTGGGTGAGAGTGAGGACAGAACAGGGAGAAGTCTGGTTTTAGTTTGACTTTGAGGGTGTCTTAATAAAAGGAAGCAAGGAAAATGCCTTGATTTCACTGCAGTTTGTCCATGCTGCAGCTGTGAGGTGTCTGCATGGCACTGGTGAGTGGCACTCCAGAGGCACTGGTGGGTGTTCTTTGGTGCCTGTGGAGAGCAGAAGTGTTGAGCCAATGGTCCAACAAGGTAGAGGGGACAGAGATGCTTTACTGCTTCTTAATTAGAGTAGCTCAATTGTCTTATGAGTAAGTGCTGATATGAGAACAGCAGGTATTTACTGTGCTCTGTGTCCTGTCATCATGATGTTGTTGTCTGCCCCCACACCCCCAGTAAAATTAAAAATGGAGCAGTGTGCTATTTTGGAACTGAGGTGAGGGGACTGGCCAGCTCTGCTTGGAGCAGGAACAGCCCTACCCTACCCTGCCTCCATGCTGGCTGTGGGTCACTTTGTGTGAGTGTGGTGCTGGCGGGCCCTGGCTGCTTTCCCACCCCTCCATCTCTGCTTCAGGAGGGAGCTGTAGCCTGGGACAGGTAAACATGAGATGGGGGAGAAGTGCAGGGTCTGATCTGCAGAGAGGTTCTGGGGGAGCCAAGCCAAGCAGGGTGCAGCCCTCAGGCCTCCTGTGCTGCTCTGCAGGCTGGCAGTGCTGTGCTGGGAGCTTTGTTTTTCTGCTCCAGGTTCTCCACCCTCCCCTTCCCTCTGCCAGGCTGCAGTGCATCTGGAGGAGAAGGAAGATGCCCCCTCCTACCCTTGGTTTAATCTGAGTAGAGATGCCAGTGCTGCCAAAAGCAGGGCTCTGCATCTGCCCAGTTGCACAGGTGAGGCACAGCACCATTCCAGCTCCATGTGCTCCCACCAACACCTTGCAGCCACCTGCACTCACTGATCTGACAGAAACCAAGCCTGCAGAGGGGGAGGGAGAAGAGGGAAGGTTGTTTGGGGCTGGATTGGTGAGTTGCTCCAGCTCATCCTTGTCAAAGAGATGGCTGGGGCTGACCAAGGGTGCAGACAGACCCTTCCTTTGGCAGCAGCTGAAGTGGGTGAAGCTGTGAGACTTTGTTCCCTTGTAGCTCCTTCCTCAACTCTCTGAGACCCCCTGTATGGCAGTTTGGGAAATGTGCTTGCTTTAGTGGCAGATGCTGGGAAGTAAGGTAATAACAAAGTACTTTCACTCATTTTCATAACTCTTTTGAGCTGATCATTGACATGAGGTGAGGTAAAAGTTGTTTCAGGCATGTTTTTTAAATGGAATGTTCATCCTGAGGTATCAGCAGGACTTTGGTGGGTGTTGGAAAGTCATGAGCTCAAGCACTGTCTTAAAATCTGTTTTCTTTGCAGAATACTTGTCTGATGTCTAGGTGCTGGAAAAAAGTGTGAGGTAAAAGTTGTATTTTGGCACATCCATCCAAGTCATGCATCCTTGTGGGACTGACTGTAAACCTGTTGCTTGTCACCTGCCAGGCATGGAAAGGTGCATGCTGAGCACTTGGGCTGTTTGGCTGCTATTTCTGCAGCAGATCTCTGTGCTGGAGTGGGGTCAGCAGTGCAGGGGGGCTGCAGGGGTGCAGTCAGACTCTGCTGCAGGGCTGCAGTCACTGCTGGCAGCCCCTGCTGTGCTGCAGCCATCCCCAAGCAGGGCTCTGTTCACTTTGGCCATGGGGATGGAATCCAGCCCCAGAAGCAGGGGTGTCTCAGGGGGGACACAAAGCCTGGATTAATTCTGTTAATAATGCACTCCTCAGCTTGGCACAGCCCTGCTGAGTGGCCTTGAGTTTTGGGAGCTCTCTCTTCCCAGAAAGCCATCCAGCAGAACCAGCACATGTTTGCTGGAACAGCACCAAGAAGCAGTGCTGATAACATGGTGCTGAAAAGCCTCTGGCTTGGCAGGGGAGGGAAGGGAAGACTGGGTGAAGGGAGGAAATAAATCTCTAGGCCTATCCAGGCCCTCTCTGCCCTTTTTGTGCATAGTCATCCATGTAAATCTGGATTTGAGCCCTGCAATATGCTCATGAATTCAGAGTTGTATGTTTGTGCTTGTTCTGTGTGTGGAGGTTGATATGATGGAAGGGTGTTTATGCAAGTGAGATCAAGATTAAGACAGGTAACAGTGGTAAGTCTCTAAAAGCTGTATTGCACAGAGAGGAAATTTGAAAATTTGAATGAAATTTAGATGAGCTTGCAGTTGGTGAGCAGAACACTTGAGAGATTTGCTGTGGAGTTCTTTCCAGTCTTAGGAATTCCTGAAGGTTTCTCTGTGAAATATCTGTTCTTTCCTGTTTCCATCAAGTAAAGGTGTAATGATTGATACATCATGCCAATTGGGGGGATAAGCAGATGTTTATTATCTGGTAATTACTTTCTATTTCTCTTTTGCTGGGCTTAGAAATTCACCCAGTGTTGGTAAGCAGTTGATGTCCTCCAGCATTTGCAGTTGGGGCTACCTGGGGAAAAAATTGCCTTTGATAGGCAAACACTTAAACAGAAATGAACTCCCATGGTGGGTCCCTGCAGTGCTCAAACAGGCTGTGTACCTCAGAGTTCTGCTTTTTTATAATCTCCCCATTACAGCTGGAGAATGCATTGCTGAAGCTGATTTGAGAGTGGTCAGGCTTTTCTGGCCAAAGGGCAGGAAAGGCTCCAGGGAGGTTTGTGCTCAGGGGGAAGGGGCAGAGGAGCTGCCCTGGAGCTGCTGGGGTCCCTGTGGGGTGGCAGCATCCTCGTGAGCCTCTCCCTGAATGAGGCAAGGAAATCATGGTCAGAGTGATAAAATGTGTAGCTGGAACATCATCCAAAGGCAGGAAGGAGTTGGAAGGTGGGGGGACAGAAGGAATTACATGGAAAATGCATGGGATAACACAAGTGTACAGAGCTGGGAAAAGGAAATTTGGTCTGTGGCATTGAATGTGCTGTGAGGGATGCTCCTGAGATGGCTTCTTGCAGTCCCTGCTAGCCATGCACATCCTTGTGACTCTCCTTGAAGTTGGGAATTGATATAATAGCAGGGAAGAGCTGTGGAGTGTATGTGTGGTTTTGTTTTCTTAGGTACTAGATAACGTACATGTACAATTAACATGAAATGGGAATTGAGCATGTACAATTGAAGTGAAATGAAATGAACATGTACCATTAACATCAAATGGGAATTTGGATGGCTGTAACTTGGATGGCAGCCTGTGTTATGAATGGGGACAAACATTTTCTTATCTTCAGTTGCAGGACATTTGGCTGTGGATGGGACATTGTTTCATAGCAAATGGTCTTTCTGTTTCTTTTTGTTTCTCATGCTTTTACTCTGATAAAAGTAGCGTTAAAGTAGTGTTAAAAGCACTGTGTGTAAGAGGGCAAGGAGAAAACCCTTCTTCCAAAGAACTGGCACGTGTTTGAGTGGGGTGAGGTTCCAGGACAGAGGTTTGTGCCTGCAGGACAAGGGCTGGTGCAGGTGTGAGCATTGCTGTGCTGTGCTGGTTTGTCCCTGAAGTTGTCTAGTTTTTACATCTAAAATGTATGAATGGTACAAGTCTGTGTGCTACTACTAGTGGCTTCATGGCAGCAGGTCTAGGATGAAATCCTTGATATCCACAGCTAATGAATTAGGATGTAAATGGCTCTTGGCTGGGTGGATATTGGTGCTTAGAAAACACTCTCAAAGGAAGAGAATTTGTCTAAAGTGATTATTTTTTAACAATGATAAAATGATTACTAATAAAATGCCCCAAACTTGGCAAATTAATTTTCAGGTATGTAATATGGTTGTTCAGCAATGGGAAGAAAATAAACTGACAGTGATAAGCCAGGTAGTTTTACTAAGATCAGAACATTTATGCAGGTATTTAATAAACTCTACACTTGGCCTTCTACCTACTTCATGTGCCCCAAATATCCCAGGACAGCTTCACAGCACTTTGGCAGAGTCTGGCTGATTGTTAGTATAGTTGTTTAATAGTTACTATGATTGTTCAATAATTTCCTGTTCTGTGGCTGAAGAAACTGGGTGTGTTAGAGTGTGATGTGGTGGTTGATCTTTGTGCCCACCCTGGACAAAGTGCCTGCTCTGGCACAGGGATGGGAATGTGTGAAATAGAGCAAAGCTGCAGCAGCCAGAGGATGGATGCAGGAATGAGCATGGTGTCTGTAAGCTTTGTTAGGAGCTTGGGAGGGCTCCCTTTGGAGGGCTGTGTTCAGGTCCTGGCAGGACAATCCTACCTGGGGCTGTGCTGTGGCATTGTGACAGCTCCTGGGGCTCCAGCAGGATTCCTGCTGGCTTGTTAACTTGAGCTCTGAACAAAATCAGCAAATGTGCCAATGATCAACCAATAAATGTGCTGCTTGGCTGGACTTTTATGCGATTTTCAATGTGCCTGAGTGGGTGCTTTCTCTGGAAATGGGTTTTCTGCCTTTTTTTTTTTTCCACTGGAGCAGATAGCTCCGTTCTGTGGTATGTGTTATCTCTCCTTGTTAACCTCACTGGGTTGTTCTGACTCCCTGTCAGCATAGCCCTGCTTGTTACTGTGCTGAGACTGAGCACACAAAGCAGCCAAGCCAGTCATGTATCTCTTCCAGCTGGAGTATTTCACATTGTCTGAAACTTCATTCCTTGTTTCTTGGAGCAGTTTTTACTAAATCTCCGAAGTCACATTTATGGTTCCAGCAAACTTTTAAGAAAAGGCCTGTGACTGATGAAGGGACAAACACTCAGTGATGCTCAGCTGAGATGTCCTGTACACACAACATGGAGGGGCTTGCACAGGGACTCAGCTGGGGGTGAGGATTTATTATATATATAGGATGATATATGTGTTATTTATTTTATATATATATATAGGATGATATATGTTATTATATATATAGGATGATATATGTGTTATTTATTATATATAAGGTTATATATGTGTGTAATTATTATATATATGTGTTATTTACTATAAATATAAGGTTATATATAAGGTTATTTATTTTATATATAATATATATAATGATATATATAAAATTATATATAAATATATAAACATATATAAATATATATATGTAAATATATATATATATATTTTAATATATCTATATTGGGTGACACTTATTTCCAAATCTGCAGTGTTTGAGAGTGAAGGCAGGGTGCAGTGTCAATATCAGAGCTTGTCATGAAGTAGGGAGTGCATCAAATGGACAACCAGGAGGCATTTAATAGGTTACAAAAGGTCATGTCTCATGTGTAATATTGCTCTTTTAAGAATTTGGCTGAACAAAGCTTGTTTCAGTTCAAAATGTATTTATAGTTTTTTTGGAAAAGTAGATGGCTGCTGTGGAAGACCTGCTAGGGACTTTCGTTGTTTCCCAGCCATCCAAACATTTATTTAATTGGTGAACTGTTTCACTGCTGACACCTCAGAACTCCTGGAAAGAGAAAACAAGACGTTTTCTTCCTTTAATGTGGTCACTTGAAAAAATGAGAACATTTCAAAGTTAAAATAAAGAGGAACAAAAAGCCATTCCTAAATGCAGTTTGACAATTGTGCATGTTTGGATGCTCCAGCTGGCTTGGATCATATTTCCTGTGGTCTGAGGAGAGCCTGTGGCCTCTCCCAGGCATGGGAAATACCCTTTTGTTCTGGTGGTCACGGCACAAACCTTTCCCTGTGCTGCAGCTCATCCCCAGGGTGCAGGGCTGGGCTGGGGGGTCCTGCTGCAGTTCTGAGTCTCCCTCTGTGCTGGCCCTGCCCCAGGGGACACCAGGCAGGGCCACTCCTGGGTCAGGTGCTGCTGAGGGACACTCAGGGATGTCCCAAATCTCAGTGCCACTGATCTGAAGCTCCCTTCTGTGTGTCTCTGCAGCATGTGTGGGTTGGGAACCTTCGGAATGAAGGGGTTTCTGACCAGGTGGGAGAGGTGTGATAGTGACTGTGATAAACCAATAAACTGAGCCAGCCCAGGGCTCTGCTGCTGTGGCTGCTCTGCTCTCCTGCCCTTGTGGATGTGACATTGCCTTCAGTAGTGTTGGAGCAGGATCTTGGTTTTCTGTGTTTTGCTGGTGTGAAATTGCTGCTAAATCCATTTGTTTGGGTCAAATGTGGAATGACTGGACAATAATCACTGATGGAGTAGTTTGAGCAAGGGGATAGTGAATAAACTTTGTCACTTACCCCTGGTTTCCCTTGCTCGCAGAAGTGTGTTGATCTGGCTCGTGCTGCTGCTGCTGCCTTGCCTGTTTCTGTCACCACCCTGAAATGCAGCAGGGTCAGACCCTGTCTGTGGATGCTCTCACCTGTCCCTTCCCTTCTCCCCATAACTCTGCTGGTTCAAAGGGAATGTTGATTTTGGGCTTTGCTTCAAGAAAAAGAGAAGAAGCAAAAGATGCTGGAGTGCAATCTCACTAAGGCAAGACAACTGCATAGCAGGTAGTGGAGAGATCTGTAATTGGTAAAATCTTGGGCTCTCTGTGTTCCTCTATGTTGTGGCAGTGCTGTTAACCTTGAGCATCCTCAGGTGCAGGTGGGGCAAACTGGCAATTCCTCAGGGAGCAAGGCAGAGGTTTTGATCAATGACAATAACTCTTGCAGCTCTGGTTTTTTGTTTTGTTTTGGTTTTGCCAGGCAGTTATGTGAAAATTTTCTGCAGTTGGTGGGCCGCCCATTTTTAATCAAAGCCATATTTCCCAAATCTAAACACTCAATAGGAAACAGACCTGCACACCAATCAAGTGTGTTAGAGCCCATATTTGGAGCTGGTTTCAGAAATAAGCATGTAATTTTTTTGAAGTGTATGTCAGTAGCTGGTTGTCTTGCAAAGTCTCTTGGCCTGCTGTACCTGTGCCTGGCTGGAGCAGGGCTGGGCCTTGGCAGTGCAGCCCTGCAAAGCTGCAGTGGTGCAGAGCCAGTGATGCTGGAAACCCCCCATGACCTGGGTGCAGACCTGGAGGGCTCAGCTCAGGGTGGGGAAAACCCTCAAGACATCTCAAAATAAAATTCATGCAAGGTATTTGGATTTCCTGCAGTTTTATTTGGAGGATGGAGCACATCTGATAAACCCAGTGCTGCCTCATGAGTGACAGTCCTGTTGAAGTCATGGGTGGCATGATGGGCTTGTTTCTGACAGCTGGAACTCATCAGGAGCTGCTTTCATTACACACAGAGATCAGGCAATGAGGAAATTCACACCAGTGCTTTCCCCTGGCCATGTTTGCCTACCTGGCCCCTGCTCCTCCCAGCCATGGAGAGTCCCAGGTGTCCCTGCTTTGTGCTCTGTAGAAGCTGGGTGCTGTTTGCCTGGGAACCTGGTGCTGCAGCAGGTGAATGCTTGTGGCACAGTTTGCAGGAGATTGGTGACTGTGAGCAGGTGGAGCAGTGGTGTGGGACAAGGCAGAGATGCTCTGTGTCTTGTTCAGCTTGTACCAAGTCACTCCTGGACACAGAGCTCCCAGATTGCTCTGCTTTCAGGGTGGGGTGGAGGATGAGTGGATGGGATGGAGGCTGTGTCCAGATGTGAGCTGTGCATCCTCTGCTTTTCCTCTTGTCATCTGCCTGGAGCAGGGGTCCTTGAAGGAACCCAGAGCTGGGGAGGATGTACAGCTCAGCTCCAGGCACAGACAGGGCTGATGCACATGAACTGCACTTGTTCCTGTTCTAGGGATCCCCCTGGCTGTTCTAGGGATCCCCCTGGTGCAGCCTGTGCTCAGTGAGGTCCTGGGGCTCTGAGAGCTTTGCCATTTTGTTCCTTTGATTGCCTTTTTCTTTTTTTGCAGCAAAATAATAGGTCCAGCCTATTCTTATTTAATGTCTTTATTAATGAAATGTTGGCAGTCACCAGGTGCTAGACTCAGATGCAGTTTCACAAACAAGTAGAAAAAAGCTTGTTTTGCTTTGCTGGAAAGAGAATCTCCCAGTCTTGCCATGTGTTGGTTTTGAGGGAGACCCTCCTGTGTGAGGGTGGTGGCAGTGACAGTGTTGGCTGTTCATGGAGAGTGGGGCAGCAGCACCTGCAGCTGGTCCCTGCCCAGTTCAGAGAGAGGGAAGGACTCAAATCCACAGCATTTTGTTTTATATATGCTACTATATTCTAAAACCTTAAACTCTGAGTTTTCTACCATGTGATGTTACACACTTCTATTTAAACTACACACCCATAATCTTAGTTCTGTTATTCCATTTTGGAAGCCTTCTCCACGGCCTCAGGTCGATGCAGTGTTCTCCTGGGGGTCAGTGCCTGGCAGCACAGAAAGTCTGACATTCTCAGTAGCCAGGGTTCCAGCAGCTCTGGGCTGGGGCTTTGAGCCCAGCATGGATGAGGTTTGCCCCTTGCAGGAGTTTCTGGCAGAGTGCAGATGTGGCAATTCCCTCACCAAATCCCGCATTGCCTGAGAGCAGAGGGGCAGTTCCACATGGGGTGGAATGACTGGAGTGCCAGACCACACGTTTTAAAAAAGCAAACCCAAGAAACCTCCCTGACCTATTGAGAAAATGTATAAAGAGAAGGGATGGCTTGGGTTAGGCTGGAACAGCCTTGCCTGCTGTGTAAGAGCACAGTGATGGTGGCTCCTTTGGGAAAAGGCTTTCCCAGCCCCTCTTCCCCACCTGGGAGGAATCCAGGCTGCTGAGGAACCACCCCAGAGAGAGGAGATGCACAGAGCCCGCCCCAGAGAAAACACTCTGAAGTTGTGCCAAGTGCAGACTTGCAAATCAGCTTCCTGGTGTGCCAAGTGTGTGAAGCTCTGCCTTTCCCTGCTTCCCACCCTGCTCCCACCTCCAGGGGTTTGTCTGCCTTCCCCATGGGGGTGGCAGGAGGGATGGAGCAGGGAGCAGCTCAAACCCAACGTGGGGGCCTGGCCCTGGCTGGACACCACATCTCACTCTGTCTCCTTGACTTCTGTAACTCACCAGAGGGAAATAAATGAACCCACAAAACAAAACCCCTGAGCTGAAGGACAAATCCTGGACTCCTTTGTGGCAAATCACTGGGTGTTTTGCTTGGTTGGACTGGCAGAATTGGGAAACTTGGGGTTAGATTATTGTAAGGTCAGAGAAAAAGTGCATTTCAAGTCTGAGGGGAAGGACTTTGTTTCGTTTTTCTGACAAAGTACCCCTTGAATAGTGAGCATTGATTTAGAGCTCTGTTCCCAGCCCTGCCCCAGGTGTCACTTTGTCACTTCCTCCAGCTCTCAGCCCCTGTCCTTGGTCCAGGGTGATGTGGTCTGGCTGATCCCAATGGTCAGAGTTCCTCTCCTGCTCTTTGGGGTGGGATTGTCCCTGCTTTGGCTCTTGTTCCCTCTCAATATCCAAATGCAAGGTCTGTGTGAGCTTCTTCAAGGACTTGGTTGCTCTGGTCCTCAAGGTTGCTGTGAACTTGGCTGTGATATTTGAAAGGAGAGAGGAAGAGATGTGTGCAGTGTGTGTGTGGGGGGGGAAACATCTCTTCAGAGGGTCAGTCCCTCTGGGAGTGCCCACTGCAACTGGGTGCTCACCAGTGTGCATTGGGGAGATTCTAACTTAATGTTCCCACACAACATGGAAAGGCAAGAGATAAGTTTGATTAAAAAAACCCCAAAAAAACAGGGAGGCTGCTGGGAGTTCTGGCAGATACATGGTAATATTTGCTTAAGTTTCTGAGAAATGCATTATTTCACTTTTATTATGAAGCTTATGTCTGTATATTTGCATTCCCCTAAGTGTTTTCTGGGGTTTTGCCATTGCAAGGCAATGTCTGTTGGTCCAGAACTGCCAGCACCAGGGCTGAGCTGAAAGTGGTACAAACTCACTTTGTTTTTAATTTGGGCCATTTTCATTTTGATCAGGGAACCAAATCATGGGGCACTGTGAGGGAATGTTAGGTCATGACTTCAGTTTATCTTGTACATGTTGTAAATTGGATTGGGAGTGCAGCCACAATGCAGTAAGATGAATGAGAGTGTGCCCTTCTCCAGGGACAAGAGCTGCACACCCAGGTGACAGCCATGTGTAAAACATCTCCCTAAAGAGTAGAGTTAATTCCTGCTTTGAAGGAAGATCTGGGAGCTGGAGGTGCTGCTGGTGCAGGCTCAGTTAGTTCTTCCTGCATCCTTTCCTGCTGGAACACTACTGTTCCCCCCAAAAAATAGCTACCAGTTAGAATAATTGCCCAAAAGTGTCCAATTAGCCTGCAAATCAATTGCTGTTTGAATTTTTTGGACCATGCAGCTTGCCGTTTCTCACCAAGCAGTTGACTTAAGTCAACAAGGTAGGTGTTGTCTCGGGGTCTGAATTAAGTCAGACTGACTCCAGGCCCAGTGTGACCACTGGGGAGCAAACAGTGGCATGTTTGTGCCCATGCTGCAGCCCAGGGCAGGGCACCAGCCTGGAAGCACCAAAATGGGGGAAGAAGGAGATAAGGATGTTCTGTGCAGGCTGGAGAGCAGAGATCAGAGCAGGTGGCAATCCACAACAGGAGTAAAATAGTTCAGATGTTCTCTCAGAGAGTTCTGAGGTCAAGTGATGAAGAAGTGGTGGCGAGTGTTGTGCAGGGGACAGAGTTTGGGGCCTGGGGACAGCCAGGATTTCAGGGCTGAGCTGGAGGTGCTCCTGCTGCCAGCTCTGAGGGGCTGGGTGCTGGCTGGGAGCTCAGCCTGGCTGCAGAGGACAGGGAGCAGCAGCTCTTCCTTGGCCACTCTGGCTGCCGGGCCAGGGAAGGACAGGAAAGGGATGTGTGTTCCTCCCTGCACAGCCATTCCTGCCAGCCTGAGTCACAGCTCCACTGCAGGATGAAAGCTGTGGCTCCACCAGCTGAAAACCAATGGGGAACAACCATTTTGAGTGATCTCTGCAGGGCTGGTTTGGTTTTTTTTTTTTTTTGCTTTGCTTGAAGAAATGTCTCTCTCGCAGTGGTGGTAGACAAGCAGAGAAGACGCTGAAGACGTTTTGTGACTGGTACCAGAGTGAGGCACAGTCTGCTGTAATTGAGGTTCAACAATGATTCCTTCTTCAAGAGGGACAATTGGCTCCTCTGGAGGAATTATAAAATCCTTCATCTCTCAAAGGCACCAGTGGGAGAAGCAGGGGATGTGCAGGCACCAGCTCAGTACCAACTCTGTACTTCACTCTTAACCTTACAGAGAAAGCACAGTGGAGAGTTTCATCATTGATTTGGTAAAAGCTGCCCTTATTTTCATGGATATAATTACAGAAGAGGTTATATTCATCTGCAAACAAAGGCTCTAGTTTGTTTTTTTTTTTTAAAGCAGAAATAAATTTTAAAGCCCCCAACAACTAAACGAATTCTTTTAGCTAGTTTTCAAAAGATAAGTTTTGTGGGTTGTGTTAGTTGCTTTGTTGGTTTTTTTGCAAGGAAGCATTGAGGAGCCCATTTCTTGGTGAATACAGTGAAAGGAGAGATTCCAAAAGGGCTTTTGTGCAATTAAGGGAATGTTTGCATTAGGTTGTGCTGCAGTGATTTAACACATGAGAAGAAAAAATCCCAACTGAGTGATTTACACATGGATCTCGAATGTTTTGATCAAAGGTCAGACTCAGAAATGCATTTATGCTTATTTTTAAGTCCAAAGAGAATCCAGTGGGGAGTTAAATCTTTAAGTAGGCATTTAATGTGTAAATATTCACAGGTAGCTCTTTACTTAGCCATGTCATTTTGCTGTGAATTTAGACAGAGACAGATTTACTTGAAAGCTGAAGTCTCCAGTACCTACAACAGGGGAGAGCATTTCTGTGGACTGAACTGATTTTGAATATTTCATATATAAATTCTGCTTTTTACTGGCCTACAGGAGTTCTAAAATAGGTTGGGAGAAGTGAAAAGGGGTCAGGAAAACTGGCTGATTTTTCAAGGTTTGCAGTGTCCATGTTCAGGAATGGTCCATCCTGACATGCAGGAAGTGGCAAGAGGCCTGCATGGGTGAGCAAGGGGCTCTGAAGAAAGAAATGGAAAGGATTTGTGTTATATGTAAGGGGTGGAAACAGGGACAGCTGACCTGGGGTACTATCCAGAGACACAACATCTGCAGCTGGCCCTGGTGAAAGACAGGGAACTCAGGGAGTGTTTCTGCAGGTATGTGAGAGAAAGGAAGAGCAGGGAAAACATGGCCAGGGACGCTGGGTTGGCCTTCTGGGATGAAAATCTTGGGGAATCAGGGGAGAGCAGTGGTGCTTGATCTCAGCTTTAGTAAAGCTTTTGATGCTGTCACCCATAGCATCCCTCTGCACAAACTGGTGAGGTACAGGCTGTGAGAGGGACTGAAAAGTGGCTGAGCTCAGGTGTGACCAGCAGGATGAGGCTGAGCTGGAGCCAGTCACTGGTGGAGTATTGCAGTGTTCACAGGGTCCCAGGGAAGAGACGAGAATCTTGACTCTATGTTTCAGAAGGCTGATTTATTATTTTATTTTATATATATTATATTAAAAGAAAATTATATATTAAAACTTAGTAAAAGAATAGAAGAAAAGATTTCATCAGAAGGCTAGCAAGGAAGGGAAAAGAATAGAATGATAATAAAATCTTGTGACTGACCAGACAGTCTGAGACAGCTGGACTGGGATTGGCCATTAATTAAAAACAACCACATGAGACTAATCACAGATGCACCTGTTGCATTCTACAGCAGCAGATAATCATTGTTTACATTTCATTTCTGAGGCCTCTCAGCTTCACAGGAGAAAAAATCCTAACAAAAAGATTTTTCATAAGATATGTCCATGACAGTGGTGCCCCTCAGCAGTCCATGTTCTGGAGTCAGCAGTGTTTGACATCTTCATTAATGATGGCACAGAATGCCCCTCTAGCCAGGCTGTGGATTGTACCCCCATGGAGGGAACACATGGACTGATGGATGGGATGGATGTGGTGGTGCTCAGCAGGACCCTGATAGGTTGCAGACGTGTGGGAAGGGGAACCTCAGGAAATTCAGCCCAGGGAAAAGCCAAGTCCTGCACGTGGGGAGCCACAGCCTCACCCAGTGCTGGGAGCAGCTCTGCAGAGAGGCCCTCTGGGGTCCAGGCTGGGTGTTTGGCAAAGGAAACCACAGCAACTGGAGCTGGAGTTCAGGCTGAACACCCTGGGTCATGGATCAGAACCGTCATGGGTTGGAACAATCATGTAGCCATGATATTTTCTGAAAAATCCTTTCCTTAGGATTTTTCCTCCTGAGAAACTGAGAGGCCTCAGGAACAAAATGTAAGCAATGGTTATCTGCTGCTGTGGAATGCAACAGGTGCATCTGGGATTGGTCTCATGTGGTTGTTTCTAATTAATGGCCAATCACAGTCAGCTGGCTCAGACTTTCTGTCCGAGCCATAAGCTTTTGTTATCATTCTTTCTTTTTCTATTCTTAGCTAGCCTTCTGATGAAATCCTTTCTTCTATTCTTTTAGTATAGTTTTAATATAATATATATCATAAAATAATAAATCAAGCCTTCTGAAACATGGAGTCAGATCCTGGTCTCTTCCCTCTTCCTCGGACCACTGTGAACACGGTCATGATCATGGATCAGGACCACCCTGAGTCATGGATCAGGACCATCATGGATCCTGGGCACCCTGGAGCTGCCTGCATGTCCTGGGTGCCCTGGGCTTGGTGCAGCCTGGGTGTCTGGGCACTTTGCCCTCAGCAGCTGTGTCTGAAGCAGGGGCTGGCAGTGGGGTGTGCCAGCTTTGGCTGTGGGTCTCCTGGGTGGGGGCACACTCCAGCTCCCAGCCAGTGCCCTGTGGAAGGTCCCTGTGTGTGCTGGGAGCCTGTGGGGAGCTCAGCTCTCCTCCAGGCTTCCCAAAGGCAGCCCCTCCTGTGCCCACCTCTCAGGTGGATGCCCTGAAACCTAAAAGGGCACCAAACAACTACCACATACTTCATAATCATCTGTGAATGATCCTTTATTGCTTTTGGCATGACCCTAGTGGGAACCCCTGCTTTAGCCCTGCCATTGCACTGGGCTCTGGAAGGACAGGTCACAGGCAGCAGCTGAAGTGCAAAGGGTTGCCTCTCTCCATTGCTTCTCTGTTTTGCTGAGTGTTTTAATTAAAACCAGATAGAGGAAAATTTCTCACTGTGTTTCCAGTTTTTAGTGGTTTCACCTGCTGTTGAAAATTGCACCAAGACAGAATGGTGAAGGGATGATGCAAAGAGGAATAAATGCTCCTTTTAGTGGCTATGAATGGAGCTTCTCATATCAGTTAAGTGTTGACTTATAAGTATGAAAAGATTATAGGTTTCTGTTATTTTTTAGCCAGTCCTTTAACACATAAATTAACTAACATTTCATCACTTCATGTGACCTTTCAAAGTGGAGGAGGGAGGTTTGGCTGATGAAATTCATAAGATCACATTTATTTGGAGGTGTTTACTGTAACTAACAAAGTGAAAAATTACCCTTTTCTATATGCTCACTCTTTCCCTGGTTATGCAGTTCTTGAGGAGGTGATTTTTGCTGTTTTTCTAGAAAGACTTTTAAAGAATAATTATATCAGGGAAGTTTGCTCTTCAACTGTGCTTTAGTTGTATTTTTGTAGGAGTTGCTAGAAATTCAGCCACAACTCCTTTGCTGTCTCATGACTGTGGGTGGTGGAGCTGATGAGTTTCTAAATAAGAGATGTTTGGGTGTTGGGGTGCCAGGAGTGGGAGGGAAGAGCATCTTGTGTCTTGTTCCTGCCTTGGACTGGAGTCTGGCATTGAGCTTCCAGGAGACAGAGTCCATCTTCCAAAACCCCTCCTGAAGAGAGGATGTCTGTCTGTCCATCCTCCGTGGGGGTGGTGGGTAGGGTGAGCCTGCAGGAGGCACCAGGGCAGCTCTGGGGGCTCCTGTGATGTGTGGCTGGGTCCTGCAGTGCTGGGTCCAGCTGCTTTGTGAGGACAAGGCTCAGTGCACAGGGATCATGAGCAAAGAGAAATCCTTTCCCCCTCAAGCAAATTGCTCTTTGATAGGAGCCACTGAGGCCAGGGGGGTTCCCTGTTTGCATCTCAGTGCCAAGGGCTCTTGCAGGAGTGTTCTCTACCAGCAGCAGCTTAGCACTTCAGCTGGCGGGCTGCAGGTTTCTCTGCCGGCTTTGGGTCCTGGTGCAGGCTGTGAAAAGAGCAGGTGATGCCAAAACCCTGGGACAGGTGGGGGCTGCCAGGAGCTCTCCAGTGTCTTGGATGTTTGTCCCTCAGTGCCCAGGTTTGCAGGGCAGCCAGGCACTTGTGTCACTGGTTTGTCTGTGAGAACAGAAAAGGTGGGTGGCAAAAACAAGTGTGCTTTTAGACACAGTCTGCCAGCTCTGCCTGCTTTTGTCACTGGCTGGGAGAGAGCTCATAACTGAGGGCATAAGCAGGTTCAACATGTGCTTCCTAGCTGGGTGTTGTGACCATACCCATTTCACACCTTTTTCATCAGAGAAAACTAGCACTGTGGGTTCCTTCCCCCCCCAATTTCTGCCCTTTTATACCCACTTTGCTCCTGTTTCATATTAAGATAACAGTCTAGGTCAAAGTAGGGGAGAGGGATGGTCCTGGGTGTAATATTTGTGCATTTCTGGATCATTCATTGATACTGTTTGGATGTGGATCAAGTGTGTGTTCACATTTGTGTTGAATTATCCAGACAGACACACACCCTGGAGTCCATTCCAGCTGCTGGAGAGCAGACTGTTACCTGATCCAGGACTGACAATACCTGATCCAGCAAAAAGTCAAAGCAGTCCAGACAGAAGATACCTGACCTAGCAGAGATCCCACCAAGATGAAGTTAACTATCAGTACTGTACACTGTGTGGCATCTTTTTCTATGGTACTAAGGGTTGTAAAGCTGGATTTATTCAGGTGCTGGATTTATTCAGGTGCTGGAATGTGGCCTCCTGTGCTGCTGCCCGTGTCAGAGCAAGGTTCAGTGTCAGTCAGAGGGAGAGCTGTCCACTCCTGCAGCTCTGGGTGGTGCTGCCTCCAGTCCCTGAAGGTGAGAATGGAGCTCAGGCCCTCCCATGGCTGTGGGAAGCTCAGAGTTGCCCCTTTGCAGGAATCACTGCAGACAGGAGTCTGACAAAAGCCTGGACAGCCCCTTGCCCACCTTGGGTCAGCCTTGGAGAGCAGCTGAGCACATGGGCAGTGTTGATTTTCTAACTTTTACTTTTGCCCCCCAGCTGAATTCGCAGGCAGGAAATGAGCCCACATCTACAGCATTTAGTGCTGCTGTTTCCCAAAGGTAGAGGAGGCAAAATTAGAATATCCTGTTTACATGTCGTTCAAGCTGTGTTTGAGCAGCTGTCCCAAGGGTTTTCAGCTTGCTGGATCAGGACAGGCTTCTCTTACAGTCTGAGCATCTTCCTGTGTGAGTGGAGAGTGTGGCTGCCTGCACTGAGCACCTCCCTGGCCAGCCCCACAGCTCAGAGGGGACAGCTCCTCACTGTCACCAGGCTGGGGAAGCTGAGGCTCACCAAGTCCTTCAGGACTAAAGGTGGGAGAAACCTGTGACAAATTACTTTCTGAAACGGTTGTTCCTGTACCTTACAGGAAGGTAATCCTCATCCTCCTTTGGATGCTTTGAGATGCTGAACATCCTCCTGATGTTCTCAAAGCATCCTTGAGTCACTGGACTTGAAATGTCTGAGAAAAAAAATGTTTCAGAGGGCTGAGGTGACAGATTTTTAAGTGACTTCCAGCTTTTCTTAAGTGAATAGTTCAGTCTCTCTCACTATTACTGTGGTATAATACCTCCCTATAGCATGTTTGTGTTTGAGCAAACCCATTTATGCTTCTGGGAATGCTGAGGGGCCTCCCTGGGGCAGGGGTGACCTGTGAGAGGTGTCAGCACCTGTGTGGGGTGGGTGCTGGCCCTGGGGGCTGGGGCCTGCTGAGTTTGTAGCGTGGTGGTGACGGAATTCCTGCCTTTTCCAGGCTGTCATGCTCCTGCTGGAAACAGACAGTTATCTAAGAAAATAGCAGAGTGCACCTGGAAACTTTTAGACCAGACTCCTTGTTTAATCATGAGCCCATTTGGAATAGGAAGGCAGCTGTAATAAATGACCTTTTTCTGCCATGTATTCCAGTGGTGACTCATCTGCAGTGTCAGGGAATGCAATGAGCAGTCTCCAGGCTGCTCTGGGAGCTGAGCTCTGCAGCTCTGACACCTCTGCAGTTCAGGGTGTTTGGGTTGCATCCTCCCTGCTTGCAGTATCACTCTTCTTACCTGCTTGCACAGGTTTCTGTAAGCTGAAGTATTTAAATTGATTCTGTCTTTTCCATGTCATCTCAGAAGGTTTTTTTGTCTGAAGACCACAGAGGTGTCAGTGACACATTTAATACAGAAAAGAGCCAAGACGGAAACTAAAGGTGACTAAGAACATCAAAACTGGAAAAGGGAGCTGGTGCTTTGTGACTGGTTCTGTACTGTGAACACTGTCACTTACACAGAAAAAATCTGCAATATGTAGATAAATGTACTATTACAGGAAGGAAAAACAATGGCCATATGAGCTCTAAATATTTAGTTTATTGTTTATTTGCTGTAATAAAACTGTCTCAACATCTGTAAACCTGTCACTGGAAAATAAAACTTGATAAAAGGTCTCAGTCTGACCTTGCATTGTGCCAAAGTCTGAAGTAATGGCATGGGCAAGCATCTCACCCAGAGCTCAGGTGATCCCAGCTGGTTTAACCAGCAACTGGTCTAAATTGCAGTATCCGTGATAATTTAAAACCAAGTACAAATTTTTTGGAAAATCTCTTCCATCCCCTCTGTGAAGTGCCACTTCTTCTGTTGCCCGTAGGATTGGGATGTGCAGTGTGAAGGTCTGCCCCTTCCTTGTCAGTCTGAGTGTGGAGCTGGGCTGGATGCCCCTGGTGCTTCTCACCAGCTCCCTAACAGGGATTTACCCAGGAGCAATGTGGAGCTTTGGCTGGTGATATTTGGTGAGTCTGGAGTGCTGCAGGAGCCTGGCTCAGTTCTGCTGGCTCTGGGTGGCTGTGCTGGGCTCACTGAGGCTGTGCTGCTTGTCCTCTTCTGCCAGCAGCTGGACCAGGTCCAGTTTTTGGCCGTAGCCTCTCCTCCTCTGCTTGTACTACACTGCTGGAAATTCAACACTCCTCAGCTGGCTGTGTTATGAATGTGATTACACTCACTGTGCTCCAGGCAGAGTAAGCGTGGTTGGAGCTGGAGGGCCTTGCTGGCTGTAGGAGGGCTCATGTCCACAGCAGGACACTCAGGTGCTCAGCACTGGAGGGGCAGTAGGACAGGACAGTCTGATTTACAGGCTTTCCCTCCAAGTTATTAATTCCCAGTGGTGCCCTCCCCAGCTGTATGTCTCCTTGCTTTGACTATCCCAGTCATCACAAGGTACTTTTAGAAGCAGGAATTTTTTTTTTCTGTCTTTATTTTTGCTTTGGTGCTGAAGTTATTTGCAGGTCCCCTTGTGCTGTGATTGTCAATGTAAGCCTTGAGCAGTAAGCTGAGATCTAAATCCCAGACAAAGCCACCCAAAGTTGCACAGCCCATGGAGCAGCCAGGGCAACTCCTGTGTCTTCTGCTTCAGTGGCTCAGTGGCAAAAGATTTTTCTATAAATGCCAGATAGGAGTGTGAATTACCCTAGACTGCCATGCACAGAATGTAGCCAGAGCAAGGAATGAGTATTTTAAAGCAAGCAGAGTGTAACTGAGGGGTGGGTATGGATGGGCCTGCTCGGCCTTGTGCCATCGCTCAAGCACCAGGGCTGGGCCTGCAGACACTGGCAGTCATTTCATGCCTCAGAGCAGTAATTTCACATTCTGTAGGAAGCAGTTTCACATTCTGTATGAAGCAATAAGCATTTGCTGTGCTGGCTTTGGCCTTTCCCTGTGTGATGGGTGGCTGGACTTCAGCAGCACCAAACCCCTCTGGTTTGCAGCAGCTGCTCCTCAGGGCTGAGAGCAGCTGCCATGGCCTCTCCCTCTGCCCTGCTGGTCTGGAGCTGCCTTCACCCACCAGCACAGACATGCCCTGGCCTCAGAGCTGCTGAAATGGGGAGGGTGGCATTTGTGAATGGTTTCTGTGGCCCTCTGTGCTCCCAAACACTTGCCCATCACCTCACCCTGTGTGTGAAACTCCAGCAGGGTTAAGGACAGAGCAGGACAGGCAGCACCTATGGCTGCTCTCAGGGTGAGCTGAGTCCTGCTGGCTGTACTCATCCCTCAGGCAGGTAGGGCTTGGCTCCTGTGCTCTCAGCAGCACTGTCACTCCTGGAACTGCTCCCAGGGCCTCCCTTTGTGGCCATGACCTCTCCCAGCAGCTTTGTCCCACACAAGCCTTGTTAAGCAACAGGCAGAGTGGAGGTGATGAAAGGTTTTCCAGAACTCAGAACTTTGCTTCTGCAAAACTTCCAGTGAATGTGAACTTTGCTCCACTTGTAACCAAACAGAAATTATTTCAAATTTTGAGTTTTCTGAGTAAAGTTCTACACATGCCTCCCTCCTGTGTATTAATTGAGTAAAGCCTCCTGTAGCAGGCAGGCACTGAAGTGATGGAGATCTTTTTAAGTCAGCAGATGCATATCTCAAAGGCCTAAACAGTTTGTTTGTTATTCCTTGAGGACGAAAGTAAGGTTGGTGGCAATCTCAACAAGGTTTAACAGTGACAACCAGAAGTTTCACAGTCCACAGGCTGCTTCTTGCCTTGCTTTGCTTAAGCTGTGATCTGTGTTAGGTGTTGTAGCCCTTGTTCCCTCAGTGTGGTGCCCTCCAGCACAGGCACTGCAGGGAGCACAGGGGGACTCTATCCTGGAGCTGGGGCTGTGTTGCTGGATGGGGTCAGCTCCTCATGGCTCTTGGGGTGCCAGGTGTGCATGGGCTGGGGCTTGGCAGGAGAGCCTAGAACATTTACTTCAGCATTTCTCACTTTTCTTAGCCTGTCATTTTCAACCTTAATTCCAGCTGTGGTGTGCCCTGCTCTTCCTGGGCCAGAGGCAGTGCTGGTAGCTCAGCTAGGCAATCCCTCTATCACTCCTAGCACAGGGTGTTGCTGCTGAGCGTGTCCAGGTATTTATTTATAACTTGTGTGTACCAGATTTCACGTTGATACTGAATCCTTGTAAGGACTGTAATCCATCTGTAGGTTTCTGGCAGGTAGCAGATGAAAGCCCTGCACTGAGCTGCCCACGTTTGGAGGCTGGGTGGGTTCCCTGGCTCCTCCCTGGCTCTGCCCCTGCAGGTGCCTCGTGTCTCCTCCCTGTGCCTGCCGGGGGTGACGTGTGTGTTGGAAGATCCCCCCTCCCGTGGTTCTTGGAAGGAAAGGAGCATTTTTCTCCCCTGAAGTCACCTCTTGGATCCAAGCTGCCCCGGAGCTCAGCAGGTGCTGCAGCAGCAGGGGCACAACTGCCTGGGCTGGGGCAGCTCTGGGGCTGCTCTGAGGCTGCCCTGCTCACCTGGCTCATCAGCAGGGCACATCTCACAGGAGAGCAGCACCTGTGTGGGATCACAGGCTGGGAGCACCTTCCCTGGCACCTGCAGGTGTCTGACACAGCCCCTCACAGCCCTCTGCTCTTGCAGCTCTTGCTGCAGTTTGGCTTCTGGTTTGCAGCTGAGGCTTCCCTCCTTGTTTGTTCTCCCTGTTCCATGGCAGTGGGTGTCCCTTTCCCTGCCCCTGTGCCATGGATGGGCTGCAGGTATCCAGAATCTTGTGTGGGGCTTGTGTAGAGATGGTTTTCCTGTCTGAGGGAAGAAAAGGGGATTTTTGCAGTGGCCTAGCGTGATGCTCATCCACCCTTTTCTCAGAACTGCAGAGGCAGGGAGGGAGTCATCTGTGCCATGTGTTAGTTGTTAATTTTAGCTTTACCATAACTCTTGATGACAGGGCTTGGTTGTTTCCTGCTGTAGGCAGCATGTAGCAGTTATCCTGAGATATGGTGGGGCTGCAGAGCAGTGAGGCTGCAGCTCATCCCTGGGCTCTGGGGCTCAGGCTGTGGCTGCTCCCAGCTCCCACAGCTGCTGCCTGCTGCAGCTCAGAGGCCACGTGGTGCCATTTCTCTTGCATTTGTGCTAAACCTTTCAGGTTATAAAAGGATGGCTTCAGGCACAGACTGAATTCCACCTGTGTCTGAGATCAGAGGTGGTTAATGGCATTTATCAGGTTTTTTCCCTAATTCTGGCTGCCTGGTGAAGTCTGTATGAAGGAGCAGCCTGTGCTGGCATGGCCAAAAGAGCATTACTGGATCTGATGTACAGGTCCCAAACTGAAGTTCTTGTAATGCACATGGAACTCTTACAAGCACCAGCAGGCTGAAAAATAGGTTGTTGCTGATACCTTTGTAATTATAATGCACTGCATTTGGTCTCAGGTCCCTGAGCACACCAGTGTGATCTGCTGTGCTGTGGGAGCTCCCAGGAGCTGTGCCTGTGCTGCCATGCAGGGCTGGAGGCTTGCCTGCCCCATGTCTAGAGGTGACGTTCTCTCTGATGTGCTCCAGCTCAGCCAAGTGCATGGTTGAAGATGTGGGGGGCCCTGGCCATGTGCTGGAGTGCAGCAGGGAGCCTCTGGGAGCTCCTTCTCTTCCCAGTACCATTTTTGTAGGTGGTCCTTTGCTATGCCCCATGGAGTGTTTGCTCAGTCTCTGCTCTGTCTGGTTCAGTGCTCTGTGAGGGTGTGAACCTCTCTCCACCCCAGCCAGGCTGCTGTGACTCTGCTCCTGCCTCAGCCAACCTTCACGGCAACTTTGAGTAAATGCAACATCTTGCAACGCATTTTTCTGGGTAGAGACACCAGATCTGTAGGAGAGCTGATGACCTGGGCAGGAACAAAGCAGCTGCTGTGTTGAAGATCTGGGTACAGCTGACTGCTCAGAATTGAGCTGTCAGGAGGGGCAAGGAATCGTATAAGGGCAGAAGTTGCTCTGAAGTCATGTCAAGGGAAGTGTCAAAAACCAGACATGGTTGCTCTGCAACAGAACATTCTTCATAGGTGGTTTAACAAGCCTTGGAATTGAATCTGGGGAGGGGGAAAAGTGATGTAGCTGTTATGTCAGGGCTTCACAAGCCTACAGTGTGCAGTCTGGGCTGGGACTGGTGGAAAAGCAGAGCTGAGCAGCCGTGTAATCAGGGCTTCTCCTTGGCAGCCATGAGCTCACACTGAACTCACACTGCAGCTGCATATATATTTTCCAAAATACCCTTTTGGAATTTTACATACACTTTTTTAGTATGCTAATCATCTCTGTGGTCATTCCTTCCTGGAGTTAATGACTGCTCTCTTGGTGAAAACAAGTTAACAAACTGACAGCTGCTCCTAACTAATCACTTGCTTGGGGAGGCCAGTGCAAGTTTAGCATCCACAATAAATCCTTTTTTTTGCTTCTGATGGCTCAGTGCAGCAATGTCAGAGAAATGAGGTAATAACTGCATTTATCAAAGCAGTTTGGGCTGTAGTAGATTTGTGCGCAAGGGCCCAGAGACAGAATTGCCAGAGTTACAGACTGTGGGTTCCTGCTCTGCTTTGGAAAGCTTTAAGCATAGATGGGAAATCGTAGTTGGGTTGGTGTAACCTGCCAGGCAGCCAGATCATCAACAGCTGCCAGAGCTGGCCCCAAAAGGTGGGCAAGGAGTGCCCAGGGAGCTGGGGGGCTCTGAAGGGGCTTCCTCTGTCCCCACAGCCAAGAGTGAACTGGGACTTGGAGCAGGGTGTGGTGCTGAGGTGGCACCAGCTTGGCCCAGGTGTGACCCTGGGGCTGTGCAGCCCCTCCTGAGCTGGGCCCTGCACAGCCTGGGATGTGCTGGGACAGAGAGCAGGGCCCTGCAGTGCCCTGGGATGTGCTGGGGCTGTGCAGGGCCCTACAGAGCCCT
This sequence comes from Melozone crissalis, assembly GCF_028551555.1. Lineage (NCBI taxonomy): Eukaryota > Metazoa > Chordata > Aves > Passeriformes > Passerellidae > Melozone > Melozone crissalis. Next base: position 19,680,561 of record NW_026535785.1, on the reverse strand, counting down.
GGGATGTGCTGGGGCTGTGCAGGGCCCTACAGAGCCCTGGGATGTGCTGGGGCTGTGCAGGGCCCTACGGAGCCCTGGGATGTGCTGGGGCTGTGCAGGGCCCTACGGAGCCCTGGGATGTGCTGGGACAGAGAGCAGGGCCCTACAGAGCCCTGGGATGTGCTGGGGCTGTGCAGGGCCCTACAGAGCCCTGGGATGTGCTGGGGCTGTGCAGGGCCCTACGGAGCCCTGCGGTGTGCTGGGGCTGTGCAGCCCTTCCTGGGCCAGTCCCTGCACAGCCTGGGATGTGCTGGGGCTGTGCAGGGCCTTGCACAGCCCGGGATGTGCTGGGGCTGTGCAGCCCTTCCTGGACAGGTCCTGCAGAGCCTGGGATGTGCTGGAGCAGAGAGCAGGGCCTGGGCTGGGATGTGCTGGGATAGAGAGCCCATTCCTCACTCCTGGGCTCTGTGCTGCTGCCCAGAGTGAGGAATTCCTGCAGCTGCTGGCTCACAGGACACCTCTGCCAGGCACAATGCCCACAGTGCCCATCTCTGATCAGTTAACCTTTAACTCATGGCAAATAGAGGATGTTGTCCATAACATTTGGTTACAAATACATGAATAAACTTGGCAGCCTTGGATAAGGCAAGAAATGTTCTGAAATTTCCATTTCTTGTGTCAGGGCTGAGCTCACCCAAGGACTGGCATTTTCTTAAAAATCTTGCAATAAACTGATGGATCTGGATGGCAGCTAGTTTATCTCATTAGGTTTAGCTTGGGTAAACTTAATGTTAATCTTAAAGTTATAGTTTTTTCTTCCCTAAATTCTGAGATCATGTTTAAAATTTTAAAAAATATTAATGGATGTATTGAATTTTGAAATTCATAATTTCATTCGACAAATAGTCTAAAATGGCAACATCGTGCCAGAATGTTGAGCTAGATAAATGAAAAGCTAATCTCCCTTCAAGGCATGAAATGAGAGAGTTAAAGGTATAAACACCAATAAACCCTGTGATTTAATGAATGGTCTTTCCATTTCAGTGTTGGAATTTGTAGTACAGGAAAACTGCTTTTTCTAAACTTGCCAGTATCCCAATTAATCTAATCCCACTCCACAGCTCACACTGATGGCTGTGTTGATGTTGCTCTGAACTGAAGCAGTTCAGTTCTGGAAAGGGTGTCTTGCACTGGGCTGGCACGGCCAGGTTCAGGTGCTGGGGGGCTCTGTGAGAAGCTGCCAGAAGCTTCCCCTGTGTCCAGCAGAGCCAATTCCAGAGGCTCCAGGACAGACCCGGCCCTGGCCAAGGCTGGGCCCCTCAGTGACAGCAGCAGCACCTCTGGGGACACTTGGGAAGGGGAGGAAATGCCCTGGAGCTGCAGCTGGCTGAGAGCAGGGAGGGTGTGTGAGAGGAGCAGCTCTGCAGAGCCCAGGGCAGGGCAGGAGGGGCAGGAGCTGCTCCAGGGGCTGAGCTGAGACCCCCGAGCCTGGGGGGCAGCCAGGGAGAGGCAGCTGAGACCCCCAGCCCTGGGCTCAGCATGGAGCAGAGATCATCCCCTGCAGAACAGCATGGAGCAGAGATCATCCCCTGCAGCCCTGGGCTCCCCCATGGTTCACAGATCCCCCTGCAGCCCCACACAGGAGCAGGGGGTGCCTGCAGGAGCCTCTGACCCCGGGAACCCCACACTGGAGCAGCTCCTGGCAGCACCTGTGGAGAGAGAGGAGCCCAAGCTGGAACAGCTTTGCTGGCAGGAGCTGTGAGCCCACAGGAGAGCTGGGCTGGAGCAGCTCCTGAAGGACTGACTGCACCCATGGAAAGGACCAGGCTCCTGAAGGACTGCAGTCTGTGGAAGCTCTCACACGGGAGAAGTTCATGGAAGGATGTCTCCCAGGAGAAGAGAGGGATGCCTGTTCATGATATGCTGATCATCCCTCACAGAACTTGCATTTTTATTTTCATGTACTTACACAGCATGTGCACAGCAGGGGCGAATTCTGGAAGATAAAAGCCTCGTTTTGTAGTTCTGCAGTTCCTAGGTTCTTAGGTGTATTAGCAGTTTTGTTGGTGCCAATGATTAATGCCAAGCTTGTGCCGGCACTTGTAGAAATAGAACAACACAGCAGTTTCTTTAGAGTTGTTTGAAGCAAAAAATCTTTGTTCTTATTTTCTACTGTAGTATTTAAAAAATATCACCAGCCTTGTCCTGAGGGACTCTCCTGCTAGGATTGAATAGAGACCTGTGGACATCTCAGAGGAACTTAAAAATCAGTAGTCCCAGTTGGGTGACAGGAGGATATGGATTCCCCAGAGTTTAAGTTCTTCTTTGTAAGGATGCAAAACCAAAGTGATGCTTGAATTTATTTCCTTCCTTGGTTTGAATTTAGAGGTTATGCATAGGTAGAAATAAATGCACAGGCAAAAGACTAAAAAAAACCCCAAAAACGTTGAGGAAATAGCTTTAAATACTCCCCGATACCAAACCCCCCCTTTGTGGAGCTTAGTGAAATCATGACCTTTCCTGTGAATTTACCAAGTGTAGAACTGACCTCTGACTTGTTGGCTCCTGGTGCTTTGGCCTCCTGAGGACTCCATGGGAGCATCCCTGGCATCCCCAGGAGCAGGGGTGGGCAGTGAGGGGGAATTTCTGAGCACACTGCAGCACAGCCTGGATTTCTGAATTTCTGCCCTGGGACCAGAAGGAAGGCAGAGGCTTTGCTGCTGGGGTGTAAGGTGCCAGGGTGTGCTGATGAGGTTACATCCTCTGCTCACAGGGAATGAAACAATTCCTAGATGTGACTGACAGATCCATTCTCCCAGTGCCTTTCACTGCTGTGCTTGGTGTGTGTTTGTGGAGAGGGCCAAGGAGAAATCCTTTGGGCTTGGACTGAATTGTTGTTTTATCAGTGGTTGTTGAATGTCATGTGGAGGAGCACTTTGTTGTGAAGGTCTCGCTGAATTATTTCTTGGGCTGGCAGAATTGTTTGCAGAGTGTGTGGATTTCTCTGTCCTTTCTGGCTGCACCTGCCCCCTCTGGATTTCTGTCTGCAGCCAGCCTCAGTCTCCCTGCCTTGAAACACCAGCAGAGGCTTGGCCCCCCTTCATTTTGGGTTGATTTCCATGCATTTGTTTCCCTGCAGCCGCCTGCTGCTCTCGTGGGTACTTGAATCTATTCAGGGTGAGGAGCTCATTGATTCAGGGTATCAATGGTGGGGGTCTCCTGAGTGTTGTGAATCAACAGCCTGGAGCTGCTCTTAGGAGCTGTGGAGGATTTTAACTCTGATTCTCTTTCTGCTTTGTAGGTATTTGTATAAAATGTGGAAAAGGTGTGTATGGAGCGAGCCAGGCTTGCCAAGCAATGGGCAACCTCTATCATACCAACTGCTTCACCTGCTGCTCCTGTGGTAAGTGACATCTGCTGTGCCCTTCTTCTATGCCTTCCTGTAGAGCCAAAAGTGAGACCTCACCCTGCCTGCTTCCCCAGGCACAATTCCCACACCAGGCTCCAGCTTCAAAAGTTGGTTTTTATTTGCCATCTGTAAGTGCTCAGTGGTGTTTTCCTAAGCAGCAGCCCAGAAAAGTAGTGTTTGGTTGTTTGAAGGGCTGCATTTACAAAATGGCTTCAACCTGGCTGTTAGAAGCACTATGTGCTTTAAATCACTTGTGTTTATGGAACTGTAATGTGCATGCATCATTTTTATAGAAAAAAAAAGGTAATTTTGTTTGGCCAAAACCATATTTTTGTCACTTTCTATTTGCAAATGTAAGTCTAATCAGGCATGTGTATTTGTCATTTCTGTGTATGCACTGTGCTCAAAAATTGTTCACTTGTGGTTGAATGTGACAAGAACAAATAGAAACTGTGTGTTGAAATGTCTTACGCTATTACAAGATTTTATTTTTGTGGGGGAAAACTAGATGATAGATCACTGTTTCCTCCTTGCTGTTCTCAGGACCTTTTTAGGTTTCCCTTTTAATCTGAAAGAGATGTTTCTGTGTGTGATTTGGGGAAATCCTGGCTTTGCCAGGGGAAATGGAAAATTCAGGGCAGCATTTTCAGAAGTGTGCCTTAAATCAGGCATTGTGAACTTAAGTTGGAGACTTCCTCAGTGTCTTGTCTGCAGCTGCTGAGAGCTCACAAATTCCCACCAAGCTCAAGGGAAGTGTGAGAGCTCAATTTTCAGGAATCAGGTGATTTTTCTTGTTTTATGCACTCATCTAGTGAGGTTCTTTATATATGAAAATATTTGCCTGGATATTGAAGATCTTGTTATGATACAGATACACAGCAAAATATTTATTCTGAGCAGAATGTGCTGAACACAGATTGTGTCTAAAAAGGATTAATTAAGGATTAGAAAAAGAGTAAAATATTATTGGCATAGAACCAAATCAGTTGATAATCAGAAGAACATTGTAAAGTTCACTTCTGACAGGAGAAGTGTTTTCTTTTCTCCTGAGATTTGTACTGATAAATATTGGTTTAAAGCAACCTTCAACCTGAATGTAAAATTTAGTGACTTTTCTAAATGACTCTGGACCATTACCAGCTGCAGGGCTGAACTCATCTCAGCCCCTCAGGGACTGCTCATGACTTTGCTCAGCTCTGACAGTGAGTTAGCTGTTTTGCTGGCTCCCAAAATGAGCAGCATCCTGCTTAGCAGAGGATTACAAAATAGGATATCAGATAATGTCTGTCCACAGCATTAACCTAACCTAATTGCATGGGTGAATTCCAGCTTCCTCTCTGGGGCAGAAATGTTGGTTTTAAGTAATCAGGCTGCCATGTTTGCTGCCATGGAGTTCTGTGTGCAGGTCACTGTTCCTGACAAAAATGTTTAAGGGACAAGTAGTGTATTTTAACAGCAAAATACAAACACAGCTCAATTATTTAAGCACATAACAAGCTGTTCTGACTGTTGTGGAGAGGTGTGTGTGGCCAGTGCTCACCTACCACGGGGCAGCTTGAGACATGTCCACCTGAGGCATTGTCTGCCCCACCCCTGGCTCCCTGGAATTTGGTGATTCAGGCGCTTCCCGTGAGTCACCCCAGCCCAGGAGATGCTCCAGGTTGTCTCCTCAGCCTCTCAGTGTGCTGCTCTGGGCCGGAGGCCCCACCAGGACAGTTCACCCGTGGAAGGGCTTGGATGGAATGATTGCAGCCCCTGGTACAGCCCCTTTGGCAGGGAGAGTTTGGGCACTGGAGAGGAGCTCAGGCAGCTGAAACACCTGAGCAGAGCTCAGCTCAAGGGGGAGTCCAGAGCAGAGCTTTTCCTCTCAGCTCTGAGCTGGGATCAACACGAGCCAGCTGGGAGCAGGGTGCTGCATTAACTCTTTCATTTCTCACTGTGTTATGGGCTGGGCAACCCATGGAAAGCCCAGAGTGGTTCTGTTCAGCGCCTGTAGAGCCAGACCTGGGAGCAGGGCATGTAGGGCCTGTCTGTGGGAGCTGCACCCTTGAGAATGGGGCTGAAAGGACTTTGCAGGAGCTCAGGGGCAAAACCAAATGGAGACTTGTCACAGGAGTGCAGTTCATGACCAGGGAGTTCATTTTGGGACATTGCTGGGACCTGTGTGAGAATCCTGAGCTGTAGGTTTGGTGCCCACCTTTGGATGGGTGAGAGTAACCAGAGAGGGCCCAGAAGAACTGAAATAGATGATCAAAGGCTGGAGGAAAGCTAATCATGAGAGCTCAGTGTATTTTGGGTATCTGAAATTGTGGGAGGGTCATGTGGCTGGAGCTTGTAAGGACATGAACCATAAAACAGCATTAGAAAGTGGTCTCATATGTACAAGACAAACACAAGAGAAATCTTTCCTGGAGGCTGAAATTACACAATTCAAATAGGAAATCAAAGACAGTTTTTCTGCAATGAGGATGATTAACTGCTGGAACAAAACAGCAAGAGAAGTGGCAGATTCTCTATTCTTTTTTGTTTTCAAATTAAGACCAAATGTCCCTTTGGAGAATGTTTTAAGTTGAGCCAAGCTTTAGGTAATTGGGTGGTCATTAATGATCTTTGTTAGGTGAGGGCTCACAGCACACACTGCTGCTCCTTCTGAGCCTTTGACAGCAGAGTAGAGAAGCCCATGGGTTCTCTCTCCCTGAACCTGTGTCTGTGCTGTAGTTCTGTGTGTGTTTATGTGGTGGTTGGACCTGGCTGGACTCCAGGTGCCCACCAAAGCCACCCTGTCCCTGCCCTCCTCAGCTGGATGGGGAAAGGAGAGATAAGGAAAGGCAATGAATCAGGATAAGGGCAGGGAGAGCTCCAAAAAATCTATTAACAACCAAATCAGAGTAGGATAATGGCAAATAAAAACTAAATCTTAAACCAGCTTCTTCTCATCCCTCCTTTCTTCCTGGGTTTAACTTTACTCCCAGCTTTCTCCACTCTGCCCTGAGTGGAGCAGGGGGATGGGGAATGGGGGCTGTGCTCAGCTCATCCCAGGTTGTCTCTGCTGCTCCTCCCTCCTCAGGGCAAGGGCTCCTCACATCTTCCTGTGCTGCAGTGTGGGGACCCTCCCACAGGGACAGTGAGCTCCTTGAGCTTCTGCAGGCTGAGAGCTTCCCATGGGCTGCATCCTTCAGGAGCTGCTCCAGCCTGGTGCTTCCATGGGTGCAGTCAGTCCTTCAGGAGCTGCTCCAGCCCAGTTCTCCTGTGGGCTCACAGCTCCTGCCAGCAAAGCTGTTCCAGCTTGGGCTCCTCTCTCTCCACAGGTGCTGCCAGGAGCTGCTCCAGTGTGGGGTTCCCGGGGTCAGAGGCTCCTGCAGGCACCCCCTGCTCCTGTGTGGGGCTGCAGGGGGATCTGTGAACCATGGGGGAGCCCAGGGCTGCAGGGAATGATCTCTGCTCCATGCTGTTCTGCAGGGGATGATCTCTGCTCCATGCTGTTCTGCAGGGAATGATCTCTGCTCCATGCTGTTCTGCAGGGGATGATCTCTGCTCCATGCTGTTCTGCAGGGGATGATCTCTGCTCCATGCTGAGCCCAGGGCTGGGGGTCTCAGCTGCCTCTCCCTGGCTGCCCCCCAGGCTCAGGGGTCTCAGCTCAGCCCCTGGAGCAGCTCCTGCCCCTCCTGCCCTGCCCTGGGCTCTGCAGAGCTGCTCCTCTCACACACCCTCCCTGCTCTCAGCCAGCTGCAGCTCCAGGGCATTTCCTCCCCTTCCCAAGTGTCCCCAGAGGTGCTGCTGCTGTCACTGAGGGGCCCAGCCTGGGCCAGGGCCGGGTCTGTCCTGGAGCCTCTGGAATTGGCTCTGCTGGACACAGGGGAAGCTTCTGGCAGCTTCTCACAGAGCCCCCCAGCACCTGAACCTGGCCATGCCATAGCAATACAAATTAGAAATGTGAGAATACAAGCATAAGATTGCCTGTCTGTCCTTTTTTTTTCAGTCTGTCTTTTTTTCCCTCAAGTAACAATAATGATCTGAGGTCATCTCCAGCAGTTTTTAGTTTTACTTTCAACTGAATGTTTGTAGAAAATAAAAAGCAATAACCAATGACAAATAATTCTGCACCTGAAGATATCTGATTTAGATAAGGGCTCAATACTTAACCAGCTCCAATTAAAAAATAAATAAAATAATATTTCAAACCCTTGGGAAAAGTTGTGGTTTGGAGACCACTCAGGCTGAAATGTGATAATGAATGATGGAGCCTCCAAGGCCCCATTTCATCACTTGGCAGGGAATGTTTTCAACTCAGCAAAGACAAGTGCAGTTGTGCAGAGAAGTGGAAATTCTGCCTGAGTCAGAGCCCTTTCTTAGGCACTTCTTTGGGTTTATCTTCAGTTCCAGTGCCAGGTGCCATCTGTTGGGGTGTCCTGGTTGAAGAGGGCAGCATGTGCCAGGCCAGGCCTTCCTGAGCCTTCCCAGGAGCTCCCAGAGCCCTTTCCCACTCAAACTGATGCCTTGAGAGGCTGCCCTGGAACAGAGGCTGGACAGAGCTAAAGAATAAAGCAGGGATTTATTAAAAGGCCCCCATGGATCCACCTTGGGCAGCACAAGAGCCCAGCCAGGGCTGCATCCGAGATGAACCAAAAATGGTCCCAAAATGCATGACCGGGCATGGGGTCTGTCCCTGGGATCAGTTCTGCTCCATTTGCACCTTGCAGTTCATTGTCCAATTCCAGTCCCATCCTGCTTGTTTTTCTCTCTCCAGCCCACGATGTTTGTGCTCTTGGGCTGAGATTTGGATCATTTGTCCTTGGTGCCCAGCTGGAGCAGGAATTGTTTTGTCTCCCTGCTCTGTGCACAGAGCTCACCATCCCCTCATGTGAAACCCAGACCCACACACTAAAGCAGCACAGAATCTAAAAAATATAAAAGCTAAAATCTAAGGCATCACCACCATTGTTTATCACATAATTGCTGGGGGGTTTGTGTTGTTTGTAATTAAGAGGAAACCCAAAACCAGCCTCTCAGCCTTGGGCACATCAGTGGGGGCTCCAGCCTCACCAGTGTGGAGGTGTAAGGATGGACTGGGGTTTTTGGGTCTCCTGCAGTGAGGGTGGTTCCCTCTTTGGGGACATGGATGTGGAAAGATGAGAAAGTATTTCAGGTATGCAGTAAATAAACAGGAGACTTCTGTCCCCTCTAGACCTTTTGGTAAAATGTGTCAGATGGAAAATCTCTTCATTGTCTTCTGAGGTTCTGGCTATGTTGGGAACAACCCTCAGTAATTTATTGATTCAGACTTGTACAGAATTCCTCACAAAAGGAGATTTCCCCAGTAAGCTGAGATTAGAATTAAAATGGAAAGGAGGAGTAGATGACTTATTGGACATGTTTTATGTGCTGCTTTTTTGCCTCTCATTGTGTTCAGTGGGTGCTGGATGCCTGAGCCTTGCTCCTGTAACTGAGCAAGTTCAGCATCTCAGATCCTTGCTCTGTCAGGAGATTTTTGCCAAATCTCTGTGAACACCTACAGCATTCTGCCTAAAGCCATGCTCCTCAGACAGCTTTTTTCCAGAGGTCAAAGAATTCTCTTCAGGTAAGGTAGAAGCCAAAGTGATCTGATTTCCTGAGATCAATTGTTTCAATGTAGATCTTTATTCACAATCTTAGAAGAAACAACTGAAGCTTGTTAGGATGGTTTTTAAATGCAGATTCTGTCTCAGCCCTGACACCAGCAGAATCTCTTCTAGGCCTTGATTCAGCAAAGCACTTAGATGTGTTTAAATGTGTTATATTAGTCATATGTAAAATTGCTTTGCTGAATTTTAAATAACAGATATTAATTCAGGCAACAACATCATCTGTCCCTTCTGTTAAGTATGAAATCTTGGCTTTGGCAGGAGTTCAGTTGCAGATTTTGCTTATGGAAGACAAGAGCTGAAAAATATCTGCCTGAACAGCTCATCATCTAAATCTTCTTGATAGTATTTCAGAGCATGACAGGATTTCTTGAAGGATAATTGCTGTAATGCCAGACTGCTTGTGTGATCCAAGTGCAGGTGAACAGTTGCAGGAATTAATGCACTCTGGTTGATACTCATTAAAAAAGAGAATTTCCTGGGCTCCTTCAGTGTGCAGATCATAAAGTCATCCACAGTGTCTTTTCAGGCTGAAAATTTTAATCTAGAGGCAATGATGGCAGAAACTACAGTAAGAGGAATCTTTACAATGAGGAGTATCAGTTTGCTGTTTGTAACTCAGAGGGTGTGAGGGAATGAGCTTTGGTCAGGGAATGAGCTTTGCAGAGCTAAGGCTTTCAAAGCTGAGATGTATTTCACCATAAAAACCAGGAACATGTTCTGCTCTTCTCCATGGAAGCAAATCCTTGAGCATGCCATTCATCTTTAGTTGGAGTTCTGCTGCTGGTTTTGAGGCACAGAAAATCATGGCCAGATCAACCAGAAGCTTAAAGCAAACTGCAGCATCTGAGGGGGTGCAGCTCTCACCTGGTGGCTCTTGGCCAGCCCAGAGCACCCACAGGGGTCAGGCAGCACTCCAGCTTTGAGAGACCCCTGGTGAAGGTGTCACAGTGCAGGTGATGATGGGCAGTGCTGCTGCCTTGTTCAGCCTTCACAAGCTCCTCCAGGTCTCTGGGAGGGGATCCAGAGCTGCTGGTTCCAAAGGCCCAGTGGGACAACCACAGTGGCAATGTTGTTATTATTGTTATTATTACCCTGAGGAATTGGGAGCACTTCTGAACCAGCCCCTGCCCCCAGCTGATGGGAAAAGGGAGTCAGTTCATGGCCACAGTCACAACCTGCCTGTTCACTTCTGTCTGAGGCCGCTCAGTGCTCCTGGGTGTAGATGTCTATTAATAGGAGGTTGCTCATGTCCCAGAGAAGTTCCTTGTGACACTGGAATTGGTCTTTTGCGTATTTGCTGCCCCAAGCTGAACCTTTGTTTGCTCTTGGTGGCAGTAAGGCACAGAACATCTTAAGGAAGCAGTGTCCCTTTGGTGGATATTTACAGCAGTTGGTGAGTTTTTAAAATACCCAAATTCCCAGTGGAAGGTTCATTTTCAATCCCTATTTGTTCCGTCCCACAGTGTATTTATAAGTTTGGCATGAGTCGCTGCATCCAAATTGCACACTGCCAGTGCTTGCTTTGGAGCTGCAAATTAAACTGTCTGTAAATGTGACTTTCCCATAAAATAAAACAAAATTCAGTGTCAAATCAGTGAGCTGTACAGTGTGTGTCCACCAGTGTTAGAGCTGGTAACCACAGTGGTACAAATGTGCGTGTTTGTGTCAGTGGCTCACCCTGGGTGCCTCATGGCTGACTTTTCACTGACTTAGTGCAGGTTCAGAATCTGTTCATCTTTCTGCAGCCGCTTTGTGCAACTCTTCTGGGCATCAGGGAAAACAGGAGCCCTGGAGGGAGAGGGGCTCATGGGCTGTGCAGTGCCAGGCTGCTGGGTAGCTCCTGTCCTTGTGTGCTTTTCCTGCCGTTTTCAACCACATGTTGTTGGACTGGAGCAGGCTGAGACATTGGGGTGTTTGGTCTGTGATCCTGCCAGAGGCACTGGCTAATCAATAGCTGGTGTTCAGGGGCCAGGCTGAGGAGGGGCTCAGTGCTGTGGGGAGGAACATCCCTCCTGACCCTCTGCTCATGTCCTGCTCATCCAGCTCCAGCCCATGGTTGGAGAATGGAACCTGGGGCCACCTGGGCATTTGGTGGTTTCCAGGCTGTGACTGGAGCTGGCATCAGGGCTGTTGTGTGGGCAGGAATTTGGAGATGGGATTCCCAGGAAGAGCTGAGTGCTGTGCAGAGGTGGGAGGTGGGTTTGGTGTCTGTGCCCTGGTGCAGACAGTGGTGTCACTGAGACAGCTCTGCCTGAGTCACTCTGCCTCTCTGGGATGAGCTCCAGCCTGTGCTCAGCCCCACACTCCCCATCTAACCCCCATCAGGACAGATGGATAAAGCCATTCCCAGTGTGTCTGCAGCCCACCCCAGTGCAGAGCTCAGCACAGGGAGGTGCTCGCTGTAGAGAGGCAGTGGATGGCAGAGATAGCAGCTGGCTTCACATGCTTTGGGCTCCCCTGTGCAAAACTCTGAGTCTCAGCAAAGGAATATAATCTTAATTTTAGTTAAAAGTCAAACTTGGATACCAGCCCATGTAAGAGCCCAAGTACCTTTGGGTACTGATTGCTAGAAAAATGTTTTACCCTGATCTGTAGTTAGTCTGATAATATCCCAGGCTTCAGAATGAAAACAATGGGATGGAAAAGGGTCATCAAAAATGTTTGAGATGGGACATAGGAGACTCTCCTTTATTTAAAATTTATGTAGTTGAGTTTTAGATTTTAGGAGGCATTTTGTATTTCTCTGCATTGCTGTCTGAGCTACCTGGGGTCATCTCTGGCCCAGCAGGGCACTGATCTGTGTGCTGGGCTGGAAATAAAGCACTCCATTGCTGGGTCCCTTCTACAGACCATGCTGGAAATATTATGCCATGAGATGTTTTCAATTCTGTAACTAATTTAAATTTAGGAGGGAACCTGTTTTTTTAGGGGTGGCTCATCTGATTGCTTCACTTCCATGGGGACATCCCAGATATTGAAGATGCATGTGCTTAAAGATTTTTTTGGTTGGGGGAATGTGTGTCTTGGTACAGAGCCACTCTTCCCTTCAGCAGCAGTGGGAGAGCTGGAGGCTCAGCCCCAGGGAAGGGTGGTGGCATCAGTGCCTGGCTGACAGGGAACTGGGAAATGCTGCTCTATTTCTGATGATCAGAGGGCATGTGATCAATAAGTGGCTGTTGGTTTGTCTCTGTCTCCTTGTTTCCTTGAGGGGCTGTAATTGCATTCTGCTATTAATGATTCCAGCCTGAAATATATGGCATTAATGGGTGGGGGTTGCCTGGCAACTCATGATGGAAACTTTCTTCTGTGTTCATTGACTGACCATAGATGTATTCCTTCCACAACATTTTGTACTCATAATGTGGAACCATTCACTGATGGCACCTGTGATCCTTTCAAGGGCTGGAAAACACATAAAGTACAAAAAACATGCTCTAATTAACAAGGTTTCATTCTCTGTTTTTGTTTCTGTAAAAACTCCAGAGAACCTCAACACTTCTTTGCACAGTTTTGTGGGTCTGAAATGTCACCTGTTGTCTAGAGTAACAAGATGTGGTCAAATGTCCCCATTTCCTTATTGGCATCTTTTATCCAGGTCTCAGTGGTCTTCTCTGAAACCCACATCTTTTAGTCTTTTTTTTTCCCTTTCTTACTTTCCCCTTACCCATTTAAAATGTTTTTAACACACCTCAGTTTCTACAAAGGAAGAGATTCCCTTGGGCTGCTGTTGAGTTTGTCTCTCAAAAGGGAAGAAATCCAGATAATCCAGAACAGGCACAGGCAAGTCACTGACTTTGTCAACAGATGTTTCTGTTTCCCATTTCCAGGTTCTGTTATCTCTAATTGTTACAGAAAAACAGGTGGAAGGAAAAAGTGGAGAAAGGAATGAATTAAAGGAGAAACACAGGATTGGTTTCCTGTAGTTCTGTTGAGCTATTTCTTCTCTATGTTGTCCCTCTATATTTTGCCAAGTGCAAAAAATGCTTCAGTGGTGTCCTTCATCTTTACTCATCTGCAAACTAAACCTTCAAACTAAACTCTGAAAAAAATTATTATGTAATATAGATCATCATCAGTTCTTCAACAGAAAGTCAGTTCCATGTTCACATATGCAGTTAATCAGTTTTGTCCTTCAGCACTTTGGAAATCCATTCTCCTGCCCCCAACCAGCTGATGGATTCTTTCCTGGTGTCTCAGTGCATTTTATCCTCATACAAAACCTGTCCATGTGTATAAACACCTTCAGGCTCCTGTGTGTTTAGCCCATCCTAAAGCCATGCATCACCTGCATCTTCTCCTGCACTTTTCTTTTGCCCAGAGCTGATCTCACCATTGCTGCTCCTGACTGACCCAAGTGTGGTCTGTGGGCCACCATCACCTGATTGTGCTCCTGATGTGTTGGGAGGATTGAACTTCAGATTTTGTCTCTGAGACATCTTGTGGGAAGTTTTCCATTCCCCATGTGTTGTCTTTTTCTTCTTTGTGCCTGCATTTGCTCTGCTGTGTCTACTCTGCTACTGAAGAATTCAAACTTCTTTACTATTTTGCATCTTTTGTTTTCCATCTCAAACGGGCACAATGCATGACTTTAGTAAGATCTTAACTGCATGTCAGTATCTTTTTCTCCAGAAAATAGTGAGCTCCTCTGGCACCATTTGAAATCTTACTGTACCCTGGTATTTCCCATTTTTTATGCATATCTTTGGTTTTTCCTGGAATTCCCAGTGTCTGAGGACTGCTGGGAGCTCATCATCCCCATGTCAAGGAGTCAGGATTATACCACTTTGCAGCCATGGAAACTTCAGTCTGTCCTTCCTCACCAGCAAACCTGCTTTTCCAAACTTCAGAATAGTTTTCTGTTCTTGTTCCTGTTACCTGATTTCCTGCAGTTTCTAGCCTTGGCCTTGCTGCTGTCATTCCTGGTGGCAGTGCAGGGACAGGACCTCTCCCCTCCTGCCAGGCCAGCTCTCAGTCCAGCTCTGCCCAGCCTAAGGAGGGCTGGAGCTCCTGGCAGAGGACACAGCACGATAGCAAATCTGTATTTGCTGCTTCTGTTCCTTCACTTCCCGTGCTGTCTGACAGGGGAGCTCTGGCTCTGCTCCTCAGCCATGCCCCTGGCCAGGCTGGGCTCCAATCTCATCCTTAAGTCTTGTTAACTGCTCATTTCCAGGGACAGTTGTCTGTATGGCCTGGAAACACATTAAAGTTCTCACCAGAAAGCAGCCTGGGTTTTACCTTGCAAATTCATTTTACAGATCAAAGGTTTCCACTGCCACTCTTCACCTTAAGGATGCTTGGACTTCTTGTGGGTCTAGAAAAGCTCTTTCCCATAAGAATCTTGCCATGCACAAAACAAAACAAAAATTTCTGGTTTTTTTTTTTTGGTTTTTTTTTTTTTTTGCTAAAGTTTGTCTTCACACTTACAAAATATGCAGTTGCAGCAGACTTCAGCACTCTGTGTTTGAGGCTTTCTTCTGGCAGAGGATATTGGCAAACAGCACAGGAAAAATTCTTAGCTGAGAGGATTGGTAGGCTGGTGGTCACCAAGGGGTGGCTCAGCCCAGAGAGGCAGAGGACAGGGTTTAGCTCCACTTGCTGAGGGTTCCTTATCCCCTTGGACAGATCACATAATCCTGCTCACCTCCCTCACCTGGGTGATGCTCTGCTGCTTTCAATGTGTTGAGATTCTATGGAGATCCTGAGGCCAATGCACTGGAGAAGGGAGAAGCTTTGTAAATGCTTCAGTAATTATTGTTATATCACAAATAGATGCATTTGCTGGAGGAAACACTTGCAGTGTCTGGCAGCCAAACCATACAGCTGCTACTGCATGCTACTGAAACTAATTACTTGCTCAAATAATGCATATTTACAGTTTATGGGGGACCAGTTTGAGGATTATATATCATTAAATAAATGGACTAGTGCAGGATTTTAAAAAGCCTGCTTTCCCAGCACTGCTCCCAAGAGCCCTGAGTGCCTGGGCCACGTCAAAAGCGTTCCCATTCCTCTGTCCAAGCCCAATGTTGTGTTTTTAATTTATTTTCAGTATCCAAGGAATGCTGTCTCCAGTATTCAGAGGACTCTAAATCGGATGTGAGACACAAATGCACCAGAGAAACTTATCAGAGAAACAGGCTTGGCGTGAAGCCTACATAAACAACCATAAATTCTTCTCATTTAAATGAGAGGACTCAGGAGTATTGGCCCATTATAGCAGCAGTGGGCTGGCCTTGGGCACCAAGGAAAGTGCTTTGCTAACCCCTGGTATTTGACATGACCTGAATGCTTTGCCTGCCTATAAACTTACTGTTACAGACTGGCCAGCTTGGTTCTGGTAAATTCACTTCTGCAGGTCAAAGTTATTTACCAGCAGGGGATGTTTTCTCCTCTCCTTGAATTTCTCAGAAAATTTTAGTTCATTTTAACCCAGGTAATGAGGAGCTCTTGTTTCCAACCACCCCTCGCTGCCTCACTCCCTTGAAACACAGAACAGGAAGAAACTCAGTAAATTCAATCTTGGCCAGAAAGCTGTTTTTCTCCCTTGCTTCCAATAAATATCTCATTTCCTGAAAATCCTGACTTTGACCAAAACTTCTGGGACTTTCTAGATTTATCATCACTCATGGCCAAATCCAGTTTCAGTTAGTGTAGGGTAGTCAGAGTTCATGGAGGGCAGTGGGAGCTCTGAGCTGGGCAGCAGGAGCTTGCTCCCATCACACTCACAGTAACCCTGGGGTTTGCTCCAGGTGAGTCTCTTCCCTGTAGCTGTATAAAAACCATGTAATTTTGCGTTGTGATTGTGAACATGATGCCAGAAAGAGTAAGGAATTATTTTACTTTTTCTTTGTAAAATTCCTGTTATTTTACCAGGATGAGCCCTCCACGTGGATGCCCTGCACTGAGCTGACACAAGCAAAAATGGACAACTGCCACACTTGCAAACTTGATCCCTCAGTCCTGAGTTAAGTACAGGAAATGCTTTCTGAAAGGGAACCTGAGGCAGACCCTGCTGCGCCTCACCAGTGGTCAGTGTCCACCAGACCCAGTGCTCCTCCCTTTACAGGGCCCCCTGTGGCAGCTCCCAGCTCTGGTATCTGATGGAGCAGAGATCATGGGCTGTGCTCTTGGTACTGGGCTGGGATCAGTGCTGGGCTGTCCCCTGAACAGCCCCTACCCTCTTGTGAGGGCTGACCTGCTCTCCTGGCTTCAAATTAATGAGTATTGTATTCTTCAAGCATGGAGAGAGCAGGAGTGAATAACTTCAGGTGTGGTTCTGTGTTCCTTGCCTGTCCCAAACATCCCTGCAGGCTCAGGGTAGGCAAGGAGTGAGGAGGGAATGGTGTTGAGGTTCCTCTGGAAATGATGTTGTGTTTGCTGGACACTGGGGCCTCTCAGTCCCTTTCTCATGGACACTAGGGCCTTGAGAACAGGTTGTGTCCTGTGGTCATGGGCCAAAGTAACCTCCTGCCATGGATTTGGGATGCAGGGTGCTCAGGCCTTCAGCATTTCACCCATACAATGCTATTCCAGGGCAGTGAACAACCCAGCCTTTACACCAAAGTGGCAAAGAGCATTTCAGTCCCTGTCCTGTGTCCTGCAAAGCCAAGTGACAGGTGAAGATGTGGCTTCAGTGTGGTTTTGTGTTTGTGTGACATGGCTGGAGAGGCCTGTGGGGCAGGAGAGGCCTGTGGGGCTCATCCTCTCAAAGCATCTTCTGCCCAGTGGTTTCTCAAGTGCTCTGGTCCCCTCGTGCTGTTTGGCAGAGACATTTGGGCCAGGAGGGTGTCTGGGAGACTTTTGACCATCATGGCCTCTGCAAGGGGAATAAAAACCCCAAGGTAAACTCCATTGCTTCTGAAGTAACTGGGGCCCTGCAAAGCCATTCCCCAAATCCCCCATGAGTGCTTTCTGCCTCGTGGTGTTGGGGGCAGGCCTGCAGGACCAGGTTTCATATCTGACAGAGACCCTGCCTCTCCTCTGCCCGTTCATGCCATGGGGTGCTGGTGGCACAGCAGTGCTGGGTGCTTGGTGACAGGGTCCCTCACTGCTTTGGGCACTGTCCTGCTCTTACTGTGTCCACAGGCTCCTTTGGTGGGTGCACAAACCCTGTGTTCCTTCCCCTTCTTGTTCAGGGCCCTCTGCACCTCCTGACATGCTGTTACTGCTTCTGCCTGTGGCAGGGCCCCATCCCTGGCCCTGCCATCCTTGCTGCCCCCTCAGCCCTGCCCCTGCCATCCCTGCTGCTCCCTGTGCCCTTTCCCTGCCCTGCCATCCATCCCCTGCTGCTCCCTGTGCCCTGCCCTGCCTTGCCATCCATCCCCTGCTGCTCCCTGTGCCCTGCCCTGGCCGTGCCATCCATCCCCTGCTGCTCCCTGTGCCCTTCCCTGCCCTGCCATCCATCCCTGCTGCTCCCTGTGCCCTTCCCTGCCCTGCCATCCCTGGCTCCTGCAGCCCAGCCTAGGCCAGGCAGGCAGAGCTGGGGAAGGGCTTCCAGCAGTGCCCCCTGCTCGGGATGCCCCCATGGGCTTGGTGCTTTCTCCTCCTCTCACCAGCCCTCAAGCTGATTTTTTTTCTTCCCTAAACCCTTCCAGAATTAACTCTTTGTTTACCAAACGCCTGTGAACTCGCGCTGTGTTTGGAGTAGGGGTAGTAAAAGTGAATGATGAGCCAGGCAAGGAACAGACAGGGAATTGGAGGAGAGGCACTTTGAAAGTAAAGTGTAAGAGCTGTAAGAAGAGGTAGCCTGAGCAGTGGCTCTGAGTGCAGCCAGCAGGGCTGGCTCTGCTGTGTGGTGACTGTGCCAGCACACAGCCACCAACACTTTCCAGCTCTTCTGGCTGTGCCTGTGCAGAGTGCAAGGTGTCCAATTTAGTGTATATTTAAAAACAATTGTTTAGCAGTCGTTTTTGATTGCTCACTGTTACATCTCAGCAGTTGTGTGACAGTGTGCTCTAAAACACAAGTGTGCCATGTCCTGACATTAAATTAGATATAATCACAAGGCCTCAGTCACACAGCTCCCCTGGCTGCCTGGGTACTCTGCACTGCTGCTCTTCCAACTGCACTGCCTGCAAAATTTTTCCTGGAAGTAATGCAAATAATTTATTGAGTGAGTCAGTGGATTACTGACCTTAGGAACCACAGCAGTGTAAATTCAGACCCATGGAAACAATTTGCTGAATCAGTATTGACAGTGCAGTGGTCTCTAGAGCAGCAGTCTCCAAAGTGGGGTGCAGGCTCCCCAGAGAAGTGTCCAAGACGATTCTTTAGGGTGCAGGAAGAAAATATTCACATGTGGATGTAAATAATTTATAAATATATAAATGTACATGTATTGGAATGCATGTGCAAACAACTTTTACTGGCAGAGGAGCACTAGGGGAAGTCCCTTGGACTAGGGGAAGAAAGCCTAAAGAACACAACAGCCACCAGAACTTGTTCTGCTGATTCCATGAGTTATTTAACAAAGCAGAATGTATGCACTTGGGAAAATAAGGCTGGAAATCATCTACTTAATCTCTTAAGAAAATATGTAGGTGAGAGCCAGAGATCATGTTTTGTAAGCCTTGTTTTTGAAGGGATGTTGTTTTTTATTACCCTGTTTGGATTCAAGTAGCAAATCATGCCTGTTGTTCCAGTGTGCTGTTCAGACCCTGCTGTGTGGGGCTGGCTCATGGACAGGGGCCCCAGGCTGCTCTCTCTGGAGTCCTGTGGGCTTTGGGTGATGGTGGTGAAGATAATTTGGTTCCCATACAGAGATGGCAGCACAGAAGCTGGCAGATTGCACATTGAAACCTCGAGGAGGTTTCAAAATTTGCACAAAGGGGAAAGCCCTTTATCAGTGCAGTTCTGCAGCTGATCCTGTGCAGTTGTGAGTGATGAACTTCGGGGTCACAGGAGCATTTGATGTTCGTGGTTTGCTGTATAGCTGCTTCTTCATATTTGCTTCTAGAGTCTTTTCCCCCTAGGCCAAATATTGGTGAACAGGATATGCAAAACCCAAAAACCAGGGGAAACCAGAGGGAGTAACCAGCTGAAGGCAGGGGTTTGCAGTGTCTTAGTCACCAGTGGCTGTAGTGGAGAGCTGATGTCTCATGCTGGGTAGAGAAGAGAGGAAGGAAGTGGATTTAGCAGAAAATTGATTGCATCTACTTGGGCTCGTTCCAGCTGAATCCTGAGTTAAGTACATTCATCCTGAACTAATCGTTGTGGAGAATTGGCTGAAATCTCACATACTTCTTAAAAGGAAAGCTAAGCATTAAAGGAACAATAACCTCATTGTACCTGAGTGCCAAAAGAAGTGAGTGTACTGTCAGGAGCTCTACCTATTCAGCCTTGGGAGCTGCTTGTGGTTTAGTACTAATGTGACCTGTGCAGGAAGCTGTGGTCAGTCCAGCACAAAATATCAAGGTCAGCCCAAGCAGGGCTGATCTTTGATTAGATTTCAAATTGGCTGGGCAAACCCCAGTCCATTTCAGTAATTGAGTACAACTGTGATTTTCAGTTTTGTTTTGTTTACGGCAAAGAATACTGGAATATTGTCTAGAACACATATCTAAGGCCCTAGTGAGGTTTTCCAAGTTTCCCAGGATAAATCTGAAGTAACATTATTAACATCAGTGTAATTGTTCCCCAGTGTGGGCAACAGAAGAGTTGTTCTCTGTGTGGGTCTTTTAAATTTACAGTTAAATAATCTAAACCCAAAGGATGTCCTTCAAAACTAGCAGATGCTTTAACACTTTGTCATTCTGAACTTTTTTTTCCCACTGTGTACTATCCTCTCCAAGTTTTATTTGTACTTCTGGACCCAAGGACCACTCCCTGGCACATTCTTCCATTGTCCCATGAAGAAAAGGGTAAAGCTTTGCTCCAGATGTCATTTCTAGGCACTGTGGCTCTTGACAATCTCACCTTATTGCAAAGATTTGTCTCAGGGAAGGGGAACTGAGCCCTGTGAGCTGGTGTCAGCAGCATGGGGTGCAGCTCTCTGGCCATGGCTCAGCCCAGCCCTGCTGGCTCTGGAGCAGCCTCTGATGCTGCTGGGCTGGGGCTGACTCACACGGTGCTGCCTCTGCAAATCCATTCTTGTTGTGAGACAGCACAGGAGAGAGTTTAGGGAAATTGCTCATCTCCCTTGAGGCTCTCCTGCATGTTGCCACAGGACTGGGCTGTGTCCACTCCTTTTGTTGAACATACTTTGTTGTGTGCTGGGAGAGGCGATGCTGCTGCTCACTGCATGTGAAGATGGCATTCAGCAGCCTGTCTGCTCTTCCACTCTTGTTCAAATTTCTCCTCATCTGCTCCAGAGCCTGGCTAAGCTGGGACTTTAATTGAGGCTGAACTTGAATGGACAATAATGACTTGCAGGAAAGAGCCTGGTAGCAATGGTGAGGGGTACTTGTTCTGCTGATTCCATGAGTTATTTAACAAAGCAGAATGTATGCACTTGGGAAAATAAGGCTGGAAATCATCTACTTAATCTCTTAAGAAAATATGTAGGTGAGAGCCAGACTGAGTACCCTCAGTCCAACAACCTCACCCAGCCTGTCCTGGCTGTCAGGTGGAGCCTCCAGTGGGTTCTTGCCCTGCTCTCAATGTCCACATGATAAAGGACCAAACATCTTTTTTTTCTTCTTCCTTCTTTTCTTCCTTTAGTCCTATTGGAATAGAGTAGCATCTTCTTTTGGATGTATTCCCATAGGAATTGCCTCCTGTTGCATTTCTCAGCAGCTCACCCCTCACAAAGGCTGCTCAGGACCTTGGGGCAGTGCAGAGCTCAGGAGGTTCCTGTTCCCCTCAGGGAGATCCCACAGTGTGAACTCTGATTCAGGGACTCTGTTCCATTTGTGTGTCTCCACACCTGTGCTGTACAAGGAGAACCTGAGCAGAGTGTCAGGATGCTGCTAGGTAAAAACACCACTTGTGCTGGAGATGTGCATCCCATTTATACCCAGCTGCAGCTGAAGTTTCAGATTTTGACTGACAGAGCTCTTTAGTCTGGTGGTGATGACTGCAGAGGCTGCTGTGTTCTCTAGGATGCAACAGAAGCCTGAGATCAGCAGAGGTTCAAAACAAAAAAAGGGAACAGTTCCTACAATGCACAGTGAAATTGTGGGGCTCTGCCACAGGGACTGCTTAGGGGCCAGAAACATAAATGATCTCATAGAGAAATCAGACAAATTTGAGAAGAATTGGCCCAGTGAGCCTATTAAACATAATAGTTATGATGCAACCTGTGGTGCAGGAGGGCCTGAAGTGCTGCTGCTGGAGGCTCAGAGGTGATTCCTGGGAACACTGGAGCTGTGTGAGCCCTGTCTGCTCCTTCCCAGTGAACTCCACTCCTGGCCAGAGCTGGAGCCAGGATGGTGCCAGGACAGAGGGATCCTTGTGGCTGCCATCGTGGTGGTTCCTGCTGGAGGCTGATGGCTCTGTCCGGCCTGGAGGGCTCAGGATGGAGTGGGCTGCACCTTGGGGAGGGATTCACTGTGCCCTGGAGTGGGCTGGCACTTGGACCCTGGGACAGTGTGATAACACAAGTGCTCCTTTAAGTCCTGGCTTACAGGCAGCAGCTGGAAATGTGGAATTCTTTGCTGATAAGGAGCAAGAGGCTGTGATGGAATGGTGAAAGCTTCCCACAGTGGAAACTACCTTGGGGGAAGAGCTACACCCCCCGCCCTCAGAGCTTGTTGAGTGCTGGGGAGGCCTCTCATGGTTTGGTGGGGCTTTTTTTGTGTTTGTAAACCCAGCCCTGGGGGGAAAAACATTAAACTGAAGTACACTTGGAGCTTTATTTTACATTTTCTTGTGTTGCCACTTGCTGGCTTGTTCAGTAATATATTTTAAGACATATGTTAATATACAGACCCAAAGTAGTTGTTAGATCAATGCAGGCAGTTGTATTT
This sequence comes from Melozone crissalis, assembly GCF_028551555.1. Taxonomy (NCBI): domain Eukaryota; kingdom Metazoa; phylum Chordata; class Aves; order Passeriformes; family Passerellidae; genus Melozone; species Melozone crissalis. Next base: position 19,658,643 of record NW_026535785.1, on the reverse strand, counting down.
CTGATTTTAAATATATACTTGGCTTATGTTTTTGCAAACCCTTTTTCAGCATAAGTTCTTCTGTTAGAGCTCTGTGGAAATAATTTATGTGTTAACCCTGAAATTGATGGGTGGTATGGGATAGAATAAATATGTAAGTGGGAGAGAAAGGAAACATCTGCCAATTTAAACTTTAGCAAATTATATGGAAGCTTGAAAGTATCTGCTAAGTTTATAACACAGTCTGCACAGGAACGCCTTGCCAGAGTGCCAGAGGTCAGAGAGCTTCTTGTCCCTGCAGCTTTAAGCAACCTTTCAGTTAAATAACCTGACCCAGGAGTAGGAGGAGACAGAAAGGAAGAGAGAATTCCACACTAGAGTAAACATGGCACGGAGATTGTGGATACCCTGCCAAGAAAGGTGGGGTTTTCCTGCAAGGTAACAAAAGATACTGGCTATCTATGCACATAATCCTGCTGGAGGCTGACAGCTGCAGGCATGCAGCGAGGCTGGGGCAGAAATGTGCCCTCCATAGTTCAGTGTGTGCCCTCCACAGCTCAGTGTGTGCCCTGCACAGCTCAGAGTGTGCCCTGCACAGCCCAGTGTGCCCTGCACAGCTCAGAGTGTGCCCTGCACAGCTCAGTGTGTGCCCTGCACAGCCCAGAGTGTGCCCTGCACAGCTCAGAGTGTGCCCTGCACAGCCCAGTGTGTGCCCTGCACAGCTCAGAGTGTGCCCTGCACAGCCCAGTGTGCCCTGCACAGCTCAGTGTGTGCCCTGCACAGCTCAGTGTGTGCCCTGCACAGCCCAGAGTGTGCCCTGCACAGCTCAGTGTGTGCCCTGCACAGCTCAGTGTGTGCCCTGCACAGCCCAGTGTGCCCTGCACAGCTCAGAGTGTGCCCTGCACAGCCCAGAGTGTGCCCTGCACAGCTCAGTGTGTGCCCTGCACAGCCCAGAGTGTGCCCTCCACAGCTCAGTGTGTGCCCTGCACAGCCCAGAGTGTGCCCTGCACAGCCCAGTGTGCCCTGCACAGCTCAGAGTGTGCCCTGCACAGCCCAGTGTGCCCTGCACAGCTCAGAGTGTGCCCTGCACAGCTCAGAGTGTGCCCTGCACAGCCCAGTGTGTGCCCTGCACAGCCCAGTGTGCCCTGCACAGCTCAGAGTGTGCCCTGCACAGCTCAGTGTGTGCCCTGCACAGCTCAGTGTGTGCCCTGCACAGCCCAGTGTGTGCCCTGCACAGCTCAGTGTGTGCCCTGCACAGCCCAGTGTGCCCTGCACAGCCCAGTGTGTGCCCTGCACAGCCCAGTGTGCCCTGCACAGCTCAGTGTGTGCCCTGCACAGCCCAGTGTGCCCTGCACAGCTCAGAGTGTGCCCTGCACAGCCCAGTGTGCCCTGCACAGCTCAGAGTGTGCCCTGCACAGCTCAGAGTGTGCCCTGCACAGCCCAGTGTGCCCTGCACAGCCCAGTGTGCCCTGCACAGCTCAGTGTGTGCCCTGCACAGCTCAGTGTGTGCCCTGCACAGCCCAGTGTGTGCCCTGCACAGCCCAGTGTGTGCCCTGCACAGCCCAGTGTGCCCTGCACAGCCCAGTGTGTGCCCTGCACAGCCCAGTGTGCCCTGCACAGCTCAGTGTGTGCCCTGCACAGCTCAGAGTGTGCCCTGCACAGCTCAGTGTGTGCCCTGCACAGCTCAGTGTGTGCCCTGCACAGCTCAGAGTGTGCCCTGCACAGCCCAGTGTGCCCTGCACAGCCCAGTGTGCCCTGCACAGCTCAGTGTGTGCCCTGCACAGCTCAGTGTGTGCCCTGCACAGCCCAGTGTGCCCTGCACAGCCCAGAGTGTGCCCTGCACAGCCCAGTGTGCCCTGCACAGCTCAGTGTGTGCCCTGTGTGTCCAGCAGCCTCTGGGGGTTGTGCTGGGCCCATCCCAGCAGATGTGCAGTGCAGGGATGCAGGGCTGGATGCTGGGATGCAGAGCAGGGATGTAGGGCTGGATGCTGGGATGCAGAGCAGGGATGCAGGGCTGGATGCTGGGATGCAGAGCAGGGATGCAGGGTTGGATGCAGGGATGCAGAGCAGGGATGTAGGGCTGGATGCTGGGATGCAGTGCAGGGATGCAGGGCTGGATGCTGGGATGCAGTGCAGGGATGCAGGGCTGGATGCTGGGATGCAGAGCAGGGATGTAGGGCTGGATGCTGGGATGCAGTGCAGGGATGCAGGGCTGGATGCTGGGATGCAGAGCAGGGATGCAGGGCTGGATGCTGGGATGCAGAGCAGGGATGTAGGGCTGGATGCTGGGATGCAGAGCAGGGATGCAGGGCTGGATGCTGGGATGCAGAGCAGGGATGCAGGGTTGGATGCAGGGTTGGTTGCAGGGCTGGATGCAACAGAGGAGCCCCTACTGGGCACAGAGCTGCTCCCTTCCAGACTGCCACGGGCCAAAATCCCAGGGAAGATAATGAAGTTTTTAACTTTGACATCGTGGCAGGCTGAGGTAAGCTGCAGAGCAGAGTGTGGAGTTTGCCTCGGGCTGCAGCCAGGTCAGTGATGGGTGCTGGGTTTGCAGGCGCAGCCAGAGGGGCAGGGGCACAGCACAGCCTGGAGAAGAGCCCAGAGGGAGATGGATGATCATTGTGTGGCACCAGAGTGTGCTTTTGTGAGAGCCCCAGTAAGGGCTGGGCACCGGTAATTGGGAGGAGAAATAGTGAGCTGCCATCTGCCTCCCAGGGCAGGGCCACGAGAGGGACAGGCGGAATGAATGCTGACTTTGGAGCCACAGGTTATTCACACTGAAAAGCTCAGTTTTGGTGTACAAATATGAATTAGTATAGAGACTTAAGCTAGAGAATGTTTTCCAATTATTAATTTGAAAATAATTTATTTTAAATTAAAATTTATAGTTTAAACAAGTTTTTATGCTTTTTCCGCATCAATATTTCTCGAAATTGAATCTCCTAATCTCTTTAAAGTGTTCATATCTTGCTATGTCTGCCTACCTGATGATAATATTTTATTAGAATTTGTTCACAGACTCTGAATACTCTTTCCTGAAAGAACCTATGTAAAGGGAGAAAACAATACACATCCTGTACTCCACCTTCATAGGCCTCCAACATACGATGCCACCTTTTGTTTGCAAGAGTTTAAATTTCAAATAAAATCCCAGCATTCTTTTGAAAAAAAGGAAAGGGCCTCTCCCCTGCTTAGATTGTCAAATCCCAGACTAGCCTGGAATTGAATAGGCCAAGTCAGTGACCTCAGGCAGAAAGAATGTTGGTTATTTACGTAGGGCTTCTGCTATTTTAGCAGCAAACCTTTTCTTCTGAAAGGACAATGTATACTGTTTTGTGTTTATGGCCGAGTAAAAAGCTTGTACATTTGAGATTTGCATGGTAATAGCCTTGTAACTCAATATACAGCATCCTCAAAAATAGCAGTGCAAGGCTGTGTTTTGTCTTAGCCAGTGCAGGTCTTTAGAGGCTTTTACAAAAGTTCTCTGAAAAACCGACCTTAAGATTCAGCTGCTTACACGTTTGCTTTGGTGGCTTTTTTTTTTTTTTTTCTTTCCCTGGAGTTTTGCTTTTTTTAAAAAAACCTAAAATTACACGTGGTTTCTTTAGGAGCTATCAGGTCAGTGCTCAAAATATTTTGATGCATCTCAAGCTAAGCTGTGCCTGCAGCTTGAAACCAGGAAAACGTGTGAGAGTGTGTGTGTGTGCAGTCCAGACACCGAGCATTTTTCCTGAAATAATGGGAGATCTTTACAGGCATTCTGGCCTGGTGGATGAGCCTGCAATTCCAAATGGTTTTTAAAGTGTGCCTTTCTCAATAGATCGTAACCATGAGGAGCTATTGTGTGAGTAAAGCACACATTTAGGATCCAATCCTGCATTCCTTAAAGTCAATGGGAGTCTGAGCGTGAAAGGAATGCAGGATTGGGTCCTGGAACAGGGGAGCAAAACTGTGTGCCAGATTGCTTTGAAAAGAAGAATACAGCACATCCACAGTAGCCACTTTTAGTGTTTCAGATTTCAAACGGCTGGAGTCTGTGAAAAGTGGCTTCTGCCAACATGCAGTATCTTCTATTCAAAGGAATTTGGCATCGATTTTTTTTTTTCTTCCCCTATCTTTAAACCCCTGAAAACCCTAGAAATTCACCCCTTCTTTCACAAAGCCTGAGCATTATGAGGAGGGGAGGGGGCCGTGGGGGATGGAAATTTCTCCAAGGCCAGGGGCTGGGCTGGAGCTCAGTCCCCTCCTGGCGCCCTGGCTGGGGCTGGGGTGGCAGCTCCCGGGACCCGGCACCAGAGCCTGTGCTTGAGGCTTTGTGTGAGCCCACTGTAGGAGCCCGAGGAGAAAAATTTAATTAACAGTAATTGAGAGGCTACAGCGGCCTCGGTTTGCCCTGCTCACAGTGGGTGGAGTGGCAGAAGCCCTGTGGAAGGAAAGCTCTGTGCAAGCCACAGGGAGGGATGGGGAACTGCAGGCCCAAACTCACATGTGAGTAAAGGGGGAATGGCAACAAATAAAGAAAAAGTATTAGAAGCTTTTGTTTTCTTCTGGCACACCTTCAATTCCTAGGCAGGCAAACCTCCTCTACTGCTGAAAAGGAAACAGCTCTCCTGGGGGAAGTTCTGCCCCTGTTTTAGCCAGAGGTGCCTGGGCAGAGGAAGTAGCAGGAGTGGCTTGTTATTACTTTATGTTTTTAATTCTTTATTGTTTTTGTAAAACTTGGTGTTTCTCTTGAAGTTTCAGCTCCTGGACTCATCTGGTGACTTAAAATTTAGCTTCCACTGTTCAGAAATAGTATCTGTTCAGCCGAGAGGTTTGAGGAGAATTGGTTTGGATTCTGGAGGTTCCACTTGCCCTCCAGCTCTTGAGTTCTGTGTATCCCAGTTCCTCATCATCAGGGGGTGTCACAAGGGGAGAGGGACAGGCACTGCTGCAGCTGTGCCAGGGGTTCCCAGGTGTGCCAGGGGTGCCCAGGTGGGCAGGGGTTCCCATGGGGATGCTGCTGTGGGCAGGACCTTGGGGGGACCCCGGGCTGGGAAAGTGCTTTGGGAGTGTGGGCAGCCCATGGTGCACCACAGAGCAGCTCAGAATCCAACAGCCCCAGACCAAGAGCCAGGGTGTTTTGCAAACCAATAGCCAGGTTTGGCCTGGTAAGAGTTCACATTTCACTGAGCAGGGATGGAGAGCCTGGCAAGGTGGGCAGGGGGCAGGCAGAAGCATTTGCTCAGCTCGAGCCACGTTGGATCTCGTTCCTCTTGCACAGGCTTTGGGCAGTACATGGGAGTTTTCCTTCACTGTTAAGGTAGCTGGGAAATATTTGAGCAAACGTTGTGCATTAATCCTCTGTGTGTGTGTTTTTACATGTCACTGTGGTCTGAAGCTTTGGCAGACTGTCACTTGAGGTGCTGGGATGAGACAAGTCCTGGGGCTGGTGTCACATCAGTCACTGCAGAGATGGCATCTGAAGCAGTTAACGAGCAATTAGGTCCATGTTTAATATTGCTAACTAAAACAGGCACAGTTCTTTGGTCAGCCAGGCATGAAGAGCTTGGGCTGCCACGCTCAGGAAGCTGAGCAAGTCATGGGCCAGAGCTCCCATAGCACAGAGATCTCACTGCATGTCCCCATCAGCCTTAGCACTGACAGCTCATCAGGCAGGAAGGAGGAACAATCTCAAGGAGAGAAGCAGTGTGAAATGATTCTTTTTTTTTCCTCCAGAAGGAGCTGTTAAAGAGGGATGCTGTGAATCTGTCTGGCTGCTGTGAGACAGGTCAGGAGTTCCTGGGTGTCCTTTGGCCAGCAGGATCAGGGCATGGCCGTGCTGGGGGCTCTGGCAGGGCCCTGGAGCTGTGCAGGGCAGGGACAGCCACCCTACCTGGTCCTGCAGCTGCCCTGTGCTGCACAGCCATGGCACAGCCAACAGGAGTGGCAGCCTCTGAAGTGATATTCCACTGTGTTAACTTGGGCTGTTCAGACTGTTAATTAGCTCTGCTCTAACGAATTTCCTATCTTTAGCACTGATACCTACCACTGAACTCTTGGATTGCATTCCATATGGGAAGGTTTAATTACATTTTGTGGCTAAAATAGTGTCCTTGTTCCACACAGCTGTGACATTAGAACTAACAGGACACTATTAGTCACTCCACTCTTTGTCCCCTCTCACACTGAGCCTTTCCCACATGAAGTTAAAGAGGCCCATGGCTGTTGGGGGTGCTGCTGGTGAGGGGTGCTGTGCTGTGGGTTTTCCAGCACGCTGCAATCTCTGGGATGCAGCAGGCATTATCTGGGAGGCAGGGCTGGGGCTGCAGCATTCCCATGATGTCAGAGGGGAGCTGTTTGTGTTTGAGCAGCATCAGGCACGGAGACAATGCAGCTTCTCACATGAACTTGCTTACTCTACAGTGCTACTAAATCATGGTTACCAAAGGCTTGTGTGTTTTCAATCATCAAAGTACTTAAAATATTATAATAATGCTTGGCACTTTTCAACTTCAAAGCCTGCTGCAAGCAGTAATTAGGTCTAATAACCCTGCTGTGACAGTGAGACATTCCTATCTCCTGTCTTACAGGGCCAGGGGGGGTCAGCCCCTGATCCGGTTGCATCCATCCTGTGTGAGACAGGAGATCTCCCAGTGCCGGCTGTGATTGATAAACTGACCTCCCCACAGGCACATGCTCAGGGCCAGCAGCAGGGAAGGCTCAGAGCTTTCTAGCCTTGAGGAGAGGGGGCAGGACACTTCCAGTACTTTTTTGGGCCGTGTCCCCAGGACTGTAAAACCTAGGCTCATTCACATTTTGTTCCATAGAGTCCTGGAGCAGCATTTGAAACAGCATTGGAGAAAAGTTTTTACTCTGTCTTGGCTTCCTGGCTGGTGTGCTTTCACCACCCAGCAAAGCGTGGTGGAGACTGGGGACAATACTTGTGGACAGCCTGTGTCAACTGGGGGTCATTTTTCCTTTTGCAAGCTGTCTTTGAGTTGTTCCTTTGATAAAGGAGCAGCTCTCTATTCCTTCTTTTTAGTTTATGACATGTAGGAGATAAAAATTGTGCAGGAAGTAATTGATACATTTAAATAATAGAGACTTATAAACTGGTTAAATGTCCAAACCACTGTTAAACACTTAGAGAGAATTCTGCTTTAATTTTTATTTAAGAGTTTCACAAACCTGCATTCTTTTGGCCGTTTGTCACGTTGGTTGCAGTCACCAGTTGTGATCAGTCCTTGGGATAGAGTAATTTCTAGCTTTCATTTAATTATCTGCTAGATTATCTGTGAATGTTTACTGGAGTGTTTGTGAGGTCTCTGCCTCCCACCCGAGGTGTGGAATCCCTTAGCCTGGTGCAAGTGGGGCTGCCAGGAAATGGAATTGCTGCTTTGTCACTGGCAGTGCAAAACCTTTGTGTTCTCTGGGAAAACAAGGCTGAGAGCACTCAGGGGAGAAGGGGCTTCCCCCCAGGAGCTGCTGCTGTGTCAGGAGCCTGCCCACAGCCCCTGTGCATTCCCTGCTCGGCTGCTGCTGCAAACTGGTCTGACAGGGCAGCCTGGGTGGGAATGCAGCAGGAGGAGCCAAGGGCAGGGTTTGTGAAGCCCCACCCCGTGAACTCTGCCTGGGCTGCTCATTGTCATCCTAATGAGCCAGCAGCAAGTTGCATCAAGTTCTGTCAGAAGCTCTTGACTTTTTTTGTTTCAATATTATGAAAGCAAATAGTAACAGGCTTGGCTAGACAGGCATTCAAAGGGAAGCCAAGCAGCAGGGCCTGTGTGCCAGTGGCAGGGTGATGTCACCTGCCCTGGCTGGCCAGGTGCTTGGCTCAGCTGGCCCAAGGAACATCAGGGGGGTTTAACTTGGAATTCCTGCCTCATTGACAGGAACAGATTACAGCTACACAGAGCAGGCTGGTGCTGTGCAGGTCCCCAGTTGCTCCAGGACCTTGAGAGGTGAAGCCCCCTTGTCCAGCACCTGGAGCTCGGGGCAGGCATCCCAACATCCCAATGTCTCAACATCCCAACATTCCAACCTCCCAACATTCCAACATCCCAACCTCCCAACATTCCAACATCCCAATGGCCCAATGTCCCAACATCTCAACATCCCAATGTCCCAGCATCCCAGCATCTCAACATCCCAACCTCCAAACATGCCAACATTCCAACATCCCAACCTCCCAACACCCCAACCTCCCAACATCAAGGGCTTGCACCCACCCTGTTGCCCTGGGGCTGGGGGCACTATCCCTGCCTCTCCTGGGGATTCCTGTCCCCCTGGCTGCAGATTGCTCATGATGCCCCGGCACTCTGAGGGTGCTGTCTGACCATGTTCAGTGCTGTCATTCAGTCAACCCTTCCAGAGGGCAGGGGAATGTACACTTTTGCCTTTATTTCTGAAGTGCAGAATGTAGGAGCCAATATAGGCATCCATGGTTGTTTGAGTGATAACTTGCTGTTTCTTGTTTATGAGATAATTGTTGTACAGTCCCTGCATTAAATTCTTGTAAGGTAAAAGGCCTGTCAATCTTATTAATCATTGCTGGTAATAGTCATTATCATGTGAGCAAGCTGCTTGCCTGCTTTATGAGTTTAGGCAAGTCAGTTCCCTAATAGGTGTCTTGTTTTTTCAGCTGAAAAATGGGGGAAATGGGGTATTTTCCCCTCAGCTTTGAAAGGTGTTGTGCTGGGAGTGCAGAGGTGGCAGGTGCTGGGCAGGGATCCCAGCAGTGCAGGGCTGATGGGGACACTCACAGTGGGGCCAGGAACAGCAGGTGACACCTGATGTGTCTGAGACCCTCCAGAGCACTGGCTTTGCCTTCTTGGTTTGGATCAGAGCCTTCCCACTCCATCCCAGTCCAGGAAAGTGCTGACCCCACTGGCTCCGTGCTGTGCCAGGGAAAGGACAGGAGCAGAATTTGTGCCATTCCCACCAACCTCAGCACTGGCAGACTGGGCTAGAGTGGGATGTTGGGGTCCTCCTGCCCCTTCTGCAGTGCTCAGGAGATGCTGGTGCCTCTCTGCACTGGCACCTTGCTCTCCTGCAGAGATCCTCCAGCAGCAGTGCTGGGATTTGTCCCAGATCAGCCCTGCAGCTTTCTCAGCACGGTGGGTGTGTGCTGGGGTGAGGGCAGTGCTCCTTCCCCTGCAGCAAACACCCAGCTCCAGGTGAGCACAGGGGGAGAGCTGCTCCAGCACATCCATGGCACCCTCTTCTGGGTGGACACTTCATATCCACCAGCTAAACAAAAGTTGTATGGAAGCCTGGATCTGACAGACACAACAAGTCCTTTACAAAGCCACTCTAGCCTCTTTCCCTTTTTCCTTTAATTCCATGTACTTTACCTTTCCCTAGAGAGGTTTAAAACCAGCTTTGACAAGCAGGAGGGAAGATCTAGATGTAGTTGCCCCTGCATCAGTTGAGAGAGGCCCAAGGTCCCCTGACTGCTATCCCAGCCCTGTGCCCTGCTCAGGGATGGCCCAGTTTTACCTGAGACTCTCAGAGGGGATGAGCACATTGCCCAGGTCACCAGGGCCCTGGTCCCCACCAGAGCCACCAGGCAGCTGGAAAGACAAACAAGAGCAGACTCCACTAGCAGCAGTATGGAGACAGCGGCCCGTGAGATCCAGAGCCCAAGAATGTGCACACAAAAGAAGCATTTCCCTCAGCCACGACAGTGAAACCACCAGACAGCCACATGCAGCATGTGATTTCCCAAAAGCACCAGCCCAGATCCCAGCTCCTTTGTGCCACACGCTGTTTCCCAGGATCACATCTCAGTGGCAACATGTAAAAGCCTCTTTCAAACACTGAAAATTCATCATATTTTCCTCAAAGTTGTTTATGGAAACCGTGGGGAGCACTCCTGCCCCTGTGAGCTGGCTCAGCGTGCCGGCCCTGGGTGTCAGACCCTCCTGGAGATGGTGCTGTTCAAACCCTCCAGGAGATGGTGCTGTTCAAACCCTACAGGACACGGTGCTGTTCAAACCCTCCAGGAGATGGTGGTGTTCAAACCCTCCATGGAGATGGGTGCTGTTCAAACCCTTCAGGAGATGGAGATTGGTGGTGTTCAAACCCTCCAGGAGATGGAGATGGGTGCTGTTCAAACCCTCCAGGAGATGGGTGCTGTTCAAACCCTCCAGGAGATGGTGGTGCTTAAACCCTCCAGGAGATGGGTGCTGTTCAAACCCTCCAGGAGATGGGTGCTGTTCAAACCCTCCAGGATACGGTGGTGTTCAAACCCTCCAGGAGATGGAGATGGGTGCTGTTCAAACCCTCCATGGAGATGGTGGTGTTCAAACCCTCCAGGACATGGTGGTGTTCAAACCCTCCAGGAGATGGGTGGTGTTCCTGGGGAGCTGCAGGACACATCCAGGCTCATTCCATGGAGAGCTCTGGCAGTGACCTGGATCAAGAATTCCTCTTGCCCTCAGCCCTGCCCAGTGTGGCTGCTGGCACAGCTGCTGTCCCTGGGGCTGCCAGGGCTGCTCAGAGCTCCCACAGCCAGGAGCTTTGGCCACTGGGACCCTGGAGAGTGGGAATGAGGTGAGCTGGGATGAGTGTGCCTTCCCTTCTCGCTCTCTGGCTTTACACTGGTGGAGCAGCACTGCTTTCAACAGAGCAGCTCTGACCTGCTGAATCTACAAACTGATTGTGCTTGGTGGTTCTTGAATTGAATTCTTGAATTCCTACTTTGAATCCTTACTGTGGGGACTCTCTGGAGTCTGCTGTGCATTTCTTCACTGTAAAGGGAGCCACCAGTTAATGACTGTCACAGGCTTTGAGTTCCACATGGGCTAACAAAATGGCAAATGAGAAAACTTGAATACGAAATCTCTAGTTTTCTGTGTGATTTTACTGCCCTTCCCTCCATCATGTGTGCCTTGTGCTGCTTTAGTGTTGCAGACACCTGCTGTGGTGTTGATTATTGATATTTTTGAGGGTGGCAGGAACACCCATATGCAGAATCCTTTATTTAGTCCTTTGGAGATAAACGCTGCTGCTGTGCATTGCAGTGGATGTGAGCCTGCTGGGATTTTACCTGCCAAGAAAATTGTCTCAATTTGCAAAGAGACAAAAATCAAGCCTGGATTGCAAGGTTTTCAGGGATTGTTATCAGCTGGGTTCCATAACCTGCACTCCAAGGTAACATTTAGTGGGTACCTAAGGCAAGGTTTGGTACCTGATTTGGTCAGGCCAGATAGAACCAAGAGCCTGATCCTCAGCCCTGGCTCTGCATGGGCCCTCCAGGGAAGAGAGGGGCAGGAACCGACCCCACAGACAGGGACAGGGGCTGTGCTTTTCACTTTGCACCCTGAACACCTGGGTTTGGGATGAAAACCAAAATTCTGATGGTCCTGTGCTTTAACAGGGAGAAGACTACGAGGAAAAGCATTCTACAATGTCAATGGCAAGGTGTACTGTGAAGAAGACTTCCTAGTAAGTAAGAGTTCAGGCATTTTTTTTTTATTTCTTCTAAAGCAAATTGTTCTTTTATGTTTGCTTTGAGAGACAGGTGATGATGTGGGGCCTCCTGGCAGTGGTGCAGTGGGGAAGCATCTGCCACTGCCTCCTTGCTGCCCATGGAGGGGCAGCTCAGGCTCTCTCCCTGCTCACAGAGCTTCTGTAAATGCTTTACTTTAATAGAGACTCAGGCAGGAAAGGGAAAATGAAGCCTGTTGCTGAGCTGTGTTGTTCCAAAAATAAAATATTCATGCAATTAAGGGTGAGAATTGTGCAGTGCACCACAAATGATTTGATAAGTGCAGAGCATTTAGAATTAAGATGAAGAGGATGGCATGGCTGGGAATTGCAATTAGAGAGCAATGATATGTTTTAGCTTAGAAGAAGATGAATTGGACAATCAGTATGTTGAATGTATGCCACCTTATTTATTGAAATACCATTAATTTGGAAGCTTGGGTCTTCCAGAACGACTTTCCATTTCTAATGAATATATAATCATGCTGTTTGCAAAGGAATTATTCAAAGTATATCCCACAATAAAATTGTTACTGGCAGTTCAAAGTGCACAAATGCATTTCTCATCAATGCAATGTATAAAAATCATGGAAATTCCTAAAATATAAATTATATTTGCTTTCATGTGTTACACCTTTACTGTGAGCTGGAGCCTGTTGGAAAAGAAATTTTTCTGTTGTGCAGAAAATAAGTATCTTGTTATAATTGAAACTTGTTTTGCTTGCATTCTGGAGAGGAAATTCTTTTTTCTTCCTTGCTTTTCTCAGTTCTTTCATTACTGTGTTTCTGCAGAAGCACAGGGAGGGGGAGAGGAGATGGAGTGTGAGAGGGAGGGGCTCAAACCTTTGAGATTTTTCATTTGAACTGTGTTGGAATGTACTTTCCCCGTGATCAAAACCTTTCATCCAGACTTAATGACATGATTGTTGTTATTAGCTTGTAATTTCAGCCTAAACACAAGAATTTGAAATCTAAAAATCTTAATCTTTTGGAGAACATTCAGTTTTCATGGGGTGGGGGGAAAACTCTTTAGTTCAGGCATGTTCTTCAGTGGGCTTCTGAAGGAAGATACTTGCAGAGATTTTCCCAGGAAAACTGAGATTAAAGACCTGAGAGGAACAAACTTTCTGCAAATTAGGGAAATGTTGGGACATTGAAGGCACAGATTTAAAAGCCCAGGTGTGTTTTAGCAGATCCCAGTAGCAGAGGGATGGGGGAGAAGCGAATGAAGGGACACTGTGTAAGTCAGCAAAGAAACGAAACCGATGTGATCCCTGCTTGTGGTAATACTGCTGCTGCTGAGAAAGTAGCTGCATCTTCTCTCAGCTCCCCTGAGCAAATGTCATAGCAAGAATCCCAGGAAGTATATGGTATCACTAATGAAATCAAACAACCTTGCCTATTTTAGAGTTCTGTGAACAGGGAAAGCACAAAGTATTTGTCAAAATTGAAAGGAAACAGGCTGCAAAATAGCCATTGAAGAGGAAATTATTTTAACTTCTTCATCTTCCCAGGTCTTCCTCTTGAACACTGGGAAACCCAGTCCTGTCTAAGAAGAGGCATTTTCAGTCCAAAGCAGAAAATGAAATGCTTTTTCTGTATAAGTGAGAATTTCAGTCTCCAGCATGACTCAGTTCTTTAGTGCAGCTCCCTTACAATGCAGCAGGATTCCCTGCTGCCCCCAGGGCAGTGGAATGTTGGGGAAGTTAGGGCAGGGGGATAAGGAAAAGATTATTCCAGTTTGGGAATGTAAACAGATCCAGTCTAACTGCATTAGAATTGTATTGCTGCTAAGAAAATGCAGCCTGGCATGGTGTCCTTCCTCTTTCTTGGCTTTTGTTTGGCTGGGCATTGATCAGGAGAGTCAGAGGCTCCTGTGGGCCTGGGAGTGGGGTCACAGCTCTGTCACCTGCAGCCCCACCGCCTGGGACAGCTTATTTCAAACATGGCCAGGGCTGGAGAGCAGAGCAGCCTCAGCAGCCGTGGGCAGGAGGGGCAGGAGGGGCAGGAGGCTCAGTGCTGTCCTTTGGGGCACTGTGACAGCCAGGGGAGCACAGGAGGGGCAGTGCTGTCCCCTGAGGGCACTGTGACAGCCAGGGGAGCACAGGAGGGGCAGTGCTGTCCCTCAGGGCACTGTGACAGCCAGGGGAGCACAGGGGGTGCAGTGCTGTCCTTTAGGGCACTGTGACAGCCAGGGGAGCACAGGAGGGGCAGTGCTGTCCTTTAGGGCACTGTGACAGCCAGCACAGAGCTGGTGGCACCTGGAGCCTCCCTGGTGCCTGGAGCAGAGGCTGTCCCCTTGCCAGGGCGGGCTGTCACTCCTGCACAGCTCTGTCACTCACTGCTGCCTCTGCTGATCCCTTTCATGGGCTGCAGCTGCTTCTTCCCTGTCACCCCTGCAGGCACACTGGGAGTGTCCACAGTGATTTTGGGGCTGCATGTCAGCAGCACCTGCACAGTGATGGGCAGAAAAGCTGAAATGGCTCTTGAAGGGGACAAATACAGAAAATTTTAGTGAAGGATGGATATTATTTATGGGTTTCTTCCTATTGTAGCTACTAGAAATATTGAACATCCTATAGATGTCAGTATTTTATTTCTCCTGCAGTACCACATTGCTTGCCAGACCAGCTCCATCTGGAGCAGTCTCCAGAGCTGCAGTCAGGGGCTCAGATGGGGTACCTGGTACTTTAACTACCTCTCACTGCTCACAAATCAGCTCTCCCTCTCAATCAGAGGTGGCATGTGGAATTCACTGCAGTGTCACCTGTGGTCCCTGAATCCAAGACCTTGAAAAAACCCATTCTCTGATCCTTTCAGATGTTTGGCTCTTGGAAGAACCCTCCTTGGCTGAAGTGTCCCCCTCACTTCAGGTCCAGCCAGTGCTTGGTCCAGCTGCTCCAGGGGTCTCCTCTCTTCTCTCTTCACTCTTCTCTCTTCTCTCTTCTCTCTTCACTCTTCTCTCTTCTCTCTTCACTCTTCTCCCTTCTCCCTTCTCCCTTCTTCCTTCTCTCTTCCCTCTCCTCTCCTCCAAGGCCCTGTGCAGGTGGCATTTGAGCAGAGCACATTTGTCACCTTAAGCACAGTGAGCCCCTGAGAGCTTTGGCTGCCCAGTGCTTCCAAACCATCAGTGAGGAGCTGCTGGCATCAGCCTTTCCAAATGTGCCCCTCTCTTGGAGAAGGGCTTTTGGTTTGTGGGCACAGCCAGGGGTCAGCTGGTGCTGGTGTTACAGATGGATAATGAGCTGATTGGCTCTGGCAATTAAGGGATAACTATGGTGTGAATATTAAGAGAAGTTTTAGTGATGTACAGTTATGTTATTGTAGTTTAGATGTCCTCTGCTCTCCCCACGGTTCCCTTTCCCCCTGTATTGTTGCCATCAGGCAGCCTGGGCTGTCCAGGACAGGTACAAAGAAGCTGCACAGGTGTCCCTTGCATGGGGCAGTGGGGAATGGAAAAGCTTGGGGGTGCTCAGGGGGTGGGCATGGCAACACCTGAGCTCCAATCCAGTTACAAAGCAGTCTGCACTGATAAATGGCACAGAAGAGCTGCCTGACAGACCTTGGAGGGGCCAGGGCTGGCTGATGCAACCCCAGGGGTATAAAAGACTGAGCATCCATCTTGAAGATGAACTGGCCATGTGGTATCCATGAGGGCAGTTCCCAGCGCTGCAGCATTTACCTTATGTAGCCCTTTGTTGTATTTTTGTCAAGGTTTAATAAACCTTTTCAAATTTTCAAAGTGAGCACTTGTCTCACACTGGTGCTCCTGGGGAGGCTGCCCCATCACAGCCCACACTGCCCCTGCCAGGGCCACCAGGCACATCCTCCCGGCAAAGAGTTTTCCCATGTCTGCCCTCACTGAGGGCACACTCTCCACACCAGCTGGGTTTATTCTGCTCTGTCTTTGCAGGGAAGAAGTGTCAGAAGTTTTTTTTCCCACTTGTGCAGTTGTAGGTGGGCAGGGGATGCCACGGTGGGGCTGGGAATGGATGGCTGGGAATGGATGGTTGGGAATGGATGGTTGGGAATGGATGGCTGGGAATGGATGGAAGGTTGGGAATGGATGGATGGGAATGGATGGAAGGTTGGGAATGGATGGATGGGAATGGATGGCTGGGAATGGATGGAAGGTTGGGAATGGATGGATGGGAATGGATGGAAGGTTGGGAATGGATGGATGGGAATGGATGGTTGGGAATGGATGGAAGGTTGGGAATGGATGGATGGGAATGGATGTCTGGGAATGGATGGATGGGAATGGATGGTTGGGATTGGATGGATGTATGGGAATGGATGGATGGGAATTGATGGAGGGCTGGGAATGGATGGATGGGAATGGATGGTTGGGATTGGATGGTTGGATGGGAATGGATGGATGGGAATTGATGGAGGGCTGGGAATGGATGGCTGGGAATGGATGGATGGGAATGGATGGAGGGTTGGGAATGGATGGATGGAATGGATGGCTGGGAATGGATGGCTGGGAATGGATGGATGGGAATGGATGGAGGGTTGGGAATGGATGGCTGGGAATCCCCTGCACCTGGAGGACCTGGAATACCTCTGCCCCCCAGGGTTATTTTTGTCAGCCTCCTGCTGCCAGCCCTGATTAGCTGCACATTCTGTCAGTGCTTAAAGCCTTATTGGCTAATTGAATGAAGTGAATTAATCAGATTTAAAAAAATAAGTACACGGATAATTCTACAGATAATTCTACTTCTGCCCAAGAGATTGGCTGATCTGTGCCATTTCCAGGAGGACACTGCATGTGTGAGGAGCAAAAAGAGCAAAACCAACCCCCACACTTCACATTGCTTTAGCCCTAAGGAAGGTCCAGTTACTCCTTTAAAAGCCACTTTAAAATAACAAGGCCAGCAATACCCAAGTGTTGCCCCGGCCCTGTTAGGAGCTGTTATTTCATGAAAGGAAATAAAACAAATGACAGTTTAATCCTTTCCTGAAAGCTCTTTGGACACAGATGGCTAACTAGCCATAACAGAGACACTGTTCCTGGTGAAGTGAACAAAAAATAAATGCCTTACTGTACAATAAATAATCCCAGTCAGATGTTCATGTTTCATTTTGTTGATAAATTGCTGCATAATCAGGAGTGAAGGAAAAATAATTTTAATTTCTCTTTCCTTTTCTATGCTTAAATATCACATAAAGAATTTTTTGTTTTTAAATACTGTTTTGCTTGGCAAAAAACACTTTAAAAATGTCACCAAAGCAGCCTGAATCTTAGATCTACTATCTATCTCTTTGCTTTTTTTCCTCTTTTTGATAGGCTTTCCCTTCTTCTCTTGAGGTAATGAACATTATTGAGTGGGGGTCCAGTAGAGGTTAAGAAATGAGAGAATTTCCCTCGAGGGAGGAGATGAGAGGGAAAATGAACCTCGTGACAGATGTTAGTTACATTGCTTAATGCACTACTGGAAGAGGCTCAGATGCTCTGGAAATAACCTATTACAGACACCACAGGCTGCAGCGCTCTGCTCTAAGGTCATCCCAAACTTCCCCATGTAAGATTTTCTCTTTCACTGTCTTAAAACTTTGCCAAATTTAATCATTTAGGCTGAACTTCTTCATGCTAGGTTTTTGCCTCTGGCTGAATTTGCTGTCATTAGTTGTTGAAAGTTTCATCTAGAGCTGTTCATCCATTTCAGTGAGCAAGACTGGAGGAACTCTGCCCATAAATCCTCACAGAGAAAGGCTCTAAAAGCTTCATTTTGCACATGGAAGCCATAAAGAGACTCAGTGCACTGCAGACCTGCAGGAGCCTTTGGGTGTGCTCTCCCTGCCCTTCCCAGGAGGGCAGGAGGAGGGCAAGCAGCCCAGAGCCCCTTGCAGCCCTGCAGGCTCTCTCCAGCCTTTCTTCTCCTCTCCATCCACTCTGGTGAGGCTCTGGATCCCTTTGTCCCCTACCCAGCCCTGGTCCCCAGCCAGGACACTTCTCTTTGCTGGTGTCTGCAGTGCAGATGTTGGCTACAGAGGGCACAGAGGGCCTGGTCTGACATCCACAGCTGTAAATGTCACAGTGAGATCAGAAATGCAGAGGTTGTCAGGGTGTGCAGGAGCAGGAGGCAGCTGGGAAATGGAAATGCTCAGCCTTTCCTGGGGATGGGACAGGATCTCACTGAGGAGCATTTGGGAAATGGAAATGCTCAGCCTTTCCTGGGCAAGGGACAGGATCTCACTGAGGAGCATTTGGGAAATGGAAATGCTCAGCCAGTCCTGGGAAGGGACAGGATCTCACTGAGGAGCATTTGGGAAATGGAAATGCTCAGCCAGTCCTGGGAAGGGACAGGATCTCACTGAGGGATGGGCAGCTCATCAGAGCAGGGTTTGCACCTTCATCTCCTGAAGCACCAAACACAGAAAGCCCCTTACCCCAGCCAGGGCCCCTGGGCATGGCTGCAATGGAAATATTGATACTAATGAGGCTTTTCTTCTCATTTTGTGCACATGCTGTTTTCCAGGGCTGGCAGTGTGGGAAATGGCCTGTCCCACTTGCTGGGACTCTCAGAAGATAGTTTTTATTTAGTGTAATGGAAGCTGGTGTCAGCTGGAGTCAGAGGTTTGATTTTCCATCTCAGTGGCTATAAATGTTTGGAAGTCCCCCTTGGGAGGGAGCCCTGGGACTGGTGCATTAGTCAGAGCCCATTTCTGCTAAGTGAGACTCTTAGAAAAAAACAGACTCAGTTGAAAAGGTGAATGATTGAAGCTGCAGCTTGTGTCCATTTCCTATCTGATGGGAATCACAGAGCACATGGAGCTGTAGATAACTGGGAGATGTTGTATTGAGGACAGACAGACAGAGAACAGACAGATAGGGGAGTTTATTGATAAGTTTAAAGAATGATGGTATCAAAGCTTAGAAAGGGATTTGCTGCAATATTCCTAAGGTACAGAAGCATAAGGAAGTCTGTGAGTGTCTTCAAGGTGCTGGTTGCTCTAGGCTGGGACAGAAGGTTCCAGAGTCAGTGTTGGTGTCACTGGAAACAAAGGCAGACATTTATAGCCTGTTCCTGATGGGGGCATGAGGGAGTGCAGTCTGTCCTGTTGCTGCTTGTGTGTGTCTTGCTCCAGCCCCTCCCTGCCAAAAACATTTTAATAATTTTCTCCCTTAGTTTTCCCTAAGTTTGTAATATGCCAGTGGTTCTGGGTGTATTTTATAAATGAGTTTGACAGTAATGATGATTAATTGGGGTATTCTGAATTGAAACATTGGGTCAAACCTACAGATGGCCTTAAAATTCAAGTTTCATAGTGTAATATGACCAAATGTTGGTCTGCCTCTGCACTGTGGACTTGGATGGGAATCAGCATGAGGAGTGTGTAGAGCTGATAGTTTGGGTTGCCTCTTATTGCAACACAACTCCAGAGTGCTGTATCCTGGATCAAGAAGTTTCAAGTCCATTGAAGCTGGTGGCAGAAGTCCCATTGTCTGCAGGGACCTCTGGATTTTCTCCTGGGGATTCTCCCCAAAGTTTCAAAGCTGGGCCCATAAACAATGAGAGAAGCTGAGGGTGCAGGCTGAGAGCACCACATGCAGGACTCACCACAGGGCCCACTGGATGCACTGGGAGTCCTGAGACATCTCAGGTTTACTAAAGAGCAATACCCAGGTGGTACCTGGGCCCAGTGATAATGCAGAGAAACATAATGCAGTGAAAGTTCAGAGTGTCAGTAAGGTCTGTGCTCAGCCTTTCCTGAACTGGGCTGCAGGCTGTTAAAGGAGTTGGAGGAATCACTCTGGGACCTGGCACAGGAGACAAGGAGAGGCAAAGACAGGCTTTTTTCTGAGATGTGTCACTACTCACTACCTTTTGTAACTCTCCCATTAGTGTTACATTTGCTGGTGGAATGTTGGAAGAGCTGTTACCAACTCCAGCTGGTTTCATGCCAGATAATCACTCCACTATTTCCCCTTGAGATGGTGATCCAAATAGTCAGACTATCCATTTTTCTTAATATTCCACTGAAAAGTAAATTACAATAACTGAAGCACACTTAAAAGAACTAGAACCCTTTCTAATGATGTCTTAACTCCTGCCAAACACTTGTAAGCAGGCAGCATTAATTTTTTTCTGTGGGAGGGTTAGAAAAAGACCCATGTGAGAAAGTGACATGTTTCCACTTTGGTAATAAACGTTGCTATTAGCTGCTGTTATGTTCTGAATTGAAATCTCTCAACAACTGTTTTGAATAAAATCCAGATAAGTTTTTGTTCCAGGAAGGTAGGTTCTTGTGTAAACATCTTTTTCAGTGTGTTCAGTAGATGGTAGCAGGGACAGTAAACAACCTGCAGCAGAGTTACAGCCCTGTGCAGTGTGAAGTGCTTTACAGTGTGAATCAGGTCAGTAAATGTTGGGCTCTGTAATATGATGCAGAGTTAAAGCTGTTGATTCAGCCTTTTTTCTTGATCATTATCACTGTGATGCTCCCACAGGAGTTTGTTTAAGGAAGATCTAGGTAAGAAAATCATTAGTGGCTCCTAATCAATTACACAGCAAGAAGCCTTGGTGAGTGCCCAGCCAGGGTCTCTGTAGGATGTTCATGGCTCTTCTCAGGGGCTGTGCAATGGCAGAGTTCAGGATCAGCTGAATTCTGGCACAGCTCTGTGCCTGGCCAGACCTCTGCCGCCTCTGTGCAGAGTGTGGAGTCCCTCCTTGCCCTCTCCTTGTCCTTCAAACACAACAGAATGGAAAGACAGGAGCAAGAAGGCAAAGTGCTGTGTCGTGTTTCCTCACAGACAGCAAGACACAGTCAAGCACAGGGTATATGAGGGGGTTTCAGCAGGATGAGAGTGAAGTTCTGGGCTATTTTCCTGTAGTTAACCTGTCACCTGCCATGAGGCTCTTTATCTTTGAGCCTGAGAAGGCCCCATTTTGTCCAGTTCATTTTAATCACTGCATTGGAATATGTGTGTAAAAACAACAACAAAACCCCATCTGCATGAAACCAAATTTGATATTTGCTCCCTGTCTCAATGTGATCCCATGAATTTCTTACATTGTTGTGTCTCATGTAGTGAGGGTCCCATGCAGAGAGCAAACAATGCAGCAGTGAGAGGACAGATGCTCTGCTAATGGGAAAGCAAGGAGCAGAGAGTCTGTGAGGGATTACAGGCAGCCTGGGGTGGGAATACATTATTAGCATAGCACCCAATTCAGAAATTAGTTTTCAGAATTAAATGCCTGAAGCATTTTGGCAAAACCTTCTTATCATCCCACTCAAAAGCTCTGAAAGTGTGAAAGAGAGGGATCTCAGGCCTGGGCTGGGCAGTGGGTGATGTGCAGTGCTGCAGCACTGAATTGGAGATTTTA
The DNA here is from genome assembly GCF_028551555.1 of Melozone crissalis. Taxonomy (NCBI): domain Eukaryota; kingdom Metazoa; phylum Chordata; class Aves; order Passeriformes; family Passerellidae; genus Melozone; species Melozone crissalis. The sequence continues at coordinate 19,637,857 of NW_026535785.1, read as the reverse complement.
CAGCTTCATACCATCGCCAGGGCAGCAGCTGCCACACCCACTGCAATGTAACCGCTGGCTCTGCTTGCACAAACCTTCAGCAGGTTTTGGACATCCTCATCAAAGAGGCAAAAGGGCCTGAATGAGATTCCAGGCTCTGTTTCCAGGAGGAAGGTTTTGTTTTGCTGAGTGCAGAACAGCAGGGAAGAGCAGCAGCCCCTCCCTGGGCACAGTCAGATGGAGGGAGGAGCAGTGCCATGGCTTTTCAAAGGCCTGACACTGCCTAAGGTAGAGAGTTTGGTCCTGAAGCCTTTTTCAGGAGCACTGTTTTCTGAATGTTTTTCTTTTGGAAATCACGATGGGAACATCAAAATTTAAAAGACCCTGGTAGACAACCAAGGTTTGCTGCAGGACTGAGAGCAGGCAGGAGAAATTGTTTCTCATAGTACTTGGTGGGATTATCCTCCATGCATAATTGTTCATTGTAGGCTCCAAATTCATTATTAATTTCTTTTAGATATATTGCACATTAGACAGAAGAATTATAAATCCCAAGATTATCACAGGAGGATACTAACAGGCCTAAATATTCAGGACAGAAGGGGTCTTGTTTTCCTCTTACATTGAAACAAAGATTCTTGGACAGGATCAGAGTTTTTTTGGAGGTTTTTTTTTGTTTGTTTGTTTGTTTTTTTTGTGGGGGGGGGACTTGGACTGTTTGATAATCAAAATATATTGGACAGCAAACAAAAGAAAAGTTCAGCCAGCCAAGTCTTCTACTTTACTTTTACTCTGCTATTCTAACATTATTAACATATTCTCAATGTTTATTTAGCTTCCCAGAGTCTTATTTTATATAAGTATCGCTGAGGAGCTAAATTACAAAGTCTTCATTTGTGTCTATAAAATGAGATTTTATTATCCTGGTAGAGAAGACAAGGACAAGGTAAATAAGGAAGAAAACAGCTGAGACCAGACTTAAGAAATCAGGAGAAATAATATGCCAGCTCTTCAACTTGCACTTTGTTTCCTTTGCATCCTGGTGTACCCAGCATTGTACTGCTGAGTCACAGAAGGGACAGTAAAGGGTAACACTTCATTTTCAGCTTTGAATTTCAGAGCTGGTCTTTTATTAACAACTTCTCTCAGTGTTTTTATATGTGCTCAAGGAGTATCTGTAATGAATATTAGGGAGAATTCAAAATTACAGTTCCCATTTGTTGTGGACAGAGTGTCCATAGACCTCTGACTGCTCCCATCCAGGCTGACATTGGTGTATTTACATCACTTCCCTGCTCTGCCAACAAAATACTTTTTTTAAGAACCTGGCACAGAGAAAACCCATTTCTAGAGGAAGGCTAGAAGTGAGCCCCACATGCTTAGATCCTGAATGAAACTGTGCCTGTGAATGGCACAGGAACAAGAAGCAGAGCTGAGATTTGGCTGCTCCATGAGGGTCTTGCTGTCACCTCACTGCTTCACCTCAGCCTGCTTTTCATGCCTCCAGATTGGGAATGGGGGCTGTGCTCAAAAGCTCTTTTTACTGCTGTGACTCTGTCAGTAATGAGAAAGGCTCTGAGTCTGTATAGCAAACCCTCTCCTCTCTCAGTTCCCTGCTCACAAGCTCTGGGACCAGTGCTGCTCCCTCCAGCCCTGCTGGGAGCCCACCCCAGGAGGCTCCTGGTGTGCTGAGACAATAAAGAGGCTCTTCTGCCTTGGCTGCAGTCTGGAGCAAGTCACAGCTCCTCTCCCTTTGCACACACAGGACTGTGAGGGTTGGTAATAATCAAGCGCTTCAAAGACAGACGTTGACAATTTTAATTAGTAATTAAAGACTTTTAAATTCTGCTTCTAAAATTCAAAGCTTAGTACAGTAGCTTTATTTGAACACTCCAAGTTGGGATCAAAGTGCAAAGAAGCAGTTCACAGTCAGCTCCAGAAATGTTGAGAAAGTCATTTATTGCTTTTAGCAGCAGTGCCCCCAGTGTGCCATCCTGTAGAAACAGTGCTGCTGGGCTCTCAGGCTGTTACTCTTTTCCAGCCCAAATAGGTCTAAAATACAAGCAGACCTGGATCCAAACCCCTGATCTCACTGACCCAGACCTTCAGTCTGGCTGGGACTGACCCTGTGACCAGGAGAGAGGAGTGTAGTGCTAAAGGACAGCTCCCTGAGCATGGGAAATGTTTTGTCACTGCTGTTGCACTTGCTGCCATATTGCAAAGTCTTCTTAATGGGGTAATCCGGTTCTGGATGTGTTTGACTAATAACAATTCTCTTGTTAAAAACAAATCATGGTTTTAATTTAATAGGGTTACTTCTATAAAGAGTGATTTTGTGTCAGCAAAGCCTTTCTTTCTTACAAAAAATATAATTTATGACAATCTAGTTAGCAATAAATGCCATTAATCTGACCACCACGCCATTCTCTTCCTGGGGAATAATGTCCCCTCTTCATCAATAGCTGGGTGAATGCTCCTTTGCATTCCTTATCAAATGACAGCCAGATGGGACTGGTAAATTCATTCCAGCAGGATTTTAGCATTAGCTGGATTTGTGCTGCTGTTAATCCTCTGCTGTCTGTGTCACTAGGAGCTGCCCACCTGTTTCAGCGAGCCTGGGCTTCCCAGCCCTAGGAGCAGTCCAGCCAGGGGGCAGCCAGGAAACATCCCAAGCACTGAGACCTTTTTCCTGCATCAGTAAGGAAAACAAAAAAGCAAATAAAAGTAGTGTCAGCTAGGACTGCCACCTCTGTGTTTGTTCCTCAGCACCCTGATCTCTTCCAGGGAAGTTTCAAAGTTTCACAAGCCTGCACAAGCTGTGTTTCTTAGGGCACAGTGAGTTTTGGGTGTGACAGCTGCTATGTCATTTACTGACTTCTGGGCCCATCAAAGTGTCTGGGAGACCTTTTCCTACAGAATCACTTGGTTGCATAGCAACAATAATTTTGTCTCCAACCTATTGATCCAACATAACATGTAATCCCCTCACTCCAATAAAAAAGAAAACATATGGCAGCTCTAGGCAGGGAAGTGCAGGCTTTTGATGTGAGGGGACACTTAATCCCCACTAAACCAGGGGGGAATGGAGCAAGACACACTCTGCTGGGCTCAGAGGATGCATTAGGTGCCTGAGCCAATTAACCTGTGTTCTGGGAGAGGAGCCTGCTTTACATTCCTCCTCCCCTTCCTCATCTTTTATGTTGTGCAGCTGAAGCACATTTGAGGTGAGCTGTGCTGGAGGAGCATCACTGCAATGCCCCAGGTGGGTGGGCACAGGCAGGATGGTGCTCACACAGCCCTCAGCTGAGATGGGCTGCACAGGCTGAGGGGAAACTCCAGTTTCACATGGCTGCAGTCCCTCAGGAAGATGTCTCTTGTTTGTAGGCTGTCGCTTGGAGGTCACTCTGATGACCTGGATGGTTTTTCTGTGCCTCTAAACAGAGGGCTAAAAGCAGATCTTGGCTTTTGAAACAGGATCTGCTTTGGGGACAGGAGCACAAAGCTAAGGTTGGGACTGCTCAGGCACGGAGCACAGAGCTTTGGTGCCAGGCAGGCACAGCCTCTCTCCACAGCCATGCCCTGGCACTGCAGTGTGGGCTGGCACCATCGTTCTGAGGAACCTCCTGCTGCCCACACTGTGCAGTGAGCCCAAACCCCTGTGGGTGCTCTGCAGGATCCTTCCCTGCCTGCAAGGCTTGGGATCCACAGGGCAGCCAAATCCTTCTTGGGCCTGGGGTCATTTTTCTAGCTTGCAAATAACACTGAGTAAAATGAGGGTCCAAGTCTGAGGTGGCTGATTTGAGCAGGATTTGGGAGGTGAGTTCTCTGTTATTTAAAACAACCACCAGAAGAGTCAATTCAAGCTAATTTCTGCACAGCAAACACAAACTTTCCGTAAAGACTTTAGAAATAAAAAAATCAAACTTACAATAATACTGTTACATGGGGAATCTCAGTGGAAATATTGCAGTGAATCAGAAGGCCAGACTGGGCTCTGAACATGCTGCAAGAGCTGAGTGAAGGCTTCTGAGTCACTGTCTTCCAAACCTGTGTCACACATAGCACAGCCTTCACCTAAAATGTATTTCTATGGCTAGAGGAGTGGCTACTAATGATCCTTTCTTTTGTGTCATTTTAACAGTATTCAGGTTTTCAGCAAACAGCAGACAAGTGCTTTGTTTGTGGACACCTCATAATGGAAATGGTAAGAGACCTAAACTCCTAATGACAGGTAACTTGGGAGGTGCACTGTGAGACATCTGCTTTTCCCTGCCCAGGCTGGTATTGTGTCTTCACTGCTGTCAACATAGGTTTTGAAACTAAGGCAGTAAATAAAAATACCTTCATGCTCCATTACTACTATTAGAGGCAGAAAGTTGGGCTTCTTTGCTACCTAAGAACATGGAAGGCTATTACTCTGCCATTTGTGAGTCAAAATAAAATAGAATTTTAATAATAAAGGAGGAAGTACAGCAGAGCTTTGTATGAGAATATGGTGAAGGAACATGGTGGGTGTGCTCTGTAAGACAGTAGATAACCAGAGCTCTGTCATGTGGGTGGAATCTGGGATAGAGCAGAGGGGACATTATCAATAGTCCTGAGATTTGTCACCTGCTCTGTGACTTACTTTGTTTACCCTCTGTTGCTTGCTCCACGTCATTTAAAATGCATTATTGCCACTGGGATTTTTAGGGAGCCAGCAATCAGAGTTACTTTTGTAATAAAAATAAAATCAAAGAGCTTTGGGTTGGCCAGATCCTACTGGCATCCTTTCAGGGGGTGAAAGTAAGAAGAGTTATGTCTGCTCTTCCTAAGCAGAAATTCCCAAACCAAATGAAGTGGTTTGCACAACAAAGAAGGGCAGATCTTGCAGTGTATCTGTTTTCCTCTTGCTTTAAAGTGTGCATGAAGCTCCGTGTGCCTAAGAGGAGTAGCTGGTGTGCTGCACACACAGAGGTTCAGTCAGAGCTGGAACAGGGACTTCACTAATGAGGATTCTGGCTCACATTCTGGCACCACTGGTTGGACAAGGATATTGTTCGTTTTAGCCTAGGAGCAAATCTCTGGAGCTGTGTCATGCTGGGAGGGGGAGGGGAATCCTGACGTGCTTGCTTTGAGCTGGCCCTTAATTGCAAAATCCAGGCAAGAGTCCATAACATCTCACTGGTGGAACTCAGTAGCTGCAAGCTTGGCAGGTGCTTGTCTGCCTCTCTCCCATCAGCAAGTGTGCTCTGACAAAAGGAAACAGCTCTGGGAGCTCCGGGAATTCAGCTCTCCTGTTTGGGGAATTCCAGCGTGCTCCTGCCTGGGAGCGCAGCCCGGCCCTGCCGAGTGCTGGCCTGGGGCACAGCTGGGGCACAGCTGGGCCTCTGCAGGGCTCTGCAGGGCTGGTGAGGAGCTGCCCTGTGCTCAGGGCTGTGGCTGCACAGCTCTGCCAGGCTGGCACTGTACTGTGCTCCTGCAGCAGCACCAGCCCCAGCACAGGGACCCGCTGCCTCTGGCTCAGAGTGGCCTTCCCAGTCAAACAGAGTCTGATACCCCTGAATCACAGGGCTTCATCAAAAAGGGAAATAAAGGTTAAATTAAATTGGCCCTTTTTTTCTGCACTTCTTTCGTCTTGGTTTGATCTTTATTCATAGAATCACCTATGAGGCCATGGGAGCTTGGTCTGTGTAGATTTTTCACCTCGAACTTCCCAGCAGCTCCAAGCTGAGAACTGTGCTAGCAGCTGAAATTTTGAAATTACCTTCCAAAGATACTTCTTACACCCAAAATGTATGGAATTGGTTTTATAATCTGTTGAGAGCTGCCTGAAAGTCATAGCTGTGTCTCACTCTTCCCAGGGGCTTGTTCATGGGCTTGCAGTGTCCTCCTCAATGTCCCAGCGCCACAATGAGTGTCACATATGAGGACATCAGGAGTGGGGGATCTGTTCTGTAGTAGTGCAGCCAAGGTTGAATCAGACCTTTCCCTGAAACCTTTAAAATGCAGTAGGGAAGGTCAGCATGGAGAAAGCCTGGGCAGTGCATGTATCAGTATCCAAACACATGGATAATGGTGGAATTTTATCAGAATGGTGGATTTTATCAGAAACTGATGGGCCCCTATGACTGAGTGATAACCAGTCATATCTCTGGGAGATTAGGATCCTTAGTTAATAAAGAGGCACCTCTTTATTTGCTTGTTTTGCTATTTAACTTTTTGAGTAATGACCACTTTGGATTCTGTCTGTCACAGCCTGTCAAGTTTTGTAAGGTAACTCTGTATCCCAGTCCCTTGTATTTGGGATTTCCCCAGAGAAGGTCTGTGAAGCCATTTTTAATTTCCATTGGCAGTACTGGCCCTGCAGAGCTAAAGCTGATGGGCTTGGCCTGATTTGCAGCCCTTGCACTTCCTTGAGAGCATATTGAAACCCACTAAAATAAGCAAGCTGATTGTTTTAAAAGGCCCCTTGCTGACAGATCTGCAGAGTGGTAATTTCATCCTGAAGTGCTTTTCTCACTGTCATTATTAAGAATGAGAGAGACACAGCAGTTTATGGGGAGACAATATCTCATGTAATCATGTATCCACTTATTCTGTTGTTTGCCTCACAAGATCTTACAGGCCCTTGGCAAGTCCTACCATCCTGGCTGCTTCCGCTGTGTGGTGTGTAACGAGTGCTTGGATGGAGTCCCCTTCACTGTAGATGTGGAAAACAATATTTACTGTGTCAAAGACTACCACACGTGAGTACACAGATCCACTGCATGCTCAGCAAACCCACAGTAGTTAAATCATTGGTGTAGTTATAAGCCTTGTGATAAATAAAAAGGTCACTCCTGTTTGCTCAGATGTCCCTCACTGCTTCTTTCATGTGTTGCAATTGTAAAGTATTTTAAGGTTTGTTAAGCAGCACCTTCTGGGCCCAGTATGGCACACAGTGGCCAGGTGAGGCTGAAAATCAAATTGTGTCAGAGGATGGGCTTCTTGGGGCTGCTCCTCTGCTTCCTTCAGGACTGCCAACACTAATTCCACCAGGCACTTCTGCAAGTGTTGGTAGGTTCTGCTGGCTGTTTCAGGCTCTGGCAGAGCTTGGCTCAGTGTAAGTTTTGTTAACTGACACAGAGGACATGTAATAAACAGTAACTGCTAGAACAATCTCAGCCTTACCTGACAAAAGGCAGAGCTTTAAGAGATTGCTTTTGGACTCTTTCCAGATTCCACTCAAAGGCAATGGGATCCTGCACTTAGCTGCAGTTAGCCAATAACTCAGTTATGCAGCAGGAGTAAATCACCCTGAATTCAGCCCTGTTGGTGCCAATCTGAGTGTGTTACAAGGACACAGTGAGTGTTGGCCCAGTGATGAAATGCAGCTGAGGACCATAAGCCCATTTTGTATTTAGCTGGGAGATTCTGGCCACAATCAGCCCCTCTCCTGTTTAGGACACGTGGTTGTGTCTTTCTGATGTCAGAGTCCCTAAGTCAGGAGCTGCTTTGTAGTCAAGCATCAAGGCTCTGGAAGAATTGGAATGGTTTTATAAATAAAGGAAGGAAAGAAAAATGGCATATACAGGAAGAGGGGTGAATTCACTGTGCCTCAAGGTTGGGAAGACCTAAACAATAAAGTTGGGATAGATCAGCCTTTCCCAAATCTCCTTTTCATTGAATATCAAACAATTAGAGGAGTTTCAAATCCTGTGGATCTCCATTTTACTAAAAACAAGGCATGATTACAATGGCTCTCTTGCTTCTGCTTTTTCAAGATGCTTTAAATGTGATTGGAACTCTTTCTTCTTGCACCCTAGGGTTTTTGCACCAAAATGTGCTTCCTGTAACCAGCCAATCCTCCCAGCACAGGTAGGTGTTAACATGCACTGACTCCTGGGGAAAACAGCTGTGGGTATATGGGCACTTTCTAAAAACACACTAAAGGCTTCTCCTTCCTCTCCAGAATCTGTACCATGCTAGATACTAAATTAAACTCAGTTCAGCAGTAAAGTCATTCCCAAACATTCCCAGAGGTTATAATGGTCACACTACTCCTACAGCACAGTACTTCTTATCTTTAGGGTGCTTTCCAGGTCTTCATTAATCTGTTAGAAACCTCATTTAATTGAAAACACCGACTGGGCTCCAAGAACAACTCAGGGAGTAAAGCCCTTGAAAAGGCATCTGATGGTTGCTGGCCCTGTGAGAAGGCCACACAGGCTGCAGTCCTGAGGTGGCAGTGGAATGGAAGTTCTTAAAGGCGTTGAAAAGGCAACAACAAAAACAGAACCAGGTGAAAGATGCCTGCAAGCTCAGCCTGTGCTGACAGTGTTATGGACACAGTAGCCCAGAGTGGGGCTCCCTGGTGCTCTGGTGGGTGCAGGACCCTCTGAGCTGAGGTCAGTGACCAGCTCATTTGTAAGCAAGGGCCTCAGCATCTCCCTGCTTTTTCTCTGTCATGTTTACAGCACCAGAGCTTCCCTCCTGTGAGCTGCTGTGCCCCAGTGAAGCCTGATGCCAGAGCCTCTCACATGCCCACCTCCATCACTCTGCACATTACTCTCATTTGTCATTAGTATTTCTGTTAATTGGCCAAGCAACCAAACACCAAAAAACCCCATAAAGGCTGAACCAGAACTGCTGTTCTGATGGGTTGTGAGGAGAAAATCTCTGTGTAAATGTCACTGAATTTGGGTCTTAAGAAAGAATTCTTTTTTCTTTTCAATGAAGAAAGGAAAATAAATAAAAGGCAGTGATAGTGCTGACTCACCTGATGACTACAGGACACACTCCATGTTCTTTCCCTGGGAGATTTCCTGGGTTAGTTCAAGTCTGGCAGTGCAGGTGCTGACTTGCCCACAGCTTCTCTCAGACAGAGACCACATCATATCTGGTGCTCTAACCACACCTGGAACTGGAAACAGCACAAGGCAACCAATTAATGAGCTCTGTCCTCAGAGTGGATCAGGAAAAGAGCCTGTGAGGTTACAGAAGGGTATGGGCTGCTCTGCAGGCCTGGGGCTCAGCTAGGATTGCACAACTCTGCTGAGGTTTGGCCTGTGCAGGTAATTACCTGCCAGACTGGTATGTCAGTCCCTGTGGGGACACACAGTGACATGTGCACGTGCAAAAGGGCTGTGCAGCAGATGGATGGAGAGGAACACAAGTCCTGGAAATCAGAGCAGGATGTATAGAAGGGAAAGTTACCCAATGAGCAGGTTTTTTACCCAATGATTGGTGATTTGTTCAGATCCTGGGTGCCCTTGGACAATTACTTGATTTCAAGACTGATTTGTTTCTTGAGGATGAGGCTTTGGCTACACTTCCCAAATGAGCTGTGCAGCTCAGATGTGTCAGACACCTGCACAGCTGAGGAGTGCCCAGGGCCAAGACCTACAGTGGTCATAGAGCTCTGCTGTGTGGGGCAGAGGGGATTCCCCCAGGGACACAGCTCCCCAGATGAGCTGGGCACTGTGTGGAGACTGAAAAACACTTCTGAGACACCACTGGCACTGTGTCCTGAGACACCACTGTCACCTTCTCTGTGCTCCCCAGGGCTCTGAGGAGACCATCCGGGTGGTGTCCATGGACAAGGACTATCACGTGGAGTGCTACCACTGTGAGGTGAGTGCGGGGCCCGGCCTGCCCGGCCTGCACGGCCTGCTCTGGGGGGGGACCTGCTGTGCTCTGCCCTGGGGACCTGCTCTGCCTTGGGGACCTGCTCTGCCCTGGGGAACCTGTTCTGCCTTGGGGACCTGCTCTGCTCTGCCCTGAGGGTACCTGCTCAGCCCTGGGGACCTGCTCTGTCCTGAGGGGGGACCTGCTCTGCCCTGGGGACCTGCTCTGTCCTGAGGGACCTGCTCTGCCCTGGGGACCTGCTCTGCCTTTGGGGACCTGCTCTGCCCTGGGGACCTGCTCTGTCCTGAGGGACCTGCTCTGCCTTTGGGGACCTGCTCTGCCCTGAGGGACCTGCTCTGCCCTGGGGACCTGCTCTGTCCTGAGGGACCTGCTCTGCCTTTGGGGACCTGCTCTGCCCTGAGGGACCTGCTCTGCCCTGGGGACCTGCTCTGCCCTGAGGGACCTGCTCTGCCCTGGGGACCTGCTCTGCCCCTGGGCTGCCCTCCCTGGCTCTTGCCCCCCTGGGCAGGCAGGGCTCTGCCCCACAGCTCCTGAGGAAGACAAATGGGTGGATGCTGCCTGGGCTGGAAGGGGTGCTGCCATCACCAGTACCAAATTAGTTTTGGAGGGTTTTTCCCCCATATATGAGCTTCAAGGCTGGGCTTGATTGGTTGGGTTGTATTTTCTCAATACTTCTGCATGGGGAGTGAGCAAAGAGTAGGTGCCAGTTGTCTTTTTCCTCATCTCTAGGTACAGTCTGTAGGGCTCTGATCTGAGGAGATTTGAATTTACATTGGCTGTGCAGGGAAGGATTCTCACTGGAAGGCCTTTCTAGAGGATCTGCTTTCTCCATGCTGAATAAACATTGATTCTTTACTAGGAAATGGACCAGGACACCACTGACTTTCTGTCACTTTTTTGGGAGTAGTTTCTTATTGTGCAGAACATTTAAACATTCATTGCCACAGATCAAGTTGTGGAATTAGTGCTCTTGTGTGGAATTAGTGCTCTTGCTTCAGAGAGGAGACCTGAGTTCATCCTTATCCCACAGCCAGGAACATGAGAAGGGAAACAAACTCACTAAGCTGGGATCAGCCAAAAACTTCCTTTTTGCTGTAGGTTTGGCACTCTGACACAGCACACAAATATCCACACAAATCTTCCCTGTTAGCACCAGGGGCAGAAATACAGCAGTGCTGCCTTCAGGCACTGTTGCATGAAGGTTTTACAAAGAATCTTCTGACTGAGAAAGAAAATAATAAAATTCAGGGCATCTTGAAATGTTATTTACCTAAATGTAAGGAAGGCCCCATCCACTCAGCTATCTCCTTCCAACAGACACCTGATCCTCCATCCATTTCTATTAATTTTTCAAGAGCAATTGGCACAGGAAATCACAGTATTTTGGAGAGCTGAACTTCCCTCCTCCTTCCCCCAGCTATTGCTTTGTGCAGGCTTCACCTAAGATGACAGGTCCCTCCCCTGCTCTCAGGCTATTGACTTCATCCTGCAATGTCCCACTGGGGGTTTATTTTCCCTTCTGTTTCATTATTCATTTCCCCATTCTCCTCCCCATTTGAGGCAAATCAAGCTGCCTCCACATCTGCCCAGAAAGGCAGAGTGCATTAATCTACAGCAATCAGGAGTTAGCAGTGGGTTAGTGCCTGATGCTCTCAAATGAGGCTCTCTGCACACTGCTGTCCCCAGATGCTGCTGGAAAAGTGAGTGCAGGATTTTGAGGCACACAAGGTAGGGATGTGAAGATTTCAGCAAGGCTCCATGACTCAGGCAGCCACCCCTCAGCTGGTGCCACACAGTCAGTGGTCAGGTTGGAAACTTGCAGCTTTTCTGTGTCATTTCTTTCACATGCAACCACTTGGCTTCTGTGGAGGGGTTCAAGCCCTTTTGCAGATCACTGGAGCCCCATTCTGAAACTGGGACCCACTGACAGGGCAGGCTTTCTCCTTGCAGAAAGGGAATTCAGTTTTGGAGAGGGAAGAAGATACAAACACTTTGTGTATCTGTAGGGCATCTGAAATTGGTAAATTCTAATTTTTAATCTTGTATAAATTGCTATAAAATCATTATATAATATGTAGCAACATATTATATAATGTAGAAAATTACCTTGGCAGATACTTAGATTAAGACCTCTCTAAACTAACACTCCAGTTTTAAAGCTTACTTTAAAACCCATTTTCAGTCTTATTTCAGTATTCAGTAAAATTTGAGGATTTAAACTTGAGCTGTGAAAGCTGAAAAATTATACACTGTGTTCAGTTAAAAAAGCTTTGCATTTGTTTTCAGTGCTAAAACCACCTATACACCCAGTTTGTTCTGTTTGGCTTTTTATTTCTTTCTACTAAGTGCACAGATAAATACCCAGAGTCTCTGGTTTCTCAGAGCTGATCACAGTAATCATTTCTAAGTATTTAACACACTTGTAACATTAAACCTGAGTACCAAACTTCAATGATTTCCAAATGGCCTCAGAATTACAGTGATGGAAATCAGGGTGGTCTCTGGACAGAGGCAGCAGGATCACTGTTAGCTACTTCTGTGTTTATCTCTGTCTCTGTCTGTAGTTTTGTGTCAGTCCCAGAGGTACCTGCATTTCCACTAAAGATGGACCACTGGCCTTGAAGTCTTTAAGTTCTTTTCATTCCAAATTAGAGAAAGCGTAGACCTGCTCCAGCAGTAAGCTGTGTCACCTCTCCCCCTTTTGCCCTCCCCTCTCATTCTCTGCCTATGCTCCCCCCATCTGCCTTGCTGCAGAATCAGCTCCCCCTCTGTTCAAACCTACTCCAGGTTGTGTTTGGCAGGGTCAGCCCCTGGGCTGCTTTTAGGCTTTTGGTTTGCATCACCGTTTATTGGATGGACAAGAGAGCAGGATGGAACAGTGGTGAACAAAAGGCTGGGCACAGCCTGTGCTGTTGGATCCCAGTGATGTCAATGGTCAGGGTGCAGATGCCAGGAGCTGTGGGGGCTGCTGGCCTTGGGGCAGGGGGAGCTCTGGGGCTGTGACAGGGCAGCAGGGCTGGGAGGGGCCTGCCTGAGCCACTCACTGATCTGGGATGTCTCTCTTCCTTCCAGGACTGTGGCTTGCAGCTCAATGATGAGGAAGGCCATCGTTGTTACCCCCTGGAGGGCCACTTGCTCTGCCACAGCTGTCACATCAGGCGCCTTAATATCAAACTGCCATCACATCCACCTCCGAGCTACCCCATGCATGTCACAGAACTCTGAGAGACATTTCCAGCATCAAAGAGCCGTTGGAAAGAAGACAAAAATCTAAAGATTACTTTCATGTTCCTTTAAAGATGAGGTTCCAGTAATAACCATCTAAACCAGCTATTTATTTTTTGAATCAGAGGTGAGGGGTCCTTTTCTGATCTTGTACATATGCATTCTTTTATCTAAACATTTTCACTGAGACACCGTCTACTTGAACAAATAATTCACCACTAAACTGTAACTGTAAATGGCAGCACTTCTAAAAACAGTGGTACAAAGGGCTGTTCTGCACTCCCTGCTCTCTTCCTTCAGTGGAGATTACACCCAAGTAAGGAGTGTAGAATTACTTTCCAAAAGTTAGCACCTTATCATATTGCAGCAAGCATGATAAGATAAATGCTAGCATTTTAGCTAGTTCTGTTGAATTCTGGTCTTAGAGAATACATAGATTCCAGAAGTAGGGAATAGGCAGCAAGCAGGTGTTTTAGCCAGGGCAGTTTTCAGCAAGATTAAAGCAAGGTGTTCTGTGAAGTGTCAGGCCAGCTCTCCATCCTACAGGGTCCCACAGTCATCCAAAGATTAATTATTTGGCTTGTTCAAGAAATGTGGCAAGCCTCTGATGAAAAACCCACAGTACAGAGGATGGTATCCAAAAAGTGGCACATGCAGGGTCAGCAGTTGCAGCCCTCTGTAATTGCTGGCGGTGTAGCCATGGCTTCAAAATGCATTCCCATCAACTGGACCATTTGGCACTTACTAAAGAATTCATCTTTCAAACCTGTTTTTTGTTCAGTAGGGTTCTGTGCAAAGGTACACTTGTCTTTATACTGCTTGTTTTATCCACGACTTCATTTGTTACCAACTGCTTCATGATTGTATGTTGAGACATTATTAAAGAGAGGCACAGTGGTTTTCAGCTTTGTGTTCTTTTCAAGATTACTTTCAAACTGATTATGGTGATTGTCTTCATTGGAAAGCAAAGTGCAGTATGGCAGGAGTAGTAATTTAGAGAGTCAGACCATGAAACATCAGTGTTTACAACAAGTGTTAGCTGTACATAGACTGTACACACTTTCATGTTTTGCATAAGCTTTTGCAGTACCCTCAGGCCTCTGGGGAGAAATATGTCTTCCATATAGGAAGCTAGATGAATCTTTTTTAATGGTTTGTTTTTACCATGTGCTGATGTTTTACATGCTAATCACACATCTGTATGTCAAAGAAATCCCTTGCATTCTCACGAGAATTGACCCAGCCTTCCTGAAGCTGCAAATTACCATTGCTGTCTTTAACTGTATTCAAAGTTACAATAAAATAAAATTCTTCAGCCCCAGAGGAAGTAGAAATACCAGAGTGGATTCTTGGCATGTGTAAATTGGGCCATTTCCATGCCAGTTCCAGCACTGGAGAACCGCCGGAGCCGTTCGGAAATGATGCCGTGTTCAATCCAGCATGCAGGCTGATGGAATTACTTATTTGGCAACACCACTGCAGTTCAGTTTCTTATGCTCCATTGACTTTTTGAAAGCCATTTGTGGTGCTCTTGAAAAGCACAAAGAGCATCCAATGGCCACTAATTCCTAAGTGGAATAATTAACTCCCTTAACAGAACTTTTTGATAGTGTGGAATTTCCTTATGAGGAAAGGTGGGGGGAAGGGGAACAGGAAAAATTCCTGAGAACTATTTTTTCTGTTAGTAAGGAACAAAAAGGATGATTTCTGAACTTCTGCCAGACTTCCATTGGCCTAGATTAACCTGTCCTACTGAAGGCTCCTGGGCAAAGTAATTTTGTAGTTAATATGTATCAGTGTATAATTAACGTGTTTAACGTGAATGCCAGGGTTTGAAGTAACTACAGTGCAGTCAGTGCCCCATTTCTGCACTGTGGCCCAAGAGGCCTGGCCTGCAGATGAGAGGCCAGGGGTGCACCTGCCCTTCTGCATTTGCAGACACTCCCTGTGTGTCCATAGTCAGCAGCACAGCCTCGGAAGGAAGTGCAATTACACGTGCCAGCAAATGTTGAAGAAAGGGGAAAAAAAGTCTTAAACTGAATTGTATGACTAGATAATTCCTTCAGGTTGCTACAAACATGGAAGGGGCCAGAGCTTCAGGATAAACTTTTAGCATCAGCTGCAATGGAATGCATTTTCCACTGCAGGAGGGTGCTGTGGACCACATTTTGCTTTGAGGCATTTTCACTTGCATGTCTTTACCTGCAGTCTTTACCCAGATTAAGAAATCATTAAAATACATTAAAATTAGGTTGGGGTATCTTCCTGGGAACAAATAACAGTCACTTGCTGAACTGGAAAAATGCTTTTCTCTATCAGTAGAGAAGCAAAACCTTCACACTGACAGTGGACAGGGCTGGAGGTGACTTACCCTGGCATTCAGCCCAGTCCTCTGCCTGCACCTTCCTGAACACTTTGCCTCCATCAGGGCATCAGTTTAAGTTTCCAACATATTTTCTAAGGGCCAGCACACTTTCAAACATGTACATACCAGACCATTTCTTCATGTTTTTTTGAAAATGATCATCCTGTAGAACAGAATAATGTTTAATTTCATTTGACATGCTGATTTTTCAGTCTCTTGTAGTTCTGTGCAGTTCTGATCTGTTAAGTGTCACCATGGTAAAAATTCTGAAAGGTAATATGTCAATATAGAATAAGCAATTTGTTTAAAACTAGAAAGCAGCAGCTGTTGTTCTAGTATTTTCTATAGACAGATGCATTCCATTACTGTATTACAAAGTGCAGCTTTGCTATTCCAGCATTTACTATAAAAACTGGGGCTTGAGTGAGATTTGCCAGGTTTGGTTGGGTTTTTTTTTTTCAAATCAAAGAGAAAAATAAAATCAAACCTAAAATAATGATGTGCTGTACTCTTTAGAGCTAGTGACAGTTTCTGCACATTTTACCTCCTGCCTGGGGAATAATGTAAATAAGAACTCTCCTTTTAATGATTTTCTTACGGATTATTCTTACATTAAATCGGTTCAACACAGATGAAAACTTCCTAAGTTTGTTTTACAGTGCAATTGTTCTTGAGAAGCCGTTACTGTACTTTCAGACTATTTCCATAAAGTTACATCAATACAACCTGCTCTCATTTGCATCAGGGCTGCCCCTCCCACTGGGAGGTGCAGGTTCCCTCCCACCCGAGGGTGAGTTCCAAAGAAAGGACCAAAATCATCCTTTGAAAACAAAAGAATGCACTCAGAGAATTGAGCTTACAGAGAGGCTTTGTTGGGGTTTCTTTCCTTTTCCTTTTCCTTGTGTGCACGTGTGTGTATATATTTTGTAAGGTGGAGCTTCAAAAGGAAAACATGGTTAGAGGAACTCTTTAAGACCAGAAATTCCAGAGTAGTAAAGTAAACCAAAGCTCTAAAGGAAACAAAAGCTGCTTTCTTGTGTTTCAAGAAAAGTTTAAAAGTTTGTGATTCATCCTGTAACTAATGCCGTAACTAGAGTATATAATTTGACTTAAATTAAGTTTTCATTTGAGAAATATTTTCATTTTCTTTAAAAGAATATAGTTTTCTTCCAAGAACTTGGACCAACGTTGATTTTTATTTTGTAGGAAATATATGAATTCCCAGTTTGTATATCATGTAACTAGTTTACACGCTGAAAATATACATTAGTTAACTATTTTTGTATATATATATCCTTGTAAAACCTTTCAATGTGCTTCTGTCTTTTAGTCTTTAGAATTACTTGTGGTTTTGTGTTTCAGTGTTTGATTCCCTTGATTGTTGAAGAAAAAATTGGGAAATGTAGATTTATTTATCTAAAGAAGAAGCTACTTGCTATCATCTTAAGTTATTTAATATTAAAGTCAGAAGTTTCATTTAACCTTAGATGCTATAATCTGCTTTTTTCAATAAAGACATTTTGTAGTTATCTCTGCTTTTGTAGTCTGTTGCATGTAGGTATTTTATTTTTATTTAATCTAGGTAGGCATTAGAACAATTTTTAGGAACCCTTGTATTGCCTACAGAAATGCCTAACTGATATTAATTGATTGCAGCTGCATTCATGAAAGATTTTGGTGCTCTAGTGCAAGTGTTACTAATTAAGGTCTAAAATGTGCCCACAGCTAACGTTCTGCAGCTGCCCTTAGAAAAGAATTTAGTCACTCTGGCACTTTTTAATTAAGCTTTAACCAGTCTGGCTAGTTCACATGTCGGACAGTCAGTATTGAGGAACACTTCCTTTTCAAAACTCTCATTCTTTTCTTGGAGTGTTCCACAAGAGTTTTTTGCCTGGGCTATGAACTTAGCTTGAAGCACTTGGACCTTGGTTTGGGGAATTTTCTCTGCATTGTTGCTAAGTCACAGTAATCCAGAAACTGTGGCCAGAGCTCTGATAGGATCAAAGAGATGCAAGTTTGTCTGTTCTGCCTTTCTGGAGCTTTTTGCCACGTTCCTGTCTCCAGTTTCATGGAACAGATGGAGCCTGGTCACATTTACCTTCCCCAGCCCGTGTCCTGCAGGAGCAGCTGTGTCCATTGGGCAGGAGGGGCACTGGTGCCTTGTGTCCAGGGGAGAGGACAGCAGAGTTCCTCCCTTGTGTCCTCATGGTCAGTGTCCTTCCTTTCCATCAGGCTGGGCAGTCTGCTCTGGTGAATGTTCCTCCCTGCACTGAGGGGCGCACATCAAACACTCCCAAGCTGCTCCCATCACAGGGGCCTCTGCAGCTCTGCCACCCTGGCTTGGCAAAGCACAAATGACTTCACAGCTGGAAAAGAAACTTCCTGGATGTTTTCCCACAATGGCTATTTTGGCAAATTTTTCTTCTGCACAGTCAGAATGGAAAGAGTTACAGATGCCACAATTGTTTTAGGGACAGTCCGCACTTCGGTGCTTTGAAACAGATGTACCATACTTCTGCAGGGCCTTCACATAGATGCTATTTTCTCACTCATTATTTTCAAAAATTCATTCAAAATGAGCAATCCATGCCCTCCTTGAAGAAAAAACAAAAAGCACAAAGACTGGCCAACTCAAAGCATTTTAGCAGGGGCTTACTACGTGGGTGACACAAATGTACTTAATAAAAATCTAGGCCATCTTAATGCAGCAGGAATTTACACCAACTCAGAATCAACTGACTGAAAAGAACAGAGCACTTAAAAACCTTAACTGATCCGTGTGGGCCTCCATGCAGAAAGCACAGACTGGAGAAATGAACATTGGTTCATGGAAGGGTGGGTGTGGATGCTCCTGGGGAGCACCACCAAAGGCTGCAGTGCTGGGTCCCTGGAACAGTGCTGGGTCCCTGCTCTGTGTTGGGTCTCTGCTCTGTGTTGGGTCCCTGCTCTGTGCTGGGTCCCTGGCACTCTGCTGGGTCCCTGGCACTCTGCTGGGTCCCTGGCATGGCAGTCAGCCACAGCTCGTGTGTTCTGGCACTCTTGAACCCCATGGCTGCTAAACCTGCTGTGCAGCTGATTTGGGAGGGCTTGGCCAGCCACCCCCAGGGCTGCAGCCCTCACATTGCAGCTACTGCACAGTGCCAGGATGTTGCCAGATCATCCCAGGACTGAGCCAGAGCCATTTGTTAGTTATGGGAGCTGTTAGGAATACGTGAACTAGGCTGGTGAGGCTGTCTTCAGTCCCCACAGTTCATAGACTCAGAATAAATGAGGATGGACACTAACTAACTATCTAACTAACTAACTAACTAACTAACTAACTAACTAACTAACTATCTAACTAACTATGCCATTTGATGCAACACCTCACCATCAACACACACACAGCCAAATATGTGTGTACACAAATCTAGAATTGTTTGGGTTGGCAAAGACCTCTAAGATCATTGGGTCCAACCATTAACACAGCACAGCCAAGGCCACCACTAACCCCTGTTCCCAAATGCCACATCCACACATCTTTTCTATCCACCCAGGGATAGTTATGCCAATGCTTGACAACAAGTGTTCTGTGAAGATATTTTCCCTCTTACCCTACCTAAACCTCATCTGGCATCACTTGAGGCCGTTTTCTCTTGTCCTGTCCCTGGGAGCAGAGCCCAACATTCCCTGGCTGTCCCCTCCTGGCAGGGAGTTGTGCAGAGCCACAAGGTCCCCCTGAGCCTCCTTTTCTCCAGGCTGAGCCCCTTCCCAGCTCCCTCAGCCTCTCCTGGTGCTCCAGCCCCTTGCCCAGCTCTGTTCCCCTCCCCTCCAGGTCTTTCCTGTAGTTGGGGCCCCAGAGCTGAGCACAGCACTCAGGGTGTGGCCTCAGCAGTGCCAAGTGCAGGGTGACAATCCCTGCCCTGGTGCTGATGCCCACCTGGGCACTTCTGGGCTCATGTTCAGCTACTGTCACCAGCACCCCCAAAGCCCTTCCCTCTGCAGATTTCCAGCCCCTCTGCCCCAGGCTGTTGCTGCGCAGGGGTGGTTGTGACCCAAGGACAGGACCCAGCATTTTATCTTGTTGCCCCTCACACTGATGGCCTCAGCCCATCCATCAGCCTGCCTGCAGAGCCTTCTACTCCAGCAAGTCAACACTCCCAGCCAACCTGATGTCATCACTGGATTTAGCTGAATTTGCTAAAACTGTGATCCCAGCTGGTGCAACCATCCCCATGCTTGGGGCAGCTTGCAGATAAGAAAATTTGAAGGAGGAACTACAAAGCAATGTCTGGAAATAGTGACCAAGAGCTCCAGACATGGAGAAGGAGACATCAGTCTTCACTGGGTGTGTAAGCTGGACATGAAAATGTCACTGTCTAAATAGAAGGCATTGGTTTCTGGAATAAATTGCAGGTCACTCCTCAGCCACCATTACTGGGCTCATCAGCAGCAGATTTATGTATTTTAAAAGCTATGGGTTTCACTGTAACTTCTGATAAAACTCCAGAAGACAAAAAAATATTTTCTTCCTGTTCAAAATTCATTTGAGATCCTATCATAGAGCTTGATAAAATTCCCACCATCTCTTTACACTTTGAGACAACAAACCCAAGTTCCCATGTTGTTTAAGAACAATCTGCAGTACCTGCAGTGCCATGTGCTGTCACTTTCTGTCACATCTGAAGAAAATACACAACATTAGACAGCATAAATCACTGTGCTCACACAAAGACCACAGGAGAAGGACAAACTGAAAACTGTACAAAAAGGGAGAAGCCACGAGGAGATGTGGTTTTCCAGAAGTGATAAAGCATCTATCCAGCAACAAATTCTTAAAGGCTTGCATCACAGCTGAAAAAAGAAATCCTCAAACCCCCTCATTTGTGTGTACTTGTCTGGGAAGCCATTGCCTTGGAGAACAAGGTCTGCTTTGGTTAGTCACAGCAATTCAGGCAGCTAAGTGGACTATCCAAAGAACCCCACGTTCATTAAATCTTTGGCACATTTAAACTATTGCAGGAATGTTAAAGCCAACTGATCAGTTAATTACCAGGCAAATGAAAGCCAGAGACACCCTCAGTGGCTGCCCTGGGAAGGGAACAGTGACACCACAGCTGCCACACGGTGACAGCAGGGCTGGCACTGCTGGCCCTGGCACTGTGCTGGGTCCTGCTGCCTGACAGTGCCCAGGGGCATTGGGACACCACAGCAAACCCCTGCATCAAGCTGTGTCTTACACCATCTCAGGTTTGCAGCTGGAAACTGTGAATTACATGCAACAAGCAAGTGAAGCAGTGATAATTCTGCTCTGTAGGGTCAAGTTTTAGGGGGCTCTGGTCTCACCTTGGTGCCTTGACCTGAAGTTCTCAAAGCTCACACACCATGGATGGATACACAACAGAGTAGGGCAGAAAATTAAAATGGCCTGTGTGGCAGGGTGCAGTGCCAAGGAGAGAATAACAAGAGTTATCTGCAGTACCTGCCAGCCACATGTTTAACTGCACTTACCTGGATCAGTGGACATGCCTCCCAAATTTTTCATTTTCACAGAGCTTCTTCAGTGGAGCAAGAAAAGGGGCTGGTGTCCTGCAGCAGGCATTGCTGCCTGACTCCCAAAAGGGTGGTGGTGACACTCCTACACACCTGGCTCTGCCTGGGCTCTCCTGGGAGCTCATCCCTTTCCTCACCTCTTCCTATGTCAGAAAAGGAATAGGGAAAAAAGCATCCCAGCTTTCTGCACCATTTACTGTCCGTTCCTTATCAGGGCATTTCCCAGCAAGGGAGAGGAGGAAGCTGGATGGGCACAAGGCTGAGGCTCCCAGCACAGTGTCACTGTCACACAGGAATCCTTTTGTAAAAAGGACAAGTCTTGGTCCAACAAACATTATGGTCACTTTAGACACATTCTACTGCTTCTAGTGGTGTCTTATCTTGTAGAATAATTCCTTTGCTACCTACATTCCTCACCCATAAATTCTACAGCTGCAGTTTATTTGGCTTGCTGTTCTTTTATCACCCCAATATATTGCAGTTAAAGGTAAAAGTGACAGACATGCAACTGTATTTAGATCTGCCTTTACTTGACTATTTCATTCTCTATTTAAAATAAATTATTTGTGACCTTTTTTTTAATTACTAACTCTCCTTGCAATCAGCTGTTAACTGCTCACCTACCCACAGCACATTTTCAAATCTCTAGATAAAAATTTATTTTTGAAAGCCAGAAAACCCTATTTTTAAAATTAGTAAATGTACTGACAGTTAATATATAACTGGCCCATCATTTTCCAGAAGCCACATCAACATGGGAAAAATATTAACAAAAATACCTGTATGGAAGAGTCCATGAATACCCCTGAAAAGGAACAGAAATCCTCAAAGAATGTGCAATTCAAACATTCAGAAAAGAAGGAAGGTAGAGCAAGACAAAGTTTTCTTTTAATATTTCTTGGATAAGGCCTTGAGCAACCTGATGCAGTGGGACATGTCCCTGCACATGTCAGGGGGGCTGGGACTCAATGATCTTTAAGGTCTATCCCAACCCCAAAAATTCTGTGATTCCCATTTTGTTCTGCAGCATACAGAAGGAAACCTGCTAAACCAAAGGCTCTGGCAGCCACCAGACAATGCTTTGATAAAGCATGATGGATTTCAGGGTATAATTTAGCTGATTTTGTCTTCCTGCATGAATCACAATATCTTCAGAGGTGAAATATTTTCCTTTGCTGATGAGCCAAAAGACAGTGTGAGGTTAGGCAGCTACTGCACTGCAGTCAGTAGTGTCCATATCACCTTTCCCAAAAGTTTTATGGCTTTATTGGCACTCGGGTCCAAGGATCTCCTGCAGCAGGAATTTGCTTGCAGGCTTAGCAGGCACAGTCAGGGAGGACAAAGGAGGAGGCACCACAGGCTGCTGTTTTCCTTGAGCTGGATCTTCAATGCAGCCTTGTGTGTGATGGTGCAGCCCCAGGGAGAGCAGCACTGCAGGGAGGTTGCTGCAGTGCCCAGCAGTGCCCAGCAGTGCCCAGCAGTGCTCAGCAGGGCTCAGCAGGGCCCAGCAGTGCCCAGCAGTGCCCAGCAGTGCTCAGCAGTGCCCAGCAGTGCCCAGCAGGGCCCAGCAGTGCTCAGCAGTGCCCAGCAGTGCTCAGCAGTGCTCAGCAGTGCTCAGCAGTGCCCAGCAGTGTTCAGCAGTGCCCAGCAGTGCTCAGCAGGGCCCAGCAGTGCCCAGCAGTGCTCAACAGTGCCCAGCAGTGCTCAGCAGTGCTCAGCAGGGCCCAGCAGTGCCCAGCGGTTCTCAGCAGTGCCCAGCAGTGCCCAGCAGTGCTCAGCAGTGCCCAGCAGTGCCCAGCAGTGCTCAGCAGTGCCCAGCAGTGCCCAGCAGTGCCCAGCAGTGCTCTGTGTGACACAGCAGGGACAGGGTGAGCCTGGCTGAGTGTGCTGTGCCAGCTGCCCCTGGCTGTGAGGAGCAGCAGAGCTCTCCTGAGGTGGTGCATGAGCAGTCTCTGTGTGATTTATCCAAAATCTCTGCAGATTTCATCACTGCATGTTGTCCCTTGTATCTGCTTGTGAGGAGAGCAGAGGTTTTGTTTGTCCTTACAGCTCCTCCCACCTCAAAAGAGCCCCAATCCCAATATATGAACTCACTGCAAATACTGTACTCAATATATACAACCAAAAAACCCACATGTGGAGGTGTAAGGGGGCTGAAGGGCTGTTGTGTGCAAAGTTCTCCTTTTAGAGGGAAGCTGGTCACATCAGATCCACTGACAAAGGGTCACAGAGCATTTCACATGTTTCCCGATGTTACTCCTCAGGGGCAGATGATAACACCACTCACATTTCCTCTCTGTGTGACAGTAGTTACTCCTCACTCCCCCTCCAGCTGAAGGGTACCAGCTATCCTGTTCTACCAGGAGGAAATTGTCCCTGTGTGAGCTGCAGATCACACCCAAGCACAGGCAGCAGAGCAATGCCTACTGTGGCCATGGCCAGAGATGGGGACCAGACTGGGGGGCTGCTGTGGGGGTTTCAGGGTGCTGCCCCACAGCCTCCCCCAACAAAGCACAGCTCTGCAAGCACAGCAAGATGAGCCCTCCTGAGGTTTGCTGTGTTTGGGTTTCAGGTGAAAGAAAAAACCTGCAGCATGTAGAACTAAAGTAAAGGTGGACAAAAGGTGGGAGAGCCAGAGGTGACCCAGCCAGGGGCTGCACTGAGGAGGTCATTGCTGGACTCAGCTGGTCATTGCTCAGCCTCCTGCATGGTGCCAAGTGCACCAGATTGAAGGACATGGGAACGTCACCAGAGGCTTTTCCAGCAGAAATACCAGAGTTATTTCAGAGCAGATCCCCTTGAGGAGAATCCTCTGTCCTCCCCAGAGCTTCCTGGTGTGCCCAGCAGAGCCAGCCACCAAAATGAGCACTGCAGAGGCAAGAACAGCACCTCCAGTTCCTCTCCTCCTCTGCCAAAGTGCCTGGGAGCTGAGGGCCAGCATAGGAACTCAGGGAGCCCCCCAGGCTGTGTGAGGAACCCACAGATCTCAGTGGGTTCCTGCTTGAGGAGATCAGCCAAGGTTATCTGGGACACCCTGAGTGTCCCCATGATGTGTGAGGAACCCTCAGAGATCTGTGGTGCTCCTGCCTGAGATGAGCCATGGTTATCTGGGACACCTTGAGTGTCCCCATGCTGTGTGAGGGACCCTCAGAGCTGTGTGGTGCTCCCACCTGAGGAGATCAGGAGATCAGCCACGGTTATCTGGGACATCCTGAGCTGTGTGGGGGACCTGCAGAGCTCTGTGGGTTCCTGCCTGAGGAGATCAGCCATGGTTTTCTGGGACACCCTGGGTGTCACCATGCTATGAACTGCAGTCACCTCCGCTGAGCCCCCCCACAGCAAGGCCAGGTTTAACTGTGTGGCTATCTCAATTTTTTTTCTCCCATTTTTTGATAGCAGAACTTTCTGGAAGTCACTAAAAATAAGTTTGTTTGGGTTTTTAAGGCTGATTCAAATATATTTGTGTCGTCTTTCAAGATGGCACCTCCCCCTTGCGCCTACTTGACAACAGATTTGTCAGTCATGAAGAATGCTCTGCATGCACAGAAATATCTCGGGTTTCTTTTCCCATAATCAAAAGAAAACAAATCCCAGAGCAGCCCTGGCAGCCACTTCCGGCCAGCGCTGCTGCCCCCCCTGAGACACATCAGGCTCAGCTGCTGCCTTCGGAGGGCAAACAAGGGAATTTGCTTCCAATGGAAAATTAGACACTGAAACAAACTGACTTTCCACCTCCCCACTAAAAAAAATCCCAAAAAATAAATTAAAAAAAAAAAAACCAACACAAAAAAAGACCCCAAAAAATCACAAAAAAAAAAACAAACCCAAAAAATGCCCCAACCGACCAACGACAACAACAACAACAACAACAACAAAAAAAAAAAAAAAAAAGGAAGCCAACCAATAAAAATCCCCTGGAACAAAACCCCAGCTCTAGCCCTGCTACTTCTCCACTGAGGCTATTCCAAGGCATCAGTTGGATGTGTGCGAGTGCTTGGGCTGGACAAGGCAGCACAGAGGTTCTGTCCTTCTGTCCTCCCCTGCTCTGCTCCAGGGCTGGCTGGTGCCCCCTGCCACTGCCTGCTCCCAAAAGGCCCTTCCTGATTACAGAGGATTGGCATTTAGAAGGAACTGCAGCGTTTTTTACCTCATTATCCTCCTTTAAATACCTCCCTAATACCTTCATCTGCTGCTATGATTAAATGAATTTCGCCAGTTGGAGATGGTAACATGCTATGGTTACAACCTGTATCTATCTATCCTGCTTAAATTTGAACAGTAAATTTGAGAGAAAAAACCCTGGTTTTAATTACAAGTAAGACAGTCTTGCAACTCTAAAAGTTTAAAAGTAAACACCTTTCAGTATTGCCAAAATCTTGGCCTAATGTAACACCAGTTCTGCTATATGAAGAATTTTTATATCTAGTACTGAAAGCTGCCCTTATTAAAAATGGAAAATGTAAAATGAAAAAAAAAATGTATCACAGCCATCCTTAGCAGTACCACTCCTGCAGTGGGTTTGCATTGCTAGGTATAAATTAAAGAGATTCCATAGCCAGTTTGCAATAATTTACTCAATTAGCCTTTTGCTTTCCCTGTCCATTTTATGTAACATTGGTGAGAAAATTGCTGGCTGCTATCTGGAATTGTTGAGGAAAGCTTCTGGAATGCTTTGCATTCCTGTGCTGGGGACCTTAGCAGAGCCCAGGGCGGCACTGCTGGGTCTGCAGGGTCAGATGAGTCACTGCAGCGTCTCCTTTTCACGTCTGATCAACTGTGCAAAATCCTGGGGACAAATACTCCTGCACATTACTCTTATGTCCTGGGGATCTTCATTCAAAACCATTCAGAGAAAACAAGCATGAAACAAGGCTGCAAAGTGACATCATTTAAGAATTTCAGCAGAGTTACAAAAAACATCTGGGGGCCTAAACCAGCCTTTTGCTACTCACATACAGTACCCAGCACAATGGAGACCTCATGTATTATTGTGCCCCTGGACTTAGTGGCTTAATAAATAATTTCAGCAGACCCGCTAATTCATTAGATGTCTCACCTTATGCATTTACAGCAGCTTGGAGTATCCCAAGATCTTTAATCCTCATCTAGGCCTCTTTCCTTAAAAATATGTATCATCACACTGGATGTGCCACCACGGAAATGCAAAATAAATGTTCTGTATCATCACACTTGTTGGTGTGGAGATGCACAAATTTCACCCCAGAGAGCTCTGGAAAAGAAGAAAATTACAGTAGCTTCAATCACAATAAAATATTCAGAAGGTGAAGCTCAAACACATAAAGGATTCCAGTTGTGAAAGGTTTTTCAGTGCTGTTCACAGTGAAGAAATAACCAGAGGCACCACTGAGCATTGTGAAACCCCTGCTGCATCAGCCTTTATGTATGTAGGACTCCACAAACCACTACACTGGGATTTTATATTCATGTTTAAGCCAAACCTAGTTCTTGTTCTTTGCTAATGAGAGAGGAAGGGTATGGGCAGGGAAATGTACTGACACCAGAGCCAGCAAAGACAGTGCCAAAGGAAAACACCTGCCTGTCTTTAATTTGGAGACAAATTGCTTCTCAGGGCTGGGTTTCATGAAAAACAGCAGCTGAGCACAGCTCCTGTTGGCCTTGGCAAAGCCACAGCCTGGGGACACAGCCAGGTCTTGGGACAGCTTAATCCTCCCAAAGCTCCTGGTCCACGAGCAAAGCTTGGTGCAAGTCCCCACCCCTCAGGACACCTGAGGATCACCAGGAGCCAGGGACAGACCCCTGCCCTGTGTCCCCTGGCAGAGTGGAGCCCTCTCCTGACCCTCCCCATGTCCATGGGGAGCACTGAGTGGCCTCCAAGCAGCAGGAGCATTTAGAGATGTCTGGAGCAGAATTACACAGGCAGGCTCTCCCTTCTGTGTTCATGGCCCTAAGAGTAGCAATGCCACACAGCTGTCACAGCCCTGTCACCAGCATCACTCCTGTGGTGGGCTGCATGTCTACCCCAGCTCCACACAGAGAAGAGTGTCTGCAGCCAGGGACAAGCTTACACAATTAAAATGCCTTCACTCCTTGATTTCTTAACTTTCAAAAAGATGATACTGAGGTGGAGGTGTGAAAACACAGAAGCCTTTCCATTTGAGAATGGCCCACATCCCAACTTTTAAAGGACTTGTGTAGAGGACACTGCAGAATGCCATACAGCCACCTAGTGCTGGAAAAAATCACTTCCCCACATCTGGGACGGTCCTCTGCAGTCCCACAAGGGCAGTGGAGACCAAGGGTCCAGCAAGGAGGGACAAAAGCCAAGTCTCTGCAAAAGTCATGATGCACTTCCAGCTATGGACAGCAGCAAGTCTGAGAACAGAACTGATGAGCTGCACACAGGAAACAGCTTTTATCCCAATAAAGACAGGGAAAGGCATCCCACAGATGACACAACTGTGGCTTCTGTTATCTGTGGCACATCTCCTCAGTACTCTGCGTTAGGCTGAGCAGATCTGCTTCTTCTCAAGGGTGCCCAAGCTGCCCACCCCACTGCTGGCCCTCCCAACTCTGTCTCACCAAACATGTTGCTCTCTTCAGGGAACTACCAAGATTTTCTTCAGAAAAAACCATCTAATTTCACAGCAATTCCTTGCCATGACAGGACTGATACTCCCTGTCCTGATACCTAATCATGGCTATAAAATGAAAGCACAGCATGCTCCTTCCAAGTCACCTGCTCCCACATTCACCTGCTCGGATGGGGTGGCACAGGCAGTCATGCAGCTGTGCAGTGGAACAGATCAGGAAGCTAATCTGAGTTAAAGCTCTTCCAGCAAAGAGAAAAATAAATACAAGGGAAAGGGTTTGCATTCAGCCATATCCATTACCTGGGTCCTGTTCACAGCATGGGGAAGCAGATGCTGGTGCCAGCAGGAGACTGGGGCAGCACTGGGCCCTGGTGTATTCAGCAAGATGCAGCCCCAGTCCCCATGTCTGCCCCACCACGGCCAGGAGCAGCCAGAAGAAATCTGCAATGTGCCCTGCAATGCCTCCAGGGCATAACCCTGACCAAAATCAGTTAGTTAAACCTTTCTCTGAAGCCTGTGTTTTTCCATAGCTTCTAGACTAGTTGCCTGAAAGATGGTGGAGCTAACCCCACTCTGGATGCATGCCATTTGAATGCCAGCTTGGAATATCCAATTTTATTGGTGGGTTTTCCCCTTAGAATTTGAAAATATTCTGCCACATAGCCAGCTAACTGGGTCTTAGAGGGATATGGTTTCTTGTTCTCTTGCTTATAAGGGAAACTTGAAAAAATTTAAAATTATACTGGCCTCGTACTAAAGGTCAGCGCTGTGGGGAGATGACTTGCTCGGAATTCAGTCAGGAAGTTTAACACAAATAATCCAGCCTGAAGTTCTGTGAGAACAAGTCCCAGCCAACCAAAAAAAAAAAGAAAAAAAGAAAAAAAAAGAGTGCTGATAGAACTAATTTAAGTATTAAATCTCTGTTTCCAAGCATTTTTTCCACTGATAAGCCCAGAGGCTTTTAAAGCTGCCATGTGAAAAATTATTTAGCTAGGTGTGAAAGAGATATATATTGGTACCTTCCCAGATAAACACAGGCTTTTATCAGGAGATTTGCACAGGAATGAGCAGGAACAAGCAGGAGAAGGAACAAAGTGTTTTGTTGTGCATTACTGTGGAGATAGATTGCCTGCACAGAGTGTCACAAATACTTGTGGTAAAGCTTTAGGCTGCCTCAAACTATTTTAGCAAAATGTTCATGCCATGAAAAAACATATAAATAAAACCCAACAGTTTTTTGCAAATAATTTTTCTTTGTTAGCAAAGAAATGCCTTGCATTTTCACAGATGCCTTCTGTATCTGTCAAGCAACATTAGTCTCTATAAGGCTACATCATAAATTACATTTGGAACTGTTCAGGATTTACTTTAAAGTCTTTCTGGGCTTTCTCTATTCTAATCCCACTAGAAACAGGTGTTTAAAAACAGGTATTAGAATTAGTGAAAAATAGTAGATCCTCTACCTTTAAGTCACTACCAGCCTTGAAATGGTGCCTTCAAAAAGAATTAGAAAGCATTTATGTTTTAGAGAATACATTTGTGTTTGTATCTATGTAAATACCTATGTCCCTGTGGTTTTCTAATGAAGTCCATAGGGATGCAGTGGCTTAGGAGATCCCTCTCAAAACTGAGGAAAAGAGAAGAACATGAGCAGTTGATTCCTCACAGATCTGTACCTCTCTGGTAGGTCTGACTGAAGCCAAAGGGGCTATAAAGCATCTGCACCCAAAAATCTGCACCCAGACTCCACCAGTCTGGTGTTGTTTTTCTGGCTGACCAAAAGCTGTTCCCAAGAAATGAGCCTTTTGATCCCCTCTGCCATTTCAGAGCATTCAGTTCCACCAGTGAGTGGCTGCTCACATCAAACTGGTTATGCTGGGACTGGAGGAACATTAAAATGAGCTGCAGCTTCCTGTGACAGCCACATCACCCAGCGAGCGTCGGGAGTGAAACTGTCCTGCAGACAGAAAGGAACAAACCAAGGAGTCTGCCTTGTTCTGAAAATAACTTCCATTCATTTCCAGAGCTGCTGAACTGCATCATTAATCAATTCCCTTTAAAGAACGCTAGGAAGCTTTAAATTCACTTTCTATACCTGAATCTAACAGGACAACAGACAATCGATCAAATCCTAATAATAAAATAGCTTTCACGTTTTAGACAAACACTTGGATAATTTTGCAGTTAAGAGTTACTGTGACCCCCATCTGAGCAGCAAATGTGCCCTTGATGAACGTGAAGGAGCACAATTCTCCCTCCAGGCTCCGCAGAGGTGTCCGTGGTGTCACCCGCAGCCCGGTCCCGCACGATCGTGACTCGCTGCTGCCCTCTTGATCCAGCAGCAGCTCCGGGTGGGATAAATGAAATACAGCGGTGCCAGGAATCCTTCTCCCAGCCGGGACTGAGTCTCCACTGCTGCACTCTCGGGGTCCTTCGAGTCGCTGAGACCCCGAGATTGTTCAAAGTCTCTTTTCTTAGCTCGAGCGCTTGAAGAATGACTCGGAGCTCTTCAGTTCTCGGTCTCAGAGTTGTTTATTGTGTCTTATCTATAAGAAATTTTCTCCTGCCCTGACCAGGTCCATCCAGCAGGACAGTTCCAGGCACTCTGCCTGCCCCCAGGGCACTGTTATGGCTTTGTACTAAAAACTACGTGTGCAATGTTTACAATTACTGTCCAATACCTATCACCTGTGTTAGACAGTGAGCTTCTACTCTAAACCAATCTGTAAGTGCCACCATCAGAGCAGAAGATGGAGGCCAAGAAGAAGAAGGAGAAAGGCTGGACATGCCCAGTTCCCTCCATCTTGCCTCCTGAACTTAAATACCAAAAACTCTAAAATCTATTTTTCCACCCCATGATAACTTCACTATTATTCTACCTAAACTGCTGTGCCTTGCTGATCTTCATACAAGGTTGAAAATTTGCTCCATGGGTCATAATCAAACCCACAGGTGTTCTGGGCTCTGTGCCAGGGTCTCTGAGCCCCCTGGCAGGGTCCTGGCCATCCTGGACAGCCAGAGGGATGCTCTGGGTTCCCACACTTGACTATTTATTCTCTTTTCTCAGCGAGAATAACTCAGGGAAAGTTACATTTCACTCAGAAGAAAACCCCCATGCCTGTAGTCCGGGTTGGGGAAAACAGGACAGAAAGCAGAAGGGAGCCACTGAGTCCTCCCTCACAAGAGACACGAGGTTTTGCCACCCAAGGTGCTGCAACCACACCATAACACGAGGCTGTTCCCTTTCAGCTCGAATGAAGCATCAGCAAATGGATAACATATCTACAGCCTCTCCCTTTCCCCCGTCTCTGCGAGGCAGGTGCAGCCTCAGGAAAAGCTCACAAAATGGATTCAGATGTGACAGATTTGTAAATTCCCAGGCAGCTATGTGGAAAAGCTCGCTGCTGCCAAAAAAGTGCACTTTGGAACATCACTGAATGTCTTCTGTGTTTACAGCAATGGTTTCACTTCTTTCAGTTCCTCAAGAGAAAGGATCAGAAGGACATCAAAGAAATGTCAGATCACAGGGAGTTTAAATGGAAGTGTCGGCAGCAGCCCCTGCCCCAGCTGGGCAGCAGGGAGAGCCACCTGTGAGTGCTCCCCCAGAGCAGCCAGGCTGCTTCCCAGTGCAACACTTCTTCCAATGGAAACCCATTCATAAATCCCCCCAAATCTCAATTTCCTAGATAAGGTTGTATAATAAAGTATAACCACAATGAATCCAGCTTGGCCTTGAATGGGAGAGATGATTTTTTAAAAATGGCTTTTTTTTAGTTTTCCTGCACCATATAAAAATATGAATTTAAGCTATGGTCACTTTATTTTTTGTTGACTTGCTTGAGAACTTTTTTTAGTTTGTCTTGTTTCTCAAACCAGCAAAAATGAAAAAATTCCCTGAAGTGTCATTTTTAATGCTGAACATTAAAGGCAAATGTTCCTTTTGGCCAAACCCACAAAAGTTTCTTCAACTCTGCTCTTCACTTGTAATTAAGAGCCAGACAGTCTATTAGTTATTCTGTTTCATGATTAAGTCTACAATGTACTGAAAAATAAGAAACAGCAATGCTAACCCAAAGAGTAAAATTCCTTTCAAATCTTCATTTATATATGTCATCCCAGCAAGCCCTTTGGCATGACTGTAACACAGCAGCAACCCCCCTTTTATGCCCTTTTTTTCCAACAAACCTGCTAAACTTCAGGCAAATTTACTAATGAGAAAGCCTGTATGTTTCCCTGCTCTTTGCTTGTTTATAATGGCTGTGAAATAGAGAATTAAGTTATCAAAGATGTCTTAAATGACACCTTACTGCTGAAAGACAGGGACAACTCAAGACAGCAGAATCTTTTGGGTTTCCCCCAGAACGCTCTTTCTCCAGCCAAGGATATCAAGTAGAGCCCTAAAGTATCAGTTTAGCTTTAAGCCCATGGCTCATGCTGTAGGCAAGAACCATCACCATTGCCAAGCACCAGGTCCTGCCAGGCCCCTCCTGAGACCCCTCACCCCTGTGAGCTCCACTGCTCAGGAGGGCTGGAGTTTGCCATTTATAACTCACCACATTTGAAACAGGTGTGTTGAAGATTGCAATGCAAGCTGTTTTCCATTCCCATCTGTATGGCAGCTGTCTTTTGTCAAGTGGGCAGTTTGCCTTATCTCTCTCTCTGAGTGACCACAATCACAACTCCCTGGAGAGAAGACATCTGCTGATAACAGCTATTGAATGTCAGTGCATGGCTGATAAGAACTATAACATCCCATTGGGAGATGCTCTGCCCAGAGGGAGGAGCCAAGCATTGCTACCCAGATATAATCCAGAGGTTCTGAGACACCAGCACAGCTTCTCCACTGGATTCCCCAGAAGAACAGAAGCTGGCTCTTCTTCCACTGGATCTTCAGAGGAACAATACATCCTTCTCTACAGATCCCCCTGCTCCAGCAGAACCACCCCTGACACTGCAGGAGGGCTGCAGCCACATTTCCAATGGGACTGCTGCCAACACCCTGACCCACAGGGTGTCAGGCTGGGTTCTGACTCTGTCAGTGTTGTTCCAGTGTACTGCATTGTTTATTTTATCCTTTTATATTTTTTCCTCTTCCCTGTTAAAGAACTGTTATTTCCTGCTCCCATATTTTTGCCTGAGAGCCCCTTAATTTAAAATGTATAGCAATTTGGAGGGATGGGGAGGGTTTCCATTCTCCATTTCAGGGGAGGCTCCTGCCTTCCTTAGCAGACTCCTGTCTTTCCAAACCAAGACAGGGTGGAACAAGCAGAGACCTGAATTAATGCCTTATTAAGGATTCCCTTTGTATTTGTCAAGCTCTCCTTCTCCACCAGGGAAGGTGAGGCTCCCACAGCTCTGTGCAGCACCGTCCCTGCTGTGCTCCTGCCTCCAGTTAAAGCCCAATGTGACAGCAGTGACACAGAACAGCTGCCCCAGAACCTTCTCTTGCTTCCATGGGCCTGGCAGAGTCTCCCAGCAGCAGCTCCCTGCTCAATGTCACATCACTTTTCAAGCCTCTCAAGACTTTTAGAATCTCCAGAGCAGCAGTGGCAGCGTACAAGGGAGAAATAGTAAAGCTCCTACTCCTGGATTACTTGTGCAGTTTTTAGGGTACTTTTTGCCATCTTGGAGGACTAAAATAGATCAGAAGGCCTTTTCTCCCATCCTTCCCTCTCCCCTGCCAATTACTAATGAAGTCTTTCCATGGTTGTGAATGTTTCATAGGACTCATGAGGGGTAGTAAACAAACAAACAAACAACAAATAAATAAATAAAATCTAAGGAACACTCCTCTCTTCCACATTCATTTTTTGCCATAGCCATGAGCTCTAAAATGATACAAGGATGGAAAAAGGAACTCAGATATTTACATGGGGGCTTATATAGCTAAAGCTTAAATACCTGAAAGTATAGCCCATGACTATACAGACTGCAGGCCCAAGAAGTCAGCTGCATGTAAAAACATTTTAGTTGCTAAATCAGACTCCAAGTGAGGTTTTAAGAGTTTCAAGAATTTGTGCTCAGGTACCTGCCTCCTTTGTTTTCCAGTCACTTTCCTAGCACTTTGCCATGCCCAGTCCAGCCAGAGCAGCCTTGCACTGGCACAGATGCCCTCTGCAGGACAGAGGGACCAAGATAACCTGGCACATCTGCTGTGAAGGAAGCTTGGTGCAGCTGTCCCAGCACGCTGCCTGCTGCCAGGAGGAGCTCAGCCCTGTGGCAGTGGCACACCTGGGTGCCAGCCCTGAGAGCCAGAGGAGCTGGCAGCACTGCTGCCTTTGCCTGAGTCCTGCTGGTCACCATGGCTCATTTACAGGGCTCAGCCCAGCCCAGTGCTTCTCTTCCCTTCCTTTCAGATCCTTGCATGCTGTCCCTTCTGTGGGCAGCCAGGGAGCACCACAGCTGGCCTCACCAGCAATGCTGAGCCTTCTTTCCATCCCAAAGAGCTTCTCTGGCCATACACAAACCTTCACTGACATCTCAGTGTTTTCTTGCTTTGCTTGTAGCACAGCAATGTGATAATATTGCCAAAATTTGTACTGTGCCTTTTTGGAAATGGGACATTTCTGGCAAGCCAAGAGAATCCTCTGGGGAAAAGTCTCCCACATCTCTGCTTGTCTCCAGGGCTGCAGGCACAGACCATATGTGCACATCACAGGTTCCTGTGCAGGAATCACTGCTGTGCCCCGTCACAAGACAAATCAATTCCCCGTGACTGAGTGGAAAATCCTGGAGACAAAATGGAAAGGTACAATCAGTAATTTCCAAACACACACATACCCCTCCCATACTGGTTTTTATTTGTTTCTGCATGCTCGACCTTCTGAAGCCTCACTCTAAAAATTGAAACTAATTCAGATGTTTTTATGAAGCTTAAAAACCCCTTTGTTATAGAGAGGAGCTTCACAAAGGTCACAAGGATATCCCGTTCATGGATCAAGGCATCCCTTGGCAAGTGTTTGACAGTGGGTAAATAATTTCTGAGCAGAAGCCTGGCTGCTAATTTCAACTATATCAATAGATTCCTGCAGGATCTAGTCCTCCTGATTTCCCAGTGTGAAAAGAGAGACCTGATGGAATCCAGGCAGCAATGAAGCAATGGTGTGGGACATACCCAGGTAACACTGAGATGCACCTCTCACAAACAAAGCAAAATCCAGGTAAGGGCTGTTAACAGCAGAGAGCTGCATTATTTATAGTTATACTGGCATTCCTCCCAAAGAGCTGAAGAGCAGCTTCCAACCCTGATCACAAACCTACACTGGGAAAGAGAATGGGTGGGCAGTGTCTGTACACAGGACCAAGAAAGCACCTGCAGCTCCACAAATACACATATCAAGTGGATATTCTAAAGGAATTAAATAGATATAGAATTCTTATTAAATAGATATAGAATTCTTAAGAACTGCTATAAAGTTTTATATGAAGAACACCAAGAACTCTTTACCTTAGTTAAAACCTCTCATAATGTTGCAGGACATTTTGCCCAGGCCTGCACACAAACTGAGAAGAATTCTCTGCAGTCTTTTTATGGCTACAAGCAAGCCAACACCAAACCTCGGTGCTGAAGAGTCAAGGAAATGACAACAAAGATGAGAACTGCATTTTGAAACTTGAGCCTCCCTCCAATTCTGTGCAGAACAAATTTCCAAAGCTGAGGTTTCTGAAAGGAATAGGGCTCAATGTGCAGAGTGACATTTGTTTCCTAGTCTGCTATCCTAGGTTTGGAAGGGAGGCAGTGTGGGTTCCTGTCAGCTGGACAGAGAGCAGCTCCTCATGCACTGCCTGAGGAGGGGGGACAGGACAGAAAGGATTTGTTGATGTCTGTATGCTGACTGACTCTGTGGTGATGGACAGCAGGTAAGATTTAGAAACAGATGTCTGTAGAAAGGGAGAAAATACAATTCTGGATGGGCAGATTATAATATTTACTACTTATGTAAATCCAACTCTGTCTCGCCTAGAACTTCTACTCAAGTAATATAGGTGAAGGAGGGTTTCTGAATGAACTGAACTACCACACAAGGTCTTTGTGGCTTTTCCTGCCAGAATTCCAGCCAAGGACTGGGCTTTCCATGGCAGTGTCCCCACCAGTGCTTGTGAGACAGCTGAGAGGATATTTTGCACTGGACATTTGTTCCCTTCTTAAGAACAATGATGAGGTTAAAAGGGAACCATTCAAGGACTGCACTTCAGCCAGCAAACTTGGCGTGAAGATGAACCAAGATGAAGATTTCCTTCCCACTAGCAAAGACCCTCACAAACCACGTGTGAGAATCACACAGCTGATACTTAAGAAGGAAAGATTTCTGGTTTAAATCAATAAAGTTACAACATTATCAGCAAATATTAGAAGTGAGATTCTCATGAAGTTTCTGTATCTGACCAAGCCTTGATCTGAGCTTCCACAAGGCTGCTGGCCTCAGACCCCAGCACATCCTGCTGCTCCCTTCCTGCATGGAGGATTCAGAGTGGTGTCTTGCTGAAGTCAAATGACCCCACAATAACCTGCAAGCTGGCTCTTCAACACCAGAAAAAAATAATGCTACCCCACTTAAAACCTTAATCAAGACTTGAAACTGGCTGGGTGACGTGCATTTACTCCAATTCCAAGGGAGGTACAACTTAAGAGCATGACAAGTCATTCATGTCAGTGAACCAAATAAAAAAGCTTTATGTTATTATTAAGTTTTATGTTATGATTAGTTACTGGTACACTCTCAGGTCTTAGTTATGATTAGTTACTGGTACACTCTAAGGTTTTAGTTATGGTTAGTTACTGTACACTCTTTTTATCATCCCACACCATTTTTTGCTCATTTAAGGACAGCTGACAACATCTAGGAAGACACAGATGACAAATATTACAATATTTTCTGCAGTTCAAAATTCAGTGCTATTATTTCACATCTGTTTTCCTTACTGGTTTTCTTGCCTCATTTCTAGCTCCTTTCATGGCTTCAGATTCACTCTTTTGGAAACCAGTCTGGTCAGTAATTCTAATCTCACTAATTTCCCAAAAATGACAGCAGAGCAACTCAAGGTTTCTTTCTTAACCTTTCCAGTGGTGGAGGCTGAGGGACAGAAGGCTTGCAGCACAGAAATCACTGGTACAGAGGGATGGCCAAGGTGGCACCAGAAGGTCTCAATGAGAGCTGAGCACTGCTAACTCCCACAGAAATCACTCAAAGGACAAATCACTCCACACTTCATGAGTAGTTTGACTCAATCCTAACTGGAACAAACCAAGGACAAGGGGAGTTTCTGTGGCAACCAGAAAGATTGGTATCTTGCACTCTTTTTTTTCCCTTAGAACCACACTGCATAAGGAACAAGACATGGATGTTTTGGTACAATTCCTCTCAATGAGCAGAAATGGCCATCAGAACCACAGAGAACATGCTGGGGACTTCACTGGGATGTGGGATCTCCCAATTCAAGATTTCTCTTGCCATATTGCAGAGACCTGGACTGAAAATCTGCTTTATCTCAGACACAGCAGGCACTTGTTTTCCCATGTCCCAAGTGCAAGCAATCTTTCTTCTCCCAACATTTCCTCCTCCATCTCCTGGTCCCAGAGATGCTCCAGTAAAGTGATGCATTTTGATTACATTTCTTTCAGCCCCAAATAGTCTGACAATCTCTAATCTTAGCATTTTTCTTCTCTCCTTATTCCCTGTGGTCACATCACTTTGAATTGTGCTGTGTGAAAAGTTTTTGTCTTGGATACAAAAGCACAGACAGAATATTTATAATACTTAGGAGACCAGCGAATTTCTTGCTTGCTGGTCACAGAGAATCACTAGATAAAATCCACATGTACAAGCAAAACTAGGGCAAAAATCTTAGTTTTAAAGTTAGGAAGAGCCTTTTACCATGTATATTAAAATTAACTAAGAGTGACTTTTGGATCAGTGAATTCCTTGCAAAGGTACTGCTTGCACAAAGGACACAGACCCACCATGTATTTAGTACAATTTATGGTTTTATCAGGAGAAAAAAAATCACACTGTGTTTAAAAAGCTGATAAACACACACATATGCTTTCAAAAATATCCTTCTGAAGATGATATTATTATTTTGCATCACAACTAAATTTCAAATGTCACATTTATGTGGCCATTTCTCAGATATTGAGAATGATACCACCAACAGACAAATATCAGTAGAGAAATAATATTACATTTGGCAAGCAGATAAGCACATCAAACAGCTCCATTTGCTGCAGGAGTGTTTGAATACAGGTTTCCCACATGGCAAAATCTGAAAACACCTTGCATTCCAAGTGCAGCTGTTCTGCTATTAAGTAGGAAATAGAGTTTTAAACTAAAATCCTGTTAGACATGTAGGGAAAGTTTTGGCAAGACAGATTGTTTTCCACCATTAGATGAAATTTTGAAAGCTGTTTCTTAGTGGAACATTTCACTGCAAATATTTTGGACACTTTCATGTGACTTGAAAGTCAACTGAGATCCATGCTTGCATCTCTGATGGTTACAAGATAAATAGCAGATTTCTGAAGATAAAAATAGCTCTCCTTCCCAAGGCAAAACCTGGTTTTCAGAGGGAAAATGCTAAAATATTTCACAGGAGTAGATGCATCTATTTCTTTTCTTTAAAGAAGTCCTTTATGTAGTTACAGTTATGCAATGGCTTAATTTCATGTCCAAGCTATAATTTAAATTGAAATTCATCTCCCAGAACATTAAAAAAGGCCAGTGTCCATGTTTGGGTGTCTGGTAGAAGTACAATATCCCCTGAGGACTTGGTTAGGACCTTATTACCCTTGAATACCTGAGCAGGGCAGCACATTCTCGCCTTGGACACAAAGTGATGGATCTGAAAAAGCAGAGGCCACCACAGGTGTCAGCTGCACTGCCATGGGCTGTCACACACCAGCACTGCACTGTGCAGGGAAGAGCCAGGGGCTGCTTTGAAAAATGGGAGATCAACAGCAGGAGCAGATAATTGTCATTAAGGGCTCTACCATTCCCTTATCAAAAACCAACCAAACAAATGGGCAAAGCCAAAACTTGAACACATTGTGTTTTTACAGCCTCAGGGTGGGAGGCAAATGAGCTGCTCTTCCAGGGCTGGGAACCTTCCTGGGCAAGGGGGACAGACACAGCTGATTCCTTGCTGATGTTCAAGGCACACACAGGATTCTTCTCTCAGCAGTGAACTTTAACCATGAAAATCCACCTGAGTAACTCCTAAGTCAAAAACAGACCTGGAGCTTTCTATGAAGCAGTAGAGTCTTTGAAAACATCAAACACAGCCCTCAGTCAGTGCAATGAGAGTACAGTAATATTTCCCAGAAATTTACTGAATTTATCAAAGACTTCCCTAGGATCACAAATAAACATCTTTTTGCAGGTTCAAAATGGGTATTTCCCATGGAACAACTCCCTTTTCTACCAGTTGTGCCTCATTCTAAAATCAGGGGGAAAAGGTGATAAAACCTAGGCTGATCCACAGATAACAAAAAGGGATTTTTTTTCCCCAGTAGTGACTTAATTCTTCTCATCTCATCTTGGAGTATTTTTAATAGCCTTTCCATTACAGGTTTTAATGGGTTTGTTTCAGATCTCAGGACATGCAAGACTAGCACTGAACTCTCTGAGCAAAAGCTGCACTCAGATGACTAGGAGATCTGACAGGAACATTTCCTTGGTGGTTTTTTGGGGCATGGGCAGCTCAGTCTGTCCCCTTAGAAGACAATACCCACATCCAGAGCAATGCCAGATGGCTGGAAAACATAAAAACTTCTTAAGGCTTTCCAAGCAAGCCATCAAACAGATAACACAACACACAGAGAATGTCACACACTTTGCTGGATTCAGCTGTGCAGGGCATTCCCAAGCTGCACAGGCAGCCCCAGCTGTGTGCTGAGGGGTGTTGAGGTTACACCTAAAGAGTTCATGGGAAATGGGGATGGTTTTGGTGCTCCAGCCAGCAGCTGTGCCCAGGAGAGCAGAGCAGGACTTGGCTGAGATGGGGGAGGTGACAAAGAACAGAAACTGCAGGTAGTGCCCAGTGTGGCAGGGGATCACATCACTGGGGGGAGATGCCACTTGTCCCATCCTGTGCTGCCTCAAGCAAAAGCTCTGGGGCCAGTTTTCAAACCAGACCAAGTACCTGGGTCTTTCTTCAACACAAAAACTTCTTCATCTGGAAAGAGAAACAGGGGAAGGCCTCACAGTTCTGTGTGTCAGACCAAGGAGCGCATCACAGCCCAAACCATCCATCTGTGGAAGAACACCACAGGTTTATTCCAGTTTGTACAGACATTATGAGGGCCACACAGTGCCAAATCAGTGCTGCAGAGGAGCCTGCTCTGGGCTACATGAGTCAGGCTGCTGAGAGCAGCACTGCAAACACTCCCACTCCTGCCATGGAACCCATCTGCTCACATGGGAAGTGATGTTCCTGTGGCACCACATTCTTCTGGCATGCTGCTCAAGGAACTAACAACACCACAAGGAGTGGGACATTTCTCTGTGGTTTACAAAACAAGGAGGAAAAAAACCCAATCCCAAAGAAATCTATGACTAATATGGTATATTCAAAAAAGGAAATCACACAAAAATCTCTATCCATGACAATGTTTATGTATATCAAAATAGTAAACGAGAGCTGCAGCATTCAAAGTAGATCACAGACTCTGGAAAATCAGCTTTAGTTGCCAGTATCCTGATAGAAATCAAACATTTCCAGCCATACAGAAGCATTACTGACAATCTACAGCCAACATTCTCTTTTTCTAAGAGATTAGCTCAAACTAAAAACTGTATGATCTCCAATATTCATCTTCATAACCACTGAGGACTATGAAGGGCTTTGAATTCTGAGACTACTTGGGATCAAAGTCACTTGAAGGAGCTGGGAGGGAAACATCAGAGCAGCTCCTGCCTCTCTTCCTCCTCCATGTGTGCTCTCCCTGACACCAGAGCTTTCATCCCTGCAAAGCAGATTTTGTTGGAAATGCTCACACACCAGGGATCCCAACACCAGGTGTGGCCGTGGGGGACCTGCTGGGAATTCAGTTCAAGCTGATATTTATGGCACTATTTGTGCTTATGCTAAATTACAATTCAGAGGGTAAAATTGCAGTCACAAATCTGGGAGCTCCTTGGGAAGACAATGGTGGCACCATTCCCATTTGGTGCTAGACGTGACTTCAGTATTCAGAATTGAAAATGTGTCCAATGAAACAAACAAAACACTCACTCAAACCCCAGTGCAAACATACAGATGTGAGTCACTACATCCTAGTGCACTAAAAAAAAAATCCCAGACATCAACCATAACCATCTAAAAACCCAAAACCCATCACAACAACCCACAAAAAGAGAAAGCATGCTGATTAAAGTATGTGCTATTAATTACCCAGAGTGAAACATGATATAAAAAAGATTAATCTCAGCCTACTAGGTAACATTACTCATCCTTGCATGACTGTTACATAAAGCTATTTGTAGATATGAAAGGATTACCTGGAAATCAACATGATAGTTCCCATAATTCATAGCTATCTTATTGGATTTGGGATTGAGACAGCTCAGAGGGCAAGAAGAAAAAGACAAAAGAGATCAGGTTGCTTTGCAGCTCCAGCTGGATGGTAACAGAGTTTTTCAAACAGAAAAGGAGAGAAAAGGAGTCTCACATGCACCTTGCAGTATTTATGAACAGCTGGGCCCAAACAAACTTCTTTATGCAAACAGGCACTTGAATATGTAAATCAGCACTTACACAAACAGATCTCCATGTGTACAGACATTTTCCCATGAAAGCCAAATCTGCTCCCATTCAAACCTATGGCAGAATTTCTTTTGACTTCAGAGGAAGCAAGAATAGAAACCCAACCTCTACAAAAACATTCTCAAGTTTGTTTGGGGTTTGTGTTTGAGTTTGTTTTGCTGTTTTCTTTCAAACAGACCTACATAGGGAATGGTCCATCAGCTCAAAGATCATTCAGCAGTTGGAATAGATTTATGGGAATTTATTTCTACAAACTTGTCTCAATGTAAGGTCAGAACAGCTTTCACAAGTGCTTGTTTCCTGTAGCCTGCCCTCATACTTACATTGCTGATGCACCCAAAGGCCTCAGAAGGTTTGTCTACAGATTCAGAAAACAGAGAGCCCTTTGCATTTGGGATTCATTCACATTTTCATTCCAGAGAGTACACTGTTATATTTTAACCATACAAACCATCAGGTATTCTACTTCTATAAAGACTTTGACAGAATTCTGGTGTATCAAACACACCAAAGCCCAAGAAGGGAAAACCTGTCCCTTTATCACAGCTACCTTTGCTGAAGCTCTGCATGCCAATACCAATTTGTTTATTCATTTCA
The DNA here is from genome assembly GCF_028551555.1 of Melozone crissalis. NCBI lineage: Eukaryota > Metazoa > Chordata > Aves > Passeriformes > Passerellidae > Melozone > Melozone crissalis. Next base: position 19,596,217 of record NW_026535785.1, on the reverse strand, counting down.
TTTCTTACAGCCCTTCTTTACTTTTGCAATCTATAAACACAGTTTTGTCAGTGCCTAAAAAACACGCAGGAAAAGTGATCCATGAAACACAGAAATGCAGCATGTTTCCCATGGCTACTCAAGCCATTAAGTGTTAGATCAGGTCTGTAGGCAGTGAAACCATAGCACCATTATCAGTGCCTTGTGGGAGCAATAATTCTGGGTGGTCTGTAACACTACAGCTCCCAGCCCCTGAGATAGTATGACCATGTTGTCAAGTAGAGCCTCTCTAGGAGTGTAACTAGGCTGAGGCTTTTTGACCTCATGGATAAATAGGTTTTGTTGAAAGCTGCTCTATTATTTTTCAGATTAGCTTGGACTTGCATTTGGTTCATTCTCTGCCATGGGAGTGGGAGAAAGCGAGGCCTTGAGATACCCAGTACATGTTTATCCAGCTGCGGTAGCTTGATTCTCAAAGTATAACTGTCAACATCTCCACTCCCTCATGCAAATCCAAATTTGTAAACAATCCTAATAATTCCTCCTCCCTGTTGTTCGCTGTAGCTGTGCATTCCTGGCTGAGCAGCCACAGCACACGGAGCACCGAGAGCAGCGCGAGTCAATCCAGGCTGTGGTGGAAAAAAAATGTACCCAGACCATGGGCTCCCAGAACACACTGTTCAATGCTAATTTTAAAGCCTGAAAAACAGTGCCAGTCTGACATCACTGTGGTATTTTTTCATATTTTCTAAATAATCAAGAGAAACTGTGTTGTTTTTTGGGGGTTTTTTTAACATTTGATTCAGCTTCCATTCCCTTGTGTAAATAGCCATAGAACATTTATCAATTTTTTTAAACTATGTAAACAGAATTGCACTTTGCAGGAGTTTTTCTACCACCATAATTCATAAAATCAAATTTTTTTATCTAATTTATCCAGAGTTTGTTATTCCCAGCTATTCTATGCTGGAGCAGAGGGTCAGTAAGTTTCCCTTCAGATCTCTGTATGGTCAGCAGGCTGAATGTTACCATTTTTCCTTTCATTAAAACCCCCAAAACTTGGAGTGCATGGTGCACTGTCACTGAAGACATTTCATTCCAACCACTGTAAAAAGCTCTTTCTAGCATTTATTTAGTTTCAGCAAAGACCTGATATTGCAAGGATTTATACACAGGCTTAATGGGGAATAGCTTTAAAGCCTAATGATCTGCCAAGCCTAGTCTTGCACATAAACATTTGTAGCACAAGGGATTAATAGCCTCAAAATGAGAGAGAGAGCTCTCTTTAAATGTAACTTTTTTAAGATCTTGTTAAGATGTTAAGACAAATAGTTCTTTGAGCAGCAAAGTAAAATACTATTTCTCATAGATTTTATGTTCCAAACTGAAGTCCTCAGAGGATTCTCTAATGAATACAGTTTTTCCCTCAGAAAAAGTTAAAGTTCTTTCTTCCTTCTCCACAGCTATTTTCACATCACTTTTAAGAACAACCAAATTTGGTTAGAAGTTGGCCCCAAATTCAGAAGTTATAAGGGAACTGATCAAGTAATGTCAAAAATCCTGTCTCTGGCATGATTTCCTTAGGAAAAACCTTATTAATGCCATGGAAGTCTAAAAAAAAAAAAGCCCCAACAAAACATCTGTGCCAGACCTTATCAAACCCACAGTTGTACAGGAGTTGTCTAGTCTGTGTAAATGGAATTAGCAGGTAAAACCTGAAATTTGGATCTCTATCCTCATGTTCTCCACCACTGTCTTCCTTCTTCTGACACGTGATGATGAGGCAATTTCATTGGTTTAACTCTTTCCCCTCTCCCATTATGATATCATAGAGGTTTCCACATTTTTTCTAGACAAAACACACATTTGGTTTGTCCCTCTACCAGCAGTCTCTGTTGCTTCCTCTGGAGCTCCCAAGGCCCTGAGCCCTCAGTGGCTCCCTGTAGCTCCTTCCTTCACAGACACAGGGACATCTCAAGGCCACAGGCTGTTCTCCAAGCTGCTGTCACCCAGATTTGCCATCTGACTGAAACAATTCACTGTCAAGCACCATCTTGACAGTAAATACCATATTCACAGTGCTGCCAGAACTGGCATAAATGGCTACTGGGGGTCACATTTTCCTCTTTTCCTGGTAAACAGCAAAGGACCTACTGTGCACCCGGCACTGAAACTTGGTCCAGGTTCTCTAGATGTGTGAAGCTGAGAAACTGGAACCAAGTCTTGTGGGAAGGAGAGGCAGGATATTGCCTTCTCCTGCTGGACTCAGTGGTTGTCCTGCAGTGTTCAGTGACAGTAAGCATGGAACTCAATATGAAAAGAATCACCTCAAGCTCCCAGGTAAAATCTCTCAGGTCTGCCTGACTCACAAGGACAGCACACAGGGCTGGTGCTGCCCCTGGGGCCTGACCCCCTTTGCACTTGCAGAATGTGGAGCCCCATGCAGCAGTTGCTGACAGACTCCATGGAGGAGGAAGGTTACAGCTTCTCCAGCTCCAGTTCACCCTGAAAACAACCTGAAGCTGATCTGTTTACTTAGATATGCAATTGGCCACCCATCCTTCCAAACAGTATTTTTATCTCTCATTCTTGTCCTTGAATTCCTTTATTGTTGATATAAATATGAAAAGGAATTTAAATTATTTCTACTGCGTGAAGTTTTCAAATGACTATTTACTGTTGCAACTTCAGACTCTGCTATCAGGCCCAATTTCCTGGCAGTATTTGTCACTATTAATCTGAAAAACCTTGCTCTTGGCACACCATTTCAGTAATTGTTGTGAGATTCCTCCAGTGATGCTCCCAAACTGAGGATGGCTGTACTGTGTAAATGCAGGGTTACACACACAGCTTTAAAAGAGGCAGTTACAAAGGGCAGGGGCTTGACACACAGATCAAGCACAACACCATTTTCAGGCACACTTTGGCAAGCATCAGGTGGTGTCTTTATGGTTTGTCCCTCACATCTCCTGAGCAGCAATATCTTCAAAGAAGATTCCAGGCAGGCAGCAAGCCGTGACTCCGCTTCCTGACGCCCTGTCAGCCTCCAAAACCAAGCTGGGCTCTTCTGAGTCACCTCCTGAAAAATGAAAGCTCTCTGCCACAGTAGCAGAGCTCTGAAAAAATTATTTCTAGGACATTCCCAGCAACAGATGTCAATGTGGTGGTGCTTCCCTGCACAGGGAGGGCAGGCAGTGTGTCAGTGAGGCTCAGGCAGTGCTCTGAACTGGACCACGCCAGTGAAACACTTCCTGAAAATGCTTTGTTCCCCTCCTCATCCCCCTTCCTGCCCTGGGAGGGATGGACATTGCCCAAACACTCAGCGCCTGCCTCACCTGACTCAGAGCATGTGACTGGCCCCCAGCAGCGTTCATGAAATGAGAGAGAACAGCAGCAGCCTCATAAACCTTCATGGGCATGAGTGTGTGTCCTGCTCTGCATCCCATTAGAGACTGATGTTTTTAAATAAATAAAAAATCTCAATGACACCTGGACATCAGCCAGTCCTCATTTCCTATGCCCAAAAGGCTGATTCCTTATTCAACCAAATATTCATGCATGAAAAACAAAATAAGGGTGTAGATCTTTTGAGAAACTCATCCCAAGTTCCAAAAATTATTCTTGGAAGGGACCTTTAAAGGTCATCAAGTCCAAACCTCCTTCAATGAGCAGGAGGCATCTCAGAGCCCTGTCCAGCTTGACCTTGAATGGTTCCAGGGATGGGGCATCCACCCCCTCCCCAGGCAACCTGTTCTGCTGCTGCAGCACCTTCCCCATGAAACATTTCTGCCTTGTATCCAGGCTGAAGTGACCCTATTTCAGTTTAAAACAATTGCTCCTTGTCCACTCACTACAGATCCTCCTAAATGTCTGTTCCCATCCTTCTTGTAAGTCCCCTTCAAGTATTTCCAGTTTATAAGGTCTCCCCAGAGTCCTCTCTAAGCCTACATATGGGGCAGGATTTTCTTTTTAAAACATTTTTATTGTACTTACTAATGTAGCTACATAAAATTCAAGTTTCTCTTTTGTAAATAAAATCTTGGCGGTTGTCTTCAGTAGGAAATAAAAAAAATTATTTTCCAGGTTCCTACAAATATTTTGGATGAAAATTTGGGATTTCTGTGTTACAGGAAAAACCTAATGCAATAGTGTCAGTGGTACAGAACTACATGTATTACATTACAGGAATTTAAACAATTATTTCTTTTAGGTTCCAAGGTAGGCATACAGCTACTCTGGAAAAAAAAAAAAAAACTCCTGCAGTTTTAGAAGTTCAAGAATTTTTATGCAAAATAAAATGTAAACATTGTCTTGTGCAGATATACTTGGGAGTATATTTATTTATTTATATTAATACTAATTTTTATTTTAAATAGCTGTGAAGTCTATTGAGTTGTGACAGAAACTCATATGATATCTTAATGCATTCCTTCTAAGAGGTAATGGGGTGTTCAATAACAGGAAGAGATCTTTTAGATTGATTGAGGTATTCCAAACAATAATTTGTGTTTCTAAAGTCATATTCTTCTGAAGATGATTTATTCTTCTGCAAAGTTTTACTAATGCTCATTTGCAGGGGGGGGAATTCTATTAAAAATTCTTACAGAGTTCAATAATGATGAAAAGGTTTTTCTATTTAGGAAATGGTAAATCAACTAAATTTATTTCAAAGTGCAGTTGTAGTGCCAGAAGGGGACGAAGGTGCCTTAACATCAGTGGAGAGATGAATTCCCTGCCAATCTTGGTCAGGTTCTGCAGGGTTTTACCATTTCAGGCCGTGGGCTGGCCTTGCCCTGGTGTAGCAGGAGCCCCGGGACAGCCCGAGCACAGAACCAGCCGTGCTGCTGTGCCTGGGGGCAGCAGTGCAGCCAAACCTGCAACATTTGCTGCAGCAGAGGAACAGCTTGTGGGGGCACGGTCAGCTCAGCTGCTCTGACTCCTTGGGCAGCCCGGCACCCTTCCCCAAACAAACAGAATGGGGAGAGCTCATGTACCTCCAGAGCAAGGCTTGACCTGCTCCGATCTGCAGCAGCGAGGGCACCGAGTCGCTCCTGCCTCCCGCCCCCGGCCCGGGAGGGACCGAGCTGCGGCTGCACTGCCAGGGAGCCCTGCTGGAACCTGCCCATGGAACCAGCCCTGCTGGAACCTGCACTGAGAACTGCACTGCTGGAACCTGCCCATGGAACCAGCCCTGCTGGAACCTGCACTGAGAACTGCACTGCTGGAACCTGCCCATGGAACCAGCCCTGCTGGAACCTGCTCTGAGAACTGCACTGCTGGAACCTGCCCATGGAACCAGCCCTGCTGGAACCTGCTCTGAGAACTGCACTGCTGGAACCTGCCCATGGAACCAGCCCTGCTGGAACCTGCACTGAGAACTGCACTGCTGGAACCTGCACTGAGAACTGCACTGCTGGAACCTGCTCATGGAACCAGCCCTGCTGGAACCTGCACTGAGAACTGCACTGCTGGAACCTGCACTGAGAACTGCACTGCTGGAACCTGCCCATGGAACCAGCCCTGCTGGAACCTGCTCTGAGAACTGCACTGCTGGAACCTGCCCATGGAACCAGCCCTGCTGGAACCTGCACTGAGAACTGCACTGCTGGAACCTGCACTGAGAACTGCACTGCTGGAACCTGCTCAGGGAACCAGCCCTGCTGGAACCTGCACTGAGAACTGCACTGCTGGAACCTGCTCTGAGAACTGCACTGCTGGAACCTGCACTGAGAACTGCACTGCTGGAACCTGCTCTGAGAACTGCACTGCTGGAACCTGCTCATGGAACCAGCCCTGCTCATGGAACCTGCTCATGGAACCAGCCCTGCTGGAACCTGCACTGAGAACTGCACTGCTGGAACCTGCCCATGGAACCAGCCCTGCTGGAACCTGCACTGAGAACTGCACTGCTGGAACCTGCCCATGGAACCAGCCCTGCTGGAACCTGCTCACAGAACCAGTACATCACAGGGCAGCAGGCAAACCCTATTCACTGTAAAGTTCCTACAGGAACACATATTCCCAGAGCTAAGCTGCAAGAAAGAGAAGATTTTGTCCACTTTTGTTTCCTAATGTGAAGATCCAAACTGACCTTAAGTCTGAGCTATTTAGAACTCAGTTCTCAGGGTTTCAAACAATAATTCGTACAGAAGAATTACTATTCTCTATTCCATAGAGAGGAATGGGAAACATTTTGGGTGTCATTACCTTTTTCTCTCCATCACTGCCTGCACAGAATTGAACAAGGGTACAGTAGCACGGTAGATTTTTATTTTAAGCCAGGTTCTTGCCAGAAAACTGTACTGCAATGCTCCTCTTATACTAAAAGTACACAAATGCCAAGAAACAAAGAAAAGTGGCATGACTGTGTTTGTCCCTCAAAAAAAGGAATGCTTCTTTTGCCCTCCAAATTTTTTCCCTTATTCCTTCCTTTTGCTTTCATTATAATTTTTGCCTCCCTGAGATGTCTGAGATTTCTTTTTAATCTTTCAATTACTCCCCAATATCCATTGTCCCAACCCTCTACATTTGTCCTGCTTTACATGCAGCCCATGTCCTGCAAGCATGTGAGGAGGCCAAATACCAGGCATCTTGGCACAAGCTGATACTTTACACCTATTCACAAAGAGAAAACATTCCTCTTTTCTTAAAGAATAAGAAAAAATAAAAAGAAGGGGGAGCAGAGCTCCACCAAGTACTCATAGCAAAGAGATGAAGTAATGTTTACACCCACCATTTCTAAAACATGTCTGGTCCTTTAATAACAACCTGTCAAAGCTGAAAATTAAGAGCAACCACCAATACAGTAGATCCATTATTTTTCATTGTTCTGCATACTGTAGCTATTTCCTTAGCTCCTGTAGCTGTTCCTTTGTGTTGCTTCCCATCTGGAGAAGAAGAGGGTTTCCTCAGGAAAGGCCCAGCCAGTGCAGGGTGAGGCTGCACCCAGGCTGGCCCCTGGCCACAGCCAGTGCTGGGGCACAGCAGCACCTGAGGGATTCTCAAAGTCCTCCATGGGTTTAGTCCCAGAGCCAAACCCTCAGAGCTGCAGGGAGGGATCTGAGGAGCCATCAGAGAGCTCTGGAGCAGTCTTGGAGAAAGGGTCTCCAGCAGGGGAGGGCAGGTGGGAGAGTGGCTCTGGGCCAGCAGGGAAGGGGGAATGCCCAGCACAGAGCAGGAGCAGCTTCGCCTCAAGAGAGGCCCAGGTGGGAAATGCGGTGGGAGCTGGGAGCCCCGGGACTGTGGAGGAGGAGAACTCTGCCCCTGTCCCCTGGGCAGCCCTCCAGGCAGGGCAGCACACAGCAGCTGTGCCAGGCCCCAGCCTGGCACGCACAGGGAATTTGTTCTTCCTCTCCCCTACTCTGCCAACAAAGCTACCACAAGCAGCGAGCCAGAGAAAGAGCTTTGTCCCAGAGTGTGAGGGTTTTACCATCAAAGTACCCTTTGATTGCAGAATTCCTTCTTGTGAAAGAATTAATTACCTGCTATCCGGTCAGGAGCTTTATTTTAGGGGGCAGGAAGCACAATGTTATTCCCCAAGATCCAACAAATTATTTTTGAATTTATACAACATTCTCATTACCATCTTAATATTTTCTTATACTTAAACTTTGATACTTTGCACATGTGAACCTGGTTAAGGGCTCCCATGGGCACAGGCAACATCAGCTGAGGATGACTTGCTCTGGGCATCATAGACAGCAACCTAAGACGTGTAAAATCTCTCAGTTATGAAACTCACAGTAGAAATATTTACTATGTCCCTTTTCAACTCTGAATTTTCAACCCACTAAATTGACAGAAATTGTAATATCTGATATAGTTTCCTTCTCTTAGATTGTAAGACAGATCAGGCCTCTTGTCTGTAGAATTTACAGTGTAACCAATAATTATGTGCCTTGTTTTTATTTTTAACATCACCAAAACACACAGTACTTACCCTTCTGACAAAAAGCACCATTTGTGAACACAGATCAGTACAATTAATTCCTTTCATGACCAAATCAATACCACATCAGAATAATCCCACTCACATGTTTCCACAGGTCCATCCTCCCAAAAAACCACATGCATTCTCACAGACACTCAGACCAACTGGACAACAATTTTTTATTGACAAACTGGGGGAAAAAATCCTCAACACATACCTGGGAGCAGCAAGGCCTCTGGCCAGGGAGGCAGAGCAAGGCAGGGACCTCCCAGAGGAGCAGCACAGTCCCACAGGCTCTGAGCAGGCAGAGCAGGTCAGTGGCACTCCCTGGGCTCAGGCACAGCCCTGCACTCAGCAGACAGGTCTGCAGTGATGAGGCAGAGGGGGGAAGCCAAGGTCAGGGTCAGCCAGGCACAGACACACACACAGTCTAACTCAGGCAAGGAGCTGAGCTCAAGTGGGACTCCTAAAGGAAGAGAGGCCCCAAGAAACCTTCTCACAGTTTTTTTTCACACCAGCCTGAGCCACAGTCACACAGCTGCCCCATGTCAGAGCTTGATCCCAGCTGAGGGATGGGGAAGAGGCTGCTGGCCCTGCCACACTCAGCACCTGAAATGTCCCTCCTGGAACCCAGAGTCCCACAGCCCTCCCATCCTTCTCTGCTGTTCTATCATCACCTCAACTCTGCTCTTCAAATGAACTCTGCTTCTCCCATTTTTAAGCAGGCTAGCTTTTACGTTTGTATTGCACACCAACTGGCTGATTTTTTAAAAGCAATGTGACTGGTGCAACAAATATGAGTGTGAAAGAATTTGGCCCACTGACGTCCATGGGCATTGTGGGCAAACATAAAGAGAATTAGCTACTAACATTTTAAAAAAATAAAGACAGCATTAATATTGAAATAGGAAAGATACAGTTTTAGTATCAGCCTCACTTAAAAAAACAAGCAAACAAACAACAAAAAAACCCAACCCCAAAAACCTACATTTTTTACTCTAGTCCATGTATGTGAAGTTCAGTTGAATTCTCCTGTACAATTGCCATTTGCCTGTGCTCCACAAATACATGACAGTGTCTGAGAAAGCTGGTGGATACATGCTTGACTTTTACAAATAACATAACCATACTCTCAAACATCTTCTAGAAGAAAAGCAACGTGGAGAGCAAGCCAGGGTTTATTCCTGGGTCAGGCCAGCTCAGCAGAGGGAGGTGTTTTTCCTGCAGGCTGGCACTGGCTGAGCACAGCTGGGAGAGAGCAAGGCAGCTCCCAGGTGATGCAAAGCAGCCAGAACCAGGGCACAGGCACCAGCCTCCTCTCTCCATTTGCCCTTGGCAGCAGATTGAAATTTGAAACATGCTGCTTGGAAGACGTTTCTGCCTACTCCTATTTTCTAGTATTGAAGGAGTTTTTTTGTTCAAAGAACATAGACTTTGTTCAAACCTGACATTTCTGTAAAGCTCTACATTGTTGTGGTCTTGAAAAGAAATACTTTTAAAAGTTAAAAGAAGAGATTTCTTGCCAGCTGGGATTTATTATTACATGTTTTTAAAAATATTGCCTGAAAGAGTTCTGATAATCTTGTGGCTATGAGAACTGCACAGTTACTATAAATTACACAAATGACTGCATAAGGAGTACACTGCTCCACAACAGTGACCAGTTTCATAGCCAGATTGACATCTCCAGATCTATTTCAAATTATTCCCTCTTTAAATGTTTTGTACTGCTGTTCTTTCCTTAACACCTCTGTGTTATTAACTGAAACTCAGCTGAGCACAATAAAGGACTGAATTAAAAATGTGTTGTGGATGTCATGTGTCACAGTCAACAACTTATTATCTGGCAGTCAAAAAGCCTCTCCTGGCTCAGCCTTTCCTCAGGATAAACTGGGGAGTCTTCAAAGTTCCCCCATCAGCGCATCTTGCAGTCAGAGCTTTCCTGCAAGCAGTGAGGGGATGAGAGTGGCACAAGAGATTGTGCTGCCCCTTGTGCCCTGAGCCCTGGACAAACTTCTCTCACTGGCATTTCCTTCCCCTGCCTGGATGAGGCTTTCTGGGCCAGGCCTTGCTGTGTTCTGAACTGTTCATGCTGGTCACAGACATTGCCTCTCTTGCAATGCACATTTTATGCTGTTTAACTAGAGGCTCTCTTTCAGTAACAGTGTGGGGGGTGGATTGTGCAGGAGAGCTACAGAGCCCACCAAGATTTTAAGGACAAAATGTATTGAATTGCTAAAGACAATTTCCACAGAGCTCCAGCAGCAGTGATACAAGTTTTCTCTCCCACTAAGCTTTGATAATTGCAGGCAGCCAGATAAGGATCACAGAGAGCCCAGGGAGGGGTCAGGCTCAGCACAGCTCAGAGCTGCTGCTGCACAAGCACACACACTCCTGAAACCTCGAAACAGGCACTCATGCAATGCTCCTTCCAAAACAAGCCTCATTCCTGCAGTTTGCATGTATGGTGAACAAAACAGCTAAGAATACACGCAGTCCACCCTGAGTAAAAAATACTGTTTGTCTGCTTTTGAACCAACATACCTTGGATCAGTTTACAAGCAAAACAACCTCTACTAGCAAGTGTTTTTGTTCATACAGTTGTGTCTGCAGCCTGACCTTTGCTTGCATAGGGCCTGACTTGAAAAGAACAATAAAAGCCTTCTACAGTCACCATTGGGGGGGGGGGGAGAACTCCAGTTCAGTGGAATAGTATAGGAGTTTGCATTCCTTAATCATATGATTCCATATACAAAGCAGACTGTATTTGAAAATGCTACAGAATTGTACAGAGCAAAAACAGAAAGCTAAATTGGTCCCATCTGAAATCCTTTATGTTGGAGGTGTACGGTCACCTCCCAGCTGACAAACATCTACCATCAATGTTAGCCATGTCAGGAGCTGGCTGACTAAAGAAAACCAGAAAATAGGCATCACACTAACCCAGAGGTGAAGACTTACAAGAACAAACATTTAGTATTTAGTCTTTGCCATTTTACTACTGAGACAGATTTCTAGTATGAACATAATTTCTATATGTCAGCAGAATGCACAGATTGCTGCAAGTTGTTATACTTTAAAGGGTATTTGTCAGCTGGGGAAGGAGCAGGGGTGTTTCAGGTTTTCATTTTTTAGAAACAGAGTAATTTCATTTTAGTACATCTCTGAAAGACAATGAATATGTGATTGTTAATGAAAAGCTTTGGTTCAAAGACAAGAGCAAAGATGATCTTATGAGAACAAAGGTATATGGAGTCCATAAACCACACTCAGCTGCAGCAAGGCTGGGTGGCATTTGTCATTTTTCTCAGATCTATTTTCCTGTATGTTTGGTAAAATGAACCCTTTGTAAATGCATTAATAACATAGCCAAATGTATATCTGCATTGTAACAGTGAAAATCTTGTTTGTTTCAATGGTATGCCTTTTTCCTCCCAAAAGTGTAAATCAAAATGATTTTTGGAAGAACTTGGCCTTGTGTTTCCAGGTACTGTATATACAAATACAGTTTAAAAACTCCATAGGTCCCTGCCAGATATTAAGTATATATTGTCAACAGATGGCTTTGATAAAACCAGCCCCAGTCTCTACACACACACACACTTACTCACTCAGTGCTAGCCTGGCTCCTAATACATTTTTATCTTTAAAGCCTGCAGGCCCTTTGGTGTGCATTTTGTACTCAGGGGAGCACATGGCTGCATGAGGCATTCAAAGCCCAGTGGCAGTGACTCCACACTCCAGCTGGCTCCGTCAGCACCCCCTGGCTCTGCCCTTGCACACAGAACACCTGAGCATCACCAGGGTCACTGGGACAGCTCCCCTGGGCCCTGCCAGCCTCACAGGCTGGGATTTCCAACCAGACTCTGTGAATTCACCTCTCCATTAGAGCCCAGCCAGCCTGGAATCCCTGTTTGCTGTAAATCTCTTTAACAAGGACCACCTCCCTCCCCAGGGCAGCAGGGGCAGAGCCCCAGGGTCCCCAGGAGAGAAGGTCTGTAAGATGAGTTCTCCAGAGGGACTCTCAGCAAGCAAGGAAAAGCTACAGGCCAGCCTCCATACAGCAATCAATGGAAATGCTCCCTGGTTAGAGAATTCAAGGCTGGCCTTGGATCACTTAGAAACATCATCATGAGAGGCATGCACGTTGGAGTTGCTGTTTCCTCAAGCATTTTTGAAGATGCAGTCTGTTTACTCTTCCAGTGGAAAGATAAGCTTCTTTAGAGCTCCCTCTGTTGAAAAACAGAAGGAAGAAACCTAAATGTTAATTCTCACAGCAATTTCTGCAAGGACTGACCATTTTTATGTGGGAGAGGAAAAAAGAAAACAGATTAGAAGATATAAAATAAGTTAAATTAACTTACTTCAGGTGTTAGTAATCATAGGAGAATATATAGGTTTTGTGTAATAGAGAGAGAAAGAGATTTGAAGCTCTCAGAATTGGTTTGTTTGGGTTTTATTTCCACAGTTTTCAAAAAAACTTTTCTCAGTGGCAGACTCTGACCACATTGGGATAAATTCAGCTTTAGTGTTCTGGTCATTATGTGTGGGTTGCACTAGGGGTGCATATGGCCCTGTGTTTGACAGGGGTGGTTAATTCAGACTAACAATTGGACTGAGATGTTAGCAAAGTCCTGAGCACACTCCAGGTGCACACAATGAGGTGCTGAAAAAATGAGGTGCTTTTTTCAGTAAGCTGAAAAAAGGACATGAAGAAGCGTGCACTGTGACAGTAACTGATGTGACATTTTGAAAGGACCACAAGGTACCTGAGTTTGTGCTTAAGGCAAGAGAACAGAGGCACCACCTTGGCTGTGAAAGTAGTTAGAGCATAAAAACCAACTGGATTGCAGATTCACTACATAACAGACCCAATAGCCCAATATGATATTTTTAACTGTGAAATTTTTAAAAAATAGTAATTTTATGTGGATTTATGCCACAAATGGAGATTAATTCTTTTACTCAGTCAAACCTACCTTCTGTGTTGGTACTTTTCAGCTTCACAAGCACATAAGGAAACCCAATTCAGCTGTGCTCAGCTCTTGTTTCTCCCTCTGCTCACCAGGCAGGCTTCCCTACCAAGCCAAGAGCTGAACCTACCCCATGCCAAATATGCCCTGTACCCATTTTCTCTCCAGAAAATATGGAAGACCTAAGAGTGTCAGCACCTTTCCCCTGAGTGGAACCAGAGACAGGCACACTTTAATTTACAGCTCTAAACTGAAGGTAACAGCTCCTACTGCTTGTCCCAACCAGGCACACACACCATGTATCCACACAAACCTTCAGGTGAGCTCTCCCAGCTGAATTTAATATTTAATATCATTTAATGTGGAGTTGTTATAACAGTTATCACCCAGAGTTATGACACCAAAGGGGGATACTATCACTCACTACTATCTCATGACCACAATAAAAGATAAATGGAGGCAGGCAGAAAAGCTGTGTGGCACCAAAGGGTGGCACTGCCATCTCCATGCTGTTCCAGCTGTTCCCACAACACACAGGGACACTGCACCTCCCACTGGAGCCCTGAGCACGGTCCCAAGGTGTCCCTTCTCTCGGCTGTTTTATGGCCTGGAAAGGCTCGGAGATGGCCTTGGGCAGCCCACGCTTCAAAGGACGAGAAGAGGCTTCAGGTCTTTCTCGGACTTCAGTATTTATTAGTTGTTTATCTAAAAGATTTTCTCTCTGCCCGACAGAGGTCCGCCCAGCAAGCCAGCCACGTGCACACTGCAAGCCCCCGGGGCGGTCACTTATCTTTATACTCAAAATTACGTATGCAATATTTACCTATTCTTTCCAATACCTTTTACCCTAATTGACCGGTGCACTTTTAGTAATAACCAATCCCAAAGTGCCACCATCACCACAGAAGATAGAGGCCAAGAAGAAGAAGAAGAAGGACAGGACACGCCCCAATTCCTCCATCTTACTTCTCTAGACCCCCCTGTACAGAAATCCTAAACCCTGTGGTTTACACTCTAATTAACTTATCCCTTCACCATTTACCCCAGTGAAATCCTCCCATCCTCATACAGGTGTTGTCTCCTGTGTAGGATGAAAGTCCAGCCACCAGACACTTCTGGCAACATTCCAGGACTCCCGAGCCCCCCAAGGGTGGTCTCGGTCACTCTGCACCTCAGTCCTGAGGTGCTGAAATCCCACACCAAGGGGCTGTGTGGAGTGGGTGCTCTCAAGCACACTTCATCCTATGGCAGCTTCACTGCTCACAGATCAATTTTTCTTCCACTTTCCACCACAAGCTTAGGGTTCAAATTCTCCTCAGTGGTTCACCAACAGTTGTTCACTCAGACACCACATTGTCCATTCTCTGATGAGAGACCAGCAGCCCAGAACCCACCAAGGGAAACACCAAGGGAACACCAAGAGCTGCAGAAATGGGCTGCTGGGACCACACAGGACCGGTCCAAAAGAAAAAGTGAAGGCCAAACCAGAAGCAGTCTCTGTTTTTACAAAATGGATGACTCTGGAGATTACAGAGGCTCTTCCAGATCCCTGAGCAACCTGTGGTGGCTGGTGAGTGTCCCCAGAAGCAGTGTTTGGCCACTGCCACCCAACAGGCCAGGAAGAGCAAACAGGAACCCCCATTGCCCCCGCAGGGCCAAATTTGACTGGAAAAGCAGCATTAACATTGCTGGGATCCCCAGGTTAACACAAGCATGTTTTTAACAGGGAAATAGTTACCACATCAGAGCACACAGTGCAATTAGCATTAAGGTGCAGCTTGATTTTAAACATATATATATAGCAAGAGTCACGTCTCCAAAACCCACCCCACTTGATTGAGTGATAGGGATATTGCAAGGGTGTAAACAAGGCTCCAAATCTTTACTCTGACAGCAGCTCATGCATCAGGTCCCAGCACTGCTGTGAAATTCAGATGCTGCTGCACCACTGTGGCTGATTTGTTTCAGGGCACCTCCACAACTTAGGTGAAAGACACGGGAAAGAGGTGAATGCAAACATTGTGGAGAGGGTTGAGATTTTTTCTCTTTGCCTTGAAAGAGACACAAATAGCTGAAGGCTCGAGGTCACTGAGCCCCCCAGCAAGTCTTTGTAATAATAGACAGCAATCTCCAGGTCTGCAGGTGATAAGCTATCATTTTTCAGAAATATTTTCTATGCCTCCTGCTGAGCTTTTCTGGCATTCGAGGGACAGATCAATATTTGGTATTTTCACTGCGCTTGAGGTGCTATTGTTCTTTGTATCTGAAAACAGAGTAACTGTTCAGATGTTTATAAAGGTAGCCAGGGCAGCATCAGAAGGAATGCAAACCAGAAAAAAACTAAAATATATTAAAACAAGTGGAAAAAAAAATCTTCAAACTCAAGGTTAGTACAAAGGGTTCTGCCAAAACAAAGAAAAACTTTATTTCCTGAGCAACATATAGAGGAGCTGTGAAGTGTGCAGTTATGAGCTACTGATTCCCTCAGTGAAATTATAGCTAAAAATTGGGAGTGAACACAAACCAAAGACCGTAATAAGGGCTTGCTTTATGTCTTCAAGGCAGTATTGTTAGAATGGCATTTTTCTAGACTAAAGAACAGGTGTATTAGGCTTACATATTTCCCATGTTATAGCTAATGGCCTTTAGGGATTTCACTCACTTTGGAATGAATGAAGCCTGTTCCAGGTCACATTTCTGTTTTCATGTGACATGTTTAGTACTGAGAAGGACCAACAATGTTTGTCTGCTTATCAGTTATTATCATATTTCATGCTACATTTTAATCAATTGCTCTTAGCAAATGCAACCCCTGTTTTCCTCAATGTAAAGTGAAAAGCTCATTGTTGGAAAAAACCTCACCACCAAAAATCCAAGACAAGCAAGGGTGTCTGCCCATCCCAAGCCAGTCATTGAACTGGTCTGTACTGTCTGGGCTTTGCAGACAAAAATGACACCAAAAAGGTTTCTGTTTCTTTACCAATGTGCAGCCACTACAGCAGCAATGCTGTCACCTTGTTGGGCAGCAGCCACCACCCAGACTTCCAGTTTCACATGGCTGCAAACTGGCCGTGGCTCTGATCTGCAGTTGCTTCAGATGTTTTAGAGATGTGGCAGTGTGACAGTGGTTACAGGGGTTTTAGGATGAGGGAAGAGACGTAGATCTGACTCTATGTTACAGAAGGCTTGATTTATTATTTTATGATATATATTACATTAAAACTACACTAAAATAATAGAATAAAAGGTTTCATCTCAGAAGGCTGGCTAAGCTAAGAATAGAAAAAAAAGAATAATAACAAAGGCAGCTGCCTCAGACTCTGAGACAGCTCTGCTGTGATTGGCCATTAATTAGAAACAACCACATGAGACCAATCCCAGATGCACCTGTTGCATCCCACAGCAGCAGATAATCATTGTTTACATTTTGTTCCTGAAGCCTCTCAGCTTCTCAAGAAGAAAAAATCTTAAGAAAGGATTTTTAATGAAAATATGTCTGCGACATGGCAGGAGTGCATATAACCATATATAAAATGGTTACAGCCACACATCTGAGGAGTGTAGCATGTATGTAAATTATAGCTCAGCCTTCAGCCTCAGCACCCATTCCAGCTCAGGCTCCTGTCTCCTAGGCACCCTGTTCATTACAGTACAGCAGGAATGAGGTTAAAACATCAGCTCTGAAGAGTGCAGACTACAATAGATGGCTAACAGAGAAATTAATATATCCATTTTTAGGTATGGCAATATTCCATCACTTTTTGTGTCTGCTTTCATCTCTGTAGCCTATGGAAACACAAGGGCAAAACAGAGTATAAAGGAATTAACTGGTTTATCATAGGCTGCAGGAGAGCAATAAAGCCAGGGTCTCTAGGGCTTCCAGCCTTGACCATGCACCTGATGCTGCTCTTCTCTGAAGTCAGTGAACTGTCCAGAGTAAGATCCCTCAGCTCTGCAGCCTAGAGCTGCATTTTGTGGCACTGACCTCTCTGGAGGAGGACAGTGTTTACTCTCTTGGAGTCTCTTGTGCATTAAAGGTGATCAACAAGCAGGTGCACACTGCTGTGCACTCATCAGCCCTCAGCTGTTCCCTGGACATGGAGGAGGTTCGGGTTCATGTCTGCCATGCTGTGCACTGACAGCACAGGCTGGGGGAACCCTGCACAGACCTGTTCTGGACCCTGAGGAGAGCCCCAGCCAAAGGGCCACAGAGAACCCCTGCCAGTGCTGGGGAAGAGCTGATCCAGGCTGTCCCAGCACCAGGCAGAGCTGCCTGTGTCTGCCAGGGCCAAGGCAGGCACAGCACATGCCCTGGACTGGTTCTGTGGGCCTTAGCTCAGTTGAGAGGCCACAGAGATGAGTCAGCCTCACACAGAACAGGTCCTCCCTCTCATCCTACTCTTTGAGGGAGGGTAGAGCCTGACCCAAGAAGAAACAGTTTGGTGACACAGCTGGGAGCAAGCAGGAAGATCTCACCAGTGAGAAGCAAACAGCAATGGTGCAGCAGCAACAGCCACTGCAACCAACCTGGCTGGAGTTCAGCCCTTTTAACCATTTCAGCAATGGCTCCACAAACACAAGGGTCAATGGAGACTCATTATTAATTAGCTGTATTTTTAATGGCATCACACAGCCTTGGTTCTTGACAGTACCCATTTAAGTACCTTTACCTATAAAATGGAAAAAAAATTCAAACTGCTTGGATATTAACTCCACAGATGACACATCCATTTGAGAATGGCAAATAGTTACAAGAGCAGGGCTCCAAGACAAACCAGTTGCTTGACAGAGTGGCTGTGTGCACTGTGAGCAGTCAGATGTAAGTCTGTGCCTTTGGCTGAAAACTGCAGGCCACAATTCCCTCCTTGCTGGGAGGTTTGCAGGGGAGGCAGCATCCCATCAAACACCATGGCCAAAATTACCCAATCCTCAGGTCACAAACTGGGAACCCTGGCTAAAGCAGAGTTGACATATTCCTGCTGCATATTCTGTTGGTATAAACCTTGAAAAAATACCATATTTCTGATAACCTTAATTCAAGCAGGAACTATGAAAAAAGGATAGAAGATTCAGGGTTATGAGGCAATGTCAAGTCCCAGTACAAGAGAGCAGGTGTGAGGCTGGCTGGTCTGCCTAGTTTGGTCTTGTCTGATTTAAATGTGGTCTTTTAATGTTAAGGAGATTGTGGGTTTTGTGCCATATCTGTGCTGTACTCCTGTTGTCCAAAATAAGCTAGGAAATTGCAAATATTTCTCCCTTTTACATACAAGTTTTTGGGACTTGTAGTGGAAGAGGGAAAATTGATGCCTTTTCCCTGAAGCATCAAACATTTTATAGAGTCAGGATATTCATGCTCTTTATGGTATTATACACCTTTGATGCGCAGGGTTAGGCAAAACTTTTAAATTTGACCATATTGTTAAGGGACGGGATAATAATTGTTTTGTCTTCTTGTGTACTGTAGTGCATAGTTTGCTTTCCAGTTAATCTGGGAATGTCACTTAACAAGTTTCATGTTAATGTAAGAACCTAAGACCAGAATGAAGGTTTCACTCCAGATCTCTTTTACTGGCAGTTCACTGCTTTTGATCTTTTATATAAGATTAACAGTTTGGAGTTTGTTATAGGGCGTGTTTTGCAACCTGCAGTTGGTAGATGACTGTGAAGTGAGTGTTCTAAATTTAAAAAAAATTCTAGAATGAAAAATATTCTAGAACTAAAGAAAACCCAAACGCATGATGACAGTGGTCAAAGCTTGATGAAAATGCTTTCTGCTGATCTTATAGTCCTGCTTACATGAGCAGAACAGCATTGTGACATTCACTGTGATCACAAATCCTTCAGGTTTTGAACAAGCTGTCAAATTTTGACCCTATTGCTTCGGTGTCCAGTCAGGTCAGGGCAAAACAGCTTTTTTAACCCCCAACAGGGAGTGGGATCAGCTAACACTGGTCAGACTCCTGACAACGGTATATGTTGGGTAATAAAGATACAGGCAAAGAACTTGCTTCTCATAAAGGGAGTTCCCTTTGCAGTGCTGTGAGCAACACAAAGAAATCCTGTTTTGACTAGTTAATTGAGCAAACATTCCATCCTGCCCTAAAATATGCTTGCTATGCTTTTTCAGATATTTTTTTTCAGAAGCGTATCGCTCCTTAGCGTGGTCATGTCTCCACCAGTCTGAGGAGCAACTGCCTGTTCAGCCCTGGGGCTCACCTGCTGCTCCCCCACTGCTGTCACGATGGATTGCTTTAAACAGAGTGTTGGCTGCAGCAAATCACTTCATGCAGTGGGAAAAGAAGACTTGAGTCCAATCTTACCACTAGATTGGTTGTGCTGCCTGCTCCCCAAGCTGCTCCTCCCTTGGCTGCCCCTCAGTGCCATCCATGGCACTGCCAGCCCTGCCTTTGCTCACCCACCTCTCCCAGAGGCACTGGCTGAGCCCTTTCCCACGGGGTGATGCTCTGCCTTTCTCCAGACAGAACCCAAACCTCCTCCCACTCCTCAGAAGTTCCTCTTCCCTCATCCCTGTGGTGCTCCAGCTTCTCCCCCTCTCCTTGCTGTGCTTTTCCATTACACACAAGACCATTCACCATCCCCCTGGTCTGGCCCCTGAGCCTGCTGTCCCCATTCTGTGCCACCCTGTGCCTGCATTCCTGCCCCCTCCCCACAGCCCTGCATGCCCAGAAACGTGCCAGGCCTGGACCACGTTGCCAGGCTCTCTGTTTCCTGTACTGTACTCTTGACATGTTTTCAGCCTGATGCAAAGCTTATTCAACCAACAGAAAGAGCTGCTTTGACTTTAATGGACTTCAAATGAAGAATTTAGAGTAAGTCTGCACAGCAGCACAGAAATAGCAGCCATGTTGTGCAGAGATACCCAATCCAGCTTTAAACTAATTAGGTTGGATCCTTAACCATCTAACCATACAGGGAGCTCAGTAATTTACCCTAATGAACTGTAAGCTTGTCAAAGGAGAAAGCTGTGTTTGCTTTAGTCCAGTTCCACTTGAACATCACATGCCCATTGCCTTTTAAGAAACATCTACTACTATTTAAAAACAAACCAGCCCATGCCAAAATGATCTCTCCTTTCATATTCATGCAGCTATACAGAGCAACTGTCTAAAGCATTCAGTGTCTCATGGCCAATCCTCTCCTCCCTCATCTGTCTTCTGCAGACTGAACAAACATTACATGTACCTACAAAGACAACATTTTACAAAAGGACAGGAAATATGGAGTGCCGGAGAATATGTGATTTATCTGTCACATATTAATTAGGGGTGGGGAAAAGTAACAAATCCTTTGTTCCACAGTACACACAGAGAGTGCTCTGCCTTTCAACGTAAAAAGTGTAAGTGTTGGTATTATTACATCCTTTCAAAACAGGTAAATTAGACACAGGACTCCCCAGTAAAGGGCACCATTTTTCCCTTGGAATTCAGAGATTATAACACCTGTAGTTTTAAACAAGAGGCTTAAACAAGTTTCCTGTCATGCCTAAAAAATCCCAAAGTGGAGCTTGCAAGGAGCTACTCGGGATGAGGCACCACCCTTTGGAACTGCCAATAACAGGTGTACAAGAAGAGGAATGCCCTGCTCATTTGTAGGATATGCACTACTTGATTCAATATTTCCAGTCTCCCCAAGCAAATACCTGCACTATAACTTTGCGGCTTTACTCTGTTTTGAATATTCTTCTTCTGGTACCAGCAACAAATAATAGATCCAAAATCTTAAAAGCACACATTTAGGTAAGAATTGTCCTGCTGATCTTTTTTTTTTTTTTAAGTATAAAACTCGAATCTTTTTTTCTAAATTAAAAAATTAAGGTTTCAATTAACATTTTCTGAGAGAACTGTTCAAATATTTCAGCAAGCTTATCCTAGAGTTAAATCCTATATTTTGTCAGAGTTGTATACAAAGAGGGTACATACTCTTTACAAAATTGAGATTGTTGTACCTATTTTTCAAATCCCATCCACAAAGCATTTATACATCTTTAAATAACAAAATATGAGCAAAAAATACAATTTGTTTTCTATAATCCTGGATCAGTCTCACGATCTTTAATAAAGTTAATGATTGTCTGTCTCCATAATTAACATACTAGTTGTGTGCCTCATTCCACCTAATGTTAATGTTTTACTTTTGAGGGAGAAGCTTAATAGTGCCAAAATAAAACTCTGATTTGCTAAGAAATATGGGGTTTTTTCTCCAGCCACACAAATATAAGGTATTAGAGATAAGTTTAAAACAGCAAATGACAATCACATCAAATACAGGTAGTAAAATACTTAAGTATGTACAGATAAGTTAAAAAACGTATGTAACAGCATTTTTTTAAAGGGAAAAAATCTCCCACAGAGAGTTGAACTATATTTTGCTTAGAGTCAAAATACAATTGGGCACAGAAAGGTGTGTTGTAGCCCTAACAGGCTCTAACAGACATATTGACAACTCCTTTCTGGCAAGTACAGATCTTCACCAGGGCACTGATTTGCCCAATCAAGTCATTATGTACACAAAGAAATGCTTTTAAACTAGTGGGCTCTGTACCCACCAAAAGTGCCATCTCTGGGGGTGAGACTGCAGGATCAAGGACATGAAAACCAAGTTTTAGTGTTGTTCATGTTGGTTTCTTTCTACAATGACAGGCTTAGCAAAATTAGATTAAGTTACGCAGCACAGCCTGACAAGAAATCTAATTAGGAAAACAAAGTGCACTGCAGAAATACAAAATTTGCTTCAGAAAGGATATGAGTAATCTCTATTGCCAGCACTAAAACAGTGACAGCTGTTGTTCTTGTAAGCTTTCATTTATACCAGTGACATTACTGGTGTGGTTTGAGTCTAGAGTTAATGCTGCGCTTTACCACAGAGAACTGCCTGAGCAAACCCTGCACCAGAGGAGCCAGAGTACAGCACTGAACCTCAACACTTGTCAGCTGAAAGCTGCATTTTCTTCTGCATTTTTAAAGATTTATACAGAGTTCAAAATTAGTTTTTTTCAGGATGATATTCTCAAACACATTTATTAGAATTTTCTGGAATTCTGTTAAAAACATCCCAGAATTTTTACTTTCTACTCCAGCTTTGCAGTCCCTCCAGGAACAGACATTAGATCCATGGCAGAGCCCATCTCTATCTATCTCCTTCTACACTGACTTGTTTCACAGACTCACCAGTGAAAAGTAAGGTGAAACTGCTCTGTGCTATTTCAAGACTGAAGCAGGAGTTTCCCAGTGGGCATCCCTAAGCTTTGCAAGAAGGAGTAATTATGCTGTTAATCTTGAAAAACCCAATGTTGGATCCACAAAGTATTTTGCTACTGGTAACTGTGTCTTCAGGAAAAAGAATAGAAATATAGCTGATTTCTAAAGTCAGGAGACCCAAGGAAATTTTTCTTATATCATTTTCTCCAAATTCTAGATCCAATAATCACACCCTTCCTACCCCAAATCCCCTTTTCACTTTGGGTTAATTTCTAACCTGACATTGTAGAAGACCAGGACACCAGGATCTGCTATTAAACAAAGGCCTCAGCACACAGATTGCTGTACTGAGTTAATTTTAAACATCTCCCAGTGGCTCTTTCCCCCCACAAATCACTTCAAGTAAATTTACCTTCACACTGACAGCAGTGACGATACTTTGTCATCCAGCTATTCCTTCAGTTCTGTGTATTATTTAGACCAAAGATTTTTAAATAGAGATAACAGGTGCTGAACATAGTTATTGTGGAGTTAATGGTCAATAACTTTAGAAACCACCCCAAAACTTGCCTAGAGATATTACAGCTGGGCACCACTGCATAAAGGGCATCTATTCAGCGCTTTGGGGCACTGCCACCCTCTGCACGTTTACCAAGCCCCGCTTTCCTTGACAAGGCAGCAGATTCTCGGATCCGAGGTCACATGAAATTGCTGTTGGAAATTCCCTGCAGCAGCGGGGGGAGCCCGTTCCGCAGCCAGCGTTACCCCCTGGCGGACACGGGCTGCTCCCTCCAGCCCTCCCACCTGCAGAACCTCGCATCGCCCTCGGCTGATGGATTCATCAGCGATTCAACTGCCGTGTCTGTGCTTGGAGAATGCTCACTTGTTCTGAGCACCAGCCGCTGCAGCCACACACCCAAGGAACCACAAAAAGACACGGTAAAAATTCAAGCATGGGCTAAATCAAATCTTCCAAAGTTATCCAGCCTCAGCTTGATGCTCCCTGTCATTTTTCAACCTTTTCTTTGTGCTTTCTACTTTATTAAAACACTTAGCATTTCTGAAGTCTGAAAAATACCAAGCTGCCCTTCAAGCCTCTTTGCTTTATAAATATATTAAGGACACTATTAACGTGCTTTGGTTCAAAAGGAATGAGTGCCTTGTTAAACTTAAAACCACACAAAACCTAAAGTGAAGAGAAAAGTCCAAAGTAAAGCATCTGGGACTGGACTGCAAAGCTATTTAGGTACCAGACTCCTGCTGATTTAGGAACCAACATACTTTGTAGACTAAAGCTGATTTATGATTCCCTCGGGGAATTCTGCATTTCATCACTGAATTTTCTGTTACCATAACACTTTGCCAACATCCTTATTCCCTGCTTTGCACCTCTCCTTGAATTGTTAATTTTCATTCTGCAAAGTCCATTAAAAAAGACTCTCTTTTTCTACCATTTCCTTTCAGACTGTTAGACTGCTTTGTATACCTTGAATTTCTGCTGAATTTCCAATCCTATCAGTCTCCTGCAATGCCTGTAGGTTTATGGTGTTGTAGATATTAAAACATTGCACAAATTTAACTGAATCCAAATTTACAACTCCAGATTGTTGTGATTTGGAGACAGACTATTTTTCTTGACTTCTATAATCTGGAAGCCTGTGTTCAGATGGACTCATTAGAATCCCTCACAACTTCAGTGGATTTAGACATTTCTGTCTAAATAGCAGGATCTCAGTACCACTACTGGGATCTCAAAGATCCCAAGCTTTCTGTTACACAGGCACTGCTCCTTTTTGCAATCAGTCTTCTTCCTATGACTGCATTTTATTGCAAAGGAAGAGCTTCGTGCAGTGCCTAAAATTAGTCAAAATTCCAGTGTTTTAACTGGACAGATAAATCTCAAAAAAAAATGACCTGCCACTTCTAAATCCACAAGCTTAAAGAAGCACATCAGGGCATATTTCCCACCAAAGCCAAGTCCAGCAAGGGACTCACCAGGGACTAAGGTGAGAGGTCAGGTCTGGGTGCAGAGGTAGATGGACATGGCTGTTACAAGGGGCACACAGAAGCACTTGGGCTATTTGAAGAGCCTTCAGGATTTTTTCTGTCTGAATGCTGCACAAAAATTAATTTAAAATTGCTAATTACTTAAAAGCAATTTTAATTAGATTCTCCCAAGCACAAAATCTAAGAGCTGGGCAACCCAGTAAACTCCATGGAACCCAAAAAAATCAGACAACGTTCAAAAGCAAACCATTGAATTCCTTCCCATGTCATTCTCTACTGTTGGCTTAATGGCACTGCATCCCAGGGTCACTGTGTGTCCTAAAACTGAATCTTCACAGTGAATCTTCAGTGAAGTGATCCTGACTGCATCCAGAGCAGCAGCACTTCCCACAGTCTCACGTGTGCCTTTCCAGCACTCCCCAGTGCATCCCTCAGTGAGGAGGGTGTGAAGCAGCAAACAATGGTGCAGCATGTGATGTTCTGGCTGTGAGCCCCAGGAGAGAACAGCTCAGCTCAGCCACAGCACAGGCAGGGCAAAGGAGCCCATTTTCCAACTGGTGCACATCAGCCAAACCCAGTGCTCTTTCTTACATCCCTTTGACACTCACAAACTTTCTTCAGTTTACAAACAGATATCTTTTCCCATTAGTTTTACTTTTCCCCAAAAAGTTTGGGTAACTTTATTTTACAGAATACTTTGTTTTAGTAGAATGCTAAATGAATGCTCATTTACATAACAAACTGCAGGGCAAAAATAACAGAATACAATAAAAATACATTTCTCTAATCAAGTAGGATTATTATCTGTATCACAGCCCCTAAATAAGGGGCTGAGCACAGCTCTTTCTGTTAAGGCCATACCAAACCCTGCTAACTTGATTTAACATGACTGGATGGAAAGCAGCCAGTTCTGGCTTGCCCCATGCCCAACAGGGTACCTGACCACTGCTGCCCTTCTGCACTGGGGCAGCAGAGCCCTCAGAGCTGCAGGAGCAGCTGCACATGTGTGGGACAGAACATCAGTGCTTGCAGCCTTTGTGGAACAAAATGTTGTTTCAGTGGCCCCCATACTGCAGCTTTGCCTGGAAAAAGCCTTTCAGAGGAGGTTTCATGAGCACAAAGACACAGAAACCTCTTGAGCACTTGTTTGTTTTCTTCACCTGTGGAGACACATGGGGAGACGAAGCTTTGTGGAGCTCCAGAATCACCCATGGATCACATAGTAAAGAAATCTGCTTGTCCTCAAAGTAGCTCCCAGCTACATCAGGCAGAAAGGTGACTTACTCTGAGAAGAAAAGGGCATTTTGTGAGGCACTTTACTTCTGATGTACAGATACCGGGCTGCCAAAGCCAACCCTGCATCCACCACAGCCTGGACACTGAAGTTCATGAGGAGGCCAGTGAGCCCACTCCAATCAGTGCTGCAACTTCAATCTCTCAGAGAAATAAACTCTGCCCAATTGGCATCTCTGTACTAATAAACTGCACCATAAACTGAAGGGCCTGTATGAATTTATTGTACTGGTTTATCTACAGCACTACAACCTGTGAGCATGCAAGGCTTTGGTGTGTATGTAAAGAAAACACATTTCCTCTTGCAGCAGTGGGGGAAGACTTAATTCCCTTAAAGTCAGCAGAGTGACAGTGGGGGTGACTGAGGCCCAGTGCCTCTGATAATGAATATTCCTGTAGCTGGATCCCCTTGCAGACCAATTAATTACCTCCAGACCCTGCTGGCACATTCCAAATTTTATTTTTATTTCAAAATCAAAGTTAAATAACTAGAAAAATCATGTGGCTGAGCCAAACTGTGACTTTATGGGTTTTAATTTTTGAGATTAAAGTGAAGTACAAAGACACACCCAGTCAGCAAAGTCTGGAGACAATAAGATGTAAAGCAATCCTCCTTCTGACCTCACATTAACACAGAAATCACCCTACAGCATGCAAGTGTCAGCCAACAACGGCACCTACTTATTTCCTGTCAGCTTGTCCCTTTGATCTAACCTGATCCTTCTTCACTTTATTAAAAACGTTCTAATCTTTTGTCTTTGATCTCCCTGTAGGATTCTTCAAAGAGCTTCAAATTAGCAAACATGCAAACAACAAAAAAATGTACTCTGTATCTCCAAGAAACAATGATGTGGGGAGCATTTCCTTCGTCAACACACAAGTTTAACGAGGGGCAGCATTTTAAAGCCAAAAGATGCCATAGTTATCTGTTGTTTATTGGCATGAGGGTGGATGACAGAGCCCAAGCTTTTTTACTGGGGGTGCTTTGCTCTGAAGGTGTAACAAGGCAGCCCAGCAGGGGCAGCAAAAAAGCCATGTGCATACTTCATTCAGCATGCCAGATGAAAGGATTATGTCACATTCAAGAGCAACAAAGAGCTCTGTTTAAGTTTGTACCAGGCTGGAACTGTGGGGCAGCCGTTAAAGACCACCAAGGTTTTAAATAAAACCGGACACTTTTAAGTTTTCTCCAGCTTTCCTTGTGGTAAATCCACCCAATATGAAGGGAATGTCAGTATCTCCCACAAGGAAGATCTCTGAGGCTTTAAAAGGGAAAAGACATTTAATGTATTTTTATATATGTAAAACCCATATGTCTATTTTAAATATCTCTGGATGATTTTTTTTCTTATTAAAAGAATTAAGGACACCACCATATTATTTTTGTTCCACCTTAAACTTATTTAACAGCAAAATGTTTTCAGCAAGGAAGAGCACTACTACAGGATCAAACAGTTATGGCATCATTCATCTTCTACAACTTTAATTTAGCTCCAAAGCTACACATCTGAAACAAAATTGGTGCTTTTTATTATTGAATAATTCTCACCTCTGAAAGGAGTTATGAGGCCAGAACAGAAAGACCCTATAGGCTACGCTATAAATTCCTTGCATGTGCATCTGTCTCTTACTGCAGATTCCTGTTTTTAACTCTTGTTCTGTAGGGAGGTAGATCTGTAACCAGGTTGAAACAGCCCAAAATATCTCTGCCATATAGTCCAGGTCACCCCAAACTCCTCCTGAGTGCAGTTAACAATCCCAGGCACAGACCACTGTCTGCTGAAGGCAATGAGGCCTTTTCACAGGCCCATGAAATCATAGGTATGAATTGTAGGACAGTCTCCCCAGCAAAGTCTCAATCCAGTGGAACTATAACTAAGCAGGATCTGACCCAAGCTGTACAACATATGGACCTTGGCCAGCAGTCCTTAGCCCATGCTCACAGCTCTAAGGTTAGAGTGGGCAAAGTCCCTGTACTCATTTTAATTTCACTTCTTTGTCATCCTAAAATCCACTGTGGTTACACGTGGCAGGTGTATGAGCTGAGAACTGAACATGACTTAGGCAATAGAACATTATCACTTCTGTGCTTGATTTTTCCCCTCTTCATCAAAAGTCAATTATTGCAAAACCAGCACACTCAGCCAGCTCAAAATTAAGTAATTCATGTTTAAAAGTCCACTGAAGATCAACACTGATAATTATTTATTGAGAACTCCAGTGAGGCTCCAGATGATCAGAGAACATTAAGATTGGAAAAGACCTTTAAGATCATCAAGCCCAAGCATTAACTAACACTGCCAGGTCCAGCACTGCACCATGTCCATGTACATCTCTGTGGTTTGAACACCTCCAGGGACAGCGATTTCATAACTGCTCTGGGCACCCTGTTCCAATACTTGATAATCTTTCAGTGAAGAAAATTTTCCTGGTACACCTGGAGGTCATTTCCTTGTGTCCTGTTGCAAGGGAGTAAAGTGTTGGCCCCCCTTGTTCTGTCCTGATGCCCTGTACTGGCTCTTGGAATACTGATTTTCTTAAGCAGCTCAGGAAACATTGGTGCTAAAGTTTTATACAGAGCTCAAAATTAGAATTTTTTCAGGGTGATATTCTCAAACGCATTTATCAGAATTTTCTGAAATTCCATTAAAAACATCCCAGAATTTTTACTTCCTGCTCCAGCTATGTTTGCAGCCCCTCCAGGGACAGACCTTCACAGCAGATCCATGGCAGAGTCCATCTCTATCTATGGTCTTTCTACACAGCTCTTTTGTTGTTGTGTTGATGTCTGTAATAGGTTTTGGAAAATAAAGAAAGAGAAAAAAACAAAAACAAACAAAGACAAAAAAAAAAAAAAAAAAAAAAACCCAAACCTTATTTGATAAAGTATCAAGACCACACCAAAACTGAATAGATTTGTCAAGTTGAAAAAAAAGGTTTTGCATGTCTTGAAAATCCTGGAGAAGCAGTTCTAAAATGAGGAGCTCTGTGAGCACAGCAAAGCCCTTTGGTTAATCTAGCAGTTTCCAAATAAACATAAATCAACTGTAAATTGAAAACTTCATGAAAAGTCAGAGTCAAGGTCTGAACTTGTCAAACTCCTTGGTTACCCACTTTACTGACTTGGAATGACAAAACTGGTGGTTTTAATAAGTACAAAGCCACACAAATATTCAACAAAAACCTGTTAATTCTGATTTATTTAAATTTTTTTCACAGTTCACTAGCACTCAGAACAACAAACAAGATGCTCTGCTTTTGTCCTGTGTCAGGGATCTTTCTAGCAGATCTTGTCTCTTGTGGCTGCAGCTAATGACAAAAGGCAGAGCTCAGCCTTTCTAGGAATTCCCACACAGTTGGGAGTGCTCCAGAGCAGGGGCACAGGCCAGCTCTGGACATGCAGCTCCTCCCTCAGCTGCACCCTGCACGCAGCCAGATTCCAGATCCAGCAAGGATTGGCCATTCCCAGCTCCTTCCATCCCCCTAGGCAGGGACAGCCCTGCTCAGCACAGCCAGCCACAATCAGTGCCCTCTCCACAGCATTTACTGCTCCACAGGTCTCAGCTCCAAATACCTCCTTAGAGCAAAGACCACGTAAATCTCAAGGAACAGGCTCAGAAATCCTGAAAGCGTGTCTATTTGTGAAAGCACCATCAAGTAAAATCCAGGGTCTGACAACCTGAATGCAAATTCTTTTGTGAGTTTACTTTTTGAAATTTCAAGTACATCCAGCAGGTTTGGAAAATATTGTTTTAACAGAGCATCAGGACTTTGTAATTTTCTTCTCAAAAAATCCATCTAAGAAGGAACACAAAAAAAGTGAGGACCTAAAAAATTATCAGGACATTACCAGCCCTCTGGAAATGTTTTGCATTAGGACTACTTTTTATCTGATCTACTTTGACAATCCCTCTGCCACAAAACTAACAAAAACTTGAAGTTTTGTTTCAGAGAGGGTAGAGCAATTCAGTTACTAGCATTAAAGTTTGACTGAGATAGAAGCCAAGAGCAAGCTCTTCTCTTCTGAATTTTCATTAATAATCCAAGTTGCTTAACTTTTCTCTCTGGAAGCCAAACAAAACAAAACAAACAAAGCAGGAATTGTCAAAGCAGGATAATTTCAAGAGCATCTAAACATAAACACTATGCCTGAAATAGGTAAAGAACAAATAAGGCAAAGCTATCTTCTTTTCTTCCATACAGGCTCATGACCTGAGCACTGCAGATCTGTAATTCTCTTTATTCCTCCATAGCAGCAATAGGTTCAACTGAAGTTCTGGTATAGTTTGGGAACTATATTTATAAGATAAATACAATTTTATTGATCTTATCCTCCTTCAAGGTTTCAGCATAAGCTCATGATATCTGCAGGAACATGTGGCACAGGACAGTTTGGAAATTAGAACTGTCCCAGCAGATCAGATCACTGATCTGGCTTGGCCAAAAGGGATAACTCATTGATTATTCCTGCCAAATCCTCTTTAAACAGAAGGGCTTGAAGAGGCCTTCACAGGCATAGCTCTTTTGAGGCAGTCTTTTTATATCAACTGCTATACAAACATATTCCTCTGTTAAACTCAAACCCACACAATCTATATTAAGCACATGTCCAGTGGGAATACAATATGAATTTAGCATAATTTTCTTTAAGTGTTAGATTTTTCCCATGAATACAGTAATTACTTTCTCAAGAACTCCAAAAATACATTCATAGATGAATTTTGACATTGAGATGCCGTTACTATTAGACAGTCAAATTAGCATTGCAAGCGTAAAATATATCATCAACTTAACTTACATTGACTGAAGCATGTGCACACAGTGTTTCCTCAGAGGCTTTCACAAGGTCTTGTAGGCAATGGAGGGGGTTGAGGATTAGGGATTGTGCGCCATTTTAGGGGTATGACAACCTTCTGCTTACTCCAGGCACATCATTACCTTTCATTCTCTCTTGTAAATGACAACACAGCTCTATCAGACCTCAGCCATGCTCATTACAATCATCCCAGATGTACTTGAATGTGTTGGAATTTCTCATTACCAGAGCACAATTTATGCAGAAATCACTTTTATTCTTTCAGGAATGTGGTGGCCTGATATTAAACGGAAGGATTGAAAGCAGTTCAGTGGAGGTCCGGAAAGTGAGTCACGAAGTGGCTGCGTGTCAGGGCGATGTGTCAGGGCACAGGTCAGGAAACAGTGCAGAGTCCCTGCAAGGGAAAGGCAAAGACCCAGAGGCCGCAAAAAGTTCCTGTCGCTGACAGCAGGTTCCTGAACTCTATGCGTCTACTCTTCAAAACGCACCCACAGACCCTCCCTTGCACGTTACTTGCGGCCTCCTCAAGCAGTGCAGGGAAAAGCAGCCCTTTTTAAAGCCTCTTTACGGCTTTCGTGCTGTGTTTGCCCGCAGCCCCGCGGCGCTCCAGCCCCGAGCAGCCCCTGGCGGAGTGTGAGCCCGGAGGTGGAGGTGCGGGCAGCGGCCGCACGGTGCCCTCCTGCCTTTCCCTCATGTTAGCGGAGCGGGCAGCGGCGGGCTCGGTCCCGCACGCCTTTCCCTCACGGCGGCGGAGCCGAGGGTGGCGGTGCCGGCAGCGGCGGGCTCCATCCCGCACGGTGCCCGCCCGCCGTTCCCTCATGGCGGCGGAGCCCAGGGGTGCCGGTCCCGCATGGTGCCCTCACGCCTTTCCCTCATGGCGGCCAGGAGGGTCGGTGGGGGCAGCGGCGGGCTCGGTCCCGCACGGCGCTCCCCTGCCTTTCTCTCACGGCAGCGGAGCGGGCAGCGGCGAGCTCCATCCTGCACGGTGCCCACCCGCCTTTCCCTCATGGCGGCAGAGCCCGGGTATGACATGGCAGCGGCGGGTTCCGTCCCGCACGGTGCCCGGCCAACTTTCGCTGATGGCAGCGGAGCCCGGGGGTGGCGGTGCGGACAGCGGCGGGCTCCATCCCGCACAGTGCCCTCCCGCCTTTCCCTCATGGCGGCGGTGCGGCGGGCTGAGCGCTGAGGGCCGTGCCGGCAGGGGGCGCCCTGCGCGCGGCCATGATCCCTCAGGGAGCGGGGCGGGTCCGGCCCGGGCGCGCAGGGACCGAGCGGGCGGGGAGAGGAGGAAGCGGAGCCGAGCACCTGAGCACGGCAGGAGGAGAGGGTTAAAGCCCCGGTGAGAACAGGCTGCTTCCCTCTAGGGCTCTCTTTTCATATGGAAACAAGCAGCGGGTGAAGCATCGCGGAGGTGTTACAGCAGGCAGGCTCAGCCTGCAGCACCCAGCCCTGCCCGTAAAGCCACACGGCAAAGATGGGCACTGAGGGGTTCCAGCTCACACAGTGCAGGCACCATTGGGGGCATGAGAACCAAAGTGTCCTTTTAATGCTTGTGTCTTACCTTTATTAAAGGTGTTACAGAACAATAGCCAGAGCATGCCAGTTTGCTAGCAAGGAGGTTAACAGTAGAAGAGAACAAAAGAGGATAAACAACATATTGACATCAATTTCTTTCATTGTTGTTGTCAGACAGTGATGCTGATTAAACAGTGAGAAATTGCCCCTGGAGGATACCAAAAATATTTCTTCTCCAAGTGATCCCAAGCTTTTGCTTCACAAACTCTGGAAAACTGTTTGGAAAAGTTAAGATACCACTGTCTCTTCAGGAACCTTCTTCCTTTTTGGATAGCTTACAGATAGTCCACATAGCTTACAGACAAAACAGGACATCTGTTACCAAACATCAGTAAACTTGCATTTTCACAGTAGCATTGGGGGGGGGGAAAAGTCTGTATCTTGCTCAAAAGGGATGAAATGTAACTGAACAACCTACAGCTGTAGGTCTGATTCTTTAAACACATTCTAGTTTCCAGCTTACAGTAGAACCAGTCCAAAAAGACAGAAGTCGGCTCACTTGGCTTCAGAGGACCTTACACAGTGAGTGAGGCAAATGTTACTAGGGCTGCACTTCAAAAATAGAGTGAAGAAGTTTTACTCATCCACCATACCATTTATTTTCTAGTATCAGTAGGTGACCATCCTTAAGGAAGTTGAGGGATAAGAATTGAGGAATATACCAGCTGCACTTTACAGATTAACAGCCACAGAAATAGAAAGCAACTCTACAATCTCAGGGTTTCACAAAACTAGTTTCATTTGTAACACTTGACGCAACAAGATTAACTGCAACAAGTGAAGAGAGCTACATCTGTAAAGTGCTATTTTTGTTAAAAGTGGCTAAAAAAAGCACATCTACAACAGATTTGGGTACTCGGTGGTGAGATTGTCGATGTCCTCTAAGTATTTCATTTCAAGCTCTGTGTTTTTTGATGAAATTGATGAGCCCATTTGTTGAGCTATCATGAGATGTCACTGGAGCATCTGACTCCAGTTCAGGCTCAATTTTCTTGGCAAGTTGTTTTCCAAGCTCAACTCTGCATTTATAAAAGCAGGAAAAGAAAGAAAAAGCAATGTTAGTGCTAAAAACTGACAGTATTTACTATAAGTCACTGATATTAAAAATAGAAGCCAATAAAAAATAACTTCCCAGTGAACACTGTGATGTTTTACCCCTCAAAAATTACTGTTGAAGTATTCAACTCAGTGCCATTAATTGGAGTGCCAATAATTAATGGAGTTCTCATTGTTCCTTAGTTGAGCAGACAGCTCAAATTACAGGATGTCTAAGTGAACAATTTGTTTTCAAAGTCAAGCAGAGTCTTTTCACCTCAGTATTCACTTGTGCTATGCAGCCTGGCCCAGTGCAGAGTGCACTCAGCTGGCTCCTGTTCACTGTTGAACAGGACAGTGCTCAGAGCACTGATTTGTGTCGCCCAAACAATGCCCAGCTGAGCTACAGCCTGGAAGCACCCCCAGCACCTATCCAGGAGTTACAGCCCCCCTAAGAACTCAGGATATTCCAATAGCTGCAAGGAACTGAGCTACAGCTGAGCTACAGCCTGGAAGCACCCCCAGCACCTATCCAGGAGTTACAGCCCCCCTAAGAACTCAGGATATTCCAATAGCTGCAAGGAACACGGCTGGTTCTACAGCATCCCCACCTTTCAGTTTTGGATGCCATTCTGGAATTTCATGTGTGGCAGTAAAAGCTGTACTTACTCCTACCACACTCTTGATCTCTGAGTTTATAGCAGACATCAGCTTGTACTAGACACAGTCTGCCATTTTCAGCTTCTGCTACAGTATCTGGTTATAGAACAAGCTGTGGTAGCACAGCACCAAAGCATGCACACAAAGACTAAGGCAGCTTAGTGTAAACTGATATTCTACACCTGTGGAGCAAGTGTGCTCTTCAGAACAACCCCTCACAGCCAAGGCAGGCTGCACCTGAACAATCTTATTTCCCAATCCCTCTACCTAAGCTACACAGTATGTTTTCAGTTCATATTACTACAGATGAAAGAACCCAATTAACTCCTGACTACATTTTTCAGTGACAGATTCCCCCAAGCTGCTGCTGCACACATGGAGCTCCAGCACAGCCCTCAGTCACAGATGCAGCCTGCATGAAACCAAGGGCTGCTGCATACACACACCTCTGCCAGAAATGCTGTCTCTCCAGCACAGGAAAATTAAGAGATGATCTTTTGCTCATCAGATGCCACTCAAACTGCCTACTAATCTAGAAGTAAATAATTCTTTTTTCCATGCTATTGGGAAAACATTCTCCTTCCTAATTTTCAGAGCATGTGTTCAGCCTGCTTGACTGTTTTCCTCACTACTGCATCTTTTTTACATTCATAGTATTTTTCTAAATTCAACAGAGGTCCTCAGCCAAAATTGTTATCTACAAGTCATTATGCATTATGGCATGGTAACCTATCCCCAGAAAATCTGTTTTCATGTGTAACTATCCTATAATCATGTGTTCCAAGTATAAAACTTTTGATTGTCTTTTCTCTAACTCATGATAGATTCAAAAATCCATCAAGAAGTATACAAGACACAAACCAAGGAAACTTACCCCCACTGGTCATAACTGTTAATGTCCCAGACAACTCCTTGAACAAATATCTTGTGTTCATACATGGCTATAAGCAGAGAGAGATTTATCAATAAACTTGATCACAAAGTCTTCATCAGAATTCACAGATGAGAAACGTATATACTTACCAATGATGGCTCCCAGGGTGAAGGGGTTGAGTTTTGTAAACATGATGGAATTGGTTGGTCGATTTCCCTCAAAGACCTTCCAAAACAAGAGATACATTGTCACCCAGGATGTTATAAAAAGTACATCAGAAACTTGCAGGTTTTGTCTCCATTAGAGTGCCCACTGCA
The DNA here is from genome assembly GCF_028551555.1 of Melozone crissalis. Classification (NCBI taxonomy): domain Eukaryota; kingdom Metazoa; phylum Chordata; class Aves; order Passeriformes; family Passerellidae; genus Melozone; species Melozone crissalis. The sequence continues at coordinate 19,561,540 of NW_026535785.1, read as the reverse complement.
CTATTTGCATTAGTAGCAAATACAAAGTTCTGAAAGCTTTAAAGGCCTTCAACCATGAAATTGTACAATTCCCACTTTTTTTTTTTTTACAAACACAATGGAAAATGTGTCTCCAAGTGAGGGAATCCAGGAAGTTCCTCTGGCTGCCCTGGAGGACTCGAGACCCTGTCAGGGGGCTCAGAGACCTTGGCACAGAACCCAAGACCCCTGTACCTTTGATTTAGCCCTTGGAAAAAACAATTATCAACCTTATATGAAAAATTACAAGCCACAAAAGTTAAAGTAGAATGATAGTGAATTTATCACAGGGTGAAAAATAGATTTTTTGGGGTTTTTAGAATGGGGGTTCAGGGGGCAAGATGGAGGAATCTGGGTGTGTCCAGCTTTTCTCCTTCTTCTTCTTGGCCTCCATCTTCTGCTGTGATGGTGGCACTTACAGATTGGTTTAGAGTAGAAGCTCGCTGTCTAGGTATGGGAAAGTAATTGTAAATACTGTACACGTAGTTTTCAGTATAAAAACGTAACACCACTCAGAGGCCAGGTAGGAGTGCCCTGGACTGTCTTGCTGAGCAGACCTCGGCAGGACAGGAGAAAGAATTTTATAGATAAGGTACAATAAACAACCTTGAGACCAAAAAATGAAGAGCCCTGACTGCTTCTTCAACCACCAGGCTGGGAAAAGAGGCTCTCTAACTTATCTCAGGGTCACTCTGACCAACTAGAGATCCAAGCACCATTGCTGGCCACTGTGGGCTACAAGAAGTAACCCAAGAGTCACCGGGCAGTATTGAGATAACTCGTGTTTCTGGAACACCTCCAAGGCCTCAGAGCCACAGTGTGCTCCCAGCCTGCCCCCAGTGCCCTGCCAAGGTGCCATCGGTGCCACCCCATCCCGGCTGCCCTGCCACCCCCAGCACAGCCCCCACACCACAGCCCCCCAGCACCTTGTGGGGAAGGAGCTTCTCCAGCGCGTCCCCGCTCAGCCCGGCCGCCTGCAGCTCCTTGCGCGCCTCCTCAGGCGTCTTCCCCTTCATCAGCGCCTCCGTCTGAGCCAGGAAGTTGGCCAAAAGGATCTAGCAGGTACAAACAAACACAAGGTACTGTTTGCATAGCTGGAATACTGGCACCTTGTGCTTGAGCCCATACCAAGACCTAGTCTAGACTTAAAAATCTGTTTTAGCACCGTGGCAGTAAAACATGTATCAGTTTTAGCACCGTGGCAGTAAAATATGTATCAGTTTTAGCTATTGCTTCTTACCTCAGAGTGCCAGGGGACTTAGTTACTATTAATACATGTACTAAAGTCCATGTATCCAAAGACAACCAGGACAGTTCTGCAAAATCCTGCTCCTGCTCAAGCTGGCAGCAAGTTTCCTAAAGGCACCAGAGCAGCCTGGACTTCACACAGCCCTTTCACCCAGTGTAATCTATGATTTTATCTCATTCTACACCATCTCATGGAAAGCCAGGTGCAAGGATTAGTCAAAGGTAACCCAGCTAAAATGTATTTACTCATCTGTATACAGGAAATCCCCACAGCTTACCACACAATCCCTACCAATGTAGTGCAAGGTTCTAACTTATTGCTCCCTATCTAATGCTAGCCTGCTAATTTATTTTGTTTTATCCTACCTGAAGACACAATAAGTCTTTTACAGTCAAATGAAACCTTTTTCCCTCTTCTTTTGTGAAGTCATACTTAGAATTTTCACCTGTATTTGGTCTTACTAGACAAAAGATTACTATTACACAATGCTAATAGCACTTGTAATCTCAAATCACAATAAGACTGAAATTCTGTGACTAAAGATGCTTTTTGTGAAGTATGCAGGAAACAGTTAACCAGAACATGTTTCCACCCTCAGAAGTTAAGAACAATTTTAGTTCATTGAAAATCCTTAGTCAATGATAAATTAAAAACTGGACAGGTTATGAACATCTGTATAGAAGGCCATCACCCCAGCCATAGCCATTACATTCTCCAAATTTTGTTCTAGAATTTAATTCTTGAAAGCTTCCTCAGAGATGGTGCCACATCAGGTCTGAGAATTTGCTTCTTCCTACTCTCCAAGAACTACATTTCTTAAAATTCTTCAAGGAATTTTAAACACTTAATTGCTCAACTCTTTCCAGCTTCAGTAGGCCCACAGTAAACACCACTGTCACTGCAATTGCTTCAAGAACAAACATATCACTGCATTACATATTACATATAACTTGCAATTATAATCTAGGTATTTTTAAATCTGTTGTGACTGTTGACAGAGCTTTTGTGTAGAGTTTCAAAGGGACAGTTAGAAATATCACATACTGCAATATCAAGTAAGCTTCAGTGCCTTGAGCCACAAGAAATGGGGTGCCCTGGCAAAGAACTCACCTTGTGATGCAAGCCATTTCTGATGGGGTGCTGGGTCTGCACTGGGATCAGGAAGTCACAGGGAATCATGCGAGTTCCTGTAAGAAAAGCCAGGTAAATAACTCTGCATCAGGTAAGGCTTAGAAAACCTTCACTTCTCACTCCATTTCCAGAGTTGCTGGAAGACTCAGTCATTTTTACAAGCTTTATAGAAGAGCATTATTATTTGCAGCAGGGGGAAGAACAATGCAGCTCAAGAGTTTCAGCTTTGTTTGTCCTCCTTACTGTAGTTAAAACCAGCATCTTGTAGCCTTCACAAGCTGCTAATTAAAACCCCACAACAATGTGATGCTAGGTTAGATAGGAGTCCAACCTCTAAACAAGTGCAGACTCAGCAGCCATTCAGACTAATTCCAGAAGAAGGTATTTAACAGTTTGCTTACCTTGGTGAATGAGCTGGTAGAAAGCATGCTGCCCGTTGGTGCCAGGCTCTCCCCACACAATAGGGCCAGTGCTGTAGTCCACACGAGAGCCTTTCTTGGTAATGTATTTGCCATTAGACTCCATGTCACCCTAGAGAAGGGAAGGGCAGGAACACTCAGTATCAGTTTCCATACATACTTCAACTGCAATAAATAGTGCTTGCTTATAGGAATTTTCTAAGCATGAGGGATACAGCTGTCTCATTTATGGACATCAAGATAACAGTGTATGAGGAAAAGGTCTAAGTGAGGAAATAAGCCGGCATTGATCTTGGCACCAGTCTCTCACGGCAATTGAAGGCACGCACTAAGTGACTGCAGTTTTGTCTCCCACATGCACTGAGGATGCTGAACCAGGGCAGAACGCTCTCTGCGCTGGCTGCAGGCTGAGGCAGCCCTACCTGCTGGAAGTAGGCAGCGAAGCGGTGCATGTACTGGTCATAGGGCAGCAGGGCGTGCGTCTCACAGCCGTAGCAGTTGATGTACCACACCCCCAGCATGGCCAGCAGAACCGGCACGTTCTTCTCCAGGGGGGCAGTGTGGAAGTGATTGTCCTGCACCACACAAAGTAAAGTCACACTTCTGACAAAGCAACTGCCATCCCTCCCAACTCCTACATTGTTTATATTGTTATGTTGATGCAGTGTGAGCTCCCCACAAACTGTCATTTTAACATTAATGATGAGGATGTGGGGAGCTGGACTTTAGAAATCAATGTACCTCCCATTTCCTTACTAACAACTTTCAAAGAGGAACAAATCTGCAATGGGCATCCCACACTCACCATCCAGTGGGCTCCTGCAAGCAGATTCTCAAAGTTGTCAAAACCTAACAATGGAAAGAAGACAGTTTGTATTTACTATTACAACTCCAGGTTCATTTTTCCTATAGACAACTGTGAAACAGTTTTGATTCCTTGCATGCAGCAAGGCTCCCAGTCAATAATCAAGTTTAAAGGTGCACTCAGACTTCTCCTGATATTGCATCCCATAAGCTAGACACTCACTTATGCTTAAAGTCAGACTTCAGAGCAAGTCCAACTTCATGAAACATAACTCAAAAACCTTTGCCTAAAATCTCCATTCAGGCAGAATGAGCAACCAGAAGGAAAACAGAGGCCTTTAATACAGAGCCTACTTTGAGGCCACAGTTTTTAGCAAGTTTGAATACTTAATCACAGCCAGTGGGAGACACATCTGCCAAAAAACAGGGCAAGGCTAGCACAGCAGGGATTTCTGCACTGGTGTGAGGAGGAACAGCTCTAATAAGACATTCTCAAAGAAAAAGGCTACTCCTCACTTCCCTGTTCTTGCTAACAACTCACCTGAGCTTTCTTTGCTTTGTAGTTAGGGTATTTAAACTTCCACTCACTTTCCAAATGAATAGTTTCACTAAGGCTAGTCTTTCTTGAAAAAACAGAAATCCTGATTCAAGCATAGCAATTGGGAGGTGAAGTGTTTGGACTCAAAGCAGCAGCTCTACCTGTGGTCAGAGGCCAGCTGTGGGAGTTGAGGGGTCTAGGAGGAAGAAGTGGAGATAGGCTGGCATGTCAGCAGTCAGCACCAAATCTGTCTGACAGCAGCAGTGAACAGCTTATTGCAGATGAAACAGTAAGTGCCTGACTTGTTTATTTTGCTCTTATAATAGGTTTTTCTACACATGAAAACTCCTATTCATATAATTCCAAAAAACACCAAACCAATGTTATTCTTCTAATCCCGGTGTAAGGGAATTCTAGCTTTTGCCTAGAAAAATAAATGACATTACAGTTTCAGACTTTAAACATCTGAAAATAGTGATGAGGGAACAAAAGTAATCATCAGGCTCTATAGCCTAGACAAAATACTGGAAACAAAAGGAATTAATAGCAGAAGGGCATAGTTAACAATGCTAGACAGAGTTCATATGCAGAACCAGAGACAGGATTTTGGTGTTAGTGTGTGTATACTAAAAGATACTAAATACCCTGCTTCAAGTTTAGCAGTGTCACATGCAAGGTCTGATTTTCAACACTGCCACAACTTTACATAAATCAGGCACTTTTGGCTTTGTGATTAAAGCAATGCAATTTGACTATTTGTCCCCAAGTATGGGGTAATTTCCAAAACTGTATTTGCAGTACTAAAACACCAACATTTCCATTACATTCCAGATTGTTTTTTAGCACCCACATCCAAGCACTCAGAGCAGGCAGGTAAATACTATTTGCCCCAAATCTGATTCACAATTCACTGCTGTTAATTCACTCCACAGTTACATTCCTGAAGCACACAGAGCAATTCTCGGCACGATGACATCCCAGGAACACCTACCAATATGCAGGGCAATGGAGAGACCAATGGCAGACCACAGGGAGTAGCGACCACCAACCCACTGCAAACAAGACATGGCTGAGTTGGAGAAGTGCAAGGATTTCACATTCAAACTATTAGAAAACAGCAGTGTGTGTTTAGAATGTTGCCAGCAAAATCAATTATCCTTCTGGTTATAGTGCACTATGTATACTTGGCATAGTCAAGGGAACCTGCACTTTACAGTGCACTCTAATGAATGTCTTTTTTGAGAGCCTGAAGTTATCCTGCTTGTCCAATTTTTATAACATCTCTTAAGTAAATAGCTTGATTCCAGTTAACTTCCAAATCCTTAATCTGTAGCTTGTATAACTGCTTTCATAATATCACTCCTCTACAGGGAAAGCCTGCTTCAGCAAAATTCTGACACTTGGGAAAGGTAGCATTCCAAACAACTTCTGAACAGGAGCTGATTTGTCAGGCAATTAGTCAATGAGACATACCAACCTGTTTCTAATTAAGTAGAAGGACCAAGACTAAGGGCAGTGTACTTAAAATATGCATCTGCTACAAAATCTCTGATCAGGCTCCCATTTCTGATGCCTGACCTTTACCAGGCCTAGGTTATACACCATAGACACCAAGAGGCAAATGTCACAGCTTATAATAACTACTTGCATAGAGCAGTAAGTCAAGACTATCTCCTGTTACTCAGCAGCTGATTAGACAGCCAAGAACATGGAGGGCTCCTCTTCAGACCTTTGACTGGAAATTTTAACAGACTGGGCAAGAGTTCTCTATTTGCCTTTAGTCAGGGGTTTTCAGTGCACTGAATACAACTCCTACAGTTTAGGAGTTGCTGTTTTAAAACTGCATTTGCAGTTTCAAGACAGCTAGTTCAAATCATCTTACTTGCTTCAGAAAAAGCTAACAGTAAACATCTACCACATAATATCAGACATTTACTTACATCCCAAAACTCAAACATGTTCTCTGGGTCAATTCCAAAGTCTTTAACTTTAGGCTAAAATAAACATGAAAAAACACCATCAGTTAAACCAACAATCATAAATAGCTTTACACCAAGCAAGCAAATACAAATTTGATATCTATTAAATAAACAATCCTACATCTATTTTAAAAATGCATGGCATCCATCACAAAAATTACATTTTCATTCCCAGAAATAACTATCACTACTCACTATTAAAAATCAATGCCATACATTCATTTCCTGATGAATCTAAGTGGCCATATAGTTAAAGCTGGACTGACACTCAGTTTACATTTACCAGAACCATAATGTCAGTCCCTGACACCCTGCCAATGGCTTCAATGCTTTTCTAGTTACTGACAGTCTCTCTGCTTCATACTTTTGCATGAAGCACCACAGTGTGCTCATCATAAGCATTTTTCAAATTGCCTGCATTATTTCAGCTCTCACCTAGAGTTTGAATAACATTTGCTTATATAACTGCATTCATACACAACTTAGGCAATTAAGAGGTAACACTCATTAATAACAAGTCATTCCAAGCACAAGATTTCAGATTTAAAGCTTTAGCAGAAGAGCACACATCTATAATCAAAGTCCAGTCTTAGTACAGTTCAATACTCTAGAAGTGTTTCAGTTACTCTGAGTAGGAAAAAACAGGCTTCCATTCAGGAGGAATGCTAAAATTTGGTATTCAAGCATCTTAAAGGATAGGCTTCCTTGCTAGATTTTAAGGTCAGGCTGCCTTGAAGGTACATAGGAAAAATTAACTAGATTGACTATACTTACAGCATTGGTAGACAAGGCAACAAAATGCTTGGCCACAGCTGAAGGCTGAAATAAAAATAAAAAAAACAGTTAGATCTACAATGTTAACTACTTTAATTTCTGGTTATAAAGCTGATCTGCTACCATTTAAACAAAATGCAGTTGACTATCATCAGTTGTTATTAATTTGAAATCATCTTATTCACATTCAGTGTGGGATTTGGGAGCATACCCAAAGAGAACCCTCTGGGATACTCCCACCAAGCCCTCCAGAGAGAGGCACAGCCTCTCCTTCAGTGAGTTCCCAGCCTGGACACCACCACCACCACAGCTCTGGAGCAGATGGAGCTCCATGGACACTCACCACCCTTCCAGCCAGGGGCAAAAAACCAAAACAATTGGAATTACTGATAAATACCAAGCTTCAGAGTCAGACCTCAGTCTTTCAGAAGGTGTTCTGATAAAGATGAGTTGTCTGAACAGTAGTGTAAGGAAGAATTTCAAAGCCCAGCTTTCAAACTAAGTACAGCTACCCTAACAGGAACAGGTCACTGACCATTTTAGTTACCTGAACAGGCAATATCTGCTTTTTTCCTTTAAGAGTTCAAAATAGGAGAGAATGAGCCAAACACAAGGTTTCTATTCATAGCACAGCCATCTGCCATAGAAATGTCACTGTATTGTTCCAACCATAGCTTCACTTCTAGTTTTTAAAGATTTGGCAATAATTTCAATAATTTAGTACCACACACACTATTCTTGTTTTTTCATTACTAGTAGTTCCACCAAAATTATTGGTTAGCTCTAAGCAAACACTACACTCTATTACTTAACAGGCAAGATTTGGAGGAACAATGCATGAGAACCATTTATAATGAAAACTAGTGGGTTATCACTTTGATTGGACAAAATAGCCTGTCATTACCAAAGCCCTGAAATGATCTAAGTACATCATTTGCTAAGCTTGTTTGGGCTGTTACTGGCTCTGCTCCAAGGCACACAGAATGACCAGGAAGAAATTGCACAACAAAAACTGCTGCATTCTGTTACTTAGGCTGCACATCTGAGACTTACATCATTAGCAGCACGCAGGAACCACTCTTTGGCTGTTTCTGCATTGGTGATGGTTTCCTGTGTGGTGAAGGTCTGCACAGTGGAAAACAAGCAAATAAGTAAAACAGTGTTCTTAACAAGGAAACAACTTCAGGTTACTACGGCATCACATGTCAGATAACTAGAGCAGAGTGATTCTAGATGTTCATAACACACAGCTGCTGCCAGATTACAGAAAAAAGCAAGCTTATTAATCTAGTAAACACTAATATTGCTGGATTTACCCATCTAGTTTTAAACTAGTATGTATCTGAAATTGGAATAATTATTCCTCATCTCCTGCCTTCCCATTCCCCAAACCATTTTGCAAAACCATGAGACTAAAATTCTCTACTTTAGTTTTTTTAGTAAAAGACCAAAGTTTTACTATTCAACTAAAAACAAACTAATTGAACATCTAAACAGGATAACTCAGCTGGACTGTCCTATTGTTCTTCCATTCCTACTTTTTCATGGAAGAGCACTAATTTCTGCCAAGACTCTTGTCATAATTTTCCTTTTGCTGATTAGAGGAAAACATTTTCCTGCTTTATGAAGTGTGCACAGAAGCTCAGTCATGCAGCTTTGCAAGTATCTACAGCCATTCTGATTTACTCAGCCATCAAAATTTAGCTTTAAGGGTGAACACTAGACTCATCCTACTCTCATCCATCTCCAGAAATACTCCATTATGAAACATAAGCCTGTTATGGAAAGAAAAAAATGCCATTCATCCTCTTCCAAACATACCCAATTAGCTAACTACAGTCTGGCAAACAAACTCAAGTGTTACTCTTTCAATCTGGCAGTTTTCTAAGCCTTTGAACCATGATCCCTGGACTCATTATTGCAAGTGACCATCAGTATTACTGTGTGCAGTTTCCTTATTGCTTCATAAGCTGTTGCTCAGCTGCAGCAGAGCCAAGATAAGCTAATGAGCACTGCAGAGCATGACCAGCACTGCACACATGTTCACCAACAGCAGAAAGGTTCTACTGTGCTTGGCAAATGAAGGCAACCCAAGTTATGTAACCATGGAGTTTGTCCCCACCTCCTCCCTCTGCTCAGACAAGCATTCCTCAGAGGGAGAGGGCTGCTGGAATTATTGCTTACAGAGTAAGTTCTCAGCAAGGCAAGACTTAAAGGCAGCTATTCAGTCTGCAGTCAGAAATAGGTGTCACCTTATGAAGTAGCAGCAGACTATCTTTACCTCTTCAAGTAAAGCAGCTTAGCATTTATAGTGCTCAAGGAACTCAGCATTTAAGTTATTTAGGTGAAGGTGTTGTGACTACCCTATAAAATGGAGATTCTTAAAGTACATGCAATTCAATAATGCAAAAAACCAGAACATTTAACAAGTACACTGTACTTAAAATAAAGGATCAAGAAGAATGAAATAATATCCAGAATTTCAAAGAAATAACTACATTGGATCCTACACTCCACCTACAGAGACATGCAGGAAAATAAACTTCTGTGAATAAAGCTAAAACTTGCATTGACTGAGAAATAAACCCCAGACAACATGAAATTGTTCCTATATCTTATTTAGGTTAAGTAATTCTCAGCATTTGACTTACAGATCCCCCAGTATTTCAGCAACCAACACAACCTTGTACTGCAAGTTTGGAAAGAATCACAACAGGCCTGTTCAGAAATAATCCATACTGGAAGTCCCTGGTCTGGATATCCCTGTGGACAGCCCTCTCTCCTGACTGAACTCTTCACAGCAGAGCAGGCCAAGGCAGAGCTTGTCTCAGACATACCTTTGATGCAATGATGAAGAGAGTGGTGTCTGGTTTGAGTTCAGCCAGGGTTTTGGCTATATGAGTACCATCAATGTTGGATACAAACCAGACACGAGGGCCTCCCTTGGAGTACGGTTTCAGGGCTTCAGTTACCATCAGAGGGCCCTGCACAGAAGCCACAATTAGATTTTATCCTCACTGGAAGCATGCACACAGAGATGGGCAGGGTGTAGAGAAGTCAGGCTTACCAAATCAGAGCCACCAATGCCAATATTGACCACATCAGTGATGGCCTTGCCAGTGTAGCCTTTCCATTCCCCGCTGCGCACCCTCTGGGGCAAAAAACCAAACAAAACAAAACACACAATGACCATTTTATACTTACACTAAAGCTACTGATGCTAACCCAGGACCAGGAAACGGGCTTTGTTTTCAGGTACTGTTGTAGAAAGTTGCCAAATACAGCTTTCAAGCCTCTAGACATTAAGGCTTACACTCAGAGCCACCTTCTTAGCTAGACATTGTGTTGTGTCTGAGACAGAAGCAAAAACACTCTACAACATCAAACACTTAAAGAATTTAAAACTCTCCCCCTACTGTGTGAACTGCTGCAGCATTTACAGTGTTTGCTAAGGCAAGAGACATCTATCCAAAAATGATAAAATCTTGGGCATTAAACTATGTGCAACAAATACTTGAACCTGGAGCTGTTCTTTAAGTGTCTTTAATTAGAAAGAGCTTCACTAACTAAACTGGAAGACAGTATGAATAAAGCCACAGAGATAAGAGATTTATGGGCAAACCACTCTAAAAGCTTTTCTTTTGCAAGTATGCTTTGCATTAGGATTTATTTCTGGGCTGCACCTTAACAGCACATGGTCTAAGTTCCTGCTCTATTCCTGTTCTTTGAGCATCACCGAAACAAAACAAAATTCCAATCATTAACTGAAACTCTACATTGAATTTGGTCCATCATCTACCACCTATGCATTCAAAACTCTACACTGATTTTGTCCATCATCTACCACCTCTGCATTCAAAGCTCTGCATTCATTTTGTCCACCATCTACCGCCTATGCATTCAATCTGTTCCAATCACAAAAACAATCTTTCTGCTATCATGAATACTTCCAAGTACACTCCCCAATTCTAAAGCAATTTTTCTACATAGCATTTAGTTATGCTGATACTTGCTCTCCTTTGCTACAAATGTTTAAACTCTTCATTTTTCCAAACAGAAAATTTATTTTTAGTAACAGCTTTCCTGTACCCCACAGATGATATTGCCACAGTCTTAAAATCTCATCTGCTAAGTGGACTGAAACCAGCATCTTTGTTAATATTTTTAAAGAAACTGCTTGACATTTTTATTTTGCAGAGAAGATACAGCCACATGAAAGTGATATTCATAGGTTCTGATAATTGAAACCATAGAGCAAACAAGAGGATGGCACCAGTGAAAACTCCTGTTTTGCACTACCAAAATCTAAATCAGCTAGAAATTCTACAGTGCCAGACACCAGAGAATTTCCATAGCCATTCAAGTCTCAGAGCATATGAAGAAAGTATCAAATCCACACCAGCTGGTGTCAGTTATTGTGGTTTTGGCATTTTTCATTAATAACAGAACAGAATGCAAGCCCATTCTGCATGGGTTAGAAGTATGAATTTGCAGTGAAACAGGGCTCTACCACCTGGCTAAGGCTCACAACAGCAACCAAGCAGGTCCAGGTCCTCACAGCCTTGTTTAAAATGCATTAGAACTACCCAGGTGGATACTCTGCAAACAGAATAGAATTAAAGTAATTTGACTTAAACCAGAAGATCCTTAAGAAGCTATTTAAGAAGAGCATAATCAAATTGCAATTGAGCTGGGAACTCCTACCACCCTCCTGATCTTACACAAATGTTAAGAGGCAGTTTCTACCTGGTGCAGTCATTAGTTGAAAAATTAGCAAGAAATAAAGTAATATTGGAATGGTACTTAATGATTTACAGGACTTCCAAAGTACATACAAGATTACTGCTCAAGGAACAAAATCTAGGGAGCCCATTAAAGAAAAACCCAACTGGAAACAGGGAGAGAAAAGTGGATCAATAAAATCAGCTCCAACTCCATGCTTGAGCCAGAACTATTGCAAACCTTAAAGAAGGACACAATTCACATGAACCAATCCACATGTAAGAACCTGGCTGGGTATAAAAGAAATACACAAAAAATAAGCTGTGGTGGTACTATACCTGACAGAAGTGTTTCATTTTGTCCAACACTTTGTTGACTTCTGGAACAACATCCTTCCCATCCACAAGGATTGGCACATTGGAGCGATTTCTCAGGGCAATGTGAAGCACAGCTCGGTTCTGAAACAAGGGGAAAATCAAGATGAGGCTCTTCCCAAGTTACAGCCCAGGGCCTCGGATACCTCATCCAGAAGGCAGAATAGTTATCAAGATTTAAAATCCTTTAGATTAACTGGGATTAGTAGAGCAGTATTTTCAGTGTGTGTGCACACACACAGCAGTGGCCACCTCAATCACCCTCTCACTTCACCAACGCAGTGAGGGGGCTTACAGCAGCACAGTATGCAAAGTAAGAGTTCACTTGGGAGAAAAGGCTCAAAACCCCTTTAAAAGTTCAGAATCCAGCAATATTCATGACCAGCTATCTTTATTTTGGCATGCTTTAGTTATTCAAGAATGAAATTGTTTCTTATTGATGACAACACTAAAAAAATCAATTACAACAAGCAGCTGAAGTTATTTTCTCAGACATCATCTCAATTATCCTGAGTACTCCATTTAATATAGGAAGAGAAATAATTTAAACATTTGACAACAAAGGATACAAAAGCCACATCCCTCTAACCACTGCTCACAATTAAATGCTGCCTGAACACTTGCACACCAAATATATGTAGTGGTTGTGCTATAAGAAAAAAAATCTCTTAGCACGCAGGATTTATGTTACTTCTCCACAGCTGCACATAAATCAAAGCACCAAAATCTGCCCTGTGGTTTTAAGAGCTCAACAGTTTTAATCCAGAATGAAGGAATTAGTAAATACTAATGAACAAATTAAAAAATTAGTCTGCTCTACCTCATTGTTCCACAATGAGAGGCACTGTGAGACAAAGACAACACAGACAATATGAACTGCCAAGTTATGATTTAAATACCAAATGCTAATTCAAAAATCATTGAGTTTGTGGTTACTGACTTGGAATACAAAAACCCTCTTTCACTTGCTAATTAAAGTATACTCACTCAAATTTGGGGTGAACAGAAAAAATTTTTTGCAGCACTCAGCAATGGAATGGTATTTGCTAAGTACTGCTCACTATCAGGCTTGAAGGATGCTTTGTCTGGTCAAGAGGAGGAATACTTGACCTGATCTCTATGGTTAAGCAGAAGTATTCCCTAAACACCATGCAGGCTATACAGCCTGTCCCCAGGATGAATGCTCAGATGAGTTACCTTGTAATGCTCTTTGCACCATATCCAGCTCCAAGTTTTAACTCATCTGGGACAAACACCTGGCAGTGACACACATGGGTGCACTATAAAGAACTTCCACATGAGCACACACCATGCAGCCAATGCCTGCAGCAAACACAGACAAGTCTAAAATACTTCAGGCAAAAATCCAAAGAATGTTCTACAGCAGATCAAGAGCAGTGGACGAGTCAGTTCTTGCCACCAAGAAGCTCCCTCATGTCCTTTAGGTTTATTCATGCTGTCTGACAGCATCCTGCTTAACACCTGACAGCTTCACATTGTCCACATGCTCCTATGCCAGAGCCAAACCAACCTGGTTTGATATTCTATACAAACAAAAATGATGCAAACCCCATCTAAGTCAACTTCTGAACTGGAAGGAAGTAACTGAGGAACAGCCTGATATGAAGGGGTGTTTCTAGACTTACAAGATACACAAAGTGGTATCAAGACAGCAGGAAAAGAGGGAGCTAGCAGCAGAAACCAAACACAGAGTCTGATATTGTGTTTAGGTGCTTTCTGTGCAAATTGTACCCTTCTGACACGACAACTGCTACACCTGCTCTCAATACACAATGAAGAACAACTCCATAACATAGTCAGAGATAGGATAAGCCTGTAATAATTTGTGTTGCACAAGGCTAGTGAAAGGCAGTATGAGACAAAACAACCTCCAGACAGATTTAAGACTCCTCACCCTCTTTCCCTGCTTTCTTTTTTCAGTAGCTACATCTGTGAAACGAAGGCAATAATGCAGAAGGAACAGGAACCACTTCTCCAGTGAAACTGTATTTCTTTCTGTCTATGCCTTTTCACAAACATGAATCATTCACAAACAATACAATGTCCAACTGCTCAGTTACTTTAAGCAAACAGCTTGTGCAATAGCTAAACCAGTCAATAGCCAAGTCAAAGGAAATACTGGTTTCTCTGAATCTGCCTCAAACATAATAAGTAGTCTTAAATTTTAATGCAGACTAATTAAACCCACTGTACTGCAGAGTTCCCAGTTTTCATCCCATTTTTAACATCAGAAAAAGTACAGTTGGCTTTCTATATGTTTTAGTAAAGATTTAATCATAACTGGAACCTTCAGATTTACAAAAGGAGGAAGGTACTCATCCTCTCACTGAAATACATGGCTAATTTCCCAAGACTGTTTATATTCTCAACTGTTAACGACACCAAAAGACAAGCAGCATCACAGCCCAAAAGAGGTGGTCTTACACAATCCTCCCTTCACACCCCTTAGGCAGTTTACTAAGCTTTGTGGACACTACCACCAGGCAAAAAGCATGTAATGCAATACTCTGCTCCCTGTCCTTTGCAAGATCTAACTCATCTTCCTCTCCACAAAACAGGGAAGAGAAAAAAAAAATACCACCAAAATCTCTAAAATAAGATGTACTGAAGGAAGGAGGTATTTTAGTAAGAGTTGTAAAATCTTCTCTTGAAGTAGTGCAGCAAACACTACAATCACTCAGGATTGTAATGAAGTGTTTAAAGTGAGTTTTTTCAGACTTTGCATAAACATCCATAATAAGCCCAACTGAAGTGGAAAGAACCATGGACAGAAATAGCCTTACCTCAGTGAAGTTGATCTTCTCTCCACTAAACATGCGCTCCCTGGCACTTTCCACACCCCTTGACTTTGCCTGAGAAAGGTAAATATAGATTCCTCTTAAAATAGTGGAAGCCAACATGCATTACAAAGATCCAGCTACATTAAAGAGTATGAACATTTAACACAAGACAGGGAAACAAAAATTATGATAGATTAAAAGACCCACTAGATTCTAGGTAAAAAAAAATATTTTCCTTTTTCAAAGCACATTTTTATGCAGATATGCATTGAAAAATGGCTTTGTAACTCGGGGCTAGATGACAATGCAAGAATTTGAATCCTGTCAAGACTTGTAAACAGATGCCTTTTTACTTGTATGTTAGCTAATGTTCATAAACAGTGCTAGAATAGTGAGTTACGGGTAAAAGTTATTTTGTTTATTAATGGAAGATTTTAAATAGTTACCAGTTCCATCAGCATTTTCATCACTTCTTCTGTAACAAGGTTCTTGGAGTAATCCAGCAAGATATCCCCATGGTCAGTATTCAGGGTCAAGCTGCCAAAAATCAACAGGTTGTTTAATTGCACATTCCTGAGGGGTGACTGTTTTAAGGGAGACAATAGTAATGCTGCTATAGATTACAAAAATAAGGGGAATGCTAATTAGACTAACTCAGTAAAGAAGAGTGACCAATCTGCCCGAAAAGTTTCACAAAATGACTGCTGGATTTTTGAAAACCATGTTTTTCCACAATCTGAATTACAGTGTCCACTTTCTGCTTGTGAAAACACAATTAAGTATATTTGATGCATAGTTGGATAATCACACTTTGTTTCCACTAGCATTCTCTAGCAATAATCAGCTTTTTTCTAATGTATTATCAGTAAAGAGCTTTTCACATTCCTCTGCTGCTGGAAAATTAAACTGTCTTCCTACAGGTCCTGTCATTCTTTCATACAGAGTCTTAAACAAGTCTAATTGAAAAATCTATACAACATTATGAACAGAAACATTGCCAACTACTATGCAGAATTAAATCCCATTTGTGCATGGTTTAGTCTCACTATCCTCATTGATTCAGTGAACGGCTCCAAATTATTTAACAAATTATCTGCAAGCTGCAGCCTAACCCATCAGAATAGAGGCACTTGTAGGTTCACATCTGAGAGGAAACACAGCAATGGGAGCCCAGCAGAAGCCAAGTGAGTCCATTTGTATTTACTATCCTTGTATCTATGTGACAGTTTCTGTAGTTCCTCTAATCCTTTACAATATTGTTTTACCAATTTCTTCTTTGCAATAATTTCCAACCAAATCTATAAATTACTCTAATAGAAGAGCTGAATTCTGTAAATCAGCCTTTGATAAAAGCACATCTTACTCTCTCTGTTGCTCCACACACACCCCCACAGGAAATTGCAGCCATCTAAATTCTGTGTTTCTGCCCTGTTCATTGTCTCCCCTGCTTCTTTCTCAATACCTGAGCACAGAAACATGCTCTGTTATTTCAGCCACCACATGTGCCAGAGACTTCACAGGGACACACCACAGCATAATTGCTCTTCACACGTAACATGACAGAGCAGGCAAGACTCTTCAAAGGAAGAATGGAGCTGAACTCACAATAACAGTAATAACCAGCAAGGCCTTAACATTTCAGTGGTTTCACTTACTGTTAACTTCATTAACTGCTCATTAACAGTAACATCCTTCTCATGGTCTTAAAGTATAAGCATGAATGAGGAAAGGAAGGTGTCTTCAAGCAGTCTCAGAACCATGTTTCTTTAATAGGAAAAGCAGTATCAATGCTGCTAACCACCCTTCTACTCAGGATGCCAACATCAATCCTGACACCCTGACCCCCAGCACCAGGATCCCTGGAATATGGCTAGCTACTGGAAGGACTGGTTGGGCTCACCTGCCACAACTGTTACTCAGCTACAGCATGGAAGAAAAAAAGAACAAGCCTTTGATATTTGATGCAATTTATTTAAAGACATCTCAGACTTGAAGACATTTCACTAATGGTACAGCAAGACCATCAGCATACTAACACGTCTTCAGTTTCACTTCAGAGAAGTAGAACTCTTGGTATTCTCCTTCTACATTAAACTGCAGCTGATAGCCTCTCCCAGTGCTCTACTCCACAAAGAAAAGGATTTCATGTTTACTTGAAATGTCTCCCACCTACAATTCATTACTTTACATATATGAATGAAAATCAGTCTCACTAGACCTAGAAGACAAAATCTCTCATGAAATTATGGCTGGATGGCTGGCTCTTCAAGCCACTGCTCATTTGAAGAAACTGCAGAAATGTGCTACCCAAGACTTTCCAGGCAAAGCCAAATCAAGGAATGGCTACCAGATTTAACTTGCCACACACAAGGTGGAGCACACAGTGTACAATGTAATCCTGTAAGTCCTTACAGCAAGGGATCCATCCACCCTCTGTTTGAGCAGAAGCCCCAACCCTGCAGCTGAGCTGTGCTCTCCCAAGCACCCACTCTGCAATGCAGCAGCTCTGGCAGTGCTGCTCAGGGGGACAAGAGCCTTGTCACGTAGGCCACAGGCACCTCCAAGTGATGCAGCCTTAACCTGCAGCATCCCAATGACTGCATCTCCCACCACATTCTCCAGGTACACTCACATTCCATTTACTGTTATCCTTGACAACGGACAAGCCAAGCAGCAGGAGAGTCATTCTAACACTGTGTCTGCATCAGGGGTACCTCTGTCACACCCAGACATCCCTTACCTGCTGAGTATGTGATGGCTGCATCATATCTCTACTAACCCAGTGAACAGCCCATGTTGATAAGAAGTCCTGTTCCTATCAGGCCTTACCTCACCACCTTGGGTGGCAAAGAAGGCAAAGATCTCTTACAGGTGTGGCTACACTCCTTATCAGGCAAGCAGTACATACAAATTCTGAACTAGGAAAAAAACGTCAAAAGGAAGAAAGGATGTTTTGTATATACTTGATAGGATGCAGTCAGTGAGTGTAAGGTTCTTCCAATAATATTAAATAGACACTTGTGCCCAGATATAAAATACTCAGATTAAAAACTATTAACACCAGTCTGAAATTCCTCCAGAACCAGTATCAGGAAGCACTTTCACCTGGATAGGTTTCTCTTTTCCTTTTAAATGAAGGAAGTCAATGATTTTACAACAACATCTACCGGAACTAAAAAATATTCATAAACCTTAATTTCACATGAGGGAGGTTGCAAATGACACAAGACCACGTGGCCAAACCTCCAGACAACAATTTTCCACAGATTTAGCTACCAGCCAGCACTGGCAAGAGCACCAGTGAAGCTATCAGCTCTGCAATTGTACTTTGCTATGAGGAAGTTCTCCTAGACTAGAACGAGATGGCTTTGCAGGAAACAGGACTGAAATAATTAAAAGAAAGGATTAAGATAGATGAAGCAAACTTAAGACTCTGCAACTGTTTACTTATGGGCAGCACAAAAGGGCATGAATTAGAGGAGCTATTTAAAATAAATAACCTCAGTAAAGACCATCGCACCAAAAAAATACTGGAGATAAGGAAAACTTGCAATGGGAAGTCTATTAGTGAGGATCTAGTAGATTTAATAAGATCAATTGACTGATCAATTTCTTAAAAATAAGAAATGGCTCCTGTTAAAAGGGCCAGGTGAAGTCAGTACTCAAAAAATTCAGCATAATTTCCCCATCGATTCAAATTATATTTTATCTCACATATATATATGCAGGACTTCATATACCATCTTCAATTACAATGTAAAAATTTTCTAATGAGCTCAAAAGGGAGAAAAAATCCCTTTACGCAGGACAGCAAGGAAAAGCTTGATGCACGCAACAAGTCTTATCACACACTCTAAAATGGGAGGTTGGTTTATCTCTATCACTCAGGTTCACTTTAAACTCAAATCTGGGATGCACCACTTAATAACAGACTTTTCCGACTGCAGCTATAGTACAACAACGTAACCCCACACATGCCCTCTCAGCACGGCCTCCAGCAAACAGAAAATCCGTGTCCCACTTTACAAGATGAAGGCTCTGAACGCTATCACCATGCCTCCACTTGTTACTTCCTCCCCTACGCTGCAAGGCATTTTCTGTAGCAGCGATGGCGTGAGGCGAGGGAGGGCTAAACCCCCTCACGGCCCCCGCTGCCGCCTGAGGGCGGGCTCGTACGGGCACAGGGGGCTCAGGGGATGCGCGGCCCCTCGCGATTGTATCGCGGAGCTTATCGTGACTAAGCACGGCGTGCGAGAGGCTGCGAGTGCCGCCCCACAGTGCGGCTGTGCGAGCGCAGCGGGCGCTGTGCTGCCCGGCACGTACCCTGCTGCAAGGATGAGTCAAGGGCAGGCGGCGCGGCCGCCCCCCGGGCGCTGCGAGCGGCTCCCCCGCCCCCGGCCCGGCCCCCCCCGGCTCATGTGCCCGGGCCGCCATCGGCCTCGCACCGCCCGCCGTGGCGAGCACAGCACCGCGGGCCGAGCGCCATCCGCTCCCCGCCGGGGCTGCGCGGGGGGAGCGAGCGGAGCGGGGCCACGCCAGCGCTGCCCGCCAGGCCCGGCCGCGCCGCGCCCCTCGCGGCCCCGGCTCCCCGGGCCTCGTACGCGGCACCGCCCGGGCGCGGCAGCCCCAGGGCCCGCGGCCGCTGCCCCGCTCAGCCGAGGGGCCGCCCGGCCTCACCTGAACTTCTGGAAGCGATCCTTGTCGGCCTCGAAGAGCTGCCGCAGGACGAGCTTGGAAGAGTTGGCCTTGTGCCACTCCACCAGCTTCTTGAAATGGGGGTCGCCAGACAGCGCCATGTCCGCGGGATGAGCAGGCGAAGCGGGATGAACCGGGCAAGGCAGATGAGCTCTTGCCTACTCTTCCGCTTTTATAGCAGCGACGCGGCCTCCTGCGGCCGCCCCGCCCCGGCCGAGCCCGGCCCGGCCTCGTCCCCGCCCTCCGCCGTGGGATTCCCTCCGTGCCGCGCCAGACGGGGAGGAGCGGCCTGCGGGTCCCGGCGCGGGGGCGGCGGGGACTGGAGCTGGAGCTGGAGCTGGAGCTGGAGCTGGAGCTGGAGCTGGAGCCGGAGCCGAGGCCGAGGCCGGAGCTGGGGCCGGGGGCCCCGGGGAACGCGTAGCGCTCCCGGTTGTAACTCCCGTGTGAGGGAATCGCGGTGTCCCCGCCACGGCTCAGCGCCTCCCGGGGCCAGTGTCCGCCCGCGGCTGTGCGGGTGCGCGGTGAAAGCGCCGTCCCTGGTCGGGCTGGTTTTACCCCGGGGTCGTCCTGCGGCAGCACTCGGAGGTGGCCTCAGCATCAGCTGGGACAGGGCTGGTGACAGCGCGGACAGGGCTGCGTGACACCCGCAGCACCACAGCCGCGCACGCCGGGGCACCGGGTGCTGCCCTGGGTGTCGGACCACTGCCCGTGTCCCCGTTGCCCTCATCCCTGCCCCTGTCCCCGGGTCCCAGACCCCTGCCATGTCCCTGGATCCCAGACCCCTGCCCGTGTCCCTGGGTGCCAAACCCCTGCCCATGTCCCTGGATCGCAGACCCCTGCCCGTGTCCCTGGGTGCCAGACCCCTGCCCGTGTCCCTGGATCCCGGACCCCTGCCCGTGTCCCTGGGTGCCAGACCCCTGCTCGTTTCCCTGTTGCCCTCACCCCTACCCGTGTCCCTGTTACCCTCATCCCTGCCTGCCACCCCGTGTCCATCACACCTGGCTGAACTCTGGGCAGGCTGGGGCAGGCAGAGCAGCAGCTGTGCCATCCTTGGGGGCAAAAGCTGTTCTGGGCATAAAGCAGGATGTTGTTGAAACATGGGTGTATAAAGGAGTCTGTTAAATTCCAGAGATTGCATTCTGCAGCTTAGGGGAGCAAATCCCAGTGAAATCATGTTTTAAGTACCTAAGCTCCTTTATGGATCTGGGCCCAATCGGAGTCACAGAGCGTGAACTTGACTCAGAGCACTAAAATCACAGCCCAAGTCTTAAGCTGCAGAATCAGCATCTTGTCCTTGTTGCAAAACAAAAAGCATTCATAATTGATCCTTAGCAAAAGTCCTTCCATACCTCACTCTTGCTTGTTTCTAAGGTTTGCTTTTTCAGACTTAAAATAACTGTTTAATAGACCAAAACATTTGTCTTCAGCAAAATAAATCTTAATCACTTAATATATTCTCAGGGGTTTTTTACATCTTTGGAGGCCACTCTCAGTGGCTAGTCATAGGTTTGGACAATGCCAGTCATAGGTTTGGACAACTTCACCAAGACAGAGCTGCTTCTTTCATGCACCCAAATCTACCTGACCATTTTTCACTGCATGTGGTTTGCTGCATGCCTTCAAGTAAGGCAGGAAAAAATGGCAAAAATTAAACTTTGGAGTTGATTCCACAGAGGAGAACACAAGGGCCCAGTAAGTCTTTAACAAGACATGTCATGCACACTGCCATGTCACCTTTACATATTTTCCTTCCTGTCCAAGACCTTTATAAACAACCCTGAATAATCACAGACTCCTTTTCAGTGAGAAACTGTAACCAAGTTGTCACCTGTGATGTAAAGTTCTTTGGCTTAATAAATGTCTCCTATTAGTCACAGGGAGAGAGCAAATACCCTTTTAAAAATGTTAATTGTACTGACAACATTTGATATTCAGCCGTGAAACAGTCCTGACTCACCTGTCAGATTTCTCTCAAATCAGGGGAAGCAGGATTCATTAAATTGTTCTTGCCACCTCCCTATCAAATCCAGGGGTCTCATACACACATTTTCCCAAGCTTCTCTGCTGTTATCAGCAGTAGGCATTGTTCTCAGAGCCTCTTTCTACTGATCAGCCAAAGGCCTGCCATGTTTACACACTAACAGCTGCTTCTCCTGCAGGTCCTCCCAGCTATCCTGTCATTTTTTAATTGATAATAATGTCTCAATTTTGCACCAACTTTTCCACCTTTATTATTTCAAAACAGGCAATTCCCATCCTGCCTTTCACTGTAAAATTTGGATGGTGTCTGAGCTGTTACTCTCTCCATGTTCAGGATTTCACAGTCAGGTTACAAGGCCTGCTAAAAGGTCTTTTGACAATTCTTAAATCCTCATTCGTTACTATACTTCTGTTTTCTGGCCACCTCACTTTTCCACTTTCTTTCCAAACTACAGAGCCACATTAGCTTCTTACTGCTCTGATCACAAGAATTGTTATTATTGAAGTAGTTCTTTCCCTTTTCACACAAAATATGAATCCCATGGCCTTGTGCAGCACAGCTGCTCAACTGTATCTCAGTCCAAGTCTGAATTTCAGTTCATTCATGTTTGACTGAGACACAGGTCTCAATTTTGTTTCCCTTTCCCTGTCTTATTTTATCATAGTTCTTGCACTATTTGAATTATCTCAAAATCCTGCATCTCTTAAATCTCAAAGATCTTCAAATTTATCTGACTCAATCCCAAAATAAGCAAGATTTTGTAAACTTTAAATTCCAAGTCTACAAGCATTCTTACGCTTAATTGTATCTGTGCAAGAATTTATAGGTTCAGGTAATCAATAAGGTAATTGATAATCTATTGATTCTGGTTAACAGTAGGGACAAACTGACTGTGACATCACAGTCACAGGTTTGGTAGTCTGGCTACCAAATCTGCCTTCTAGGACACTGATTTGGTTACCCATTGCTAATGTGCCTGCTGCTCACATAATGTATATTCCATTGTCTTCCTTTTGTAACATTTTATTCTAAGATTTTGAGATATTTTTTCTCATTTCATTAACCTTAAATTATATAAATTGTCTGCCATTCATATTTTCTTTCCTTAGACTGCTTTCCACAGAATCCTTTGGCTCCAGCACCTTCCTACTTCGTCTCTTTTTTCCTCTACAATGCAGAGAGTTCTAGAATTCAAACTATTCCTGCAGCAGACTATGCAAATTTTATGACATATGAGGAAGATAAGCAGGCCAAGGTCCTGATTCTAATTCTGAAGGAGCAGAGGACAAGGTTTGTCTCTCCATAAGCTGTGCAACAGCTGGGCGCCACAGGGACAGCAAGGCCTGTCCCCAGTGAAAGCACCAGTTGATTTTATTGTGGAAGGTTTGGACTGGGTGTTCAGCAGGTGAACCAGCTGAGAGCTGCCATACTCATTTCCCTCAGGATTCATTTTAAGGCAGCTCTAACATACATAGAAGCAATAATATGGAGTCAAGGCAAGCCCTTATCTCATAGCAGGCAGAGAGTGTGAACACAGTGGTGCCTCAGCTGCTGCAGGATAACCCACTGAAACACATTCCCATTCCAGAAAAAGCCAAAGGCTACCACAGTGAGGGATGACATCCTTTGGGGCTGAGAAAGGGCATTTCAGTAAAGGATGTTCTGTAATTGATGGAGATCAATTTTGTGGCTGATAGGGTACAATGGTGGATTTACCATTCCACAAATGCCAGCCTCTTTAACAACAGCTGCACAATGACCTACTTTAAAAAAAGACAAGTGAAAATTCCATTTTGGAAGACAGCTGCCTAGAAATTAATATTTCCAAATTAATGTGGAGAGCCTAAATACTAGTGCCTCAGGCACTTATGCCAGAAAGGTTAAGTACCACGTTTAATAGATAATCTCTATGATTAATTTATCAGAAAGAACCGAGTGGCTAATTTCCCCTAATTGAAATTTTCTGGCATGATAAAAAATTTTCATATATAATTCCACTTCCATTTAAATCCATTGTACTAACTTATTATATGAAAGCAAACAAAACTACAGTCTTGAATCCTGCTTTCCTCTTTCAGTAATGGAACAAAATACTTCCATGGCTTCACAGAAAGTAGTAGAATGGATTTTCCTGAGGACAGACAATAAAAAAGGGATCAAACACTCAAGTCCAGTTCCTGGTTTCAAAGACAAAAAAGGACTCAGATTTGCAGAGTACTTCACAACCATCAGCTTTTGTTTTTAGCTCTGGGACAAACCTGGCTGGGCAATTCCAGCCTGGGGAATTGGGTGGACTGGGGCTCACTGAGAGCACTTTGGAGGGGTTGGAGCAGCTGTGGAGCAAAAGCATAGCCTGAAGTCAGGGGGCTGTGTCACTGCACTAACTCAGAAATGCTTGAGCTGCTGCTCTATGCCTACATTTTTGAGTATTTCTGATAAAGTAAGTGTCCTGCATTTTCAAGGGTGGGATGTTTTGCAAGGAGAGGTAATCTTTTTTTCCCAGACTGATGTTCAGATACAAACTCCTCTTCAGATGTGACACAGAGAGAGCAAACTTTATGCTTAGCACAGACAGGAAGAAATTGCTATGAATTTAACTTTGCTTGGTAAATCAGTTAGACAACATAAGGGAGGAAAGAAAAGGATACCTGATACCTACAACAGCGGAGGAAACTCACAAGGGGAAAAGTAATGCTGATCTTGTACAGAGCAGAGAACAGCAGTTACCTGTTTCCTTTGGGCCACGAGGTGATTTGTGTGTCGAAAATGCCATGTACTGTAAGATCAATGTCTCCATTTCATCCATGTTGTCATTTTTGTTCCTGGGCTTGTCTTTGCAGGATACTTTTTAAAGCTTTCTAGGTGGTCAGGAGAGCAATCACAGGTGGTGCTTACTTTGGCAAGGCTCCCATTCTAATTCTGTCTGTATTGCTTGTCTATTGGAATTAATGTCTTTATGGAAGAATTGTTTGGTTCTATTAACTGTGTGGTTCATATAGTCCTCATGAGGACTTTTGATTCATTAGATAACAGAATGTTTTGGCGTGTCCAGGTTTAGGAAACATGGATATTGGTGGATCTTGTGCAGAGTTCAGCATGTCCAGGACTTTGAATTCACTGTACAGATCCTTGGCACTGCTGACACTTGCTGCAGAGCAGTTCCGTGTGGCAGTGCTGAGAAAGTGAACCTCTGCATGGTTCCTGGTGAGTCACTGGGACTGGGACTCCACACACCCAATCCCAGGTCTTGCACCACATCTTTTGTGCTTAAAACTACAGCTGTCGATTAGATTCGTGATAGGTAAACATGTCTTGGCTAGAAAGTTGAACTGTGCTTTTAATGAGCTGTTTATCTATCACAGGTTTTACAGGTTTGGAAACCGCAGAGAAATTCTGCAGATTACACTCTACTTTCCCCTCGGAGGGGTGGGGGATTCTTAAATACTCCTGTTACAGCCCTGCACGGTGCCCGCAGGCTTTGCCCTGGAAGCAGCCCGCGGTGCGGAGGAGGGTGTGAGCCGTGCGAGCAGGGCTGGAGCCCCGGCAGCGCCGGGCGAGTCCGGCCGGGGAAACTCCGCTCCCGGGAGCAGCCGGCGGGAATCGCATCCAGCGGGACTGCGGGGGAGCTCGGGAGCGCCGAGAGCGGGGCTGCGGGAGCGCAGGAATGTCCAGCGCGGGATGCGGAGTGAGGGATGAGGAGAGCGGGATTCAGAGTGCGGGATGCAGAGGGCGGACTGCAGGAATGTCGAGTGCGGGATGCGGAATGCGGAATAAGGAGCGCGGGATGCGGAGTGCAGGATGCGGGATGAGAAGTGCGGGATGCAGGGCGCGGGATAAGGAGCGCGGGATGCAGGGTGCGGGATGCGGAGTGCGGGAATGTCCAGCGCGGGATGAGGAATGCGGGGTGAGGAGTGCGGGATGCAGAGTGTGGGATGCGGAGGGCGGGATGCGGAGTGCGGGAATGTCCAGCGCGGGATGCGGGACGCGGAGCGCGGGATGCAGGGTGCGGGATGCAGGGTGCGGAGCGCGGGATGCGGGATAAGGAGCGCGGGATGCGGGATGCGGAGCGCGGGATGCAGGGTGCGGGATGCGGGCGCTGCGCTGCTGCGCGGAGCGGTGCCGAGAGATGGCGGTACCGCACCGAGAATTCGCCACCCGCGTGTGGGGCCCGCCTGGTCCTTCCCTGCCCAGGAGCTGCCAAACCATCCTGAAAGGGAATTCCGAACTGCCCTGCTGTCGCTGTTTACACACGCGATGGCTTTTGGGTGCCATCAGGGCGGTCCGTCTCGTTACCCACGGCAGGTAACGGGAGAGCCGTGGTTTCACTGGAGATTCTCTTAATAATAAACATTTTTGAAAGATGCCACCCTTAAAACACTAGAGATTTGTCCAAAGAATGAAATTATTTTTATATATATAAAACTCGGTTCCCAAAGTGTGAAACTATATTTTTAGTAAGATATTGTGCTGGTTTCAGCTGGGGTAGAGTTAAATTTTTTTTGCAGAACGGGGCTATATATTGAATTTGTGCTGAACATAGAGTTGTTAATATTAAAATGCTTTTGGTTTTGTTATTGCTGAGGTTACACAGAGATCTTTTCTACTTTTTGCACTGCCACACTGGCAAGGAAGTTGGGGGTGTTTGGGAGGCTTAGGGGGGCAGAGCCAGGACAGAGGACCCCAACTGACCACAGGGGCATCTCTATGGCATTAGTCAGCTGGGACCTCCCCAGATTCCCAAGACTGCTCAAAAAATCTTTCTCCTTTTAAGAAATCATTATGTGGGCCAAATCCCATGTAACACAGGCAGGCTAAGAACATAAATTCTACTATTGTGGGGGGAAAAATCTGATTCTGTATAATAGAGGTATTTCCTATCAGTTTCACTTTATTATAGATAGTCTTATCTCTGGAAAAGAGAGCCAGAGTAGAAGTGAGCTTTAAACCACCTTGTTTCAATTACTTGCCATTCTAAAAAAGGTAATGGCTACTGACGAGTAAAACACAGGTAGAAAACAGGCTAACTTTCAGAGAGACATAAAATTGTCAAACTACAGATTTTTTATATTGGAATTATACCAGCAATTGTACTTAATAAAATAATAGCTCCCTGTGATTCAGTCTATTTATCACTGATTTAGAAAAGAGCAACATTTGACAAGGGAGCAGCAAAATCTGTAGATGACAGGTTATGTATGTGAGGGTTAGAGAGGCCTAGAAAGAATTTCAAGAGACCCAGTTGGGTGGCATCATCTGGGCAGGCTGATGGCATACAAAACTCAAATTTGTTAAGTACAAAATATTGAGCTATGGAAGGCAAGAAGATGAGTTACTTCTATGATTAATTCTTATAAATGGTCCCAACTTAGAGAGCAGACTGAGGTCATGTTTAGCTGTGGTCAAAACAACAAAATACAGTGTGCATAAAAAAATGATAATTAAGAAGTTGACAAATGTTAGATAAATCAGTATTTTCATATGGAAGGAAGTGTAATGATATGAGTGGCAATGATCTCAATAAAGGATATCTCAGGGATAGGTGAAATTAATAAAAGGATGAGAAGAATGACCTGGGCAAGGCAAAAGGCAAAGTGAAAGATGTGTGGTTTTTACCCTAAAAATGAATCAAGCATGAAAGACTTTGATTAAAAAAAAACAACAACAACACCATAAAAATTGCAGCATATTACAGAAAAGGTAGATCTTGAACCTCAGTCCTTGCTGTCTTATAACAGGAAACAAAGCAAAATTTGTTGTGAAATGAAAAAATAACAATAATAACATAAACATGTAATTATATTACAAAGCTCATTCTTAAGAAAAATCATTGAGACCAACAGTTTCACAAGATTCAGAAGAGTTTCAGTGGCTAAATTGTTACCTGTGGGTCTGGAAAGCAATCATTTCTTTGACTAAAAATGGCTAAAAACTTGTGGGAAGTATATGAAAATGTCATGGTCATGTTTTTGCCATACAAACAGATTTAAGGCTGAGATCTAATGCATACAGCAGATTATTCTTTACCTATGGGGCTTCTACATCTTCCCCCAAATTATCTGCTGGTGGCTTCCATTGGAAACAAAGCAGGAGGCTGTGTGTGCACCAGGTGAGCAAATTCTGTACTGCACATTTTTGTGATGAGTTGTGTTTTGCAGTGATCCTGTTCTTTCTTATATTGAAACCACAATCAGGTTGCAGCAAGCCTGAGATGCAACTCAATGGACCAAACAGTGGCTTCCTGATTTGCATATTATTTACCCTGAATTATAAGAGCAGGCAGCTTCCTGGGGGAAAAAAAAATTACTTAAAGTGATGCAAACCTTTACATTTCTGCAGAACAGACAAAAGGGTCTCTGTTATTTCCCAGAGCATGCAACTTCTTCAAACCTAAGAACACTGCCTAGCTTCTTAGCTATTAAATTTGGGCTCCCAAATACCCAACATGAAGCTTAAGGCTGCAGAAACATCCTTCTTTGCGTACTGCTGAAGTTGTTCCATCTCTCTCCAAATTGTTGCTGTTCCTTTTGGGCTGACTTGATTGAAGATCCATGAAGTTCAGTACTGCATGAACAGTTAAATCTCTGTAAATACCTGATAAGGAATACACATGGAAGAGAACCCCAATCTCATTCTTTCTGAAAAATATAATAATTCCATGCTTTGGTTATCAGCCCACAAAATGAATGTAATGGTTACACTTTATGTGAATGGTAATGAGTTAATTAACATTTCTCAAAGTCCTAGAACCTCAGATTAATAGTGCTCTGGAGTATAAAGACATAATATTATTTCATTGAGCATTTGTCATTTAAAAAGCTCTATGCCTAAAGCTTTAATCAAGCTCTGTAAGATGAGGGCAATTTCCTTTTTGCCACATTTGGGTCTCATCTCTGCTAAGATGCATGTGTAGTTAAACCCTGTATTCCTTGGGGAGGAGCACGGGTGCCACTGTTTGTATGATCATGGGAGGCAAACCCAGCAGTAGAATCCTACACTTGAGAAAGTTGGAAGAGTTATTTTAGGAGATGCTTTTCCTGAGTTTACAAATTGTGTAATAAATTGCTTCTATTAGCACAGGAAAAAAAATCTCGTAAGTTAATTATTGTTTTGCTAAAGCTACTGAGTAATAGAGTTTCTAAAATGTCTTTTTTGCTAACAAAGACCACTATTTTTTGTTAGATGAAACAAATACTGGCTAACGGATAGAAATCTGTTTTGGTAGCCCAGGAATACATTCATTTTGGGTACAATTCCTCTTCACACAATGGATTTTAACCATTGTGTAGGAAATTAATTTATAATTTACCATTATATCAGAAAGTAAGGGTACTCTTTTGAATAATAAACACACACCCACGAATTATCAATAACACTGCTACAGAAGGCAGAGCTTTCAGTGGTGGTCAAGAACACTTATTTGAGTGGCCCAATTCCCTTCAGGTATGTATGTGTGACTAAAGGCTGAAATTCCACGGTCACTTGGCAGCTGTGGCACTGCCACTGCCAGAGGAGCCCGGCTGAAAGCGCTGTGATCCCGGTGACGGGGATGGCCGAGCCAGCACCTGCAGGTGACACTCTCCACACAGGGACTGCAGAGAGCCCAGGAGCTTTCCCTTTTCCATAAAAACCTGGCAAAAAAAAACTCACACAGAGCTCCAGGTGTCACCCAAGTGCCACACCGGGCTGAGTGCACGGTGCCAGGGCAGCACTAGGTGCCCAGCTGGGTGGGAATGCCCCTTCCTGTTGTAGTGTGGTTTTATGTTTTATAATGGTTTTATTCTTTGTATCTCCTTATTTTCCCCAGAGTGTATCCCCTCCCTCTACCTGTGTAATCCCTTCCTTTGCTGAGATCATCCCCAAATCCCCACCCTGTCAGTCTGTCAGTCACTCAGCAGCCCATCCCCTCCATCTACAACTTTGGTCCAGGACATCGAGTGATCAGCCAGAGACCAGGGGTCAAGCCCCCAAGTGTTACCCCATATGCCGTCCTAAACGTCAATTTCCCATCCCTTAAGTTTCCTTATTGGTCAGTAAATGTTATCTACTTTTGGTTTGCACCTCTCCCGGGCTCTCAGCAGGAGCCCCCTGAGGTGTAGGGGCTCCCCGGAGCTCCTTGGATTAACCCCTGCTAAGAGCCGGCCCCTTCATCTTCCACCGTTGTCCCAGCATCTCCTCTGCTGCAGGCGATCAGCCTGGCTGTCCTTCTGTCCTTCCATACCCCAGGGATCAGCCTAGTTGCCTTTGGTACCCCTGGGGGATCAGCCTGGCTGCCCTCCGTATCCCTGGGGATCAGCCCAGCTGCCTCTGTACCCCAGGGATCAGCCTGGTTGCCTTTTGTACCCCCGGAGATCAGCCTGGCTGCTTTGGTACCTCCGGGGATGAGGATCAGCCTGGCTGCCCTCCGCACCCTGGGGATCAGCCTGGCTGCCTTCTGTACCCCCAGGATCAGCCTGGTTGCCTTTTGTACCCCCAGGGATCAGCCTGGCTGCCCTCCGTACCCCCGGGGATAGGGATCAACCTGGCTGCTTTGGTACCTCCGGGGATGGGGATCAGCCTGGCTGCCTTCTGTACCTCTGGGGATCAGCCTGGCTGCCCTCTGTACCCCCAGGGCACGGGAGAGTGCCCCCCTCGCTGTCCACGGTGTTGGGGCTGGCCAGAATTCCCTCAGTGGCACTCTGAGCACCCCGGGGCTGTGCCTGCTCCTGCCTGGGAGCTCTGCAGGCAGAGCGTGGCACTGTGAAACCCCTGCCAATTGTTAAAACAGGTTAGAAACTGTGGTAAAATAGTTGATAGTCGTTATGCATGTACTGTTAGTTTGGTTGTTGTACTGTAAAAGGCGTTAAAAGGGGAGTTATGAGAAATACAGTACTCAAGGTACCATAACATATTGTCTTATATATCAGGAGTTCTACATCATCATAATGCAAGGATTCCATATTGTCAGAGTTTCATACCTCCTCAATGTTTCTCATAGGCAACTCCTCTAAGCACTGACTCTTAGTCCTTGCAGCAGCCATCTGACTCTAGTTCCCACCAATCAACTCTTTTATACCATTGTTCTTATTGGCTACAGGTGTGGCCTGCTAATATCAGGCCTGCTCCTAATCTTTAGTAATTGCTCCAGCTGCAATTCTTTGGGAGATAAGATTACATTCTATACCATCTTCATTTATCCATATGGTGTCCCCCTACCATAACACACCTCAGTGAAGTGCACCACGAGCCAGCCTGGACAGAACTGTAATGGTCAATCAAGCACATTAAATCTTCATGCAAATGAAGGATCCAAACAGAAACCAAACCAAAGGGACAAAAAACAAGATAAAAAGGGGCTTTTGACCCACTGAATTGTGCTGCTCCATCTGGGACGTCAGGGCCGGCGCTGCTCCATCCCTGATGGGAATGCTCCTGCTCGGCCCGGGCCCCCTTGCTTCAGGCCTTTCTTTTTGTTATAATAAATACTGAAATCACTTTAGTACTGGGAGCCTGCTCCCATTTTTATCAGCCTGGGGGCTCATGACAGGTAAACTCCTTCCAAGGTGTTTTTAGCCACAACACAGAAACTTCTCTTGCAACCCCCAGTGTTTCTTCTCCTTTACAAGCAGCGAAGATGAAATAAGATTTTTACTCTTATTTCAAGTGTTTGGAAGAAAACCAATGGTGACTCCTCTGATTTTTATATCACATTTTGTTTGCTGTTTCAATTTACTAGTAGGGTAGTTTACTACTACCCTACTATTGCTGACTTCAATATGAAAATGAAGATAAATTCAGGAAGTGCAAGCAATAATTCTGCTCATGATGCAACAGCCAGGGAGCTTATTCAGTCCTAAGTGCATTAGTGGTGACACAAGAACAGGACAAACCTGCAGGAGAAGGACTCATCTAAAGAGAAAGCAAGCAGATCTTTCTTTCATGTAGAAGGATAGCAAAGTTGTTAAAATACATGTACTTTCAGCCTACATTCACAGTAAAAGCACAAGTTCACCTTGCCCAAGCCTGGTTTGCAGGTCTGTGATCCAGCTGTCCTGGTCTCATTCTCATAAGGTGACTCCATCAGCCAGGGAAGTAGAGTCCTGCTGAAAACAATGGGGAATTCATTCTGTTGTTAATTGAATTACATCAGTTCCTATAACTATTACTTTTGGAAGTAATGTTTGTCTTTATTATTTGTTGTACTAGCATTAATTAAATATTAATAATTATAATGATATACATATTACACAACATACTGATTTTGCACATATACTATACAATAGAGAGTAAAGGTCTTATGCTATTGAGATTAAATGCTACATCTTTCCAGATTAGAGGTATTTTTCACAATGGGAATACTTTAATACAGACATTTCAGTTACTTTGGTTTCTAGAAAAATAATTTTTTTTCTGTCATAGGGCCTGATCTCTGCAGCTAAATTTAACATTTAAATTTAAATGTGCACATTTAAAAGGCAGCACAACTAAACTCTTGGAATATATTCCTTATTCTACACTCACTTCTCCAAACGTCCCTCACTGCTGCAGTGAATAGAATACACATCTGAGGATGAGGAATTCTCAGCACCAAACAGGAGGTGACTTTAACTGCTCTGGTCATGTGCATATTAATTCAAAGCTCTGGCAAATTCCCCATGTGTGATATTTCAATTGCAAGTGGAGTCCCTGAAGGGAAGCAAAGACAGCTTTAAAGCACTACTCACACGCAGTTCTTGGCAGCTGACCCACTAAAGCAGAGCTCTGAGGCTTGGGCTTTGCACCACTCCCATTTCTGCAATGGTTTCCTTCCTCCTCTCTTGGTGTGGCTCCTGCTGGGAATGTGACCCACATCACTGGAGAGGCAGGGATGTGCCAGCCTGCATCTGCCACAGAGCAGACTAAAAATACCCCCAACTGGACAGTGTCATTTGGTGCACAGCAGCACAAAGGCTGGGAATGAAAACCGGGCTGTCAGCAAAGATAAATGATGGTTCAGCTGCATGCCAAACCAATCTCGGGGTCTTAGAAAACCCAGAAAAAACCATCTGATATTCTGCTATAAACTTAATCTCTCAAGATTTATTATCATTGCAATTTAATGAATTTGCATCAGTGAAAGCGTAATAAGAATGTCTCACCCAAGTTCACTATTAATATTTTAAGAAATGAGCTCATCTTGCAGCTTGTTTCAGTTCAAGGAAGTTCTCTGGAAATGTAGATTTTGTTCCAGAAGATGCTACCCTCAGGTTGACGTTCTTTCCTCTGCATATCAGATGAGCCTGATTCTTTTGCCAGTCTCTCTCTTTAAAATCCCAGTTCTATAGACTGAATATTTTCAAAAAGATCTATATGTTACTGCTGCCCTTTCTACAGATTCTGTTTGAGCTACCTGCCTGTTTGATTTTGTTTGTCTGTATTATCAGACACTTGAATTTAAAAGGTATGGTCAGACAGGGGGCAAAAATCTCTACACTGCAAATAACTGCAGGTTCTTAAATTACAGATACAATTTCATACCTCATCACTCATGATATCATCCAATTTTTCAGGGGATAAACTCTCCAGATCTTTGCATTTTTGAGGTCTTCAAATTCCTATTGAGTTGGATTTTGAGGATATTTACAAATATTGTTATTAATAAATAAATTGCTGACCTTGAACCAACTTTGCACCTTCATTTTATGTAAAACGGGAGTGTGATTAGATACAGAATGGAATAATATTGAATGCAGGTCTCGGGCCTTCAATGAGATCTATGTGCAAATGGATCTCACTGGAAGAGCAGCACCATGGTTTTTAAAATTCATAAGAAAAAACATGACTGAAGCTAACAAATTTTTGCTAGTGCTACTATAGTCATGGCTGAAACTCCCCAAATCACTTGTATACCATTGTACAGATGGAGGAAAGCTTTACAAGGATTTCTGTTCATATGTTTTCAGGAAAATGATTGCAGATTCTTAAAATCATAGGGTGTAAAACCACTACAGATTGAACCTCATTCTTATTATGTTCTGTGTTGTTTGCCAATTCTGCATGCACAGAAACCATGAGAGAGAGAGAGCTCCAAAGCCTTATGAGCTTGTTTTCCTCAGGAAACCACCATTCCTAGAATTATATGATGAGGCAAAACATGGAGTTGCCTGGAACTTGCAATCAGAAAGGCCCAAATTAGCAAGTCTGAACACTATCAGTGGGTTTTTAATCCACATGAGGAGAAAACCACAACTTCTGCTAGGGACATGTGTGTCTAATATCCAAATCTGACTTTTCTGTAACCATCCATCCCTGGGATCACCCTCCATACACAGGCAAGAGTTCTTAGTTTAAGAGAGGGGTCAAGCTCATGTTTGTGGGCAATTATTCCAGGAAATAGAAAATTGTGTTACCCCAACAAATCTACAGATTATTTATTCTCTAGAAACAATATTGAGCAGATTGGGGAATACATGTGCATGTTCTACATTTTAATTTGAAAACACTATAGGAGAAGTTTTTCATGCTTTTGTGACTACTTATTGATTAGGTTTTTATTTTCTATATGACTATGCATTTCAATCTCTTTTCTGCTCCTTTTTCTTTTATGCTAAATCAAAGCTTTGTCAACTACATCACCATGGGTGAAATATTTTCCCATTAAAAAGGAAGAAGAGCTCACCCTGTATCCTATTATTTATTGCCTTCTCCTCTCCCAATTCCTGCAATTACAACGATCCTTGAGATGTGAACACAGTCTGTTGACACTCAATACCAGTATCAAAGGTTAACTTTGCAAGAATTATATGATCGAATTTCCTAACTCTTGGAATTCTGAAAGAAAAACTAACATATGCAAAACTCAACAACAGAAAACAACTGATGTATAGAATTTGTCTTATCCCCTTTATCTTTTAGTAACTGGTGGCTTGATGGGTGCCTAAAAGGATCTGAAATGCACATATTAGACTTAGAGTATCTTGACTCATCACTGTGAAATGAAGAAAAGATGCATCTATAGGTGCTGTTTATCTTGTCTTTGAATTATTCAGCAGTGCACACACAAAGGAAGATCTTCCTCCCCTCAGCTGTCAGTTGCTACCACAGGGCTGCTGTCTCACGGTCCCCGTGCTCACAGATGTGACAACTCACACAAGAGTTGCATAATTCATATGTGCACTTCTGGTGGGACTGATGGTTTGTTTCCTGCCTCTCACACCAGGCACAACTGTGATCTGATAGTCTGATACAGACCTGGTAGCTTAATCTACCTTCTTTTACAATACTGCCATTGATTATACATCATGCAAAAGAGCTGGGAACCACAATTATCAATTTCAGCAAAGCTACACACAATTTGTATCGACAGATGAATCGTGACCTTTGGAGCCCAACAACAACAGAGAGGTTTCTAGGTGCCTCTTGGAACAAGGAGGGCACAGAAATTGAGACGGGATGCAGAGAGCACCATTAAGCATCATTCAGACATCAAGGGCATCTCTGCCTGGTGCAGCTGAAGGATCTCAGTTCTGTGGGATGCCAGAGAAATAACTTCTGGTAGCCCTTAATTTTCAACTGTGGAATTTCTGGGCTGTGAAGAAGAAGACAACAGCAGAGTGAACCATAATCCCTGTGAGATCTGCTTCTGCATCCCTGGCATGTGTCCAGCAGTGCAGGATAGCTGCACCTGATAACAGAGCCCGTTGGTACTTCTGCTGAGAAAGCTTAAAGACCAAGCAAGCAAACAAAAAAATTCCTGGGCACTGTATCATCAACTTGAGTTTAGTGATGAGGGGAGCAAGCTGCTCAAACCTGGTATCAGATGTGTGGAGGAGAGCCTGGCCCTGCAGAGCCTGATGATACAAACAAACCAAGCACAGCCTTGGCAGCAGTTCCTGAGAAAGTATGAAGGCATTGGAAGCTGACTAAACAAATCAGGAACCTGAAACCACCAGTGAGGTCACGTGTGCCTGTGCCAGGGAGGTCACCTGTGCTGGTTTTCCTGTTGGAGCCAGAGGAAAATGGTCCTCAGCCAGTCGAGCACAGAGGGCTGCACTCTCCTATGGAGGACAGAGGAGCCTGCATTGCCAGGTTTTAGTAGAAAGACCCACTCTTTGTCAACATCCTGAATATCTTCTCAAGCCAAAGCTCTGTGGTGGCCAGGGGGGAGCTGATGGGCATCTCCCATTTAATGATGTCACCAGGAGACCTGGCCTGGTGGGACAGGACGCCCCAAAGAGGCTCTGCATGGTGGGCACAGCAGGGCTGGTTGGGTCAGTCTCACAATGGTTCCTGGCAGTGGATTCCTGCCTTGCTGTAAGGAGGGTCCTCACATCCCAATCTCAGGCACAGAGGGACCTGTGATACACAGTGAAACACTGAGCATTTCAGTAATTAATGAAGAATCTACTGAAGCAACATGTGACAAACATATGTAGATCTACTACAATTTCCTCTATGCCATCAAGTAATTCAGCAAAGTTTCATCCATAAAATATTAACTTATATGTTTCCCTCTTATCCTTCTGTTCAAACTACTTTCACAACTCCATGTTCTCAATTACAAAATTGCTCCTTATCTGGCAGTCTTCCACAATAAAAATCTGTATAGGCAAAAGGTAATAACAGTACCACTAAGGCAGCTGAAATTCAGTTGCCTTTGTTACAGTGCCCTGACAAAAAGGGCACTAAGTCAATGCAATAGCATTTGGGCCCCTATCCAGTCCCCCTGCAACAATCCCATGATACAGGAATTACCACATGGAAATGATTTAAAACTGCCATTTAGGCTTCTTTCTAGACCACTTTAAATATTTATATGTATTTATAAACATGTATTATTTTTGTGTATTTATATTAACGTAAGTTAAGTAAAATTTACTATTTGTATGGTAAAATGTTTTGTATACACTGTTAAAGCAGCAATTTTATATCCAATATAAGATATTTACTAAAAAAGTCAAATTTTGTTATTTGAAACATACAACCCTTTAACGGAATCAGTTGAACGAGGTCAAACAAACACAACATCATTTGGTGGTCAGACTCTAATTTCTAACATTCAGTAGTAGGACACTATTTTTCTATGCCTGTTTACAAATGTTCTAGAATTAATTCTAAATTTTGTTTCACTTCTTCCTAAATAGTATTTGGACTCTGTAATACTACAAGTCCTTAACACCCTGTTAATGAGTGGGGTCAGTTACATAGATTTACATTTTACTTTTTGTCAAATCTTATTGTGCCGTATATTTAAATGCCAAATTAAATAGGAAAAAAACCCCCTCAAGTCTAGTTATCAGACCCACATTTGCAGCATATCTGTTTTAAAACAATATTTGAAGTTCTAGTATGAACAGTTATTTTGTCTCACAAATATTCTCTCAGCTCCTCTGTGTTTGCAGCATACCTTGAATGGTTCTAAGGCAATTGTTAATGCCTTACTGAAAATGAATTCATGTTCATTTGTTAATCATCAGAATGATTTTTTAAATATAAAGATTTCTCCAGTATTGAGATGGCCATGCAAACTATTTTACCACAGCTGGCTGAGAAGTACATTTTTGTGGTTTTGCAAGCTGATGCCTTTTTGTGAAAGTTTTCAAAAAAAAAAGGAAAATAAAACAAGGATCCCAGACATCTGAATCACCGGACAGTCAAAAAGAATTATGCATATGTTTAAGTATTTGACTTCCTAAAGCAAAAATATGGCAAGCCAGTGACCCCTTTGTGTGTGCCGTTGGGAGCAGCCCATTCCAGGCTGCAGCAGGCAAAGGATTTACCTCAGAGCCTAGTCCTTCACTCAAGCCCAACTGGAAGTCAATTCTGTAAGCAGAAGAACAATTTAAAACCAAACACAGCTCCTTCTTCTCTGGACTAGGGACACTGACCTTATAAATATCTGAAATTCTTCCACTGCCTGTAAACAAAAATGGACTGCAGGCAGTCATGATCATGTGTCACTCTGACAAAACATTCTCACTCCTTGGCTACTTTTTGGAAAGGTTGTTTGCTGTCAATCAAGTCACAAGTTCTGCTTATAATAATGGTGATGACATCAGACCCGTGGAAGAGAAGATTAGTATGGGGAATCTAAATATATAAACCAGAAGGTCATGGGACACATCCAGTGTCAGCTGAAGTCAGTGGCCTCCGTTCAGTTCGATCACAACTGGGCTGATCCATGCAGGATTCAGAGGTTTATATACTTCATGTACTTCTTTATTTTCTCTATAACCAGTATGGCTTGCAGCTCAGCATTTTTTAAGGTGACCTGGATCTTTGATTTGTCTGACAAGAAAAGGTGATTGTCCCTCTTTTATTTTTAGGTGGCCATTTATAGCCAGCCACGCTCAGTGTTTCCAGATGGGACTGGCCCTGTGGAGGGAGCAGCAGGAGCAGCTCCAGAGAGCTCTGGGGGCTCTGCCCACGCCTGGTTTTGCCAGTTGCTGCTGTTTACAGAGGCCTGGGCAGGAGGCCAAGTGTGTGCTAAGCCTCAGGTTGGACACAATGGTGGGCAGAGCACTGAGGGCACAAAGCACAGGTCAGCAGCTTTGCTGGCAGGCAGAAAAGGACTCAATTTCATTTGTCTGAAATGGGATTTTCGTTGTCCAGGGCTGCAGGACAAAAGGACTGCTCTCACCCTGACAGCTGGAATGGATGATTTGTGAAATGTATTTTTAGAAGGCCGATTTGCCTACATGTATGCCTGCATTGTCAAACATGCAGGCAGCAGGAGAGGGTCAGGCTGTGGCCACGAGGGCTGTGACACACTGTACAGACTGTACACCAGGGCCCCAGCCAGAGCTGTGTGCTCAGCTCCACCTGCACACACAGCCCAAACAGCAGGGAACCCTGCTCTGCTCGTCCTGCACTCCAACACGCTCCCACTGCAGCATCCACAGCAATCACCCACCACAAAGGGAAAATCACTGCTCATACAATAGGACATTAGTGGTCAAGTCTGTTTTCCAAAATCACCCTGGTTTTCCCCACATTTCCTTTTCCTAAACACATCTCCATCTGGTTAACAGAAACAACCTCCTGTGAATGAGGTTTTTCCTTTAACACACTCTTTGGGGATTATATTACTAACGTTCATCCTCCTAATCTTATCCCACACCTTGCTGATAGGCATATCCTTATTAACATCTGCACATGGCCATTGTGCCAGTGCTGCTCTTTTCCCAAGCTAATGATTTCTTCCTCCTACAGCCCATGACACTGAGTTGTACTCATAATACATTTCAAAACTGCTTTCCTCTTTTTTTTAAAAAACATTGTTATATTTTTTTGTTTAAACTGTGCACTGATTTCCTTCCCTTCCTGTTCAAGGGAGGTCTTGGAAAGCACTCTTCTCTTATATGTAACATCAATGGGGAAAACATAACTGAATACATCTATTCTATGCTGATCTACATAGGACTGTACTAAATAGTTAATCATACTGCTATCTTTCAAAATAGAATTCACAAAATTTTAAAAATAGACTACTCATTTTAAATATTGCATTGTAAGACCTCAGAAAAATAATTTTAATGTACAATGTCACAATAGATACCTACACCACATATTTTGTAGCCCTTGAGAGTTTCCTCTTTATTCTTCCTTGGTTATTATACACTCTGTTGAATTGCATGTTTTCATGCCCTGTGTATATCAGGAAGTGTGAACTTCCTATTTATTTCACAGTCTGTCTAAAATTCCTGCCATCTGGTAAGACATATTAACTTTAGGCTACAATTCTTACACCTCCTTTGTGCCTTTATGCTCTCAATCTATAAATTTAATCTGCAGTAAATTTCAAATGAAATGTCTGCTCATTTAGAGATAGTTATATGTTGAAAGTTGTTATACAGAACTGTAAAAAAATCCAAAAACAAATAATACTCTATAACAATATGTAAATATATCCAGGGAGTCAGAATAAAAAATATTATTATTGTGTGTAACTCCACTGTTAGTGTGGACAGAACCACTTTCTGCACACTCACTGAATACAATTAAATCTGTAGGATAACAGAATAGAAACAGATTTGGATATCTGCAGATAGTGAGAAAGAACACATTGGTGTATTGAGCTGTAAGACTCAGTCTGCAGAACAGATTTCTGCCTGTGAATACAGGAACTTTAGTCAGCATGGCTCCTGTAGTGTTGGGATCTCTTGGTAAAACTGCATGTTGGTAAAACGAGGAATTTTGTGGTTTTTTTTTTTAGATTACCTTTAGGTCTTGCCTCAATATCTGTCCTGGAAGGAAGGAAAATTCATCCCAGTACTTTATTTTCTCTTTGCCTTCCTCTTCAGCTTCTTTTGACTCCCTTTACACTCCGTTTTTCCACTTCATAGCTATACCTTCTTCCAAACAAAACCTTGTTGAAACCTCATCAGTCTTTCTATCTTTTTTTTTTTCAAAATCAATGTCTTAGCAACCATTTAGTTCAAAGGAGAAAAAAAGGTAAAAAATTTACCATCTCCAGCCCTTTATTGTACTCTTCCTGTACAAAGAATACTCAACACCTCTCTCTCTCTCTCTCTCTTGAAGGAACCAACAATATGACAGCCTTCTGTTCCCTTGTGTCTTTCCAAGTATTTCCCAGGTATCTTTTAATTTGAGGACTCAATTTACTAGGAAGAGACATGCTTAGTAGACATACAAGAATCAGAAGGGTTCAGAGGGAAGGCACTGATGAGGAGCCCGCTCTGCCAGCAACCATCTGTTCTGGAGAAGGAAACAAAGCCACAGATTGCTCCCAGGCAGCTCCCCGCAGACACTACTTGAGGACTATTTCTAGCTTGTGGCTAGAAGGTGTCCAATAAATTGACAATTTCACTTCTTCCCACAGAGTTTTCTGATTAGCAGCACTGAAATTGCTGTTATTTTCACTTGATGAGTATCATAGCCAAGTGTGTGGGTTTGGGGTTTTTTGGGGGGGGGAATGAGAGACAGATGATTGGATGCTGAGCCCTGTAGGCAAAAATTTTGCTTACATGTATTTTAACAGTTTAAAACTACTCTCCTACTACTACACATTGCCTTATTTTCTAACTCTACTAGACATTTCTGTACATCATTAAATGCTTGTTCCATTTAGAAGGTAAGATTCTAAATAAGTCACAGAAATAAAAAGCAATCGCCTTTTACTAAGGAAGACAGGACAAACAGAGACTCTGTAGAAATAGGATTTGAAAATACATCATTTTGTACAGCAAATTTTTCTGCATAAAACCTGCATTAAGCCTGAGAAATAATACGAAAGCAGTTTAAAGTCACATCCTAGACCAGGCCTATTTCTCAACAATTCCTAAAGCTGGTAGCACCATGACAATTATGTCAAAGGGATCAGTTTGGGATGATGTTTGTGCGTTTTACAAATAAATGCATTGAACACCAGTGCTGAACCCTGCAATTTGTTCAGCAAGTGACTTTGGACAGAAAAGGAATTCAGAACCTTGCAGGTGCCGCCGGCGATCTCCACCTCGACCAGCTCTCCTGAACCGGGACGCTGCATCTGACCCCAAAACAACACAGTGGGAACCCTCACAGTTTTAAGCTCACATAAAATATTCCCTGGTTAATTCATGCCCTTCTCCCTCTTTGTGCCGCCGGGCCGCCCCTCGGGCTGTTCCCCCGCACCCGGGGCCGGTCCCGGGCTCTCCGCGCCCCCGCCGAACCCCGCGGTGCCGGGGCCGTCCCCGCCGCCCCCTCGGCCCCGCTGCCCGCGGCCGGCGCCGCCCGCCCGCTCCCACCGCCC
Organism: Melozone crissalis; assembly: GCF_028551555.1. Classification (NCBI taxonomy): domain Eukaryota; kingdom Metazoa; phylum Chordata; class Aves; order Passeriformes; family Passerellidae; genus Melozone; species Melozone crissalis. Next base: position 19,520,350 of record NW_026535785.1, on the reverse strand, counting down.
CTTCCCGCTGTCACTCGCGGCTCCGCCCGCCCCTCGCCGGCCCCTCCCCGGCCCCGGCGGAGCCGCCGCCGTTTCCGGAGCGCTCGGCGCGGGGCCCGGGGCTGTCGCGGGCAGGTGAGTGAGCGCCGCGCCGACCCCGCCGAGCCCCGCGGCCCGGCCCGGCCCCCCCCGCCCGAGCCCCGCAGCGCGGCCCGCGGGCCCGGCCGGGCGGGCACCGGGCTGGCAGCGCCCGCCGCGCCGGGGGGACGCGGCGCGGAGGGCGGCAGCGCCCGGGGCAGCCCCTGGGCCGCTCGGGAGGCGCCGGCGGGGGCTGGGGCCGGGGGGAGCCCCGGCCGGGGGGAGGCGAGGCGGCGGTGCCCGGGACCGTGGCCGCGGTGCCCCGGCGGGGCCGGGCCGGGCCGACCGCGGTGTCGGGGGTAGCCCGGGGCGGTGTCGGGAGCAGCGCGGGGCGGTGTCGGGGGCTGCGGCCGCCCCCCCGTGACCCGTGTGCGGGCAGCCCGGGCAGCGCGGCGGGGCCGGGACTGCGCCTGCGGGAATTCCTGCGCACCTTCCTGCTCCACGGTGACCCGGGGCGCCCGCCCGGCCCGGCCCCGCCGGCCCCCGGTGCTGGGGCGGCTCCGCCGCGCGGCCTCTCCCGGGCGGCGCCGGCCGAAGCTCCCCGGGCACCGCGGCAGCGGCGCCGCCCAAAGCCCGGCCGGGCTCGGGGCCCCCGCGCCGCTCCGCGCCCCCCGCGCCGGGGCCTGCGGGCAGCGGCGTCCCCGGGCGCTGCAGGGGCTGCGTACCGATCCTTCACCTGATGCGAGCTGCGAGTGCTGCTTGTTGTTGCCGAGCCTTATGTTGGGTGCATATGGTAGCTGCCAGCAGAAGAGGATAACGCATTTTGGGCTGTAGCTTCAAAGTTTACCAATGCTCCCTTGCTTCTGCCTGCTTGAGGGGTTTTATTCGTTTGAGCGGAGAGGAAATGGTAGAGGTATGTATTTGTCGGGTGAATGTCGGCTTAGGAGCTTGAAAGCAGTCGGAAGGTCTTATTTGTTTGTTTTATGTGAGGTTATAAACCCTGTCGGAGGTATAAATTGGCCGTTATTATTATCATTACTGGTTTTATTGGAGGCACAGATGTCTGGGTGTTGTGACGAGGGCCATACCTCAGCTGCAGTAAACTTGGTGTTACCGGGTGGCTCCTCCGGAGGCACATGCAGCTGGCACGGGCTGGGGCTTGCCTCCCAAAATGGCACTGCATCTGGAACCGCCGGCTGCCCTTGGACAATCTCTCATCTACAGCTGCTGGATTTTCAGCCTATTGTTGCTGGATGTTTGTGTTTCCTCAGCTCAGTGCTGTGGGCAAATATGTAGTGGTGCTCTTGAGGAACTGTATTTGTTTTCTGTGGGCACAGGCGGCTGAAGCTCCCCTTCCCTCACCTCTCTGAGGTGTGTGCTGTGTGGCTCCTGGCCGCATGAAGGTTTTGGTGTGCAGCTCATGGGATCAGCAGTGTTGGCCCGTTTTGGTATGTGCACAGGTGCTGTTTGTGTTTCATGGGTACCAACATGATTTTGCACTTGGCTCGGGTCTTCTACCGGGCAGTGTTTCTACAGAAGATAAAGTTAGACCCTTTTGTAAAGAATGGCAAGTTTTCCACGTTAATGACTTGCAGGAGGTTTTTCTTTTCTTCCTGTATTTTCTGTTCTTTCCTTCCCAGCAGACCTTTCTAAGTATTTAATGTCTGGTTGGGGTGAAGGTGTGTTTTGTGTTCCTGGTGTTGGAGGAGCCAGGCTGGAGCAGCTCACAGCCACTGCTTTCTGTGCCTCTCGTGGTGCTGCTCCCTTGGTTGGTGTAAGGCAGGAATGCTTCTGCTGGCTGCTCATTCTGCATCAGGGGTTACTCAGGGTGGTTAGGAAACTGGAAACAATGCATATGGAGAATATTTTTCTAGTTGAAAGTCTGTTCTGAGACTCTGAAATTTGGCTAGCAGGTAAATAATCCCTCATAAAATGTAATAAGGCAAATGTGTGCTACCAACATGTAAACATGAAGTCTAGGTTTCTTCTGCTTCTTGGATGTCAGCTAGGGCTTGGTCACTGGCATCTTATTTTTCTGAGGGTGTGCTGTCTCCAGATTGAGATCTTTATTCCCCACTTCTTCCTGCTATTTATTATTTTTCAACACTCCTTCTGCCTCAGCGTATAAATGACGGCCAGCTTTTCTTTGCAGCGAAACAATTGTATTTTTCTGTCCTAAGTAAGCTTTTTTTTAAATCTGACACTACAGTCATTTTAAGTGCTGCCACTTGCCTTACTCAAAACAGGGTTATGTCAAGAGAAATCGTGCTGCTGCTTTTGTTTGTGTGGTAGTACTGTAATAGGAAAAGACTTGTTCTTGGTACAATGAATGCTGGTACACCAGAAATCCTGCTAATGATAGTGATTAATGGGTGCTGCTCAAAATAGCTATCACTGCTGATATGACTAATTGTGCTGTATGAAAAGAGCTCCTTTATTCCCAGTAATCTCAAGGTGTTTCTAGAGTTCTAGAGAAGTGTCTGATCAGTGCAGACAGGTACCTGCACAGGGAGATACAGAACCTGGAGTGTGGCAGCTCTCAGAGCTTGCTGCCGTGCTGCAGCACCAGTCAGGGCAGAGAATGAGCATTTTTTGTGGTGATTGTAGGTAGATAGAATATTATTACTGGGATTGGGTGTTAGCCAGTGCAACAACCTACGTGTGGCAAACAATGCCAGGGTATTGTTATTAGCTACAGAAGGGGTTTATGTTGAACATGAAAGATGACATTTCCAGCAGCATGGGTAACCTCATCACAGGGTGCTCTGCTGGGGCTGCCTCTGAGGGCAACTGGCGCTGCTGCACTTGACAGAACTGTGTTGTAATTGCTCTGCTCCTCCTAGAGCTAGGTGATGTGTCTGGGTGCCCTTCCCAGGCCTTTGCTGACAAGCTGCAGGCAATCCCATGCTTCTGGGCCACGGTGCATTCCAGGTTCTGTTTGAATTTTGTATGTGCTGGAAACTTAGTGGGGAATGTGGATCTAAACCATAGAAGGTCCTGTGTCTTGATACCTGTAAAATCTGAAATTCTGTCTTGGAGGATGAAAACATGTATTGAAAATTAAGTAGAATATGTTAAAGATGGGTTTCACACTCACGGAGAAGAAGCTTGAAGTTGTGTTTGTTGCACCTCTGGCTTTGTGTTTCTTCTCTTCTGCTGTTCATGTACCTCAAGACAGTTTTACATTAGGAGCTGTTTAGACGTTTGTCCTTTCAGCCATCAAAGAAGCCCTTAAGGTGTGTGTTGGGGAATAGGACATATTCCATTCACAAATTCTGCTTTGCAGGTGAATTGCCAATTTGGTCTGATAGGATTCCAGTCTTGTAATGTTCTGTGGATAAACTGGTTTAGTCCAGTCCTTGGATTTTGTCAAAATGGTGATTAAAGCGAGGAGAGAAAAAAAGAATTTTAAAATGGAACTTCAAAATGATGATTTTAGTAGTAATGAGGTGTGTTTCACTTCGAAGAGTACTAATGTGACTAGACAAATTGTTTTGAGAACTGTGATCTTGGAGTGTCAATCTGGTCTTACCCTGCTGTAATTAATGAATTAGTGTGTTGGTTATTTAAGATAAATTTTGGGGAATTGATCCGTGTGATTCTGTTAAGGTCACAAGCTTTGCACGAGGTGAACCAACTTCCAGGGATTCAGGCTGGAGTGCTTTGGAGTAAAAGAAAAAGGAGTGAGTGTGTGTGAGAAAAAGCAGAATAGAAGGTTTAGAAATGCTGGTCAGGCTTTGAAGAATGACAGAAAAGGGGAATACCAAGGAGCCCAGGTACAGCTGGGGGAGTCTTGGGATGTCTGTGAGTGCATGGGTGGGTCTGAGGTGGGGGTAGCTGAGGCTCTGTGAGCTTTCAGGCATCCTTGAGAGGCTGTGCAGCACGCCAGGCATTTTCCCAGCTGTGATACTGCATTCCATCGATGGCAAATTGGCTTCAGGCTGGTGATAACACATGGCAGCTTATCCAGCTCCAGTTGGAAGTGTGGTATTCCAGGACTTGGCTTTGAAGAACCATTTGCACTAAGGAAATAAATATTCTTCCTTCTAAGGAAAGCCCTTATAGGAGAACACAATAGCACTGACAGAATTTTTGCTGTATTAGCTAAAAAGCCAACAAAAAACTTAGAAAAAAAATTTGCTGTAGAGTAATTGCCCATGTTTTATTGTTAGGGTCACATTGACAAAATAATGCCTTAGGAAACATCTTTACAATGCATCCCTAAATTGTGACCAATTCCTGCTTATGTTTTTAGTAACAGTTTCTCCCTGAAATATCTGATGAGTATTTTCTGGTTTAGGCTAGCTAGATTTTCATTGTTCCTTCTTCATGATCTTTTGTTGCTGATTTTCTAACAGTTTTCTGCTTTTTCAAGTGGTTGGGGGTTTGGGGTCAGTGGGACTCTGTGGTTTATCAAGCATTATTACAGTGGGGTACTTGTCAAGCATTAACATTTTCTGTTAGCATTTCTGTACAACAGCATTGCAAAAGTTAGATTCTTTGGGAAATTTCAACAGGAGAATCCTTCCACCACCCTGTCGGGCACTCCTCATGTTGAGCTATTCTGTTTTTGTTCTTTCCTGCCACTACCTCTGTGCTGGTTAGAATGCTGTGAGGGAACATGTCAACTGGCTGTTTAATAGCAGTGTTTTAGGTGTGACTCTTGTTTAGTTGTGCTCTCAAAGCTGACATTTAAATGGTACTGTCCAATTATAGAAAATTCCTCGGGCTCTGTGTCGTGTACTCTGCAATCTGGGAGCAGAATAAATCTCCTCAACCTGAACAGCTTCTGAATGTAAGAGAAAGTTTGTTTCGCTTGATAGAAATAATAATTTTGAACTTAGTTTATTTAATGCTTTATTTTAATACATTTTGGGAACTCTAAAGCAGAGTTGTAGAGGAGAGGGTAGGAGAAGAGCAGGAACAGGGGACTTCCTTTTTTCCATTTCCACAGGCATCTCTAGTGTGATTCATTCATGTGAGGGTTGTCTACCAATGAAATTTATCTCTAATTCTGTCAGTAACTGAGTGATTTTAGTTTCCAAGTAGATTACCTGACTGTCATAACTGGTGTGTTTGTGAGTTTCTGGATGGTGTTGGGAATTCCTCTGGATTTACTGAGGTAAAATGAGACCCTTTAAAGCATGTGCACATGATTTGTCTCATACCAGGATATCCAGGGCAATGATACTAGGCATTTTTAATGAAAGTTGAACTTCGTGCTCTTCTGTACATATCACAGAAGTTGGCTGTGTACCTGAGAACACTTTGAGTCCAAGCACAAGGACTTCCCTGGAGAAAGATAAAGCAATGGATGTCTGCAGCTCACATTCCAGGAAAATCTGGAGATCTTTCCTAAGAGTCTAAGTACAAGGTAACATTTTTTTGAAGTCCCTTAAAATATTTGTAGCTGGTAATCTCATCCTGAAGAAACCAGATATTCTTTTTATGTGATCATGTAACAAAACTGCTGAAAAGCAGAGAGAGCTGTGGTGCCTAGGAAGGACACACAGAAATACAGCTCTTCTTGAAAGATTCTTCTCATGTTTGCATCCTCCCAGCTGCAGTGACAACCTGGGGAATCACAGGGGAAGGAACACAGGGGGTAAATGTAATTCTGTGCCACACTCCAAAAGATTTGAGGAACGTAACCTCTTTCTGGTGACTATTTCAAAATGTTTCTCAGAATGCCGTTTGCAAATCTTGCACCAGATGATTTTGTATCATGTGGAAGGAGGAAGGATGCAAGGAGGAAGAGGGTACCTAAAAATGCTATTCTTCCAGTTCTGTGTGTTCTTCTTCAGGGCAACTTCGGTGTAGGCTGAGTTTGTAATCTGCAAATACTCAGTTTGTCAAATGCAGGTAAAAATGAAGAAGGTATTCATCATTTGTTAGAGGCCCCTGTGTTTGTAAAAAATGGAAAGATGCTGAGCAGAGATGATTCTTGGTGAGAGGGAAGAGCAGCAATGCTGCTTGTGGTCTGCAGCTCTTGGCCCAAGCAGGCGTCAAGGCCAGGTGGTGTGGAGCAGCATTAACTCAAACTGTGTGAGGACATTGTTCCAGAATCCTGCCTCATCAGTGCATGTTTCTGAGCTGCAGAATAAACTTTATTTAGCCTCTTACCAAACACATAGTTAGATATTTATCTGTGGTTTTTCGGCTGAGCAACACAACTTGCAAATATTTAAATAATAAGGCAATAAGATCAACCCTTTCTGCTATATGAGATAAGCATTTGCAAGCAAGTGATGCAATCAAAAACTTTAATATGATGATAAAAAATAGATCTCCTCCTAAATATGCATGAAAAATGAAAGGCTTTAATTTACTAAATAAACAGAATGAAGAAACTTGGTAATGATCAGAATTTTGTTACTGAGTTCAGTTGTGAGTGGTGCAGATGATACCAAAACTGTTGTTGGCAGGAGAGCAGAGGTGTGAGTGGCTGTTTGGGCATCCCTTACATACAGAGAGCAAACTGGGCATCCTTCAGTAACTCAGAGTGCAGTACAAATAAATTGTCCTTCCACCTGTGTGAATAGGTGCACATCTTTTGATAGAAACAAGGTGAAGGCTTTGGTAGTGTTACACTTGTTTTGGCTGTTTTCAGCCAAAACAAAGAGAAGTTGCTGAAGTTTATGTATAGAAGAGCAGAGTAGGTCAACCAAAAATTAAATTTCCTAAAGTAATGCAAGTGTATGTGAACTTGTAGTTCTGCTTATTTTTGTTTCATGCTGATAAAAATTGTATGGAGTCCTGGAAAGAAATGTCAGGTTTTAGAACCAAACCCTGAAAAACAAAGCATGTTATAGGAACGTTCTGCTTTTGGGAACCTGCTTGGCTCTGTATTAAAATGTTGGAGAAGTCCTTACTCAAAGGAGTCTTTCTGTCTGTCTTGTATTGCTTTCAGAAGGAGAATGAAAACATTTTTTTTTGAGCAATCCTATTAGATCTCATAATAAACTTCTTTGTGTAAACATTGCAATAATTTCCAGGGCAACAGATTGTGGTGTTGAATTCAGCACTTTGACCTCATTCCAGGCCCAAAGAGGAGCAAACCGTGTAAAGTTTTAGGCAGGTATTACAAAATAACTTTGGTAATTAGCAAATTTTATATAAAACTTGGCTATGAATTTAACACAGACTTGTTCATACCTCCTTCTTAGCAAAGATATTCTACAGATCCAGATTATCAGCGCTAATTTAAATGTTGTCTTTCACATGAATGGCTATTTCAGTTTTAAGACCAAATGCTGGGTTGTGGGACAGTGTAAGCTCTGGTTTGGCAGTCTCTGGTCAAGTGCACTTAGAGCTTTTTCCATGTGGCAAAGTGGTACATCTGACCTGTGCTATTTTGGAGTCAATCTGTTGCTTGCTTTAGTGGTTAGAAAAGTTCCTTGACTGGTTAAGTGAATCCGTTGCTCTGCAGATGTTTCTGGATATGAAATCTGTCGAAAACCACTAATGATACATTTTTTGTTTTTGTATAGGAATGTTACATTTTTGTGGTGATGAATTGGTATGATAGATTAAATCTGTCGTTGACACACAAGATTTAGGGAAATGTTTTTTGGGTAAAGTGCATTTTCTCCCTTTGAAGATGCAGCAGGAAAAGAGCTTGTTTGGGGTTTTTTTTTCTAATCTTAGATTCTGGAATGGTTGGGTTGTAGGAGGTTTGACTGGGGTTGTCTGATACAGACAGACAAATGAATAACAGACCATGGTTTGCTCTGTGCTCGTGCTTCTACTGAACATGGGCTAGAAGATGAGAGTTCCTGTGTGTGCCCTCCTTTTCCACACTCCAGTGATCAGCAGGTGCCTGGCAGATGCCAGGAGCTGTCCCTCACTCAGGAGGTGCCAGCTGGGTGCTGTGTGTTTGGGTGTTTCTGAGGGCTGTCCTTGGCCAGGTGTGTTAGGTGAGCACTATGGTGTGGGAATTGCTCTGGCTAGCAGGGGCCAGGGCTGAGGAGCTCCTCTGCCTTTAAAGGTACAGGATATAAGTTTAATTTGTTTTTTTAATTTGCTCTTAAACAGCTGCACAGTTTGTTGTTTGTGCAGAGCATTGATGGGGGATTGTGACAATTTGCAGTGATTTTTACACTAAGCTTCTGAGGACATGTCTGTAGATTGGCATGGAACATGTAGATTCAGGTTCCTCTGTCCTTACCCCTCTTGTTCATGATTCCCTTGCACTTAGGGGGATTATTGATGGAAATGTCTGTCTGTCTGTTGATGGAAATGTCTGCCTTCTCGTGTGTTTCAGCATCTTTTGCTGTGTTTGAAAGGCTTTCATGGCCCTTGACTTTGTACAGTGTGAGAGATGAAGAAGACTGCTGCTGGTTTTATATGACTTGGCTTTATATGACTTTATATGACATTTGGCTTAATGTTGTCATTTGTTCTTTTTCCTGAGACATTCACATTTTTATGGGGCTTTTTTTCAGCTTCACATTGCAGCCAGTGGGTGCTTTTCTCTGATGTCATGTGTTGTTAGTGGTATTTTAAGTCACATTCTGAAACAGGAGAAAATGACATATTTCAGTCAGCTGCTTTCTGCTAAAAGGTTGTGTCTGTATTTTGTTCTGAAATTGTTGTAGGACAGATGAAGCAGTTTCTTTCCAAAAATTCTTGTGCTTTCAGGGAGGCAATATATTGTGTCTTCTTTGCATATGCTGTTTGATATATTCTGGTCTGGGGCATGTGTTGATTGTATTTTGCTGCACATGAAATGAAAGACCAACAAAAACAGGTCTAATATAGTTTACTAAATTTTCTACACTACATAATAATGCTCCTTTTCCTTTTGACTTAAAGCTTTGTAAGTGATTCAGTCTTCATAATCATGAGTGTTCCCAGGAAGGTGGGCTGTATTTTGATTCAGATGTTCAGTGCGTTGAAGAATAAATTATAATACGAATTCAGGGCATCTTGCATATTGCATCTATGCTAAATATTTTTCTCTAAAATGAATTCTAATGTGAGCTAAGTTAAACTGGTATAATTTGGAGCAGTAGACTTTAGGCAAAATTGGAAGTAGCTCTGTGTGAATATTGATTATTGTGCTCAGTAGCATGTGAAAAACCTCATCGTGCCTCAAAGCACTGTTGCCTTAGTGGACTTAAAATCCTTTATTTAGCTGTTGCTAAGGATTTGTGTTGAGGATTTTTAAAATTTCTTCTTTTACATCACACTATTGGCCTAAAGTGCTGTAGCTCAGTGGCTTTCCCTGGCCTTACATTGTCACAGGCAGGTGGTGTTTTGGACAAAGGATGGTGGGTTTCTGTCTGACACAGTCCAAACCTTGTGGTCTCAGAGGATCCACTTCATACATTCTGAAAAAAAGCAGGGAATGGGAATTGCAGCTGCAGAATAACCCTCAGAGGAGGGAAGCACCTGACAAAGATGACTTAGATGTATCAGTGTGTGTCCTCAGGTGTGAGATACCTTTGTCTTCACTGCTGGGTGTTCCAGCACAGCAGGTCAGCTGTTGTGCACCTCTCTGGTAAGAACCAGCATTTACAGCACTAATACTTCAAAAGTGATGCTTTGTAGGTGGTGTGAAGGGAAGAACTGGTTTTTGTGTTCTCTGGTGAAATGACTTCTTTCCTAAAACTGCTGCTCCATGTTCTTCCTTATGGAAGATGCTGCCTCACCCTGGGCTGGTGGTGAGCTGAAGGTTGTGTGCCAGGTACTTGTGGCTTACTTGCACTTACACTGCAGTGCCTCTCCTTTTTTTTGTTTGTTTTCTTTTCTTTGTTAAGAATGTTGGGTTTTGTTAAATAGGAGAAGACTGTAGTAAGAACCACAGCAAAGCAGTTACTCATAGTCATGAACTCAATAAGTAATTGAGAGAGACCATTCAATGGAATCTTTTAGAACTACAAATATTAGGTAAGAAACCTTTTATTAATAACAAGCTTAAATCTGTCACTTTTCCCAAAAGCATGTGATATGACAAGGGAGAATGGTCTTTGCTGAGTGGGGGGTAGATTTAGATTAAATATTAGGAGGAAATGATGCCCTGTGGGGGTGCTGAGGCCCTGGCACAGGGTGCCCAGAGAAGCTGTGGCTGCCTCACCCCTGGAAATGTCCAAGGCCAGGTTGGATGGGCCCTTGGAATAACCAAGGATAACTGGGAGAGTGGAAGGTGTCCTAGCCATGGCAGGGGTGGGATGAGATGGGCTTTAAGGTTCTTCCAACCCAAAACATTCTGTGAATCCAGGATAAGTCAGGTATTTACAACATTGGTGAAGGGTAAAAATCTCTGTGCCACAAGATGTTTTCATTGATGCTTTTTCTTGAGTAGTTATCTTCTAGGTGCTTACTAGTAGAGGTTGCTTAATTTAACATTGAAATAGTTTTAGTTGTAGTAAATAAGTGTCAGTTTGGACTAATAAAAATCCATTGTTGTGACCAAAGTGTGGACAAAGAAATGACCCCTAAACAGAGTGTATGCTTCAACTTCAGAGACAAAGAAATGCCAGCATAATCACCTGAAAAATATGAAAAGCAGTCCATGGAATAATTCCTATTTCAGACAGAGAATAAAACATTAGCTCTAAGAGGAGCTAAGGTTCCATTTTACAAGTGACTCTGCTCTTTAAAGTGATTTTCTGATAGGCATGCAGCAACTCAGAAAGCAGCAGGATGCCTCACTAATAGCATTTGAGAGCCCTAAAATATAGTTTCATCTGAATTTTGAATATTGCTATATTGATATGCTGTAAAAAAAACCATCAGTTTCATTGCCAGGCACAGAATCATCTCCATTTTTTATGCTGCTGAATCCAGTCACTGTCCTTTCCCCCTGTGCTTATTTTTGTTCTTACTTTTAGTTTTACTTCTTTTTTTCCTGCTTTAAACTTTAATTGCCATATAAAACTCTCCTGATTGTATGTGTTAGTGAGGATTGGAATGTTAGCTGAAAGATGGGGAGAGGACTCTGCCATGCTGAAAATGCAAAAGAGTTCCTGTTATTGTTACTCAGTTTGGTGCGAGTTAGTGTCCCTGGGGCAGCTCAAGCACTGCTCAAACTCTCCTTGCTTCATGGAAATGCACAAGTGGTAGCAGAGGATAAAACCCCTCGGTGTATCCAATAATACTCTGATTGTGGTTAGTCCCAGTTCTGTCTTTAGAACACATTGTTCCTAATAAAATAAATGCACAAAGTGGTATGGCCTGCTCCAGCTGCACAGTGTTACTGGATGCTTTGAAGGAAGGTAATTATTTGATTTATTTCTAGACTTGAAATTTTGAGAAAATGTCTCATTGAAATCCGACTCCCTCAGTGGGCAGAGCAGGAATTGTGCAGTGTGCACGTAGCAGGCATTGTTAGGTGCATGCAGAAAATCCATATTTTGTATTGCTGTGGGTAAAACCAGATCTATAAATACCTCAGTGTGTAGTAAGGATGCTTGTCTGATGCTGTGGGGTTTAACTGGCTGGAGTTAATCTGAAAATAGGGAAAAGAAATTGCCAATAGACCCGTGTTGTTGAATTGGAAGTAAAAAAGCAGGATATGTTTTTAGTGTTCAGAATTTGCAGGAAACTCCAAGTTATTAATAGAAATGGAGAAAATAATTGTAGTGTAGAAAATCCCTGTAGTGTTCCCTGAGAGGTTTCTACAGATACATATTGTGGGCTTATGTAGAATATAACTGTAATTGCCTAACAGAATAATTCTAAAAGCAGAGCAAAATCCTTACAGAGCTGTAGAAGGAAGGAGTATTGGTGCAGTAGGAACACAGCTCCCTATATTTTTCCCATCTAGCACTGTGGGGAGCAGGAGTGGATGGAAATCCTCCTGCAGGAGCATTTGCTGCTTTGTTTGGTTGTGCTGCAGCCATTGGCACTTTCTGCTGCCATCAGTAATTCAGGGGCACAGGACACACAGGTTCAGGTTTTTATCAGAGCCTGCCTGATGGGGAAAATGTGGAAGAAGGGGCATTATCATTAAATACAGAATGTAATAAAGAACTTCAGTGCAAGTTGAAGCCTTAGATATCAAGGTCCAGCAGCAGGGCTCTTCCCAACCACCTCATTGTTCCCTGGGCTCTGTTACTTTGCTGCTTATCTTAAACCAGATGCAAGAAGAAATTTTTTCCTAAATAATAATTTCACTTCCCTTCTCCAGAGCCATTGTGGAAGTTGTTGTTTCCATAATATTGAGTATGAAGGGCATGGACATTGAGTTTTGTCCAGAGTGAGCTGTGTGAGTGCTGTGTGATGGTCCCACTGGGGCTGGAGGGATTTGGAAGCAGTAAGTGTGTGGGAAGGTCTTAGCTGAGGTCTGTGTTCAGGTGGAAGATTCTTAGCTGAGCTCTGTGTTCAGGTAGAAGATTCTTAGCTGAGCTCTGTGTTCAGGTAGAAGATTCTTAGCTGAGCTCTGTGTTCAGGTAGAAGATTCTTAGCTGAGCTCTGTGTTCAGGTAGAAGATTCTTAGCTGAGCTCTGTGTTCAGGTGGAAGATTCCTGCTGTGGTTCCTGGGGGTGGATCTGCAGTGCCCTCCCTGGCAGGGAGCTGTGAGCTCAGCCAGGTGTGCCAGGAGTTTGTGGCAGGCAGAGTCACAAGGCACAGTGGCCAATTCAGTGTTTATTAGATCACATTGGTGTCCTTGTAGATCATACTTGCTAGTTGAAATGGAGTTGTTACATTAATTTTAAGCATTATTTTAATGACTGTTGTTAAGTATCAAAGGAAGGCATCAGGCACTGGGTGCTCAGTGTCCCTGTCACCCTGCCCCAGCCTGGACAGCAGTGATGGCAGCACTGCCCCCAGCACCTGCTGGTGCTCCAGTGCTCCAAGTCAAAGGCTGATTTTTCAAAAAATAGTTCTCAGGTTTTCTTTCAGAAATTAAAAAAACCTGCTAAATTTTCAGTGAGTTTCAAAGCTTTTCATGAGCTCATTAGTAATTTGAGTGTTTCCTCTAAAGGATTGTGTGTTGGAAGGGTTGTTTTGACTCAGTTGAATGTGCATTGCATGCTTTATTGGAAATGAAGGCACAGATTAGCATGCAGCTCCAGCCTGCAGCAGTGACTGTGCTCCAGGAGCCCTTGCTCTGTGAAGTAATGATTTTTAAATGGTGTCACGTATGGATTCACTCTGCTGCAACTTGGGTTTCATTCTTTATGACTAATGAAGAATATTGTTAGCATAACTAAAACCACCTATGCTGTGTTCCCACAAGTTTGTGAAAGATGGGAGTGGAAACAGTGCTGAAAAATTAAAGACTTTACTGCTGTCCTCAGTGAAGACTTAGAATTGCTTCAGTACCTTTCATAGTAAAGGCAGAGACTGTGGGAAAATTAACTTATGTTTACATTGACAAGCAATATTATATTCTTTAAATGATGCATTTTATAACTCTGGTGTCCATAAAATGCTTAATTAATTCAGTGTTTTGAAGTAGCTGGGTTTTGGACAGTGCTGTTGTGATACTCTTTTTCCATTTGACTAACAGTATCCTTTTGAAAACATATTTTCACATATTTTCCTAGTGGCATGATAAATTTTTGTGGTTGTCATTCATTGACATGAGAATCTCAGTGAGGATTTTTCAAGATGCTTTGAGTCCTTATTTTGAGGTGTGGTAGAGAAGTTTTCAAATGTTGACCTTTAAGACTCAATGAAGTTGCCATTCAAAATATGAGTTTATAACATCATGGTTTTGCTGAGGCATGAGGCAGTCCTGACTTGTATTTCTTTATGTTGACAGTGTAATTTTATTCATTTTTTTTTTTTAAAGAAAGAAAGTATTGTTATCCCCCAGGAGTCACTTAGGAATGAATCTCGGGGGCTGCTCCTGTCATTGATAACTTTTGTTTTATGGTACCCAGTGGTGGATAAATGTGTTAATGAAGTGACTCTTGACTTCACAGTTTCTCTGTTGTTTTTCACTCCATTCCAAAATCCAGCTCTGCTACCTTAAGAAGTTCTCACTCTTGATTTTCTCTAGTCTGGTATGTGTTCACTTATCTACTTCTATTCTTAATTGCTGGAGGCAGTCCTCCCACTTACACTGTTGGATTTGTGTGGAGCTGGTAAGAAATTGAAATGATGCCCTGCTGAGAATAGGATGGAAGCTGAAGGAGTGGGAGAGAGAAGTAGAACAAACTGATGGTATTTACTAGAACTGCCTGTGCAGAATGGTGTGAAACAACCCATATTGATTGTCAAGCACATTGATAAGGTATATATGTAAAAAAATTAACATATCGTGTCCTAACACTTAATGTCATGGTTCAAGGATCATTCCTCTTTCTTAATTTTGCTTCTGTGGTCAACTTGTCCTGTAACTGTTCATGTCTGAAATACAATTTGGAAAGTCATTTTGTGAAGTACTAGCGGCAATTTCTTTGCTGTTAGCATCCTAGGCTGGCTGAGTCTCTGATTAATCAAATCATATCAGTATAGTTGGCTTTGTTCTGAAAAACTTGGTGTGTTTTGAGGTGTGGGTCCATGGGAATTCCCTTTTTCCCCCCAATGTCAGTGAGGGTAATCCCTAAGGGGTAGGGAGCAGGTTGGGTGGGCACAGCCCTGGCTCAGCTCCCCTCACTCCTGGGAGCTTCCTGGGGCTGAAATCCTCATTTTGGGGTGGGCTCAGCATGGCTGCTGCTAACCCAGCTCCCCTCACTCCTGGGGTGATTCCTGGGCTGAAATCCTCATTTTGGGGTGGGCAGAGCCGTGCTCAGCATGGCTGGTGCTAACCCAGCTCCCCTCACTCCTGGGGTGAGTCCTAGGCTGAAATCCTCATTTTGGGGTGGGCAGGGCTGTGCTCAGTGTGGCTGCTGCAAACCCAGCCCTGCTTGTACCTCTTGGCAGCTTCTGGCCATGTCAGGCTGCAACCTCCAGCCTTGGGATGTGTCCTGGAAACTTCTTGTTTTTCAGCACTTCGGAGACAGAGGAACCTTTTTCATTCCTCTGGGAGCTGTGGTGTGTCAAAGTGCTTTTGTGGGAGAATTTGTTCGTGGAAAAACATTTGCCCTAGCAACTGTACAGATGGGTATAATTGGTAAAAATAGGAAAGAGGGTTATGGATTGTGGTCATTAATTAAAAGTGGAGATCTTGACCACTGCCATTGTGGCCTAGATGGGTGCCTGGTCCAGTAGGGCACTTTTAATTGGCTTTGTTTAGCAGAAGTTACAGAATCAATGACAAACATATTTTGTCATTGCAAAAACCCAAACCAGTTAAGGCAAAGTTCTCCTAAAGAGATGGTGTCAGATGAGATTTTGTAACAAACCCCTGTAATTTGTAGGACTTTAACCTAATGTCCATAGATAGTCTCTCAAGTATGAATAATTGCTGGCAGTTAATGCTCTGCATTGCAAACTGCCCTGAAGTGCAGATCTGTTGTATTTTAAGGTCTTTAGATAAACCTTCCAACAAATTAAGCTGTTTCTGTGCAGTGGAGTACTGACAGTCGTGTTTAATATCTTTACCAGAGAAAGCTTTAAACCTATATTGTATAAATACATTGTTTCTAATGCTCTTAAAAGCAATGTTAAATTGTCCTCAACAAGAAACATATGGCCATAAATTCTGACATACTCCATGCTCTGTCCTGACTGTCGGAAGCAGAGTGTGCAATGTGGAGGATATTTAATTTAAAAAATTGGGATAAGGGTCGTGAATTGTACGCTAGAAATAGAAAATAAGATTAGAGGTTATGTTTCAGGCATGGAGCTGTCTCTGGGGGGGAACAGAACAAGGTTACTTCAAGGTTTGGAGCTTGGCTGGGGGATGGGAGAAGGGAGGAAATCCAGCAGTGGCTAAAAATGGTGCCTGGGGGAGTTTGTAGTAATGCACACAATAGGAGTTGCCAGGCTGAGGAATTGCCCTGATGCTGAGCCTTGTGCATTGTAGCCTTTTCCTTGCTGGTGCCAGATTAGTCATGGGCAGTGCTTGGTACCAGAGGGGGGGTCCTGGCAGCAGCACAGACAGTCCTGGTGCTGAAAAGGTCACTTTCTCTAAACCTGATATGGGGAAATGTGTTTGGAATGTGCCTGGCCAAATCCATGGTGGAAGCATCAGCTGGTATTGAGACATTGCTTAAATGTATTTGGCATCTTTGCAATGTCTTGTGGCTGGCACAACTTCCCTATGTCACTGTTGGGGCAGCAGAAAAGCCCTTTGTCAACAAAAGCTGCTGGGAAGGAGTGTCAGCATGGCTTGAGTCACCTAAATTGCATTTAACTGAAGCTTAGTCTTTCATGTTGCTAATAAATGTTAAGTATAATTGACACATCAGAAGATGCCACTTAAAATTTTAAATGTTTCTGTCCTGTCTTAGTTTGTGAACAAAATCCAGCTCTTTTAAGGAGTGTGGAGTGGTCTCCTAGCATGTATTTGGTCAGGTGTGGGCTTGGGATCTCCCATTGGGTGTGTGCCACTGGTGGGACCTGATGCTTCAGGGGAACACACCTGAGGTGTCAGAAGTATCTACCAAATAATCAAAGTTTAAGTCTCCAGGTTTGCCTCTGGATGTTGTATTTCTACTGCATAGATCAGTCCCATTGTGTTAATTTGTTTTATGGATTAAAACATTACATTTGTTTCTCTTTCAAAATGCATTATACCAGCATAAATATCCCATTGTATCCTCTGCTGCACAAAAGAGTTCTTGCACAACCCAGTGCAGAAATATTTGGCACATAACCTGGTGACAAATCATGCCCATGATTGAGGGCTTAGTTGTTTATATAAAACTCTCGGTACTTTTAATTTCAGGACGTGCTAAAGTGGTGTGACTGTGTTTTATATATTGTAGATTAGATTGATAAATATTTAACTACTGATGATTTTATTGGGAAAGATTTGAGAGTTCTTTGGTGAATAATTTTCAACCTAAGAACAAGGCAGTTTTTTTTAAGGCAAAAATCCCATTCCATCAGTATTTCTGTGCAATCAGTGTGAGTGCTGAGTGCCTTTCCCTGCTGTATAGTTACTGCAGAGCTCAGGGCTGGGAGGGAGGAGAGTGCCAGCAGAATTCTGTGTATGCATTTGTTAGCAAAGAGCTCTTGGGGACGTTATTTATACTCCTTGGTAGCATCTACCCCAGATTTATTTTCCAAATGTGTAAATTTGTTTGTATTGAAAGAAATTAACTTTGTTTTTAAGAATGTTAACTCTGTTTTGAATTGTTAAAATATTAAAATACTTGCTTTTCTTAATAAAAGGAAAATAAGCTAATTTTCATTGGAAAAGCATATAAAATGTAAACCCCAGGTAACAATTGCTTTTGAAGAGAGGCATTTCTTACAGCTTTCTCTGTGCAAGGAGTGGATGGAGGGGACCCAGGGCTGCTGCAGAGTTCCTCATTGTGCAGCTTTTTGATGCTGACCTGTGGCTTATTTTGGCATTTGCGTTGTGTGGATGAAAGGCAACAAACGATGGTGTGACTGAAATAGCAGGTGGGATTACTGATGGAGGGCACTGGAATGTGGGTCTGAGCACTGGGAGCTGCTGCTGGGGCAGGCAGAGGATCCTGTGTGCCCAGGGTGTGCCTGAGCCAGCTGCTGACAGCACCTGCAGAGCCTTGAGCAGCTCCTAGGAGCTCCCAGCTCCTTTTCAGCTGTGTGCTGTGCAGAGCAGCCAGATAAGCACTGAGCTCTGGGTGGTCTCCAAGGGGGAGATGTTGCAGGTGGCAAGTTTGGGCTCTGTCTTTTCCTTTGGATTTGTATTAGAGATTTATAAACTGGAAGGGTGCTATATTTGATCTTATAATTAATCCTATTTTGGCCCCAGCTACGCAAGATGAGTTAGGGCTATTTTAAAAATCTCATCTATATTTAATTAAGCTTTAAAAATTCTGGCCTTAATGAGGAGGTGAATTCTGTGCCCAGGACACACAAGCAGCTTTTTTGATCAGGAAAAATGAGGAAAGGTTATGAAGTATGCATGTTACTGCTCCTACTTTGCTAATCTTTATGATCTCAAATTTCTTGTCACCACTGTTCCTTCATCAGCTACAGAGATTAGCTCTACATATGATAATATATTACAAACCCTAGATTTGTTAGAAATAAAGCATTTTGACAGTTCCAAAAGTCTCCTGTTACGGAAGTCTAGTTCAAGAATGATTTTTAGAATTAAAGTGAAACTACTCAGCTACTGCTATTTATGGAATTGCTATTTACAGTGCTATTATGCTTTTATAGTATTATGTACACACTAGTGTTTGGTTTTGTTAGGGGAGGGAGGCTGTAATTCACACTGGATTGCTCTGGTTTATTCATATCCTGTGACAGTGAATCAGATACTGCTGGCTATATACAGACTGAATTGCCAGCCAGCTTTGGGCCCAAATATGGTAAACATAATTATGTTCATTTGCTGTAAAAATACATTCTCCTTAGTTTAACATTTTCATGATTACAGTTTTCTGGTAATTCCATAATTTTCAGCATGAGAGGGATATGAAAGGCGTAATCATCATGTCTCTCTCTTCAGTGGAGAAGATAGTTTGTTTTCCTGGGCAGAACTCCAGCTGTTCAGTGATGAATTTACTGCTGCTCAAATACAGTGAGCCCATAAAGCATTTGGAAAGGCTGTTCCTGGGACAGGAGCTGTGCTCTGGAGACAGAATCTCTGTGTGCACAAACAGCAAAACCCCGTGGCTGCCACTGTCCTGGGCATTGAGGGGATGTGCTGATGTCAGATTTCTGATATGGACTCCTGTTCATATTTTTGGAAATGAAATTAATATAATTTCAGAATACTTATCCTTCTCAAGTAGGAGACTTTGAATGAATGAGTTGGGAGAGCATTAAGATAAAGCTCCTACTCTGTACTGAAGGGAATAAATATTGGTAAATATTGGATTAGGTTTTAATTTCAGTCACAAAGGAGTGTTTGTGGTAATAGTTATTAAATGAGAAAGAGGATAGTTTCCTCATGGTAGATAGTACATGCTGGTGTGCCATTTCATTTATAGAAGGGGGTTAGGATTAGTACATTTAATGCAGCTAAAAAAGTGCATTTGCAGGGTTTTTTCATTGCTTTGATGTAGTCTGGTATTGAGAATGTTGTAGATGAATTCTGTGGCAAGTGTTGAGAATTCAGGAGCAGCACAGTAATTTGGGTGAGGAAAGATTGTTGATGTTGAGTTACTCCAAATGTTTTGAAAGCTTTCATCATCCTTGCTGCAAACAGGCAGAAAAAAATCACATACAGGCTTTACAGGATTTGCTGTACATAATCTGTCTCATGTTTCTAGTACTCAGAACTTCCTTCTTCATAGAAGAGCTTTAAATGTGTGGATGAGCTATAATTTTCTCTGCCTTGAAATACTACTTTTATCCAGCACCACTAAATTGAAATGACTGAAGTGACTCTGAGTTTGGCTTTTTAAAGTTGTATAGCATCACAAACTCTTAAAGCAGTTTGGCTTAGGGATGTTTGTTTCAGTGGGAAAATTCAAACGTGTGTGTGCTGGGAAGTGCAAGTCCTGGGGCATTTCTGAAACGTGGGATCTGTGTTTGCAGGAGCAGCAGCAGGGCTGCAAGGCTGAGAGGGAGCAGCTGAGCTGGATGAGGAAATGTTTCTGTTTGCAGAGGAGTTGTAAACAGTGTGTCCTTGTGGCACTTGTGTTCACTGCCTTCGGTGGGTGCTGGGGGTGGAGAGAGTGACAGAGTAAAAGTGGCTGATTCAGGCTCCAAAATGGATCCACCTCAACCTCCTTTATTTTATCCCTTGGAGGTTATAAATGGATTTGTTGGGAAAGGCAAGAGCAGGGTGAATTTGTGAGCAATACTGATTTAAAACTGTCCTCAACAACTTGCTGGGGTTCCTGAGCCTGTGGTCAGACTGTTCAGTCACCCAAGTCAGCCCCTCTGGCAGGGAGGGTGATCAGAGACCAGAACTGCACACTAAATTGGAAATGTGGGTAAACCATGGATTTATGCAGTGGCATAAGTGTGTGTCTGGCTCTTCCAACAGAGCTGTTCCCTTCCAGGTCTGTTCTTCTCCACTCTGCCATTCAGCATCAGGCTGATGTTCAGCAAAACCAGTCAGCTGTAGCACTGAGGTCACCTTCCTCAATGGTAATGATCAGACCAGAGCCCATCACTTTGTATGTGAGGTTTGGATTCTTTTTCCATGTATGAGTTGATAAATTTATCCCAAATTAATCTAGTGTCTTTAGTCCCTTAGTCCTGTGTGTGTGTGTGTATATATATAAATATAAAATGTGTTAGAGTATGCAGTATGTCATGCCTGAATAGTGTAATATTGACCTGGGTTCTTATTCCCACTTGTCTTTCCAAGTCTTGTTTAAGGTGTGATTTGTTCAGGACAATGAAAGCTTCCTCAGAAGAACCCAACTGTTGAAGGAAGATGTGTTGAAGAATGTCTTTATTTCTCTGTGTGCTTGGTCAAAGAGTGGGAATTATTCCCGTTTTTCTGGGTGTGGAAGCTTTTTCTGCAGTGTTTGAGTCCATGGACAAATCCTTTTAAGCTGATGAGAATAAAGCTCTACGTGGAGCCTTCTGCCTGGTTTCTTGATCTGCACTGACTCAGCAGGAACTAAGCTCTTCAAAGGGATTTCCTAAACCTCTTTAACGAATTTTGGTAGAAATTTCTAGCATGGATCTTAAAATGTGTATTGAAAACATCTCTTCCCAGTTACTGAAAACAAAATATGACATTTGCTTGTGCTGGAAAGCTGCAATTGATGGTGTAACAAGGAGTTTAACTCTAACCTGGCTGTGTGGGAGACACCACTAAGTGGACCTGGAACTAAACGTGTGCCTAAGTTCATTACTGAAGTGAGCCCAGAGGTTTAAGATGTCTTTTGTAGCATCATAGTTACAGTAGGATGGTTTAGTGTTGGACTTTTTTTTACTGTTTTTTATTGTATTGTGTTCGCCTCCCCATGTGAAAGCTGGTTTTCTGCATAAACTTGGAAAATGGTGATTTTTGGAGTTTTCAGTACACAACTGGGAAACAATTGAATTTGTTTTCTTAATGCTTCTTTTTTCAGTGAAGTTTTAAAAAGCAAGCACCATGATAGACTCTGTGTTTACATTTATATTTTTGAATACAGTAATCAGGAGTGACAGGGTGAAGAAGAATTGTGGGTGGCTTCTGCTTAGAAGGATTTCAAGTGTGGATGTGATGGTGGTGGGGGTGCAAAGACAGACTTGGGAATTGTCTCAGGTGGCCATAACCAATGTGCATTAGCCTGACCAGGTAATATTCCTGTTCCACATGTTATAATGGAATATTTCTCTAGCTCGCCCGTTCCTTCCTGAGTTCCCTTCAGCAGGAAGGGAATCTGTGGCCTAAAAACATCATTTACAGGAGCATGTTAATTTAATCTCAGGATTTTCTAGAAGTTGTCAGCTGACTGTCCCTGGGTTGAAACCCTTCCTGCAGTTTTGCCCCAGGTTGGAAGGGCAGTTTATTTCCCCATGGATGGCTGTCCATGTGCACAGGTGTCTCCTCCTGGGCAGTCCTGTAGAATTCTGCAGGTGAGCTGTTCTGGGAGGCAGAGCTGTGCCTTTTCTACTGAAATTTGTGCTGCTTATGCTGTTCTCAGTCTGGTCCCACGAGGTTTTCCTCGTGCCAGCACATCTTCCAGCCCTGCTGGGGGAGTGTGGTGGTGAGTGCACTCTGTTGGGAGATGGAGTGTCCCCTGGCTGACAGTCATGTGTGGGGATTTCTCTTGCTGTGTGCAGGGGCTTTGTTAGGCTGTCTCCATAAAGAATTGACATTATTTCCTTTCTGTTTCCAAAGGGGAGCTGGTCCTGCTTTCAGAGTAGGTAACATAAGCGCCTATTGCCAAGGGAGGGTTGGAGCAGTGATCCTGATCTGACACAGGCATCTATTTTTGACATTGGCTGAGGCACACAAGGCTGAAAGAAGCTCTGATTTAACACATTCCTTTCACCAGCCTTTCCTTTTGCTGTCATGTCTTACTGCTGAGACTTGAGTTATTTCAAGTGTTGTGTGTTTTACTTCAAACAAAGTGCAGGAAGTCTCCTGATGGACTGTAAGCTCTGCCTTGGAAAAATCCACTTCACTGGGCTGGCAAGTCTGAATCTGACTGAGGGACACCTACATTGCATGTGTGTCTTTCCGGGAGTGTGGTTACACAGGTTTACGGGGTTTTTGTCTGAAGGAAGTGAGGTGGTGTAGTGCTGAGCAGGCAGGACCCTCAGCACTTACCTAGCTCCCCAAATTTGATGTTCTTCAGCCTTTTCCAGTTCTGTTTCTGAGTGGTTTTCATGACAGAATTGTTGGTTATTTGGATTTTTTGGGCAGGGCATGGACATATTTTTGTCTTTGCTTGTCATTTTGGGCACCTAACAGAAATGCACCCCAACAGGATTGTTCAGTACAAATGCAGAAGACAGAAATAAGCACAAATAACTTACTGTCGTTGCTTTAAGGAGCATCATTTTGAAGGGAAGTAAACTCCAGACAAAAGCATAATAAATTAGTTCAGACTGTCTATAAATGCTAGGTAGATATATCATTGGTGAAATTGGTATTTTTAGTTGATAGAACCAGGTTGTTGGTTTAACAGATCTCAGTGCCCACCTGTGCACATCAGTGAAAGAGGGTCCTGTTCTTCATGAGCATGATCCAGGGACTTTTAGAGCAAAGGAATCATTGCATGAGCACCTTTGCAGTGACAGGAGCAGAGAACCAGCACTTTGGCCCTGGCTTTTCCCCTTTCTGCAAATTCTACCACTGGGCATTATTACCTGGGCAGGTTTGAGAAAATACAACAGCTGGGGCAGGGAGGGCACGGGGGCATTGCCAGGGTGGCTGCTGGCACCCCAGGGAGCTGGGACACCCTGGGAGAAGGATCTGTCCAACAGGAGCTTCATGGATTCTCTAAGGATTCACTTGACTTCTTTTTTTGTTATGGTTTGGTTTTTTTCCTCCAACTGTTCTGGGCAAGCAGCCAAAAAGGAATCCCAATGAGCAATTAATGAGCTTACAGGAGCTGAAATTATTTTGGTATAATGGTGTGTTTCTGACTTTCCTCCATCCTCTTCTAATAGGAGATTTTTACAACTTGGGTGACAAAAAAGCCCATCCAGGAGGTGCCTGGGTCTCCTGGAGGCTGCAGCCCACCCCATTAGAAAGCTCTGGAAAGCAGTGCTGGTTTTCCATCCTGGATCTGTGGCTCCAGGCCAGGAGCAGCTGGGGCTGGGTGAGGAGAATCCTCTCCCTGCTGCCATTCCTGGGCTGCTCCTGTCCTGTGCCTACATCCTGCCAGCTGTGGGAGTGAGTCTGGAATAACCCTGAGCCTCCTTTGCCCTGCTGGTGAAGATAATCAATACCTGTCAACCCCTATAAAAGCATTTGCATGCTTTAAGTATTTATGATGTGCTGGTAAGAAATCCCAGGTGGTGCAGAATAACTTGGTTCGTGTCAGAGGTGGATGCATATTTTCTGCCAGCCAGCTTTACTTGAAGGTGGGTCTTCTTGTTCGTTTTTGAAACATTTTTTTTTTCAGCTCTTGTATTATTCTGAAAAGTTTTGTGTTCACAGCAGTGTTTTAAAAATGTAAACAAATTTTAAAAACCCACATACAATTCATGTGATACGTTTGCTCTTCATGGGTGGATTGGATATAATAGTCAGGTGCCATTCCTGTGGCAATTTTAATAAAAATAGATGTGGTGTATTGATGAGAGTAGTGGAGAAGTTGTAGTCAAAGTCAGAATTTAATTTATCAGGTTGAGATTTGCTGCTGAAATTAGAACTGTTTTTATATTGAGTCCCTGGTCTGGAATTCAATTCCAGACCAATTCCAATTTCTAGTCATTTCAAATTCCAATTTCTAGTATTTTTTAATAGATATGTTTTGTAGATGTAATCCATCTTCAGTTTGGGAGAGTCTAAAATGAATCAGGTCCCAGTTAAAAATGTGATGTCTGTCTTAAAATACCTCCCAAAAAGTAGTTGGGGATACCTGACTGTTTCCTGTCCCCCATGCCAGCGAGGTGCTGCTGTGACACCCTGGGCAGTGCCCAGCTCTGTGCCCCACCTCTGTCACTCACACATTTTATGAAAAATCCTTTCCTTTGGATTTTTCCTCCTGAGAAGCTGAGAGGCCTCAGGAACAAAATGTAAGCAATGATTATCTGCTGCTGTGGAATGCAACAGGTGCATCTGGGATTGGTCTCATGTGGTTGTTTCTAATTAATGGCCAATCACAGTCAGCTGGCTCGGACTCTGTCTGAGACACAAGCTCTCCTCTCCTCTCCTCTCCTCTCCTCTCCTCTCCTCTCCTCTCCTCTCCTCTCCTCTCCTCTCCTCTCTCTTTCTATTCTTAGCCAGCCTTCTGATGAAATCCTTTCTTCTATTCTTTTAGTATAGCTTTAATATAATATATGCGATAATAAATCAGCCTTCTGAAACATGGAGGCAAATCCTCATCTCTTCCCTCATCTGTGAACATGGTCATTCGTGTCCTTCCCAGCCATGCTGTCCTCACCAGGCTCTTGGCAGCTGGGTGCCCACACACAAATGGTTGTTCCCTGGTCCCTCTTCCAGCCCTGAGCCATCTGTGCTGGGGACAGAGGGACACAGGGACACTGAGCACTCCTCAGGGCGTGCTGTGCAGGTTTCCCTTGCCCTCCTGCTCCCAGTTGGCTGTGCAGGTGTTGAGGACCACATGGAATATCTTTGGTTTAGGTGTTCATATTTGGGGTGGCTGGCCAGTGGTGGGTGGGATGTACACATTGGTGGCAGGAACTGGGGAGGTGGAATGGCACCGTCCTTGTGGAGTGACTTTTGGATCTGCACCACATTTGTATCTCGAAATGTCAGAGAGACTTCTGTGTGGTTTTGACAGGAGGCCCTTGGCTCTGGCAGCTTCCTGGCCTTTTGGCCTCGCCGTGGGTTTGTTTGTTCAGGCTGTTCCTGGGTAAGCAATCTGGCTGCTCTGGCTCGTCTCTTTTGGAGTTAGCTTTTTTTGAACATTAATTAGATTTAGTTTGTTTAACATAAATGGTGGGTGCGGTGGTGAGTTCATCCTGAGATTTGGAATCTGTATCTCAATCTAATTAAAACCAGCCTGAAATAGCATGAAAAGTTACATTCAAAAAGTTGGCTCAGGTGTTTTGGACTATCTTACTCTTCTGTGTTTTATTGCTCTTTCTCTGGAAGGACAACAGAATCCATAAAGAACACCAACTGAAGGCAAACTTTTGCCAGTTTTTGAAGTTGATGTCAGAACCTTTTTTAAAGCATTGCTTCCTCTGCTCAGTTTCTTGTGTTGATTCAGGGAAAAAGTTGACTTCTTTTATAGCAGGGTAATCCCAAACAGGACAGATGGGGGATTGGACTCCTCATGCTGGTCCAAAACAAACTGGGGGGTACCAAATTCCACTTGTCTGAAAGTCCTGCCTGTTTATTCGTATCTCTTGTGACTGGTGGAGTTAGGAAAAAGCATTTTTCTGGGAAGTACCCAAGCAAAAATATTTGGATGCTACATTTAAAAAAATTAGTGAGTAGATTTGCATTTGCTCTCATTTTCCTTCAATTTATGTTTCCTCTATGCAAATGTGGCCATTTTTAGAGGAGCTTGTGCAGCTGATTTTCTGGAAATTCAAACAGTCCAAACTCATAGCAGTTCCTTAACTCTGGCATTAACTCCTTGAAGTGAGAATGCAAACAGCATGCTGGGCTTTTCCAGTGGTGTTTTGCCAAGCAGGGTGGTGGAGCTGGGTATATATTATATATTATATATTATATATTATATATTATATATTATATATTATATATTATATATTATATATTATATATATTATGTATTATATATTTATATAATTATATATATTATATATTAGTGTTTGATAGTACCTGAACAGCACTGTTTGGTTTTGATTACATAAAGGAAGCACTAAAATACCTTTTGGTGTGGTATGCTATCTTTTTTGGTAATTCCTTCACTTGGTTTCTGTGAGTATTTCTGTTTCCACAAAATGAAGTACAAGCTTAAGGTTATATTTTGGGTGATAACATGCTGTTCCTGTATCACTAGAAGGAAACCCTTGGTTACTTTCCCCCCTAAGGTGGCAGAGGTAGATTGGGCTGAAGTCCCTGCAGTTCAGAGTGGAGCCCTCACATTTAGGGCACACACCAAGAGCAGTGGGGAAGGGAAGGGAGAGCGTGGGAACCCTCTGTGCTTCACTTTTTCAGGGAAAGATGCAAAAGGAGGAATGTTTGTTTTGTATGTAGCATGTCAGAGAGCTCATTACAGAGTTTCAGACGTGGTATTCAGACACATGTCTGCTGTAGAGGCGTGCAGCTTTCCTCTCTCTGAATAAATATCAGCTGAAGAGACAAGCTGTCCTCTTTAAGATTCTGTGTAGGTTTTATTACAAGGGAATTTTGAAGCTGAAGAACTGAGTAAGTACCTGCAAGTTTGACTACAAACTAGAAACACAATGGTTTGTCATTTTTTTTATAGCTGTAGAAAATATGAAGCCACCATTATTTTCCTATCCTTTGCATTTATGTTCTTTTAGGATGCAGCAGATTTATGTAATGGCTAAATATCTGACCATTCCAAATGAATTCAGTGTGTTTGATCCTGAAAGGCTCTGTATGTAATCACAAGCACTGAGCTGAGGTGCATCTCTGATAATCTCATCTAAATCAGTACCCTGGAGCTTGAAAACCCTTCCTTCTTAGCTTTTTCTTTCATGATCATTTCTTAAGTTCCTCTGCAATGAGAAATTTCATGTCTACTTAGGAAAAACAATCATTAATTTACTTACATGTTGCATTTAAATTAACCAACTCTCTTATTCCTTCTACATTTGTATGCAATCAAGGAAACCAATTTAATCATGCTCTCCACTGTAAGCCACCATAACTTGTCAAACAAGGAGAAATTTCAGCTATGCTTGTGATATCAAGACATCTTAGAAATTTATGGTTTTAATGAGTGTCTTTCATTTTGACACATTCAGTGTGAATATTGGGAGAAGTAGTTAGGGAGGTAAGTAGTCAGCTTGGAGTACTTTAAGGATACTGAAGTGAATATGGGAGTTTCTCGGAGTTTTAGGTTTTCAGAAGTGCCAATAAGAAGAATATTTGCTCAAGATCTCTGAAGCAGAACCATCTGCATTAATGATTTCCTGAAAAACTTGTGTCCTGTTTTATTGGGAGTGAAACTGGCCAGGTTTGGATGTTTTGTCCTGCTGTGTCCTGCCTTCTTTATCTGTGGGATGCTTGTATCCTACAGATGTGCCAAAATGGGAATGAAGGAATGAATGAATATTCTGTGTGTTCAGACAGATGGAAATAAGAAATTCTTCCCCAACCATTCTGACAATATTACTACAGATTTCATTGCTCAAATATAATAGCTAAAGGAACATTTTGTTGTTAAAGGGTTCCTGGATTGTTCTTCCAAGTGCCTGGGACATTGCAATTGCTGCAGTAAGGAAAGGGATGTCCTTGTTTGATAGAATCAAGTGGGGTGTGTGGGAAAGGGAGAGAGTGGCCTGAAGTGTGACTGGAGCTAGGACTGGGCAGACTGATGGCAGAGTTGGATCCTTCTGATGTTTCCTGGCACAGTGTGAGTGTCTGGTGTTGAGCACCTCGTGCTCCATCTCATCCCTGTCCCACTGCCTAGGCTCTGCTCACCTTCTGCAGGTGCCCTGAGGAGCTCTTGGCTCTCCAGCTGCACCAGGGTGTGCCAGCAGGAGCAGGGCAGTACAGAAGTTGTATTTCCTCCCTACTTTGATGTGCTGAGAGTGTTGTTTAGAGCAGTCAGGTTCCTAGGCAGTTGTGCCTCGTGTACCACCTTGTGAATGAGAGGTGCTGCCTGCCCATCACACTGGAATGGGACATGAATGTGGTATTTCTCAGCTAATCTCAGGTAGGATTAATCTGCCTGCTAATCTCAGGCAGATTGGTCTGTTGTTGTACTAAATAAAAAACTAGGAACTTGTATCTGTTGACTTAGTAAACTATTAGAATAAATGGGAAGTTCTGCGATAAATTATGGTGAATGAAAAAAAGTTTTAACTGATTTAATTTTTAAATTATTTTTAAAGAATGAGATTAGAAAATGTGATTAACTTCCCTTGAGCTCTGCAGTAGTAACCTTTCGCTGTTCTTAACTGTGCAGGACTTGCACTGGGGATTAAGCAGACTCTTAAGTTTTACAGCCTACAATGAAAGAATTAACAAGAAAATATCCCAGTGTTGAGTTTAGCCACAGGATGACTCTGACTTCTCACAGCCTTTTAAACTCAGTGCAGCTCTCCCCCTTTGGATCTTGGGTGTTGCTGACAGTGTGTGCCCAGAGATGTGAACTGGGACACTGCAGGAGTTAAACTTTCAAACCTTCTCATTGTTCTCTGATGTATAACTTTTTTTTTTTTTTCCTTCACAGGAAATGACCTAGAGGCCTTACAAATACATTTGTGCATTTTTGTTCTGAGTCTGCAATCGAGGGCAAACGCAGTCTGGAAGCACCACTTGTTAAAGTTACAACGGAAACAACTACCTCAACACACAGGGAAAGGGGAGGAAGGCTTGCAATAACAAACACTCTAGTTTTTAATAGCTTATACTTGCAAAGTCTTCTGTAAACAGTCCAGATTTTTTTTCCCCCCTCCAATATTAAGAAGAGACACTACAAGTAAACTGAGTTGGCAGACTGGATCTGTCAAGACATTTGAAGATATTTGATCTGCTGACATAAGGATTTGCTTTTTCAAGGAAAGAGCCTCTGCACTGCTTTTATAATCGCTGTTGATCGGTGGTTTGCTCCACTTTTCCTGATGCTACTAATGGGAGAATTGTATTAAGGTATTGCTTCTAAAACTATTACTTGCATTGACAAAATTAACTTTTGTAGATGCAGCAGCAAGGGACAATGTTGCTCTCCTGAAGAACTTGTAGGCGATCACTTCTCTGCTCCAGTTGGCTTTTCTGCCTGCAGAGGGGATACCACACAGGGGACAGAGCAGTACTGAGACACTTGGGCTTTGCTTTTTGAGTACAGTTTCTAACTGCAGCAGGGCTGCACCCAGCATTGAAACCACGGAGTCAGCAGATGTGCTGCCGTTCCCAGTGCTGATACAGATTATACAGACGCTTGCCTTTCTGAAATGCCTTTTGTGAAACCTATGTACACAGTCCTGCGCCGTTACTGTACATAGATCCCGAGGAAGGAATCTGACAAGTGATTGTGAATTGGAGAACTCTCTGGCCAAGCACTCACTTATGTATTGCTGCAGTGCACAAGAAAGCAAAATGGACTACAAGCGGCGCTTCTTGCTTGGCGGGTCCAAGCAGAAGGTGCAGCAACACCAGCAGTACCAAATGCCCGAGCTGGGCAGGACCCTGAGCGCCCCGCTGGCGTCCCCCAGCACCCCCCTGGTGTCCCCAGCTGCTGCTGGCGGCTGCTCCCACCCCGCCTCCCACACCACTCCCATCGCTGACATCCAGCAGGGAATCTCCAAGTACCTGGATGCGCTCAACGTCTTCTGCCGAACGAGCACTTTCCTCACGGACCTTTTCAGCGGCGTGTTCAGGAACTCGCACTACTCCAAGGCAGCTATGCAACTGAAAGACGTGCAGGAACATGTCATGGAAGCGGCCAGTCGACTCACAGCAGCAATAAAACCAGAAATAGCAAAAATGCTGATGGAACTGAGTGCAGGAGCTGCGAACTTCAAAGATCAAAAAGAGTTCAGCCTACAAGACATTGAGGTAGGTTATCTTGGAGGATTCAGTTTGGCATGTGAATGTGTATCGTGCCTTCTTAACTGAATTTCTCTTCAAAATCCCTTCTATGCCAAAACTTTTCTCCACCTTGCTGTGTATTTGTGGGAAAAGAGTTTCTTTTCCCACCAGAATCACATATGGATGATGCTGGTGGGAAAAGAAACTCTTAATTTCTTACATACTGATAAAGTACCAAGTCATTTATGAGATCTGACCTCCATCTATGTTAATTAGGTATTTAATAGGTATTTCTGTAGAAGAACCAACTACACAAAAGTTTTAAACCATTTTCTAGTTTATGTTAGCCAATGTTTCTAAAACTGTTATGTCATCATATTCTGAATCAGCCTACACTT
The DNA here is from genome assembly GCF_028551555.1 of Melozone crissalis. Taxonomy (NCBI): domain Eukaryota; kingdom Metazoa; phylum Chordata; class Aves; order Passeriformes; family Passerellidae; genus Melozone; species Melozone crissalis. Next base: position 19,490,224 of record NW_026535785.1, on the reverse strand, counting down.
CCCTCAGAGTGGATAATACCAAGGAGAAACCTGAGCACATGGGAGTAGCATGTTGTCATCAGTGTTTCAGTGAAACTACGTATTCATTGATTAAAGAGTGATTTTATCACTCTTTAGAACATTTTTATATTTTTGAGGTGTTGTGAGAGGAAAATAACACACTGTGTGAGATACTAGTGCTGTAAAATTTGTTATGACTTTGCTGCAATGTTCCTATGCTGGCAATGAGCACCCAAGAGTCAGGATTCAGAGGATCCCCAGCTTCCTGCTATGCCTGCCTGGGAAAGTCTGGATATTTCTCCTCCACTAAATGTGTTGCCTAGCAGGCAGTGCCAAGTGATAGTCACAGATAAATCCCTGCAGTTTTAAGCAGCTCCTTGTGTTTTGACATACTTCTTCACTTTGCAGCAATCTGCAGAGTTATTCCTTCAGAACTGCATCCTGAATGGAAAACCTACTTTAAGTTCTCTTGGTTTTGATTCAGGTTTCAGGTGGCTTTGTCAGAGTGAATGTTTGTGCCTGTCAGGCACTATCTGCTTTCTCTAGCTGCACCACTTCAGATGGAGTCCTTAGGGAGGGTGCAGTTTGTCAGTCAGCTCTGCCTGCAGTTGTGTACTACAGTTCTCAGTGTTGGATGCTTGGTGTAGAATGAACTAAGATATATATGTGTTATAAATGTCTTCTGAAGGGTAATATTTTTAAAGACAATCCCATAATGTCACTCTTTAAAGCTATAGCAATGTATATAAAAAAGAGTGAGTTTATGTAATTAATCAATCTTCATAATAGATGTACTGAGAGACTTTCTGAATTAAAAAAAGCAAAAACAGATGAAGCACCTGATGTGTTCTAGGGGTTTTTGTGGGGTTGGAAACGCTGTCCTTCCCAGTGTTGGAGCCTCAGCAGAGCTGCTTTTGCCACATGGGCAGGCTGAGGTGCTGCTGGCTGTGCCCAGGGAGGGTTTGCTCAGCAGGGAGCTGAGGAGCAGAGCAGAGTTTGTGCCAGGTGGGTGCCATCCTGCCAGCCTAAAGGCACAGAAGCTTCCTTAGGTCCCAGCTTTACCTGGCCAGGCCTAACCCCTGTTCTGGGCCCTGCCCTGCAGTGCTCCCTCCCTGCCCAGAGCTCCCTGGCGAGCAGAGCAGCTGCCCCTGGGCCTTCTGCTGCACCTCTGGGGCTGCCCCAGCCCTTCTCATCACACCTTCCTGCTGTCTTTTCTTAATTAAAACTGCATCTTGCACGTGGCTTTGAAAAAAGTCAAAATGTGAGATTTTTGGGTAATTCTGTATGAGATCAGTGTTGTGCTCTGCTTTGGCTTTAGCAGCAGCAGAGAGTAGGGGTTTGACAGAGACTCCTGTGGTTGTTGTGTGGGTCCCTCAGGGCTGTGGGTGGGTGAATTCTGGAGCACAGGGGTTGGGTGGCTGTGCCCAGGGAGCAGCAGCTGCTCACTGCTGGAATGGACCTTGGCAGAGGCCAGTACAGGAATGTATTTGTTTGTAGGTGACTTGAAAGCACAGGATACAAGTGTGCTGGGAGACCTGCTGAACTAAAAATAATCTTGGCCAAGTGAGTTTTGCAGTTGGGATGGAATTCAGAGGGGAAAGATGAATGTTGCAATGTTTAAATGGACATTTTCAGCCTCAGGAGTGGAGCCCAGTGGGCAGCAGGTCTGGAGAGCAGTCCCAGGGCTCGTGGGAGTCATGTGTTGGGGAAGAGTCAGTGTTGTGCACTTGGAAGTAATAAATCACTGCTGCTGTTGTGCAAAGTGACATTTACCATGTATTTAACACACCCTAACCTCAAACACAGCAGTGCAGGTGCACAGCACTGCTGGAGAAACAGGGAGCCAGAGGAGTGGAGCAAGAGTGGTCAGACATGCAGGAAATAAGGACAGATTGAAAAGATGGACTCTGCAGAAGAGAGGCTGAGAAGGAAAATCAAAAGTGCTCAGGTATGTGAGAAGCTGCCAGAACATGTCAGTGTCTGTTCTTCATGTCCATGTGAGGTGGAGCGAGGAACTTAAATTTCAGAGGGAAAGATTCCCATTAGATTTCCAGCTGTGGAAATCCTTTGTGATGTTAGTGGAGCGCTGATGTGGATTGCTGCAAAGGGTAGGGAGCAGAGCTGACAGAACAGGTTAAACCTGCCTCTGGCAAAACTGACCCAGGTGAAATTTCTCCTTGCTAGGGACAGAAGGGTGACCTGGTGAGATCCTCTCCCACTGAGCTTTTCTGGAATTTGAAAACTCAGCTGTTGATGCTGAAATTTCAATTTAAAAAGTGGTTTGCTTTTTTTCCCCCTGGTGGATAGAGAAGTTAACATTTCATAAAACTGCCAGCAGGATTAAAAAACTCACAATGTAAGCAGAAAAACATAAAGGGTTTGCCTGACTTCATCAGAGTTTACTGAGCAGGGAAGTGATGGGGGAAGAGTGGGAGGCAGTGGAATTGTTCCCTGGAAAATACCAGGAGGGAGTACAGGTGTATCTGAAGTTGCTTTGTCAGCTTCCCTGTGGGTGTCTGAAAGAATTCACAGCTCTGAGAGAGAACTGGGAGGTGGTGAAAGCCCTGAGGGGCAGCAGGAGCCTCAGCAAGACCCTGGATGGTGTCACAGGAACAGGGAGCTGAGCTGTGTTCAGGGTGCACTGGGGCACAGCCCCAAATTCATGAGAAGGACCTGACAATGAGGATTTCTATGTGTGAACCCAGCTAGGGAAAATGCAGTTTTCCTAAACCTGGCTTAACACAGGCTGTAGGTTTTGGGAGGAATGAGAAGCCCAAGCAGAGCAGGTTTGACTTCAGGAATCAGGCAGAGCTGTGGCTTTCCTCAGGTGTTTTATCTGCTGTAGTGGGCTCTGCCCCAGGAAGGGCAATATCAAGAGAACTTAAGTTTTGGTGAACAAAACTGACTTGAGTTTGGACTGGAAACTCTTGTGCACCCTGGACTATAGCACCACAGGATGAGGTTTTTAATTTATTTATTTATTGTTACTTAGAACAAAGCTTGCTGGTTCAGAACTGCCTGCCAGGCTGTGTAAGGGGGTGACTCCTCTTTATCAAAGTGCGGTGCCAGATGGAGTTTCCCAAGGTTTCTTCATTTCAGAAATGCAAATGCTGGTTTTTATTTTCTTCTTTTTCTCTTCTCCTTTCAAACACCTTTGAGTTCTTGTGTATTCTGTGCCTGTGTGGGTGAGGAACAGCTTGGAAATCGGGGTAAATGAGAGGGTGTTTTCCAGATCTGTTTGTCAGCTGGGGGAATGCAGTGACTCTCTATTTCTATTAATAAAAGCATTAAAGCAAATCCATAGGGAGGAGCAAAGCTGGTAAAAGTAAGTGTATTTCCCCATCTCTTATGAAGTTTTGCAGAAGTCTCAGTGCTGCAAAATATAAAGAATTACTTTTAGTTACCCAGGGCTTGTGTATTGTCTTAGAAGTGGCAGTAATGAGAGGAATGTCCCCATTGCCTTCCTGTACAAAAGGGAAGCATGGATGGGCACCTGGTATATTCTTGGATGCTCTGTTTTGTATTAAATTCAGATAATTTTTGGCTTTTATGTGTAAAAAATAGCCTAAGATTTTTTGAACAAGAATATTGTGAGACAAAAATATCTGAGTAAATATTAAATGTAGGCTTTCCTTAGCAAACATTGTAAAACTAAATTTAACTGTTTTTTAAAATTATTCTTTCCTGGGATTTTCAGGGATTGGCTCCAGACTCTTTTGTGTTGAGGAGCTGTTGGTAGCAAAAAAATATCTTGTCTTACATTTTAATTGCTGCTTTTTATTTTTAAAATGTTTCACACTTAATTGTTTTTCTGCTAAATTATAGTGACCACTTCAGTAGCTGTCAAGATCAGATCATCATGAGTGGATTTTAGGAGAAATGAGTCTGTTGGGTTTCCCAAGTCTTGCAGCTTCTGCTGGATTCCTGTTCAGCCTGCAGGTGATTCCAGCCCATGGGCAGGACTGAGCCTTCCCTTGAAGGTGTTCTGTTCATGAGATCCCTCTTTGGAACTGCTGGGTAGTGAAAATGAATAATATTCTGTAAAAATGAATAATATTCTGTAAAAATGAATAATATTCTGTAGTAATAATGAATAATATTCTGCCCACTTCTGGTAATGTACAGGAAGGTTGTTGGCTCATAATGGGGCACACCAGTTCAGTGGCAGCCAGGCTGTGCCACCAAGGACATTCAGGGGAAGCCACTGAATAATTCTGTTGTGGTGTTTGGCTTTTTGAGAATTCTTGTTTAAGGAAATAGCAAAAAAAAAAAAAAAAGGGAAAAAAGAAGAGAATTTTACTGCCTCAAATGGCACTTGTGTTTGTATCAAGTGTGGGGGACTGACACCTGCTATTTGCTGCTTTATTACTGGTGGTGTTCTCTTGTAAGGAATCTGTTGTGCAAGATTTTCTTGCCAGGCAGTTTGTATGGCATCCATGTTTGCAATAAACCTGGCAATGTTGTGTGCACTTTGTCCAGTGCAATATTCCAAAGTTGACTGTGTGTCCCCATTAGGAGAATCAAGTGGGACAGAGCAACACTAACCCCTCATCTCTGGTGCTCCCAATGGTGGGGAACCAAAATCCCATTGCTTCCAACTGCAGGAGGAGGGAGATTCCTGCAGGTGAGGCAGTGCTGGGACAAAAGCTGCCCAAAGCTGTCCTGGCTGACTCAGGTCAGGGAAGTGAAGGTGCTGGAGCTGAGCCCTGTGGGACAAAAAGTTTGGAAGCTGAAGACCTCGTGATGGAACAGAAATGAATGTAAGAAATGAAGGGAACATCACCACTCCCAGGGAATCTCAGTGGGTGACACCTGAGGCGATTCCAGCACAGTTTGGAGGGTTTGTGTTTGTTCTGCTCTGAAGGAGGACAGTCTCACACTCCTGCATGGCAAGTGGGGCAAATAAACTTGAAGAAGCCCTGGTGGTGTTTGTAACGGTGGAGAGCTGCATCCATGTGCTGGTCAGGGGTGTGCAGAGGTTCCTGTGTGCTCTCACAGGGACCATGCCCAGCCCTGGTGGGGAGGATGGATAGGCAAAGTTGGGGCTCTTTGGTGGAAAATCTGACCCAGTGAGATCTTTCCAGCTTTAAAATGAATTTGGCATCTACCATCCTTCCAAAGGGAATGTTTAACAGTGCAAAACTCCTCCACCACTTTGGTAGTGAAGCATTTTAAACCACCCTTACTCGTTTTGGAGGAAGGCTGAAATGGATTTTTTTCAAACAAAATAAAAGTTCAGTAAAGCAGATGTTCTTAGTTATCTCCACTGTTTAACATTGTAAGTTATAAGTAGGAATGTTGTGTGCTGCCACTTAAAACCTAAATAATTTGTTTATTTTGAGCATTATTCCCAGGCTGGGGGAGCTTCAACCTTTGTACCTTAAATATTCTTTGAAATTTAATCAGCTTGAAATTCCTAATGAGTGCTAGTTTCATCTTCCCCTGAGAATTGCATTCTTCCTACACAGAAATAATTCACATCACCAGTTGCCTCTTCCTGCACTTTTCTTGTAAATCTTTCTAATCTCATACCCAGGAAAGTTGGAGTTTTCTTTATTTTATCATTTGCTGACTGTTTTCTTTAATAAGGCAAGCTCCCCTTTCAGAGGTCAGTCAAAGTACCAAAAATGTTTAATTTTATGCCTTGTACAAAGAAGGGAAGTGATGGAACCAGAATGGAATGTCAAAAGGAGTCTGGATGCAGTGGAAAAAAGCATTGCCACCACTGGTTGTGCTGAAGGAGATAGTAAATGCAAATAACTGGTGCTGTGACTGCAGAGTCCTGCCAGGAACATACATTGGGTCTGAATAGTTTTATTCCAGAAGAATGTAGCTGAAAATAAGGCAGATGATTTAATGGCTCCAAGGCAGCATGGCTTTGTACATTATCTGTGTATTTTGTGAATTATTCCTAAAATGGAATTCAAGTGAAGTCTTTTTTTAATAAATCAAAGTCAAATGCACATTTTAAAGGCTTTGTGTGATGAACTCCATAAAAGAAACACTTTGAAATTCTTGTTTTGTTGTTGCTGTTTTGGGTTTTTAACAGAAATTCAGCCAGGGCTTTGTGCAGGTGGTTTTTGGTGTTGAATTGATCCTTGTGATAATATGCTATTCCCATTTTTGTGCGGATTTTGCCAAGTAACTGAGCAAGCCTTTCATTCCTCAAGTAGTCAGAACTTGAGTACAGAACTAAAAATGACTCAGAATTATTCTGGTGTCCCCTTCATTCATAGAAACGAATGCTCACTTATTACTTTAAGTAAATGGTTAAACATCATACCATATGATCTGAAGTATTATTTTAATTTAAAAAATCGGGGTTTAGCGCAGTTCCTTACCCCAAACACCAAACAAAAAGCAAGAAGGGAAGCTTCCATGATCTCTTCCATGTGCTTGAAGTGGTTTGTTTGTCCCCACAGGTTCTTGGGCGATGTTTCTTGACGGTGATGCAGGTCCACTTCCAGTTCCTGTCGCAGGCTCTGCAGAAGGTGCAGCCAGTGGCTCACTCCTGCTTTGCTGAGGCTGTGGCTCAGGAGAGGAAGAACATCAGTGGGACTGGAGCCTCAAATATCAGCCCCACAAATGAGCTGGAAGACGCAATAAGATCCTGGAGAGGAGCAGCAGAGGTATGGAGGGCTTGCTGTAAGCACAGGGGATTTAGGGAAACCAAAAGTCAGCCTGGGTGTCCAAACAGAGGGAAAAATACCTGATTTTAAAGACAGGCTGCATCTGGAGGGGGGAATGTGACACAGTTGGTTTCAGACAGTAAAACTCATTTTACTCATGTGATGACTGCACTGTCTTTGCCCTGTGTAAAGTTTTCTTTGTGACAGGGCTGTACACAAGGAGCACACACACAGTGCAAACAGATTTTTGTTATTAGTAATTAGTAATGAACTACCAGTGTTCAAATAGGGCAGACAGAGAGAATTAAAAACCTCAACAAGTCTTTGTGAAAACAGAGCAAAATCTTGATGAAAAATTATCTAGATAATCTGTTTCTCTCAAATTTTGAGCACAAATTCTGTTCTATATTTTAAAATCTTTGTGGTAATTTTTAACACTTCTGTCTTCATGCTAAGCTTGATGTTGCTTGATCCATCCATTGTTGGGATGTGACCATGTTACTGAACTGTGCCACTCTCTGGACCTGTGCCTTCACAAACACCTGTCCTCTGTGGAATCCTTGCTTTGCCAGCCCAAACCAGGACTTTATAAAGACATTCAGTTTTCTGAGGTTTTCTGCTGTCCCTGGCACTGCTGAGACCTGGGGACTGATAGATAGAATGGACTCGGCACAGAGTGTGTGTTTTCCCCAAATCCAGATCCCTTGGAGCATGTGCTTGTGCAGTCTCATTTGGCCCACATGGTTTGTTACTCATCCTGAGCAGAAATCTTGTCAAGGTCTCCATTTCTCACTGACATCTGCAAGGTACAGGAAAGCAAATGAATTACATGGATGCAGAGGGATTATTTGTGATTTTTACTGCAGCATAAATTTATTTCACTGGGTAAAATGGGGATTTGGGAGTGCTTTAGGTGTATTGCAGATAATTGTAACAGGTCTAATCCTGGTACAGCTGTACTTCTTTGGCATAAAAGTAATTAATTTTATGTGTAATATACTTAGCTTCTTGAAACTACTACAGTTTTTAGAAATGCCCTGCAATTGCTATCAAATTTATTTTAACTGTGGTTAAAATTAAATTTGTCTTCACAGAATCAAGGGCCTTAACTTTATTTTTTACCTTTTGAGCATCCCACTTCACCTATTTCTGTTTTTCACAAATACAAAACCTGTATTTCAAAATAGTTTTGTACAAGTATTGTACTAATTAAATCCTGTATTAAACATATATGGGGAGGAGAGAGATAAAATACAGATTCTCACAGTTCCAGAATAACAATGGAAGAAATTTCTCAAGTTTTGATTGACTGAAATGACTGATTTGGAGTATTTGTGTAGGGTATCAGGATAGCATAAGAAAAATATGTGGTTTCTAAACATATAAAATCTCTCTCTCTCATAATTAGATAGACTAATAGAAATAATTTTAGTAGAAGGAGGATTTGAAATACTGAAATCTTTGCCAATTTTTTCCTTTGGAGTGGAAGGCAATGCACTGTTTTCCTATAAAATCAGCCTCTTTGGCAGGAGGGCACTGCTGCTCCAGAGTGAAGTTTAAGGTGATGCTTTGTCAGTAGCTCAGAACTAATTGTGCTCCTTCAGGTTGACTTTGGGAAATGCAGTAATTCTGTCTGTCAGGTGAGCCCCTGTCTGTCCATTGGCTGTGGTACCAGAAGCCCCCAGTTTGGACATCTTGCTTTAGAGGAAGTCTCTCCTTCCTAGACTGGAAAATAACTCACATCTGTCTGCTTTACCCTGCTCAGTGATGTATGATATTACAGCTAAAAGTAGATATTTGGCTTATGTCTTGTTTTTCACAATGATACTACACAAAGCTATTTTTTTGCTGTGCTAAGTTGATTTTAGCATTGTGTGGCACTTCTCAAATTGCACCACAGTAATCACCCAAACTTTATGAAATGTGTCATCCTGTGAGCACAGGAGTGCTTGTAGACATGATTTAACATATTTCTGTTTGTGTTGGAGTTACAAGTCTGTCCTCATGGTGTGGGCTGTGTAACAGGATCCTGGGCCTGACAGGGAGCTGAAATAGTAACAGAAACAATGCAGAGCCCAAGTGCTTGCAGCACCCTGTGCTGTGCAGGTTCCATCAGTTCTGCTTCCACAGTGGCAGTAGAAGTGAATAAGTTATAATAAAGTCTCCTCCAAGTCCTCTCCCCCAGGTGCTGCTTTCATCTCCTGTAGAAGATTTTAAAGTCTGTGTGGTTTTTTTGTTCTTTTTTGAAATTTAATTAAGCCTGACCTGGTTTAGTGCTGACCCTCCTCACCCTGGGTTTTTATTTTCCATTGCAGGCCACATCTCGACTGCGAGAAAGAGGCTGTGATGGATGCTTGGCAGGAATTGAAGTTCAGCAGCTTTTCTGCTCACAGACTGTGGCCATCCCTGAACATCAGCTCAAAGAGCTAAACATGAAAATTGACAGTGCTTTGCAGGTGGTTTTTCAAGTCTGCTGCTTTCATGTGCATGTGGTGCGGTCAGTGGGTCAAGGAGTGCAATAGGGGAGGAGTGTGCTCCTGCAGAATTGTGCACAGGCAGCTCAGAGGTGTTTGGGAGCTGCAGCTTTGGAGTGTGGCATGATAAATGTGTGTGTGCCATAGATCTGAGAGGGGTGAATCCTTGTACCCAACACAGTGGCTGTGCTTCCTTCCTTGCTGACACACCTGTGCTGTCTCAATTTCTGTTCCATGGCAGGCCTACAAGGTGGCTCTGGAGAGCTTGGGTCACTGTGAATATGCAATGAAGGCTGGCTTCCACTTGAACCCAAAAGCAATTGAAGCAAGTCTGCAGGTAGAATCTGCTAAACCTGCTCTCTTTCATCCCTCCTCACCTTGAAAAATTCACAAACATTTGGGCCCATGGTAGCGTTTTCTGATGTCTTCATTTCTTCTGTTGGATGTGTTCTGCCCTGCAGGGCTGCTGCAGTGAGGCTGAAGCTCAGCAAACAGGAAGGAGACAAACTCCACCTCAGCCCATCCAGTGTGAGCTGCCCACTGTCCCTGTGCAGATTGGATCCCATTTTCTGAAAGGAATCTCCTTCAATGAGTCTGCAGCAGAAAACCTGAAGCTGAAAACGGTAATAACTCCTAATTAACCACACAAATAAAGATGGGGGGAGAAAGTAGAGTTCATTAAAATGTAGAGAACAACTGTAATAGGAATTCCTTGCCAAACCTGTGTTTAAAAATGCTTTTTTTCAGCCTGGCTTCCTGTGGAAACAGGATGTTGATAACATTGTAGGGCTACACCTGTTTGTGATAACATTTTGACCACCTGAGCAATTTTGGTCAAATATGAGAGAAGCACAGGCATAACAGGCAGAGAGATCTAGGATGCAGTGAAGCTTCTGGGAACTTTTTGGAAAGAGATGTGTTAGCTATGAAGAAATACAGAGGAAAGTGAGCCCTTACAGATTCCCCAGCCAGTGATGCATATCAGAGCCTTCATCTGCTTAGGTGCACAAGTCAGCCCAGCCTGGTACTGAGGGAGGTACTTGAAAAAAAATCTGCTTTGTAACAGAGCTCCTTTTGATGTCATCCTACAAACTGGAATCAATTTTTTAATAGAATTTTAAATTATGGAGAAGTTAATTGTATTTTCAGAATAAACAAACGGAAAATAAACAAATGGAAAAATTATTCAGAAGTAATTTGGGCAATTTTAATCAGCACTTTCACTTTTTTTAGATAAACCCAGTTCCTTGCTCCTGAAAGAGTTAAATAGCAAGTTATATTAAGAAATACTCTAATAAGAAATAATCTAATAAGAAATAATAAGTGCTCAAAATGGTGCTTTTCTGTTGTCTTTGCAATGCGTTTTGTAGTTTTGATTAAACTGGTTTGCAGGAATATGAGCAGAAATACTGTTTATGATTTTGGAGCAGTGTTGTGTTCCCAGGAGCAGAGACAATCTTCCATATTTCTGTTCTGCAGTGGAACTCTCCTGTTATATAAAGAGGTTGCAGACATGATAGCAGTTTGAGAAGATGTAGAACAATGAGAAATGCATCTGGAAGCCTTGCTGGTGCCATGTGTGAGTGGTGTGCTGGTAGCACAGGGTGTTTGTTCTCTTTGCAGCACACAATGCTGCAGCTGATCAAGGAAGCTGGGTGCCACAATGGACTCACGCCCCGCGACGACTCCCCTGTCACTGAGGTGCTCAACCAGGTCTGCCCTTCCACGTGGAGAGGAGCCTGCAAAACTGCTGTGCAGCTCTTGTTTGGCCAGGCTGGACTGGTAGGTGATGGCCACGGCCTCAGGAAAGCAAAGGTGGTGTAAACACCCTGAAGGGAAGCTTGGTGTTGGGGAGTTTAGGAATGAATTTGCAGGGTCTTGCTCTGTGTTGTTCTGTTTTTAGTGCTGCAGTTAATTTGATTTCTGAGCAAATGTGTCCCTGTACAGTGGGGCTCTGTTGGTGGTGTCCCTGTTTGACAGGAACAGAAGAATGCACCAGGTGCTTCCTGGTCTCCGTTTCAAGAGAGAACACAAGAAATGAAACTTCTGCTTCATAAAGAAATAGAAATGCTTTCAAATCTGTAGATGAACATGTTAAAAAAACTAAACAGACCCAAACACACATCTACCCCTCTCAAACTGGCTTCAAAAGCTGCCATTTTTTCATTTCCTCTCTGCTTTGACTGGAAGCTGAGTTTCCTGCCCAGCATAAAGTCTCTGCCCCAGGTAAAGCTACCTGACATCTCCAACAGAGGACAGGAGAGTTGAATCCTGCTGTAGACTTTGTGTTCTTGAGGGAAGAAAACCAGTGGAATTTACAGTATCTAAGCAGCTGATAAAAATAGATGCTTGGAACATACTCTGATAAGAAAATGCATTTGTGCTGCCATGACTAATGACTGCAATCTCTGCACTTGGTGAAGTGTTTGTGCATGACTTGTAGGATTTTTGGACTACTGTGAGTAGGGGAAGAGGCTGCACCTTCAGCATAGGAAGGAAATGCAAGGATGTATCACTGTAGCCTTTGATAGTTTTGTCAAGTGTTTTTTGAATTGTGTTAAACCTACAGTGAGTTAAATGCTGCTTGCTGGTTCATTGCTGATGGGGGACCATGAGGACTTTGTAATTAATTTGTGATTAAAGGACCCAAATAGCTGCATATTTTTAAGTCTGTTTTTCAGACAAATCACACAGCTGCTTAGGTGACCTAGGCCTTCCATCCTAGTAAATTAAACCATGTGCTTTTAAAAGGTTATCCAGTAATGTTGAATGATAAATTGGGAATGATGAATTTGCCAGATATTTCTGCTTTAGCATCCCTTTGATACTAGATATTAGATAGTCCCTTAATAGTAAATACCTGTGAGAGAAGTAGATTGAAATTACACTGGAATTCAGCTGACTGTTCATATAATGGTGGTGTATAATTCATAAAATCAGAGGTGCAGACCATGAGTGTCAGGACAGCAGGGCCCCTGCTGTCAATCCTTCACTGAGACACAGGGGCTGAGGGCAGGAGAGGGCAGTGCTTTGGCTGAGAAATTTTACAGGAGGCACAAGAAGGTGTTTTTGTTTTTGCAGGGACAGAGAAACTGTAGAATAACAGGATTTATCAAATTTCTGCTTTGGTGTTTTGAAAGAAAATGTGTATTAAATACTAATAAATAGAAGGAGGGCTGGAAAAAGGACAGGGTTAAATGGGATTGTGCCTTCAGCTGCCACGGTTGGGGTGGGATGCTGGGATCAGCAGTGAGGTGCAGGAAATGAGGCCAGGGAGGAAGGAGATTCTCAGCAGCCCTTGGGAGGGCTGTGTGTGAGCAGCTGTGGCTCCTGAGTGTCTGCAGGAGCAGGGCCTGGCAGGATGCTGCACCTTCCTCCATTTCCTTCCAGGGGGTTCAGTGCTGTGCACACCCAGCTCCTGCCCGGGGGGGGTTTCAGGAGTGGCACTTTTGGAGTGAGGAATTTGGAAATCTGGTGTCCCCCAGTCTAGACAGAACGAGTTAGACCTGCTGCTAATTGGAGCACTGACATTCTTCAGGTTTGTCATCACTTTTGGAGAGTGTCACTGTAAAACTTGCTTACACATTCTCCCAAATGGCAGTGCTGAGCTGTGGAGTTTCACTTGTGTTCAATCCTGAATGTCTCCAGAGATTTTTGCATGAACATCAGGTTCTGAAAGTGGCAGGCTTCTCTCTTCAAAGGCACAAAATGAGCTGTGCACATGCCAGAGGACCTGCAAGCCTGCTCTGCTTCATTCTCACTTGGATTTGTTACAGTTCAGAAGGGGATGAGGGTTGAGGTTTTTCTTTATAAACTATGTGCCATCTTTTTTTTACAACATCCAGTTCTGCTTATATGTAGCTTCATGCAGAGACAAGAAATTGTACTTTGGGTCTTTAAAGGGTTCTTTGGGTGGAAGGGAGAGAGGAAGCACCTGTACAACAAGAACAATGCATGTCTGAGGTACAGGAAGCTGTTCTCCAAGCACCACCAGGCGGGGAGGGAGGATGTGCTCATTTGAAGTTTATTTTGTGAAGAAGGCAGATAAATGAGTCATGGCACAGCATTATGTAGGCTTTGGTGTGCTGCTTTCAGATCCTGGGCTCTCTGCATTCATTCAGAATTGTGTGCATCTGTATCTTAAATGCCCAGTTGGAAAAAACATTCCTTGGCAGTCCCACTGATTTTAACCTATCCTGTGCCCTTGTGCCTTTTAAGAAGTGACTCATTAAGTGTGGAAAGCACAATGGGTTGTGACTTAGTTTGCTTGGTTATTTTAGGCTGTAGTTTTTTAACAGTAATAATTTGAAGTGCTGATTTTCAGTTCTTACCTTAACTTGTATGTAATAAGAATTGCATTTTGAGATTTGGGTCAGCTGATGAAATCTTCATGTTTGAATAAAAATAATGTACATTCAAATAGCTGAATTCAGAGGATGAGCAGAAATAAAGCTTCCAATTGGCCTCATGCAAAGAGGTTGAGAGATAAAATTCCTTTTTTTTTGTGCTAGTAGACACAGCAAACACCACCATGCATTGCAGGAGCACTAAATCCCCTAGCAAAGTTTAAATCCCAGATTCCTGACTGACAGATGTTGAGAAATGTGAAGCTTTTTGCAAAGGGAAGAAACAAGGGGAAGGAACACCCCAACAAAGCCTGGACCGTGAGCACCCACCATGCACCACAGCCAGAACCCGACTCAGGCCTGCACAAATCAGAGATTTACCTGACCTCAGGTCTCAGGTGCAAACTGTATTTTTCTTGGGAGTTAATAACAATCACTCCTGAGTTCATTTCTCCTTAGCACAGTTATGAGGAGTGATCTGTTAACAGTTATTCACTGTTATCACAGTCATAAATTGCCCCTGCAATAGGGCTGAGCTGCAATTACCAAATAAAATAAAACTAAAATATACAAACACCAAGAAAATACTGCTGGAATTGTCCTGTTACAAAATGAGAGGTGTTTTCAGGGATGGATGATGGTGTGGTCTTTTTTTACCTTTTCACCTTTCACCTTTTTATTCATTTAAAATTGAATAAACCTGGGCAAAGGCTTAGAGTCACCTGAAGGAAAAAGAAGGCCCTCTGCTAAAATATTTGAAAGATGGGAAATAATTATGTTCAAGTGTTATTTGATGGTTTTTTTAAAGTGAGAGAAGAAACTCAGCATTCGGTTTCACATTTTTTCAGACACCCAGTTAGAAGCAGGCCCAGTGTAGGTTGGGTGATGGCAGCAAATCAGTCATGTCCCTTGAGGCTGAGTTACACCAGGGGACTTTTGGCATTTCAGGGATAAATGGTGCAGCTGATCTGCCAGCCACTGAAGCACAACTGCTGACTGCTGCCAAAAAGCTGCTGTTTCAGCATGACCAAAATAGGAAATTATGGAAATGATCAAAAAGGCCAACCCACACAGCCTGGACAACAACAGAAAGCATGAGCCAAATATGGAACTTACTATCACTAAATTAAAGTGTCTTACTATCTTACTTATGTTAAATTGTCTTACTATCACTAAATTCAAGGCTAAATGAAGCTGAAGTGAATCCATTCCTTTTCCATTGCTAAAAAGAAAGGTTCATGACACAGGGTTGGTCTTCAAGACTTTCCTCTTTGTGTCCTCATGACATCTTACGGGTGGCTCAGGGTCCAACAAACTGAAGTCACTTTTCTTCTCTTTATTTAATCAGGAATTAATAATGGTAGAGTTTCATTAGGTACAATAGAGAAATGTTGGTGTGGAATTTTATAACCTTAAAAGGGGAAGTTGTGTAAGGAATTTTGAAGGGTTTCTGGCTGGATATTACTGTCTATATCATACCGTGCACTACAGTGTGATTTAAAGCATTTTGCTGAATAGGTGTTTGGGAGCTCCTAAAGTAGTAACTGTGCTAAACTTCCCAAAAATGCTGAGAACTGAGAACTACCAGCAGGGAGGTGGAGCAGCTGGTAACAACATAGTGATGCATTACTACAGGGTGGAACTGAGAAGAACTGAGTCCTTGAAATACAGGTTTCTGCACTAAACTAATTTTATGTTAAAATAGGAGTAAATTTACAATGATTTTGTGAGTTGGTTTGCTTTTATTTGGGGTTTTTTTTGTACGTGTAGAATGACTGGGAGGGAAGATTGTTAGAGTTTAACTACAGGGGTAATAAAATAATTAATTCTTAATTTTTTTCCCTTTTATTTACTTGATTTGCTAGGTGGTTGTGGACACGGCACAGATTGAAAATAAAGAAGCCTATGCTCCTCAGATAAGTTTAGAAGGATCAAGAATTGTGGTGCAAGTTCCATCAACGTGGTAAATAAAAATCTTGTACTGCAGATTGTGACTGGGGAAGATTGTTACAAATGGAATAGAGAACATGCACAGTTATGGCACAGCTTCCTTAAGTTCCTCTGTCTGGACTGGTTGAACATCTCCATTGCTGACAGGCTCCTCTGTAGGAGGCAAGGCAAGAGAGGCAGTGCTGGGGCACTGAGACTTGTAGGAAATGTAAAAGCTTGATGATAAAAGAGAAGGTTTCAAAAATAATAATCTGCCAGTACTGGTGTGATGCTCCAGCCTGGCAGGTCCCAGCTGGAGCTCAGGGAGGCCAAGAATTGGCTGAGTTATGTGAGCGCCTTTGCTCTTCCTTCACTGGGCTGATCTCTGGGTGCTCCTGTGAGCCATGGACCTCAGGGCTCCAGGAGATGCTGTCCCTGCCAGTTCAGGGGTCTGCCTAGCAAAGGATGGTTGGTTGCAGCTTGGGAGGATTTCTCCCGTTCAGAGCAGTGGGAGCAGGAGGCAGTGGCACCTCTGGTCTCTGACTGGGAAGCAGGCAGTGTGACAGTGTTCACAGGGGTCTTAGGGTGAGGGAAGAGATGGGAATGTTGACTCCATGTTTCAGAAGGCTTGATTTATTATTTTATGATATATATTATATAAAAACTATACTAAAAGAATAGAAGAAAGGATTTTATCAAAAGGCTAGCTAAGAATAGAATAAAAATAGAATGATAACAAATCTTGTGTCTGACCGAGACCGTCCGAGCCAGCTGACTGTGATTGGCCATTAATTAGAAACAACCACATGAGCCAATCACAGATCCATTTCTTGCATTCCACAGCAGCAGATAATCATTGTTTACATTTTGTTCTTAAGGCCTCTCAGCTTCTCAAGAGAAAAAATCTTAAAAAAAAGACTTTTCATAAAATGTGTCTGTAACAAGGCAGTGTTAGGCGTTTCAGTACAACACATTTGATTCACAGGACTCCTCACAGAGACAGCCTGTTCCTAATGGTGCTGCTGGCACGGCCGGGGGGAGGAGAGCCCCGGTGCTGTGTGCGGAAGGAAGCAAGGCAGGAAGGAGTGTCCGGGGCAGGGGAGGAAGAGAGGAAAGGAAGGGATGTATATGTGCATGTATGGTGTGTGCCCCGGGGAAAGGAAGGAAGGAGTCCTCGTGGTGTGTCCTGGGGGAGGGAAAGAGGGAAGGAAAGGAAGGAATGTATGTATGTATGGTGTATGTCCTGGTGCTGTGTCCCGGGGAAAGGAAGGAAGGAGTGTCCCCCGTGCTGTGTCCCTGGGGAAGGAAAGAAAGGAAGGAATGTATGTGTGCGTGTGTGGTGTTATGTCCTGGTGCTGTTTGCCGGGGGAAGGAAGGAAGGAGTGTCCTGGGGGGAGGGGAGGGGAAGAAGGAAGGAGAGTGTCTGTGAGTGTGTCTGTGTATCTGTGTGTGTGTCTGTCTGTCTGTCCGTGTCCCGGAGCTCCGGGATGTCCCCGCTGCCGGGGGCAGCGCCGCCTGCTGGCGCTGGGCGGTACCGCGGGGACATGGCCCGAGCCCCGGTGGCGCTCAGGGAACGCCGGCCCACGCTGAGGGATGTGCGGGGGATGTGGGAGCCATCACTGGGATGTGGGAGCCATCACCTGCCCCACACTGAGGGATGTGGGAGCCATCACTGGGATGTGGGAGCCATCACCTGCCCCACACTGAGGGATGTGGGAGCCATCACTGGGATGTGGGAGCCATCACCTGCCCCACACTGAGGGATGTGGGAGCCATCACTGGGATGTGGGAGCCATCACCTGCCCCACACTGAGGGATGTGTGAGCCATCACCTGCCCCACACTGAGGGATGTGTGAGCCATCACCTGCCCCACACTGAGGGATGTGTGAGCCATCACTGGGATGTGGGAGCCATCACCTGCCCCACACTGAGGGATGTGGGAGCCATCACCTGCCCCACACTGAGGGATGTGGGAGCCATCACTGGCATGTGGGAGCCATCACCTGCCCCACGCGGACCCAGCCACGCTCAGGCTCTCTGTGTGTGTGGGGTTGTCTCAGGCTCCTGCCATGTTCCAGAAAGGAGTGTTGAGTGTTGTGTGTTCTGTGTTTGTTGCTGTTCCTGCTAAAGAGCTCTTGTCAGTGATGAGTTCAGCACAATGTACTGCTGAACCTCACAGTGAGGTTAGCTCTGTTCCATGGCATGCAGAGCTCAGGCTGCAGCCCAGGAACCACCAGGCATTCCCATTGCAGGAGTGCAGCAATTGTTCTGTATTCTGACTGATGTGGTAGAATTGTTTAATGTAACACATAAGCATTGTGATTTCTAATTTAAACTTGATGACAGGTGTCTGAAAGAAGATCCAGCAACAATGTCTTTGCTACAGAGGAGTCTGGATCCGGAGAAGACTTTGGGACTGGTGGATGTGCTCTACACTGCTGTGTTTGATATACACAGGTGGAAGGAAGGAAGGTACATCTCTTTTCTAGTTCAAACTAAGCTGTCATCATTGAATAGTCTGTGCTGAGGGGTTTGATAGTGCCAGCTCATCAGAAGGGGAAAACAGGAATCAGATTGAGAGTGAGGCACTGTTAATCCCCGCAGATACCTTCTGGGTGCATCCAGAGATGCAGGAGACTGCTTAAAACCAAACCAGCAGCATATCCAAGGGTTAGAAAGTATTTGCTTCTCTCTTACAAAAACATTTGATTTATATTAAATCGGTCTCCATTTAGGTCTTGAAGCACAACTAGCATTTAAGGAGTGGAAAGTATTGCAAATATGAGGAATAATTTGCTTTGTTACCATAAGAAGTAGCTGGTGGACTGGGCAGTCTTTGGTGTTGTTTCTTTGTTGAGCTATTACCAAAATACACGTTTTCCCCCAAAGTACAAACTCAGTTATGTTTCAGGTGGTTTGACATCCATGTTTTTTGTTGATGCAGGGAGCAAGCTTTGCCTTGTATCCAGATCCAGTTACAGCGTGAAATCTCAGAGTTTGGGAGCCAGGTTGACATGCCAGCGGGGAATGGAAGCAAATCTTCAGGGGGTCTGCAAAAGACATTCTCCAAACTGACTTCACGGTTTACAAAAAAAACTTCCTGCACCAGTACAAGTAACACAGGGAGTTACTCAATCCCCAATACACCTTCCAAAAACGTCTTCATAAGTTCCAGCTCAGAGGAGAAGGCTAAGATGCCCTCGGCCATGGACGCACGGCTGCAGAACATCCTGAGCATGGGGAGCTTCCCTCGGAGCGCCGACGCCCTGCAGGCAGCGCAGAGCTCAACCAGCCCGCTGGTCAACGGCTTCCTCGGGGAGAGGCGGGACAGCTTCTTCAAAGCAGATGATGGCAAGGATGACAAAGGTATGAATTTACCAACTGACCAAGAAATGCAGGATGTTATAGATTTCTTGTCTGGTTTTAACATGGGCAAATCCCAGCAGACTTCTCCGATGGTGAAAAGAAGGAACTCTGTTGCGTCCTCTACAGCAGCAGAACAGAAGTCGGGAGCGGTTCAACAGCAGCCACAGTCTGTGTCTCACACCCCGCTGCACCCTCCTCAGCAAGGCTTGTCTCAGCAGCAGTCCCAAAAGCAGCAAATGCAGTATTACCAACACCTGCTTCAACCTATCGGACCACAGCAACGTGTACCTGCCAAATGGCTCAGTAATTCTTCACAGCAGCAAGCTCCGGCTGTTGGAGCTGGGTTGTCTCATATAAATCAGTGGAACAATCCTGGTTTTTCAGATTTAAGCTCTGATTTGTACAGCTTGGGTCTTGTGAGCACCTATATGGACAATATGATGGCAGAGATGTTAGGACAGAAACCACAAGGACCTAGAAACAACACGTGGCCAAATCGTGACCAAACTGATGGAGTGTTTGGGATGTTGGGAGAAATCCTGCCTTTTGACCCTGCAGGTGTGTGTCTTTTCCTTTATTATGCTTTTTGCAAGGGTTCTTTGTAAAAGAATTCTGTGAATGTTGCTGGCAATAACTCATTTCCCTGTGCTCACTGGATGTAAGGGTGCTGACCAGTGCAAGCAGGGATTTGTGTGTGTGCTAATTTGCTTTTTTAACACAAGGTGATCTTAAAACTCTAATTAACAAGTAAGCATGGGAAATAATTCCTTGTTTCTTGTCCCAGTTGTAGCAGTCTGACCTCTCCCATATGGAGCGCACCAGAGTACTGAAAAGATACAGATGATGTTCCTCCTATACTTAGCTTGTAAAATTGTTCAAAATCAAACTCTTGAACTCAGGTGTGTTCCCTCTCCTCAAAATTATTCTTCCTGCTCTTTAGGAGTCTTGTAAGCTGGAGATACACCTGGGTTGCATCTTTCCCATATCCCCACATTTTCCATCCATTGCTCCCCAGTTCCCTGGGAGTGCTGCTGGTTCCTGTTCCACAGCTGGTTCTGCAGTGAAAAGTTTGGATGTCAAAGGGTTAGAGACTAAACAGCAAGTGCCATGAGGTTTGCCATATGTGTTTAAACCGCCAATAAATTGTAAATATAGATGAATTGAGATAAAATTTTAGAGTCATAAACAAATATCTACAGACAAGAAATTGACTGTGGAATTTAAGAGGAGATGAATCCCCATGTGGGTCATTGGCTTGAGAGCTGGAATTGGTGATCCTTGTGGGTCTCTTCCAACTCAGATATTCTGTGATTGTGTGATTCTGATGGTGGCATTAAGAACAACTTCCACAGCTGCTACCTTGTAAATGTAACTTCTGTTGGGCTGCAACACAGCTGCAGGAATGTTGGAGTGTGCATTTATGGCAGCTGCCTGAGGGAGGAGCAGAGAACAGGGAAACCTTTTATCAAAGCAGGGCTCAGTTTCTTGTGCTCATTGCACTTGTCTGTGTTTGGAATGTGTGGGTGTCTCAAACCAGCTCCTTTGGCTCATAATTATGATAGTTATTTTGTCAACTTACTTGATTAATTAGTGGAGTTTCTATGGCAAAAATAGCCACCAAAGTTACACTGTTGCCTAATGACTGTAAGTCTGAATTAGCACATCTTAGTTAAACAGACTTAGGGTATAGACTTAAGGATTATCACAGCCTCTAAGGAAGGACAGAATTATTCTCAGCAAGCACTAAGCCTATGTGTGTAGGAAAAGAAAGCAGGTATGCAGAGGACTGACATTCTCAGCATTTGAAATCCATTCTATTTCTGGAGTATTTTCCTTTTGCTGTACAAAAAACTCCTTATGTTGCTTCATTTGATGAATGTCAGGGATGTAGAAAGTGGTACCTGGAAAGGTGACTTACTCAAGGTCCATAAATGGTGCTCAGTGGATTGATACACACTTCTGCAGTTGTAGTGATAAGTAAAAACAGTGTTTTTCACAGATCTGGCATTTAAAAAACAAAAACCAAACAAAAATCCTTCCAACTGAATACTTTTCCACTAGAAAGAACTTTTCTTCTTAGAACTTGCCAGGTTGAGCTGTGGTGTAGAAATTTGCATTTTAAGCTTTAGTGTTGTACAAAAAGCTGTAAACCAGAACACTGTTTTTCATTTCCAGGGTTTCCTAGGACTGTACATTTCTCATTTGAAACAAAACACATTACTTTCTTGATAAATACTTCTAGAGTCTGAAAATTATATCTCTCTTCAGATGCAAAACTGCTGATTAAGAATTTATAAAAAGGAAATTTATGGCTTTTCATGTTGAAGCCTAATTAGTCCCAACAATGTATTTTGTAGTATTTAGTCATCACTAAGAACCTGATGAAGGAATGTTGCAATAAGAACTAATAGAAGGAATGTTGGTAACTCAAATCTTTTGGAGTAAAAAACTATCTGATAAAAACCTGTTCACCTGATGTTTTCAGTGAGGTAAAAATTAACATAAGGTTCTATTTTGAATATTATCAGCACTTTAGAACTTAATGCTGTCCACAGGTAAAAAAGCCTGGATGTCCTTCAGAATCCATCTAGACTCTGTTCTTAGATCTAAGGAACTGTCTGGCTTCCAGCCTCATCTTAAATAGACATAAAGGTATTTGAGAACAAGTACAAGTGGGGATGTTTTGTTCCTAGGTAGCTCTCAGATAGCCCTTGCTTAGTAAAAGAGGCAGAGAAACAAAGTTTTCTTCACTGTCTATTTAATTTGCATTCAGCAAAACATTGTGGAGGTCTTTTCTGGATGTGCCAAATGAGAACAAGGAAACATCTTCCAAATGCAGTATTGAATGTAGGGAGCTGTAGATAAGAGAGGTTTCTGCTTTGTGAGCTGTGCAGGATTGTTGGATGTTCTTCAGTGTTCACTCCATCTCCAGCTGAGACTGGCAGGCCAGCAGCTCAGTACTTCCCACTGCAATTACTGTGCATTTAGTCTAGACATTTTCCATAAATCCAGTCAGATTGCCAAGTTTATTCTCAGGGAAGAAAAAAAGGCAAAAGAAAGAGAAGCTGTGGAGACTCAGTTAGTGACTCATTATCAGCAGTCTTTTGAATACAGCAATTGCTTGCTCTGATCAATGGAGCATTTGAAACACTTTTGGATTGAGGCTTTTGCTGTGTCTGCTCAAGAGTGTGCTTATTTCTTATTGGATACTTGGGACACAAAAAGCATGTTGAGAATGGAAGAATTTTTAAATTACTGCTTTTTTCTGTAAATATAATTCTTATTCTGAAATATTTTGTAGTCAGAATCAGAATGTTTTCAGAATTGCCTCATCCTTATAGGAAGGAGGCAGTTTTGGTGCTCTTGTGTTCCAGTATGATCCAAGCAGGATCACAGCATAGCTGGAAACCATGTTGCACTCTGGTATCAACTACAGTAACTGTTCTGTTGCTTTTCACATGTGTGGATAAATGTCCAGTGTCCATTTCATCAGTGTCTGGATATTGGACCTTTCAGCATAGACATGATCATAGTACAAACACAGTTTCCCTGATGGAATGCAAGGGGCAGGTTACTTCCATGTGATAATTATTATCCACCGTGGATGCCGTGTATCTCATCTTTGTAAAACTTGTAAAACTTTCTTCACTGCTCCATGCAGACCCATCCACTGCTGGCTGCCATTTGTCAGCAGGGAGGGAATTACTGTGGTGTGGGGCATGGTCAAACCTGAAGCATTGGAAGTGTCAGCAATGGATTTGTTGGTTTCTTTCCCTCAGTTGGCTCTGATCCAGAGTTTGCTCGCTATGTGGCTGGGGTGAACCAGGCTATGCAACAGAAGAGGCAAGCGCAGCACGTCCGGCGCCCGAGCACCGCGCGCGGCAACTGGCCCCTTCCTGATGATCCCCACAAAACCTGGCCCTTCCCTGACTACTTCACAGAGGGGTAAGAGACTGCACAGGCTGCATGCTTTTATTGGGGGACTTGATTTTGCACCCAGACTTGGCAGAATGTGGGGATACTGGGGTTTTTCAGTTGCTGCTGCATCTGTGAAAGCTGCACTTCACTGTTCAGAGTGAGCAATGTGACCCTGCCTGCTCTGCTGATCCAAGGCACTGACGTGCTGGATGTCATCCTTAGAGTGGCATGGATACTGACTGGGACTCCCACAGAGGAAATAAGGAATCTATAGCACAGATGTATTCAGGGGAGTTTTCTTGGAGTGTTTTAAAACCTAGTTTTGATGAAAAGTGATGCTGTCAAAGTTGCAGAGCGGATAAATATTAATTTCCCAATTACACTGTGGGCCCTCAAGCAGCCATCAACAAAGAGTGTGTTAAAGCTCTACACTACAAAAATATAAGAACTTTATGACTCCCTCCCCATAACAGGCTAACCTATATTTAAATAGGAGAATTAATGCTAGAATGAGTAACCAGGGTCCTCCCTCTACGACACAAGCTTACATCCATACATTATTAATAAATCACCAATATACACAAATCAAACAAGCAGAGTATTAAGTATCTTGTTAACTCGACAGAGGAGCGTCCATTAAGAAAGATTAAAACCTGTAAACCAGAAATAAGGAATCTATAGCACAGATGTATTCAGGAGAGTTTTCTTTGAGTACTTTGAAAACAGCTTTAAGACCTAGTTTTGATGAAAAGTGATGCTGTCAAAGTTGTGGTGCCTGATTGAAATCAGTTTTCCAGATTTTAGCCACTTAATCCTGCTACTAAAAGGCAGGTACCTCACAGCAGGTACATTTGTAGTTTTTAATATCTTCTAAGTCATACCTATTTACTACACAAGAAGTGTTTCAAGATTCTGTCCATTTGTCCATAATGTAAGAGCAGTGAGTATCTAGTGTAAAACCAGGATGGATATGTGTTCTAGCTCAGTTTTGCAGTGATAAAGTCAAGTATTTAGTGATTCCAAACCCAAGCATCACTTGTTTCTCCTTCTGAACAGGAGAGGTGCTTCTAATTGATATCATTATTGTAGTTAAATATATATAAAGAGGCTGTAACAGCCAGAGCAGTTACTGTGACCACTCAGAACTAGTCAAAGTACTTCTATTACTGGCACATTTTACCAATTGCTGAAATGTTGTGCTCTGAGGTATCACCTGTGACAAAGATTCAGCACAACTGTGGCACACAGTCTGGACAGGCACAGTAAATACAAGGACTAATCCAACTTTCTGTCTTGCAGTGATGTGACAAACAGCTGGTCTGGTACTCAAGGAGACTCTGCCAGCTCAAGCGATGAGACCTCCTCAGCTAACGGAGACAGTTTGTTCTCCATGTTCTCAGGGCCAGACCTTGTTGCTGCTGTAAAGCAGAGGAGGTGAGCAAAATGAACAGAAATGGACCACTTTGAAAGATTCCTTTTGTTTATATGTAATTTCATTTGAGTAGCAAAGGAAATTCCTGGAAATAAGGCAAGTCTCCACAAAGATGAGTTTGTGTGCTGCACTGGTGATGTGAGCTGCAGTAGCAGCTTTCTCCTTGTACAAACCAGCTCTGTGCGAACAGCCAGCCCTTCACTGAGGTCACTGTGGCATGAGAGGTCCCTCCTGCATGAGAGTTCTCCTTTGGATGCCATTTCCTGGGGCTTTATGAGATCCTCACTGGTTCTGTGGAGTGCCTGGCTGCAGCTGGGCAGTGCCTTTGGGTGGGTTTGGGTGCCTTGGCTGCAGCCCTGGCACTGGGGAGAAGCTGCTGCTGACCTGGCGTGCACCTCTCACCTCAGTGTGGCTGTTCTGGGAGTGGGAAATCCACCCCTGCTCAGTCCTCTGTGGCTCACAGCAGGAAGAGGAGGCCAAATTGCCTTTGTAAATAATTTCAGTAATGGAAAAACCAGGCCAGGATTTTCAGCTGTGAACAAGCCACTTCTATCAGTAGTGTGAATTACAGCAATTCTGCTTTTCTAAAGGGCTGGAGGCTCGGTGGCTTTGGAACCTCAGTGATTGCACAGCAGAGGGTAGGCAGAACAATAGTAACAAAAGGAACAAGATGAAGCATGAATACCGACCCAATTCCAATCTGGAATTGTTCTCTCAAACTATTTTTCATTCTTTTCTAAAAATGAAATAAGTGGCCAAATATTTGTTTACAGTCACAGAGTAATTTGGAGTCAATACATAGATAGAAGATTGTCTGTCTGCTTTTTGGTGAATGAAAAATAGTGCCAGTTTCTCACAGATTCCACCTGGATAGCTATTTTTGTATGCATTACCAGAAAGGGATAAGAGTAGCTACTTTCTGAATCTTTACACTTAGCCAAGACTTCCTAGGGAGGGAACAAAAATTGAGCTTCAGTGAATGTTAAGTTGAAATTAATGGGAAAGAGCCATCTATAAACAGTCACAGAAAAAGTAGTAATTACTTGTTTTTTACAAAAAAGCAGGAGGGAAGGAAAACAAACACGTAAGGGTGACTTATGTCACCAGTAGATAGCTGGACACTGATCATGGAGCAAGAAGAAAAGCCTCTGGTTTATGAAGTGCTCTAAAGGGCAGAAGAAAGTGTCCAAAGAGGGTTCTTCACTGCCCAAAACCTCAGCTGAAGTCACAGTACTGCTGTCTGCTGTCACTTGTAGAAGAGCAGTATTCTGTAGGTGAGGACCTGACAACAGACCAGAGCTAAAGCTGGGCACTAAGAGGAGGCAGAAGGGCTGAGTGAGCTAAAGGTGACCTGCAAAGGGCTGCTGACCTGTGGGAGCCTGATTGGAGCATGCTGATTGGGGTTTTTACAAAAAGGATGAAATAAAAGATTCTGCTTTAATCTAAACCCACGCCCTTAATCGCTCCTCCTAAAAAAACCCCAACCAATCAAATAAAAAAGACCAAAAAATCCAAGAAAAAAATTCTTCCAGAATGAACATGTGGTCAAGGATTTCTATTTGATAACTCAGTATTAGGTCACAAATTTAAACTGAAGGTAGAACATTTTTCTTCAGTAAAATTACTGTGCTTCAGCAGATGTTTCACTTCCTCGACTGGTGTTTTGCCTTATCTGTAAGGTTATTTCAGAAAAGATACTTAAAAACAAAACCAAAAGAAACCTGGCCACAAGAGCAGGTTAACAGAAGTAAAAACACAATTTCTGGCAGATTTCTTGAAAGTGGGCAAAAGCTTCCTTTCACCTCTACAGAAATGTTGAAGCTGTAGCTCCAAGAACTACTGCCTTATCATGTCCCTAACAGTTTGTGTATTGTTGCTTTTACCTGTACTGAACAAAAAGTATATAAAACCAGATGTTTCTGAAAACAGTACTGTAGGCTGATCTGTGCCAGTGGCAGATTAATGAGGGTGACTCATTTAAACCAACAAGTCAATGTCTGTCTCTTCCTGCAGAAAACACAGCAGTGGTGAGCAGGAGCCCAGCACGCTGCCATCGCCTCCCCTGCTCTCTGCAGCAGATGACCGCAGTCAGGTGAGCTCAGCAGGGCTTGGCTCAGTCCCTTGTGCTGCTGGCACCTGGGGTGGGTGTGCATGAGGCAGTCAGCTGGAAAAGCATCTGCATCTCCACATTGCTTACTTCACTGAAAACCTAAACCACCTGCACTCAAGTAGCGTGAGGTGCTTTTGTCAGCCACCAAGCTCAATGTATTAAAATTGGAAGTCATTTACTTTTTCAGTGGGGTCACTGTGTGTCAAGCTGAAGTCAATGTTTTTTAACGGGCAGATTTTTAAGAATTTAGAGTGCTATATGTAGGCATCAGTTTGGCTTTTGTCACAGACATGTTTTATGAAAAATCCTTTTTTAAGGATTTTTCCTCTTGAGAAGCTGAGAGGCGTGAGGAACAAAATGTAAACATTGATTATCTGCTGCTGTGGAATGCAACAGGTGCATCTGTGATTGGTCTCATGTGGTTGTTTCTAATTAATGGCCAATCACAGTCAGCTGGCTCAGACTCTGTCTGAGCCACAAGCTTTTGTTATCATCTCTTCTGTTGTTAGGATTTCATCAGAAGGCTAGCTTTCTTCTATTCTTTTAGTATACTTTTAATATAATATATATGATAAAATAATAAATCAAGCCTTCTGAAACATGGAGTCAGATCCTCATCTCTTCCTTCCTCCTGCGACCCCTGTGAAGACGGTCACAGGCTTTCAAATATAAACTAATCTTGTGACAGTATCTCAAGGAGGTGATAAGGTGACATGTTAAGTATTGTCTCAAAAAAGCAGCATTCTGTTGTTAAACCAGAGCACTCTAACTGATTTTGCTTTCTCAGGATAACAAGACCAAAACGTGGCCCCCCAAGGCGCCGTGGCAGCACACGTGCTCTGTGCCCAGCACGCTGCCCAGTCAGAGCGCGTCGCTGTACCCCATGAGCAGCCCCGTGGGCCAGTGGAGTGACACCATGCAGATGCTGCAGTCGCCCATGTGGGCCAGCGAGTGCGGCCCCGCCGGGCTCTCCTCCGGCTTCGCCTACGCCCAGCAGCAGCAGCAGTCCCAGCAGGCCTCCCAGCACAAACAGATCAACAAGGGCTTTAAATCCTTCCCAGTGAAGCACGAGCGCAGACCATCTTACCTGCACCAGTACTGACTACTGCTACTGCGACATGCAGCACAGGGCCAAATGGAAATCACGTTACTTTGATTCACAGTGCTGTGTTGGCTATATCCTGTTTCTCTCTCCATGTGGGATTGAGGGGGTTTGGGTGAGATAGACAAACTCTCGGATTCTGAGTTACAGTGCTGAGCAAATATGGCCAATATGTTTGGTGTACATGAAACAGCCCAAAACTGTGATGTAGAAATGCTTTTAAAAATGTGTAATTGCCTTTACTTTCAAGACATTTTTTTTTTTCTAAAAAGAACTGCTGAAGGACTACCATACAAGAAACACTGTATTTTATAGCTATTTTTCATATAGATTTATAGTTAAAACATCTTACTGAAACACATTGAATATGTTGAAGCAAATATATAGTGGTCACTTTGCTCAACACTGTTTGTGTTTAAATTTATAAAGGACAAGCTGTAGAACCTTTGTATTCTCCATTACAGCCTGTGGGCAGCTTTTTTACAATGAAGTGCAACAGCAGCTTTTCCTGTGCTACACAAGCGAGTTCATTTGGGAACTGCTGCAGAAACAGTCACAAAACTGAGTTTTGTGGCAGTTTCCTTCCTGTAGGTGAAGATCAGCAGAACCACTCAGACTTGTGTTGTCAACGTGACCTGAGCTGCTTGACATGGATGGCACCTCTGTGGACAGAGGGACCCTGGTTCCAGACGTGTGTGGACAAAGGGACTCTGGTTCTCACACCTGTGTGGACATTGGGGCCCTGGTTCTCACACCTGTGTGGACAGAGGGACCCTGGTTCTCACACAGACCCTGTCCTCTGGCTGCATTTGGCCAAAGGCATTTTCCACAAGGTGCTCCCGCAGTGTGTGAAAGCAAAGCCTAAGAGACTACTTGCATTTATTTAAAGTCTTATTTCAGATGCTACAGTTGATTAAAAATTGTGAGCTGGCTCAGAAGATAGTAAAACTGAAATGTGGGGTAGCAGTTAGTTAAAAGAACATTATTTTTTTTAAAAGGATAAAGTAATTATTTGCAGTCAATATGTGCCATTAAGTGAACCTGTGGAATTAGGAATAATCTTCCAACCAAAGTGGATGGGGGCGAGTGACTGGTGCTTACAAATTCAAGAACAATGGTAAATATGTATACCTATCCCACTGTATATGAATTGAGATTACAGAAGATTCTTTATATAGTTAGAGCTTATTTAAATTTTCATATTTCATCTTTGAAAGAGTCTAAAAACCACAATATTTTCTGGTATAAGAGTTTTGACAGTATTAATCTTATTTTTGTATTTTTCTTAAGTCATATCATTCTAATATGTTAACTACTAGTAAAATGGGTTATTAGTTCTAACTACATAATTTTTCAATGAAGATAAAGCACATTTTTTGGTTTTGGTTTTACAAACTAAGTACATCTATATCTGAAGATACCAAAAAATAAATACATTATATATATATATATATATAAATAAAAAGTATACACAACACTAAAACTATTAAACATTTGGGTATTTAAAACCCATCCACCTTTTTTGTTTGTATGGTGACGGGCTCTATTTGCAGGCCCAGATTGTTACCTTTTGTGCTGTTTGAGGATGCCAATGTTGCCTGTATTTATGATATTGTCACCATGTTTTCTGAAACTTCATACTTACCATGTTTACAAAGATTTGTTTGCTGTACATAGACTTTTTACAGTAATGTGCTTTGCACAATCAGTGTGGCTTCTGTCTGTAAATTGTTAATGGTCTGTACTACTATGATTTTGAAAACCTTCCACTGAAAATGTTAGTGGTTATTTAACTTCATGAATGGTTTCGAGTTTCCTAAATCTTGTTGTTTAGATCTAATATTAAATCCCAAATTTGGTTGTACTTACTTGGTTATTCATACTGACCAAAATGGAAGTTAATGAAAACAACTTAATTTTGAACTTTTTTTCTAACAAGTGCCAAAATGATTGCTATAGTTTTTGCAGTTTATTCATAATTACAAATGCTGGCAAGTTTCTGGACCTACATAAGTGAATTGTGAACACAAAGAAAGGTTGTCTGCATTTTGACCACGTGGGTGCTACTCTGTCCTTTGCTTCCGATTGTTCTGAACACTGGTAATTTTAAGAATTGTTGCACTTGGCAAATGAGTCTTGCCCTTAAACTTCACTTACACTGCCAAGTGCAAGGGTTTGGTGCTTAGTTAACTTACCCTTATTGCAGTGCTTCTTGTGAATAGCTAACGCTTCTGAACTGGAACTGTACAGTTTGTATTTTAAAGCTTCTGTAAAAGTAAACTATTTGCTTTATTAAAGATATACATTTAATAGGTCATACCTGTTTAAAATATGCACCTTGCTGAAAATGAGCAGCACCTTAAACTGTAACTTCGGTTTGTAAACAAAGATCTTATTACATTAACATGGGATTATTTAACAGTTTGAAAATTGTCAACTGCCTACTTACTGACTCTATCATATAAAAATGAACTTTATGCACAGTCCAATCTTTAAAGGTGCTTTCTCAGGTGATGTCACACAAGAATGTGGTACAGACAATGCCTCAGCAGGGTCTTTGAACCGGTAGTGCAGGTAAACATTGCCAAAATCACAATATTTGAATTTTTAGAGTCAGTAACTCTGATGGTAGTAAGCCAAAAGTAAACTCTGTCCCCTCTGCTGTGACCAAGGCTGTTCAGTCAGTGTGTGTTAACTGTGGCACTGGAATGCCTATGCAGGGTGTGCAAAGCTGCTTTCCCTTACTGGAGAGGAGCACACGTGCAGCTGGCCAGCAGTGCTGACAGTACCCAGGAAGCACATGAACCCATTCTGACTGTGCAAGAATTGACTTGTTTACAGAGCATATCAAGCACAGAGAAAAAGCCTTAATAAACTTGGGCAAAAGCTTCTAAAATAATACCTTGGTTTCTCCCTTACACCTAATGCTGAGTGGTGTGGCAATCCCACCAGTCTTAGGAAAGTTAACATTTTTGTTTGACTAAATCATGGAGCAGCTCTTTTGTCTTTTGTTAGAATATACTACAATTTACAAAGAACATATTTAGTTTATTTAGCACAATTGTTCTGATACAGGATACAAGAGTTTACTGCTTTTATATATGGAACACATGCCCAACTTTGTCATGCTGGAGGCAGGAGTCACCTAGACTAACATTTCCCTTGTTATTATAGAACATTACTCATGAAATGGGCTCTGCTTCCCATAGTGCTGTCTTGACAACCAGGCTATTCCCAGAAGTACACTGAATTGAGTTTTTCAGAGGGAAAAGGGAATGTGATAATTATCATTCTTAAGCTGTGTTAGTTACAGTAACAGGGGAAAAGCTGGCCTAATACTACACTGAAAACTACATTCACATTTTAAACACACAAATACAGATCACTTTTTACCTGCTTTTTTCAAACCCACACCTCCTTGGTTTTCAAAGTAGGATTCTAAACTATTTCTACAGCCTCTGAAAGCAGCACTGCTGACATCCAGGTATTGCTGTCAGTCTACAGGCTTCTGTGTCCTGGGTGGGGTGGCATCAGCAATTGTCGCCAAATAAATGAGGTTCCTGTGCAGGATATGCTGGTACCTGTGAGAGGAGGAAACACGGGGTCCGGGAGACGTTCTTTTCTAGACAACTACTCATTTTTGTACTCGTGTACTCTGATCAGTATTTGCAGTTAGGGAAAAAGAAAGCAAACCAGAATAATAAATCAGAGTTGTTCTCATTGTGAAGGCCGGTATAAGGCACTGAGCTGCACTCGGTAGCCGAGAATGTGCCAGGATGGGAAGGAGGGCACTGAGCTCGCAGCCCGACAGCCGCAGACCGCAGCGGAGCAGCAGTTCAGAGCTGCCCGCCGGGCTGGCCTGAGCAGCCGCAGCGCTCCCCGCAGGTGCCGGAGCGGCAGAGCCGGCGGCTCGGGGTGCACACACGGGCACGGAGGGCAGAGCGGGCCCAGGAGCACCGAGCAAACACCTGACCGAGGCGGCAGGGTCCATCCGTGCTTTATACGTGTCTGAAATGATTCTGGGGAAATCCCTTCCTAAGGCCAGCCGCATCTTCCGGGTGACGGCAGGAAAGCTCCAGGAGCTCCAGCCGCGTTTGGCTCCCGTTGCCCACAGTGGCCCCCAGCGCTCCCCCTGCCCGCCCGTCGCTCACTCACTGCACGCAGTCGGTGGCGCGGCCCTTGTTCTGGTACTCCACGATGCAGCGGATCAGCTGGTCGTTCTCCTCCAGCAGCTGCGGCACAGACACCGTCACCGCCCGCCCCAGCCAGCTCTGCCCCAAGCGGGCCGGCAGGGCTCGGTCCCGGCCCAGCCCCGGCCCCGGCCCCGGCCCCGGCCCAGCCCCGTGTGGCTCACCCGCTGCAGCGTGTCCTGGTTCACCTCGGCCGCCCCGCGCAGCCGCTCGGGCACGAACGCCACGGACATGGCGGCGGCGGCTGAGGGGGGGCGGCCCCACCCCTGGGCCGCGCATGCGCCGCCGGGAGCGCCCCGCGCCCCGCCCCGCCCGCCCCGCGCAACAAAAGAGCGCCGCCGTGCCGCTGGTACTGAACAGTTTATTCTGGTTTAAAATAAAAAAACAGAAAGCCTGGCCGGGCGAGCCGGCCCTACGCAGGGTTGGTGCACCCCCGGCCGCGGCTCCCGGCCCGGGTATTTACAGCTGGAACACCTCAGACAGTAAAGAGTTATTGCAACAGGACAGCACTTGCCTCTACGGTCAAAAATCTCAACGGGTGTTCAGAATCATGACTTGTGGATCCCAAAAGGCAGTTGTTAAACATGCAAAAACATTACTAAACAATATTATCTAACTTCTACGGCTGTCAAATACTTGACCTTAATAAGGAAACCAATTACAAAATACTTCCTTGTAGTGCTATACAAAAGTTATAAAATTAAGATTCTATCAACCACTTTTAAATATTCCAATTTTTCAACAGTGCAGTTTTTCACGTCTTTATCACCACTGAACATTCTGAAGTAAAAAAAAAATAAATCAGCAAATTAGATCAAAGTGATGTAATCTTTGGGTCCCTTTATTCCTGTGGCCTTCATATACATACACAGACACAAATGACCAGGTTTCTATTTCAGCATATCAGAAAGTTGCAACTAGTTATCCAGAATTGGCAAAAAGTCCGTACTGTCATTTGTGACTTCGTGGTCTTAGAACCAGAGTCTCAATGTCTCCAAGCTACGGTCTATCAAAATGCAAACAACTTCAAACACTAAGAATTCTTTAAATTGCTCATGTCTACAGGTATTACAACAAAGTTAACGTTTCAAGAATTGACAAATGGAGACAGACTTTTACCCCAGGCATTCCAGGAGAATCACCAACTCGTGGGCCTGGTCCATTATTAAAAAAAGTTAATATTTCTCACTAAGTAAAATTAATTGCAAATCTTGACATATGAAAATTCCTTTTCTCCTTTTTTTTTTGAAAATATCTCCTTAACTTGGTCAAATCCTGTGATATACCAGAAACTACAAAATCAAACTCTTGCAAGAGCAGTGAAGCGTGTATCCAGTTTTGTGTAATGGAAGAACATTTTCAAAACTTCATTATAGTCCAAATATAAAATCAAACATTTAAGCTTGAAAAGCTGCTAAAGAAAAAGAAACCCAACTAATTCAGTGTTCTTCAGCATATCAACTTTCTGCAATAACAGTATGTTTACCGACTTAAAAATGTTTATTCTTTAAAAAATTAGTTGCTTTTTATACAGCTATACAAAGTTTGTAATGTTTCTTTGGCAATGGGATATAATGGAATTTTACAACTATATAAAAACTTTCCTTTGCCTAAGAAACAGTATTTACTGTGTGTACATATCTGACTGACAAAGCAAGTTTTCTACTGTCCAGCACCCTAGTTGATACAAGAACAACTACCTCAAAAGGGATTTTACAGGATTTCCAAAAACAACCTTCGGTGGGTCAAAACACTCACAGTATCGACGGCCTTCTGCATACCATTGTCCTTACAACTTGAAGCAATTATCAAATACAGTTTAGTAATAAGAAAAATCCTTTCAGTGATGAAAAAATACTTAAAACTCCATCGAAGTACTGCTTATAATTAACTATACATAAGAAATTACTTATCCTTCTGTCTCAAATATATTTAATGCTTACTGTTTTCAAAGATGGCCATTTCTCAAAAGTAACTGCATTACACCCCTTTGAAATTAAATAGTTAAATCCCAGTGCTGGTGACAAGTATACAGCAAATTAACTTCATTCTTTGCAGAGATCAAAACTAATTCTCTGATTCAAGAAGATCTAGACGTTCACCTGGTTTGCAGCTTTCTTGTGGACTACGCAGCAACTTTGTTGTCTTTCTAGAAGGAACAAAAGCACAGTGTGAAAATTCATTTTGCAAAACAAACCCTACAAACTCATCCGGGCAACAGCCCTGGGAGCAGTTGTGCTGTGCTGGCTGTTGCCCATGTCCTGCAGCAGAAAGGAGACCTCAGAGGAGATCAGGGTGGCACCTGGTGAAACCCCCTCAGTCTGGCACTGAGCAGAGCAGCTCATCACTCCAAACACAAAGCACAGCACAAATCCTCAGCCCTTGCACCACCTCCTACTCAACTGGAAAGCAGCAAAACTCTCATTCAGAAATTCAAATTGCTGATCTCCAATCCCTCATTTCCATTCACATTCAGCTACCCAAAGTTTCTTTAAGTGATAGGACTAACTGTTGAAAACTAATCAACTAACAGGTGAGGGATGTCTCACAAAGAAATGTGCTGTGCCATAACTCCCCATTTTTTTCATTTAAAAACATTAGAATTTCTATAAAAAATCAGATATTCTTGTTTGCAAAACTCTAACTGCTCATGCAGTAAACTAGCAGAAGTTGTTCTGTCCCAGTTAGAACTCTAAAAGCCCAGTTTATCTGAATCAATCTGGATAGCTGTCTGATTCTAACCAGTACACCAGCCTTTAAGATTTGTGCCAACTCATTCACAAAGAATTCAAAAGTTTGTTTCACAATGGAAGCGAGTTAAATTATTCCCTCTCATCCTTTATATTTTAAAATATAAATTATGAGAGGGAATAATTTAACTTGCTTAATATAAATATAAAACTTGGAAAAACGCTTGCAACTTACATCTCTAACACTTGCATTCAATCTGTAGAACTTCTTTTCCCTTCTTTTTCTTCTCCTTCCCGATAGTAGATGTCAAATAGCTACTCAGGGCATGTGATGAAAGGCTAACTATACTTCTGGCTATTGATAGTAAAATGGTGCCATGTAACTAAAATTTCAGCATTAATGGACTTTCAAAAAAGTAGCTCAGAGCCCTGCAAAGTAGTACTAGTCCTAGCCAGAAGTTCTAGTTCACCATCAAATCTAAGACCAGGAGATTGTGGGCTCTCCTTTCCCAGAGTGGGCCGGGTCAGAGGAACAACAAGAGCACTTTATTTACCCTATATTCGAAGTCGGCGAACTCGCGGCCGCCGCGGCCCCCTCGGAATCCGCCGCGGAAGCCGCGGGGGGCGGGGAAGGCGCCCCGGCCGCCGGCCCGGCCCCGGCC
Source organism: Melozone crissalis (assembly GCF_028551555.1). Classification (NCBI taxonomy): domain Eukaryota; kingdom Metazoa; phylum Chordata; class Aves; order Passeriformes; family Passerellidae; genus Melozone; species Melozone crissalis. The sequence goes on along the minus strand of NW_026535785.1, from coordinate 19,455,375 downwards.
CCCTCGGAAGCCGATGACGCCCCTGCCCCTGTAGCCGCCGCGGCCGCGGTTGGGGCGCAGGGGGATGCCGAAGGTCTCGGCGTTCAGCCGCCGCTCCTCGGCCCAGGTGGGTCGCCGCTCCCTGCAGCACAGAACCAACGGGGATGGCTTGAAACGCTTGGGAAGGGAGGGACAGCGCCCTCCGAGAGGGCGCAAACCATACAGGAATCGCACGGTAAATCTGCACAGCATCCCTTCCACAAGAACCCAGGCGTCTGCCACAGTTCACTGGGCTCATCGAGAAGGAATATGGTACGGAGTCTTTAATTAGATATTAATAATGCTCTAAGAGTTTGCCATATTGAAAAGCACACTCTGTATCCTCTGCACGCAAGAAACAGTTTGCAGTTACAGATGTTATTTTATCTGGCTGTGAGTACAACCAACAACTCCCCCTCCTGCAAGTCAAAACAGGTCAGCAATCCACATCATCGCGTCTAATAAAAAGGCAGCAGCAAAAGATAAGCTTGAATTTTCCTGAAATGCTATCTGTCCATTTCAACAGCACCACTGGCTGAGACAGTTATGTAATCTGCTTAGGAACCATTACCAAAGCAGGGTCGTAATTGATTTAACTAAAGTGTTAATTTAGCAGCAAAGCAAAACAAACAAACCCCTCCACATCTTAGTAAATCTGGAAAGGAGATTCTGGAGCCTGTGCATTAAGTTCTAAGAGCCTGTGCATTAAGTTCTTAAAGCCTGGCTCTAAAACACCTTAAAATACCTTCGTGTGACCATATTGCACTTGCCCACAAAGAAATTCTGCACTTCTTATTCCCATTTTATTTTTGCCAGCTGCATGTGGAAATAAGCTCTAATCACCTTTGACTCAGAGTAGACTGTCAGTGCTACTCATTGCAATATCTTATGACATAAACATGCATTAAGCAGACTAACAAGCTTCTCCTTGCAGGCCTTACCTATTGTCATCACAGGAAATGTTATCAAAGAAGGATTTGGTTTTGTCATAGTAGCAATTGGGTCCAAGTGGATCTTCCTCATCAGCATTCCCTTCGCTATTTTGGGTATCAACACCTGAGTCACCTTTGTCTTCTCCATTTACAGGCTTCTCTGGTTTCTCAAGTTTATCTTCTGGAAAATAAAAAGTAAACAGAAGCCTAAAAAAACCAGCCTAAAATAACTGTTAAGTTACTCCCAGTCAGAGAGGAACTATATTGCATGCTGTAAAAATAATTTAATGTGGAAATAAAATAACTTGACATGTAAATTAGGATGTATTGCTGTCTGGAGGTTTCTATGCTTCCTGTGGGTTTAGTTACCAAAAAACCCTGCAGCAGAACAGACTTGACACCCATCTATTTTCTCCCCTCTTCAGCTACCTCCTTTCTGGCCTTAAGAGCCTCATTCAGAGACTCCTCCTAAAAGCCATCCCATGGTTTTGTTCATCCCTGTTGTCCTTCTCCTTTGCCTTCTGGTTTTGCTGCCATCTCCTCTGAGAAGCAGGGCCAGCATTCTGACTTTGTGATGTATTTATTTCCTAATAATGCCTCAAGTTCAACTCACTGTTTTAACCAGTACTGAAAACAAAGCTGATGGTTCAACATCAACAGCTATTGCTATCTTCAAATCTCATTCCTAAATGCCTACAGCTTAAATCTCACAGTGCTGTGCATGAACTTCAGACAACCAGCTCAACCTTTCCACATCACACACAAGAACTACCACACTCCAAACATTTCTATAGCTATTAATGGTTAGCATTCCCTTTTCTCTTTATTATTCTGAAAAAACAGTATCAACAGCAAACCATCAACTGATTGAGAAATGATCCAGAAAAACAGGTGAGCACTACAGGACAGATCTTATGGGGCTCAACTGGAGTTTTCACTCTACATTGAAATCTGACCATTTATTCCCACCTCTTGTTTCCCAGCCTTTAGCCAATCATTCACTGAAACAGGGAACTCACTGTATTAACCTGCAACAATTTTGTCCAAAAATAGCAGCAGCAGTGTAACAAACAGGTGGCTGGTCACAAGAGAATGAGGTAATCAAAACAGAAGCCTGCTAGAAAATGAGTGCTGGCAGCATGGTTTTGAACTACTCCTGTGTTCCTCTGGAAAAGGATAAAAGCAAGGAAATGCTAGAAACTTTCAATCAAACTCTCCTACGTACTACAACAAACTTCTGATTCCAAACTCCTTTGTTTCTGGTCTATAATTGACATTATAATTTTGGTCTAATAATTGAAAACCTAAAACATGGATTTTCTTTTATTGCATCCTTTCCAGGAGTTTAAAGTAATAAACATTATTGGGCCTTCTGGTTAAGTAATCTGCATTTTTAACAGAGACTTGTTAGAACTTCACAGATGACATCGGCTAGGTAAAATTTGTTAAAAACTCAAACAGCGACCCAAGTATTTAATTAACATATGACCTCAGTTTACTTATTAATTGGTTTTTAAATTTATTTTTTAATGACTGCAAGCAAGACTTAATACTATATGCCTTTTAAGAGTTGTTCTCCAAGGTAGGATCAAAACAGCAAGACACAGTTTATCCATGCTCAAATCTAAAGCAAAAATTGTTTTACCTTTTAATTTAAGTTTATTATGAAACTCTCTATCAATCTCCTCCTTATTGAATTGTGCATTTGCACTTTCAAAGTCAAAGTCCTTCTCAAACTTCATTGGACCATCCCTCCGGATACCAAATCTTCCTCGGCCCCCTCTGTGACCTCCGCGGCCTCTCCGTACTGCAGGTGCACCTGCAACTGAAAACAGGGAAATTCTCTTTGGTTTTGCTTTGTGGATTGGCTTTTCTCTGAGGATGGTGGAGGGTGTTTTGTGGTTTGGTTTGATTTCTAATTCCTGGGGTAACAGGCTGGGACTTCAGAAGTGCAGGAAGAGAATGCCTGTTGTTTAAAGTCCCAACAGAGCAGCTTGTCATTTGTAAATTCACTCACAGTAATGATGAAAGTGACACAGAAAGCTTAACAATACTAAATTTGTGTGTTAAAGACTCTCTAGAAGTCATTAAAAGCTTTTGGAGGACACGTTAAAATATTAGTGGCTTTTCAGTCAAGTATATTTCTACAAAGGCCTTTATTTCATGCTATTATATTTATAAATCTGTGATGTAAACATATACTTGATTCATATTTTTCTTTAAACTGATTGCTTAGTATAAAACAAGAAAATATTTTTCTCTTTAATGTTGAGTTCATTTTCTTGTATTCTTCTGGCTCAATGCAAAATTTTACCCTCTCAAAGCAAAATGTGAAAGAATTTATGTATTTCAGCAAATTTTAAAAAATGTATTGGTCTGAAAGCAATGATAGCTATTTCTCAAAACATGATTTACCAATTTGTCGTTTGTTTTCATTTCTGAGTTCATTTTCTGATCTTGAAACCTTGTGTGCTTCAGCTAAAGTTGGAAATAAAAACATGATTTGTTTATCCAATTAGATATTTTTGATCATACTTTTGTATATAGTTGAGATTTTTAAAAAAATCCAAACCTGTAAATGTAAATCACATGTTTAAATCATAAAATAAAAAAAAGTAATTTAGAATATATGCTTAAATTTAAAAAGAAATATGTATCTAATGCAGGTCTCTGCTGGCCAGCCTACCAGTGGTAGACAGCAGGAGAATTCCTCTGTACTACCCTTTAAAAGGGCACTTTGTGTGTGGATGGAAGGAATGAAGCTGTATGAAAACCATCCAAAGCTACCTCGTCTGTGCTCTTGGCTCTCTAGGGATTTTTGGCTTGCAGACACCAAAGGTCTGGTTTGCACAGGACTCCTCCTCCCAACTGGTGCTGGAGTGGGCAGGTGGGCTGAAGCTGTTTGCACAGCTTGTTCCATGGTGGGGCTCCTTCTCAAATGGTCCATCTGAGGGCTTGAACGACCTGGGGGGGAAAAACCAAACCAAACGCCACAGGGTTAATTCTCATCTACAGAGGTGAGTTACTGGAGTTACTGGTCTCAGCCAATCTAGACTGACAGGTTTATCTGCCTTAGCAGTTAAGGCAGCTGTGTACAAAAAAAAAAAAAAATCTGCACCATCGGATCCATTAATTCAGAATAAAGGATGTTTAGGGATACCTCTTCCCTCAGTCTATGATGAAATAATGGGTAGGACACCCAATCCCTACCAACCATTAATGATGCACATTTAGCTGTGGAATCAAACTTTGGCATTGACTGGAGGTAAAAATGCTCCTCCTGCCTCCCTGGATGCCAAGTGGGAGGGGGCTGCTCCCAGGGCAGCTGTGATGCAGCTCAGGCACTGCTGCAGGATCCCTGCCACACCAGGACAGTGCCACGGGCTGGGCTCAGTGCAGGGAGGGAGCTGGGGGAGCTGCCCCACACAGGCAGGAGCACCCTCAGCATGGAGCCACTGATCCAGCCAGACAAGCTTACAACATCAAACAGCTCAATATACTAACAAATTAGAATAAGACTCAAGTCCCAGTAAGTGAAAGAACAAGGCTCTATCTCATTACAAAACTAACAAAAGGAAAACAAAAAATAAACCAAACCCATGAACAAAACAATAAATCCAACCATACCACATTTGCAATTGACAAAGGCAAAAAGTATTCCTAAAAGCAAACACTCAGAGAAAACCACAGAAAATGTTGGGGCAGAATGTATGTTCACCCAGAGCAGGCTTTAACTGCAGAAAACCAAACTTGTGTTTCAACAGAGAAATGCTCAGCATACCTTTGCCCCTTGCATTATCCCAACAAAGTAGAATCTATTTTTGGCAACCCACTCAACTACTCCTAGAAACACTCCTAATGGGTATACAAACCTCAGCTGGAATTTAGGGGAAAAAACTGCTCTAAGTGTTTTGCCTTTTAACATGACTGCATAATTTAAAAACAGCATTAGAAATACATCTTGGCACACACTTTGATAGCAAGGAAGAGTGGAAGAGCAGGAAATAATGGGGTTTGGGTTTTTAAGGAGCAATGTCTGCATGAAGGTGAAGGCGTTTAATGTTTAATTTCTTTTTTCTTTGCCATTCAAATATCATCTGGAATCTCATTTTTTCCAATATTACATAAACTATCTATACAGCTTCTGTTAATATTAAGCTGATTTAAAAGTCATGTCCCCACCTCTAGAGGAAATCAGGTCTGCTGTTAATATAATCTATGTAACTATGCATGAACAGAACTACAGTTAGGAATAAAGATTTTAAAATTTTAAGCTCAAGGACTTCCCATTTCACTCAGTATGAAGTATCTGCAGTACTGCCATGTTATTAACAAAACTAAATACCGAATTTCCACATGTATCTGTTTGCTGACACTATCTCACTTAATTAAGCCCTGCTTCTCAGTACAGGTGCCTTAAGGGTAACAATGAATGTGTTACTGCCTGCAGCACTCCAAGATGTAGAGAAAACACATTTAAAGAGCAAACACAAAGCCTCTCAGCGTCTCCTGGGGTTAATACCAAATGTTTTCATGAGAATTCAGCTGTTTGGTTGGTGTTTCTGGCAAACACCAAAATCACACAGACACAGCTTGTCAAAAAAAAGACTGAAGTCACTAAAAAAGATTTTACCTTGAGACATCTGTGTTTTTAGTGATCTTGCATCTGTTGTAAACGCAGAACCAACTGCAGTGCTTTGGGACATGCTAGCACTGCCTGAAGAGTCTGTTCCAAAAGATGTTAAAGAACCTCCTGCTTTGAAAGAAATAATAAAGTTGTAAAATCTGGTTTAGACTTTTTTTAAACTAGCACTAAATGATTAGTGAAGCTTTATTAGGCAGTTATTCTAGAGTACATGTAAATCTGCCCTTCCCATACATTTTTAGTTTAATCTAACAGATGTATGCACATAGCCTGGTAAGATTAATATCTTGATTTTTCCATCTAAAATGAAAAACAAAAGAGCACTTCTAATTTCACCATCAGAAGTATTAACAAAACACAGTCACCTTATGGAGCCATACATGTTATTGGTATATATTTCCACTTAAGATCCTTTCAGCAAAAATATGATTGTCACATATTGTTAATTGATATCAAATTATGGCCGGCCAATTCTACAGCCATTCTTTAGCATGGCTAACGTTTTCAGGAGTAGCACTGCTGCCAGAACAGTTATGAGACTTTAAGTTCCTATGAGAAAAACTAAACTGTGAAATAACCTCTCAGGGATGAAGGAAAGTTGGTTGGTGAGCCTCAGAGAGAAAGTGCAGTCTAAAGCAGCAACTAGCCCAGGCAGCTCACAAATCCTTCCAGCATCCATTTCCCAGCTAGCCAACACCTCACAAACAGCTGAAGGATTGCACTGGCACGTGGTTGCTGAATAATCCAAATCCTTAGTTAAGGCACACAGCACCTGGTCAACCCAACAGCTGTGGGGCTTCTCTGGAGGGGCTGCCTCCACCACCTGTGAAATATAAGGAATACTGGTCCCTCTGAGATAGGGGTTTAGTTCTCAATCATAATTATTTTAAGATGCAGACTACTAAGAACTCTCTACTTTCGAGCTAAACTGCAGAACTAACAGAGAAGGAAGACTGAATCTGCCTTAGGATAGGGCACTGATGACATTCTAGGCAGTGGTTGCTGTCTGAGCACACAGAGCCTCCCTCCCAGGACAGCACCGGGTAACCACAGTGAACGTACCGACTCCCACGGCGCCGAACTGCTGCCCCACCAGCGGGCTGGGGCTGAACTGGCTGTACGCAGGCATCCTGCCAAAGGGGCCGTAGGAACCCACAGACTGGAATGAAGATGTGCTCGAAGATCCTAGTGAAGACTGGAGACAAAACACACACCACACTAGCAAAAAGTCATATTTACACCAAAATTAGGAAATAGTTCTGTGAGGCAAGACATGTAGAAACTCTAAAATAAACATTTTCACAAGTATGTACAGCTTACAGACCTGTGGAAACAGCAAGACAAAATTTTGCAATCCTTTCCCTATAACCTCAGACACTCTCTTGTCCAACACACACATATAAACTTTGTTGGCAAATTTAGGAAGTCTCCTGTCTTTTCCCTTGAAGTTTCAAACCCCACAGGTACAATAAGACACCCAAGCATACTGGAGGAGGCTGGGGTTATCACTGTTTTTGGGGTTCACAGTAATGCAACTTCACCACTCTTGACTACACTGACAGAGGGACTTGCACCAAATTCAATAAAAGTCCTTGGAGAAATGCAAGGGCACATCACAAGCAAGTTCGAGAATTTTATCATACAGAATAGATAAAGTACAAGAATTGTATTACATGGGATTATCAACCTCCATTTGAAGCAAGAGATTTCCTCTTGCTCTCAGGGATGACTTCTAAGATACTCCATAAGCACAATCAAAAAGCCAACAAATTTCTCAGAAAACTATTTATCATAGTTTTCATTTATCATTTATCTGTTTACTGCAAAGTGACAGACTAATCAAATCTGAAGGCTTCAAGTTGTAAGCTGCTTTCCCCTCAGAAACCAAGTATTCACTATTCAAATAACTGCCTTATAGTATGAAGCCTGTTTAAAAACATGGCTAGATGAAACACTTGAAAGTCATAGTTAGCAAAAAGCGTTGAACATTAAAACAAAAATAAAACTAACAAGCAAACAAAAACCACTAATTATCTGCAGATATTTCATCATCTACTCCATTTGATTTATAGCAAGTCTGATCTTCCCAAGAACTGTGTGTCCTAAGCCAAGTCCCTTCCAAAAAAGGCATGAAGACCTACAAAACGTCATTAGTTGCTTTTGAAAAGAAAGCAGCTTTGGTATATGTAGTGCACTGTGCTAGAGTTAGATTTCAACCTTCATTTTCACAGTTAAGGACTGTGAAAGGGGAAAATCCTTCCAGAGATCTTTACATTGGCTTGTGAATGTGACGAACACTTTAATTTTTGAACACTCAGCTAGAGAGCACTTCAGCAGCAACGATTTACAGCTGGGGCTCACCTGGACAATGGCAGGGTCCTGTGGCAAGGAGCACTGAGGTTTGGGGGGCTCACACACAGTCAGGTCCTTGATGTCACTGCCACGGAATATGATGTACTCAAACACCTCATCGCGAGGGGGGATGGGTCTGTCCGTCGGTCTGTCCTCCGTGCCAAAGGAGCGAACTGCGGGGGCGGGAAGGGAGACAAAGAATGAAACATCCCACGTTCAACAAAAGGGTTTTGAATATAAGGCAGAGACAAACAGCTTTAAATGAAAAGGATAAAATTTCATTGAGAAAAGACCTTTATTGAATAGGCATCATATTCTTTATCAACTCTCCTCAGACAAACAAGTCATTTAAGCTAAAAAATCTGAGTTAAAACCCAAGCCGAAAGACTGAGACATCACTTATGGCATTAATTACATGTGGAATATTTCAAATGTTTTGTGAGGGTAAGGGGAAGCAGCAAGGCAGGTTTTTTTGGCTGCTAAGTCAATCCTATGAATCAACAAATAAATGAGTTTACATACTTCATATTCTGCATTTGCAAAACAGGCAAACTATGCTAATACTACTAAAATCTGGAATATTAAGAATTATCAAATGTGAATTCCTCAAGAGATTCAAAATTTAATAAAACAACAAAAATTCTGTGGTATGTATATACAATTTTCCCTAAGCAAAATGCATTCTTCTTGCTGGTGTAAGGTTCATATGATGTCATATGATCTCTGCCAAATTAAGCAAACTCACTGGGGCATAGCTATCTTCCTAGTGTGCACCATAGCAAGACATGAAATTCCTTGTATGAATTCCAGCAGCTTTCTGACTGCACAGCAATGAAGCACTGAAGCTCTTCCAATCACTAGCACTGCACATGGATGCCATCACTTTGCTGTCACTGCCCTCTCAAACTTTTCCCCACCCTCAGACTGCCAACCCTGGGCGAGCATCAAATGAAACAAACAAATAACTGAAGAAGAGAATTGTCTCCAAGGGCTAGTTGTGTAAGCAAAAACTAAACAATGGATTGAAACCAGAGAGGGCAAAAAAACAAACCCCCAAAATCATGACAGTCACATTCAATCACAATCACAATAACTTGTAGCAGCTTAACAATCCCTCATGACTGTTTTTGCTCCAGCCTTTTAGAAAGTGTTTGTTTGCTTTGCAAGGTACAGGTTATGCTGAGAAAAAAATGTCTGTATTTTGCTTTAATTTACCAGAATTAGATTTCCCTCCATTTTCAGATGCATCAACATTTTGGAGACATCATTAGGCACTTATTTGCAGCCAGAGAATCATTAGTCAAGAAAAGCAGAGTCTCCTGTAGAGATGTATAAAGTGATACTGAGTCATTTCTCAGGCTGCACCAGCCATCTTCCATCACTGTTGCTTCTTGTGATACTGCATAAACAGAGCTTAACATCAGGTATTAAATCTTTTTCAGAAGCATAATTCAGGGGTAAAGAGATCATGCCCACACTACAAAGAAAAATATCATTAAGTAGTTACAATTACTTTGTACATGTATCATCTAGTGAGCTGACTTTCATTATCTTTTCTGTTTCTGTGCATCTGAAAGTCTGCTCTGAATGGTGCTACAAAGTGTGAGCAGTGTAAAAAGGCACACACTGTTCAGTTCATGTCAGTCCTTGTTAGGAAAGGAATCTGTCCTCTTTTCCTCCACAGAAAAAAGTGTCTGGAGCTTAAGAATTCACAGAAATTAACCCAAAGTAATGCACAGTAGCTTAAAAACATTATCAGTGGGTCATGTGCATTCCTGGGTCAATTAATTCCATTGCTTTTTATTCACCAGGCTTTTCTATTTCACTGTCTTGACCATGGATCTACCCTCACTTTCTGGCCATCTTCTACTCTATTTATCAGATAACTAATAAATTATCTTGGACTTTCATGCCATCATTTGACCTGCTGCCTTGGTAAGTAAAACCAAAGTTGATTTTGTACTGTTTCACATTGAAATGTTTCTCTAGTAGCCATTTTCTGTATAAAAGTGCACAAAAATAGCCAGAGTATGATCAGTTAGTTACCAAAGGATTTTACTTTCTAGCTAAAGCAAAGAAACTACTCTACAGAAACAACACAGAGAAAGGGTAGGAAGTTGGAGGGTTGCATCTTGCCTTTACATGGAAATAAAAATCTGATCAACTGTGGAAGAAATGTTTTGAAAGTATTTCTGTTAAGTCAGAGCTACACTACACAGGTAAGTATTTCAATATCAATACCAATGCCCCATGACACATACAGGAACAGTTCTAACACCCAGCAATTGCCTTTTCCATTCTAAACCAATTAAAAAAGGGAACCACCAGACTTTCATCTACTGACGTGATGAAAGAAGTAAAGGGATTTCAGTTATGTTAAAAAACAATCTTTCTCCACACCATGAAATTACCATAACATCAAAAGGAAGCCTTTCAGTGCCAAAATTGAGAATTCATCTTTAAGAGATTCCACTGTCTATGCAGCTAACTCAAGACCCTGATAGGGCTGCCAATGGTTTATCAATAAAACACATCAAGATTTGCTACTCAAAGTTTGACTCTTCCTTTACTTCTCCCCTGCCACAAATCAAACTGGTTTTATCACAGCCTTCTGCAAAACAGAAACACAATTTCATCCAATGAAGATCTGCTCTGCTGGAGAGGGGTAAGCAAACTCCCCTGATTTGCAGCTCAGACTCCTCTTTCACCACAAGCAACCAAAATAACCCCTTCAAGTCCAACTTCCTTTTCAAGCAGGAACCAGAACTGTGTGTGGTGATCTAGGAAGGGCTACCTAACGAGTCCACCCCAGTCAGGTCACTCAGAGCAGTGTTAAGGAGTTTAAAGTCACTTTTTGTGTATGGCAAAGGCACACCTACCTTTACAGTTTGTATTTTCCTCAGTAAGATTAGGATTTAACACAATCTGAGCTCATGAAAGTAAGAAGTCTAATATTAGAAGTGGCCAGAATAGCAGAATTTTAGAAAGAAATAGTTTTTACCACATTTTCTCATACTCGGAGTATCAAAAGCACAAGGAACTGGAGCAGCAGCAGGCTTAGAGCTCAGTCTGAGGAAATTCCCCAAGAGTCAGAGCTGGACAATCTCCTTCCTCCAGAACAAGGTGCAGTTCATATATAGCAAAATACTGAAGAGGGAGAGGAGATTATTTTTGAAAGAGCTAAACTGGCTTAATCACTTCCAAACAAAAGGACAAGCAGTACACGTTAAAAGCAAACTTATTTTTCGTCAGTGTAAATATACACAAGTCAGTAGCTAAATAACTAACTCTCTGGAGCCCATTAATCTATATACTTGTGCCCAAGTGAGCACATTTTGGCACAGATTTTGACTGTGATATTACCAGTATATGATATTTCAATGTATATGACCATATTATACTACTGTAGCATTCAATGGCAACACTGCAACTTCCCCAGTTAATTGATCTATTACTTGTTGATTCACACAGGGAGCCCAAGCACAATGTCAATGAGAAGTGAAGGCACTGACTCTGCTGCCCACAAGGTGAACCCTGCAGCAGCTCAGGCTGTGCACACACTGCCTCTCCTCTCCCCAGGAGCAAACACACACAGACAGACACACACACAGACAGACACAGACACACACACACAGACACAGCACACACACGGACACAGCACACACACGGACACAGCCACACATGGACACAGCCACACACGGGGACACACGGACACACGCGCGCACAGACACGCGGACACACAGACACACACACGGACACACACACGGACACACGCACGGACACACGCACAGACACACGCACGGACACACGCGCGGACACACGCGCGGACACACGCGCGGACACACAGACACACACGCGCGGACACACAGACACACACGCGCGGACACACAGACACACACGCGCGGACACACACACGCGCGGACACACACACGCGTGGACACACACACGCGCGGACACACACGCGCGGACACACACACAGCAGCTCTCCCTGCTCCCGAGGCACCAGGAGCAGCACGGCACTGACAGGACACCACCACAAGGGCACAAGTCACTTCAGCTGCCACCTCTCCACCCATCACACCCCCTGCACTGCAGCCAAGCTTTGATGCCTGCACAGCACAGCACAGCAGCTCCTTCCCCAGACAATGACCTCAGCCTGCACTCCCCTACTCGCAGGGAGATGGAGCAGGCTGTGACAAGAGGAATTCCTCTGCTGTGACATACTGTGCCCAAGTTTGGTTTGGCACACGGGCCCTAACCTTGGAGACATGCAAGGAGCATGTTACTTAACTGACTAAAAAATAACATTCCTAAAAAACTGATAGAAATGTAACCCTTCCCTTTCCTGCTCCCACCCCTCAATGAGCCCAAGCTCAGGATTTCAACTTTCCTCTGTCTGCATTTCTGAGTCTTTCACCTGCAAATAATGCTCTGTAGAAGTCTGAAAGGGAAGTTTTCCTTTGGATGTGTCATTATACCATAGATGGCTGAAAATACCAGAAGTTTAACTACTTCTTAAAAGTACCAAAAGCTGTTTCATTAGTATCTATCAATTATCATGGTCCCAACTGCAACTCTCAGTGGTGCAAGAGTTGCTAAGTGAGAACTGATGCATTATAGCAAAGACAATATATAATTGTTTATATATATAATATATATAAATATAATTGTTTATATATATAATTGTTTTTATAATTGTTTCATACCTAAGGATTCCCTGTTGTTGAAGGAACAAAGCTTTTTTCACACAATATGGTTGTTCTTACACAGCTTACCTGCATTAAAAATAACTCTCTCTAAATCAGTGCCTTGAAACAGAAAACCATTATGTATAACTGATATGAAAAATCACATCTCCCTTTTAGTGCCACAACATTTAAGATTATTCTGTAAATGCCCCAGGTAGGGCAGCAATCATTCCAGCAAGAAAACGAACCATAGCTTGCAAACTCCTCTTAAATTGCTTGGGCTTAATGATGTTTTAAAAATTAATAACAATTTTTTTTTAAACTAAGTGTTAACTAGAACCATGAACTAGAAGGACATTTCCAGTTATTTTAACTTGAGGCTTGCCAATAGCAGTGAGTGGGTTTTGGTTGCAGACAGTCTCTGAAAAGCTGCTGATCCAAAGAGAACATATGCACCAATAACATTTGAGAACCTCAAATGTGTGCACAGCTTGCAGTGTTTGGGATCCACCATGGATGGGGCTCCCCTGCTATTTAAATAACTACACACTTACACACTCTGTGAGAGGATGCAGCACTTCACCTCACCAGACTCCAGCTCAGGTTCAAAATGTTCAATATTTAACAGCTCCTATCCTTCTCTAACTGTGAGACAGAGGCCACAAGTTTAGCTCAGTGGAAAGATCACCACAGTGTACACAAAATGCTGATTAGAGAACCAGAGCAGAGTAAGGAAAGGACTGCAGCCTGTGCTGGCAACCCCAAACACTCATTTCTGTCTGAAAGCCTCGACTATTTAATACAAATGAGGGCATTCCACGAGCACAACTTTGTGAGATGAATCTCTGACTGGTTCAGCCCACACAGATCCTACAGCTGGGCAAATCTGTAGTTATTCAGGAACAGACTGCACCTCTACCTCTGCACTTTATGTCACCATTTCAGTGTCCTCAGTTAGAGTATGAATAATGCTAAGGTGCCCTGCATTCAGTTCAGGGAACACTCATGTCACACACACTACACAGCTCAGCAACTGAAAGCATCAAATCTTTTGGGATTTTTTTTCTCTCTCTCTCTGGCAAAAAAAAAAAAATACACTTGTGGTCATGATTCACAGTAAACAGTTCTAGTCTGACTTCTGGACTCAGCACAAGAAGAAGAGGTAACTATGAGCTGATCAACATAAAGTTCTGCTTCTTTCCCAAACAGAGCTGGCCAGTAATGCAGCACTCCTGCCACCTTCCATAGACTCTGTCACACACACTCAGGGCCTGAGCCTGCAGAAACTGAACACTCTGGAGTGCAGCATTCTGCCCCTGAGCACACAGAATGCTCCAGTCTAACATGGGTGTCAGCAGCTCCACATTAATCTCAGGATTTTTGGTTCCAGGCGGCCTAGAAATACTGGTTTATTCTCTTCTGAATCATAACACTATTACAAAACACACATTCTTCAGCTAACTCAGCCAAGTTTTATTAAAGTGAATTCAGTGGTTTAGATTTACATTTCTGATGAGAGCAATGAGAAGAGAGTAGATCAGACTTGTAACTGTAGTTTGATCTATCAAACATGCACACTTTGGCAGATACACCACAACATGACTTAACCACTCTCGAGAAGTCATGAAAAATTGCCTTGGTCAGCACTAAATCAGTCTAATTTTGGACAAGACTATCACAAGGTCCTCAACGATAGGATTCTTTTTCAATGTGCTTTTGCACAAACCTTAACAATCACAGCATGCAACTGGAATTTCTGAACATTTATTTTTAATCACAATATCCAGCTTTTACTTGTATAAACCAAAACCAGCTGTCCTTACAAAGTAGATAATGCAACTCCAGCCAGGCAATTTAACCTAAAGGCAACTTTAGAAATAAGCAAAAATCACACAGTGAAAGCCAACTCTGCCCCAAAAGCGAAATGTGCAAGCCTGGGACCAAACTCACCGTGAGGTGTTTCAAAGCCCACGTATCAGAGTTTACAAAACAGAGGAACCTATTTCTGAAACAATCACGGGGGGAGGTGTTGCTTGCGAGGAGGGAAGGCCTTAAAGTGACACAGCGCACAAACCAGAGTCACCACAAAGGGCAGCGAGAGCGATCGCACTCCCGGTATGACCAGGGAGGCCGTGCAGAACGGACCGGACCGGCGCCAAGCCTTTCCTACCGCCAGGAACCGAGCTCTGGAATCCGCTCTGTCCCAAATATTTCATTTACAAGCACTAAGTTTTCCTATTCCCTAATGGCTGCACAGACTCTCTGCTTTTACATACGAATTTAGATTACTTAGCAAGACTTCACAGATGCAAAAAGTGCAAAGGAAAAAAAAAGCTCAGTGTTGCAGAATCGATTATAAAGAGGTTATTAAAAGTTCTGACAGTATTTTACCCTGAGAATGAAATCTCATGCACGAGAAACACTGAAGTCCTTAGGACGCCCAGTTTCAAAAATTCTCTTTTTTGGCCCCAGCTCTCTTCTCAGTAAACCTAACTTTCTTATACACTCACAAAGATCTCTTCTCTGTCCCGATATATAAATGTGTATGTATATATATATTATCTTGTGGCCGATAACATTCCCGTATCATTTCGAACTACACTGTGCCATACACCTTCCAAATTAACAGCTTACGTTCAGCTTTTGTCGGTAATCCAGCACTCAGGATCCCCCTAAGACCCGAGCTGTCTGCCGTCCTAACATGCAGAGCAGCCCAGTCACACACGGCCCTATACCCTGTAGGTCTGGAATTCTTAGCGATGCAAAGAAAACCTCCTTCCAGCCTCCCCCTCCCACTCCCTTTCACGCACCAGCTCCGGACCGCTTTCACCGCACGGGTTCCATACTCGCACTCCACAGGGAGCAGCTCCGAGCACCCCGGCACGGAGGCGCTGCCGGCTCCTCTCGGCGAGGGTCCCTTCCCGGAGCGGGGCCTCGCAGCACCGCCGCTCTCACGCCAAACCCTCTCTCGTTCCACCTCCCCCGCGGGACAAGGCGGGCTCTGCCCGAGCTCCGCCGGGCCCCGCAGGCCGAGGCCGCTCCCCGGGGCTCCCCCGCGCCCGGCCAGCGCCGCGGCCCCGGTTCCTGGGCCGATCCCGGTGCCGCGGCCTCGCTCCCGTCCCGCCCCTCCCCGAGCGCCCCCGGGCCCGCTCCTCCGGCCGCCCGCGTCCTTACCCTTGGCCAGCGCCACCGTGG
Organism: Melozone crissalis; assembly: GCF_028551555.1. Lineage (NCBI taxonomy): Eukaryota > Metazoa > Chordata > Aves > Passeriformes > Passerellidae > Melozone > Melozone crissalis. The sequence goes on along the minus strand of NW_026535785.1, from coordinate 19,439,545 downwards.
AGTTCTCGGTGTCGATGGTGTACAGGATCCCCTCATAGCGGATCTCAGCCTTGGAGATGAGGCTGATCTTGCTCCCGATGTAGGGCGTCCCCCCGCTCATGGCGCTGCTTCTCGGTCAGGGACACCCCTTCGCCGCCGCCGAGGGCTCCTTAAGCCAGGCACAAGTAGCCAAGCAACCCCGCCCCTGAGTCGTAGTAGGCGCTGTCCTCCCGTCGCCCCGAGCCGCCGCTCCCCACACAGCGGAACACTCAGCGCAGCCCTCGGCGGAGCGCTCAGCACGGCCCGCGCCCCGCGGCTCCCAACATGGCCGCCGCCTTCATCTTCCCTCACAGCGCCCCCCCGCCCGGCCCGCCAGGTGCATGCCGGGAGCGCGGCTACTCTCGCGAGAGCTGCGGGCGGGGACGCTGGCTTGGGGGCGGGAACGTCGTGGAGCGGCGTCGCCGTCCGGCGCGCGACGGCGGGAGCGGAGCTTCGGCACCGCTCGGTCTCGTTCGGCTCTGCCCGGCATCGGTCGGCACCGCCGGGCCCAGTTCGGCTCTCCCCGGCACCGCTCGGCTCCTCTCGGTACCGCCAGCCCCTGTTCGGTTCTGTCCGGCCCAGCTCGGCACCGCTCGGCTCCGTTCGTCTCTGCCCAGCTTGGCTCTGCTCGGCACCGCCCAGCCCAGCTAGGCTCTGCCCGGCCCAGCTCGGCCCCTTTCGGTTCTGTCCGGCCCAGCTCGGCACCGCCGGGCCCCGTTCCGCACTGCTCGGCTCTGCCCGGCCCCGTTCGGCCCTGTCCGGTCCCGCCCGGCCCCGCTCGGTTTGGCCCCGCTCGGCCCGGCTGTCCGGTGTGGTCGCTGGGCAGCCCCGGCCCTGGCGCAGCCCCGAGCGGTCACCGGGCAGTGACAGCCGCTTCGGTGGTTTTGGGGGTTCGGGGTGTTTGAGGGGCCCGCCCGCTGAACGGCGAATCCCGGGGACTCCCGTGGGCAGGGGGAGCGCAAACAGCAGGAGCAGGGGATGACATCGGTTCTGTTCCACCGGGATTCCCTTTCACTGTGCTCGGAGTCACATCCTGCAGCCAGCACTGAGCAGCACAGTTGTTGATGAAATCCTGACCAAAGTGTGGGATGAACCCTGCAAAAACACCCTTTTAGTACAAGCAAACACACACAAACGCCTCACGATGCTGTGATTACACTTCATTTGTGCATTTTAAATAAGAATCGCAAATGAGGCTTCTGTGGGAGGCCACAATACTGCCTCAGCCCCCTGGAATACACCACAACAAACACCAGCCTCTGAAAGGTGCCTTAGCTTTGGTTTCAGCAGCTGGACATTATCACATTGCAAAGGTTCAGCAAGTGTTCTGTTCAGAAAAGGCTTTGAAATGCAACATCAAGCCAAGCTTTCCAGAAGGGCCTGCAGGTGCCTAAGCAGAGCCAGGCTGGGCTCCTGGGGGTTTGTGCCCAAGCTGAGCTGGCTGTGAAGGTCCCAGGAGGACTGGAGTGCCCAGGGAGCTTTACTCCCAGCGTGTCCTGACCCACCTGAAAGATGTGAGGCAAAGTTCTGTTGTAAATGACCGCATAGACCCTATCAACTCTGTGGGACACCACTGTTGGAAATCTGCATTTGCAATTCAGCTCAAAGTAAAGCTCCTGGTTAGAGAAATAACAAATATTCTGTTACAAGGAGAGAGGCTGGTCTGTGGCTGAGTCTCAACCTCTGTTAGAGGAGGTGAGAGGCTGGAAACAGTGTAGAGCATCAGCTACAGGCTGTGTTACACGGATTTCCTGCTGCTTTGTACAAGAGAAGGAAAGGGAAAAGGGAAAAGGGAAAGAAATTCTGGTGTACATCTTCCTAAGACTTCTCTCATCTGCCTCTCAAAACTGGAGAGGATTTTTATGAAAACACCCAATTTAATGCCACAGTATTAGAAAAATGGACACTAAAATTTATTTCATAGTCAGGACTAGTTGCAGAACCATATGTCTGCTTTCCATGCTACATTTATAGAATTAGGGTTCCAAGATTATGTAGATGGAAGAGGAAATAGAAATGGACATTTCTTTGAGCTTGGGGCACAATAGATGAGCATTTCAGAACAGAAATCAAATGGAAAACTGTCAGGGTTTATTTTCCACAGAATCCCAGGGTGGGTGAGGGCCCCTCTCAGCTCTCCTTAGGCTGAACAGGCTTAGCAGCCTTTTCTGAAACAACCTGTAAGTTTCTGGAAGAGAGAAGCTGGCCAGAATGAATAACAAAAATAAAACAAAACCCAAAACAGACAAATAAATCTGCACAAATGCCTAGGAATAGAAAACTACCCCTTGAAACACTTAAGGGTTAAATTCTAACCCTCTTGATAACAAATATTCCTAAGTCTCATCATCAAGTCCTGCCTAGGTTATTAAACAAGTGTTTACAATTAGTTTTGCAAGCTCCAAAGTTCCTACAAGCCATTTTAAAAATTAAATTTATTTGCAACCAAAGTACATTAAACTAAATGTAGACATATTCTGCCTTCCAAGGGAGGGACCCAGGTTTGGTGAAGGATCTAGAGCAGAAATCTTATGAAGACCAGCTGAGGGAGCTGGGCAAGGGGCTGGAGCCCCAGCAGGGGCTGAGGGAGCTGGGAAGGGGCTGAGCCTGGAGCAAAGGAGGCTCAGGGGGCCCTTGTGGCTCTGCACAGCTCCCTGCCAGGAGGGGACAGCCGGGGGGCCGGGCTGTGCTCCCAGGAACAGGGACAGGAGCAGAGGGAACGGCCTCAGGTGATGCCAGAGGAGGTTCAGGTTGGATTTCAGAAACATTTCTTCATTGGAAGGGCATCTCAGACTACCCAGGGCAGACTCAGCCCCTGGAGGGAAATCATGTGTGTGGCACTTGGGGACATGGGTTAGTGGTGGCCTTGGCAGTGCTGAGGGAAGCTTAGAGGTCTTTTTCAACCCACACCTATGCTATTCCTAGGACAGCTCTTAGTACTCTAGTCATCTTTGTGCTCTCCAATTTGAGAACTAAAACAATCCAGGTGTTTTTATGTGCTCATTTTGCAAGTTTGACCGTAAAGACAGCTTGTGATTTGTGCTCCTTGATTTCAGCAAATGATATGAAAGCATTTCAAACTTGAGAGAAGATTCTCCATTTCAGGATTTGAGATCTCCTAAATATTAAAAACTTTTTAAAAACACTTTTTAGTACCATAAGGTAGCAAATATATTTTGTAAAATCTGATTTCCTTCTTCTCTCCACAACTGGATGGTTTGGAAGGGTTTCTTCTCTTCCTCTGTATGCTTACAGAGTTTATAATTTTTGGAGTTTTGGAGTTGATAATTTCTATGGCATACTTAAAATGAGCAGCTAAAGGAATATTTTTATAGTGTAAAGTGAATTTCAATAACATAGATAAAGAGTTCTTCATTTTAAGAAGTTATCTCAAAATCCTATCTGAATTGGTAGGTAGCATCTTGATATTAAATTTAAACTTAAGATGGTTAAATTGTATCTTTGAAGGCACTGAAAGTGTGTATTTGAGACAAACCCAGGACAGATAAGCAGGAGAATAGTGCTCCTTTCTGAGCACTTTCACTTCTGTAGAAGACAATAGATTACTTGCCCTGTTCTCACTCCATGCAGATGAACAGGGCAGGGGGACTTTGCTGTTATTAATATTTTGTGTTTGTGAGTTATTAATGACAAACCTGGGCTGTGAGCAGGCCTGAGCAGTGCTGGGAACTGAAGAGCAGCTCAACAATTCTGAGGGGAATTTTCTTTACAGGCAACTTTGAAACCATGGTTGGAAGTTAACTTTTCTAAAGACCATTCTCTACCTGAAACAGAAAATAATTCAGGAAAGACTGTGTCTTAAAAGATCAGATGAGATGAACACAGATTTTTTTTTTTTTATTCTGTACATATATAACTCTGAAAAACGAAAGAGCAACAAATATATTCAGAAATTGTTTTTGTGATGAAATGCATGAAAATATTTGGAAAATATTTTTATAATAGAATGAATACAAAAGTTCACAGACATCCTGTACTTTACTAGAAGTATTTTTGCCTATGCAAAAGCTCAAGCCCAAAGGCAGTTTCAGCAACAATTTTATACACATTCTTAGGTATATCCTCACCTCTTGACTTGAAGGAAGTCCAGTGTGAGTCAGTATATATCATGTTTTTTTTAATAAAACATTCTATTACACTTCCTTACCCTGTGTGTTTATATATATAAAATGGCTCAGTTTAAAAGGACTGGGGAGAAATACAAATTAATGCCTTACAGATTACCCACACACAAATGTACATTCAAATTTTAATACTTGCCATTTTCTCTGTCCAGTCAGGAGATAATTTTTAGCTTCTAAAGTTACAAAGCAATTGAGTTTTTTTGAGGGTGGTTTTTATGGAAATAACCAGTTTAGTGCCACAGTATTAGAAAAATGGGCACTAAAATTTGCTTCATAGTCAGGGCTAATTGCAGAATCATATGTCTAGATTTCCATTCTCCTATGAAAATTCTGGAAATGGTTGCATGCAAACGAAGTTCAGGAGCAACTAAGTGAGAACTGTATGGAATTTTCCCTCATAAAATCAATTAAGTCTGTGACTCAAAAGTAATATTGGATAAATTTCTATTTTTTCCATCCCAAATAATTATTCTTTATATTTGCACAATAGCAAATGGAATGTTAATATCTACCATGTTTTAATTAAACTTCTAGGTAGAAGCATTTGTTACAAATCCAAATTTAATTTAGCTGTAGCACTCCACTAAAGCAATGCACATTTTCTAAGCAATTTTTGATGTATAGAGCTCTTGTGTACACTTAATGCTGCTTTTCATAAACACTGCTGTATTTTCCCTTTTATGCACTGCACCATCTCCTGCTCATACACCCCACCACACCTTTGGACCTTCAGGATTTTCACTTTCTTGAAGAAATATGCACTGGTTTAATTTCAGGAGACATTGAAACTTGTGCTAATTAAACTGGTACAACCTATGTTTAATGCATTTTTAGGTGGTTTCTTTTGATGCATCATGAACTCTCTCCTAAAAGACAATCAGGAAGAAGTACCCCGAATAAAAATGTAACCTGCTTTGAGAAGAACTGAGCAGCAGGAGTCACACACGGTGGGGCCGAGCAGATTGAGCCAGGACTGAGAGGAGCTGAGCCAGCCCTGCTCCTTCCCACCAGAGCATGGAGCTGTTCAATGCCTTATCCACTGAGGCACCTTTTCCTTTATTTTTGGAAAACCCTGAGAGATGACAAAATGAGGAATGATTCACCACTTCAGAGCAGAGCAGCAGCTCCAGTACATCCCAGTTTGCAGGCTGGCACAGACAGATGGAACCCAAGCTGATGCCAGGGTCACAAATCCATGGTCACCCCTTGTGTGTCATTAATACGGGAAAGTGTTTTTATTTGCAGGGTCCTCTCAAAGACACTGTCATTAGTTAAAAACCCGATTGGGACAGGCTTCACAGGGGTCTCAGGTTGAGGGAAGAGATGAGGATTTAACTCCATGTTTCAGAAGGCTGATTTATTATTTTATGATATATATTATATTAAAACTATACTAAAAGAATAGAAGAAAGGACTTCATCAGAATGCTAACTAAGAATAGAATAATAAGGAATGATAACAAAAGCTTCTGTCTAGGACAGAGAGTCCGAGCCAGCTGACTGTGATTGGCCATTAATTAGAAGCAACCACATGAGACCAATCCCAGATGCACCTGTTGCATTCCACAGCAGCAGATAACCATTGCTTACATTTTGTTCCTGAGGCCTCCCAGCTTCTCAGGAGAAAAAATCCTAAGAAAAGGATTTTTCATAAAAGATATCTGTGACACCCGATGATTTAGGACCACTGTCTTTCTCTTAAGGTATTTCAGAGTGCGTGAGGAAGCGCTGGTGGGAAAAGGGCACAAAGGAGTGCGATAACAGCAAAATTAACTACCTTGAATTTCCCGCGAGGATGCCGAGGGAGCAGCACGCCAGGGCAGCTGCTCTGGCGATGCAAAGAGCCTTATTTTTGTTTTCTAAATCTTCTGAAACAGCGTCCCCGTTAGGAAATTGTATCACTGCAGCCATTGCGGTCTGCCTGGGGCAGCAGCTGCGGATCCCGGTAACTGCAGAGCGGAGCAGTGAAACCGTGAGCTGGGCGTGCCTCGGGCTTTGGGTCAGTTCATCCTGGCTTTGGGACCGCTCTGCCCGCTGCACATCCCCACTTTGGGCCAGCCGGGGCGGTTCTCGCTCGGGACGGGAAGGGCCCCGCCGGCCGCCGCCGCCTCTGCGGACACCCCGCGTCTGCCCCTACGGCACCTCCCTGCACCCGCTACCGCCCCACGGCTTCCCCAGGGGCATCGCCGCCCTCTCTCTAGGCGGCCGCATTCGCTGGGACGCCCGGGCGGTCCCGGTGCCGGTTCTGGGCGCGCTCCCGCCCGGGCTGTTGCTGTCCCCGGTCCCGGTTCTGGGCGCGCTCCCGCTCGGGCGGTCCCGGTCCCGCCCCGGGGCGGGGCGGAGGTGGCGGCCCCTCCCATGGTGCCCCGCGCGCGGCAGAGGCCCGCGCATGCGCAGAGCGCCGCCGGCTCCCAGCTCAGCGCAAGATGGCGGCGGGCGCGTCGGACCCACTGGAGGAGATGCTGCTCTTCTCAGAGGAGGTGGACGAGAAGGCGCTCAGCGACCTGGTGGGATCCCTGGAATCGCAGCTGGCCGGCGGCCGCGGCCCCGCCGAGCCGCCCCCGCCCAGGACCTCCACCCCGTCCCAGCAGCCGCAGCAGGGGAGCCTGGCGGGGGGCAGCAGCCCCGGCCGGCAGCAGCACGGCCGCCCCGCGCCCGCTCCCGCGCCCGGGGCAGGGGAGGCGGCGGGGCACCCCGGCAGCGCGGGGAGCCGAGCCCCCGCCCAGGGGCCTCTCCCGGCCCCGTCTCCCCCGGCGGCGGCGGCAGCGGCGGCGGGGAGGGGAGCGAGTGTAAACAGTAGTAGTGTGCAGCAATCACATGGAGCGGCTCTCGGCGGCGGCAGCCCCGCCGCTCCCGCCCCGCCGCAGCCCGCCGTCCCTGCCCAGCCTGTCAACAACCATGTGGCCGCTGCAGCCGCCGCCGCCGCGCGGGACGCGGGGAGCCCCGGCCCCGGTGCCAGCCCGCCCGCCGCCGACGGCGCGCCCGGGGCCGCGGGGGGCGGCGGAGCGGCGGGAGCGGCCGAGGGCGCCGCAGCTGCCCCCGCGCCGCGCCCCGGCCAGGCGGCGCCCAACGGGGAGGGCGCGGGGGCCCGGCCGGCCGCGGTGCCGCCCGTCAGCGGGCACGGCGGGGCCGCCGCCGCGCAGCCCCAGCCCGCGCCCGGCGCGCTGCCCGCGGTCACCGCGCTCGGCGCCGCCGCCGGCCCCGCGCCCGCGCCGCCGGCCCCGGGCTCGGCCCCGCCGGCCCCCGCGGCCCCCGCCGCGCCCAAGCCCGCGGTCACCGCCAAGGCGGGCGCTGCCCTGCCCGCCGCCCCCCAGGCCGTGTCGCCGCGGCCGGCGCTGGGCGCTGCCCCCCGGATCGTGGCCCCGCAGCTGATCGTGCGGCCGCCGCCGCAGACCACCATCCAGCTGCCGCCCGGCTTCACCATCCCGCCCGGTAAGTGCGCGCTGCGCTCCCGCCGCTCGCTGTCACCCTGTGCTCCTGGCCCGGGGCTCTCCTTCCCCCCAGAGCTGTCAGGTCCCCGCTGCTGGAAACCCAAGAGGAGGCACCTGTCTGAGGCACCGTCTGCCGGAGCGGCTGCCGCTAATTAGGGTGTAACTGGTACGGCTAATGCAGGGTAATTGCAGCTGCTGTGGGTGAGTTGCTGGTTTTGTCCTGGGGAGAGCGGCGGTCACGGTGAGTTACCCTGTGTTGGTGTGGTTGGACAGCGCATAAAAAGCTGGAGAGGATGCTAAGGGTAACTTTACATGTGTTTTAAAAGACTTCTGCTTCACAGTTGATAGTCTTGAGAAGTTTTTCTGCTTGAAAGAATGGTTTCTGCTCTGAACCAGGTGTTAAATGTGTGTAATCTAAAATTTATAGTCTCAGTAACTCTGATAAAGTTATTGTTGTGTGAGGGTAGTCTTCACATCACCAGATATTATTTCCAACTCTGAAGCAATCATGTCCTCTTTGTACTCCTCTAAGTTTTTAAACTTTAATTATTAAAAATTTAATTTTAGCAAGGTTGCTAGCTAACCAAGCCAGCATCCTTTCATCCTCATGATTCCTATTCTTAACCTATGTATTGTTTCATCTGAGGGGGGCTGTGATCCCCTACTAAGATTTTCACATTGCAAAAACTTCGGTATCTTCATGGCTTCTTGATTTAGGAGCTGATATAGCATTTAAGGTAATTCTTTTATTTCCTGTTAATATAAATAGCATGTTAAGATGTGGACCTATTGATGTAGTCTGAAATAACTGAGTTCTTCCAGTTATTTCTTGAAATATTTGATATTTATTAGCTAAGTAGAGCAGCAATGTTATAGTGTAGTTTGCTTCTGAGTGGACTTTCAGTAGTTGTGTGTTTTGCCCTAGTTTATGAACAATCCTCCAGAATCTGCTGCTCCAAACATGCAGATCTTGGTGGTTTTGTGAAGACCCAACTAACTTGAAGCAGATAAGTTGCTGTCCAGACTGTGTGCCCTTAGCCTTTGCCTCCCTTTGTTAATGTGCTGAAGATTGCTCCGTGCAGATGATAACTGTGCTTTGTAACTTTGCACACAGTTTCTGAAGTTCATTGTGTCAAAACTTTGATCTGTTACTTTCAAACAGAAGAGGGAAAACTGAAACTTGGAAACAGTATGATCCAGGATTTAAGAAATGTTAAGGACATAATACACCAGAACGTTTTAATTCAAATTTGTTTTATCGCAAGATAGTTGGAAATCCATTCAATTTGTATAAACATGAAGATAGTATGTTCTAAAAGGAAATTATTCCGAAAATACAATGTTATTTCTGAGTTTTTAACTTGGTGGATCATTTATAATTAATCTGAAACTCCCCTACAGCAAACTTCTATATAAAACAGAAATTTAGAATCAGTTTTTGAGAAGGGGTTATTTTAGCAGATAATGCTCCTAAGTTGTGCATTTCATCTTTATGTGACTGACAGGAAGGTAAAATGAATCTCATCATTTAACTGGCTTCTAACTTGCACCAGCTGCTCAGTAACAGGAATTTGTAGTCCTCCAAATAAATTAAAATATAATGTTAACACATGAGCATTTATTCATTTGTGGTAGTAATTGTGTCTGAAATTTGATGGAGACTTTGTGGCACGTGTTTCAATTCATTTGTCATTTCCGCTCCGTTTTTCTCTATTCAGAATTAGGTTTAGAAAATGGGAAGGTGAATTAAGAACACACCTGTGAATCTGTGTAATGCAGAGAGAACATGTATTTTTTAATGTGTGGAAGGCATTATCCTGTGAGGATTTTTATATAAAGTTCACAGTCATGATCACAGCAGTGATTACCCGTTTGGCCACTTGGCATATTCGGGTGTCCAGATGGTTTAGGAATGGCATATACCAAATACATCAGCTGCTTGCAGGATTTTCTGCAACTATAAACTGTGAAGCTTGGTGCTTAAATGGCTAATGGACCTTAAAAGTTACCTTTTAGATGAGTTTTTAATGAGTTTCTTTCAACTTTTTATTTAAATTACTCTTGGCTTTGAGAGAGAGTTATTATTATGGCTTTTGGATGTGGTCCTTGCTGTAGCTCTGTATGCCTGTTACCTTAAACTTGATTTCCATGAGTCTTTAGTTTATAGTGGCAGAAATTTGCCTTCTGTTTGTGTTTGTAGCAGGAAAGGTTGGCTGGCAGCACCCAGCTCTGAGTGAGGGCTTTTATGTGTGCTGCAGTTCTCTACATGCTCATCCCACAATTGGGATTTGGTTTTTCCATGTCAGACTGAAAGATTTCCCTGCTGTAGGGTTCTGAAATCTGTTATAAGAGCGTTTGAATTTCTTTATCCTCAGGGTATTGTACAAACTGTGTCCCTTTAGCAAGGTGTTGTAACTGGGAAGTTAACAATTAAATTGGATATAAGATGTTACCTTTAGAATTGGATATAAGATTTCACCTTCTTCATTTTCCTTTGGAAAGTTAAAAAAGTACATGAATCAATTTGCACACAGAGGTAGGTTGTAGGAACAGTGTCTGCTGACCCTGTTATCAGCAATTCAAAGTGACTTCATAGGTTTTTAGTTTTTGGTTCTCTAGTAGTTGCAGACAAGATGTTTTTCTGTTTATTTGACCTGTTGTGTCCTATGTAGGTTAAATTATTAAAATGTACTCTGGAACTAACTTGGAAATTCTTTTTAATAGTCTGTCTGGAGAACTGCTTCTTAGTTCTGAGAGAACTAGGAGAAGAGCATTACATGCTTTGCAGTGACCTTGAATGTGTGAAACTCCAGGATCCATGGACGAACTTAGCCATTGACTCTGTTTTTCTGACCTGCTGTCTCCAAAACTTTGGGCACTGCTTGATGGCAATGGCTCTGTTGTGTAGAAGGCCTCTATTTGTGAGGTGTTTTACAAGAAAAGAATCTGAAAAAAATTATCATTTACTTCCAGAAAGTGTTAGAAAACACTTGCCAATTTTCTAAGGTTTCTGCCCTGTGTGTTTGTGTGCTGAGGAGTTGTGTTGGTTCTCTGGGCCAGCAGTGTTTACTGTTGTGTTTAAAGGACAGGTAGTGAGTGCCTCCCAAATGGTGATGCTGGGTACCAAATGGATTCATGTGCTGGTGCTCAGGGTTAAGTAAATCTCAGATGTTGTACACTCAAAGTGTGGGCAATATTTGCTTGTTGTTTAGTAAAGCTCTTGGGTCTTTCTACAAGTCTTATTCTTCCAGATATCACAAATTTTAACATTATTTGTGGTATCTGGAAGAGTAAGACTTGTAGAAAGTCTTGGTCCCTGGTCCGCCTGTACTCAGTTGTGTTCCCAGCAGCTGCCTCGTCCTTAGAGTTTACTTTTAATGAGCATTTATTTCTAATTTTGTTCTCCTGACCCTGACTAGACTGTCAGAAATCACTGTCCCCCAAACACTCCAGTGGCTGCCTCTTTCATCCCTGCTTTCCATAAACTGCAGTTATTTAAATTCCAGACTGAAATGGGTCTGCTAGTGGGGGCTCCCTTTGTTCTTTGAGATGAAATCTCGTGTTACACAGGAATCCAGAAGAGATGCACTCCAGGAATGCTGTGCAGTGCCACACCTGCCCTCTGCTGTGCACTCTGTGGTCAGAGGTTGTGTCTGTGCTGTCCCTGCTGTGCCCTGACTGTTCTTGTCCCCCAGGGATGGTGCTGGTGCGCACGGACGCGGGACAGCTCGTCATGGTGCCCCAGCAGGCCCTGGCACAGGCTCAGATGCAGGCCCAGGTGCAGACACAGGGACAGGGTCCTGCCAACATGTCACCCAGGCTTTCTGTGCCCACTACTGGCCCTGTGTTTCGCCTCTCAACAGCTCAGGTATGTCTGGCTTCATTTACCTTTGGTGCGTTATGTCTTACACATTATTACCTCATATGTTCCTGCAACTGTGCTTTCCTGTCCTTTTTGCTGTGAAAACAGGAAATACTTATTCAAATGTTGTTTATTTTATGAGGCCTAGGATTTTTTTTATTATTTAAGGAAAAAATCTGCTTTAGAGAGTCTGAGAGATGATTGGAGGCTGCAAAGCTCAGTCTTGTGTATCAGTGGTTTAATAAATGTCCCTTGCTGCTCTGAATCAGAGGCACTGTGATATCCCAGCATGCTGAATCCCAGGATAGCTAATTTCACTGCACATTAGAAAAGAGAAAGCCAATCACATTCTCTCCAAGGATTTGCAATAAATTTAAAACAACTTTTAAAATATACTTTATTCAAAAGAAAAATTTGATTCTTCTAATTTGCTTCTGGTTGTGATCTGTCTACACTGAAAGTTTTTCCTGTGTTGTGAGTACATTTCTCTTTTTCTAGGGATTGATAGGATAGAGTGCTTTCCTGTCTCAAACTCATCAGTGGAATGTGTTGATTTGAACTTGGAGCTAATTTATCTTCTAGGGTGGATGTGGGGTGGTTTTGTGTTGTTTGGTTTGGTTTTGGTGTTTTGTTTTGGTTTTGGGTTTTTTTTGCTTTTTAAAAAAATTTCTTTGAAGGCTGCGTTGGTTTGAAAGTTTGTAGAGAGGCAATTTAGCTTGGGGCCATTTAAGGCTAGAACTGAGCTATTTTACTGAAATATGGAGACAAACATCTTTGGATCTTGGATCAGTGCAGGGCTGCTGTGCCATAGCAATAAGAGGCAGAGTTTAGGGTGGTTTTGCCTAAGGTGTGTGTTTGCAGAAGGATAAGCAATTCTGTGTGGAAAGATGAAAAAGGTGCCTTTACAACTTTGTAGTTTTTGTAGAAGTTGCTTGAAATAAGTTCACTTGTTATTTCCCATTATTTATCAATTCATTACTTTTCCTCTTTATGCTTTATGTATTGCACTGTACTTGTAGTTAAAAGATTTTTAAATTTAATTCAAAACTGAAACCAATAATAAACATTTCAGATGAGAAGTAAGCTGGAATAAATTTGGAGAATGGAAAATAGAAACACAAGGTAATCTATAAATCACAGAGCCAACTAGAATGTAAGTTTTAGAAGTGAGTGTACCTAGGAGAACTGTAGCTCAGGGTCAGGAAAGACATAAATGAAAGCTTGGAAACACTTGGAAAAACTTTATACTCTCAAAAGAGAGGCAAGTGCAGTATTGGATGAAATTTGTTAAAGAACTCTTTGCAGAAAAGGCACCATATAATGTTTAAATTTGTGGTATCTGGAAGAATAAGACTTGTAGAAACCTTCAAAGAGAAATGTATTCCAGGAAGAGTAAACACAGAGATAAGCCTGTGTTTGTTGACAGATTTTTTTTTTTTTTACTAGTTTGATGACAACAAAATTGCAGCCAATTCCTGAATTCCTGTACATGTGTCTTTGGTTGTTGGGGCCTTTCTTTGCAAAGTGCAGTCACTTCTTTGGTAATTACTACAAGCAGATGTTGTAGCAGTGGCTCCTGAGACAAGTGCATGGTGTAAATGCAGAACAGGTGTGTGGTGGGACTGTACCAAGAATGGCATCCATGTTAGTTTTAGCTATTTTTCTTGTGTACTGTTAGTTTTTATGTGGCCAGTATTAATTAATAGTGAATTAAATTCACCATGGAAGCATTCATAACAGATATTAACAAATTGTTTGTAATTTGAAGATTTCTGAGTAATAATCTTTACTGCACATGGAAGGAAGTGTGCAGAAATGCAGATCCCCTGCTTGGCTCTGGGCTCAGTCTGGGTTTGGATCCCAAAGTCAGCCTCAAGATGAGTGCACAGCAAATGCAGATCATGTTGATCTCAGGCACCTGCTCTCTGCTTGTATGGAGCAGTTAATGTTGCAGAAGGGATATAATCCCACTTGATGGATTTCTATAATAATAAACCAGTGAGGAGAGGATGTTCAGGTGTTTGTAGATCAGCTGGGATCTGCAGAGTTCAGGTATTAGAAAGTTGTGTTTGTTTTGTTCAGGGTTCTGCCCAGGTGAATGAACCCCCACTGCACTGTAGGTGTTCTTTGCACTGCCTGCTGCTAAAACACTGGCTCAGAACACAGGAAGCCAGCAAGGCCTTAGGAATCATCACTATCTTGCAAAATTCAAAACTTGGATTTTTTTAGTGTAGGGGGATTAGAATATTGATATTGTACCTTGTCAGGATTCATCTCCTTTGAAAATCTTAGTGGTAGCTGCCCAAACTGTACTGCATCATTTCTGTATTTGTTGTAATTAACAGGGTTAGGAAATAATTAATATTACCCTTGGGAAATTTACATTGAACTTCCCTGACTCTGCATTTGATCTTCAGAGTCTTACGCTTATGTTTTATATATGTTTGACCTTAGAGTGTTCTCTAAAAATTGTATTTGTCAGCCTCTTAAAACAAGATTGTAAAGATATAAATTCTAAAGATATATCTAATCAGAACTAGACATGAGACTTTTATTTGATTAGGTGGATGGTTTAAAACCAGAGAGTGTTTATTGGTTTTCCAAATGAAATGTTCAATGATAAATATTATGCTAAGGTTTTAGAAATGTCAGTTATTTGTTTGAGTAGTTATTATAAGTAGTTGATTCAGAGATCAAGTTCTAAATAAAGGGAGTTATGTGTACTGAAAAATAATTTTTCAGGGAGTTTTAATTAAGCTGTTTTCTTTCAGGATTTCTTTCTGGTGGTCAGAAAGCTGAATTCAGTGAATTAAAATTTCCAGAAGAAGTTTAAAATTAATCAAAAATAATGTGCTAGATTTTTATGTGTATAGAGTATCAATGTTCAAGAGTCAATGGTGTCCATTGTGACTGAAACAAAGGAAAATTCTGGTGCCATTAGTTCAAGACAGAATATAAACATTAATTGCCTGGATCCTGCAAAGTGTTTTTTGGGATGGATGAACATGCCAGGCTATGGAGTTTTAACTTTTCTTTCTAATATTAGTGGGATGGTTGGTATTTTACTGTATGGAGCTCAACTTAATTACTGTATCTTTTTTCAGTTATTTTAAGATAGTTTTATTTGGATTAAAATGCAGAATGCTTACATTTGTAGAGCTTAGCATTGTATTTTAGTCACTGAGTTTGCATTTTACCTTTCTGTTAGCCATGTGGAAAGTCAGCAGGGGTGGAAATTTGCAGTCTGCCTCAAGGATTCTAGGAAATAATATCTTATGAAGAATGTATCAGAAGAAGATATGGCATTCATACTTTATGGGTATCAGGGTTACTGGTCTGCAGATTGTCCTAATTTTTAACCTGTGTTAGGTGTCACAAGTTACCCAGCTAAGTGATTGTTTTCAGTGTTCATTTGTTTATACACTTTAAATAATTATTGTGGTGAAAAGTCTGTTGTGAGCTATACAGCTAGATGTAAAATACAATATATTAAATGCCAAAGAAATTGTAAAAGCTGGCAGTTACTTTTGGCAACTCATTAAGAAGTGTTGAAAGTGCTAACTGGAGAGCATAAAATAGATTTGGAATTACTCTTTTTAAAACTAGAAGAAGGAGTGTCTGAAAAACTCCCAAGTGTTCATCTAAATTTGAAAGTTCTTTGGTTCTCTCCCCTTGACAACTGTGTAATTTCTCCACTCTTAAAAGAGGAGGGGAAAATAAGGCAATGTTTTAAATGTTCTGAAATAAGATCAACTTGACCAATACATACAGAGCTGTTCAGATTCCAAACCCCTTCTGCAGCCTGGGTACTACAGCAGGATTTTTCTTTCCATACCCAAGGCTATCATTTGCTCACAGCTGTTTTGGAGGAAAATGAACCAGGTTTTCCCTGAAAATTCCTCTAACTCCAGCAGCTGGGCTGGTATCCAGGTATGAAGGCCATGTCTTTTTCTGATACATTCTTCATAAAATATTGTTTCCTAGAATCCTTAAGACACACTGCAAGTTTCCACCAGTGCTGACTTTTTACATGGCTAAAAGAAGGCTAAAATGCAAACTCAGTGACACAAATACAATGCTAAGCTCTACAAATGTAAGCATTCTGCATTTTAATCTGAAAAAAACTGTCTTAAACAACAGGATGAAGATACAGTGATTGAGTTGAGCTCTATACAGTAAAATACTCTGGGAGCAATGGGAGCTGCTGAGACAAGGAAGGTGTAGTGTGTGTGTCCTGAGGAGTTGATGTGAGGGCTGAAGTAAAGGCTTTCCTTAAGGACAGTGGCTCTGTCCTTGCCTGTTCTGGTGTTGAAGGTTCAGAAGTTAAATATTTTTATACAGTAGTACTTACCCCTGTGGGGAATGGATAGAGCCACCCCTCTTCCCTTCCTAAGTATAAAAGAAGGTGAGTTTGGATTGCAGTGCCAAGGACAAGAGTTCAGAAAGACTGAGATCCATAACTCCTGTTGCTCCCACCTTGCTGTGTCCTGTGGGTGTGCAGGGATTTCAGTCCTGCCATGATGAATGCTTCAGCTGGGCACTCAAGGCACACAATGGAGTGGCACAGCACACTTAAATCTGATGTTTCTCATTCTTTGATTGCTTGGATTTGCTTTTTAAGTTGTGTGACTTCTGCTGTTTATAGTACCTTTGTGTTATGTTTTGCAGCTTTCAGGAGTAGAGGCAGATGTAGAGCTTTGGTACACTTTTGTATTAGATTCTTGGGAGAAGAGAGGCAAATCCATTCTGAAGGGAAGACTTGGATAATCTTTGATTAGACATTTAATTATGCTCCTCCTAATTGCTGCTGTGTAAAGCATGAATAAAATGTGATTGTTTCCATTCTTAGTGGGATTCTGGAAAACTGGCAGGTGGGATAAGCACAGGCCTTGTGGGGAGGGTCTCACTCATCTGGGTCAGTGTGAGCTGAGCTGGGAGCTGCTGGGGTTGGACAGGTGTCCCAGGAGGATGGATGGATGGATGGAGCCTTGTGGGAAGGGTCTCAGCTGGGTCAGTGTGAGGCTGAGCTGGTAGATGCTGGGGTTGGACACATGTCCCAGGGGGATGGATGGATGGAGATGGATGGACGGATGGAGAATGGACGGGCAGACAGACAGATGGAGGATGGATGGATGAGGGACAGGTGGATGGATGGATGGATGGTGTCTGCAGCACACTCAGCCCAGAGGAGCACTGAAACACATCCAGGGAATCAGAGCCTGGCAGTAACAGCACTGCAGACTGCAGTAACTGAGAGATGTATTCAATATTTTGATGATCTTCCATTTATAGTGTTCCTGGTATCTTTAAAATATTCAAGAAAAACATGAGTATGTGCAATTGTACCAAATAACAGTTTTAATTTAGTTCAAACTATGAGATTGCATAGGATTGTAATGGCAATGTTAATGGTTGCACTCAGTGACCTTTGAGACCTTTTCCAACCTAAATGAATCTACAATTCTGTGATATTAACTACTCTTAGCTGCAGTTTTTCTCCAGTGTTCTGTTTTGTTTAGAGAAAAATTGCAAAATACTCAGGTATATTAAAAGTATTTTTCATATCGGTGCAGTTACAAGAGGCTTGTTTGGTTTTTGTAAATTGGTATCTCAGGGTTTACATGGAAATAGTTGATCTTCCCTGAGTATTATAAAAATCTTTGGGTGCATTAAAAAGTGCAAGTTTGTTGTACTGTGAAAGTGATAATGTACATCTTTTGAAAAACATTATTTGGATGCTTTTGACTTAGCTGTGCATAATTTTAATTTAACTATTTTCTCTTTGTGATTTTAGTTTTCTTTTACTTTTTGGTTGACATTAATTCTAGCTGAATATTAATAATGTTGCCAAAATTTAATCAGCTTTAGAATATTAGCTAAGGTACAGGATTTTTAGGAAACAAGTCATAATTGGTTAGAACTTAAATTGATCTTAGAAGACTTCTGCTTTGAATTCTTGTAGTATGAGCAGCTCAAACAGTGTGGGTTTACTTGCTCTACTATATTCTTCAGAAACAATAAATAAATTCAGAAGTCTTCTAAAACTGGTTATTAGATTGCAGTACATTTTTACCTCCATATCTTGTTTTGAATTCTAGACTTGTGAAATTGTGAAAAATAGGGAGGTGCTGCCATCTAGTTTTCCTTTGCTGTGTTTCTTTTGTTTATCTGCATTTTTCATTTGTACACTTCATGGCTTTTCATGCCTTTGATGTGTTTTTTTACTGGCTTTCATTATCTTAATACCCAGGTGAGCTTACATTCATAACCAAATGGCAAAAAAAGTTGCTTATTTAAAATAATTTTTTATTGCAGTTATTTTATGTTAGTGACAAAGTGCTGCTGTAAACTAAGAATATAAAGTGGATATCATACAGGAAAGACCAATGTTAGCCTGGCCCACAGTATTTTATTTTGGAATATCTGTTATTGGAACTTCAGAGCAGGTGAAAGAGTGTATATTGGAGTTTTCATGGAGCTGCTGCTGCAAATGGATTTGGCTTCAGAGTTTATGGATGTTTTTGTTTCAAGTTTAATTCAAAATGTGTTTTTCATTACTAAGTTTTTTGTATATTTTTAGTGATCAGAAAAGGCAGTTATGTGTGAAGTTTGATGGTTTAGTGCTTTGTTTTCGTTGTCTCAACAGTCTGATATATTTTTTTAAAGAAAATTACAGTTTTTTTAGCTTTCTTTTTTCTTGCTTTAGGTATTTTTCTAACTTCTACTCTTTGAATTGGAATTTTATATAATGAATTTCACTGTTTTGTTTTCTGTGTTTTGATACTCACTTCTTGTTAAGTTTCACTTTGCCATCTGTTTTTAAAATGAGGAAAAAAATTTTTTTGAGGGTGTGCCAGGCCCTGCATCCCCTCCTCAGGCTGTGCCTTGTTTTTGCTGTGGGACACACTGTGAGCAGCAGCTCAGGCTGTGCCTTCCTTGGTGCTGAGGGCACTCTGAGCCTGCTGATGGTTCCCAAGCCTTGCAAATCTGAGATTGGTCTGGTCAAACACTCATACCTGGGTTTTCAGCACTGGTTATATTTTTATGGCAACTTTGGTAATTTTTTCTCACTTATTTATCATTATTGACTCTTGTTTTTCTTTCTGTTCTCACATTCTTTCTGCTTTTCCAACAAATTCTTGTTTTGTTCTTTGCAGAAATTTTAAGCAGATAGATAAATCTTTGTAGTTGCTAAGGTGCACTGCCATTGTCATCAGATAAACTATTCCATACTATTTCTTTTGTATATTTGGTTTTTAGGCTTCTTTGCAGTGTTTCTGAGAACACATTTGTGGTGGTAGGGCAGGTCAGAGAGAGTAAGAAATGTGTGGTCCTTACTGTGCTTTAACCACAAAACTATTTTCCTTCTTTTCCTTCACAATGAGTGATTCTCTTCTGTATTAAGCAGACAATAGGTTTTCAGTACTTAAAATTGATACTGTTTGCATTTTTCTAGCATTGACACAGCTCTAAAATTTAGAAAACACTCAAATGTTAGTGAGGCTGTAAATTAAACATGCAAAGATGAGCAAGTGCTATAAAGGAGGTTCCTGAGCACTGTCTCAGTGGCTGCCATGTGTATGTGCATGACCACATACTACTGTTATTTTTAATTTCTACAGTGTGTAGGCTGGACAGGCCTAATTAATGAAGATTTATAGAACATTTTTTTCCACTGTACAGTGGGTTGCTTCAGGCTTACTTGTTGCCCCCCTCTGCAGTGGGAATTAATAACCAAGCAGGTTTTTTTGTGCAGCTTATCCCTATAACAACTTTCTCAACAATGCATTTAAGGGGATTACTGGCCTCCTTTTGTAAGTAGGAAATGGAGCCTAATTGTCTCTATTTTAAATATGGAATGAAAAATCCTGGTTCATTTATTGTGTTCTGTTGCAGCCATGGCCACTCTGGGTCACAAACTCCACGTTTCAAGTTGGAGACTTATAAATACATGGATTTAATACATAAGAGTATTGATTACAATGGATTATCTGTATTTACAGGCAGCACTAAGAACTAGAGGCAGGAGTAGAATCCAGCTGAAGTGACAAAATTTAGCTGGTTTTTATTCTCCAGATATTTTGGATGAACCCTAGTGATTGTAGGAGGACCAACCACTTGACCAGAGCATGAGAAAGTGCTTTGATGAGTATTTGCTTCAGCAGTTTCTGAGGTTCTGGACTTAGAACCCCTGGTCCTGAGGGTTTTCTCTTGTGGCCCCAGGCTCCCCTGCCTGTCCTGTGTGATTGCTGCAGTGTTTTCCTGCCCTGTTATCCCAAAGGGACACTGTGCACATGGGGAACAGAGCAGCATCTCCCTGCTTTGGGTTCTGATGCTCCACTCAGTGACACTGTGGTGGCAGTGAAGGTTCTGCTTCTGCTGTTAGAGAAGCTGCTTCCAGTAATTTTTCTGTAATTGTGCAAATATTAGGCTTTTAAAGGGATAATACTTTGGGGCAGTTTTTCTGTATTTTTACTAGGCTGAAAAAAAATCAAATCTGATAAAAAATTTCTCTGCATCTGACATTGAAGTGGTTGCTCATGTGAACTGGAGGCAGAGGAACTGAGAGGCAGCCAGTCAGCTTGGGGAGCTTTTCCATGGACTCTTCAGAAGTTTCATTCTCAGGAGGCAGAGTTTGCTGATGGGGAACATCTAATGGATTAATAGCAGTTCAGACTACAGCCATGCCTGGAGGAAAGGCTGTATGTTAGTTACTGAAAAATTATGTGGTGATTGACCCTGGCTGGACACCAGGTGCCCACCAGAGGCTCTCCATCCCTGCCCTCCTCAGCTGGATGAGGAGAGAAAATGTAAGGAAAGTCTTGGGAGTCAGGATAGACATCCCTCACCAGTTACTGACACAGCAAAACAGGCTGGACTGGGGGAATTAATTCATTACCAATCAAATCAGAGCTGGATAATGAGAAATAAAAACTAAATCTTAAACCAGCTTCTCCTCAGCCCTCCTTTCCTCCTGGGTTTAACTTTACTCCCAGCTTTCTCCACTCTGCCCTGAGTGGAGCAGGGGGATGGGGAATGGGGGCTGTGCTCAGCTCATCCCAGGTTGTCTCTGCTGCTCCTCCCTCCTCAGGGCAAGGGCTCCTCATATCTTCCTGTGCTGCAGTGTGGGGACCCTCCCACAGGGACAGTGAGCTCCTTGAGCTTCTGCAGGCTGAGAGCTTCCCATGGGCTGCATCCTTCAGGAGCTGCTCCAGCCTGGTGCTTCCATGGGCTGCATCCTTCAGGAGCTGCTCCAGCCTGGTGCTTCAGGAGCTGCTCCAGCCCAGCTCTCCTGTGGGCTCACAGCTCCTGCCAGCAAAGCTGTTCCAGCTTGGACTCCTCTCTCTCCACAGGTGCTGCCAGGAGCTGCTCCAGTGTGGGGTTCCCGGGGTCAGAGGCTCCTGCAGGCACCCCCTGCTCCTGTGTGGGGCTGCAGGGGGATCTGTGAACCATGGGGGAGCCCAGGGCTGCAGGGGATGATCTCTGCTCCATGCTGTTCTGCAGGGGATGATCTCTGCTCCATGCTGTTCTGCAGGGGATGATCTCTGCTCCATGCTGAGCCCAGGGCTGGGGGTCTCAGCTGCCTCTCCCTGGCTGCCCCCCAGGCTCGGGGGTCTCAGCTCAGCCCCTGGAGCAGCTCCTGCCCCTCCTGCCCTGCCCTGGGCTCTGCAGAGCTGCTCCTCTCACACACCCTCCCTGCTCTCAGCCAGCTGCAGCTCCAGGGCATTTCCTCCCCTTCCCAAGTGTCCCCAGAGGTGCTGCTGCTGTCACTGAGGGGCCCAGCCTTGGCCAGGGCCGGGTCTGTCCTGGAGCCTCTGGAATTGGCTCTGCTGGACACAGGGGAAGCTTCTGGCAGCTTCTCACAGAGCCCCCCAGCACCTGAACCTGGCTGTGCCAGCCCAGTGCAAATGAGCTCCCAGATCTGACCTTTAGCTTGTGCTTCTGCCCGTGTCTGTGATCCCACTTCAGTTTCTTTGTTAGACGGTGCCCTTGGTTGTTTGAGGCATCTCGGATGGCATCTTAGCATGGGTTGTTGAGTTTATAAGTCTTCTAGATTAATGATTGGAAATAAAATTGAATTTCATTTCAGATTTTGCAAATTTAAATCTAAACTTAAAGATCTAATGAAAATCGAATTTTGCATAAGAGTGAAGCCATGTATTGGAAAGCCATGTAAAGAGGTGTCACAATCTGTATTGTGAAAAACTTTTGTGTTAGTGTCTGTTGGCTTTTATGTTAGTGTTTGTTCATATATTATTGGGGTCTTTTCTTCTTTTTGGTTGATAGCGGCCAAGTTTATTGACAGGAATGATCATGAAAAATTTATGGAACTTGTCAAAAGTGAGCTCTAGCTCAGAGCCTGTGCTGCTGGTACCTGCAGGGTTGGTCAGTTTCTACAGTACAAAATACAAGTTTTGCTCCCAAGGATTTGCATAATAACCTCTGACAGTTTGAATATGCAGTGCAGTCTCTACAATTGGTACAGTACTGCCTTGGCACTGACAAATAATCCTTGGTTATTTTGATTGTTTCCTCCATATTCAAGTGACTTGGTTTTTCAAACGCAGCCTTGTGTATTCCTTGAAGTACAGAGAAGCTTGTTTGTGCACAGCAGGTACAGTGGATTCTCTCCCAAGCTTTGCCTCCCTATTCATGTGCCCAGAGCTCTGGGGAGAAGGAAAGTGGAGATGTTGTCTAAGGAGTGAATTTATAGGACACAGAGTTGCACAATTCCAGTGTGCTCTGACAGCCTAAATGGAAGTGACTTGTTGCACCCTGAAATCAGTGTCGCCGTTACCTGTGTGACTTGGGCAGGCAGAACAAGCCTTGGGACCCCCTCATATCCAGGCTGTCCCCCCTGGAATCCTCCTCTCCCTTTTCCTGAGCTGTGTGCACAGAGCCAGCTCAGGTCTGTGTGGAGGTGTAGCTCTCCCAAGCTTTGCCTCCCTATTCATGTGCCCTGAGCTCTGGGGAGAAGGAAAGTAGAGAGGTTGTTGAAGGAGTGAATTTATAGGAAACAGAGTTTTTCTGCACTGTGAACAATTCCAGTGTGCTCTGACAGCCTAAATGGAAGTGACTTGTTGCACCCTGAAATCAGAGTGTTACCTGTGTTACCTGTGTGACTTGGGCAGGCAGAACAAATCTTGGGACTTCCCCTCCCAGGCTGTCCCTCCTGGGATCATCCTTTCCCTGAGCTGTGTGCACAGAGTCAGCTCAGGTCTATGTGGAGGTGTAGCTCTCCCAAGGTTTGCCTCCCTATTCATGTGCCCTGAGCTCTGGGGAGAAGGAAAGTGGAGATGTTGTCTAAGGAGTGAATTTATAGGACACAGAGTTGCACAATTCCAGTGTGCTCTGACAGCTTTAAGTGGAAGTGACTTGTTGCACCCTGAAATCAGAGTCGCTGTTACCTGTGTGACTTGGGCAGGCAGAACAAGCCTTGGGACCCCCTCATATCCAGGCTGTCCCCCCTGGAATCCTCCTCTCCCTTTTCCTCTGTGAGCTGTGAGGACAGAGCCAGCTCAGCCTGGGTCCACATGCAGCTCCAGTGTCCCCCTGGGCAGCAGCAGCAGCAGCTCATTCATTGACTGCTCATTCATGGTCTGGCTTCCTGCCTGGCAGTGTCTGAGCAGAGGGCAAAAGGCTCTTCAGTGCTACTTCTGTGTATTTAGGGAATGTAAAAACATCTGATTTATCTAATAAAAATAATTTTAAAAAGTATTTCTTTCTAACTCTTTTGGTAATTTCAGAATTTATAGCATCCTACCAAACCTCAGCAGCTTTTCCTCAAGGAACACGATGAATTCTTTTAGATTCATCCAAGGGGAAATTGACACACTGGGTTGTGATTTTTTGTTAAAATAACGTTGATAATTTTTGTTTTCTCTTTAATGTTTTTCTCATGAGATCTGTATGCAAGTTAGAAAACACACGGTTTTCTTTCTAAACAACTTTTATCAATTCTTGAGCCATTCATGTTGGGAATCCTTTGAGTGTCTTCTGGCAACTTGTAGCTGTCACTTGAAGATCATTTCCCTGGTTTTTAAGGATTTCTCCAGGCTATTCCTTGTTATGTTTCTCATCCCTTCATTTCAGACTTACCTTTTTAACCCTTCTAAATTTTGGAACCATGTTAATAAAACATTGAATTGCTTTGTTTGCCGTTCTCTGCTGGTGAGGGATTTCTTCATATCCAGCACTTTAGTAGATTTTACTGCCATTTTCTATTAAAGGCTTTTGTCACTATTGATTTTTAAAACCAAGGGTGAATTTAGTTTCCAAGTTTCACAGTTTGCTGCTGAGGTTTGGCACGTGGGAATACATTCTTAGTTGGGCATTATAATAGTGAAAATTTATATTTTAATTATGTGCAGTTTTATTTTGAAGTATGTTCCTGTGATGAAAAATGGGCATTTATTAGCTGAGAAAAATTCTCTACCCTGCAGTCTCACTGTGTATTTGTGGATTTCTGGCTGCAGCTCTTGCCTGGAAGCTGATAGCTGCCAGAAGTGCCCCTGGTTATCTGCTTTTTTCCTAAATCCTCACTTCTGGAAGCCCAGACTGATAAGGGTGCAGATATCACAGGCAAGCTATGTTCTTAGGCTGGAAATTGATTATAAGCAAGTGAATTAGATACACAATATTTATATTTGAAATGCAGCACTCATTAGGTAGATATAATTTCATTCAACCAGAATTTTAAAATACTTGGTCATTTTTATAATGAAGAAAAGAGGTGTAGGGTGTTTAAAACAGGAGAAGCTTTATGTGGTCTTTCTTACAAAAAAAACCAGATAATTCTGCCTCTTCATGATGATGCTGTTTATTGTCTCTGGGCTATCTCAGGATGGAAGGCATCCCTAGTCAAGATTTAAAAAATCTTGAAAGCTATACAAACAAAAAAAGGGGTTTGTTCAGATGTCAGGTAGATTTATTTGATTTGTTTTCTTTCCTCCTTTTTCCCCCCAAGTACAGAAGATTGATATCCAGTAGATGATGTTGCTGGACTGATTTGTAAGGAATCCTTGGGGCTTTGAATGCCTGCCTGGGCTTCTGTTCCTTTTGGAGATATTTTAGAGTACACTAGATGTGATTTGGAGAATTATTTAATAGACAATGTGAGAATCTAAAATAAGCAGTTGTTTATAAAATATGAATTTGAGAGACATATGAATTAAAATTTAAATCAAGGAAAACTAGTTTTATCTTGTAAAAACCAACATCAGCCATGATTTATTACTCTATCCACTTAGAAAAATTGTCTTTTTCAAGTGTGTGAATGCAAATCTTAATAAATGCAAGTTATAAGACACCAGTGTGGCCTCCATTTTTAGTAATGGGTGGCTCTCATTTTGTCATAATTGCCATGTTGTGTGATGCATTTCGTTTATAATGGTATTTACCTCCCTGCAGAATTAAGTAACTTGTCTGGAGACAATTTTTAATTCCTAAATCTTGTCCTTTTGTAAGATGGCAAGAGATTTCAGTCTTGAAATGAAAATAAATCACAAAATAAGTAATATGATTGTTAAAAAAGATAAATTTTCTGAGCTATAGAATGTACCACTGACTGAAAGGCTGTAGGTCAGTCATTTTCCTTTGTCTGCTCTTCATGTTGCAGTTGCTGTCTGGGTACAGAGTCTGTCTTCTATGACAAAGGCTCTCCCAGTGTTTAGGTTTTGTTTCTCTGCCAGTTAATTTCTATATAATCCAATCTGAAATTATTGTAAAGAAATTTAGAAAGCAGAAAAATATTCTGTCCATATTAATTCAATAAAGAAAAAGCACTACAACAGCCCCATAAATACCAAGAGGACCAGTATGTGTTACTGGCAATGATAAACTCAAATATTGATGAATACTGACATGTAAATATTGCAACTGAATTAATGCATCAATGTTTTTGCAGGTCACATTTGTTTTTTCTAATATTTCCCATATAGCTGTATGAGTAATAGCTTTCAGGAGAAGTACTGCAAAGCTGTCATTGAACATGAGAAAGCTGATTTTCCAGTATTTGTGAATATACATATAAAAGCACATTACTAGGTTTGATTTTTTTTTCTTAGTATTAATAATAATTATTAAAAAGCCTTGGAGATCAAGCTGCTAAGGAGAAGAAAAGTAAAATATTTGTTTTTTCTTTCTCAGCAGCCAACGTCCGTGGGCACCTCCAGCGTGCGCCTGGGGCTCCCTGTGCAAGCCAAGGTGGTGCCATCGACAGCAGCGCCCGCCAGCGCCACAGCCACGCTGCCAGGAGGGGCTGTGCTGTCCCACACCACGGTCAGGGCCTGCTGGGGACACTGCCAGGGCTGGGGGACACTGTGCCCATGCTGGGGGACACTGTGCCCATGCTGGGGGACACTGTACCTGTGCTGGGGACAGACATTGCCCATGCTGGGGACACTGCCTGTACTGGGGACAGACACTGCCCGTGCTGGGGCCACATTGCCTGTGCTGGGGGCCCTGGCTGTGCTGGGGCGCTGGGCATGACAGGACATTCAGGGTGGATGTATGGAGGAGTTGTCCCTGGGAGGGTGGGAGGCTCAGAGCAGCTGTGGCTGGGGCTCTGGGCACGATGGGACATTCATGGAGGAGTTGTCCCTGGGAGGGTGGGAGGCTCAGAGCAGCTGTGGCTGCCCCGGGATCCCTGGCAGTGCCCAAGTTCAGGTTGGGATAGGGCTTGCAGCAACATGGGGTAGTGGAAATGGATGAGTTTTAAGTTCCTTTCCAACTCAAGCCATTCTATGATTTTTGTATTTTTTTGAAAGTGAAGATTAATTTTTTTTAAAATATAAAATATTTTTAGGTAACAGTAGCTACGACGAGCGCTCCCAACCTGTTCAAGACGACGGTGGCAGGTGGAGCTGCAGCCTCCCAGCAGCCTGCAGTGCTCAGCAGTGCCCAGAGCCAGGGCTCAGGGTCGGGGCAGCCACGGCTGCCACTGCCCCCTCCCACGGCAGCGCAGGTGCCAGCACAGCCCCTGGTCATCCCCAGCTCCCCTGTGCCTGGCACCACCGTGGTGTCACAGGTAAATGGGGGAATGGTGGAAACTTTGTTTTCTTGGTGCTTTAGGAACTCCTAGGGTGTGTTCAGAAGCTGGAAGAGCTTTTTCTTCAGGCAAGCATGTATCCCCTGATGGGACAAATACTTGGCAAATGGGAAAACCTGTGACGGTGTTCACAGGGGTCCCAGGATGAGGGAAGAGATGAGGATCTGACTCCATGTTTCAGAAGGCTGATTTATTATTTTATCATATATATTACATTAAAACTATACTAAAAGAATAGAAGAAAAAGTTTCATGAGAAGGCTACCTAAGAATAGAAAGGAGAGTGTGATAACGAAGGTTTGTGGCTCAGGCCCTGTGTCCAAGCCAGCTGACTGTGATTGGCCATTAATTAGAAGCAACCACATGAGACCAATCCCAGATGCACCTGTTGCATTCCACAGCAGCAGATAACCATTGTTTACATTTTGTTCCTGAGGCCTCCCAGCTTCTCAGGAGGAAATAATCCTAAACAAAGGATTTTTCATGAAAAGATGTCTGCGACAAAAACCCTTCCCTGGTTTCAGCCACATGGGATAGGGATGCTGAGAGGGAGGAAGAACACTTGTGGTCAGCTCTCCCCACTTGCCATGTCTGTGGCACTGGTGAAAGAACAGCTCTGTTCCTGCAGCCAGAACAGTCAGGCCTTCAGTCTATGGACTGTCCTCTTGCTGGGCCTCAAAACTGTGGTTATATTGAAATGTGATGTTTCTGTTTCTTGGAGCAATTACACCATACAAAATAATGGCTTGTTTTACTACTAATGAAAAAAAAGATTAGATAGGATGATGTTTGAAGAGTTATTTCTAATTTGATTTTACTGCTGTAGCTGCTTTGTACAAAAACATGCTGAATCAATAATTTAACAAATTAAGATAACTTGGGGAACGTTTGTACCTTGTCTGTTGGGCATCTCAAAGGGGAATTATCTCCAGCAAATTGTTGTGTTGCTTCTCATATTTAAGGTTATTTGTACCAAAGCAGACTGTAAAATATAAAATATATTTCTTTCATTGATTTTTTGTTGTTATTTGTGAGCTATAATGTTCAGTTACCTAAAGAAAAGAAAATTTCAGGTAACAAGCAGTAATAGCAAAACATATTTCATATATGGCCTGAATTAGAAAAGTTTCATCATTTTCCTTGTTTGTAGTGGTCAGAGCATGCATTGATTGTGATGAAAAAATAGCATGAAACTAATGCTTGTTTTCTTTGGTTTTTGCAGGAAATGCAAGAGAATGTGAAAAAATGTAAAAACTTTTTAGCTACCCTTATAAAACTTGCTTCTCATAATTCACCATCTCCTGAAACGTCCCGCAATGTGAAAGCTCTGGTTCAAGATTTGTTGGTAAATATTTAGTTACCATTTATTTTGTCAGTTTTCTATGAAACTTATTTATGGATGCTGAAAACTATTGCTTTGATCTTAACAATTCTTCTGGCTGTAATGAAAGGGGTTGGGCTTCATCAAAATGCAATATTCTGTATGTTATATAAATTTAAAAAGTCTGTTAAAGGCAGACTTTCTTTTGGTTTTTTAAAGGGGAAATGCAGCAAAGTATTTAGTAGGCAGTTGTCAAAGCCACTCTTGTTTTGATGAGTAATACTTTGATTTTAACTTGAGGATTTGTTATTCTAAATATGGGATCCCCCTAATCCCCCTAAAATCTGGGATTTTTCCTTGAGGATTCGTTTTTTACTCCAAACCCTGTTCTTCTCTGAAACAAGAAGCTCTTAATTTTTGAAGCACAGAACAACTGTAGATACAGTCCCTTCACAACCTGTGTTAGAGTTTCTAGGACTGAATGAGCAGTATTTTCCTGATTTTCAGCTGTTCTACAGACAGGAGCCTGAGTGGCACAGGGGTTTCCAGAGGCAAAGCTGTGTTAGAGGGCTCTGGCCAGAAAAAAGCTGCACTGGCTGCAGGCTCCAGTGCAACAGTGAACTGTATAAATGAGCTGCAGACAGAGCTGGGAAAGGGTCAAGCTGCTTAAAAGAAATGTAATATAGTCTATGAAAAACTTGGATTTAAAAGTAGTTGCTATGCATTTCTTTGACTTCATTGCCAGAGAAATCTGTGTATTTTAGACAAGCCTAAGGCTGTTTTCAAGTGTGAGCCGTTCAACAGTCATATTCAATTATTCCAGTAAAAACTTGTTTTAACTTTTACCAATTTGAAAAGACTAAATAAATAAAGGTAACTACTTATAGTATTTTAAACAAAGTACCAACACACATAAATAATAAATATATTTATTGAAGCTTGGTTTGGTTTGATTTTTCTCTTGTTCTGTATCAGTCAGGAAGGCTAATTAATTTTTTTATTACAACCTGAACTTTTAACTAGTGATACTTTAGAAGTCTCATAAAATGCACCCAAGTTAGAATTCTCTTGAATTGCTACTAAATAAATGTATTTGATATAAGTGTATATTTTGTGAGCATACATACAAATTCATAGAGGAGAAAATTTTATATCTACTTATAAGCATGCTTTTTATGTATGGCCATGACTTACATATATAGTAGTTTTATATTTAGTTCATAGCTTTAGTCCATAGTTTTATAAATATGTTTTCTGTAAGTTAAATTGTACCATCAGAGCTGGTTTTGGAATTACTACAAAGGCTGACAAATTTCATATTTTTAAGGTTACATCAACAACCTGTTGTGGTTGTTTTCTTTTAATTTTAAAAAAAGAAATCACTATGTAAATGTTAGCAAGAGAGTGGAGTCCCAAAAGAGACTTGAGTGTTTCTGGGGCCTCATTTTGTCTGAAATTGTGCTTCCCCAAGGGAATTCTCTGCATTTTGAGTGACATGTTGCATGTTTGAGGTGGTGCTTGGCAGAAGGACCTTAGAGAGGAGTTAAAGGACTTCAGCTCTGAAAGTTTTTGGTGTGGCAGTCTATTTAGCTAGAGACATATGTGTATGTAGTAGTTGGGAAAGAGGCAACCAAACACCTGAACTGAGATGTTGATGCTATTTTTTTTTCTTTACCATGAAGGATGCAAAGATTGATCCAGAAGAATTTACAGGCCGCCTTCAAACAGAACTCAAATCATCTCCTCAGCCATATCTCGTACCTTTCCTTAAGGTAATGTGAATATTGTTTGGATAAATTTATTTCAGAGCAAAATTTAATTACATGAACTCTTAGAATATCCTTTTTAAATAGTGTTATGTTCACTGGCCCAGGCCTACCCTTCCTTTACATCTAAATGCTGCCCATTTCTGCCAGGGTCTTCCTGGCTGGAGATTCTGTGCAGGCTGCACCTGTGTCAGGCCAGGCAGGGGCTGCTCCAACAGCCTGGGACAGTGCTGAGAAACTGGGAATTCCCTCAGGAGGGACACCTTGTGTGTTTGGGACTTTGGCTGAGTTTCAGAAAAATGGATTTGTCATCCAGGAGTTCACAGCTTGAGCAGCCCTGATCTAGAACGTTGCAGTAATTAGATTAAAAAATAAAAAGCAGTTACTCCCTAGTTTGGAAACCATTCATTGGCTATTCTGTAGTGATCCTTTACTTTTAGAATAAACACACTTTTTTGTGGTAGTAGGTAGTTTTTTGTGAAGAAGAAAAAAATTCACATTACAAAGAGTCCCAAGTTATCTTTACAGAATGCTTCAAGTAATTTAATAATGCTGATTTTCTAATCTATGTTTGGGTCATTGATAACTTTCAATCCACATGTAACAATGATTATGAAGAACTGAAATGGATAAAGTGTTAATTAGATGATTCTGCTTCTAATCTGGAACTAATCAACAGTAGAATTTCTGATATGATACCAAATGGATTTATTGTGGGGTCCTAAGTTAGTATATGTGGGGCTAAATTTAACTGTTAATTGATTCTGTAAATTAGCTACAATAACTTCCATATGCAGGATTATATACAAACATAAAAAGCATGTTTAAGTCCCAACAAAACTACAAATATGATTTTTAAAATATTTTTGGTCTAGTTCAAAAATTCTCTGCTTAGGGCAGGCTTTCTCTCTCTTCTCTCCCTGCAACTTTGCTTCACAACTACTGCTCCTGTTTTTTCAAGTTATCATTAACACTTGTTTGTGGCTTTCACTGCAGTCACTTCTAGCATCATGATAAGAAGCAGGAACTTTCAAAGAAAGGACTTTGTTTGAAGTCCTTTCTGGGCAAGAGGCATGAAGTTTTTAAATCAATGTTAGAAGTTTAGAAAGAGCTGGAGCTTGGGTTAAACACTGTTGCATTCTGCAGCTGCCTGAGGGAGCGCTTCAAAAGAACACTTCTGCTACTTAAGAAGTAAAAAGTTTGTTCATGGAGGTACAGTACGGCATTTTAGAAGTGTGTTTTCCTTGAAATGGTATGGGGCTTACAATGGTACACTTTTCTAATGCACTGACAATACTTCAGAAATAATGCAATAAACAGCTACTGCTATAGGGCACCGAGAGGGAAATCATTTGGTTGTTGGTACTGGAGGTGTGTTAGGAGGAGTAAATTGGTGCTGCTTGCAGGGTATAGGGTTGTCCATGGTTGTACCTTTTCTTCTTCCATTTCTTGCCCTCCCAAAGACCTAAACTACAAGTTCTAGATAGCCTTGAGAAGAAGAGTGGTTTTTCTGCTACAATGGAATTAAGGGAATGTGAAAATCTACAAGGTTACTAAATCCAAACTGAAAGCTTATTAAAAACTGAACTTTCTCTTACAATAAATGTTCAATCTTATTCTGTTTGATGAACAGGCAGTTAATTATGTTTCCAACAAATTTCAAAATGCTTTTTGTCAATCTGCTAAGTTTGGTATTTCATAAACTTTCTTCTGTTTTTAGAAAAGCCTACCTGCACTGAGACAATCTTTACTGAACAGTCAGCATTTGGTTTTGCAAGGCCAGCCGTCTCAGCAGTCACTCCAACAGACCAAGCTCTCTGCAGTGATACCTCAGTCTGCCTCGGGAATCTCCTCTGTTGTCACCACTCAGACAATAGGAATAAGGCAACCAAACAACATTTGCACAGTCTCTGTATCAAATACAGTGCAGCCTCCTCAGGTTAAGGTGGTACAGTCAAATCAGAGTTCTCAACTGGTAGGTACTGGAGTGTAAAAGAGGATTTCTTAATGAACTTACAGCAGTTTTCAGTGTCACTTTCATTGCAGCTTGTTTGGGAAAATCCTTTTTTGTTTGTGTCATATTCTGTGATATGTGGTAGTACCTCATTTTCTGTCATTTCACATGCTCAACCATTACTTCAGCTAAGATTATTTACATAAATTGAAGGAAGTGCACTCTTGGTCTTTTTGTCTGCAGTAGAGTGGTTGTTGTATGAGCACAGTGGAATTTGAGGGAATTACAAATGTAGAACAGAAAGCTTTCCAAGACTTACAGGCAAGAGTGTAATGTTGAGTGTGTCATTAGGTATGCTGCTTTGCTTTAAAATTAAATGAACTCTCTCATTTTAAACTCTTGTGCATATAGTTACAAAATCTTGTAGAAGAATAGCTGTGCTGTTCCAGGTGTTCTGTTTAGCAGTAATGCCATTCTCTGTTACTCACTGAGCTGTATCTGTGTTGTGCACAGTGGAGGATTAAGTGCTTAGATTCATTAATTTCAGAGGCACTATCAGTAAGGCACAGCCAGGTAGTCACTGAGAGTGTGGTGACTTTATCCTGTTGTTAAACAGCATCTTGTGTGTGTGTTTGCACTTGTAATTAAAAGGTGTTTAGGGTTTTTACAAGGCCTTGACTTTATACAGGCATCACTGTCCTTTGTGAGTTTGTCTGTGGTTTCTGTGTGAGTAAAGTACTTCACTTAGGTCTCAAAATTATAGACAGAGGTTCCAGAATATGTATCAAGTTGGTAAAAATTTGTATTATCAAGGTGGAGAAATGCAGATGTGGTAATGTAAAACCTTACTGTGACCTGTCCTTGAGTTTATAGGCTCTATAAAGCATGTAAATAATTAGTGATGTGTGTGGAGAGAGAACCTCTCTTTTGCTTTAATTTAAAAGTAGCAGTGTACAGTCTGAAAATACCTGTGCTGTGTCTTGAACCTTACAAACACTTTCTAGTGGTTAAATTATTAACTGTAAAATAAAATTAATATAATTTAATAATCCTTTAGTAAGCATAGTTTTAATGTGTAAGAACATCTTGAGTGGTAAGATTTTTGACTCTGGCCCTTGTAATACCCGCAAGACAGTTGGGTGCTTTTCACCTTAACTTGGCTGCTTCAGTGCAGGTCCAGCCACTTGCATTCTTTCTCTTTCTGAGATGGCTTCTCCCCACCCTGTCTGGATTGGTGTGTTAATTAGAAAAGTGTTCCTCACCCTTTTTATGACATCTCTTTTATTTGTCCATGTTTGATGACTGAATGGACAATAGCTTTGGTTCTTCTAGGCAGAAGAGTAGCAGCTGGTCATAATTACAGGTGGAAAAATTGCTCCCTGTCCCAAGTTAAGCAAATTTGTGCCTGCGGCTGACAGATTGCTTAGAGGTAGAAGTGTCCATGGCCAGTAAGTCTGGCATTATCTCATGCCACATCTACTGCCATGTAACATGGCTTTTTCCAGTGCTGTGCAGCCCACCTTAAGTGCTCCTGTGCCCACTGGGCAGGTTTCACCCCACCTTTTGAGAAACACTGGTGTAGGACAGAAATGGGTGAGACCACAGGAATTCTTACTCCTATGATTATATCTCTGGTTGGGATAAAGCCAGATTTCTGGGAGAGGCACATTCTGATGTCAATGGATACTCTAAGCAAGCAGTTGTGATGTGAGTTGAGATTTACAACCTGAAGAGCTTTTCTGACATGCCTGGGTTGTAGGAGGAGCTGGAAGCTGCTCAAGTAACATTGTAGAGATTCATCTGATGGGCAAGAGAAGTTGGTTTTCTCTCTGTAAGGTGGTCACTGGTGGAATTCTGATTTACTGGGTACTTGAAATGACCACTACATTTTCACAAGGTCACAAACTGCAAAAAGCAAAGCTGTGGTTAATACTATTTATTTTCTGGAAAAGATATAATATATAAAAATATATATAATAGGGAGAAGACATTAAGAATCATAATTTATTTGCTTTAGTGTGAAACTGTCTTTTAATATTTCCTTTAAATTTATCAGTCTTTAGTTAATAGAATCAAGCAGTACTTAACCAGGCACTTAGAGTAGTTCTGTACAGACAAAAGCAGCATCAGACATCAAGAGTTAGTGCATCAGAAAATCTTAGCACAGCAACCCTCAGCTCAGGTGCCAGGCAGACAGCACAGCAGCAGCTCCATATCAGCCCAGTGATTGCTGATAAGCATTGATTTGTTTGCAGTGCCTGTCCCAGTTCCCAGTGCTCCCTGACTCAGAGCGCAGGGCTGCTGGCCATCTTGCCTTGGACTTGTCCAGCAGAGGAAGATTGCAGCTGCCTTGCCTGGGGGCAGCCAGCCCTGATGGAAGAACTGGCTGAGCTCCAGCTTTTCCAGGCCTGGAGCTCATTGGAGAGGGTTCCAGCTGGCTCTGCAAACTGTCCAGCTGCAGAAGGGCAAGCTTCTTTTAGACTATGGATCTCTTCATACCAGCCAGTTTACAGTAGTCCATTTTTCCTTAAAACATGAAGGGGCTGTTAGCTGTTCTTCCTTTGTCTGTTCTGTTTCTCAGAGGTGCCAGCTGTGGTGATGCTTTCTCCAGTTGCGCTGAGGTACCTTGCAGTGTGGAAATCCTGTGTGCACTGCCAGCATGCAGCAGAGCTTGCACAAAGGCTTTGAAATGTACAGTGCTGGCAGAGATGAAACAGAGACTTTTAATCTGTTTTGTAGAGTGCTGGAATCGTGCTCCAAACCATGAAGAGCAATGCTTTATAAAGCTAGATAGTGCTACTTACTCATAAAGAGAAGGGGAACAATCTTAGGCTGATATTTTATTGATGAGACACTTATGAGATAAGCCAGCAATAATTTTTTTTAATTGCTCCCAGTGCAATGTTCAAAGTTTGTCTAAATTGCCATTCTTAGAGCTCATGTGCTCTGTGTTGCCCTGTGTATGCAGACATTACCTGTCTTGTTTTGGGTGTTGCAGCAGGTAAAATTTGTAAACTTTGAAATGGAGTAAGAGAGATGTTCTTTATTGCACATATTGAGGTTCTAAGTGGATTGATGGATAGTGGAGATGATACTTCATGTATTATGTTGGCATTGTCTGCATCATAAGGAGAAAATTCTCCTGGAAGTTAAACCCAAATATTAAACTTGAGTGATAAAAACACCCAGTAAGAAAATCAGTGATCCATCTTAATTAAAACAAATTTAATTTTATATAAAGCTGTATAAAGATTGATGCAGGTCAAGGATTAGGAGGGATGTATGGAATACATCTGCCCCATTTCTGCTGCACTGATAGGGCACAGTGCTCCTGGGCAGGCTCTGCCACATTCTAAGTTACATTAGAGCAAGATTTCAAACATTTCTTGACAATTTCCCTGCACTCTCACAGGGGTTGGGGTCTCTCAGAGTTGAGATAGAGTGATGGAATTTGGAAACAAGATACAGCAGCATTATGTAAGAATTATGTTCTATGGGGATGTTCCACTTGGCTTTTTAATTCTCCACTGAAGCTTTTCTGGCATCACTTTTCTGTTCATGAATGACTGTAATTTGAACACATTTTAGTGAAATTTGAGGAAATAATTTTCTTTTTGTCTTGTTTTCAAGGCAGCTTAGAAATGGAAGAGTAATAGATGGCTGTTTGGATAAAAAGAGTATTTTCTGTTAATTGACTAATAAAGGTCCAGCCACTGATGTGGGATTTGGGTGCAGTAAAATAGAAATAAAAATGGCTGTTGAGCAGTAGATATCTGGGATCCATTATCAGGAACAAAGCCTGTACTTGACAAATTTTATGCCTATTTGAAACACAGCCTAGTGCTTTTCTGAGTTATCATGGACTTCGTTTTCAGAATTTTGTGGGCTGTACATTAATAAAAGGAGAATATTGTCACTGATTGCTGTTTGGAAACCAATAGCAAAAGGCCAGGCTTGAAAGCAAAGATTAAAAGAAAAGCTTAAGAGAATTGAACACACAGAACTTGTTCAAACACTGATTGTAAGGGAGAATAAAAGGGAAAATTCCTTATTTGGAACAGACCAAGATGGTAAAAATATGAATAACAGGATATAATTAAATGAAGTAGGATTTAGGTAGGATATAAGGCAAAATATCCTTAAAGTAAGAGAGAATATTAGGTGGTAGATCAGGCTGCTGGGGACAGTGATGAAAAAGCCATAATTGAACCCACTCAAAAATAACCATTTGACCATTGTTGGAAGAATTTTGTAATAAATTGAGGAGCTGGTGGAACAAGTGATGCCATGGCTTCTGTGTCATTGTTCTTAATTTCTTTGTTGAGAGCCTGTACTCAATGGAATAGTGTTGTTGTCATATTAACATTAAAATAGTCAATTTTTTTCCTATTTGAGAGGAAAAATAATTGCTTATGTAGATTTTGAGGCACCATTGAAAAACTGTAGCTGCTACTGCAGCATGATAAGCAATGGTAAATATGAATTCTAGGCCCATAAAAGCATGAACATTGTAAGTTAATGCTGCCAGATTACATGATGGCTGAGGTTTGATATGACATTTATCTTCAGGAGTGAGTAGACTGATAAATCACAAGTGGCATAGCCACAAGTGAGTTAGCAAGTGTTTACTCATGAGTGAAGATAAATGTCATATCAGACCACAGCCATTCTGAGTTTTATGTGTTTATGCATGTCTTGTTTCTTCCTTCCACATTATTTTTTTTAACTTAATTGAGAAAAAAAAGATTGGTAAAGGATATATTTTTCAAATCTATTTTTGTTTTTCATTCTTTGCTCTTGTTTACTGTGCTTTTATCTTTATTGCAGTACTTGATAGGTTTAAGCTTTTGTTTCAGATGCTTTTGCTGCAGAGGGTGTTTCCTGTGAATTGAGCCAGGCTGGTTTTCATTCCTTGTCAAGTAAAGGTTGGAACCTTGTGCATCTGCACTGGTCCAGGAGATTTGCAAAATCCTTGTCCTCAGAAACTTCAGCAATGAATTCTGATCTTAGTGTCCTAAAGGAATTTTCCTTTCAGTGGTTTGTAGGTAGTGTCTCTCATGTAATTTTGTCTCTCTTGTGCAGGCATGAGAAAGACTGATAACTCCTGTTCTCTTCCTGCTTTTGTACATTGATGTGCTTTGGCTGGATTCTTTCTCAGTCTGTATTTGTTGGTTTTGCTGTTGATTATTGCTCTGTGTTCATCTCTGTAATTTGTTCTCTGTCCTGCAGTAACTTAAACAGTAGGAGATGTCATGGAATGATCATCACCTTTAGAGATTAGGAGCAGAGAGAACCATTATTTATTCTCACAGAGTTACCAAACCTGTGCTTTTTGAAGAAAACCCTTAGCCGAAAAAAGAAGAATATTTCAGCTGTCACCTCTTTGCTATTCTGATTATCAGTAGTGTGGTTGTTGTAAATCCCTTTTTTGTCTTCATAAGCCTGCTACCTTATGGAAGCATCTTTGTACAAACATCCCTTTTTTCACCTGTGAAAATCCAGTCAGCTCTAGCAGAGGGCAGAGTAGTGTCTGCAGTGTTCAGGAGGTGGGAGGAGGAGCTGCTCTGGCACAGCAGACAAATGGTGAATCAAAGCGAGTGTGGTGAGTGGAGAGAGTGACAAGGGGAGAAGAGCAAAGATGAAATAAAAAGAAGGAGAATACTTTTTATTGTGAGAAATGTACATCTTAGTTTGCAAGAAAAATGTTATTTTATAGAAGAAAAATGTAGGTAACTGTTCACACATTGCACTTGGAGGAGCAATGCCATGGCTTTGCTGCTTTAGTGTGTTCCTTGAAGAGCTCCAGAGTGCAGCAGCCTAGGACATGATTCTTCAACTCTGACAGATAAATTGAAGAGGAATAACTAGTATATGAGAGTACTTGCTCATAATTTTACCATTTTCCTAGTTCTATCAAATCTAGGCAATGGCTAAATCACATTCTGTCTTTTCTATTTTCTGTGCCTTTGTTTTCTGTTGTTGTGCTTGCTGTCTTCAGAGGTTTACATAATTAAAATGCTTCCCTTTTTAGGGGAGGTGGAATGATGAAAAGTTCCTGTATGCTCTGAAGACTTTTGTATTCTGTCTTTTTACCTTTTGTGACTCAGCACTTGAAATAAAATCAGGGATGGGGTGTTTATGGACACAGTGTGAAAAGTTTGAAAGGACTCCTGGAGGTGGCTTGTGCAGCCTCCTGCTCACACATTGGGATGTCTCCCTTGTGGCCAGTCATGGTTTGAGTGTCCTCAAGAAGAAATTGCACAGCCCTCTTGGGGCAGCCTGTTCAGAGCTTGCCCACCCTCATGGTATTTTTCTTTTCTTTTATTATATTGGGATCTCCTGTATTCCAGCTTGTGTCTTTTGTGCTCCATCCTTCTGCTCTGCACATCTGGGGGAGTCTGACTCTGTTCTCTCCTCACCTTCCCAAAGGTGCTTCCAGCAGCACTGAGATCTTTTCTGAAGGCAGGAATGTCCCTGCTAACCTCAGTGTCCTAAAATCTGTGTCTGCTCTCTCAGTCTGGTCAGTGCTTGTCAGCTTTGGTTCAGAATATGGAGAGATAACCTTACCTGGGGTACACTTGTTGTGCATGGTTTTAGTCTGTGAGAAGTATAAAATCATTTAAGTTAATCATCTCCCAGACCAGCTTGCTGGTACACTTGTTCATTGTCTACAACTCTGAGGTCAAGCTAAGGACTTAATAGTAATGTTTATGATGTTGGGAAAACAGGCAAGGAGATTAGAACAGTTTGAATTGTCTTAATTGATGAAGTGTGGCTTAGGTAGTTACAAATTTTAATGCAGGATCCTGTGATTCATTGGTTTTTATTATGTCCCTGGTTTGCCTGCAAAGAAGTTACACACTCTGCTTTACAATTAGTAAATTGCTAATTTTAATTCCTTAATGACCTCCAGATCTGGAGATTGCATGTTTCTTAAAATTCCAGTATAGAAACTGGGCTTTAGTGTCAGATGCTCTGGTGCACTTGTTCTTTTGAGAGAGTTTTGAGAGAAACCAGCCTGTTGCTGGCTGGT
This sequence comes from Melozone crissalis, assembly GCF_028551555.1. Taxonomy (NCBI): domain Eukaryota; kingdom Metazoa; phylum Chordata; class Aves; order Passeriformes; family Passerellidae; genus Melozone; species Melozone crissalis. The sequence goes on along the minus strand of NW_026535785.1, from coordinate 19,400,968 downwards.
TTCTTTATGGAGTTTAAGATGATGATTTTGGTCTCTGCCCCTTGGAGAAGTTTGTTTCTCAATAATTTTCTACACTTTCAGTGTTTGTACATACACTGAAGTCCTAGTACAGTACTTGCCAAAAGACAGTTTGTGGAATGTATTGGATAGTAAAGAAAACATTGCCATTTATGTCATCTTAAATAGTTAAATATTGTCCTGTCTTTAATGATGTTAGTGGCTCATTTTGTAGGGTATTCTCATGAAAATATTAATTGAGGGAAAAAGAACTTGGTTCTGAACTGTAGAAGTTGCCTCACAGAGAGGAAAAAAACCATGCAATTGCAGAAGATTTCTGTAATGCCAGATAATAATTCTGTCCAGAGGTCCCACACATCCCCTTTGTGGCCTGGCTTCTGCTCCATTAAGGTACAGCAGCTTTTCTTCTCTATTCTCTGCAAACTGATCCAATAAATTTTTGTAAAAGTAGCATCATTCTCCTTTTTCATACCAAGATATGTTTTCTTAACATGGACTATTCTGTCTTTTTACCAAAACCACACTTATTCCTGTTTCCTGTTCATCAAAATGCTGTTTAATTCAACTTTTTTTCTGTTATTTTCACTGATCAACTATGTTTCTTTCCTGTTTTTAAGCCTGGTAGCTGCTTTTTTCTTTCCCCTCTGAATGTGACTATTCACTCTCTGTCCTGACCAAGTAAATTTAAATCTATTTGCACCATTTCTGTGCTTAGTACAAATGCTCCATTTTCCTTCAGTGTCCATAGTTGAAGCTGAATCTTTAATCTTTTTTCCCTTTTCTCTTTCTGCAGGGTGGTTATTGCTAATACTTCTGCATCCACAGGTTCATTATAACTTTCCTCTGTATTTTAGGATGTACAAAATGCAGTTTTGTAACTTGAGAATGGCCCAATTTGTTTTTTCTCCAGAATTCATCAGAGATCCCTCATTACTCTTGTCCTGTTTGTAGTTTTCACCTGTCTCCCTTGCAGTTTTGGAGCCCTGGTTGAAATTCCCCATTGCTCATCCTGCTGTCACATCCCATTTGCAGATGTTTGTCCTTCCCTTTTCTCCAGAGGTTGCTGTGCAGGCAGAGCTTTGGCATTTGCTGCAGTGATTTGGGAACTCCCTGTGGGAGTGGTGCTGCCTCCAGGAGGGAATGCTGCATCCCAGGGAGGGGCAGGAACTCAGCTGTGACTGTGAGCAGCACCAGAGCTGTGGTTGGAACCTTCCTCAAATACCTATTTGTCAGTGGTTTATTTTCAGAATTTATTTATGGGGTTTCTTACAGCTCTGCAGCATCCACACATCTTTCTGAATCTTCTGTTCATTACATCTGTGCCTACCTTGTCCCTGATCATATGAATGTTGATTTTTAAAAAGTTTTTTTCGTTGTTGTTGAACATGTTGCTGTTGATTAAACATGACCCTTGCACGTGTTTTCTTTTAGATTTGATTTGTTTATGGATCAAATTTTAAGTTTCTAACTCAGATTTAGTTTTAAGGAAGAACTTCAGAACCTGAATTAGTAGTAAGTGAAACCTTGAGAATATCAAATTAGCATTTAAAAGATTCATAGTATATGATCACCACAAAACTTGGTCTGCTATCTTGTGTATATCTGACTTTGGAACCCATAATATTTTATAATTTATTTTTAGTATGTTTTCTTTAAAAAGTGTAGATATTTAGTGCAAGGCCTAATGTTTGTAGGTGGATACCACTACAATTATTGCACCATTTTCTTCTACAAAATTGCTTTTCTTCCTAGTAAAATGTCTAAAAACAAAAATCTGAATTATTAATATTAACCTTACAAGTTTACAGTATATTTTTAGTGAAGGTTGTGAAGTATGACATCTGTATATTATTGAATTTTTTTAAAGCATAATGGCAAAATAGGTATATACACACACACACAACCACATGCTTTACATGAATGTGACTTTTGTCAGCAGCTGGTTGTGCTTGTAGAGATCCATGTGCTTATCTTGGTGATGACAGGTATCGGTGTATTTTCCTTGTGTGTGTTTGTTTATAAGGAGTATAATACAAGTATACTTTTCTTTAATAATAGCAGATTATCCAGTCAACATCTGCTCAAACTGTGAAACGAGCCCCTGCTTGCCAGACTACCCAGATTAGGATGCCAGTGGTAATAACTCAGACCATTAGACCACAAGGTATGGGTTTCAATGTTTTAGTGAGATTGTTACCTTTGTATGAATTTTGTTGTCATTACAAACGAGTAGCATGGAAAAATGTACAGTGTTGACACTGGCAACATTGTTGACATTTATTTTTACTTAAGCTGGCTGAAAAGTGCATGTTTTCATGTGCAGTTCCAAGGTGTTTTGGACCAACACAGTGAAATGTTTTGAAGCAACGTTAGGACTAAACTCTCATGTGTTTAGCTCCTCACTGAGAAATTTTTCATGGGAAGTTCTAAACCAGGTCAGGAACTTGGCTCTCACTGTCCTAAACTGTAACTCTGGGCCAAAAAAAAAAATTCTTTATTTTCCTGAACGCTAGTGGATGCCTCAATTTAATCATCCTACTTCTCATTCATACTTCTGAAGCAGAACATGGTAATTCCCATCTCTGCAGCTACAGAGGTCAAGGTGGGAGCCTTAGAGAAATTTCTCAAGTCTCAGGTTGGTTTTTTCTGACCCCTGTCAGTATGTTTAATTTTGGTGGGGTCAGAGACTGGCTCAGGAACCTGACATGCCATGATGAGCCACAGCATGTGGTTTGTGCACACCTTCCTCATCTGTGTGCACAGGTGGGTTCATGTCTGGCTGACACTTCCCACTTCCTAAGAGGATTCTTGAAACCTCCTTGCTTCCTAATAAATGCCCATTTGTTCCTTTCTACCCCTGAATCCCTCAGGCTTGGGTTTTATTTTTCCTGAATACGTGTGAGAGTTTCTTACTGGATGTGGGCATTTACAGATTGAGGGTTTGTAATGGAATACAGAGCTTGTCATCTTCAGGTGCTGACTCAGGACTCAGACTAGTTCAAATGCACATAAAAGCTATTGCTGCCTACTTGACTTCATTGCTTGGTTGTTTCTATTCTCCTTGGGAAAAAAAGCATCAAAAATGTTTAACAGCAGTTGATGTTTCACTTGCTCTGCTCTCCTAGGGGAATCCAGAGGTTGAATGGACACAAAGACCAAGCTGTCACTGTAACCCTGTAGGCTGTTAGGAAGGAATGCAGTTACTCACCATAAAATGTGTTTGTTTGATAGCACTGATACTCATGTCCTGAGTTTATAACATGTCCATGCATCTTATAGCATGAGCCTTCACTTCTGACTAATGTGTTTGAGAGTGAAGGCAGATTTCATTTCTTTGCTTGTTCAGTCTCCAGGTTGTGAATATCAACAGTGTACTGAGAATTTCACTGCATGATACTGGCATCTGTCTTTTAAACAGCAGGTTCAGAATATGAGTTTATTCTTGATAGCCCTTGATCAGCCAGTGCAGTGCAACTTAACTTGCAGTTTTTCTTATGGTAGATAGTTTTATAAAAGCCAGTTATGCAAGGTCTTACTTTCTGGTGAACTTATTCAAATCCACAGGTTTGGTTAAGCCCTCCAGTATATAGTTTTTATTATTTACACAGACAAAACAGTCAAGAATAGGCATTTAGAAAACATCCCAGTATAAAACCACTCATCCTGCAGCCCAGGGAGCAGGCTGCCTGTGTGCTGGCAGCACTGCCAAGAGTGCATCATTGTGATATATTGTTAAAACCTTTTACTGTAAACTGTGTAATGATATTTTATACTGACCCAGGTATTCCTGCAGAAGGAGCCAATATACTGGAATAGGACCTCATCTCAATAAAAATTCTGGTAGCATAATTTTGTGGAGTGTGGCTTGTTAAGGGTACTTACCTCAGAGCTGAGCTGACCTCCACACAGTGCTGCATTTTCCTCCTTGACAGGAGTGAATCTCCAAGTGTAGTGTATCTGCAGTACATCCAGGTGAACAGACTGTAATGCTTCTTAAAACAGTAGTTTAGATAAAACTGGCATGCTTTAAGGACCTTTATATAAATAAAATTATTTCCACACCAGTGAGAGTAACACCATAGTTACTGCATGAAAAATCCACACTCCTTTACCAAAACACTGCCAGGATAATAATTAAGTGAATTCCATCTTAGGGATTGGATGGAGGAATTGAACCAAGTAATAAAATAATTAACTAGAATATTTGTTGCAGCTATTTAACCAGTGCTGAAATACAGCTAGGAATTTATAGCTCCTAAATTTGGGCTTATTTTTCTAGATCATGCTAATTAAAATTTGAAGCAAGGATGCAGTGGTGAAAGACTCTGTATGTCATTACCAATCCCATGAAATATCTAAAGCCCACAGGTGATTTTAATTTTCAAATATGTTCTGCCCATAATAAAAATGGATGTTTTAGTCATATTTTATGTCTAACCCTTAGTCATGCACAGTTGTAATTTATTTAAACCAGAAAACTCAAATGTCATCCCAATTCTTACATTCACTTTGCCTGATCCATTGAGTGGAATTACATGGGGTGAATGTGAGACTTAATTCTTCCATATTCATGTGGATATACATGTTTTGGGGGTATTTTTTGATCAAAAGTATAAAACAAAGCATTGACACTGCTTCCAAAAAAATATATTAATTCTGGAGGAGTGCTATTGTTACTTTAAATTTGCCATTGCAATAATTTTCAAGGTGAACGCATTTTTAATCTTCTAGATCTTAATTGTACAAAGCAGAAATCTGCTAATTTTTTATTATTGCATTTTTTCTTTCCTTCCTTCCAGTTCTCTGAGTAGAAAACCATTCCATTAGTTCATCTGAAATAGATAAATGAATTGCCTGGTCTGTGAACTAATGCTGTCTGTGACATCTCATGGACCTTGAATGTTCTGATGACAAAATATTTTTATTCCCCAGGCTTGAGCCTGAAGTCCTAAATCTGGTTTTGTATTTGCTAATGTTGAGAGTCCACATTACAGTTTTATTTATACAGATGGAGAGCTTAACAAACACTATGAAATTATTTTCTCTTTAAGATCATATGTTGGAGTTGATGAAGACTTCAAAATTACAAAAAAAAAAAGGTGATGCAGGGCTCAGTCAAAGCTAGCAACTTTGTGTTAGCCAAGAAATGTTCTTAAAAGGGTTTATTAGGATAGTTGTGTTTCAGATTTTTACTATTCATGAAATAAAAATACTGTAACTCTGCTGAGGTCCTTACCATGCCATTTATGTGCAACTGAGTCCCTGGGTGCAGGAACAGCCTTCACATCTTCTCCAGGTCTCAAAAGTCTGTAATGCTCAATAAAATGGAGTGATGCACAAGAGAGAGGTGAGGTCTTTTAAATCAAGTAGATTGAGTGATTTTCACATGCCAAAACACAGGTGGGACTAAAGGAGCCCAAAATTTAACCTGAATAAATGTGCTTAGGCAGTCAGGGAAGGCCTACTCCAAGTTCCATGGTAGGGAGGAATTTAGATCTCTTTAATTTACTGAATGTCCACACACTTTGGCTCATTTAGAAAGCCCAGTTTTACTTTACTTCAAGACTTGTAAAGTCTAGATACAGACATGAATTATTTTTGAGTCATTGTTTTCAAGATGAGAAAGCAAAAGGCAACCTTTATGGGGGGTGTGTGTGTCAAATTTAGCAATAATGTTTTTTCTTTTATATGCAATGCTAAACATTTTAAAATGCGTGCAGTATTTTCAATTCTGAAATCCATGTTTTCCACTGCAATAAAGGACAATTATTGTATAGAAAATGTAAAAGGCATAGCTAATACCATGAGTAACTTTGACTTTAGGTGTTTCTATTAAGAACATTTCAAATCTGCCTTCTTTATTCTGTACAGTTTATCCAGAAAAGTGGTTTACTGGCAATTGCAAACACACTTATAGCCATTATAAATATTATAGCTGTTCATGGCCAATGGGTTTTGATTTTGGAATCTTCACTGTTCTATAAATACTGAACAAAATGTAATGTTAATATAAATTTTGTATTTTAAATTGTTCTTCTTCAGCATGTAGTCTTTAAAAATAATAACTTCCTTTGTTTGCAATTTACAGACAGTTAAATTTAGTTCCTGGACAGAAGGTTCTTTGATGTAAATTGTCTAAGACAGCTCATAATAACATTGCTTGGTGTTTTTCAGGCACAGTAGGGAAGGCACCAACAATACAAGCCAGTAAAAGTCCTGGGGGCTTTGGTGTTCAGGTCTCTGCAAATCAGAAAAACAAGCTGAATGACCCTGGAGGTGGTTCTTTCAGGTAAAAAAAGCAAAAATAATAATAAAAAAATGCAGCGGGGTGGTTGGGGAGGATCTGAAATATAAAACTGAATTTAGAATTGGTGTAACACCAGAGGGCAGTCTTTTACAATAATTCCTGTATTTTTTCCCTGAGATTGGATGGCAATTTTCATACTTAATTCTATTTTTAAAGAAGAAAGAGGATCATTACATATCTTGAGGATTTTTCTCTAAATGCACATTTTAACATTTAACAGAAACATCAATTCTGTGGATTGTAATAAAACTTGAGCTGAATGGATTTATGTGCACGAGGATCTGAAAGAATCTGTGGTTGGTGTTATGCACTGGATTCTGCTGCTCCTGTGGAATGTGTGTGGCTGGGAAGGTGCTGGGTGTGAGGCCAAGGGCTCTGTGGGGCAGGGGCAGTGCTGGGGCCAGGGGGGATCCCTGAGCAGGGAATTGTTGCTCCTGGCTTTAAGGGGAACAATTGGCTGTGTCTGAGCTCCTGTGCTTCCTCAGCTCATGGAGGATGGGTGGTTTATGGGGCCCTGTAGGAATCAGGAGCTGCAAAAAGGTTCAGCACAGTACCAGGGATGCACTGAGCTGCTCTGCCGGTTCTTTATACTGCATACTTCTATTTATATGTATTTGGGATATTTTTACTTTTGGCAGTGAAAAGCAAATCTTGTGTTTACTGCATTTTGCTCTCGCTAACATCATTCTAGTTTTGTTAAAATATTTTCTTTCTTCATTGAATGACAAAATATTTCTAGGTTTTAATTTTCATCTTCTGGGGTTCTTATGTTGCTCTGACATCATCAAATCACTAATTAATTTTCAGGCTTATGCTTTTGCAGGTGAAATAAAAGAGAATTTGTAGCTCTTTGAAATATCTCTGCTTTGAGGCATGTCAGTATTGTAACTAATAGTGGTAGTACTTAGTATTAATCTGGAAGCAAAATCATTCAATTTTTTATTTTCCAATGCTTTTGCCTCCCACTGAGTATTTAAATGAATTAAAATGTCTGTTGGGTTCAATTGTACTGTCTTAATAAGTATTTTTTATGTTTGTAAGCAACATGAGCATTTATTCTTCGTTAGTATTGCTTTCAATTTTACATACACCAAAAGGGACAGCATTTTTTAGCTGGATGTTGTAAACTGTGCCAGGATTGATTCTTGCATTCACTTAGTTTATACATAGAATATATTAGGTTAGCTGGAATTGTTAATTTTCCCTTGGGGAGAAGCAAATGCTCAAGGCACTGATTGATAAATCAATAAATCTTTAGTGAGTTTGGTAAATAAGCTGTCAAGGGTGTATGTCATTTTTCCTCTAGAGAACAAATTTTAGTCAGAATGAATGTGTTTGTTTCCTTACATTGTTTTCTCCTTCAAAATAGTAAGACACAAAGTTGCATTTAAATAAGTCCATAAAATTGCAAGGATTTATTAAACAGCAGCAAAGATCAAGCTTTTTCCTGATATCTTAACAAAGAATTCAGTTGTTTGCATATTTGCATCTCAACCCCTAACCTCTCCTGAGGACAAATAGATGTCTGACTATTAAGCCTAAAGGCACAGAGCTGGAAATCTGTATTAATCCTCTGAATGCTGACTAGTTTTCCTCAACATTCCCAGCGTGTGTGAAGAATGTGTTTTTAGCCAGAAGGCAAACTGGCATCTAAAGCAAAGCAAGAATTTTGAAAAATAGTTGTGTTATGTATAAATTTATTTTGCCCTTAGTGTTTTATTATTGCATATTTGTTTCATTATTTTACATTCTGCTTTCTTTAAAATAACTTATTTGAACTTTTCACTTTTGGGAGCGAAGTGTTGGTCACTAGAAACAGAAATTTGAACTTCATTGTTCTTTGGGGTTTTTTTTCCTCTTTTCTATTCTGAACTGTAGCAGATACAAGATGGAATTACATTAAAGATCTGACAATTAAGGATTTTGCAGATTGCAGCCATGCCTTTAAGGGCAGCATTTATTACTGAACTGTAAGACTGCTCACATGAGTCCAGTGTTTGTTACAGTAGCTGTTCTGTGATGCAGAGTTCTCAACCCAAGAATTCTGCAATGTGAAGCTGTGCTTGTGAAATTTTAGGTCACTATTTGGTATTAAATTTATTATTGCTGTATTTTTCAGAGAGAACTACATACAACCCCATTTAGTTGACTTTTCAACTCTGTTAATACCTAAGGACAGAAATTTGAGTTTTGTTTTAGTAATATTTCTGTTTGTTTTACAAGCAGAGGTCTAGACTTGGGTTTATATCATAACAGGCCAGCTTGAGGTTTCTGGAGCTGAGAGAAGCAAAAATCCCTCTGAAGGGTGCCAGGGATGTGTGTCCCCAGCTGCTGCTCATCACCCCTGCTCCCCTCAGAGTTCAGTGGCGGGACCTCCTGCAGCCTCCCAAGGGATTCTCACCATGGTTCAGGTGGTGCCCATTGCAGGGAACCAGTGGAACCATTTGTTCTGATGCTGAGATGGAGTCGCTTCAGTTGGGAGGTCCAGCTTTGGATCAGGGCCTGGTCCCTGTGTGCTCTGTGCTCCTCCAAGGATGGAGGTGGCTCTTTGTCCTCTTGTGTCATCCCAGCCCTTCCTAACTCTGCAGGGCTCAGGGGCAGGGCCAGAAGTGAACAGATCCATCCCTTGGTGTGTGGGATGATGCTGTGGTTTGGGTGCTCCTTCCTTTTCACAGAAACCTTTCCCTTTCTGAAGTGGAATTTCTGAGTTAAATCTCACCTGTCAGTGTCAGGTTTTATGCAGCCAGTGTGATGGGGTTGGTTTTCAGAGACAGTTCTGAGATCATTTGAAGCTGATCTTAGTATCTGTGTTTTATTCTGCTGTCTGACTCCATTTTGAGGTGGACTGTATGTGGCAATAAAAAATCTCTTTTCAGACCTCCTTTGCATAGCCAAAAAAACTTCTCTTGTCTAGTATTTTATTTTCATTTTTAAAAATAAAACTTTAGCAACATAAGCAAAGCAGCTTGCCCTTTAAGTGGTAGAACACTAATGTGGATGTTAAATGGATAACTTCAAAGTTTTCATCTCAAAATGGTATGTGAAAAAACCTTGCCCTTGAGGTTTTTGTTTTTTCAAATGAATATTTCAAGCTAAAAGGGGATTGTGTTTTTTCCATGTATTTCAAAATAAAGAAAAATGCTGATCATAAATGTGGTCTCTTCTGTCAGCCCTTTTGCTTATCAGAGAGAAGATTCTGCATAGAGAATGAATTGTGTGGCAAAGCAGTATTAGGGAGACATTTCCAGTTATAACATGAATGTCAGAATAAACATTATAATGGATGTGTAAATGGAATCTATGCCATTATAAAATATAATACAGTAGTGGCTGTTCCAGTAATTTCTAATCACCATTTATATGCCATGTATTGTTAATCTCTGGTTGTGTGGTCCCTGGGATCAGTGGGATGTTGGGACTTTGTCCTAATGACACACAATTCCCTTGTAGGAGAGGGGAGTCAATGGTCTAATGTTGTCTTGATTGCTTTGTGCATTCTTCTGGCTTATTTGGGATCAATTCAGAATGGCACTTTGGGACAGCAGTGGCTCAAGTCTGACAAAGTGCATGAGAAAGGAAAACTGCAATCATGCAGTTAAGGTTTGTTCATAGAGAAAACTCCACCAGGTTTTTATAATGGCTTGTCTTAATTTAAACAAATTTTTGAAACCTTTCACAGATAGCTGTGCAAATACTTGGTGTTTTCTTGCTTATTTTCAGATAAGTTTTTTTTTGCAATTCCATGAATCTTTATAGTGAGGGAGAAGGAGGATTGTTACAAGAGGTTGAATATAGGAGGAAGAATTGGACTCTTGGATTATTATAAGATACAGTTTGTGTTTGGAGAGAGTTTGAGAACTCATGCTGTCTTGAAAATACCATGTGTTGGAATGTTAGATTTATCCTATGAGACTCAGAATTTAGTTCAGTACAAAGCAGAAATATTTACTGAAACAGTAGAATTAGGACAGGTATAGTAATATATGCCAAGAAATATAAAATTGTTAAATACTGTGCTCTGATAAAAAAGGAAAGATAGACATTAATCATCAGTCTGGATCACCACTGGATGGCATCTTTGTTCCACAGAATAACTTCTGAAAACTCACTTATCTGAGCTTAAAAGTTCACTTTTATAGGAAAGTGTTCAGCAAGAAGAGCAACTCTACATATAAATGTGTGTTTCAGTGTCCAAACATTTTTTCATTATGAGGTTCCTTGAAGTAAGGAGGAATATATGGATAGGGTTCTTCCTGTCAGAAAAAATTGTAGTCCCAGCTGTGATTTATACATTTCTTATTTGTCTTCCATGTGATACTGAAAAGAAAAAAAAAGGATGTATTTGCAGATTGTAGGTTGCAAGTGTAAGATGGAAGAAAATTATTCTCTCTAGGAGTTCAGTAATGGTTTTTGTAAGTGCTATTGCATTGGTTTTGATAATTACATTGAAATCTAATGTGTCCAAAATACTTGTCTGATTTTATTTCAGAAATATTTATTTATAATGTGGTCACAGATCTGTACACTGAATAAAAATCAGAGTAGCTGAACTGCTAAGTAGAAGGAAGGTAGAGATCGATGGTATTTTCTTCAGCTCTGAAATGAAAGGAGAGAGAAGTATAAACTTCTCAGAGAAGTTCTAGAAGTCAAGAGTGCTGTTTTGAGTTTTTAATGGATGATTGATTGAAGGAGATCAAAGTACCTTTGTCCTGGCAACCTGATGGGGAAATACAGGATTGAGACTCTTGATTACTGCTGGCCAGATGTGCCCAGCTGTGAGAGCTGCTGGCTGAGGGATGGACAGCACTGGGAACATCTGCCCAGCTGTGAGAGCTGCTGAGTGAGGGATGGACAGCACTGGGAACATCTGCCCAGCTGTGGGAGCTGCTGAGTGAGGGATGGACAGCACTGGGAACATCTGTCCAGCTGTGGGAGCTGCTGAGTGAGGGATGGACAGCACTGGGAACATCTGCCCAGCTGTGGGAGCTGCTGAGTGAGGGATGGACAGCACTGGGAACATCTGCCCAGCTGTGGGAGCTGCTGAGTGAGGGATGGACAGCACTGGGAACATCTGCCCAGCTGTGGGAGCTGCTGAGTGAGGGATGGACAGCACTGGGAACATCTGCCCAGCTGTGGGAGCTGCTGGCTGAGGGATGGACAGCACTGGGAACATCTGCCCAGCTGTGAGAGCTGCTGGCTGAGGGATGGACAGCACTGGGAACATCTGCCCAGCTGTGGGAGCTGCTGGCTGAGGGATGGACAGCACTGGGAACATCTGCCCAGCTGTGAGAGCTGCTGGCTGAGGGATGGACAGCACTGGGAACATCTGCCCAGCTGTGGGAGCTGCTGGCTGAGGGACAGCACAGCAGGGCTGTGTGGGGCCAGCCCTGGGAACCTCTGGGTTTGTTTTTACCCAGCTCCTCTGTTGCTCGGGCTCGTCCCCTGGCACCCAGACTCACAGCAGGGTGAGGGCCCATGGGATGTCACCACTGCACTGGTGGTTTGGTCAGCTTGAGCTTTATTTTGAAATTCTGTGTTCAAACCTGTCTTCCAGAAGCTTCTATTTTAAATAGTTCAGAGTTTGTGTTCTGGGAACTGCCTTGATGGGAGTTTGGTTTTCTCATGGTTTGAGGCCTGCTGGATTTGGGCCTTCTGAGTCCTCATTGGTGACGGTGATTCTCATTCCACTTCAAGCTTTCAGGTTTTAACCTGACAGAATCTTAATTTCTTTCAGTTTTACCTGTGGTTTTGACTTGTAGAATTACAAACTTTGAGTTGGTCACTGAGTATCTCAGTTGGTGTTGGTTGTGTGGTGTGGCACGGAGCCAGTTCCTCAGTGTGGCTCAGGGTCCACAGGTGATTATTGTGTTCACACCATGTCAGATGTAAAAGTGGCAGGATTAGAGGGATGAGGCACCTCCCCAGGAAGAAAGGCTGAGAGAATTGGGATTTCTCAGCCTGCAGAAGAGGAGGCTCCAGGGTGACCCAGCTGAGGCTTTGCAGCACCTGAAGGGAGCCTGCAGTAAAGATGGGGAGAGACAATTTACGGGGGCATGGAGTGGCAGGACAAGGGGGAATGGCCGCAAACTGTAGGATTATAGGTTTACATTGGGTATTAGGAAGGAATTATTCCCTGGGAGGATGCTGAGTCTCTGGCCCAGGTTGCCCAGAGAAGCTGCCCCTGGATCCCTGGCAGTGCCCAAGGCCAGGTTGGACACTGGGACTTGGAGCAGCCTGGGACAGTGGGACGTGTCCCTGCCATGGCAGGGGTGGCACTGGGTGGGCTTTTCAGTTTCCTTCCAACCAAAACCATCCTATGATGTTGCAACACTCTTCTCAGGAATTTCATTTGAAGACAAGAAATCAAGTGCTTAATTCGCTCCAACACTCCTGGAAATTAGTAGAAGCTCATTTGTGTAGACTTTTTCTGGAAAGCATTGTAAAATATTCCATTTTCTGCCTCAAGTGTTCAGCACATATCTGCAGGTTTACACAAATAAAAGTCCCTTCTTGATTTCTTCCCATAAAAGAGAGCAAAACCATTATCTATCAAACCATTGTAGTCTTCCACCAAAATTGGCTGCTGTAGTGCAGGTAACAGGAAAAGTATGGAAGGAGGGGGAGGACCTAGATTATGGATTTCTGGATTTCCTTCCTTTTATTCTCAGACCTTACTTGTAGCTATTGATTTTTAATATGGGCATTAAGCTTGTTATAGTGTCAAAGTATTCTAGGGTGCATGGGACATCAATTATGTAACAATTTTAAAAAAATCTTTTAAATTAAGCTTTTGTTTGCTTACTTTGTACAGTAATAGGAGTATGGACTTGAATGTTCTTATCCATATATGTGTATTCTGAAAATGATATTCTCAAAGGTTGTGTAATCACTCTAGAATATGTTGAAATAGCGTTTGTGTCAATAACAGCTGTGAAACAGAATGTGCTAAATCCAGGTGGCTGTTTCACAGCTCTGAGTCATGCCTCAGACAGGTAGGAGGTAAAGATGCTTGGGAGATACAGGTATGGAAACTCAAGTTTGTACTTTCTCAAGCTGTTAAAAAGGATGTTGCAGGGTAAAAGATGGCCTGGGAGTTGCTATCATCTTGTCAAATGCAGCTCATTTTCCTAAAAGTTGTTGACACACCTGATATTTGTATGTTGCCAGAGAAATCACTAGCACGTACTTCATCCACACTTGGAGGCCAGGCTTACCTGTGAGCTCAGCATGGCCAAAGAATCTTCCCTGACTGTTGCTGAAAATGCTTTGATGCCTGTTTTAGTAGGAACTTGTGAAACAGTGCAGGATTAAAAATTCATGGGTTTGCTTTCAATTTCTGTTATTTATTTTACCACTTTATGCCTAATTTTCTTTATATAGAGAAAATCCCAGTGTTCAGTTGTTAGTTTCCTGATCAGCCTGGATTCATTGATATCACTGACTCTCAGATGAAGACACCTCTGCCACACCTCCTGTTATCAGTCAGATTGTCCTGCTTCTGATGTTTTCTGATACGGCCAGAGAAATAATGGTTGTTTCTGAAGATATTCTGTGAAAATGGAGACACCAGGGATTGTGTCTGAAATGGCCCACCCACTGGGCATGTGGCATGATGATTCCTTCTGCAGAAGCAGATGATGCAAAAAATGAATATATTCCATGCAGAATTTGGTTTTATATGTTTGGTTTTTTTATTGCAGAGATGATGATGACATCAATGATGTTGCCTCTATGGCTGGTGTTAACCTTAATGAAGAAAGTGCCCGAATTATGGCCACCAACTCTGACTTGGTTGGATCCCAGATGCAGTCCTGTAAAGATGAACCCTTTCTTGCTGCTATACCTCTCCATAAACGCATACTTGAAACGGGTGAGAAGCACCTCCTTTCCTTCTGGGAGTGTTTCCTTCAGTGCTGAGGTTCTGAGGAACAGGATATGCTTAGCACTTAAGATGGTTTTTTAAGCATTTGATTCCATGATTTTGTATTTCTAAACTTTCAAGGTTTTTGTGATGAAAGGAACTTACCTCAAGTTGGAAATAAAATAGCATGCTGGTGCTTTTAAACTTCATGCTTTCCCCATGTTTTTTATGTCCAAGGATCTCAAGCTCTTTGCAAACATTAATTATTTCTCACAATCCTCCTTCATGTTTTACACATGAGAAGATTGAAACAGAGAGGTAAAGTAAGTAGTACAGGTCACAGAGGACACCTGTGAATAACATTTAACAGAATGCTTAAGTTTCCTGTCAAGATTTTCTTTCTCCATACAAACCAGTTATTCAGTTCTTAACACCTGCATCTATTTAAATGTTCATAGTGATTTTCTTATGGCGTGTTTTCCAAAAACTGTGTTTGTTTATCATGGCAAAAAGGTATGTTTATTTATTCTGCCACTTGAAAATGGAAGTTAAAAACTTTAGTAGAATAACTGTTCAAAATTAGTGATGGCTTCAGGTTAGGAAATATAGAATGCATTTTATATGACACGCTTTATTAACATACACTATGTGTTCTGGTACTTAAATGTATATTTTCAGCTTAATTTTCATAATGTTTTCAGTGCCATCAGTGTCTTAACATACTAAGCTCTGGTTATTTAGGGGTGTAAATTGTATCTCTTTCAGATCTGTGCTTACATCACAAATTTTTAGGGATCTGGTTCTCAGAGTTTTAAAGATAAGACCAAAATCTTGTTGCAAATCAGGACTGTCAGGTTTTTTTAAGTCATGTGGTTTCTTCTGAAATGCTGTTTGTGTTTATGTTCATTGAATTAATGGGAACCTTTTTATATTGCAGTTGCAGGCAAGTTCTTCATTGACTTATTGTCAGACTTCACTCTTGTACTTTACAAAATGCATTTTAAGTTCTCCTTCAGAGAAAGGATGGTTTTGCAGGCTGCAGTCAGCTGGCTGTGAGGATGGCTGGGAAGCAAGTCCTGCTTTTTGGGACTGCCTCAGCACCACCTGGGACTGCGGCCAGCAAGGTCCTCATGAAATGTGCCTGAGAAACTGTTGGGAGGGATGCTCACACAATGGTTGATACAGGTGCAATAAAGGAAAAGGCAACAGACATAAAACTGTTAGAAAGAATGGGAAATCAGTAATGAATTTGCCACATCAGCCTTAATGAGCTGTCTGGCTGTAACAATTGCTGCACAACATGGAGTTGTAATTACAAGTGCAGGACTTACAGGAATCTGTACATACTTTAAGAGCCACAGAACCCATCACACTATTCATCACTGCCTTTTGGGGTTTGATTCTCTGAGGAACAAATCCCTATGGCTGTTTTTGAAGCTTTATTGACTTTGATAATTGAAATGAAACTTTCAAAGCTTTTAAAAGCAGCTGCAGGGATTTACTTCTCAAAAGCAGTGAATCCAGAAGAGAGGCCACTCCTAGAGATCTCCTGCAGCCACTTTTAGAGCTTTATTTTGGTTTTACATGAAGCCTTTTATAGTTTTGGAAGTGGCTGTGGAGTTCAGAAGTGGCTACTATCTGGGATCTATGGCTCTTGAGGACAGAATTCCTTCAGCTGATTTTGAAGTTTTAGAAGCTGGGTTTTCACTGTGTGTGGCCAGATTTGTTGTTTGCTTAGGACCACACACAAATTTAGTAATTTGTGCTACTGGGCACTTAAAATAATGACATTGTAAGTTCACTACAAGACTCAGTATTGCCATATGTTGCTGTGACAGCACCAGGACTAAGCAAAGCGCCCGTGACCTTCTCGAGCACATTAGGAAAAAGTCTGTGATGTGAGTCCTCATTCTTCTGTTTTCATTATGCCTGTTGACAAATGAGATAAGATACATTGTTTCTTCTTAATTTTGCCTGAATATGACTTAAACAATGTTATTTTCTACCTTTAGGTCTATTCATATTTAATCACTTCAGTTTTAGGGCAGGTTTTTAATGTTTTAGTAAAAGAGAGATTTGTGGTGTGTACAGTATTAGG
Organism: Melozone crissalis; assembly: GCF_028551555.1. NCBI lineage: Eukaryota > Metazoa > Chordata > Aves > Passeriformes > Passerellidae > Melozone > Melozone crissalis. Next base: position 19,384,684 of record NW_026535785.1, on the reverse strand, counting down.
AAACTGCTCTTGTCTCCTTTCTCAGAAGCTAGATCTTTCAAGTTTTCTGTAATATTAATCTCCTGCTCTCTTTTCTGAGTAAGAGCTGTGTCGAGCAGCTCAGTAGTGTTCCCCAAAGGCTGTTTCAGAGATTGTGCTTCCATTCACCAGAGTTGGAATATAAACTGCTAAAGTGAGAGCAGATGCTCTTCAGACTTTGGCAGTAACCACCAGCCAGATGCCTCAAAGACATAGTGAAAGAGCTTTCTTAATATATTGTGTGTTCTTATCTCTACTTGAGCTTGGCAGTGTTGTAATCCAAAGTTTATTTTAAATATAAGGCACTAATATTGATCCATTTAAATGGAAGAAGTAACTGAAAGGTAATTCATGCAAAGATATTCATCCACTTCCCACATGCTTCCTTATCCAATTTTGTATCTAGTCATTTTGGGCTGGTAGTCATTGCCATTTGTTCACGTAGGAAGGCAAGGCTGTGACTATTTCAAATTCTTCTTTGATACAGAATCAAGAGTGGGTATTTCTCAGCATATAATGTATTTCTTTTGTTATTTCGCTCGGAATCATAAAACTTTAAACCCTGATCTTTCTACATGACAGCAGAGCACAATGAAACATACACAAAGGCTTGGAAGGCTTTTGTTTCTCTTTTTTTGGGAAGTTGAGAGGCAGGGGTTGAAATGCATCATGCATGTGCATCTCAACTCCTCACACTTTTTAGGTCTTGAGCTTTGTTAGTACAATGAGTAGTGTTATCTTCAGAGGGAAAGCAAGCTCGTTAGACCCTCACAAATAAATAATGCTGCAAAATCCTAGCTTTTCCATGTGCTTTTATGGGAATGAACAAGAAAAATAATAATTATATTATTATTTAATAGTTTGTAATTGTTTCAATTTTGTTAATTTATAAGTTTTTTTCTTGCTGGGTCAAAATGCTGTGTTAGTTAGGTTTTAGATGCTAGGTTTTGACATTCTGAGTTTTTTGTTGTTAACTGAATGAAGCAGCAGGCAACAATTAGTGAAGCAGATTTTTAAGTGTGACAGTTTTCTATAGTTCTTAACCATCTTGTGAAAACAGAGACTCCTTGGCTTTAATTCCTTGATTGCAGCATGGTTTCTGAGTGCAGATAAGAACAAGGCTGCACTGCATGTTATGTTAAATGTTAGTGAAAGGTAGCAGGACGCAGCAAAGGATGGCATAAAACATGATCCTTTTTATAGTGCCTGATAACTAAATCCATGGAAAAAGGGAACAGCTGCCTCATGTACTTTTCTGAGAACTTGGTGGTTTCTCAAACCTTCACTGGGGGTTCCAAAAAACTTTGCTTTATTATTTTGTGAGCAACAGAGCATGAAACCTTCACAGGCTTAGAATCTGCAGCAGCTTATTAATTCCCACAACTTTTGTTTAGAAGAAATTCTGATTTCTTCTACAATCAGGTGATGCCATTTTGCTTTTATTAACTCTCCCTAAAATGTCACAACTTGTGGTGAATCCTAACCATCAATTACTGTCATAATGCAATAATATTTAAGCAAGAGTTTGGCATATTGTATTCTTTGACTTAGATGGTTCCTTTCTCTTTTCACTTTGTGTTCTTCACCTCATTTTTCTACTTCAGTGTTATTGTTGCAGAGCACTGACTGAATAGAACAGATGTGGCATTCTAAGAAATATGGGACTGGTTTGGCCACCTGGAATACATTTTGAATACTGTTCATCTTGTATCTTCCAAATTATTTTCACTTAAATACATATGATAGAAATTTTGGAGAATCAGCCATGATATTTTTATTTCACATTCATTCAGAATTTTTTTACACCTGCATTAAGAAATCAGATTGTTTGTAGCATGGTTTTACAAAATGCTGTAACTGTTATCAGTGTCCTTTGGAAAAGTGTGTTATACTGACATAGCATACATCTGCAGGATTTCCCACCACAAGCTTAGTTCTGGATTCTCTTGCTTCATGGAAATAATTTTTTAGTCTAGAACACACATAATGGTGCATGCCAGTTATTATGAAGCTTGAAAATGTGCTGATGAATTCAGTGTCTCCTAGTTCAGTAGTTACAAGGCCTGCAGTCCTTGTTAAAACAGCTTAAGAGAAGCTTGGCTGGTTAGAAGTGAGCCACTGGTTCTGTCAATATAACAGTTGTATGGTTAGGCTCAACATAATTTATAGATTTACCTTTTTGTTATTTTACATGTAAAATATGTCTTTAATTCTGTCTGATGAAATATTGATCATTGCTCTGCCTTGATTGTTTCTTTGTTCAGCCACACTTGAATTGCATGTCTGCTGTAACACTACATGTTAAAACCTACAGAAATAGCTTATCTGGGTTTTTATATTCTGGGGTGTATTGAACCTGCTGTGTGGCATGGCAGTGGCAGCAGTTGTGTGCATATCTATATATCTTAAATACAGAATCTGTGTGCTCTAGAGGGCATTTTATATTGCTAAACCAAGTTAAAACCCATAGGGGTACCCTTCATGGAACCAGGCCAGGTGATTTCAGCCTCTATTTAAGGCATTTGTTATTAGTTCAGTAAGTCTTTCTGGCATCCTCTTTCTCTGGGTTTGTTTGTCAACATTTGTGTTCTAGTTTGAATGAAATGAAGCTGTCCTATTGATGGCTGCTCTTTCACATACAGAGCAGCTCTAACATAAAAGTGTAGTTATTTCTCTGGTTGCTTTACTTCAGAGAGCTTTTATAGCTACTTCAATTACAGTGGTTGTGTGTTCTGAAATTCTGAGCTCTCCTATTGCCTGTGAATAGAATATTTTGTTTTCACTGCACTTTTTGTTGATGTGATTTAATTGTTTTCACTGCTGACTTTTACCTTTTTGTCCATAAGTTGATTTGTCTTCAAACTGAAGTATTTGTTTGAATATAATTTTTTTCCATCAGCACCTTTCTGTCAGGATGACCTCTGTAAATGCCTGTGGACATAACTCTTGATTGTGTTTGGGGATTGCTCTAACACCTCCCTGTTCATGAGTGTAGCAGATTGAAGTCATGCACTGTCCTAAGGACGTGCTTGAACTGTACCTACACTGGAGTTCTCTGGATTCTACTTGCTTTTCCTCAGGGAACAAAAAAAAGTCATGTTAGGTATTGTATAATCCAAATTGCAAGTTATTGTGCATGCCACAAGCATGGACTTCCTCTAGTTTCTGTAAACTTCAGTCTGGCACTGCAGAGGTGTGGCAGGTGTGGAGATGTACCCACATTCTGACATCTGGAATAGTTCTGGGACTTGGGCTTTTTTCATTAGTGTCAAACAAACAATTTGCTAGAAATTGCATTTAGATGAGATGATGTGTCCTGCTCTCAATTTTCTAACCAATGTCCATAGTTGTTTCTTGAGCTGAGATTGGAGTTCATTGTACAGTTCAATAGAGAATTTGGTTCTATAATCCAACTGAATCAATTGCTAATGTTACTGTATTATAAGACAATTATATTTGATTTACATTTATTATTTCCTTTTCAAAAAAGGTGAGAATCCATTCCCATCTTAGTATCAGCAGCAGTGTTGCCAAATAAACATAATCAGTGAGTACTTCAGCAGAATGTTAAACCCTGTTGTTCTTTCTTTAATAGGTCCATGATTAGACTTCCTGTTTTACAAGATGTCCCAACATGTGTTGGAATGGTAACTTCAGTACCACCTGAGAGCTTGGAGTCTGCCTTTCTGTGAAAGGTAGGGCAGCTTCTGTTCAATATTTTTTGTGTATTTACAAGGTTTTCTTTTTATTAATCTTATTGGCTCTGCAACACTACAGAATCTGAGTTATGCTTTTAGCTGTATCACCTTTAGGTGTCAGAACTGATGTTATTTCATCAAGCAGTAATTTCTCAAAATAAATATGATTAATTTAGCTGTTTAAACTATGACTATTTATGAAGAAAATGATGCTGTTTCTTCAGGCATCATTTTCAAAGGTTTTACTCCAGCTGAACTGAGAGCATGACCATTATACTTGGTCTTGGAAATATTTAGAGAATTCAAGTTTTGTTTTCACCATAATTTTGTTTTCACCCGTTTTTCATTCTGTTTTGTGAATGTAGTGAAAGTGCCATCTTTAAAAGGTCTTGCTATTTCTGGAAGGCAGTTCTGGCCTTCAGGGCCCACCAAAATATGTTACCCAGCCTCAGAATAAGTTTGCATCTGGGAATTGAACAGCTTAAATTTCCAGGTCTCTGCAAAGGAGAGTAAAATTAAGATCATCATTCTGTGGAGATGCATTCTCTACCAGATTCATTTATAAAGTCCATGGATGTAAAATAAGAACAATAAAAAGAAAACCTTAGAGAACCATTCAGTATTGCAATAAAGCTGACTTACATTATCCCTGTAGGCAAACTCCATGCTCTAGAGGTGGTGCTAATGTCCCCAGCGCTCAACACATGTTGGAACATCTTTGTGGAGGAGGAAGTCATTGATCAGTGAGCAGCATCTTCAAGGATCGTTTAAGGGGGAAAAAGGAAAAGGTAATATTTTAAAAAGTATGTTGGAATGATTGTTCATTATGTTTATTTGGCAATCCTGCTGCTCATACTAAGGTTGTAGTGTTTTCATTTCTTAAAATTACTGACAAACTTTGTAAACTTCCTTTTAGTCTTTCCTTCTCCCATTGTCAGCCTCCTTCACATTGCTGAGTCTACTGCACACAAGTCCAGAATTTACTGTAACTCATTGGCAATTTGGCACTTTTTTCAGTGGTTGTAATGCAGAAAGGGTTAATCTGGGGTTTAACCAGTTTTGCAGTCCCTTGTGTTAAGTAAATCAGAGCCAAACATTGAACTGGTATGAAGACATTCTGCTGCTGACCAAAGGGAATTTGTTTTCAAGGAAAAAATTTGTTTGTGTAGCTGCAACACAAAGTGGTGCCAGATGAGGTACCACCATCTATTCTTGCACAATAGTGTAGAAGCAACATTACTATAAACTACCATAAACTAAAGCTATTTTGACAAAACTAAACTACCATATCTGACGTGGTTAAATTTTGCAGTTGTGGATGTGGTGATGCTCTATTTGGTATGAATGAATGTGGAATGGTGTCCTGATCTTGGCAGTTTTAATTCTAATCCTGGGCATAGACAGGTGAAGGTGCTGACATTTTGAAATTCGGGTTATGATCTTTGGTCTACCCTTCTGGCATCCTTTGAATTCCCTGGGGTTTGTGCATATCCTCCTTGTGTGACATGTTTATCCTGCCTCACATGTAACAAGCCTGGCATCAGGCTTGTGGCGACAACTGTGGTGCCTGGTCTGATTGTGGTGTCAGAGATGGTTTTTCAGAGGAAAAATACTGTCAAAATACCTGTTTTGTTCACACATTTTGCTTTAAAAGAACAGAACCTCATAGGCAAGTTCTTATACTTGGTATACCTGTGAATCCTGTGGATGTGATGGAGAGTGTGGTCTGTTCCTTGTGAGGACTGTGCTCTAGGATCTGTTTGTCATTTCTGACACTCTTACAGGGGTTCTGCTCCATCTCTGTCTTACCTGGTGTGCTGTCACAATAGTGTATTTATGGTCTTTAAGCCTGAGGAATTGTCTTGGTTACTGTTTTGGGTTTAGCTCAAGAAACACATTTGTCTGCTCTGCATGAAAACAGATAAATCCCAGCTAACAACTTCTCTGTTGTTTTCTTAGGGACTCCTGTTGGTGTCATTGCCATATTAGTACTTTCTGGTCTGGTCCTTGTAAAAATCTCTTTTGATTTGACTCTCTAGTGAGTAACCAAGCACATAAGTGCATTGAGGCATTTACTGTTATTCATAAAAACAGTGAGCATATTTTCTAGTCCTCTGCACTCACTCTGTGTTTATTCTTGAATGTTCCTGGATGTCTTTGGACATGCTCATTATGCTGGTTTTTTTGTTTTAGGAAAACCAAGAGGAAGAAGAAAAGATGATATAACTGTTATCTGTGTGTTCTTATTTGACACTTTGAGACCTGCCCCATTTCAGTTTTCATCCCCTCCTCTGTCTTTAGTGTTTTCCTCACAGTGTTCAATTGCTGCAGCACAGGTTACTGGGAGGATTATAGGGTAGGATGTGGTGGTGCAGTTCTCAAAGACTTTGTCCTTCAGTGCCTCCTTTTAATAACTTCAGCACCCACCCTTCTTTTAGAATACACACATCAAATAGCACAAAAATAATCTTAAAGTTGAATTATTTAAAGAGGAGGAATTAAACATCAAACATAAGGATATTGTCTTTGCTTAACACATTGGGATTTTGATTTCTTCTAAAAGAAGTTAGGTGATACACAGTTTAATTAGAGAAGAGAGCAGGGAAACAATTAATTTCAGTGTTTTATGTTCCTTCAGAGTTGACATTCTTTCTGTTCTCTCTGCTCAAGCTGCAAGCCTTCCTCGCTGTGGGAGTGCCAAGTGTTCTTTGCTCCAAGATGCACTGTTTGTGCTTCCATGCTTTGTGGCAGCTCCTTCCATTTTCCAAGCCTCCACAGGGCTGTGCAGAATGTTGTTTGGTGCTAGCTGGGTTTTGCCAGAGACAAACCACCAGGGCTAATAAAACAGACTCTTCATGGATGATTAATAGCTGCCTTTCAGCTGTTTAATTATCTAGCTTTGAGACAGAATTTTGGAAACTGGCTTGTCTGGTTATATATACCTTAGCACAGACCTCTTCTCCGAGTAGTTTTTCTTTTCCCCAAAAAGCATGAATTATGATTAAATTCCTAGACTTATCCACTGGTTGAGACAGACTTTTTAGAAAAGTGGAGGTTTTTTGCTGGTCAGTCCATAAAAACCACGAGTTGTATAGTGAGGGGTTAAGTAAGATTCTTGAGAAATTCTTTCTCTACTTAATGAATTTTTTTTCTCTTGCATATAAAAGCTTTGAATCAGCACAGAAAATAGAATGAAACTGTGGCCAGGGTTACACATAGATTTTGCATGGATGCAACTATGGCTCTGTTGTGTTAAAATAATTACACCCCAATGATCCTCTAGAGTGGAGCTATTTTGCTTGCTTTCCTTTAACAGGAATAAAGTGTATTAAAATTAGAAAGTAAAAGTTCAAAATAAACAAAAAGGTTGCTTTTTTCCAAATGTGAAGTTAAGTTGTGGAACTCTTTGTTTTACAATGTTGCAAATTCAAAAAATTACTTGAAAAATTAATGGAAAAAGCATTCCATCCTGACCTGATAGACAGATAAGATGCTCTAACTTAGGACAGATCAAGGCATAATTTTGGTGCACAGCGAACACACTTTTTGTTTTAATAATCTTTTGGCAGCATCTCTTAATACTACTGTTAGAGAAAGGATGATGGACTCTGTTACCCAGTGTAGGTTTACTTAACTTTTTATAGAGTTATAGAAATACATAAGTGTTTATTAAAGATAGTTTGTACTGAAAGAGTTAAATCCACTATAGTGCCTGAAACACTTTGAATAGTTTTGTGCTTGTGCATTCACCCTACAGAGCTTAAAAGTCTCAGCTGAATCTTACTTTGCTAAAATAGTTTGGTTGGCATTTACTTTTTAGGGGGCAGGAAATGCAATACTAAAAATTGTGTAGCATTTTATTCCTCATTTTTATTCTTTTAGGTTACATTGCATGGCTGGTTATGTTTTTTCCCTGCTGTGTCTTGCACTGAGCATGGTATGTATTTTAAGGATTTTAATCTGTAAGTTTGGAATTTATTTTTAAAAAATAACTGATAGTTGAGCAGTTTATCAGCTTCAAAAATGCTTCTGGGGCAATCAGCCCAAGGTGGGTAGTCCAGAAGAAAATTGGGAATTCTCAAGAAGTGTGGGAAATGGGTTTGTAGGGAATTCTCCAAGCCTGACAGAAAGCTCACACAGTGTGCATCAGTATGTAAACCTTGAGATAAGAAATGCTGACTTAGAAATGCCATGGAATAGGACAGACATTGCTGAGAGAGAAATGGAACTAGAAACAAATTTCAAAGGATGGCCCTGCAAATAAGACTGGATACTTTGGACAAACAGAACTATGAAAGATGCATTGTAGTGGGACCCACGAGGGGTAATTTTAGATGATTGGCTTTAAGGTATTTACAGCATGGTGTGGCTAAAGCTGATGGGCCAAGAAATGCTTATAGTGTACTGTAGTTAGAAAATAGTTGGCTTCTGATTGTGATGGCAGAGATTATAACATCTGTGTTCTCTCACCCATCACATGAGAGTGAAAATGGAATAAAAGTTTTCAGAACACCTCTCAGTTGCCCATCTCTGGGTCAGAAAAGGGCCTAATCCAACAAAGAAGATTTCCAGTTTGTCCAGAAATCGACTCATGAGTTAGTTCTTAAGCTCTGAGAGGAGGAATGTGTTTTTACAAACAAGCTGATTGAAGTAAGGAAGGTAGGGCTTTCCATGGTTTTGCACATAGCAATTAGGAAGTGATAAGAAGTCATTCTCCCCAGAAGTCCCTGTTCCCCGTGGAGGTGCACGGGGAGTGTTGAGCAGTCAGAGCCTGGTTTGCTGAACCTCTCCTGTTTGGAGCTGTGGGTTCTATCTTGGCCATCTGCCCCTGTCAGAGGGTGCTGGTTTGTGCCTGCTGCAGGGAACCTGCACCAAATCTCAAACTCCTGGCAGGGATTCTGTGCTTGGCAGCAAACACTCCCTGCCCTGGGGCTTTCCTGAGCAGCTCTGGGTTTCAGCTCCTCAGAGGTGCCTGCTCCAACCACTTCCCTTGGGTTGGCCCTGTTTGTCAAGGTAGCAACCAAAGTTTTGTAGTTTCTCCTTCCCTCACACTGTCTTGTAGCAGCAGACCAGCTTAACAGTGCAGCAAGTCAACACTGAATAAATTATTTATGCATTTAGTTAGTGAGACTTAAATTGAAGCTTTTATTCAAGGGACTGGAACCAGAAGATGACAGCTAAAATTATCTTGCCGTTTCCTTTGCCTGGGATCACTGGGTTATCTTGCACCCCTAGGAATCTCTAATTTTAATCATCAGAACTAGGAGTTGCTGCTTGCCCTACCACTGTTTAACAAGCTCTGTATTCAGTTTTTAGTACTGAAAATCTGTCCAGGGCACTGTGAGCCCCCCCAACACAACCCTAGGGTATTGTGAACCTAAACAACCACCTTAATCTTTTCCTCTCCTGTGTTCCATCCCTCATTCTCCAGCTTAATATTGTGGGTTGGGTTTTCCCCTTGATAGCACCAGGAATGCAGCATTGATGAATGACTTTGTGGGCTGAGGACACTGCTCTGAGGTTGGCAGAAGTGAATTCAATAATTGCCATTTGTGCTCCTCAGGATGCCAAGGCCCCTTAGTACAGTAGAGCTGTTCCCTCTCAGTGTTTACTCAGCCTGTGACTGCTCAGTTTAGAATTATTAATACACAGCATTTAGAATTATTAATGCACAGTATTTAAAATTATTAATACACTGTATCAGATGAAGCTCCAGTTGCTTTCTGTTAATTTCATGGCTTGCTTTCTAGAGACCACACAAGCTGAGTATTACACAAATACTGCTTATCTGGTTTCAGAAGGTGAACTGCTCTCCTCCTCACCCCATTTTTTCAGTTTGTAATTCCCACAAGTTCCTGTGTATTGTAACTCCTGAACAGTGTCTACTTAACCAGTCATGTTGTATTTAGTTATATGGAATTGTGCAGAGATTAAGGTGTTTTAAATGTTTCACTGCTGCATCTACAGCAGTGCAATAAAATGTCAGTTTCCCTTATGCTGGTGAAATGAAGGAATAAAATTCTTTCTTAGAGAATTGAATGGTTTGGGAGGCTGCAGGAATGGAAGTGGTTGTGTTCCCAGTACATTGCCTTTCCTGGTGAGGAAGCTTGCAGGGGACTGAGGCACAAAACTGTGGTGGTTCTTTTGGGGCTGCAGCCTCAGTTGTAGATGCAATCCAAGGCACAGCCCAGAACTTTCTGGGCTGTGGGCAGGATGATCTGCTTTCTGTGATCTGGGTAGGTCTGGCCAGATGCTTCTTTGCTGCATTTTCCTAGATCTGATGGTGTTGAATGAGGTTAAACAAAAACTTAAATAATGTCTCAGATTGTAGTGGGATGGACTTTGCTTTCTATTTTGTGGTGTGCAAGCCATCTGTAATGGCAGAAGGGGTCGGGACCTAACAAGATGGTTCCACTTGGGTCCTGGACCAATATTTCACACACAGAATTTAAAATTCAGGAAGTTGTTGCTGGTGTTAGGGTGACAGCAGTGAGTGCTTTCTGCATTTCTGCCCTGTGGTTAGGGCAAACAGACACTGATTATGCACCCTCCCAGTGTTGCTCCTGAAGGACAGCTCAAGCCCTAAATCTGAGCTGTTTAACTGCTTACAGCCACTTCTTCAAGGTTTTCTTGTTTTGAGTGTAAACGTAAAGAGATTTTATACAGCACTCAATAATTTATCACATCAATAATCAGAGTCAGACCTGATGTTTTACAAATAATTTTTTTTATCTTTGATCTCAATCCTGTCAGTCCTCTTATACTATAAATTATTGAAGTAACTTTTTGATTCTTTGAAAGCCTATCTGCAAAGACAGTATTTTTCTTCTGCTTCCCAAATAGGGCAGTACTCTCCTTATGATTTGTTTTGGTTTTTGATCAATAAAATATAATTAAACTTCTAAAGTGCAGCAAAGCCAGTGACTTTCAGATAACTGAGCAGATGATAGCAGAATTTTCACTTCATGAGACCTAAAAAGTTTTCAGTTACAAGGTTTAGGTGCTTTTATATGTGTAAAAAACAATCTTGTGCTACTGACACATATGCCAATATCAGAATAATATTGCTGAACATTTTTTCCCTCAAGGATTTTGGAACTTGTATCTAAGTTCTGACTTTACAGTAACTCTGTTGCAATATCAAAAAATTTAAAATATAATATAGTTTATTTGTAGCAAAATATCCCAACACACTTCTTTGCATGCTCATATACTGTAGATCTTTATTAAATTCTGATGGAACCAGGGTTTGCTATTAAAGCTTCCAGACATGTAATTAAGAATTAACATGTAGGCAGACTTTACTGTGTTGTTCTGTAATGCTTGGCAGATTCAAAACTTGTAATTTGAGTACAAATTTGTCCCTCATATTTCTCATGTATGATATTGTGACTCTTTAGTAGCATCTGATGCCTCTGAGGATGTGCTGTAACTGAGTTCTGCCACAAAGAATTGAAGTTTTCTTTCAATCAGTCATCAATTCTTGATTGTCTTGTACAGTTCTGGTGTAATAGAGATCTGGCAAGAGCACTTGAATAAAGAGTATGACCTTAGTTTTGTCTTTAACAATATCAAAACTTGAATTCAGCTGGAGAGATGGGTTAAAATTATAGCTTGGAGCATTGCTTTGCTCCAGCTCCTTTTTTTTTTTTTTTTTTTTGTTAACCTTGATGATGTTTTTATCATAGCTCTAGGAAAAGTTCAAAATTACATTGCTAAAGTAATTTTAAAGACTTGAGGCATATACTTGTTATCCAAAATGTCTAAATTTAACAAATGTATTATTTAAAAGCAAGCAACTCTTTTCAAATTCCACACATGATACTTTTGATCACAAGACTCCAAGTTAAGACTGCCACATCATCAAACTTAAAGCACATTGAGGTGATCATCTAAAATCAGAAAGAAGTTTAACTTTTTAAAAACAGAAGACAGGGGAAAGCTCTGTTGATATAAGTTTGTTGGTTTTTTTTAATCTTAATTTTCTCTTAAATATGTATTTCTGCACATATTTAAATGTAGGTATTATAAAGGACAAATGGTGCAATTAAGATCAAAATTCTAAATGCTAGGGCCTAAATAAAAAATATTAGTAGATGAAGCCCATTGTCCAATAACTTGATTAGAAAGATGAGTAATAACAAGGATACTTGTGTTTTGTTGTGTAATTAGCTATTTTTAGTAGAGTATCTACGTGTATCTATAGATTTAGAATATATATGTGTATCTGTACATGTCTTAAAAGTATAAATCATATTTCTGTTCCACATCATTATCCCTCTAGGGAATCCTGAAAAGGGAAGAGTAGCCTTTTCCTATTAACACTGGGAAAACATAATCAGGCAGACTAGAAGAATATGTCAGGAATTTCCCATTTAGAGATAAGTGTTGTTTTCCTTTGATGGCAGACAGGATTCCAGTATGCTTTTTATAAATGAGATGAACTTTTATACATTTCATTTAAAGAAATTTATAAATGAGATTGGATCACAGGAGGAGAAGTGGCAGTCAAGAAAAAGACAAAACTGAGACTTTAATATAGAAGCATATGAAAATTAATAGTTGCCAGCCCTGTGCTTAGATTCAGTTTCTATTTGGCATTTTTGTGAGCAGCACAAAGTAAAAAGGGCCGGGCTCTAAGGAGTGGTACAACAACATCTCATAGGTCAGTGGATTCAGCACAGTGGTGTGAGCAGCTGTGAATGAAGGGATAAGCAGGCCAGCATTTTCAAATGTGGATGAAATGGGTAATTTCCCCACCCTTGCCCCAAGTGCAATGCAAGTATTCAAGGAGTGTGCCAAATCTTCGTGTAGTGTGCAGCTTTGGAATGCTCCCTGCTTCTGACATCCCAAGCTAGCAGGGTTTAGCTAATGTAATTTAGAGCAGGGGAGATGTGATGATGCTTCCACACATGATGAATCGTGTGGATGACAAGATGACTGTTTAAAAATCTTTTTGTAGTCTGGTTCCTTGATGCTAATTCATTTGGGGGCAAATTGTATTCTTTTCCCCTTATCCTGTTTTCCAAAGAATTTTAGCCTTAAGTGACTGAATTTGCCTTTTTTCTTTCCCTTCAGGTCACTTTTGAGTCAATGGATAAATCAGGAGTTGGATAGAGCCCCCTCTGTGTGCCTGAGCTGAGGGGGAAGTGAACCCATTTTTTGCTTTTCTTTGCTGTTCTGCCTGGTTGGCTGCCAGTGAGCTCTCTGGCACAGAGTGGGCAGGCTCAGGGCCCCTGCCTGTGCTCAGCTGGCATCCTGGACAAATGTGGGCTGGGAGATGTGCCAGGGGATGATCTGAGATGGAGGAGAGATGTCACAGTATGTGCAGTAATGAGGAATATGGGAGCACATGTGCAGGGGGACAGGGATCATTGAATCACTCTAGTGCCTTGCTCAAAGCTGGATCAACATTTAGTTTAGACTGGGTTGTTAAGGGCATTAATTGGCCAAGTCTTAAAAACCTGAGAGGTGGGACAGTCTACAACTTGTTTGTGCAAAGGATTCCATTATTCTTTCTTCATGAAAGAATTGTTCCCTATATCCAGTGAGAAACAGCTGTTTCAGTTTATGAATTTATGTTTCATTCTTCTTCCAGGCAACCTTAATAAAGGGTCTGGCTCTATCTTCTCAATCAACTCTCCCTTAAGCTTTCTTACTCCAAGAAAAAGAACCCTCATGTTCCCTCATGTAGGCTGTGTGCTGCAACCCCCATGACCATCTTGTTGACTTTCCTGGATTCAGGTTCTTTGAAGCTTTTCTTGTACTGGGTGAGCCACAGGTGCAGGACTGTAGCTGTGGGCTGAGTGAAGAGGAGGAGTTGCTTCCCTTGGTGGGTTGTTGCCACTGATTTATTGTTTTGCTGTGGGTGCAGCCCGTGGGTGCCAGGGTGCAGTGCTGGAACCTGGGTCACTGCTGGCCTCCAGGCTCTCCAGCATCCATCCCACCAGGGCTGCTGACCCCATCCCATGGCATTGCAGTGAGCCCAGCCCAGGCACAGGGCTTTGCTCTTGTCCTTCAGGAGCTCCATGGAGTTCCTCTGGTTTCGCTGGCCGGGTCCTTTCCCTCTGCACTGCTCAGGGTGCTGCCATCTGCAGACCTGGTGAGGGGACTTCGTGTCTCACCCCCGAGGTCTCTGAGACACCCATTAAAAAGGAAAAATCCCAGGGCAGATTCCCAAGGGACTCTGTGGCCTCTGGGTAGTTTTCTGGACTTGGGAATTTTAAGTTGGAGGACTTTAGGAGAAGAAAGTTACTGGGATATTTTGGAGGCTGATGAAGGACAAGAATCTTAAGATATCAGGTATCTCAGAGAATTCAACCATAGATTATGATTGAATTTCTGAAGAGTTAAAGGGACAAGAAAAGTGCTATAGTGGTTGACTTTATTCAGAATAAAATTCTTTGAGATTAGAGAGACCTTTATTGTGAAAAAACCCAGATGGCAACAGTTCTTGTTACAAAAGGAGTGTGTATGTTTTCAGGTAAGTTGGGTAGCTGTAGTTACACTCAAATTCAAAGAACTGTAATGATTACACATTTTCACCCTTACCTAGAATAGGGCAGAATTTTCCATCACCAAGCCTCTTTTTTGGGTACTAGTTAATTAAATGTCCCTTCTTACTTGCATTTATCTTTCAGACGAGGGTTTTCTGGGTGATGGCTTTGCTTACACGCATCTGCGTAGTAAAATGGTGCGTGCTCAAGTATTGCCAGTCTGGCTTGGAGGAATTGCTCCTGCCTGTAGGAATTGTCCTCCCAACTTCAAGGACTTCATTTGCCTGGGTGGCAGTGGCAGCGTTGGGATTTAATGTGTGTGTCTGCATGCCATTACTCATTCAGCTTTCAGCAACCTGAGCGCAGCTCCAGCTCTATTACACAGGACAAATTGGGCACCAAGAAAGGTTTAATTTATTTTTTTCCTTATGATAAAGCAAAAATTAGTTAAAAATCATATATATATCTTGCTGAAATCCTTAAGGTAACATGTAAGATAGGGAGCCGGTGATTAAGTTAGTTTAAGAGGTAAAGACTTCAAAGAATCCCTAAAATGAACACCAGCGGTAGCCGGAGTGGAGAACCGAGCTGGGGAGGCGCGGCTTGGGAGCGGAGTGGGGCTGGGAAGGGGCAGATCCTCATGGATCGGGAGCGAATGGAAGGGAAGGGACAGATCCCGCTGGATCGGGATTGAAGGGAAAGGAAGGAGCAGATCCCGGTGGGGAGGGAGCCGGGGAAGGGAAGGAGCAGATCCCGGTGGGGAGGGAACCGGGGAGGGGAAGGGATAGATCCCGCTGGATCGGGTGCCGAGGGAAGGGAGGGGGCAGATCCCGGTGGATGGGGAGTGAAGGGAAGGGAAGGGGCAGATCCCGATGGCTCGGGTGCCAAGGAAAGGGAAGGGAAGGAGCAGATTCCGATGGGAAGGGAAGGGAAGGAGCAGATTCCGATGGGAAGGGAAGGGGTAGATCCCGATGGGAAGGGAAGGGGCAGATCCCGATGGGAAGGGAAGGGAAGGGGCAGATCCCGATGGCTCGGGTGCCAAGAGAAGGGAAGGGGCAGGTGCCGGCTCCCCATGGCTGCAGCCCCGCTCCGCTCATTTCTCCCACTTTGTTTGAGCCATGGGTTTCTTGCTCTGGAATTCAGCCAGGGAAAGGCAGGAACGCCTCGCCAAGCCAACACTCGCTCTCTGTGCAGCCCAGGTCCCGTTTGCTCAGGAGCCCCTCCCCAAACGAGGATTCCCTTGCAGTTGGCTCTGTAGGAAGCGCTGACCGAAATAGTCAGAGATTTCTGTGTTTTGCATAACCATTCGTGTGTCCCAGCCAAACTGCTGTTGAAAGTCCTGTGTCCATTCAATGGGAAACTGACTCAGCAGGTTTATTCTTTTGTGGTGGTTCAACACCAATGGTCCATACAAACACAGCTCCCTATTTTTTCCCTGTGTGAAATATTTGTATCTGTGCATGCACACAGGGAGTTTTCTACCCAGAAAACTGTCCTGCCAGGACCATGCATGCCTTTGGAGGACTGCAGTTTAAATAAGTACATAAATTCATATACCCACAAATTTATATCCAATACTTGGTAATTATTTTGATGAAATTAGGAGTCCTTGAGTGTTTCCCATATTCTTTTTTTCTGTAGTTTGGATGTTTTTAAAATATATAAATGCATTAGACTATAGACTGTTTACTTGTCTTATAAACTCAACACAAAGTGTCAAATGTCCAGGTAACCTTGAACATGTATTGGGGGGCAGCTGGTGTTTCTAAACAACTCTTTTTAATATGACTGTATTTCTTTGCCTTTAATTAATATTATTTTTTTCATAGAAGAATTTCTGTTATCAGTACTGTGTCACTGGTGTAGGCTAAAGGATGCAACAGAATGCTTTGCTCTCAACCCTCACCTGCTCAACACTGAATTCATCTGCACTAATGCTTCTGAAAATAAAGGAATTGTTTTTTCTTGTGTAGAACAACTGAGAACTCAGATTGTCTCATACTCTGACATGCCTCAGTTTAATGTGTTAGGCTAAACTTCAGCAAAGTTCTTAGGTGCTTTCAAATGTTGAAGAAATTCTCCGATTTTTCTTTTAAGCTTGTAAAGTAGAGTTGCACCCTTTTCAGGTGGTCATGGATGTGTCACCAAAGCCACGTAAATACACTGTCATGGATTTTTGTATTCAGGAAAATGAAGTAGTGATGTAAAGTCCTTTAGAGCTTTGTTTGTGTTTCAGGTTTTTTTCCTATGGGGGATAAGCTAATCCTGTTTTGTTTTGTTTTTTTGCTTTAGCTAAAAAACTAGGAATTACTGATGTGCCAGCTGAGGTGGTTACTTTTATTTCCCATGCAACACAGAGCAGATTAAGGACAGTGATAGAGAAGGTGACAGTGATAACCCAGCACCGGATGGAGTCGTACAAAGTAAGTGTACAAAGTGCCCAGGGGTTTGTGCTCACACAGCCACGTCCTGCTGCCCTCCCTGCAGCTCTGTCAGCAGCACTTTGTCCAGGGTATCCAGGAACTGGATTGAAATTGCTTTGGTATTTAGGAGTCTATAGGAACTTTTCTGGATGTGAGAAATGTTAATATTTTACAAAATACTTTACAAAAGCTGCCAGTGTCTTCCTTACCAACTGAAGAATTCAGCTGTAAATTCTTCACTGATTCTTTTGTTCATGATTGTATTCCTGGAGAAAACTGAAACAATTTTGATATCTCAAACCAGGGGGAAATTTAAATAAAGCTTTACAGTCCAGTTTGAAATTCAAATAAATCAAACATCTTCCTTGATCTATTTGAAATACCTTCTCCAGTAGAAGAAAGATACTTGTGTTATTGTAGTTGTTACACTGGTGGCAAGGAAGATGGCAATAACTAGTTGTGTGTTGTCTAAGCTGGTTTAGATTTCTTTAGCATATATATACATTGAATAGCTCTGCTTTAGTTTGTTCCTTGGTTTTCTGGTGTACTTTTTTGTATTCTTGCAGTGGCAGTCTAGTCAAACAGCTTTGGGCTGTATCTTATTTCCCAAACCTGGGGGCCCCATGGCCTGAGTCATGGTTGGACTAATTGTATGTGATATTTGCAAAAATAACAATCTCTCGGATCTGTGACTATAATCAATTTCATTGTGATAGAAAAATGGATTAAAAATCAAAGGCCACTCTTCCTAGTTATTACCTACACTTAGATCTTTCATTGCAATTGATGGATATATTCTGCTATAATGGATTAAAAGTAAATATCCTTATTTCTTTTCAGTATTCTTTATCATCTTCAGAAGTGTTAAGTCCTTCGTTCTCTCTGGGATGGTGTCTGAGAAGAAAACAGTTTACTTAGTCCATGTTAAGGCAAAGAAGAATTTAAAACAGTGTCTTAAAAGATCATTAGGAAAAAGATAATATTGTCTCTGATTGGAATGTAGCATTGTCACTGTATTGTGTATTTTTCTTAGTTAATGCTATTCTTTGATTTCATAGCATGGTAGTCAGATAGGAGAACATTAAGTAGATAAATGGGATGACGGTAATGTGGAAAACTTACTTTTCTGACTGACATTCTGAGTGTTCTCCATGTGGCTCATGCCATAAACTCTCCTGGTGGCTGTGTGCTAGGAAAACTAGCACACTCTTAGTTGTCATAAGCTTCTGTTTTAATTGGAGTTAGAGGCTTATTTTCAACTGAATTTTAGCTTTAATTCTTTTATAATGTTGCTTTTTGAGAAAGTCTGTTACTAGTTCAAGATTAGTACAAATGCAGGAATTATAAATTATGAATCTGCTTATAAACTATAGCTGGGATTATTCAGTAATAAAGTTAAGCATTTTAGATATTTTCCATCATTAAGTCAGTTGGTTTTACTTTTTTTAACTCTTTCACGCATCTGATGCTGATAAATCAATTAATTGCTTAGATATTAATTAAATTATCAGATTCTCGCTGTGTTATTAACCATAGGCTGGCTTCATTCCCCCGAGCCTAAAAAATAATCATTTTATTGTTAGTACAATGGAAAGATTTTAATGTGTGACACTTCCAGTATGTAAATGCTTGGTCTGGGGGAAGTGGCTGCTTTTCCAAGGCCTGTCCCTGTTTCACAGGATGATGAGTGGTACGAACAAGCCACAGACGTCCGATCCCAGCTGAAGTTCTTCGAGCAGTTGGAGCGTTTGGAAAAGCAAAGGAAAGATGAACAAGAGAGGGAAATTCTGCTGAAGGCTGCCAAGGTATCACTTTCACTGTTTTTTAGCTACTTAACAATCCACAGCATTCAAACAATGATTTAATTTTGTGATATGTGTTTCCTAAGCACATTTTGTTACAATGAGGAAGGGGCTGTTGGTGTCACACCACACCTTGAACTGATGGTCAGGCTCAGCTCTGTGCTGACTCCAGACCCCCCTGCCTGGGGTGCCTCTGGTTTCTCCACATACAGCCCCAAATCTGATGAGTTCTTGGGAACACAGGAGACAGTGGCTAACACTTGCAAAATAATTCTGTGAAATGATTTTTACAATTGCCTTTGAAATTTAATAGATGCCAAGGGTGTCTGTGCCACTGGAGAATCTTAGCTTACACTTCTGGCTTTTAAACAAATTCAGTAAATTCTGATTAATTTTTTTAGACTTTGTTTTTAAACAGTTTTGTTCATTTGTTAATTTAAATGTTTTCCAGTCACTTCTCTGTAACTGCAGTGTTTGATTGAGCCATGCCTGTCTTCAGGTACCTGCCACTTCTCAGGACTTGTTCCTTTGTAACTTTAATTCCAGAGACTTTGTGTTGATAGGTGCAGTAGAACAAACTCAGATGATGATGTTTCAAGAGCACATAGATATAGATAAGCCTCTCTCTAAATTTAATCATATATATAATATCTAACTGCAAATAAGTTCATCTCTTAGTTATCCCATTTTTAGTTGTATTTGAATCTTCATTGAGCTGTTTATTGTATATTCTGAAGGGGCTATACAACAGCTCCATGTTTAATTGTAACAGCCTCCTGATTTTATGGCAATAAAGTTCACAAATTGAGAGACTAAAAATAAAAAAAAACAAACCTTGCTTATTTAGAAATCTATTTCTCAATTAGGCTACTTTAATCTGTCCTGTTTGTACTCTTAATTTATAATTGTTCACATTATTAAATATTCCACAAAATTTTACAAAATATAGATACTCTTCAAAAATTTTTTGTCAAAAACATATTTGCTGTTTTCATTCTTAATTCTTATTTATTAAAAATAAAGAAATACTTATTTTTTATCCTGTTTTCTCCATTCAGTGACTGCATCTTGATGAATAATTTTCTGTGTATCCTGGTGCTTGTTAGGTATATTGGTTGGTTTTTTTTAATGGACATTGAGAAAAATCCTTAGTTCAGAAATGTTTCCCTGACTGCACAGAGCCCTATGCAGGCTGGACCTCCTGGTGTTCCTTCCAACCTGAATTCCTTCATGAATTGATATTCTCTTTTTTTGGACAGTTTTTTTTGTTGTTGTTTTAGTCTTGGATAATATGAAGTCCTGTGAAGTCTAAATTTTGGAAATAAATACACAATCATCAAGTTTGATTCCTATAAAATATAGGAAGAGCAAATTTAAGAATTCTGCAACAACAACAACAAAGAAGTAAAAGAATGCCCGAATTTATTTGAAAAAAAATTACCTTAATGAAATTATTGAATGCGTGCTTCATCTTCATAACCAGGAGACAGCTTGGAAGAAATACATGGAGGTGAAAAATAAATTATGGTGTTAAAAATCCAAAACTAAGGCATAGAGTAGCCATCAGTAGTGCTGATTTATCAGTGTTAATATTTAGGGAGGACAGTAGAAGATACTGTGGACCTCTTGGAAGGTGCTTATGCAATGTTGTGATTTAAAAAATAAAGTAAGAGCTGAGCTTGTTTTGTTTGAGTGCTCCCCAGCGTGCTCTGATGGATGGGGGACCTAGTGCAGGGCTTATGTAAGACACAGTTTGGTAAAATATGGTCAGATTGCAATTTTTTATTCTAAACAATAGATTTTCCATTGTTTCCTTCGATTCTGTGGTGCTGCTGGAATGCAAAAGCACCTGTACATGAACAGTGATGGTTGTTGAGATCTTTGTTCTGAATTCCTGTGTACTGATTCCTTAGGAGTTTGTTTTTTGTCTGGTTTTTCCTTGTTGTCTGAGAGATCTCAGCCCCTATGGGAGGATGCAGTCCTTGCAGTGACACAGGGATGGAATGGCCACAGCTCCAGCCTGCCCAGCTCCTGCTGAGGTGACACCAGCAGCACCCACTGCTCTCTGTGGCCTGGTGACATTTGTGTCTGCACAGGGGCAGATGTTCAGCTGCCTCTGGGGGCTCGAACACCCACCCTGTTCCTCAGCCACAGCACCTTTGGCACCTTCAGAAGCTCTCTTTAAAATATTAAAAACTTGGGCATTTGAAGTGAAATTTCTGTTTTCCATCCTACAGGTGCTTAAATCTAAAAATCATATTTATTTAAAACTGCAACTTCTTAATGTGCCTTTTAGAGCCTTTTTATCTTGGAAGTGTTTTGACAGGTTATTGTGCAACATGTTTTTAAGGTTGCTCTGCAGAACCATTTTAGTGACAGTTTCAAAGCTTCCTGCTGCAGGTACCTGATCTACTGTCACATATGGAAGAGCATAAAAAGGTTGAACTTGTGCAGTGAAAATTATTTTTTTAATTATGTACACTTTGGAGTTTTATTAACAACCAAAGTCCAGGTTTTGATGAAGATAGTGAAGGAAATGTTTTGGGCATTGAAGCAGATGATGTTAAATAATCTGCTTTGTAACAGGATAATCAATGGAGAAGATAATGAAAAATGAAGGAATAGGTTAAAATCAAAGGGGAGGCAGCTTGAGTCTTTGGGAAGCCTTAAAACAGATCTGGTAATTCAGCATTGCAGTTCAATAAGCGGTATGAAAAAAAAAAAGGTAAATGATGGCCAAAGAAAGTGTCAGGTTTCAGGGTTTTGTTGCTTTGGGTGATGGGTGGGTTTCTTTAGAAGGAGAAAGGAAAATATTTGGCACAAGTGTTCTGGTTGATCTGCAACCATAATTTCAATTGGTGCAGTAGGAAATTATTGCAAAATTTATAAGCACTCAGATGGGCTTGGTTTTGCTTCAGGAAATGTTTTTGGAAAAAGGAGAGAGATCAAATCAGATGAGAAGGTAGAAGGAAAACAGATTTCAAAAAAAAATTTTGACATTCTTAGAAAAGTGACTAAAGTTAATTTTAACTGTGGTGCTACAGGAGTGTCTGTGAAACAAAACAGCAACGTTATTTAGCTTGTTAAATGAGGGAATTTTAGAAAATCTTATGTCCCATGCCTGGGAAGTACTTGAGAAATAGAAACTTAAAATCCCAAGCTGAGAAGCATTGTGAGTGATGTTCTCATTCCAGAGGGATATTCTGGGGGAAGACAAACTTGACAGGAAAGGAAAAATCATGGTATGCTGTAGTGGCAATGCAATATGCAATTTTTTTTACATTAAGAATCTGAAAGTTGAAAGTACTACTGCTTTATTTCAGGAGCTGGAATGACCTCCTGCATCTCAGGGATCCTGCATCATATGCCATAACATTCCCTAACCTTCCACAATGTTTCATGTCCCACAACATTCCAAAATATTCCACAGCATTCCCATACCAGCCTTGAATGTGTGGCCCAAAGCTTTTCTCTAATCTACTTTCTAGAAGCTATTTTTATTATAGAAGTGTTAAAAGGTCCCCAGACTGTGAGATCCAGGCACCTCTTGCTTTTGGAGGAGCTCCTGTCTCAAGCCCCAGAAAATGTGAAGTGTCAGAAGGAGGAGCTGTCAGGGAGGGACTGACTGAGCTGCCTTGGGTGTCCCAGGTTTTGGGTTTCCTTCCTGAAATGAGCATCACAGGTAAAAAAAAAATGGCACAAGGAGGGCCCATCTTGTGTATAAACACATCTGTAGAGCACAGTCCCTTTTAAGGAGGTATCTGGGAGAGTCAACTCTTGGCCCTGGTGTGTTCTGCCTCGAGAGCCACTGGCTGTTGTTGCCAGGTGTGTGCAGAGCCAGACATCCTCTCTGGGCCTTGGGCATGGCACAGGCAGCTGAGGGGAGTCTCAGGGCTGCAGAAAGGTCAAAAGCTAGACTAAAATCACTTGAGGAATTTACCTTTGCATTTGACATGGTGTGTCTTGTGCAGATTAAAAAAAAAACAAAAAAAACCTAAATAACAAACCAACAAAAAAAAAAAAAAAAAACCAAAAAAACCACCCAAACCAAACCCAACAAAGCACTGGTCTTATTATAGTAAATCTGGGTTCTTGCTGCTTTTAGAGCTATTTCCAAAATCTGAAAGATGCAGGTGGTGTCTGTCAAGTTGAATGAAGTTCTGGTTCTGGGCTAATAATGGAAATATTTCTGGCATTAGAAGGAGTAGGAGGTTGTAGCTGATCTGTTGTTGTTTTGTTGTTTTTATTTCTGAATTTTCTTTTGAGAGAGTGGTGACAGGAAGGAGTTACAGGTTGGGGTCATCCTGGCTGTCAGAAAATGAATGAATCATACTTCTATGTTATAATCTATGATTATAACATTATTATATATGATAAAATTAGTGTGTTAATTGATTTGCTCAAACTGGCTGAATGCCTGTGTATTTTATTATAAAATAATGCTGAAATTTAATTTCCAATATATGCATTCAATTAGTCTATTATTTAGAGTGTTATGTATTAGTAGCACAAGTCTGTCAAGTTCTGGGATCTTAACTACAATTTTCACAAGAGTAAGATGTGTTCTGTAAAAAGGAAATTTACATAAGTAAATGGAAAATTATGTTTAGAATTGTTTATAAAGTTAATTAGCATTTATGGATGATTGGGTAGTACTATAGGCTGAAGGGTTTTTTTATGTAGAGATCACTGAAATTTGGTGCTGCAGATTCCCTTCCTCACTGTGCTGTGATGGCTGGGAGGGGCTCTCCTTGAGTGAGTTCAGGCATTCCATTCCATCCTTCCTGAGAGCAGTGATTCCCTGAGTTCAGGCATTCCATTCCATCCTTCCCTTCCTGAGAGCAGTGATTCCCTTTCCCTGAGTTCAGGCATTCCATTCCATCCTTCTCCTTCCTGAGAGCACTGATTCCCTTTCCCTGAGTTCAGGAATTCCATTTCATCCTTCCCCTTTCTGACAGCACTGATTCAGTGCAGCTCCTGCCTGCCTGAGCACTTGGAGCTCACTTCTGATGGGAGCAGAGCAAAATGGCAATTATTGCGTTGAGATAATTTCTGAATTTTTAGGAATTTGTTACTGCAATTTTAATGATTTTAATATAAATCATTTTTCAGACCTGTGCTTCTGCATTCCACCTCACCGTGGTTGTAACACTGAGCAGAGTTTTACCCTCAGCTATGATGCTTTTAACTTTCACTTTTTATTAACAAAGCTAACGTGAAAGCAAAGTGTTTCATGTTGCCAATTTAATTTCTTTAATTAAAAGTGAAAGTTATAAGCTGGTACAGCCGTGGGTGAAGTTCTAATGTCATCAATGGGGAAAAATAGGTATAAAATTGAAACTGTTGGCACAGCAGTGGCTCTTGATACTACAGCACCTGCAGTTGTGACTCTCTCATTATTTAATGCAAAAAGATGAATTTGAGGCATTCAAGACCCCCAGTGTAAATATTGGTCAGGGGCAGTAGAGCTGCAAGTGCCTTAGTTGGGATCAGATGTAGCCTAATGCAGGAGAGACCCTGTGAGGCATTTCACAGCACAGGTGTAACAAGCTGAGGCTTTAAAGTCCTTACAAATCTAAATAGAACACTTAATTTTGTTAGTGGATCAAAAATTTAGCAACAGTGCAGCTTTGACATTAATAATCAAGGAAAGTAATTGAATAATTATGGTTATGAAACACATCAGTACTTTTAGTCTGTCCATCTGCATAGATGCAGAGTATGCTCCAATTTAAGAAATTGGTGCATGTTATAAGTATGGTGGGGTTATAAATACCCTTATAATTTTTAAAACACTGTTGCATTCTAGTTTAAGACAATTCTGTGAAATCTGAAATCCCCTTAAAACTACACTGTTCCATGTGTAATTGGATGTCTCTTTTGTGGCCTCCTGCCTTAACACAAGCCAGGTGAAGAGCTGAGGTTTGGAACATTAGGGAGTTTGGTAACATGTAAATGAAGCCCCTTATTTCTGTTGTTTTGAATACACACATTTAACATACTCTGCTTTTCATACTTTGGAAGTCCTGTATTTCCGTAGACATAATGTGAACTATGCAGTTTTCAGTTTCCAGATCAAGAACTCTCTAACACAAAGCATTTGGATCTTCACAATTAAAATATCAGGTTGTCTGGTCTAATAAAATAGCTGGTTTGGGAGAAATGTTAACAAACCTGGTTTGCTGAATACATTCTCAGGAGGAGACTGCATTTAATATATTTAGAAGTATGTTATCTGCTTAGGATCAGTCCTGGGTTTCTCTGAAATTACTATGGGAAGCTTGCTTGCTTTTAAAGATGTTTATTCATCAACAGGAATAAATATTATGTAAATGCAGCCTACTGTATTTACAGATCTAGACATGATGAACAGGGAGGGGAAGGCAAAGGAATTGTGATAAAGTCCTTGAAAGTTTTTCATTTGGTGGGTTCTCTGATCAGTGGGTGTTTCCAAAGGTTTAGAGGAAGGAGACATTGGTGCATTAAAAGATTTTGGAAAAGAATCTTTCACAAAGCAGGTGAAGTGCTGCATATTAAGATTTGGATGTTAGAGATAAAGGAGAAAGGAAGAAAAAACCCAAAATATGAATGAACTGGAAGAAAAAAAGTTAAACTGCAATTTAAAAAAAGCTAGGAATTATTAGTGAGTAGCTTGACAAAAGTAAGTGTAAAATAGTGAAATAATTGCTTGATGATGTTGACAAAGCACTAAAAGAGCTGAGCAGCAGCAAAATTGTGCAAACTCTTCAGAGGAAGGGAGAGATGTTCACGTGTGGAATGGAGTGTAAAGGGAATCCAGTGACATTTCTAAAGCTCATTTAGGCACCTCTCTTAAGCTTGACATTTGCATTTGGTTATGTTTGCTTTAATCCGTGTTGCATGAGCATTGGTGAAGCCTTCTATAATTTACATTAGATCATAAAGTGAAGAATTAATGAGATAGTTGATGTTTCTACTTGTCCTTTAATACATTTTAGCCTCTGTATGCTGATGATTTTATTTCTAAAGCTTACAGCAGGAAAGTATTTTAGTCTTACAAATCTGCTTTTAAAAAATCTGTTAAAATTTATCTGAACACAAAAGAGTTAAATTCCTTAATTATTTTAGTAGTAGTGATACATCCTGTGTAAAGTTGGAATTCTGCTTGTTTGAAACAAGAACTAGCCTGGAATCTTTGGAAAAGCTCATTGGCATGGATTCAGGCAATAATTAGAAAATCATTGCATTATTCTAAATGTAAAAATAGTTCTATCTTCACGTTCAATCTGGGTTATATATTAAATTTCACCTGGTATTTTAGATCTCCATTTTTGGAACGAGATTGCTGTATTTTATATTGTTCAGGAGCTGAGTACCCGCTTTCACCTCTGCAATAATTTTTATCATATATTTGCTGTGAACAAGCTGGGGGTTTACAGAGAGTAGGTGATTTGCTTTTGCATGCTGAGATTATCCTGAACTCCAGATCTGCTCTTATTTGATCAGTTTCTGGGGAAGAAAGAAAAAGCCCCAACTTTAAATGTGTTCCTTACTCTGTAGAGTTTTTCCTTCACTTATGGAGCTCAGGAAATTGCAAAGTTACTTTGCATCTCCTGCTTTAATTTTTCTTACCCTGTCCCCAAACACTCCATACCTCTGGTGTGTTTTCCAGGATTCTATCATTTCCTTGTAGAAAGTTAGTAACAATATTAGAAGTCTTAGCTGGATTCTCTCAGGACACTGTGCTTCCTCCTGAAGCTGCTGTGCTTTCAACTTGTACTTTGCATTTGGCAAATTCTCAGCTTCATACAGGAGTGTAACAGTACTTTGTGTTTCTGTTCTGCTTTCACTGTGAGGCTCACAAGGCAATACAAGTTCATTGTACATTTATAAATTTATCATCAAAACCCATGAAAGGGCTAAATATGCTTTTCCATACATCATGCTGGAGAAACTGAGGCTCCAACAATTGAATTGTTCTTGCAAAATGACAGCAAGGACCTTGTTCAGCTCGGTGCATGAATACTGACCTGAGCCCATCTCCTGGAGAAGCAGCTCACTGCCTGGCCTTTGTTACTTTGGTTTTTAACTCAGTAGGTGTAAATATAATCAAGTTCTTACTAATTGCTGTGTTGATTAGAAACCCAGCTCTCTGGCAGACCCACATATTTCATTAAATACCTTTTTGCCCTTCGAACATTAACTAGGTCACAGTATCTAAGTTTTTATTTTTGGAGTTTCTCCCTTGGTTGGCACGAGTCACATTTGGTCATTGGCCACCTCAGATCTCAGTTTGGGATTCAGTTGTTGCAGACACTGCCCTGTCCAAGAGCCTCTTATGCCAACAGACACAAAAGCATTGCAGATGTTGTTGGAAGGTGAAGCTGATGTGCACACTGGAAGAGTTCAGCACATCTAAAAATCTCATAATTGTTTAATGTCACCCTGTGTTATCAGCACTGTGTTTTATAGGTGTGCTATATTAGCTGGAAAAAATAATCCCAGTTCAAACAAAGCCAACCAAACCCACAAACCCACAAAACTGACAGGAGAAAGAATACAGAATTCTGTGCCAGATCAAGCCAAGGCACTCTCCATGTGTATCAAAAACAGTGCAAGCCCTTAAAACCGATCTCCCTTTAGTTTCTTAATGGATTTTTCAATTCTGACCAGAATATGGTATGAAAAATTTAAACACTGGAAAAAAATCTGAGAATATATAACTTTGCAATCAAATATTCTTTCAAGTTTCTGCCTTCAGCATAGCAAGAAGCAGGGAACAACAGATAGGAGAGGGCACAGACACTCCTGTAGGAATTGAGTAAATGATTCACCTTTAAATCTCAAAGAAATACTGAAGTAGAACTACCATATCTCTCAGGTGTCAGGAACTACAGTTTTCCATGGATGTCACAAGTTTTTTTGGAGCTTCTTGTAACTTTTAATGTAACATTTGCTGAATGCTGACCTATAACACATTTATAAAAGTATAATGTGTGTATTATCTGCCTCTTGAGTTTTGAATTCCATCAGTCAGAGATGTGTAGTGAGCACAAATATAAATTTAATGGTTTTTTAACATGTGGTTATAAAATACTCTGTGTCTAAAGAAATGTTACAGGCTGTTATTGTTATTGTAATGAAATGATCTGCTTTTAGAACTGTTCCTGGTTTTGAAGGAAAATACAAAAGTTATCATTTAGCAATATTTATCCAGTTTTAAAGTTGACAACATTAATATTATTAGTAGTGCATGAATGGGTTTAACAATGTATTTCTATGCTGTACTCAAAGTAAGCTCATATGGAATAGTAATATCTTTATTATAAAGATTTACCCTTTGGGAGGGCAACTCTGCAGTGGTTTTTTCATGTTCTCTACCAACACCTAAACACAAGCTTGGTTGCAAACAGTAAATTTTAAAATACGTGATTGTAAGGACCTAAATTTAAAAGTTTGGATAATGGAAAGGATGGAACTTCTGCTCTTGGATGCTTGAATCTGTTAGTATTAAATAATTGAAATCTAAACCTGTATGGAAACTTTCACATTGACAAAAGCATGGTTGGGTTGGGTTTCTCTGGTTTTGGTTTTTGTTGTTTTTTGTTGGGGGTTTTTTGGGGTTTTTTTTTGGGTTTGGGGTTTTTTTTTTTTTTGTTTCTTTTATTTTTGTGGCTTGGTTTGGTTTTGGGGTCTTTTTGTTTGGTTTTTTTTTTTTTTTTGTTTGGTTTGTTTTGGTGTTTTTTCAATTCAAATCTTGACTCTATTTCATTTACCACTGAGCATTTAACCTCATTTTGGGTGAGCTCATGGGTTTGAAATTGCACTTCTGTCAATTTAAGTGTCCCATGTTTGATACCTTGTATCCTGTTCCTATTTCTCTGCTATTTTTTAACTTACTGCAACAGATGAGGGGTTCTTAAACCATCTGTTAACCTTTTTTCCCCATTTTTTTTAAACATGTAGAGTCGCTCAAGGCAAGAAGACCCAGAGCAAGCTAGACTGAAACAAAAAGCAAAGGAGGTAAGCAGAGCTAGAGATCATTACACTTGACATTTCAAGGCTTGAACATATTAATTTTTTATGCCTTGCTACTTGTATATCGTTAATAAAAATCTGACTAAAAACTTTTTAGGATGTATTTGTTGCTTCGCCTTTGATCTTAATGTTTGCAAACTAATACATTAATACATGTGAAGCCTAAGGAGATTTTATAAGAGAATATTTCCATACATTACATTTTCATTTCCATTTTAGGTAGCTGTAGCTTTTGTTGGGTTGTTGATGACAGCAGCTCTAGATTTTGGTGGAAAATATATGCCTTTGTCTTTTTGTAAAATGTCGCTTTCTTAGAAATGTGCTGCTTAACCATTTTGTTCTGGTAACATTCTTTCAAGTAATGTAATTGCCAATCATTTTCTCTGTCCTGTGATTCAGTGGACTGTTTACTCATTTGTCTAAATTACAATAATCTAAAAAATATCAAATAATTTCCCATGAAGCTGTGATGTGTTACTCTAAGAGTACCTTAATTTGCTGTAAATGAGTGAGTGTCCTTTGCTTAAGGCATCTCATGCCTTAGGATTGGGTTGTAACTTAAATCAATTAGAAAGATTAAAATATCCATCAGTTGAAAGCAATTTCAGCAAAATGATGCCATTCTTTTTAGCCAGCTTGTTTGGATATACACATTAACAGGTAATAATTATGCACTGGAAGGTAAGATATACAGAAAAATGCTTATAGCAAGTCCTTTTGTATTGACCCGTTCTTCCTGTTTTGTTTCCCTATTGGCAATATTGTGGAGTCCCGTTAGCCTACACAGATTTTATGTATGTAACAGTCAAAAAAATCTAAGCACATGGATGAGTTTTATTTGTCTTCATCTCATTCTGTGATTATGTAGTAAGACTTGCTGAAATGAGTTCTTGTAAACATTAGACCAGGCCTTACTGTTTCCAGAGTTGGATTTGTATTGAAATGAAATAGAGTAATCAAATTATTTGGCAGGAAAAGAGGCAGGATTTTAATACTACTTGGGTTTTGTAGGCAGCTAGTGTATGCAAAGGAAGAATGAGATTTCTGAGAGCAGTTGGTGGCAGCAGAAAGGGCTGTTGAGCTGAGCTGAAGGTGCCGTGCTGCTGGAAGTGAGCAGCGCTGGGATGAAATGCATTGCTGCTGCATCAGTGTGGCTTTCCTGGGCATTCTTTCCCGGGCATTGCAAACTCGAGGAAGTGGAAGTGGAAGGCAGGGCCAGTAAGGGCGGTGTGGCAGCGCTCAGGGTGGAGCCGCTGTGGGGGAGCCCGGCCCGGCGCCGGGAGCGGCGCGGGGCTGGCGGGGCGCGGCCGGGCCGGGCGGCTCTGAGGGTGCGCGGGCCGAGGGCTGGGCCGGGCTCCTCTTCGGGGGAGCCATTGGAGGGGCTTGGAGCACAGCAGGCTTTGGGTGCAGTGCTGGCTGTGACTGGCTGCTGCAGGAGCTCCTCTGAGGGGCTGCGGGCACACCGGGCTGTGCCTGCGGGGCTGGCTTTGGGTGCTGCAGATGCTCCTCAGAGGGGCTGCGGGCACACCGGGCTGTGGGTTCACTGCTGGCTTTGTCTGGGTGCTGAAGGAGCTCCTCAGCGCTTCGGGCACACTGGGCTGTGGTTGGAGTCCTGGCTTTGTCTGGGTGCTGCAGGAAGAGCTCCTCAGAGAGGCTTCGGGCACACGAAGCTGTGGGTGCCCCTCTGGCTTTGTCTGGGTGTTGCAGGAGCTCCTCAGTGCTTGGGGCATACTGGGCTGTGGGTGCTGCTCTGGAGAAGGAGCTCCATGTCGCCATGATAATTTCTGAAAAATGCCTTCACCAGGACTTCTTCTCCTGGGAAGCTGGGAAGCTACACCTTCTCCCTGTTTTGCTGCTTTGCAATGAGATTGTTTACCCAGCATGTGAATTGTTTTAATTTAATGACCAATCATGGTCCAACTGCTCTGAGGAGTCACATGTTTTTCTTTATTATTCTTGTGAAGCCTTCTGATGTATCCTTTCTCTTTCTATAGTTTAGCTTTAGTATAGCCTTCTTTTAATAGAATATAATACCATAAAATAATAAATCAGCCTTCTGAGAACCTGGAGTCAAATTCTCATCTCTCACCTCATCCTGAGGACCCTCACAAACACCACAGCTCCTCAGAGTGGCTTTGGGCACACTGGGCTGTGGGTGCAGCTCTGGCTTTGTCTGAGCCCTGCAGAAGGAGCTCCTCAGTGCTTTGGGCACACCAGGCTGTAGGTGCAATCCTGGCTTTGGGCACTGTAGGAGCTCCTCAGAGGGGCTGCGGGCACACTGGGCTGTGGGTGCAGTGCTGGCTTTGTCTGGGTGCTGCAGAAGGAGCTTCATGTCACCATGATATTCTCTGAAAAATCCCTTTGCCAGGATGTCTTCTCCCGGGAAGCTTCAACTTCTCCCTATTTTGGAATGTGATTTGTATCCAGCATGTGAATTGTTTTAATTTAATGACCAATCATGGTCCAGCTGTGTCGAGGCTCTGAGGAGTCACGGGTTTTTCTTTGTCATTCTTGCGAAGCCTTCTGATGTATCCTTTCTCTTTCTATAGTATAGTTTTACTATAGCATTCATATAATACATTACAATGCAATATCAGCCTTCTGAGAGCGTGGAGTCAAATTCTCATCTCTTACCTCGTCCTGAGGACCCTCAGAAACACCACAGCTCCTCAGAGAGGCTTTGGGCACACTGGGCTGTGGGTGCAGCTCTGGCTTTGGGTGCTGCAGGAGCTCCTCACAGGAGTTTTGGGCACACTGGGCTGTGGGTGCAGCTCTGGCTGTGTCTGGGCCCTGCAGGAGCTCCTCAGCCTGGCTGCTGCAGCCTCTGCCCTCAGAGCTGGCCCTGCCCGCTCACAGAAATGCATCATCTGCTGGCACCACTGAAGGGAATTTCATTCTGCATGTTTGAAACCATAAGAAACATCTCTGGTTTTAGTAATGTAAAGCTCCAGAGACTTTCACTTAAAATATTAAAATTTAGTTAGCAAAAACATTTTCTTTTGCAAAGGGGAGTGTGGCATGGTACTGGCAGGATGTTGTTTTAAGATTGTTCATATTTTTTTCTGCACTGGTTAGTGGATATATCATGACATCTCAAATTATTGGCACTGCCAAAATAAAAAAAATAACTCATTTTATAGTATAAAAGGTTGACTAGAAAAACTGTCTTGGGCATGGCTTTGTCATTTAAAATTAAAAGTTTAGAATCAATGCCAACAAAAATGTAAAAGATTTCAAAACTTCACTGCCAGCTGGGCTACTCTTACATGTACTTATGACCCATAACTCAGAGAGAAATTGTGTTTCTTCCAGCTTTTGTGTAAGCTGATGAATAAAATACTGTCAGCTTCAATAATAAGCTGGATTGTAGACTGTGGTTCCATGATTTCTGTCTTGAATATTGCCTGAAGAACTTTGTTGTACAGATATTCTTGTGGCCTATAGTGAAGTGGTGTTAGGTAGTGTTTTAAAAACCGGAGAGGGCACCCAAGAAACCTGCAGCTCTTCTAGCTTGTATTATTTGTTTAATGATATGATTGCCAGATAGCTTGTTTTTTAATCCCAGCAAAACAACTGATAATTGTTTTATTAATAATGATAAAAATTATTATTATGTTCTGAAAATGGGTAATGGCTCAGGTGTTAATCAGTTTGAACAGTGGCACTACTGACAGAAGTCAGAGAGAGAAAGTAAAGTACCAAAAGAAGTAATTTGAAGTCCTAAAGTCTTAAATCTTTCCTTAAAAGTAAAAAAAAAAATTAAAAACACCAAAGGAACTCTGCAAAACGCTGTCTTTGAATGCAAAATAAAGGTACCAATAGAAGGATAATGGGATGAAGAGGAAAGAAAGAAAACTAGCAAAGGGTATTCATTCCAAAACATTCTCCTTCATGGATATTTTGGAGTCTTCATTCTGTAACACTCTGTTTTTCTTCCTAATTTAAGAAGAAAAAAAGATTAGCTCAGTTTCTTTCACAGAACATCTACCAGTTGAAAGATTCCTTCTTGCTTCTTAGTGTCGTAAAGACAGTGTAAGTGGAATCCTTTGAGCACATTTTAAAATTAATTTGATTAGGTGAAGATTATATTTTTTCCCTGTAATTCCATCTTGATCCATTTATTAGCCATTCTTCAAACCTTCTGGATATTGTTTAAACCAAATTGGCATAAATAAGGTTTAAACTGTAGTTAAATACTTACCCAAACAAAGGGAAGCCCCATCTCCATGGAGTCTTTTTGCAGAGACAAAACATAACCCACAGGTTTCATTCATAGCCAGACCTGCACTGATTTAGTTAAGGCAGTGCAAACCCACTCTGATTTCAGTTTGAGTGACTTATTTTGCTTTGTATTAACCTGTTTCAAGTGGACTTGAGTGAAAGCAGTAGCAAAATGTACCCATGGAGGATTATCTTGCTCAGAACTCTCCATTTGCTTTCACACTTCTAAACTGGTGCAGCCTTTTGCAGTGGACAGCCTGTGATTGTTTCAATGGTAAACCTATTTTAAAAACTATTGAAAATATTTCAGGGAAAAATGGTGCTTTTCAGCTATTACTTTGTTGCATTGCTTTGTAGCAAATTCTGGTATGTCTGACTCGGTACAACTTAATGTAAGGAATAGCATCATTTGTGAGCAGTGTCTGTTTTGTTGGAAATGATATAATTTTCCTAATTATTTTTTCTGATTAATGGTTTTAATTAACTTTTAAAATAATTGTTGTAATCAATAGTAAGCAGGGTATTGATAATAAGCAGTGGAGTTTTCCATTTTAACCAACACATAGTTAAGTTTTTGCAGACTGCTGTTGTTGAAGTGATTAGAAAGTCACTGAAACTTTTAAGTTTTCCTAAACCAACTCTGATAAGCTTCAATGAACAAAGCATGAGGAAAGCTTTTAAAATCAAGTTTTAGGAAATACACTGATTTATGTAGTCTGGAAGTCACAAATGTAAGTTAAAGAAATTATAAGTTCTCTAATTTCCTTAAAAAGCTTCATTAAATAGAACATAAAAGAAGCCATATAGCTGATAGCAGGCATAGATCAAGATTAGGAATATCTAGTTAACACCTAGTAATTAATGATAGAAATGATTTAAGGGGAAGGCAGGGAGGGTAAGATCCTTAACATCCATCCATCCATCCATCCATGCATCCATCCATCCATCCATCCGGGGTATTCTGCATATCAGGGTCTGTTGCCTAAAAAATGCTTTAATTAAAAAGTCAAGTAGCTGAGGTTGATCCTGAAAGATGAGCTTGGTTCAAATTTTTGTGTCATCACCAACCAAGAATATGGCACAGTAATGAACAAACCACACCCCATGAATGTCTGGGGCTGTGTGCAGGGTTGGATAACCCCCAGTGGGATCTGTTCTCAGATGTGCCCATCAGCCATGCAGGGGAGGTCTCTGAGCTGTTGGTGTTCATGCCAGAACCTTCAGATGCAGCCCTGTGTGTGCCCCTGCCAGCAGAGCTGGCCCAGCTGCCCAGGGCTGGGCAGGTCCTTTGTGGTCCCCTGGCCAGGAGCTCTGGGAGTGCTCAGGTCCTGCAGGAGCACAGCAGGCAGAGAGAGGCTCTTCCACTGTGGGAGCCACTGCCCTGGGTGCTGCCATCCCCCATCTGCAGCGTCCTCTGGAGCAGGAGCCTTGCTGGGCTGAGGTTTAAACTTTGTCCTGTATCCTTTTCTGAGTTCTGTGCAGTAAAATATGGGGGCTGTTAGCAGGTGGAGTTCTAGAAAAAGCTATAGATCATTCTCTTCAGAATAATGAAATATGTACATCCTATGATGCATATGTTATGTGGTTCTACCATTGCCTTAGAGGCTTTAAATCCCCCAGAACTTAACTTGTAGCAGAATTACTGCAACTCTAGCATTGTATACTTAGTGACTACAATAGGAAAACAGTCCTACACTAAATAAGTTCTTGTCACCACACTAATATTTATGTATCAACTCAGTAGGAGTGATTTCTTTTAAAATATTTAAATGATAGTTTACCACAGTTATCATAATTACTGAAAATAAAAAGCAAATGAAAAGGATTTTGCTTTGTTTGGCAAGTTCATTTATTCACCTTTTCAGCAAAGCCAAAGTCCTTAAATATTTTACTGCTAAAGCAGTGTCTCAGTGATGAGAAGTCTAAGTAAGTTTTCTATTTTATCATGCCTGACATAAAAATATTGATCCAAAAGCAACAATCTTATCTTAAATTGCTTTCTTATAACACTGAGAAGGGGGGCACTTGAACAGGAAATTTAAGTTTTGATGTAGCTCTCTAACCCATCTGAGTGTCAGTCAGTGGAAAGAAGGAAAAGCTGTAAATGTGATACCTGAAATAATGATGAAGCAATGTTTAAGCAACACTGATTCCTCAGAACAGAATTATTTCATGAATAGTTTTCTGCATCAGGTTACAGTGCTGCAGCTGTGATGCAGAAGGAGTGCAATACGTGTAGAAAGTCAGGTAACAGTCACTTTTTTTTATACTTTCTCTGTACCACAGAAAAATGCTTTGACCATTCCCATCTGGTTTAAGATGGATTTGGCTTCAGAGTACAAGGTTTTTCTGAAGTTACAGAGTTGCTGCAATGACCTAAAATGGTAGTACTAAACTTGCACCTCAGAGAGGAGTGGTCCTGTTTTACCAGTAAAAATACTCTCCTGGAAGTCCTGCTGCATTATCAAGTTCATTGCTTGTGTTAGCTGTGGGTTTTCCCTTTTAGCAGATATTTCTTTAGATGTACAAGTGTATTATGGTAACAGTCCCAAATTCTGATGACTGAAGTTGATTATAAAACTTATAATCAAGGACAAGAGTACCATGTGCAAATGGTGCTGGGGAAACAAGACAATCTATAGCCAGTAATAAGTTTATTACATATGGGTCTTGGTGTGTAAGTCTTCCAGATTTCCTGTGTTTCCAAGGATGAGGTACTGCCCTGTGGTGCATTCTGGAAGTCCTGAAGAACTTTGTTCAATTGCAGTCTTACTGTTCAGCAGAACTTCTTACATATATCTTTGTAAAATTGAAGGTGATGACCATTCCACCCTGTTCTCCTGGGCTTAGAGCAGAAGTTGTGGAAAGTTGTCTGGCTGAAGTTGAAGTGTGGTGTCACCCTTGCTGTTCAGAGAGTCAGAAAGTGGATAATTGACAGAAAAATGCTGGGTGATCAGAGGAATGGCTGTGATACCTTCCAGTTGAGTCAAATTATTTATTCCTGCTTAGGTAAAATGTATATTAATTAGAGCTGAGTCAAGGGCCTGGTTTCTTTTTGTCTTCTCTCTAACCTAAGCTTGACCCAAGCTTATCA
Organism: Melozone crissalis; assembly: GCF_028551555.1. Taxonomy (NCBI): domain Eukaryota; kingdom Metazoa; phylum Chordata; class Aves; order Passeriformes; family Passerellidae; genus Melozone; species Melozone crissalis. The sequence continues at coordinate 19,348,915 of NW_026535785.1, read as the reverse complement.
TATTAGTCTACCACAAATCTAAATTAAATCCAATGCTGTCCAATGTAATAATTTTCTTCTACAAAATTGAGTTGGTGGCATTCTGTAGTGATGCATTATTCCAGCATACACATAGTGCCCAGCTCTTGTTTAGTTTCATGAATGCTTATTTTTCATGACTGATGAAAACTGTTGGGTTTAGCATTTTTAAAGGGAAATGCTGTTTTACTGATAGAGGAGCTAAATACACAGCCATTTTTAAGTAACAAACTATTTCTATATCACCATCTTTATAGTATAAAGTAAGAACACTCCTTTATCTTTGTTTATACTTGCTACCTAGACAACAAACCCTTAGAACTTGGTTTATACCAATGTGAGTGCCTTGTGTGAGAGGGATCCATGTAATGCATCCATGTTTTGCTCCTCACAATGTTCTGTGTCACATCTGGGAGGCTTTGCAAGGGAGGTGTTGGGAAGCAGGAAAAATGAGGTTGGGTGGCTTGGAGAGTAGGGGGTTATGCAAAACAAAATGGGACAGTGAGCACGGGATTGTTCAGCCTGGAGAAGGAAGCTTCAGGGTGAAATAATTGTGACCTTCCTGTACCTGGAGGAAAGATGGAGAGAGACAATTTGCAAGGGCCTGGAGCCACAGGGCAAGGGAGAATGGCTTCACACTGACAGAGAGTAGGCTTAGGTTAGGTATTAGTAACAAACTCCTCCCTGTGAGGGTGGGCAGGCCCTGGCACAGGGTGCCCAGAGCAGCTGTGGCTGCCCTGGATCCCTGGCAGTGCCCAAGGCCAGGCTGGACATTGGGGCTGGAGCAGCCTGGGGCAGTGGAAGTGTCCCTGCCCATGATGAGAGGATCTTTAATTCCCTTCCAAGCCAAACCATTCTGGGGTTCTCTGGGTGTGACAACAAGAGAAAGTAACAAGAAAGCCAGCTGTCCACTCAAGCATTGCTCCTTTTTAGCTGATGTCTCACTGAGTATTTGACAGGTATCAACCTTGAAATTAACCCAACAGCAGTGTGACTTCCTTAGATCTTGTATGACAAGTGTATTTGTCCTGGTGCAAACTCCTGTTTGAGCATTTTGCAGCTATTCATAACCGATGAAACAGTGATTTTCTTACCCTGCTACCAAAATGGTTCCCATTTAGTGCTCTGAGAATGGGGGGCATGAAATGACTAAGGCTTGTATACATCTGTAAAAGTTGGCTTTTCTTTTTGTGATTATTTCTTGTTTTCTCGTGTTTCCTAACAAAATGGTAAGTAACTGGGTACTCCTATTTTTCAAGTAAAACTAGTGAGGAAGAGTCAAGACTCATTTTCAAAACAGAGTTTAGCTCTGGTGTGAAATACATTTGGCTTGTGTTTGAACAGTTCCAGAAGAGCAGTACCTATTACAAAGTCTGCTCTACCTAGTGGATTTCATTTTTTTTAAAGCAAAAAGGTGGTAGGGAAGGAGAATGCCATCCCTGTTGTCTCCATCACCTTCCAGCACACACACACCCTGATGGAGTCCTGCCTAACACAACACAAGGTTGTTGAAATAAATTGCCTCTCATTACACAGCAACAGGACTACTTAAATGTGTATTTCCAGAACTCAGGTTTAGAATGGTGAAAGCTTTTTGCAAAGAATTTTTCAGGCTGAAGGTGGCTTTGCTCTTCTGAATTTCACCAAAATAGTCCAACAGGAACTTCTTCCTGTAATATGAATTTTTTGAAGGTGGTAACAGTAAAATCTTCAGACCTTCAGCTCTCCTGTAGTTTTCCTTCCATGTCTGTAGGAATAATCAGTGCTACTATTTTTTGATTTTGAACAAGTGGACGGTGGCAGCTCCCTAATCCCTTTTGGATGCCTGGACAGCCAAGCTTGGTGAGAGAGAAGGGGGCTATTCTTTTCCATGTTTTTCATGTAAGATTTGTGATAAGGGTGGTTTGAGTTTGCCTGTCCTGAATACTGACAGTTGCATCCAGAGGTTCCAGAACAAGCAGTGAGGAATGCATGGAATTGGTACTTCTTTTTCTGAAAGAATTTTTAAAATTTTTAAAAATCTATTTAAATATAAACACACACACACTATCTCTGTGTGTATACATATATATATATACCAGATGAGTTTGTGCAAGGGGAGAGGTCAAGACTAAATTTGCAGTTCTCCTTTTGCTTCAGTGGTATTATGTCTAAATATGGGTCTTCCTCAGGTAGAAACAACCTTGTTCAGAACAATTTATCACACTGGCATAGACAGGGGAAAAAAGAAAAAAAGCTGTTCAAAGCAAGCTGTGAATGTGGAAAAATCACGTAACTGTTTTAACTGAGCACTGCAACAGATTTACTTTCGTGCTAATTTGGCTGAATAACCACACTTTAGAATATGATTGCCTGTTTAATAAGTAGAGGGCAGCAAATGTCAGCTGTGTCTGCTTGTCAGGAGCTGAGGAGGTTGCTTGGACAACAACATGAATTATTATTTAGATGATTTGGCCCCTTAGTCAAGCCTGCTCTGCTCTGTAGCAGCTTGCGGGGGTGGGGGGTGGTCAAGGTGTATTTAGGCTCAAGCCTGCAGGGCAAATTTTCCCCCATCCCCTCTCTGCGCGTTGGTTTCTGACTCCAAAACAAACCTGAATGAGGGCTTTAATTCTGCTGCCGAGCTAACGTGTTTGTAAGCCCTGTTTGGCAGCCTGGAGCGCCCGAGGCAGCCACAGCTGCCAGCTTTCATCTGCCCCCGGATCCTGCGGGGCTCGCGTCACATGCGCTGCCCTCAGGGCACGGAGGCGAGCGCCCGGCTCCGTGTGCCCCTTCCTGTGAGGGGCTGCGGCTGGGGCTGCTCATCCCGGCTCTGTGTGCCCCTTCCTGTGAGGGGCTGCGGCTGGGGCTGCTCATCCCGGCTCTGTGTGCCCCTTCCCGTGAGGGGCTGGGGCCGGAGCTGCTCATCCCGGCTCCGTGTGCCCCTTCCTGTGAGGGGCTGCGGCTGGGGCTGCTCATCCCGGCTCCGTGTGCCCCTTCCTGTGAGGGGCTGGGGCTGGGGCTGCTCATCCCGGCTCCGTGTGCCCCTTCCCGTGACGGGCTGGGGCTGGGGCTGCTCATCCCGGCTCTGTGTGCCCCTTCCCGTGAGGGGCTGCGGCTGGGGCTGCTCATCCCGGCTCTGTGTGCCCCTTCCCGTGAGGGGCTGCGGCTGGGGCTGCTCATCCCGGCTCTGTGTGCCCCTTCCTGTGAGGGGCTGGGGCTGTTCATCACTTCTCCTGTGAGCCCCTTCCTGTGAGGAGCTGGGGCTGCTCATCCCGGCTCCGTGTGCCCCTTCCTGTGAGAGGCTGCGGCTGGGGCTGCTCATCCCGGCTCCTGTGTGAGTCTCTTTCTCTGTGTGCCCCTTCCTATGAGTCTCTGTCCACTCGGGTTGGGGCTGGGGAGGGCCTGCACATCCCTGCCCCTGTGTCCCTGCCCGCCCTGGCTGGGGCTGCTCATCCCGGCTCCCGTGTCCCTGCCCCGGCTCCTCTTTATGGAGCCCCCGCACTGAGCTCCCCCTGCTCCCGCAGCCTCCTCCCGGCCTCAGTCTGGGTGGGTGCTCACATGTTCGGTGCTCTCTCTAACAAGAATGTATACGTTTGTTTGCAATGTGTACATTTCATAGAGCACACTGCGTTCCATAAAATCTGGGATCTGTTTCTAACCTGGTAGTAGAAGCTGAAAGAGTTCATGGGAGTACAGTTAAAGCAAAAGTTGAAATGCAGTAGTAAAATTTTAAAACTTCCTCGCCAGCCCATTTTTGAGAATATTTAATACCATTAACATTAGAGTAAAAAGTGTCCATTTTGGTTAACTAAACACTCAACATTTCTGACTGTAGCTAGCTTTTATGCAGCTCTTCTCTAAACTACAAGCTAGGTGGCTGGGCAGTAACATGCAGGGGTCATGAAAGGTGTGTCAGCATGTATTTCCTATTTTTAGTTTAGTCTTGTCGTTCAAAAATACTGTGTCAGCCTGTGAAAGAGTTACATCATCTTAGCTGAATAGTGAGATACTGCTCAACATACCTTGAAAAAGTAGTTACCCTGCAGTAGTAGTAGTTTAAATAAATAAAATTTCGTATTGTCATTCACAATACAGACTGTTTTCCCCTCAAATAGTTTTGTTAAAGGTAGATATGATTCACTCTAAAATGTAAACAGTTGAAAGATATTAATGTATTTTTAATGTTATTGAGCAGTTGAGTAATGATTTGTAAGAGTTTTGGTTTTGTTTTGTTTTGTTTTACAAATTGCTGCTTAACTTTTGCTTAAGCAGCAATTTGTGCTTAACTAGTAGTTAACTAGTGCTTAACTTCTAGATTTCCATGGAAATGGTCATAAATACCTGATTTCCTAGAATGAGAAGATATGTTAAATGCATTTATGGTGGTGAGTGTCTGTACACTGAGGTGTTACAGCTTCCTAAAAACTGCTACCTCAGTGTTGGGTAAGGCTGAAGGGGGAAGCAAGTCGAAAAGCAGTGTGGTGCAATTACAGTTCATGAGTTTATTGACTCTGCACAGCCATGAGGTACAAAGCAGCCTCTTACACTACTGTGTCCTTTCCCTCCACAAGTAGAAAATGTATTTGTATCCAGAACAGACATTTATATTCTTGAAACAGAAATAACACCCTGTAGATTCTGAAGATTTCTCTTAATGGCCAAAAGCCATATTCATGTGGTGAGGTGCTTGAAAATCTATTATTAAAAAAAAATAAAAATCGTAATAATAAAAAGATTTGTCCTGGCAGAAGTGCTCATATCTGGCAAACATGTCAGATAATTTAAGTAAGCTTTAGGAAAGTGTCAAAAATACTCAATAGGAAAACAAAGCATGAATGCTAAACTCAGGTGTTAGTTGTGTTCAGGACAACAGGAGAGGAGCAGAATGTTCACTCCACTAGAAACATACTAGGGGTGAAATTGGTGAGAAGAAAGCGTGTTTTATGAGGAATAGGATAATTTTTCTGTTTATTTTCAAAACCTTGTTTAAATTCTGAGCTGTGTTTCCACAGAGCCCTTAGTCCTAAGGCAGCCCAGCGTTCAGTGGCTGTAGTGGGCACCTGCCAGCTCTGGACAGGTGAGGTGGGCTCCCCTCAGAGGGTACCTGTGGAATTTCCAGGATTTCTGCCCTGCCTTAGTGTGGCAGGGAATGATTGTGAAGGCTACTGAATACACATCATCACTGCATATGCTGCTCTTTAATTGAATCAACTGCTTTCAGCTTCCTGTTTGGAGGAACAGTAAATTCAGTATTCAGCAAAATTGTTCTCTTTTAATAATGGTCTGTCATCATCATTTGCTAGTCTTTCCTTCTTAAGCAGTATGTTCAGGAATCTCTTGTGTGTGTCAGAAAACAAAAGTATGGGATGATTTCTTCCTCCCTCTAAGAAGTAAGTGTTTGAATATTTTTGCTGTTTTTACCTTTTTAGTGATCTAGGTGACTGCAAGATAGAGTGATACAGACCTTCAGGTTGCATGGGAAACACCTAAAGAATATGGAGTTCCATTAGCTCACCCTATGAGCTTCTGTAATTACGTCTCAGATTGAAAACTTGTATTTAGGGTGCAGAAATCAAGCAATACTCTGAATTTTAGCAGAGGAGAAAGGTAACTTCAGGCCATGAAAGACTGGCAAAGTTTCCTGAGACCATTTCTTTATCCCAGTTTTGTCAATGTTTAATCTGGTAGTTGACATAGAGGTAAAAACTGCTTAGCTATTGAATTAAATTTCTGTGTGTTTGTGTGCAGTCATGGTGCTCAGTACAAGGTGCTGGGTTTCAGTAATATGTGACTCTGCTCCTGTATTTATTTGATGATTTGCATAGAGAGCTACTATAATATTTAAATACCTTGTACATTGTTATGCTATCTAAAATGCATATATTTCTTAAATTTGTCAATGGATACTTCTGTTAACATTGCAGTATAGGGTGACTTCTGTGATCTGCTCAGCTACACAAAAGAAAAAAAATCATAAATGTACATTTCATAAATATCCTCAGGTAATTTTAACTGAGGCTTTAAAAATAATTCCTCAGTTAAAAAATGTTCATCTGTCCATCTAGCTATGGGGAGAAATAATTTCTGGGAAGTACTGAAATTTGAAAAACAAACATCCTTTATCCATTGGGTAAGGAAATGTCTGCCTTAGCAGGCATGCCAGCATTCAGGAATGCTGAGGACATGTAGTAGGCTATGTAGCAAGTGTGAGAATGATCTGATGTTCTGTGATGGAGATTTTTATTTTTGCCTTGTCAAATAAAATGCACCTCTGAGTGCATTTTTGCTCCTGTTACTTTTTAAATGTGTGTCCTTTACATTTAAATGTTATAATCGAATCCTTCTGCCCCACCACTGTAACTATGGAACAACTCTATTGACATCAGTAGCAATGTTCAAAACAAACAGAATTTGTCCCTCTGGTGTTCGATATCATCTCATATCATAACAACTCCTGTGGACAATTGGGATTTATTGATATCAGCTGCACCTAACATTTTTGCTTAAATGCAAAATACTTTTGCAGTTGTATCTATAAAATAACCTGTGTATGTTATCACTGGCCAGGGTCTGTGTACAAATCACAAACAGGACGGGACTGCTAGGAATGTGCCTTGAGCTGCTTTATTTTCCAGCATCAGCCTCATAATCTAAAAATCATAATTCAGTCCTCCCACAGAACACCATTTATTGTTGGTTGGGGGTTTATGTATAAGTTATGAATGGGACGGGATGGGATTGTTAGGAATGTGCTTTGAGTTGTTTTATTTTTCAGCATTAATTTTATTACATGGTTATGACAATGGGAAGATGTTATTAGCTTACATTTTAGGTCGTAGTTAAAGTAACTTAATGTTACAACTTACTTTAAAAGTTTTTTGACTAATTACACAAAGCAAAAGTATATTGACAGTAGTCTTATCTAATTACTATAGATGTATTTATATATAAATGTTTTATCTAATTACTATATATGTATTATACTATATAAGTATATATATGTATTTTTGGTTAATGTTTGCTATTTTTGAATACAATATTTGCTTGTAAGTTTTAAAACACAATACACAGAGCTTTATTATAAGTTAAAAACTTTTTAATATTTCATTCTTTGTTTACTGCCTGAGATGTGAGCTGATGGCATCTTCCCATTGTCATGACCATGTAATGAAGCTGATGCTGGAAAATAAAGCAGATCAAGGCACGTTCTACAGCAGTCCTGTCCTGTTTGTGATTTGTACACAGACCCCAGCCGGTGATATATGTGTATGCAATTTATCTGGAAATCAGTCCTAACCAATCAAACATTGTGATTGTGCATTGATTTCCGGGTGTGCCTGTTTGGTGTCTATCCCATCTCCTTGATTTTGCTGCTGCAGGTGGAGGATCTCCATGCAGGGAGTGTTTGGGTGTGCAGCAGTCCCGTGCAGCCCAGCTGTGTGCAGCGCTGCGGTGAGCGGCGCAGAGCCCTGCTCACTGCTCTGTGCAACAGTAAGCCTTTGTGACAGGCTGCTTGCTGAACCCTTCCTGCCTGCATATGGCACAGCAGAGTTCACTTGCTAGCAGATTTTCCTTTGTGCCTTCATGTTAGAACAGGATACTTCCAGCCTGGGTTTGAGCTGTTCTAGGCAGGGTGTGCTGGGTGGGGTCTGAGGCAAGTTGGGAAGTGCACACGGACAAGAAGGGGAAAATGAGCACAGCAAACAGTGGTGATTCCAGTGTTCTCCTTGTCACCCCTGACAGTGTTTATTGTGAATTTAAAACCACTTTGAAACAAGTGGCCAGTTGTGTAATGGAACATCATTAAATATTCTTCAAATTTCTGGCCAAAAAAACAACATTTAAGGGCAGTAGAACAATTATTTCTTAGAGGACAGTATTTTAATTCTCATATTTTTTAAACTAGACTGGTCAGAAAAATGTGGGTTTTTAGAGATTAGGATTTTGAACATCAATTTTAGAGCATAATGAAGTTTTACCCTTCTACCTTTACAATTCAAAGAGAAAAGTCAGGATTTTTTCCCCCCCAAGATTGTGAGAAAGAGGAACCTGTAATGAGGATATCATCTGTAGTTCTCCTTACTTATGATAATATGCCAAAGAATAGAGAGCAAAAAGCATAGTGGAGTTTTTCTGTGAAGAATTACATTCTGCTGGTGGTGACACACATTTTAGAATTGTAATATATTGAAGGATTGTAAAAATTTAAATCAAAGGTTCAATATGCAATACATTGAAAATTAATTAACCATCTTGTGTTGTTTTGGAGATGGGATGAGTGGTTTTAGGAAAAGCAGAAGGAAGAGTGAAAGATTAAAAATATTTTACTTGGAAAGAGGAAGGTAAGGAGGTACATTTTAGATCATCTCATTTCCTTTCTAATGCAAATCTGATTCTTTGATTATTCACTTATATTATTTATTTATTCTCATACAAAAGGTAGAAATTATGACATGTTGGGAATGTAGGCATTTTTTAAAATGCAATAATTGTGCAACTATTGCACTCCTTTCATCTATTGGTGAAAAAGGATTTCAAGAAAAAATAATTTTGAATAGAATTAATTAATGGATTCTTAAAGTCCTAAGCGTGTAATGTGACTGCAGTTCTTTAAAGCAGAAAAACAAGAGAGAAAACAAATAATTTCCCTTGAGCAGATGCTTATTCACGTAGGATAAGTAGTCTTTGATTTTGGAGAGGTGGTGTGACTTGCAGTTGGAAACCTTGATTTTTTGTGTCGTTATTTATATCTGCAATAAATGAGGAATAAGCATAAAACATGAAAAGGAAAATTAAGTATTATGCTAGTTCTCTTGCTATTTTATTTACTTGAAATATGCATTTTTTAATGGTGTGTTGCTGTGCCTTTTGTTGACCATATCTGTGCGCCAGGTCTGTCTGCTTGTTTCCATTGGCTTGTCATGTTCACTAATTAGGGAACTGCTGCATGATTCACCTTGTTAATTAGAGGGACTTGCACACAAAGGCCCTTCGGGCAGTGCGAAAGAAGAGCCTAGCACTAGTGCCCTGAGAAAGCTGCAGCCTGTGAAGTAATTCTTCTCATCTACCTTCTATTTTTTATTTGAAATGAATAAATCATTGAGATTTTCCTTGTGGAGTGAGAATGCAAGAATTCACATCTTTGTAAGATGTAAATTATATGTGATCAATAGAAGGGGATGACTACTGTATTGTACTTACAAGATTCCCTAATTTACTACTTGTCAGTGGCTGAGAAATTGCTTGAAATATTTTGTCCCCACACTGTGGTGCGTTGTTCCCTTGATCTGCAGCACAAATGAGCAGCAGCGGTTTTGCTATAGCTCAGTCTAAAATAGAAAAGATGTAGATTATTTAAATTCAAGCTTGTTTTGCATCCCCAGTGGAACTTCCATTTTACAAGTGCACCCCCAGCACCACCCCCACAACTTTTAAGGGGAAGAAGGTGGTGGGCGTGTGGCTATTTTTGTTCCCGGTGTTTTGCCGTGCCTCAAACCTCACTTTCCAGCAGAGCAGCACACTTGCTGTATTGTGCATTCTTTAGTTGAATATAGTTTCAGAATAAATTAAATTTGTTTTTGTCATGTCACTTAGACTTGATCAAACCACGATCCAGACTGCAGAAGAGGAAATTGCGTTAAAAGTGCACAACCAGTCGCTACACTGCACATTCCCCATCTGTTTATGACACTTCAGACATTAACTCCAATGCCATTCTCTCTAACTATTTGATTAAAATTACTTATTACAGCCAAATGATTTTTAGTAGATTGCTACATTCGCCTCATTTCCTCAAATGAGGCTGGCAGTTTCAAGATGCAGATTTCCCATAAGAATGCTAGAGGACTGGTATCAAAATCTGGGCATTTTCTTTTGGAATAATCTAGTTAATAAAGCCTCCTAGTAGAATTTCTGATTAACTGCTATTTTAAATGCACTTAAAATTTCTGCTATTCTGAAGTTTTGTGCTAATGGAATATAGCCAGAGAAATTTTACCAAAAAATAGAAATACTTACCTGGAAAAAAAATGGGGGAAATGCTTCAGGCTGATTTGAAATTTTATGGTATGAAATACTGTCACTCTTCAGGGATGATGAGATCTTCCTGCGTGCCTTGGTCTTCAGCTGGCTTCATTGATAGACCAGCCAAGAACTTCTTCCATTCTCTTGGTGCAGTTCTGGTGTACTGGCTTTTAATTAATTCAGATTTCAAGTAGGGCCAGAGATGAACAGAAATAAAAGTAACCAAAGGCCGTTCTCTGCTTGAAATTCCTGATGCACGGAGAAGATGGTGCAGATAAAATTCCTGATCTGACTCCCCTAGCACTAACACAAAGTTGCAGCAGCCATGGAGAGTTCTCCCCATCCAAATAGCTGTTGTATTGCTCAGATGATGGAAGAGTCTTTGCAGGATATTTTCTGTAACAGTCCAACCATTTCTTAAGCTACATATTCCTATCTAGAGTAACACAGGGTATAATAAATACTTAAGGAAGATATCCCTCAAACACCTCTGAAAGAGTTCTACAACAATGGATTTTTTGTTTATTGGATACCTGCCATGTGAAAAGCAGAGCAGTTGGTTCACCTTCTAGTCCAGCACTGAGCCCTGTGTTACAGTGGGCAGCACAGCCTTTGGGATTACTTCTTGCACTCTTATTTTCAGTGCATGATTTTAGAAAAGCCCACCCTTTATTGAGTGTCCTCCCATATGCCAGTGTTCCTGTCCCTTGTCCCAAAGCCACAGCTGAGCAGGTTTCCTGCTCTCATTACTTCAGTCTGCAGCTCTAGACATGACTGAGCTCCACTCAGGCCTTCACTGTGTGTTTTACTCCCTGGTCTTGGTTCAAACATCAGTTTGAGTCCTCACACAGTGTCTCACTTCAGGGGGAAAGGAGAATATCCTAGAAATCTGGGGAGTATAGTAAACCCCCACTTAGATTAGCAAAGAGCCTGAGAAAATGCCTTATCCATCTTTCTTGCCAGAAGTGAGGATGTTCCACTGGGGGCTCCTGAGCTGAGCAGCCCCAGTGAGCTTTGGCTCATGTTCTTCCCAGCCACACTGATGCTGTCTCGTGTCCTTTGAGGAACACCTTGAGAACACTGGTGATTGCCTTGCTCCAAAATAAAATTAGGACTGATAAATAACAAAATAACAGATCTGTGGGGATTCATTTCAGAGTTTTTTTCTGATCTCACTACAAGTTATTGACACTCCGTAAGTTGCCAGCTCTAGTAGTGCTGATCCTGCCCAGTTGTCTGTGTCTCAGAAACCCCTGGCTCAAATGGGCTTTGCTCAAATTTGGCTTGGCAAATCTGCCACACTCTTACAGGACATAACAATTGTAAAGGTTTAAGACAGTTTAGCATAGGAGAACCTGGAACTGGTGCTACTGGAGAGAAATGGTTAGAGGAATAGTAAAACCAAAACCAAAGAAATTGTACTGGAGCTCAAACAACAGATTCTGAGGAATGAAGGAATGTAATGATTGAAGTTATTGGATGGACAAAAAATCCATTATTGTAGAACTCTTTCAGAGGTGTTTGAGGGATATCTTCCTTAAGTATTTATTATACCCTGTGTTCCTCTAGATAGGAATATGCAGCTTAAGAAATGGTTGGACTGTTACAGAAATAAATGTACTTAAGTTAATAAACAAATAATAGTGCATTGTATTTGAAAAATCAAAAAATGCAACCCAGTATGTTAAAAATTTACAAGAGTTTAAAATCAAATCTCAAATTCTTCATGCTTTTGATTTTATAATAAATTATGAGTCAGCTGTTAAGGATACTTCCAAGAAAATTAAACCTGTGACTATTATTTTTATATATATATATATATATATAAATATATTATTTATTTATTTATTTATATATATCAGTTCAGACAGTATGTAGTCTTGAGTAGTAAGGGGATAAAATTGTAGATATAAGGATAATTGTTTTTAAAATCCCATTTAACTGTGTAATGTACAAGAAAAATAAAAATTAAAGGCAGGATGCACCTGGCATTTTCTGTATCAGAGTTTGACACATTGTCTTGAAAGTAATAGGGCACGTTGAAATGGAAAATTTGAGTAAACTTGTAAAACATAATGAAATTAGATGTAATAAACAGAAATGTCTGTTGTAGGAAAGATGCTTGGTCCAAAGTACCTCAGTTAAGATTCCAGGACTGTGTTCAGATGCTCATTATTTTGAGAAACAGTCATCTTGAGGCTGAAACATTCCCAGCTTGGTCTTTGCCCAGGGTGATTTTTTTCCTAACGCTATGCAATAATTTTCAGCTGCTGTTAAAAGTGTGTGGGTAAGAAAAAAGAAGAAACTCCCCTCACCAAAACCCAACAGACAAACACCTTTCACAGTAAAGAACAATCTTGATCTGGTTCAGCTACATGTGCAACCATTGCAAGGGACAGCTGGAGCTTTTACTGACCTGTGGGAGAACACTTGGGAAGGAGCAGCATCCAGCTTTGTACTGAGCAAAATTAGATACAATTTGTCAGAGCTGTGAATGTTTAAAAGTCTCACAGAATGTGTTTGGTGCATGAGCTGCTGTTGCACAGGTGAAAGCTCTCTGGTGTGGCATTTTTGCAGTACTTCAGTGCTTGGAGCAGTTCCTTACCAGGCACTGGGGCTGTGCTGACCTGAGAGGTTTCAGAGCCAGAGCAGGGCTGGGGGACAGCACAGGGCTGCTGCACACACAGGTTCCCTGAAATTCACTGAGGCACCCATCCTTCCTCATCATTGTCCTGGACTTCATGAGGTTCCTGCCAGCATTTTTAATGAGTTTCAGTTTTAATTGCACCTTCTGTTGTGGCCATCTTAGGACATGTGTAATGGTTCTGCATTTCAGGCACTCCTGAGCAGAAAAGATGTTTTTCCAGGGGGTGTAATCAGTGTCTGAGACTGATAGATACATGTTACAGAGCCATCAATTAAGACAGGTTTTTCTCAGCATATGACCCTGTTATCAGGAATTAAGCCATCCATCGCAGACAGAATTAGGAGGGATTTCCATTGATGCCTATTGGCTGGAAATCAATGCTTAAATCATTGTTTATATGATCTTGCTTTCATCAAACATTTCTGCCATTTAGCACCCTCTGTTGCCAGGTTCCTGCTCGGGGTTCACTGCTGCCTGTCCTCACCCATGAATGCTGTTGATATTTATAGCTGCTGTGGTGCTGGGAGCCTCCTCCCCTTTCTCCTTAGGTGGTGTTTCTGAGCTAGGTTGGGAATTGTGAGTAGATAAAATGTAGATCCTGGTGGGCTGAGCTGGCTCTGTGACTACAGAAACTTACTTTTACAATTTGGCTTCTATTCCCTTATCAAATCCTATATTGGCACTGTTTAAACATACATGACTACTTCCTTAAGCTCTTTCTTCTTTATCTTCACAATCATCTCTGTGTCTCTGTCACTGGGTTATTTTCCTTCTAGGCCAAAAAACATCCCTGAATTCTGCCTGTAGGCACAGAACCACCTCCTTGACCTTTCTCTCTCTCATGTGATCCCACTCCCTCTTCTCTCTTTAATTTTTGAAGGTATTTATATGTAGACTAGAATTTTTAGGAGTTCCAGCTGTCCTCTTACTTTCTGATCATATGGAAGGAAATTGCTCTTAGTCCTTAGCACCTATAGCCCATACCTATATTTCATCTACATTTCTGCTTTAGACAAAGCTCACTTCTCTTTGTCTGGGTTTTGCCTGACAAATAAGTGTATTCTTGGTTTTTGGAAATTACTAAACCTAGCTTTTAAGATCTAGTGTTGATACTTCACATAGACATATGGCTGTCTTCCTTGTGGCATATGGCTTGTGGCACTTCTTTCTTAAGTACCTAAATGTATCATAACAAATAATGATCTGCAGAAAACAAACTAAAATTCTAGAACTTCTCTGGTTAGCTCACTTTATTAAAGTGGTGAAGTAGTGTTCTTTCTGTGGTTTTAATGCTGTGCCACCATCACAAGAAAATGTCAGTGTTCAAAATAATGCTTTGTTCTTATGGTGTACTTTTTATCAAATGAGAGACCTCCCATGCTAAAAATACATTTGGATTTGATAAGGAGTAAGGAACAGCATCTGATTTGTAAGCATTTTACTTGTATAATATATTGGAATATTTGTGTTTTAGAGAAATATTTTTACTTTCAAAAAACTTAATTGTTGTTAATGAATGTGGTTCTGAATTGAGCATTGCTTTCTTCCCAGAGGGCAGAAATTTTAATGTGCTATTGATAAATATATCTATATTATTTGTGATAAAGGCAAGTTAAAGAAAGATTTTGCATTAGGAGCCCAATATGAAAATAAGAGTGTGAATGAATGCAGCTGTCAAATATAGTTGCATCTTGTTGGTTATGTAGTGAGTTAGATTCATTTCTGGTTAATCATGTTAAGTAACAGGAAATTATTTTATCAGGATGTACAGATAGTAACAGGTGCTTCATTTGTTTAAATATCCAGTAATTAGTAACTGGCATAGTTAGAAGATAAGCTATTGTAGAAACAGGCTGCTTTGTTAGCTTGAAAATATAATTGATCATGTAAAGTCAGAAGCATAAGTAGCTTTAGTTTTACAGGTACTTCTAAGAGTAATTTCAGAACACTGAAGATGAGGACATTCAATTCCTATTGTTCTTAGTGCTGAGGATTCAGAGGGGTTACAGTGGAACCAAAGCTGGTTGCAAAGTCATTTCCACTTGACACAGGATGTGATTGCAGAGTGCTCTGGGGAGAAGAGCCTCCGCAGGCCAGGGTGTGCATCTGGTGCACAAGGTGCAGTGTCCCCTCTTTGGAACCAAAGCCAAGATACTGCTTTTGTAAAAAATTATTTTGAACAGAAATTACAACTGGGGGCAATATTTTTCATGGAAAGGCAGATGATGGGTAGGAAAGAGAGTGGTGCAGGTAATGTGATGTAGGCTATGAAGAAACAGAGGTATGTGACTTGGAAAATAAGATGAAGTTTTAATAGGAGTATGAAGAACCCAATAATGGTATGGTATTAAAGGATGGTCTGGGATCTTAATAAGGTCTTCTTAAATGTCTTGCTAGTAAGTATCCATAAACTGCAAAGATGTTTTCTTGTAAGCAGCTTCTTGGTTAATAGTGTGCAAAGAGGCTCTCCTGTCAGCTGGAATACACGGACCTCTGCAAGCTGAAGGCTTGTTGGGAGTCAGTATCAGGATCATAACTCTTCTGATTATTTTTAAATGTAATTTTATGATTCTCTGCTTTCAGATGGGCTTTAAAGAAAGCCTAAAACCCCACCAGTGATAGTTTATAAAAGATTGTTGAGAATTTGTGCAATCCAGTATTTATCAAGTATTTTCAACACTTCAGCCTCTCTGTTATAAAACATCAGGATCCTGTGATCTCACTGATGATGTGTTTGGTGTATTAGACATTTTTTGATCAGCATTCATGAAGGTTACATAAGGTTATTCTTTCCTGCTGTAGTTTACCACAGTGTGTGCTGTTAGACCAGGATCAGAAACTGTGTTGTGTTTCTGTCTGGATCTTTTGTACCTGGCAGCATATTCCTTATTTGTATTACAGGAATGTCTGTTCAGCCCACTGGGGCTTGATGATAAGTGAGGCAAGTAGTGGAGGAGGATCCTTGTCTGGAGAGCCTATGGCAGACACAGACAGGCTGGGTGATGTGGGGTGAGAGACACAGGCAGGTGAAGAATGAAGTCTTAGCAGAATTCACCCAGTGAGGGTAGAACAGAGCTCAGCTCCTTTGGCTCTGTCTGTTGGGGATGAATTACAGGTAGTGGAACATCTTGTGCATTTGTCAAGATTTGTATATGATATCAAGAACCATCTTTAGTTTTTCTCACTGATCAAAAAAGAGAAGACAAAGAACCTGAGGAATAGATGTGTGCAAAGCTTTCTGCAGATTCTTGAAGCTATTCCATAGTTTCTTGGTAAAACCAATTTGCAGGTTTCAACGTGAGGGCAAGATTTATCCCACTATGGGAAATTTAGAGGAATGGCACCTTTTGCTTTACAATTTACATGTGCAAAAAATCTCAACAAGAGGCACTATGTGCTGATATTCCATGTGGAAATAGCCAGGGTACAGTGTAGCACAGTTAGCACAGAGAGCCAAGTAAGTATTAGCTTCCTGTGGGTTTGCAAATGGTGACTTTGGATAAGACACTGATACAATATTCATATAACCTTTGCATAATACCTATCAGACTGTATTTCTGACCTGCACCTCCCAGGAAACGAATACTTACTCCAGTGCAGAATTTCTTATTCTGCAAAGCTTGACAACTTCGTCTGAGATCACTCTAAGCCAGTTGGCCCTTGCTTAAATATTCATCAGACTTCTGATAATTGTGATAACCCTTGTAGGCTGGCAAGCAAGGCAAATTAGCAAAAAGATGATTGATCTTTTTTTATATGCAGTTTTATCTTCAACCTTTCCTGGATATATGTTATACTATAGTAATAATTTCTTCTCTAAGGTATTTGCCAGTATCTAGATTTGCACATCTATTTACAGTTGCCTTGAAGCCTCATAATTACAATACAGCTGAAATGTCCATTTTCTTTCCCTGACTACAAATAGGGATCAATGGAATTTTAAATGACTGCTCACGGGCTAGCTTCCGATCATGACCTTTGTAAATGATTAGAACTCACCACTGTTGCTATCTACCTTGAAAGGGTAAGCGGGCAGCTCTGCCTAACTGGCATTTAATCTGGAACAGAGCCAAAGATATTTGAGCTAAAAACCTAATATGAGTTGGCAAAGAGAAGTATGTATAGACCTTTGCACTATTATTGAGATATTTTTCTACATTTCTTTTTTGTATTTAGGAAATTCTTTTACCCTGTAGATGAGAGATGTATTTTTAGATCATGTTATACTGAAGTTATGATAATAACTATGCTTGCAAAATGTATGAAAGCATGAAAGTGTGAAAAATGGGGTTTCAAACTCTAAATGACTGAATTCAATTTTCTGAAGAATGTGAAAACTCAAAATGGTTTGGTTTGGGAGGGATCTTCAAGATCATCTTGTTCATCCCTTGCCATGAGCAAAGGACAGGATTTCAAACTCTAATGGGGTTTCAAAATGGGGCTTCAAACTCTGACTGAATTCAATTTTCTGAAGAATGTGAAAACTCAAAATGGTTTGGTTTGGGAGGGATCTTTGAGATCATCTTGTTCACCCCTTGCCATGAGCAGATAAACTCTTTACTGTCCCAGGTTATGCCGAGCCCTGTCGAGCCTTGGACACTGCCAGGGATGGGGCAGCCACAGCTTCTCTGGGCAGCTGTGCCAGGAGCTCAGCACCTCCCAGAGATGGATTTTTTTCCTTGTATCTAATTCAAATCCACATTCTTTCAGTGTGAAGCCATTCCCTCATGTCCTGTCACTCCAGACCCTTGTCCAAAGTCCCTGTCTGTCTTTCCTGTTAGCTCCTTTTAGGCATTGGAAAGCCCCAGTGAGGTCTTTCTGGGGCCTTCTGTTCTCCAGGTTCAGTGAACTGGGCACTGAACATTCCCATTTCCAGCTCAGTGCTGTCAGAATGCTGGGGCTGTGTTAGGTCTCAGTGTCCACATCATGGACAAAGGTGGGAGAGGTGCTGGTGGTGCTTGACAGTGCCTCAGTGTGAGCCAAAGTGTGCCCGAGGGGGCAAGAGGCCCATGGCACCTGGGCTGGATCAGCAGGAGCAGGGCAGCGCCTGCCCCTCTGTGCTGGGCACTGCTGAGGCCACACCTCAGTGCTGTGCCCA
Source organism: Melozone crissalis (assembly GCF_028551555.1). NCBI lineage: Eukaryota > Metazoa > Chordata > Aves > Passeriformes > Passerellidae > Melozone > Melozone crissalis. The sequence goes on along the minus strand of NW_026535785.1, from coordinate 19,331,150 downwards.
GCTCCTGGGTGCTGCCCGCCAGGGCTCTCTGGGTCACTGCCCTGGCTCTGGGCAGTGCTGGGCCCTGGCACCATCCCTGGGGCTGGAAACACTCCCTGGCCAGCCTGTCACCAAAGCTGGTCAGGCACAAGTGTGGTGACTTCATGAATTCATCTGAGAACTGCCCTGAAAAGTTCTGCTTGTTCTGGACAGAGGTGGATGGAGAAAAGACACTCCACACTGGCACTTTTTTGCTTAAACCTCCTTTCCTTTTAGCATTGGTTGAGATAGTTCAGGCCCTGCTTTTAATGTGCAGATCATGTGTAGGTAATGGCTGAGGCACTTCTATCTCTGCTTGTCAGTTCAGTGTCATTTTAATGAGGAATTGTGCCTGTATCATTCCATGTTTTTATTATCACCCTTGAATTTCTCAAGGTGTTGTTCTGTGCACTGCTGCTGAAGTGGGAACAAGAGTGACATCAGTGGGATTAGAAAGGAAACACCTCAGTTTATTGATAGATTTTGCAAACCCAAACTTTTGAGATTAATAAGAATTATTGCTAAGAGATATGAATACTTTTGTCTAATTAAGATAATACACTGTGTTGCCTAATCAACTATTCTTGTGTGGTATTGATCAGAATATTTATTAAAACATTAGTTTGTTGGGAATATGACACTTATCATTATCACTCTGAAAGAATTACACAGTTTATAGTGAATATGCAATCTTGCCTCACTGCTGGCCAGAGCACTTTCTCCTATTTTCTGTAGTGTGCTATATTGTTACATAATGCAGCTGGCAGCTGCTTCAAACTGGTCAAATGTATTCTTACCTAAAGCCTAAGCCCAGAAAGCACTTGGAAAGTCAGTTTGTAAAGGTTCTGTGTCAGCATTACCTTTGGCTAGCATTTAGATAGAGATATCTTATTATTTTGAGAAAACATCAAGTATGTTTGAAATTCAAAATAAATATTAGATAAAAAATTAGGTTTTTTTAAAATTTGAATTGGTATTTCAATTCAGATTGGGTTGGTGGTGCCAGAAGAGTGACAGGGAGATGGAAAATCAGGCAGGGGGGTTCCTGCATCCCAAACCAAGGGCTGGGTGGTGGAACCACACTGGGAGGGACACTCACTCCTGGTTTGTCAGGGCTGGGGAAGTTTCTAGCTTATAACTCAGCCCAGCTCAGCTCTCCCTTCCAAAAACAGAGGATTTTCCTGCCTGGGCATCCTTCCTGCCATTGGAAAATCCTCCAGAAGTGCAGTGCAGGATGGACTGGGAGAGGTGTTGGTTGGAACACCAATGTGACTGGTATGATATTCTTCATATCAGTCATAAACTGGAGATGTGTAGTTAGTATAAGTATATAAGTTAGTATATAAGGCAGTTTTTAATAAAAAGGATAGTGGTTTTGGAAAGAGTTGAGGTATTTGGAGGCAGAAATCCTGTGAAAAGTCACGAGAACTTCAGTACCTTCATTATTGCTCCATGGCCAGGCTGCTGGAATAGTACTGGGAGCAGTACAATGCTCTCAGGGCTTGCTCACGTGTGACTTCACCTCATGCTTGCAGGTCTGAAGATAACTTTTAGATAAGGCTAGAGAATCAAACTAAAGAGGTTTCTTTCCTGTGTGGCAGATGCAGCAGCAGGAGCTGGCCCAGATGAGGCAGAGGGACGCCAACCTGACGGCGCTGGCAGCCATCGGCCCCCGCAAGAAACGGAAGCTGGATGCTCCTGGCCTGCTCACCATAGGAGGAGAGGTAAGTGTGCACCCAGAGCGGGGAAATCACTCCTGCAGAGCCTCCCAGGAACAGCTGGGGCTGCTCTTGCTGCTGCTGGCAGGCAAGTGTGTCATTTGGAGATGCACATCGGCACGGGAGCCCAGCTTAGCTTGCCACAGTTAAAATGGCATCTCCTCGTAGTTGTATTTTCAAGTGTGAACTTTCAGCAGGTGATTAAAGAATGTTTTTAAAATAGTTAAATGTGAAGTGTAGATCTTAAACTGTTGTATCTGTTTTCTCCTCTGCATAATCTGAAAAAAACCCAAAAAGAGTAGGGAATGAAAAAGTACCTAAAAAAACCTAACTGTAGTCTTGCTTACAGTTTGAACCAAGAGCTTGTAGTAACACCAGTGTGGGTTTGTGATAAATATGTGTCCAAACTTCTTCCAGAATGTCAAGGTGTCCACTACCACTGCAAAGATGAGTTTATAACCATGCTAAATTGTAATTTCCATAAGAATACTGTGCTCTAGAAATAAGATTGTGTTCATTAGCATGATTCTCCTGATATTTTAAGTGAAGTAGCCATGCTACACAATAAATGCCAAATTGTCCAAAGCCTGATCTGTATTATATTAAGCAAGGTGGAGAACCAGGGTGGTGTGTGGCAGTGCTGTGGGTGGCTCTGTCAGAGCACTGTGTTGTTTGGTACAGATACACTTGGGCTGCTTTTCCTTCTGCTGAGTCTGCCCACGCAGCGGAGTCAGAGGAATTCTCCCTATTACATGCCTGTTCTGAGGAAAATGCAAACATTTTGTTTTGAATAGCTAAACTAACAGTTTTGGCTCAGACACTTGACTGTCTAAATGCCAGGCATTTCCAAAGGCCTTTTTGTTTCCCATTTTGGATAGCTTTTATCTGACTTCTCTCTCTTTTTGTGTGCTAAGATTAGTGCTAGGAAATTAGCTGAGCTAGGAACAGAAGTGGATCCTGTTTATACTCTAAAATTGACTTAGGACTTCAGATATGTAGGAGGTGCTCCCATTTCTGGTAAAATTTGTTTCAGACTGAGGGAATTTTTCAGGTTTTGTGTTGTCATGTAATTATTCCCTTTCTTTCAGCCTCCCTCCTTTAGCTTACATTCAGTAAAGAATTCTGTTCTCCCCCACATGCACCTGTAACAAATCTCACAGCAGCAGGCCCAAAGGAGCTTTCATTAGGAGCTTGACTGGGTGGTCATAGCTTTGGCTTTCCCTCATTTAAAAATAATTTGAATCTTCTAATAATACGTGTATCCCTTCAGATTTTAACACTTCACCAAAGGAATATTTTATCCTAAGGAACAGAATTTAATTTAAATTTAGACAATTAATTTTTTAATTTGATTGTCTGTTGTCCCTTTAAAAATTATTATTTTGTAAGTATTAATAATTTGCTGAACAAAATTGTGGTCACCTTCAGTGAGTGAAGCATTTTAATCAGAGCTCTGTATCTGAGTGGATTATGATGAACAGCTTCCCCCTCTCTCTCTAGAAGCTCCTTGTTCTCTTGCTGCAGTGCTTCAAGGAAAAATAAAGGTCTGGGGCAAATTCCAAAGGCTTCTGGTTATTTTTGCTTCCTTTTGCTGCTCTCCTAGCCCAAATTTTGCTGAACAACTCCATTGTTGCGTTGGCAAACTCTCCCTGAAGTTTTTGCCGATGCGTGGATTTCCTGGAGCCATGAGCTGTGTGCCAGTTCAGATGGAACTGCTCCCATCCCTCTTCTCCTAGCTTCAAACCATCCTGGCCAGCTGATAGAGATGGCTGCATGGAAGCTGATTTCAAGGTCTTGGAAGCTGGATCTGCATTATTCAATGCCTTTTGTAGGGAATAGGACCTAAAGTGCTGCAGAGGCTGTGTCACACAACTTGGCTCCCAGAAACTCCCTTTCTGCTCTTCTTCTGAGCTTATTAGGGATGCTGTGCAGAAATAAACTCAACTCCTCCAAAATATTTCCCTGTAAAAAGGTATTGGAAATTTGTATTATTTGTCTAAGACTGTCTGAAATACCTTCTTTGGGTTTCTGGAGGTTATAAACATCATTATGATTCTGTGTTCTGTGGTACCAACACCCCCTGAGCCCAGTTCCACCTTCAAACACCCAACCTCCTCTATGGTCTAGGACACTCTGATTTCTCCCAGCAATTTCTAAGCTGCTTAAAGCCCTTGCTACTGATAATCTGTGCTTGCAAGGTCTCATTTGGCCAGAGCTTTTTTGGACTGCTCTTTTTTTGGTCAAAATACAGTTTTTGCATTGAAGTTGCTCGTCTCCTCATTAATATTTTTGAGTTATATGTCTGCTTTTGTTGCATCTAGGACCCTGCATGTTTACTGATCCAAAGAGATGTCATTTACAAATCATCCCACCCTGGCATGTTCCTTTATTTTCCCTTTTCTGAACTAACTCTTGTTTGACACTTTACTTATTGCATTGGCCATTTTTCAGTAAGCAGTGCTGGATTTCAGTCCAGCTTCTTGGTTTAACAGAAATACTAAGAATTTATTTTTGGAAATTGGATCTTTTAAATAACACCCTTTTCATCTGAGCAGGAGGCTATTAAGGAGTAGTGATGGATATTCTACTAAAGACAAGAAGTTGATGGAAAAGATTAGTATTTCTGTTATTTAAGTACTGGTTTTTAGCTAGAGAGAAACAATTCTTCTACAGCTTTTGGAAGTGTGAAAAAGCTTGTGTTAATAACTGTAAGTATTTTCTACCAGCACTTTGAGAGTATTTTCTTTAAACTTTGTTCTCTGTCTCACATTGCCAGAGCTCATTTGGACTTCTTTGCTTGTTTTCAAGCCATAGCTTAATGGCCTTTTTTTTTTGGATGACAGGATTATTATAAATTATCAAGACCAGCCCCATCATTGCTGGACTATTGCAGCTAATTTTTTTTTACTACTTTTACCTGGGGACATGGAAAATCAGCAGTTTTGGAGTGAGGTTATTTCTACTTTTTTTTTTTGTTTTTTTTTTTTAAAAATTGCTTCTATGTGCAACCATATTAAAAATGCGTTTCCAAAACATGGCAACAATATTTTGTAAAACAGTGGATGAGCAGGGGCTTGGTGTTCCCAAATAACACTGGTGCCAAGTGAGTGACTGGTTTGAGAGCACAAGTACAGAGTGGGCTCATGGCACTGTCCCATCCCAATCCCTGCATTCCTGCCCTTCCCTTGGCTCTGGCACCCTGGGCTTACCCACCTCCATTTGAGAAACAGGAAGAAAACTGATCTAACAGCATCAAAATTGAATAGTTCCTGCTTGCTTGTTGAGGTAGTTTGGCCTAGAGCCCAGTGAACACTGGAAAAGGAACTTGGAGCCAGCCAGAGACAGCAAATGTGAGATCACCTGCACTTCATTCGCTGCCTTTTCAGTGCCTTTCGTGTCTGCTCGTGTTTTACATGATCTGCTAGAAACACAGCTGCCTCTGTGCAGCCAGCAGCTCATCAGAAATTCAGCCTGCTTATCATGATAATGTGCTTTAGATCAGGAGTGAAGGAGAAGAGGTAAAGAGAAGAGAGATACCTTTGGAAAGATTCAGCTTCTCTGCCTGGCAGAGTTGAAAATACTGCATTTGTGGAATTTTTAGGGGCTTTCCATTTCTTTAGTAGTACTAGACAAAAATTATTGGAAAATATCTTCTAAAGTCACTTTTTTTTTGGAATTCAGCCTTATTAGTATTATTACCATTACTGTTACTATTCTAATTACTATTATTATATCAGTGTGCTTATCAAGGTAGGTATCTAAGGATCCTGGGCACTGCTTAGCAGCAGTGCTGCCCAGCTCTGATCTGTGCTGTGGTCCTGTGATGCTCAGCAGTTGGTGACACAAACATTCAGGACAGCAGGCCCTGAAGTTCTTCAGTTATCATCCCTAAACATCTTTAATGTCAGATTAAATATAAGATTTGGGTTGCTTTTTTTTCCCCTTAGTTGCTTTTTGATTGAATATTATCAGCTAACACTCACCGTGTTTTTTTTTTTTTTCTTGAATTATAAGGCTTCTAAGACTTAGAATTAAAATTTTGCTTTGTTTATGAAATAGATATTTTCATGTAATTGTAAGAGTTGGCGCTTTAAAAAAGGATTAGCCATTGCAAGATTAGGTCAGGTGGCTTTACAAGTTAAATATTTGAGTACTGCTAAGGTGGCATGAATGCAGAATTTTCATACTTTCAAGTCTGTCATTTCTTATTATGGAATTAAAGTGTGGAGGTTAAATACAAGTATTTTTCTGTATTTAATAATAATAATTAAATGATTTGGCTTTTTATCAAGACCTATGGCTAGTATCCCAAAATACATAAATACAGAGTATATGTTTGAAATATCTGAGGGTATAATTTGTTTAAATATCAAGTGAAAGCCCTCTCCTGGTACTTGCTGGCACAGATGGTTTTTGAATACTGAGCTTCCAAAGGCAGCTTCAGGGCTAGTTCAGTGAATCACTGCTTATTGAAGACAGTCATTTTAGGGATAAGAAAAAGCCCTGTTCCTCACACAGCAGCAGAGCAGTCATCTTAAAAATATTCTGCAACTATCCCAAACACCATCCTTCAAAATGTGCAGGACCATATGTTGGGCCAGTGCTCAAGGGAGATCTGATACCCTGGGTGTTTTCTCATCCACTAGATTCCAGCCATTATAATAGTCAAGGAAGATAATGTTCTTGCAGATGTGGAAAGTCCCACAACCAACAGTTAAAAGAGAGATGCTTTGTGTAGAGAAAAGCTAATTACTGAAGTGATTTCGAGGTGTATTTTGGGTACAAGGCACCACATTTTTTAATTAAATTAATCTTTTCGATGGTATAATTTGAGTATTTTAAAGCTGTTTTCATGTTTAGGTTTTGTACAGAACATGATTAAGATTCTGGTTTAAGACACTGAAATCTGTGTTGTACCAGAGGCATAGAGAAAGTTACTTAATGTTATTGTCTGTTAGGTCTTTAGACTTTAGTAACTCCTGATTTCTAAGTGGAAATGTGAAGATGGATTCAGAGTTTTGTGGGAAGCACTTGGGTATGTGCTGGAGTTGGACAAAAGTACTTTTGACTGCAGTCTCTTTTTGGTTATGCAGTATTGAATATGATTAATTTCACATTTCAGCTGATATTCTCACCTCATGCTGGGTTATCCATGGACATTTCAGCAACACCTGCAATTATTGGTTTATCCATGGACATTTCAGTGACACCTGCAATTGTTCCTCAAATCCATTGTCAATATTTTAACAATATTAAGAAGAAATCAGGGTACTAGGTAATTTTCTCTTTGGAATGGGTTAGACATGAGCTGTCTCTTGGAAAACCTGGCTTGTTTCCTTCCTTTCTTGCCCTTTTAAACCATAAGGGATGTGTGGTGTGTCCTGCAGAAGTCTCTGTTACAGGAGCCTTGGCTTCTGTCCCAAGTTTCTACTCAGTGAATATCATCCATTTCAGAAGGTCATGGATCAGCCAATATATGGGACATAACTGCTCCTGACAGACCCAAAGAACTAGAGCCAAGGAATAGTCTTTAATTATTAACAACCAAGGAATAGTCTTTTATTTTGGGAAAAAAACACCAATCATCAGCACTGAGATTCTCTGGGCAAATCATTTGGCTGTTTCCCCACCTTTCTGGAGCTAAAGTTTATTTTATGGCATCCACTTACAAAGGTCCTTGGAACAATTGTTCCAACAACTCAGGTCTCAGCTTGGTCATCCTACTGTAGGGTTGGCTCTTGATAAATTACTTTTTGTTTAAAGTGGTCGAGATATGCTTAGAAAGCACTGGAATCTAAATCACTTTGCACGGTTAAACTTGAGTTATATGGAAGAGGTACAATGGAGCAGAACATCTCTTGCAAGCATTTATGGATCAAGAAGTTGCATTTTGCTTTTTGTGCTTTTTAAGCCTGTAGACTAAAAGCAGAACAGGAGGAATTTTATGATTTGTTGTATCATTACCTTTTCAAGCACTCTTTGCTCCATGTCTCATTGACATGATAGAATGCAGTGTTCTCTCAGACCTGTTTTGGTGCAGATGTCACTGCTGCTGACAGTTATGATTTCATTTGAGGTATCCCAAAACTATCACTTAAATTTATGAGTTTGGATTTTCAAGGAGACAGAAGAAAGGAGTTTGTCCTTACATTTTTTAAAATGGAATTACATACATAGTGCTTTGTAAATCATTGAAAATCTCAAGTTTGCTTCAACTTCTCTTTTACTTCTGTTTTGTTTTACTTCCTGTTTTCAAGCTTAAATCAGTATTAAAATAGTTTGCCATAAATGTGTTGATATCTATTTCAAAAGCAGTATTTTGAAACACCCTATAGATGATATCCTAATTAGTAATTGCACCTTTTTCCTTATTCTTAAATGAATGAGACTTCAATTTATAATCAGTTGCCCCAATGATGAGTTTTCATTTTAAAAAATTTTATTCAAACTGTGTTTTAGCCCATGATAACACAAACTGGGTTTTTTTTAAACTTCTGGTTTTATTTTGTGAAACAAAACTTCCAACATTAATGCTTCTTACAGAGTTAGCAGTAAAACTAGGAAGACATTGAAGATGATGGATAATGCAATGTTTACATTGATGATTAATAATTGTGGCTGGGAGTGAATGTGTAGAAATACATTTCTGTGCCTGTTGCAAACAGGCAGGAATACAGGCAGTGAGTCAGGAGCAGGAGAACATTTTTGCATGGATCTCAGTTCACAGGAGGAAGAAGCCAGGCAGCAATGCAAGAAAATAGCAAGTGGGCTCTGTGCCAGGAAAAACATTCTTTTTTACTAGTAGAACAGGTTTGCATGCTGTGTGTATTCCTTTGATCTATGGAACACAAAATATTCTGACAGAGGTTCGATGATATTAATAATTTTTCCTTATTGGCCAAGACAAATTTGATTTTTACTTCCTTTGGAGATGGAAGTTGGTCCCACCTGACTGCATGATGTTGATGTAGCATGCAGGAGGAGACCATGAGAGCATTTTTTTTTCTGCTTCTTAAAGACTTCTACTGCATTCTTACTTAAATAGTTTTTTGTTCTCTTTTTTTATTAATAGAAACAGAAATCCTCCTCCTTGGTTATAAAAAAAATTACTACATTTTTAAAGAGAAAATTATATAGATATGGTAATAATAAATACAATTGTTTTATTTATGGATACCTTGTAAATACAGTGTGTGCAGCTTATTAGCATGGAAAATGAGAACTTGGCACAAAGATGTCTGAGTAGCTAAGAGTTCATCCATTATTTGTCAATCCCTATGGAGCTCTACTGCTATTCCTGTGTTTTTCTTGCAAAAAGCTACCTTGAGGATGTGTGGGGACAGAGGGTGTATGAGTTTGCATTTTGGGGTTTTGGGAATTAGTTTTGGCTTGAGTTTTTCTGTATTTTCAGTTGTTTTCTCCCTGTCCTCCTGATTTTCAGACACTGAAACATAGAATCTGTTTTGCAGTCTCTGTTTTTCTGATGCTTATAACGACAGATTTTTTTCCTTCTTCTGGCTAAGTAAAACTGGTGTAAGACAGAGAGAAAGCATGGAAGGTCTAGCAGAGGGTTTGCCCATTGACTTTAGAAGGTAAGGCCAAAGATGCTGTGACAATTTTAGATGTCAGTGAAAATAATTTTTAAAACCTGACCAGAAAAATTTCAAGGTGTAACTTTTCAACCTGTACATGAGAAGATTCATAGCTGTATCTTAAGGTGGCAATGTTTCCCATTGAAATAATTCTTCCCTAGAGCAGTCAAATGAATCATCAAATAGATTAATTTCCTTTTGCTTCAATCCTATTCAGTGCTAGGTAAATTTTGTGGGATAATCTTTTTCCTCTTTGTCTAAAATATTTTTTACTGAAGTTTAGGTTTGGAAAAAGTCTGAGGAAATTAAAATGTATTAAGATGCACATTTTTTTTATTTTATAGCAATGGCCATGCCTCTCTCTGCATTGACACTGTGCATTTTGTACAGCTGAATGTTGTCTGTTGATAAAAAAATATGAGTTCTTAAATTAAAAGAAAACAAAACAAAAGCCTGACAGACAAACATTTAATTCAGAACTTGCTCTCTTATTATGTGTTGAAAAAATTGTCCCTTTATTTTCAGTTGTCTGATTGAAAACAAGCTTAGTGTGTAAGAAAGAGAAATGAAAAGAGGCCTTTCATGGTTTCCTTTTACCATGTGCAAGTCTTCCAAGATTTTGCTGTAAGTCAGAATGTTTTTATGAGTGTTTAATATGTGCATATCATATGTATATCTGCACAAAATTTAAAGGCAGGTCCCTATTGCAGCCTTCATAAGTGATGTCATCATGAAATGACACAATATCAGCAGTTTGTGGTGCAGGCAAATTAATTTGCTGTTCAAGGAACATGATGCATTTTAATCCCTGTGATCTGTTCTAAATTGTGAGAGTATTTTGAGCAAATACTTGTTTCATTTGGAAAGGAATGCTCACCCTTCTTTCTCACATGTTGACCAGTCTCCTACTGCCTGCACTCCTCCTTCAGAATTTGGCTGAAATTTGCCAACAAATTCAAAGGTGGAGCTCAAATATTTAAATTTTGAGCTGAAACAAGCTTTTCAGCTTTGTAAAAAACTTCACAGATAATGGAACAGTGTGCTTTGCACATCCTTCCTTTGTAGGAGCGATGGCAAAGTGGGTCCTGTTTGGCCACATTCATGAGAAGTTGAGTGTTGGAGCTCCAAACCTGCAAGGACATGTGCACATGCTTAGCTTTAGCAGAGTGCTGAGTTTGTTTGAAGTCAGTAATGTGCCTCGTGTAGAACATTAATTACCTGCAATAAGCTTTTGTTGGAGCACTGTGTTCCTGTCAATCTCCCTGTGCTTCCCACTGCACGAGCTCGGCTTTGCTGATCCCTCACTGGTTCTGGTGTAGGAAAACACTTCAATTTCTATATTCCTTCTATAGTAAAACCGGGGTTTTCTGTCTAGAAATTGTCATATTGCATGCTTTTGGAAAGTCTCGTGCTTATTTGACCATGGAAGTCTTTGGGACTAATCAGTGTGTGTTAAATGCAGGTTTATGAAGTTTCCCAGTGTGTCTTGGATATTACAGGCAGTATTTTGCTTTCAAAGAAACAATACAGTAAAAATAGTTAATAGTGGGATCTTCATCTTGGTGTTCCTTTTGTTACATACTCTGTTCTAGTGAATGACTAGGAAAAAAGGGGGTTTTTGTTTTTGTTTTGCCTGGAGTCAAACAGGAGCATGCTGGTTAAAGGGATTCTGTGGGGGCTGGAGAGAGCCTGAGGGAACTCAGAGAGACATCTACCACCAGCAGCTTGTCTGTTCTAGCTAATTATAGCTGGGGTACTGTTTACTTTAGTGGTGTTCTCCTTATTTATTAGTTACTTGGTTACTGCTTGCCTTCAAGTTACAGGCTGGCAGCCAGTTCCTGCAGGGGAGGTGCAATAGGGAGGGAAGGGCATCAGGCAGAGCTGCAGCTCCCTGACCTTGGCAGCATTTCTGAGGCTGCTGGAGTTTGGGGTTTTTTAATGCTGGCAACCAGAGAGATGGTCAAAACGACAAGCAGAGAAGTTAAAAAATAGTGACAACTTAAGGAAATGTTTTACCATCTAGGAGGACTGTGGTGATAAAATTATCATGAGTGTCTCCATGACTTGTAAGTCAGATTTGGGTTTTTTCCCCCTCCTTCTCCTGTCTTTGGAGAAAAATCTGACTTTTTTGGCCTGTGTGAAGTTACAATGATTTGCATAAAATTCCAGTCTTTAAAGCTTTTTAACTGGTGTGAGTTTGTGGGATTCTGGAGTTAGTTTCACAGGATAGTTTTGCTAACGAGTTACAAATCACTTTTCCAAGCATGACTGAAAATACACGCAGACATTGAAATTAGTAACTAAGTATTAACTAAAACTAAGTTCAATTATTACAAAACTTGGGTATGGAAACCATGGAGTCCCAGTCTTTAAGAGTCAGACCTCTGGACTGTTGAACCACTTTGGGAATTTTTACCCTACCTCAGCCTCCAACATTTCTGATGAGCTTTGAGCTGGCCTGTGGATGAGGTGTCTGAAGGAGGTAGTGCAGTGGACCTATTTTCACTGGTTTTGTTATTTTGTTTATAGTATTCTTGGTATAATAATTATCTCAGCAAACAAACAGGCAAAGAGCAGCAGTGTTGTATGGGAAGGCACATGAGGAGAATGATGAGGTTTTCTGCAGCTGAGTTTGAGAAAGTAGAAGATATCATAAATAGTCATTTCTGTGCTGTAGCAGCATGAAAATAGTGTTGGTCCATGCTGTAGTTAAATCAAGAGAGGGGATAATTCTCCAGTCTTTTTGAGCATGACACACTCTTGTAAAAAGACAGCCTAACAAGAGCTGAACTTCTGCATGATGCACCAATTACTGAGCAATTTAGAGGAAGCTGTGCCAGGAGAATGAGCAAAAAGTTCCTTTAAAAAAGGCAAAGTTCCTATCTGCAAAGGAGAAGGAGGAATACAAGGAGCACAACAGGTTAAACAGCCTTGGCCAAAGAAGTGAGTACCCCTAGGCAGAGCAGCATCTCTAATCAGTGGTAGTGGTATGAGCTCTGAGGGGAGGGAAGTTCAGGCTGGTGCTCTCATGTAACATTAAAAAGGACAAGCAGTCTGTCAGGGGAAACAGTCATTGGTGTGGGATTTCTTCTCTTGATCAAAAAGACAGCAGCACTGCAGCCTGCTCTGTCTGTAGGGGAGGTGTTGGCAGAGGGCATTTTTTTCCCAGGCCATATCAGTGGCCTGTGGTACGTCTTTCCTAATCCATAAAAGATGCCACCTGCATTTCTCTCTTTGGCAGGCTTTTGTTAATCTCTCAGTTTTCTCTTTTTATTTTGTTTTCATTTTTATGCTATTACATTTTTTTTAATGAGCAACTTCTTTAAGAGACATCTTTACAAAGCAAAAAATGAGCTGCATCTAATGGGCTTGAAAAATGTGCCTAGTCTTTGCTTTGCTTGTCTGCAAAGCCAAAATGACTTTTCTCATCTCTGTAAGTAATTTTTATGAATAGCATTCAGTTTCAGTACCTTGAAGCTCAGTTGAAGGGGAAACAAAGTGCACTCTGCACAAGCTTGCCTCCTGCCCCTGGACACCACTGACAGCCATAGGTGTGTTGCATTTTGGTAAAACTTGCATTGCCACAAAGTTCTTTTAACAAAAGTTTTTACCTTCAGCTGTGTAGCTGCAGTGAGATGGGATGAATTTGATGCTGCTGCTGACTTGGCTTTTACCTGGCTAAGTAACAGAACAATGAAGAACTGCAGGTGCTGGTCCCTGGTGTTCTTGTCAGCTATGTAGGTAGTCAAAGCAATAATAATTTGGCAGTGATGTTAAGAGCAAACATACATCAAGATTTCAATATTCTTTTCAAAATATTTCTTAAATAACTTAGAACCAATATAGAAGGATTTCCAGAAGAAAATTAGAAGGTAGATTTTTTCTCTCTAAAGAAACAAATAAAGATTGCATATTTGGAAGTATTTGACATCATGTCTTATGTCTTGATTGAGAATCCAGAAGAAGAATTATTTTATTTACTTCAAGAAGTACTATGAGCCTGAATCTTCAGTTAGTTGTTTTTAATATTGTGAACTGTTCCTTATTTTAAGGAGCTTAACTGTACTGGGACATGTTCTCTGGCTTCTCCTGGCTGAGGACAAGAAGTAGAACAACAGGTGATTTGATTCCACCACAGATCATTAATTTTCAGTTTTGAGTGTCCAAATCTCTTAAGAAATAGTACATTATTTTAGAAAACTCCTAATGAAGAGCATCTGGAGTAAAGCCTTAAAGTACAGCCAGAGTCAGTTGTTTGTGCTAACTCTGGTCTCTGCATGACCAGATCTGGGTGTGTGCATTTGTATTTCAGTGTGATTTCTGCCCACTCTGCAGCAAATAGTGGAAATTACAAATGTTTAATGAGCATTTTAATGCTTTTCAGTTGATATTCTTGATAGGTACTGAGGGCTCCAATGTTCCAAATGTCTTCAGAATTCTCTACCTTGATCTATTTTGTGGCCCATGAGTAGATATTATTCACATCTAGTATTTATTTTAGCTATAGTGATTAATACTTCAGTTTGACCTGTTGGGGTTTCTTTTCTACAGTGCCATATATAAAAAAATGTAATGCAATCCATAATTCAGCTTGTGCAGCCTGTGTTGGGCTGTAAATCCTGCTTGGTCTGCAGTCAAATGCATTTCTTATATTACCTCTACTGGGATACAAGATTTTGTGGGCTTCATACAACTTCTAAAAAGTTATATATTGCCTTTTATCCTGGTGGTGATGAAGACCAATTACTTTTTAACATAATTTCCTATATTTTGGCCCTTACTCTCTGGGTGTTATATACTGCTGTGGTAAATTTATTGAGTTTTACTGGGTGTGTGGGTGGGAGATAGCAAAGCTATGTTTCTCCTTGTGTAACTGTTTTTCCAACTACAGATTCTACAAACTTAGATTTTTGTTTGTCATATTTAAATGATGAATTTAATATAAGCCTTCTAATTTCAAAATAATTTTTAATGAGGCAGTATCATCTGTAACTTCTGAGTTATTTAATTAGTGCATATACTGAGATTCATTGTTTTTCAAATTAAATGTGTAATCCTGTAAACCTTAACAATAAGTTGTAGTTTTTAAGAGTTTCAGGGAGGTATTTTTATCCCCAGTATTTCATTGTTTTATGTAAGTAGCTGCTTTATGAAAACTTCAGATTTATGTTGAATTTCTGATACAACTTTTCTTTGGAAGAAGACCAAAGAGCAGTTTATGAGCAACTTTTTGTGTCCTCTCCCTGCCCAGACAAAGGGACTGCCCTGTCCTTGCTGGGATGGGTGTCCCATTGACGCCTGAGTCCTGTCCCTGCTCTGTCCCTGCTGGGATGGGTGTCCTGTTACTCCCTGAGCCTTGTCCCTGCTGGGATGGGTGTCCTGTTAATCCCTGAACCCTGTCCCTGCTGGGATGGGTGTCCTGTTAATCCCTGAACCCTGTCCCTGCTGGGATGGGTGTCCTGTTACTCCCTGAGCCCTGTCCCTGCTGGGATGGGTGTCCCATGGATCCCTGAGCCCTGTCCCTGCTGGGATGGGTGTCCTGTTACTCCCTGAGCCCTGTCCCTGCTGGGATGGGTGTCCTGTTACTCCCTGAGCCCTGTCCCTGCTGGGATGGGTGTCCCATGGATCCCTGAGCCCTGTCCCTGCTGGGATGGGTGTCCTGTTAATCCCTGAACCCTGTCCCTGCTGGGATGGGTGTCCTGTTAATCCCTGAACCCTGTCCCTGCTGGGATGGGTGTCCCATGGATTCTTGAGCTGTGTCCCATTGACCCCTGAGTCCTGTCCCTGCTCTGTCCCTGCTGGGATGGGTGTCAGATCAGGCAGCCACCCCATGCTCAGAGCTGGCCCCCAACCCCAGGGTGCCCATCAGAGACCCCCTCGCACCTGGGCAGTTCCTCTGGTGGGAATTGTTCTCCCAGCTCTGATACCAGGACAATCTGGCTGCCTGTGCTGGATCATGCTGACGTTTGGGACACAGATCCATGAGAAGCATGTCATGGTGACAGAGCTCTGCAGCAGTCATGCTTTGTCTCACTTGATGGGGGACTTGCAGCACACAGGGTAATTCATGTTGACAGTAAGAACTTGCAGATAGGCAGCCTAAAATGGGGAAATCATTATAGAAATTTATTTAACTGGTTGAGTGGCCATAGCAGATTGGTTGAGCCAGCCAAATCTGAAGACTGTGAGGGTGGTTTCTGCTCTTCTGCTTTTTTTTTTAAGATTAATTTTTGGCTTGTTTATATATATCTTTGGAACATGTTTAAATATATATTTGGAACATTTTAAAGTCTTCAAATATTTATGCTAATAGCAACATTAATAGTTATCGGTAAAATATTATCTATATATTTTCATCTCTGTTCAGACATACAAAAGTTTTGTTGTCATGGTTAAATTTTGAAAAAATATTGAAAAGAGGGCAGTCATATAATTAAAAATAAAAAAATAAATCCATTTAATTTTTCTTTAAAATTTCATTCTCTTTAGAAGAGTGTATTAGCAATTTAGTGAATAATATAGTTTCACAACTTGTTTTAATTAACTCACGAAACATTTTTCAATTACTTGTTATTCTGTGGTTTTAAATCTCTTATCTGTGACAAAAATCAGAATTTTGTTTACAGAAATTGGATAAAAATGAGGAGCTGCCTTAAGTGTTTAAACAATGCTCTTCATTAAAGAATCTATTTTTGAGTTACATTTCCTTTTTTTTTTTTTTGAAGTGATGGTTTGCAGGCTGATCTTATATTTTCCCCACAACCACAGAAAATTCTCCTGCTAGGTATTACTGCAGCTTAATTTTGCCTAATTAAAAGAGAGATGTGACAACCTGGGTCCACAAGTGTAATGCAGGGGCATCCCTAAGTGAAGAACAGGAGGGATGACATTTTGTCACTGCATTTTGTTTGCAGGCAGTGCCAGCTCCTTTTGCCTAAGTGTGACAGTCTAAGCTGTCTTCCTGCAGTTTTTGTTCATCCAGGACGATGCTGGGTTTGATTGAGACAGGGAAGCCTGTTGGTCTGGCAATATTTTTAATGTATTATTATTTTTCTCAAAGCACCTGATCCCACAGCCAACCCTGTGTATTTGTTATTACAGGCTCTGAGAAAGAGACCTGGGAGCACCTTCTCTTCTTGACTTTAACCAAAGCCTAACCAGTCCCCCACATTTATATATTTCCTTAGAACTTAATTTCAACAAGTTTTAGTCATCCCCTCTAGGATCTCCATAATACAATTCTGTAGGTACAGCAAATTCCACATCGCCGTTAGCAGCAGAGCACAAGCGTGCTACACACTGAGCACCAGAGACCTAAGTCTGTAGAGAGATGGATGCTTTGAGTATTATCCATATTAAAAAAGAGATATCCCAAACTTTGCATTTAGAAATATTTCTCTGAAGAGTCTCCTTTGGTGTAAGTGCTGATGTGTGCTGGCATTAATGGTTGTGTGGGGAGCGCTCCCGAGCCCGCTAGGGTGGGAATTCTTCCATTGTCAGTCTGGCTCTGCTTCCATCTGTGCCTCGCTCTAGCTGGCTTTATCTTACGTGCTCTTATCTTGTTCATTGCTATTCATAACCCTTACTTTGTGAAGATGGGCCTTTATTCCTAAGAAATATTTGCCAAGTTCCTTGTTCCTTTTTGTAAAGGAACAATAAATACTATTTGAACATATATACCTTTGATTTGTTTTCATTCCCAGTTTAATTATGCATTGTGTATTTTAGACACATATGCCAGATTCTTGTCTTACATTAATTTGCCTTTGCATGTTAACAAGCACAAAAGGCAAGCAAAAGCAGAATCGCTGTGTAGGTACCATGTCTGTGCAGTGATAGCCCTGCTTCAGGAGAAGGCAGCAGCCAGGTGCTCCTCAGCTTCTGGATCATTTAAGGAAATTGTCTCCAAATATGTAGAAGCTGGCAAGTTGTCAGCTGTATGAGAAAAAAACCTCTGACATTTGGCTCCATTTCTCTCTTCTCCTTTTATTCCCCAAACTCCTGCTGTGTTCAGCTGGGGAGAAAAAGGCTGGTTGTGTAGTTAGGCTGTGGTAAGCAAAGGGAGAGCATAAGCTGTGGATTTTTCTGGTAACTGGTGTAAATCCTGTCAGCTGGCATGGTGTGTTCCAAACCTCTCCCTTTAGCTTTTCAGGCTGTGAAGTTGAGCTGAGCTATGTGATAGTAAGGGAGAAGTAATTACTAAAAATTCTCAAAGCAAATGGAAGTGCATGGATCTGGGATTGATGTTCTGATATGCAGCTGCACAGGTACTGTTTAAGGTTACCACTTTTGATTGAAGTCTCTTTTTCTTTTGTATGAAAGCAGCATAATTAATCAGGCTGTAATGAATTCAGTTACTGCTAGTTTGTCACCTGAAGAGGGAACTTACCAGAGCAGGCTGAAATCCAACAGAAAATATGGTCACATTTAGTATTTAAACAGCTCTTTTAACATGTGTAGTGTAACAGTAGGCACCTTGTGGTTATGCTGGGAAATATGTGTTGTATGGTTTGAAATACACCTCCAAAAATAAGTGAAAGATGATAGGAAATTCTCTTGCAGATTTTGAATTAAAAAAATACTGTTCCACAATGCACAGGTTGGCAAGGGAATGTGTCATTCTGGATAAGGAGTTTGCAGCTCTAAATGTTATCTGATTTGTATATTTAGTTTTGTCTTTATTAACAAAAATCTCAGATTGTTTCAATGTGAAAGTTAAATCAAGTACAATCTATGCCCTCAAAATCAAGAATCACCAAACAACGCAATGTTTTGGCTTGTGGTTTCAGTTGTTACTCTTGGTGATTACTTACAAGTGTTATTTGAACAAAGGTGACAATTTTGGTGCTGTGCACAGTTTAAGTTATCATTCCTGTTTGTGCTGTTTTCAGATGGCAGTGCTGTTTGAATCCTGTCTGTAGTACAGTAGGAAAAATCCAGTAGGTATGTTGGTTGAAAAAAACCCGAGAAATGGAAATCAGATGCTAGGCATTGCTTTATTTGCGTAGGTGATTTTAGAAATGCTTTTTATTTATATTACTGAGGGAGATAGTATTTTAGCAGTGCCTGTTTTCTGGGGCTTCAGAAGGAGCGTGCCAGTGGCAGGACTGCTCTGGTTGGCACCGTGGGTGGCTGAGGAGGTCCCTGCCATGGTCTGTGCCAGGCACTCACTGGGGCAAAGCCAGCTGGGCCATGGTGCCCATGTGAGCAGGGTGGGGCTGGCCCTGCCCCAGTGAATCGGGGCAGATCTGGGATAATGACTGCAGCAGGGGGCACAGAGCCCTTCATCTGCACAGCTGGATCCAGAGAGAACATCTGTCTGTACTCTTAGACTCGACACTTCTGTTAGTACTGGGGGCTGTATTTGCATTTGTTAGATTATTTTGGTAACAGTTCTTTCCCGTTTCTAGTGTTCCATTTCTTTCCATAATCCCCTCTCACAGCAAAATCAGTATTGGCAATTCAGAAGAAACAGAACAATTACTTTCATGTAAGCCTTTAACAATTATTAACTTTCCTATACTTTCCCAGCAATGGTTATATGTGTAAGTCTCAGTAAAGAGCAGCTGTGGAATGAAAATAAAGGAATTACACAAAGAAGATTTTTTGCTGTGCTGAGGTTGCCGTGGAGGAGCTGTGTGTGAACTCCCTCCTCGGGCCAGAAGGAGCCCATGTGCCCATATTCCTGGGATTTTTCAGTCAGGAAGCTCCTCTCTGTGCCTGTGAGAAGTGGATGGATGGATGATGGGAGCGCAGGATATTTGAATTTACAGCCCAATGCACACTTGACCATAACTGAGTTGATTATAATCATTCTTTTAATAATTTAATGACAATGTAAAGAACACAGGGAGGAGAGGCTTGCATTCAGAAAAGCAGTGTTGGAAAGGAGCAGTCTTGGTATCTGTGAAGCTTTCCTGCTTACTCCTATTCATGTCTTTCCCTTTTCTTATATGTTCCCTATATGCTTCAGAAAAACAAACCTTGTAAACATTTGCTCGGTTTTGGCATAGAATAATAAAGCAGACAAGTGTCACATGAATGATTGTGACACTTGTACAAATGTCTGTGAGCTCAAACAAGACAGGCAAATTATGTTTTGACCCATTAACTATAGCTGTCTTAGGTAGAAAAAAAATGCCAATTTATCTAAATACCTAACTCAAGCATGCACTTCAGACTTAAAAATTTTGCAGAATCATAGTTTCTGAGATTAACAATTTGCATATTAAAAGCATGTCAAGATGCATCATCGTTCCAGCTTTGCTTTACTGAGAAATCACAGTTTGGGTGCATGGCAGGCAGGAAAATCAAGCTGGGTGTTTTCATTCCCCTTCAAACTGATCCAGACCATCCTTTTGCCATTCCTACATTCATCCACTTAGTCATAATACTGTGGAAAAGAGGATGATGAAGACTTTGGATATGTCATTCTTTGGCAATATCAACTTCCCAGATTTCCTTTCAACTTGTCTCAGTGTCAGGATTCTGGGGTGCTTATAAGAAGTTCTTTATAGCATGGTGAATACATCTGACTCCCCATAAATGAATGTGAGCCTGGTTGTGGGGCTCAGATGGGATGCTGCAAATAATTTATTTTGTCATTTTAATTTTGAAAAGTTTTTCGTAAAAACTCCTGGACTGCGTAAATTTTGCTGTGTCTCAAAATAATTCCAATTTATCATTATTTACTTTCTAGTGCAGGTGTTTCTGTAGTTACACACCCCCTTGAAGCCTGATACCACATTAATTTTTTCAGCCTTGTTTTGTAGCAAAAGGCTACAAAACAAGGCTAAAAAAATTCATTCGGTTGTTGCGTGGCTCAAGATTCCCACCCTCTGCCTTTTTTCCTTTCCTTAGCTTTCTCTACATATGTAAAAAAATTAATTCAAGACAAATTATTTTAGAGCTGGAGTTCATTTTTCAGATTTGAGACCTCACTTGTGGAGCAGTTTTTGAAAATTGTATTAATGTTAATGAATTCTCTGCTGCTTGGTTTTGGTTATGTAGTTGATAATATGGTAATAGGTCATACATCTCAAGAATTTTGGACAAAGAATGAAAGTTTTAAGTATTCTCTTAATTTGAGCATTCCAATGGGTCTTCAGTGTGCAACCTTTTATTAATGAGAATATTTTGGAACAAGCTGAGCAGTCTGTGGCAAGTAATAAACAAACTGCATGCACGTTTGTGTAGACCTCTTTAATGGGAACAAGGAAATGAGGTTGGATGTGCTTAGCTAGGAGATAAAAAGCCCATCTAAGTTAAAAGGCATAATAGGAGTAAAAAAGTGAGACAGTTTTAGACTGAAATGAGAGTGAAGACTTGGCAGATTAGATTTGCCTTAAGTCTATGATAGTTAAAATAACCCCATTTAAAATTTTGAAACTGTAATTTACATGTTCCTTTATTATTATTCAGATTAATACTAAAAGGGCAGAAGTCATCCAAGGAACTTATGCATTAATTTTCTTCCCTTTCACTGTTCTGCAGATTTGTTTCAAAATATTATTCTAGTACCTTGAATTTTGTTGCTATTTTTTGTTTTGACAAGTTTTCTTTCTGACTGTCTATTAATGCTACTGAGAAATAAAGATGCTTTTACAAAATGCTTTCAAGCACAAAAGGAGATGGTTTTCAAGAGATTATTTTACATATTTACATATTTTACCTTAAGCATTTTGTAGTCACTGCCTACTGGTGAATGTATCAGATTTTTACACACACTTTCAAAATGAACCAGTTTTGCTTCTAAGCCATTGCAAAGGGAGGAAATGAATTCTAACTTTTTTCACTTCATTTTCACATCCTCACATTTCCTTATTTCACATGGTTTAAAACAAAATGCCTCCAGCATTATTTTTCCTTTCTCAAGAGCAAAGTGAATGTGACTTTTCTAAGGGGGTCACAGGATGCCTCTGAGGCCTGTGGGTGTTACTGGACTGCTGCCTGCTTTCAGCTTAACTGAAGGGCTTGTCATAGTTTTCATCTCCTAAGAAATTAGCCCTAGGTGCTGGCCAGAAGCAGGAGAAGGCAGCATTATGAGTCCCACGCTGGTTATTTCCCACTGACATCAAATCCTGAGGTTTTTAAATTAATCCTGCACAAAGACAACCCTTCATTTTGGTGCCAGTTTGAAATTAGACTGCAATAATGACCTTTTAAAGATGTCTAGTTGTTAAGATAACCCCCTGTTGAAAGCTCAGGGTGGCTCTTGCACCCCGTGTTGCTCAGCCCTTGCCGAGCCGCGGCCGCACGTCGCGCCAAGGTGCCGTGGCCACTGCCCTGACCTGTGTGGCCACCAGCCCTGGCAGGCAGAGCTGGGGGAGCCCAGGGAGCCCCAGAGCTCCCCAGAGGCAGACAAAGGCTCTTTGTGGAGTTCCAGAGACAGATTTGTTACACACTGGCAATAGGAGGCTGCACAAAAGGCACCGACTTGGCCATCAGAAGGGAATTCTTGGGTTGGGGTGGGTTGAAAGCATGCTCATACCCTCTGTGCTCATACCTTCTGTCTTGGTTTGAAGGGCAGGAGTCTGCTAAGGAAGGCGGGAGCCTCCCCTGAAATGGAGAATGTAAACCCTCCCCACCCCTCTGAGTTGCTATAAATTTTAAATTAAGGGGCTCTCAGGCAAAAATATGGGATCAGGAAATAACAGTTCTTTAATAGGGAAGAAAAATAAAAGGATAAAATAATGCAGTACACTAGAACAACACTGACAGGGTCAGAACCCAGCCTGACACCCTGTGGGTCAGGGTGTTGGTGGCAGTCCCATTGGAAATGTGGCTGCAGCCCTCCTGCAGTGTCAGGGGTGGTTCTGCTGGAGCAGGGGGATCTGTAGAGAAGGATGTATTCTTCCTCTGAAGATCCAGTGGAAGGAGAGGCAGCTGCTGTTCCTCTGGGGAATCCCGTGGAGAAAGCCGTGCTGGTGTCTCAGAACCCCTGGATTATATCTGGGTAGCAATGCTTGGCTCCTCCCTCTGGGCTCACATCTCCCAATGGGATGTTATAGTTCTTATCAGCCATGCAGTGACATTCAATAGCTGTTATCAGCAGATGTCTTCTCTCCAGGGAGGAGTGAATGTGGTCACTCAGAGAGAGAGATAAAGCAAACTGCCCACTTGACAAAGGTAATCTGCCATACAGATGGGAATGGAAAACATCTTGCATTGCCATCTGGAAGACCTTCTATGCTCCTGCCTAGTATGTTCATACCTACTATGCTCATACCCTCTGTGCTCATGCACTCTATGCTCATACCCTTCTAGTGCTCTGCCACTGGAAAAGCTTGGGAAAAGAACTATGAACAGCCATTGCTCATAGAAACAAGAAAGGGATTTAATACATGCTACCCCCTGTGATGGTGTTCACAGGGGTCCCAGGATGAGGGAAGAGATGAGGATCTGACTCCATGTTTCAGAAGGCTGATTTATTATTTTATCATATATATCATATTAGACCTATACTAAAAGAATGGAAGAAAGGATTTCATCAGAAGGCAGCTAAGAATAGGAAAAGAATGTAACAAAGGCTTGAGGCTTGGACAGAGAGTCTGAGCCAGCTGACTGTGATTGGCCGTTAATTAGAAACAACCACATGAGACCAATCCCAGATGCACCTGTTGCATTCCACAGCAGCAGATAATCATTGTTTGCATTTTGTTCCTGAGGCCTCCCAGCTTCTCAGGAGGAAAAATCCTAAGGAAAGGATTTTTCATAAAACATGTCTGTGACAACCCCTAAGTGTGAAGTGGAAACTGGCCCAGTAGAAAATGGGAAATGTGGACCAGATCTGCATAATTACAGGGGATTTTTGACCTTTGGAATAAATAGAAATTTCTGTTGGTCTTAAACTAAAGTTACTCACCTAATCATTCCTGTCTTTTCACCTTGGGGTTTTGCATCATAAGCCTGCATGAATTTACCATGTGCAGAATTGTCTCTCATAACTAGTAATAAATAGGTATGAAGCTGGAGATGTTACCTCTTTGTAGTCAAAATAGATGTGTGTAAACAAAGGCAAGAAACTGTGTATCTATGACAAATTATTTTGGTAACCATTACCCTTAGCAATTGTTTTTCTACATTTAAATTATGAAAAAAAAATTACCATCATACTTTGTTTTTGTTAAAAAGGCTATCTGTGTTTTTTACTTTTAAGAATTGACTACTCTTTTTTTGGAGGATTTTCTAATTTGGCAGTGCTCAAAGGTGGTTCCAGCTGTGGAAGAGTATAACTTTGATTGCTGAGACAAATTTGATTATGATTTCAACTACATGTGATATATGAAAATTTCAGCTGTTTAACCAGCATCAGTGGCATGTTTTCCTTTAAAAACTGGAGTAGATCCTGTAGAATGAGCACTTTAATCTGTTTAAATACTCTACCTTTGACTATTTAGTTATATTTTAGTTCTATTCATCAAAAATAGAAAATACTCATTAAACATTTTATTATTTGACGGTATACTCCACCATCTGCTGCCATGATGCACACAACTCTTGTTTTGAGAAATGTACTGTGAAATCTTTGTTTGAATCTGTAGATTTTGAAAATGCACAGTATCCAGGCATTTAAGCCATCCTTTTTTAACTCCTAGCTCTGTTAGAGATTTCAAAAGCTTCTTTACAGCATTTCATAAATTGTTTACCAAAATACAGACATAAGAAAAACACCATTTGTATGTTCTATTTTTCTTTTGTGCATTAAAATAGTGGGATTACTTGTCTAATCACTTAAGGAGGCAGTAGAAAATTCAATCTCTTATTTTATGATCATTTCTCTTCTTTAATACATTTCACCTAGTTTAGAAGTATGGATCAGAAACTCACAAGGAAAACTGATGCCCTTTCCTGCAGCTAAATTAACAGGGATCACGTGGAAAACAATCTGAGCCTTGTATGAAAAGGGGAGCCATTAAAATTAGCCCTAAGCTATGGACTGCACCCAATATCACTAGAACTGCACTCACTGCAGATGTGGAGGCTGGCTCTCAGGCAAACTGAGCTGTGTTGTATAGCTACAATTAAAATCAACTCCTCTGCCAAAAAATAAAAGGGAGGAGGGTAGAAGGAGAACATCAAAGACAGATTGAAATGTGTAGTTAGTAATAAGAGTGGTCTCCTCTTGAACCAAGCCCTGCAGCGATTCATGGCCCCCTTGTTAATGAGAAATTTTGACCTCTGGTTTGTAAGTTAAACTTGTAATCCCAGCTAATGAAGTAAATCAATCCCAACTTCAGTCTGTTGTTCCCATTTTTCTTTCCACAGCGTGTCTGGGAGTTAGTATCCAGGTCTACAAATACAATTTGGGGGGAAAAAATTATTCTGCTGCTCTGTAACTTGTTCTGTTTTGCAGATTCACTTACACATATCTAAAGCAGACAGATTATTTTAACTTGTCTGTGTGCTTGCAAAATGTCCTGTTGGCTTTGGGTGTTTGTGACATTTAAATAATAGGCTGAGCTAACACTTTAAAAGGGAATCTGGATTTGTAACGATCCAAAAATATTTATCTTCAACAGGTTTAAGCTTTAGATGTGCAGATTGATGTGAAATGATTTGAGAAACCTTTTTTTAATTCTTGCTATATATTTAAGGGGATACTGTTGATAGTTTTGTGTCAGAAAAAGTCTTCCACTGCAGTCTCAATTCTAAGAGGAAACATTCACTAGCAATAAAACAAATGCAAAGTGAGGATGCCAGTTTTCATAATGTGTGGATCATCCTTTGAAATACATACTTTTGTGTCTTGTGACAAAAAACCCAAATCCAGCCCAAAAGCCCTGGTAAAGCCTCTGAGTTGATTCTGTGTCACACCGTGTTATTAAGGAATCTGTAAGAGATCAGCAACTGATATAAAAGGAGGTGAAGTCTTTTTGGCAGAAATAAGGAGATGTCAGATTCATAATGTGATCCCTTAAAGGAAAACATAATCAGCTGGAGACAAAAAAAGGACTTGTAGCTGCTTCCTTTTTGTCCTGTGTTAGTAACTGCTGGTGCTGTGGACCCTTCTGAATGACACAGACCCTTTTTTGTTGTAATGTGTTTTGCTCCAAAGAGAGTTTTTACATTATTTTATGGCTATTTAGTGCTACAGACACTGTTTAGAGAGGAAGCAGCTCCCAGACTAAATGTATTTTTCTAAATGAAGGGTACGCATGCTCCCCTCTTGCTGCATCTCTGCTCTCCCTGTAGCTGTGGTGCAGAATTTTGGCTCCCAAGTTTTTGGCCCTTATTAGTTTTTCATATCCATATCCTTGCAGTTTGGTCAACAAACCTTACCCCATTTTACAGCCTTTTCATGCATTTTGGTTTCTGTCATGAAGAAGGAACAAATGACCACATGCTGCTGTATTTTATGCAATTTTATTATAGGAAAAAGTAGTTTTTTGCAGCAGTGAAGTCAGTCTGTGGGGACTGCCCAGTTCAGCTGTTTTTCCTGGGCTGACCCTGTGGGGCTGTGCTTTGGTTGCCTCAGGGACCAAGCCTGGGCTGTTCTTTCTGGAAGAAGGAGCTGTATTCTTTTGATGCCTTTAAAAGAGGATGACTCCTGCCTACATGTGATGCCTTGCTGCCTAAAGGCACAGTGATTTCCTGAGGGCAGGCAGTGTCAGGGGCTGTGTGTGTGCCCAGAGGGATGTGTCCCCCCAGGCAGGGACACAGGGATGACCTGTCAGCAGCAGGTGACACCTGGCCCTGGCTGCCCCTCTGACTGATGGCACTGGGGAGCAACAGAGATCCAACCAAACCTGGAGAAAAAGCCCTTTGGAACTCACTGAGAGCTGTGCCTGGCACTGACAGCCCCTGAGGGTGACAGCCCCTTTCAGCCTTTCTGAGAAAAGCAAAGCACCTGAACTGTGGGTCTATAGAAAGAGCTGGGTGAGCAGAAGGTTCTGGAATAAATCATAGAATGGTTTGGGCTGGAAGGGACCTCAAAGAGCACCCAGAGTTGTGGAGAGTGAGATGCAAGAGGCATCTCCTAAGGAAAGGGAGGAAGAGCTTTTCTGTAAAGAAACAAAATATTAATGCAGTCCAAATATAGAGATTATATCCCCTAATAAGTTTTAGCCTGTAATGTATATTTTTCCTAAGGATCAAATGTAGTGGAAATTTTTATTACTCAGAGTTTCACTGTGTCTAGAGGGACTGTAAGTTTATAAGTAACACATTAAGTGTTACCTGTGATCTTCAAAGTACACATGAAGGGCTAGATTAAACTGTTTACTGGTTTTGTTTGTGATAATACTGCACAATCATTAACATCACCTGTATTATTCTTTGAAGATGCTCATGACCCTCATAATGGTTTGAAGCTGGTTGCCTTATACTGCTGCAAATCATTAGTGCATCATAAGTAAGACTTTATAATAACCTACTTTTTGTCTCACTAAATTTAAAAGAAGCTTTGTTAATTGTGACAACAAGTGGAAAAACACAGCAGCAGATCTGTTCTCAAGTGATATACCTTAGTATATGGAGGATCCTGTTGTGAAGAACTTGGAAAATAATCATGGTTTATTAGCTGCACAGTCTTTTCCCCTTTGTTTCTATTCATTTAATTTAAAGTGAAACAACTCAGCATGCAAAACTAAAATTAGCTGCAGAAGAAGGTGTAAGTGAATAAACAGGCAAATCCATTAGAGGGGATGGGTTATTGGATCCCTTGCCATTGCTCAGATGGCGGCCTATTAAAAGTGGTAATGTCTGCCTGCAGCGTGGCCTGCAGGCTCCAAGAAGGCCAAGACAGGCATATTTCACATGCATCAGACACAAGAATTAAATAGACCAATGTTCCCTAAAAGACTGAAGTACATCTCTTTCTGACGTTCATCTCGGGCAAAAATTCATTGATCTCAGTATGTCCCTTGGCAATTATAAAATATTAAATCCAAGTCACACTTTTCTAGTTGGCTTAATTTTTTCTCTATTCACAGCTTTCTATTTGATCAATTTTAACAAGTTAGGAATAGCATCTAATAATAAAATAAAATCTGCAGAGTGAAAAAGTTTGTTCATTTCACATTCTTATGTTTTTTTATATTTAGTTTTTAGACCTGCCTGCCATTTTATTGTGTTTTAAATAAATTTGCGCGATAAATAGATGAAAAGAATATATATTTATACACTCAAAAAACCCCTCCATGTTCTCCTTTGAATTAGAAGTTTCTTTTTAAAGCTAGATATTTGCATGTAGCCACAGTATTGCAGTGAAATCTGTATTTTAAAACTAAATCTGTGTAGTTAATCAGCATCATTTTTCCTAGTGTCAGACAGTAATTATTTCTGCTTCATGTTTCTCTTATGTCAGGCTGGAAAATGTAATCTGGGTGGAATCTTAGTTCTGAATTAGTACTTACATGAGCATGTTTGTTTGTTTGAATTGAAATTTGGACTTGTTTGTGTAAACACCAGTCAAGCAAAATGAAAAATAACCTTTCAGAACCTGTATCTGTTTTAATACAAATGAGGAGATTGTAACATTCATTGCGGCAGGATGAATGTCTGCTGATGAGAGAACACCACGGGGAGGTTTTTCCATCCGGGCACTCTACCTGTTGTGATTGCTGCTTCCCCTCCTGCCCTGGACTCATCTGGCCGGCACATTCCTGCCTCCCCTGCCTTCAGTGAGCTCTCTGCCCAACAGCTGGAAGCAGTCTTGGCTGAAAAGGAGTCAAGAAGAATGCTCAGAGTCTTGGTTGGCTTTCAAAAAATGACAATTTTGATAATTTACTATCAGCAAAATTACCCCATAGGAGGGCAGGGGAGGCTAATCAGGAGGTCTTAGATTCTCAGAAAAGCAAAGCTCAAGATTTTGCTTTACATTTTGGAAACAAGACCCTGTTGCCATATCACTTTTTTTTAATACACCCAAGTTGGTTTTTGCTATCAGAAAAATGATTGTAATTGTTAATGAGATGGGGGGGAAAAGAAAAAGAGAGTGGCTGTCAGTGCAGCTCCTTTAGCAGCACTGCAGAGAAATCAGTGTGCTGCCCCAGTGCCAGTTCTAGGCATGGGCACATGGGAGCTCTGCTCCTGAGCTGTCCTGGAGCTGCCAACCTGGCAAAGTGGCCCTGAACCCCCAGCACAGGGTGGCACTGCAGGGTACATGCCACTGTCCCCAGCACAGGGTGACACTGCAGGGTACCTGCCACTGTCCCCAGCACAGGGTGACACTGCAGGGTACATGCCACTGTCCCCAGTACAGGGTGACACTGCAGGGTACCTGGGTGTGCCACTGTCCCCAGCACAGGGTGACACTGCAGGGTGCATGCCACTGTCCCCAGTACAGGGTGACACTGCAGGGTACATGCCACTGTCCCCAGTACAGGGTGACACTGCAGGGTACCTGGGTGTGCCACTGTCCCCAGCACAGGGTGACACTGCAGGGTACCTGCCACTGTCCCCAGCACAGGGTGACACTGCAGGGTGCATGCCACTGTCCCCAGTACAGGGTGACACTGCAGGGTATGTGTCACTGTCCCCAGTACAGGGTGACACTGCAGGGTACATGCCACTGTCCCCAGTACAGGGT
Source organism: Melozone crissalis (assembly GCF_028551555.1). NCBI lineage: Eukaryota > Metazoa > Chordata > Aves > Passeriformes > Passerellidae > Melozone > Melozone crissalis. The sequence continues at coordinate 19,302,291 of NW_026535785.1, read as the reverse complement.
GGCACTGCAGGGTATGTGTCACTGTCCCCAGTACAGGGTGACACTGCAGGGTACATGCCACTGTCCCCAGTACAGGGTGGTACTGCAGGGTATGTGTCACTGTCCCCAGTACAGGGTGACACTGCAGGGTACATGTCACTGTCCATAGCACAGGGTGTGGTGTCACTGCAGGGTACCTGGCTGTGTCACTGTCCCCAGCACAGGGTATCACTGCAGGGTACCTGACTGTTCCTGGCTGTGTCACTGTCCCCAGCACAGGGTGACACTGCAGGGTACCTGGCTGTCCCTGACTGTGTCACTGTTATTGGCTGTGTCACTGTTCCTGGCTGTTGAGGCTGTTCCTGGCTGTGTCACTGTCCCTGCCTGTGTCACTGTCCCCAGCACATGTCCCTCCCCTTGCCATGGGACCAGCTCACTGCCATGGCTGCCCTGGCAGCCCAGGGAGGAGCAGGAGGGCACAGCACAGCTTTGGGGTTGTTTGGCTGTTTTTGTTTCATTGCTGGTGGTGTCGGATTGGAAGTTGTGCCTGTCCCTTGCTGTACAGTGAATATTGTAGGAGGGCTCATTTCCAGGAGGTGAACACAGTCACCAGTGACCAGCATCCATCTCTCCTGCCTGACACCAACACAGGTGTAGGTGTGATGGAGGTATGACATTCAGGAAACACAGGATCACTGTACAGAATTACAGAATCCCGCTAGTTGTTGAGATTGTTTTCCTTTTTCATAGCAGTTGTAATCCAGGAATTTAAAAGGCACTTCAAGAGCAATGTTACATATTGAAGCTTGAAAAATGCAGATACAATTCTCCCTCTTTAAAATTAATTTTTATATATTCTTCTGAAAGAACCACATTTTGAAAAAGATCTCCAATATGGCCTAGACTAAAATGTTTGTGTATCTCTCTCCCTGTACACGTGCACATATAGATGTATGGATGTGCTTATAAAAAAACTTTTGATTATGTATCTGATTTATTATCAGCCATTTGACATAACATTATAAGCTGTCTCCAACGTGGCTGAGAAAATAAAATCAGAAGATTTTATTTTTGTGTTCTTTTTTTGATGATTATGGATTGCTGGGGTAAATTGGCTCTTTCCCAGTGTCAGCATTAAATAATTGTTAGTGTGTTCTGGGTGGTGCTGGTTTCTTGGACAGCCAGCACACATTTATGACCAACCAAAGTTTGATTTCCATTTCCTATCCAAAGGACTGCACATTATATATTATTTATTAAAGCCATGATTCTAATTGATGTTTTGTCTTAGTACATTGGATTCTGAGAGCACTTTTTGTTCAAAATACTGTTTTCTTTATTGAGTCCCTGCTGCCATCAACCATACACCCTCAGTCTCCTGCTATTTATCTTATCTGCCCCAAATATAATTCTTGCCTGTTTCTTTGAATTTATAAATTACAGAACTGGGTTTGCTTTTGAAATCCACTTAAAATTTTGTATTTCAAAATGAAATAAGATGATTTTAACTATGCCTATTCTGACTGTTTCAAAGACATTACAATATATGAAAATGACCCTTCTCCAGCTAGCAGTTTTATTTTATTCTACAGAAATAGAATATAGCTGTTCTTATTTTTTTTTAAATTCTTTAAACATAAATTAATGATAGTTTAATCAGTTTTCTGGCTGTTTACATTTTTTTCCTAGTCGGTTCTGCACCATGATATTTTTGTACATTATATTATGATATAAAAGTAAAATTATTAGCTGTAAAAAGTGACAGAATTCTGCTGTAAGGATGTACAATATTGTTTATTAAAATTATGCTGTTTAAAGAACATTTTACTGAACTTCCTTTTTCTTGAACTGCATACTAATTTTAAAGGTCAGTGTGGTTAGTTACCATAGTAGTGACCTAAAAATAACCTTTCCAGTGTACCTGTATATTTCTGATCTGTAGTGTTAGCATTCAGAAATGTTCTTTCCCTTAGAGTTTCAGCAGCTAAATAAGTTGCAACCCCTTCAGCTATACTCATAAAAATTTGCTTCCAGACAACATGGTCTGTTTATTGTGTAATAATCGAAATGGCACTAAATTGCAATGATTGCTGAACACTTAGGAATTGCATTAACCACTTAACTGCTAAACTATTTTCCATTTTCTTCCTCACTGTGAAGTATTATATTGATTTTCCTCTTAGTTAGAGCTGCTTACTCAACCTCTGAGAAGAACAGAATATTTTAGTAGCCTCGTACACTGTCATATTTTGAGTCAATCAGCAGTGACCTTGGCAAAGAATTTTCTGGAGATTTTTAAAAAAGCCATCAAGCAGAATAGCTTTATGTGCAGCCATGTATCTTTACAGAAAATAGAGGGAAACACAAAATGCCTGTGCTAAGTGTCTTTAGTACATTATATAGAGGATTAAATCTTTCTCTTCCCTCTATGCTGGATGGATATTTCCTGCTACTTTTAATACATTGCTGCTAAGACAAATTGGTGAATAGTTATGGGGCCTTACCCAGGGACTTAATCTCAGCCTGTAATGTGTAATTAAAAACCTAAATACAGTGATAAGTGAAGGATTTTAGTAGAGCTCTTGTATTCTTGGGGGGTGTTGATGATTTTTTTTGTTTTCTAACTGTTGTTTGTTAACTGAGGCAAAACACAAACATTAGGGCAGTATCAAACTTCAAAGCTCCATGGCGATTGTTAGCTAAACTAGTTGTGTTGCCAAATATTTTACTTTCAAATTGATTTCCTTTTTCTCTCAGAGGTTTATAGAGTTAAATTCTTTCTGAGAAAACTTGTCAGAAAAAGCAGATTATTTTTTTTGGGAGGAAGGGGGGGTAATTTTTTTTTTTTTTTTAAATTTTAGCAGAAGCTTTCTGCTAAAAAAAAAAAAAAAGAGAAGTGGGGGGGAAAGGCTGCTCCAGGTAAGGAAGAGTTAACTAGAAATGGAGCGGGGATGCTGGGGGGCAGCAGTGCTGCAGAACATAGCAGTGTTCGTGCGAAGGCAAGTCATTTCCCGAAACACTGCAGACACATGGCCCCGGGCGCTCTAAAACCTTTGGAGACCAAAATGGCTCGCAGGAGTTAGAAGTAATAAGGTGTTTTTCCCTTCTTTCTCCTTCACTGAAATTCTGTAAGGTTGCTATGCATTACCAAGGAACAATGCCACTATTTTTGTGTTTTATATGGGTATTAAGATCCATTACAATTTGACATTTTTAAGATTGGTTATCCTGTAGTTTGGTGTTAAATTGAAGTTGTTTGTTTTGAATTTAATTCTTTCATTTTTCAAAGGAAAAAAAGGCAGCACTGCTGTGCTGATAGCTTACTGAAGTATGCCAGGATTTGATGTTTGAATTTAATGCTTGCTATCCCAAACTATAGGCAAAATTATCTGTAAAAGAAGTCTTGGATTTTATATTTCTTTTAATATTTTTTTTTAAGTCTGAAAGGTGATTTCTGGCTAGCTTTTGACAATCAGGTTGTAGAAGATACTGCACATCTAATATCTTGGAGGCATACAGTTCCTGGGATTATTTTTAACACTGTGTTTGTTACACACCCAAGTTGTATTGTGCTTAATGCAACCTGCTTATGATTATTATAACCCTGCATGTTTGCAGCAGCTAAATAAACTCCACATCAAATAAATTACTGCAGAAACGTTGTTAGGCCAGCAGCAAAGCTAAAGACATCTGTTAACTCTTTTTTCAAATGCCCTGTCCTCACTGTTTATTCTAAACATTTATGTTGTTAATTACTACCTAAGTATGAAGTAGCTCACACAGAGCTGGGAAGAGCAGATGAGGAGGATGAGGAGGATGAGTTATGTCCCATTCCTAGCCCTGCTCTGAATGCCACAGCAGCAGCCTACAGTGTTTGGGGGTGAACAGTGGGAAATTGGGACAGAGCACTAAATAATCCCATAGAAATGCCATGGATTTCCATGGGATGGATAATTTCCATGGGATATAATAATTTCCACTCACACAGATAATTTCCACGGGGTACTGACAGCAGTAGTCATTGTCCAGCCTTACCTCCATCAGCAAGGCAGAGTTCAAGCAGCTTTCCCCATCTAGGTCCTAAAAGTCTAAGTTGTTATTAGAGCTTGTGGAAAAAAAAAATTGCTATGAAACTTCCTCTGTCAAAATATATTTTTGTCAAAGATAAAATGTTTAGCAAAAATACATCTGTTTCAAAAACATATTTGTCAAGAAGGTTTCTCAGCTCTGAGATGACATTTCCAGTGAGAAAGTGAGTCTATTGCTGAGTGGTTGCAGCCCAGATGCAGGAGATGAAAGATGAATAGTGCCTAAACCACTGGGCTGACAAGTCTCTGTGCCACTCATGTGTGTTATAATGCAGGATGAAAACGTTGTTGAGAATTGAAATGTTTTCTGGCTTAGTCTTTATTATAAGGTAAAATATTACACACTAGAACCAACTCAGAGTTCTTTTAAATATCAATATTTTACATTTGAAATTCACCTGAGACCAGAAGGTGTTTTGCTAGCTGGCACCAAGAGTGGTCCAGGGCTCATCTTCATTTGTAATTCAGTGAATGGCAAATACCTGATCCTGAAAACAAACAGGATACTGCTTTTCAAAGGTTAGGTGGAACTTGAGAGCAACTCTGGTAAATTAAAACAAGCAAGCAGTAATAAAAGGACTTGCTGCAATTCTCTAAAGACAGCGTCTAAAAAGTTTCTGTTGGGAAGTTTGCCAGAATACTGAGAGCTTTTCATCAGCATGATAGAAAAAATAGATGCAAAGTAAGGAGTACTCCAAAACTGTGTTTTGTTTCTCTCATCTGAGCAATGTCTGATTTTGAAATTACAGTCTTGCCTCTGAATGAGAGTGAAGTAAAGCTGTAGTACATACTTTGACTATTTCCAGTTGGAGTGTTTTCCTTGCAGTTGAGTTAGGTGTTGGCTCATTGCAGTGTGGCTGTGGAGGAGCACAGCTGCAGGAATCCTCTCCTTCCCTGCTTCACCTGCAGCCAGACTGGGCAGACAAAGGCAGGGCTGGCTGCCTGGAGAGCCCCGGGGCTGCAGGAGGGCTCCTCTCCTTTGTCCTCCTTCCCCTTTGTGGGAACCCAGAGCATCCCTCTGGCTGTCCAGGATGGCCAGGACCCTGCCAGGGGGCTCAGAGACCCTGGCACAGAGCCCAGAACACCTGTGGGTTTGATTGTGACCCGTGGAGCAAATTACCAACCTTAGATGAAGATCAGCAAGCCACGACAGTTTAGGCAGAATAATAGTGAAGTTATCACGGGGTGGAAAAGTCAATTTTGGGGGTTTTGGTATGGGGGTTCAGGAGGCAAGATGGAGCAATCTGGGCATGTCCAGCCTTTCTCCTTCTTCTTCTTGGCCTCCATCTTCTGCTGTGATGGTGGCACTTACAGATTGGTTTAGAGCAGAAGCTCGCTGTCTAACACAGGTGATAGGTATTGGACAGTAATTGTAAACATTGCACACGCAGTTTTTAGTATAAAGCCATAACACTGCCCTGGGGGCAGGCAGAGTGCCTGGAACTGTCCTGCTGGATGGACCTGGGCAGGGCAGGAGAAAGAATTTTATAGATAAGGAACAATGAACAACCTTGAGACTGAGAAATGAAGGGCCCTGACTGCTTCTTCAAGTGCTGGGCTGGGAAAAGAGACTTTGAACAATCTCGGGGTCACTGTGACCCAAAAGACCCCGAGACCCTTGGCCACCCCAGGGCCCCCAGGGAGCTCTGGGCCCTGTCCCTGCCTCTCCCTGGCACAGATTCCCACAGGGCTCCCCAGAGTGGGGCAGATAACATCATGGGCTGGCAGCTCCTGGGCAGGGGCCAATGAATTATGCAACTGGGGTAATTAGATGGTTTTGTTCTGTGAATCGGGATTATGCTCCTGGGGTGCCACCTAGGAAAGTCTGTGAAACTGCATAATAAAAAAGTCATTTTTATGCAGAGGTGGAAATATTTTGAATGCAAAGAAGAATTGGTGGGGGAGGGCAGACCCGATGCCCTCCTGTATTTGGAGGAGAAAAGTGAAGTCCAGTTGTTAACCATTACAGCTCTAATTTCCCCTGCATAGTGGGGGGATGGAGGAAGAGGCTGTTTTAGCATAAATTCCAAAAAGCACAGTGTGCTACTCCCTTCCCCCAAGCAGAGCTGTAGAATATAGATGCATTGGTGTGGTTGGAAAACACGTGTGGAATTCTATATTTAGGGGCTCTGTATGTTTGTATGGGCACTGTATGCCATCTGTGTAATAGGACCCAGATTACAATTAAAGCCAATATTCCTCAGTTAAACCATGGATTCCATGGTATTCTTCAGCTGCATGGCTGGGGAGACATTTGAGGTAACAGACTGGTATGTAGGTTTGACTTCTCTAACCTCATGCCTTATGTTTGTGCCTCAAGATAACATTGGATAACATATTTAAACTGCTCATGTGTGAAAAAGCAAAATTATATCTCACGAAACTGATTTCTTCACACATTCAGAAAATCAAATTCCCCTTTTATTCAGATTCCAAACAGGAATCCAAAAAGAAGCAATGTTTGTACACAAGATGTGGTATTTCAAAATGCAGAAGATACAAGTATTTCTAATGAGAAGGCATTATACTGATTATAAAAGTTGAATAATTTTACAAAGATATTCCTTTACAAATGTAGTTTTCATTGTGTAGGCATTACAGTCTGGTTCAGTTGATAATGAGTCAGAGAAGTTTACTCAGCTGTTATGATTTACTGTTTTGATTTGAATATAGATATTGTAAAATATTAAATGGTGATAATTATATTTGATTCTTTCTTCAATTTCATCATCCATAAGAACTGGTATTGTCATTACTATGGTAAAATATAGGGGGGCATATTCTTATGGCTGTGATTAGTATATATTAAAAATATATTTTTGTTTTCCATATGTCTGTGTGTATGTAGTAGTTTTGCATGGGTGTGTTTAAATTATACCAAAGCCAGTCTTTCATGGACTTTAATTACTACGTTGCTATTTTTGAAGTTTTTGGTAGATGAAGCAGACTTTAAATTTGAAGGCAGTCCACTAGATGAGCTGTTCTAGCTGGAATTAGAGCTTACTTTCAAATTCCAACATCTGTATGAAATAGAACTTGATGACATGAGATGCAAGTTTTAAAAGTAAAACAAAATAAAACAATAAAACACCAAAACAAAACGAAAACCCTACAGCCCAAACAAAACCCAAAACCAACAAACCCTAATAGTAGTAAAAGTTTCAAATGTCTTCTCTCAGTTTACAGAATCTGTCCAGTTTCCTGAGCTTTGGATAGAACTTAGATTTATTGCAATAAAATTAACTGGTTTTTGTTCACTATGATGCTACTGTTTGGGTTTTATGGGTGCACAGAGTAGGAGGGCAGTGAGGGGTTATAGTGGTGGTGCTTTTTGTGCAAAAACGGAATTGGCCATGGTGGGAGGTGACTGGACAGGGACAGCCCCGGAGTTTGCTCCTGGAAGGTTTGGAATCCCCTGTAGCTCCACTGAAGGGGATGCCCTTTTCTAAATGAGAGCATAACAGAAACAAAGTGCTTTGGAAATGAGTGTGTAAAGGACACAGCAGCATCTTGAGCAATATTTTTCAGAATGAAGAATATTCCAGTCACTGATTTATCCTTTTCACTGAAAAAAAAGGGTGGCCTGTCTGAAGGCATAATTTGTTTAAGACCCTGACCAAATGAAGTCAGCTGGGGAGCAGTGGAGGCTTCTGAAGAGCAGTCTGTGATCTGGCCCTGCCTTTTGCTGCAATTTAATTTTAAGAGAGCAAGTAGAAGCCAAGATCTGAGAGCTGTGGCAGTTAACAGGAAAAGCTGATATGGGATTATTGAGGTTAGAGTTCAGCCAGAGCAGATGGTAAAAGAGTTATAACCTACTGTACCATATGTTGCTGCTGCACACGTTCAGGTAGCACATTATGTGTACAGTGTGGAAAGATCAAGGATCTCAGCACAGATTTGTAGAAAGACCAAAACAGAGCTTGAAAAATTGATTTCATAATTTCAGGCCAGGTTAATGAGAAAGGTGTAATTTGTTAGACCAAACACCAGAACTCACCATTCCAGAAAGGGATACCAAAAATGAGGCATAACACATAACTGCATCTTTTCTAATTCCCAGAAAACAAAAATGAAGCTTGTGTTTCAGGAAGTCTGTTTTGGGCTTGTTAGACTTGAATTTCTGGGGAAAGTATTTGAAGAAAAAACCAAATTCACAGCACTTGAATTCAGACCATTGAAAACAGGTTTCAGTTTGATTTATGATTTTTTGTAACTTTTATTCAGGGGCCAGATTGTCAAAAGAAAAAACCAAATTCACAGCACTTGAATTCAGACCATTGAAAACAGGTTACAGTTTGATTTATGATTTTTGTAACTTTTATTCAGAGGCCAGGTTGTCAGAAGAGCATGATGTCCTATTAAGGTGTCAGTGAAGTCATGAATTTTTCACTGGAAACAAGTGGAGCTTCACTGGGTTGGAGTATGGCAGAAACCCTGCCTGATCTGTAATCTGAGTATTGATAATACTCAGGGCTTTTTGAGGAATCTGATGTGATACCATGAGAGCAGGAAGGTGGAAGACAAGAAAGAGAAAAAAGGGTTAATAAAGTCAGAAGTACTGAGGGAAGAAGTGGAATAGTAGCAAAGAAGAAAAATGAAGGCAGAGAGTTGTGATTTGGAGTGGTGCTAAAGAGCCTCTGGGCCTGAGATTCATCTCGCATTTTCTAATGCTCATGTTGTGTTGTATCATAATGCACTGCTGCTGCTGCTGGGGTTGCTGTGCCTGCCTGCCACTGCCAGGGGAAAGGCAGCACCCCTGCATGCTGGGCAGCACTCTGGGAATCCCAGGCTGTGTTCCCTGCCTCTGGAATTGCTGCAGTAATCCCCAGTGTGTGTCCTGTGCCCTCTGCAGCATCTGCTCCATTCTCACGTTCTGCCCTGGCTGCTGTGCCAGCTCCTCTGCCTTTGTTTCACTCACAAACAGCACAGCACCAGCCTCTGGCCTCAGCCAGCACGTTGGTAAAGGGTTTTCTTTTGTGCTTACAACCTTCTTTTAAATATAATATCAACCAGGACAAATATTCCTGTTTATTTGGTTTTGGGAGTAATTAGATCTGATAGACTTGTCAGTTTATACATTGATTACTGTCAATTGTCAGGACCCATCTGTAAGAGCTCTTCAGTATGTATCTGATGGTTGATTAGGTGATTTTGTGTCTGGCTTAGAATTATTTCTGTAATATATTTTAGGGTCAGTTTTAATTGGAGTTGTTTGTAGTGGAGCACTTGATTTTGACTACCTGATTTTTAATTTATTCTAAATAATTAATAATTATGTATGTTGGAGGTGATTTTAATAAAGGAAAGGTGGTGATAGTTATGACATTTACTTGTTAAATCTTCTTTTCTTGAGGTAGTCTGACTGGTGCTCAATCCTATCAGAATAGTACAAATGGAAAGCTAGAGATAACTAAGAGTAGAGCTTTAATGTCTGAAAAAAATGGTTTTCTGCATCACTGTGTCTCCTCCATGATCATCTATAGACTGAAGACATTTATTCTTTATAGATATTGATATGCCAAATAATTTTATTACAGCAAGATAGAGTTTATTAAAGAATCTTCTGGAAACTTTTTATGATGCATTTAATCCCACTGCTTATGCAGTGAGGTTGATCTGGGAGAGTTGTGAGTGTGTGAAAGGGTTAATTTTACAAAAGACAAGTGTGTTTGGGGTTTTTTTCAAATAGCTCAGTTTGAAATTTAAGGTTTATTCTTTGTTGTTGGCTGTGTTTAATGTAAGTGTCCTTGAAAGATTGGTTGCTTGCTTTGTGGTGAAATGGGCTGGAGGATGATAAGGATTTGGGAAATTGTGAAGAGGAGATTACAGGGCTTCTAAAGTGTAGAGCAAAGTTGAAATTGTCAGTAGTGTGTTTATAAATTCAAATTATCTGCATGTTACTCAAGGCTTGGCTGTCTTATTTTGTCTAATAATGGAGGGAGAAGGAAAGCCTGGGTTGGCTCTCAGAGGTCAGAGGACAGTGTGAAGCTGAGGGCTGCTGTTGGGAGTTCAGGGGTGGGGTAGGCAGGCAGTCTGATGCTCATGCAGAGGAATCAGGCTGCAGATCACTAAGTGTGCTCTGGGTCCTGCAGAAATGATCCTGGTGTGGGAGAGAGATGCAGGGGGGTGGAAAAGTGTGGGAATCCACAAAATCAGAGGGTTTTGGGAAAGCTGCAAAAGGCAGGCCCCAGAGACAGCAGAACTGTGATTGGAGCTGAGCAGCAGCCATGAGATTGGTCAGCAGAAAAGTTTTGTAAAAAGTAGAAGAGCAAGGACAAATAGAACAATGGTCTGTGTATTAATGCTTGGATAGAATAACTCCCTAAGCTGCAGAAAGTTTATCTAGCAAGATATTAGGAAGTTTGAAGCTTAATAATGGAGCTCTGTGCATTGTGTTTTAAGGCTCACAAGCAGGTATTGTATTCAGAATAAGCAAGCATTGTTTAACCAAAGGTACGTATGCTTATAGTGGTTGGATGGAACTACTGTCAGTGTGCTTTTGCTTTGCATGATTGGTCAAAAAACTTATAAAGTGAGTTGTAACATTGAGTTCTTTGCTGCCTGGGATGTGAGCTGGTGGCATCTTCCCATTGTCATAACCATGGAATGAGGCTGATGCTGGAAAATCAAACAGCTCAAGGCACGTTCGTGGACAGTCCCATCCCATTTGTGATTTGTACACAGCCCCCAGCCAGTGATAGAAAAGGACCTGAGAAGGATCATGATGGAAACAGCACTGGGGCCTGGATGTGCAGGGGACTCTTCACACTGGGGAAGGGGAAGCAGTGCAGGGACTGGGGCTCCTTTAAGGTTACTAATATCTGGAGGAATTTATTTCCTTTTAGAACCCTTTTTTTCTGAGTTCTTTATGCCAATCTAAGTTTTTAAAATGTTTTCCGAACAAGCAAACAACTAACTTAAAAGAGCCAAGAGTGAGACTTAGCTGTAAGAAATGTGAAGAAATCAAGAACAGAATGGCTGGTAACTTCTCCCTGCTGTCTATCCTAATGTCTGAAATGCACCAGCCTTAATTATATTCCATGATATTTGCAGTAATAAAGTGTTAGCTGTCTTCCACCTTTTATTTACAAATGTTAATGTCTTTTTCCCTGCACACTGGACCGAGTTCTGGCAATGTGTTTATCCTGCAAGCTGAAGGCATTAGCATTTAGGGCTTCATTTTATTGCCACTCAATCCAGAGATAACTGCATTGCCTGCTTGATTTTGGTTTGTTTAATGGGCTGGGTACAGGTAAGGGCCCTGCACTGCCCTGAATCCCCAGAGGAGCCCGTGGTAATTACAAGGGAAGGTTTAGATCACTGTTCAGAGAGAGTGACTAATCCAACAGGAGATTTCACCCAGGAATGAAGTCCTCGGGAGCTGGTAGAGATTTTACCCGGGAATGAAGTCCTCAGGAGATCTGCAGGGGTTTGTGTCCTTTGTTTGGCAACTGGTGCATGAATTCCCTTGATTGGCACTTGCACAGTTGTGGGAGTGAGCAGGATGGCCAACAGCTGGAAACACAATTATTATAAAGTCTGGGTGTTATACATCATAATTAGGCTTAAGAACCGAAAGTCAGCTGAGATGAATGAGGGCAATTCATGCTCTCAAGAGCTGAGAAAGTGATTTTGTGTTTAAGATCTGGGTACTTTCCTGGTCCCCTCCCATGGGGGCTGGCAGGACATGAAGCAGCTGTGTGACCCTGTGTGCTGGGTGTTGTGATGCACCAAAACCTGCTGTGAGTCAGCCTGTCCCCTACAGTGTTCTGCTCAGAGACTGCCCAAAAAGCAGCCTTTACTATATAGCAATTATGTGTCTTTTAATTAAATATTTAAACAATTAAATTTTACAGTTATACGTGTCTAGAGATTGATGAACGTCAAGAATATTTTAATTATTTTATGTTTCTGATTTAATGAAAGTCACAGTCATACAGGTTAGAAAGGAAAGGGCCACCCACTATGTAAATCTGAGATAGTTTCAAACTAATATCAAGGATATTAGAAAAAAATTCAGATGAGAATCCAGTGTGTCTCAAGGAAAATGTGGATCCTGCAAGCTGGGCTGTAGGGCTTCTCCCAGAGTTGGTTTGGTGTTTCTTGACTCCCACTGTAAGAGAGTGACTGGGCTGGAGTAACACAGGCAAATCCTTAAAAAAACCTCAACAAAACAACAGAAAACAAGGAAAAAAAACCCTATGTTAGTATTGAAAGATGAGAAGGGTAAAGCACCACAATGCTTGAAAAATAGCAATAAAAAACTTTGGCAGGATTAGTATTTCAAAGGGAGCAGCACTTGATTAAACATTTGGAAAGCATGAGAGGAGAAACATTCCAAGCAAAATGAAAATATACGTGTATGATGGAAACAGGATAAATAGAATATTCCACTTTTAATTACCACAGCAAGAATGCAGCCCAAACTTCAGAATTCTTAATCAAGTAAAATTGTCATTGCTTTTAAGTCCAAGTAAGGCAGTGGGTTGTGTTGGGTATGAGATGCTTGTGGAAGAAGATGTTGGCAGGAGCCATGGGTGCTCTGAACAAAGGAAATGAGGAGAGCAGAGCTTGCCCCAGCAGTGAGGGTGCTGCAAGGGGCTGGGGGATGAAGGCTCTGGGTTCTGTCAGACACCAAAGGGGCAGTGGGGGCACCAGAAGATCTTGGAAAGGTTAAAGGTGTCTGCAGAATGCAGAGCTTATCTCAAAAACCTGAGTTTTCTGCCTGACATCAATGCAGGGATCATTCAGACACTGCATGGATACATGGATTAAGGGGTGAAAATCAGTCTGGTCCTACCTGGAGTGACCTGCTGAGGGCTGGGTACTGAACACCCATCCCTTTGAGCAAGGGAATGTCACAGCCCAAAGCTGCCTTACACCTCATCTCATTATTGTTGGAACTGGGGCAGATTCCTCTTCTTCCCAGAGAGTTCCCCTGGAATACCTTACAGCTGCTTTTTGTCCCTGCTGTCCTTCAGCTGGGGGGAAATGCTGTCTCAGAGGGAGCAATAAGTGCTGAGACTGGAACACATGCCCAGTTCCCTCAACTGGAAGGTTTTGGTTTGATGCTGCTTTACCAAGCAGGTTTTTTATTATAATAGTACTTGCATATGGGACTTGGTGTAACGTAATAAAGGCAAGGAGGAGGTACATAGAAAATCCTCTGCTTGTAATGGCAGCCCATTTCTTTGGGTTCAAATAACTTCAGATAATTATAAACTGAAGTGATCACATCTGAAGAAAAAAATTTCACGGTATCCATGACTTAGTTTGATTTACCTTCCCCTTCTTATTTCTTAATTTAAAAATTACTGCATGCTGTCTTTGAAATGTTGCAATTGTGTTGGTATTTGAAGTACTTGTAAGTACTTGTGCAAATCAGTTTTTCTGATGTTTGTCTGCAGGGTGAGGTGTGTGTTTATGTGCCCAGGGGAAAGGAGATGCATTTGCATCCAGGAGGGTGTAGCAAGTGAACGGGTGCCAAAACTGTCTAGAGGAATAGTTGCACTAAAATAGTACAGGGTAAAAATGTTGGCAAATGAAAATCACCAGCTTCTGAAGAAAGCATGGCACTAATCCTCCCTGTAAATGCTGCTCATCTGAAGGCCCAAATGATAGCTCTTGGTGATGAATCCTTCTAAAGACACTTGCAGAGCTGCTGTGTTGCACATATGAAGATGCACGGTATTTTTGTAGATATAATTATGTTTCATATAGTATTGTTAATCTTTGAGGTGCTGATGAACAGTAATTACATTTCTGTACTTTAGAGGCATCTTAATTTTAGGATGTTTCAGTGAAATCATTACTATTAGCCTCAGTAGGTGTTGAATTAAGCCCTAATTTATGTGGGACAGCTGATCATACATAGTATTATACCTGTTTTTCATGTGCCTCTCAGCCAAAGATCTAATAGCATTTTATGCAAGTAAAAACATAATTGCTGCAGAATATCTCCAGAATGTTTCTTGTGATTCAAGACCTCTTATTGCTAAGAGCAGACTAATAGACACCTTCTCTTCCCCTGCTACAGTGCATGCAGCTTGCACAGACCAAATTCCTGGTGTATTTTAGTGCCTAGCCTGGCTTTGAATTGCTGCTGTGTGATTCCCACTTTAAGACTTTGGCTTGAAGTGAAGTCTGCCACAAGGATGTGCCATGTAGCCTGGGAAGAAACCCAGCAGATCTTTTATCATTATTGCCTTGTCTGTGGCTCTCCGAGAAGCAATAGCCGCAGATCAAGACTCTGTTCAAAGCAGAGATGTCAGCACTGAATTGTTTTCTGGTGAAGGAAGGATGGATAAAATATTAAATGCAATCTTCTCCTTGCCCTTATCTCTCTGTTCCCTGACAGGAATATTGTACTGTATTTCCATGGTTCTGTAATTCAAAGTTGAAGGGATGCAGCTTTGTGAAGGAAAACAAAAACTAATTGTTCAACAGTAGAAATCATTGTTATAAAAATAAGTGCACATTGTATTACATGTGCTTTTTTCTGTGGAAGCACTTCTATCTCGAGCAGGGAACAGCACATTTTTGGGACTTGCACACTTTGATTTCCATCCACCTGCTGCTGTAACCATTGGAATTGAATGCACGAAGACACTCTGTGAGCAGTGGGTGAGTTTGCCCATTTTGGAAGAGATGTGTCTGCCTGCCTCAGTCCCCTTTCCCAGCAGCCTTTAAACCTTTAGGGGATCCTTAGGGATCAAATTGGGTGTGAGGGCCCAGCAGAAGGAGGACAGAGGTAGGAGGGAGCTTGAGCTTTTCAGTCCCACAGCTTCTGTGGGAGCTGTTGGGCACAGCAGAGAGAGGCTGGCTGGGCTCTGCAGAGGAGCAGGCTGCACCCTGAGCCTGGGCTGTGCCTGCCTTGGGGCCACTCAGCCCTGGGGGCTCAGGAGCTCCTGCAGCCCTAGGGTGCTGGGAAAGATGAAACAGGAAAGCCTTATAAATATGATTGTCTGGCAAAAGACTTTGAGAATATAGAAACTATAAGCGAGATTGAAATGAAAGCAAGCTTTGAGATCCCTTAGTTACTGAACAACTGGAAAACAATGGTGTGGCCAGCTGAAGGTAATCCCCTTTTGATGGAACAACACCCTCTGCTTGCAGACAGGCCCAAGGGTCAGAGCAGACCCTACAGCTTGGCAGAAGGGGCCAAAGAGGAGTTTTTAGGGTTTAAAATGTAACACAGTGTGGTAATGTAAGGATTCTTGTAGGCTGTATGTAAATGCTATAGTATTTGTATCTTGTACTAGATTGGTTAGTGAGAATCCGAATATTCAACACAGAAGAAGATTTATTGTATTGTAACTGGAACCTCTCTCTCTTACCCTTTTACTCTCTTACCTTTTTACTCTCTTACCTTTTTTACTCCCTTACTCTCTCACCCTCTCATCCTCTCTCCCCCTCTCCTCTCTGGGGCCTGCCCTGAGCTGTGGCTGGCAGCTCCCAGCAGGGCCCTGCACCCAGGCCCTTTGCAATAAACCCCAAGTTCCAGACCTGACTGCAGAGATCTCTCGTGTCCGTCTGTCCTGACTGTCCTACCCCCATCACTCCTACCCCAGGGCTCACAGGGGACCCACCTGTGTCCCCACCATGGAGTAGCTCCAGTGCATTTTTGGGATGGGTGAGGTTTGAGAGCAGGGGAACTCTGCCCCTTTTGTGGCTGGTGAAGGCACAGGCAGTTCCTGGGGACAGGAGAGGGGATGCTCACCCTGCAGAGGAGCTGCTTTGCTGTGCTCATAGTGCCAGGGAACACAAATGAGCCTTTGCTGGCCTCCCTGTGCCCAGGACTTGTTGCAGTCTCCCCATCACCAGACAGGTTTGTTCCTGTGGCAGACTCTTGTGTATTTAGCTACTGATCTACCAAATCTTTGGTCAGTATTTTATTCTGAACTGTTTGTATTTCCCTTTTCATCAGCATGAGTTTTCTCATAGAGGAAAACCATGAAAATAGCAAACAGGCTGAGAAAGTTGGCCCAAATCTTGTAATAAATTTAGAATTGCTTCAAAGTGTGCATGCTGCACAAGTAGCTGCTGTGATTATTCTGAAGCCATGATTCCAGGCTAGGTGAATGCAGCAGTTGAGTGAAGGCTGTCAGTCCAGCAGTGGTGCTGGGATGCTGTGAGCTCTGTCCCGTCAGTGACAGGACTGCAGGGGAGCTGTTGAGGCAGGCTGGAATCCCTCACCTCTGGGATTACAGGTTAACCACGGGCACAGCACCATGGCAGGGTTACAGATCCTGCCTGGGATTTTCCATGAATGATTTTCTCTGCAGCCCTGGCCAGGAGCAGGAGCTGGGGGAGCCCCAGCAGGGACAGCACAGGAGATCTGTTTGCTCTCTGGGCTGGTTCTGGGGTGTGCAGTGCCAGAAAAGGACTGAAGGAACCTTCAGGAGGGAAGAGAGGCACTGGGAAAGGAGCTGGGAGGGAAGGGGATGGGCAGTCCCTGTCACTCATGTTTGGGAACTGACTCAAAATTAAGAGGCACAGAGTTCATATATAAATTACGTGGGTGTCACAGATATCTTTTATGAAAAATCCTTTCCTTAGGATTTTTTTCTCCTGAGAAGCTGGGAGGCCTCAGGAACAAAATGTAAGCAATGGTTATCTGCTGCTGTGGAATGCAACAGGTGCATCTGGGATTGGTCTCATGTGGTTGTTTCTAATTAATGGCCAATCACAGTCAGCTGGCTCAGACTGTCTGGTCAGTCACAAGATTTTATCATTCCTTTTCTATTCTTAGCTAGCCTTCTGATTAAATCCTTTCTTCTATTCTTTTACTATAGTTTTAAGGTAATATATATCAGAAATCCTTTCTTCTATTCTTTTAGTATAGTTTTAATATAATATAATAATAAATCAAGCCTTCTGAAACATGGAGTCAGATCCTCGTCCCTTCCCTCATCCTCAGACCCCTGTGAACACGGTCACATTCAGGTTTTCTTCTGGTCTGGAATGTCTCAAGTTTTCCTGAAATTATAACTGGAAGTTTACTGATACAGAAACTGGCATTGATGTGTATTTGAGTGTGTGGGATTTGGGAATGGCTTGCATGTGGCAGGCCAGGAAATAAAGGTGGTAAACAATTTACAACCTTTTATTCTTTCATTAGAGCTTTTATCTGTGTATCTCTGATTAGTTGCCATAGATACAGACAACAGAGGAGCTTGTTTGGGTTGATGAAAAATCTGTCATGATGATAAAAAACGTGATTTTTCTTGGCAAAATTCTGAATTATTTCAATTCCGCTATTATTTTTAACTACACTTGAATTCATGTATGCAATTAAATAATTATTACATTTCGGAGTCTATTTTTTATATAGTATCTGCAGAATAATTTTGGGTACAATGCAGTACCAAACAAACTGGTTTTTAATTTAAATTAGTGATCATATTGACACATATAAATTACTGTTCTGTCAGCTTACAGAACTTCTGTAGTTCTAATATAATTTTTATGGTTATTTTTCACCCTGTAAAACAACTCCAGAACATGATCAGGTAACTGATGGCTCACAAGTGTGATTGTGAATGTGCACAGCTTGGTGCCATGTCCTGCTGCTGGTTAGGGATATGATGTTCTTGCTGTGTTGAAGTTCAGTATCTCTAGTGATAAATGCAATGAATTTGACTTGGCACATCTTAATTGCAGCTACTCTGTCCAAATACAGAGCAGTTCCTTGCTGTAAATGGAACTCAACTGACTAAAGAAATAGTTTTATGTAGAGAATTAAAAAAATTATGCAGCTTTGCTCTTTTTGTTAAGTGTGTGTGGGATGCTCCTAGTCCAGAGTGCTGTGGATGTGTTCACAGTGAGTTTAAGGTGGCCACACTCCTGTATTTGTCACAGGTCCTGTGGTCAGGATGAATCTGAAATCAGTGCTGTGGGCAGGGGAGAGATGCAGCATGGGGGGAACAGAGAAGTATTTTTTGAGTCAGTTTGATTTAAAATAAATACACACACAGTGGTTTTAAGGACTTAGAGGGGACTGCCCTGGCAGAGTGATGCATGGTCAGAGTGCAGAGAGAGGCAGCTCAAGGTGTTCCCACCTGTAGAAGACAGAGAGGAGGAGTTTAAATGATTTTGTTTCTGTTGGGAATGTGAAGTGTTTCTTGGGTTAAGGTGTGAAGCACTGCTGAATACATGGATTGTGCACTGGGCCTGGATGAGCAGCCCTTGCAGCTCATTCCCTGTGAGCAGTGAGGTTCAGTGCTCAGTTAATCAATTAATTAACAAAAATGCTCCACCCTGGAGAGCAGAATCCCTTGGCTCAAAGGTGCCCAAAGGTTGTGGGTTTCTCCCTCTGCTCCTGCAAGCTGAGCCCATTCATTGCACTCCTTTAAGCCCTTGGTGTTTGTGGGCACAAACAAGAAGAGGATTTGCCCCAGTGCTGTAATTGAATAAGCAGGAATGGCAGAAATGCCGTCAATGGTGCAGTTGTGCAAGGACAGACTGACTGTGGTGACAGAGGGACACAGTGCCAGCCATGCCTTGCTCTTAGACCATGTGTGTTTCCCCTACAAGCTTTCAGTAGTAAAGTTACCCTTAACTGTATTCTTAATGTCTGGGGTCAAGATCCTAGAATAAGTATTTCCTGGGGAAAGAAAGGTGGGTTTGAGCAGCACTAAGTAAATTTGGGATATTAAAAGTGTAGAAAATTTCAACAGATTTCTTAGAGGTTTGAAAAATAGCTTAAGTATTTTCAGAGATTAAAATCTATTTTTCTGAGTTAGAACTCTTTATTTTGCTGCAAATCAATTGGAATTAACAAAAACAATGGACTCCTATGGGTGAAAAAACATCTGAACGTGTGTGTGCATCAGGTTTCAGTTTAAACTCCATGAGACTGCAGGGGCTGTAATTATCTCCTTTCCTTTTCTAAATATTCAGATCACAGTATTCTCAGGCCCAGTTTAAGAATCTTCTCTCTATATACAAAGCCAGGATGAGGTATTCAGTAATTTAGTACCGATGAAACAATTAAAAATATATAATTATTTAACATGGCAGTTGAAACAAGTGTACTAATGGTTGTGTTTAGTATCACACAATGTCTGAGTCTGTGTGATTTTTCCATTTAATTTTTTGATTTTTTGCTGAGTATCTCCCAACACTGAGCCCTTCTCTTTAGCAGACCCAGAGGAGAGAATTGGGGTCCCCAATATTCCACTCTCCTGTTCCTATCCTTGGATGAGCAGCAGCATCCTGCACACATTTGGTGTATTAATGGCCTTATCTGCTGAAAATAATTTTGTTCTTAAAAGTTTGTCTAAGTCTTTGTGATTTTTCCATTTAATTTTTTGATTGTTTGCTGAGTGTCTCCTCACAATATCTTTGTGATTTTTCCATCTACTTTTTTGATTGTTCACTATTTCCTCACAATGTCTTTGTGATTTTTCCATTTAATTTTTTGATTGTTTGCTGAGTATCATCTCCCCACAATGTCTTTGTGATTTTTCCACCTAATTTTTTGATTGTTTGCTATCTCCCCACACTGAGCCCCTCTCTTTAGCAGACCCAGAGCAGAGAATTGAGTCTCTGTGGGGACTCCCAATATTCCACTCACCTGTTCCCATCCTTGGATGAGCAGCAGCATCCTGCACACATTTGATGTATTAATGGCCTTATCTGCTGAAAATCGTTTGGTTCCTGAATTTAAACTGCTCAAATACATCCTCAGTGGACATGACTGTAGCAGGAGGGATTTGCCCTCAGTTGGAAGTGAACAAGGTTTAGCCCCAGATTTGCACTTGAGGCCTTTACCAGGTTAACTCGCTGAGACTCAGAAGAACAGAAAAGACAATAATATTTAAAACCCCTGATGTAGTGTCAGGAAGAGGCTGGTAATGATCCATTGCGGGTGTCTAAGGGGTCCTGCAGCCCGGAGGAGGCAGGCTGGCTCCGCAGGGCTCACTGTGCTGTGTTCTCTTGCAGGGCGTGGGGCTGTGCGGGGGCAGCCTGGCGGGGCTGGGCACGGGCTCCCCCCGGCAGTACCCCCGGCAGAAAATCACTCGAGTCAACCTCAGGGACTTCATCTTCTACATGGAGCAGGAGCGGGAAATGAGCCATTCGCTCCTGCTCTACCGAGCTCTGCTTAAATAAAGCCAACAGTCCTACTGAGTGCTCCACAGAAGCTCAACTTGCTTTGAAAGCTGTCATTTTAATGTGCCTTCTATTTTTTTCAGAAGTCAATGTTCCGGTAATTTTGTTTTGTAAAATTGTCAGACACATGCAATAAATTCCCTTTATGTAAAAATATATATATATATATAAACCACAGAAAATGTGCAAAAGGTTTTAAAATGTTAACTCCACAAAAAAAAATCAACATCAAAGTCTTGCTCCATCTGGCCATTTTAGGTAAGGCTGAAGTAGCTGGTGTTGAAGTTACACAAATGCAATGGCTCACCCAAACCATCTCCTGGCCAGGCCTGGGACAGGTTCACAGGAGTGGTCCCAGCCTTGTGTTCACCTGAGTGTTCACTCCTGGTGCTGGGTTTATTTTCAGTTTGCTAGCACTGTCTCACTAACCATGGTGATACCTGTTGCTATTTAACTTAGTTGTAATGGCAATTTTTTGCACAGCCAAGAGACTCGCCACTGCACACTCCCACAAATTTTATATATTTAGGATTTTTGCTTTTACTGCACAGCTCATTTCCTGAGCCATTTGCTGAACCAAATCTTAAGTGTATGAAATGTGTGTGCAGGCTCTCAGCTGAGTTACCTTGACTTGCTTCCATTTGTTTTCTCAATCTCATCAACCTTTTGTGCATTTGTAGCAGCTGGTTAGTGACGAGATTCAAAGTTGGGTTTTATTTTCTAAAAAATGTTAATTTATTTATTGCAAATAGTATGGTTTAATGGTGGTTTTAAAAGAGAATATTGTTGGGTAAAGATTTTAGAGTATTCTATATGATTTTTAAAGTCGCTGTAAAGGTTTTTGGGGCCGCTGCTGGCATGGGGAGCGCGGTGGCACCTGGAGTGGGGACACCTCTGCCCCGGACACTGCACCAGGCTCCAGCCAGAGAGGCTCCTGAGCAGGCACGTGGCTTTGAGCATGAGGAGCAGCTGTAAGTACCTAAAGGTGGGGTGAATGCCTTGGAAATGCTTTGCTGAAGCAGAATTTGGGCCCACAGGGAAGTGGTTGGTGTGGGTCTGAGCAATGGGGATCAGTGGGACAGAACAGCAGGGGCACAGGCTGTGCTGCAGAGTTCATTAACAGTGTTACAGTACCACGGAAGGGAGACATTTGCTTATTTATCTTCTCTGTTTTTACTATGTTATGCTTGCCACTTTTTTGAGGCAATATTTTTTTTGATGGGAAACCATAGCGAAAGCACAAATAGAACTATTTGTCCAATAGTTTTAAAAACAAAGGTTTTAATTATTTTTTAAGGTTTATGAAAAGCAGAAGAAAATTTATACTGCTGCTATTTAGCCAAAAGATTATTCATAAGGTATTTAAGGCCAGGAAGTGTAAAGTTATGTTTTAAATGTATTGATAATTTGTACATATTGTTTATAAAGGCCTTGTGTTTATTAGAGTTACGTTATTTTGATGATTTCTGTACATACTGGTAAATACCCCCAATTTGTGTGAAAACATACTCCCTTATTTGTACTTATTTTGTAAAGAAATAAAACAATTTACTAAAGTAACACATCGAGTGACATACAGTATTAATTTATCAAACATGAATTTCACATTGTCTTGTAGTTCTTAAGCACTGGTCAGAAACATTTTGCATTAAAATATTAACAGAATACCCACAAACAAATATTAAAACCAAATACTTCAATGTTTTGTTGTGCTGATTCTTATCCTTTGTGAAACATCTAATAAAGTTGTCAGCAAACCGCGGTGCCATCAGTGCAGAGAATGGATGCTCTCAGCAGTGGCTGTGTCGAGCGAGGAGCCCAAAAGCACAACAGAACATTCTCCCTCCCTTTCCGTCTGCACTGGGGCTGGGACAGCCTGGACACAAAGTGCTCAAAGCCTCGTGCCTGACACGGGGCCAGTGCTCAGCAACAGAGGATCAGAGCAGTTTTGCTCCATGGGATCAGGTGAAGAACCAGGCTGTGCTTTGTGCTTCGCTTCTTGGCCTTTGCACACCACAGCTTCACCAGGGTTCTGTGGTGCTTTAAAACATCCTAGTGATGCTGAGCAATGTTCTTCATTAAGTTATGTTGCTGTGGTTTAAGGCCAGAAGTAGATATTCAAATCAGTTTTTTTGCTGATATTGATGCCTAAAAATATAGGGAAATAAGTAAAAAATATATAAATGAAACTGTAATAATCTTTAAATAAGTGACCTGAAGTTACTAACTAAAAGAACATGTCCTAGCTTAACTTATTTTTTTTTTTAAAGGCATTTTTTTCCTAAGAAAGTGATTGTTTCCACATGTCTTCCTAGCCTTTGTGCTGTTTTGCAGTCAATGCTGTGATGTCATGGTTTAAACTTTCCATCTCAAGTTCACATTTAACTCGGCTGGTGCAGCCTGGAACCCTTTCCAATGCCACCTCAGCAAAGCTGCCCCAGCTATGGGAGCTGCTTTATTGAGCCATAAAAAAATACAGTAAACACCAAACTGAGGAAAAACCACCCAACCAAGCACCCAACCAAGCAACCACAAATACTTCCAATGTTCCACAGATGTGTGAAAGCACCATCCCAGTCTGCACTCCCAGAGCTGGCTGGGGAGAGCACCAGGGGCAGGATTCCCCTGGGATGGAAATCACCTTTATTCCCTGGCTGAGAGGTAAGAGCTGGACAGGGTGTGCTGCCAGGAGTGCTCAGCTCACCCCGTGCCAGAGGGCAGGGCAGGAGTGGATACAGGATAAAAACAAGAACCTGAATGGACTATTGAGGAATACTTTGGACTTAAAGGTATGAAAGTAATAAATAAAACACTTCTATCTTTTTGTAAGACATGGCTACATCAAGCTGAATGGAGCAAAGGGCTGGAGAAGACGCAATCAAAAATTCTCACCTCTTTCAAACAACATGGGAGATACAGTGAGTGTTCCACCCTACGTGCTTGTTTTTGTTCATTTACTTTACAGAAATGTTTATGGCATGAAGTACTGTATAAGAAATGTGCATACACAAATACGTGACAATTATACGTTAAGTTCTTTACAATATTAAATGTATAATATACAATTCTACAGATATCTTACATACAAAGGTGAATGTTGTGCCATATATTCAAATATGGCAATGCCTAGCAACTTTAGAATGTCGTACAAGTATAAAACCACAAAATAAAATAACTTTACAACTCTTAAAGTAGACAGATTTGCTCAACTGTTCTGCTAAGGTAGCAGGCCACCCGGCCAGGATTGCCATTAGAGATTTCTGGGTTGGGTGACCAAGGTGAGAAAGCCTGCAGAGGTCTGATTTTCCATGGACAGGTATCCAGCCCTTTTCCAAAAATTAGACCCCTGCCTGGATTTTACCTTGGATAGTCAGTACAGCTCATTGCTATTGAAAATACTCATCTTAAACATGACTTTTAAATTTTGCCTGATTGCAGTCAATTTGCATTAAGAACTGTTGACCACTTAATACTCTGTCCCTTGTTCCATATGGCCATATTTATGCATCTAAAAAGACTTTAATTAAAATTCATCATCTACAACAGTATTCTATAAATTATTGTGGGAGAAACTAAATTGTGATTAACACATGAATTAGTGATTGAGGACCCAATCATGCTAAAGAGCAATAAACAGGATTTAGCAGAATGCTATTTATAGCCTTGCACCTGCAAACACGGTGCTGTCTCCTGAGTTAGAAAGCCCTGTGAGTCAGTGCCAAGTCCTGGCAGAAGCAGGACCCTCCTGCAGACAGACCCCTGACTTTGTGACAGAGAAAGCTACACAGATAGAGGGCAGCTACAGAATTCAAATTTTAATAATAATTTAAAATAATAAAACAATTTAACCCGGCGGCGTCCTGCTTTCATTGGGCAATGGCAATACAGGGTTTTAACAACTCTTTGCAAGAATTCCAGACCCATAAAGAGTGGGCTTGTCCAAAATTCTTAAACTTTCCTGCTAAATGTGGGCTTCTAACATGGTCAGTAAATGATTAACAAGGGGTGGCTTGTTTGGTAGAACCACACTTCTTTGATGATGCAAAACTTAACAGCTGCTGTGTCAAAACAAGATTGGCTTTAAAAGAGCTACAGCTCCTCGTGGGGTATGTGACCCTCGTGTGATGGTGGATGGCATTTTATTTTGTGCTTCCAGATCCCTACTGTTGCAAATATTGCCATAAGTGGGCCTGTCTAATTTCTTGTCACTTGTTTGGTTTGGTTTGTGGGGGGTTAAGTACTGAGCACCAGTGACTGTGAATCAGTCCTTTTCTGGTTCTGGATCCTGTTCACAGAGACAGACCTCAGCTGGAAATGTAGTATAAAAATAAGCCATTTGCTCGTGTGGGTGAGTACAATCACCAGGGGACTGATGCTGGGGTGTCTGATATGGAGGAGGGGCACGGTCAGGGAAGGTTCTCAGTGCAGTTTTTGGGGTTCTTCCTCCCGCAGACGCCCCCGTCCCCGCAGCTCCGGCTGTCCCCGGGCTCCTGCTGGTCCCTTCCACTGCTTCCATGGCTCTTGCTGCAGAAGTCCAGGCCAGGGCCAGGGTTTCCAAAGCTTTGCCTGTTCCACAGCACTGCTGGTCAGCCCCAAGTCAGTGTGCTCAGGAGCTCCACCGTGAGCGACAGGCAGTGGATTTCCAGACGCGTTCCATGGCTGGCTGTGTGACAGGTAGTTTCAGAGTACCACTGATGGGCAACAGAAAGTCCAAATCTGTTTGCTAATACTGTTTTGCAAATCCTTAGTGTTTCACATAAGGGACTATTAAACACTTCTACGGTTACAAAGGGGCACGGGGAGGGTTCTAGTCCAGGGGCTCCTGTTTTATTCTGATTGTTGGGGTGGGCTGTGGTCGTCTGTCTTCGCGGCACAGCACGTACTCGCTGAACTGGGAGGAATCCACCCCACCACCACAGGAAGCTGCCACGTTAAATCCCTTCTGAAATAACCTTTCGAGCACCTGCAATGTGGAGGGAAAACAATCAGATTAATATTTAGGAAATTTTAGTGATAAAAGCATCTGGAAGCACCAGATCTAAATGATGGATTTAGTCTTTTGAGGCTTCCTTGAATGAATATTATTCAGCTATAATTCTATAACTTATTGTTAAATGACTATACTGTGATTAAAGTCTTGCTCTCAGCAAACCTCTGTAGAAAACAAAAATTAATCAAAGAAATAAGCACTCTGCAGCAGCTTAGTACATTATATAGTAAAATACTGGACTGTGGTGGTATTGATGCTCTCACTCCTTATAGAAAGCAACATCAGCTTTAAGTTCTAATAAAAAGTGCCAATTAATCATTGGCATAGTAATATGAACAGTGTGAGAGAGAGGGGAGCTGAGAAGCTCTTCCTTGGCAGATGAAAATGTTTTAGGAGTTCAAATGACACATCCACCAGCTCTTTGTGGCAATCACAGCTGTGTGCCCTGGCTGGAAGGGAGCAAAGCATGGCAGGGACAGGATGTGGGCAACAGGGAAATGTTCTGGCCCAAGAAAGAGGTTAATCTGTACTGCCCAAATATGTATTTTCTCCTTCTCCTCCTGAAGAAAATTGCACCTCCTGGTGCAATTTAGATGCACAAATTTAAGGAACCCAGAGGCAACTTTAATTTCTGTGACTGTCACACAGCACATTTCCCCAGGATATGCTGATCCTGCCTCTGGGAACGGGGCTGTGGTGTTGATATTCAGCTTCCCAGCAGAGCAGGACACACCAGGCCTCTCCCAGAGCCAGGTGAGGGCAGATGCCAGACCCACCTTGGGCAGGTCACAATGCAGGACCCACTCAGGCTCCCCTGAGTCCCGGGCAGCACCTGGAAAAATGGCTGCTGTGTTTTTCTCTACTGATAAATGCCACCAAGGAGCAGCCTGTGCTGGTCTCCAAGAGCCTCACCCCAAGTGTGGCTCCCACTGAGGAACAGGGAAGTGACCCCATGGTTTGTTAAAGCCAGGACCCTGCTCACAGCAGCACCAGCCCTGTGTGACACCTCTGCACCCACAGCAACCTGGACCAAGCCCTTCACAAACTTCTTCTTGATTCTAGAGACATGCTGGAGCAGCACATCCACCTGCAGGCTGTCAGCTCATCTCGGGGTCTTTTGGTGGTCGCTGTGACCCCGAGATTGTTCAAAGTCTCTTTTCCCAGCCCGGTGCTTGAAGAAGCAGTCAGGGCTCTTCATTTCTCAGTCTCAAGGTTGTTTAGTGTTCCTTATCTATAAAATTCTTTCTCCTGCCCTGCCCAGGTCCATCCAGCAGGACAGTTCCAGGCACTCTGCCTGCCCCAGGGCACTGTTATGGCTTTGTACTAAAAACTACGTGTGCAATGTTTACAATTACTGTCCAATACCTATCACCTGTGTTAGACAGTGAGCTTCTACTCTAAACCAATCTGTAAGTGCCACCATCAGAGCAGAAGAGGCCAAGAAGAAGAAGGAGAAAGGCTGGACACACCCAGATCCCTCCATCTTGTCCCCTGAACCCCCATTCCAGAAACCCCAAAATCGACTTTTCCACCCCGTGATAACTTCACTATTGTTCTACCTAAACTGCTGTGGCTTGCTGATCTTCATCTAAGGTTGGAAATTTGCTCCACGGGTCACAATCAAACCCACAGGTGTTCTGGGCTCTGTGCCAGGGTCTCTGAGCCCCCTGGCAGGGTCCTGGCTGTGCTGGACAGACAGAGGGATGCTCTGGGTTCCCACAGGCTCGTTCCTCCTTGGGCTGAGGTTCCTGAAGGAGTCTGGTTTGTGTTCTGTTCACTGTGAGCAGGTCAGAGCTCCCAGCAGAGCCCTGCTCTCACACAGACCCTGTACATTGCCCAGGGCAACATTTCCTTTGCCTCAGTGTTGGCTTTGCCTTTCCCAGGAAGGTGATTTTGAGGGCCAGCTGTGTCCAAGGTGCTGTCCTGGTGCAGTGCAAACCATGGCAGCAGCATTTGCTGCCTTTAATCCCTTCCATCCCTCCTGTGTCATCCATCTGCATTTAATCCAGGCTTTGGCTTTCAGGGCTGACTAAAACCTTTCACTCTCTGCCCTGGCTCCAAGGATGGGCAAAGGAAGAAGCTGCTCCAGCAGAGCTTTGCCTAAGTCCTGCCCAGTCTGCTGAAAATCAGCTTGCCTGAGGAGCTCTGCCTGGCCCTGGGACACAGGGACTCAGCATCCTCAGAAAGTCACATCTGCCAAATCTCCCTGACTTCTGCCCTGATTTTTACATACTCTACACTGCAAGAAAGTAGTAGAACTGAAAGACCAAAAAAGCACACCAGAGTATGAAATAAAAATGAAGTGGGAGAGAAGAAAAGAAGTGGCAGGAGAGTGGGTTAATAAAATACATATAAGACAGAGAAAGAAAACTTTCATCCCACTTATTCACCTGGGCTGTATGGGGCCTGTAGGACAGACATGGGTGCAGACACCAGCACTGTCCTGCTCAGAGGGGAAGGCAGGAGGAGTCTGGACAGAAGGAGGAATAAGACACCAGCAGGCTCTGTGTCACAGGCTGGGATTTGTTCTGTGCTGGGATCACTGCTCCAGCCCTGACAGGATGAACATGGGACACAATCCAGCCATGGGAAAGGAGGCTTCTCCCACTGAACTGCACAGTGGAACAGAGGATTGGCAGGCGAGATTTCTGAGAGAGAAGGGACTTCAAAATCCTTGCTAAAAAGTTTTTAAAATCAACTTGGTTGTAAGACAAAACAAGCAGGGGGTGCCCCTGGCTTGCCTCAGACCAAAGCCATGGAAAGCTGGATGTTAACACAGATTCCTTTCCATGGAGCCTCTCTGTGCAAAGACCCAGCCCAGGCAGACACTGCACCTCAGAGCAGCACAGCCAACAAAGCCATTCCTCCTTGCCCAGAACGTGCTGAAGGACCAGACTGCAGCTGCAATCTGGAGTTAAAACCCTGGCATCATCCATTTTCTCAGGCCAAATGCTGTAAACAATGCTGAGGATGTTTAAACACTGCAGCTTTGGGTGTCACTGGGATGGGGCTGAGCTCAGGTCTGGGGAAAGGCTCCTTTCAGTGCTCCCATGAGACTGAGCAGCATTTGAACAGGTTTAAATCCCATTTAGAGAATTTCATTCTATACATTGTATTTCTTCTGAAGGCAAGATATGGACAGGGGGAAAGCAGTGACCATCTCTGCTCCTCTGCTGAAAATCCCCAAAGAGAATTTGCCAAAAACTGAGATCAGCTGTGCCTCTCCCATGCATAGGGACACATGCACATTATTAAACAGGGGATTTGTGCTCAGATTTAATACATGCTGGCTTCCAATATTCCAAGCACATCTGACTTTGTTGGGAGGTTTTCCAAATGGAAGCCTGATCCTTTCCTTTAAATTGTGCAGAATATTAACAAATACATTCTTAATTATGAAGACTTAATATTCAACATTCCCAAGCATCACAGAATTTTCTCTAAGGTAAATTGTTGACTCCCACCAGAACCTATTGCAAGGAGCTGAAAAAACCTGTACCTATATATAATTACAAATGGGTGTAAAATGAAGAGTTACTGTATTATTTTTTTTGCCTGTTAGGTGTTGATGTTCTTTGTTTTATATGCACAATTCTTGATATAAAGCATTTAATGAAAATATTTATCAAATATAGAAAAAAAAGTATAAATATTGCAGCTGTGCTACCAAATACATTGAGCAGAGCATAGGGAGGCAGAAGTATCACCTGAGCAAAGAGCAGACAGGCTTCCTGTGTTGCTCTGTGGGACTCTCTGCAAGCAATTCTGCTCTTCCAACCATCACCCATCTCCCCATAGTCTGTGCATTTGCCTCACTGTGGAGATTTTCTCACTTTGGAGATTTTCACTGCACTTCCAGCTTTTGACTTAATGTTGTTTTGCCAAAAACATCCTTGGAGGGGGATGAGCAGTGCCTGTGTGCTGACCAGAGTTCATCAGGGCCAATGCTAATTAGCTGCTGATTTCATCAGCCTTTGGTCTCAGAAATGCATCATTTTCCAGAAAGTGTTTGAAAATACTTTCTATTAATTACATAGTAAAATGATGTAATTTAGTAAAATGATGTAATTTATTAAAATGATGTAATTTAACAGGATTACTTATACTGCAGACTCTTTGACAGAAATTTTTTTCCACAACATGAACTTGCAAAGAGACCCTTTGATTCTGTCTGAATTTTGACCGAATTCAAAACACATTCAAATAATGACAGCAATTAGTGTTCAGCTTTTGCTACACATGTATCCCATGGAGCCACAGCACTGCATAAAAGAGCAGAGTGCTCAACCAGGTGGGCACACAGAGCTCTGCCAGGCAGGGCTGAGCTGCTCTCTGGGACCCTGCATGGTTTCAGCTCCTCTCGTTGCTGGTGGGATCTAAAGGTTCCTATGGACAGCATGGCTGGGACACAAACCATCTTCTCCAGGCACTGTGTGCCATGGCAGGGACACAAATGCTCCTCCCTGTCACTGTATCCCATGGCAGGGACACAAATCATCTTCCCCACCTGAGCTGAGCTGCTGCCTCTCCTCCCAGCACAGCAATGGGGACACCTCCCTGTCCCACTGCCAAAACCAGAGCTGCCTCTGAGCACCCCCAGCCCAAACCCTGCCCAGTGTGACACTGCTCAGGACTGTGCAGAATTGACCCCAGCAGAATGAAGTGTGCAGAGTTGGCCCCAGCCTGGTGAAGTTCACCCAAATGCACCCCTGGGGAGTCTTGGCCAAAGCCCCCCGAGCCCTGGGCTGGTTTCACAGGGGGCACAGGGGATGCTGCCCATGCAGGGGGCACTGGTGCCTCCTGGCACCTTCACATATTCAGGGGGCCCTGCTGAAGGTGTCCCTTGGCAGCCTGGCAGACACAGGAGCCTGAGCCTGACGTGCAGCACCCACAGTTCCAGGCTCGTGTCCTCCCTTGCTGCTGCCCCTGCCCCAGAGCTGCTCCTCCCTGGGTTTGTGCCCACAGGGGAGCTTCCCAAGGCATTTCCCAGAGCCCAGCTCACACCCACAGCCACAGCCCAGCTGCACAGGATGGGAATTTGGGAAATGCTCCCCTCCTGGTTGGTTTCCCTGCCCATAACACGAGCATTTGCTGTTTGGGTATTCCAAAGGAGCACACAGGGAAAGCAGGAGCTCTGTCTTGCCCGAGTTAAGGGCAGCTGGTTCCTGCCCAGAGCTGTGGCTCAGCCCTGCTGATCCCTGAGAAATGGCCCTGCCTGCCCACGGGCTGCTGCCTCAACACACAGCACCTATTTATTCCTGCTGCCATCCACCTATCTGTCCAGTTATCTTCTTTTGTTTCATATGTTTAATTTTAAACCTAATGTCAAAACTCTGGGTACAAAATGAAATACATTTTTGTTTAAAATACTCTGGGCAATTTTTATAGAACATCCTTTTGAAAAAAAAAAAAAGTGCAGAGATCAATTTTTTTAAGTCCATCCCGCAGGCACCATCATTTAATTATGAGTGAGACATAAATTATGCATTTACACATTGTTGCATTTTCTATAAAATGGTGTGGAGATTTTTTTTGTAGTTTTTGGAACTCTCTCTTTCTTCCTAGAGGCACTTTGGAGGAAAAAAAAAAACTGCCAAAGGCTATACATTGATGAAAAAAATTAGCATTTATCAGTATAACACCATTATGAGGCCAGCATGGCACTAACATACACAAAATCTAAGTGTATTTTTCTGCTTAGACTTAGGAAAACCTGAAAGACTGTGATCTCACCAGGCAGAAAAATATTTCCTCGCAGTCTAAGCACCGAAAGTAATTGGGCAGAAGCAAATAATTTTCATATAATTGCAGAAGGCACGGTGCAAAGGCAGAGGGAGGAGCAGGAGGGGCAGCTCGCTCGTTACCTGCACGGAGTTGAGCCGGCAGTATCCATTCAAGGGAAACCTGATAACGTGGGTGGGGTCCTGGTTCCAGCCCGCGTTCACCGAGTTGCACATGACATCCCCCGTCTCCGGGAAGATCTCCTCTATCAAAGCCTTCTCCCCACTCAGCGCAATCCTCTCCCCCAGATCCGGAGTCACTCTCACAACCAAGCAGTCACAAGGCTGGAAGTGTTTCCTTTGTTCTTTCTCTTGTTTCCACCGCTCAAGTTCCTTAATCATTGGCTGCAGCTGGTAATACTTTGCTTCTTCATATAAAAGATTAAAGTCCTGGGAAAAAAAAAAAAGAGAGAGAGAGAGGGAGAGAGAGAAACTAGAAATGCTTATAGTTCTCTTTTAAAAATGAGTATTGTTCCTGTTTGACCTACTTAGGCTTCTGTATTGTCAGCAGGAGAGCAAAGGCAACAGGTCCCAGGCACTCACACCTCCACAGAAACCTCACCGTGCTGGTGTTCCATCCTTTGGGCTGGCTGAGGGGTTCCCCTGGCACTGAATTATCCTTCCATTCATTATCCCAAAAGCCCAATGCCAGAAGGCTTCACTCCTGGGTTAAGAAATCAAAATAGCTGCTTGCAATAAACAAAGCTCCCTGGTGCAAGGGAAGATGTTCCAAGCCCGGCTCCTCACCCACAGCTCGGACACTTCTGATCCCACAGCTGTGCTGGAGATGGAGATGTCAGTTCAGCTTCACTTCTCACCTGCCTTGCTGAGGCTGGAATTCAGCTCCAGCAGCTGAGCTGCTGCCTGCCATTGATGACTATTCATGTATTTCAATGCACTTTGAGACTGGTAAATCCCAGGGAGGAGCTGACCATGGCTGGGAGCTCAGCCGTGTGCTCCAAGGGCTGAACAGAAGCAGCTCTTCCCTGCCATTTGTCCATCACTTCATTGGGCTCTGGGCAATTCCAATTCCCAATCTGATCCAATTCCCAGTTCAGTGATTGTTTCATCAGATTCTGACAGATTTTCCCACCTCAGCTGAAATGCGGAGCCAAAGGGAGCGAGCCCCCAGCCCAGCCAGCCCAGGAGGAGAGGGACAGGCCCTGGGGGCACTTTGCTCCCCCAGCCTTCTCCAGCCTCCCAGGGCAAGAGGAGCAGCTCAGCTCCTCCCTGCAGGGACCTGGCTGTGCTCTCCCTGCTCTGCACCCCTTTGCACCCTCAAATGCTGCCCCACAGCTGCTCCTGTGGGCTGTGCTGGAGGCCAACACCTGGACAAAGGCCAGTTCCACACCAGTGACATGAAAAATAAAATGAAACGAAAGGAAAAATCGAGACTGAAATGGCTGAAATCATTTGGTCTGGAAAGAATGATATGACAAGAAGCAGTCAGCAAATGGGCACCAGAAGCACCTGAGAGGTAACGGGTGTGCTGTGCCCCAGGACTGGGGACGAGGGGAATCAAAGGCCAATGGAGATGCAGCACAAAAAGGTGCAACTCCACACACTAGTTTGGAATTAACCTGTAAAATCTCCTGCTGCAGGGTATTCCTGAACCAGAGCAGTTATCTCTGCTCAAATTTGGCACCACAGACCCAACGGTAGTGGAGGTGCTGCTTCACCCCAGGGCTGCTGCAGCCCGGGGACACATGAATATTCACAGTGACAGGGCAAGGTGATCACTCACAAAAGGGACATGCAATCCTTTCCACCGCTTTGATGTCTGCTGAGGTGGGGACAATGTGCACACAGCCAAGGCAGAAAAAAGGACTGCAGGATGAGAGGAGCAGGGAGGGAGAGGGATAAGAGGGAGTGGGAAGAAATGAGGGCAACAAACACTCTCACGGGACAGCTTGAAGATGGAAAACACAGAAGATTAAAGAAGAAATCATGCAGAGAGCATGCTGCAAACAACCCAGAGCCAGGGCTGGGAGCAGGCCAGGCAAGGAGCTGTGGAGGCTGCCTGCACTGCCTGGGCTCAGGTAACAGAGCACAGCCCCACAGCCCTGTGCTCACATCCTCACCCTGCCAGACCCAGCTCTCTCTGCTGAGCCATCACTGCTTTTCTCTGCCCACCAGTGATGCTCCCTCAGTGCTGAGCAGGGATCAGTTCAAACCTACAGGGATTAGTGGCCTAAATTAAAAAAAATCTGAAACCTCTGTGCAGGACACTGAATGAGCACAGTTTTACCACCTGCCTGTGTGCAGTACAGAGGTGTGTGCACTGGCTGCCAAATTCTCCCTTGGCATCTGCTGGAGCCATGGATTGCTTTTCCAAGCAAGGAAACATGCAATGCTAAGGGAAAATGGAATGGTGTAGAGTGAACGGGAGCACCCAGCACTTTCTGAAGGCAATGGAAAGTCATCTGCTGCTTTCAGCAG
Organism: Melozone crissalis; assembly: GCF_028551555.1. Classification (NCBI taxonomy): domain Eukaryota; kingdom Metazoa; phylum Chordata; class Aves; order Passeriformes; family Passerellidae; genus Melozone; species Melozone crissalis. Next base: position 19,268,902 of record NW_026535785.1, on the reverse strand, counting down.
GTCCTGAAAAACCAGTTTTAGAGTGTCTGGGTTCATGGACACTATAAAATAAGGTATTATTTGTAAAATCAATCAAGTGAATATGTGCTAAGAAAACTCATCAGTAAAACCTGGAGGAGATGTACAGTGACAGAAAGAACAGCCCCTCATTGCTGAGAGCAGAGAGTGGCACAGGGCTTCTGAGATGGATGCAAAGCCCATCCCATTACAGAGGCTCTGGCTGCCTCCCCTGGCCTGGCAGGGTCCTGAATCCAGGACTTCCATGGTCCTGCAGCCTCAGGCCAGAGCAGCAATGCCATAAACCAGCAAAACCCAGATTACAGCAGCCCTGCTCCCCCCACAGCCAGCTCAGCCCACCCCATCACTGCAGCTCTGCAGGGACCCTTGCTGGCTGCCATCTGCCCTAAAATGAACCGCATAAACTGCACATCCTGGTACCATTTTGTGAGAACAAAACCTGCTTTCAGATGGAAAAGCTCTTCCACTGCTGCCCCCAGAATGGGAGAGCCACAGTTCAGGGGCTGTGTGGGAATCAGGGCAGGGCTGAGCATCATGTGCTGAGTTTGGGTTGATCTCTAAAGTCAGGCTCTCCTGCCCCTGCCTGCTCCACACTCAGGATCAGCACAGATCTGGCCAGGGCTGAGCACCTGCAGAAGGGCCCTGCCACAGCCCCTGGGACTGAGGGGTGCTGCTGCCTGGAGCTGCTGCCAGGGAATGGGCACCACTGCCAGGCAGGGCCAGAAAGGGGAACTGGTTGTGCTGTGGCACAGTAACACGTGGAGGGGATAAAAGTGTCCTCTGCAGCAAAAGAAATTCAGTGGCAGTGCAGGGAAGGGACACCAAGGACACCTCGTGTGACCCCCCCCTGCAGTGCTGCCCACTGCCCCTGCTCCTCTGATGGGACACTGACCTTCCTGCAGGGAGGGACTGGGGCATCCTGAGGCAATCTGACAGTGTGTTTAGGCAGGGAGGAGCATTTCACAGAGCCAGGAATTCAAAGTGAGTGGGTCACAGCATGGGGGTCAGGTTCTCTAGATCCTGAGCCTGGACAGGGTCATGGGCTCTGCACACCAAGCCCAGAATCTTTTCCCTCAGGTTTGACACCTTGTTCAGAATTCTGTCTGTGACCAGCCTGGCAGAGCCCAGCTCTGCACTGTCTGCACAGGTAAAACTGGCACAGGTGCTGCCACCCTTGCACTGCAGACATCAAACACCACCCTGAGGATTTACTTGAGTTTAATATGAAATGTGAAGCAGAAGAATGAAACCCACAAGAGGCCTCAGCAGGGAGGTGCCACAGGAACTGCAAGAGAACATTTCCATGCTGTTGGTTTCAGTAGTCACCAAAGGCAGATGCAGACATGGCCCCATCCAGGACAGGCACAGGCAGGGAGCAGCCATGGGCACAGGGGGACACTGAAACCCAGCCCGGGGCACAGCTCTGTGCCACAGCAGCACAGGGACACTTCAGCCTCTCCAGGGCAGTGCTGCTGAGGGCAGGCAGCACTCACAGCAGATGCTGTACAGTACCAGGATTCCCTGTCCTGCAGGACCAAAGCATCTCCCATTCCCTACAGGCATCATTTCCCTGTGTTCCAGCTCCCCAACAGCAGCACCAGAGCCCAGCACTGTGACACACAGTGCAGCTGCTTCTGTTTAGGAACACATTTGCCTCTGGAGGAGATTTCCATACCAGTGCAGTCACAAGCAGGGTGCTCTTTGATAGACTGAAAGGGGAGATAGAGTCCAGCCTTTAACTTTTCTGTAAAGTGCCACAAAAGCCTTTTCAGCCCCCATGAACCCCCTGTGGCTGCTGCAGGAATGAGTGGGAAGTTCTGCCAGGCCACTGGAGGAACAGAGCAGACAGGCAGGGATGCACAGAGCCCTTCTCCAGCCACAGCTCCTGGCCTGCATGCAGATTCCATGGGAAACACTGACAGACCTCTCAAAGATGCAAAAAGCCTTTTGCCTTTCACAAAACAATGTTCTGATTTTTGTTCAGCAGAAAAGCTTTTTCTGTGGTGGGTTTCAAGTGGGCTGGATTCTGGCAGTGACCTGGGACAGGGGTGGCATCTTCACATCTGGCTGTGACTCCAGGCCAGCAGTGCTGCTGCTCCATGCTCCAGATGTGCCCCCAGCACAGGCAGCAGCACAGGCTGAGCCCTTGTGTCCCACAGAGCTGCTGCTGCCCCCTCAGTGCCAAACACACCCTCTGTTTTTGTACCTAATGCTGACTCCTGAGCAGGCTGAAATGGCCCTTCCTGTCCATTTTTCACTTGTTATTCTTTATTACATGAAACAACAAACTGTCATCCTAACTCAATGTTTCTCTTGTATTTTTAGTGCTGTGAAGATCTGACTGCTGGCTATGAAAGAAAGTTGCTCACTTGTACACTGACAACTATTTCCTGAGGTCAGTTTGGGAGACTTCAGATGCAAGTACACAAATTTGTAACTGTATTAATAAACTGGAGTGGTGGCCCTGTCATTCTGGGGCTACAGGTGATTTCTGTAATCCACATAAAACTCTGTCTTGAGCCTTTGTGCTCCTCCCTCTCTGAGAGGAGTTACAATATTCACATTGCCTGTGCCTGTTACAATATTCACATTGCCTGTGTCTGTGTGTTACAATATTCACATTACCTGTGCCTGTAACAATATTCACACTGTCTGTGTCTGTGTGTTACAATACTCACATTTTCTGTGTCTGTGTGTTACAATATTCACATTACCTGTGTCTGTGTGTTACAATATTCACATTGCCTGTTGTCTGTGTGTTACAATATTCACATTACCTGTGTCTGTGTGTTACAATATTCACATTGCCTGTGCCTGTGTGTTACAATAGTCACACTGACTGTGCCTGTTACAATATTCACACTGTGTCAGTGTGTTACAATATTCACATTGCTTGTGTGTTACAATATTCACATTGCCTGTTGTCTGTGTGTTACAATATTCACATTGCCTGTGTGTTACAATGCTCACACTGCCTGTGTCTGTGTGTTACAATATTCAGATTGTCTCTGTGTTACAATATTCACACTGCCTGTTGTCTGTGTGTTACAGTACTCACACTGCCTGTGCCTGTTACAATATTCACATTGCCCATGCCTGTGTGTTAGAATATTCACATTACCTGTGCCTGTAACAATACTCACATTGCCTGTGTCTGTGTGTTACAATAGTCACACTGCCTGTGTGTTACAATATTCACATTGCAGTGTCTGTGCGTTACAATATTCACATTGCCTGTGTGTTACAATACTCACACTGCCTGTGTCTGTGTGTTACAATATTCACATTGTCTGTGTGTTACAATATTCACATTGCAGTGTCTGTTACAATATTCACATTGCCTGTGCCTGCTCCAGTATTCACACTGTCTGTGTCTGTGTGCTACAATACTCACATTTTCTGTGTCTGTGTGTGTCTGATGCTCTCAGAGCAGGAGTGAGTCTCAAACAAGGCTCACAGGAGCTCCTGGCTCTGTGTGCCCTTAGGCAGTGAAGGGGACAGGTCCTGGGGAGCCCCTGTGATGCCAGGGGGGCTCAGGGAGGGCAGATTGGGAAAATCACAGCAACCATAGCAGTGCTACCTCCAGCAGGAAGGTCTGGGAGACACTTTCAAGTTCTGTCTTAGTAGTAGCTGCAAGTGTAATTAATATTCACTGTAAACACACCATCAGACTTGATAATAAAGAATCACTAGCCTTGGAACACACATCTCACTTTCTCTGCATTTCAGTGTTAACTTCGTCTGAAAACAACACTGAAATAGCAAACACAATAATGCTGGTGTGGTACTAACATTCCAAACTTTCCAAAATAACCATCTGAGCAGCAATTCAAGTTGAAAAGCAACTTGGCTAAACCTTGAGGCTAATAAACTGCTTGATTAAATTAAGGGGTAAAAACTAATAAATATTCAAAACACTTGATAGTGCTTTGTTTGACATAAAGAACATTTAATGCAAGTCTCACTGGAAAAGCTGTCAGGTTTTATACCTTAAATAGAGTTTTGCATTTAGAAACACCAAGTGATTCCATTTGTTGCCTTTGATTATTGTCTTCTGTCACTTTAATCATGCTGGCAAAATTACACGATTTCTGTGAAGTTAAATCCGTTTACAGTGCAGTTTTAATACAGCTTTACAGAGCATTCATTCTTCTATGCATTTTGATTTAGTTACTCCCCACCTAGCAAGGCTTTGCTTTGTTCCTGAGCCCTCATTAGCCTGGGGTTTGCTCTGAGCTCTCCCAGGGAGGAGCTGAGGTGCAGGGGATGGGGAGCAGGCACAGCCCCCCAGCCCTGCCAGGCTCCTGCACACACAAACCCTGAGCATCCTCTGCCCTCCAGGCTCCAGCCAAACCTGCTGCTTCTGGGACTGAGCCCCTCTGGAATCTGGGTGCTGGTGATCAGCCCCATATCCACGATCAGCTCTTCTCCCCTATCCTCTCTACACAGATTTCACAGAATTCACAGAATGACCAGGTTGGAAGAGACCTTCAAGGTCATGGAGTTCAACCCAGCCCCAACACTTCAACCAAACCCTGGCCCCCAGTGCCACATCCAGGCTTTGTTAAACACACCCAGGGATGGTGACTCCACCACCTCCCCGGGCAGCCATTCCAGAACTTTATCACCCTTTCTGTAAAAAACTTTTTCCCAATCTCCAGCCTGTATTTCCCTCGGTGCAGCTTGAGGCTGTGTGCTCTGGTTGTGTCAGTGCTGCTGGAGAAAGAGCCCAGCCCCAGCTGAGCACAGGCACCTTTCAGGAGCTGTGCAGAGTGATGGGGGCACCCCTGAGTCTCCTTTTCTCCGGGCTGAGCACCCCCAGCTCCCTCAGGGGTTCCTCACAGGGTTTGTGTTCCCAGCCCCTCTCCAGCCTCATTGCCTCCTCTGGATGTGCGCAAACATCTCAAAGTCCTTCCCAGACTGAGGGGACAGACTGGACACAGCACTCCAGGTGTGGCCTCACCTCACACTGTCCCACTGGACTGTCCAAACCACAGCTGCTCTCCTGTGCCTCTTCCCCCTCTCCATCCACCCTTCCCTTCATCCATCCTAAAGGACTACAGCATCCCCCAGGACTGCTCTGCTCTTTAGCTCCACCACCACACACAGGTTTGGGGTTTTCCCTCATTTCTCTGCAGTTTTCTCCCCCCAGCCCATGCAGGAACACCCAGTGCTCAGGGCAGCCCCTCTGGGCTGGAGCTCCAACCAGGGCTGCCAGAACCTGTCCCTGCAGGTTGTGATGTGCTGCAGGTGTGACTGCAGACCCTCCCACGGGGTCAGACAGGATTGTCCTCCTGCCTCAGGTGAGGATGGCTGAGCTGGCAGCACCAGGAGCAGCTCTGCTCCAAAGCAGCACTCTGCACTCTGGATTTACTCAGTCACAACTCACCAAGGGATCCTGTGCCCAGCCAGTACAACAAAGTGAAATGGCATTTCAGAGAAAGGAGGAGTTTTCCTTCCTAGCAATGCTCTGCATCCTCTAACTGAGCAGATCCCCATCTGCCATCCCAATTTATTCATCATTGCACCCTGGAATAAGTGCTTTTGTTGAATCTTGTCACCTACAGTTCGGACACTTTTGTCTTCTAATTTTCCTACATCAGGGTGGCAATGCTGGAAGTTTTTTAAGTGCAATGTGATGGTGTTCACAGGGGTCTGAGGATGAGGGAAGAGACCAGGATCTGACTCCATGTTTCAGAAGGCTTGAGTTATTATTTTATGATGTATATTACATTAAAACCATACTAAAAGAATAGAAGAAAGGATTTAATCAGAAGGCTAGCTAAGAATAGAATAGCAAAGAATGATAACAAAGGCTTGTGTCCTGGACTCTCTGTCCGAGCCAGCTGACTGTGATTGGCCATTAATTACAAACATCAAACATGGGCCAATCCCAGATGCACCTGTTGCATTCCACAGCAGCAGATAACCATTGTTTACATTTTGTTCCTGAGGCCTCCCAGCTTCTCAGGAGGAAAAATCCTAAGGAAAGGATTTGTCATAAAGGATGTCTATGACAGTGCAAAGCCAAACAAACCAGGCCAAAAGGAGAGCATTTAAACAAAAATCAGGGCCTGCAGAGAAACAACCAGCACCATGGCTTCACACAAAACATGTCCTGCTCCTTAAAAAGCCTTCAGTCAATTCCAGCTCCCAAGAATATTTTGACATTAACTGTGAGCTGATTACTTCCTGAAATCAAACCATGTGCAGTGGTTATGTCTAACACAAATCCTCATGGGCTTGTTTAAGGGTTTCATTTTTATACCAACAAGAAAAAGATTTACACAGTTCAAGTCCTCTGCGTATCAAATTTGAAACATTTCTTTCAGATCCTGAGCATTAAACCCTGCTAAGTGCAAGTTGCTGATGCTGCTTCTTAATTGTTGTTATACCCTGATAAATGAGCTAAAAATGTGAGAAAATACAATTAGTTTAGAAAAACTGATTTAGCTATAAGCTTCATCGTTTAACTTTTCTCTGTATCCATGACAACCACTGGTCCATTTATTAAATAATAACATCCCTGGTATAATACACAAGTACTAAAAATCCTAACAAATAAACAGCAGCATTTAGTTAAGTGTGTTTAGGTCAAGCATACAAACCAACCTGCCCCAAAACAAATGACAGAACGGGAGGAAAAAAACAGATTGCAGACTCTAGCTTTCCTTACCTTAAAGTCATCTGGGAGCAGTAGCTTAGATGTCCTTAGGAAGCTTAATATATATCTGAAAATCTCCCCATCTCGATCAATGAAATAATGCTGCTTTAAACTGTCCAGGACAATGGGCTCTGTGCCATTAAACAGACGACTTATTCTGGGAAAAAAGAGAAGAGAAAAAGAAATGGCAAAAGAGACAAAATCTCATCACACCCTCGGGGCTCGAGAACAACCAATTTAGGTGCATCAATTCAAGGTGCATAAGGTTATGCAGGGTGTTAATTTGGTGACAAACACGTGCAGGAGGGCAGGAGCCCTGGCTGGGGGCACTGAGGGCACTGAGGGGCTGCCCTGGCACCGACCAGGCTCTGCTGCCCAGCCAGGCACGGCCATGGACACAGCTGGAAAACACCTGGAATGTTCACCCCAGAGGGAACCTGGGGAGAATCACCCACAGCTGGAATGCTCAGCCCAGGGATCCTGGGAGAATCACCCACAGCTGGAATGTTCACCCCAGGGATGCTGGGGAGAATCGCCCACAGCTGGAATACTCACCCCACAGCTGGAATGTTCACCCCAGGGATGCTGGGGAGGATCACACCACAGCTGGAATGCTCACCCCACAGCTGGAATGCTCAGCCCAGAGATCCTGGGAGAATCACCCACAGCTGGAATGCTCACCCCACAGCTGGAATGCTCAGCCCAGGGATCCTGGGAGAATCACCCACAGCTGGAATGCTCACCCCAGGGATGCTGGGGAGGATCATACCACAGCTGGAATGCTCACCCCACAGCTGGAATGCTCACCCCAGGGCCCCAGGGGAGAACACGAGTCCCTGGCTGTGACACGTCCCTGCCCTCCATGTCCTGCTCCAAGTGGCTGCTCCAGGGATGGGTTCCTGGCCATGAGCTGGCCTCCAGCCTGGCTGGCATTTGATCAAACACCCTCCAAGCCTTTCTGTGCTGGAGGAGAGGCTGCCCAGGCACTGGGATGGGCTGGATGAAGCTGTCAGTGTCCATCCAATGCACAAAACCAGAAACCAGTGGCCCATGCAGCCCCACAGTGTCACCAGCAGCAGTGCTGGGGATGAGCCTGGTGGGGGGAGAGCACCCTGGAAAATCTTTTGTGAGGAAAAAAAATGGGAGCAAGACCTGTGAAACCAGGGGATCAGCTGATTATGGGACCAAAGGACCACATCAGCCACAGCACTCCAGGTATTTCCAGAGCCTGCTCCACACAGAGCAAACCAGCATCTGCCTGGCTGCTGCTCCTCCAGGCTCTCCCCTCCTCTCCCAAGGCTTTGTCTTCCCATGAGAAATAACCCAGCTGAATGTATGTTCTTGAAAGGGAAAACGCAGGAGACAGACAGCAACGACCTATTAAGTAATTGAGTCCATCTCTCTGACAGGGCAGCATTGTTCCCCACTGCACAGTGGCTCATCTTTCAAAGTCCAGCCTTAAATAATCCTGCCAGGAGGACTCCTCCATTTCCCAGGGAGGCCATCCCACAGCTGGCTGCATTTCACTATCAGCCAGCCCTTCCAAACACCCAGAAGAGCTGAGACCAGGGCAGGGCTCCCCCCTTCCCTGCAAAACAAGAAATCAAACCCTGCTGCAGGCCATGCCCACACTGCTGCAGCCCAGCCTGGCTGCCCCCTTGTCCCATCCCAAGCTGCAGCCCAGCTCAGGGGTGACCCCAGTGCCCACCCAGGGTCAGGTTTGCAGGTTTGCTGCCCCACTGCTGCTCCTGCTGTGCCCTGGGCCCTGGCCCACAGCTGCACCTTGCTCTGATCTAACTTGCTGATATGGCTGTAAATTTATTGATGCGCCATCTGTATCTAAATAAAATGTGGAAATAATAAATAGAGCTGGACTTGGTAAGTCTCCACTGAATTTTGCTAAAAAACCTTTCTGCCCTCTTAACTAAGGAAGCTGCAGGTTTTGCTGCCTGCTTTCATGCCAGCATCCAGCTAGTCTGGGTTACTTGTGAGAATAACCAAGTGCTTTCCCAAACCTCAATTACAACATTTACTGTTTTCTCCAACCTCCAGTGTTCCTACAGTATCAGGGAATGCCATCCAGTTCACCTGGCAACATTTCATTCATATAATTCCAAGGTTCAGTAAGACTCCTGTAATCCACTGTGCTCTTTTTTGTTGTTATTTTAGGGCCATTTGCCCAAGACAGTTGAACACACTGCTCTGTACAGACTCACACTTTACTCCAGGACCCAGACAGTTAATTTATTTCCTTTGGCACTGTGCTGTGCTGGGATACACTGAAAGCAGAGGAAGCACTGATAGCTTAGGCTTCAGTATATACATTTACTGAGTCAATTTGCATGGCTATTGGAAGTTTTGAGATCTTGCATGTGAGCAAGCTGAGCTGTGGCTGCAGCCTCCTCCCCTGTGCTGCCCTTTCTCTGGAGGCTGCAGAGGCAAAGCTGCTCTGCACGGGCACAGGGGAAGGCTTGCCAACAACTACAGGGTGCACAGAAGACAGGGTACAACATTTTAATGGGCCACTCTTTAATGTAGTAAAGCATTTTTTTGGTAATGAAAACAAAACATGAATTTTGAGGCTCCGCTTTGTGGAGTGCCCTGAGCTGTATTTCTTCACCAGCAAAATTACTGCTGGGGAAAGAAACTCACAGAGTGTTGAAAGACTTAACTGCCACCCCAAAAACAGAGTGATGAATAGTTTAAGGATTTATTTGACATTTTAGGGGATGCTACGTTCCAAGAACCAACTTCAGGGCAGCGTGTTGTAATGCTGCATGTGGAAAGAGCTCCCTCTCCTCCCATCTCACAGCTCAAACCACACCTGGGAAAGTCCTTTGGGAAATGCAATGCTGGGAGAGCACAAATGGACTCAAATGGACAGTTCCTGACAGGATTCCTGTCCCTGTGTGAGGCTGTGGGAAGGAGCACAGTGACCAGGAGCAGCTCCATGCTCTGCACAGAGACACAGAGCTCTCCGTGGATGGGTCTGTGGTGCCAGAACAAAATGAGAAGCAAAATGCACTCAGGCTGGCAGGCCAGCAAGAGCAGGGGGACAGGAAGGGTTTGCCCTGTCCAGATGTGCTGATGATCAGTCAGAAACAAGGCACAGCCCGGCTGGCAGCCTCAGGGAGCTGCTCCCTCCAGGGACCCACCCTGTGCTGTGAGGTTAAACCCATGGGGAGCCGCTGCAGCTCAGACTGGGCACAAGGCACCCTGAAAATGTTGTTTTTATGGGTGGTCATGGCAACCAGCACTGTACTGGTGGATAAATTAGCACTTTGAGGAGGCCTCTGCCTATGGCACACAGGAATGTACGGCCAGTGCTGCCTGTGAGGAGGCACAGGGAGGGGAGAAAAGGCAAAGGAGCTGCACTGGGATCTGCAGCAAGGGCGAGTCTGAACAATGAACATCCTTCAGCACCCCCACCTTTAGCAGGAGATGCTTCACTTTCTCATTTAGAAGCACTTGTATCATCTGTGTCCAACACGGAATTTCCACACAGGGAGCAGCAGACTGAGGCAGGACCAGCTCCAGCAGCTGCCAGCCCAAGGATGCCAAGTGTGTCCTTCCATGGCCTCCACCACCCTGGCCAGAGCTCAGATCCTCCCAGTCCCCTCTTCTTGCTCCTTGCTTGCTCCTGCCCTCCCAGCAAGGTGCTTTTCCCAGCTCCTGATCCCTGCTCTGCAGTGCTGCCCACCCAGCCCCCAGGGCTCCCAGCCACAGAGCCACCACAGGGCTGCTGTCCAGCCTGGCACCTCCAGCCCTGCCTCTCCCAAGAGCCAGCACAGAACCTGTTGATCCCATCCCTGCTGTTTCTTTGTGCTTTTGTTGTTTCTGCTAAAGGCTTTCACATTTTCAATCATGTTTCGCCAAAACGCCCGGGGGTGAGTTTCCAGCTTTGCACCAATTTTGCCATGATATTAAGATCTTCTTTTATTAGATTAAAAACAAACAACAAAGACAGCCAACCCACAAGGACAAGAGTGCCAGTAAATTCTTTTCTTTAGTTTTTTTGGGCAAGGAAAGAAGCCCTGTGCTGCCTGCAAGTATCTACAGAGGGCTGCTGCCCCCTGAATCCTGGGGACCAATTTTCCAGCCTGTGCAAGCAGGAGCACAGAAGGGGCTGCAGGGCAGGGAGTGCAGCCCCAGAGCAGAGCTCAGGACGCACCACATGCTTCAGCAACTCCCCCAGCTCCATTTCAGAGGCAGACAGGTCTTTTGGCTCCCCAGATCCCTCCAGAGCACCTCTGGTCATCCCAAAAACCATCACCGAGCACACCTATGGCATCACTGAGCACACTTGCGGCTCTGCACATCACACACAGCTGCTGGGCAGTTTCAGGGCACTTTGGGACAGAAAAGTTTCTGGAGTGGGGCAGCTTGCTCTCTGGTTTGGGCCAGTTCAGCTGTTTTCTTGACAGCTTTATTTTGAACAGAAAATACAAGCTATTTCCTAATCAATCTGGTTCCAGAGGTCTTAAGAAGAACACCCAGTATTGTGGGACCTGTGGGACAATCAGCAAGTGGGGCTGTGGCACATGAGGCCCCAAAGCCCCCAGGTCCCCCTGCTGTGGGGGCACTGTGTCCTGTGGTCCCTGTGCCCTGCTCTGACCAGCACAGCGACACTGCCTAAGCAGAACTCTCTATCACAATATTGCACTAAAAGTATTAATTTAAGTAATTACATGATTAATATTTAAGTGTTCAGTGATATTCTTGTCATTCATAATTTAGTTGTTTACATTTATTAAAAATTGATTTTGTAGACACTTTTTCTGCCCAATGTCAAATCAGCAGGGAACACACATTTCAGCAAACTGTCATTAAATGTGTCTCTCTCCTCATTTTGTGGGAGGGCAGGGGGAGAAGAGAGAAATGCCTGTCTGTGGGTCCTGCAAATGTGGTGGGGCTGTCCTGCAGCCCCTGGTGTCCTCCCTGCTGGACCTGCCCTGTATGTGCCTTCAGTGCAAACACAGCGAGCTCTGCAGAGCTCCCTGGGCTTTATGGGGGCTCTCAGCTCTGCCTGGCTTTTGGAAATGCCACAGAGAGGGAGAACAGGGCTGGTTAGAGGTGGGACACTGAGCTTGACCTGCACCTGCCCTGCAGGACACAGCAGCAAAGCGTCCCTGGCGCTGAGCAGAGTCCAGTCCTCGCTGCTGAGCACAAACAGTGCTGCTTGTCTCTCAAATATTTGCTCAAGGTGGGCAGGATAGATAATGTTATCTGCTTGGAAGAGAAAAAAATGCCATGAATGGGAGCAGAGGTGCTTGACAGGCCTCACTGTGTGTCTGGCACTGCTGCTCACAGGGCTGTGTCTGTCAGAGCCTGCTCCCTGTCCTGTCACAGGGCACACATGCTGGGACAGTGGCAGGGCCCAGAGCATCCCTCTGTCTGTCCTGGGCAGCCCAGACCCTGCCAGGGGGCTCAGAGACCCTGGCACAGAGCCCAGGATGCCCCTGTGGTTTTGATTATGACCTATGGAGCAAATTACCAACCTGAGATGAAGATCTGCAAGCCACGACAAATTAAGTAGAATGATAGTGGGGTGGAAAAGTGGATTTGGGGGTTTTTAGAATGGGGATTCAGGGGACAAGATGGAGGGAACTGGGCATGTCCAGCCTTTCTCCTTCTTCTTCTTGGCCTCCATCTTCTGCTGTGGTGGTGGCACTTTTATATTGGTTTAGAGTAGAAGCTCACTGTCTAACATAGGTTACAGGTATTGGGAAGTAATTGTAAACATTGCACACGTAGTTTTTAGTATAAAGCCATAACACTGCCCTGGGGGCAGGCAGAGTGCCTGGAACTGTCCTGCTGGATGGACCTGGGCAGGGCAGGAGAAAGAATTTTATAGATAAGGAACAATAAACAACCTTGAGACCGAGAAATGAAGAGCCCTGACTGCTTCTTCAAGCACCGGGCTGGGAAAAGAGACTTTGAACAATCTCAGGATGACTCTGCGCAGTGAGAGATCCCAACAGGAGAGCACTGTGGAAGCCTCTCAAGGGCTTGCCCAGCTCTCTGCTGGCACTGCCACAGCCCAGCTGGAGCAGCCCAGGCTGGGTGGGCAGTGGGCAGTGCTGCCAGTCATTCCCAGCACTGCTTTTCCTGTTTCCATTATTCCTATAGAACTGTTTGGATTTGTGCACAAGTTCCCAGCAAAGCGAAGCAGAACGGGGAAAGCACCTGCAGGGAGGAGCCTCAAACCAGCCAGGCTGTCTGGAAAGCAGGCCAGGCTGGCCAGGGGAGGACAGGGGTAACCCAGCAGATGGGAGTCTCCTGCCCTGGTGCCCTGGCATGAGTTCAGAGAGGGGTGGGAGGCCCTGCCAGGCACAAGCTCCCTCACGCCCTGCGCGCTGAGGAACGTGGCTGGAGTTACAGCTGCCTGCAGGAGGTTCTCTGATCTGCCTCAGCTTAAACCTTCAGCTGCAATGAGTGTGCCAGCTGTGCCACACCTTCCCTCCCTGCTCTCTGGGCAGTGATTTTGAGCCCTTGCGCAGCTGAGGAGAGGCAAGGACTGCAGCAGGGTCAGTGCCCACCCAGCCTGGCTGCCCTGTGCTGCAGCAACCCTGGGAGGCTTCACCCTGCAGCTTCTTCAATCCAGGACATCTTCACCCCTGGGACTGCTGCAGGGGGTGTAGGCTTGCAGGGTGTTTGGGCTGGGGAGAATTTTAAGCCTATTTTATTTGTACAGTGAAGAGGGAAAACTGTGTGTGAGAGCCTGAGTGTTAAACTGTGGGTATGAACTGCTGCTCTGCAAACGTGACATCCAGGCAGCCACGGGGGCCTGAGGGCACAGAGGGAGCCCCACAGGAGCTTCTGGCAGGTTCCAGAGCAGGTACCAGCTCCCAGCCCCAGGTGAGTGCAGGCACCAAGCCTGGGTGTCACACAGGTCCCCCAGCACTCCATGGCCAACCCACCCTGGCCCCAGCTCCTCCTCCTTCTCACCCACCCTTGAGCAGGGCAGGCCCAGTGCCAGTGTCCCACAGCCTCACTCAGCCCCAGAGTGTCACTTCTGTGCACACAGTGAGCCACCACAGCTGTCCAAACCAAAACTGACCTGTGAGGACAACACAGGGATGTAAAACCTCAATTTTTAACAAGAGCATGAAGCAGGATGGCTCGGCCTCAGCAGAAGGAGGAGTGAATTGGGTTGGTACGGCCTAGCTTTGGGCCCACAGGGGCTCCAGGGGTGGCTTCTCTGAGGAGCTTCCAGAAGCTTCCTCAGCATCTGCAGAGCCAACCCCTGGCTGCTCCAAAGGCTGATGGAGCTCTGGCCAAGGCTGGGCCAATTAGCAATGGTGGGAACACCTCTGTGATCACAGATTGAAAAAGATAAAAAAGTTACTGCACAGCTGTAATTGTGGCCAGAGGAGAGCAGGGTGAGAACATGTGAGGGAAACAACCTGGAGACACCAGGAGCAGTGGGGAAGGAGGGACAGGAGGTGCTTCAGGGGCCAGAGCTGGGGCTCCTCTGCAGCCAGGGTGAGACCAGGGTGAGACAGCTGTGTCCTGCAGCCCTGGGGATCCATGGGGATGCAGAGATCCACCCCCAGGGAATGGGGATCCAGGGGGATGCAGAGATCCACCCCCAGGGAATGGGGATCCAGGGGGATGCAGAGATCCACCCCCAGGGAATGGGGATCCATGGGGATGCAGAGATCCACCCACAGCCCTGGGGATCCAGGGGGATGCAGAGATCCACCCACAGGGAATGGGGATCCATGGGGGGATGCAGGGATCCACAGGATATGCAGAATGCACCCCCAGCCCTGGGGAGGTGCCCACACCAGAGCAGGGCATCCCTGGGTGAGGCTGTGACCCTGTGGCAGACCCAGGGGACAGAGGGGCCCTGTTCCCAGGCTGGAGCAGCCTGTCCTTGGACACTGCAGCCCTGCACAGACAGACCCATCCCAGCAGGTTTGGGAGGACTCTGTGCCCTGGGAGGGACTCAGGCTGCAGCAGGGCACTGAGAGCTGCTGCTCATGAGATGGAGCCAAGCTGGAGAAGTTCCTGCAGAACTCCCCTGTGGGAGGGACCCCACAGCACTGCAGGGGAAGAGCCCCTGTCCCTGGGCAGCAGGGGAGGCTCTGGGGCATGGACTGACCAAAAGCCCCATTCCCTGAATCCCTGTGCCATGGGGGGGGAAGGGTTTATCTTACTTCTCATTATCCTGCTCTGAGTTTGTTAGAAATAAATCCAATTAATACCTCTAATTCCAGCCTGTTTTGCCTTTGATGGTATTTCCTGAGTGATCTCTCCTGCTGTTTAACTCATGAACCTTCACTGCATTTTCTGTGCCTGTCCAGCTGTGCAGGGGTGGGAGAGCAGCTGTGGAGTCCAGGCAGGGTCAGCTCACTGCAAGGAGGGAACTCTGAAAGTAATGGGTGTTTATCCACCTCCAATTCCTGTAACCTCCTGCTCCTGCCTCCCAGTGCTGACCCTGGAATGCCACAGGAGTTTTTGAGCCATATGCTCCCTTTGCCATGCTTCTGCAGGATATTACACTCATTACCACTGAGCACCTGAAGGAACTGCAGGATCTATTACCCACATTTAATACTTCACATTTTGCTGTTCAGGCTAGGATATCTATTTTTGTTACAGATCAGAGCTAGTCTATATAGTATCAACATGTATTTTTAAAAGTCAATAATCCATAAAGAACATTATCATCTACCATGCAGAATCATTCTTAGGAAGCTCTGGGAGGATTTTCTTTCTTCTTTCTATGCCACCACTAAAAAAGCAAAATTAGGTATAGAATGGATTTTGTAGTTAAAAGAAAGCCATGGACAATTCTGTTTTCTGTTCACTGTTACTATCAATTAAAGTCCACTGGAGCAACAGGCAATAAAATCCACTGAAGTGGAAATTACCTATTATTTTTGCAATACCACAAAGAATTCATGGTAAGGGTGAGAGATGCTTGTTGTTTACAGCCTATCTACACATTTGAGACACTTCAGCAGAGGACTTTGATATATAACTTCCTGGCAATGTGTGTGTATTCATAGCCTGATGCATTATACTTATCCCTTAACTTGTAGAAACAGTATCAATGACATAAATTAGCAGGTGAGACAAGAAGTGGAAACATTATCCCAAGCAGAGAAATTTGAGTCTTTTCCTGAATGAACAAGTTCTCTCAGCAGTCAGGAGCCACTCGGGCCCTGCATCCCTTGGGCCACACATCCCAACAGGAGGAGGAGCAGGAGGAGGAGGAGGAGGAGGGGGAGGAGGGCTCAGACAATCACCATGAGCAGACCAAACACAAGGGAACTGAGATTCCCATAAACTCTTCATTCTCCCCAGGTTTGCAGGGGTATTAACCCCAATTCCTTGACCTGCTGGTAGGATCAGGTCCCAGCTCTGGTCTCCCACCCCCAGTTTCTCTCCTGTCCTGTGAGTGCCCAGCAGGAGCAGAGAGCAGCTCAGCCAGGAGCAATGGGGCAGGACACAGCCCTTCCTCCAGCTTGCCTTATTCAAGAGTTTGTCTATTTTAGTGTGCTAACAGCTATTAAAATACTTCACTAAACAAACATTTCTACTGCATTGATTGCTGTATCACAAATCCTCTAATTTAATTTGGCACATGCCTACATCCACAGGTAAGAGAAGCAGATACACACACAGAACAGACACCTTTCCCTACACACACACATCAGCACCCACCACACCTATTTAACTCAGCAGTGATGGAAAGCATCTGCTGTGCTCAGCAAGGGAAAAAAAACATAACTTTCAAATACAGGAACAATTGGCATTTCTTCATTACAAGTTCCCTACCTGCCACTGACCTGGCTTGTTCATCTTTGGCACCAGGGACAGGGACAAAGAGCCTCCCATGCTTTATGATGCTCAGGCCTCCAATTCCCATGGTTTGAGCTGCTCTGGGGTGCCCATGGCCAGAGCACGGCTCTGAGCAGGCCAGGTGTGAGCAGCCAGGGCATCCCAGCCCACAGAGGCTGCTGTGACTGCAGGGCAGGACAGCTCTGCCACCCTGCTCCCAACAGGCACCAACTGTTTGGGGACAGTGACAACAGCATGGCTGACTTGTGTATTTTTAATAAAATCACCAAATAATGTGAGCCTTTGACACACAGGATGTGTCCAGGGTAGGAGCTGGGTGCTATTCTTTCAATGAAATACTCTGAGATCCAGCAACTACACTGTAGGTAATATCCATCTACCTGGGAATTCCTCTCTTTATTTTAAATTGTGGACTTACCTTTGAAGTTAAAGAATGTAAGCTGGATTTCTGGTGCTACTGATTTTTTCCAGTATAAATTCTGTTATATGCGATATATAGGCTATTTTTCTCTCCTTTTCTCTCCTTCTCTCCCGTTTTTACTTTATTCTAATTGAACTTTTGCCTAAATAGTTGGGGAAGATTAAAAACATTAATATAAGTTTATGTTGTATCCTCTATTATGCCATTGCTCCTGCAGCTCTGGTTTGAGGCCTGTGAGGATTCTGGGCCTCTCACGTTTTCTCAACACATAATTTACACTAAATATTGGTCATGAAAATAGACTCAGAACAAAAATTCTTTCATTTAAACCAAAATTCAAAACTAGCATCTTAGTTTTGCAAAGGTTTTCCAAAGGTCCCAATCCTGCAAGAGCTGCACTGCAGCTCAAACTCTGTGGGAGTTGCAGGCACCCAAGAAAATGAAGTTGTTAATACATGAGAGGATACAAATTTCAAATAAAACATTCCTGCCTGTGCAAGTCTTTTCTTGCTATTCCTTTAACCATCCCTTTCCCCTAATCATGGTGCCCTGGTGAGGGCAGGGCTCACCAAACACCAACTCTCTCTTGCTGCTCTCCTTCTTTCTGCAACTTCCAGTGGAGGATAATTCAGTATTTCACTGAGATTTTCAATCTGACTGAATCTGGACTTGCTTCCATGACCAACAGCCCAGTGCAGCTGGGCGTGCTGGGAGGCTGAGGACATGCAGACACTGGTTTTATTATAATATAAATGGGCTAAATCCTGCTTGTTAAAGCCAACAGTGAAACTCCCACTGAGACTCAGTGAAGGCAGGGAAAATTTCAAACAGAGCTCATTTCCCTTTCAGGGTGTGAGTCTGGCCCTCCACATCTTTTGCATGTGTGGGTGCTGTGAAACCAGGACATTCCAGCAGGAGAAAGAGGGATCCACTGACTCAAGGGCTTCACAACCTTTTACAGAGCACTGTGCTGTGAAACCAGGATACTCCAGCAGGAGAAAGAGGGATCCATCGACTCAAGGGCTTCTCATGCTTTTACAGAGCACAAATGGTGACACACAGATGGTGACACACTGATCTGGTACACACTGCTCACACACACAGCCGCAGTGTCCAGCCTGCTGCAGTCACAGACCTTCACTCCTGATCCCAGACAAAAACCTGAGCAGTGTTTTCCTCTGATTATCTCCTTTATTTCCAGATTCACAGGACTCTGCATCACCTGGGCAGAGCAGGGACAGCCAGTGGCCCTGGTGCCCACACTGGCCTGTGCTGCTCTGTGAACAGGAATGATTCCAGCCTCTCTGGGCACTGATAAATCAGCTTTCTGCTGACAAGCAGCTGCCCCTGTGCTTGGACATTTCCTTGTTCCACCAAACTGGTGCAGCTCTCCTGCTGTTGACAATAATTTGGAAAGAACCCAGCCTGTCTGACATTCTTGCTCCATTTGCTTTTCCTGCAGCCCATCCTGGTGAGCTGCCCTGAGCTGAGGACAAACAGTGACACAGGTTTTGCCCAGTGCCAGGGTGTAAAGGTGTTACTGTTGAGTGCTGCCCATCCCAGCACAGCTGACAGCAGCCCCTGCTTTGGAGCAGGCATTGTAGGGCTCACAGGACACTGCTGCTACTTCTCTCCAGGCATGTGTGTGATTTTCCAGCTCACTCCATCCATATTTTGTTATTGCACTTCAAATCCTGAACGAATAATGTTTATTCTCTTGCTTATTCTAACTTTTGATTAAGCTGTAACCAATGTACTTTTCCTAGAGTTCATTTAAAGAAACTGAAGACATCAAGAACAACTTGTTTAAAAAGCTATTTTAAAGGGAAAACAATCCCCAAGGCCCACAGAGCCACGCCAAGCAGGAAGATTTGTGTGAGTTTTTTGCTGGTGAGCCTGAGCCATTGGCAGATGAGCAGAAACACAGAGGAATTTCCAGCAGGATTTTCACTCCTGCAGCTGGAGAGCAGGGACAGGCAGGAAGCAACACCAGCACCATGTCTGCTGGGAGGAGCTCACTCCACAGCCATGTTCCCAAAAAAAGGAAACCCTCTCTACAGGAACCCACACCCAGGAAGGAGACAGCATACACCTGCTGCACAGAGAACACCTCCCCTACAAAATTAAACTCCTCAAAAACTTTAAAATAACAAGTAAACTGTTCACTGTTGAGTTCTGATGAGCTACTGAAAGCTGAACCTGACTTTCTTATGTGACTAAGAAAGAGGTTCATTCTTAAATATCAGACTCTGGTCATGGATTTGATTCTGGTTCCAGTGAAGTCAAGGCCAAACCATCCTCTGATTTACCTGGAAGCAGAAGCAGTTTAACCCTCCTGCCTGCAAACAGAATACAACTGGCTGTGAAACAAAGGAGAAGTGTGTTTGAAACTGCTATTATCTCCAAGCTTTATTATATAGACTTATGGATAAGACTGAAAACAGTCATTGAATTTTTTCCTAATTCAGCATCATTTTTATGTACTACTGGCCAAAATTCTTCCATCTTTCCTTCCAATACAGCCCTGGCACAATCAGAGGACCTATTTCTCCACTGTCCTGTGCTGGTTCCCATGGAGCTCCCCTACCCCAACCTGCCCATGGTGGGTTTGGCAGGGGCAGAGCTCATTCTGCATTCCCCAAGTGCCAAAGCTGCAGCCCTTGGTGTGAATTGCACTGGTACAAATCCTTGGCCTAACACACTATGACACCAAAGAGGTTAAAGAGAGTCCCTGGTTTTCATTGTCCACTTTCTCAAGAGACATTTGCTGCTGCCAAAGTGTCTCCAGCCCTAAATGGATTACCTGCAGCAGCAGCAGCACTCCATCAGGAGGAGCAGACACAGGAGCCTGCCCTGTGCCCTTCCCCCAGAGCCTCATGGTGAAAGCTCAGCTCCCACCAGAGCTCACCAGCTGATCCCGTCTGGGTCTGACCACCAGGAAAGGTGCAAATAATGCACAGTAACTCCCCAGCAGGACTCTCCCAGGTTTTGCTTTATGTGGCCCTCAGCAGGTAAAAAGCAGCAATTTTGGCCTCTGAACACAATTTAACACAGCACAGGTGAACAGCACACTCCTCTGCTCTGCCTCTGACCAGCTCTGACAGACAGACAGACAGCTGTCCTGCCTGTATCAGGGAGGAACACAACTGTCACTATGGGACACAAAAAACCACAAGCTCACACCGCTGCTCTCAAGGTGAAGGAAAAGGGAAGTTTATTTTCTGACTCCAACATTTATAGACGTCCAAAAGTGACAGTGGATTGGAGGGTGACAGTGCCACCTCTCCAATGACACTGGACAAACCAACAGTCCATCAACTCTCTCCTCCTCCATAAAGGAATGCAAAACAATGAGTTATTTATAGAAAGTGTATGAGAAAGTTCACTACAAGAATGTCAACATCAGAAGGCTTAGAAAATCTTAAAAAAGCAGGGTGACACAAAACCAAGCACAACTGTGGAGCTCAGAGCTGTCCTGCCTGGCTGAGTTTCAAGTGAGGGCAAGTCAGGTGAAAACAAACACCTGTAAAGGTTTTACAGATGTCATTTCATTTTGAAGCATCAAAAGAATGAAGTACATGCTGATCACAGCAGCTGAGATGAAGGAGAAGGCAGTTTGGTGGACACAGCATGGTGAGGTGAGTTTGTAACTCTGGAGTTTAATTCCAGCTCTGCAGCCTCTCCCAGCTGTAAGTTCAGATTAGGAAAGGCACCAGCCTGGTGTAATTCTGTACCAGTGCAGTGACAGCAGCCATGAGAGTGACTGACAATGCCTGTCCCTGCCCCCAGATCCTGCATTCAGTGTCAGGACAGCCCAAGGGAACAAGCTGAGGTACTGCAAGGCCTGGCTGTGCTCATCAATTTATTATATTTCACATAACAAAAACTTAACAAAGTTCATGGGGATAACAGCAGCACAGGGCACAGCCTGCATCAGCTCCTATCTGGCATCCTCCACACCAGCCTGTAACTCTGCTCCAGAGATCCAGCTCCCCTCTGCTCTCACATCTGAATCTGTGTTTGCATGCCTGCATATTTCTTCTATTTAAAAATGCACTTTGTTCTTCAGGATTTCATTAACCCCTGAAGAGATTAATTCAGATTTCAGTTACACTGACACAAATTTAATGGAGCTCCTTCAAAACCAGCAGAGTCCCATCTTTGGGAAGGGCAGGAAGGGTTTGTGCATGCACCTGGGAGGGCAGGACACCTTGTGCTCACCTGGGAGGGCAGGACACCTTGTGCTCACTGGCTGCTGGTTTTACAACCTCAGAGCTCTGTGGGCACCCAGCAGCAGCTCCTGAGTGCAGTGCCCATGTTCTGAACTCCTCACCACACAGCAAACAGCTCCAGCCCTGGTGTAACCCCACAGAGGACAAGGATTATTTTGGCCAGATCCACTATTAGGCTCATTTTCTAAAACAATAGGGCTTGTTTTCATTTAAGCTTATTACTGTAAAACTCTCATTGACTTCACTGGAAGAGAGACCTGACCTAACACACCAATGCTCCATTTATTTTAGTGGAAGGAGGCAAAGAAGTAAAAAGGTCCAATGTATTTTTAAATCTTTAGGTTTCACAGATGATCACAAGCATGTAGGTCACAATATGCACACAGAAAGACACCTACGACAACCACCAGTGGGATCATTAAAATAATTAAGTTAGGCCTAGAGACAAATTCATTTCATAACATGTTCCTTACAAAACAGATACCCCCTTGCTCCATAATCTAGGGAGTCTGTTTTATAAACTTCCTAAGTAGTTCATGAAATATCCCCCTAAGCAGACTAGGTCTGCTTGCCATTGCAGGGTCTCTATAAATCAAAAGTTTATGAATCAAAAGACAAGCAGCAGAGCTGTGTGCTCAGAAGCCAGCTGGGAAGGGGTAAAGCCTCAGTGGTGCTGTGGTGAGCTCTGACCTGGGGACACAACTTTGCTGATCCTGCCTCTTCACAGAGCTCCTCTGCCTGCCATGGGGGAGCTGCCTGCACAGCACACCAAGCAGCAATCAATAAAGGAGATCCCCCTTTGTTTTAAGTGTACAGATGCTGCATTTCACATACAGCATCTTTACAGTACTTCACACCACACTGTTGAGCAGGAAAGAGCCTCCACTTGCAGCAACTAAAAGGAAGAGACAGTTCCTTTCAAATCCAGCGTCCTGTGGAGGTGGTCTCTCAAAATCCACTGCTATGTTAGTGCTTTCCCTCTTACCATCCTGAAACTGACTGCTGGAAAATCCTTCAATTATGCTGCTGGTACCAAAGTGCCCTGTCAGGTAAGTGGTGAGCAGAAGCAGCAACAAAAGAAATGACAAACCAAACTTGACCAACAAGAAACTGAGACAAATACACAGTGCTAAATGAAAAAAAAAAAAATTGAAATTTTTGGTATACTCGTCTGCTGGCTTCTCTTTGATTTTTTAGTAAACCAGACTAGCCTTCAACCTGTTGTAAGCAGGAAGGGTGGGAATTACTGATGGTGTAAGTGCAACTCAGCTATGTTATCATTGCAGAACATGAGAGGGAAGAGCAGAGAACAAGGCAAGGTCAGCTGGGGTTTGCACCAAAGATGCTGGACATGAACATTCCATGTTCATCTTCTGGACTGCCCTCAGTGGGCAGCAGTGCCACCCCTCCTGTCCCCAGCCTGCCAGCACCACCTGCATGGCAAACCTGCTCTTCCTTCTGGACAGCTGAGCCAAGGAATCTGCTATTTGGGTAAGACTGTGAAATTTTCTCAAATTCAGGGGTTTTGACCACAACCATGCTATTTCTCTAAGCCATCTGAGTGTTGATTTGCTATCTGCTCCTCCACAGAAGGAGCTCAGTCTGCCCCTTCCTAGTCACCATCACACCCACTTAAGCCTCCACACAACCCAGGCTGCAAATGTAGAGAGAAAAAATAATTCCTGAAAAAATGTCCATCAGAGACCAGCCCGGCAGTGTCTGCTTGAACATTTCAATTTTTCCAAGTAAACACACAAATAATTCGTTCAGTGACAGGACCCAACCTCAGCAGCCAACTGCAGTAAGATTTGGCCTTCCCAAAGGCCAAACTCTGCTGTCCTCTCCTGAGGCTGTGAGCAGCTCCCAGGCTGTGCCTGTGCTGGGCAGGCCAGGGGTTAGCAAGGCCAGGAAGGAGTGAGAGCAGAGAGCTCAGCTCTGCTGGGGCTCCCCATGTGCCAGTTCATGGGAGATCCTGGAGAGGTGCACACAAACAGCACTGAGGAATCAGTTTCCATATAAATTCCTTCCTTCCCACCTCCCTAAATCAATGGGATGCAGGGTTAGGGTTACAGGGATTATCATTATCCTCCTTTAGCACCAAAGCTACTGCTCCAGCTGTGCAACAACAGAGGGAACGTGGAAATCTCCATGGCTCTGACACACACTGCATCCAGGGCTCTGTCCAGCCAGTGACAGACACACACACAGGGTCCCTAACACCATTCCCAGCTGAAAATACATCCCTATCACAGATTATTTATATTTTCCATAGAGACCAAGCCATGTACTCCTCCTCTGGCACCTGAGACCAGTGCAGTTCAAACTGTAGCTGCTCTGGTCAGTCCTCCCCCTGCTCAGGAGCTGTAGGATGTGTCCTACACAGGGCTGTAGGACACAAGGCCTGCAGGAACAAACACTTCACACCTTTCCCAGAGCTGCAAGGACTTGTGTGATCTTGGCCATGCAGCACCTGTAAGGAGCTGGCTCTGCAGGTGGGGACAGACAGGTTCAGTTTCCACCCCTCATAAGGCAAAGGGAGACCCTTTGCTTGCTCCAATCCTGCTTTAACAAGTACAACATCCACAGGCAGACTGAGGGGAAACAGAGGATGAGAAGGGAAAAGATCCTCCTCTGGGATTTTATCTTATGGGTGCTGCTGGTCAAAGCTCCCTTAGAAACCAGACCCACATCTGCTCAATGACCAGATAAGAAAAACTCCAAAGATGTATCTGTGAATCTCAAGTGCATGATATGAATCCAAAAACTATATTAATCTCTGTAAGAATTCATATGTTAATTCAGAAGAAGCCCTGCACATAACCAAAACTCTGGGTTTTGGCTGCTTTATTGCCCTCCTCTGCAGCACCCAGCCAGCTGCCTGGCACAGGGCAGAGCCCTGGGGAGCCTGGCAGGCTGGGCTGGCACTGCAGAGCTGCCAGGCTGGGCTGGCATGGCAGAACCTGCCCTCAGAGCTCTCCTGAAGTGCAGGGCAAATAAATACCTGCTCCTGCCTCTCCAGGGGCTGTGCCTGAAAGTCTGTGCATGGGTTAAGGTGACCATAGCCATTAAAATGAGTGAGCTTTGCGTGCAGCTGCCATGCAGGCAGTGCTGGAACGTGGGGTGCTGGGGCTGCCTTTGGGGGTCACCCCACAACCAGGGCACTGCACAGCTGGCCTGGGTGGACAGAGGTGCCTCACAGAGGCTGAAATGTGCCCCCTGTGCCCTTCCCTGTGCCTGAAAAACCTGGGGGGTGAGGAGGGACTGGAGAGGGACCGGACACTGCACAGCTGTGGGGTGTGAGCAGCACGGAGTGACAGTGACACAGAGACACCTGGGGACACCTGAGGGGGGATGGATGGGACTGCAGGGGTGCAGCAGTGAGGGGCTGCAGCAGTGTAGGAGCATCAGGGGGTAGGACGGTGGGGATGGACGGAGATGAGAGATCTCTGCAGCCAGGTCTGGAACTTGTGGTTTATTGCAAAGGGCCTGGGTGCAGGGCCCTGCTGGGAGCTGCCAGCCACAGCTCAGAGCAGGCCCGAGAGAAGAGAGGGGGAGAGAGGGTGAGAGGGTAAGAGAGTAAAAGGGGTAAGAGAGCGAGGTTCCCGTTACAATACAATAAATCTTCTTCTGTGCTGAATATTCTAATTCTCACTAACCAATCTAGTACAAGATACAAATCCTAGAGCATTTCTATACAGCCGATAAGAACCATTACATTTCCATACTGTGTTACATTTTAAGCCCTACAAACTCCTCTTTGGGCCCCATCTGCCGAGCTGTAGGGTCTGCTCTGACCCTTGGGCCTGTCTGCAAGCAAAGGGTGTTGTTCCATCAAAAGGGGAGCACCTTCAGCTGGCCACATCATTGTTTTCCAGTTGTTCAGTAACTGAGGGATCTCAAAGCTTGCTTTCATTTCAATCTCATTTATAGTTTCCATATTCTCAAAATCTTTTGCCAGACAATCATATTTACAAGGCTTTCCTGTTTCACCATCCCCACCATGGCAGGAGCCTGGGCTGTCCCACAGAGCCAGCTCTGCTCCAGTGAGGATCCTTCCCTGAGCTTGGGGATCCTTCCCTGAGCTGTGCTGAGCTCCCCCAGCCACCAACACTGCTCAGAGCCCATCTGGCCCTCACCCCACTTAACCTGTCTCGAGCAGAGGCCTTGTTTAATCACTGCTTTACACCCTCACTGCCAGCATGGGGTAAGTGACAAAATTTGCTAATTGCACGTTGTCTTCAGGCAATAACCTCAATAGTACAGAGATTTGATGGAAAATTAGCAAATAAATTATTATAAGAGTGACAGTTGAATACATGAGCAAGATGTAGGAGATGTTCTCAGCTCTGGTAAATCCAGAGAATTATATATCCTAAATATATCCAGATTAAGAATTTCCCTGATCCCTCCCAAGAAGTGCAGAGTGGGGCCCAGTACAGAGCCCTCCATGTAAAGGCTGATGTGGAAAATCTGTCTGGTAGATCTCAGGAGGTGTGTCTGAGCTGTGCAAGCCCTGCATCCAGCTGTACAGGGTCAGGAACCCTCAAAACAGAGGGGTCCTCAGACCTGGAACAGGGAATTGCCCTGAGCTCAGCCCAGGCTGCAGAGGAGGGGAGAAGCAGCTCTCAGGTGTCGGTGCTGAGCTCCAACAACCAGAGAGAAGGAGGTGCTGGGGGAAAAGGCAGCTGAATTAAACCCCAAAGACACCTGGAGAGAGCTGGAGTCGGGTCACTGGGTAGGAGAGCTTGTCTCAGGGGGGTCAGAAAAACAACAATGTGTTTGACAAGGAGCATTCAGAGCAGACACCTGCTTTAGGGGACTCCTTGGAAATTACCAAAAAAGTCCATGGGTTTAGAGGCAGGGATATGCTGGAAAACTGCTGCCTTGTAGAGAGGTCATTAGTTCCTGAACCAAATAATAAAACCTGTGCTGGGTCCCCTTGGAGGGCACAGCTCCAGATGTGGGAGGCAGAGCCCAGTGCCCAGGAGCTGGATCAGGAGGGGCTCTGTGCTGCGCTGCTCAGCTGCCCTGGGCTAAACATTCCTGCCCTGCAAATCTAAAGATTTAAATTTATCATGTTGTTACTTTCACTATAATGTTATATTTCCTTATTCCATTTATTTAATTAAGAGCATTTTTCTATTAAGATTGATTTCTGCTAAGGTTGATTGTTCTTAAGTTTATTCAGTCTCAGGTCTAATTCTCATTCATTTTATGATTTTATTCTATTTTTATTAAGACCAATTTTTATTCAGTGTCAGCAATGTTATCTTTAAGTTTTTTTAAGCATGTTTTAGTAATATATATATATAAAGGTTATATATATATATATTTGGTTACATATATACTCTACATGAGTACATGTATTTTATATATATAATATACACTCTACATGAGTATATGTACTTTAACTATATATATATATATATAAAATATACACTCTACATGAGTACATGTACTTTAACAAGTATATCCTTGATGTTTAAATAAGCTTATCTAAGTTCAATTTAAAGAAAATTTAAATAAAGTTTAAATTTAAATAAATGATGTGGCCCATAAAATAATAAATAAATGATAAATTTACTGGAGAAACTAAAAAGGGTATAAAAAGTGTATTATGGTTTTAGGAGCTCCATCCTGCCTCTGCTCTGGGAGCAGAGCTCTGGAGGCTCTCTGGGCTCTCTGCACCCTCACTGCTCCCACCTGCACAGTGGCACTGCCACAGAAATCATTCTTGCTCCCCTTTGCCATCAGTAATGCCACAGAAAACATCAGCTTTAGAGCACATGGAAGTTTCCTAAACAGAGGGTTACACACAAACTATCCAACAATGGAAGGTAAATATATTTACCTCGTACAGCAGCACAGCTCAGAGAGAGCTCACAGCAATTCCCTGAGATAAAAACTCGGTTCAGGACTGTGAAAAGGACAGGCATCTGACAAAAAATAATCTTTTTCTGCTTTCTAAAACAAATTCAAAGTGGTATCACAATTTCCAGTGAAATCAAGAAGCTGGGCCCTGCTGTGGTCTGCAGGGATTTGGAGTTTCTCCCTCTTTTCTGCTTGCAGTCAGTGAGATGTCTGCCAGAGTTCAGTGGGAATAGCACTGGGGGATCTGGCAATGCCTTTGGGGATTCCTGACTGCACCTAAGGAATGGACTTTTGGGCCAGGTTTATTTGCTAAATGTAAAAATTTTCTCACTCTGTTGGATAAATACAATTTGCAACTCACTTTGGAGATGTGCTAGAGGTTTTGCAGCCTTTACAATCTGTCATATAAATCCACATCCAAGTGTCAACATGTGAAGGGGCTGCTTTAGAGGTCCTCTGGGTGAAAACAGGAATGAAATTTCCAGAGCAAATGCTACAAAGATGAATAATTTTTCTAATTATTATAGAAATTATTGTAGAAAAAAGATGCTGATAATAAGAGTCACTAGAATTCAACAGAGTTTTTTGTTTGGTTGGTTTGGTTTTTTTTTACCTGCAATTCAGAACTACAAGAATTGTGAGATTAAGTAGGAGAAATTGCTGAAAACAAACTACTGAAATTGAGCCTCAGATCCAGGTAAGACAACATCAATCTCCTTGCACCTTCCAAGCTTGTCAGCTTTAATGACAGTTTTGGGTATGTGCGGAAAGTGGCCTCAAGTAGGTACAGGATGTGAGAATAATAATAATATTATTTGTGAGGTAATTTCTGAGACCACCATCATGCTGTTGTTGATCACAGTTTCTTTTTATGTTTTTCATTTCCCTTGCCTTTCGCTCTCTGAAAGGTTAGATTATTTTCCTTGTGTGTGGTTTAATTCAAAAAGCCAGCTGGAAAGGTGTGCAGGAGCAGTGGGCGAGTGTGATTCAGAAACCAACTTTGATAGTGGCTCTTAAACCCTCTTCTCCTTTGTCACACCACTTGTGCCTGCTCAAGCTTTCTCCCCTTAGGAGAATTTCTGTGGGCCATAAAAATTTCCAGGAAAGAGAACATCTACCCCCTTTAATGCCTAATCTGGCACCCTTTACTTATGCAAATTTCATCAATGGACAAATGCCCTGATCACAGCAGCTGCACTAATGCAAGCAACATCAAAGACTTGCTCAAAGTTGCTCTGAAACAACTCTGGGACCTCTGAAATGCAAGATTTGGCCTCTGGCCTCACACTATCAGCCATCCACTGAGCTGAGTGGGATTTCCCCAGAATGGTTCTTTTCCTCCCCTGGGCAGAGCCAGGCACACAGGGTGGGCAGAGCCCAGTGCCAGCTCCCAGAGCTCGCAGGGAATGCTGTCAGGTGTCACCTGTGCCACTGGTGCCACCCCGGAGGGGACGGCAGCACAGCTGTGCCAGGAGCTGGGCACACCTGCACTGGGACTGACCTGGGCACCTCTGGGAGCTCCTCCCTCTCACTGAGCTCAGCACCAACTGAGTTTGCTCAGGACCTCCCCAAAATACTGAGGAATATCCAGCACGACCTGGTGATTTATTTTCCCATCAGCATGTGATGTTTCTGTGTATGCACACCCATTTACACACAATCCATGTGTCCTTAAAAATCCAAGTACAGTATATGCTAAACAGCCCACAAGCTAAAAGCTCTTTGCAATCTGGGAGCACAGAGAAAGCAACAGAAATTGTAAAACAAATAAAAAGGAAGTTGATTCTCACAGTTTTCAATTTCAGTGAGCACAAACTATTTTATGTGACTGCAGCTACGACTTAGCAAAGCATTTCAGCATATGCTTCTATCTTTTGCTGAAATACCATCTACAGATTTGTGTGATTTCTTGGATTTGAAGCTTTTAAACTCAAGAGTTTAACACCCTGTCCAAAATAACCCAGACAGCTCTGCTGTGGATCAGAGTGGCCGAGCCTCTCTGTGGCCGCACATGTCACACCCCTGGCACAAGCCAGCAGTGCCCTGGCATTTTTTCCACATATTTTGCTCAGAAAAGCTTTTTCCCCCCTCCTGCCCCATGAGAGACCTGGAATCCTCTCCCAGCCTGCAAAGCCAGTCTGTGCCATATGGAAAATTCACACCAGGGCAGGGAAACAGCACCAGGAGCCCAAATCATCCCCATGGGAATAACCCAAGTTATTTTTCCTCAACCAGGAATGCCAGCAGGCCAGACTCAGTGAGGGGCTTACAACTAAGTCTACAACTGTAGAAAAAAACAACAATGTTAAAAAAAAAAAAAAAGACAATAAATTAAGATACAGCCTTCACCCAGTTTCATAATGTATCGAGCAGTATGTCCTACTTGGGCTGCTGGTGAAGGTTTATCTTTTGCTACAAAAATAATGTCATCTATAGGTTTCATCCTGGAAGCTCTCACTTCAGTGAGAAATGAAGTTTGAGCAGCTGAAAAAGCATTCAAGCCTTATGAGATAAGATAGCAATATAAACAAAAGACATTACACAGCAAAACATCAGGCAGCATGTAAGCTCTGGTCAGTTTTGTATTTTCAAAATCTGAAGAAATATGCTTTTGCTACTTATCAAGCAGAAAAAAGAAAATTTTTGTTCAGTACAGTATTCTCCTGAAGTAAAATCTGTGAATTTATGTATATTCTCCCAAAGCTTCTATAACTGAAGCTTTTATTAAGTAAGCTTGATGTGTGGCATATTTTAAAAATAGCAGCAATATTTTAAAATGTGGAAACAGATGTGTCACTCTATTACAACTGCAGAATCTTCACTGTATTTTTAATAATATGAAGCATTTATATGCTTCTGCATTATAAATCTCTCTTCACTAAACAGATTTCTTCTTTATGATTAAAGTAGTACCACAAAGACATTATTAAACAGATACTGTCCACAAAAATCATATTGTTTTGATCTGACCATAAAATATAGGTATTTTAATAATTGGGATTTTTTCCATAGAGAATTTCAGCAGCTCCCTTTCCTTGGAATGAAATCACAGCCATATGCTTTATGATATTAGAGGCATTTCAAGGTGTCTCCATAAATGTCATTTATTGCTTGGGAACCTGCCAAATCTGCAAAACCCCTTAGTTCTTTTAAAAGAGAAATATTCAGACGAAACTAGCTCTTTTGCACTGGTTGTCATACCAAAAAAGAAAAAAACCCAAATCTCTATTATGGAATACTAGCCATGCAGGTAGCAAAATCTAGGGATAAAATGTGAGCTTTGGCTTGCTTTGGAGCCAAGAGTGCACTGGGCACCCTGAGCCAGCACATTCACACTCACTCAGCCCCTGGAACTCTGCACCCTGAGCAGCCTCTGTGATAAAAACCTGAACTGGTTTAGTGGCCATAGCTGTAAATCAAAATCAGGCACCTCTCAGCATCCTGCTCCCACCACTGGGCTTTCACCCCTCACAGCCTTTGTGATGCCCAGCACCCTGCAGGACTGGCAGCCAGACAGACAACAGACACTCCGTGTCATACACAAATACAATCTCATGCCACATCTACTCCTAATTAGGCATATCTGGAGTTTATCCTGAGATAATGCTGGCCAGATCTAAATAAATCTTGCCAGACATGTCACCAACCTGTCCAGCACAAGGGACTACATTGGAACTCACAGGAATTTAATGCCAGAGTGGGTCAGCCCAGAGGAGCTGAGTGCTGAGGCTCTCAGCTACCAGTGAGCTCAGCACTCTGCCTGGCCAACACAAGCATCCATCAGCCCCACAGTGGTAGAACCATTCTCTCTCCTTGAGGAAGAAAAAGCCAATTTTTTCCCCCCAAACTTGAAGGAAACAAGTTTCCTGCTACAGCTGGAAATAATCTAGGGCAGCACACCAACAGGTGCTTCAAACGTATCGGCAGAGCTCAGAAGATGTTGAGAGAGAAAATGAATAGACTCTCTAAATAATATATAAATTGTACAGGCCTTTTTTTTTCTGCAGAACCCCAGTGAAGTTCCTGTATAAATCAGAAACTGAATAATTCATAAGCGGTGAATATATAACAAATTACTTTGCACTGAGATATTCCTCGCAGGTGCACAGGGAGCAGCAGCGGGCAGGGGAGCTGCCAGCACCAAGGTGCTCCTTACCTGGAGTCTGGGTACTTGGTGAGGGTGGCCAGGCTGCTGGTGTACATGTGTCCTCCTACATCGATGTGCACGGGAGCGTTGGACTTGGTGAGTTGAGCTGGGAGAGGAATTCCTTGAGCAGCCAGAGGAGAAACCGGGGAGCGTGTCAGAGACAGACGGGACATGCTTCTTCCCTCCTGAGCGGGGAGGCAAAAAGAACAGTTTCTCTTAAATGCGGCACTGTGTTACCTTGCTTTTCTCAGTGTGATCACAGATCTAATCAGATCGTTTCTGCATCTGCCTGATCACATATTCAGCTAACAAATTATTGCCACCGCTGTAATTAAGTGTATTTGCATCATTTTCTTCTAAGTACCAGAGGGGAAGAGAAAGATGCTTATTAGCAATAAGAAATCAAGAAAAAAATTTTCAAGGTGTCAGCCTCAAGGGGCATAAAACAAACTGCAAAATTCTAATTAAAGGTCGTGGGCTTATGTGTTAGATGTGAAATATCCCCTGACAAACGAATAACCAATTTGTGAATTGGGATTCAGGGGGTTTTTGCAAGTTTGTCTCAGTAACAAGACACCTCTAAATTAGTGACTTCCTCAGTACCTAAGGCATTTAGTTTATACATGTAGTAAATTTCACTTCAAACTAAGATCAATTTTCTGGCTTATTTTCAATAATTGTGAAATAAATGGATAATTTTCAGTTAAGCCTTAATATTAGACCTAAACAACTAATAAGATTTCAAACTGAAAGCAATTAATACCTAGAAGCAGTGAAAACAAAAAGATAAATAAACTGACCCATACTTTATGGACAAGAAAGCACTGAATAATCTAGCACATGAAATCATAAATTCCACAATCCACCTAATGTCTCCTGCCCTAAAAATATTGGCAAATTAGTGAAATTACTGAACAACAACAACAAAAAAATTCAGCAAAATCAAAGCTAAAAATACTGAAATGCCTTAAAAATGAACAGGACAACCAAGCAAAAGAAAATTCCTCAATTCTCCCCTTAAGAAAAGCACAGTTTATTCTGCACAAAGCTGTGTCTCAAAGCTGATTGCAGTTCAATCGGTGCAGATGGCACACAGGTCAAACAGAAAAAAAACCCTTCTAGAAAAGTTTAAGAAAATGTACATCCATTCCCCCCCTTATGGGAAAAGCAACATATGCAAAACATTATAGCTGAAGACATTTCTGAATATAATCTAATTTTCCTGGTATTCTGTAATTCAAGCATGCTACCAAGCACCCAGGCTCTTCCCTGCATCTGACAAGCACTTTACATGCAGCATTGCAAAGTGAATTTCTATTTCTCCCACGTTACTTTGACAATGTTTCTTACAAATCTACAGCTGGTCTTGCCTTTCTCTTAGCAGTATTTTGCACAAGATGCCCGACTACACCACTTGACGAACATAAATCAGCAACATTCTTTGTAAAATAATTTCCAACCTATAGAGCAGGACTGAAAAATCTTAACAAATCTGAACAGCTTCACAAAGTCACCACAACATCTCCATTCACTGCGTTTCATCTTGGTTAGCTCCTAAGAATTTCCTGCATCTACAGCCCAGGAATACATCACCCCATTGTGGATCCACATGCTTGTCTCTTCAGAGGCTGGATGGACAGCTGCACTGAGCACCAGGCAAATGCCAGCTCTGTCCTAGGACTCCTGTGTCAGCCGATGCAAAATTGGGCATTAACATTTTCACTACAGCACCACCTTCAAGGAAAGTGACTGAATCCTTTCATGACTCAAGATGTTGCTGTCTTGTTTCCCACAAGAGCTTGTTGTGGCCAACCTTCAGTATATATGTCATCTGGCATAAATAAAACAACTAACTTAAAAAAACAACTTAGTATGTAAGTACCTGCAGTATTTTAACAGCGTGTTTACTAATCTGTCTGCCAACACACACAAAGGTTGCTGGTTTTTTTCCTTACCAAAGAGCACTGTAAACTCATGTTCAGTCTCTACTCCTTCACTTCAATGAAAGGGTCAGAAGATCCAGGCTGAATGTCAACCCTGTCTTTGTTCAGACCCCAACCACGCTCACTAATGATAAAGGTATAGACCTTGAACGGCACAGGGCTGCCTCAGAAATAAATCTCACGCAGTTTCACAACACAAGAGTCTAATTAGGGCTCATCTGCACCCCTTGTTACAATTTCCAAATGAAATCAAAGGACTTCAGTCTTCTGTAAATGTGTCTTACATTTAACCATTTGTCTTGAAATACAGACATCAATTTTAAAATATGCACAGATAGCTAAAGATCAAGTGATATGAATCTATTTGTGCATATTTAAACACTGCTGCTATCTTAGGATTTTGTTTAATGTTAGTATACCAGTAAATTCCTTGATCTGTAAAGACTGAGATTCTCAGTGAGGCCATACTCACACAGTAGATATTTAATTTATACTATTCACTGGAGGGACCTTTTGAACAATCCTCTGCTTTTGGCATTTCTCAGCTAGAGCATGTGTTGAAAAAACACTTAATTATAGAAAATCACTGGAAAGCTAAAATAGTTCTCAAACTTTTATGGCTTTTCATACTTCTTGAGGGTGTCACTGGCTTTTGGGGGCAGAGGAGGAGAAGGGGAATCAAAACACTGGCTGGAGAGGATTCATATTAAAAAATGAATCCCAGATTTTTATTAAAATTGTGGAATTCAGTCCTTTTCGTATGAGCTAATTATCAAGAGGCATGACGGCTAAGCACTACTGCTCCAAAAAAAACACCCCCTGTTTCTTAAGGTACCATAACCCTATTTCTAATCACTCCTTCCTCCTCTTAATGTAACACACAGCAAAAATTCATCACACTGAGTAATGTACTTATTTTATGCACAAAGCAAAATCCTAAATGTATTTATCCAGTGGAAGTCTTTATGCACATATTTTCTAATATGGATGAGAAAATTAAAACCTTAAGGGTAAATATCGCAGAAACACTAACAAACTTCATTTATTAAACCATGTAAAATAATCCTTGCTCTTTAGTTGCCTACAACAGGATACAGCATCCCAACCAGTGGCACAGGCAATAACCCTGCTCTAATAAGTAACACAGGAACCTGCTGAAGGCAAAATCAATAGAGCCTGATTCCCAAATTATGTGAATATTTAGTTTTTCAAACATTACACACCAAGATCTTTCAGAGCCAGCTTATCTTTTTCTGCCTTCCTAAGCTAACTGCTTGTAAAAACTATTTGCCCATGCAAAGTGAAATAATCACAATGCCATGCTCATTTACACACAAAATGATTTTGTGTCCCATTGTGCTCACAGTTGTTCAGCTCTCTAGGGGTGATTAAACTAGCTATGCTGCTACAGCTTGAGATGATTTCACTGAATCGTTTCTCCATGAAGTTGCTTCTTTGCTAAGCTGTTATTTTAACCATAAAAGGTAAACAGAAGGCAGTTGTAAGAGCTCCATTCAGCTCCGTGCCCAGGGCTATAACCCTAGGGCAGAGAATGCTGAAAGACTGCAGAATTTTCCAGGGTGTTGCCTTTCTTGCTCTAAAGCCTTCAGGAATACTGTTCATTTAATACACACTCTAGATGATACATTTCAGATCCTACTAAAAGAAAGACTTCAAAAGTGTAAGAAGTTTTGGGCGGATGAAGCTTTCCCACCTCTGCACATAGCTTGGGGCCATGGTAACCAATACTGCTGTTGATGTTGGGAAAATACAGGAGAAATAAACTGCACAGAGCAGAGCAGACAGATAGGGACAAGGGAGGTGAAAGGTTGCAGGAAAGAAACAGGCAGCAGTCTGGAAGGGGGAACGAAAAAAAAAAGGAAAATAATAAAAAAGGAGGCGGCTCTGAAGGAGGGACAAAGTTAAATCAAGGAGCAGGCACTTAAAAGACTACAGATGGGAAGCAAGACTAATTAAGGATGTAAAAGCGCTTTGTTTCTAAAGTTTATTGTTGCCAGGATAAAAATTAATTGAAACTAATGCTGTTATTCACTCGTGCAGTTTAATTCCTTCATGCACATTTAAGACGAGCAATGATTAAGACGAGCAATGAAAGCGGCAGGCAGGTTTAGGACCTGCCGTGGAGCTGCTCTGCCGGGGAGCCGGGCTGGGCCCGGCCGCACCCCCGGGCTGAGGGAGCCTCGGGGCGGCTGCTCCGCTCCCCGGGGTCCTTCATGTCTGTAGGGCAGCCCCAGCAGGGTGAACCCACCCCCTGCATCCCCCCGGCCCCGGCACTGCGGCCACGGTGGCTCCGGGACAGCGGCTGCGTGCCCGGGCTGCCGGAGGGGCACGGCCAGACCGGGAATTACCTTTGTCTGCCCTCACGGGGACGGGGACAGCGACAGCTCTGCCTCACAGCCACCCCCACACAACTTGCTGCCCACTTTGCCGTGCTCCCGGCCCTGAGACAAAGCGGGGCGGGGGGACTGCAAACCTTGGGCTCGGTGGCTCCAAAATTAAAAGTCCATAAACATTTGCACACAGCTCCACGCTGCTGTGCTGAGCACTGCACCGAGACACGGAGGAGATCGTGCCCAAAACTTTTGGGGGGCGGGGGGGGGAAGCAAAGGGGGAACTCCCTATGGGGCTCTGCTTCCCCCCCCCCCCACCACCCGCAAAAAAAAAAAAAAAATTAAAAAAAAGAAAAAGGAAAGGCTTTCTCCTTCCTCCCCCTCTCCCCCCCCCCGCAACCCGCCTCTCTCTGGCAGACTCCAGTCTATTTAGTGCAAGTTTCACGTCACCCAAATGCTTTTCCCTACTGATGGTCAGGGAAATCACCAGCGAGCAACGCACCCGGTCACTCAACTTCTGCCTTTTTCTTTTGAACACACTGCATGCCCGAAGGAAAAATTCAACCAAAAAAAAAAAAAAAAAGGCACAACATGGCGTCCTTTACTTATTCCCACATAACAAGAAAGGAGATGTCTTAGATGAATGCAAGAAAAAAAAAGTCAAGCCCGAATCCCCGATCCTGCACATTTTCCGCGCAGCCAATGGTGGTGAGCATTAGCCAGGCTAATGTATTAATTTTGCAGAAGTGTGCCACATCGCATGCAGGAGCAGGAATGCAAACTATAGCCTAGAGTGGTTTGAAGTCTACCCCAAACCAAGCCTTCCACTCTCACTGGCGCCAGAGTTTCATTCACAGCCCGCCCGTGTTTTCCATACGCGGCGCTCCCCATTGTCGCCCGCCTTCCTTCCCTTTGTGCCGAGCCGCCCCGCCGCCAGCCCCCGCGCCCCGGCCCGCGCTCCCTCCCGCGCCCCGGGCCCGCGGCTCCGCGTGTACCATGCGAAAGCGCAGAGCGAGCCGCGCTGCCTCCGCCGCGCTGGGGCTTGGCCGTCTTCAGAGCCGGGGCCGGGGGGGCAGGGGGAGCGCGGGCACCCCGGGCCGCGGGGCTCCGCCGGCGCTGCCCATGCTGGAGCGGAGCAAAACAAAACATACACACGCACGCACACACACACACACGCACAGACACACACACGCACACGCGCGGCGCTACCAAAGCGGGGCGGCTGCAAACGCGTCCTGTAGCTTTAAAAAAACACCCCTCCGCCGCTGCTCCCCGGAGCCGGCAGCCGAGTGAGTTTGAAGAGGCACTTTCCAAAAAAAAAAAAAAAAAAAGGTGGGGGGGGGGGGGGGTGAAGGAAAAAAAAAAAAAAAAAAAAAAAGGAGCGCGAGCAGGCGCGGAGCGGCGCGATGCGAGGACGGGCGGCGCGCACGGCGCGCTCCGGCCCCGCTCCCCGCTCGGGCGGGCGCACGGGCGGCTGCGGGAGCCGCTGCTGCTGCCGCCGAGGTCCTTACCTTGAGCACAGAAGAGATCTGCGAGCCCCCCTTTGGCTTTGGGCTCTGCCGGGGCTCTGTGTGGATGGGCTCAGCTTTTTTGCTTTTATTACTATCTTTGCTCCGCAGATCCTGCTGTGATTATTATTTTTAAAGCTTCTCTGTCTCCTCTCTCTTCCCCTGTTTTTGCTGCTTCTTTTTCTATTTATTTTGTGAGTGTGTGTGTATGTATGTGTGTGAGAGGGGGGGAAAAAAAGCCTTTAAATGAAACTGCCGAGGCTGTTATGAGAAGAAAGGCAATAATCCCGTCTCTAAATAACAGAGGGAAGGGAGAAGAGGAGGAAAAAAAGCGAATTCTTGCTCAGGGCTTTGCAAACGCCTGCAGGGCAGAGGATTAGGCTACAATTAGCTCAGCCCTTTGCTCTCGCCCTAGCTAATTTTGCGATGAAAATTGGATATTTTTCCCTCCTTTTGGTGAAGGTCTGCAGATTTACTCCCCCATCCCCCACCCCCCCCCCCACCCCCTCCAGAATAAAATAAAATACAGCCCTTGAAAATGAAATAAGGCTGGGAAGGCGGCCGGCTCCCCAGCCCGCGCCCCCGGCGCCGCCGCCCGCAGAGCCGCTCCGCGCGGCGCGGCCGGGGCGGGAGCTGCGCTGCCCCGCGGAGTTCCGCGCAGCCCGGCCCGGCCCGGCCCTGCCGGGGGATAACGGTTCGGTGCTGGGGAGGATCAGGCCACTGTCACGTCCTTCAACAGACTTACTGAAAAGAAGAAGGAGGAAAAAAGGGGGTGGGGGGGAAGGGGGGAAAAAAGCTGATTTTAATCATTGTCATTTGGTCTGATGTAATATTTCCCCAGGCATTTTCAACTAGGCATAAATTTTCAGCTCCCAAATAAGTAACACAGGGCACGTTTCTCACATCTCTTGACTCCTCTGTAACAATTAGGGTAGCACCCACTCTGCACTTGTTGATAAACTAGATGAAGTTAAAAAATAAATAATAAAAAATAGCCCCGACCCCCCCCTTCCCTGCAGCACCCAGCGCCGCCGAGGTGCGGACGGGGGGCCTCGGGGGCGGGGGGGGGCCGCAATTATTCCCAGCCATCCATCCTGCCTGCCTCCCCCTCCCTTTCACCCTTTGCTAATGTCTCGCATTGTAAACGCCAAATTTCCTGTAGGCCATTAAAACCAAATGACGTCTATCGACATGCATTGTGCTATTGCGGAGCGCCCTGGCAGCCCGCCCCCGGCCAAAAGCGCCATTTCAATTAGAGCGCGCGGCGCGATGGCGCGGGGCTCCGCGGGCGGCTCCGCGGGCGCGCAGCGCGCCCGGCCCCCGTACCGGGGGGGGACAGCCAGGGAACCCCCCCGTGAATGAAGGAAAAAAAAAATACAGACAAATCCCTCCCTCAACTTCCAGCCAGAGGCGCGGGTCCGCCGGTGCCCGCGTGTTTCCGCGCGCCGCCGCGGGGGATGCTCCCCCGCTCCGCGCTGTTCCCCACGGAGGCTGGGCGGAGGGAGCGGGGCCGCTGCCGGCGGGCGCACCCGCGGCTCTGCCGCCGCTCCCGGCGCTGTAGGGATTGGTGGGGGGGGGGGCCCTCCGCCGCCTCCGCGCCCGCGGAACGGCGCCGCGCGCACCGGCGGGGCTGCAGCGCCCACTAGCGCGCGCCGCCGCGCGGCCGTTACGCAACGCTGCGCGGCCCCGAGAGGTCAGCGCGCCCCCGCGCCCGCGCCGCCCCCGGGCCTGGCAGAGCGGCCGCGGCGCGATGCGGGCAGGAGGACACCCCGAAACTGGGGGGGTTAAAGTTTTCTGCCGCGGCAGGAATAAACAGAAACTTTTCTCCTAAGGGGAGCTTTTTTTTTTTTTTTTTTTCCCCTTCTAGAGTACAAACTACAGGAGAAGAGGGAAATTTTCTCATTAAAGTTACATCCCTGCAGTTAGTTCAATTACTTGATATATGCAGAAGATGTTGTAAATTTAAAGATTTAAATAGCTTACAAAGATGCCGGAGGCTCCATCAGTTAATTTCCTTAATTTATGGATTTTTAGCTGAGCTTCTGAAATGAAAAGGAGAATGAGAACTAGGTCAGCAGAGAGATTTGCATCCAGAACAGACTAAAATTTGTTTTCCTTGACCATCCCATCAGGCCAGGTGTGATGCTGTGCGGGGGTCACTGTCCCACCTGTGCCCTCCAGGCTGGGGCTCAGTGAGCAGGGCACAGAGGGGAAGGTTTTGTTCTGAAATACCCCCCGAACACCGGCGTGTCCCCAGCAGTGCTGCCTCACCTGATGGAGGCTGTAGCCCGAGTGCTCCCATTTCCTCAGCACTCTGGTCAACAAGTGGATGCGAGGAGGAGCAGCTCCGCTGTGACCTGCACGCAGCCCGAGTTTCACCCAGCCGTTCTGGAGGGGTGCGGGCCGACTGTTTGGAATGACTTGGCGCTATAATTTTTACTTCCTTTGTGAATTACTGACTGCTAAGTGAAAAATAAATATGAGGCTCTCGAACAGCAATCAGAGCTGCATAAAGATAGGATGCTTCAGCGCTGAGGCACGCTAAAGAGGAAAGAGAAGACCTAAAAATACTGCGCTTGTACGAAAAGTAGAAATTGTGATCTGACACATCCCAACACATCTGTGACAGGCACTGTTTAATTGTGCTGCATGGAAATGGGATGCACGGATAATAAAGATTCCGATTGTTTGTTTGCCTGTAGATCAAAGCAGACACAGTAGCACTTGGGATGAAAAGCCTGTGCGTGGTACAGAACTTGTGCGGGATTGTTTTTACTGTGTCTGAGAAAAGGACAATGGACTTGGGAGCTTTGTGTTTTTTCTTGCCTCTATTAATGTTGAAGGTAATAAAGGTTCCAGCTCTATATGCACGCTCTCGTTTCTTTCTTCTCGCTCAAGTGTGTGAGTGCCTTTCTGTTGTTTTGTTTCAATATGTAAGAATATATACATATGAATCAATACTTAAAAGATTTATATAAACTAAACAGTTTTAGGAAGCAACATTGCCGTATGATTAGTATTGGTGTTCGTGATTTAACATTTCTTTTCCCACTAGATGAAGTTTCTAAGATTTGCAAGGTACGTGTCAAGGACGGGTATATAAATGGATTTTTATTTATTCACAACTCCAAGACTAATTGCTTCTCTTTGCCTGAAGGCCAAGAGATTGGTTTTAATATGACACTTCAAAAGTATTCATAGAACTACAGAGATACTAAGTGTCATTGTTTAAGAGAGAAATCTCGCTATGTTACTTGTGACCCTGAAAATAAAATCTTCCACTGTATTTTGAATCCTAATGTTGTTTTTCAGAGTTTCACTTCAAGCTCAACTATCAAGAAGTGTACAAAGGAAAATATTAAATAGTATGTAGTGAACAAAAAAGAAGAAATACTCTTAGAACTGAATATAACTTATTTTCTCAATAATTCTATTATCCTCCCTATAAAGCACTACAAAATTTGTGGCAGAAGATTCCTGAGCTCGGTTTCAAGATATAAGAATTAGAAATTATAAGTTGTAATTTATCATAGGTGCTTAAAAGTTCTTAACCAAATGCCCAGCATGTTATTACAATCATAAGTACTTCCAAATACGTACTTTGGAATTTTTTTCCTTACCAAAAATTCTTTTTATTCTCTGCAGATGCTTAAAAATGGAATTGGACAGAACTATTCTGTGATCTTTTTTATACCAAATTATTCTATAGTTTACTTTCATTTTTTAAAATAAATGGGTAAAATTTACACTTAAGACAGTATGAAAGAGAAGCCATGAGGAACTCCAGCTCATTTTCTTTTTTCTTTCCCCCCCAAAAAATAATAAATTGTGTGTATGTTACAGGACAGAATATTACTAGATTGTGAAAATATGCTGATTTGAAGGAATATAAGTTTCCTATCAAAAAGATTATCCAAATATATTTCGAGATGTGTGAAAGAAAGTGTCACAAATTGACAAATAATATCAACCTCTTCTGCACCGTGCTCTCTGAATTAGAGCGGGATAACTCCAGTTGGTGTTGTTCTTGAGGGCCTTTTGTGACTTTGTGGTAGTAGATCTCATCCTCTCTTAGTCGTTGCTCTTTTCCTTACTTTATGGGTTTTATCCTGAGGTTTAAACCTGACTTCAGCACTTGTTATGTTACATAACTGAACTTGAGGCGTTCTGGTGATGATACCAACATTTCCACCAACTACCAGTGTGGAGTACCTGGTCCTCACTGAAACTCACCATGTTCTACCAGGCATTTGAAGATAAAGCAGGAAGAGAGGGAGGAAAACGATAATTTCATTAAATGTTTAAAGCGGATAAATGAGAATTAAGGGGCTGTTCCTTTAAAACAAAGGAATCAATGTCTATATGTAGATTAA
Organism: Melozone crissalis; assembly: GCF_028551555.1. Taxonomy (NCBI): domain Eukaryota; kingdom Metazoa; phylum Chordata; class Aves; order Passeriformes; family Passerellidae; genus Melozone; species Melozone crissalis. The sequence continues at coordinate 19,227,561 of NW_026535785.1, read as the reverse complement.
TACTCCTCCCAGTCACAGTTAAGACACCACTGTAGCTTAGATGGAGTTTTGTCTTGGAAGAGAACATCTGAGTGAATAATTGTGATTTCAAAAGCCGTTGCTGGACACCAGGTGCCTGTTCAGCCAGCAAAGGCTCCATGACTGTTGCTTTCAGTGGGTTTTCACAGCTGGGTTTGGCTCTGTCTCCTGGGCCATGGAGGCACTAGGGACAAACACATCTGAACACAGAGGTTGGTGACCGTGGGTGCTCTGGCTGCCACCATCGCTCCCATCACTGGAAATGAGGGACAAGCAGAAGCAGTGGAAAGCTGATGTTACATATGTGCTGAGCCTCCAAAAAGATTTGTTCTTGTGAGGAACCTGAAAATATGAAGCATCTTGAAATGCCAGTACTTGCTGCAGTCAGTTGACACATGAGGAATAATAAAAACAAAGGACATCTCCCAGCTGAAGCAAGTTTTCAAGCCAGTTGCAGTGCCAGTCATTCTGGAACAGGAACTTGGCCCAGGCTTTGCTAATTAAGTCAAATAATTGTTTGTCATTTGTAGACAGATGAGAGGTTTCCTGAGAGCAGCAAGCATGACCACGCAAAGAACAAAATCTGATCATTAGGAAATAACCAAGTCTTGTCAGTCTTTTCCCTTGAATGCTCTTCTATTCTTTTCAAGAAACAGCTTGCTGCTGAGTAAGTTTACAAACCATTACTTTATTGACTAAATACAGATGGACTGTTTTTAAAACTATCCATTATCCAGTGCCTAACTCGTGACAGCAGTATGATACAAAGAAATAATCTGTCCTGGAATGCCAAGATGAAATAACTTGTCAGGAAATACAGTATAGGAAAGGTTTGTTTGTCTCTTCTGCTTCCAACTGTTATAAGCCAAAGATCACTTCCAAAATGAAATTTACATAATCAAGATGTCTTGTGTTAATGTTCAGCATGGTGTTTCAAGTTTCACACATTTTGTTAAGTGCTCTGCCTCCTCTTATGCAGGTTATAAAACTGAGGAATGTTTTTAACCTGTCTAAGTAACATGTGTGGGGTTAGCTTTTAGCTGTTTATTAAATAAAGCTTATCCATATTGTAGTCACAGAGAGGAGAAAACATTTTTATGGCTGAGTTTAATCCATTCATTGGTTTATTAGAGACACAATGTACTCTGAAGAATGCCACAAATCCACATGGTGTCCCTGAACGCTTGATTTTTGCATATGGATCGCTGACTTAGCTGAACGATGTATAAATCCTGTGCAGCCAGGCAGCTCCCCACTGAATACACTTCTGAGAGAGGTTAGATGCATTGCTTCTGCCAGCAAAGGTCTGCAATATGTTAAACTGCAAAAAAATCACTTCACAGAATATAGAGAATGAGGAATAGAGACATAATGGCCCTTTTATAAGAAACAATTTACACTTTTTAGGATCTTTGGGCACCTCTAGAATCATAGGTACATTGCTTATTTATGTAGCAGCATTTCAGCGTGCTTTTTCGTTGGCAAATACCAGACCAAAGGGATTTGGATCATGCATGGCAGGGACAGAACCTGAGAGAGCAGCAGTTCAGTAAAGTATCATGATAAGGACATCAAAATGGAAGAAAAAGAAAATGGAACAAATTCTTCCAGAACCTGCATTTAACAGCACACAGAAATAGAATTAAGAACAGCTTTATTTTGAAAAATCTATCCAAATAATAGAAACAAATTGCAGAATTAAAAGGAGAAAACTAAAAGAATATTTTGAGGCATGGCTGTTCATCTGTTGGATAAAATAATTAGTGAATTGGAATTTATGGGACTATGGTGAACTTGCAGAGTGACACCCAACACAGAACACAACTCGTCCCTGCTAACAGCATGAAAAGGGAGCAGTGAGGGTGTTGTGGCCGATGATTTCTGCGTGTAAGCCGCGGTGGTGCTCCCTGCCCACCTGTGACGCAGGCGGGCTCAGCTGGAGCGGTTCCAGCCCAGAACGTGCCCCTGGCACAGAGCTGAGCCGCGCTGCAGCCGCGCTGCCATTGTCTCAGCACAAAGGAGAGGAGAGCTCTGAACCTGGCCAGCTGAGGCAGAGCCCAGCCAAGCCCTGCCATGCCAGAGACCCTCGGAAGGGAGGCAGTATGTCAGACATATGGTTGAAACATGCTGTGCTCCAGCCATGCTCGGCTAGCGTATGGTCTCCCGAGTACCGCTGCCAGCTGGGCTCTCATTTACACTGGGCCTGAGAATCAGGGACCTTGCCGTCTCCCTGATGGCCTCTGCTCCTCTGCTTCACTGATTTCAGATCTGCAGCTACCCAGAGCTTGCCATTTTCCCTGTCTGGCATCCTTTCACACAGACACTGAGGGATATCCTTCTTTGCTTTAACGGTGGGTTTGGCTGGAAAAGCAGAGCCAGGTATTCTGTGAGAGTAAAATTTCAGCATCCTGGCTCTGTAGGATATTTTATATTCGTGGTGTCACAGCAGATGTCATGCAAGTATGTAAAGTTAATAAAACAAGCATCCCTAAAGCAACTGATACAGAAACAGCATTGCCAAGTAGTACAAATTATACTTATCTGTTCTAACCTGTGTCTTTGAGGATGCATATGTATGTCCATTTTCCATGGATTTGCACTCTTGACTTTGTAAACATTGTATTATTCCACATTCTGTCATGGATTTCTTCTCAGAAAAAAAAAGAACAGAATGCTTGTTGGAATAAATGAGGCATATTTCTCATCCTGAAGTGCATGTTGAATGGTGCACAGAGAAGAGAGTAATAAAAGTCTTTGTTAAACCCTTGTTTAAACTTTAGTTCAAGTGTTTTATTACAATGTCACAGATTTTGCCAGTCTTCACTTTGAACGGTTATTGAAGGAAATAATTTGTATTTTTATATCCAACTTTTAGTTTGCAATTAGCCTCTGAGATGCAGAACTTGTAGAAGAAATCTGTAAACAGATGAATTCAATACAATTTGCAATAAAAATTATTTGATACTACTAGCCCCAGCATAGTATCCTTCTTGAGGTGGTTTGTAGCAGCAATTACTTGGTTCAGTCTTGTTAACTTTTGGAGCATTATGCTAAGCCTGCTTTGTGCAGAGGGTCGTTGTGCACATTTAGTATTTGTGTGAATGCTGTTCAGTTAAGCTTTCTGCTGTCAAGACATCCTCTTGGGGAAAAGGTGCACGTATATTTTCAGATGTGCTATTCTTTGGTGAATAAAGGCATTTGAAAAGTCCTTGCATGAAACAGTTTCACTTTAATCCCTCATTTCTGACTGCACTGTGTTAAGCCTAACAGAGATCAGCCTTGGCTGCTCTGCTGCTTGCTCAGAAGTGTCTCTGTGTAAAACCTCATCTTGGAGTTATTTTCCAGACCATCTCCTGTTCCTCACAAGATATTCTTGAGTTATGACATAACCAAGGAACCTCCTGGCTAGGAGCTTCCTTTCCTCTGAGGAACTGGTGATTTAATGGTAAAAGGGTCAAGGAACTGGACAGGTGGAAATGATCTTCATTCAACAGGACCATGAAGGTGTCCAAGGAGGACAAGCAATCTCATCTACGTCACCAGGACCCTCCAGTTTCCTCCCCTTGCTGCTTTGCTGTTCAATTCTTGCCTCTTATTTCAGATGACACTGTTAATTTTGGAGAACTGATACTTTTGTTTATCCAACACACTGGAGCCCATTTCTCATCTGGGCATCAACATAGACCACACAATTGCTTACAAGAGTCATGTCATCAGCTCTGATTAAATGATAAAGGATGTGAGTAAAAATTACACTTGGGTCTGTGCAGGATCCCTTGTTCCTTCTCATCTGGTGCTTTTTAGAGTTTCTCTCTTCAGTTACAAGCCTGAAATTCAAACGCAGAGTCTTCCCCCTGTGGACCAGGTGTTTACTTGCTTTTCATGAGCTTCTACATTCATATTCCCAGAATGGCAGGGATGGGAGGGCACACGTTTTGCCTGTGAAAAGGGCAGCTCTTCCAAGAGGATTAAGGTTCTTCTTTCTTGCGTCTGGGGAACAGTAAAGCAGGGTGGGCAACTGTGACCGTGGCTTTCCTGGGGTCAGAGATGGCAGAGGCAGGGAAGACTCTCTCCTCTTCCTTTTTCTCTTCACATTTGGTGGAACCAGTAGGAAACTGGAATGGCTTAGGGGATGGGAAATGAGGCCACTCTTGGAGAACATCTCTGCCACAGTCTTCCTCCTGTGTCCCCTCTTCACCCCTAGAGCTTTGCCTGTTGTTTCCCCAGATGAAGCCCCCGTCCGATTGTTCCCTGCTCGGCAGCTCTGCCACAGTAGAATAGCAAGTCCCCATCTCTCCTGTTATGCTGCATGAAACTAAAAATATCAACCCCACTGGAGTTCCTTCTACATTAAAGATGTAAGTGAAATTAAAAAAAATCACTTTTGGAGCTTTTTATTTTTGATTTAATTTTTAATTAATCTTAATTAATTTGAATTTTGAAGCAATCTGAAAAATAGTTTTAAATGAACATACGGATATATATATATTTCGGTGTGTGAGAGCATGAATATCCACTGGTGAGAGAATGAATAATGCAGGATAGAAGCTGTGGCCCCCGTTTGTGAGGCCGAGGTCGGGGCTGGCGTGGGGGGAGGGAGGGCGGCTGTCCCCATGGCGCCGTTCTGCCCTCAGGGCGGCAGCGGGGAGAGCCCGCGGGCCCGGCCGGGTGCGAGAGCCGCGCTCGGGCCCGGGGCAGTCGCGGAGTGCCCGCTGCTCCCCGAGCCCCGCCGGAGCTCCGCTGCCCCCCGAGCCTCGCCTGAGCCCCGCTGCTCCCCGAGCCTGCCCGAGCCCCGCTGCTCCCTGAGTCTCGCCCGAGCCCCGCTCCCGCCTGAGCCTCGCCTGAGCCCCGCTCCCGCCTCAGCCTGAGCCCCGCCTGAGCCTCGCCTCAGCCCCGCTCCCGCCTGAGTCCCGCTCCCGCCTGAGCCTCGCTGCCCCCCGAGCTTCGCCTGAGCCCCTCTGGCCCCCGAGCCTCTCCTGAGCCTCGCTGCCCCTCGAGCCTCGCCTGAGCCCCGCTCCCCCCTCAGCCCCGCTCCCGCCTTGCTCCCGCCCCAGGCCCGCGGCCAGCCCCGTCCCGCTGCCGCCGTTGCCGTGGAGACGAGCGGCTGCCCGGGGGCTGAGGGGGTGGAGGGGAGCGGCGCCCCGGGCAGAGGGACGCGCCCGGCGCTGCGAGGTCCCTGTGGGGGCGGCTCTGCCGAGCAGCCCCGCGGGCTGAGCGGGACCCTCTGGGTGGGGGCCCGGCGCTTTGTGGGGCCCATCGCTCCTGTAGCAGCGCAGAGGGGCCCGCGGGCCTGTGCCCAACCCCGAACACCCCGGCCCCGCAGGGTCACCCCGGCCCGCAGGGTCACCCCGGCCCCCGAGCTCCCGGCGGGAGAGGCACGGGCCGTGGGATCTGCCGGGGCCGCGGCCCTCCGAGGGCGGTGTTGTTTCTAATTAATGCCTGTGTGGTAGCCTAATCTGTGTTACCGGGCTCTCTGGAGTATTGTCGCAACAAAGGTATATTCTAGGGTTCAGTTAATTAAAAATTACTTATAAATCTGCCTGGGTCCTGTGTTGTACTTAACTCGGCTGTTGTGGCTGTACCACAGAAGGATCACCCAACATTTATGCAGTTACGGCCGTAGTTTCGCTAATTTCCCGCAGAGCTCTGTGTTGCTCCTCACGGGGTTTAAGGGCTGGCTGTGCTGTCAGCCGATCTGGCTGGGATCGGGAGCTGGGATAGGACTGGCCCTGCTCGCTGGGATGGCGATGGGACCGGCCCCGCTTTCCCCGCGCCGGGAGCGGGGCAGCTCCGTCGGTCCCTGGGGTTGTGCTCGGACCCGGGCTGCCTGCGCTTCCAGGGCTGGAGTTTGGAGCACACTTACACCTCTAGGTACATTTGTGATGTTTACATCAGGAGAAATTATAAGGTGACATGTGTTAGATTATGGTTTTATTTTATAATAAGCTTCCCTCTCCCCACCCCTGGGGGTTTTTTTCGAGCGTCTAATACATGTTCTATTTGGCTATATACTTTTATAAACTCAGTATCAGCCATGCACTTAAACCCATGTGGTGAGGATGTGTGTGATTTGCTTATAGTAAGGAAGTTCAAGCAAAAACTTGATGAAAAATAGCAGATTTCTATATACAAGTTTGTTTATTTTGGAGTTAATTTCTTTTTGAGACTGATAACAATGTTTCTCTCAACAAGCCAAATTGAAAGAAGATGATACAGAAGCTGGATTCAGTATGGGTGAATAAATCTAGCCATAGAGCTACACATTAGCTCTGGAGTTTCACACTGCATTGCAAAGCATGGTAAGCTTGTCTCAACTCTTGTTTTTTTTTTTTTTTTTTTTTTTTTTCCTCTCCAAGGAGTAGGGTGCCAACACTGCTGACACTTGCCTTCCCAGAAATAGGTGTTTAAGTCAAGTGCTTGAAACAGAAATTGTGTTACTGTTTCTTTGTGGCCTACAGAAGATGACAGAGTAGTAACGTGGTTGATTAAGCGTTATAGTGTATTTCTAGTCTAGAAAGTACACAGTATAGCAGTCAATTCTAAGAAAATATAGCAAGCAAATTCATCAAATTGGAGAATAAGCACTTTAATATTTTGAATTTATATAAAAAAGTCATAACCGATTATTTGTCTTGAGCCTTTATTCTTCAATAAATTAAAACCCAATCATGTTGTTGAAGAACATAGCCAAAATATCTGTTCCAGAGTACAGGTATCTGGGAAAGGTTGCCAGTATGTAGCTTCTTTGGAGACAAAGCATGATCTTTCTTGAGCATTTTTGAGGAAAATTATTACTTAATCATTCAATATTACTTTCTATTATTTTGAGAACTGTTACTGATTGTTTATAAACCCCAGCCCACTAAGAGTGCTTATATTTCATTTCACACCTCATTGTTTTGCAGATTGCCTGTGACTGTGGAAGTCGAAGTCCTAGGAATTTAATTTCTTGATGATCAGCTTGTGTAGTCTAAAACCTTCAGTCTGAAGAATGCACCAGAAGTACTTGTTTTATGTAGAGTTTTGATTTCTGTAAACTGTATAGAATAATTTTGTGGAAAAGCTGGACAGAATGACACAATGTTAAGGGACTGGAAGGGATCTTAAACATCACCTGGTCCCAGACCCCTGCCATGGGCAGGAACCCTCCCCTGGACCAGGTTGCTCAAGGCTTTGTACAGCCTGGCCCTGGGCACTTCCAGGGATGGGGAATCTGCAGCTTGTTCCAGTGTCTCACCAGCCTCTCAGTGAAAAAGTTCTTCCTAATTTCCAGTCCATCTGTAACTACCCTGTCCTAGCACTGCAGCTCCTGACAGAACATCCCTCCTGCAGCCCCCTCAGACCTTGGAAGTGCCACGAGGTCTCCACATGGAAGAACCTTCCCTTGTCTGGGCTGAACAGCCCCAGCTTCCTCAGCTTGTCTTCACAGGGACAGGCCCCAGCCCTCTGGACTTGCTCAACATTTCCATGTCCTTGTGCTGGGACACCAGAAGTGGGTGCAGCCCCAACCCTCTGGACTTTCTGCAACTGTTCCATGTCCTTGTGCTGGGACACCAGAACTGGATGCAGCACCGCCAGTGGGTGTCACAAGAGCAGAGTAGTGGGGCAGAATCACCTCCTTTGACCTTCTGGCCATGCAGCTCAGGATTCCCTTGGGCTGTGAGCACTCACTGCTGGCTCCTGCTGAGTTTTTGATCAACCATCACCCCCAAGACAATAATTTTGTGAAGATCCTGATGTTCTCAGGGACAACCTGCTTGCCTTTCCATGACTTGCAGATTCTGATTCTCTTAAAGATTTGATGACTCTTTTAATGTGGGCAAAAGCAAACAAACAACCCCCCTGATGGTATTGAGCAGCACAGTTAGCAGAACAGCCTTGTAGAGTTGTGGGACTTCTCATTGTCTCCTTACTTGAAAACATAATATTGGTGTACAAGGCTGTAGTTAACTATGTTTGTTGGATAAATTTAGTTGTCACAAGCTGCATTTCATCCTTTGCAGAGCAACAGTGAAAGCAGTAATTTTAGGACCAAAGCTCACTGGCTCACTCTAATTTCAGTAGAGCTGTTACAATTAAAATTTAGGAAGCCTTGAATAAGAATTAATTTGGGAGGGGACACATACAATGTACATGCCCATTTATTGGTGAGATTTATACTTCTGTATTCTATGCAAATACTAGGTCTTAGCTTTTCTGTTTACATGCTGGTAATCCAGCCTGTAGCTTAAAACTCTTCTTTTTAATAGCTCCATTAAGAAATTAAGAGAGGATTACTTGGGCAAGGAAATCCAAAATTAATCTTGCATGGGTATCTGGTGATGATCTAGTAGATACTTTCTTTCTGAAATTCAGAACTTTTATGAACCAAGTTCTGGCCTCTGTTAATTTCCATTGAACGTGGTCACACAATTTAATGTGGTTTGCTTCCCTCTTTTTTTTTTTTTTTTGTTGATGCCTGATAGATATGCTAATAGAGTGTTAACTTTGTGATGTTTGATGTTTACAGTGTTAATAGGTAAAGATAATAGCTGTGCTTTGTTGTGTTGGAGAATTTTAGTATGTTATTTATAGATATGAAAACTACAAGATATGATATAAAAGCCTTCAATATGAAAAATGTTACAATTCTGAGCAGACAGTGAGAAAATTGCCTTTTAGAGGTCAAAACTCCCAATGCCTCTGGCAACATGGCCTTGATGTCATTTGACAGGGTGGAAACACAGCCCTTCATGGGAATAAACAGCCAATACCTGCATGATTCATTTTGTTAGAAGGGTTCTCCCATTGTTGCTAGGCAATATTTCCTAGGTGGAGTTAAAAACCAACAAAAATATCAACAACAAAACCCCCAGAACCCAACTGCTGTCTCCTCAGAATAATACTTATTGCAAGTTGTCTTGCTATTGTTTATTTGTTTTTCTAATAAAGTAGTTTTTCTTTCTGCAGAATAGATGTATGATCTGATACAATAGAGACCTTCCCCACTAAGAGGCAGCAAGGGGAAGAGCTGGGAAAGGCTTGCACCTGGTTAGTGGAAGGTTTCCTTTCTGCCTTCCTCTGTCCCTTCTTAGAGCTGTCTGTTTGGAAATGCTTGACTACATTGTGATGCGCAATTCTCAGAGAAGAAACATGGCAGAGACCAGCAGACATTCATTTGAAATGATTTTCACTCACTGCATTCTGGAATGGACTTGAAAGCAGGTCTCAGAGGCAACTTGTATGTACCAGTTTGTCTTACATATTTATTTATGACAGACTTGAATCTTCAGGATGGGATTCTATCAAGTGACATACCCACTCAGTGTGATGTGTGTCTAAAAATAGGTCATTGTCAAAGGACAGGGAAGGAATTGTATAAATCCATAAACTAAACCATGGCATTGCATGTGATAGCATGCTCTGAGGCTGAGGTAATGCTACCTTCAAAATTGTAGCTTTCCATGGATTATTTTCTAGAATAATACATTCATGCATTAACACTGCATTTATCAAAACAGGAGGATGGCTGCAGACTCAAAGACAGCTAATGCTGATGGGTTACTTCTGACACAGCTGTTAGAAACAGTAAAGTAAAACCAACCATCTCACAAGGTAGCAGGGCTGGACCAAACTTTGCTCTTATGCTTAAAATATTACTAATTTGAACCTCCCATTTTTTCATGTGTTAAATTGTATCATAAAACACTTATTTAGTGCTGGCACTTAGGCATTTTGGTTTGAAAATAATGCTTTTGTTTTGTGCATTTGGTCAATGTGAATGGATTTTTTTCCTCTGGTTAACCTAGAGTGTTGAGAGGCCTGAAGAATGAGACTCTGTTACTTACTGAAGAGTAACAATGTTTAAAAATGGGCATTAGGAAAGGAATTTTTGTCATTTTAAATAACCAGTTGATTTATACAAATGTGTGGGGTTTGGAGCATAATAGAACAGTGCAGATTTTTTACTATTTGTGACAGCAGGAGCACCAGTACATAGGTGAGGTCTTGAACTTAGCTGCACAAGTTATATGGTTTGGTGTTTAATGCAGTGTTGCCACTGCAAACCAATAGAATTTAATTAAGGACAGAGTGTGGAAATGGTCAGCAAAAGAACAAATGCATCTGTGCACGGGGTTATATTGAGAGGTTTGGAGTTAGCAGGTGAAGGGGAAGTGTGACATCTGGTGGAAAGATGGTATCAGGAGCAAGAGATCCATTAGTGATAAATGGGAATATTTGGCACAAAAATGCATTGTATGATGTTTGAAACCACTGCTGGAGATGAATTTCAGATGACTGACATATTTTGTGATCTCATAATTCTTACTGTCCAAACCAGAATACATGGCAACATGAGTATGTTCTTAATGAATAGTGATCTCTTCTAAGGTACCAAAGAAAGCTTATTTTGTTAAGTTCCTCCCCCAAATTCTTAATCTACACTGAAAATAAATTTATATGGTACAGGTTTAGCTACCTTTGGATCCAAGAATCTTTTCAGAAAATGTCATCTAAGTAACTATGAGGATCCTAGCAGGTTTTTGACTTGAGTTCTTTCTTGAGTCTTCTGTAATACTGCTTCCAGGTGCAAGTCCCAGATTATCAGGATCATTGGATGCTGCTGTTCTGGGAGGTTCTGGCCTGACCCTGGCCTGGGGGTGCAGCTGGAGCCCAGCACTGGAGCCACATAAACCCAAACCCAGTTTGGGTTCTGCTGTTCTGCTCCCTTGGAGCTGCTGCTGGTGGGCAGGCTCCTCTGCAGTGTGGGAATAGACTCCTGTTGCAGGAGAGAAGAGAGAAAGGGAGGAACTCTACAGGAGAAAGGAGAGGGGGAACTGGAGCTACCTTTTGCTTGGTGTCACATTGCTACAGTTAGAACTTGCATGAAATCTGATCTCAGCTGCAGAGATCTTGCTTTATTGTGTTTATTTCTAAAGTATGTTGTGGAAAAAGAGTCTGCAATTCACTGGGAGCTCTGTGCATTAAGGATGTTCAGGAACTTCCTAGCTCAGCTCAAAGGCCTGGGAGAAGAAAAAGAAAATTCATCTTAATCTTTCAGTTCTGCTTTAAAATACCTGATTCTTCAGAGGTTTCATTCCATAGGATATTGATCATTTCATGTCAGTCTTGAGATTTTTCTGTGTTACAACTTTGCTACTGAAAGATTGCTTTATCTCAAGCACAGCACAAGTTCAGTCGTGGTTCTGCTTTGTAGTTCAGACTCATCTCCTGTGCATAGCTGCCTGCTCCAATCATATGGGATTTCCCCCTTCATCAGAAGGCCATAAATCTTGAGCTTCTTTTGTTCTTTATGCATTTTTCTTCTATTTTTAATGTTAATATCTCACTTGCTAGAACAATATATTATAAGAGTTCTGAATCCTTTTCCTGCTTTGGGGGCAGACTCCATCTGCAAGTTTTTGCCTGCTCCCACATAAAGAATGCTTTGGGAACTGGCCAGTTCAAGGAGGGAAACAAGCTAACAAATACCTAAACCCACAAATCCAGCATTTCAGTGCTAGAATGCAGTGGGGTAGGCTAATCTCAGATGTCTGGTCTCCTGGCTAGCCACATCAGGCATTTAACAGCAGCATGTGTGAGCAACCTGTAGAGTCACAAATGAATTAAATATTCATGAACTCTGATATTTTGGTACCATGATGAAGAAAATACATTGTTTACTCCAAAGGGTGAATTGTTCTGCTCTGCCTCTGGTGGCAGGAGTTTGAATAATCCAGAAGGTTTGAGTAGAAGGCCTGTGGCTGAGTTTGCTGATACACTTTAGTGCAGTTAGTTCAGTGTCAAACACTTTCTTCCTAATTTACCCCCCCTCCTCAGCAGGGTGGCAGTAATTATCCTTTCCTATGTGTGTTTCTTGGGGTAAGTTGAGTATGAGGCACTCTCATACTTGTGGAACCACAACAATTATAAACCAATTAACTCACAGTTTTGTCATATGAAGACTGGATGCAGACCCAACTTCAGTTTCTTCATGAGATGTTTTATGTTTTACCATGTGGGGAGGGAAACAAACCTAAGGTTTTCCTTCAGAGAACCTCATTGTATAAGCCAATAGCTTTCTGAAGGTAAATTTGGAGTCTGCAGATAGAGAAATTGTCCTATGAAAAGGGAGAAGACAGTCTAGTTTAACTCTCTTGGAAATTTAAGTAAAAACCATAATTTTCAGTGATGTTGAGACCAATTCTTTTAAAAGATCTCTAGACGTATACTAATAAAAATCAGACCAGAAATTTTGATTGACCTGAGAGCCAGACTGACAAATTTTAGTTCTCAGCTCTGTGTTGGTGAGGAGACAATTGTCCTTCTTACCAAATTAAAACTGACAATGATACTGAGCTTGTGCTAGCACAAGGTGCTTTCTTAACTGCAAAGGTGATTTCAGCCTGAAAATACCATAATAAATTCACTGAATGGGCATTCTTCTGTAGTATACTCTTATAATTATAAGGCCTTCATTTTTGCCCAGGGCATCTATTTGGGAGATATCATAAAGTGAAAATAATCTTAATGTTACTAAATGAGAAAAGAATGATCATATTGCCTTGCAGAAAAACAAAATGGGAAGGGGGACTGAGGAAGGGATGGTACAGAATTATATTTGCTGCACTCTTGTGGGCACCAGGAGAAAAATGCCCTTTGTTTTTCTGAGAATGATTTAAAAATGTGTTTGTATCAATGTTGCAGCTTCTGAGTAATGATTGGAATTTCTGACTATGCAGATAAGATGTACAGCCTTTGCGGAAATTGGTACCTTGGTCTCTATTACTGGTATTAAGGACTGGGTGCATGGTGGCTGTTTTGGTGGTGTAAGGAGGAGGAGGAGGAGGGGGAAGATTCTTTGAGAACCTGTTGCCAAAAAAAACAGAAAAAAAATTAAAAAGAATCTGATGTAAGCCAAAACTTAGTGAAAGTAGGATATGAAACTTGCTTATGGAAATTTACCACTGGATGCCACTGTTGCTTCATAGAATGTCATAGTAAAATAACAGCAGATTTGCTGGAAAATTCTGCTTTTCCTTCACTCTCATCTTCTTAGTTTTTTATTACTTTAATCTTTGTTCATATCAAAGGAAAGGAGAAATCGTGCCCCACTTATTCTCTCCAGCAACATGGTGATATGGTTTCCATATCTAGAAGTGACAGCTTGTCATAGGAAAGAAAAGGGAATGACACAAAATTTGTCTTTTTTTTTTCTTCCCCTTCTAAAGTAAAATATTTTTCAGATAGAACAGAAGAACAGAAGAAAGGCTCAGATGAAAGAGCAGCCAATTTTCCTTGTAACTAAATTCCTTCTCTCTGTCTCTGAATCCTGTGTTAATCACAACTAGATTTGGACTCTGAGCCTTTACTCCTGATTTAATGTCATCCTACAGAGCAGGGCAGGAGGTCACTTTTGCAAATAGCTGTTTATTTCCTTTCCCAAGTGTTGGGCATTTTGTACTTGAAAGAATGTTTTTCACTTGTTTTGATTTTTTCCTCCTGGGGGAAGCAGGGAGGGTGAAGGTCATCAGTTGAATTTTTGATGGCTGTTGCTTGTTTTTGTAATCACCTGATTAGCAACTCTGGGACTTTTCTCTAAGTCATACAATATGGGGTTTTGTAAACAGCTTTTTAAAAAATTTTCTTTTTCTTTTCTTTTTTAACTGTTACCCCCCAAATGTAATTAACTCAATTAGATGAAAAGAAATAAAAATCCTAACACCTGAAGCTTAAGTTTCAGATCAGATAATTTGGGTTTTCTGTTCTGAGTGCACCTAATTCCTAATCTTTCCTATGGGGAAAGAAAATAAAAATGTTGGAAAAAGCCCTGAGAGATGAGGTTTTTCTAGTGTCATTGTGGTGGTCTTCGCAGGGGTCCCAGGATGAGGGAAGAGATGAGAATCTTGACTCCGTGTTTCAGAAGGCTGATTTATTATTTTATTATATATATTATATTAAAACTATAATAAAAGAATAGAAGAAAGGATTTCATCAGAAGGCTTGAAAGGATAGGAATGGAAGATAATAAAATCTTGTGACCGACCAGAGAGTCTGAGCCAGCTGTGATTGGCCATTAATTAGAAACAACCACATGAGACCAATCAAAGTTGCACCTGTTGCATTCCACAGCAGCAGATAATCATTGTTTACATTTCATTTCTGAGGCCTCTCAGGAGAAAAGAAATCCTGAGGAAAGGATTTTTCATAAAATATGTCCATGACATGTCATGCCAGCTTCTTCGGAGGCAGTCCACCTTCTGCTGTGCTCCCTTTTAATTGGGTAAGCATAAGTATGGTCGGTTCCTAAGTGTTATGAGTAGAAAAGCTGCCCATTTTCTTAAAGGTTGCAGAGTTCACAGGTTGGGCTAGTTGCTGCCAGGGTGGAGTTCTAACTGTTTGTTATTGTAATCACCTGTTGTTTTCATTAACTACCTGTCCTTGATGGTTAAGGATTGCCCCTTTTGTGGAGTGGCACCCTGTTGCTTTCTGGAGGATGGCACTCAGATGGTGAAGGGGAAGGGACCTCGAGTTGGCATGCAAATGACATTGGAGCCAGCATGCAATGAGAGGGACCCCTCACCGAAACTAGCCAAACCCCCCTAAAAACAACGAGCTAACATGGAACTGATGGATCAAAGTGATGTCTAGACGTGAGGAACAGAATCTAGTATCTGCTAAGATGCCTTTTACCCCTAACGCTAACCTAGTTGTTGGCTAGACAGAGGAGCTCCAATGTTGAACTGAAAGTAAGAGAATTTCCCGATGATCTAGTGAGGATGGAAGCCCCAGTTCTGCCCACAGACCAGTGGACAAAACTGCACTCTTCCTCCTTCTCTGAGTCACCCCTGGGAGCAGCAGTGGTGTGAGCACCTGTTGGGGAAGATGAAACAGGAAAGCCTTATAAATATGATTGCCTGGCAAAAGATTTTTAGAATATAGAAACTATAAGGAAGATTGAAATGAAAGCAAGCTTTGAGATCCCTCAGTTATTGAACAACTGGAAAACAATGGTGTGGCCAGCTGAAGGCAATCCCCTTTTGATGGAACAACACCCTCTGCTTGCAGACAGGCCCAAGGGTCAGAGCAGACCCTACAGCTTGGCAGAAGGGGCCCAAAGAGGAGTTTATAGGGTTTAATATGTAACATGGTATGGTAACGTAATGATTCTTATAGGCTGTATGTAAATGCTCTAGGATTTGTATATTGGACTAGATTGGTTAGTGAGAATTAGAATATTCAGCACAGAAGAAGATTTACTGTATTGTAATGGGAACCTTGCTCTCTTACCCCTTTTACTCTCTTACGCTTCTGTTCTCTTACCCTTTTACTCTCTCATCCTCTCTGCCCCTCTCTTCTCTCAGCCTGCTCTGAGCTGTGCCTGGCAGCTCCCAGCAGGGCCCTGCACCCAGGCCCTGTGCAATAAACCCCAAATCCCAGCAGGGCCCTGCACCCAGGCCCTTTGCAATGAACCCCAAATCCCAGCAGGGCCCTGCACCCAGGCCCTTTGCAATGAACCCCAAATCCCAGCAGGGCCCTGCACCCAGGCCCTTTGCAATGAACCCCAAATCCCAGCAGGGCCCTGCACCCAGGCCCTGTGCAATAAACCCCAAATCCCAGCAGGGCCCTGCACCCAGGCCCTGTGCAATAAACCCCAAATCCCAGCAGGGCCCTGCACCCAGGCCCTGTGCAATAAACCCCAAGTTCCTGACCAGGCTGCAGAGATCTCTCATCTCCGTCCGTCCCGACCGTGCTACCCGCCATCGCTCCTATGAGCACGGACCCGTCAGTTCTCCCCACCCGAGAGATAAAGGCATTAAAAAGGAGAAAGATTTCACTAAGGAGAAAGATTTCACTATTGCATGCCAGCCTAATTAGCGACAGCAGGAACGTGGGGCAAGGCAAGGACAATGACAATGGCCGGGGTGTGTTGGAGCTCCAGCAGGAGCAAGGAGCAGCAGCAGCCGCAGCAGCGCGTTCAGTGTGCGGGAGCAGAGCCCCGGGCTGGCACTGCCATGGAAACCGCACCGGGCACGGCTGCCACGCACCGCCCTGCTCGCTGCTGCCCGCGGGCACACCCGGGGAAGGCAGAACGAATAGGAAATGCAGTGAGTGTACTCCCAAAGATGGGCTGCACACACTGCTCGTGCTGGATGCCTGACAGCCAGAATGCGGTTTAACGATGCTACTGCTCGCTGATAATTCTCTTCTGGAACTGAAGTTTCAGTTTTCCCTTTTCTTTCCTATGACAATTTTCACTCTCTCTTCTGGAATTTGTGTCTCTCTTCTGGATTAGACGCCATAATCTAAGATTTGCAGTGATCAGTGTGAAAAATGTGTATTTTATGATTGGCTTTTCGCAAATGTTAAAATAAATATTATATGTGTTGTGTTAGAAAGTAATGCTGTATTAATTTTCTTAAGTAGTGTGGTAAATATAGTTTTGGGTTATAAAAAAATGTTTAAATAGAAACTATGCTATGTAGGATACTTTTTTAAAAGAAAGGACTTGCAGTGAAATAGCAGCCACAGGACACGTGAATGTTTCAGAGGAAAAGAATTTATTGCCCCGTTATCAGAAGAAACGAACTTTTTCCTGCCTCGAAGGCGCTGTCAGGATTCAGAGGAAGAAACTGACACTGACCAGACAGAATCCTGTGTTTGAATGGAATTTATGCATCATGTATGAAGTGAATGAATATGCAACAGGCTGTTGTTTTTAAGGGTTAATCCCCTGTTAACGTGAGTCCTTTTTTGAGCTTGTGCTGCCCGGAAAAAGGTACCCAGACATCCATAACTCTTTGTCTCTATTGTTTCATGTTGTACTAATTCAAATTGTCCAAATTATTATTACTCTAATGGTATAACTATTTTTATAACCATTTTATTACTATTAAACTTCTAAAATTTTAAAAACAATTTTAAAAAACCCAAAATTTTAAAACCAAAATTTAAAAAAATTGGCATTTTTCACATCAGGGTTGGATGTTTGCACTGCCTGGCTGTAGGCTCCGAGTTAAATCCTGCCAGCAGGGCTGCTGTGGATGCCACATAAACTTGCAGCGGTGACCCAGATAACATTGTGACCGACACAGTAAGTTCCAGTGTCAGGAGGAATAAATGTCTCCTGCAGCCCTCGCTGAGCTCCAGCTGTGCTTTGCTACCTGCCCTTAAGCCCCATCTACCCAAGGAACTGATGGCTCTGGGAGCTGCTGGGCTTTGCTCAGTTGTGAGCTAGTTGTAAAAGCGAATTCAGAAAATGCACAGGGCTTGCAATTATTAGGAAATTGTGGTGTTTTAGTGTTCTTAGTAAAGAACATTTCCAAAATGGTTGCCTGGGCTCTGCCGAGTCTGTTGAGAATTCCTAGCAGCCATCTAAACATGACAGCTCTCTAAAGTGAACTTTTGTGCCCTCACCCCTCATCTGTCACAGACATGTTTTATGAAAAATTCCTTTCCTTAGGATTTTTCCTCCTGAGAAGCTGGGAGGCCTTAGGAACAAAATGTAAACAATGATTATCTGCTGCTGTGGAATGCAACAGGTGCATCTGTGACTGGTCTCATGTGGTTGTTTCTAATTAATGGCCAATCACAGTCAGCTGGCTCAGACTCTCTGTCCTAGGCAGAAGCTTTTGTTATGATTCTTTCTTTTTCTATTCTTAGCTAGCCTTCTGATGAAATCCTTTCTTCTATTCTTTTAGTATAGTTTTAATATAATATATATCATAAAATAATAAATCAGCCTTCTGAAATATGGAGTCAGATCGTCATCTCTTCCCTCATCCTTGGACCCCTGTGAACACTGTCACACTCATCTACTGCCCTCTGCTCAGATCCTACCTCTGGCCCAGGCCTGGGAGAGGACTGTTTTTTAAATTACCTTTCCGGAAGCTCTGCAGTCAGCCATGTCTTCATCTCATGTCCATTCTGAGGTGGAAATGACGAGGTTTCTGTTGTGCTCATTTGTTCTGCCATGCAGAGAGAAGGTTCCCCCTGTTCTTTTGCAGTAGGACTGGTTTATGGCTGGAGAATGTTAAGTGGTTCTGCAGTGGCTTGATGTGGGCTTGCTCAAACCATAATACGAGGTACAGCAATTGAAAAGAAGCAGGCATTTCTGGTATTTTTGGACAACAGCCTAAATATATCATTGCTACTTTTTGTGGTTTGGAGTTGTCAGAGAAGAATAGCTAGATGAAGTTTGACTTCAGCACAAGAAGTCCTGGGCTTTTCAATGTTGTCTGCACTGGTGAAAAGTGAGCAAGATGGAACCGAGCAGGATTCAAGCCTGTGTTATTGAGAGGTTCTGGTCAGGTTAGCTAGCTAGCTAATGCAGAGAAAGATTGAAAAGGCATACCATACAATGAATAAATGAACTGCTCCTGCCTCTTTTTTTCTCCCTCGTCCCTGGTCCATTTTAGAGTGAGTGATGAGGAGGACCACTGCTGAACACAGTCCCCAGGCTCCCTCCACACTGGATGCTTATGGATGTAAGGATCAGCAGTGCTTCCACAGCCTTTTCAGTGCTCCTTAAGTGTACAGAATTCAGTCCGTACTGCATCAGGAGCCTTTTGAAGATAAACATCATTGATTCTTAGCTGTGCCATCTTTTGTTAACTGGAAAACTTAATATGTGTATACAGTAAAACCCACTGCTAGAAATGGCAAAGAAAACTTCTCTGTGTTTTACAGGAAGTCATAGACAAAGACCAAATGTGTTTTGGAGCAAAGATGGGGAGGGCTTCTCCATGCCATGGACATTATCAGGGTTGTGAATACAGCCCTGTGTGTGTCGTTATAGCCATGGGTCATCATGGAGCAGGAACCAATTGGGTTTTACCCCATGAAAGCCTCTGCTTGTTCATCTATTTGAAAGCAATCACTCATTCTTTTTGCTCTGTTTGTAGACTTCACAATTTAATATTTGTACAAACCATAAAGGTGACACCTTCACAATGTAGGTTTTCATTCCACAGTCCTTATCTTCCATGCAGCTGCAGCACATTAAAAATGTTTTCAGTCTCCTCTTCTATGGGGGTGATCTTTGTGAATTTGTCTGGCTCTCTTTGGGGATGCTGCATCCTCTGGCTGCTGTGTATGGAAAGTGCATTGGTACAAAATTATTTATAACTCTTTCAGTTGGTGCTGGATCTCTGTGGTCCTCCACTGCAAGTCTCTTCAAACTCTCAGAGGAGATTTTTCAACAGCTCCTGGCTCATAAGCAACAGCTTCCCCCATGATAACCCTGCAGCAACTCATCTCTTTCCTTCAAGCTTCTGTCTGTTGCCAACCTAGTCATTAGACTGATTATTATTTAAGCTGATCATAAATTCCATTTTGGACACTCTGCTTTCACAGTGGGTAATTAGAGAAGGCACCTTCCCTGTCAATTTGTGCTATTCATGGAAATGTTAGCACTTACAGAAAATACAGAATAGACATTTCTAGGCTCCTTTGATTAAAGGGACTGAGAAAAAGTCCATGCAAAGGGGAAGCTTCTATATAAAAATATAGAAACCTTGTCCCATTGGCCTCACTCTGTGCTAGATGTTTGGAGGTTTGATGCTGGTGTTTTACAACATTATAAGAATGTGGTGGGTTTATTTTTTTGGGATTTTTCTCTCCTATCATCCAATGTTATGAAGTCAAGTTCAGTCTATTTCTATATACAGGACAACACATGAAAACATTCCTGTATTTTAAAAATGCTTTGAGACTGAAGTCTACAGTGAATATGTGAGATCAGGGCAGCAGATGGTAGCAAGATTGTAATAATTAACAAAGAATATTTTTGTCTTTTGAAATAATATAGATGTGTGAATTTTAAAGCTGTGCAACAGTATTAGTTCTTTGATTAAAAGCCACAAAAGATTAAAATCTTCAATTACTGTGTAGGCTCTCCTGAACTTTCTGGGAACTGGAGTAAAGGGAATAACTGAGGGTCAAAGGGGGAAGACAGCCTGGCTGGTCATTAATCTAAATTTGCCTGTGGAACATAGAAGAAGATGTTAGCATGCTTTTCCTGCTCACCCTAAACCAAGAATGAGATTTTGCTCAAATCTGGCTTTAAAGTAATTGAGGAAAATTAGGCAATTTTGAAAATTGAGGTTGAAAATTTGAAAATTTGAAAAAATTCAGGTGGGGTATGTACTGGTGTTTTGGTGGGGTTTGGTGGGGTATTTTTCCCTCTTTTTTTGCAGGGGAGGTTTTTGTTTGTTTGGGTGGATTTTTGGTTTTGTTTTTGGTTTTTTTTGTTCTCCTCCCCAAGAAAACTTGGGTGTTCAGCTTGCTGTGATTGAAATCAATTGAATTTCAACAGATTGACAGCAGAGCTGTCAGTCTTTATGCATCTCTGAGTGTATGTGAACTGTAGGAAAGGAGTGACAGGGATGGGGATCCCATGATAACTCTCATGCAGGTGCTGCAGGTTGCAGGTACCTCTGAGCATGAAGCTGCCTGGTTTTCAGTGTGAGCAGCCCAAGAATGTCCCACAATTTGTCATTCTGTGATGGGGCCTTGCTCTGCTCCAGTTTTGTTACTCATACCCCAGCTGGTTTTCCTAAAGTTGGAGTGAGGGTGATTGCAATTGTGAAAGGAGCACAAGAAATGTGGGCAGTGCTTGGAGAAAGATTTGCTGTGCCCATTTCTACTGAACACTTTGTCAGTGTTCTTATTTATCAGGTGGGGTGCTGAGAGCATCAACCATCCTACAGTTCTAGCTGTATTATATCTGAAAATGACTTTACAAAATGAGAGTGAGTTGCATTATTGTGGTGTCACCTAAACCAGTTAATGATCTGAGATAAGAGAGGATTCAAAAGGGCCAAGAGTTGCTCTAAACAGTGTCAGAACTGCAGCTCTGTGAAGGGAAGGACACATTTTTGAATTGGTAAGAAGGAATTGCATTAATTATATGGCATGCCATGCTACAACACGAACACCATTAAAAAGTCAGCCTTTAAATCTTAAAACACTTCTCGTTCCTACTATCCTCATTATTAACATCCCTATTCTACATTAATGCCTCTGGCAAGAGGTGAAAGCTGTTCAGGGTGAAAAGAAATTAGTTTCATTTTTCAGTAATTATGGGGAATACTGTTCGCTGGCTTTAGTCACCCTCTCAAGTTATTCTAGTGCTTCTGGTTAAAAAGATCCTGATCTATGGTATTTCGCTAATGATCAACAGTTTTAGAAATGACATTTTTCAGCAGCACAGCCTCTATTATTGGGACAATCTTTTCCTTTGGGCAGCTGCCAGATTTTTCAAAACCAATGGGAACGCTTATGAAAGGTTAAGTTCCTTTTCCTACCCCCACCTTCTTTATAAACTCACTATTGAGCTCACTATTGCTTGGGATGCAAACTAATGTTTCCAGTTTTCAGAGGAAAAGATCACCTCCTCCAAGACAGTTATTTAAATGATCTGTGACTGTGGGGAAACAGCAAGGTAAAGGAAGAGACCCTGAAGAGTATGGCAAAAATTAAGCTGAAGTGAAATAACAGTGTGCCAAGATAGTTCCTATCATACAATGTGGTAAATTTTTTATGGATAAATAATTTTTCAGGTGCATTTTCCTGTTCTCATTTCAAGTGGTCCTTTTGTTTCATAAGGTTGAAAGACAGAAAAATAAAAAAGTTGCAATGGGTAATGGAGATGCATTTTGAGAGATGCATTCTGGAGGACTGAGGAGGTGCCTTCTACTGAGCAACTGAGCGCACATGAAAGTTTGCTTTGCTCTTCTCATCAGTCTGCAATGTGTTTATGTGGTACTTGGAAACAACAGAGGGCAATCAGAGCTGACTGCTGGGTGTCCTTCTGCTGCAATGGGCTGTGTGGCTGGTTTGGTTATTTACCAGGGACTCTTATTCTGTCTCATATAAAGTATTGATTGTCAAGGTAAAGAAAACTCCAAGAGATTTCCAATGCATCCATTAATAATGTCTTGTAAAGGGTAGTGACAGTTCAAGCAATAGCTCAGATGCCAGATTTCTGTGACCATTCTCTTATTTGCAATGAATCAATTTTTCAAGTGGAGCCCTTTGCAAAGTGTCTCAGAGTTCCCTGGGACTGTATGAAATGCTCTGTGGTGGGCAGGACCTGCTGCTCTTCCAGGCATGGCAGGGACCAGGACACTTCTGCAGAGTGTTCTGGCCACAGAGCAATGAAGATCTTCTTGTTGGGGTGGCCTTGGCACCCCAGATATATTTGAGACCTTTCATCTTGGACAAACCTCATTGTGACAATTTTTATCATTGAAGAGCTAATGGAACCGTTCACATTTTACTACAGTAACAGTTCTAATTCAAATTATCCCGGCTGTAGTAACTTGATTTTTGAATCAGTTCAGCACTCTGTGATCAAGAGTTACTTAAGTTCCTTGTGCTTGGCATTGTACTTGTAAATGATGGCAGCATCTTCCTTTTGCTTCTTTCTGGAAGAACAGGCTGCATTTAAAAATAATAATGTCATGGACATATTTTATGAAAAATCCTTTCCTTAGGATTTTTTCTCCTGAGAAGCTGGGAGGCCTCAGGAACAAAATGCAAACAATGATTATCTGCTGCTGTGGAATGCAACAGGTGCATCTGTGATTGGTCTCATGTGGTTGTTTCTAATTAATGGCCAATTTCAGCCCATAATGGCTCAGACTCTCTGGTCAGTCACAAGATTTTATTATCATTCCATTCCTTTCCTTTCAACCCTTCTGATGAAATCCTTTCTTCTATTATTTTAGTATAGTTCTATTATAATATATATAATAAAATAATAAATCAGTCTTCTGAAACATGGAGTCAGAACCTTGTCTCTTCTCTCTTCCTGGGACTCCTGTGAACTCCACCACATAATAATAATTTCTTTTCTTGGTTAATAGTTCTATTAAGTACTTACAGCAAAAAGTATCATAACTTAAATGCTTTTGTTTAAGGAACTTAATTAGATCTTAAAATTGTTCTACTTGCAATGAAATTCCTTATCTTCCCCAAAACTGGAACATGGAAGTCTTCAGCAGACTGCAGCAAGGTGTTTTACATGAATAGTTTATATTTTCTGCCACCAGATCACCTGTGTAATGAAAAGACCCTTATTCTTTAAGGCTACAGGCAAGCAGTAGGGTGCACAGAAACATATTGGGACAAGCTGAATGAGACTTCCCTTAGAACATCAGAATTCTTCTTCCAGTGAATATGAAATCTTGCCTTTGGCACTAAGCTCTATTGAATGCTTCAGAAGGGAATGAAAGGGAAAATCTTTCTCTGAGCAGGAAGGTAACTTTGAATGCAGAGCTGGAATGTATGGATTTCTGCCTCTGCTCCATTTTGTGCTTTGATTTGCTTTCCCTGTGCTTTGACTGGCTGTGCTACAATGCCACTATATTTTTCAGTTCTTTAGTGCTAAAAATACCAACACACAGCACTGGGATTGGTGAACTCCTCAGCTGATCAAACGCCATATACAGCTTTGTTTCTGTTTTATGGTAAATATAAGATGTCATATTGTCATGGTATGGTAAAAAATATACTGTCCTTTTTATTTAATGCTTGTTTAAGAGCAGTCCTTGATCCTTTGCTTGTGGTTGTTTTGAGGTGCATTTGGTAAAAGCTTAAAAAAACCCCAGCCATGCACTGAGCCGTGATGCATAAATAAGGTAACAGAAAGAGTTTCGTTACTTACTTTGGGGATGCCTTTCTTCAAGAAAAAGCCTCTGGCTCTTACCCATAACTCTGGGTTGGCTGTACAGCTGTCTTTAACCCTGCTGAAGGCCTTGATGGGCAGACAAGGCTGACTTTGTCTGTGCTGCAAGTGTGAGCCTCTGATCATCCATTTGTGTAGATCTGCCCTTCTGGCCCATTCAGTGTTTGTGGGCCAATCTTCTGGGTTTATGGAGAGAAAAAAGAATTATGGAGAAGGATTTTAAATTGAACTTCTTCAAGGTGTGTGAGCATGACTTGGAAGATGGCAAAGGTAAGCTTATTTATAGATATGTAAATACCTGTTCTTATTAGCTGCAGAGAAGGTGTAAGGGGGAGAAACTGAATAAACAGGGAATGAAGAAAGCTGATTTGGGTGGTCTGGTAGATCAGTGCCCAGTCAATTCTATAATATCTTTACCATGAATAGAGAGTCTGAAAGCCTGAATTGGGTTTTATAATCTGGCACATTGATTGAGGGGAGGGGGAAAGACTGAGGGGGAATTCTTATAGGAACTGTAAGGGTAACACAGAAGAGAAAATGTGGAAGCCAGGATCAGGAGCTGAAAAATGGATTAAGCGCCCTTGAGAACATGTGCTACCATAGTTTGGAAAGGAAATTTGGAACTGCTCTTGCCAGAGGAAGGATGTGGTGGCTTTCACCAAAGCTGGGACACTTGTGAAAGGACTACAAAGATGTGAGGGGCATGGGAGCCAGAAAAGAAAGAAGAATGTCCCTGCTTCAGCTTCTGTAGGTGTGAGGAATACTTAGAAAGCACTCCCACTGCAGAACCAGTCCTGGCCAGCTGCAGTGTGTACTTGGTGTGCTCTACCTTGGGCAGATCCTGCAGGCCAGTTCTTCCTCTCTTCAGGGATTCTGTGTAGCCTCCCTTTTCCCCTTTCCCCTTTCCCCTTTTCCCCTTTTCCTTTTCCCTTTTTCCTTTTCCCCTTTTCCTTTTCCCTTTTCCCCTTCCCTTTTCCCCTTTCCCCCTTTCCCTTTCTTTTCCCCTTTCCCTTTATTTTCCCCTTTCCCTGTTCCCCTTTCTCCTTCCCTTTTCCCCTTCCCCTCCCTTGGTTTTCTTCTTGGCACAGGATCTTTCCTCCCTGACATTTACTGGACTGATTTTCCTGCTCTAATCTGAGGGGCCTCTGAATGAGGGAGGGTGTTTATAATGATCTTTAGTGTTCTTTGGGGTAGTGTTCATTTATAGTGATCTTTAGTGTTCTTTGCTGCCTGCCATGGAACTGGGAAAGGTGGGCTGAAGGAACCTGTCGTGCTTTGTGATCTGCTAGGTCAGGAGAATGATGTAGAAAGTATTTGAAACATTAGTGAGGAGCAAAATTCTTTAGGCTTCTAATCTTAGTGAGTTTTCACTCAATTTAGTCAAACCCTTCCCAGCTGCTAGTCACCAGTGAGACTTTGCTCTGGAAACTTGAAGACTTGAGGGTCTGTCTGATTCACAGGGGGGATCACTATCAGCCTAATGGGACCTTGGTTGGAACTTTAATTACAAGAAGACAGTAAAAAGCACTGTTTAAGGAAAAAAAAATTCCCCTTATCAACTTTTGTTGCTAGTCTAGTCAGGCTAAAAATTCTGCTTAATCTTAATGATTAGTAAGAGTTCTTCATTTCTGTTAAATAAATTACGAATTATTCGGAGGCAGTATATTAAAGGAGATCTAATCAAGATATCCAGAATATTGTGACATATTTAAATCCCATAATGTTTAAAAAAACATTTTTGAGGGAGTAAAGATACTTTATATACAATTAGAGGCAGTATGATTAATAACCTTGGGCTCAGATTCGACTGCATCCTTTGGGATTTGGGTTTTTTTCCTACATCTCTGGAACCAAATATATGCCTTAATTACCAATCAAACAGTCAATGAAGGCAGAACTGAAGTGTGGATGCATCCACTTGGATTTGTATTAGCATTTCTTCCACAGATTTGGATTAGTGAGGCTGAGTGTATCTGCAGGTTTTGGTTGCTGTCAGGCAGAATGTGAATCCACATTGACTCAGATTTTCAAACCTAGCAGACCTGTTTTGCATCATTTGACACTTATGCCACCTGCTAAACCTGCAAAATGTAGGTGTTAGTGCAGGTAGTGTTAAATGCAGGAGCATTTGAGTGTTCTGAGAAGATTGAGGCCATTTAAAACCAGCCAGTGCCATTTCTCCCCAGCCCCATCTCTCATCATTGAGGCTTCAGGAGGAAAAGGAGAT
The DNA here is from genome assembly GCF_028551555.1 of Melozone crissalis. NCBI lineage: Eukaryota > Metazoa > Chordata > Aves > Passeriformes > Passerellidae > Melozone > Melozone crissalis. The sequence goes on along the minus strand of NW_026535785.1, from coordinate 19,201,645 downwards.
TTTGATATGTGAGAAACAAACCCCTTTGGTTTGAAACCATTCTGCAAGGCTATAACACAAAATCTGAAGGCAAGAAAAGAGGAGGCAGACACTTTTGAGGTTTGGGCACTCCCAGGTTGGTACAAAGTCAGTGAGAGGACATTGCTCCTTTAATGGCTGCGCCAGAATCCCTTTACTGCAGAATCAGGCAAGGCAATGCCCTCAAATCCAGTGGGACTGGGGAGCTCAGGGTTTTGGAAGGTGTCACCACAGAGGAAGGTGTTACTTTGCTTGGCAGGTATAGCTGCAAGGAAAGAGGTTTCTGAGCTGAAGGCAGAGAGTGGGAAAATGTGTTTGAAGCCAGTCTTCATTGTAATTCTGGCTATTACTTATTTCTCATAGTTTAAAACAGGTAATTGTGCAGGAGAAGTAGCTCCTTGTAACAGGGGAGGCAAGGCATAAATCAACTACCAACCCTTTTATCTTCTGAATTTTTCTGAAATTGATTTTATTTCTGCACATGGTTATTCTGGAGTGTTCATAAGCTGTGTGTTTTGGTCAAGTATGGCAGGCTTAGCTTTTTATTCTGAGCTGTCAATTTTGAAACTCACCCTGAAAGAGCTCCAAGGTAAAATGGTTTTGATCATTACCAGCTGCTGTGTGCTTTGTACTCTGTAATATAAACCTGACATTCAATTTTGGTGGGATGATCTAATGAAGTTCTGAGATTTATTTGAGTTAATAAAAATGAACACCTTTTTTTCAAGGATAAACATGGATAAATTGTCAGATTCATAGCCCATCTCATATGATGCCTGCTGTGTTTTGCACAGTGCCTGAAATGGTCACTGTATGCCTGATTTATACAGACAGTATCACCTTGATGAGTACACAGTGTGTCACTTGAGCAGGATTCATGTCTTTATGGATTGCAGAGGAGAAATATAATGTGAGACAATATAAATATTGCAGCTGCTTGCTCCATCACATTGTCTGTTTTATTGGGCAGGTTACCTGTGCTGAAATGATGTTGGGGGTTTCTTTTTTTTTTTTTTTTTGAGTTTTTTGTGTTTTTTGTGTTTCTTTCTGGGTTTTTTGGGTTTCTTTTTTTTTTTTTGTTTGGGTTTTTTTTCCCTGTTGTTGTTTTTTGGTTTTTGGGGGGGTTTTTTTGTCTTCTTTTGATTTTGGACTTTTTTGTGGTTTTGTTGTTGCTTTTTTTTGGTTGGTTGGTTTTTTGTGGTTTTTTTCCCCTGTATTAATAAGAAAACATTATTTGGGTAACATTGGTAAGGAAAACTCCTTTCCGTTCTATTTTGCAATAGGTGAATTAAATGAATTTGAGATCTGTAAATAAAATGCAGTGTAAAACACTAAATAGGGTACCATTCCTACATTTTCCTCCTGCCAAGAGATGGGAAAGATAAGTGGAGCAATTGTGGATGAGAACCAAACCAGCCAGACAAGAGGGAAATCCCAGGCCAAAGCTCCCAGTGACCTGCCCAGGTGTTTGCACAGCTGGCTCTGCAGGTGTGGGAGTGTTGGTGTGGATGAATGCTGTGGAAGCAATAGCACGCAGCTCAGCTGTGTGACATTTACAGAGCAGACAGTAAAACTCTGTCCTGTGGAGCTCAGGGAGGATCTCAGTGTGGGCTGGGCACCTCCACGTGGCTCCATCACGGGCTATACTGACTGGGTGCGCACTCGAAACAAAGATAAAAGAACTTTTTCTCTTGATCATAACGCATTTTAGTCTATATCCATGAATTTGAAGGTGAACTGTAGCCTGGAGCTTTCCTTTCCTGAGCAAGGAGCCACCTCCACTGGTGTTTAATGGGTTGGGACAAGCTCTCAGTGCAGTCCCCCTGGGCACTGCTGCTGCTCTCCCTGCCTGAACATAATCCTGACACCTCCTGCAGCTCAGGACGTGCCCATGTCTGGGTATGTTGAGAGGAAATTTCCTGTGTTAAAATAAATCTGGACAGAATTCCCAGATTGGAAAATAACTGTGGAAAAGTTGGATTGTGAGTCTCCCTCATTTCCCCTAACTTGACAGTGTAATTTTGAGCTCCATGAAGAAAAAATGACACTGTTAGAAATGATCACCCATGGACATGCCATAAAGCTGAATGTGAAACATAGGGTTAGCACAGCTGTAATTGCTGGATTTAAACAGAATTTAGGTCTCATGCAAAGTAGGTACATAATGGAAAACTTGACCTCTGCTGCATCTTCAGTTAAAAAAAAAAAAATGTTGGTGGGAAAAATGGCAACAGATGGCAGAATTTGAAGAAGCTTATTTGTCTAATTGTGTAAAAGTCACTGTGGCACAAACTACCTGGAAAATGACTCTTGAAAGATTTATCCACACAGAAGGTGTTGTGTATATATGCTTCTCACCAGGTGCAAGTTAGTTGTGCACTAAGGAGTGTGTATGCACAGGACTTCCAAAAGTGTCATTTTAAACTAAATATTTGCAGCTCTTCCTTAAACCACACCAGAAAATATTTTTACAAGGTTGAATGTTTCTCTTACACTTGTGGTAAAGCAATCATTCTTATTCTCTAGCATGAGTCACAACTCACGGTGTCAATTGCTGTATAAAATATTACTGAAATAGCTTGATGGCAGTGAGCAAGGCTTAGTCATGTCTGTCTTCCTCCTTTGTGTCACTTCTGGGCTGTCTTGCCCTTTGCTGCACTGTGGATAAAGCTTCAACATATTACAGGATTAAATTGAATGTGGAAGGGGGGGTGCCTGCCATTCTCAAAACTCAAATCCCTTGTGAATTTTTACTGCATGTTTAATTCTGGGCCCTGTGACCATGTTCACAGGGCTTTGAGGATGAGGGAAGAGACAAGGATCTGACTCCATGTTTCAGAAGACTGATTTATTATTTTATTATATATATTATATTAAAACTCTACTAAAAGAATAGAAGAAAGGATTTCATCAGAAGGCAGCTAAGAATAGAAAAGGAATGATAACAAAGGTTTGTGACTGACTGAGACAGTCCAGACAGCTGACTGTGATTGGCCATTAATTAGAAGCAACCACATGAGACCAATCCCAGATGCACCTGTTGCATTCCACAGCAGCAGATAACCATTGTTTACATTTTGTTCCTGGGGCCTCCCAGCTTCTCAGGAGGAAAAATCCTAAGGAAAGGATTTTTTAGAAAATATCATGGCTACAGGGCCCTTCTGTTTGAATGGATGCTTCTGAGAAATTCTGGCTCAAGTGATTTACCCCTGGTAAGTACTAGTGGTCACTAGTGTGGCTAAAGGGAAAAGTGCCCTGTTCTTGACACTGGTGCATTTTTACAGCAGGATCATGCTGGCAGACATTAGATATGCTTGTTTACAGACTTGCCTGTGAGGTTCCAGAGAGAGGAGCTGAGAAAATCGCTGGCCCTTCTCAAGTAGCTGTTGTCTTTGGACAAAGATTACATGCATGCTGCCATGTGAAGCTTGGGACACTTCCCAAGTCGTTATTCAGGAGCGTGCAGGTGCATGCTGAGGCTCTGAAACCCCCACATAACAATGCCAAGCTGACAATCATCCCTTGAAGCAGTATCAGCTCAAACAGGCTGTGCTCAGCCTTGCCTCTCGTGCTGTGCTCTGAAAACAAGCTGGTGCTGCATGCAGATGTGCTCCAGAGCCAGTGAAATGGAAATGGAGAGGCTGGGATTCATCCAGTGTGTTCCAAATATGCCCAGCCACCTCTGTGATTGCTTGTTGGGGGTAGGAAAAGAACATCCTTCATCTCAATGTCAGTAACTTGTATCAAGAATGCAGCCATGGTTGAGAGAAACAACACCAGAAAAGAATGTTCATATTTTATCTGTTCATTCCTGGTGATGTGGTACCAGTTGAGCTGGCCTGACAAATTAATCGGTGCTGTTGTACAAAGACACTAAGAAAACTATGTAAAAACTAATGCAGATATTATACATTGAACTCATTTTCTAATTGATTTTTTTGGACATTATATATCTCTCCATGTATTTGCAAGTTTGTAGGTGCCTTAGTATGTATAATGCTATTTACACAGGGTTTTCTCCTAGGTACTTTATCTGGGTGTATATAAGCAGATAATTGTACATGGATTTGTCAAAGTTGTGCTCTTGCTGTCAGTGACTGCCCAAACAGGAAAAACAGTGCAAAGCAATGGGATTGAGTTCATGCAGAGTGCAGGGCATGCAGTCCATGTGTGCACCTCTCCCTCACTCTGTGTGTCTTTAAAAGATCTCTTGGATCATCCAAGGATTGGATTTTCTCAGTAAGTTGCTCAAATGAGGCAGGGGAGGAAGGGAATCACCAGAATTCAGTACCTACAATTTAAAAACTTCAAAACCTCTTTCCTTCAATCATTATATAAGATGAGCTATAAACCAGCAAACCGAATTGCAGAATCAATTAAGTTGGAAAAGATCTCTGAGATCATTGAGTCCAAATTAGGGCAGAAATAAAAAAAAGGGAACTCCTGTTCTCAATTCATATTCTCTCTTGACATTGTGCAGTCTGGTGTGCTCAAACATCAGTGATTTTTATGGAAGAAAGCACTGGAACCCCATCACGGAAATTCTGAAAGGTTATGGACATAAGGAGTTAAGAAAACTCATTTTAATATCTTGATTCCTTTATTTTTGGAGGCATAAGCCCCCATAAACTGACACTTCTGGTATGAGGCATGGTAGATGCATATGGCAGTGGGGGGATTTAAAGGAAAAAAATCCCAGGAAATCACCATCACTCAGTTTGTGCACATGGCAAAGTGACTTTTTGGGTACACAAAGGTCTCAAGAACATGACTCTGCTTAGATCTCAATGAATTTCACTTACAGAGCACCCCAATATAAAATTCTTAAATTATCCCCTAATTAAAATATTATTGCTGTCTTCAGTTTCAGACTCTGCAAAAGCAGATAATAAAATGCACACTTAGTTTACACAATTTTTTTTTGTGTCTGTGTTAATCTCTTTTGCTGCTATAGGCTTTAGACCACTTTGAGGAGTATGGGGGAGATGCTGTTCTGGTTTTTAGTGTGCCCTCACCTCACCTTCTGTGACTGCTGTAGCTGGGTCCTTACCTCTGAAGTTAAAAACCAATTGGATTGACAAAATTATTTTGTCTAATATTTACCTCTGAGCTAGACTGTGTGTTTGAAAGCAGGATTTTTTTTTTGTACAGTCTTTGATTTCCACTTTCCATAAGAAATGAAATATTTCCCTATGAGGAGAAGGATAAAATATGAGAATGAATTTAGAATGAACACCTCTGAAAAAATTAAATTGCGTTGAAATGAAAATGCTAAGATTTTATATGTGGGGGAAGAAAAGACAAGATGATCCAAAGGGAAATAAGCAACCTGAAACTTTACTACTATCTAGTCAAAATTATTGCTTTTTACTTAAAAATTTTGCTTGACATGAAAATATTAGTTTACTTGTCTGCTGCCTTGGATTTTTTTTTTGTTCAAGATATTGCTTTTCTTCTGGCTTTAAAAGGCATCTTTACAAACAGTCCTTTAAAACCACTTGTTACCTTGTTTACACTACTCAGCAGGGAATAGGAGCTGAAGTAACAGAGCCAAATAAATGCAACTGGCCAGTACTAATTACCTGTATTAGAAGGGTGCTTCTGTCTTCCCTGAGAAACTGTAAACCAGACACTGCTGTGCCATATGCAGCTTGTTATAAACATGCAAATCATTGATCAGGTTTTATTTAAAGAGAAAATAAAACCTGTCAAAGTCTTCACCTTCATTTGTCATTAAAAATTTAACTTTGCTGTTATCTTTTACTATGATTTAATTAAAATAGGACGGAGTAGTGGTAGGTAAAGCACAGGTCTGATCCAATCAGAAGTGCAATTTTGCACTGGTATTGCTGGGGTTTTTCACTCATACAACGAGCACTTGCTGATGTGGGAACGTACCAAGCCCTTCAGATGTAAATGTGAGTGTATCAATTTATGTGGAGGTGTAGATTAAACTGGAAAGGAACTGGGAGGAGGCAGGAGGAAGAAGGAGAGTCAGGTTTTTGTTGTGAATCCAGCTGAAGGGTTAAGTCCCTCAATTTTACCTTAAAGCACTCTGAACTAGCAGAGGAGTGGATCCAAATGCTGCCCAGCTTTGTTCTGGTTCTCACAGAGCTGAGCCTGCTGCAAGATGAGCTGAGATTCCTCTCCCAGTGGAAGCTCAGACACCAAGCTCTGGTTCCCTGACCTGCTGGAAGTGTCAGAGCCTGAAAAAGCCCAGGGGGGCTGAAATATCCAGCACTCCTCTCCTGGTGTTGGTGACTGCAGTACAGACCCTCAGGTGCATCAATCAGAGCACCAGCACCTCTCAGAGCACTAAATACCATTAAATTCTAAGGGTGGTGTAGCCATGATATTTTCTAAAAAATCCTTCCCTTAGGATTTTTCCTCCTGAGAAGCTGAGAGGCTTCAGGAAAAAAATGTAAACAATGATTATCTGCTGCTGTGAAATGCAACAGGTGCATCTGTGATTGATCCATGTGGTTGTTTCTAATTAATGGCCAATCACACCCAGCTGGCTTGGACTCTGTCTGAGCCACAAGCCTTTGTTATCATTCCTTCTTTTTCTATTCTCAGCTAGCCTTCTGATGAAATCCTTTCTTCTATTCTTTTAGTATAGTTTTAATATAATATATATCATAAAATAATAAATCAAGCCTTCTGAAACATGGAGTCAGATCCTCGTCTCTTCCCTCATCCTCAGACCCCTGTGAGCACCACCACAGGGTGGCTTCACTTAATTTCCTAGTGGTGATCTTGGCTGTGACTCCTCACAGCCCAATGCACGCTCCAAGCATTCCCAGCACTGTCAGGACCTGCTCCAGCTGCCCTGGGGATGGTTCCTGTGCCCTGTTGTCCCCTGGCTGTGCCTGCCTGGGCTGGCACTCTGAGCTCAGACCCAGCCTGGTCCCAGCTGGACTGGCACAACACTGCTCTGAATGCAAAGGCTGCTCTGCAGCCTCGTGGGCAGACCAACAAGCCTTTGAGAGGGTGGAAAAGTGAAATGGGTGAGGGGCTGCTGCAGCAGGAAGGCAGTGACTGAAAGGCAGGAGCATGGGCAGGCACGGAAGGGTAACTGGTTCCATGGAACACTCTAAGTTCCACATTACTACTCCAATGCAACCAGTTTTTCTCTGAGCAAAAATGGAAAATGTGATGTCAGCCTTGATATGTAAAGTATTTGTAAGTGAAGCTTTTACTACAAGGTCTTTTGAAACAATTTTTTTCCTATTAAAATTTTTAAAGCCCAAAAAATATACTGGGTGTTTCTGGGGAAACTCTAATGCCAGTTCTGGTGATGCATGAAACCATCCATGCATATGAGGATGTGAACCTGGGAACAGATCAGAACAAGCATTGTTCCTTAGGTGTTCACATTTGTACAGTGCCAGCTGGGGTGGAATGTGGCTGCGGAATACAAACTCCAGAAGTTACTGGGGAGTGCAGATTTGCCATTGTGATGGAGTTTGATCCTTGCTCCAGTATGGCCAGTTTAAATATCATGTCAAGTGGATAAATGACATGCAAACAAGGGTTCTGTATACAGAATTTGAGTGAAAATGTGCAGAGCTGAGACTGGCTCAGCTGGTCAGAGCATGGTGCTGACAATGCCAGGGTTGGGGTTTGATTCCTGTATGAGCCATTCACTTGAGAGTTTGGCTTAAGAACTCTGGTGGGTGACTTCCAAACCAGAATATTCTGCAATTAGAGACAATAACTAGTGGAAAGCCAAGTATTTTATTCTCACAAGACACTCTGGTAGAGATGAGAAAGTCCTTTCAAACACAGAAATTGAACTAAAACACCTGGAATATTTTTTGCATGTTAAGTCAGATATAATTGTTACTAAAATAAGCAAGTGAAAATTGTTTGCAGCAATGAAAAGAACTACCCTGTTGGGCAGGAAGTGGCATTTATTCTTGCTTGTTATTATGATGGAAAGATTTGATATTCCTGGTGACTATGAAGATTAAACCAGAGATTTATGTTAATGCAAAGGATTAAAAGAATTTTAATAACACTTATAAAGATGCAAATGTTCTCCTGCATTTTATCTTTTTGCAGATGAACGTGCCATAAGGGAAATATTGAAGGGGGAGAACACATCCTCACTCAGAATTGCAACATCTGGTTTAATACTGCTCTCACATGGTCATTAAGTATCAGTTGTTTTCACCAGTGTGTTTATGAACAGTGTGAGTTTGATTAGACTTTTTCTCCCTGACAAACTTAAGAAAATCAGGAATCAGTGATCAACATCCACCTCCAAACACTGGGGCCCGTGAATGGCTTTGTGCCTTGTGTGTTTCAACAAACTGTAAGTATTTCTCAGTGTATTTCCCTTCTTGCTGCTCCATCACTTAAAGACTGATTTTCTGAACAGCAAAGAGCTTGAAGTACTGGCTGCACTTCAGAATTGCCAGCTGTGCTCCCCTCATTTCAAACACCCCCAAGTGCAAACACAGGCCACACCAGCCTGGAAAATTCTGTGCTTTATTTGGGAACCCTGACATATTATACATATATGTACATACATTTCATGTGGAGAAATTATAGAAAAAAATATGATTTGAAAAAGGAGGCAATTAAGGTGAAGGTGTAAACATCTGTTTATATTCTGGTTTGTGTTTTTCCCTGCTCTTCAACCAATTCTTTGCTAACAGGTAAGTATATATAAACAGATGTCACCTGGATTTGTCACACTATTCAACTGATGTGACTGTGGAAATATCCAGGCCCTCAAATTAATATAAATCTTCAAAAGGTTTGGAGTAGTTGAACATCAAGTAATCCATGTAGTAAAAGTCATAGCTTTGTTGTCGTTGAGAAGGAGAAAGCTGTGCAAAATACTGTTGTGTAATTTTAGTGGTAGTTCTTTCTTCATTGGAGTGACGATCTTTAAACTTGGGGAAAGTTAAATTTTGTGGAGCACCAATTAAGTGCAAGAAAAAGTTTGCATCTTCTTCCATACTTTCAAATTTCCCAACAAAGTCGTAGTCTATTAAACACGGGCTGCACAGCCTATTGACATGATCCCAGTGTATATCCATCCCCACTGGCCTGTGTACATCCAGCAGGTACTGAATGAACTCTTTGAACTTGACTCCAGAGCCTGTCCTTAGAGCTTCTTTGGTGGCATTGACACGGTACCTGGCGATGATGGCTTTCCCAAAGACCGGGTGGTAGTAGTTGTTTGGGTGTTCAAACTTGTCCCGAAACGCAGACACCAGCTTTTCAAAGGGCTCACGAATAAACAGCATTTTTGTGTAGGTGCTGAGCCTGTGGTAGATTCCCTTGTGGTCAAAGCCATCCAGCCTTTTCAGGTAGTTGCCATAGTGCACAGTGTTGTGCTGGATGTCCTTGGTGGAGGAGGCCAGCCCGTTGAGCACCATCAGCACCCGCTTCCAGTTGGAGCAGCCAGCTTTTGGCACCTCACAGTACAGAACCCTGTATTTATCCTCTACAAATATCCTGGACACGTGGTAAGGAGTGATTATTCTTCTGTTGTTACTCTTGTATTTGGAACAAGTTTCCCTCATAATCCGCTTCCTTTCTCCTTGGATCTCATAGAGACTTTTCCACTTGCTGTTGTTTCTATCCTCATATTTGAGTGTGGGCAGGTTGAGAATGGAGCTGTTCATGGAAATCAGAATTGGACTCTTTTTAATTATAAATCTCCTCCTGCGTTTATGGAGCTTGATGGAATTAATTTCTTCACCTTTCTGTTGATCTTTCATAGCAAACATGATGCTGCTTTGCCTTCTGTCGGTGCTTTGAAGCTTGGTGGGCACACTTTCAGATGGCTCTAATGAATCGCTCTGCTTAACTGTTGCTGCTCTGTCTGCAGTATTTTTTCTTAATCTTCTATCCTGGTTATTGCTGGAAACACAGTCCTGCTGAGGAAAAACAGATTAAAGATATTAGTAAATGAGAGATTGTCACTACTTACAGCTTGCACCACTTCACGTGGATCTTTGGTAACTTTTATAACTGTACAAAACTCATTGTCATGAGGCCTCAGCACTGCACTGTGGCTCTTCTCTTGTCCCCTTGTTCGGTGCTTACATGAAACTTAAAGGCATAGATGAACCTGATCTAAATTTCCAGTAAATTTTAGTTCCTGTTTGGATTTACCTGTATTACTGTATTTTAGGTGGTGGACCCAGACCTTCACCCATACTTTTGTCTTAGATATTGTTGAAATTTCTACAAAATGTATCTGAGTATTTTGAGAACTTGCTTAATTATTGCAGACTGCCCCTGTTGTCACCCAAATGGAAGGGCTTGTTTGTTTGGGCTGTGTGTTTCTCACCCTCACGTCAATAATTTATCTTTGCATGAGGGCAGATTGGCACAGAGGGGAAGGGAGGGGGTTTGTAGGGTTTGCAAGGTGGAGTGAGATGTAAATGGGGGCAGAGGGAAACAGGAAGGTGTCAGTGAAAATGCAGAGGTTTGGCACACAAGAAGTGGGTTTGGAGAGGGCAGCATGAAGGGAACCCCAAAGGGAGGCTGGATGAGCTGAGCCTGGGGCAGAGCAGTGGAAACAATGAGCAGTGAGAGGTGGGAATGGAGCTGGGGCTGGGATTAGGGCAGCAAAAACTGAGTAACTACAGCAGGTCTGTGGGTGAGGCTTGTGGGAATTTTTTCATTGGGGAATCTCTGTTAATACTCCCTGCATACAGCCCAGGTGTGCTCCATCACTTCCTGCTTTTCCAAGCAGCTGAATTAAATCCTGTCTATGCCTCTAAGATTAAGATTAAAATTATGTTCTGGTCACTGTTTAGCTGTGTGTCATCCCCATTTTGAGGTCACCCGGATCAGAGTAGCATATAAACTACCATGGAGTGTTTCAACAGAGGACCATATGTAGTTGCAGAATGTTTATTGCTGACCCAAAATACTTAGTTAGAGGGCTTACAATTTTAAATTTAAATGCTTACAATTTTAAATTTAAATTTTTGATTTTCAGTGTTTCCCCAATAGTATTTAAAACTGGCTTAAGAATAAGATACTGTGTGAATTTTAAGGTGTACAATTGGGGATTAGAAGGGTCGTGCTCTTTCAGGGTGCTCTTTAAGATTAAATCTTAATCAATTTTACAAGTCTTTGTTGTCTGAAAAAAAGCAATGCAATAGGTGACATAGTTGTTCTGTCAGGGAGGTTTTATCTTGTCACATTCTTGTTAAAGGTCAGAGAATAAAAAAGTCTCAGAAAAGAGATTCAGGATTCATTACAAAAAACATTGGTGACAAGACCCAAAATAATAAAATTGTATTTTGCTTGGTGAATTGCTTATATTGATAATTACCATACAAAACTTGAACACAACAGATCAGTATTAAACACAAATTTTAGGACACTTGCAGAATTCAGGTTGCATGCTCTGGTAGTGGAGGTGATGTGCAGCCTGGGAAAACAACTGATAATTTGTTATGCAAAACACTATTCAGTGTTGGGAGTGATTGTTCCTCACCTTCAGAGGTTGTTTCTGTTGTCAGAAATGTGTTTGTCTTTGTAAATACCAGCTGTATTTCTAAACATTACCCTTTACAAGACTGGCTGTAATTCAATCCCATTTACTCATGACATGGCTGATATTTAAAGGTTATCAAATTCAGGCTTCCTGGAATTCTGCACCTTTAATGATGCTGATGATGACCCTGGAGCTTTTGGGCAGCCTGAATGCCTTCTGTCAGTGCAAGCTGGCTGCAGGAGGTTGGGCTGGAGCTGCAGGGGAGCTGAGGGATGTGGGACTCCAGGGGCTCTCCAAAATGCAGTTTATTGTATCCAAGGTGTTACAGCAGTGCAGGGCCGTGGGTGACAGAGCTGTGCCCACAGCTGTCAGCTCCAGCTGCAGGCAGGCCTGGAGACCCTTTGGTTTTGGTTCCGTTGCATTATATACTTTTCTTTTGGTCACAATGAATTATATACTTTTCTTCTGGTTACAATGCATTATATACTTTACTTTTGGTTACATTGCATTTTATACTTTTCTTTCCTGAGCATCTTCATACAGCAGAACCAATCTATACCTTAACTATTATCTCTAGCCTATCATAACTACTGTAATTACCATATTCATGTTACTGTTCTCCAATCACTAAAAGTCAGTACATTACAGTTTAAGCTAGAAGTTTTTCTTCAGTTTTCTTGCAGTGGAAAATTCTGAGACCTTTTTTCTACTTGCCACATTTGCTGACTTGTTTGCCTGTGCTCTCTTTCTGCTTGGTAAAAACATCTTCTTGTTTGGGGTGGGTTTATCCTTTGCTCTAAGCCATAAAACCCCCTTCTAACTAACACACCCTTTGCCTCCTTGGTTATCCAGTGAGACTGGCTCAGCAATTCTTTTCTTCTATATCAAAACTTGCTTTCATTTCTATTCTTTCTTCAGATTCTACATTCAAAAATCTTTCTGCTGAGCATCCATATCTGTGAGACTTTCTTGTCAAACTTTCATCCTTCCCAACAGCTCTCAATCCCTGTCACCTGTCCGAGCAGGCGATGGCATATCGGGGCACACCTGGGCACACCTGGGCAGGGCTGGGCACACCTGGGCACATCTGGGCAGGGCTGGGCACGGCTGCTCCTTTGCAGAATTTGCTCTCGTCCTTGCTGGAGGCAGCCCCGCGCAGCCTGACTGCCACTAGATGGGGGAATTTCACCAGAATTTTTCTTGAGCCTGTTTTTAAGCACCTCTCAAGGCATTCATTTGATCAGTGTGATTTCATACAGAATATTAATATATGCAAAGTTTACAGTATCTTTTAGCAATATCCAGTCTAGGAAAAAAACCTCATAAAAATGAAGTTGCATAGCTTATCAAATTCCTATTTTAAGAGGGAAATTTGCATTTTCATGGCTAAGTTTTTGATGCATCTTTCCTTTTCAGTGCTTCATCTCCATGTAGTGGCCTTATCTGAGCCATCTTTATCTGTACTCCATACTCAGAATATGGGTACAATATTATGTACTTCTGAAAACTTACTTTTTTTGGTTGCTGGAATCCCACGTTAGATTTTATTCCTAAACAAAGAAAGAAAATAAAGTAATTATTTAGAAATAAAAAACATTAGTTTCTTCTCTTCTAGACTGATACAGCCAGTGTTGTTAAAGCAATGACAAATAAATCAATGGTGAGCCATAATTAATGTATATTTCTAGCAACAATAATCCTTGAAAGGCATCTTTATGTATAGATGTCATAGAATTGTGAAATGGAGTGAAAGACTCTATGACTTTCACTGTTTTACAGATGGGGAAACTGAGATGAACGAAAGTGGAACAGAAGTGATTGCTTAACCTCAGTTAAAAAGCAGAACAATAATCAGCTGAAGGTTGTGATTCCAGGTTAGAGATCTACAACAAAAACAAAAAAAGCTCTCCTTTGTGTATTTACCCAAACCTGTATGGCTTGGACCCTGGAACCTTTGATAGGGCAGAATTAATCCTAATCACAGCTTGCATGAGTACTCTGCTGTAAAGGCAACACACTGTGGAGTCATATGTGAGGTAATATTTGCACACTTTGGGAAAGGCAAACAACACAGAATCATATTTTCTCTAATCTTCTGATTTCTACAGTGATATTTACCTGAAAATAGAAAAATAAAGATGTGAAAATCCAAGTTGGCAGCTTTAGCTGATGCGTAGGGTTTCTCTCATGACCATAACCTTTGTTAGGTATAACTTAATAATGCAGAAATGGATAATGGAAACACTACTGAATTATGACATTTGTTTGGGGCTTTTCAACTGCTAGAGCTGTTGTCATCACTGTCAATGCTGCTTGAAGACTTCAGTTCAATAAGTCTGCATGATGAATCCACAGCTTTTTGGACAAGGACAATTACAGCTAAAGGTCTTGCACAGCATTAAGTGAAAGCTCTGTCAGCCCCATCAGGTTGATTTTCATAGTGCCAGGAAAGCTGTCAGGAACTCCTTGCATGATAATTCACATTGTGACCTGCTGCAGCGAAAGAAACAAGCCCAGCCTAGATGATCAGCCGTGCTTTATATTTGAAATCAGATCTACAAATTCATAGATATTTGTAGTAGACTCTAAATAAAATTGCTCTGATTGTTCTGTGCTCCAAGAGCTTCTCTAAGATGATGCTTTTGGCTTTTGTTTGAGCTTTAACTCACTTCTGCAATTTGTCAGCAATGAACTCGAGGTTGTGTGGGACATTGTGATTCTGTGCCTATTACAAGTAAATTGTTTTAATGCATCAGAAATAAGTTTCAGACACCTTACAGAAGGAACCTTCAGGCTTCTCCTAGCTGTTTCTCAAAAATGTTTAGCTGCAAATCAAAGTCAGAAAGTGTCTATTAAAGAGAAAGAGAGCTTGGCTGCAGCATTCCTGTGTGGGTTCTGGAGACCTGAGGCTGATTCTGCTGTACCAGGCTTTAGGAGAATCTCCTGAGCTCTTCTCCAGTTCCTGGTGTGATCAGTACAAAACCACATTTATTCTACTGCTGTGTAATGTGCTTCAGAGAAAGGCAGGGCAGGAACCTGCTGTCCAAAAACCCAGCAAAATCTGAACAGCAGCACTTTGAAACAACTGATACTAAAGCATGGTGATTGTTTATACCACGGAAATGTTGTATTTGTCAGTAACTGCTGCTTTTTTGCTAACCCTAAGGGTCTAATTTGAAGTTGTTTGAGCTTCTTGGCCTTTGCTCTAAGGCATCATGAATACAGCTACTTGGAGTAGGTACCTATAAGATGAGGAAGATGTGTTCCCTTTCCAAAAGTATTTTGAGCTTTTTACAGTTGAAAACTTAAATAGGTGAGGAAAGTCTTTTGGTCACTTATCAAAAAATTGGGGAAGTGCTTCAGATGGAATCAGTTACAAATACTGAGCATTTGTTGGGTCCAAATTGTAATGTAACTTAGGGTTAGTTTCTCTCAGTTGTGATTGTTTGTTCTGACTTAAAGCAAGCTCTGGTACCTTACACAAACGCACTCACTTTGTGTAATTGCCTCTTAAATTTGGTGCCATGACTGATAATTATTAATAAAACCCCACAAAGTGCAAAGAGAAGGTATGAGAACTAACTATTTTGCGGTTAATTATGATTTTTTCATAGTGGTGTTTAATAAAGATAACTTATTTGAGAGAGTAATAATTTGTACTGACATGCTTTGCTTTGAAAAATGAAAAATAAATGCTAGGAGGAGGTGAGTAACCATTTAAAAATGGTTATTCATTTACTGGCTTTAAGATGTAATCAGAACAATAATTCCTGCTTAATATAAATGTTTGGTGAAGCACTTGCCAATCTCTTTGATGTTTTCTGAATTTGTGACATCTAAATTTGGCTTCTTTTAGTTGTCTTTCTCATGATACAGTCTTGTCACTTCAGATTTAAATCTACATGATCAAAACCTCTTGAGCGCAGTGAAGTCAGGGAAGTTATATTGCACATATCTATCACACTAATCAAAATCTAAATTTATTGTTATGCTACACCTTTACAATCCATATTTTTACCAGGTCTTTGACATTATTACCCCTGCCAAAAGGGTAATATTTTTGGCCATAAATAAAGCCCTGGTGCCTGGTGCAGGCAGCTGAAGGCAGTGATCAATAACTCTTAGATGTGATGAGGTGAACACCTCACAGTGCCCAAACTCAGAGGGAAAGCAGGGACAGACTCATTCTCTAATTGCAGATTGTTTGTGTTGGTTTTCATGGTGTTCCTTTCTCTTCCACTTGTGGGACCATGATTTTCCAGGCTTGAGCCTGGCCTGTGCTTTATCCACACAGTGAAATCCACTGTGAGCTATTCTTTATTTTCTTTTCCAAAGGCTACTAGCAACACAATAAAATGGCTTTCATCTTCCTTGTGTAATACTGTATACTTTTACCATTCTGCCTTCTCCTCTGTCTCTGCTTCAAGAACTAATTTTGGTTTGCCTCTGGTGTTCTGCTCTGGTTTGAGACTCAACTACAGCTGAAGTATTTTTTAATAAAAATGATAACTTCAAGTCTGCGTCTGCAACTCATCCTTTACAGGGCTTCTGTGCACAGAGTGCTCTTGTTTGCTTCACCCAAACAGATTTGTGACATTTACTCTGGATGGATGTTATGGCATTTCAAGAACATCTGTGTCAAGTGTCCTATCCACATATGCCCCAGTCTTAGGTCTTTTCTCAGACAGCAATGTGTGCTTAATTGCAGAATGACTAATAGAGTAGTACTTAGAATTCTGATAAACATGAAAACAATTTAGCTGGAAGAAGATTTTCCCAAAAATGCTGGTCAGAAAATCAAGACAGTTTTTTTCCTTTTTTTGTTCTTTTTAAAAAATTTAAACTTAACTCACCTTCTATAGTATAAAAGACCTGCCCATATATGATTCTAACTTATTCTGGTGTCCAGTTATTTGCCTCTTTGAATTAAATTACTCAGTAAAGAAATGTAGTTAAAGATTGCTACCATAATAAATTATTTGGTTTTACATCTATATAAAATATAGATGTACTATACACATCTGCAATACTGTTGAAATATATAAAACTCTAAAATAAAAGCACGTTCTGCAAAAATTAAGGCCTAATTAGAACAGACTTTATATGTGTGCCTGTTTTAACTATGTGCTATAAATCCTTTTCCTAACATAAACTTACAATTTCATTTGGAAAAATGCCTTCAAAAGTTCCATCTAAGCTACACACAACATCTCATTTTAATACAGATGGAATTAATGAGGCCAAGTAAAGAAGGCTTAGCAAAGCAGCAGCACATCTTGAATTGTACACCAGGAAAGAAGCCAACCTGTGCAGAGAATAGAATCTAAATAATCTGATATCTAAATATAAATATAAATAATAGAAATATCTAAATAATCTGATCCCATGGGTGTCACAGCCCACACATGGCAAACTCTGCCGGTGAGTGTGGGGGTGAATGATGATGTCCAGCCCTTGGCAGACAGGTTTGGTGCTGATTTCCTCTGCACTGGTGGAAATAATGGAATATTTCTGGGAGAGTCTCCAAACCAGGCCTTTGCAGCTATAAGTAGTTAACATTGGCTTTTTGAGTAAAGAGCTTCTTTTTTTCCCCCCTATTTTTGGAAGATATCAGAAGTTTTCCAAGCTGCTGAGGTTTGGGGTTTTTTAGTCTCTTTGAGCTTTCTTTCATGTGTGAGCTCCTTTGTAACTCAGGTAACACATTTGTCCTGAATTCTGAGCTCTTTGTTTAAATCCTACCATTGTCAAGCATACAAGTTCTAATAGTTCAAATATTGTTTGAGGAATTTTGAACTCTGACTGATGGCTTATTCTTAAGGAGTTGTTGTGGTGAAGTAGAACACTTCCCAAAAAGAGAGCCTCATTTTCCCCTCTCCTGTGCTGGTGTTGTGCTAACACACCATTACTTCCCATTGTTCTTTTGCTTTTCTGTCCAAGCCAGCTTCAGAGGTGGAGGCATTGGATCTAGGTGAAAATGTGGCTTTTCTAGGTGAAAATATGGTATTTCTTGGTGAAAATGTGGTGGTATTTCTAGGTGAAACTGTGGTGGCATTTCTAGGTGAAAATGTGGTGGCATTTCTTGGTGAAACTGTGGCATTTCTAGGTGAAAATGTGGCGGTATTTCTAGGTGAAACTGGCATTTCTTGGTGAAACTGGTGGCATTTCTAGGTGAAAATGTGGTGGTATTTTAGTGAAAATGTGGCATTTCTAGGCGAAAATGTGGTGGTATTTCTAGGTGAAAATATGGCATTTCTAGGTGAAAATGTGGTGGCATTTCTAGGTGAAAATGTGGCATTTCTAGGTGAAACTGTGATGGCATTTCTGGGCGAAACTGTGGCATTTCTAGGTGAAAATGTGGTGGTATTTTTAGGTGAAACTGTGGTGGCATTTCTAGGTGAAACTGTGGTGGCATTTCTAGGTGAAACTGTAGTGGCATTTCTAGGTGAAACTGGCATTTCTAGGTGAAACTGGTGGCATTTCTAGGTGAAACTGTGGTGGCATTTCTACGTGAAAATTAAACATTTCTCGGTGAAAATGTGGGTGTCATTTCCAAAGCAGGGGATCAGGAGTTCCTGCATCCCACAGGCAGCATGCAATGCACCCCTGTGCTGCTGCATTTGTGTCAGGGGATGCTCAGGATGGTAGCAGCTTGTGTGCACTTCACTTGATTAAAACACCATTACTCTGGCTTTTTGGAACTGAAATGATTTTCCATCTTAATGAAGCAAGGGAGTCTCTGGACAGAAGTACTGTATGCAGGGAAAGCAATGCAATTCTGAAGGGCATAGCCTGGAAATAATTAAAAACATTCAGTTCATCCATCAGTTTGAACAAGAAAAAATTACAAATCGAGGAAGCCAAAGCAGAGATCAGTACACACATTAAGTGACTTTTAATATTTGCCTCTTGAGGACTTTCATCCTGCCAAAGAAGTTGGTGTTCCCAGTTGATTTATGCACCAGTAGCTGATCCCTGTGCTGGAAGAGCAAACCTGCACAGAGCTGTTCTGAAGCACAGACCTGCCATGGTGTCACTGCTTCCCTCCTGCTCCCCCATTAACTCCTTCATATCCAAGGCGCTGTGTCCCCCTTGGCAGCTTAATTTAGGCCACCCTTCACACATGGCTGGCCTTCCTTTCCCAGGAGGGGAATCTCAGGTGTGCAGATGGGTATGCACTGCTTGGAGATCCAGCTCCCACCTGAGGATGGTGTTTGTGCCTACACAGATTTTCTCAGACAAAATACCCAGATTATCTTCCTGATGTTGTTTCCCCTTGTCTTGTTTGACACTGATCAAATTTCAGGCACCCACAAAAGTCACTTGCTCAGGCTCCCCTGCCATAGCTAGGGAGAGGAGAGGGGAAAAGGCTTAAAGGTTCATGAGTTGGTATCAGGAGGGGAGAAAACACTCCAAGGGCAAAACAGGCTAAATTTAGAGATGCGAAGTGAATTTTATTACCAATGAAGTCAGAGGAGGATTATGAGAATTAAAATAAGCCCCTAAAAACACCTTCTCTTCCCCCAACCCCTCCCTACTTCCCACCAACAGTGCAGGGAGAAGGCAGGGGGTTTGGTCAGTTCATCACCTGAGATTTGCACTGCTCGGGGAGAGGAGTCCTTCCCCTGAGAGGCTGTGGGGTCCCACCCATGGGAGACATTTCTCTGTGAACTTCTCCAGCTTGGCTCCATCTCATGAGCAGCAGCCAAACTCAACCTTAGTCCCTCCCAGGGCACATAGCTCTCCCAAACCTGATGGGATGGGTCTGTCTGTCTATCCAGGGCTGCAGTGTCCAAGGACAGGCTGCTCCAGCCTGGGAACAGGGCCCCTCTGTCCCCTGGGTCTGCCACAGGGTCACAGCCTCACCCAGGGATGCCCTGCTCTGGTGTGGGCACCTCCCCAGGGGCTGTTCATGGATCTCTGCATCCCCCATGGATCCCCATTCCCTGTGGGTGGATCAATCTCTGCATCCCCCATGGATCCCCATTCCCTGGGGGTGGATCTCTGCATCCCCCTGGATCCCCATTCCCTGGGGGTGGATCTCTGCATCCCCCTGGATCCCCATTCCCTGGGGGTGGATCTCTGCATCCCCCATGGATCCCCATTCCCTGTGGATAGATCTCTGCATCCCCATGGATTCCCAGGGCTGCAGGGCACAGTTGCCTCACCATGATCATCACCAGG
Organism: Melozone crissalis; assembly: GCF_028551555.1. Classification (NCBI taxonomy): domain Eukaryota; kingdom Metazoa; phylum Chordata; class Aves; order Passeriformes; family Passerellidae; genus Melozone; species Melozone crissalis. Next base: position 19,181,973 of record NW_026535785.1, on the reverse strand, counting down.
GTCTGCAAAGGAATCCCAGCTCTGGCCCCTGGATCACCTCCTGTCCCTTCTTCCCCACAGGCCTTGGTGTTTCCATGTTGTTTCCCTCACATGTTCTCACCTCTTCCTCTTCTCTATCTGGAATTAACAGTGCCCCCCTTTGTTTTGATTTTCTTTTTAACCATGTTTTCTCAGAGGCATTCCCATCACCTCTCACTGGCCCTGGCCAGCAGCAGGGCCATGTTCAGAGCCCTCAGGGACTGGCTCTGCTGGACATGGTTGAGCTTCCAGCAGCTTCTCCCTGCACCTCCTCTGTGCCCCCCCTGCCACCAGGAGCCAGGCCATGCAAAACCAGCACAGCCCCTCACAAAGGCTCTGTACCTCCTGCCTGTTTGCTGTACATATTTTTGTGTTGTGTACTAGTCAGAAATACCATCTCTTGAAGCTGCTGTTTATTTTTTTATTATTCTAAACACAGCCTCATGAGAAATAATTGTTTTGATAGGGGTTGCCTCTCAAATTTTTTATTTGTCAAAGTGAAAGCAGGCGAGAAGCAGAAACAGAAACAGTAGCATTTTAAAGGAATAAATTTCTTATGAATCAAAACTCAAAAAAGTATTATTGTGTCATTCTTGTAAGTCCCACTGCCTACACAGCTGACATTGGTAGCTGAGTATTGTCTGAATCTGTGGTGTTACTTTTGTTTAGAAAATGATACATTTGCACCCAGAGTTTGCAATGGGGCTGTGACCTGTCCTCTGCTCTGCTGGTGAGATTGGAAGCTGACTGAGTAAAAGATTCTTTTATTAACTGGGATTTGGAAACCCTGGTACTTCTTTGACTTGCAACATACTAAGAGAACAGGCATATAAACTCTATGAGAAAAACACATAATATTGTGCTTTTTCAGAATGGTCTTATATTCCAATATAAACTGAATCCATCTTCTTGACTAAATAATGATGAAACTTAGGCTTGCTCTGTTTCCATGATACCCAATAAAGGAAAGGGCATGGCACATTTATATTGGAGGCTTAATTGAAAGAATAGGAGGAGCTGTTTGTGAGTTCATTATGAGGAAGGTACAACCACTTGTTTACTTTGTCTCCTTTGCTATCTAGCCATACTAATTGGAACTTGCAATTTTCTGACTTAATTTATATTCGATAAGAATTCTATAAAGAAAACAGAAAAGTCAGATCTGTGTTATTGCATTCCCCGTTCCTTCTTTGGACCTATCCCTGGGAATACTGTTAATTAACATCATTAGCTTTCAGGCACTGTCAGCAGTTACTTCCAATTTCTACTTAATACCTTTCAGTTATTCTACCTTCTCATATTTAATATTTGCATATTGCCTTCGTAGCATGACTTTGGCAAGGACATTACACTTTCCCAGATTTATTAAAAAGTAAAAGCTAAAGTTTAAAATCTAGCACTGCATTTATATTTAGTAGCCTGTAGAACTATTCAGGTAACCAGAGGAATTTCAATGAATTTCAGGCAAGCACTCCATGTAATTTGACTTCATGTAGCTCCTTAGAAGAGCTCATCCAGAACCCAGAAATGTTTCCAGACATTGTGCAAGTCAGACATGAAAGCTTCACTGGTCTTTCTATTGGAGGGGAGACAAAATAATACAGGTGGAATTTTGGACTCCTTTCATGTCGCTCTGCAGAGATGTTTCTTTGGGAAAGAAAGCACAAATGGAAAGAGAGAAGGCTGCAGGCAAAATTGAAAAAGTACATCTACACAGGCATGCCTCTGAGTGCTGAAGCTCAGTGCTTTGATAAATTGACTGGAGATCAAAAAGCACAGATGTGTATCCAAATGGTGCATATGATTATGTTACCATCAATTAACTGGAACTGATAGGGTTTCCCTTTCTCCTGTCCTCATAGTTGGTTATTGACAAGACTTCTTACTATAAGAGATCAATATGGAACATTAAAAAAAAAAGGTTAACACCTGCAACAGCTACAAAACTTGGTGCAGACAGGGTGATAATTGGACAGACTTGGATTCATGCCCTGTGAGAAAGAAGCACTTGGAAAGCTCACTGTAAGGGGTTGAGCTCTTTGCCAGGCCCTTTATTCCTGAGCACTGGAAGGGCAGTGGGGCTTTGCTGTTTGCCATTTCTCACTGGCTCTACTCTTTGTGGAGGAGCTCACTTGCTCACTCCTTCAGCCAGGTTTTCATAAATGATGGGTAGAACAACATGGGTGCATGAGAATAATGTCCTGAAGTGACTTTCCTATCAGTAGGACTGAGGAAGAAATGGTTCTGCTCAAAAACTGAGTGCTGGCTATTTCCAGGATGCAGGTGGCATTAGATGGTACCTAGGACTTGACCTAGGTGCAACTCAGGTAGGAGGAGTCAAAGTGCCAGTGTTGAGTTTTAATAAGCTCAATACTTTTTAAAGGTATGGGGAGGCCATTTAAAAATGTTCCAAACCTTTTGGAACTCACAATTTCTCCATCAGTAAAGTGGCAGTTTGACATTCATGTTTTCTCCTTGGCCATCCAAGGTTCAATGAAAATTGGTAGCGGAACACCTGGAAAGTCTAAAATGGACATGCCTTGCTGAGGACACAATGCTTCATGTGGTGTGTGCCTGAGAGGTTCAGGTGTTTCCAGGACAAAAGATTGATTTAAACAAAGCTTTATGTCACATGAACAGCACTGGGATTTGGAGGACACTTGCTCTGTAAACTTCAGCCCACAGCCCTTACCACTATGAACTGCATATCCCAGACTGATGCATTCACAGCTTGGTTCTGGCATTGGAGGGAGACCTTTGGTGCCTCTCTCTCTCCCTGTGCACTTCCCAGCACTGCTCTGGTCTCCATTCTCCCCCACCTGGCTGCCCATACCCAGAGTCAGGGAGCACAGGGAGCTGCTGCAGGGACAGCTTTCACCTACCCACGTGGCCATCTCCCCACTCTGCTGCTCCCTGCCAGGGCACTGCACCTCATCCCCTCCTGTGCACTGTCACAACTGGGATCTGGCAGAGAAGTAAAGGAGCTGCTGTAGCTGTGGTGTGGCAGGGCACCTCAGGAATGTGGGGAGAGAAAACCAACCTCCTGTGGGGACTGGCAACTGTTCTGTTCATCTGCACACCTGGGTGAGCTGCACTGCTTTTCTAGAGGGGCCACAGCTGCTCTGGCAGGGAGAACAGACAGCTGCTCCCCACTTGGGTCCTCTTCCCTGCTTCCTTCTCAGGAAGCCTGGCATGCAGGTGTTGTCATCTTACTGCAGGGGTTCCATATTGTTGTCTCCTTATCACAAAAGTTCCATACCTTCTTGGTGTTTCTCATGGGTAGCCCCTCAGAGCACTGACTCTGTCTCCTTCACAAAGCAGCCAACTGACTCCAGCCATCCCACTCTTTTATAGCACTCTTCTTCTCATTGCTTACAGCTGTGGCCTGGTAAAGTCAGGCCTGCTCCTAATCTTTGATAATTAACCCAGCTGCAACTCCTTAGGGGTAAGATTACTTTCTACACTAGCTTTATTTTCTTATATTTTCTGATATCCCCCTACATGTAGGAGGCAGAGGGCTCTGCTGTAGCTGCCTGTCTCTGTCAGTCTGAACTACCAGAGGTGCCTGAAGTGAGATCCCTTCTGCCATTGCCATTTTATGGGCACATCTGCATTTTTCATTCACACATAATAGCACCTGCTGATTTTTCTAGTACCCCAGTGCAGAATGCTTCATCAGCCCAAGGAGGGGCTGTATGAATTGAGAGGTGGATTGTTTGCATATATCCTGACAGCCCAAATTTGGGATACAGTTGCTATGACAATTGAATCATCTGATTTTTAAAGTCAGTGCATACAAACAGTGAGTAGCCAGTTGATTGCTGAATATGGTTAGCTGGGAATGGAACTTTTATTTAGCTGATGAAAGTGTGTGAATGTGTCTGATTTTGCTGATCCCTTTTCTATGACAATTGTTCAGAGCATTTCAATATAACCAGGGCTCACTCAGTGCCCTGCATACATTTGTACATGATCCATTCTCTCTGTTATGCGTTGGCTGAAGGATCTCTGACACAATCTGCCCCCCTGTTTCAGTCTGCAGAGGCAGCACTCTGCCTGGTAGAGCTCTGTGAAGCCTGGCTGGATGTGTGTGGGTTACACACTGCAATTCAAGCTGATCCCTTGTTTGGCTGCCTCTGCCTGGTGCTGTTTAAACCCCAGGACTGCAGAAGGGTGGCTCACTACAGGCCTTGGCTGACCTGGCTGTTTGTTCCACCTGAGATCAAACCCTTCTGCTTCAGATGTGCTGCTTTCTCTGTGATGGTGTTCACAGTATGAGGGAAGAGATGAGAACCTTGACTCCATTTTTCAGAAGGCTGATTTGTTATTTTATGATATATATTATACTAAAAGAAAATTATATACTAAAACTGTGTGAAAAGAATAGAAGAAAGGATTTCATCAGAAGGCTAGCAAGGAAAGGAAAGGAATGGAATGATAATGAAATCTTGTGACTGACCAGAGAGTCTGAGATAGCTGGACTGTGATTGGCCATTAATTAAAAACAACCACATGAGACCAATCACAGATGCACCTGTTGCATTCCACAGCAGCAGATAATCATTGTTTGCATTTAGTTTCTGAGGCCTCTCAGCTTCTCAGGAGAAAAAACCCTAACAAAAGGATATTTCATAAAATGTGTCTGTGACACTTTCTGTCTCGTGTTTCTGTTGCTTACAGGCTGCACTCTGTGCGTAAACATTTGACAATCCCATTTTGTGGTCTTTTCATGGCCTTTGAGTAGAGTCATTGGGCAAAAAAGGAAAAAAAAATAGTTTTTACTCAAATGATTGAGTTCCCTAAGTTTTATTACTCATTATTCAGAAATAAAATATTTAAAACCTTTGCACTGTACTGTCTGAAGACTTGCTACTCTGAGAATTGGAATTGGAAGCATGGGTTTAAAACTCCCTTTGTTGCAGTATTAGAACAGCTTCTAATAGCAATAGTTATCTATGACTGTATATTATTGTCTTTTCAAATGAAAATTTGGCCTTTACTTCAGTGGGTACAGGATCAGCTCCTCCATGAGCAAGCAGCAACACAAATGGATTTTTACAAGTGGTCGTAAACTGTTCTCCTAATCTCTTTACTCAATCCTCCTTTTCTCACTGTACTTTTCCCTGAAAGGATTGGGTAGATAGTGCTGCTGCTCTGAAACCAGCTGAAAACTACTATGGGCTTGCAAAAAGCAAGTTTCTTCCTGTTAAATTTCATTTAAGAAAAAATATTGGATAAAATTGTCAGTGACTTTTTTTACTTCTGCAAGAACTATAATATGAAAAAATAAGTATGTGTTAAAAAATACACAGAGTAAAGTTTTGGTCTCATTTTTAATTTCTTTGTGTCTCTGCCTCAAGAAAAACCTAAAACCATCAGGAACAGGCATGGAAAGGAACATCACTACTTCACATACTCTCACTTTTTTCCAGTCTTCTGTCTTTGCCTAAAAAGGGACAGCATTTACAAAACTGTCATAAATCTCTGTAGAAAAAGATTTAATTATCCAAAAAGTGAACATGTCTAAAACATAAGGCCAAAGAAATAAAAATGTTTTGCATCATTCTTTAGAATGAATTTAAATGTCTGTCTGCTCCTCATGCAAATCCAGCTTTGGTGCTTTTTACTCCTTTTAGATTTTCTTTTTCATCTGAAGGCAACAAGGGCCTTCTGGCAGGAATTGGGTTTATGCTTTTCATGCAATCTCAGATTCTCTTTTCAAAGAAGCTCTAAACTTTCTTTGTGGAGCTCAAATGAACTAAAACTTGCAGAGGAACATCACATGCAATTTCAGATAGCTTTTCTATACTTTTTGCTATTCAGAACATAAAGATTCCACTTTGAGAAAATGCTTAGCAGCAAAGCCTCAAATTCCTCCCAGTAACTTCTTGAGTATTTGGTTTGCTTGCACAAAAATGAAATTCTTCAGGGCGTATTCCTCAGAGAATCTCTTGAGCCAATTTTACCCAGAGGAACTTGAGAAATGTGCATTTTCACTTGTATGCTTTGTATGAGGTGCAGGGCTGGTAATCTTATAAGAAGAATATGTTACATTAATAAAATGAAATAATTGAAATTACAGTAAGTTTGATCTGGTCTCAATCTAGTACCTCATAGAGCTATGGATTCAAATTTTTCTTGTAAACAAATGAAATTCCAGCCTCTTACTTGTCATAATTTTCCTTTTTTTTCCCCCATTAAGGAAGGTGGAAATTGCCAATCTGTTGACAGCAAGTGCTGGAAGAAGCAATGTGAGTGATTTCCTTGGTGACTGTCAGACACTTCAGGCCAGGCTTTCAAACTCCATTTGTAATAAAAGGAATACACTGTGGGGGAGCTGGGCAGTGTGGCCTTTAGCAGGCTTGGTTCTTGCTGGTGTGCTGAACCCAGCTGCCAGCCTAGTGCTGCTGGATTAGTTGGGGAAGCTTGCTGAAAGACTGAATGATGCATTGTGTGCTTTATTTTTACAGAGAAGCTATAATATCCTAAAAGTTTGAATACAGAACCTCTGGCATAAAGTCTGAATATATTTTTGCAACACTGCATCCTTAAGAGATCTTTTCTGTAGTGCCTCATTTTGTATTTCGTAATGGTGTGTATTAATAAAAAAACCTTTTGTCAAATCACAAGTCAGCAGATATTGTCTTGAAGTGAATTAATGGAAGAAAAATTCTGAAGTAATCTGCTGTTAGTAAATGGCTATGTGTGGGTCAGGCAATTTCAGAGGTTGTTACTGTGCTCATTTTGGCTGGGATAGAATCAATTTCTCCAAGGTAACTATTAGGGGGCTGTATTTTGCATTTGTGCTTGGATCAGTGTTGAAATTCAGGGTTGATTTTGTTACTGCTGGGCAGGGCTTACACAAAGTCAATGCCTTTGCTGTTCCTTGCACTCAAATGGAGTAGGCTGGTGTAGGCTCCTTATTTGTCTTGGAGTTTCTCTCAAATTCTGCCTGTGTTTATATGTTAATGTTGATGGGGATGCTGTTGACACAAATGTTCTCCTAATGCTCTTACTGTGCATACTCATTTGACAGCATCGATTTTCAAATATCATTTGCCAATTGTTTGCACCAGAATTTGGGAGGGGACACAGCTGACCCCAAGTGATGCAGATATTCCACAGTGTGTGCCATTCCACTGTGTAAAGCTTGGGAACAGGAGGAAGAGGGGGATGAGGGACTGATGGTGGCTGGGCGGCCACTGACACCTGAGGGGGCCTTGCTGAACTTTTGGGAAGCAGGGAATGAAATCCTCACTTTGCTTTGCTTTGCTTTTGCTTTGCTTTGTGTGTGCCTGGCCTGGCTTTGCCTGTGTCTCGTGTTAAGGCAATTTAAGAGGCAGACACTCTGCCATGAGCTGCCTTCCCTGATAGCTTTAACTGATCCCTTTCCACCAATAAGGAAAAATGAAATACAAATATCTGTAAGTGAAAAAAATAACAGTTTACTAACAGGACAAACAGCATCCGGCAAAAATAACGGTGATTGATCACTAGACAGAGAATTGCCAGGGCTCAGTGACTCCAGGGGACACAGAGGGGTGGGGAATGCCCTGAGGGCGGCTCTGAGGGCACCGGGCCATGGCACAGCCCTGCCAGAGATGGGCTGGGGCAGGGCTGGAGCCCAGCCAGGGGTGAGGAATGAACCTGTGAGGGGAAATCTGACAGGGACTGCGCCTTCCCTGGGGCCAGGGATGGCAGGGAATGGCAGGTGATGGTGGGGAATTGTAGGGGATGGCAGGGGATTGCAGGGACAGTAGGGAATGGCAGGTGATGGTGGGGAATTGTAGGGGATGGCAGGGGATTGCGGGGACAGTAGGGGATGGCAGGGGATTTTAGTGGATGGCAGGGACAGCAGGGGATGGGAGGGCACAGCAGGGGATGGCAGGAGATGGCAGGGATAGCAGGGGATGGATGGCAGAGGATGGCAGGGGATGGCAGGGGAGGGCAAGGGATGGTAGCAGACAGCAGGGACAGCAGGGGATGGCAGGGACGGCAGTGGATGGCAGAGGATGGCCCAGCAGGGGATGGCAGGGACAGCAGGGGATGGGAGGGCACAGCAGTGGATGGCAGAGGATGGCAGGGGACAGCAGGGGAGGGCACGGGATGGCCCAGCAGGGCCTGTGTCCCCTCGGGCTGTGGGGCCGCCCTGGGCCGCGGGGCTGGGCCCGCTCCGCTCCCGCGCTCCGGCACCCAGAGCCCGAGCCCGGCCGGGCACGGCGGGACCCAGGAACGCTCCCTCTGGGAAACCGAGGGAGAACCCAAAAGGGAAGCGTTCACCCAGGCTGCCCCAGCAACCTAAGGGGCAGGAAAGCTCCAAGGGAGAGAAGTCAAACGCCCCTGCCGGAGTCCAAGTCCACAGGGCCAAGGTGGCTCTCTCAAGAGACCCCCGGATTTTGAAAGCACCCAGCACCCCCGATCCCATTTGGCACAGGGCTCTGAAGACTGAGTAATACTTTTTGGCCCAGACAGATGTGGCGTACAGTGATATTTTGGGTTACCCAGGGCAGCCTGCTAAACTGCCTTTGAACCACGAGTTTTCTCAGTTCTGCTCTTGGGATTCTCGCCCACCCTGTGGGAAGTGGGCGAGTGATGCTTAATTACTGGCTGAGGTTAAAGCCATGACAGTCAATTAATGCAGACAATATCACTGTGTGTTTGCTGATTGTATTTTCAATGGGCTTAATTTTCCAGAGTTTTCAGCATGGGAGGTTTCAGAGCCCATGTAACATAAAGTTATGAAGTTATGAGCTTGGCAGGCTCGGCTTGGTCTGGAGGCTTGGCTCATACTGCCTCTGTGCCTCTGCTTGGCTATAAAACAGGCAGGATGTGTCCTCCCAGAGGAGTGCAGTGCTGCAAGCTCATTAACCAAAAAACAGGACTCGTTAGTGCTCTGCAAACATTCCAAGGGTGCTCTCCATTACTTATTATATTGCTGAGGATTAAATTGCAGTTACTTTTGAATTTGAAACGAAAAGCAGTACTTTTGAACAAAGTTACTTTTTTTTTTTTGTAACTTCTGCCCAAAAGGTTTTCCTGTCATGTTTTGTGTCACCTTACTCATCTTGGAGTTTCTCCCAGATTCTGCCTGTGTTTATATGCTAATGTTGATGGAGATGCTGTTGACACAAACATTTTCCCAATGCTTTTATGGTGCATGCTCCTTTGACAGCATAGATTTTCAAATATCATTTGCCAGTTGTTTGGCCTCACATTCCATTTCACCTGGAGTGCCACAGTGGAATAACTGATGTAGAGAATATAGAGAATAGAAATGTTCCTTGAGAAACTTAGATTTGTGTATGTGAACCACTTCAATGACTTTTAGTGCAGGGCTTCTAAGTTTTATCTGGTTCTGCAGAGTGTTTCAGACAAATTTGGATGTGGATAGGATATGTGACTGTTATATAGAGCAGTTTCACTGTTTTTCTGTTTTAATACTACTTTCTGGTCATAATCTCAAAGTCTGTATAACCAACACTCTTTAAAATGTGTTCCAGTAATTTTTAAATATTACTTCACCTTTGTTAGTAAAATAATGCAAAGAAATCCCTGCCTGTTACATTAAGATTACAGACATTTAAAGCTAGCTGTAGCATCTTTACTTAAACCATCTTCTCCCTGAGTCCTCCAAAAGGAATAGGTCTGTTTTACTGCTTTGCACAAATTCTCCCTTGTTCTCAGGGTTCTCTTTCTTCTCTGTCAACACCCTAAAGGCATCACAGTAGCCAAAATAAATGTATGCAAACATCTTAAGAGAAGTGCCTATTAGGATTTCTAATGCTTTGAGTGTTTTTCTGCCTTCCCTTAACTGTATGTGGCTTTGTTCAAGCAATAAAATTACAAATAATTAGAAATCCAGATAGGGACTCCTTTTGCCTTAAATCTGCACAGGGACTGAGGAACTCTGACTCACTTGTTATTGAATTAGACAATTATTGAATACTAAAAGTAATATAAAAATGCTGTGTCAGGTGAAGGATGCTGTTTGTTTCAACTGTATTTAATTATATTTATCTGTATTTAATGTCTTCTTTAACCAAATAAACATCCAGATACTCATGACATGTAAAATGCTACTACTAGTTCAAAACTATTAAGTAAGAACTTTATAAGAAATACATTATCTTTATTGACATTGAGAGACATGGTAATGAGCTCATTTTATCCTGTATTTTTATAAGAATACTGCTGATTTCATTCCAAGTAATTGTTATGTTAAATTAACTAAAAGTCTCTTTAGTGTTTTAGACAGCGAGTTACAGCACTAAGAACTCAAATCTTGCCAAACATAATTTAATAAGAGCAGAAAATGTTTTAGTTGATTTTTAGTGTCCACATTCAGAGGTTAAAATAGAGAAAGCACACTTATGGCAAAAAACAACATGGAAATAGTGATGTTTTTCTTCTTCCTTTCTATAGCAGAAGCTGTTATTTTTAACACACATGAAAAACTTCAGGTTTGAGATTTCATATTTAAAAAAAAAGTATTCTTGTAGAACCCCATGCAGTGCATGGCTGGGTTCTGTGGTGACAGCTGGACCAGAGAGGATTTTCTGTGGGTCAGTCCTGCTCAGTCAGCTCAGCGCCAGCCTGTGTGTGTCAGACTGTGTCAGCCTGTGTGTGTCAGCCTGTGTGTGTCAGGTTGTGTGTCAGCCTGCGTGTGTCAGGTTGTGTGTGTCAGACTGTGTCTGGCTGTGTCAGGCTCACAGCCCTTCTGCTCATGGCCCATCAGCTTTCCACTGATCTTTACAAGAATCATTTTTGTTGGAAACATCCTCTGCTGTGGGAATTCCTAAAATCAGGTGGTTTTGGGAAAGCTGCAAAAGGCAGGCCTTAGAGACAGCAGAATTGTGATTGGAGCTGAGCAGTAGCCATAAAATTTGTCAGCAAAACATTATGCAAGAAGTAGAAAAGCAAGGACAAATAGAACAACAGTCTATGTAATAACACTGGTCTAGAATAACTCCCTAAGCTACACAAAATTTTATCTAGTGAGATATTAAGAAGTTTTAAGCTAAATAATGGAGCTCTGTGCATTGTGCTTTAAGGCTTACAAGTAGGTATTGTATTTGAAATAAGCAAGCATTGTTTAACCAAAGGTACGTGTGCTTATAGTGGTTGGATGGAACTACTGTCAATGTGCTTTTGCTTTGTGTGATTGGTCAAAAAACTTATAAAGTGAGTTGTAACATTGAGTTCTTTGTCTGCTGTCTGGGATGTGACCTGCTGGCATCTTCCCATTGCCATAACCATGGAATGAGACTGATGCTGGAAAATAAAACAGCTCAAGGCACGTTCCCCTGTTCTGTTTGTGATTTGTACACAGATCCCACCTGGAAATACTCTGCAATCACTGAGCCCAACCATTAACCCAGCACTGCCCAGCATCCCCCAGCCACTCCTTGACTCCATGCCTTTTAAATACCTCCTGTAACTTTGCAAGCCTATAACTCTTTTAAAAAGCATGGCACCAGATAGATATTGAAAGGAAAATCCCGATCATGGCTCTACAAAACCAATAAAACTTCCTTTATGAGCTTTTATGAAATTTTTTATTGCTCAGAGGGTCTCAGTTTCAGCAGCAGTGAACCACATTTAGACACTAAAACCTGTTTCTCACACTCATCTCCAGAAGTCATTGCCTCTGTGCTTACAGCACTTCAGTCCTGAGAACACATTTATTTTCTTGTCTAAATTTCTGCACAGTAAAGTCAAAATAAGGAATGTTTAACATATGTACCTGCTCTAAGTGTTGCTAGCAAGTGAAGAGTTCAGTGATGGCTCCTGGAAAGGGAACAAGTTTCTTTGCTTTCAGTACTACAGTAGCTAAGACAGAAAACATTAATTTCCATTAATCACTTTGCTATTAATCTCTGTTTAATATCCATTTCAGATGTTCTAGATAAATCCTTAACCTTTCAGTTGTTCCCTGTTGTAATCCTGTATCACTGATGAATCTTGGCAGTGACAAATGGCACTGTTAGACCCTGCAACTACTGCTATTCATGTTCTTCCTCTATGTCTTTAGAGGGAGGAGAAAGGAGCAGGCCAGGGAAGACAGTTTGAATACTGATGCTCATAAATGGCATCCTTCTTTTCCTCAAACCTTCTTCAAACTCTGAACCTGACTACTAAAAACAGAAGTTTCTCTCTTAAAAAATAGAAAAAATTAGTATTTCAAGTGATGGAAACCCTTTGCTTCTCTCAGTAGGAAATTAAGCCAAGTTAGATATCAATTAGTCATTCACACCTTTGATCCTCTCAATGGGTAAATAGGAAGGTTATCTGATTTACTTTGAATTTTTTACAAAATTCCCAGGAGGTTCAATAACAAACTTCTGCTTGCCAAGTTTAGAACATTAAGGTAGAATAAGTTACTTGGCAAACTTTAAAACAAAATCCAAAATAAGGTACTTTGCAAACTTAAACTTAGCAAGCTCAAACTTAGCAAAATCAAACTTAGCCTGGATACTTGAACGTATCCAGGCACAACAAGGCACTCACTAAGGCAATGACTGGAATTTCTAGTCTGGTTTACAATATATTCTGAGAAGAAGAATTTAGGAAAAGAGAGAGAAAGAAAGAGACAGAAAGGAGAAGAGTGGAAAAGTCACCATCCGTGGATCCAGTGACAAAGTTTGACTGTTGCAATTTCAATGTGCAGTAGTTGAAGTGGTGCTTAAAGTGGCCAAATCTTTGAAACACAAATTTCCCTGGGTTAATACAGGTTCAGGTTGGGGTGAATTCCCAGGCACCTCCCCTGGTGGGAGTTTTACCCTGTCTGTGTCACACTGTGGATCTTGGGGCACTTTGGGGGGCTCTCATGGTTTTTGGCCCCTCCTAAGATGCGGCCCTGCCTCTCACAGCAGCTGAGCCAGGTGTGGCCCATGTGGAGGGATGAAAACCTCCAGCCCTCTGTGTGAGCATCCTGAGCCTTCCCCAGGGGAGTATCCAAGCTGAGCCACTGGGGCAAGGGAGGGCATTGCCCTGCTCCAAAGCCTGTCCCACCTGGCAGCATCTGCTTCTGATCAGCCTCTTCCTCTCCCTGGCTCACAGCGTGGCCCCTCCAGGGCTGGGTGTTCACCCCCTGCCCTGGGCCCATGGCCGCCAAATCCCTCATGGCCACCAAATCTCCCATGGCCACCAAATCCCCCATGTCCACCAAATCCCCCATGGCCACCAAATCTCCCATGGTCACCAAAGCCCCCGAGGCCACCAAATCCCCCATGGCCACCAAAGCCGTCATGGCCACCAAAGCCCTCATGGCCACCAAATTCCCCATGGTCACCAAATCCCCCGTGGCCACCAAATCCCCCGTGGCCACCATAGCCCTGCTGCTTTTGCCAATGGCAGTAGTTTGAGTCATTGGGACATTTCAGTCTGTCATAGCCTTCCAGATCACTCATCTCCACCAACACAGCCTGTGAAGTTCTGGAATAGCTGGATTGTTTCCTCAGGAAGGAACTGCCACGTGTCACTGAGCTCCTTTGCTGTGAGTTTTTTGTATTGTTGCAATGAGTGGCATGATAACACAGCCAGGACAGTGAGAAAGTGATGTGCACCTCACAGCAACCAGAAATTCCAGAAATCTGCTTGTGTTTGCCACATGGGGATGGGACCTTTAAAATAGCTGCCAATTGTCCTACTGGAGAGAGAACAATTCTCATTGTGAGAGCTAACAGATGTCATGTCAGTACCTGAAACTGGACTGGAATTTACTTGAACTCTTGCTTTGGGTCTGCCCCAACTTTACCACCACCTGGTGGGAAGACTGGCAGACTGGCATAATAACAATCCAAATTTATGGGTGATGTTATTCCAGGTGACAAATGCAGATGTACAGGTAATTGAACAACAAAGCTCTCTTCCAAGGGACAAAATAAAAATTTTACTACTTTTTTTTCAGTTTAGTTCCAGGTGAAGACAGGATTTTGATTCAAATTGAGAGTGGAAGTTTTCATTAAATGAAAACACCAGATTGATTTAAGAAGTTCTCATTTTAGTGATACTCACTTTCTCTTATAATGGTATTTTCTGGATTATATTTTTTATGACTTTCAGAAGTATCAATATGTTTAAAAAACCCCAAATCAAGCAATCCACCCACTCAGTCTATTACTGCAATATGAAGTGTTTTAATTTTCCTTGTGTGAAGAAAGCAGTACGGGCAATTAAAATAATAAGCTAACATGTCAACTCCTATGCACTGTAAAAGTTTTGCAGCTAACAATATTACTAAACCATCGAGAAAGACCAGAAAACTGTTAGATAGAAATACTTTTGGAATGTTATCTGATAGGAAAACTTTTGTTTGGGATAGTGGGAGATACATTTAAAGTGTTGAGTATCATGTCAAAAATATCCTTTGTGCCTTGTATGCTGGGGATATCTGAGCCAGCTGAGCCCAGGGAGGGGTGAGGATAGGGGGTGTCAGAACCCAGGAGATTCCTCTGACTGCCCTGGGTGATTTGAGACCCTGACAAGGGGCTCAGAGACCTTGGCACAGAGTCAAAAACACCTGTGCCTTTGATTTTAGCCCATGGAAACAATGACCAACTTTGTGTGAGGAGTTACAAGCCACACAAAGGGTTTGAATAGAATAATAGTGAATTTACCACAGGGTGAAAAAGTAGAATTTTGGGGGTTTTAGAGTGGGGGTTCAGGAGGCAAGATGGAGGAATCTGGGCATATTCTGTCTTTCTTCTTGCTCTGGTTCTCCATCTTCTGCTGTGATGGTGGCGCTTCTGGATTGGTTTAGAGTAGAGACAGACTGTGTAACATAGGTGATAGGTATTGGAAAATTATTGTAAATAAAGCACAGGTAGTTTTTATTATAAATAGATAACACTGCCCTGAGGGTGGTTGGTGTGCGTCAACCTGACCTGCTAAACAGACCTCAGCAAGTCCAAAAACGAATGTATTAGATAAAAAAAAATAACCTTTAAAACCAAAGCCAAGGAATCCTGACTTCTTCTTTGAGAGCAGGACTGAGAAAAAAGACTTTTTAATACCTTGGGAGCCATTTCAGCAACAACAAACCCGAAAAGGTGAGCTGAGGATAGGGAGGGCTGACAACAGGAATAATAGCTGCCTCCTCCAGCCAGGTCTCATAAGCTCTTGGAGGTCTATAACACACCCAAGATAGCTCAGCTACCTTTGGAGGCATAAAATCAGCAGGACGGCTTCTGTTGCAGTGTTAGAAACAAAAAGGTTTAATAAAAGGCAAAATAACAAACAGAGAAAAAGCGAGCCAGGGCAAGAAGTTCTTGCTCCTGGTAAAACACCAAGTGATTGGTTTCTTTGTTCTCTTCTTTTTCTAGTAAACTGCTCAGGGGGGACTTTTTGGCTTCTGTCCAATTGGCCATCCTTAAGTCTGAGGTGAAGTCCCCAAGGTCCTATGAGGTGTCTTTTTACCTAATTGAGGAGAGAAACTTCTGGGTTTTTTCCTTTTTGAGGGGACAAAGGATAGTTTTGTCACTCTGTCAACAGGGGGCACATTCCTACATGTGAAAAATGCTTATTTTATGATTGGCTTTTTCACAAATATTAAAATGAATATTATATGTGTTGTGTTAGAAAATAATGCTGTATTAATTTTCTTAAGTACTGTGCTAAATATAGTTTTAGGTTATAACAAAAAGTTAAAATAGAAACTATGCTATGTAGGATACTTTTTTTAAAGAAAGGACTCGCAGCGAGATAGCAGCCACAGGACACCTAAATCATTCAGAGAAAGAGAATTTATTGCTCCCTTATCAGAAAAAAAAAAATGAACTTCTTCCTGCCTTGTTCAGCCCTGAAGACACTGTGAAGATTCAGAGGAAGAAGCTGACGATGACCAGACAGAATCCTGTGTTTGAATGGAATTCATGCATCATGTATGAAGTGAATGAATATGCAACAGGCTGTTGCTTTTAAGGGTTAATCCTCTGTTAACGTGGGTCCTTTTTGGGTTTGTGCTGCCCAGAAAAAGGTACCAGGAGACCCGTAACTCTTAATTTCTATTGTCTCATATTGTCCTAATCTAAATTGTCCAAATTATTATTACTGTAATATTATATAAATTATATAATACACATTATATATAATATATGATATTGCTATTTTTATAACCATTTTATTACTATTAAACTTTTACAATTTTAAAAACAAGTTATTGGCCTTTTTCACATATAGACAGGGAGGGCTGAACTCACTCCTTGCCCTCCGGACCTGCCTCAGCCCCTGAAGTTCATGGTACCACCAGCTCAGCCTTGTTTCAGGTTATTGGTTTAGTGGGAATAATCCTTCTTAACAAGCTCTCAAGGGGGCCACAGAACTGTGTTAATATTAAGCAAAGAAATTCCCCATCACAATGTAGAATATAACAGTAAACATAATGCTTTAATAGAATGGTTTTATTTGTCACAAAAAATGAGTAATTCTGCAATGTCTCTTTGAACAACTGCAGAGTTTTTTTGTGCTATTTGTTAAAATATTTAGATGAGATGCTCAAGTGAAAGCCTAAACATGCTGTCATCTTCAGACATACTCAGGCAATTAGAGTGCAGCTTATGTTATTGTTTTATAATTCAAGTCTTGTGAAGTAATAAATTAAGAAACTCATTAAATTTTCAATTGCTTTAATAGAAAAATTCAACTTATTAAATTCTTTGGTAAGGCCTAATAACAGAACATTGGAAATACATCTAATTTTTTTCTACCTTTGTTAAATCTTGTTGCCCAGATAACCTCTACCTTCAATATAAGAAAAATAAATAATAGGAATATAAACTGTAAAAAAATACTCTGTCTTACATGGAGTTTAACCTTAATTCCCTTTGTCAGATTTTAAAGAATCTCTGAAAAACTTCCATGACTGCCATCCTTCCCCATAAATAGCTGCAGGCCTCTCAGCAGCTTTGTGCTCTGAGCTTTGTTCTGCCAGCATTGTCAAACAAAGACTGATGGCACTATTTTTGTTTGGCAATGCATGACACAATTTGATGCTATAAGATGAGCTATTTTAAAAAGGGAGGTGTTGAAATTATCTCTGTTTTCACTGCAATTGGAAATTGTAAGTGTATGTATTTAATGAAGCTTGCAAATATGAAACTGCTCAGTGAGCTACGTCTGTACTTGTAGAAATCACTTCATATCCATTAAAATCACAATGGCTGGATTCACAGTTGAGGTGAACTTCCTCATTTCATGAAGCTTTCTCTTTTTTCTGTTCCTTCTGAAGTTTAAATCCCAAATTATTTGAAAATTAATGTAGTTACACCCAAGGATGCATATTTTTTTCCACTCTGTGTTAGTATGTTCATGTTATGACAGCACAAGAACGACAGAAATTCTTCCTTCATCTTAATAAGTGTTGGTGGTTTAAATTATTCAGTGGTTCTCTGAGCTAGTGCCAAACTGTAGTGAGACAGACAGAGAAATGACATGAGGCTTGAGATGCTTTGCATATAGCAGTCACTATCCTAGATAAGTATGTGCAAAGAAATAAATATATTTGTCTAGAAATAGAAATAAATATATTTGAAATATATTATATATATATTTGAAATAAATGTATTTGTCTAGAAAATCAGGAGACTGTTGTAAAAATGAATTACTCTATGAACAGTAGACTAACAAGCTTGCTGTTGCCTGCTACCATTCCAAAGAGTGGAAAAGCTGTCTTCCACACCTGGTTCTACCTACCCAAATTATAACTATTAACTTTTTGTCCAATTAACTGTTCAATTTGGGCAAAAAAATGGCACAGGGCAGAAATCAGTTTTGTATTTCTTAAGGCAGTTCTAGAGCATCTCCTTCTGAACTCTTTGCCCATGTGCACCAGTCCAATCTTCTTTTTAGAGCTCCCCTGGGCTTTGAGCTCTGTCATAGAGATCTATTCAGATTCCCCACTTACATTTAGTAAATGATCTTTTGCCTCACCAGGTTTGTGATATTTTCAGTGTTAGCTCTTCCTATCCCTCCTGCCAGGCACAGAGGTGTCTAGCTGCAAGGTCAGCTGCATTTCTCCTTTTCCTTCCATGAAGCCTGGTGGTTTTTTTGCTGGCAGAAGGAGAGGAATTGGTACCAGAGGTATCAGCAGTCTCCCTTGGTGTGTGGGGAACTGGGCAGCAGAGCTTCAGCTGGAGGAATCTGTGGGGTTTTATCATTTAAATCCCTGATGCTGCTGCTCCTGTAAATGATTTCATGCCAATCAGTGCTCGTGGAGTTTAATAAAGCTGTAAAGCCAAGTCATAATCTGCTGTGTTCCTCAACAGTGAAACTCAAAATATTGCAGGTCACTGGCAAAGGCAGCATTTCTATTCATGCTTTTATGAGGTGATTTTCCTCTGCCTCTTCTTATGCTAGTGTCACTTGGGGAATTAAATGAGTTGCCAGGAAAATAGGATCTAAAGGCCCTCTCAAAACATTAAAAAATTAATCAGATTTGTCATTTTGTTACTTCAACTCTCAGATTTATTAGACTAACTCTCATATTTATTAGACTAAAATTATGGTACTTTTTAATCTGACTCATGGTTTTTGATTGCTCAAGGCTGTCAATATGACACATGGGCCATTTCTCTTTTTAAATTTTTTTCCCTGATTTTCTATCCCCTCTCCAGACAGAGTCTGGCAGGTGTGAGGATGCATCACATCACCCACTGCCTCTAGCCAGGGCCCGTGGTAAAACCAGAATACTCACTCTAGACAGGCTTCCATGTCCTCCTCATGTTTTAAATAGTTTATACAAAGGTTTTTAAAAAGCAAAGCTAAACAATGAGCAAAAATCCCCAAACCAACAAACCAAACCACAAACACAAAGCAGCAGGTGACCCAGAGCTCTGGTAATCTTCTGCCTATGGCAGTGCCCAGTTTGTTTTCCTTTCCCTGTCCAGTCCCAAAACCAGGAGTCCCCAACAACACAGACCTCTCCTTGACCTGTGACCTGTGACATTCCTTATTCTCCTTATTGCTGTTTTCTTCTCACTTGCCTCTGTTGAACTCATTCAGAACCTTCCGTATAACTCTTCCTTTTCTCCTTTCACCAAGTGTTAATTAGTGAATATTGGGACTTTTGGTGGCATTCAGCCAATGTTCTTCACAATAGCCAGTGAGAGGGTGTGTTTGGCATTTGTGCTGCAATCAGTGTTGAGATACAGGGATGGTTTTGTTACTGCTGGGCAGGGCTTACACAAAGTCAAAGCCTTTTCTGTTCCCAAGTTCTGTACCAGAATTTGGGAGGGAGCTGACCCCCAGTGAGCCAAGGGTCAGGTAAATCTGAGGGGCAGGTGGGGAACAATGTCTGTGATGAATTTTGCCTTCCCAATCTCCCTGTGTGTGATGGGGGTGCTCAGCACCAACCCATGGAAAGCAGGGAATGAATTCTTGCTTGGCTTTGCCTGTCTGGGCAGCTTTTGCTTCACCTGTTAAACTCTCTTCATCTCCCTTGTGGGCTTTCTCTTTTATTTTCCAATTGTCCCCCTGGTGCCACCCCAGGTGGGGGAAATGAGTGACCCTTGTGTGGAGCTGTGCTGCTGGCTGGGGTTAAATCCCAGCAGTGAAATTCTTCCTTTCCTTGAGAAAGAGGGGACCACCCCCTCACCTCCCAAAGGAAAAACACCAAAGCAAAACAAAAACCCAACCCAAACACCAAACAACCAAATGGAAGGAATTACTGATATGAAGATGCTCTCTACCCAGCTAAGACTCTACAAAGATTCTCTGTTTAATCCAATGTATTCTGACTTGTCCTAGGATTTTCTCTAATATTTGCAGTATCAAGAAACTTCTTAGATAATTTTAAATTGTGTAATGAGGGTTTTGCTTGGCTTCCTGAAATCTTGGGAGTGACAAGAAAGACTTCAAATGAGTTCTGACTGGGTTTTCACTATAAGGTATTTATTCCCAGAGCTGAAGATTGTACCACCCTCAAGACACACAAGCATATCCGAACTCTGAAAGTTGTTACCCTCATGATAATGAAGATATTCACAGTAAGGAAATACTGGTTGGTAAAATTTTAACACATTATTTGTCTTTCTGAAATGTGGAAGTTCCTACATAAGGCAGTGCTCTGTTGAGCAGACAGTAGCAGCAGTGAAAAGATGCCACTCTTATTTTTTTAAAGGATTTGCTCTTATTTTGTTTGGAACCAGAATAGCTCAGTCTGTGGCCAGTTATTCCTTCTGTTGGTAGCTACAACCCTGTGTTTGTAGTTCCAGGTTTGCAGGTGTCACTTCTGCCGGCTGTTATTTGGAGGGGGATAATAAAGAAATAAAATTGAAATACAGTGAAGAACACCCGGCTCAACCTCACAGAAATAGGATTGCATAAAGAAATGTGGAGTTCATGTAGATATATGATCTGCATTGAAGATGTACAGAAGCCTGTTTTTCCTCATCAGTGCCCTGATGAAAAGTGTTTTCTTTGGTTTCATTTAAGCATTTCTTTTTAAAGTACACAGATACAGCTGAACAATGGGGTTAAGTTACCTGTTGTTCCATGCAATGGGTTCTGAAGGACAATGTGTTAGAACAATAGGTTCTGGCTTTTCAATTTTTTCCTATTGTCAATCAGAATAATAAGCCCTAATGTACCTTTCCACTGACTTACTTGAGCAACCCTGCTACAATAAAGCATATTAAATAATTTCATTAACCTTGGCCTAGACTTGCATGAAGAAGCTCCTGATTTAGGCAGTGCAGCACAGATGTGAGGTCTGTGATTGCTGCAGCAGTGCCACTCTGCTGGCACTGTGTCACTTTTGATGTGACAGCTGCATTCCAGCCATCAAGGGTTACAGCTCCTGGCACTGTGGAGTTCTCATTATGCCATTTCTACTCTGCAGTAAAATAATAATTTCAAAGCAAGCTGCTCCCATCTCCTCCCTAACCTGAGATCAGAAGTTCTCCTGTTTATTTTTTTCTGACTTTTCATCTAATCTGCAGCAGCTCGGTTTGTGTTTAAAGTTAGTGTTCTGAGACTGACCTAATGTATATTACTTATTTAAAAAAAAGGTGTTTGTATATTCAAAAATACATAAAAGTAACAAATAAAAAGTACATTTTTCCTTTGAGCAAATGAACTGGGAATACCTTAAAATTATAGGAGATTTTATATACTTGTCAAATACACATATTTTTATGAAATTGTCTTCCACTTGCTCTATGAACTATTAAAATGAATACTTTATATAATTATTTCATGTCAGGAATTTAAAAACAAAGCCATGAAGTACCTACCTTGAGAAACTGCTAAAGCAAAATATGAGTGATTCCACTTGAGATATTCTTAAGAGGAATATTTTTTATTTTCCTTTATTCTGAAATAGTGAGCTGTCTTTGAAGCTCAGTTGGCAAAGAGAATTGATGAGAGGTGTTCTGCTCCCATAACAAAACTTGGTCTCATTTGCAGAAGTCAAAGCTACCCCTTGGTGCACTTTCCCCCTCCCATTTCTGGGATTGTTCTGGGCACCTGAGCAACAGCTGAAGGAGGACAGTTGTTGGTTTTATTTTTAATGTCATAGATCAGAGAATCTGATATCCCCAAATAAACAGCAAAGTAATGCAATAAACCATGGAAAAATTTCGAATTATAACTGCACGACCAAAAATAGACCCAGCCTTTCTGGGGACTCATGTCTACAGTTGGTGACAGCAACTGCAATGGAAATTAGAAGAGTATCTTGTAAAGAGAATCACTTTTCATCAACACCTGATTTTTAATAAAGTAGTGCTGAATTTTAATTTGTAATTCAATTTCCTTAATGCATGCACCTTGTGTAACCAAGAAATCAATATCATCAGATGGATAGATGGTTTTTGCCTCTCTGTTTAAAGGTCATGTACTAATTCAAGCAGCTATAAAAATTAACATATTTCAGTAATTTTAGACTAGAGAAGATTTCTCTGCAGCCTTAAGAAAACTATACTGACATGCTTTTGGCAGCAGAATGGGATGACACATTGCTGCTATGTGACAAACCCAATACTGAATCTTTATTAATAATCCTGTTAATATTTCATCTAATGCAAGGGAAATGGTAAATAAATTGTGGCTTTAACCCACTGCTGAGCCTCCAATTACTGTTTTTCTTCCTATCTGCTTCCAATATATCATTTTTTTAATACGACTGAAATGTTCTAACAATCAAGGCTTAGGATCCTAACAGCATGAAGTCCTCATTATGTGATTTCTGCACTACAGTAAAATAATGATTGTGAAGCAAGCTGTTCTCCATGTCACACTTACAGAATAACTCACAAGACTCCCCATTTACCAGCTCCTGGTTATGGATTCAATTACTTAATGCCTTGGGTTTGTGGATGTTGGAATCATGTCATACATCTGTCTTGAGCTGCTCCATAAAAAGCATTCAAAGTGAATAAATTACAGGTGATGTTCCCCAGAAGCACTCGGAGGTTTTTGCCTTTTCCCAAAGCCATTCAGGGTTTTGGCTTCTAAAAGTTTAATGAAGGGTTTCATAAACCATAAAAAAGCCCACTAGAATGTCATGACCTTCTTTCATTTTTTGATTCTGTGCAAAATTTTCTGTTTCCCACACGGAACAGGGAGAAGAATATTCCACTTGAGAGTCAGCATTTAAATGGTATGTTCTAGCCCCAAATACATATTAAACAGAACTGTAGAGGGAAGTAAACAGTGCTTTAGATGGCTGTGCAGGTTTTGTAAAGAGAGATTTTATTTTTCCAAACAAAAGCTCTGTGCATCAGATTAATGTGTTTTGCCTCCTTCAGTCTGCATTTTCAAATTGGCAAGGAGATGAAATCATAAATACTTAATTATTAGCAAGTGACTCTTACAGCTGCTATATATCTGCTATTTCTGGTGTTAAGTACATATCAGGGGAAAATTTGGGGTGTCTGACTGTACTTCACCTGACCTATAGGCCTATTATTTTTCTTGCTGTTACTATAAAATAAAATTCTGTAACAGAATTACTGTAAGGCTTATTTGGCTGACTGCAGCAGCCTGCCAAGTATCCCCCCTGTGTCAGAGTCCTGAATTCAGGACCATGCCTGCAGCCCTGGGATGCCAGGATTGGACACACCACACACATGGGCAGCATTAATAACACATTTGCTCTATTAAATCAGGTTTACATGCATCAAGAAATGGTGGCTGCTCCCTCAAAGGTGAAATACATGGAGAATTTTAGATGCACATACACTGCTCTGACACTCCTGCTGTGTGTGAAACGTGTGCCTGATGGGCACAAAGTGGGAAATGCTGAAACACCAGAGGATTTCTGGGCAATATACACAATTTCCCTGCTTCCAGGTATTTTTCACTGGCAAGAAAAGAATCCCAGTAAATGTTGGCTTGCTCAGCTGCAGACAGCAAAGTGTGGCTCAAAGGAGACTGGCACTGAGCTGTGACCCTGGCAATTAGACACTTGGGTGTGGGATTTAACAAAGATAGCTAGTGACATTCTTGTGTGCTTTTCCCCTCGCCCTAACTGCTCTATTTTTGCAGCTTTCCTGTTGTTTCTCTCCCAACCTTTGTTTGATAACCTTTACAGGATCACTTAGAGAGCAGCAAGATACAGCTTCATGTATCATTAATTCCTTAACACCTTGGTGTTTTATCTCATCTCTTGATACTGTTCCTTTCAGTATAAAATAGAGGTATTTATATAAATTATATATATATATAAATATATATAAAGTATGGATTTTCAGTCCTATATAAAAATTAAGGACCATTTTATTTTAAAGTTATATTCATAAATTATTAAATTGATATAAATAAAATAAATTAAGGATTAGTTTATCTTATAGTTATATTATTGAATTAATAAGTTTATATTAATAAATTAATATATCCATACATTAATTTATTAATAAATGAAGGATTTTCAGTCCCATTTCTCTTACCCCTCCAGAAGTGATGGGTGTTATGACCAATTTTGTGCCCCATGGCTGACATCCTGCTCCAGCTGCATTCCTTGGGCAGGATCACTGAGGAACAGAGTGGCCACGTTGTCATTTGGCTCTGCTACCACAATTAATAGAAGAACACACCTGTGTGAGCTAACAGGCAGCCTGTTCTAGAGCAATGCCTAATAAATCATTGCCTTGCAACCTAATGGAAGTGGGAGAGTTGTCTGCCATGTGTTGGTCTGGGGACTTTTTCTTGCAGCAAACACCTTTTATACCCATTTTAATGTAAATTAATTAATTCAGTAGGCATTTCAGATACACAGAAGAATAATATTTAGTGGAAAATGAACATTGAGAAAAAAGAATGAGAGGGTTCTAGGTACAAACAGACTCAACAGAATGGAGAGAAACAGAAAGGGTTGTGTGAGACATTTGGGTTTCATGTGATTAAAGAAACTGGGAGGGACTGAGCTCAGCAGGATGAGACTCAGAGAAAGGCTGCAGCATCAGCTTTCCTTTTCCCAAAAGCTTGTGGTGTACCATCCTTATAGACAAATTCAGTTGTCTGTAATACATCTGATCCAGCTGGAGACTGGATTCCCTTGAATCAATGGATCACTGCATTCCCTTCTCTTCCAGCTGTACCAACAGAATTCTGAATTACTGCAGCCCTTGCACAGGTTCTTAAAGCCTTGCAGCAGCAGGAGCAGAGTTGTTCTCGACAGTGAGCAGCCACTTCCCAAGGAAGGAGCTCCTGTGGCCTCTCTGATAGATGCTGCAGCTGCAGGTGCCTGGGCACCTTTCAGCAGGACAGGCTTCTGGCTGCATTTCTCTTCGCAGAGAAAAGCAAGGCACAACTTCCCAAGGATTTTCTGGGATTCACAATCTCTGAACCTCAGAGAAAGAAAAAACAATTCTTATCTCATTTACTGCTCCTGTGTAGCCCCACATTTCTCTTCACAGAGAAAAGCAAGGCACAATTCTTCCCAAGAACATTGCTGGGATTCACATTCTCTGAATCTCAGAGAAAGAAAACACAATTCTCGTCATTTGCTGTGCCAAAGTAGAATGCAATATGGAGATTGTTTACCCACAGTGATGGTGTTTTGTTTCCTTGGTCTGTCAGGGCCAAGTGTGTCTGTGTGTGTTGGGACAGTCAGGGGACAGTCACAAGATTCTGTGCATGGCGTGCAGGGTTGAGTGCTTGGCAGGTTCAGTTTTAGATTTACAGAATAATGTAGTAGAATAAAGTAATTAATTAATCTTTTGATATCCATGGAGTCCTCCTCATTCCTCCATCGCTGGGGCCTTCTCAGGGCTGCAATACTCCTGTGTTGTTCACAAGTGGAATGCATTGTGAAAGATTGTTTACCTGAAGGGAATTGGTGATTGAATTCTAGTGAGTGTTTTCATTCACTGACCAATTGCATCCACCTGTGT
This sequence comes from Melozone crissalis, assembly GCF_028551555.1. Lineage (NCBI taxonomy): Eukaryota > Metazoa > Chordata > Aves > Passeriformes > Passerellidae > Melozone > Melozone crissalis. Next base: position 19,156,624 of record NW_026535785.1, on the reverse strand, counting down.
GTGCAGACTGTCAGTCAGCAGTTGCAAGATTCTATACAATTGAATTGAGTGCTTGTGCAGATTCAGTGTAATATAATGTAATATAATACAGAACAATATGGTATAATAAAGTAATTAATTAGCCTTCTAATATCAATAGAGTCAGATACATTCTTTCTCTCCTTGCTTTTACAATACAGGCTGAGATGTGTCTTGTGGCACAAGGATGAGGAAAATGGGGCATGGAGAGACACAGAGTGTGTCACCAGTAGAAATTCTCTGAGTAGGCTGTCTAAGAAACTTCAGGGCATGTCTCAGTCATTGTGGCTGAGGAGAATTTTTAGCTAGCTACAATTCTGGGAGCAGAAAAGTGTGTATGGGGTTGGCTACTCATATTTACCCCAGGAGATTACCTTCCTCTGCTTTTCCTCTGCTGCTTCCTTGCTGATATTGTTAGAAACACAGCAAAGGAGTCACTCCTCTTCAACCAAAATTTTTTTCTTCCCTGAATTTTCCCTTATGCCCCAGGTAATTTAAATTCCAATAAATTTAAATTCCAAATAAATTTAAATTAGAGAAAAAGCTGCTGGTGTTCATCACTATCCCACATCCTTATCTGTCCCTGATTGGGTGCCAAAATATGCGGAGGATCAGTAACGGGACATCACGCCATGACCAACATGATCAAGTGATGCCACTTTATAACAAAAAGCAAGCCATTTTTATACTGATCTCTGTTGTTCCTGCCTCAAGCTATTACATGATAGCTTAAATCCTCTTTACACACACATTTTAATATTTCAGTTAATTTTATTTAGTCTTCCTTCTTCATGCGTCTCACTGCGGTTTTCTTGTCTGCCTTTGCATCCTGAACTGTCTGCTTTTGAGCGTGTTCTTCTCCTTTTGTGTCCTTCAAGGACATGGTGACCTTAGTCAGTCTCTTTGAAGGATTCTGCATATGTTGCATATGTCCATTGTCCTGCAAAAAAATCTCAACACCTGTCCATAAACCTCTGGGAGCAGCAGGGTCCAGGCTGAGCTTCACTCCAGCAGCTCTGAACTGGGTGACCCTGGCAGAGGAGGGAATGCTCAGTTCCTGCTCTGGGCTTTGCTTTGTTTTTGGTCTGGTTTGGCCCCAGCAGGGAGTGTCTGCATGGGAGCAAGGGGAGCTCAGGCCCTGCTCCCCTGCACTGGGATGGTCACACAGCCCCAAAGCTGGGCTGTTGGGGAAGATGAAACAGGAAAGCCTTATAAATATAATTGTCTGGCAAAATATTTTGAGAATATAGAAACTATAAGTGAGATTGAAATGAAAACAAGCTTTGGGATACCTCAGTCACTGAACAACTGGAAAACAATGATGTGGCTGGACTGAAGGTAATCCCCTTTTGATGGAACAACACCCTCTGCTTGCAGACAGGTCCAAAAGTTTGAGCAGACCCTGCCAGCTTGGCAGAAGGGGCCCAAAGAGGAGTTTTTAAAGTTTAAAATGTAGCACAGTATGGTAATGTAGTGATTCTTATAGGCTGTATAGAAATGCTATAAGATTTGTATCTTGGACTAGATTGGTTAGTGAGAATTAGAATATTCGACACAGAAGATTTATTGTATTGCGACGGGAACCTCGCTTTCTTACCCTTTTTGCTCTCTTGCCTCTTATCCCTCTTACCCCTTTTACTCTCTTATGCTTTTGCTTTGTTATCCTCTTACACTCTCCCCGTCTCTTCTCTCGGGCCTGCTCTGAGCTGTGCCTGGCAGCTCCCAGCAGGGCCCTGCACCCAGGCCCTGTGCAATAAACCCCAAATCCCAGCAGGGCCCTGCACCCAGGCCCTGTGCAATAAACCCCAATCCCAGCAGGGCCCTGCACCCAGGCCCTGTGCAATAAACCCCAAATCCCAGCAGGGCCCTGCACCCAGGCCCTTTGCAATAAACCCCAAATCCCAGCAGGGCCCTGCACCCTGGCCCTGTGCAATAAACCCCAAATCCCAGCAGGGCCCTGCACCCAGGCCCTGTGCAATAAACCCCAAATCCCAGCAGGGCCCTGCACCCAGGCCCTGTGCAATAAACCCCAAATCCCAGCAGGGCCCTGCACCCAGGCCCTGTGCAATAAACCCCAAATCCCAGCAGGGCCCTGCACCCAGGCCCTGTGCAATAAACCCCAAATCCCAGCAGGGCCCTGCACCCAGGCCCTTTGCAATAAACTCCAAATCCCAGCAGGGCCCTGCACCCAGGCCCTGTGCAATAAACCCCAAATCCCAGCAGGGCCCTGCACCCAGGCCCTGTGCAATAAACCCCAAATCCCAGTCCTTGCTGCAGAGATGTCTCATATCCATCTGTCCTGTCCTGACTGTCCTACACCCGACACTCCTACACTGGGCCTTTGCCTTGTAGGATAGGGTCACCAGCTGAGGGGCTTTCAGCCTGGCTGCTAAGACTGACACAAATGGGATGTGAGGGGTTGCTGGGGCTTTCTTCTCATTGCTGAGGTTGATCTTTCCCCATCCTTTCTTTGTGGTAGCCCCTCACACCAGGAAAGCAAAAGCTGAACTGAAGGGATATGTTGGATAATTGTGTGTGGTGCAGATATCGGTTTAATAAAGAAAAATCTCTGGTTCTGTCATGGCCCTCAGTCTGTCTTCTGTATCAAAGTCAGTGATTTCCTGTAGAGTTTTACAGTCATCCCACAAAGCTTAGAACAGAAAAAGAATCATTGCTCTGATGGTTTGGGAAAGGATAGTGCTCTCTTAAAACATTATAGGATAGCAATTAAATTAATTGCCTCTGTAGTTCATTGAGATACTTTGGTTTGTTCCTCAGTACAGGAATACAATTACATGATATATGGTATAATGTCTGTTTTTCTGATGCTCTCTGCTTTGGGGCCAGATTTTTATCCACAGAGCTTCACCTGGCTCCCACACCAGAGCTGGCTGCTCTACAGAGCTAAGTGTGAGCTACTCTGGCTGTGTGAGATATGCCTGGCTGCTGAGCTGAGAATTATAGGTCAAACTATATTGTGCACCTAACTAATATGTCAAACCACTCCCCAAAAAGTTCAAATAAATAGGCCATTTATTGCAAGATAATCATGAGGCAGAATTGTGAAGCCTAACCTTTATAAAATCCCAGGTTGCTTTAATAGTCCTACATCTTCTAGGAAGAAACCCTGGGTTTCCATTCATATGCTGCACTGGAGCTTGTCTCTTTTGTGATCACTATCTTATTTCAAAATAGGAAATGTATTTTTGTGGATGCACCTAAATGGAATGCTGGAGCGACTGTTATGGACTCAGGAATCTGTTATACCCCCAAATTAAATTCTAATTATCTGTGTAACATATCTTTAGTAGTGTTGTGTAACACTCTGCAGTGTGAAGCTTATGAAGTTTCACAAACATAATTGCATTTTTATTGTCATATGCTGCTAGCTTTTCAACAATCCCTTTGCTTCTTCTGAGTGTGTGCTGTAATTTTGTTTCAAAAAAAATAATCTTACATTTAGGTAGTCATGAGACTTCAAATTGCATAATAATCAGAATTCTTTGCAGAACTGCCACCATAAATATGTAGAGACCTTTTTATAGTCAGTAAAGAAATTCAGTGAGCATGTGTGTGTATATATGATTTTTCTAACTGCAGAAACATGACATGTAGCACCAGAGTAGAAAAAGCTCTTGCACTGTTGCCCTTGCATGTTTTGTTCTACAGCTGAACATATTATTAAATCAATTTGGGCAACAACATTTGATGAGACCTATTGAACATAGAATTTTCACAATGCAACTGTACACATTTATTTAGCACAAGCCTGTCTTTAAGTGTTAAACTGTGAGTAAGTGTGTGACCCCTGCCTTGCACCTGCATAATGAGATTGATAAAATGGGAAATGTTAACTGGAACACTAAATGCAACAGGAATATATCTGCCTGATCCAGTCCTTTAGCATTCCCAATGCCTGGGGTCAGGGTGTGGTTCCCACTTTTGGAGGGTGTGTTAGAGCTGCCTGGGGCTCCTGCAGGAGCTCTGCCCCATGGACAAACCACAGCACTGTCAGTCACAGAAACGGAAATTAGAAAGGGACAGACATTCTGTAGGGCCTGTGGCAATGGGACCCCTGAGATAAAAGCAGGGAGATTCAAGCTAGGTGCAGGGAAGACATATTTCAGGGTGAAGGTGGTGGAACAGCAGAACAGGTTGCTTGGAGGGGGTGGATGCCCCATCTCTGAAACATTCAAGGTCAGGCTGGGCACACTCTGAGGAAGCTGATCCCACTGGAGGTGTCCCTGCTCATTGCAGGGGTGTTGGACTCTCACCTTTAACTGTCCTTTTTGGGTCAAGACCCTCTATGGTCCTGTGTCCTGACAGCCCCCCTGGCTCAGCTCCCAGCTCCTGGGCAAATCCCCTTCAGGTTCCTTATACTGAACCAATCCCCACAGTCCTGATGATTGAATACTGGCCTTAGTCTTGCTAAAATTTCTCTTGAAATGCTGTGGATTTTGTAGTTTATACATTATAGATACCCTAAACTAAAAACGCCACCCAGTTGCCTGGAAAATGGGGAGTTTTCAGTTAAAAATACTTTGTGTTTAATGTTTGAGCCAAATGCAAATACATTAGCAGTGGAAGGCTCTGTTTTGGACAGGATGCAGTTTTTTACCTCTCAGTATTTGTGGAAAATACTTTTTAGGAGAAGACTTTTATTTTCTGATCTATAGCATGGGGAAAAGCAAAGAAAACTACCAAAGGAGCCTAAATAAAACTAAAATAATGATAAAAATACAAAACCAAAAACAAAAACCAACAAACAAACAAACAAAAAAAACCCCAAACCAACCACATCTTTAGGTTAATGAAAAATGTTCTTGGTCAATATAATCATTGCAGTATTTTTTTAGGGACAATATTCTTTTCCTGGCAATCTAAAAAACCACCAAAAGCTTCCACCCCACTGATGACTATGCAGTACTGCTAATTGTAGCAATAATTTCTCTGCTGTGAGTGCCTGTATGAAGCAGAAATAATTTAAATGATTTCTTTTAGGCCACTGAACCTCCATTTGATGGGAATAATTTTTTGGTGGCTACAGCCCTGTGCTGGATTCAGCACCCTGTAGATGAAAGGCTCCACATCCCATTGCCAGTCCCCTGAATTAGCCAGGCCTTGCCCCTTTTCCTTCTCCTCTGCAAGCAGCCATTTCTGCCCCTGGAGCCTCTGACTAAAACAGGCAGCAAAGAAATCATTTGGTGGTTCATATTTCCACTTGGGTTCACTGCTCAGGATCACAACAGAAATGAGTGTGCTGAGCTGAAAGGGCTTTTCCTAAATGTTCTCCATGATATGAACATTACACAAATGCAGTGTATTCCAATTAAACTTCAGCAGCAGCTCTAGCAGGGAGCAACTGCTGTGCACTCACAGGATAAATCAGCTTTCCTACTGAGCTCGCAGCATAGGTAAAAAAGGGAAATCCATTTCAGCAACCTCCATAAAACACAGATGCATTTTCTTTCTGTCTTTTTTAACCTTCTTATGTAGCTTTTTATTTTTCATGGATGCTGAATACCTATGAGTCCATAGGGGTTAGAATCCTTTTCATTTCAAAGAGCCTTAAACAGCAGCATCATGTCTGCTCCATGTTTTTCAGGCAGATGATGGAGCAAGCTGGGCTTACCAGCTTTGAGGTTTAGTTCTACTCCAGATTCCCTGTGGGGTGTTAGGCAAGTCATTCTTTCCTGCAAATGGGAATAATGATTGCTTTGCTGTTTGGCTCTGTTTCTGCCTCAGGCAGAAAATCTTTGGGCCAGATGTATTTTTTTTTTGAGCTGTTTAACCCACTCCTACTAACTGAGACCTGAAATATATTCCAGCAGGGAAGGGCTGTTGAGGGAGCTGAACCAAATCTGGTTCATTGTCACCATTTTAATTTCTATCTGAGCCATAACTGCACCTGAGCCTGTGAAAATTGGCTTTTTTATGGGTGGAGAAATGTCCACTTTGAAAATCTGATTATATTGAAATGTCTGCAAAGAAAAGCCCCCAGTGGAAAACCCCCAAGGTACCAGCCATGGTCATTGTAGCTCTGTTGGCCACATTTTAAGACAAAAGGTGTTTTGTATGCTCAGCAGAGCAGCCCAGTGCTGCTGTTTGTTCCATGGAGCACCAACAAAATGCACTTTTCAATTGGCCAGGCACAAACACAGAGGCACCTGGGCTGTGTTCCTGTGCCCAGGAGCCCTCCCAGCCCAAGGCTCAGCCAGCTCTGCCCTCCTGTTTGTCACATTCACATCCTCTGGAAAATCCCGTCACCCAGGATTGGTCTCCTGGGAAGCTGGGAATCCTCAGAGAAAAGGAAAACAATTCTTATGTCATTTGCTTCTCCTGTGTTGTGCTCATGTGGAATGTGTTTGGGGATTGTTTACCCACAGGTGATCGTTCCATTGCATTCTGCTGGGAGTTGTTTTCACTCTTTGGCCAGTCAGGGCCAAGCTGTGTCAGGGCTCTGGAAAGAGTCAGGAGTTTTCATTATTGTCTTTTTAGCCTTCTGTAAGGATTCTCTCTGCATTCTTTAATATAATTTGCTTCTCCTTGTTTTGCTGCTTTGGAATGTGGCTTGGCCATCAGATCAATGTTTGATTAGTTCCACGTGAATTGTTTTTAATTAATGACCAATTACTTTCAGCCGTGTCAGACTCTGAGGAGTCAGTCACATACTTTATTATTCATTCTTGTTAAGCCTTCTGTCTCTATCCTTCTCTTTCTTTAGTATAGTTTTAGTACATCATAATACGATACGATACGATACTATACAATACAATACAATACAATACAATACAATACAATACAATATAATATAATATAATATAATATAATATAAGCCTTCTGAGACCATGGAGTCAGATCCATCATTCCTCCCTGCCCTGGGGGACCCTGCAGATACAACACTCCTGTGCTCCCCAGCCTGGTCAGAAACAGAACAGATTTAATTAAACCTATCATGGAGGTAGCACTGCATAAGAGTTACCCTGAGTGAGAGCCAAAGCCCCATTTGGTGGAGATCATTGTAACTTCATCCCTGTGAAGGACTGTGGTGTTCCATGTTAAATGTAATAACTGGAATTACCTATCAGCAAACCTGGCTGTTCCAGGCACAGAATGAAAACCAACCCTGTATTCACCGGGATAATTTCTGTTGTCTGCATCACTTTATGGGTACATGTAAGAAAGCCTGATGGAATGAATTATAGTCATAAAACCCAGCAAGAATAACATGCATTTCAGGTTTTTATGTTGTATAAAGGAAGTCTTGATAGTTCAGCCTGACAAACCCCACTTTTTTCTTTTCTTTTTTTTACTTAAGCTATTTTTTATTGCCCATGAAACAGATATGAGGGCAAAGGAAGACATTAACAACCAATTTCCCTGACTCAGAATAGGATGCCCTGTGCACTGCAAAGTGGAGAGCAGTCAACAATGATGAAATTTTGAAGGTCCATAATTTTACAAAATATGCTGTGTGCAGCTTTTGCAATAGGAGGAAAAGTCCTGAAGTACCCATTAGCTCTCACTAATTGCCAGATTATTTCTCCTGAGGCACACAAGTAGAAAAAGAAAAAGAAAGAAATCCCTGGTGTTGCAATGAACAGAGGAAGTTGCTGCCTCAGAGAAGGGGACAGTAACAGACTTTGGAAAGGGGACATTGGTTTTTTTCACATATACCTTCTTTATTCACTTTAGATATGGCCATACCTGACATAGAATAGTTCTACCTTTCCAAGAAACATAGAAAAATGAATGGGCATTAAAGGTTTTTAATTAATCCTATTTAGAAGAGTTAATATTACACAACTGAAAAGATTTTAATTTTCTGTTATTTGTGATGAATGAAGAAGCAGCAATGTTTTTGAATTGTTGATGAAATTGGTGTTTTGGGCATTTCAGGTGGTTTCTGCTAACAACAGTTCTCTCCAAGTTTCGCATGCTCTTGATGAAGTGGGCCATTGAAAAAAAAAATAGATTTATGTCTGCCTGAAACAGAATAAAAGGTACCTGAAGATTTGGAATGAGTGTAATTAGCCAGTTAGCCCTAATTTGGAATTACTTTTTGATATGGAGCTATGAGTCTTGTGTTGCGTTTTATAGAAGTAGGAGAGAAAAGGGAACAAAGCCAACATTAAGACACAATTCTGAAAGCAAACATGTACTGCAGGAGGATGAGTTTTTAAAGGAGAACTGTTGGATAATGGTGTTAATTATAAACAAGTCTAAGGATTTTCTCTGGACTTAAAATGCAATTTCCCAGTGATGTCTAACTTATTAGCAGAATGCTCTTTTGAATAGAAGAAATACTTAAAATATTTTAAATGTTGGTTTATTAAGACACCTAAATACTGCTGAGAGATTATTTTTAAATTAGAAATGTATGAAAATCAACTGAAAAATCCCAAGCCAAATTTTAGATTTAAATTCTCTGAGTAAACTGTTCCTTGTTTGAGTGGAAAAAATGTACTTTCCCAAAGCAGCTGGCTCTGTACTTCAGATGTGCTGATGCTCACCTTGGAGCAGATGTAATGATTTTCCAGCAATCTTTGGAGCCCTTTCATTCCCAAAGTCCATGGTGGTTTTCAGGTGGTCATTTTCAAGACCTCTTGGGGATGGCTCCAGGTGCACTTCACTGTTCCTGGCTTTTGAAGAGGCAAACTTTTGTATGGCACTTTGTTATATTTGTTTTAATGCATGCAACTCCTTTGAATGCTGTGGATGTTATTTCTGGACTGCTGGAGCTTTCAGACACAATCAAATATGGGACCATTCCCTACAAACTTTGCTGCCAAAGAGAAAACTTGGAGACAATGGAAACAATGAAGGGCTGGGAAACATTCACTGCATCAGTTTTGTCCCCAAACTGAAAGAGAAATTAATGAACGAAAAAGCTTGACAGTGTTTGTAGAGTTTGGGCTATTCTGTTGGAGGCTGATATTTTTCATTATTTTGCACCATGAGAGCTCCAGAAATACCCTGTGGAACAGGGGCAGCCATGGAGAGCTGTGGGGATGGTGGGAGGTCACAACTGGGATCAAAGAGACATCCCAAGATGCTTTCCTCTTTCCTTGGGAGCAAAACACATCCTGAGCTGTCAGACTCACACAATCCATTCTCAGAGGTGACAAAACTAAAATGGTTCTGGTTAATTCTGGTTGGAGAATTAAAATACCATAATTTACTGTGGGTGTTACTGACCAGCTACACCCTCACTGGCTCCACTTAGTGATAGGAAAAATTAAGCATTTCTCAGGTTTTATTGAATTGTTTTAACTTGAAACATTCATTGCCTCTCTTCTAATTATGAATTGAAACGTGCTGCGTATAAAAATGGGATAAAAGGCCTTCTGTAAATGTAATGTTATTAATTTTAATTTATCCAATTTAACACAAGATTTTCCCAGGGATTAGATAGTGTTCTTTCTAGTGATTTGCATAATAAAAGTTGTTTTTACTAAACAAAGTATGATTGTTGTTATGCTTTCTTATTATTTTAAACAAATACTGCATTTTCCTGGTTCAGGAACAATTACAAGAACAAGGGTTGTAGTCACAGAATCAAGTGCCAAATGTGGATGCTTTTGCATATTTGAAATAATTAGGGCTGAGAAAGACTTTTCTTCTTAGAGAGATTGTAATTTTACAAGAAATACTGTCTTGGTATAAGTGAGATATTTTTATACATTCAAAATGTTAAATTTTTTCCCAATTTTTTTCCCAATTCATCATTTCAGGCTTTTAAAATTAAGAATTACTTTTATCAGGGAAAACTGAAACAGTTTGTTAAGACTGAGAAGGATATTTTGATGTTTTTGCCTGAAATTTTTCTAGCAAGACAGACACAATTCAAAGCATTTCACTCTTCACTAGGCATTATTTTTCCAATTGTTTGCTGAACAATTGATATTGAAACAGATGGGATGAGATGGGGTATAAAAAGCTTGTATGGACAGACGTGGTAGTTGTGTCTGAATAATAAAATATAATTTATTTCTCCTTCCTCTGCTCCTGCTTGTTGCAAATACATCGTGCTGTAGGCACCATGTTCAGCTTAATTAAATTGATAGATGCAAAGTGATTTTGGTAGTGATTTTGGTTTGGTTTTTTTTTTTCTTTTTAAGGAATTAAACAGCAATCTATACCTCAGTGACTAACTGTTGGAGATTTGGATGTTAAGAATTTTAATTTTTCTGTATAAATAGATTTTGATTCTTAGGAGAGTATTGCATTTAATTTGAGGTTGTGGAAGAGGTTTTAAAATTGATTGATAATATCAGGATTATGGGTGTGTTGTTGGTTAGAAGTGTGTAATATTATAGGGTGGAAAACAGAGTTTGGGGTTTTAGAATATACTAATAAATATGAATACTGTATGAATACTATATGAATATGAATACTATATGAAGTAAGATGGAGGTTTTAGGGTGGAAGTAGGTTGGGTTTTTTACTTTCTTTTTTTTCTTGATAATTTTTTTTAACTTCCTTTTATTTCCTTCTTTATAGGTTTGGGTGGTATTTTGTAATTGGATAGAAAAGTCCACAGTGTGGACTTTGAGGGATTAATTATTAGGTTAAAAGTGAAAATAACTAACTTCCCAAGACTGAAATGCCAGCATTAACTGTGCCATTCCTGTGCAGCCTCCTGACCCTGGCTTGGCCAAGGAGCCAAAATCCACTGGGATTTCCCAGCCAGGCCCCTCTGGCTTCCAGCCTCTGCATTTTGCTGGCCAAAGCCTGAATCACAGCACAGTGAGGGTAATAGTTATAATTTCTGATAACAGTAATAGTTATAATTTCTAACTGCTAAATCTTGATTGATTTCCATATCTAGAACAGTGGATGTTTTACTGTGGACGTGACAATCTGGTCAGAGAGAGAAAGCTGGATAAGTTTTCCCATGAACCTGTCTGGGAAGCTTCAGGGAGCTGGAGAGAGACACTGAGAGTCAAATATTAAACAATCTGCAGGTGGTGTTTTTAACAAGCTGTTTTTCTCATCAAGTTGTTTACAGATGGGTGTCGTCTTAATTATCCAGCCATGTGAAATGTGTTGATTAAATGACCAATCAGGTCCACCTATAGCAAACCAAGGTATAAAAAGGAGAGGGTTGAACGAATGGGCTGCCTTTTGCCCTTTGATCTTATCCTGTGTAATTTTTGACTCAATGGATTTTCTTAACCTTGTGGCAGACATGTGTATGTGTTTCTAATTATCATTTGCAGTGCAAAGCAGCTTTGGGTGAGGTTCCTCAGCCTTCCCTTGCCCTCGTCCCAGCCAGTAGCAATGCCCAGGATCAGGGCTCCTCATCAGGGCTGGCTGCTGCTCCCCTGCTTTGCCTCCTGCAGATTTTTAGGGGCAGCAACTTGGATGCAGAACTCAGTGGTTGCCTTCCATTGCAGTTGGTAAGAGCTTTAGTTCACAAATGATATTTAACCCCCCATGGATAGGACTCTACCCAAGCAAGTTCACTGTATAAAAATGAGGGACAGATTTAGCAGGCATTTAAGTTGTTGCCTTCCCATTGGCTCTAGTTTTCTATGGTTCTTCTTGTCTCTTTTAGGTTTTTGTTTCTGTGATGTGGTGTCAATTCCAATTATCAGCAAGGAGACTAGGCTGCAGAAACATTTTGTGGTTAAAAGTCAAATAAAGGTTGGGCTTGCTGTGTAATTGTTATGCATTGAGCTCATCACTGTGAGTACTGAGTGTTGGGATTTGTGTATTGAGACAGCTCTTGAAGCAAGACTTTTTAATTTTTAAGACTTTTTAAATTTAAAAGCTCTTTCATTTTGGTACCTGTCAAACAGCATGTCTTCTCTCTCTTAGTAAATAATTTCTTTCAAGAATTTTTCCATATTCTTTGATATTATTTATAATCCTATCTACCAAGACAGATAGGATTGGTAGATATTGGTAGATATATTCTGTGATCTTTAATATCTTGTAACATGTAGTCATTGCAAGACTACCTTGTGTGAGACCTCAAAAAAAATTTGCCAACTATTAAATATCTACCACAAGTGTAGATACAACCCTAATTAAAGCATAGAGGAAAGAAATAATCTGCTAGTGTTTAGGAAAATGTTCATGACATTGTTGACAAGCTCCAGTTTGGGGGTCAATAAGAAATGAAAAGAATCCTCCTAAACTGAAGGTTGCAGAAGAGAGCATGTTAAAAGGGGCTGGTTTCTGAGGTGTGAGGCTAAGCTGTTTGTTTATGCTGTTTAAATGCATGAACTTTGAGAGGCTGAATTGTCTAATGGCACTTGCAGTTCCTGGGTGAGCTTCTCTTCAGATTTTATGCCAGTTTTTACTTTCTGACACTCAGGCCCTTGCAGCAGTGTTGGGAATTGTGATGTGCCATGGTTCACAAAAGTTTCAGAGAATTAAAACTCTCAGAAAACAGTTGGACTGGGAGACTATCGGACTCAGAATATCCCTCTGGCTGTCCTGGATTGCCAGGACCCTGCCAGGGAGCTTAGAGACCCTGGCACAGAGCCCAAGATGCCCCTGTGGTTTTGATTATGACCCACAGAGCAAGTTACCAACCTTAGATGAAGATCAGCAAGCCACAACAGTTTAGGCAGAATGACAGAGAATTTATTATGGCGTGAAAACCAGATTTTTTTGGGTTTTTAGAATGGGGATTCAGGGGGCAAGATGGAGGGATCTGGGCGTGTCCAGCCTTTCTCCTTCTTCTTCTTGGCCTCCATCTTCTGCTCTGATGGTGGCACTTACAGACTGGTTTAGAGTAGAAGCTCACTGTCTAACACAGGTGATAGGTATTGGAAAGTAATTGTAAACATTGCACATGTAGTTTTTAGTATAAAGCCATAACACTGCCCTGGGGGCAGGCAGAGTGCCTGGAACTGTCCTGCTGGATGGACCTGGGCAGGGCAGGAGAAAGAATTTTATAGATAAGGAACAATAAACAACCTTGAGACCCAGAAATGAAGAGCCCTGACTGCTTCTTCAAGCTGGGCTGGGAAAAGAGACTTTCTGACTTTTACCTGGGTGCTGCCACTGGAATTGGTGTTTGCCATGTGCTAATCCTGTGTCAGTGGAAGGCAGCACATACCCACAGAGGCACCAACTGCATCTGCCTGTCCTTGCCTCGGCCCTGGGGGACAGCAGCAGGACCCACCTGTGGGGCTGTGTCAGTGCTGGGCCCCCGTGCTGGAGGGATGCTGGTGGCTGGAGTGAGTCCAGAGAAGGGAAACAAGGCTGGGGAGGGGTCTGGAACACAAACCCTGCGAGGAGAGGCTGAGGGAGCTGGGGGTGTTTATCCTGGAGAAGAGGAGGCTCAGGGGAGACCTCATCACTCCCTACAGCTCCCTGGCAGGAGGGGGCAGCCACGGGATGTCACAGCCATGTTTTATGAAAAATCCTTTCCTTAGGATTTTTCCTCCTGAGAAGCTGAGAGGCCTCAGGAACAAAATGTAAACATTGATTATCTGCTGCTGTGGAATGCAACAGGTGCATCTGTGATTGCCCCATGTTGGATGTTTGTAATTAATGGCCAATCACAGTCAGCTGGCTCGGACTCCCTGTCCCAGACAAGAGCTTTTGTTATTCTTTCTTTTTCTATTCTTAGCTAGGCTTCTGATGAAATCCTTTCTTCTATTCTTTTAGTATAGTTTTAATATAATATATATAATAAAATAATAAATCAGCCTTCTCTCACCCTCAGACCCCTGTGAACACGGTCACAAGTGGGGGGGTCAGGCTTTGCTCCAGGACAAGAGGACACAGCCTTCAGCTGCTCCGGGAGAGGTTTAGGCTGGAATTCAAGGAATATTCTTCACACAAAGGGTGATTGGGCATTGGAATGGCTGCCCGGGGAGGTGAGTGAGTCACTGTCCCTGGAGGTGCTTAAGGAAGCCTGGATGTGGCCCTGAGTGCCATGGTCTTGTTTTGTGGAGATAATAAAAACTCCACAACTTTGTGAAAGTTGTAAAGCCGGTATGTTTATTACAGTGCTGGATGCATGTGGGAATCATTCCCCTAAAATGACGTGTGTACCTCTGGGAACTTCAGGTCCCTTTTTGTCCCCCTCTCAAATACGTATGCATACAATTTCACAATAGGTTCATACATATTCATTTTTATGAATGTCGTGTGACATTTGCCGCTAGTTCTTCTTTATCAGAAAGAATTTCCAGGTCAGGCTGACCTGATCTCACAGCAGTCTCTCTGTCTCTTTCTATCACCCTCTGTCTCTCTCCCCTTACCTCTGTCCTTCACTGAAGCAGTTTCTCTGAGCCTAGGCTTTGCAGTCAGACTACACAGCAAGCTACATACTTAAAGATGTACATTCCACCCAAATCAAGATGGATTTTTACCCTGGAAAATTTCCACTCTGCCTCAGTCTGGTGACAGGGTGGGGTTGGTCACAGGCTGGACTCGATGCTCTCCAAGGTCTTTCCCAGCCTGGGTGATTCTGTGCCTCTCTGATTTCAGTGATGGCTGTAGGGCACTGAAGGAAATGGATAATGTACTTTCACTTCTATAAAAACTCCATTATAAATAACTTTACATACTTCTCTGTCCCACAGTGAGCAAGCATCATTAGACCAATATAATTTGGAATTTAGTGGGAAGTATCAATTTGAAGGTTAGTGATGGAAATGCTAATGATGGATTATCTAAAAACTGACAGTACTTTGCAAGTCTGCTTAGAGATGTGAAATTATGTAATTTCAGCAGGATGGATTAGCAGTCAAAACTTAGAAAGTATATGAAAATGTAATTCATCATAGGATTTATCAGCTCTGTGTATTTTGCCAGTAAAATTTTTGTGTGTGTAAATGGCATGAATATTGTCCAACATTCAAATCAGTAGGAGATAAAGATTGATTAAATTATTTCAATAATTATTATGATTTTTTGGCATGGTACTTCCTTTTGCATTGTGATCTGACCTACTTGGACATTTTAAGTTGTATTTTAATCTTGTTCTGGCCTAAAAAAAAAAGATAACATTGTTTTTCTTTGCC
Source organism: Melozone crissalis (assembly GCF_028551555.1). Taxonomy (NCBI): domain Eukaryota; kingdom Metazoa; phylum Chordata; class Aves; order Passeriformes; family Passerellidae; genus Melozone; species Melozone crissalis. The sequence goes on along the minus strand of NW_026535785.1, from coordinate 19,141,613 downwards.
AACCCTGATCTGTCCGAGTCTTCCTCTTAAAATACATTTCGGATAAGCACCTCATTTCTTATTGTTGTAAATGATAGTGGCAATGTGAATTCTGTGACAATATAGTGTTGGATTTCACATTTATGTATTAGCTTTTACATATTATCATTATTAACCACAAAGATTTTGATATGGTACAATTTATACTTCCTCTTAAATGTCTTTTAGCATGGTATAATCTGTCAGTTTATGTATGCACAGTATAGGTTATATAAATAGTAGTGTGATAAATATATCTTAAGCTGTAGCATAATATTAAAACAGAGATTATGTAATGTTAAAATGCTTTTATTCATGTAACTAACTCAGAGAACAGTGTAAGATAATCAAGTAGTTCCTCACATTTTGTAGACTATCTTATCTGAATGATAACAGTGACAAAAAGCAAAACTCAATTTATTGACTCCTCGTTATCAGAGAGTGTAAAAACAACAAGATGAAGCCATGAGAAAAAAAATTAATTTAATCTGAGGGATGGCATGCAGGCAAGTCAAAGATTAAGCTCAAAAGAATTCATAAACTCACAGAATGTTTAAAATATGTATAAACTCTTGTGAATATGCATGCGCCCCCTGTAATGTAACAGTATATGAAGAACATTGTTTTAAGCTAATGGTGTGGTTTTTTTGCTGATCACCAAACACCCCAGTGCTAGAGTTTGTCCCTTTTATCCCTTATTAAACTTTTATAAAAATTCTAAATAGTGAGCTGTGTTTCTCACATTATGCTTTGAAAGGAGGGTGGTTCTGGCTTCCCAAGCACAGCCTGTGCAATTTGAAAATAAAAAGATATTGCTCCATCAAATGTTGAAAGAAATCTTCCTTTTCAAACCATGGAAGAATTTGTCTTACTGAGATTAAACAAAGGCAGGAAGTGAAGCATTTGTTTGTTTTATGAAGCCTGGTGAATTTTGATAATGAGTCCTGTAAAATAGATGATATTGAAGCTTTTCTAATTCTAAACAGATAAGAAATAATAGTTACATATTTCAGCTTCAAAGACAAAAGTAACCTTTTATCACCTAATTTAACAATCTTTTTACTAAAATGTCTTAGAAGAATGTGAAGTGTTATTTAAATACTAAAAAATCACCATCTTTGAATAGCAGGGCTTTTTAATTGCCATAATCAAAGTCCAAACACATTTCCCTGATAGCTTTAAATAGACTCACACATTTCTTTTCTTGCTTCAAATGGTTTCTTTTAATGACAGGTTTTTCCTTAATGAGAAGGAGAATAAAGTGAACAACTCTGAGCTTGTCAGTGCAACTTCAGTATGACAAAAGTGCTGATTTTTGACAGCAGCCACCAGGAAAATAGAAAAACTGGCAGTGGATTAATTAATGTGGGATTTTGAATTGCTAGTCTGAATTTTGAAGTACAAACATATTTATATTAGCATTTGAATGTAAACTTTAAATAGCAAAAAAACCCCAAAGAAATCCTACACTGAAGATCATATAGTGTAATAATTCACACTTCTTTGTGATAACTAATCTGAAATAGCTTTTGAAATTGGACATTCTTGTTTAGTTTTCTAATCTTTTCTGTGATAGCTAGGTTAGAATAATTCCACCATTCATGGAGCTTTTGGAGATAAGTCTTGTTCCAGTACTAAAATCTCCTTTTAGAAGGGGAGACCTCTAACAAATTGGTTAATAAACAACAGCATTAATGTCACCTGGATTCCCATGATCATGTGAGCTGATGTGCAGCCATCCTTATCAGGAAAGGAGGAGATAATCCCATATTAATGTGATCAGATTTCCTATAAATGACTACACGTCCCAACCAGGAGCTGGGTGTGGGCTTTTGTAGAGAGCACTGCAGGTTTTAATTAAGGTATTAATAATACCTCAGCAGTAATTCAGGTAAAACACAAAAATTTACAGGAGTGATAGAAATCTGCTTTTAATATTGGATCTCAACACAACATTGGTTGTGACAGTGTTCATAGGGGTTCTTGGATGAGGGAAGAGACCAGGATCTGACTCCATGTTTCAGAAGGCTGATTTATTATTTTATTAGATATATTACATTAAAACAATACTAAAAGAATAGAAGAAAGGATTTCATCAGAAGGCTAGCTAAGAATAGAATAGCAAAGAATGATAACAAAGGTTTGCAGCTCAGGCTCTCTGTCTGAGCCAGCTGTGATTGGCCATTAATTAGAAACAACCACATGAGACCAATCCCAGATGCACCTGTTGCATTCCACAGCAGCAGATAATCATTGTTTGCATTTTGTTCCTGAGGCCTCGCAGTTTCTCAGGAGGAAAAATCCTAAGGAAAGGATTTTTCATAAAAGATGTCTGTGACAATTGGTGACTTCAATTTATTTTCTAAGGAATCATGCTTGTTTCTAGAAATTGCTGGATTGTTTATGACTTAGAAGGAGTGTTTTTTTTATTTTGCTAAGAAAATTCTAGATGCTGTCCTGGTGTGAGAGCAACAGTTCGATGGCCCTGCTGCAGTGTCTGGGGGCAGCTGCACAATTGCCAGGGCTGGACAGGGAGGCCCAATGGACTTTCCCTGCTGAATCCCATAATTTCTGTTCCTTCAGCTTTGTCCTGAAGTCTCTGCAGCCTGAAAACACAGAAGAGTTAGGTGGGAGCAGAGAGGCCCCACATGAAGCTGGGAATGCTGGACTTGAGCAGCTTGGGCTGCTCTGGAGCCTGCCCAGGACATGGGCCCTGAGTTTCCACACTGGAAGGAATATTTGCACTCCTACAGCTTTCTTTTCTGTCAAATGGTGTTTATTTTTACAACCACAGGCTGCTCCAAGAATAATTACAGTTGTTTAATAATTATTTTGATTGCAGACGAACACTGATAATTGGTATTAGTTTAAGTGGAGAGGAAATGGCCAGGAGTTTTTGAATGGCATGAATTCTCTTGTTTTCTTTCGCCATCTGTAAAGCTATGAATAGGAAAAACATGTGGATAGAATCATTGTTGTTTTTCGAGATGCAAATGAGACACAGGGCTGAGGAACATCTCCCTCCAGTGCTCCCCTCCAGTGGCATCTGCTTGAAAGGTCACTGGACAGAAGCAGTTTGGGAAGAATTTCCTGCCTTTTGCTCCCTTTTCTCTCAGAAGCAGCTTGTGCAAAACGAAACTGGAATACGAAGCTGCATTCATTATTAAACCAAGAGATTATAATTTCCACATCATTCTATTCCCCATCCCCACTTCCCAGTGTCTGATAATAATCTTGTGTCATAATGAAATTCATGAGGCTGCAACAACAAAGGAGTGCATGGAGGAGAACAGGAGCTTCTCAGATGGTATAGATTTGCATACTAATGAAGATTATGATGTTGTTAATATTACAGAAACATAGTAATATCAAAATACCACTGAAATGGGGAATGGTAGTTCATTATTGGACTCCAAAAACAAATAAAAGAATGTATTTTACAATATAGCTTCACCTTGCAGCTGCTGCAGAATTAAACCCAATTCCTATAACTGAATTATTTTGATTTCTGTGCCACATCAAGAGGGTTAAAAAATTCAGACTTGCAGTGTATTTTATTGGAAAAAAACTACTCAAAAGTTCATTTTTTTTTCAAGCTATGTAGGCTGATCATAAAAAGCACAATGGGTTGGAGTTCATAGGAGAAGTTCAGAAGTACATCAAGGCTTTGACTTCCAAGAGTGAACTTAAGAGAGGAGGCTCATCCATGGCTGGGATTTTATTCCTGTCTTTACTAAAGGGCTCTTGACCCAGCTTTGGCCAACCTCCTGTCTGCTTTGTGTGCTGGTTCAGCAATGCAGGTTCACTGGGAGCAGGAGATGCAGGGCAGCACAAAACTAAACCCTCAACAGCTCACATAGAAAACCCTACACCTTCCTTGACTTCTGCACAGCTAGAGGTCTTGGTTTCCTCCAAGAAGTGTTCTTGGCATTTGCCAAGTCCTCTGTCAAATGACAACTTCAGCAGCAGATTTCTGGGCCTGATTCCCTCCGTCTCTTTTGAATGATGGCTGTGCAGAGATCCAGGGTGCCCTCAGAGCAAGGTTTGATCCATGGATCTCCAGCGTTTTAGGCATGGAGAGTGAGTGTTAGAGAGGAAGATGAGGGGGGTCAGGTTCTCACAACACTGGGCTGCTGTGAGGGGCTTATTTTGTAGCTCCAGCAACACAGGGAATTAATTCAGTGGGAGGGGAGCCTCTGTCAGTCAACAGGAGGGCAATAAAAAAGCTGAAGTGTCTCAGTGCATGGGTGTGATTGAAAGCAGTGGTGCGTTTCGGAAGATTTCAATGACTCTTAGGGATCACGATAGACTTGAGTGAAATTTAGTGTTTGCCAATGTTTAGGAGCCTAACAAAGCAATTTGTGCTGTTCTGTTACGCCAGGTAACTTACCAGGGTCATTTTGCTCAAGTTAAAATGATCTAAGCCTTAAATCTAAGTCAAGAAAGATGCTTTGGCAATGAGGCTTCTCAAGGACAAGTAACACCACAGAATGCACAGAATCACTGGGTTGGAAGAGACCTTCAAGATCATCAAGTTCAACCCAGCCCCAACACCTCAACTCAGCCCTGGCACCCAGTGCCACATCCAGGCTTTGTTAAACACACCCAGGGATGGGGACTGCACCACCCCCCCAGGCAGCCATTCCAGAACTTTATCACCCTTTCTGTAATAAAATTTTTCTTAATGTCCAACCTGTATTTCCCTTGGTGCAGCCTGAGGCTGTGTGCTCTGGTTGTGTCAGTGCTGCTGGAGAAAGAGCCCAGCCCCAGCTGAGCACAGGCACCTTTCAGGAGCTGTGCAGAGTGATGGGGGCACCCCTGAGTCTCCTTTTCTCCGGGCTGAGCACCCCCAGCTCCCTCAGGGGTTCCTCACAGGGTTTGTGTTCCCAGCCCCTCTCCATCCTCGTTGCCCCCTCTGGACATGCTCAAACATCTCAAGATCCTTCCCAAGCTGAGGGGCCAGACTGGACACAGCACTCAGGGTGTGCCCTCAGCAGTGCTGAGCACAGGGGAAGGATGATCTCCCTGCTCCTGCTGCCCACACCATTCCTGATCCAGGCCTGGAGCCATTGGCCTTCTTGGCCACCACGGCACTCTGCTGGCTCCAGTTCAGTTGGCTGTTGGCCAGTGCCCAAGGTCCCTTTGTGCCTGGGCACTGCCCAGCCACTCTGTCCCCAGCCTGTAGGGGGTTTTGTGGCCAAAATGCAGGACTGGGCACTTGGACTTGTAAAAACTTCATCTTTTTTGTCACCATGATATTTTCTAAAAAATCCTCTTTGCCCAGGATTTTTCTCATGAGAAGCCTCAGAAAAGAAATGTAAACAATAATTATCTGATTGCTTTGGAATGTGGTCTGGAGGTTGCTTACCAACAGGTGCATCTTTGATTGATTCCATGTGAATTGTTTTTGATTAATGACCAATCCCAGTCCAGTTGTGTTGGGACTCTGGTCAGTCATGGGTTTTTATTATTCATTCTTGTTTAGCTTTCTGATATATCCTTTCTCTTTCTTGAGTATAGTTTTATAATAAATATAATGTAATGTGATGTGATATGATATAATTGATATGATATGATATGATATGATATGATATGATATGATATATAATATAATATAATATAATATAATATAATATATATCAGCCTTCTGAGAACATGGAGTCAAATTCTCATCTCTCACTCATCCTGGGGACCTCACAACACCCCACTGATGGGACTCTGCAGTGTGTGGGATTGGAGCAGTTCTGTGGGGCCAGGGTGGGATCTCAGCAGGTCTCAGTATCACAATGACCAGGACACTGTGTCACAATGACCAGAGCACCTGTGTCACAATGACCATGACACTGTGTCACAATGACCAGGGCACTGTGTCACAATGACCATGGCATCTGTGTCAGAATGACCATGGCACCTGTGTCACAATGACCATGGCGCTCTGTCACAATGACGAGGGCACTGTGTCACAATGACCAGGACACTGTGTCAGAATGACTATGGCACCTGTGTCAGAATGACCATGGCACTCTGTCACAATGACCATGGCACTGTGTCACAATGACCATGGCGCTCTGTCACAATGCCCATGGCACCTGTGTCACAATGACCGTGGCACCAGTGTCACAATGACCATGGCACTGTGTCACAATGACCATGGCTCCTCTGGCACAGTGACCATGGCACCTGTGTCACAATGACCATGGCGCTCTGTCACAATGACCATGGTACCTGGGCAGGGACCCTCCCAGAGAATCCCCCTTCTCTGATGGGTCCCTTGAGCCTCTCACAGCCCTTTGCTTTCCCACTGGCTTTGGGAAGTTCAGCATGTGGCTCTGAACTTTGCTGTGTGATATCTCTCTAACAGAGTTATCATCCTTCAATGTTGGATTCTCCAGTTCCTCCCTCTAGTAATTCAGACAATGACATTTGGCAATAGCATAAGGAGCTGCAAATGTCAATATTTTAAAGTACTTATTCAGGAGGATTTCTGTGAGAGAACTATGTATGATTCCTATTGGGAATTTGAGATCAGGTTGTAACTTGTAACTCTCTTAAACAATGTTGGTTATTTGATATGAAGCAAATTCAGAGATATGCTCAGGCTCCTCTTGCAGCCATTGAAACCTGGTTCTTCAAACGTGCTCTTAAAACACCACTCTGGATTGCCAAGTGTTCTGACTATGAGGTAGGAGCCACTGTACTTCTCTTTCAGATTTTTATTGCTTACAAAACTAATGGTAAATAGAAGTTTAATGCAGTTTTGACTGAGCCTCTCTGCCTTCCCCAGCCCAGACAATGATCCAGTGCCTATTTGCCAGCACATGCATTAGTGGCCTTTAGTCAAAGCTCAGCAGTGGCCTGGTATTTAACAGTAGAGTAATTGCATGTCAGCATCATTTAATGGAAGTTTTGATAAAACTGGAGTCAAAAGGGCGCTCTAACAGCTTTTACTGTGTTCAATAAGACTTGTTTTTAACTAAGGAACCAGTGACTGTTTGGCAAAAGTTCTACTTTTGTGTGTGTGTGCTTTTCTCCAGAGCAGCACACACTCTATTTGGAATGGGGAGCAGGAGTATTTACCAGATTTTCCCTTCCTGCCCCACCTCCAGGTGTGCTAGCAGCACCCTGTGCTATTTCTGTGCTCCTGGACTCTGAGCTGGGCTGAAATGTTGGTTCAGAGTGCCTGCACAGCTCACTGGTGCCTTTGGTTGTGGTTTAAGGAGCCTGTTAATGTCACTGGGATTTTAATGGTACTGGGGGTGAAGCAGCTTTTTCTTCCCCTGAAATCCTGTTAGTTAGCAGGGTATTGCTTTATGCAGCAGAAATGAATCCATTATCTGTGGGAGAATGAGTTTCTAAAAATCTGACTGTTGGGGTCAGAAGCACTTCACTCTCTCCCTCCAAAGAGAAATGTCAGTAGAAGGCAATTTTCAGTTCCCTTGTACTGGGGCATGGCTCTGGGTGAGGTCAGGGCAGGGAGAGCTGCAGCAGCCTGTGCTCACTGTGCCTGCAGCCCACTCTGGGTTTCTTCCAGGGGCACTGACCAGAGCAGGGCTATCGCTGTGTCCACTGAAGCATCCTCTGCTCAGGATGAAAGCATCTGCCCCACTAACAGGGAACTCTGATTGTTCTCTGATGTGTCAGGCTGCTTTGCAGAATTCAGGGACTGTTCCTTCTGATTAAGAGACAACAGAAGATAGCTGGCTCCTAGAAATATCTGCTTATTCTTAATCTCTGTGGTAATTTCTCATAGAGGTGTGATAGACCATGGCAACCTGATTTAACTTTACAGCCTGCTCTGCTTTGAGCAGGAGGTGCCACTGGAGACCTCCAGAAGTGCCCTGCAACCTGATTTTTATTGTGATTCTATGACACCCTCGAGTTTAGCAGGTCATCACATCTCTATTGTGTTTATATTTTGTACTGCCTAATGCTGCCTTTCACAGCTCCACAGTAAAACACTTTACCTGCCTTTGGAAACATGAAGGAATGAATCTGCAGCACTTTCAATGATTCCCCAAAGAATTAAAAGGGATTTTATGAATTACATTCAACAGTACTTTTGAGCAGAACTATAAGACCCAGTTAGGCTTAAGGTACAGGTGAATACAGGAGAGCATTCTAAAGAAAAATGTAAGTTGAATCCTGGTATTTAGGAGGGGATTGTTCTGAAACTGCCTTTCCTTGCTCATTTAAATGTGATCATCATTTAAATAACCTCTCTGCTGTTCATTTTCTACAAGAATTTTACCAAAAGGTGGTGCCTAGAACCATGTTTCACAGAGCCCAAATTTTGCTATTTGAGGTTGAATTGATTTCCCTTTCAGTTCAAAGGGAAAGCTGCAGGACACCAAACATCAATACTGTGACATTGCAGCTGCTGGGCAGCTGATGTTACATGCACTGCACGTTTAGATCTTTTCCTGTGTCCTCCCCCTTGCTTGTATGCCTTTTGCAATTTCTGAATGATTTTTCCCATCACAGCCTCATTCCCCTTTTAGTTCTTTTTATTGCATAAAGCTCTCTTAAGAAAAAAAATTTCAAAGGGTTTTTTGTACTCGGTGTCATTATTGTGTTTCTGTTTTAAGTTTCTCTTGCTTCCTAAGACAATTACCTCACCATTTCAGATCTGCTTGTGTATTAACAGCTAATCAGCTTTTTACCCTCTGGCCTTCATGCTCTCCCTCACATGGTTCCTGACCCCTTTTCGGTGTGCCTCCCTTCCTTTGTTCACAATTTAATTTTTGCATTATTCAGTCCTCTTTCATCTCTCTGTACTGTGCATATTTCAGGCTAGATTCTCTTCTCTCTAATTAACTTTGTTCTATTTCCTCTGCCATTGGGAGAAGCCCCAGTGATGGAATTGTTCCCATAACAGAATTCCCTTTCCTGGTGCTGCAGCAGCACCCAGGCCTGGGTACCCCAGGAATCAGCAGCAGAGCTTGGCTGGCAGCAGTGCCACACCAGGGACAGGGACAGGGACAGCAGTGCTGGTGCCAGACAGGCTCTCTGGAGTGATAAGCACCTTTGTTATCTCCTGAGGAAGGAGCAGCCTGGTCGCCCCTCCGGGAACGCTCCAAGCACCAACAGTACCAACAAACCATGGAAATTACAATATATTGATCAGAACCTTCCTTTAAAAAGCCTTTGCTTTATTTGTGGAAGGCTTGGTGTGTGAGGGGTTTGCCTCTAAGAAAGGAAAAGAGCAGTTCCAGGTTGGAGTGAGGATTTAGGCAGAGCAGCTTGGCTGTCCCTGCAGCTCTGCTGGCACAGAGGATGTGCCTGGAGCAGGATTGTGCCCAGTGCTCAGACCGAGCACCCAGAGAGTCCCCCTTCTCTGATGGGTCCCTGGAGCCTCCCACAGCCCTTTGCTTTCCACTGGCTTTGGGAAGTTCAGCATGTGGCTCTGAACTTTGCTGTGTGAGTATTTCTCTCACACAGTTATCACCCTTCAATTTGGATTCTCCAGTTCCTCCCCTCTTGGGATCTTTCTGGGTTGCTGTGACCCCAAGATTGTTCAAAAGTCTCTTTTCCCAGCCGTGTGCTTGAAGAATGACTTGGAGCTCTTCATTTCTCGGTCTCAAGGTTGTTCATTGTTCCTTATCTATAAAATTCTTTCTCCTGCCCTGCCCAGGTCCATCCAGCAGGACAGTTCCAGGCACTCTGCCTGCCCCCAGGGCACTGTTATGGCTTTATACTAAAAACTACATGTACAATGTTTACAATTACTGTTCAATACCTATCACCTATGTTAGACAGTGAGCTTCTACTCTAAACCAATCTGAAAGTGCCACCATCAGAGCAGAAGATGGAGGCCAAGAAGAAGAAGGAGAAAGGCTGGACATGACATGCCCAGTTCCCTCCATCTTGCCCCTTGAATCCCCATTCTAAAAACCCCAAAATCTACTTTTCCACCCTGTGATAACTTCACTATCATTCTACCTAAACTGTTGTGGCTTGCTGATCTTCATCTAAGGTTGGTAATTTGCTCCATGGGTCACAATCAAACCCACAGGTGTTCTGGGCTCTGTGCCAGGGTCTCTGAGCCCCCTGGCAGGGTCCTGGCCATCCTGGACAGCCAGAGGGATGCTCTGGGTTCCCACACTCCCCCTAGTAATTCTGACAATGACTTTTATAAATAGCATAAGGAGTTGCAAATGTCAATATTTAAGAATACATATTCAGGAGAATTTCTGTGAAAGAACTATGTATAATTCCTGTAAATTCCTGAAGAAAAAATAGGTGAAGTCATAACTGTTTTTATCCCTAAGCAGAGTCCCAGTCACACAAAAACTCCTGTAAACTCCCTCTAGTAGTTTAGTTTTAATTTTGATGCCTTGAATCAGAAATTATTTCAACTTGGCTAATTACCATTGAGGGCATCTCTGAGGATTCAGATGGTTGCTGACAGTCCTTCAGCACCTTCTGCAGTTTGCACATCAGCCTGGAGAGGACAGACAATCTCCCCACTAATTAACTACAAGGAAATCATAAACCAGAGAGATCCTGGAGAAAGATATCTGGTTGTCTTTTAATATCCTGTACAGCTAAATCCTTAATGTTCCTTAAAGAAAACATGATTAGTTAAAACTGAGATTATCCTTTCACTTTGTATTGCTCTCACAGTTTAAAACCTTTATTGTGCAGATGAGAACATACCCTTTTAAGGATGTTCATTAAAAATCTAAATAAGCCACAGGACCAAATTTTTCCTCTTGGGCTGCATGCAAACCAGCAGAGGATGACAAAAACTTGAGTAAGCAGACAGGGGAAGGTTGGATGCAGCCCTGGTCAGTGTTACTCTGGTGCATGGCCAGCAGTGCAAGTCCTGGCTACAACAGCAGACATGCACAGAATTGATCTGAAGGTGTTCTGTGCCCCACTGCACGAGTTTTATGTCATGAATGTAACCCTTATTAACCTGGGAAATAATCTTTATTCCTCTTGTGGTTAAGGCTGTGTGCTTTAGTGGGAGTGCAAACAGAATAATTACCGAAGTGATGCATTTCCCTCCCTTAATGTAATAGACTTCTAAATGGACTCAAAGGAAATTAGAGAGTTCCATGCTGAAAAGAAATGACCATGTGGCATACTGCAGTCAGCACAGAGATATATCTATGTTTAATTAATGTTAAACCCATGAAGGAAGGTTGTGTTTCCTTTCCATGTGGAGTCAGAAACCCCCCAAAGCCCAGCCCCTCCTTGTCACAGACAACTTCTATGAAAAATCCTTTCCTTAGGATTTTTCCTCCTGAGAAGCTGAGAGGCCTCAGGAACAAAATGTAAACAATGATTATCTGCTGCTGTGGAATGCAACAGGTGCATCTGTGATTGGTCTCATGTGGTTGTTTCTAATTAATGGCCAATCACAGTCAGCTGGCTCAGACTCTGTCTGAGCCACAAACCTTTGTTATCCCTTCTTTTCTATTCTTAGCTACCCTTGTGATAAAACCTTTTCTTCTATTCTTTTAATATAGTTTTAACATAATATATATCATAAAATAATAAATCAAGCCTTCTGAAACATGGAGTCAGATCCTTGTCTCTGCCCTCATCCAAGAACCCCTGTGAATACCGTCACACTTCCTTGTGACCCTTTATTTTAAAGAAGTTCTTCTGCCATCTGGATGATCAGATTTCACATATGTGTATTAGCAGTCAAAATGTTAAATTAAATTTTCACCAGTGCTCTAACAACACTGTGAAGCATGCCTTCATCTCCCCAGAGCTGAAAAGCAGCTGCACAGAGTTTGCAGAGCCCTCAGAACTCTCTGGGTATCCCAGCCCTGCTGGGAGGAGGAAATACTTGGCCAGTAATAATGGGCAAACTAAACTCGATGACATGTTGGTTTCCAAGGAGCAGGACTTAGCTTTTGAATTTTAAAAAATGCCAGTGGGTTTGTAGGGTGTGATTTTGTGTGACCAGTTACTGCACATCTGCCTCATGTGTGCCATGTATTGTGAGGAGGGAGGAAAGGAGATTTAGATGTCCTGCTAACAGATTTGCTCCTGTCTATAAATAATTAGGTGCACAGCTGAGCTTTGCACTGCAGTTGATACCCATTTTGCCAGTTCCTTCTCAGCAAAGGTGGTTTGAGTTAAGACAAATCAGCTTTGTGTGTCAGTGTGGAGCTGCAGACAGCAGGTGACATTGGAACTGTGTGCCCACTCTGAACTGCAGCTCCACAGGGCGTGAGGCTTCGTACAGCTTCCTAAAATAACCCTTCCTAGAGACCACTTGGAGATTGAAATTACTCAACTGATGTGATGTTCCATTCTAATTAGAATTTTTAATTCTATCTGCTATCAAGTTTTGGAGCCCATTTTCATCGGAAGCAGAATTCCAGAGCTTCTAAGCATGACTGTGAAATGCAATTTTAAGATTCATTTTCTGTTTATTTATTTTCTGTTTCCAAGTCAGTTCTTGAGCACAGACAAAAACTTTATATGTTCTCTTCTGGAAGTTGTTGAAAGAATTTTTTTTCATGGCAATTAGGCATGCATCATTATAATTTAAAGTTTTTTCTAAGAATAACTAGAAAGCAATTCAATCAAGGCATCTGTTGTGTTTGTGAATGAGTTGAGTGCATCATGATGCTTGAAGTTCTGAGAAAATAAACTTGGTTTTGTGTGTCACAGTAGGCAGAACAGCAGGATTTTAATGTGCTCATAATTTGATGTAGTATCCAGCAACAGGACCATAATTAAAGAATATTAGTTCAATATTGGACTGCTGCACATTTGGAAACTGGAAGGAATATTCTAGGATGTAGGAGAATGGAAGAGAGCAGCCATTAATATTCCTCCTTTGTTGGTTCCCATGCATGTGTGTTTGCCCCCTGCCTCACACAAGGTCAGGTATTGATGCTCCCTGGAATAGGAAGCAACATTAAAATGTTGGGAAACTTTAAAAAGGGAACATGAAAAAGGGAAAATGGTTTGAATTAACTCAGTCTGGGTTTCTTTGGTTTGCAGAGTAGTAGATTTAGCACGCAAGCAGGCAGGGAATGTTTTGTGCTGGGAATTTTTGCCACAGTGCCTGTGACCACAGAGGATTTGGGATTAGATGCCTTTGCCTGGACATCTCCTGAAAGAAAATGGTGCATGCTGAGCTAGAAACTCATTTAATCCTGACTTGAACAGTTCAGATCTGTGCTAGAGAATAACAAAATGATTTCTGCAAAGGGGATTGGCCTTCCTGAACCCCAGGAAATGATGCCCTTTACTTCCTGGCAGGATCCTGGCATTCAATTTTCAAAAGGCACATACAAAATTGAACTTTGAAGGCAGAATCTAAATGAGTCATTGTCCTAGAAATGTGTTTGAGTCACATTTTTCTGAAGGCTAAAGGAAAAAGGGGGCTTTATTTTTGGTTTGAATGAAGCAGTTAATAATATTGCTGTGTTATTAGAGACAGGAGGGGAAGGGTATGACATGAAATGAGAAGGGTGTGATGGGCTGCTCTGGGGACAGATCAGGAGAGTGGCAGTCAGCTGTGCCACAAGAAGGGAGATGACAGAAAGAACTGAAAGCTGGTTACAAAAGAGCTCTCCCCTCTCCTGTGCATGTTCACACCAGCTGGATGAGAAACCCTCATAAGCAGGAGCTTGGTGAAATTTAAAGTAGGCAGTGCTGCTTGTTTGGGTAACGAGGTGTCACTGTGAGAATGAACATCACAAAATGGAACTAACAAAAGAGAGAAGCCTGCCAGGCATTGTTAAACCTCTGCTTTTGACTGCAGTCTAAAGATTCTCCTGAATCCTTTATGCAATGAAAATTTTAAACAATGTGATCAACCTGAACTCTGCCATTAATGCAACACTGGAGTGAAATGCTCTGTGCAGTCTCAGCTCAGAGACTCAGTTAGTGTGGAGTGGAGCTGATCTGGGTGTGCAGAGTGGGCAGAGGGAAGCCCTTGGGCAGCCAGGGCCACCTGCACACACACACACAGCAAAAGGGGCACTCACACCTTCACACACACAAAACACAGGAGTGAACACACACAGATTCCAGCTGTTCCTACTGGTTTGGCTAAAATTCAAACTCATTAAAATTTGGAAGTTTGGGATAGTTCATAGATTGAACTTTATGGATAATTTAAGCATCAGTACTACTTCTATGTTACACATAACCTAGAGTAATTGTCCATTGAGCTTTAATCAAATTGGCTGGAAATTAATTCCACTAAAGTTAATGAGTGCTTTTCTACTGATTCAATTTGAATCAGCACTGGATGCAAATATTGCTTTGTAGTAAAATCAGGTGATCCTAACATCTGGGAATGATTGACATCTGACTCCAAGGCTTTGGAATGCTGAATGCTTGCTTTATTAAAACTATATTATATGACACTGTACTATCCTATAGCTCTACTACATCAGACTTACTTCTAACTAACTACTCAAAAACCCTGTCTGCCAACAGTCCTGACACACACACGTGGATCCAGTTGGTCAATTAATCAAAACACCATCCCCAGAACCCATCCAAGTAATCCCCTCAGGTAAATAATCTTCCAACACATTCCACATGTTCAAAACAACAGGAGCAGCAAGGAGAGATAAGAATTGTTTTTCCTTCTTCTCTGCTTCTCTCACAGCTTCTCTCTGTTCAGAGGGCGTGTGAATACCACACTGCTTTAATTTTATGATAACTTATTTTAAAAACCAAAATGCTCTTATACCTGCTCCCTGCCTGAGCCTTTCTGGGTCAGCAAGAACCTCACCCACATATTTCCTCATCATTTCATGCTGGATATTTCCCTGGAGTCACTACACTGGGCGTACACCAAAGCATTTCCTCAGCTGCAGTTTTCAAATGGAATCTGTGGCAGTACCACTTGTGGGTTTCTCTGGTCTGGATTGAAGGCGCTTGAGGTAGTTCATGTTCACACTCAGGTGTTTATTATTTCTTATCAGTAAAACAGTCTCAGTGCTGTGAGTTGGGCAGCTTTTCATTAGAAGGCACAAAATGGCCAACAGTCTCTTGTTCCAAGGTCTTTTCAGACTAAACTCTCCAATTAAGAACTGACACCTGGATTATTTTCCCTTTTAGCCCAATAACTGATCCCAAAGAGCCCTCAATGGGGACTTTTCTGCCCAATTACAAAATGCCACCCAAACTCATGGAGAAGAAGGAAGAAGAAGCATGAAGAAGAAACCCAGGATGACACCCTGTGTTCTCCATTTTGCTTCCATCCACAACACATTGAAAATCCCAAAACCTCAATTTCTCACCCAGTGACACACCTACACTGCTCTCTATAATCTATTTCACACTTTTGTGGATTCCAGTCTGTCTTGAATTCTGGGAAACTTTCTCCATGAGTGAGGGTCAAAGTCAGAGCTGCCCTGGGGGTCAGGGCACCCCAGAGCAGACACAGACATATTCCCTGTGGGCCCTGGGTTTGCACAGGAATCCTTTTCTTGTGTTTCTGCTTGTGCCTGCTCAGCTGGTGCAGGGAGCCTGGGAAGGTGCAAACACACTCTGGAATTACGCACCACTGTTTGAGAAATCTCGGTGCCTTAAAGGGGAGGATTTTCCTCAAGCTTCACAGCTGGAAGGCTGAGACATAAAGACACAGGTTTTACCTGAAACCACCCATTTACAGCTGGGTTTAGCCAGGTGGAGGATCTGCCAGTCTTGTATCCTGCTGCTGCAAGAGCCCTCCTGGGCAGCTGCATTCCCCTCCTGTTTCACCATTTTAATGCCCTAATTCCATTTGTTATCCAACACTGCTCAGATGTTTGAGAAACCTGGGTCTTAAATCCTAGATATGCTATGAAGTATGCCAGTTCTTATGGATTGCATGATTTCAATAAAAACAAATCTCAGGATTTGGCTGAAGGCTGTGATTTTTATTTTGAATGGTTTCTGCAGTGGGCATTATGACTTTGTGGAGCTGCATGACATTACAAATTAAAGTGTTGGGAAAAGGCAGACATGATGCTGGGAAAGTTTTGCAGAGCTTGGGATGCAGAAGTTTTCCCTTTGAAAAATAGGAGAATATTCCAAGGGAAATAGATCAAAGAGTTTGACTCTTATTTCCTTCTGTACCAACTGCCTGGAAAAATTTAGGCAAAATACTGAACTCTATTTAATTTCATTTCATTTTTTATTTATATTATTTATTTTTGTATTTTTTTTTATTTTTATTTTATCAGCCAAATTTTGTCACCTAGAAATTAAACTGATTTGAAAGTGTCGTTCCCCATCTTTCCCAGAGGTTTTGATGGAGTGATGTCTGGTTTATCTGAAGTGTTGCCCTTCCACTGATCTTTGTTTTTCTGCATGATGTGTGTAACTTTATTTGGCTCATGGTATTTTTCAGCCCATCTCTGATATATTTTTCTCTGGGATTGCCATGCATTTACCTCTCCCCTGCCCCCCTGTTCTTCCCAAGAAATATACCTAATTTCCAAGAGAATGCTACAGATTTCTATAAAACTCATGGTCTTATGTACAGGTTTGTGAAATTAACCTGATCGTCTAGCTTTTACTTGCAAGTAGATATTTATCTTTTGTCAAATAAAAGGATTTTTACAGGTTTTGATGACCCTTTGAAAGGTTTACTTAATGTATTGAACATTCCATAGAGTGTAAACAGTCACCCCTTAATGTTGTGGCTTATTTGTCTTACAGCAGTTTTATCAATAACCTGATCCCTTTTCCATGCAATTTATTTTTATTTCTCTTGTCCTACTTCCATATTTTGGGAGAACTAAGTAATGAAAATAGAGTTATTTTGATTTTCCTTAGCCAGGCTTTTAAATGGTCTGATGCCTGCTGTATCTGAGTTCATGTTTGAAACAAAGAATTGGTGACAAGCCAGGCAGGGAGGGCAGGGGCAAACCCCAAATTGCAGACACATTTGTTTTTAATTTAAAGAATCACTTTGCTTCAGTGGCCACATTGATTTACTACCTTAATGTACAGCAATTTATGAGCAAACTTAATTATCTAGTTGCAGAATGTCTTTGTTATCTATAAAGTGCAGTGCTTCATAACAAACCTGTAAGGAGGAAACACAAAACTCTCTGACATTGAAGGTCTTCAAAGTGTAGCTGGAAAAAAATGAATGATCCACTTGAATATATTAATTGTTGTGTAGATGTTTATTCTCAGTATTGTCTTGCCTGTTTTGAGCTATTGATAAACATTGTGTTTACATTTACATTTCAGTGAGGAAGAATGTTCTTTATGTGAAGTTCCTTTACCAATGATTGCACGTCTCCATGTGCTAATTGACTCCCTGAATTAACTGATTTAAATGGTTTTCTGGTTCCACTTACCCTCAGTTATCCTTATGATAACTCAAAACTAACTTGCATTTATCCACCTGTTTCTATTACACACAACCCACAAGAAAGCCTAAATATATGCTAAATATCTGGGTTATGATGCTTTGCTTTCAAAGATGTGTCAAATTAAACATTCATCCAATCTGCTGAAGAGTTTTCTTCAATTACAGGAGGAAAAAAGGAAAGAAAAGGGATATCTCTAAAGAACAGATAAATTCTCAGAGAAATTAGATGCCATCTGCATTCCTTGGCAGGTTTGTGTGTTGTGCACTTGAGGAAGAAACATTTATTTAAAGTTCTGTGAGGTAAGCAGCCTGTTTTAGCCTGAAAAAAGGAGGAGCAGAAAATAAACAATAACAAGCAAAGTCTGTCCAAGCTGTGGCTTGATGTTAATGAGTGAAATGCGCAGGAGTAGTGCTGGCAGCTCAGTGAGAACAGGCAGCCTTGGGTCCTGCTGGGCACTGAAATGCTCCATTCACTCCCTGTTCTGGAGGCTGGGCTGCTTTGAACTTCTCCTGTGATCTTCTGTTGAGAGATTGAGAATCAAAACTGCAGAGAAGGAAAGGAGCTAAAAGAGAAAAAAGGCAAAACCTGGGGAAAAATCCCCAGATTCAGAGGCTTCAGGTTTGGTTTTTTCCATCAGGTTTTACTTTACAAGAATGTTGTAAAAAGCCCGATCTTTTGCTGTGTGTTGGAAAAAAATTCTCAAAGAATTGCTGAAATCAGTCCAGCTGCCCTCAAAATGAAAATGCAGACTTAGAAGGTAAATTTTGGGCTGATTTTCTGTGTGTGGTCCTGGTCTCCAGACAGATGTCAGGAGATGCTATATTTAGAACATGGATTCAGTGTCTCCTGTTACCCACAATTCTGATCTTTTGTTCATTCTGGAGATGCTGCAGTGTCTTGTCTGAGCTAGTCTGATTGTCCAATTAAAAGGTGATTTCTTGCTGTTCACTGTGCCTGTTGGTATAATTTTTAAATAAAAATTAGTCATTCACAGTGGCAATCTGTTGATTGGAATTTTATAGCACTGGCAGTGTCATGACTGACTCTGAGACAAACTCCTCACTCATTCCTCTGTCAGAACTCACATTACCTCTGAGTTCTTTCCAAAGCACCAGGACGTAATGCACTGCCTTTACTGCAGGATATCTAACACAATAAATCAGGATCAACACTTAATGAAAATGTACTTTAAGGTGCATAATAACTATATGAAAAAGCAAATAATAGGAGTATTTTTAGGTGTCTAAACTAATGATTGTAATTTCACTTTCTCTATGCTATCTCTTCTTCCTAGCCAGGGTAATGATCTGTCTTATCACTAAAGTGCCTCTACTAAATCTTTTGAAATGTCAAAAGAGAACTAATATTTACATCAGAATAATAACTACAATTACTTACTCACTTTTCAATTCATTTGCAGTCAATTATTCTGTAGTACTAAGAGAAATAGAGCCTTACTGTAATACTGGAATGAGTTTAATTAATCCTTTTTCACATAGAGCAGACTGATAAATGAAATTCAGCCTGTAATTTAAGAGCTTGGGGAACCAGGGTGTTATTAAAGGTGCTTTGAGTGATTGACAGTGTAATTTATTACAAAGAGCAGTAGTCTGTCTTAACTTGGAGTTCATTCCAGTTTTGCAATTAATGATTTCAGCTGGGGAGAAGATCATCATTCTACGAAGACTTTCCAAATAATTTTTTTATAGACTTGTTGGCATCACCTATCAATTACCACACACTTTCTAACCCTTTATTTTTGTAATATGACTGATAAGGAATGCAATGTGTAATACCAGAAGTGGTGCCAAAAAGTTTATAGGAGCTGGAGAATATGATATATTTGTCTAGGAGAATTTTCCTCTAGTTGTATCATATTTTCATCAGGAAGGAGAAAGGGTAATTGGATTTAAATGTCAAGATGTTCCTTGTGAAGGCTTGAAGTCACACATCTATTTTCTGAGCTACAGTTTTTAGTTGTGATTATGAAAACTGCTCCCACTTGTCACCACAGATGACAGCAAAGAATTCTCCAGGAGTGAGTTAAATGCTGAACCATAACCTGAATCCTTGACAAAAGCAACAGAACCCCACTGCAACAGAAAAAAGAGCAATTATTCCACTGGCTTGGGTAGATTGTAGGTGAAATAGTGATTTTACTAAGAAGCAACCCAGATAAAACTAAAGATTAATCCAAAAGCAGATTTCTGATTTAAGAAAGTACAGATTCAGATGTTGGAGGTGTGAAGACAGAGCCACCTAGAGAAGGAAAAGACTGGCAGGGTTTTCTCCTATCCCCCTGGGTTTTCCCCGGTATGTAGGAGCAAATAGAATGAAAGATTCCTGGGACTTCAGTTGTTTCCCCAGACTGGGACTTGTGAGTATGTTTAAAATAGCAACAAAACGGAGCTTTAATGATGACATAGAAATATGCAGATAGGTCCTCATCCAACCCCCTTGGCAGCAGCTCTGTCCCAAGCATTTTCCCCTTGCTCTGCTGCTCAGAAGGTGTTGGCCTCTCCTGACACCTGCTGATCTCAGAAATTGTTTAAATGGCATAATTAATCTAATTGTAATTCAGTAAAATTGGGTGAGAAAGAACCATCATCTTCCTCCATTGTGTTGAGAAAGGGTGTCTGGGCGGCATCTGCTCTTTTCTAGGATCTCTTTGGATTAGAGGACAGGTAAAGGCACTCTGTGAGTGTTTGTGTTCTGCCTGTGTGTGGTTACAGATGCAAAAATACTGCTTGCACAAGGACAGCAGAACTTCAGTTTTGCATCTGTGTGTGCTATTTGTTATGGCGATGCTGGATTTATTAAAATAGACTTGGCTCAGAAGGAATAAGTTTTGAAGAACTGTTCTCAGTGTATTTGTTAATTTTATATCATATTTATTATATATATACATATATATGTATATAAAATTATATATATTTATACATAGGATATATATTTTTAATATTTATATTTACCTATAAATTATATATTAATAAATAGATTTCTATATTTTATATGTTTATAAATATATATATATAATCTTATATTATATTTAGATTTGTTAACTTTTTAATGGGAGCTCAGCATCAGGGAGAGATTTGGGGGTCAGTGATTGCCTGTTGGGTCAGATCAGAAGATCAGAGAGGTCCCAAGGCACAGGGAGGCAGGCTGCAATCAGAGCACGGAAGGGAAGCCAGAGGGGCTGGTCCAAGGTGAGGGAGAAGTCTGATAAAGCAAGGGAAGAGAAGTGCTGATCATCAGAATTCAGTATGGCCCTAGTTTGTATTTTCTATTTGGTTCCTGATCTGTTTCTACCTATTCTGCTTTATCCTATAAATGAAGAGCATTTAGAAAGCTGGTAGTGTGGTAGAGCCTGGAGGCCTTGTTCCAAACTGGCTGATGTGCAACCCAGGGTGTTTGTGACAGCTGCAGCTCCAGAAGGCCTTGGCATGGGCCTGAGCTGCTGTCCTAGGGTGACATTATGATGCTTGTATCCCAATTTGTGTGATCTGTTCAGGCTGGATTGTGGGAGTGTCAGGGGGTAGGATGGTCAGGACAGATGGACACGAGAGATCTCTGCAGCCAGGTCTGGAACTTGGGGTTTATTGCACAGGGCCTGGGTGCAGGGCCCTGCTGGGAGCTGCCAGCCACAGCTCAGAGCAGGCCTGGGAGAAGAGAGGGGGAGAGAGGATGAGAGGGTGAGAGAGTAAAAAGGTAAGAGAGTAAAAGGGGTAAGAGAGAGCGAGGTTCCCATTAAAGTACCATAACTCTTCTTCTGTGCTGAATATTCTGATTCTCACTAACCAATCTAGTACAAGATACAAATCCTATAGCATTTACATACAGCCTATAGGAATCATTGCATCACCATACTGTGTTATATTTTAAACCCTAAAAACTCCTCTTTGGGCCCCATCTGCCGAGCTGTAGGGTCTGCTCTGACCCTTGGGCCTGTCTGCAAGCAGAGGGTGTTGTTCCATCAAAAGGGGATTACCTTCAGCTGGCCACACCATTGTTATCCAGTTGTTCAGTAACTAAGGGATCTCAAAGCTTGCTTTCATTTCAATCTCACTTATAGTTTCCATATTCTCAAAATCTTTTGCCAGACAGTCATATTTATAAGGCTTTCCTGTTTCATCTTCCCCAACACTGGGTATCATGTTCTGTGCCTTCAAGACTGGCTCTGAAGAGCGAATGTTTTGTTTTGGTTTTGCTATCAACCGCTCTCCCATGGCTGGTGAGACACACAGACAGGGCAGTACATGGTGCTGCTTTTGCTTTTTGCTTTGCTTTTGCTTCTGCTTTGCTCCTGCTTTGCTCTTGCTTTTGCTCCTGCACATTAGTTAGTTTAGCTGAGCAGTCCAAATTTTCCCTGGACTGTTTCTCCTTTCCCTTTTTTGGACCTACTCGAACCTGCTCCAGACTGGGCCCTGGCAAACACTGAGAGTTTGCACCCTGTGGCCTAGAGGGGCCTACTCTGGGCAGCAGCTACCCCAGCACAGGAGGGACTGATAACAGAGCGACCACCCCCAGAGAGACTTTATGAATTTGTCATCTTTTTCAGAGTGGTGACAGAGTGGTGTCACCTGGTATTGTTCATTTTGTGTGCTGGGGGTGCTGTGCCTGTTAAATAAACAGGTTCTTTACACTTCTCTCCAAGGAATCCTTCCCGATCCAGTTGGGGAGAGGGGCCGTGTGGGTTTGCTTTCTGCAGGGGCCCCCTTTTGGAGGTTTTCTCCCAAATTTGCCCCAAACCAGGACAGCTGTTCACTGTCAGAAGAGCTGGGCTCAAAGTCTCCATTTGGGCTACAAACCTCAGCCATTGCTGAGACTCTGGGGCCAAACTCCATGGATGGTGAGGGGAGGCAGGGACAACAGTGAGTGACACAGGACCTGCTCAGGGTGAACAGAATCCTTGCACTGCTGGGATGAACAGAATCCCTGCAGGTGGCTTTAGCTGGGCTAGCAGTGAGAGACTCAGGAGCTGCTCAGAGCTGGGTGAACAGAGTCCCTGCACTGCTGATCCCTGCCTGGATGATCTGTACAAAGCTTTCCTGCCTCCTGCACCTCTCAGAAATGTGGGCTGGGCCAGGGCTGGCCTGGAGGGCTCCTCATGGAGCAGCAGAGAGCACAAGGAGAGCAAAGAGCTGATGTCCCACTGCTCTGCACCCACAGAGGGGCACTGACACTGCCCCCTCCCTGCTCTGCTCTGCTGGCATCACCAAGGCTGCTCTGTCACAAAGTCTAATTTGACAGCTACAAATTCCTAAATAACCTCGGGCTTCTGAGATACTTAATGAAAGCAATTCATAAGAAATACTGGGGTTGGGAGCAAGGCCTATCAAATAACCTCCTGTTGTTGATACTATTTATGATAGTGCTGTCTCCTGCTTTTACTGTGCCTCCCAGTGCCAGTGTCCCTGGTAATGAGAGACATTTGGCATCACTGAAATTCAGTGGGTGGACAGTAATAATCAGATGATAGATTGTGTGTGGCAGGGTAAGTATGTGGCTATAATTATTACGAAACACACAAGTGCAAATCCCAGCTCTTACAAACAGCTCTAAATGAGCTTTCTTATCTGTGCCTCATAAGCATGGCCTTCTTCAGACAATGGATAATGAGAAAAGTAAATTTTAGGCATTTTTATCTATGAATGAAAAACTGCAATCCCTTTTTATACAGTTCCAGCAGTATATGTAGAGCATAGCAACTAAATTAAAAATTCTGACTTTGAAAAATTTTACTGTCAATGCATGACATTACTTTGCATTTCCCTGTATGTCACTACCCACAGGGCTGCTAGTTAAATGCTTTTTAAAAAATATCTTGAATACCAAGATGAACTGTTGTCCAGTTAGCTTTGAATTCCTAGTTGGATGGAAGCTTTGGGTTGTGGTGTTTGGGGTTTTTTGAATTTGTTTTTGGGGGGGATTTGTGGGTTTTTTTTTCCTTTGGTTTTTGTGGTTTTTTTTTTTTTTTTTTTTTGTTTGCTTGTGGTTTTTTTGGGGGGGTTTTTATGGTTTTTTTATGTTTTTTAATTTTGCTATTTAAATGTGTGGATACCAAGAAATTAAACTGCTCCTTTCCTTTCAGTTTGGACTGACCTGGGTACCTCCAAGGCTCCTGTATAATGTCAGGTTGTTTGGCACCATATTTCACATTACACTTAATCGAGTTCTTGAAGGCATTTTTAAAATTCCAGCAGTTACAGGCAAAGGAAGACATTCCTGTTGTGCTGGAATCACCAATGGCCCTATACAGGCTGATACTGGCACAGCCAGAGGTGTGCCAGGGCAATGTTCTTTCTGTGATATTCAGTTAAAAGGAATATTAGGAGTTAAGCTTTTGAAGAACAAGCAGGCAGTTTAAATTGGCTTAGAATGATTAAATGCTCATCCATCATTAAGAGGGAGGAAATCCTGCAGATTCCTTTTCTCCACAGCATTTCTTTCTCCTGACAGAGCTCAGTACCTCATCTTGATGTGGCTGTGCAGGACACAAAGGGGAACATGGAGCAAATGTTGGCTGTCCCTGAGGGGAGCTCCTGCCTACTCCAAAGGGAAATTCAGGGTCAGGAAAGCAGATGCACATTTAGAAGTAATTTGAGGTATATTAGTGAGATGATCAGAGAGCCTGAGGCTTTGCATGATCTGAGCAAAGTACAGGTTCCTGTCTTACACAATTCTTCCCCTCTCCTGGAGGTGTGGAGAGTGAGACCCTGAAGCCCTTCTACAGTCACTGCTCCAGAGTGCCAGAGTTGGGAGAGGCTGTGCTGTGCCCACAGCTACAGCCAGAACACCCCAGACTGTTCCTTTCCTTTTTCCTTTTCCTTTTCCTTTTCCTTTCCTTTCCTTTCCTTTCCTTTCCTTTCCTTTCCTTTCCTTTCCTTTCCTTTCCTTTCCTTTCCTTTCCTTTCCTTTCCTTTCCTTTCCCCTTTTCCTTTTTTTTCCCTTTCCCCTTTTTCTTTTTCTTTCCCTTTCCCCTCTTTCCTTTCCCCTTTTCCTTTCCCCTTTTTCCTTTCCCCTTTTTCCTTTCCTTTCCCCCCAGGGAGCCACTCCATGAGCTCACCCCTTTGACAGTGTCTTTATTTCCTCCCACTTTATAAAGGATCACATGGCAGGTCTTGAGGCAAGCTGAAATCCAGTGTGTATAAAGTTTTTCCAGGCTTAAAACGTTTAGGAAGAGCAGCTCCTGAGAGAAGGAGGTTACACCTGCACTCTGCCTGACAAATGTCTCACTAACCTGAGCCTGTAAAGGATGACAGGGTTTGCATAACCTCTGCTAGCTGCCTGCTCTGTTCTAATTGCCTTTTGATGTATGGAATTTATCCCAATCTCAGTCCTTTTCACTGAAAATTAGGCCAATTTTGTCTTGTCGTCTCCCCAGCAGACACAGAAAATCATTCATCAAGCTCCCTCTCAGTAAGTGTTTTACATTAAGACAATTCATTTTCTGTCCTCTACTGTTCTCTTTTCTACATTAAAAGGAAAAAAGCTGAATCTCTGGCTTTTCTTCCACTTTCCCCAAAGCTTTTAGTACTTTTGCTAACTTCCTTGGAACTCCCTGTTTGGATCTGCAGCTCTGATGGGCTGTGCCTGGAAGCACAAAAGAGAAATTTCTCTTCTCTCTCCAGATCTTCAGGGTGCCCTGTGGGTGATTGTCATCATCACATTTTCTGAAAAATCCCTTCACCAGGATTTCTTCTCCTGGGAAGCTGAGAAGCCTCAGAGAAAAATGAAAACAGTATTATCTCATTTGCTTCTCCTGTGTTTTGTTGCTTTGGAATGTGGTTGGAGATTGTTTATCCAACATGTGAATTGTTTTAACTTAATGACCAATCATGGTCAGGCTGTGTCAGACTCTAGAGAGAGTAATGAGATTCAGTAGTATCTTGTCTGTATCCTTTATGATATGATATGATACAATATAATATAATATGATATGATATGATATGATATGATATAATATAACATAACATAACATAACATAACATAACATAACATAACATAACATAATATAATATAATATAATATAATATAATATAATATGCTAGCCTTCTAATAACATGGAGTCAGATTCATCTTTCCTTCCTGCCACAGGGGACCCTGCAAATTCCACAGGTGATTTCAACAAGAATCTTATGAGTGTCTCATGTTTGCCAAGATCCATGAGCACATGGTCCCCTTCTGGCCACTGCCCTGGAGTTGTGGGGCAGAAAGGAAGCTCCTCAAAAGTGCATTTTTGCTCAGGAGCACTGAGGGAATGTTCTCGTTTTCTGTCTCAGCTGTTTTTGCTCCCAACACTCAGTGGGAAGCTCTGTGTCCTGTGTGCTGTGTAGACGTTCTACACCATCAATAAGTGATGAAGTTTGCAGTACTTCAATGATTAAATTTCCAGCCATGATAGCAGGTTCCTGCTCTTGCAGTTATTATTCCACTGAGTAGTTACATGCCAACAAATGCTGAAATAAATATTTTAAAGCATGATTTATTTTTTCATAATTGTTGTGACCCCCGTTTTGACTGACAGTTCTTTATTAACACTGGGGCTGAGTAAAAGCATTCAATTTTTTGCATTTAGGATATTAAACACCTTTACTGGTGATGGCTTGGTGTAATTCCCAATTGTCAACTATTCTTTGTGGCCTGACATAATTTGTAAATTATGGAGATAGAGATTTGCTTGAAGAGAATAACTTTATGTAATGGGGCAAACTCTGTTGTATATCTAAAATCTCACCAAATAAGATAGGAATTCACTATGGAATTGAGGTCACTTGGGATTGCTGCTTTCAAGACCAATGCTGGTGGGAACCAAAGTTCTTTCCAAATTAAAGGTAAAATCTGGATCCATGCTTATAACTGTGCATAGCTGTAGTGATAATTGAAGTGTAATAGTCAGAAATTTAAAGCGTCCATATGACTGTGCTTTTGAAAGAGGCTTAATAAATGAAAAATGCAAAAAAAAAAAAAAAAAAAAGAAAAAAGAGAAGATTTTGAGGACCTTTGAGCTGAATCTTGAAAGCTAGAGGAAATGTTTTTTTCTGGCTTTGTCCCACTTGTATAAAATATTTTTAAAAATCTCTAGCTTACAGAGAATGTCCAGCTTTTAATGTCTGAAGAAATTAATTTAAATACAAACCTAATTGCTGAAGAAAAATATTACCAATTATGTAAATGAGGGGTAAATTAAATAGGACTTATTTTTTATGCAGGAAGGAAAATTACTCTGGTATTTTGCAATAATTTAATCTGTAAGAGCCTGTTTGAAGTAGCACAGGACTCAGTGGAGATGCAGTTGGAGCTGGCCAAGGTGCTGAGGAAGCTGCACCCTGCTCTCAGAGATGGTTCCTGTCCCTGCGGGCACCCCACTTCTTGCTTTGGTGATTTTCTGTTCACTCAAGCTCTGTGCACACCTTAAAAATCAAGCAGCAAAGGAAGTGTCTCACATTGAGAGGCTGAGTGAGAGGTAAAGCCCTTGGGTGGCTGAGCTCCACAGCTGGATATTTAGCTGCAGGTACAGCTGCCTTGGGGCTGTTTCACCTTTTTGTTCCTGGAGAATCCAGTTGCGTTTCTGCTGCTGCCATGTCCTTAAAACCAGCCTGGATTTTTGCAGAGCCTGGGGATCTCCCTGCCCAGCCTTGCAGTCCTGTGCAGGTGGCCTTGTGCTTGTCTGGGGGCTCTGCAGGCTGAGCTCTGAGTGGGGACCAGGAACAAAGCGAGTAAATCTCTCAATGAAAATAATTCAATATGGCATTCACATTTTCTGAAAAATGCCTTTGCCCAGGACTTTTCTCCTGGGAAGCTGTGAAGCCTCAGAGAAAAGGAAAACAATTCTTATCTCATTTGCTTCTCCTGTGTTGTGCTCATGTGGGATGTGTTTGGGGATCGTTTACCCACAGGTGATTGTTCCATTGGATTCTGCTGGGAGGTGTTTTCACTCTTTGGCCAATCAGGGCCAAGCTGTGTTGGGGCTCTGGAAAGAGTCAGGAGTTTTCATTATTGTCTTTTTAGCATTCTGTAAGTATCCTTTCTGTATTCTTTAGTATAGTTTAGTATAATATTCTTTAATATATTATATTATCATAAAATAATAAATCAGCCTTCTGAGAACATGGAGTCAGATTCATCATTCCTTCCTTCATTGGGGATCCTGGCAAATACAATAATTCTGCATTGAAATTTCAGTTCGCAGGACTTCATTTTGAGTTTCAGCATTGCTGTCTGAGAAGTCACACTGAATCTGTGACTCAGTGCTCCTGCCCATTGCCCTCCCACCCCTCTGATTTATTTCCAATACCATCAGCCCAGTTTCTCCAATTCACTTTACTATCTTGGCAGTGCTCTTAACCAGTGTCAGCCAAGGAAGTGCATTTCTGTTACTGGTTTATCTTTCTGTAAGTTGCAAGATGGATAACTTCCCCTTTGCTGATCATTTATCCAGTTTATGATAGACAACATCCCTGGTAACACCTTAAGCAGAAGAGGAATCTGTTTTGCAGGATGCAGCAAACCACAGCTTGTTTATTTATTGAGTTCATTTTAATCTCTGGATCTGTGATCATAAACTGCAATGCAGTTGTCTTTTTATCTCTAAATTAAGGCAATTCTGTGGTTGGATTTATGGAGAGATTTAGTTTGGAAATTTTTGTTTGTTTTGTTGGTTGGTTCTGGAGAACTGTGGATAAAGAAATTAATACAATTTTTTTTCTGCATGTGAGGATTGTTGGGATGCCTGGTCTCTTATGGAGAAGCAGAATTCACAAGTCTGTGGGTGAGTTTGCTCACTGCAGAGAAGTAAGATAATAAAGGTTTAGGCTGAATATGTTTCTGAACAGTTTTTGGAAATATTATGATCTACACCCAGCTTCTTTTAGCAAGAGTAAATTTACCACTGTGAAACAAAGGAATATTGAGATAATATAACACCAAGATTTTATGATCAGAGTTTGTATATACCCATTATGTACTGTGTTTTCAGCTCACTCTGCTGATACCTACAAGATATAAAGTAGAAGATGGATTTGGGTAAGGGAGGATATTTTTTATAAAGTTCTGTCTAATATCAGGAGGATTTGAAATATTTTTGCCTTTGCCTCACAGCAAAACTCCCCCTCAGGAAGTGAGCTGGCAGCTCCATGTGACCAGGTGTTTTCCTCTGTTGCCATTTTCAGCTGAGCTGCTGCCACTGCCTTTGGACAAACTCTGTGTCATGGCAATGGAGAATTGAAATTTATTTACTGCAGGAGTCCTTATTGAGTTTAAAAGCCTGCACCAGTTGCACTGACTGAGATGAAGGGCAGTAACTTATAAAGCTTTTGTAATTGTACTCCAGTTGTGGTTTTTTACAATCTTCTTGCCAGGCAGTATATTTAACAGCTTCTGGAATTTATGATGCATTCCAATAGTGTATCACAAAGTTTTAGAAAAGACTTATGCTAAAGCCATCCTTTTTCTCAAAGC
This sequence comes from Melozone crissalis, assembly GCF_028551555.1. Taxonomy (NCBI): domain Eukaryota; kingdom Metazoa; phylum Chordata; class Aves; order Passeriformes; family Passerellidae; genus Melozone; species Melozone crissalis. The sequence continues at coordinate 19,112,829 of NW_026535785.1, read as the reverse complement.
TGCTGTTATTTCCTTCCTACCAATGACTCTCTGCCATTTTGATTGCTGCAGTTTTATGTCTGACAGGGATGACTTGTACCCCTAAGAACTTGTGGTTGGGAATACATTGGGATTCAATATTTCTGTCATATATCTACATCTATATCTATCTATCTATCTATCTATATATATATATCCCTAAGAGCTTGTGGCTGGGAATGCATTGAGGTTCAAGATTTCTGTCATACATATATGCTAATGTTTTAATCAGATGAATTCTCCCCCCCCTCATTTTGCCTAATGAATGTTGACCTTTCTCTCTGGTCCCCACTTACTAATATATTTAAATGGGAAGTATAAATCTTCTTAGCAAATTAATTGCATATGTATGTTTGCCATGTGATGTATCTCCCTTTCAGCGTGAAGAAATGTTTTGTTTAAAAAGGAAACAAATTCTCTAGGATCTCTCTTTCCCCACTTTTAATGCACAGATTTAGTTCCTTCAGCATGGTTACAATAATATACAGTCAGTGTGTGCACCATGAATGTTCAAAGCACACCATGTAGTAGGTCAATTATTTGAAAGCATACTTTACTAAAGAACCTCATTTGATTTGGAGCCAAAGGAGTCAGTTTGCATCCTGTTCAAGTGCAGATACTCTGCTCTGCACCCTTCAGTTCTCTGACTGCTCAATAGGAAATGTGTTGTACTGTCTGTCTGGTGTTCATCCTCCCCAACCCAAACCTTCAGCAATGCAATAAAAGCCCTTCAGGGACAGAAACCCTCCCCTTGTGATCCCTTGTAATGCCTCTGAGCATGGGCTACAATCTAAAGCTCACTCTCTTCCACCCTGGTTATGCTCTAACATTTTCTGATAATTTTGCCAGCTGAATAAAACCACATGCTGAAAGTATTGATTCTCATCTTCAGGATGAAAATGACACCAGTACCTTACAAAGATCTCATGGAGCACCAACAGTAAATTTAGCTCTTTCTAGGGAGTGTTTTTAAAAATCAGGGCAATGTTTATCATGCAAGCCATGTATTTATTAAAGGCTTGGTTATTCCCAAGATTCTTCTTTATGGTGTTTGTTAAATGTGACACAGGCTGAAGGAGAATTTTCAGTGTGCACTCTACAGGTTTTGCTGGGCTGGGTGTCCTGGCAAACAGAACCAATGAGTGGAACAGAGCTGGAGCATCACTTATTGAAGCAACTGTCAATGCTGTGTGCCTGGAGGAGAGGGGGCAGGCTTGAGATAGATGTAATATTTGCAATAAACATTTTATGCAATAAACATTTTATTTATTAATGCACAATCTCTGTGCATTAATATTTATATCTTGGATGTTTGATGGTGAGGGTATCAGTGTTAGGATTAACAGACTTGACCCTACTCTTACCCCTGCAGAGCCCCTATAGATGCTAAAAGTAGTTGTGACCAGAAATTCTGCAGTGAAATGCTTTGAAAATTGTGTCAAAGAGGGAAAAAGGCCAAAGAAAAATCAAAGCTGTGCATCTGGGGTTTTAAGAGTAAGGTGAAGCAGCTGTGAGCAAAAGCTCCTTTAAACAAAGACTGACGCAATCTTGTAAAATTTCCTTTACCTCGAGCAGTGATCAGCTAATTCAAGAATCCTGTAAAATTACCTGTACCTGGAGCAGTGATTAGTTAATCCAAGAAAACCTGTGATTCTGTAGAGTGGCTTAATGAACTTCATGGAAAGAGCAAGGATGAAATTAGAGATAATTAGTTTATTATAACTTTTATATTTGTCATCTTGTTCAAGAAGGATGTTTTCTATTATTTCCAGCATAAGAGTTGGAATTAAACAACAGTTTTAAAAATAAGTGCATGGAGCAGTTTGGAAAGGATGGAGTGTATTTTATTTTTTTATTAAGCTGAGTCTGTGATCCTAAGAGAGAAGGTGGCAATGAATGGATTAACAGCCTGAGTGGAAGTCTTGGGGGTGTGAAAAAAGCAAAAAAAGTGAGATATCTACAGGAGATACTTTTAGAAGTGGCTAAATGACACCAAAGCACACAAAATCACAAAAGAAGCTGAGTTGGAAGTGACCTAGCAAGATCATCCAGTGCAGCCCCTGAACTTTCCCCAACAATCCCCCCTGTCCATCTCTGGGGTTGGTGTTCCTGGAGCTTTGGGGCTGCGCCCATTCCCTGGGGGGCCTGGGCAGTGCCAGCACCTCTGGGTAAGAATTTTTCCTGATATCCAACCTAACCCTGCCCTGGCACAGCTCCAGCTGCTCCCTGGTCCCAGAGCAGAGGTTGGCACCTGCCCCTGGGGAGGATGTGAGGAGCTCAGTGGGGTCTGGCCTCATTCTCCTCCAGGCTGAACACACCAAGCGCCCTCAGCTGCTCCTCATAAAACCTTCCCCATCCTCATGGCCTCCTTTGGACAATAATAAGAACTTAATGTCTAATAACTGAATGCATTTTTCATGTTGTGGTGTCCAAACCTGCACAAAATACTCAAGTATTCATTAACTGAGTTACAAACTGGTATTTCTGCTTGAAAGGGTGGAGTTCAAGCTGTTTGATTCATATGACAGAGATTTGATTCATATCATAGAGAGCTATTTGTTCTTTTACTCATCAAAAAGAACATGCCAGGTAAAAAAGAAGGAAGAACAACAAAATATTGTGACTTTACCATTAATGTCTTACCACTCCCCCAAAATCTTGATTTTTTTGATGTTGTCAGGAAAAAGCCTCTGGTTCAAGGAACCCTATAACTAATAATGGTTTGACTGTGGGTGAGTGCAACCTCTGTCTGTGCAAAAACACCTCCTGTCCTGACAGCAGATATTTCTGATGTAGTGTCTGACTAGGCTGGCACTAACAGACAGGAGCTGTGTGAACACATTTCTTGCCAAGGCAGTTGTGATTAGAGTAATGGAAATTTCAAATAAGGGATTAGAGATTCCAGAATAACTTTAAATTGGAAATAAAGCTGGCCAAATTAGTGGCAGCACTGTCAAGAGCTGCCATCTTCAAAGTTATGAGCAACAAAATGGTTTTGCAGATTTTATAAACAAATAAGGAAAAGAATTAAAAACATAATCTTATCTCCTGTAATTTTATGGTCAGTCAACAAGACTGCCAATCAGTTAAAAGAAACTGAAGGAGAGATAAGCAGCTACTTGCTGATAGCATGATAGCTGCAAGTGTAGTTTCTCCTTTTTGAAGATACAAAGCAATCAATGCAAGGATTGTGGGGAGCTAACTAAAGAGAAGGTTGTCACAGATCCTGTTAAAAGGGATAATATCAGCAATTACTAATGATGATCTTCAGAGATCAGTCCTGGTTTAACCCTGCACATCCTGGGGATTAATGGTGTGTGTGGAAGGAGCAGAGTGTGCTGGAGCTTGAGCCTGGTGTGAGGTGCTGGAACACTGGAGGCTGCACAATCACATATAGAATTGATTGCAAAGCCTGGCTATTTTTGCACTTTTGGGGTCAAACAGGACTTTATGCTATGATTGGAAGTGTTTTGGGAGTGGTGGAGGAGCAGGTGTGGTGGGCAGGGGATGCCTTAGCAGCCACACAGCAGGGCTGGGCTGGATCAGCTGGGAGGGCTCCCAAAAGGGGCTGGACAGAAAAAGCAGCTTCAAAATGGAGCTGTGGAAAAGACTGTAATAGACTGATTCCAGATCAGGAGTTCTCTTTGAGTTAGAAACCAAGGGCTGTGTTAGAGTTTTTGGATTCTGTGAGCAGCTATACATGAAGGGTTTGAAAGGAGACCAGATTGCTGTGTGTTTTCAGCAGGGTAAATGATATTAAATTATATTAAGCTATATAAATGTCATACTGTAGAACCACTGTTGATCATCTGCAGAGGTTAGAAGATAGGGTTTTTCCTTTAGAAAACTGTTATCTTACACAGCAAGAGCTCTATTATCATTATAGTGCAAGGATTCCATACCACCGCAGTTTTATACCTCAATGTTTTCTGTAAGCAGTTCCTCTAAGCACTGACTATTCCTGGTCCTTGCAGCAGCCATCTGACCCCAGATACCACCAATCCACTCTTTTATACAACTTGTTCTCATTTGCTACAGGTGTTGTCTGTTATCATCTGGCCTGCTCCCAATCTATAGTGATTGGTCCAGCTGCAACTCGTTGGGGGATAAGATTACATTCTATACCACCTTCATTTACCCACACTGTATCCCCCTACAAAAAACTTTTGTTTTCTTAGACTTTTTCTGCTGCTAGAGTTCGTTTCTTAAGCCTTTTGAGCTCCAGACTCTGTGTTCTCTCAATCAGGGCACCCAGTAAAGGGTTTCCCATACCTTGATTAGGCTGTTGTGCCACACTCCTCTTTGTGGGTTTATAAATTTGTGGGTTTGCTGAATTACCAATACATTTCTTTCGTGCTGAAACAGTGCTCTGAGTAGCTCCACCCTGAGTCAGTCCTGTTCCTTTTTCCCCAAAGCTCACCCCTGCCAGAGGTGTTTGTGTCATTCAGGCTCACGTGTGCCATGCCTGAGCTGTGGTGCTGTTTGCTGGGTTTGTACCTGAGGTTTTTTTTATTTATCACCAGGGTATCAGAGCTGGAAAAAGTCTCATATATTACAGCAAGATATATTTTTTTTTCTGTATGGTAGAAGACATACAATGCTAATTTTCAAAGTTACTACATGACGTTACTTTGTGTTAATTTGCCATTGAATTACCATGCTTTGAGCTGGGAGCTTTTGGAAGCACAGACTTCAGTATTAAATAAAAACCTATTCAGTCTACTTTGACATCAGCTCCCCATGCTGCACAATGTTCATTTATTTTTAAGCTACAATTTCGCCTGTATTTGTAACAGAGAACAATGCTGCCAATGCACAAAGGAATGTTGCAAGCAGGTAGGGATCAAAGTGGCTGCCTATCACACCTTCAGAAAAAAGGTAAAGGCTTGACTTGAAAGGTGCCAAAACTAAAAGGATAGAATTGGGCATTGTAGTCTGAAAAGCACCTGCATCTGTAACTTTTTTCTTTCCCTTTCAGGAGAGCCTGAAGTGGCTAAAAATTCTAGTAAATTAATTTTATTCTGTTATCTTAGGTACTCTAGAAAGGTTATTATTCTGTTATCTATGGTACTCTAAAAAAGGACCAGCATTAGTGTTTGCTTTGCATTTAGCTGAAAAAACTATCACAGAGAGAAGGTGGTCACATGGTTGGCAGTGACCATATTACAAGATTTTCTGGAGCTCATTTCCCATTATAGGAATATTTTTCTCTTCTCTTTATAATCCACTCAGAAGCTATTACATTTCTAATGAAATGACAATTAATACAGCATGTTTGCATTTACATTGGCAAGAATGTCACTGAAGCTGTGGAAAACACTAATTAGGCTCCTGTGGTGGCAGCTTGTGCCAGTCTGCGCTGTTTTTCTGGAATTTCTGGAATGTCCCTGGAAGTGCTGCTGGCAGAGCTGTCTGTGCTCTGATCTGCTCACTGAGAGAGACCTTGGCTATTTCTGTGCCAGGGATAATATGGACTCTGAATTCCTGTCTCCTGCAAGGAAAGGGCTGTAAAAACCCATCTCTTTGCTCTTTTTAAACTTATTTTTGGAAAAAAAAAATGCTGCAAAGAACAGCACAGAATTTTGAGGATGATAGCTCAGGTAAACTTGCTGGTCTTTTTTTATTTTTGTGAATTCCAAGAGATCTTTGATGTTATGAAATTTCATTAGCTGGGGTGATAGAGCATGCATTTATATTCCTGGGCAGCAAATGAGCAAAAGAAACCCCAGTGTTACAGTCCAGGCTGGTGCTGCCTGGGCAGGCTTCCCTGGCTCAGGTGCAGTCTGCAAAGTCTGAAAATCTCCAGCCTTGTTCAGTGGCAATAAAACTTCTCAAAAATTGAATGACTAACAGGAAGCTCTCTGGATTGTTAGTGTAAAACTTCAGAGAAAAGAAAAGAGTTATAAGAAAAAAAAAAAATTCTCTTCCAGCTTCATTTTCACCATGACACCTCCAATATTCAGGAAGGTGTGGACACACATACATTTCTACAAGTAGATGTCAGAGTGTTGCAACACCTGCAGTACAAACTGCAACTTTGGTACCTTGGGATGACTTCCAGAGCCCGCAGATTCCTGCAGCTGCTGAAGGCTGATGAATATACACAGTGAAAGGTGTGTGAAATAGTCTAAATAAACCGAAACACATTAGCGAATTTTATTTCTTTTCCTGAATGCTGATGAACCTGAGAGTGTTGCACATTTTTTATGAATGTGTTCAAACAGACAGACTGAAAAATAGATGTGATGAAAGGAGATACATCACAGATGCCTTTCTGAAACCTCAACTCTGTGGTATTTGCTGGGTCCCCAGGATGAAGAAGGAATTGATGAATCTGACTCCATGTTCTTAGAAGGCTAATTTATTGGTTTATAATTTATATATTACATTATGTTATATATTATTATATTATATTATATTATATTATATTATATTATATTATATTATATTAGTATGCTATACTAAAACTATACTAAAGAATAGAGAAAGGATGCTTACATAAGGCTTAACAAGATACCAATGAAAAACCTGTGACACTCTCCAGAGTCCTAACACAGCTGGACAGTGATTGGTCATTAAATAAAAACAATTCACATGAAACCAATCAAACAACCACCTGTTGGTAAACAATGTCCAAACCGCATTCCAAAGCAGCAAAACACTGGAGAAGCAAATGAGATAATTATTGTTTTCATTTTCCTCTGAGGCTTCTCAGCTTCCCAGGAGAAGATCCTGGGCAAGGGGATTTTTCAGAAAATATGAAAATGACACAGATCTGTGGAACAAACTAAAACAATGCAGTTAGTGTCTTGTGAGCTCAGCCTAGATGTGTCAGCCAGCTTTGCTTTGCTTGTGCCAGAAGGGAGTGGAGGTCTCTGAAGGCAAGTGCAGCACAGCTGCTACCCCAGGACAGCTCTTGAGGTGTTTTCTTTGGTGAAAACAAACAAAATGAATTGAGCCTTTCTAAAGAAATGTAAGAGGGGAATTATCATTTTGTTTTGGATTTTGGAGCTCCAGTTGGTATCCAAAGTTCTGAACTATTTTTCTAGGGATTGTGCATCCACCACCGCTGCCAGCCTTGGATGATGGGTTTTTTTCAGCTCCACAAGTGCTCAAACATGTTATGAACACCACAAGAATTCCTTCAAATGGTCAAATAAACCCTATTAGCCACCAGAGACTCCAAACCCTACATTGGTTTTGCTGCCTGGGGAAATACTTGTTATTTAATTTCTGTATGTTTCTTTGGTTTGTTTGTTGGTTTGGTTTGTTTGGTTTGGTTTGGTTTGTTGGTTGTTTTCTTTTTAATTTTAAAGGATAGACTGTATTTTGAATGCAAACATCTAAAAATTTAGGATAAAAAACCTAATATCTGATATCCTAAAAACTTAGGATAACAATTCACAGATTTGGAAAGGGATAAAACTCTTTACAGTCTTAATCAATGACCACAGTCTCTGATATTTTATATTCTGCACCATGAAGCTTGAAATAGGTGACATTGCACTTTCTTACCTCCAGAAATATAATTTTATACTGAGGAATTTTCAGGTGATCCCATCTCTTTGCTGCAGGCTCAGTATGTGATATTCATAATATTATTTTAATTGGAAAAATAATTGATAAGAGATTTCCTTGTGCAGGCTAGGGAAGGGAACTTGTCAGATACATGTGAGAAGGGAGCTGGCAGGGTTATGGCCAGCCAAGTTTTGGGTTAGAACCACTCTGTGCAGTTCTGGTTGTGTCTCTGCTGTGCCTTTAATGGGCTTATCCCTGCTCACCTCCCTTTTCCCAGCAGTTCGTGGCCAGCACAGGACACTTCTCATTGGCAGCTCTGTGCCTGTTGTGCAGATTTATCTCTGCAGCCACAGCTGTGAAGGTTTTTACTGGTTGCTGTCAGAAAGACTCACACAGAATCCATCCTTGGGTAGCCCCAGTAAGTGGGAACATTTCCTTAGCATAACAGTAATAAACTACTGGTTGAGGATTTATGGTGAACATAAGTTTGGTGTCAGTTTTCCATCAGAGCATGAAGCTCTCAGGGCAGGAGGAGGTGCCAGCACAGGATTTCGATGGGCGTCCACAGGCACACAGCAGTCTGTGCCTCCAGTGCAACAGTGCTCAGTCACACTGTTGACTCATTCCAGATGTAAATTGTGACCCCTGACTTAAAGCAAGATTCATAACAAAGGGAAAAAAGATGTGTGCCAGTGAGAGCTGCTGAGAATTGCAGTGTCAGCCTTGGGGCTGGCCCAGGATCCTGCCTGGCTCAGCCATTCCTCTGGAGTATGCTTGGTACAGCACCAGAGACTGCTGTGGGCAGGTTATGTAGGGATTCAGGCCCAACACAAGAACATCTCGTGCCCTTTTCAACACCTGGATAACTCTAATCACAGTGTGGCTTAGCTAGCTGAGACCACATTGATTGAATGGGAATTGAATGCAGATAACCAACAGGGAGGACAGACTGACAGAACTTCCAGATCTATTTCTACTTCTTCCAGGTATTTCCTGTGTGATGAAGTCAACAGTGTTCTCTTTAATTAAGCTTCCTGAAAAGACAATTTGCAATAGAACAGAGCTGTTCCTCTAGTTCCAATCCCCCCTGCCACAGGCAGGGCCCAGCCTGGCTTTGGACACTTCCAGGGATGCAGCAGCCACAGCTTCTCTGGCAACCTGTGCTGGGCCTCACCACCCTCAGAGTAAAGAACTTCCTTCATATATCTAATATAAATCTCCCCTTTTTTAGTTTAAAAAATTCCCCTTGGTGGTATCACCATGTGCCCATTTAAAAAGTCCCTGTCTCTCTTTTCATAACCCCCTGTGGTCAGAACCCAGGAAATTCCTCTGGCTGCCCTGGAGGGCTCCAGCCCCTGCCCAGGGGGCTCAGAGACCTTGGCACAGAGCCCCAGACCCCTGTGCCTTTGATTTAGCCCTTGGAAAAAACAATTACCGACCTTAGATGAAGAATTACAAGCCATGACAGTTTAAGTAGAAAGATAGTGAATTTATCACAGGGTGAAAAATAGATTTTTTTTGGTTTTTAGAATGGGGGTTCAGGAGGCAAGATGGAGGCATCTGGGCATGTCCAGCCTTTCTCCTTCTTCTTCTTGGCCTCCATCTCCTGCTGTGATGTTGGCACTTACAGATTGGTTTAGAGTAGAAGCTCACTGTCTAACATAGGTGATAGGTATTGGAAAGTAATTGTAAACATTGTACACGTAGTTTTTAGTATAAAGCCATAACACTGCCCTGGGGGAAGGGGGAGTGGAAGGAAGAGGAAGAGTCCTGCTGAGCAGACCTTGGCCGGACAGGAGAAAGAATTTTATAGATAAGGAACAATAAACAACCTTGAGACTGAGAAACAAAGATCCCTGACTGCTTCTTCAACCACCAGGCTGGGAAAAGAGACTTTCTAACACATCTTGGGGTCACTCTGACCAGCTAGAGATCCCAAGACCCTGTAAGCACCGGACATGGCAATGAGATCCTCCTGGAGCCTTCTTTTCCTCAGGCTGGACCAGCCCAGCTCTCCCAGCCTGGCTCCACAGCCCAAATGACCTTGGTGGCTCCTCTGGACCTGTCCCACAAACCCACATCTGTGCTGGGCTGGAGGCCAGAGCTGCACCCAGCTCTGCAGACGGGGCCTTGTGAGGGCAGGGGACACTGGGAGAATCCTTCAGTCATTTCAGATGTTCACAAATGGGAACTGAAGAAAACCAAAGCTTTTCCCTCCCCAAAGTTCACAGGCAACAGACACACTTTGCTCAGCTGGAATTCAAAGTGCCAGTGCCAGGCTAAAGGCTGTCAGGGCTCATTTGGGAAGTGCCCATGGTTGTGATTAGAGAGCAGAGTAGGCAGAAAATATGTTGTGGGGTTATTAGAAGGGACTTACTTTCAGTGTCAGCCCTTGAGTGTAAAGCCAAGTGACAGACTAAAAGCATTCAAAGCAGCTCGTGGTTAATTCCAGCTGCCAGTTACAGCTTCTTCATTACAGGGAAAAGGAGGGAAGGAAATACAAAGAAAGCCTCATATAATATCCCTATGAGTTTTCAAGTTCTCTGTCATATTTAATTGCAGTTATCAGTTTCTGTTTATAATCCTGTAATTCACTTAGTAAATGTAATTCCTGGGTTTTTTAGAAGCAGCAGGAGTTTTGATGGAAGACTTAATTTTATATGGTTTGGCTCAATTTTTAAAAAGGCATTTTGCCCTTATGTCTTACAATAGCTGCACATGATTAAAGCAGACATGCTGTGGTAAGAAGAGTTTTGTGAAAAGGGATGGCAGGAAACAGGGACTGGGGACAGAGGGTAGGACAGAGCTGCAGCAGGCACTTATCTGGCATTTATTTATTATTCGTGGCAATCTCTGAATTTATCTGAAATTCTCTTATCCTGCCAATTACATTTCATGTCCAGTACTTGTGACTGACAAAAGCTGGTAGGAATTGAAATTATTTGTATTATTTCTCTGTTATTGTTGGTGCTACAGAAATTCAAAGCTTTGAATGGGTTCTGACTGTACTTTGTTGTCCCTGGAAGTTCATGGAAAACACTGGCATTGTTTTAGACAGAGGCTGAAATTTGATGTGCTCCTGGCACTGCTGGGGCAGATTCCTGAGCTCTGAGATGAGCAAGAGCAGTTTTGCTGCAGGTGCCTGCAGACCAACAGGGCAGGGGCAGCTCCTGCCTAGGTTGTTACACCATGCTGTCCTGGCACAGATTACAGAATCATAGAATCATTTTTGATTATTTGATTTTTGATTATGAACTTTATTCATAGCAAAAATGAGAATATTACTCTCTCACCTCTTCAGCTTTGGTTTTTCTCTTAGCAAGGGAAAGCTTTGAACTGAAACTTAGCAATTTAATTGTTCCTCCATTTCACAAAGAGTTGTTCCTAATATTTTATTTTTAGCAAGAACATTTAAAGTAGTCATATGTCACAGCTGAAACAGAGGTCTCAGAAGTTTTCAGTGTTACAGGTTTCTCAATTCAGACAGTTTCCACTTTCTGTCTCTAAGAAAGGAGCTGCTTGAGGTGACTGCTGATTCTGGGACTTGGAGGAAAACTTGAAAGCACTGCCTCTTGGGCAAACTGGACAGAACAAATCTGATTTACAGACTAGTGCTGGATTTCTGAAAGCACTTAAGGAGTTTAAGATCACAAGCACCATTGACTTGAAAGTCAATAAGATGTTTTTGAGAATCCATTCAGTTATTTTGTAACATGTAAATTCTCCTGCAGCAAAGGCAAACAAAGCCTGCAGTTCCTGACTGCCCCCACCAAATGACATCCTCATCCTCAGCTGGATCTCCTTACTCAGAACCCTTGGAGGTCTTGCCTTCATCATGGGGCCTCAAGGAAAGATCTGTTCCAGCAGGCTTAAAACCTTGAAAGAAAATATCTAGAACACAACATTTTCAGCATGGGCATGGAGATTTGGAGGAAATTGTATTGTTTATTTAAAGAGTGGAGTTGTATGGCTTCTTTGCCTCTGGATATTTCTGTGCTGTACTGCTCTCAAACCAACAGAGTTACCTGGGAGTTGTGGTGAGTTTTATTGCTGTTTTTTGTGAGGGCTCATTTTGTCTCTCTTTAGGTATTTCCAGTAGGTTTTCCATACATTCAAGGAAAAAGGAAGGGAAATATTACAAGGTGTGAACCTTCCTTTGGATTCACAGCATAACAAAACACAGCAACCAAAGCAGAGTCATGGGCCATCTTTTACTAGTGGAATTACATTTATTTTCAAAGTAGAGACTTAGAAAAAACCCATATTCCTGGGTAACAAGAGGGCTGGAAGGCAAGCTGCCCTTTGAATCTCTTGCAGCAGATACAATGTTTACAATCACATGATGCTGATGCAGTTTGTACTCATTTTAATATTATACCAAGTGGAGAAGGAGAAGATTCACTGTTCCAGGAGGATACTTAGGTTTTTTATTGTATTTAATTCTTACTGGAGATGTAGCTGTAATAGCTGGTGTGTTTTCTCTCCCTGGGCTGCCTTTCCTTCCCTGCTATCATGCCTGAAAAATGCAGGAAGTGTCACAGCACGACCATTGCATCTGTGCTGCTGTGCTTTGACAGCTTCTCCATTTCTGCCCACGAATTCTCACATGTGCACTGTAAACTCAGATATTTAAGTTTGCATTTTGCTCTTATTTCATAATATTATTTATTTATAACATAAAATAAAAAATTATTGTATCAGGTCTCTGTGGCATGCTTCCAGACTACCCAGTGGAATTTCAACTGAAGCAGTAGAAACTCAAGGAGGAGAGCATTTTCCTCCAAACCCATTACAGCCTTTTCAGAAGGGGCTAAAATTAAAGTTGGAAATGTGCTTCTTCTTTCTTCCTAACAAGAAACCTGATTTTGTTCCCAGTCCAACAAACCCATCTAATCTTTGTAAGCCTACCAGCTCTCATTTTTCTTCTTCCAGTCCTATAGTATTTTCTGCTCTTTGCTGAAATGATTGTCCAGAGGAGGTAATGAGTTTTGTGGGAGCAGGGGGCTGGTCAGACATCCAGTAATGACAGCTCTGGAGCTGCAGAGGCCCACGGGGAGCTGTGGGGCTGCAGGGGCTGCAGGGGAAATTGGTGTTCACAGCTCTGGGGGCTCTCTCAGCACAGCACAGTGCACATTTGCTGATGCTGGGAAGGCAAACAGCCCTGTGGGGTGGGTGCTCTGCTCTGTGGCTCCCTGACACCAAATAGGGCAAGAGCCTGTATGTTGGGGAAGATGAAACAGCAAAGCCTTATAAATATGATTGTCTGGCAAAAGATTTTGAGAATATGGAAACTATAAGCGAGATTGAAATGAAAGCAAGCTTTGAGATACCTCAGTTACTGAACAACTGGAAAACAATGATGTGGCTGGACTGAAGGTAATCCCCTTTTGATGGAACAACACCCTCTGCTTGCAGACAGGTCCAAGAGTTTGAGCAGACCCTACAGCTTGGCAGAAGGGGCCCAAAGAGGAGTCTTTAGGGTTTAAAATGTAACACAGTGTGGTAATGTAATGATTCTTATGGGCTGTATGTAAATGCTATAGGATTTGTATCTTGGACTAGATTGGTTAGTGAGAATCAGAATATTCAGCACAGAAGAAAATTTATTGTATTGTAACAGGAACCTCGCTCTCTTACCCCTTTTACTCTCTCACCCTCTCACCCTCTCTCCCCCTCTCTTCTCCCAGGCCTGCTCTGAGCTGTGCCTGGCAGCTCCCAGCAGGGCCCTGCACCCAGGCCCTGGGCAATAAACCCCAAATCCCAGCAGGGCCCTGCACCCAGGCCCTGTGCAATAAACCCCAAATCCCAGCAGGGCCCTGCACCCAGGCCCTTTGCAATAAACCCCAATCCCAGCAGGGCCCTGCACCCAGGCCCTTTGCAATAAACTCCAAATCCCAGCCCTGGCTGCAGAGATCTCTGCTCTCCATCTGTCCCGACCATCCTACCCCCATCATTCCTACACCTGTGTGTGTAAATCTCTGTAAATGTACAGAGATATGTACCAAATGTGGCAGGAGCCTGTGTGTGAACATCTCTGTACCCTCAATGTATGTGCGCACATGTCCTCTAGCCGGGACACTCAATGTGCAGATTTATCTCTGCAGCCACAGCTGTGAAGGTTTTTACTGGTTGCTGTCAGAAAGACTCACACAGAATCCATCCTTGGGTAGCCCCAGTAAGTGGGAACATTTCCTTAGCATAACAGTAATAAACTACTGGTTGAGGATTTATGGTGAACATAAGTTTGGTGTCAGTTTTCCATCAGAGCATGAAGCTCTCAGGGCAGGAGGAGGTGCCAGCACAGGATTTCGATGGCCTCCACAGGCACACAGCAGTCTGTGCCTCCAGTGCAACAGTGCTCAGTTACACTGTTGACTTATTCCAGATTTAAATTGTGACCCCTGTTTTGAAGCAACAAAGGGAAAAAAGATGTGTGCCAGTGAGAGCTGCTGAGAATTGCAGTGTCAGCCTTGGGGCTGGCCCAGGATCCTGCCTGGTACAGCACCAGAGACTGCTGTGGGCAGGTTATGTAGGGATTTAGGCCCAACACAAGAACATCTCGTGCCCTTCTCAACCCCTGGATAACTCTAACCACAGCATGGCTTAGCTAGCTGAGACCACATTGATTGAATGGGAATTGAATGCAGATAACCAAAAGGAAAACAGACTTTCCCACAGGGAGTGTTCCCAGCTGTGGTCAGGGACACCCTGCTTTGGCTCCCATAAATGTGCCCACCTGGGGAGAAGAGTTTGAGGCTGAAGACATTCGAGGCTGGTTTTGAATCAGTGCTTGTGTGTGCCTTGGAAAGACTGGAGGGTTTTTTCAGGAGCACCTCATCCCTCTGAAAACATCTCCTCCTGTTCAGGCTGCAGCCACCCTGGGACACATTTCCAGACCAGTGAAGTCCTTGGAAGGTTTGTTTCAGCACCTGTCCTTGTCCCCAGCACAGAGCTGCAATAAATACCTGTTATCACTCTCAGTGAGAGCAGCTGGGCTCCTTGGGGCAGTGCTCAGCCCTGAGCAGTGCCAGGGCCACCCCACCAAAGTGACAGCAAACAGGCTGCTGTGATGTGCTCGTTTTCCTGAGCACACTGCTCTTGTGTATGGCCTTTTATCACAAAATGGTAATTTCTGAAAAGCATCCCAGGCTAAGGATGAGCATTTGTAACCCTTTGTGAGAGGTGATTTCCCCTCCCTGCAGAGCCCAGCTCAAAGGGCTGAGCGGGGTTTGACAGGGCTGGGCTCCCAGCAAGGTTCTGCCAGTGCCAGAGGGGCTGAGCTGGGCTCAGCAGAGCCAGGGGGAGCTGCACATCTGCTCTGCATCTGCCCCACTGCAGTGCTGCACATCTGGGCTGCATCTGCCCCATTGCAGCACAACCATGTGCTGGGGAGATCCCAGGGCTGCTCATGACCTGGCAGGGTGAACATCTCCACCCTTGAAGGTGCAAAGTCTTTGCTATTCACCACAAGTCCAGGTCAGCTTCCCGGACCAATAAATGAGCCTTAATTAGATGGGATAAAATTAGTACGTGAGAATTGTCTTAATTGGGACATCACAGTGGATCCCATTATCTCCCTTAAAGGAAAAGTAATTTATCCTGTAGAGCTTTGAATGCAGCATGTTCACACGTGGTAGCAATAATTTATGGCAGAGAAGTCTAAAAAGGCAAAATAAAATATCAATTAAATTTATAAAATATCCACTGCATTTAATTTTTTTTGTCTTGCCATTTTTACTCTTTTTGGGATATCTTTTTTGATAAAAGACAAGAGATGAGTGTTTCATGCCTAAACCACACCTGGTAAAACACCACTTTGCTTCTCAATGATGACCAAATGCTGCCATTAAGCAGAATATTTGATATTGCTGTCATGCTTAAGTAGCAGCTCTTGTCAATTTATGTCATTAAACAGAATTGCTTTCCTTGAGGAAAACCCAATTAAGAGAACTCTGGTAACAGTGACTGGTCTGCTGTGCTGCTGATGCTACTGATCAGGCAACTGATCCCTTTGATGGCTCTTCAAGGCCCTAAATCAGGGCAAAGACTTCTCTGAAAATAGCTCAATTTTCCATGTATGTGAACACATGTAGAAAGGAAAAAATGAATTTTTCATTTTGGATTTATGACTGTTTATTCTGACTTTGAGTTCATAGTCTATCTATCATGGAAGCTAAAATAGGAAAGGATAATATTCAAGTATCTGTTATTAACATTAAATTAATGATAGATGTGTAGAAATCTGATATTTTATATGACAATTACATGGCAATGATTTTTATATGAAGTTTGGCTCAAGGGTTGGAAAGCCTAAAGTTTTAAGACCAGAGGTGATTATCTGTACTGTATTTCTCAGTAACAGAGATTACCAGTTGCACACAACCTTATAACAACTTATTTACTTTCACCATGGAAACTGCCAGATTTTCCTATCTTCAAAAATTCTTTTATTTCAATTGTGATTTGATAGGAGAATGGAAGAGTTGATGATGGGTAGAAAATTGACCTTTTGTTCTGAATCTAAAACACATTTCCATCTTCTGCACAATTCTCATATTTTTTATTACCAAAATCAACATTATCTCTCAACAACAGAAAGGGTGAATGTGATTAAACACCCACTCACTTGGAACAAGTGGTATTGATTCATTTAATTTAGAACATCCAAAGCTGTCAGTGCCTTGCCATCTGCTGGGGGTACCTGCTGCAGTCTGCAGTGCCCTCACAGTCACTGGACACATCAGAGATCAGCTTCCCTCCTCCATATGGGAAAGCATTTGTGTGCTTTTCACCTGGACAAAAGCTGGGCAATAAATTGACTCAGAAGGTGTCAATTAATTGCTCCCCAAATCAAATTTGTAATGCCTCTGAATTAATTTATCATTGCTATACAAAAGAGTCATGGCATCCAAAACTGGCAGTGTGTGCCCAAATGGAATCCCATGGGTGTTTCTGAAAGTTGTGCATCCAGCTGCCTTGCCAATGTTTATCAAAATATTTCTAAGTGATTTAAATTAATGCTAGAGGCTGGAAGTTTAATATTTTTTGTTTTGCAAATTAGGCACAGTCATTGTGGCAGGGATGGAGTTTTGATAGGACAGAAGAAACTCAAGCTGCTCCATGGCATGGGAAGGTGCTGAAATTTGCTCTCCTGGCTGCAGCTTTTATGCAGATAAGTACAAAATATCAGTTCCCAGTTTTATCAACCTGGCATCTTTCATGACCATTGCGAAAGCTTTTGAGATTTCTGTAGTCCAATATCTATCTTAATTTGCATTTTATTGAAATCAAAGCCAGCCTTTCCTAAAGAAATTGGTAAAATCAGTGCCAGTAATACAACAATTAGTTGGATGCTCATTGAAATAACTTGTGGAAGAAAGGTAAGAATACTCTTAAATGGGAAATACAATGCCAGAGACTGTTTTAAAATGAAAGTAAAACATAAAATATAGCCAACAAAATGATATAAAGCTGGTGAGTGATTTCTATTCCATCTATATCTTGGCATCAAATGCTGCAGACATACAAATGCTGGCATAAAGCCCACAAAAGGTAGCAGAAGAATTTCCTCTGGCTCCAGTTTGCTTTGCAGTAGCAGCTGATTCTTCTGGGGTATCAAGTATACAATCACTTATTCTTTAAAATACCCAGGAGTTTTTCATCTTGCAGTGTTACAAATCTTGGCAGGTTTAAGATTTTTCTTTGTAAATATACCTAGTGCAGATTCAAGCGTTTTTCAGATTAAATTTCAAGACTTGGCCTGTGTATGACCACGTAGCATCTTGGGGAAAGAAGGAAAATTATTTTAGAAATAGTAGAGAAAGTGGATGTGGAATGCTTTCAAAATCAGCTCAGCTTCTCAGGGTGTAGGGAAAAGCCTCACATTTATGGCCCTTTAACCCCACTCCCCAATCCCTCTGCAGAAGTGTGTTGGCTGCCTCTACATTTACCATACATAAATTGGCACTGTCAGCATGGAAAATGCATTCCTGTTGGTTTTCACATCTCACTTTGAGATTTTTGTCAAGGGTCAGGCTTGGGGTCCAATCCTTCCACTGCTCTGGGCTGTGCAGCTGTGGGGAGAGCAGATGTTTGCATTGGCTCTGCTTGAGCAGGGCTGGGCACTTGGGCACAGTTCAGAACATTCACAACTCTGGCACTGCTGTTCTACCTCCCAAAATCCTGCCCCAAGGCTCTGTTTCCATCTCCCTGGTGGCTCTCAGAGGCTTTCCACACTCTGCAGTGTCTGTGGCTGTCTGGAGTGTCCTGCTGCACCCAGGTTTGGCATAATGCCCTGGGAAATATTTCACTTTGGTTAAAACTTGAGCTCTAATTGAGACACTTAATTGTTCGGAAGTTCTCCAGCGTAAAGAAAAACTAGTAATGTAGGGAAAAATACCTTTTCTTGTGGGAATCCACAAAATCAGAGGGTTTTGGGAAAGCTGCAAATGGCAGGCCTCAGAGGCAGCAGAACTGTGATTGGAGCTAAGCAGTAGCCATAAGATTTGTCAGCAGAAAAATTATTTAAAAAGTAGAAAAGCAAAGACAAACAGAACAATGGTCTGTGTATTAACGCTTGTCTAGAATAACTCCCTAAGCTACAGACAAGTTTATCTAGCAAGATATTAGGAAGTTCTAAGCTTAATAATGGAGCTCTGTGCATTGTGTTTTAAGGCTCACAAGCAGGTTTTGTATTCAAAATAAGCAAGCATTGTTTAACCAAAGGTACGTGTGCTTATAGTGGTTGGATGGAACTACCGTCAGTGTGCTTTTGCTTTGTGTGGTTGGTCAAAAAACTTATAAAGTGAGTTGTAACATTGAGTTCTTTGTCTGCTGTCTGGGATGTGACCTGGTGGCATCTTCCCATTGTCATGGCTGTATAATGAGACTGGTGCTGGAAAATAAAACAGCTCAAGGCACGTTCCCAGCAGTCCTGTCCTGTTTGTGATTTGTACACAGACCCCAGCTGGCCATAAATGGTGCCCAGCTTTTCACAGCTCTGAGCCCACTCCTTGGCGGAAGGAACAAGTGATTGATTTCCTTTTCCTGTGGCCCAGCCACCCTGCACAGGATGAGGACAAACTCAGCTCCTGGACACAAGGTTGGTTCTGCCCTGTTGGTTTAGGCTGGGAATTGTCAGGATCTCTGTGTCTGTGCACAAAGCCTCAGCCCCTGTTGTCTCTGCTCTCCTCTTCCTCTTGCAAGATGGACAATGGCACATCCTGGAAGCATCATTTTGGACAAACACATAGGTTTGGAGTCTAAATCACATTTGCTTTCGTAAACAGAACCCCAAAGAAGGTTTTGCTCTCAGCTACACCCTGTGTGCTCTGTCCCTCCTGGAACTGTTTTCTTTGGGGCATTGATTCCAGCTGAGGGTTGGCTGGCAGGAAAATCAGAGCAAAGCAGGGCTGGCCATGGCTTGGAGTTCTCTATCTGAGCTACAGTTCTCTGCATTTTCTGTGGCTGTTCCCCCTGTCTGTGTTTCTGGAGCTGTGCCCTCTCAGGTGTTTGTTTGGGGCTGCAGTGCAGGGGAAGGTGCCCAGGGAGCATCTCTGGGCTGTGCCCTGTGCTCACTCCTGGCAGCTGATGCAGCTCAGTTGACCTTCCCATCACTCTCTCCTACCTTGGTCTCCCCTAAGTGCTTGCCAGACTGGTACAAAATATCTCTCTTTCGGAGTGCTGTTTGTTTGCTTATAAAAGAAAAATAAATTGTAATTTTGATAACAGGTTATAAAACCATTCCTTAAATAGAAACGTTTATTCTTATCCTATCAGTAGAAGTGTCTGGCTAAGAGATTTGGAATCAGTCAAATGATTCATATTGTGGGTAAATTTTATCACTTCTAGAGCAGGGAGGAAAGTAATTTCCATTTCTTTTTTAGCTCACTGTGAGCCAATTTGCTTTGAGGTTGATCTATAGGCTAAATTGTAGGGAGTCATGCTGCAGACTGTTTTGATGGAGAAGTGTGTGTGGGGAGAGTTAAAATGCTTATCCAAATGTTTAAACTTCTTATTCTCTCATGCCCTCAGTGCTGCATCTGATACATTTCTATTTAATCAGTTCTCAGTGTTTCTCCTGCACAATTTTTATTGCCTATCAAGTCATCAGAAAGGGTTTAAACATCATCTGATTGTGGCTCTCCTTCCCAACATCTTTACAAAACACGTGCTTGGATCATGGAATCACAGAAAGGCCTGGGAACGGACCTTAAACTCATCCCATCCCATCCCATCCCATCCCATCCAATTCAGGGACACCTTCCACTGTCCCCAGTGTCCAACCTGGCCTTGGGCACTGCCAGGGATCCAGGGGCAGCCCCAGTTGCTCTGGGCACCCTGTGCCAGGGCCTGCCCACCCTGCCAGGGAACAATTCCTCATTCCCAGTGTGAGAAATGGTTACTCACTTTTCATAATTTATTAAACCTTACCAAAAATATAACAGAAGACTGAATAGAGAAAAAGGTTTTGGCTCTGGGAGCAGAGGATTTCCCCACCCTGTGCTCACCCACACAATGGAGGGTTGGCCTTTTAACCCTTTAACTCCTCCCAAACTTCTGTCCATAGACCCCTTCTTCACTGTCCCGTGGTGGAGATCTCTTCCTCAAATCCTGATTGGAGCTCAGATGTCACCACAGTGACAAGCCAGCCCTCCCAGCTGTCCCTTGATAGCCACACAACGGGATACAACAGAACTATAAACCTATAAAACTTTTCTGAACCTATATACATGCTATTTGTCTGCTAATTGTGAGAGTCAATCATCACATTACTCATCTCTCACACCAAGATCCCACCCAGCCCTGCCCTCTGGCACTGGCAGCCATTCCCTGGCTCCTGTCCCTCCAGCCCCTGGCAATTGTCTCTCTCCACCTTTCCTGCAGCTCCTTCAGGCCCTGCAAGGCCACCCTGAGCTCAGCCAAAGCTTCTCCTGTGCAGGTGAGCAATGGCAGCTGTGCCAGCCTTTCCTCCCAGCAGAGCTGCTCCATCCCTCTGCTCACCCTGGAGCCTCCTCTGGGCTCTCTGAGCAGGCTGGCAGATGTTCATGCAGATGTTTGTGTGACCAGGCTGCAGTTTGGGCTGTGCTGCTTTGCAGGGCAGGGCAGGCCTTTCACATCAAATCAAGCTATTCAGTGCTAAGAATTAGCTTTGATTTTTAATTATTTTCTTTGAAAAACACTGTATTTACTTTGGAAGTGGCCTGCATGCCAGGCCTCTGCTTTGGTGTCTGAATTTCCCCCCAGGAGCAGGGGGATGCAGAATTCACCAAATGGACCTGACAGAGACACTCCTCATTTACAGGAACCTGCCCAGCACCCCCTCTCTGACCCTGCTGCCTGAAATTGCTCCTTTCATAGCAAATGCTTTTCAGAGACTTCTCATTTCAGTTCCATGTGTTTGTTGACCATGTCAACTTTTGTTTAAAATGCTCCAAATGTGCTGTTTGCAAGGCAACCCCTTTGCTTATGGGTCTTAACTTCAAGTGACAATATCAGGGTAGAAAGGCTTAATAACTGATCCTCTTTGGGCAAACAAAAAAAAAAAAAAAAGAAAAGCACCCAAAATTAAAAACCTCATAAACTTCCATTCAGTTAGGTTTTTTTCTACCATTTTAAATTAAATACATCACAAACCTCTTTTTCGAGAGGAGGAAGAAAAAGACTTGGAAGAAAAAGAAAAACTTCATAGAATTCCATTCAGTTGTTTTTTTCCCCACCATTTAAAATAAATTACATTGCCAACCTCTTTTTTGTGGGGAGGAAGAAAAAGACTCTGCTAGGGGAAAAATTAAAATATTCATCAAGGGCACAGAATTAATTACAAAAAAAAATAATGAAAGTATATGCAAGACGAGAGCAGGATAAAATGACAATATACAGCTGAGGAAAAGCAGCTGGTTTAAAAACAGTTTATATAAAATGATAAAGCTGTGTGTGCATTACTGTGGTGGTGTTCACAGGGGTTCTTGGATGAGGGAAGAGATGAGGATCTGACTCCATGTTTCAGAAGGCTTGATTTATTATTTTATTATATATATTACATTAAAACTATATTAAAAGAATGGAAGAAAGGATTTCATCAGAAGGCTAGCTAAGAATACAAATAGCAAAGAATTATAACAGAGTTTTGTGGCTTGGATTGCTGTCTGAGCCAGCTGACTGTAATTGGCCATTAATTACAAACATCCCATCACAGATGCACCTGTTGCATTCCACAGCAAGAGATAATCAATGTTTACATTTTGTTCCTGAGGCCTCTCAGCTTCTCAGGAGGAAAAAATCCTAAAGAAAGGATTTTCCATAAAAGATATCTGTGAAACATTACAGCTGTTTTATGTATGTGCATCTGCACAAAGCTTTAATAACAAAATCCAGTTTTGTACACGAGTGTCCTGGTTGCAGCTCTGGTAGCACTCTGAGCTTCCTTAGGTGCAATGCAAAATGTGTGTGGGGAGATTCCAGGGAGGGAATTTGCAGGTGGGTCAGACCTGGCAAAGCCCCTGGCAATTCCCTCTGGGGCAGGGGAGAGAGAACCTGAGCAGTGCCAAGAACCCCTGGGAATAACCCAGCAATCCCTTTGTTCTAAGCAATCTCTTGGTAATAAGCCAACCAGCAATCCCTTGGTTCTGTGATAACCAAGCAGCAGCCCCACTGGGGATTGTCCTTTCCTGTGTGCTCCTGAGGGATGCAGTGTGTCAGTTCCCCTGTCTCCCAGGGGTGTTTCTCTGGAAGGAAATGCAGTGTGCTGCTGTACAGATGCTTGCTGGGTGCTGGGATAACAAAGACACCTCACCAACAAAGGAGGTTGAACCTCTTCATCAATTGCATGTAAAATTCAGAAATAGGAGAGAATAACCATTTCAGAAATGGCTCTCACACCATGTAGCTGCCTCTTTGTATGTCTACATCACTACAGTGCAGTCTGTGCTGAGAATAAAAACCTATTTGCATTTCATTTGTTTATTTTGTCACTATTTCAGAACTAAATCCAGGAACATTCTTTGATTTCAGCATGCTATCAAGTTCTCACACCACTGATAATAAATATTTTAAAAAACCAATTTAGAAAAATAATTATTAAAGCTATTTTCCTTTATTTGAACAAAGAAGTAAACTCTTTTGAATGTCATAAGCACAGATTGTAAGTGTTCCTCAAGTGCCAGACTCTAATGTTGATGTCCTTCTCACCAACTCATCAAAGGGACTTGTTCAGTCCTTGTGGTTTTGCTGCCATTTCATTTATTGCAAGGGAATCAATATTCTTTCCAGGGTCATTTGGTAATATACAAATGAGTATCACAAAATATGTATTTTAAACAATGGTAAACATGGTAAGCAATTATGGAAGCCAAAAATATTCTCTGTGCCTCTGTTCCAAAATTTTATACTACTTATAATTCAGTACATGAACCTTTTAACACAGTGTCAACAAATTGCTTATGAGGCCCTTGAAAGCCAGTCCAGTTTAATAATATTAGATGACAAGAACTCTCATAAAAATTAACTTCAGTATCTTTCCTCATTAGGGAAGGCATGTCAGACATAAAGAATCCTGTAATTGCTCTGCAGGAATACTTTATATTTGTTTTTAATCAAGACATTTTAAAAATTAGTTCTTTTTGAAGGTTCACTGGTGGCAGTTATTGAATAGCTATTTAGGCCAGTTCTGTTATATTTCCTCCATTTAGTTGGGTAATTCACCAAACTGTGGAGACACTTCCCTGTGTTCAGGGATTTGCAATTTAAGTAATCTGTTTTTATTTGGGACATTTCAGACTTACTGCAAGCTCTTTGATCATCTGGATTTTGTTAGTGATAATTTTACCACAGCTGCTTTCATGTCTGAAAGAAAAGGTCTCAGAAAAGGACCCCACAGTCACTGATTTACTGATTTACCCCTTCCCTCCCCCAGGTGCACCCATGGAGGAAACCCCAATGCTGCTTTCTTTTAAAATGCCATCAATAATTAACTTACCATAACAACAACATTTAAAGAACTTTCTCTATCAGTAAACAGGGTTTTTAATTTCACAGGAGACTGAAACAAATATAGATGCCTAGTTTTGGAAATTTGCATGCCTCTGGAATTTGAGATTTTGTCCTGGGAGATGTATTTTCCTTGGTGGCTCCTACTTGCCTGAACTCTCTTTTAGCAGCTCCTCTCCATCCTTTTATTTTCTTTTGACACACTTTTGCAGCTTGCCATGTCCTGTCACTATGATACCAAAGCATTATCTTGCCACCAAAACCCTTTTACTGAGGTAATATTTACATCAAATTTCCTTTTTTCTCTGAATTATCTTTCTCTTCTCCTCTTAACCCTTTTACTCAGGTAATATTTACACCAAATTTCTTTTTTCTCTGAATTCTCTTTCTCTTCTCCTCTTGCTGTTATCAGGGAGGCTCCAGGCTGAGGTGCCCTGGGGAAGGACTGAATGATGCTGGGGGCAGTGGGGAGAAACACAGTGTGAGAGAAGGGAGAATCTCAACCCCACTTAATAAAAACCTGCTTTCTGTACCATCCAGCTTAATCCTCCAGAGAACTGAAAATCCTTTGTTGTTTTGGATAAGTTTAAAAACTCAATTCTCATTCTGAAATATGCTTTTGGTTTTTTTTGTGGTGTTTTTTTTTTTCTGTTTGTTTGTGGGTTTTTGTGGTTTTTTGGTGGCTTTTGGTTTGTTGTTTTTCTTTTCTGTTTTATTCGTTTCTGGGTTTTGTTTTGTTTTGTTTTCCTGGAAAATGCAAATGCTTGCATCAGTCAGAAATGCATCCCAACAGATCTTTCAGTCACTGTTGTATCTGGTCCTTTGAGTGATTCACTGCTTCCTCTCTTCTCCTTGAGTTATTGACTTAGTACCTAATATACGTCCCTTTAAATGCAAATTTCTATATACACAATTTTTATCTGTATAACAATGAAAAAAAATCTTACATTTTTGGAGTCTACTGCATGTCATCTCTTTTATTTCCAATCACTCCTGGTCCAGCCTTTATGATGTAATTTATACCATCCTTTTACTTCTGAATTTTACTGAATTTTACATAATTTATAACATCCTTTGCTTTTGCAGTTGACCCAGCAGAGATCAGTATCACCCTGTAGGCCCCAGGCAGGTCTGAATTTTCACACCACCTTTCATACCTGTAATATTGACAGGGCTTGCCTTTCCAAAGTGAAACTGTGATTCAATTTCTAAAACAAAGTACCTCCTTTTTAAGCTGATTTAAGAGAAATGAGTCAATAAGAAAGGAGTTAAATGAGTGGACCTTGCTCTCCTGTACCAGAATTAACTCTTTCCTGTTTGGCTGAGTCCAAGGGGATGGGAAGTGAGGAGGCACCTGCATTACACTTTGTGATTTTTGACTGACAGAAAAGGGAATTGTGGGGATTTAATGGAATATATTAATGCATTGTGTTTTGTGCCACACTGAACTGTGTATCAAACTCTTGAGTGGATTTCTAAATGTAATACATTAGAAGGGAAGTCAGGTTGTTGATAAATAGGAATGAGATAATGTGCTAAAAATTAAAGCTGCAGAGTGATGTATAGAAAGCTGAATACACACATCTAAGTGAATTTATAGACTTTTTTTGTTTTTCCTTCAGGAATAGGACGGCAGTCTCTACCATTATCTCAAAAGACAGGCGAAGAGAAGATTGGGCTTTTGTCTTTCCACATAAATGACTGTCATTAATAGTATCCATGTCAAAATTCATCAGCAGCAGCTGTCCAGCCAGGTAGCAGAGGGAGCAGTTCATTCTTCCTAACAACCACTCCTACAGTTAGGGGACACATGAGACATTCTCTAGTTCCTTTTATTCTATTTTCAAAAATATATTTAATTTTTGCTTATTTGTAGGTACTGTTCTGAGGAAAATGAAGGACCTGCCTAAGTGTGCTGGATGATGTTTAACTCTTGACCACACTCTTGTGCAGGTGCAGATTCCCCTGTGATGGTTGTGGTCTGAAGCCTTGAGGACAATGTGTGGGAGACTCTGACACCGCCCTGTGCTGTGGGGCAATGCAGGGGCTCAGACCCTCAGTGCATTTACTGACAGCCATCACTCACTTCTAACAGTGTCAAACACTCACTCTCCTCTACCTAAAAATGGAATTTGTCTCTTGAATTTGGTTCTGTCATACTATACAAACGAAGAGCCAAATAATGCATGGAGCCCAAGGGACTTGCCTGTTTTGTGGAAGTTGCTCAGCTCCAGGGATGAGAGGGAAATGTCACAGTGAGTGAACGGATGCCTGTGTAACACCCCTAATTGAAACAAAAATGGAGAACAATAGGAACCATTACCTGGATTTGAATATCTGTAGTGTTTTAAGAGCTGATTGTAATGTTCATAACATCCATGTGTGTGGCATTCACATTCTCGGAAAAATGTCTTTGCCCAGGAGTTTTCTCCTGGGAAGCTGTGAAGCCTCAGAGAAAAGGAAAACAATTCTTATCTCATTTGCTTCTCCTGTGTTGTGCTCATGTGGAATGTGTTTGGGGATTGTTTACCCACAGGTGATTGTTCCATTGGATTCTGCTGTGAGTTGTTTTCACTCTTTGGCCAATCAGGGCCAAGCTGTGTCAGGGCTCTGGAAAGAGTCACGAGTTTTTATTATTATCTTTTTAGCACTCAGTAAGTATCCTCTCTGCATTCTTTACTATATTATTCTTTAATATAATATAGTATTATAAAGTAATAAATGAGCCTTCTGAGAACATGGAGTCAGATTTATCATTCCTGCCTTCACTGGGGCACCCTGCAAATCCATGTGTTTCTTGGGATAAAGGCAAGGAATGCAGGAAGGAACAGCAGGAGAAAGGCTTTCAGTGGGATGTGCACCTCACCTGCTGCTCTGGCATTTCTTTCATGCTCAGCAGTCCCACAGAGCTCCATGGAATGTGGAGAACTCCATTATGAAGCTGAAATCAGGGAATTAATAGATTGATCAAAGTATGTGTTGAAGCCTGGGAGATGTGAATCGCTGCAGGGAAAATTTTGGCTCGTTTCTTGAGTTCAGATGTATTGGACTCCACTGTGACTCCAAGTATGGAAAATAATACTCAAAACCTAAATCTGAAATCAGGGTCCTGCAAGGCAGAAATTTTCCCAAAGTGTTGAGCCTTTAGGACATAACTGGAGCATTCAGACATTAGCAGCTTGGAAGATAGTTTGATTTTGAAGAACATAAATAAGGATTAAGGTACATAAATTTCCTGTCTCTAAAATGGGATTCTCAAGTGGCTTCATGAGGCTAAGAATATGTATAGGAAATCTCTTTTATCATAAGCATATTTCCCTTATGGCACGTTTCCTGTATGATCTCTAGAAACAGTTCTATTTTTAGGTATGTTATTTAAATGTCTTACTGATGGCACATCTAAGCATTGCTAAAAACCTCTCAAGTGCTTTAATAGGAATGATTTTAAAGCATTTGTCTGGCTTAGTTGCAGCTAGAAATAACTGAAATAAGAAGCCATTAGGAAGCTTGTCACACTTCCTTAAAATTGATACTAAGCTGTTCATAACGCATTCTGAACAAAATAACATTTTTTTATTTGTTCATTATAGATTGTGCCTTAAGGAGAATGGATTTTATTGCAGTAAACTAAAATAGTTATGCACAAAATAAATACATGATAAAACAAGGAGGCAGAAGAAGAATTTTAAAGACCTATACACTGTAGAGTGTGAAGCACTGTTCAGGTAATGAGACTGGCTTGGCTGATGTCCATGAGAAAATCCGAGTGGGAACCTGTAGTTACAAATGTCTTGGTGAGGTGGGGGACTCTCAGAGAAATGGAAGTACTGGATTACAAGAAAATGAATATTTGACATGAATTTTGTAGCCACCTTCCATAGTTGTCTTTCAATGCTCACTGCCCTAGTGCTTGTTATCAGCAGTAATGCAGGCACAGCTGCTGGGTGCTGACAAGCCCCTGAACACAAGGTGCATGTCTGTGGAGGCTGGAAACACAAAACAAGACAGGCAGTGCCTTTTCCTGATGTCTCAGTGTCATTGCAGCAGCAATACGACTCCATTGTGCACTGCAAGTGCTGGGGAGATATGAAAACTGAAATTCAGAAATATCAGAGTGCCTCACTGAATCTGCAGTGCTGCTGCCCTAAGAGCTCCTCAGTAATCTGAGGGTTCAGGTGTTCTTTTCTTTTGCCTGCTCAGCCTCCACATCTTCAGCCCTGCCTTTGTGCAAGAGGGTGACTGCTCAGCCAGCCCACACATGGCACATTCCTCTCTTATTAACCTTTAGTGACACATGGCTTACTTTTGCATGGTCATAGGATTACAACACACTGGTTTTTAGAATAGCATCCCAATTTTATATTTTAGCCAGCACAGGAATGCAAGGCTCTGCTGGCCACATTAACTCTGTGCACTGTGGAACCCTGCTGGCAGCAGGGAAGGCTGTGCTGCTGGAGTGCTGCTCCTGAGGAGCTGGACAACACTTTAACTGATCCTCAAGGGTTCCCAGAAAGTGAACAACACAGTACAGACCATTTACAGAGCAAAGAACTTGTGTTGTTAGCTCATCCTCCCAGGTGGTAAAACATACTACATGAAGCAAGTGCTAGCTCTGCATGAGAATCCCAATTACAATACACATCCCAATTACTGCCCTATTCCGTGCCAGGTAATGGAGTGACAAAATGCAAAGCCCCAGACTGCTGTTTCTTGCTTGTTTCCTCAGTCTCTGAAGGATTCTTACATCTAGACATCATTACATGTGTGCACCAAAATTGAGGAACTCCTTCAAAGTTTATAATATGGACAGTTGTGTTTTATTTGAGGCAATTCCAAAGTGGAAGGGTTTCCCTTAATTTCCTTTCCCAGGCTCAGAGGTTAGAGTTTGATAAAGCATTTACCAAGCATTTGGTTTCCTTTCAAATGCAGCCTCTGTTTAGACCCAGAGTCGGTGGTGACAGCCCCTCACACCATGCTCACAGCACTCCATCATGTGGGACGTGGTGCAGCAGCCACCCTGCTGCTTCTCTGCTCCAATAAATGAGGAACCCGTGGGTAAATTGCAGCTTGGGGTGCATGGTCACGGCCATTGTCACGGCTGCACCACAGTTGTCTTAGCAACAGCCACAGCCCACAAGCTGGAGAACAGCTCCTTAACTCACAGGCAGATAAAGGGACACTGATGCTTTGTCTCCACATGGAAAATACATGCACATTGTAATAAGTGTTCTTGTCCCTGTTAGAATTAATTTCTAGGGAAAGCTGGTGATAAATATACATTTTCTCTGGTACATGACCAGCCTGCATCCTCACACATTATGGGACACTCCAACCAAGAGGATACGTGCACAGCAAACCTGCACAAAGCAAAATGCCCCTATGCTCCCTGACTGAACAGAAAGTGCTCTGTACATACCAAAACCATCTTGCCAGAGCCCTGCTGAAGTGCCCCAGAGAGGACTTGTCAGGACTGGCCTCATTCACAGATGGCTGGTCCAAAGGGAAGACCCCTAACTGTCCTGGCCTTGGATCAGAGCTGGGTGTATAAAATGAGCTTTAGAATCCATTCCCTGGGAGTGAGACTCACTGAGAAGAAATAATTGATACAGGCACCTAAAGCTGAATTATTCCATTGCTTTCCTAATGCATGTTTTTAAATCCATGGGTTGTGTAAGGCTGACAGAGTGAATTGGGCTCAGAGCTGTGTGCTGTGCCTGCTGCAGCTTTGTGACAAAGCAGTGTCTGTTTGCTGTGCTTTTATCCTCTCTGAAAGGACAGTGATTACTCTATCATGACGGGATAATTTTCAAAGATTTTACTGGGGATTATTAGTTTTACTGCTCTAATAAACATATAATTAAACAATGCCTCTGTATTATTGGATCCTAGTCTGCTTTGTACACAATGGATTTACAGCATGTCAGTAAATATTGGAACTGTGATGCAGTAATTAAGATTTACATAAACCTTCTCTGGGAGGAGAATGAGAGATATTTACTGGGAGGCTGGGCTGAAGTGCTTGGGAAGTACCTGTTGTGTTCAATTATAGCAGTACATAAAAGGTGTGGTTTTGTTCAAGATTTCAGCCTTAAATATAGCACAGTCAGCACTTTTAGGGGATGGAAGCTCTTCTCCAAGTAAGGCAGCACTCCCTGACATGAGCCAAGGCAAATGAACATCTAATCCTCAACCTAAGAGATAACCTTGAAGCAGGAGAACATATTTGGGAGCTCTCTTCTTCTACTTGGCTGTTACTGCTCTGCTCATTTTGACATGCCCTGTGTTGCCAAATGCATTCCACCAAAGCACTGGAGCTCAACCCTGACATTTGATTAAAAACACAGCATCCTTCATTTGAAGTGCTGGGCTTTTTTCGTGGGGAATAAAAAGATCCAAAAGGATATTAAATTGTCAATCAAACAGATAGGAGTTTAGAAAACACATCTTATGAAGTGGAGCAGACTTTGGGCTGCTCAGGGAAGCAGTGGGTTAAATCCCCAGGGAAAATGCTGTGGCAGGTGCTGGGTCCATCAGTGCTGTCACTCTTTAAGCATCACCTCCTAAAGGCAATGGAGCAGCAATTCCCAAATGTCAGGGGTCAGGCAGGTGAGGCAGAAGGGTGGCTTGGCTGAGCAGGAATCTCCTCTTGGAAATTCAGCAAAAGAGGAAGGTTTACACCCAGTGGAAGCAAGTTCAGGTGCTGTGGGAAGTACACAGAGATGCTGCTCACCACCATAGGGAGAAAGTCTATGGTTGAAGTTGCTAGAAATGTGGGGGACAATAAAAAATAGGTTTTTCAAATATATTAATGGCAAAAGGAATGCAGAAATAACATTGTCTTGCTCCAGGATGAGGATGGTCACCTCCCAAACAGGGACAAGGAGAAGACAGAAGTGCTTATTGTGTTCTCTGTCTTCCACACAGATCAGAGACCAAGGGGGCTCAGTGCCCTGAGCTGGAGGACCATGACTGTGACAGTGATCAACTCCCAGCTGACCCTGAAATTGTGCGAGATCTGCTGCTCCAGCTGGGTCCCTGCAAATCTATGGGGCCTGATGGGATTCAAAGAGCTGCTGATGTCATTGCAAAACCTTCCTTGATGACTTTTGAGCAGTCTTGGGAATCTGGAGAGGTCCCAGCTGACTGGAAGCTGGCGAATGGTATCCTGATTTTCAAGAAGGGCAAGAAGGAGGACCCCAGAGATTACAGGACTGTCAGTGTCACTTCAGAGCCTGCTAAAATCACTGAAAACTTTACTCTGGGAGGTGTTGAGGGTGTGCCAGGACCCTGCAGTCAGAGCCTGTCAGACCCGATCTCCTGCAGCAGGGGACCCACCTGGGTGATCAGGGGAAGCACTTAATGGAATCTTTTTGGACTTGAGCAAAGTTTTGATACCATCTCTTCCAGGATCCTTCTGGACAAAATGTGCAGGCCACAGCTGGACAAACTCATTGTGGGATGGGTGAGCAGCTGGCTCAGGTCAGGCACAGAGGGTGGCAGTGTCTGGGGTGGCACCAGGCTGGGGCCTGTCCCCAGTGGGGCTCTGCAGGGCTCCACCCTCAGCCCTGTGCCCAACACCTTCACTCATGGTCTGGAGCAGGACCCAAAGGAGCCCTCAGGGATTTGCTGATGGCACTGAATGAGGAGGAGCTGTTGGCTCCTTGGAGGGCAGAGAGCCCTGCAGAGAGCCCCAGGCAATGGCAGAGAGGGCAATCCCAGCCATGTGGAGTTTTCAGGCAGTGGCAGAGCAGGGCAATCCCCAGAGCATAAGAAAGACAGGAAGGTGTTTGGAGAGTGCCCAAAGGAGGCCATGAGGGTGGGGAAGAGTCTGCAGGGGAAGCCTCAGTGAGGAGCAGCTGAGGGCACTTGGTGTGTTCAGGCTGGAGGAGACTGAGGCCAGACCTCACTGGGGTCTTCAGCATCCTCACAATGGGGCAGCTCTGATCTCTTCACTCTCCTGACCAGGACAGGATCTCAGGGAATGGCTGGACTGGGCAAGGGCAGGGTTAGGTTGGATATCAGGAAAAAATTCTTTCCCCAGAGGGTGCTGGGCATTGCCCACAGGCTCCCCAGGGAATGGGCACAGCCCTGAGGCTGCCAGAGCTCTAGGAGTGCTTGGATGCCAGGGATGCCCAG
This sequence comes from Melozone crissalis, assembly GCF_028551555.1. Taxonomy (NCBI): domain Eukaryota; kingdom Metazoa; phylum Chordata; class Aves; order Passeriformes; family Passerellidae; genus Melozone; species Melozone crissalis. Next base: position 19,081,170 of record NW_026535785.1, on the reverse strand, counting down.
GGGGATTGTTGGGGGGGTCTGTGCAGGGCCAGGAGCTGCCCTGGGTGGTTCTGATGGGTCCCTCCCAGCTCAGCACAGTCTGTGGTTCTGTGAATGTTGTGTGAAACACAGAAAATGCAGCTCTTGACAGACCTGGCATGTCCAGGCTGGTTTGTGTTAAGCACTAATCAGCCTGGCACAGTCAGTTCCCTCAGCTGGGGAAAAGGAAAACACCCACCTGGTGCACTGAGTATGAGCTTGTTGCACTAGATTAGGTGAGCATTGCACATCATATCACATAACCTTCTCTGGAGAAAGGTCAGAAGAATGGGTCCCAGCAATACAAAAAGGTGAAAACAACCTTTACCAGGGCATTGTTTAGCCTGTGGCTGTAATGATTCTCCCTTTGGGGCTGAAGTCCAAATACTTTGCAGGGAGAAGAATCAGAAGTACCACACTGATTCCCATGGGAAGAACCCCCCTGAGGCTGAAGGACACTGAGTAAAATGGGAACAGGGCAGGGGGAAGAGTGAGATTTGTGTTTCCAGTCTCAGCACTGGCAGCAAGAGCAGCTGCAGGGCCTGTACCAGCCACCCTCCCTGCTGTGTCACTGCAGGCATGGGACAGACTTTTATTTTAGAAACAAGCTGGCTTATGTGAAGAAAAAACTTCTTTGAGTGTGTTTTCCTGCCTCTCATCCCTGTTGCACCCACTGGTCGGGATCAGGCAAAGGAGCAGGAGGGATCCCAGCAGGAATCACCCTTAGAGCTGCATGGGGCTGGCACCTGGGTAAGGAAGCCCAGCAAACAGCATGCAAGGATTTGCAGGACAAAACTACTCAAAAAAATGTTCCAACTGCTAGAAAAGCTTCAGCCTGACCAGCTCAGTGTTTCTGTCAATGAAGACACATAAATCTCCAGGAGACAGGGGTTTCATTGATGCTGGGGCTCACAAATTGCTCCCGCTACCCAAGGCCAGGTTGAACAGACTGAGGGACAGAGAGGAAATTGTGTATTCAAGGAAATGATATTGCTTTAATTAACATATTATCTTTGGAGATTTTTGTTTTTAATAAGACATAAGCACCAGGGATCTTTGAATTTACCTTTGGAATCAGATGCTCTGCAGAAAGACATCACTGCCTATATGCAAGGTCTTAAGTATGTTTTCTTAGAGATCCCTTAGTGCTGTTCGTGGGAGTGAAATCACAGCTATTTGTCAGGTTTTCCAGAATCAAGACTTTAAAATTAGATTTTGAATTGATGGCTGCTAATTGCTGTGTACAGCTCAGTTATTTTTCTTTGATGACAGATATTTATGCTCTCCTTCCTGAGGTACCACCTCTCCCTGATAGTGGGTTCAGTATCAAACCTGTGAAGCAGAAATTATTCTGGTAGGAGGAAAATGAGACTTAAAGTAAATATTAGGGAACATTAGACAGCACTTAGATTTATATAATTTTGATTTCTGGATTGGGCTGCAGAAACATCCACCCAACTAGCTAGGCTTTCCCCTAAAGTAATTTGTGTTCTCTGTCAAACATTAACATCATAATTATAAGATAATTTAACCCTTATTTTTGTCAAATTAAGGTTCTTCAAAATTTTTATAGGTAGTGCTTTGCAAAATCCACAGAACAAATGATATAAGTATTATATCATTATGCTATTATGCTAAAAATGTTTATACTAATTATACCATAGATTCAGTCCTTGAAGTTTTGCCATAGTTCCTTCTGTAATACTGCTCTCCTGGGACCTGAATCATTTGGCACCTGATTACACTAATTACCGTTGAACTTTAGAACCTTTAATACAGTGAAAATTCAAATATTTAACATGCACTGATATTTACAGGATGAAAAAGTGGAATTTACACAGAAATGTGATATCCAATTTCTTTCTATAATAATGCCAATTACTTAGAGTTAACCCTTATTAATATTTAGAGCAGCAGTAAATGTAAGCAGCTGTCACTGGAATGTTATGATGATGATCAATAATACCTTGGCCCGGGGTGGATTTTTGTGCTCCTGTTCATTCTTTGTGTAACTTGACATGGGAGGGAAGGGAGCACTAATGAACAAGTTTATAAATATCTAAAATGCTTACCTACTCCAGGGGCTGGGAAAGGGACATTATTGTAATGTCTAAATATAGGCAACACTTTCCAGCCCTGTCAATATATAGAATATGTATTCAATATAGAGAACAAAATAGATATATTTCAATATAGAGAAAAAAGTATATATTTCAATATGGAGAATATATAGAACACTTTCAGTATAGAGAATTATATTCTACTTCCTAATTCCTAATAAGAATGAAAGAAATGCTTCTGGTGCTTCATGGCATGCAAAACTGTGAGCTTCCTAGTCAGTGTGTTGTTTTCAAGCACAGAGGCTGTGTAGGAACCAGGAGTTGTGTTTATACCAAGCCATTTGGTACTCAGCTACCATCTCCAGTACAAATTTACTTTTTGAGCTTTGGATGGGAAGCATTATTTTGCTTTATGAGCCTCATTTAGGGGAGAGGACTCTGAGAGAGGCCAAAGTAGACATTTGGTGTCAGGGGGAAAAACAGAGAGGAGTTTGGGTTCCTCGATCTGGAGCACAGACATTCCCAAGTGTCTGAGTCATAACCAAACTCTTCTGGTAAAATTCTTCTGACCAATTTTAGTTATTTTGTCAACAAAATATTTTTATTCACTTTTCTGAGAGGTCTCTTAAGGTCTCTTAATTCTCCCTAAAAGCAATCTAAATACTTTTGTCTATGATGAGCACTTCTTTGGGTACCAGTTCTTTCTCCAGCACACATAAACACCAATTTTGGAGTTCTTTTTGAAGTCACTAAGTATGCTACTAGGGATGATATCTATCTCAATGATTTTCTTGTTTAATTATCTGGATTAGCTATTTGCGGGAGGCTTTACTGTTACAGTTTTTTCCAAACTTCACCTCTATTTGTATTTGGCATTGTCCTTGCCTTATTAAATCACTGGAATGGCCCCAGATCTTTTCTGTATATTGCATGCCTCATTTCAGTGGGTCACCAATTGCTTGCAAAACAGCCTCAGTAATTTGTGAAGGATGATTTGTCACATAAACCCAAACTTGTCTTTTCCCAGAATTGCTGCCATCAGCACTACTTCTAAGTAAAGCCATGAAAATCTGATTTTTTTCCCTCATAAAAAATTATTTGGTATTTATACTAGGATCACTTTTTCAAAGACATAGTATTGTATTTGCAGGGATGGGGATGCCCCAATGAAGGCAGAAATGATGAATCTGACTCCATGCTCTCAAAAGGTTAATTTATTACTTTATGACACTATATTATATTAAAGAATACTAAACTAAACTATATTAAAGAATAAAGAAAGGATACTTACAGAATGCTAAAAAGATAATAATGAAATCTCCTGACTCTCTCCGGAGTCCTGACACAGCTTGGCCCTGATTGGCTGAAGAGTGAAAACAACTCACAGCAGAATGCAATGGAACGATCACCTGTGGGTAAACAATCTCCAAACACATTCCACATGAGCACAACACAGGAGAAGCAAATGAGATAGGAATTGTTTTCCTTTTCTCTGAGGCTTCACAGAGAAAACTCCTGGGTGAGGGGATTTTTCAGAGAATGTGAATGTCACAACATTCATACCGCTTTTAAGCTAATTCAGGTATTTGCATAGCTAATAGCTGACCCATTCTAATGACCCAAGTGTTTCAGAGGACTGCTTCATTGGAAAATTTGCCAAACCCTGGAAATACAGAGGGAGGGCTCCTCAGTCTGTGCCCACTGCTGTTCTGCAACCCCTTTTTCTCTGGTTATGGGAGTGGTGCTTGACCATCCCAAAGTGGCCTGGCTGCAGTGCCCACTCTGCCTGCTGGACTGGGCACAGTCACCCTCACATCCCTCCAAACCAAGACCAGGGCTCCTCTCTACCTCACAGAGGTAAGGAGGTGCCTTACAGGTTGCCAGGAACTTGGTCACTGTGCGAGGAACAGATAGGAACAGAACTTTTACAGCAGGAATTAGAGATAAACTTCTCTTGTGGGAGTGTGATCTTAATGTATCCTGGTTACTGATGCCTTCTGTCTCCCTGAGCAAGCAGTGCTGGCAATCCAAATTGAATCACAAGGTGCAATCAATCCTTAGCTCAAAACTCAAGAACCTGAGAGAGAACCTGCTACAACCCCTGAGCACAGGAGGAAAAGGGCTGGAGAGTGCCTCAGGATCTGAGTGCAGCTCAACCAGACCTCACATGGGGCAAAGTCCTTTCCCTGGGCATGAGCTGAACATGTACATATTTATTTCAACATCCCAAACACTTGTAAATAATTGCTAACATGGCAGGGATGCTGTAGATGTAGTACTGCTTCTGCAATAAATCTTCAAAATAAATCTTCAAGAGAAAAGTAACAGAAAACTGATGGGATTTAATGAGTGAGCTGTGCCAGGTAGACTGGGAAACTGTTTGTCTGCTGTGCACACACAGCCCTACCCCAACCACTTCTTCACCAAAAATGTTCATACATGTGCTCTTCCCACACTCCAAATAATAGTATGAATTCACATAATGACTGAGGAAATCAGGCATTAAATTCCTTCAGCTGCCAAGGGCAGTTTTGTTGGTTTTTTTTATAAAATCAATTTCTTGAGAAATATTTGTGCTGTTCCACAGTAAAAAAAAGAATTAATTGAACAGCCAATCAAACAGGTGTCCTGCAGCAGCCTGAGCAGTGCTGAGGCTTTGGGTGTGCCAGGGCACCACGAAGTGCTGGCACTCTCACCAGAGGTAGCACCACCATGCTTCGTACTCCTGCTTAATTTGGAATTTACTCCTGCTTAATTTGGAATTTTTGCAGGACTTCTGTTTTTAGCAGTAATGATATGGAGCAAAATAGCAAAATGCTAAATCACAGGCATTTTTGAATGCATACAAGGCTCAAATTCAGCATTTAAACATGGTAACTATGCATTACTGACTTCCTGCCGTCTCCTGAAAAAAACTGGAGCATCTGCCTATAGTTACTCATGTATTTGATGCTCTGTCACTTTGCTCTCCTTTGGCTTCCCCAAGCTAGATTAATTGGATGGCTCTGAAGCATTTGGGGAGTATTTTGGCTTTTGAAAATGTTCTCCTTTTCAGGCTGCTTTCCAACCTTTTTTCCCCTGCTTAATGACCCATTCAAAAAAAATTACCGATGAATTTCTTAGACTAGATTTACATAAGATCATTAGAGTATTCCAACTCCTTTACTTTAAAATATTCATGGCAGTCTCACATTGTTGGCTTCACAAAACCAATTGCAGGCAAACCTCCCATCAGCTTCACTGAAGGACAGCAGGGTAGAGCTATAATTGTCAAAAACTTGCAAGTTTCAGCTTCAGTGCCCGTTCTTCACATCAAGCACCAATTCTGACAGTGCTGCCCTGCACATTCTGCTCACTCTGTGGAGTTGGAGAGGGACAGGTTGGATGCTTTTTACTGTCCCCCATTTTTGAGACAAAATTACAAGACTTTGGTGACCTAAATCAACCTATGAAGACATTTCTGTGTATCACCCGAGTGTAAAACTTCACTCAATTTGCAGCTTGAAAAGCAAAGCATTGAATTAAAAAATTCTGTTCAAATTTGTGCCTTACTGGTCTATTTTACCACTTGCTTTGTACAATTTTAGCATGGAAAGTGATGCTGTCCTGTGAAAGGGTGACTTGATTTGCCCACAGAGACAGCATTCCTATTCCTCTATTCCTGGCTTCATGAACAACCCAAGATGCAAGGAGAAGTCTCCAGAGAACAGTATGATGTAAAATGTCCCATCATCTTAAAAATTTATTGCTGAAGAAACCGTGCTTGCATATATTTTTAAAACGGAAATCAATAATTTAGGGCTGTTTAAAATATACGAATGTAACTTTAATTAATCTGGTTTTTTGTGTACATTGCTTGGCAAATAAAATGTGTCTCAAGGGACTCTGTTTTGTTAACAATACTCACTTCTCCTTTCTTTTTTTTACTATCCCAGAAGGAATTTTTGAAGGGCTTTCCATAACATTTCCATAAAGCTGAAACCTTCCCTCCATCCTGTGGATCTGAAAGCTCTGCTGGCTGTCCCAGAGTGGAGGGACCTGCCTGGGATGTGGCAGTGCAGGGAGGGCACCCAGCCCTGCAGGGCTGTCCCCAGGGTGTCCCTCTGCAGATAGGGCACAAACTGGTGGCACCTGGCATGGGCAGTGACCAAAAGGGTCTCCTCAAGCTGTGCCTGGTGAGTTACTGGCTGCAAAATGGGCAGATCTAGAAATGATGCAAATATCTGTGTTTGTGGCTTTTCTAGGGAAGGGTGCTGTGTACTCTGCCCTAGGTGGTTGACAAAATTTATTTTAATGTGTTTGGTAGTGAATGATACCTTGATAAGAGATTGGTCAACCTTCTCAACCTCCTGTCTGGCTTTTAAGGGTGTGAATATCAGGGCTGAACTTGCCTTACAAGGTTAATTGGGTGTAGGTGCTGCTCTTAAACTCAGCTGCTCTCAAACTCAGTTTCTTTTCTGCAGAAAGAATTAAATGCCATTTGAGTCAGAGTGTGTGGCTGACAGGGATGTGCAAATTCAGGCTGAGCCTTCTGTTGTGTTTAATTTGGTAGCAGGACAGGATCTTAGGTCATCTGTATTGCAGGTGAATGCCACACCTGGGAGGCCAGAGAGCCTTCTGGCTGTCTCTCCTCCTAAAGTTGTCATTTGGGGTTGAATAAAAACTGGGTTTGCCAGTGTTTGTGGTGAGTAAAAGCAGCAGCTTACCTTGTTCTATCTCCCGTGGGAGCTAAAATTAGCACAAAACTTGGCTAAAAACTTAAAACTCATCTAAGGTGTAAAAGCTGAGAATTGATTTGTCTTCACAGAAACCATGTGGAGGCCCAGTGTGACCCCTCTGCCTCATGAGGCATCGTGGATTTCAGCATGTTTAACTTCAGTATGCCACCAGGGCTGGGGTGTGCAGGGCTGGGAGCGCTGGGGGGACAGGGACAGGGGTGGGCTGGCAGGGCTGGGCTGGGATGGAAGGACAGGGATGGAAGGACAGGACAGGGCAGGGCAGGGATGGAAGGACAGGGATGGAAGGACAGGGCAGGACAGGACAGGGATGGAAGGACAGGGATGGAAGGACAGGACAGGGATGGAAGGACAGGACAGGACAGGGCAGGACATGGCTGGCAGGACAGGGAAGGTGTGAGCCCCAGTGCCAAGGGCAGCAGGAGCTGCAGCAGTTGAGGACAGAGCCCAGTTTTGTTCCTCTCCCTGGAAATCTCGAGCACAATCCTATCTGTGGTTTCTCTAAACAACTCATGGGGTTTTTTTCTGTGTGAATGGAGAGCAGCAGGATGAAAATACTGTTTTATGCTTTTGATAAATTGCTCTGTTTCTCCTCTCCCTGGATTAAGCAGTGCAGTGAGTTCAGCTCTCTCACAGACAGCCCCGTACTGAGAGGTATCTGTTCCATTTTATCCTAGCCATTCAAAGGCAGGGGTATTTTCATATACCCTTAAATCCAATTTTCCCTCTGCCTGGTATTTGGGCTCACCTCTACCCTTGTTTTAAGGACATCATTCAAGAACTTCTACATTTTGCACATTGCAACTTTTTTTGGAAACCAGGCAGAAGAGGTAGGGGAGGAAAATGCTGAAATCACCAAGGATTCAAAATCCTAAATTTAATGGATTAGCCTACACTTGACAGTGACAATGTTTCTACTCCCTCCATAGTTAATTAAAGGTAGCATTAGGGCCTTAGAAACGAATTCTGATAATTTTTGAAGTACTCTTATTTAGCTGCATGTTTTTGATAGTATCTGCTGAATAAGGCTATTAGATGAGCTGAGTGCAAGTGTCACTATAAATGACAGTAGAAGTGGTATTTTTGATGCCATCTGCATAAAACCTGGTATTAAGGTGAAAGCAAAAATAAGCTTATCTATAGATCACTAGGCAGGAAATTATTAAGTGTCAGTCATGTGTGCCAGGGTGAGGCTGACACCCCATCTTCTGTTCCTGTTTGCACAAAGTCTGACTTGTTATTGATTTATTTAGCATTTGGATATTAGAAAACACCTGTGTCTGAAAGGAGTGCTCCAAAAGGTAAACACAGAGCACAGATATTTTTGTAGATGACACAGGGCAGGAAAAATGGTCCTGGCTAACAGAGCAAGCCTGACTGACATTGCATATCTGACATCAAACCATATGGTAGGACTGTTGGGTTTTTGTTAGGAATAAATAAATAATCTCCTTTCAGAAGCAATATTTTCTAGCATCAAGCCAGAAGGAACATTTTGTTATAAAGCTGGTTATCTTGTACAATGTTTCCTGCACTCTGAAAAACACACAAGCAATTCTTTGTATCAAACTGGGTTTGACAGGTGGAGCATGACAAATATTTGGCATTATTTGGTGGTTTACTCATTTTAATATTAGAAGTTACAACTATTTAGAGAACCTAAACAGTGAGCCACTAGAAGATAAACATTCATCTGTGAGCACAGTTGAAAAACAAAATGATGCATTTATGATATTATTTAATAAAAATTAATCCTAAGCCAAGTGTGACGAACAGTTGCCAACATCCCATCCTCCCATGTAGCCCTGACTTGTAAACTATAATCACATCTGTTGTATTAGTATTTGTAATAACTATGCTTGTGATAAATGATCACATCAATTTTTAATGGCTTTCCTAATGTTCACAAGAACAATTGCATAATGAGGTTACCTTCTCTTAAATTTATTGCGTGGAAATGCTGCATGAAGCACATGGCCAAGAGCTCCTGGCAGAACAAGTTCCTAAACAGCTCCTCACAGGAAAATTCCCCTTTTGCAGGAAGTGGGGAATATGAGCAAGGGACATCCAGCATGCTGCCAGGCTAGAGCTTATTTAGAGATTTTGTACTACAACCCATTTTACATTGTCTAAAACAAAGTGAATCAAATCAGAAAAAAATCAGATCAGAATAACAAAAAAAGTAATGACTCCTGACCTTCTGGATACTCAAAGTTCCCTTCTTGCACTGTCAGAAACTTTTTGCACTGTATGTTCTGTCTATACCATTAATGCTTCCATTTTTAAGGTGAAATCATACCTATAATACACCACAGGACCAAAAATCATACCTGAAATAAACCGCAGGACCAAAGATCATACCTGAAATAAACCCTGGACCAGAAATCATACCTGAAATAAACCGCAGGACCAAAAATCATACCTGAAATAAACCACTGGACCAGTTTTCAGGAAAGTCTCTGAATTTGCTGTGTCTTTCATGTATCTTTAATGACAGAAGGATGGGAGTCTCCTATGAAGTGAGGCTCCACCTGTACTGAGCACAGAGTTGGGATGGCACAAGACACACTGGAATGCCAGGATGGCTTTAGAAAATGTGGTGGTCACCATGTACTGACCAGTGTGACCTTCATGTGCATTTTACTCCCAAATAATACAGGATTCTCTTACTCTGGGTGTTTGATTTTCTGTAACACACAAAATTTACAACCACATTTCCTAAGTATTTCAAACTTAATTCTTTCTGGGCTACTTTAGCCCTTGCCAGAGACCATGATGAGGAGCAGAAAGGCCCTTTTGGAGATGTCCAGCAGCCAGGCTGAGGCTCAGGTGGGACCTTCCCTCCTCAGCAGCACTCCCTGCCTGTTGGACCAGTTTACATCTGGTTATTCATACAGGTCTAAAAGAGATTACAATCTGCTGCTTGATCTACTCTGTGCAGTGCCAGAAGCTGCATTACCCAATAATTTGGGTCCTGCTATTTTTGTCACAGGGAATCTGTACAAATGAGGTGGTTTTATTCTGGCAATTCAGCCCTGTGTTATTTAGGGGCTGCAGTAATGCTATGACAAAGTACAGGAATAAAGATCAACAGCTGATGCTTGAACCCTGCAGTGAACCCACTTTCTATAATCCTGGAAATATTGTGCTTCTTTATGGTGCTCCATTCAGAAAAGCCAGTCAAACCAGGACTTGGGCTGAAAAATAAATGCTCAGGTAGGAAGAAAAGGAATCCTGGGTTTCCTGGGCTTCCAAAAATCCTGGGAAACAGTCAATGTTACATTTTTCTGGTGTAGGTCAAACATAATAGCTATGTAATAACTAATATTTTCTGGTGTGGCTAAAATATAATAACTATATAATAACTAACTATATATAACTATATAATAACTACTGTAATAAATACAATATAAAATATTATATGTATTATATGGATTCTTCAAACATATACCTAGGACAAGATGGGAAAACTTGTCCTAAGGCAGGATTGACTTAGAAGCTGCACAGTAGCAAGAAGGATTCCTTCAATGGGCAAAAGAGGAAATTCAGGATGTCAAGGAGCATTTCTTGCCTGTTGGCTGCCTGGGAATGGGCCAGGCCTGGCACTGCCACCCATCCCTGCCCAGGACACTGCCCCAGTCTGAGTGAGACACCTGAGCAAATGAAGGGAGCCATAATTTATCAGGCTGCTGGTTAAATCCATTCAGCTCCAATGACTTAAGGGACAAAAGTCCCCTTGCTCTTTCTCCAGCCTGGTTTTTGGAAGTGTGCACATGCAAATTACAGACACACACATGGCTTTCACACTCATGGAAACATGTTGCAGGGAATTGTGTAGCTTGCTGGTAACTCTGTCTATCATCAGTTTCCCTGAGGCCCCACTCCACTCTTGAGGACTCATTTTTACTTTCCAAACCACTGAACTGCTCTGACTAACCAACCTCATTCAAATTAATCTGACAGATGTGAAAATTTCTTGCTTTTTGCAGCCCCAAACCCAGCTCAGTTGTGCCGGAGCAGTTTATTTATACCTTTAAAATGCTCTGAAAAAGCCCACTGGTATCCTAGAGCAGGGCAGGCTGGCACACCTGATGTCCTTGGGGTGTCCCTTTGGAATCCCTGCACTGGGCCCTGTATAAAACCGGCTCTGTCCAGGCTGGCTCTGCCACCTCAGCTCCATTCTGGCACATGGATGGCCAAGACAGGAATATTCTTTGTGAATTAATGCATTCAGCAAGCAGCCTGGGCTGCCAGTTTGGGGGCACAATAGAGTAATTTATAATTTCTGGCCCTGCTCCTCTGGCTGCCAGGGGAGTGCAGAGATATTCCAGGGCTGGGGCCACTTTTCAGACGGAGTGGCCAAGTGGAAAAGGACCAGATGCACTGGTGGGGAATATTGGAGGCTTAAAAAACATAGAGACTATTGCTCTGGAAGGATCAGAAAGGAGAAGAAGGCACATAGAAAATATCAGAAGGGGGAGGCAATGGCCTGATATTAGTAGGGTGAAATTTGTAGGGGTTTACATGCTCCTTAGACAAGCCTGTCCCTGTGGATGCGGGCAATATTCATGCTAACAGCCAAGGAAGTCCCTACTTACTCCTCTGTCTTCAGCTTAGTGCTGCCAAAACCGCCAGAATTAAATTCTGTTGCATTCCCTATCAAGCAGCCCCTCATTGGAATTTGCAGTTGCTGGCCCTGTGCCAGCTGGCAGCAGCTCTGCTTTCTTTGGGAAGGATGGGAAATGATTGATCAGCACTGGAAGCTTTGCCTGCACTTCAGGATTGTTACATCTTTGGGAGTGCAGTCCTGCTAATTGAGCTGCCTCATGCTTGTTTGTACACGAATTCACAGTGCCTAAACAAAATACTGAATATTCCTGGCTTTTGGCATCCTCCACAGATGGACTGAGGGAGTTTGTGATGCACAAGCATCAGCACTACAATGAAGAGAAAGCATACTATCAGCTCTATCATCAGTCACCTGGTTGTAGGGGGATACAGTATGGGTAAATGAAGGTGTATAGAATGTAATATTATCCCCTAAAGAGTTGCAGCTGGAGCAATTACTAAAGATTAGGAGCAGGCCTGATGATAACAGGCCACACCTGTAGCCAATAAGAACAGTGGTGTAAAAGAGTGGATTGGTGGGCACTGGAGTTAGATGGCTGCTGCAAGGACCAAAAATAGTCAGTGCTTAGAGGAGATGCCTATGAGAAACATCAACTCTGGTGATATGGAATCCTTGCACTATGATGACAATAGAACTCTTGATATATAAGACAACTAATAGTGACCCCGATGTGATTCAGGGCTAAGCTATATTGCCCTGTGGATTCGGGATGACTCATGGTTTCGGGACTAAACCATATAACCCCATGGGTTTGGGGAATACAGGGTTTGACCATATAACCCCATGGATTCAGGGAAGCAGGATTTGAGTACTAAACTATTGGAAAATGTATTAATTACAGCTATTGGTGTTTGTTAAGTATAAGTGTAAAAGACCTTGAAGACAAGTGTTTTGTAAACTGGGAGAAGGTACAGAACTGAGCTGGCATTTAGAAATATATATATCTGTACTATAATATGCTGTTTGAACATTTGTATAACTCTTAGTTCTAAATGAAATGTATAAATGTGTCACAATGTTAATTTATTTGAATCTGTCTTTCTAGAAATGCTGCAACTCTTTAGTTAAAACAAAAAGGGGGAATTTTAGAGGGACACAGTATGGGTAAATGAAGAGGTATAGAATGTAATCTTATTCCCTAAAGAGTTGCAGCTGGAGCAATTACTAAAGATTGGGAGCAGGCCTGATGATAACAGGCCACACCTGTAGCAAATAAGAACAGTGTTATAAAAGAGTGGATTGGTGGGAACTGGAGTCAGACGGCTGCTGCAAGGACCAGGAACAGTAAGTGCTTAGAGGAGCTGATTGCGAGAAACCTCAAGGTTGTATGAAACTCTTGCACTACAATGATAATAGAACTCTTGATATATAAGACAACATCTGGTGAAGGTTTTGTATAATTGACTATGCTGATAGTTTCTGAGTTTTCCTGTGTCCTAAGTTTGGACTGACCCCCAAGTCTTTGCCTTGGAGATGCAAAGAATTTGTCTTCAATGAGAGCAGAGTGAGTACCCTTCAACAAGGAGATCAGAAGGCAAATTTCTGTCACCAATACTGTCCCTTTACTAGCAGCAATGCCACTTGTTCAGCAGAACACACTCCTGATTGCAGCAGTTTAAAAAGAAACAAAAAAAAATTGCGTCTTCCCCTTCCCCAACTATTTTTAACAATCTGCTGTATTGTTTAATTTGTGGGAAAAACAAAAAGAGAGTAAAGAAAGCAGCCCAAGTAGATATTCTGAGCATGGAGAGTTTTAAAGAATAGCTCTAAATTTAGTAGCTAAACTACAAGATCTGACAAGGCAGTGCTGGGGACTGCAGTGGCATGGTGCTCATCTTCACTTATTCCTCAGCTTAAGAGAAGTTGCAAAATAATCAAGTTATCATAAACAACTAGGTCATGATGGTGTATTTGTCTTTCTTTACCCCTATGGTTGAAGAAAATACTGTATAATCTGAAAATAGTTTTAAAAAAATTAACAACACCTCAGAAGCACAAGATGGCTTTGTGCTGGCAGTACGGAACTGGGATTGTGGGGTTCTTGACATGTTTTCTTGACAAATCTCACAGGTTTTCTGTACAAAGTGACCAGATGACAGAGTTTTCTTCCTTCATTGGTAATGTGGGGACACTCTCAACATGTTTGGAGGCTTAATTAGTATTTGTAAATCACTTTGAGCCTCTCAGATTGGAAGTGTTGTTAGCACCTAGTGCTGGTATTAATTATTAAAACAGAATTGGGCTCTGTGGATGTCTCACAGCTGGCACCTGCAAACCCAGGGATTTTGAGAGGCTGTTCCCTACAATAAATTTTGCTTGACATAACAGAAAGTTTTAAAGTTGATTGTTTGACAAGGATGGGCTTTGGAGAAATATTCATGGACTAAGAACAGATTTTCACTCAGTGGATTTACAGAAAACTTCCAAAAGTTTCTAGATATTTGGGATATCACTGAGTAACTGAGCCAGTTACACAAGAAATCCCCAAGTACACTCCAAAACCATTCTGATATGAAAGAATTTCTGTCTGTGCTGCTGCAGCACTGCCTGGGCTGATCTACTGTGAGAGGCATTTCTGTAACCACCATGGAGAGGAGTCTGTAAGGTCTATGGTCCTTTGAAGACAAAATTAAATGCATAATGTATTTTTAAAAGCCTGGTCCATTTTTCTTGTTGGGGTTTTTTTGTTTGTTTTGGTTTTTTGTTTGTTTGGTTTTTTAGGGGAGGTGGGATAGCATTTCATTTTTTTCTATTTTTGAAATTGTGGGGAAATCTAAAAGCTGAAATGTGCCTCTTGTAATTGGTATTTTTTTGGTGTTACATTAGGAGAAGAATGACACAGTGAAGGTGTATTTTAAAAGAAATGTTTTGTTTGGATGTACAAAATATATTTCAGTGTTTGTTTTGATATGGCTCATGAGTTTTAATGCAACTGTTAAAGAATCAGTATTTTACAAGTTTGTTTTTTGTTTCTTGCTGCATATTGCACAAAACAAGAGAGAACTGATGGGTTTCAGTGCACACCTTGTGCCTTGGGTTCTCTGGTACAAGCTGGGGAGAAATATTATTTCAGATATACTTCAGATGCTTGTTTGGGTGTTTTCAGCTCTTTGCATGGGAAGGGAAATGCTCTTATTTCAAACTGTATTGAAAAAGAAGACGACTTTTAACAATATTTTTCCCTGTAATTTGTGATCTGTTGACAAAGGTTTCTGCCAAGCAGAGGGCGGGAGGGAATGGGTCTGTGCTTTGCAGCCCCTCCAGGGGACCTGGGGCTCAGCTTTGTGGCCAGGACCCACATTTTGTGCCCTTAGCACAGCAAGGACAATGAATAAATACTTTGTAGTGAGATATGAAGTGTTCACAATTGCTGCTCAAAGCCTGCAGTCATTTGTTTGGCTAGGAATATTTTGCTGCTCAGGTTTGTGGCACTAGTACTAATGGACAGAAATTCAAACATTATTATGCAAGCAACTCTTATGCAGATTCCCCCCCTTTTATTTTTAAAGTTTTGAAACTGCCCCCTGAGCAACTTCCTGACACCAGAGCCTTCTAACATCTCTAAATGCTGCTGACTGAAAAAACAAACAACACTGTCACATTTGGAAAGTCAAAGCAGAAAAGTGTCTCATTTGTAGAGCGATTCATTTCGATTTTCATCTTGCTGCTGTCACTGAGGATACATGAACAGCAGCAGTTGGTATTGTCAGGAGACCCAAGCAGACCTGTTTCCTTGGCTGACTTGACAGCTGTTCCATGAAAGAGATTCTTGCTCACAAAATCAGAAAAGTATGAAGACCACATTTTCTTCTTAACCCTTTCTTGCCTTGCTGTACCTGGGCTATACTTTAATAAAAATTCAAACAGAAGGATCAGGTTGCTGTGGAAAATAGCAGAGAGTTGGTTTAGCAAACTGCCACATGTGTGTGATGTAGCACTCCCTGAAGCAGTATCTTTGACATTGTTTGGGTCTGCACTGCTGTCTGGGGAAATGAAACACAGGCTCTGATTCCCTTGTTACCACAAGCAGCACCTAGGGGGAAAGAATTTGACATTATTCTTCTGAATAATCAATTTTTCAGGCAACCTGGATCCTTTCTTCCTCTAGATCCGCAAATATTGAAATGTTTTTGAAAGTGTACTTTCTTTAAGTTTTCTGTTTCCTTCAGCTTTGAAAGAAACATATTATTTTTAGCAGGTATTATTGCCACGTTTGTTTTTTCTAAAGCGCAAGGATTTCTTACAATAGTGGGCTTTATTTGGCCATTCTGAGGTAGAGTTCCTAAAACACACATCACCTGTGTGATGTTGATGAACATGTTGATGAACTGTGTGATGAACATCCCCTGTGTGATGTTCAGCCCTGCACAGCAGTGTGGTTTATGCATAGCAGAGTTTGTCTCACAGCTCTGTGGATGAGAGGAGCTTTAGTTTCCAGTGGTTCAGTGGCAGGGTGCTGGTGGCACACTCTGACACTCTGGGGATGGTTTCCTTCAGCTCCTGCTCAAAGCTCTGCACCTTCATCTCACCATACCAGGAGGAGTTGTGGCTCTGAATTGTTACAGTCAATGGGAAATAAAAGGCTGTGGAAATGATGAATCTCTGTGAGAAAGTCAAGCTTGATATAAAGATGAGTTCCATCATAAATAGAAATGCCTTGGCAATTACACCAGGAGGATGCCAGGTTTCAGCAGTGTTTAGTTAGGGCTGGGGAGTTTGGCTCAGACTACACTGAAAAAAAATTAAAATAACTGAAATGCATGAATGAAACTAGGGCTGCTCCTTCCAGGTAAGCCCTGCTGTGGTCATGAGTATGATTTGTTCCAAGTCTTTTGAAAGGTGCTGTGGGCAGGCACAGCTGTGGTCAGGTTTGGTCTGTAATCACTTCTCTGTGCTCAGGATGAGCCATCTGAAAAAAATCGCCCATTTATCTGGGAGCAGTGTCTTGGATTGCCTCCATGTAAGTCTAATCTAATTGTTTCAATAATTATAGATTCTATAGATATATAATTTATATATATATAATATAGATATACTTACTATATAGATATATAGATTATATCTGTATAGTATATAGATATTTAGATTATGTAGATATATAGATCTATAGATTATATATACATAAACTATATATCTATATAGATATCTATCTATAGATTATATAGATTATCTCTATATAGAGATTTATATATTATATAGAGAGATTTATATATAATATATATTATAGAGATATATATACTATATACATATATAGATGTATAGATCTATAGATTATATAGATATATAGATTTCACTCTCTTAAGGGTAAAACTTAGAGCAGCTCCTTGAGATGGTACACAGAGGTTTTGTTGGCACTTTTGGGTTTTCCTGCCCTGGGGCATGTGCTGACTGTGGCCTTTGCCTCCACAACTGGATATGCAAACAGCCTCAGTGTGCTTTCTCTACCAGCATGGCCAGGAGCACAGGCTCTGCAGTCCAGAATGAGATCCAAGCACAGGAAAGCACAGGGGCACTTTACTCACCACTGAAAGCCACGGGCAGAGCTGCCCTTGCTGGCAAACACTGTTTCCATTAGGATGTGTTTACAGAAGCAGCCTATTAAATATGAATTCAGCACCTCTCTGGCCCGTGCAGGTGCTTGTGTGGAGGCACAGGTGACACTTGTGAGAAATAATGCTCAGCAGCCAGGAACCTTTTGCTGATGAGCCCCTGAAGCCACGTCAAACACAGCCCTCCTTTTCACAGGACATCTTGTGTGCCCTGTACAGCTGCTCCCAAACCCACTCCAGCACAAGATCCAATTTCTCTGGGTGGCTGCTGCTGTGCTCAGCAATGCCATGCTGCTGCTGCTTTCCAGGAGAGGACAAAGAAATGACAAAGAGCTCTCTCACAGGGGGCTGTGGCACTGCTTACCTGCCCACGCCAGCAAAAGTGATGTTTGTGATTATCTGGGCCGCAGCCAGGAGTGTTTTTGCTGTAGACATAAGCAGGAGTCCTGTGAGTAGTTGCTTCTCATTACCAGCCTCATCCTGTAAAGTGCTGCTGAGCACCTGAGACCTTTTGTTTATTGGCTTGTTTAGGACATGCAGTGAATTTAAGCAGTGAATGCACGTTCAGATGTAGTGTTGTGTTATCTAATTATCTGCCATGTAGGACCTAACAAGGTTGAAATATGAGTGACACAGAAAGAAAACTGCAGGTTGTTTTAGAAATCTCTTTTCAAAGTAAGCCTCAGCTTAGTTTTTCAGATCTGCTGCTGCTTACAGAAGTCATTCACCTGACTTTTTTAAAGCTTGTAAGCAAAACTAATTAATTACTTCAAGCTCAGCATGCATGGAAGTGCTTTCCTAGATACAGACCTGCAATCAACCTATTATCAGCTTTAATTACCAAATGCTGTGCTTTTTTATCTAGGTTTAAGCACTCATCCCAGCTTTTTCAGCCCAAAGGCTCCTGGGGCAGTTTATGTGTTGATACCTTCATGACCAAGTGTCCAGAACAAGTTTTTCATGACCTGGGAACTTCAATACAGGGAGGGGACAGTCTGGCTGTATTGTATCACAGCACATTCTTCATTTTCTGGGCTCTGCCATTTTTCTGCCATTCAAACACAGTCCTGACAATTGTTTCTGAGTGTGCTGTGCCAAGAGCCCCCATCCCACCCTCAGGTGTGTGCACAGGAATTGATGCAGTCCTTGCTTTGCATGTTGGGCACAATGAAGGCCTTGATTGTCTTACTGAGACTGTAATATTCATTAGCAATGGGGTCTGGATGTTTGAAGCAATTCTGCCTCCTCCACCTCCTTTTTAATCAATAAATTATGATGTGATTTTATCCCATTTCCTCCTAAAAGAATCCTGCTGAGATTTTAACATGTGGCTACAGTGGCTTTAAACAAAGCCACCCCTTCCAACTCCTTACTTTATAATTAATAAATGATGAACCAATTAATTACCCTTTTCATATCCTCCCTGCCATATGCCTCTTATATTCTGAGAGATAGTTTGGTACTGAGCACCTGAATTTTTATAATCTATTATGGAATGACTGTAGAATTAGTCTTAAAAATTAGTTCCAATCTGGGTCTCTTTTCTTGAGAATATGATTTGCTCAAGAAGAGCTATCATATTATTTGATTTACATAATATAAATTAAGATTTTAAATTCCTCTTATACCAGTTTTGTATTTGTTGTATCATATTGTGATTATAGACATGAGACACTCTATTTTTTTTCTGCAAAATACAATATTTTTAAAAGTTCAGGCATCATATACCGCATGAGGGAGTGAACATGAGTATGTATCTATAAGCAAGGGACTGAAGAAAGAAAAATAAAATCCCACTGGAATTGGCTCAAAAAAATGCAAAAGCTGAATAAGCAATCATTACTTGTGTACCAGAGTACAGAAATACTTCATTAGAATTTCTGTGCTCTATTTGCCCAACCTCCACTGTACAGAACAATCCCTGCAGCAAATAACAACTGCAGGATCGCCCACTTTGCCTTTCCTGTAGGGAAGTGAAGCTGTTTTGTGAAAAACAGGAATTTCTTGTTTTCTGATAAATCAGGAATTTCTGGTTTTCCGTCCTTTCAGTTGTGTTTAACCACAGGCAGCTCAAACCCTGCTCAGCCCCTGCTCAGTGGTGATGCGAATCTGCTGGGGTGAGGCAGAGGAGCCCTGCAGGGAGGATTTCCCTTCCTGCTATTCCAGCCTGGCTGCAAGGGTGAGAATCCCAGCCCTGCTGGCTCAGGATGGGGTGTTTGGCCTCAGGGAGGGAGCCGGAGGGGAGGGAAGGGCTGGAGGTGCTGCTGTGTGCCTGTCCTGGCTGCAGGAACGAGCAAGGACAGGCTCCATGGCACAGGGGTTGCTCCAGCTCGGGATTTGCTCTTCCTGGGGAGTTTGCTCTTCCCAGTGGTGGCAGCTGCAGAAATTGGGCAGAAATCACACGGGAAGCAAAGTCATGAGAGAGCTCTGCACCCTTCTTTTGTTTCAGGTTTGAAGGTGAATATGAATTGTATGTGACCGTGTTCACAGGGGTCTGAGGATGAGGGAAGAGATGAGGATCTGACTCCATGTTTCAGAAGGCTGATTTATTATTTTATGATATATATTATATTAAAACTATACTAAAAGAATAGAAGAAAGGATTTCCTCAGAAGGCTGGCTAAGAATAGAAAAAGAATGATAACAAAAGCTTGTGACTGACAGACAGTCCAGACAGCTGGACTGTGATTGGCCATTAATTAGAAACAACCACATGAGACCAATCACAGACGCACCTGTTGCATTCCACAGCAGCAGATAATCATTGTGTACATTTTGTTCCTGAGGCCTCTCAGCTTCTCAGGAGGAAAAATCCTAAGGAAAGGATTTTTCATAAAATATCATGGCTACAGTTGCATTCTTCTCTTTTTTTTTTTTTTTTCTTTGTGCAGAGACCATCACGAGTGCAATGTGGTTATGTGGGGAGGGAAAGCAAAACCAAGCCATAATTTCAGAAAGGCTGGCTCCTGAAGGTGAAGCCTGTGAGCCTGCAAGGCTCCTCCACTGACATTGATATTTCCCTTGTTTTCTGCCTTGTAAATTCAATTTCTGTAACATTATTGATTGCTGAAGATTTCAACAACCCATATTCTCACTCTCCTTATTGGAAAGGGGGGAAATAATAAAATTAATATATCCCTTAATAACTATATGCACTATGTTAATTTGCCAAAATGCAAAAAGTTCTGCTCTGAAGGAGTAGAGAAATTGAGATAATTAATATGTTGTGCATACAGCAAACACATCATAGACCTTGTTGAGCCTTTATTGTGTCACAAAAAAGCAGCAAAAGTTTCAGTTGGGGACCACGGATCTTTTCAGCATGTAAAATTTGACATAAGTCAAATTGATACTCTAATATTTTCCAAATTTATATTCTAATATTTTAGTTACCATAGAAAGCTTCTGCATTTTCAAAAAGAAGGACAAACCAATAGAATTTATTACCCACCTGGTTTATTAAATGTGATTCTTGCCTGTAAAGCAGAATATTGATATTTAATTGTTTGATCATTATAAAAGTCTCAATCATTAAAATGCTAAAAATAGAAATGCCTGCTGAAAAATAGAATTTGCTCCAGTCACTCAAAATAAATGGATCCCAAAATGCTGTGTTTTGTTATAGTGAGCCTCAGTTCTGGGTGTTTATCAGCTGAAAGGCAAGTTGCTGTTAAAACTTGCAGGACAAGAGGCTAATAAGCAGTGAGCAGGTGTGAAAGGCACCCTGTGTGTGGTGACTCCATGTGTTAGAGTGGTGGCTCAGAGATGACTTTAATCACAGAGGAGGCTGCAGCGTGCTGGGAGCTGCATGACAGCAGCACACGACAGGCCTGAGCAGTCTGGGCCTCCACACAAGGACAGTTGGCTGCTAAAAATAACTTAAGAGACAAACTAAAATATTAATATGCTGTGGGATGCCATGATTCCGTGCACACTGAGCAGCACCGCCATGCAAATGATCGATTTCCAGGAGGAGAAGAGAGAATTAATTCTCATATTGCCACACTGAAATGGCTTAAATATGCACCAGAGCTATTTCCAGTGACCAGACAATTGCATCCTGTATGGCTTTCTGAATGTGAGCTGACAGCCTGCTACAGCAAAGTGCACTGCAATCATTTCTGGGCTTGAGCCAGGCATATCAATTGAATCATGGCTCCTCCAGAGCAGCTCAGTGAAAGAAATGCAGAATGAGCATGTCATTTCATATTGAACAGAAGGCTAAGGGTTTAATGACTGCTCAGCCACCTCAGGCAAGATTTCCATCAGCACAGTTAGCCACTGCTGATTCCAAAGCAGCCACGAAGTAAACACTGAAGATGTAGGAACTCACTGTGTGTCCCTCGGCCCATGTGAAGCCTGGCAGCATGCCTGCAATGTGATGTTTATTAAATACAGCAGAAAGCCTTTCTTTGAGGCCACACGGGACATTTATGAAAATGAGGGTCTTTAGTTGTATGAATTTTGAGCTTTTAGAAGATCTCCTTATGCTACTGATACTTGTACTTACATCTTCTATCTGAAGTTTTAAGGCAGAGTGACATTGCTGTCATGGGATAAAAAGGGTGAAGGAATTCTTCCCTGGGCCCTGAGCACAGAGACAGGAAAGAGTTGAGCCTGTTTAGAACTTCAGATTGCATTTGTGCAAGGGTTTAACTGCTGAATCAGAACCAGGAAAGGAGATCAGTCAATGCTACAATCTGAGTTTTGAGTTTTGTGCAAACCCAGGGCACACAGGGAATATTTCTGTGTCTGCTCTGGGGTGCCCTGACCCCCAGGGCAGCACTGACTTTGACCCTCACTCATGGAGAAAGTTTCCCAGGCTTCAAGACAGACTGGAATCCACAAAAGTGTGAAATAGATTATAGAGAGCAGTGTAGGTGCATCACTTGGTGAGAAATTTAGGGTTTGGGTTTTTTAGTATGTTGTGGATGGAAGCAAGATGGAGGGCACAGGGTGTCATCCTGGGTTTCTTCATGCTTCTTCTTCCTTCTTCTTCATGGGTTTGGGTGGCATTTTATAATTGGGCAGAAAAGTTCCCATTGTGGGCTCTTTGGGATCAGTTATTGGGTTAAAAGGGAAAATAATCCAGGTGTCAGCTCTTAATTGGATAGTTTAGTGTTAAAGGACCTTGGAACAAGAGATTGTTGGCCATTTTGTGCCTTCTGATGAAAAGCTGCTGAACTCACAGTAGTGAGACTGTTTTACTGCTGACCCTGAACATGAACTACCTCAAATGCCTTCAATCCAGACCCAGAGAAACCCACAAATGGAACCCACAGTGTTTGGGATTGCTCACTGAGTGAGAGGGCAGCAAGGACTGCAGAGGAAAAGCTGTGACACCCCTGAGGCTGAAGGGACCATCTCAGGAGAGCTCACAGCTGGGCCAGGTGTTCCTTTTAGGCACAGAGGTGTTAATTCAGAGCAAGAACAGATAAAACCCACCAAGGGGATTATTTTTATCCATCTATACCTATATGTGGAGAGAGAGATATGCAGGTATATATTTAGCTGACAAATATGCTATCTTTGAGCTAATTTCCTGTATGATAGCAAGGATTCCTCTTCTAAACAGATTTATGCTTTCTTTAAAAAGTACAGGCAGTACAACCACTTAGCATGAGCAGCTCTACTGGTTAATTAACTCTTTCAGCATGTGTGCAATGCTGTCTGCAAAACAACACTTGGTGTAGATGACATAATTAGCCAGAGAAATCCAGCAGTTAACCAGCTCTCCTTAGCTCCCCACAAGGATTTCTCTGATGGAATTACAGCAACTGAAGATCTGATCCTATTATCTGTAATGTGTCAGGTAAATTTGAAATGAAATCTTCCCGTGTATGTTGTGACAGGAATGCCTGCTCCACTGAACAGCAGCCAGAAGCTGTTCCTGTGTAAAGCTCTACGTGGAAAAGGCAGCTAGCTTAGGGGTTTGCCACTGAGGGAGGAGGGGATGAACTTGCATGAGGGAAGGAATTGTTGCAGGGCTGTGTGCCTCAGCAGCTGAGCAGGAATCTTGTATTTCTTAGAGAACATCCTTTGTTTCTCAGTAAAAGTGATAAAATTTCTGTTAGAGATGAGCATCAGCTTCAGATCAGAGTTGGTGCTGCTGTGTTTCTGTTGTGTTATATATTACAGCAGTTCTCTTATCATTATAGTGCAAGGATTCCATATCTCCAGAGTTTCATACCTCTGATGGTTCTCGCAGTCAGCTCCTCTAAGCACTGACTGCTCCTGCTCCTTGCAGTAATCATCTGACTCCTGATCCCACCAATCTACTCTTTTATACCACTGTTCTTATTGCTTACAGATGTGGCCTGTTAAGATCAGGCTTGCTCCTAATCTTTAGTAATTGGTTCAGCTGCAACTCATTGGGGGATAAGATTACATTCTATACCACCTTCATTTACCCATACTGTGTCCCCCTACATGTTTCCACACAGGGATCTGGGGGCTTCCAGACTCTCCTTTTTCTGTGTATTTTGCTGATTTCTGTGGATTAACCAGCACTATGTGCACCTGTACTTGCAACTCTGAACTAGAGGCAAATTCCATCTTTCAATTGATCCACCCAGCAATATTCAAGTGGCTTTCAGCAGCAGCATAAACATTTTGAATTGATCCAATTCAGATAATGTTTTCTTTATATTTTGCCATTTGATAGTGGAACAAATATGATAATACACCGTCTTTTTCCACCAATAGCTTTTTTTTGTAAAGCTTGAAGATAGCAAAATCCTGAAATACATTTCCCTTGGATCATTTAACAACTGCAGGCTTGATCCTGTAAGCTGTAGGTAGTGCAAATGCACAGTTAAGCCAGTGGTAGGATTAAGGAGGATGCTGTATTTATCTCAAAGAGCAGTAGGAGAAAGTTGACATTAAAGTCTGCTCTGCAACTGCAGCAATATCAGAGGATATTTCTGCCTGTGTGAGCCACCAGGGCTGCATTTCCCCACAGCTGCTCCAGCATCAGAGCACTCATCCCTCCCTCCTGACACCCTGGGCTCCACGTGCCCTCAGAGCCCAGTCCTGGAGTTGTGCATCAGCAGGGGAATCCCAAATCTTTGAGGACTGCTCCAGTGTTGGGAAGGATGAAAGTTTGACAAGAAAGTCTCACAGATATGTGTGCTCAGCAGAAAGATTTTTAAATGTGGAGTCTGATGAAGGAATAGAGATGGAAGCAAGTTTTGATATAGAAGAAAAGGATTGCTGAGCCAGTCTTACTGGATAACCAAGGAGGCAAAGGGTGTGTTAGTTAGAAGGGGTTTTTATGGGTTAGAGCAAAGGATAAACCCACCTCAAACAAGAAGATGTTTTTACCAAGCAGAAAGATAGCTCAGGCAAACAAGCCTGCCAATGGTGCAAGTAGAAAAAAGGTCTCAGAATTTTCCACTGCAAGAAAACTGAAGGACAACTTCTAGCTTAAACTGTAATGTACTAACTTTTAGTGATTGGAGAATAGTAACATGAATATGGTAATTATAGTAGTTATGATAGGCTATAGATAAAAGTTAAGGTGTAGATTGATTCTACTGCATTAAGATGCTAAGCAAAGAAAAGTATATAATGCAATGTAACCAAAAGTAAAGTATATAATGCATTGTAACCAAAGAAAAGTCTACAATGATTTGTAACCTGAACTAAGGGTCTCCTGGCCTGCCTGCAGCTGGAGCTGACAGCTGTAGGCACAGGCTCTGCCACCCATGACTCTGGGCTGCTGTAACCTCTTGGATGGAATAAACTGCATTTCGGAGAGCTGCCTGGAGTCCCATATCTCTCATTCAGGCTTTTACGGTGGCGCCCAACGTGGGGCACCATCAGTAAGAGCCTGAATGAGGGATGCAGGTCTCCAGGCCTGCCTGCAGCTGGAGCTGACAGCTGTAGGCACGGTTCTGTCGCCCACGAATCTGGATTGCTGAAACTCTTGGATGTAATAAACTGCATTTTGGAGAGCCCCTGGAGTCCTGCATCTCTCTTTCAGGCTCTCCCAGTCCAGTCTGAGCATCCTCCTGCTCCCTCCCCAGTGGGAACCAACATGTCAGCCCTGCCTGGTGCTGCTCTCTGAACTCCAGCTGGGGGCAAACTGTGCCCCATGGTGGGCTCAAACTGCTCTTGGGGAAAGGTGGAAATAATATTAACAACAAAACCACTTGTTGTCATAATTTAGGCATGATTTAAAAAATTGGTACAAATGCATGAGGTTTTTTCCAAATCCCTTTCTCCTGCAATCAGGCACACAAAATGAGTAATTCTCATTTTGTGTTTAAGGAAATAAGTGTTCTGCCCTCATCTTAACAGAAAAATATTAAAGATGACTGCAAAAAAACCCCCAAACCTCTGCTATGTTAAAATTAACCAAATAAATATAAAATAATTTTAAAAAGCTTGAAAATGGATAGGGCAAGTTTAATTAGCCTTCAAAATACTGATGTTCTTTATATCTTCAGCCAGCATTTTTAAATGAAAACACTGAATTAAAATCAGCTTTAGAAGTGTAGAAGCTGAAAAATTGGGTAATACCACAGAGAGAGAGAAATAACTTTTGCAATGAGGGAAGAAGGGAGGAGTGTGGGTGTTGTTTCTTTGTGTAGGTTCTCACAATCCTTAGTCTGTTTACACAGAGAAGCTTTTCTGTCATTATATCACTCCATAGTGTATTAAGCATAAAGCAAATATTCACACTGTGTCCCTGGTTTTCACGGGAGCAGGCACAGGATCAAGGTTTAGCATGTATGACTACGTTTGCAAAATCTGTGCTTCAGGCAAAGTCTTTCCAAAAAGGTCCCTGTGAAGCGGTGTTAGATAATCACAGATGTGCTGTGGATAAAGCACTTTAGAAGGTATGGAAATGAATCTGAACCCACATGAAATACACTTCAGAGAGTCCCCAAAGTCAAGTCCTTGTTGAACAAGAAGATGCAGGAGGCTGCAGGGCAGCTCCTGCTGGGCTGAGGCTTTGGGGTGATGCTGGAATTCTCACCTGGTGCCTGTGGAGCACAGCAGGCCCTGGCAGGTAGAGGGGAGCTTCCAGCCCCAGGTGCTTTTGGCAAAAGGTTAAAAAATGTTATGACAGGCAAAGAGCATGTGTCAGAAATGTCACTGCTGCTCCACAAAGAAAGTGAAAGCTGCTGAAAACAGAAGGGACTCTCAGCCATCACTGCAACATCAATTTCCGGCACACTTCACCTGGGCATCTCCCATTAAAGCCCAGTGCCAGGGTGTTGAGGATTGCAATGCAAGCTGTTTTCAATTACCATCTGTATGGCAGATTACCTTTGTCAAGTGGGCAGTTTGCCTTATCTCTCTCTTTGAGTGACCACATTCACACCTCCCTCGAGAGGGGACATCTGCTGATAACAGCTATTGAATGTCACTGCATGGCTGATAAGAACTATAACATCCCACTGGGAGATGCTCTGCCCAGAGGGAGGAGCCAAGCATTGCTACCCAGATATAATCCAGAGGTTCTGAGACACCAGCACAGCTTCTCCACTGGATTCCCCAGAGGAACAGCAGCTGCCTCTTCTTCCACTGGATCTTCAGAGGAACAATACATCCTTCTCTACAGATCCCCCCTGCTCCAACAGAACCCCCCCTGACACTGCAGGAGGGCTGCAGCCACATTTCCAATGGGACTGCTGCCAACACCCTGACCCACAGGGTGTCAGGCTGGGTTCTGACTCTGTCAGTGTTGTTCTAGTGTACTGCATTGTTTATTTTATCCTTTATTTTTTTTCTTTTCTCTATTAAAGAACTTATTTCCTGCTCCCATATTTTTGCCTGAGACCCCTTAATTTGAAATTTATAACAACTCAGAGGGGTGGTGAGGGTTTACATTCTCCATTTCAGGGGAGGCTCCTGCCTTCCTTAGCAGACTCCTGCCCTTCAAACCAAGACACAGGGCTTGCTGGAGTCACCTGCTCAGCCCATGGGCCATCTGGAGATGAGCACACCTGCAGTGGGACAGGAGATGCTGTGTGCTGCTGCCTGCTCAAAGCCACTGACAGAGGCAGGGGCTGCCCCATGTCCTGATGTTCAGCAGGGTGGTTCCACTGAGGGCACATATTCCATGTATTTCCTACAATGTGCCTTTCTCTTTGGATTTTAGGGTTTTTGCAGCTACACAGATATGCAAGCTTTAATGAGCTTGGGAAAAAAACCCTGAACAATATAATTGAATAGTTATTATCATAATATTATTATATTATCACCCAAAAATGTCATCATGGAATATTAAAAGATTGAGAATGCCATGTAGGGACAGTCCAGGCTTCACAAATGTAGGGAATGGCTTCTAAATCCTTTATAATTATGTATGCTTCCTATTGACTTTGTTAAATCCAGGAAAATAGCAAAAATGTCCATTCCTTAAATAAAAGCTGTAAGTAATGTCTGATAATTGCAGGCTGTATTCTTCATTTATATATAAATATATATATAGTCATTATGAGAATCTTATTTTTAGTTACATTAATGTCCCTCTATACTTCCTAGCTATTTACATGACCTTTCTCGGGGTATAAATTATAATGAAAAGGCATAAATGAGAACCAGACTCCATGAGGATAAGCAAACTTGATAACTGTGTTAACTGATAAATTTTTGTTACACTTGAGCACTGCCTTTCTCTTTTTCCTTTCATTTTGAAGACCACACTCAAGAGGGCACAGCTAGAGAATATTTTGTGCAGCCTGGGTGGGATTTCCTTGCTTTCCCCTCCTCCAAAGGCATGTCCCTTTCTTGAGATAATAACTTCATTAATACCAACATATTAATTTCATGGCTATTCAGAAGCAGCACTTATTTTACAAACTATAATGTAGGGAATGACTGAAACACTCTGCTCTGCTCTATCACATGTGGTTCCAGATGAGCAAGTGGCAATAATATTAAAAAATCAGTTTTGATTGAAACAAAACAGCTGTACATTGATCTGAATTCAAGCTTTGAAAAGTTGATAAAGCCAAGGTTTATAAGTGTAGTCACTTTCTGGAAAGTGACTTCACATGTTTGCATTGAAAATAATAATATAAGTTTAAGTAAATATTCTATTACAATAATGTGACAAAAAGATTTGGCCTTGTAAGTTGATGGTTGGACTTGGTGAACTTAGAGGTCTTTCCCTACCTTAATGATGCTATGGAAAAGAGAATTATATAGGGTAACTAGCATTAAACCATCTGGAAGCATAATTTCACACTTTTACATGCTTTGCAAAGCAGGTATACACTGGGATACATTCTGTCTCAGATGCCATTTTCATTCTTTGATGCTTTTTCTATATTAGATATTAACATTGTGTGATCTGGGAGGCATAAAGAACATTCTGCTTCCTTTCAGAATGAAAAACCAATGCACATCGTTCCAAAGGTCTGTGTGCCATTTTCACACACAAAGTTCACTCAATAAAAATGATTTTAATTAAAATGCCATTTTCCTGGCTTGCTGTGTGCTGTTACTCAGAGAACTCTGAGCTGCCCAGCTGGGGCTGCTGCTGCCCTTTGGGAGCTTCCTGGAACAGCCCCCAGAACTCCTGAGAAAAGTCATCCAGAAATGCGCTCTGTGAGCATGGGAAGCATCTTAGCCCCAGTCTGTTATAGGAGCCTCCTCAAGCCAGGTATCATAAGATTTTGGAGGTCTATTTCACACCCAAAATAGCTCAGCTACCTTTGGAGGCATAAAAATCAGCAGGATGGCTTCTGTTGCAGTGTTGGAAACAAAAAGGTTTAATAAAAGGCAAAATAACAGAGAAAAGCTGAGCTAGGTGCAAGAAGTTCTTGCCCCTGGTAAAACACCTAACAAAAGCCATTAGTTTCTTTGTTCTCTTCTTTTTCTAGTAAATTGCCTAGGTGGGATTTTAAGGCTCCTGAACAATTAGCTATCCTTAAGTTTGAGGTGAAGTCCCCCAGGCCAATGAAGTGGTTTTGACACCTGATCAAACAGAGAAACTTCTGAGCTTCTTTCCTTTTTGAGGAGACAAAGGATAGCTTTGTCACTCCATCAACGAGGATGTTTTGTCACTCCTATACCAGTCCATGGATGCCAGCCTTTCCCAGGTGTGCACCCTGCTCAGCCCCAGCCCATGGATGCCAGCCTTTGATTTTAACCAATTACCAACTTTGTGTAAAGATTTACAAGCCACAAAAGTTTGAGTAGAATGATAGTGAATTTATCACAGGGTGAAAAAGTAGAATTTTGAGGTTGTTAGAATGGGAGTTCAGGAGGCAAGATGGAGGAATCTGGGCATCTCCTATCTTTCTCCTCCTTGTTCTTGCCCTCCATCTTCTGCTGTGATGGTGACACTTCTGGATTGGTTTAGAGTAGAGACACACTGTCTAACATAGATGATAGGTATTGGAAAATTATTGTAAATAAAGTACATGTGGTTTTATTATAAAAAACAAACATCACCCCAAGGGCAGAGACTGTGCCACAATCTGACCTGCTGGACAGATCTCAGCAGGTCAGAGAAAGAATGGAATAGATAAGAGAAAATAAATAACCTTGAAAAGCAGAACTGACACATCCCAACTTCTTCTTCAGTCTTGGGGCTGGGAAAAAGAGACTTTTCAACACCTTAGGGTCATCTCAACACCAGAGACCTCATCAGGCAGTGAGAGAGGTGTCAGAGAAAAGGAAAACAATTCTTATGTCATTTGCTTCTCCTGTGTTGTGCTCATGTGGAATGTGTTTGGAGATTGTTTACCCACAGGTGATTGTTTCATTGGATTCTGCTGTGAGTTGTTTTCACTCTTTGGCCAATCAGGGCCAAGCTGTGTCAGGACTCTGGAGAGAGTCACGAGTTTGCATTATTGTCTTTTTAGCATTCTGTAAGCATCCTTTCTGTATTCTTTAATATAATATTGTATAAAAAAGTAATAAATTATCCTTCTGATAAGATGGAGCTCATCATTCCTCCCTTCGCTAGTGGCCCTGCATTTACAAAATTTACAAAGGAGCATTTACAGTGGGCACAGTGCAGCTCATCCCTACAGACACATGGCTAGAGGCTCTGAATTTACAACCAGCCTGACCAAAGTTGGATTACTAAATCCATAATCCTTCATCTGAATAAGTGCTCTCATTTAAAACAGTGCAGAGTTCAGTGGAGATTGTTCAGGAGGGGAAGTGCTCCAGAAAAAATGTAATTATATGTTAAATTGCTGTGTTCGAATGTAGAAAAGCATCATATTGAATTTTTTTCTTTTGTGAGTTTTGTTGGGGAAAAAAAAGGAACAAAACTTCAGAGGGACAAAATCTAGTGTTTGGTTGAAAGCCCGTGACCTTAGAAACAAAATGCTTTTGTTTAAAAAATTCCTTAACCCATTCTGTTGAACAGTTTGGATAATAAAATGATTTATCAAAAGGTTGAAGAATAAGTTTAGAGAAAAAAATGGACACTTTAGTGTGTGCCTTAGGATCCTGGGTAGCATAGCAGACAATTAACACTTCTGAAATAGTTACCCTCCACTCTTCTGCTAATCACAGCAGAAATATGAGCCACAGTGGTTTAAGCCTCCATTTTTATAGAAAATAATTAAAATGTACATCTTCACAGAGAACTGTTGCATAGTTTTAATATTAATTTAACAAATGTAATCCCTATGAATGAGGCTTATCATTGAAACAGCAATAGGACTTTTGGGGTGTTGCTAAGCAGAATTGTAATTACAGGGATTGGCTACACACTGCTCTTGTAAGGAGAGGCAATGGCTCATGAAAATGCATCAACCATCCATGCCCTGCATACTCCCCCAGTCCCTGTAGGGTACCAGCTTCTTCCTCCAAAGATTCATCTCAATTTCCACAGAAGGAGAAAAGATTGTAAAATCAATACGATCATTATGGTTGCAGCTAATCTATTTTACAGAAACCCTTGTAAGCAATGTGCATTATTAACACCATGAGATGGGTCTGTGCTCACGGGCTGTGCTGCCAGTCAGCTTCCCAGACACCAAGAGCACCACAGAACCCTCTGGTCTGACAGTGTCTGACAAGTGTTTACATGTTAACATTCATTAGCAGATTCGGTCAAGCAATTCACGCTTGATTAATTGATTATCCCATGGTGACAGTTCATTTTTTGAAATGTCTGCCAACCTGGGAAGTAGCAGGACAGCCAGACCAATGACAAAAGACATTGATGGACAAACGCTGGGCTTGCTGAACAGCTGCTGCAGTGGCAGACCAGCATCTTCAGAGTTTAATCAATGCCTCAAAGACATGGCAATGCTATAAAGACTGTTTATTTCATTTCTGTGCATTTATGAATTGTTAATGCAATCAATACATATTAGCTTCATTTGTTGTTTGGTTAAAATTAATATGAATTTTCTGAGTTGAGTTGCCTTAATACCAGGTTTTATACAGTGAAATTTATGAATCCTTGCAGTTTTATGAGGTTTTATTGATGCCTAGAAAGCCAAGCATAATTTCTGACTTTGTTTGTTCCAGCATTACAGAATTAGTAAGAGTAGACATTGCTGGGCTCATTGAATAAATTAATTTCCTTGGCAATGTGGGCATTTTGAATTTTCTTGAATTAAGTCAGAAAAAGTGGATGTGTCAGCACAAGCCAGTAAATAGCAACTGCACTGCAAGAGGATTTCAAGCTGGAGCAGTGCAAGGGAGAAGCTCTAAAGCAGAGTAAATTACCCACAGACAGTACATGTGTTGGAACAGCTCATCCCTTGCTCAAATGTTACTGGAGTCTATTGAATCACCTAATAGATAAATTTGGCCCAGTATTACTCTGCAGCAGATGTTTGACTAATGAATGATTTGAAAGAGCTTGAATGTATTGTGATATAATGACCTGATATTGCAGTGTGCTGCTTTCAGAGCTTGCTTTTGTCTTACTAATGCAGTGGAAACAAAAATGCAGAAGTCAAAGTGTGAATTTTCATAACAATCACTTGGTTCTGGAGTATAAAGAAAGAAGAATCCCAAATCATTAAATTATTGTAACTTACAATAAAGTCAGAACCAGACTGCTGTGTGATCTGGCCATGGGCAGGTGTTGTTTTGAGCTTTATTGGGACTAGCATTCAGAGAGCTGCTCTTGTCACATCACCCACCTCTACTCCTCCCCCTCCTCAGCCTCCTCCTTCCTGGCACATTCCACACACAGGGGGACAGGGCAGGACTGTGCTGAGGCACCAAAGGGGGTTCTTTGGTGCTCTGAATCCCTTGTCACTGGGAAGCTGCCCAGGGAAGCCCTGCCTAAAGAGCTGAATTTGTTTTCTAAAAGGCAGGAGGAGTTATCATTGAATTCAGCTGCAATTTCCACAGCTACTGCTGTTGTCTTGAACTGATCCTGAAGCTCCTGATGATTTCAGGATCAGGCTGTAGGAAAGAGTCTTCTCTATGCATCTCCCTTTTTGCATCACTGTGTCACACATTTCTGGGTGAGCCCCTCAATTTTTGGTCTTTGTCTCTCATGAAGTTCTAACCATGCAACCACAAGGATGTGACCAGGATGCCACAAACAAATTCAGATGAAGAACAAGGAGAGCCATCACACCCTGCATCCTCTGAACTAAACCATTATCGGGGGGGTCACAGAAAGAGAATTTTACGAAGTTAAAAGATTGTGCTTCTTTGCCAACATAAAAGGAGCTCTGTGAGAAATATGAGTGCTCCTGGGTTAGGCATAACCTGTGTGTTAGTAATGAGAGCACTGAGGAACCTTTACCTGGCAGCAGTTTATTCCAGAACAGACAACCTTGCCTTTCCTTCTAAACCATTACACACTGCTGGGTGCTAGACAGGACATTTTAATGGATAGAAGGGCTGCTGATCTGAGCCACCATGGCAATTCCTCTGCTCCTAATAACACAGGCTGCTGTCATTTCAGTGACAATTAGCAGGCAAATCCTATTACAGGAATAAGATCACCTAATCCTCAGCTCTGGTACGTGCTATTCACTGCGATAGTGTTTTAATTAGAAGACTTGTGCAGGTTACTATACTCTGTGCAAAAAATCCAGAGAATTCAGAAATTGTGTTAGATGACTTCACTCAAAAATGACAAGTTAGATGTCTGCTATTTCCAAATTATCACCAAAGGGGTATTGGGGACAGCCAAAGGTGATGCAGATTTATCAGAAGGCATAAAAGACACTTTATTATTAGAAATCTACAGTACTTAAAGAAACAATGATGGACCTAAGACCTGATTGGTTTTTAGGAATCTTCTCTCACCTATTGGTGAGCTATGAATGGCACACTCTGGAGAACCATATCTATAAACAATGGTTACAGAAAGAGAGATAATAATTGTTTGACTTCTTTCCTCTAAGTTTCCCACAGCTTCTAAAATCCTGGGAGAACTATGTCTCTCTCTGTTCAGAGGATATGTAATTACTACACAAATGATTACTCCACCCCTCTTAATTGCCATAACTACTTTTCTGTGCTGCTCAGAGTGGGGACAGTAGGAGACCCAGCAAGGTCTGAGGTGTCACTAGCAATTTTCCTCTTTGCTGCATTTTTAACTTGTTTGCAAAGGCAGAAAGCAAGAAAAAGACACTTGGAGAGAGTCCACCGGGTAACTTCTCTACTGGTTGTTTGTGTCCTTTAAAATTTGTTCACCAGGTGCAGCAAAGAGAGAGAATCCTCACAGCAGTGAATGCAGGAGCAGCTGGCTGCACACTGAGCCCTGAACAGCAAACTCTGCTCCAGGAACCTTCCCCTGTACTGCAGGAATGTGGAACAGGGGCGGTCCCTCAGCCCTGAGGAGATCCAGGATTTATTTAACAGCAGGCATTGGCTCAGGGCTTCTTGTTCCCTTGGGATTTTCCTTCTCACGGGAGGAGGGCTAACTCCAACAAACAGGAAATGTAGCCAAAATAAGGTGAGCGCAGGGGGACCTGTGCTTTCTGTTTACCTGAAGAACAGAACAACTCCCATGGAGGGGGGTATCAGAAGAATCTGTTCCACTCTTGCACAAGCTGTCTTTGGATGTGCAGCTGCAAAATGAACCTTGTGCTTTGCCCCCTGTACTCTCAGAGATCTTCTCTAGGGGACTTTCTAATCTTCATTATCTCAGGTTTGGCAAAGTATTTAGCACCAGTAGAAATCTGCTAACACAGAGTTACCAGTAAGTGATGGATCGAGATATTTTCTTTGAGAAAACCATCTAGCAGTCTGCATACAGACCTTGGACTGTGAGCAGAACTGAGCCCCGAAAGCTGGGCCATCACTTTAAGTCAGTGAAATGTTACTCAGGACTCTCCACATCAATGCATTTAAAAATCTGTTCATTATAATTTCTGTTTCACAGAGCCAGAGTGAGTGCTGTGGCTTTCTGTTCCCATGATATTCATGGTATTCCAGGCCATTTATTGTACTTAATATTTCCCTGGATTAAGTTAACTGTGAATTGGAGGCTGAGACTGCTGGAGGTGTGCTGTCTTGGACTGATGCTCTTTCCAGTTAGCATAATTAAATATCAGTTACAGCAATGAAACAAAGCAAGGAACAATCCTTAAAAAGAATATTGCTATAATTTCTCCTAAAAATCTGTTTATTATTTTTAGCAAGCTACATGACTCATTTCCCTTATTCTTCCCCAAAACTCAGAATAGACTCACTCAGTAGCTCTTTCAATTCCAAGTGTCAGCATTATGATTCTTTGTCATGCTTTGTATTTTGTTATCCTGAGACTCTAAATCTGTTCCTTTTCTCTTGCATGTTATCTTGAACATCTTTATAACAAAAGTGCTGCAAAAGCTACTGGAGAAAGATCAGTCTGTCTGACAACATCATTCTTTGCAGCGTGGTGGATTTTGAAAAGAGGCCACCAGCTCTGCAAGATGAAGTAGCATTCTCTTTTACAAAGGAGGATAAGCATCAGAGGCATCTGGGGAAAACCTCTGATTCAAAGTGCTGCACTGTGAATATGAATTCTAACCAGCAATAGGAAAAAGGCAGAGTATCATGTTCAGTAAGCCGAGTTCAACTCCATTGAAGCAGGGGCTGCAGGAGCTGATAAATTCTTGGGACACACTGGAAGGTGAGGTGAGATCTCCAACAGTCTTTGAATCAGGTTTTCCAAAGCTATTTTTAAAGTACATTTTAAAGGACCTCCACCTGCTTTAGGAGCCATAATCATTGAGCAAATTAGCTATTTATGTGTATGAGAGGCTGATCCAAGGGAGATCCATGTGCCCAGTGCACCAGAGGTGTGACAGCAGAGGTGCCACAGGAACCTGCTGAGGCTGAGCCCTGGTGCTTTAGTCTTGGGTTTTGGTTGTTAATTGCTGCCCCCAGAGGTGCAGGATGTCTCTGCTTCAGCCTGCGTGTCCGAAGAAAGAGTCAGAGCTCTTCAGTTTTTGGTCTTGAGGTTGTTTATTAATTCTTATCTATAAAATTTTCTTTCTGCCCAGCCGAGGTCTCCTCAGCAGGGCAGCTACAGGCACTCTGTGGTGTCCTTTTATACTGTAAACTACGTATAACATATTTACACTTAATTCCCAATACCTATCACCTGTGTTAGACAGTGCACCTCTACTCTAAACCAATCCCAAAGTGCCAACATCACAGCAGAAAATGGAGAACAAGAAGAAGAAGGAGAAAGGCTGGACATGCCCAAGTTCATCCATCTTGTCCCCATAACCCCCATACCAAAAATCCTAAAATCTACATCTTCACCCTGTGATCATTTTATTACTATACTATTTAAACTTCTGTGACGTTCAGGTCCTCATACAAAGCTGGCAACTTGCTCCAGGGGTCACAATCAAATCCCCAGGTGCTCTGGGCTGTGTGCCAGGGTCTCTGAGCCCCCCAGTGGGGTCCTAGGCAACTCTGGGCACCCAGACGGATGCACTGAGTTCTGACACTTCAGGGCCTTCCCTCTCTAACTTTTCTACAGAAATGCCTGCAGGATTTCTGGTGCTGTCCCCTTCCAGTCTCACTCACTTCCACAGGGGCTGGCAGTGCTGACTGGGCAGAGGGACAGGGACTGAATGGAAGCACAGCTTGAAGGGTGAGGTTGTATCAGCTGTAGCAGAGGCCACATGCATCACTTCTGCATCACTTTTTGGGGAAAATTAATTTTAAACCAGATTAACTATTCTGAAGCTTTGGTTATTTCCCCAGATGTACCTTTCTACTATTTCAGATATAGAAAAAAATGTCAAGGGATCTGAAATATGTTTGCAGGAGGGTTAAAATGTAGGTGCTGGGAGCAGTTGGAGTGTATTTAATCCATCTGTACACAGCATTGCTGCAGCCATGGATGAGCAGCACAGGGAGCCACAATGAGGGGAAGTGAGCTCTGCACCCTCAAAGACTTATCCTCAAAAGTGCTCTGAGCAGTGACAAAGCAAATGTGGCTTCTGAAGAGATCTGGGGCTGGGATTTTCCCTGTAAACTTGAGTGGGACTGCAAAAAGGGCCATTAGGCACAGGCACATTTACTGCTGACCATCCTTCTGCACTGGCCCAGTGAGGAAATGCAACTTTCCAGCTGGGTGGTTATTTGTATCTGGTGTGGAGCACTCCTAATATGCTTTGCCTCAATCTCCTTTTGGAGAGATTATTTCTGGTTTATAGCTCAAGGCAAATGCACAGCTTTAGATGCATTTCTGGTTACTATACCCTTTAAATGGAGCTTCAATATCCATTAGGTTTGTGAGCTCCTAAATTTATGGTGTGGACACACAGACCTCCTTCTATGGAGGTTTGCTAGGTGTAAGCTTACTTTTTTCCCCTTTTTTTGGATCCTTTAGTTACCACAAAAGCAATTCATGGACTCAAAAATGTGGTGTAGAATGGTTCCTACATATTTTGCATACCCTGACCTGGCCACCCCTCCTTGGAGGCTCCAAGCCATGGGGGTCTGGCTTCAGCTCCTCCTCCTGGTTAAAAACAGTGAAATTATCAATGAAACAACCTATGCATTGTCCCATTCTGTGTCGAAAATCCTGCTTGGCCACCAGCACCTGGGCTCCCATTTCCATTTTCCAGGTGTCCCCAGCTAAGACACAGCTGTGGAGAAGATGGACACACAACCCAAATGCAGCTCTGCATTCAAGGAACCTTAGTTCTGGGAAATTCCTGACAAAGAACAGTTAAGCTTGCTAAATAAAAGAAATAGAGACAGATTCATGCAACTAGGCTATAAAAACAGTCATTACATGCAACAGGTCTAATAAATGCTTTGTTTAGGGAGCAAAGCCACAGGCAGAAAGCAGAATTGCCTTTTCCCAAGGTGAGCCTCTAACACCAGGCACCTTCTTCATGGACAAGGACATGGGAAATACTTTGCTTCTGTCAAGACCAGAGTTCTGTGCTTGCTTCTGCTTCCTCTAAATGACTACAATAAGAGGGTTTGCCTTGCTAGTTGCAGCTGCTGTAGTAGCAAATAGGGTTTCTCTTGGAATATGGATAATTAGCCCTGCATTTGAATGTTTTAACAGCATTATTGATTGGTTGCTAAAAGGACAGAAACACAGAAACATTTAATTAATGAATATTAAAATATTCAAAATTTTTGAAATGCTGCCTCAGCAGTTCTTTGTGAAACATCTTTCATTTTAATCACATGATTATCTGTTAGTGCTGGTGTGGAAGCTGTGATGAAGGTGGCTGAATAATGTAAAAATGCCAAAATATCCACACACCTTTCAGTAGGAGCCAGCATTTGACTTGCATGCCCTAATTTGAGGAATTTGAAATCTAATTAAGACTAAATTGCAACAAAAATAAGCAAAGAACAGGGGGCACAAGGATGCCTTCCCTGGTTCAGGTAGGGCAGGCTGCAAGCAGCAGGTGTGGATAGGGAGAGAAGGATGGCAGGGAGCTCAGAGAGATGGGGCAGCTCAGTCCTGCTCACAGGGGATGCTTTAAAGTCTGAGTTTCTTTCCCTACACAAAAATATAAATATCCTAAAAATACAGCAAGGCTGGTGCTGCAGAAATCTCTTGCCAAAGGCCCCAGTAAAGGGGCAGGGGGTGCTGAGCTGGCAGCTGTGTGAGCTGGGAGTGCTCTGCTGAGCTGGTCAGGATCATTTGGGGCAAAAAGGAAACCCTCGACCCTTGGAAGGGACTCTGGTGATGGCACATCCAAGACTGGTGTGAAGGGTAAATCAAGTACATTGCAGCCTTTGAAGCTGAAGGGGAAAACCAGGAAAATTCCCTTGTCTGTACTGTAGCTTTCTGATTTCTAATCTGTGAAAGAAATGGCGGGACTGAATTTCTTTTAGGAACAGTGTCCTTGGCTTATTAATTCACTTCATGTATTGTCCAATTTGGGGGGAAGGGCTGCGTTTGTGTGTGGGTGATATTATGGTAGGAAATGTCTTACTTAATTATTATCTACTGAAACATCACCTAGGAGATACTCTTTCTCTGACATGCAGCTTGATACTTCATGCAGAAAGACGTAACTCTTCCACAGTTCATTAAATTATGTTGTGGTGAACTTATCTCCACCGGGTCGCAATTAAGAATTGAAGATACTGCCTTTAGAGGAAAAGGTAGAGAATAATCAGAATATACTGAATATATAATTTGATCTCTGGAAAAAAAGCAGGAGGAAAAATATGGTGTGCAAACGTGTAGACATTAAGAATGTATTAGGTTCCAAAGATTTGTATATGATACAATATACAACTATCATATAATTATATCATTACTGTTCCTTGGAAATATTTAGGGCTTTAAAAATTCCAGGTGTTCTTTCTAAGTTTGTTAACTGCTGTAAGGTAACTTTAGTAAATGTACATTTTCCTTCCTGCTTCCCTTGTCTCCATTGTAGCACTTCAGTCACACAGATTCTGGACCCATTGCCTATTGACATGCATGATAAAACTGCAATAAATTTTAAATGTTATATTCTCATCTAATTAAAATTTTTATTTTAATAATATTTTTTCTTTTAGAAAATATTAAAGTATTTAGCAGAACTAGTCTCTCTGTATGTTTTCCAACAAAAACCCCACAAAGCTCCTTTCATTAGATAATTTCAAATGTGAAGAAGTTGTGTCAGCTGATGCTTCTCAGACCGCTTTGCCCACCATTTTTCTGCTGCACACTTTTTTTTTCCTGTTCCTCTTCCACTCTAGGAGAGATATAGGAGAGATCATATGCCTTTTGTTCTTAACTCTGTTGTTATAATGGTTTGGTAAGGTCTGTTCATTTTGTTTTTCTCCTACAAAATATAAATCATGAAGCCTTCTGCAGGTATGGGTGGCATACACCACTGGAGCAGGCAGGGATGTGGTTTGCATGCAGCCCTGAACACCCACATCAGCAGTGCAGAGATGTCAATAACACCTGACTTGGAACATTCTTGAGCAACTCAATTCCCTTCGCCAGCAGGAGAATGAGCAGCTCATAAATGCAGAATAATGGGAATTTTAATTACGTAGTGATTTAAGGATGCCTCCTGTTCACAAGGAAATAACATCTCTTGAGCTGAATGAAGGGGAGGGGCAGGTTTCAATTTAACACTCACAGAAAAGCAGAGTTTGCAATCAGTATTGGCTGCTCACAGTATCCAAGTGCACTCTGTGGCTGAGGTGCTGATGTTCACCTTGAGCATGTGAATGGTATCCCAGATCTGTTTAAGTTCTCCACACAGTCTTTAGTGTAGCCATGATATTGCCTGAAAAATCCTTTCCTTAGGGTTTTTCCTCCTGAGAAGCTGGGAGGCCTCAGGAACAAAATGTAAACAATGATTATCTGCTGCTGTGGAATGCAACAGGTGCATCTGGGATTGGTCTCATGTGGTTGTTTCTAATTAATGGCCAATCACAGTCAGCTGTCTGGACTGTCCCAGTCACAAGCCTTTGTTATCATTCCTTCCTATTCTATTCTTAGGTAGCCTTCTGATGAAATCCTTTCTTGTATTCTTTCAGTATAGTTTTAATATAATATATATCATGAAATAATAAATCAAGCCTTCTGAAACATGGAGTCAGATCTTCATCTCTTCCCTCATCCTCAGACCCCTGTGAACACTGTCACACTTTAGGATGAGTTTTAAACAATTATAGTGAACTACATTAAAGTCTCAATGAGTACAGAATTGCTGTGCTATGGCATAAAATTCCTGGTGCCTGCCTGCAGGTGGGTATATTTACTTTTGTGACCATTTCAACACACACCTTCTCACTTGTTTACAG
Organism: Melozone crissalis; assembly: GCF_028551555.1. NCBI lineage: Eukaryota > Metazoa > Chordata > Aves > Passeriformes > Passerellidae > Melozone > Melozone crissalis. Next base: position 19,041,041 of record NW_026535785.1, on the reverse strand, counting down.
TGGAATAGTGAGCAGAGTTTGTTTTCCTGGATGAGATAAGCATCATCATGTTTTCCTGAGCAGCTGCACACGCAATTAGGAGGGCCCAATTAAAGCTGCATTGCATTCACACAGAGCAGCAGTGATTGCTGCCTCTAATCTCTCCCGTGGTCTGATTTAGGGGTATTAAGTTGTGCAAGACTTCATTAACAAATGAAGACAAGTCAAACAAGTCAAGAAAAAAAATGCAACAAGCTCGAAATTGCTATGTAGGACCTTGGCCTTTGTGCACTACCTACAGCTTGAGAAAAGGAGACATCACTCATCAAGTGACCAGTTTCCTCTGTTTAGGTTTGTGCTTTCTGTCCCCCTGGCCACAACAAGGATTTGTGTGTGTCCTCTGCTTCCATACCAGCCACTCATCCAAAGACTCCTGGAAATTCAACCCTGAAGTAATTCTAAAGCCAATATCCCTTTGTTTGTCCCAAGCATCATCTGCACCACCATTACAGGAAGCTCAGCACTGCCAAATGGAAAGAGAAAGGTAAATAGAATTAGAATACAAGGGAAAGGGAAATGAATTAGAATACAGAAGGAATGGGGCAATGGAGCACCCCTGAAGGATGAGGAATTTCATTCTCACCCTGCTTTTTCCCCTCCTGAGGCTGTCCAGTCCCAGTTGTTCCATCAAGGGACCTGATGTCCCTGCCTCCCCCAGGCCCTGCGCACACACATCCTCAGGTTTTGCTTTCCTCAATTAGGGACACCCAAAGTCTGTACACACAGATTTCTTGGCTAATGGGCCACAAGGAGCAAAACATCGGACATACAGTCCCTGTCAAGAGTGGTGTGAGAAAATGTGTGGTTTCCAACCAAGCACAGGAGCAGAAGACGCAAAAGACCCAATTTCTGTAGGTATGGATGGTGATTGTAAAGAAGAGAGGGAAAGAACATCTCTCAATTGCCCTGATGTGCAGAAGTGGCAGCACTGGAAGGGCCTGGCAGGAGCATTTTGACCCTTAATCACCACATAGATCTTCTGCAGTGGCTGAGAACAAAAAGTGACAAAGATGGGACTTAATTTCACAAGATGCAGAATGCTCTGACCCTTGGGCAGCAGAGCCCTTGAGGCACTGAAGCAGAATTAGGAGCTGAGGCTCTCAGTTGATAGGGAAGTGCTTTATTGCACTCTTGCTGTGAGATGGTATCTCACAGGAAAGGGCCTATACAGAATAAAATTAAAATCAATTAACCACCCCTTGTATCTCAAGTGGTGACAGATCTCAATCCAGTCATTTATTTTCAAAAATAGATAGATTATTGGTTTGGAGAAAATGGTAAAGATGTCCCCAAGAAGTTTGGTTTATTTTGGTTTTGGTTACTTTGCTTTTTGCTGTCTTGACTGGTGCTAAAGCAGTAAACTGGCAGTTTTGATGCTGATTCACAAAGAAAGCCATAATAGGGAAGAAAGCCACCTTTAATTTCAAGCTCCACTAGAATCATGAAAGGAAAATTAATGTTTACTAAATGAAAAAGGATGATATTGCTGGAGAGAGGAAGTTTTGGTTAAGCTTTTAAGGGAATATTAATAACTTTCAGAAATGGAAACACATATTATAAAACATGTTTAAAATGGCATAAACTGCAGAAAATCCAGGAAGTATTTTAAACTGACTTAAGCTCCTCAATATGTTACTAAATTTTAAAAATCATACAAATTGAATGATAGCTGACATATGGGAGGAGGCTTTCTAGTGCAGACACGTTTTCTATGGAAAATTAAATACAGCCTTATATTTAGAATAAATGTTTTGTGGTGAAACTAAAGTCTGCTGATCAACTTTCGCACATTTTTGTAATGCATCTGAAAATGTCCAGAGGAATCTTAGATGCATCCAGGCTCATTCCCTGGGAATATATTTTCAGGAATCTGCCATTCTGAGAGTCCTCTGACAGGGTGCAGCTGAGTTTTGCCCATGATGTGCTGCCAAGCACCATAAATGAATGCAGCTCAGAGATGGCAGGTTGTTGCTTTTTTTTTGCCAGACACAACAACAAAGTGTCAACCTCTGACAGTTATAAAAACTGAGCTTTAAAGGAAATATCAAACCTTTTATTATTTTTTTTTTAACCAGTCAGAGAATAAATGCTCCCAGAAAGAGGGAGGATGGGGAAATTTGTGGGAGTGAAAGGTGCCCTGTGGGAGTGAGTCAGCACTATATCACTCTGGCTTTACGCTGATAAATACTTTTGGGATTAATTTGCATGGTTTTTATGGCATCAAATAAAAGGGCAGGGGATCTGGTTCAGCCATCTGCTGAGTGTGTGCACCACTGACTGCAGTGGGGTTGTGACTGCTGCTGGTAATGCACTGGATTTGGTGATAACATCATATTTAATAGGGTTGGGTGTTTTTTTTTTGTTGTATCTAGAAGTCCTTAGGTACCTTGAATCCTCTGCAGAGAATTCCTTTTATAAGAGGAAATGGAAACACAGAGTGGGTGAATTGCCTGATACAACACAATCCAGCACAATCTATGAGCAGCAGGGCAAGACAGGAACAAATCACAGCCGCTTTGGATCCCAGTTCCACAGCCTGAACACCTCAGTGCTGTGGCTCCTGTGAAAAACTTGCTGATAACTGACAGGAAATATTGGTCAAATAAATGCTGGGCTGCCATTTATTTAAAGTATTTAAAATATTTAGCAGAACTAGACTCTCTGTTTGTTTTCCAACAAAAACCCCACAAAGCTCCTCTCATTAGATAATTTCTAATATAATATAATATAATATAATATAATATAATATAACATAACATAACATATAACATATAACATAACATATAACATATAACAACATATAACATAACATAACAGCTATAGCATAAGAGCTGTAAGTGCTTTACTAGAATGTTAACAGAAACAAAGGAAAGGAAAGGAAAGGAAAGGAAAGGAAAGGAAAGGAAAGGAAAGGAAAGGAAAGGAGGAAAAAGTGGTGCCTTCTCAATACCATGTAATAAATAAATGCTGCATTTTTTATAAGACTGCCAAGAATATGGCATAGTCATGAAAGCAGGAAGAAGGTTGTAGGAGACAACCTCTCTCTAGTACACTGGTGATAAAACAGCTTATTTGTTATTGCTTTCTACACTAAACTACATTTCTTCTGGGCAGATTTGCACTGGCAGGGTGGTGTGGGGCTTCCTCTGAAACCATCTGGCCGGTGTTTGATCCCTCATAGCAGCAGGCTCATCAAGTCATTGCTAGCACTTCTTTGCAATGTGGAGAACAACCAGGTTCACATTCACAGTCAAACCACGAGCGTTCCAAGCAGCAGAAAAGGGAACATCATACTCATAAGAACCCTACTAAGTTCCAGACAAGGAAACAGATATTTATCTTTTTTCCCAGACCATTGTGAACCAGTCTGCAGGGTAGTTCTTTTTTGGGGAAGTTCAGTTTAAGAAGACTCAGAGTATGCGACTGCAGAAGGTTCAGTCTCTCCTGAGTTGGCAGAACTGTCCTCACACACATACCAGGTGTTTCTTCTGCCTCAAAAAAACACCAGCAAGCCACCTCATCTCTGCTACAGCCACCAGATTCTTTGCTCATTGTTTCTGCTGATACTGGCAGGTGAGAAGGAGATTAAATGGCTTCTAGCTTCTAAAAGCAGTGCAATGGCAGGAAAATTACTTCCAAAATTATACAATGCTAGTTTGTTTTCAACTTTTTTTATAGAAATTTTCCATTCTGGCAAACAAATGGTGCACTGTGCATGGGACAGTGTTATGGAAATTCACAGTGAGCATGGAGATGTGCATAGGAGTGCAGTGTGTGAGCAACAAGGTGTGTGTGCTCTGAAAAGGTAACTTTCAGTCCAGCTGGAGCACTCGTGCTTGCTCTCAGGTTGCTGCAATATTTGCTGTGGCACCCTTGTGCTGTCCCTGTGCCAGCCCTTCCTCCCTCTCCTCCCCATCACACCCTCAGTAAAGCAGAAAGTAAAGAGGATGATAGAATAATGTTAGAAAGTGGTCAATGAGGTAAGATGGCAATCACTAGAAAATCTCAGTCAGATGAGTTTCAGGCCTGGTTATATTCATATTTGACTTTCAAATTTTCATACAGTCAGAGTGCAAAGCCATTCTGTGTTTTCACCCTTTAGGAGCTTTTACAATATAGATCATCTGAGATGTATTTTCCACCTTTTTTCAGCTCCCAGATGCGCCTGTGAGCATATATATTCATCTTAAAAGTTCTAACTGAAAACTCTTACATTTTGTGAATTCAGTAACTATATGGCAAAAATGCAATAATATTTTTCCCCCCACAGACTTATATGGAAGATTACTAATACTTTCTCTATTTTTTATATGGCAAAATCTCCTATTAGAAAAGTCTGTGTCATTTTAAAATGACAGACTGCAGTCCATAGAGCACAGAGTGTCAAGTACAGTGTCCAGCCATGGGCAGTGTGGTACAGCTATTTACTGTGTCCCATGTGGGAGCAGAGATCCTTCCTGGTGCTCAGGACCTCACCCATCACCACAGCCCTGTCTCCAGCCCATGGACTGCCTGCTCTGTGGCTCTGTGGTGTTTGAAATCCACCAGAGATCTCTCAGGATATGCTGTGCCCTTCAATGTCGCTGTCATATTTTCTGAAAAATCCTCTTTGCCCAGGATTCTTCTCCTGGGAAGCTGAGAAGCCTCAGAGAGAAACGTAAACAATAATTATCTCATTTGCTTCTCCCTGTTTTGCTGCTTTGGAATGTGGCTTGGCCATTGTTTACCAACAGGTGAATGTTTGATTGGTTCCATGTGAATTGTTTTTACTTATTGACCAATCACCATCAGCTGTGTCAGACTCTGAGGAGTCAGGCATGGGTTTTTATTATTCGTTCTTCTTAAGCCTTCTGTCTGTATCCTTCTCTTTCTTTAGTATAGTTTTAGTATAGCATTCTTATAATATAATATCATAAAATAAAAACTCAGCCTTCAGAGAACATGGAGTCAGATTCTCATCTCTTCCCCATGCTGGGCTCCCTCACAAACACCACATTTCAACTCTCAGTGTTGTTGTTGGTCCAGGTTGCTCTCTCTTGTCCTACCCAGCTCTCTGTGCTGAAGAAACCTCCTGCTACCACAGGCTGGACAGGACCCTTCTCTTTTGAGCTTCCATTGCCTTTTTCCCAACCTGGAAATGAAACTCGAGGTCATTTTAATAAGGATGTATTATAAAAGAGTATCTTTATTTGAAGGCCTTCAGGAGCAGTTATGGAAAGATGGCCACAAAAGCTCACCCCCACAGGGATCAGTACATATTTAGAGGTTTTAGGAAATTTGCATAATTGATAAAAAGCACCAATTAGGAGGACAAGTGGTGATTAGATTTCCCCCAGGTCAAGCTCCTTCTCTGTAGTCCCCCCGTCAGCACCAGCTGAGCTTGGTCCATGAAATGGATCTGGAAGAGTTGTCCTCAGCCTTGGTTCCAAGGAAGAACCAAGATAAGAGAGGAGCCTTGTACCCCTCAGGGCTTGGAGCTCTGGAATTTGTTTTGTCTTCCTGCCTAGGGAAAGGCCATGGAAAATCACTGGGAAAACTAGCTACTAATACATTAGGCTACAGAGCTACAAATATATGTGAAAAATTGCATTATTATTATTATTATTATTATTATTATTACTATTATTATTTTACAAACATACACATATATAATAATATATACAGAGAACATATAAAGAAATAAAAGGCAAAACAAAAACCAGCATCAGTTCCAGGACCAACACAGTGGTGGAGTGGCTAAATATTTTAAAGTTTTTTTCATGTTCAATATCTTGTCACAGACAGGAGATTTATGCATTAGCATCAGGATGGGGTTATATGCATTAATTCTTTCTTGTGCACCATGTGCAGATGTGCTTGACTCAGAACAAATCCTTTAGTAAGTCTGTTTAGTAGTGGCATGATTATTGCAGAAAGCAAGTTTTATATCATGAAATCCTAGAGCTCTGGAATGGTTTGGGGTGGAAGGGAACCTTGAAGATCATCCAGTTCGAGCTCCACTGCCCTGGGCTGGGGACACCTTTCACTAGTTCAGGCTGTTCAAAACCATTCTGGCCTTGAATACTTCCAGGCATGAAGCACCCACAGATTCTCTGAGGATGTGCCAGTGTCTCACAGGGAAGATTTTCCTCCTTGCATAAGATCCAAGTCATATCTTTCAGTTTGAAGCCATTCCTTCTTGTTTATTTGTCCCAGGCCCTTGTCCCAAGTCTCTCTTCAGGGAGCTGCTTTAGGCCCTGGAAGGGGCTCTGAGCTCTCCCTGGAGCCTTCTCTTCTCCGAGTGAGCAGCCCCACCTCTCCCCTTGGAGCACCTCCATGGCCTCCTCTGGACTCCCTCCAGCAGCTCCATGTCCCTCCTGTGCTGGGGACCCAGAGCTTTGCAGGTGAGGTCTCACCTGAGCAGGGCAGAGGGGCAGAATCACCTTCCTTGACATGCTGCCCACACTGATGTCCAGCCCAGCACAGGGCTGGCTGTCTGGGTTGCCAGTGCAGGTCAGGTTGAGCTTCTCGGCCACCAAGACCCCCAAATCCTTCTCTGCTCTCAGTGCACTCCCTGCCCAGCCTGTGTTGGTGCACCAAATGCATGTGCAGGGAGCAAATATAATTATACATCGAGAATTATTGGAGTAACATTGTGTTCCTCTATGGGGTATGACCATCACTCACACCACTCCTCAGTTTTTACCCTCAGTTCCCCCACTGAGAGCACTCCTCATACACACCAAGAAAACAACTGTCCCAAGTGAAATCATTGTGTCTTTAATGACCACAGGAATATCTGCTGTGTTTAACACATTGCTTTGGGAAATCTGTTCTGCCCACCCCAAATGGTTTTCTGTCTTAAATCTATCTGCTCAGAGTGATGTGTGTTATATAAATAAACTACACAGGCAGCACGTTTGTCAATCAACAGAAAAGGCCCTACACCCTCCATCCTGGGCACATGTACTTGGTAAGCACTGGTTTCCAACAGATAAATGTAATCAAGGTTTATATGCTCACAGAAGCCAACAGGATGGGATTTTTTCACTTGGAAGATCAGAAGAAAATTGTAACTAATGTTGTGGAAAATTACTTTGATATTGCTTTCTCAGTACAGCATCACAATTAGGTAGCAATGTGAAGCACAGGGAAAGAATAAATGAATAGTAACAAATCAACAGAAACAGCTACTGTCAGGAGTACTTTGCTCAGTGAAAGTAATGTAAGCATTACTTAAAGTTTCATGACTGTGGATTTTATACTGGTTTAAGTATTACATCAAGGTCTCACTGTCATGCTTGCTAGGACTTAAACAATCAAGAACAATTTCTGAAACAGACAGATAAAACTGAAGTACCAAAGTATTTTTATTAATCTTGTTTCATAAGTTGTTCTATCCTAAATGAGAGATGACTGAACATACTAACAATGAAAAATGTCCTTTTGGACAATGCAAAGGTTCCTTTGCTGCTTTTTGGTGGAAAATGAGTGTTACCAACTTCTCTCCAGCCCTGCTGATTCCAGCATCTGGCAAATGTGTTTCACTACACAGGAAATACAAAAGCAAAGGCTAATCCAGTAAAGCTTTTCCATGCAGAATCTGTTGTCCTAAGTAGCTTAATGATTCGTGCATTTGTTCAATTCTCTCGAGAGAGCAATCAGGCAAGCAAATTATAGCAATATCCCATCTCCATTAGAACCAGGCCCCTTTATGGAGGAGCACTCTGAGCACAGCCAGGGAAGGATCCTCCTCAGCACGCCAAAAACATCATCTGAGATTGACAGATTTTCACAGGAGACTGTCCAGGAAGGAAATATGCCAGCCTGTATTTTTAAATGGAATTAATGGATATTTTTACCTATGTTCTTTAAGTCGCCCAATATGTTTCAGTGATAACTGGTATCATTCTCAGTCCAGTGGGAGTTGAAAGCACTTAACACACATGAAAATCAGCCAAACAGAAATAAAAGTCATTGTATTGAGCACCATTTACTCAAGGGCGCAGTCCAGCTCCTATTAACATAAATAGTAATTGAATGTGAGAATTGAGGAATTGATTACACACCTTTGGCAGTAACAGCATGGTTGGCATGTTTGTGTTTTAGGTATCCACAGCAATTACACATTACACAGTGAGTTTCCCTGCCAGGGGCAGGAGCTCTGTTCAAACTTGCTTTTATTTAAATATGCTTGGGTGTCCCCTTCTCCAGTTGCACTGCTCTCAAAAATCACTTCCCAGAGCACTACAATCAGCAGTCAGCATTCAAGAGGTTTATGGCAGAGCACAGGTCAAGATGAGGGACAGACAACAAAAAAAAAAAAGAAAATTGCACTGGTTTTGAGACCACACTAGGAAATCTTCTCTTTCAGGAGCAAAAAATTAACTTTTCATAGACAGTCTTAGATGCATGAGAGTACTGCCTGCATTTGCTGTCCATACATCTTTCCCCCTTGCCTAAACTACTGGCCAGTTTCAGTCAAATATAGCCAGTACCTCTGTTTTTAATCTATAAACTCTTTTGCATCTAAGCATACAAAAATAAATTGCAAAACCACCGAAGGAACTAGTTAATTCCCTGCTTTGCACTACACTCCAGATTCATTACTTCTATAGTTTCAGCTGAGTGGCTGCTTTCAAAATTGGTGTGTGTGCAGTTGGACTAAATAAACAACATATTAAAGTACAGGCTGTTTAGTGACATGGAAACAAGCACTTAACAAACCTAGACACAGAAATTAGCAATTAATGTAATTATTTAAGAGTTCCCTGTGTTCCAGTTCAGCTTATTTAAAAATGTTAGCAATGATTTTAAATAGACACAGTTGTGTTTGCTGTACGGTGAAGATGTCAAATGAATAAACGTTTTATGAGGCATTTGTTTAGTCAGGGGACAATTTCAGAGCAAACACAGGGGCCAAACCCCAGAACACAGTGGCATTATCCTGGATGAGAGTTAACTGCACTGGCATTTGTCTAGGCTCCAAAGCAGCCTTCATTACAGCCACAGTCAAAGAGAAAAGGACTGCAAGTAAATCAAGAGATCTTGGGTCCTTTCCTACTTTTGTGCCTCCCTTTAAAATGAAACTATTATTTCAGCCCACAATTTTCCAGTTCTCCCATCTCTGTGGCCTTTGTGGCTCTCCACAGTTACAAGTTAGCAGTGCAGGAAGATGACATGCATATGAACAATAGTTATGAAAGGTTTAATTGAAGTTAAGCAATTTAAGTGAATGCATCCTAAAGTATTTCAAGTTTCTGATGTGACTCATTCATTCATCTCTTATTTTGTATCTCATGACACACTGAATACCATATCCAAGAGAAGGTGAATTCACAGGTGTGCATTTCCAGGAACAGAACTTTTGATTAAATCTCTCCTTTTCACATTTACAGTGATATAGTTGGTAGCAAAAGTTGGTCTCAAATTCAGCAGAAACTTAACTCCACCCAGCTGGACTCTATGCATGTTGGCAAAGGTCCTGTATAATCAATTAATTGGTTCTTGGAACTGGTTTTTTTTCAGCAAATGCTTTTTTTTTTTTTTTTCTTTTAAGAAATTGATAATTACTTTCAAGGTAGCCTTCATTAGCCATGACACACCTTTTTTGAGGTATCCTCTATGAAATATGTAAAACACATTGAGAATATAAGTACAAAATATTGAGCATGAAAGGCAGGTGATTCAAATAGAAACAGGAATGCTAACCTGGTGTCTGCTGATGAACTATTTCTTCTGGATCCTGCAGGTGAATGAAGACCACGAGCCCAACTGCTCCAAACAGCAAGATGAAGGAGAACATACATGTCAGCCTCATAATTACTGTTCTCAGATCAATCCAGTTCTATAACCCAGGAAAAGAACTGCATGTGATCTCCAGGGCACTCTTCACTCATAGTCCTCGTCCTCTCATCTGGAATTCTGGTGTAATATGCCTACAAGAAGTAAAAAAACAAATCAAATCAAACTTAACATAGAATACATTTATTTTCCCAATGCAGATCAGTAGATTTAAGTTCTCATTTAGACCAAATAACTGATTTCTCTAGTATTTCTTTTGTACAGTTAATTGAAATAATCCATTCTATTTCTATCCCATCAGTTGTCATTAAGTTTTTGTCCTTTTTTTTCAAATGTAGAAAAGATGATGTAGTATACAGTTAAAAATTTCATTTTGGGGAAAAATGATCACGCCACAACTTCTATTTTCAGAGAAATCCCTCTCAATTGTTTGCTTAGAATATGTCACTTTTTAGTTTTTATTTCCCACTGATTAAACAATATGAAAACCATGAAGGGAGATAACATGAAAGCTGCCAAACACAGAACTGGCAGCTGCTGCTTCACCTCTGAGGAGAAACAGCCACACTCAGACCAACCACCATAGGTCACCCACTGAGGCAGCTCTGTGCTATGCCAATCCTGCATTTGTCAGTAACACAAAAATTCAGTAACACTGTGCATTAGAGCACAAGGGGAACTGGTGCCCAAAATGTAACCAGATTTCTCAGTAGTAGATTATTGAACACAAGGGCTCAGCTGGAGGTCAGCAACAGGCTGCAGGGGTAGCAGTCACTTTGCTTTCCCAATATTTTTACTGCAAATGTGACCTGCTCTAAAGAAAAGTTTTTGAAGCTGGATTTGTTTACAAAGGGGATTTTAGATACAAAAGGACTGTATCACATCAGTTTGCAGGAAGGATGGGTTGTGGAGAGGTGATGATTCAAAGTAGTTACATCAGGAAAAGTCTTTAAAGATTTATTCTTAATGTGCCTGGAATATTTGGTGTTGGGGCAACTTGTATGCTTTTCATGGTTTCCTTAGGAAGCTTTTAATTTTCTGTAGTATACTGGCATTCTAAATTTCTAAAATGCATCAGTGAAGAACATGAGGTGTGAAAGATGAAGTCATTCTGTGACTCTGACTGATAAGGTTATTAGCATTATTTAGTGGCAATTATATTTATTCAGTGTGTAAAGCAGCCAGAGCTCCAGGCCAGGAACACTGGGGGATGCTTGGATCTTAAATGAATGCAGAGCCCTGCATTCTCTCTCTGCATAAGCAAATTCAGCTTTATTCTCTGTTCAAATTATGGCAGACAGTAATTGTGTATTCTTTTTTTCACCTTAAACTTTTCTCACACCTTTACAAGTAAAACTAAAAGAAAACATTGCTAAGTTTTTCAGCACTAGCAAAGACAGGTTGTTAGAAGTCCTTGTGCAGGTCCATCTGTGCCTTTTGTGAATCTAGTATGGATGGACATTTGCATTTACTACATATATTTATCTTTAAATGCCAAATGCTCTAAGGCACCAGGGGAGTCAGATTGGCTTTCAAAGTAACTGTGTTCCACTTCCAACCACTGTTATGAGCTCACAGGGAACACAACCCACCCTGTCTCTGGGTCCCTGCAGGGTTTGTTTGGCTGCACAGGCAGGGGCTTGGATGAATGGACACTTCCAACCAAACCCAATGGTGGCAAAGCCAGAACAACTCCAAACTCACACCATCACTTGGTAAATCCAGTCAGAGCTTTCTAAGAATTGCATTTGGTTTCCTGACATACAGGATTTCCCTTCTGGCACCTATTTATGCTCTCTGCGTGCCCATGGGGAGGAGGAAGCTCCAACAGGCACAAGGCAGGTGCCCTGCCTGAGGGTTTTCAGGAGGGCCACATGATGAGATGATGATGATGATGATGATGATGATGATGATGACGACCATGATGATGATGAGAGCAGGAGGGGCTCCAGTCTGGCAGCCCTGGGTGCTGACCCTCCCTGTGGGAATGCCCCCCCTGGAGGGACACAGAACTGGTGAGAAATGCAGAATCATCACCTGAGAGGGAGCAGCTGAAAAACATCCACCCCCAAACAACAAGGGTTTATATTTGCTTAGTGGTGAATTCTAAAATCTTTTTTAAATTAATTATACCCCTGAGCAAGTATGGGTTTCTAAAACAATTATTATTATTAGCTTAAAATGTGAAACCATTTCCCCTGGATTTCATTTGTTGAAATGTTTTTGTTTGAAGTAGAGGCAGCATCAAGAAAGGAGATCCCTAGCCAGGTTTTAATTAGTGCAAGAAATGCTACAATAGCAGTTTTTAAGTTAGAGTGTTTACATTATTCCACATCCTGTAGAATAACTGTGTCCAGGAATACAAAACCTTTTAGGTTTGACATTACAGCCTCTCCAGGACACCTCAAGATACAACAGTAACAAAGCTAGGTGAAAGCACATATTTGAAAGAATAAAAGGCCACTTTTATTCTCTAGTTTTAGTTTAGTTTAAACACTTTAGTTTTGCATAACTAAAGAAAAAACTGCTGCTGTAGCCATTGCATGATCCTGCAAGCAGCGAGCACAGGAGTCTGAGAAAGAAAAAGAGAGATCCTCTTTCTTCTCAACAAAATGATACCTCTCAACAACACACAAACATCAGAGATGTCTAAATTATGGGTCTAATCTTTTCCTCTCCCCATTCTCCTGTAATTATTTTTCCAATCAGTTGGCTTTAATTAGCATGTCCTCAGTGAGCAGAGCTGGGGAATGGCAGTGCCTGGTTTAGAGATGCTGAGCAGGTGCTTCCCAAGCCCTCCCAGGCTGCTCCTTGAGCTACAGGAGCAGAGGAACTCTGGAAGCAGTTAGCACGACTGATAAATGTGAACAAAGTATCCTAATTAAGGAAACATTTGAAAATACCCTTTACACTCCAATCACATCATTTTAAAGATGGATGAGGGAAAAAGCCTACAAAAAAACCTAAGTGCAGCTTGACCTAAGAGTTTCATCAGGCAGTACTTCCTCAGGCATGTGATGGATGCTTCATGGGGGAGCTCTGGATTGACCCACCCTGTGTCCCAGCATCTGGGGGGCAGAATTTGGATCAATCCATACCCTTCAACTTGCACTTTGCAGTCACATTTTTTAACTGTGCTCCTCACAATGGACAAAAATATATTTTTATAATTCTTGGCATTACCCAGAGTGCAAGCAGATAAGGTTGCAAGCAGCTTCCAATCTGAACTCCATTTCGAGCTGCCCTGAACCTATTAAACAGATGGAAAATGATTCATTAGAATGTGTAATAATGAATTGAAACATCTAACTTCTAATTTATTCTTCCTTATTACATTCCTATGATGGATAAATCTCCTAGGTACCAATATCTATTTTCCTAAGCTTTCCCATTACCAGGGTATGTGACTGCCCTGCACTTGAAAGCAGCACAAGTACGAGTGTGCACAGATAGTAATTAGCACTCAGCACTTTCCAGTTCAAAGACATTTGATTTATCAATCACCACAATACTCCTATGAATTGTGAGCTGAGGAAACATTACCATCAGATAGGAGAATGGGTGTTGGATCATTAATGTAAGACTGGTAAGGAAAAAGATGTACAGTTTTAGGTAAAAAAAAATCTAAATATGTTTCTGGAAAGTACTTAAATATTATAGCAAAATTTCCAGGCAGCAAATCTTTTCTTTACAAACACAGAAGCAGAACTAATTTCTCCCTGCTCCCAAGCAGTATGGAAAGACCCTGCAAAGATTTATTTAAGTCTTCTGACGAAAGTGGCTCTGAAAGTGGTGCTATGTAGGTCTGCTTTTGGCAATCTCTGCCCGGCAGCCCAATGACCAAACATTTTCAATGTGAGCAGTTTGCTGTTACAGCACTGCATCAGTCCAGGAAAGGAAACCCCTCTGCTGTTTGGTCCCTGCTCTGAGGTGGGTCAGGCTGCACTCAGGGTGGTGTCTGATATCTCAGGGCTGTTTGTTCACCCATGAGTGCTGCAAATATGATATTCTCTGCCTTGTCTGCTGTAACAGGGCAGTTGAAGAACAGCATTGATGAGATATAATCTAAGGGCACGGTGTAATCCTTGGGTAGAAACTCAGGAGCCAGCCTTTGGTCCATCTAGAACTAGATCTTTCCCTAACCACACTGATGCATCAAAGTAAAATAAAACCCTGCAGAGAAAAGTGGCAGGATAAGCTGTCCCTTTTCCCCCAGGAAAAGCCTTGTTATCTTCAGCTGAGGTCAGTATGAGTGTAGGAAATCTAAGACTTAAAAAACATGGGATCAGGGTGTGATGGTGTTCACAGGGGTTCTTGGATGAGGGAAGAGATGAGGGTCTGATTCCATGTTTCAGAAGGCTGATTTATTATTTTATCATATATATTACATTAAACTATACTAAAAGAATAGAAGAAAATGTTTCATCAGAAGGCTAGCTAAGAATAGAATAGCAAACAATGATAACAAAGGCTTGTGGCTCGGCTCTCTGTCCAAGCCAGCTGGGCTGTGATTGGCCATTAATTGCAAACATCCAACATGGGCCAATCACAGATGCACCTGTTGCATTCCACAGCAGCAGATAATCAATATTTACATTTTGTTCCTGAGGCCTCCCAGCTTCTCAGGGGGAAAAATCCTAAGGAAAGGATTTTCCATAAAAGATGTCTGCGACACCAGGGCATGCAGCTCTCACAGCACTGCCAGCAGCTGCTTACCAAGAGCTTGGCCATTTGCAGAGAGCAGGAGGGACAGCTCCAAGGCTCCTGCAGCCACCCTGCAGAGCCCAGGCTGCCTGGCCCTCTTTGGAATTGGTGCTGCTGTGCTGTGCTGTGCTGTGCTGTGCTCCACTGCAGAGCTGCTGGTGACCAGCCCAGCTAAATCAGCCCAAGGATGAAAGGCACTGTGGCAAGGTGACAGCAAAAAAGGGTTTTTTCCTCTGTGGAACCAGGGGAAGGGAAGGATCAAGGTGTGCCAGAGGCTGTAAAGATGCAGGGCACCTTTATACTCTCCTTTCCTGAGGCTTCACTGCAAGGTGCCAAGGCAGCTGCCGGTGAATCCAGGAACACACACTAATTCCAGGATCAGCATTGTATATTGTACGTACATCAGCAAGTCAACAAAACACCCAAATCCTTTGCAAATCACTAAAATATTTATTGCTAAATTGGACAATCACAAACCACCATGTGAATGAATGTAAATGTCCAGTTCACACATCCATGGCAAGCTTCATTTCTCATGCTGTGTGAGGTTTAGCTGCTCTCCCTGCAGCTGGGAGCAGGCTGGTGCCTCAGAGCAGAGCTGCTTATTCAAGGGAAGCAGCAGTTTGCAGGTGTCTTTTGGAAGCAGGGGTTCAGGAATCAGCACCTTGTGTGCTGTTGGATGATCAGGGGCAGAGCAGCAGAGATCAGCTTGGGCACTCCTGCAGCTCTGGTTGTGCCATTGCTGGAGGTAAACTGGGGCATCCCTCTGGTGCTGTGGAGCTCTGGGGAGGTGCCACTGGCCAGGTTCTGTGTACAGAGAAACGTGGCACTGCAAGGCACAGCCTCGGTGCTGTCCTACCCTTGATGGCCTGTCCCAGCCAAAGCACCACTGCTGGGATTGCCAGTTCTGAGAGAGATACTTTTAATGCAGAAATGGTTTTCTAAGTCAAAATTCGCCTGACAGCAATAAAAACCACATGTAAAATTTCAGAACTCCTGGTCTGGAGAAGTTTCACTGGGAGATGTTGATAGCTGGGAGATGTAAGGGGTTTTTCTTCCACTGGGTTTTGTTTTGGGTGTCCTGAAAAGGGATCATAATGAAGCACTTACTTTCTGCATTACTAAGATAATTTTACTTGTGCAATGTAGTTAGATGCCAGAATTCAGGACATCCCTCTGGCTGTCCTGGACTGCCAACACCCCTGCCAGGGGGCTCAGAGACCCTGGCACAGAGCCCAGAACACCTGTGGGTTTGATTATGACCCATGGAGCAAATTACCAACCTTAGATGAAGATCTGCAAGCCATGACAGTTTAAGCAGAATGATAGTGAATTTATCTCAGGGTGAAAAATAGATTTTTTGGGTTTTTAGAATGGGGATTCAGGGGGCAAGATGGGGGGATCTGGGCGTGTCCAGCCTTTCTCCTTCCTGGCCTCCATCTTCTGCTGTGATGTTGGCACTTACAGATTGGTTTAGAGTAGAAGCTCACTGTCTAACACAGGTGATAGGTATTGGAAAGTAATTGTAAACATTGCACACGTAGTTTTTAGTACAAAAAGATAACACTGCCCTGGGGGCAGGCAGAGTGCCTCTGACTGTCCTGCTGAGCAGACCTTGGCTGGACAAGAAAAAAAAAAATTATAGATAAGGTACAATAAACAACTTTGAGACTGAGAAATGAAGAGCCCTGACTCCTTCTTTGACTGCAAGGCTGGCTAAAGAGACTTTCTAATGCATCTCAGGGTCACTCTGACCAGCTAGAGACCCCAAGAGTTAGAGACTGGAATAGTGATACTGGGCAAATAGCTGAATTAAGAAAAAGAGAATTTTATTACTACAAGAATATAGGAAAAAATTTACTATTATTACTGAAGTGATCTCTTCTAGATCCATTAGCTGCTTCTAGGGGATGTGTGAACACAGCTACTTCTCACTCTGCAGCCAAGCCAGGAATGTGTTTCCTTGCTTCAAGGCACTTACAGAGACAAAAGGCTTCAAAGACTGAGGGCACTCAAGTGTCCAGTCAGTTTTACCCCTGACTCCTAGATCAGACCTATCATAACATTTATAGAAGTAAAGATTGGATTTATAAACATTCTTCATATTCACCAGCAAAATGAACTTTTTATAGGAGTTTTACAAAAGAAGAGATGGAGATGCTAAAAGTCATCTGTCAGCATTTCTTGGAAATAGGAAATACAAGTGACTCCTAAGTATTATGCCCCAAATCCTCCAGCTTCTTTAGCATAGAAAGAAGTAGGAAACTACTAATCCTGTGGCTGCTTCCATTCATTAAATGTTCATCTTTGGGTGCTGTATTTTCTATCACTATATTCAGGCTCATGTATCAATAGAACAAAAACTTTGATTTTCCCTGAGGTTTGAGAAGGACAAGTTTGTTTCCAGGTGATATTGAAATCAAAACATTTTGTCTGGCATATATCAACTTTATATATAATTATGTTCTTCTCTGTGTAACAATAGAAATGACACATTTTTGAGAAAAGTGAAATACTAACTTTAAAGTTGAAACTGTTCAAAATATCCTGCTCCTGAAACATCCCCAAAACCCTCTTCTGAAAAGATCTGGATTCAAATTTTCCCTTCCTGTGGGGAAAGGAATTAAACCTACTTTGATGAAATCAATGGAGAAGTTGAGGCTTTCTCCAGCTCTGAAATCCTTTTAAATCAGGAATGAAATACTTGAGTGGAGAGGGGTGGCTCAGCCTGGTGTCCTCAGGACCACAATGGTGGCTCCAGTGGGTATCTCCTGAGCACTGCCAGATGCACAGACCAGTTCAGCAGCTGGAATTCATGGAGGGAATGCCCTGAGTGACTTTGTGCTACTTTACACTCTCCATTTCCCCAAGAGGAGAATCCTCAGAGGCAGGAACTGGCACTCGGGCAGGACCTGTGGGAACCCAGAGCATCCCTCTGTCTGTCCAGGATGGCCAGGACCCTGCCAGGGGGCTCAGAGACCCTGGCACAGAGCCCAGAACTCCTCTGGGTTTGATTGTGACCCATGGAGCAAATCACCAACCTTAGATGAAGATCTGCAAGCCACAACAGTTTAGGTAAAATAATAGTGAAGTTATCACGGGGTGGAAAAGTCAATTTTGGGGTTTTTGGTATGGGGGTTCAGGAGGCAAGATGGAGGGAACTGGGCATGTCCAGCCTTTCTCCTTCTTCTTCTTGGCCTCCATCTTCTGCTGTGATGTTGGCACTTTGGGATTGGTTTAGAGTCACTAGACAGAAGCTCACTGTCTAACACAGGTGATAGGTATTGGACAGTAATTGTAAACATTGCACACGTCGTTTTTAGTATAAAGCCATAACACTGCCCTGGGGGCAGGCAGAGTGCCTGGAACTGTCCTGCTGGATGGACCTGGGCAGAGCAGGAGAAAGAATTTTATAGATAAGGAACAATGAACAACCTTGAGATGAGAAATGAAGAGCCCTGACTGCTTCTTCAAGTGCTGGGCTGGGAAAAGAGACTTTGAACAATCTCGGGGTCACAGTGACCCAAAGGACCCTGAGATGGACCTACTGAGCTTGGGACCAGACCGAGGAGCTGCCACCTCTTCCCCTGCTGCCAAAGCAGCCTCTCCTGCATCCCAGCGATCCTGCCCATGCTGAGCTGAGCACCTCTGCTGCCTGCCACCGGGGCACCCCAGCAGCGTGGCAGCAAATTAGGCAGAACTTATTGCCTATTAATTAACAGCTCTGTTCTCCAGTCACTGGTGTCATTACACATCTTGGCTTTCAGCATCTCTTCCAATTATGCAAAATGGGGAATTCTGGACAGGATGAGATTCCTGAAAATTACAGGAGCCTCTTTTGCTCACCTATACATCAATCTCTTTACCCAAAAGAGTGTGGAAAGGAGGGTAAGAGGCTTTCTCTAACTCTGGTGGAAACTTGTTCTGTCATGTATCTGTCAGTCCAGTTCTACTCTCCCTCATACACCAGTGTTGTCCTTTGAACCCACACAGTGCCAGAAGGGATATTAAAGCCATATAATATGCCAAAGCCTGAATTTCAGCATAATTGCAGAAAGCTGTGGTATTGTTTGATGTGGCTGAAATCAAGAGTGGTTATGTATGACTCCTTTTTCTCATTCCAAAAGTCCTGGCAAATCTGCTAAAGCTGCTCCTCTCACTTCCATCACACATTGCAATAGGAAGGGGGCACTTCTGGTTTCCACTTTCATCTACAATTTAAGACCAAAAGGGACAGCACTCAGTAAACAACCAAAATAATCCTTTCAAAGTCAAGAAGATTTCTCTCCTATCTTTCTGGGTGCAAATTGTTGCCGGCTTCATGTGTTACTAATCTCCTCAGTACTGCAGCAGGGCCCCAGCAAGTCAACACACACCTCTCCAAGACCCTACAGGGCTTATAATTCTATTCCTAAACTAAAACATAATCTCAAAAGCAGTTTCCCCTTGAAATGAAAAAAAGTTTTTACTGCGTTTCAAATTACCATCTCACAGGAACTGCACAGTGACAGTGTAAACAGTGAGTGTCAATAATGAACTTGTCCAGCTTTTATCACACTGGAGGGGAAGGCACCCAATTTTCACAGCAGCCTAACTTTTCCAGGCACTGCCTGGCAGCGGGATTTACAGGCATGTTATCCACATCCAATATTACATATAGAAATATGCTGTGTGGAGAACACTGAACTCTTGTAAAATACAGCAGAAAAGTTCTGGTTATTCAGCTGGCCACTTGGTTCTCATTACAGCCCAGTTTGAAATGCCTCCCTTCCCTCCACTTGCCTCAATCTCTCTTCTATTTAAAGTAACTCTCACATTCTCAAAGGGTTTTTTAGATTATTGCACTATCATGTAACAGGTATTGCAAATGAAAATGTCTTCTGTTAGAAGTTCAATGCACCTGCAATAAGGTGGATTTCCAAGGGTACCAAACAAGAGATTACCCCAGACACCCTTCCTCCTTTATGTCAGTATGCAGCAAATGAAAATTTGATTTTTTCCTTTATAAATTAATTTTTCTTTGCAGTTTTAGGTGTGTTATGATAAAGAGGAAAAGGTGACAAAACTTAAAGACTTTATGAGCAGCTGATATATATGTGTATATGATATATATGTGTGTGTGTGTGTGTATAAAAAATTAATATGTTCCTTTTCCTTTCTACTGGGTAAAAGTTTTATTCCCATGCCACACCTCTTGATATCACGAGATTTTAAATCATTTTTATAGCAATAATTTTGAGTAGTTTTATGTAAATGTATGTGTGGGGCCCTCTTCCTCAACATTATGGCTTAACTTTACCATATATATGTAGTTCATGTAATACAGTGCAGAGGTTTGTGATTCCTCTGTGGTATTTCCTTTTTCTAAAGGACAAAAGTATCTGAAGCAGAGAATCTGTGTCTGGGAGTCAAAAGCAAGCAAAGAAAAAAAAGAAAGGGAAAAGAGAAATGGTCCCTGTAACCTAGAAAACAAAAACCTTTGTCACCAGTGAGGGTGGTTTTAATTGTGGAAACAAAATACACCAAAATTTCTGCAGAAGCAGAAGGAAAACAAGCTCCTGACTCACACTGTGTGGGTTTGTGGTGATGTTCTTCTAGAGGAAGAACAAAATACTTCTCCTAACCTTGAAATGGCACATGTTGCTGTGGAGAGGGTTCCTTTATTGGCTCTAGCACCTTCTGTAATGGTGTACATTTGACTGTTCTCAGCTAATACTGACTCTTAACCCTTCTAGCCATCATGAGTAATTTGTTTCTTACTGAAATTTGCTTTCTCCCTAATTAAAGATCTGTTTATTCAAGGTGTCTTTTCACTTAGACTATGCCTGTATGTCAGAGCTGAGACAGACACTGGAACCTCCAAGGTAAAAGAAGGGAAGTTTACTTTCTGGCTTCAACATTTATAGATTTTGAAAAGTGACAGTGGATTGGAGGATGACACTGCTAACCTCTCTAATGACACTGGACAAACCAACAGTCCATCAAATTTCTCTTCCTCCAGAAAAGAATGTAAAACAATAATTATTTACATAAAACTGTGTGAGAAAATTCATTGCAAGAATGTAAACATCAGAAGGCTTAGAAGAACTTCGAACAGGATGACATTACACCCCTTCATTTCCAAAAGTTTTGCCTTTTGCAAAGTCAGCTTTGGGAAGGGGTGGAATCCCACCTGCAGCTGCAGCACAGCCCTGCTTTGAACAACAGGAGGGCACAGAGCAGGGGGAGAGGGACACAGCTGTGCTCAGATACAGGGCTGATTCCTCAGGAGGTGCCTGCACCAAGGGTCAGCCTGGCTGGGTGAGAAAGGAGCTGCAAGGTTGTCTGTGGGTCCCATTTTCACAGGGCAGCAGACACCAGTGTGATGGTCACTGTACAAGAACTTGGACCGCTACATGTGGTACACTTCCAGTTTGTCCTTTTCTGCAAGCTACTTTGCACCAGAATTCCAGACACTCCACACTTAGGGCAGCCAGAGGAAACACGTGGATATCAGGGCAACTACTCTGCCTTTTAAACAGAATGCAATTTTTGATATTGAGCTGTAATGAGCATCCTGAATAGGCATGAAATCTCTTTAAAATCAGTCCTGTAATGCTGGTGCAGTGGGAGAATATTACTATTTGATTTGCTGTTATTCAGTTATTTTGAAGCCCATTTTGTGTGATTTGTAATAAGAACAGATAAGGCAAGTAGCTGCTAGGCATACCCGTGTGCTGTGAATATCAGAGATCACTAAATGTCACCAGCAAACCTCCTGTTGTTCCACCGATGCTTGTAGGAATGGACATGCCCTATTGACTCCACACAGGGTTTGTAACTCCATCTTTTTTAGGTTTTGCATTCAGTGAGGAGAAGATAGATACAGCCTAAAAACTTCAGTCCTTTCCTCCCTCTTTTTGCTGGACGGGCAGAATGGTGCCTGCTCCAGGAAATGGAGCAACTGTCCAAGTATTTGTGACACAAAGGACTCCTGAGGAGGGAAAACAGCCATCCTGACAAGGCTTTCCCCAGCATCACTGCCCTGGCTGTACTGCTGAGACACCAGCATGCTGGGGAGCTGGGCCCAGACACTGAAACAGGGAATCTAATACAAACCAGGGATATTTTCCTGTTTGGTGTGGGCAGCCCTGTGCCACACAGGACTGTAAGAACCAAAATGAGGGATGTGGGACTCCAGGGGCTCTCCAAAATGCAGTTTATTCCATCCAAGAGGTTACAGCAGTCCAGGGTGGTAGGTGACAGAGCTGTGCCCACAGCTGTCAGCTCCAGCTGCAGGCAGGCCTGGAGACCCTTTGGTTTTGGTTACAATGCATTATAGACTTTTCTTTTGGTTACATTGCATTTTATACTTTTCTTTGCTTAGCATCTTAATACAGTAGAACAAATCTATACCTTAACTATTATCTCTAGCCTATCATAACTACTATAATTACCATATTCATGTTACTGTTCTCCAATCACTCAAAGTTAGTACATTACAGTTTAAGCTAGGAGCTGTTTTTCAGTTTTCTTGCAGTGGAAAATTCTGAGACCTTTTTTCTACTTGCCACATTTGCTGACTTGTTTGCCTGTGCTCTCTTTGTGCTTGGTAAAAAATCTTCTTGTTTGGGGTGGGTTTATCCTTTGCTCTAAGTCATAAAAACCCCTTCTAACTAACACAGCCTTTGCCTCCTTGGTTATCCAGTAAGACTGGCTCAGCAATTCTTTTCTATATCAAAACTTGCTTTCATTTCTACTCCTTCATCAGACTCTACATTTAAAAATCTTTCTGCTAAGCACACATATCTGTGAGACTTTCTTGTCAAACTTTCATCCTTCCCAACACAGGGTTATTCACCCCTTCCCTGTGCCATTTCTCCTGTGGGCTGACACTGACCAAGTTCTGGCTGAGGGCTCAGATAACATCACTGCAAACTCAAATTATCTGCATTTGGTACAGAAATCGAGGCATTCACACTCAAAAGAATGGAACTAGATGATCTTTAAGGTCCCCTCCAAACCATTCTATGATTCTATGGCTGAAGATCAAAGAAATTATTATTAATTTACTGTAATCACTCACATTTAATGGTTCTGTAAAAGGTACCAATAGTATTGGGGTTTGACTGCAAACAGTGTTTTGTGCCTAATCCTTCTGTGCAATTTCCACTGGGAGCCGTCCCAGATAAATATTTTTATTAAGCTATCCAAATTTAAAATCAAGACCTTAAAAATAAAATAGTTACTGACCTTTCAGCTCATTTATAATTAAAATCTGTTCTAATGTTGTTCACATAAATAATAGATAGCTGTTTTCACAGATCAATGGCTTCTCTTGCTTTATAAGAAACATTTTGAAGTAAAATTACTGTGCCTTTAAGTCTAATAGGAAAATTTGATGTGTTAGGAACTATGGGCTGATCTCTGTACATTTTTCAACTGTAAATTTCACTTTAAAATACAAACAATTATTAATATTGATTTGGACTAAAATAATATTGAATTTCAATATGTTTTTGGCTCTTTTATGAATTACCCTGCACAGTCAGTGTGATTATGATGAAAGAGTATTTGCACGCTCAATTTCTTTTCAGCGAGAAACCTTGAAGAGTGCTAGTTGTGTTCAGGCTGATAATGATAAACACATGCATTCAAGGAGAATCAGACTACCTTAAAAATCTCAACTGAAGCATAATAAATTAATATTTCATCCTATATATGCAGTTCTTATATCAAGCTAGCTGAACTTTCATTATTAACAAATCCTGAGCATTTGGTTAGAATGCAGCTCACTGCCTGAGCTCTGCTTTGGTTGTGCATCGCATGCAATTACAAAATGATGTCAATCCATCACTGCAATTTCCTGCGACTAAGCAAAGAGATGAATATATTCATGTCCTAGGATGCTGTAAAACACCAATATATTTAAGTGCCATTAAACCCATGTTTCTGTGCTGTGGTTGGAATAAACATTTCATAGCTCCGGTGATGGAGGGATGTGAGCTTTTCTTCTGATCTCAGCTCTAATTTCAAGGCTGGTTTGTTAATTGCTTACTCAGCTACCCCAGCACCTCTGCAGAGGTCTCAGCTCTGGGTCAGCCTTCCCCATGGCCATGGCTGTGGCCAGCAGGGTCACCCTGGCACAGTGTCCTTGTCACACCCACAGCAGTGGTGGCAGGGGGGTCTCTGAGAGCCTGCCACGCGTGGGCAGAATCCTCTCAAAACCAGAAACTCTGCTCCCCAGGGAAAGCAGGTGTATTGAACTAGGACAAAATGTCAAAGTGACATTTTTGTAGAAATGGATTTTCAGAAAAATTTAATTTCTTGGGCCCTGCAGTAGTGTTTTCATTGTGGGTGGCTGCTATAACCTGGAGAGCTGTGCAGCAAGCCTGGGAACTGGCAGAGGCTCACCAGGAATGTGGAGGGCTCTAATCCTCCCCAGCTTGTCCTGCTCCTCTCCCTGTGCAGCTGGCACATGCCAGGAGGACAGAGAGCTGGGACTGTTCACCTCCAGCAGCCTGCCTGGGAAGCAGCTGTTAAACTCACTTTTTGCTCAAAGTGGAACTGGGGAGTGTGTGGCAGGCAGCAGCTGGGCCAGCCTTTGTTTTGATTCTCCCAGGGAAAAATGTATTTTTAAAAATTTTCTTTTTCCACATAGAAAACATTGGTTGTGCGAAAAGGGCATTTTCTTGCTGAAAAACCTTCTGCTGGAGAATTCCCCAACCAGCTTTTTTTTTCTGGAACTTACTCCCACAGACTGAAAATAACCCAAACTTGGTACCTTTCCAGTCATGTTACAAAAGCTAATGTTTTGGTAGAGTCCCTGGAGACAACAGAGTTGTGCTACTTATATTAAAAAAGAGGTAGTAGCAGCTAGCAAGTGCCTGCACGACTGGTTTGAATGCTGCTGGCCCTTAATTCAATCACAGGTAATGAAAGATTAATAATAAGGCACTTAACCTTAAATAGTGTTGCAATTACTTTGATTATGGAATAAAAACCAGAAAGCATTTATGACATTTACTATTTTTAAACCTCATTATTTTGGAGAGTGTCATTCAAGAATTTTGAACACTCGAAATTAGCAAAAATGAAATGCCACTGATTTTTCTTTACCTGACTCAGGTGCTCTCTAGTGTGATTTCTCTCTTCTATAGGTAGAGCAAAAGGTAGGTGACAGAAAGTGCCCTTGAGTTTCTTCATTTGAGAGGTAATATTGTTTCACCATTTTATGCTCAGATGCCCACAAAAGTGTAGTCACTTCTCTGTTATTTTATGTTGTGTTTTTTATAGTTTTGTGGTTTTGATTAGAGCAAGTCAATTTTCTTGGCCAAAATGGCTTTTTAATAAAATGATACCTTTTTCAAAATGTATTTTAGGTCATAATTTTATGATGCAAGGGATGCTTTCCTCCACAAAGATAAATCCTGTGTCCTACATTGCCAAAACTAATATTGTGAATATGACTATAATTTCATAATACATACATGTTGCATGGTAAATATATTGATACCAAACACTCTTAAGGACACCAAAATGTATTGATACAAGACCCTGTAAAGGGCTCCAGCCTCCAGCAAAAAAACTTGGAGCTGTATCATGTTGCCACACTAATTGCACACCTCTCAGCAGAGAGAAGTCTGGTTTTTAGGAAGGAAGAGTATCCTTTCTTAAATTTCCCTTAGTTTGATCCAGATCCTGCCCAGCCACTCCACACCTTTTAGCTAGACCAAGTTAGGATGCACGCCAGATTTTGTGGTTTTTAATCTCAGCAAGAGCGGCTGACAGGGCCAATTCTGCCCTGGCTGACAGCGTGGCTGGGGTTAAAGAGGAGTGAGTGTGGGCTCTGCTCACATAGAGGGAGCACACAACACAGCTCAGCTTTACTGGGTGCATTCCCCAAGGAATCCTCTCACTGGCCTGGTTTGGCTCAAGTTCACTGAAAGCAGCATCTTCTGTCTCCTTAGTCACTTTCTTTTCAGACTGATGCCTTTACTCATCCTGGCAAGATGAAAACATCCAGAGCCTGAAATCCTGAAATCTTTACCTTTTCTGTTCTGCTGCCTCATCATGACACTTCATGGTTGCGTGACTCCACTAGAGGAATAACAGTGTAGGATTAGAGGAAAATACACTTTTTTTAAAGTCAAGTCAGGCTGCACATTATTTCTACCCCACTTGCAATTAGCAGTGTGTGGGCTGATCGCTAGCACTAACAGCGATTAGAACAAAAACTTCACTGTGCTGCTCTGGGTGTCACATCTTGCTGGAAAAGTTTAATTTAACAAAGTGCAGAAGGCAGCAGAGGAACTCCTGTGGTTCCAGATAGCAATGTTGCAGCTCTGCAGCCCTCTTCAGGGCTAACAGTGACTAGAGTTTATGTACATGCACCACAGGGAAAACGACAGCTTTGCCCAAATACTGCCTTGCTGCGTGTGCCTGAGAGTGGCTTCACCAGTGTCAGATCCCCAAAATACTCAGGTGGAACAGGGATGTTAAGTGCACTATTTCAGATTTTATTCTGGCTTTTCCCAGCTTACAGTCCCTTACCTTTTCTTCCAAATTGTTTATTGATTCAAATTTTATTGATTGTTCCTACAGGTGAATTTTGCACCCTTTTAAAGTAGCATCATGACTTTATTATTGCTAAATGTTGACTGCAAAACAAACAGGACCCGACACCTCTTCAAACCTTTAGTTCTGGTTTAAACACAATTCCAGCACACACTGTGTGGCAAGAACACTTTAGAGCCTCTTTCTCACATAACTAAACTGTAACTACAGAATCATAATTGTGTGTAAAATATTGGAGATCAGTAAAACAAAGTGAATTGAGAGCACTGAGACTAACTGTGCATCTTATGGCTAATGTTTGTGATGCATTTGTGTTTTAAGGATGTGCTCAAACATAAAAAGAGCTATTTTGGTTTGAACCATTAGTGCTACTTTCTTTGTCACCTCCATTTATCTTTTATCCATCTTGCCTCATCTTTTTTTTCTATTCTGTATATTGAGCAACTGTTCAGGTGTTTAATGTCAAAGCCATTAAAGGGATAACCCAGGGGACATAGGAGACAATGCAAACAGCAAGTGTAGGTAGTGAGCAGCAGCTGTGTGGCAGAGGAATTCTCAGACTGAATTCTCTCATTCTTCTGGGTGTGTATATGGGCTATTTCTAAACTGTTCTGAAAATTATCTAAAAAAAGCAGCCTTATTGCCATAGACTTATTTGCCCTCAACAAAAAAGTAGGAGTCTATTGCTCAGGAAAATAAACAAGCCCCCAAACTGAAGGCCTATCTGATGTGTTGAAATGGTTGAGCCATGCCAGCAGCATCACCCAACCCTCCTTCCTGCAGCTCTTCCCAATTTTGCTGCAGGAAAACATGAAGCAAAATAGATCCCTTACTGCTAAATGTGGCTTGTATTACACTCTTGCATGAGTGGACACTACTGAGTGGACCAGTCACTCCTAATGATCAACACTGTCTCTTCCCCTCACACTTAAAACAACTGCCAGACCCAAACAACCTTGTCAGAGAATACACAAGCTTCCAGATGAGATACTGAGGCAGAGGATAGCACAGAGTGCAGCTAGAGCATGATCTTCTCTGAACTGGGTGCTTGTTGTCTGGCTGAGGTGCCTGGGAATAACTGGAGGCTGCACCTCGCAGAATGAGAAGGACTAGCAACTGTTTTCTTGTGCCTTTGTGCCTCCTGTGCCTGTGGATTTGCTGCCCTTCCAAATGTTATGACTAATGCATAAAGCATTGCTCCTCTCCAGACACTCAACTTTTCACTAGCTCAAGACTTAAAACAAGCCATGAATGTGTGTGCTGCTGCAGGTCTCCAGGCGTGTAACCTTTACTGGATATGCCACGCTGGCATTCGCTGTCTCGCCCGTGCTGTTTATCAGCCTCACTCGCTTGCTGGAGTATTGCAGCCTTGCAATCTCTGAGAACCTTTTGGGTTTACTCTTTGCCATCCTCCCTCATAACTACAAATTAAATGGGAAAAGGGTCTCTTGGAGAAACAGTCCAAAAGAGCTTAGGCAACATTTTGTGCTGAATTTCTCTCCTTGGACCTTTATATATCATTGGTGTATCTTGCAAGACACCTCTGGGGTTTTGAAACTAATTTTCCATCATCATTAGTGAGAAACTTACCCTCAGCTTCTTTTCATTAATGTCTAACACAAGACAGAGAAGAAGTTCTGAATGTGTACACTCTTTTTAACTTGATGATGCCATATGCAAATAATTAAACAAGGCACAGAAGCAATGGTTAAAAACACTACAAAACTTCCTCATTAAACTAAGCAATTATCTGCCAGAAGAGAGACATCTGAACCCTCTCACTCCACACGTGATAAAATCCCCACATCTTGCAGCTGTTTAATTTTTCCCCAAGAGGAGAAAAAAATCACATGTAATTACCATCAAGGGTGAGGACAACATGATGGGTGCAGAGATGGTGACATTCAGTTTGTATCCATCAGTGAGGTGGCTGTGACACACTTTGCACGTGATCTGTCTGATGTTGCAGGCAAGGGCACAGATCTATGAAAATTCAGTGGAAACATTAATTGAGTTCCAGTTATGTCATGTGCTACTGTGCAGAAGAAATGACTCCTGAAACTCTAGAGCTATGATTTGCTGTTTGGTGGTGATTCAACTCAAGAAGTTAATACTTGGAGCCATCTCATCCTGCGTGCTGCCTGACATTGGCATAGTGTCTTTGAGCTGTCTTCTCACTATATTTTGGGTAGTGAAGTGAACTGAGGAAATAGATTCAATGAAGGAACAGTGCATCAAAACAGAATGGCACTGAAAGAAAGTCATATTCATGGAGATACATGTATTTTCAAAGCACTAAACCAGATTAAAGGCCTCCATGTTTTGTTCTTACAGTACAGTTTATCTATTTCATCACCTGCACCGTTCCTGTCACTGTAATAGCTGAGATTTTTCACAATCTGTAGTTGTGGAAACAATGCTGTTGCTGCCTTTTACAGAGGTAAAGCTGGGACAGAGAGAAATTGAAGAACTTGCCTACAAAATGGGAAATTTGTGGACAAAAAGAGGACGAGTTTGGACCTTCCACACTTCAGGTTAGTTTTCCAGCTACCGAATAATCCTCCTTTTCCTTAGGTACAGGAGAATAGTGAGAAAAGTAGCATGTTTATTTTTGTATAAGAAAATTTGAATATGCAAATTGGAAAATGGGAATAGATTTTTTTTTTTAAAACTTACGACCAGAAGGTGTTTAAATCTGCCAAGAACTTCAGTCAAGCAACTGTTTTGTTCTAGTTGGAATGTAGGTTAGTGGTTTCAGCAAATACACAGATAATTAACTGAAACTCCTTTTGTTCTAGCCGACAACATAAAAGCAATGAGAGAAAGGAAACAAATCACAGGGGAGTTCTGTGGCATCTTGCAAGGTTTCCAGTGCAATATACACAGAATCACACTGATGAGCTTTCCCAGTGCTAATGAGGGGATGCCAGACTGACAACGCCAAAATCTGATGGTTTTGCTGAAAAGGAACAATATGAGAAGGAGCAGCAAAAATTTTCTTTTCCAGGAACCACTGAAGAATTGTGAAGGGAAGGCTACAGACAGAGTCCCTCCTCCCGTTTCAGCAGTGGCACAGCCTGCAGCCCCCTGAGGTGGCCAAGGCAGAGGCTCCTCAGGGGTTACCAAGGCTGTGACACAGAAAAGCAGTTTGTCTGTAGGGAAGGGAATCTAAGCAGGGTAACTGCAATATCTAGCACTGTGTTGTCATTACACATTATCTGCAATATATGACACATAATAATATCATGGACATCCCTCTGGAATGTCCCTGCAGGTGTAAAGGTGTAGGAAGGATCTCTGGTCAGTGAGGACTGTGAGGTGAAAGGTCTTACCAACTTGTAAACTCCTCTCTTCCTCACTCCCTCCAGCAGTTGGTAATGGATTACTAAAACACAGTATTAATTTAGTGCCATACTGAAACTTGTGGTCAGCAAGATGTGAATTAATGAGGAATCTCCCAGAAAGTAAGAAGAATCTTAACCCAGCTTCTCCAGAGAGCACATTGAATCATATCAGGTTATTAGTAAAATTATCATTGTCCTTATTGGAACGGCAAAGCCAAAAGACATTTATTTAACAAGAGGTTTTATAACAGAAGAAGCAGTGGCTGGTCTGTGAGGTGCCCAGCAACCCTTTCAGGTGAGATTCTTAGAGGTGTTTTGTGTTTAGGAAGGTTAGCATGGCAGGGTAGACACGGTGCTGAAACTTCTGGAGGTGGAGGTAAGGTGTGTTTAACAGGCAGCAGCAAAAATACAAAACCACCTCTGGCAAAGGAACTTGCTGAGTTATCTTGCTGCAGCCTTGTTTGCCAAAGAAGTTGTCTGTAAACCCTGCCATCATTAAAATTCTTCATGGTGATAACAGCACTTTCCCCAGAACACTTTGTTGAAGCTTGCAAATGGAATTATCTGCTATGACTGCTCTTTTGAGCAGTGTAAATCTTCAACAACAATCCTAAATAAACCTGTGATATATAGTGCATGGAACACCTATTTTTATAAATATCTCTGCAGAGGAATGCTAGGGATAGGAAGAATAAATTACAAGCAAGAAAATGGCATTTTAAAACATGCTCTAACCCCGTTTGCTCCTTGGCACTGCTCTGCATTAACTTAGCTCCAGCCCCTGGAAAGGCAAAAGTCACAGATTTTATTTACATAACTCAGAGCTTCTAAATAAGAAACAATAAAGAAGTGAAGCTTTGTAGGAAAAAAAACCACATAAAGTATGAACAAGAAATACTACTTTAGCCTCTGTGGCCAGAAAGATACCGGTGTTGGGAGTAATGTGCCATTTTAACAGAGATACAAACATCGTGACCCGACTGCAGTACAAATACCAGCTCCTCACTGGGGAAATCATCTCTCTTTTCAGGAGAGGGACACCAAATGACTCTCTGGTGCCTTGTTAAGAGCCCAGTGCTCAGCACCTCACCATGCCCAGGACAGCTGCCTTTCTACTGTAGGCTATGACTGCTCCTCAGGGATCTGAGCTTCCCTGAATTTGGGTGTAATCCTAAACATGAAGTACTTCTTAATCTAATCCTAAACCATTACTGCATGTAACTGTCCAGAGCTGAAATCCCTGCCTGGAAAGCAAAGAAAATGTTTAGCAATGGCTCTTTAAGCACTTTCTGTATTATACTTTACAGCATGGCCTCAGCTCAGTGAAATTTGGGCTGTTTATAAAGGACCAGAAAGTTTTGCCATGTCTATTGCTGTAACTCAGAACACTCTGCTTCATCTTGCAGCATGTACAGGAACTGGAAATTAGTGTTTCTCTTCTATTTCACCCCAGCCAGCTCTTCTCATTCTAATGCTGCTCATTCTGGTGAGTTCTAGGATGAACCAATTTGGGCAGGCAAAAGAACCTTATAAAGTTGGGCTGGGATAATGATGGTCCAGGTGTCTTCTTATAGAGCAGGTGACAAAAAATAATAGATCTTGTCCAGAAGGAAAAGTTACATTGTGCTGTCTAAAGGAGATTCATAACTATAGCTCAGCAGAGAGGCTGTGATACTGTTACACTAAGCTAGCCAGTACAACTTTCTGTGCCCTGCTATTGTACCTTCAAATTAGTGCAGAGCAGGTATGATCAATCCAGTCATGTGCCATAGAGCTCGTATCATTTTCTACCTGTCTGGGAGAAGACTTTTGTCACCCTGGTTATTTACCTCCTACGCAGCTCTGTGCCTGCTAGATGTGCTGCTAGCAAGGGAAAACACGCATATCTTTAGGCACTGGTCATGCTGAAGGATGATTGGGATGAAATATAGGATTCTTTTTCAGGATCTCCTTCTACTTGCAGCACCCACGGATGTTTTAATTTTTCACACTGTACT
Source organism: Melozone crissalis (assembly GCF_028551555.1). NCBI lineage: Eukaryota > Metazoa > Chordata > Aves > Passeriformes > Passerellidae > Melozone > Melozone crissalis. The sequence continues at coordinate 19,009,618 of NW_026535785.1, read as the reverse complement.
GCTGTCCTGTGTGGCCCAGGCTTTTTAACTACTGTCAACTCAAATGTCAGCTGGTATTTATTACACCAGAACCAGAGCAAGGAATTCCTAAAGACCTTAAGGAAAGCATATTTAGTTTCTCATGCTCAAGAGACATTTTGGAATAATTCCAAGCGAGGAAAGAAGACAGAGTAAAAACTTTTAACTTTCAATGAGCCTTATCTGCACATACACATTTCCTGTGCTAGAAGGACATTTGAAGCAGATGGGATGTGATCATCCCCAAACTCCCAGAGATGCAGCAGAGCTCTGACTCTCTTCTGCAATTCAGGGCTATAGCAATAATACTTGTATTGTGTGCTTAGTTAAATTGCCCTTCCCAGAGGCAATGCTCTGGGCTGGTGCTCCGATGGCACCAGCAAAATGCCGCCTGAGAGAGAGCAGGTGAAACGCATTCAGGTCCATTGCTTCCCTCCTAGCAGCTGGTGGGTATTGCTGTTACTGAGAGCGTTCAGAGCCCTTGCAAAGGGTGGGGTGAGCCGATCTCTTGTGTTTGCTGCAGCTCCTTTCGAGCCATGGTGGGCCTGCTGCCGAGCCCTTGGGCCGGGCCCGTGGAGAGCCAAGGGCTGTGGAGGGCATGAGGGAGCGCCGGGCTCATGGAGCACCCAGGGCTGCAGAGGGCATGAGGGAGCGCTGGGAACATGGAGCACCCAGGGCTGCTGAGGGCATGAGGGAGCGCTGGGAACATGGAGCACCCAGGGCTGCTGAGGGCGTGAGGGAGCGCTGGGAACATGGAGCACCCAGGGCTGCTGACAGCGTGAGGGAGCGCCGGGTCCGGAAGCACCCAGGGCTGCTGAAGGTGTGAGGGAATGCTGGGCCCCGGGAGCAGCCAGGGCGTGAGGCCGCAGTGTCGGCTGCACGGGCAGCTGCACACCGTGGTACCAGCAAAAGCACAGAAGTGGAAGGCTGAGATTGCAAAAAGGGAAAGTGAACCCCAGGTAGGGAGTTTGGAATAATTCCAAGTAAGGAAAGAAGACAGTGCCCAGACAGTAAAGCTAGTGAGGGAACAAACCAAGACTAGGGGGGTGCCCAAAGTAGGAGACTCCAATGGTAGGAAGTCAAGGCGAGGGAAAGCTGTCGATATTATATCCTGATGGTGTGCCACCCACATCAGTCCCATTCCAGCTCCTTTCTCTCTCTCTGGTGTGTGGAGAGATAGGGCAGGCTCAGCTCCCTGCCAGTGCGGTGCTGAGGGCTCTGCACTGCCCAGCCATGGGCAGCCAGCGCCTCCAGGGCTGCCCCTTCCTGCCATGGAGGATTGTGGCAGTACCAGTTGTTGGGTCTGGATTGAAGGCACTTGAGACAGTAGTTCATGTTCAGACCCAGGTGTTCATTATTTATCAGTAAAACAGTTTCACTATGGTGACTTCAGCAGCTTTTCATTAGAAGGCACAAAATGGCCAACAATCTCTTGTTCCAAGGTCTTTTAAGACTAAACTCTCCAATTAAGAACTGACACCTGGATTATTTTCCCTTTTAACCCAATAACTGATCCCACAGAGCCCCCAGTGGGGACTTTTCTGCCCAATTACAAAATGCCACCCAAACCCATGAAGAAGAAGGAAGAAGAAGCATGAAGAAACCCAGGATGACACCCTGTGCCCTCCATCTTGCTTCCACCCACAACACACTAAAAATCCCAAACCCTCAATTTCTCACCCAGAGATACACCTACACTGCTCTCTATAATCTATTGCACACTTTTGTGGATTCCAGTCTGTCTTGAAGCCTGGGAAACTTTCTCCATGAGTGAGGGTCAAAGTCAGTGCTGCCCTGGGGGTCAGGGCACCCCAGAGCAGACACAGAAATATTCCCAGTGCCCTGGGTTTCCACAGAGGGTGAGCTCTGCTAACTGCCAGTCATGTTCTTGAAACATTTTTTAGTCTTTTGGACTGAAATGTGCAACACTCTATAATTCTCTGTTAGAAGGACTTATCCAAGTAGGAGTCAATAACACAACCCCAACACAATTGCCTCTTGTGTGGGAGGCTCTTGAATCCTTCCCAGTGTTTATAAAGTGTGTACAAATTAATGAATGTATTTGTTACTAATAATCAGCCAAACATATTAAAAACTTTGAACTGAATACTTGAAAGAGTACTAAGCCTACTACCAGAATGAAGTCTAAGGGTTCTCAGCAGCAAAGTGCAGTAGAAAATTGTGGCTGAAAGGAACAGATGTTTAAAATGAATGCTTTCAGTGTGCTGAACTAAAATATAATTTAAACACATACAGAAGACATATAGACTGGCTTTCAGCAACACAACCCCCTGAAACACCTATACAAGTAACCATGTTTTGGATCAGCAAGGCTTATTCTATTTATTAAATCAATAAGTGTAAAGCCCATAGACCATTTTAGTTATCAACCTTTTCCAAATGAATATCCCAAGCATTTCTAATGACAACCAACTGATTTTCATTATTTTGACCTCCTTCTTCTTTGACTGGATCAATAATGTCTGATGTAATAATTCATCAAATTATACTGGGAAACTTATTGATTCTTCTTGTACACATTAGCTGGGAGAAAAATATGTCAGGCTCTCGCTTTAGCCTAAATGGCTTCCAAGATTGAAATTAAACTGCATTTGGTATTTGTATGAAGGATATTAGCAGTGTATGTAAAACAAATCACTGAAGCTGAAATGGATGTTTTACTTGCCCCAGTTCCCCTGACACTTTTATGGCACCCATCACTGCAGTGTGTTTTTCATACCCTAATTGCTTTGTGAGATCTGTGCTCTGCCTGTGCCTCCCACCCCTGCCCTGGTGCAGCATTCAGCAGTGCTGTCTGACACTCCTCCTCCTGCCTCTTGGGGAGGCTCAACTCGAGGCCAACTGGAGATTTTATTTAGTTGAGAGATGTAGGAGAGAAGTAGAAATCTTTCATGTAAATCCTGGGTGTTCACAAAAGGATCAAAAGCTTATGTGTATACGATGGTATGGGGCAGGATTAATATTTAGCCATACCACGTTTTTAGGTGTTTGGGGGTTTATTAGTGAAAGCAATATTTGAAAGAAGACAGTGAAGAAAACTGTGCTACAATGTGCTGTATTTTCTAACGGTACTGAGCCCGTGAACTATCAATGGCAATTCACTTACAAATATCAAACTTGTGGAAATCTAGCCAATTTTATTTCTTAATACCTCTCTACTGATAATCTTGTGGGGGGAAGGATGTGAAGATAAAAACACTAAAACAATGTGCTGAGTCATTAAGCAGAATGAAGCATCCCTTCCCCCTGCAGCTGTAATCTGTCACCACATCACTTACCTACTGCCTGTGTTGGAATAGCCAACCACAGTTTCTTTTTCACCTTTTGTTTCAGATGAAGAGACTTAAAAATTGCAAATGTTTCTCCCCTTAGATGCAAGAGCATAAATCACGAGTAATACTGAGCTCTCTGCCTCATATTGATTCTTTTGTGAACTAAGCCAGATGGGTTCAGATATGAGCATGATCTAATATTCCCCTTAGCTTGATTTATAGATTTCTTTGTGCATTACCTGACCATAAATGAGTCTTGCATTATTTCTTGTGTGCCTGTCAAATTAAAGAAAAATACTCTCATTGACCTTTCAACCTGGCAGAAAAAAAAAAGAGTCAGAGACATTTTACTGCATGTATTACAGGGATCTTGGTGCTTACATGCCAATTAAGAGTGTGTGATTATGAAAGAGGTCTGGCAAGCTGTGTTGTGTGTAATGATTTCATTTTCCTGTAAAGCACGGAGGGGATGTACTGACAGTAGCATAAGCTACATTGCAAATAACCCTAAAAGAGAGAAGAAGAGGAGAACAATTTGGCACAATTAATTCCTTAATTTACAGAAACAAGCACTGATTGCAAGAACTGAAATGCTTTTCTGGAAGAAAATAATTTTCTTTAAAATGTGGGACCAGCAAGCGGAATTGCTGAGCCCCCACCGCTGCAGACATTAATGCCAAAGAAGGGAGCAGGCACCGGTGTCTGCTGACCCCAGAGACCTCTTCTGGGAGCAAAATGAGCTTAATATGTATGAAAAATAATGAGCAGTGTACCAGGAGCTTATCATTAGGACACAACCTTGGGCTCTGCACTTGCAACCAGCTTAAATGGGAGACACTGAGCTTTGTCTGAGCAAAGGGCTCCTGCTTAACCTGCAGGGACTGACCTCAGTGACCCCTCACCTCCTCCCACCATCCTCAAGCATGTTAATAGGCCTATTATCTCCTCTGTATGTATTTGCAAATAATGTTCAAATCTAGCAAAAAGAGGCATTAAACAAAGAAAATATTTCCATCTTTGCCATTCTTCAGTTTTTTGACCAGATGAAGTATGGTAAACATCCTCTGAAACTGCTCAGCAGACCAAATCCCTGTCATGTTCCTGTTCAGGCTGTATCTCTATTCTGTATCAGGAGATGACATTTTCAGTAGGAATAAAATTTTAGCTTCTGTCTTCTAAGAAATAGAACTTTTAAAATAAGTCTTTCTTTGCTGTGTGAGCATGCCACAAAACCTGGCTGGTAGCCCTGGCTCTGGAAACAGGCAGACCTGTTTGTGTTCTCAGTTCTCTTTTCCAGTGTCTGCATCACCAGAAAAATCCTTTTTTCCCGCCCCTATTTTTCTGTTTAGACTGGCCAACCTGCTCCTACAAATGAAAATAGAGATTCAGGAATATTAATGTTCCTTTCCAAGCCCTTGTTAAGGACATTGAAACATGAACTACCCCATTTCCTAGACTATGGTCTTTATTTTATTCTTATGTGGGTCTGCTGTGGCAAGAAGGCTTTTCTTAACACATCCAATTGGCCAAACAATGAAGTGTTTTACATCTGCCCAGGGATGCAGCTGAGCAGTGTATCTGTTCTGGGGGCCAGTATATTCATGAGAGAAGGTCATAAGTATAGATTTTCTTTGGTTTGGATACTTTATTTTAATTCCCATGGCTGATCACATTTGTTTATTTTTATTACCCTAAGCTTCCAGTCCCCGAGAACGGGATCTGTGGTGCTAAAGACACTTTTATTATATATGAGACTTCAAGTGATAGTCTTTGCCCTGAGGAGCTCACAATAAAAATAAGCAGGCAGATAGAGAGATAAAAGACATGATTCAGCATCAGATGTAATTTGCTGTATGAAGCTGATCCAATTGTATTTGAAGGATTTATTTTACACATGCAGAAACTTAGGCACAATGAAATTAAATGACTGGCAGAAAATACCACAGAAATCCATGGCAAAGTAAGAACTAAACTCTGATTGCCCCATAGCTCCCAGGACAGCCCTTCTGTTTGAAGCAGAGGGAACTATTTAAGCATTACATTTACACACCTACACATGCTGTACACCCCAGTTTGTAGAATTTTTACTGGTCTACACAGTTCTGCCACCCAGAAGGATTTTTGTGGGTTTTTTTTAATCCCTTTGCTGTGCATAAGGCTTCCACCATCTCTTTGTGAGCTGTTCTAATTCAGAGATACTCTTGATGTCTAGCACAAATGGTGCTTCAAAGAGATGTTTACTGCATAAAGACACAGAAAATACACCTAAATTTCCTATTCTGATCAGTATATTTATATGAAAAGTATTGTGGTGATAGATCAAAATGCAGTGATTGCTATTCCCCTTCACATGGTGATTTATAATTGTGCATTTACATCTGACTAAGACTGTTCAGACTGTCTGGCTTGCATGGTAATAACAACAGGCTCTGCTCAATATCTTTTCAGTATGGCAAAACCCCTTCACTTTAAACAATTCCATGAACACACAAAAGGAAAGTTAAAAACCTCTTGCAAAATATAAAAATAATAAAGCACAATCAGTGAAATCCTAAATCATAATGACAACTTTATCCAGTGTCAGCTACAGACACTCACTGACTACAAAGTTTTAAGAGAAGCATTTCTATATCTGGTAAGCCAAACAAACAACAAACAACCAAAACAAACAAACAAAAAAAGAAAAAGGGAAAAGAGGCAGGGGAAGAATATTCAAGAATTCCTTAATAGAATTTAGGGGCTAACAGCAGAAGAAAACTATTGACCCTGTGATACTATGGAGTTTTATTTTACAGAAATAAAATAGGATGCTGTAGGCTCAAAACATCCTGCTCCCTTGAATAACATTTCCCAGTCTGGGAAGTATAAACATCCACGAGTCACCTTCATGTCTGGATACTATAAACAATTAACTTTGGTTCCCTTTGTTGAACCCACTAAAGGGGTTTTTTTCTTCAGTTGCCTGGAAAAACAAATGTACAAGGCTGAGCGCTGGTACCTCACTGTTGTTATGAGCTGGACTATGGCATTCTCATTTAAAAAGTAAAACAACACAGACTGACCTATGAGACCTTTACTGTATAATGAAGAGGATCTTAAAAACAGACTGATTCATGGAGGAGTTTTCTGCTGGTATCAGGACTGCAAATTTCCTCCTGTTTTGAGGTTGGTCATGGACAGGCTGTGAATGTGGTTCAGGCTTCAAGGAAAAAGCTGTAATCCATGCATTTCCCCAGAACTCTCCTCCTACTTCAGTATTCCTAGAGCTTTCTTAGAACACAAGTCCTAAGAATTCATTCTCGAATGAAATATGTCCCAGAAAGGCTGAAAACAAAGAAAGCCAAAATTTGCCTCAAGTTCCAGCTGATATTCAAGACCTGAGCCATCCACACCAAGAATCTTTGCCATCTGTGACATCCTCCAGGGAGAATATGCTGTGCTCTCCAGGTTGTCTCTGCACAGCAGCAAAATATCCCTTTTTTTGCTGGACACACACTGCCCTTATGAGGAGATAACCTGAGCTGAGCTGTTTTGGAAGCATCCATCATTGCAGTCCAAGCAATAAATCCTTCTCCTTGTCCAGCAGTTTATCCCATAGCAGAAACATAGATAGTGACAGAGAAAATCACTTGGATCATCTAGTTTATCCCTTGCTGGGATAAGGATGGCTTCTTGCATTCATTGTCTTTGCAGACAGTACCTCATCCAAAATTATCACCTGACCTAAAGTCTGACAGAGAAATGGAATATTGCTAAGACAATCCCTGCTTGTGTGCCTGGTTTATTGCTTGTGTAGCAGCAGAGAACGAGTACAGCTTACAAGATAAAAAAGGGGGAAGAACTGTAAACCTTTCTCCTTCCCAAGGATACCATTTCAGGGGAGATGCTGAGGGAAGGGGAAAGCAGAGCATTATGTGTCTGTGAGCAGAACTGTCCTGAGGGGGCACTAATCTATGAGAATTGCTGGAAATCTCTAGACAAGAGTAAGCGTAGTGATGGTAAGTGATGGTATCTAGGAGAGTCCTAAAGGATTTCCCTTTTCTTAATCCAGGGGATTCTCTGAGAAAGGAGAGACCTTCCCCATCTCCTCCCCCTATAAAGGGAAGAAGTCACAAAAGTGTTGATGTATTTTCTTTTAAAAATTATAAAGAGGATGATGCCTCAAGGCTCTGTATAACAGCTGGAAGCCACAGCTGCTCCTTAGGACCAGACCCACTAAAACAAGATTTTGTAATGTCCCTGGATTTTTAGGGCTTCAAGTGTGCTCTTATACCACAAGTTACAATTTCATTTCCAGAAGGTGTTTGCTTTCATAACATTCAAGGTGACTCTAGGACAAGACCTAGAGCAGCGAGAGGGAAAAGCAAGGCTTTGCCACACTTTGATTCAAGGTGCAGCCTGTGGGAGTCTCATCCTGTCTCTGCCACTGGGAATTGCTGTGAACTGTTCCCATCCTCCTTGTGTCTTGAAAGGACACTTTAACAGCCAGGCAGCCTTCTGTTCTCCATGAATCCCTTGGAGCATGGATGCCAGCTCCCTTTTCAGCTCATCTGGCTTCTTACTCCTGTATTAGAGTCTCAGCTCTAGGTCTTGAATTTATACCTTCCTCTTGCACCCTTTTACCCCTTTGCCTCACCAGGGCCCCTGGACAGCCCAGATCTCTCTTTTCTTGCCTATAGCAGGCTCATGGGCTGCTGTCTGCCTGATTTTATTTAGTGCATTTTGCAGTCAGTGTGGCGGCTGGGGAGGGATACGCTGAGAGCAATGTCAGAAACAGGAGGTCAGGAGAGGCAGAATGGATTGGTGTCTCACCATGGACTGTGTGAGAGGCTCCTCAGCCTCTCCCTGCCCTCTGTCACCCTGCCTTGCCCTCCTGCTCCTTCAGCACAGAGCACAGCCTTTCCCTGGGTTATTGTCGTGGTTTGACCGGAAATGGGACATCTGGGATATATTGTTTTGCTGTGGTTACCAATGGGTGGTCGGATTTTAAGATGAGCACCTGGTTTGACCAGTGGGGCATTTGGATCCGCCTCTTGAGACTACGAACCCAAGGAGTTAAAGCAGGGCTCTTGTCCTTCAGAGCCCTCTTGGGATTTCCGGCGTGAAGGTGCTGCGTTTCCCTCCCCCGGCCCAGTTGGCCGGATTCGGAGGAAGGGTGGCGGACCATTGAGCGACCCGTTTATCCTCCCCCCCCCCTTTTTGGAGATGGAGAGAATGCAGCCCGTGCTAGAACTGTATACCTTGAAACTTGATATCATGTGCCGGCAGCACGGTTGGAGGAGAAGGGGAGGGGGCAGCGGGCAGTCCGGCCGCCTGGGAGAGCTTTTAACTCTTGTGGATAGTGAAAGCCTCATAGAACATTACCTTTCCCAGAAAAGGGATAAGAGTGGAAGATGAAGGAAGAAACTGGCTAGTAAGGGGGTCTGGCAAAGAGAAAGAGAGATGTTGAAGGAATGGAGGAAGATGGAGTGGCAATTTTTTGTTGTATATCCATGGACTCTTTCCTGGTGATGCAGAGGCTGTATTGCAGGGGGAAGCGGAGGCTCGGAGTCAAGAGAGTTTGGTTTTGAGACCCCTCGGCCCCAGGGGGTATAGAAGAAATGGGGGGGACAAAGGTCCCAGGGATGTGACTGTGCTCTGCTTGGAACGAGACGAGGCATCCTTAAAAGGCCCTGACGGCAGGCCCCTGCCCCATCCCATGCCAGGTGGTGAGAGCACCTTGGCATGGAAAGGAGGAAGTCCGTGGCACAAGGAAGGACTCCGTCTATCCCTTATGAGCTGAAGATTTGATTTTTTTTAAAGGGTGGTGCCAGACCGAGTGTGGATAATTTTGGAAATGTAAATGTACTCGGGAATTTGGTGGGAGGAGGATAAGGAAGTGTTTCTGTGTAGTTTTCATTTTTCCTTGTGTTTTTTTCCCCTTTTTCTTTTGTAGTTTAGCTTTTGTAGTTTAGTTAATAAAGTTTTTTTCCTTTTTTTCTTTAAGCAGGAGCCTGCTTTGCTTATTCCTGGGTATCACCTCACAGCAGATGCCAGGGAGGGAGGTGTATTTTCATGGGGGCACTGGCATTGTGCCAGTGTCAAACCTGAACAGTTATGCTGAGGACCCAGACAGGATAAGCCATCCCTGTCATGTGCTGAAGGATGGCAAACACCTTTGTGTTCCTATTGCATCAACAATTGGGTTATAATGGTCAACCTTTTTAACAATCACCTAAGAAAAAGGTGATATTTTGGCCCAAACAGGGTGGAGAAGGAGATGTGAGGCTCTTTTTCTTGGGGACAGACAGGAAATACAGCTTTCCAAATCAGTTTATTTTGCTTATGATTCACCACAGGATTTTACCTTCCCTTTCAGAATGCTGTCAGCACACGTCAGCACACAAAAGACATGGCATTTTGGTACACTGTGGTATTTAGAGCAGCCACAAAATATTAGAATCCAAATCATATCCACCTATCATGTGATTATATGGCAAACAAGCATAGCAGGAGATCCTCTGTGCCATGCTCAGCCCTTGACACAGCTCTCACAAGCAATGTAAGTGATGAGCTCCTCTTTAGGAACGACAATCCACACAAATTTGTGTGGATCAATGATTATTAAAAAGAAAATGTCATTAAAGAGGACAGTTTGGTGCAGTATCATCCAGGAACTGTCATTGTCTCTGCCGGGAAAATTAAAATAATCTTACAACACATATTTCAAGTATTTTGAATTTAATAATTAACTAAAAGATGCAACAGCCACTTTCTAAAGTGCATTTCAGTGCCCATTAAAAACACTGATCTTCTAAAAGGCAATTACTTCATTGTAATTTTTGCTGAGGCTTGCTGGGATCTTTCATTTATTATGTGTTTTATGAACTATTTGTTGGGTTTTGATTTTTTTTGTTAATGAGGGTAGCAGCTAATTAAACATGAGAAACTTTATTCTGAACTTTAAAAAAAAAATCCAAATGTTTTGTTTTGACACTTACAAGAAAAAAGTAATTTTTGTATTGGAAATAAGTTTTAATTTTGAAGATATCTGTTTCAGTGAGAAAAATGAAACACTCGAGTTGTCTTTTGGAAAACTGAAGCAATTCTTCCCCTTACTGATTTTGGTTCAACTGCTAAAAAGAAAAATTATTCAGAGGCCAATTCTTCTGGCAGGAAGGGGCTCTGCAGATGTTACTTTTCACTTGGTATTGTCCTGTGAAGCTGTCACGGCTCTGCTGACACAGAGTGAGCTGAGGTGCCAGTGAAATCGGCACTATTGCTACAAATAAATATTTATAGAGTACAAAGATAGGAGATATTCTAGAAAGTTTGTCCTGTTCTTTACATCAGCAGTCCTCATGTGCATTGCCATTAATAGTTATTGGAGGATTTTTTTTTCAATAATTCAATGTAGAACTGTAGATTAGTTATTTTAAAAACAGTATTATTACAGGTATTCTTTCTCTCATGATTTTTCAGAAGTGAAACCCTAATTGCAAACTCATTACAAGCCCAGGACAAGAAGAGCCAGTGGATTCACAGAATAAAGGAGTAAGCAAACCAAGGGACTGGTTACAAGGCAGAGGCTGGGAAAGCAGTGCTGCTTGCTGGCTTCTTGTGTTTGATGAGGGACACCATCAGTGCCAGGGAATGGCACATGTGCAGAAACCAAATCCATCCAAAGCAGGTCCCCAGAGCCCAACGTGCTACAGTGCAGAAGCTGGTTCCATCTTTCAGATCTTTGACATTGTTAGAAATCTTAATATGGCCTCATTTTACAAACTTGGGTTCAAATTTCTCCCTTCTTCTCAACCTCCCTGTTGCTCTGGGGAGCTGCAATTCTTTCACCATATGAAGATCTCACTCCCAGACATGATCTCCATTTCCATGATGGGATACAACCTTTTCCTGAGGCTTTTTGCATTTTATATTTGTGTAAAAAAAGGTGTAGATTTGTTATCTAGGGAAAGCAACAAGGCAAGAGAGGCAGTGGTGGGTGGTGGAAGCTGGTGCTGGCTGAGCCCTGGGGTCTGCTGGGGAGAGCTCAGGGCAGGGTGGGCTGGGACTGGCAGCTCCTGTGGGATGCCGAGCTGAGGCAAGGGGAGGTTCATCAGTACAGCCAAATCACAGCACCCAGGCTGGATCAAAATCATCTGGATGGAGCATTCCTGCTTTCACCAAACTGAATTTCCTTCCCAAGAATTTTGTATTTCGTGACAAGTTTTAAAACTGAGATTTTTTTAAATCTTAAAACCCCAAACTTAGAACTTCCCATAGGACACAAAGTCATACTTTGGTGATAAATCACAAGAAATTATGTTACTGGAGAAACTGAATGTCTGGGTACAGGTAGCTGATAGTACTTTCCAAAATGGCAGAGACCCTTACACATGGCACAGGGATAACCCTGAGGACAGTCCTGCCTCTGTTACCTGTGCAGAAACTGCACTGAATTCCCACAAAGCTTTTGCAGCAAACAAAAACTGAACTTAGTTGAAAAGGCAACTTTATAACCAGTTGCCTTCTTTAGTCTTACTGCTTTCTGTTGGTACCTTGGCAGCAAAATGGAGAGTTATTTCATATATTTTCGTTTGCAAAATTAAATTTGGAGAGGAGAGAGATAATTTCATAAAGTAAACCAACATAAACAAAAATAGCCTTTCTGGGTAAGAAAATACAGCTAACTGTGGGAAGTGCATGTAAGTCAGTACAAATAACAGCCATCTAAAAGCATGATACTCTGTATTTCTGGCAACCAAACTTCAAAAGAAGATGAAAACAAAGGAGGACAATGGCATGTAGATTAGAGAACATAACATGTGGTGAGGCTGAGAAAGCCAAATTCAGAGTCCAGTGAAAGAGATGGCTCAGGGTGAACATGACCACGGTCTAATATCAAAGGAACAACAGAAATGAAGGAAGTTATTCACAGTCTCAGAAAATTGTAGGCCAGGGAGCAATGGCCTGAAGCTAAGAAAGAAAAAAGTTTAGGTGAGATATTAGAGGGGAAAAGAAGCCCTGAGAAAAGACAGTAACAGGGCAGTTGAACAGCCAAGCAGGGAAGGTCCCAGTGTGGCATTACTGCCAGGCTTGTGCAAGCAGTGAGATGATGGTCTATGGCTGGAAAAAGCAGAGGGGCTCTGATCAGACACACAGGAGCCAGCTCAGATGGAAGGAGTATTTCTTGGTCTCACAGGCACTGCTGCAGTTAATGGCACACAGTGATACATCGAATTACAGGGCAGAGCTGCTTCTGTGAATGAGCCCAGCTGCTCCCACTGATGCTCTCTCACATATCTCCTTTATCCATCATGCACCCTCCCTTCCCATCCAAATGTGGATGAATTCCACACAGTCCCCTCTTAGTGAGCTCAGCTTTCTGTCCTGCTGACAGAGGTGTCAGGAGAACTGCTGGGAGAAGATGCAGTTGTTACTAAGGCAAGGCCAGCCAAGAGGGCTGCAGATATGATGGATTATAGAAGGAAGTCTCAAAGTCACTTAAGGATGAGGAGCTGGAGGTGTGCATGAATAATGCCAATGATCATGCAAAAAACTCTGCAACACTGAAAAGCTGGAAGAAACCACTGCCTCTGCTCAGAGCACTGCAAAAGCCAACACTGACTGGGTTCCACTGAAAAAATGAGGAGATCCTCATGGCTGAGCAGGACTTTGCAAAGGGAAGACATTTCCTGGAGGAAATTATGAACTCTGGTAGTGGATCCCTTCTGCACAAGCTCTCCCCACTACTCCTATGCCCTGGAAATGCATGGGAATGGGGTCAGCTGGCTTGGAGACAGGCTGATATTAATTCTCTAACATGTGAGAGAAAGGTGTCTAATACACACCTCACATTCACGGTGTGCTAATAATAAACAACAGCAGTTTATAGCCCAGAAGACACCCTGGAGATGGGATTTGGTTGCTCAGAGAGCGTGGGAGGAAGCAGGAAGGCTGTTGCTACCCACGGGCATGGGGCTCCTGCGGCGAAATGATGAACCATTATCACAGAGCTCACTGTTGGCTGGCTTCTAGTCAAACTCCTGGGCACACAGCAACCAGCACTCAGGGTGGTTTGCAGCACAATTAGAGCTACTGCCAGAATAAATACTCAGTGTAGAGCACAGAAACCTTTAGCACAGAAACCTGCCATAAATACTGCCAGTTGTCCTTTCCCGTCGGGGCGCCGCTGCAAAGGTCTCTGCACACACAGCACCACTGCCCTGGGGCCTTCCCACACAGCTCATCCCCTCTGAGCACTGCCCACAGGTGGAATCACTGCACTGGAGTTGGGCCACAAGTGAAGAAAAAAGCCAAACATTGCACTGGAGTTGGGCCACAAGGGGAAGAAAAAAGCCAAACATTGCACTGGAGTTGGGCCACAAGTGAAGAAAAAAGCCAAACATATTTCTGCTGAAGTTCTCCAGTGGAGTGCCACCAGTTTTAGATTGGTCCAAGGAGCTGATGAATGTTTACAGCACAATGGTATTGGGTTTTGCCAGTGGTGTCTTGGTGATGAACACCTAGCAAAGGGAGTCTCTTGGGTTTGCTGGTTTATTGTTTACAAAGAACTACTTAACATAATTATTCTCTGATGTCTTCACATCAGGTAATAGAAGAAGCACTTCAAAAGAGATACAACTGGGATACAACTGGGTTACAGAGAAGGTTCATTTATGGTAAATGCCAATCATAAATAATGTCAGATGTAATCTTTGAAGACCAAATGAAAAAATGAAGAGTTGTTTTTCTTACAATTCAAAGTTACACCCATAATACTTGTTTTGCAGAAAATCCACAGCAATTGGTGAAATAAAAAGTCTAAGATACTTCTCTCATGATTTTAAAATTTTAAAAAAATAATTTTAAAAATCATTATTTTAAAAGCCATCCTTTTTTTATTTTAAAATTATTCCCCATCCTAAGGAATCCAAATGGGTAAGTACAAACAAGTACTTTCAGAAGATATGTCCTTGAAAAATCTGGAAAGAATAAAAAAACAAAAGAGCTGCATAGGTCTGCTGTACCTTCCTCTAAATTGCTTTCCCTCACTAACTCTGCTAAAACAATTGCAGCTACGTCCATGAGCTCAAACTGGTATTTCTGAATAGCTCTTTAACTGAAGGGAACTGCAGTCATTCTGAAGACATATCTCTGTTACAATCTATAATGAATGTAATCTTCAAGGGGCAATAATTTCTCTCAATTACACAATTTTTCTGTTAAAAGTGGCATGTGTTACAATCTGGGTTGTCAGTTCCTCTGGCCATGGACACACACATTTCTCAGAAAAGCCTCTTAGGCACCCCCTGTATGCTCTCAATAAGATCAGTATTTATGTTAAAACTTTTTTTTAAATTTAATTGCATGTTAACATAATCTTCCAGGTTATTTTTTCAATATAAATACATAGGGCACAACAGCTGTTTGGAGATCTCAAATTAGAGCTGTTTTGTGGCTGTCTCTGCAGAAAACGCCTTTGGCTAATATAATTTAAACCTCTTCTGTGAATGAATTTCATGCTTTGAAGCTACCTAATAATTTCTGTCATTTAAGAACAATGTTCCATGATTTGCTCCTAATAGTAAAAAAGAGGCAATGAGCACTCCCCTGTGCTGCTGCTCCCACCTGCCCTGGATGTCCCAGGAGCTGCCCTGTGCTCCTGGGAAGGAGTGAGGGCTCCGGGATGGTGCTCTAGCAAAATGTGGGAGAACTTCCCAAGGTCACAGCCAGAACTCAGAAGGAGAACTATAAATTACAAAGTGCTGGACTGCAGCCAAGCCCATGGGAAGCTGCATTTAGCATATCATTCTCTAAGCAGCAGGATGAAACCTTAACTCCCTTTCAGAGAGCATTTGAATGGAATTTGTTATAAGAACTCTGTGATTGAAATATCACCGACTGACTTTCCACCACAACTCAGAAATGGGCTGCAATCATGGGGGGGAATCCTCTTCCAACCCGCCCAAATGATGATGAGGATGATAGAGCCCTATCAAATATTTATGAAAACCAGATGAATTTCTGTGCTAGCAACACATGCTGCTACTATAACAGAGACCTCAGATAATCTCCTGACATTATCCTGAGCTGAGGTTTCTCCCAGTGTAAACTAAAGGTAGAATAACAAGCTGATTCTAGTATTCTGAAGTAAAAGTGCTGCACCAGAGGTTAATAATGTATCAGAAGAACACAGTGCAAGCAGGTGTGATGATTTGTTATTTATAGGTACTATGTACTGGCTGCTATCAGTGCAGTAGCTCTCCTGTGTAAGGCACAGAATAGAAGAGCTTTATGTGAGCTGTAGACTCACATGTGTTAGGAGGATATACAACATCTAATGCTGTGGGGAGACACTGAGACCTGCAGGAGTGGCAGCATACACGAAACAATATGGGCAGTGCTATTCCAAAGCATTAAACAATTACAGTGTTTATAACAAAATGATTAATTAATTAATTCAAGGATTCAAAAGTAACTTTAGATTTTGAATGCTGAAAACAAAAAAAAAAGAAATTGTTCATTGTAAATTTTCTGTGTCATAAAATCTCTGCACCTTGCTGTCACACTAATAACTCCAAGACTGGTATTTAAAGATGTGAGATAATACTACTGCCAGTCTCAGTGGGAGAGTGGCATTTTGAAAGGAAATCCCTTCCCCCTAGTCTGCAAAGGAATACTGGCATTAAGTGCTGAAACAGCTGCTGAAACATCCTTTGTTTTGGCACTAAGTTAGGTGATAGAAAGCAGGGAAGAGATGCTGCAGAGTTTGGGGAGCACTGTGTGAAGGCAGACAGTTCAGTAATTTATTGGACAGCAGCTTCCTTGGGTGGATCACACAGCCATAACTAACAGGCAGATTTTGAATTACTTTGCTAGTAAGTTATAAGTGACTCTTTAAAACATTGTCACAGGGCTTTGGTATTATTGGAAGAAAAACTAACAATGGGATCTGAATAATGGTTGAGAAGAAAAGCCAGAAAAGTAATAAATTAGCTTCTGTAGTTGAAGAGGGAGGTTTTTGAATGTGAGTGTGATAAAATCTGCTTTTGGGAAAGATGGAAAAAAGCATGTAAGTGTTTGTATATCTTAGAGATGCAGGGAAGGAACTTTCCCTAGAACTGGTGGATGTGGAAATCTGTGTAGGATGGAAAAAGTTCTGGACTGAGGGATGGAAGGATGAAATAATAGCTGGTCATGCTCTGCCTTGCACCCAGTGCTGTGATAACCCCCAGATGAAGGGGTTTTCATCACTGCAGATTAGGAGGGGATTCTCTCTTCTCTCTTTTCTCTTCTCTCAGAGGCAAATACATTTCTGCTACAAGAAAGGGGCTGCATTCTGTCTGCTCGCCCTTCTCTGAGCCTTTGGCATCTGCTCAGATGAAGAAAATAACTCCTCTTATGAACTGCAGCACAAAGGGGAGATTCATGGCATCGTCCTGTCTGTGTGCCTGCAGACTCACATGCTTTACTGACCAGGATGTCACTTGTACAATTTCTTTCTTTATTTCCTAGATCTTTTCACAAATGGATTTTGTGATTCCTGAGAAATGAGGAGTCTAAAGGTCCACAAAAACCCCCAATATGTCTGCTTTTTGCCAATGAAAGAGAAACTTAGCTTTTAGCTCTTTTTATGCACTAGTCTAACTTCTGATGTACTCTTTAGATTTTTGAACTTACTTTACTAATGCAGCTCATACTGATTTATATGCTCTAAGCAGATCAAGCAGCTCATGCAAAAAAACCTGTTAAAGTATATTAAATAATAATTTATGTAACATCTTCCATTAAAGAACTTAAAAGCAACACAAAAATTAATTGATCTTCTCTGAGCTAAGTCGTTTCCCCATTTCAGGACATAAAAATGAAGGCATATTAAATCCCATATTCAAACGTAGGTGCCTGAAGTCAGTCATCTTAATATACATGTGACCAGTTAACCACTGCTGTGATTCTCCCAACCCTGAAGAGGATTGGGTCTGTATTTGAGGACCACACTGGAGAAAGGAGAAACCACCTCTCTCCAACTGTTTCTGTGCAGGCATTAAAGGAACCCAGATTTAAAGACCAGGATTTTTTGCAGCTCTGGCTAAATTAGCAACTGTTAAAAAATAAAGCAACTTTTACTTAGCTCCTAGCTTTAAGTGAATTGTCAGATGACAAGCACTAAAGTTTAAAAAGCACTCAGAAAGTTCATGCAGCTGATCCAGCCACCTCTCCCAACCAAGGTGAGTAATTAGCGCTCTCTCCAGGATGGCCATTGACTTAACATTGCCTGACTTCATCCTGCTTGGTTGCTGTGTGAATGAATGGTGCTCGGCAGATCAGGCCCTAGCAGACTTAACGAGGCTGTGCTTCTCTGTGGCAGCACTGCAGGCAGCATTGGGCCCCCCTGCCTCCTGTGTTCATCGCCAGCACAGCCACCAGGACTCTGACTTGCACTTTCAAGAGAGGGAGGCTTCATTCTGATGAAGACTGAAAGACCATTTATGGGTGCTCTGATGCACATTTCAAATTAAGTATTTTAAGGGTGGTGAAATAATTGCCAGGTTTGCATATTTAATGGACCTTGAGATATAAGCATTCCCCAAAAATGCCTAGTTAATACTGGTTTGACAGTGAATTGACACAGTGCTGAGCTTCAATACATCAAATTAGCATGGATTTGCAAAATGTAACTGAAAGATCTCTTAAAACCTGCCAGGTTCCAAAATCAGTGTAGGAGAAGAGGGTCTCACCCTGACTGCCCTCTTAAAAGTCTTTTCTAGTTCCTTACCAGCGCTCCAAGGGCATTCCTTTCAAGTGCTTTAGAAATGATAATTCTTTTCAAACTTTGTATTTGTTCAAGAGTGACCAATCCCACTTGGGGTCTTGTAGGGGGACACAGTATGGGTAAATGAAGGTAATGTAGAATGTAATCTTATCCCCCAATGAGTTGTAGCTGGAATCAATTACTAAAGATTAGAAGCAGGCCAGATGATAACAGGCAACACCTGTAGCCAATAAGAACAGTGGCATAAAAGAGTGGATTGGTGACTAGTCAGGTGGCTGCTGCACAGAGCAGGAACAGTCAGTGCTTAGAGGTGCTGCCTGTAAGAAACATTGAGGAGGTATGAAACTCTGGCACTATGGAATCCTTGCACTATAATGATAAGAGAACTCTTGGTATCAAAGACAACGTATAATGATAATAGAACTGTTGTAATATGTAAAACAACAGGGTCTTTCTTCACAGTACAACTGGAAATCCTCTCGTGCTGGGTGAGGAGTGGAGCTGTGGCGTGCATTGGAGGTGTAGCTGGGCTCTGCACAGAGGGTGAATGTTGGATAATCTGTGGTGCAGGTGCTTCCCTACCCCCCCCCCCCCCCCCCGTGGATGGTTCATAAATTCCAGGTGGGATCTGAAGTAACTGGCACTGCCTCATTACATTCCTCTGTGGCTTCAGTCCTGGCAACTTCAGCAGCTTCTCCCTGCACAGCATTAACACAGCTGTGCTCAGTGGACCCCACGGTGCTGGAACGGCCCCAAAAAGCAGTGGGAAGCTGCCAGCTCTGCTCCCTGAAGGGCTCCCGGCCCTGCCTGCCAGCTCAGGCTGTGTTAACCCCCGGGCACGACACTGCCCCAGCCTGGCCGCAGCCTCCCACTGCCAAGTTTCAATTAGGAATTCTCCAGGGTGGCCTTGTCCTGGTTGGCATTAGCTCACTTTGCTTCCATTTTGCTCTATGGATTTTCAATAGCTATGATAGAATGGTGTACATTGAAACAAAAGTATTAAGATATGATGGTGACATTTTTCTCCAGAATTTTTATCTTCATCTGACCAGGGATACAAGTGGAAGGGTAACATTCCAGTATCTGTTACCAGACATTTCCTTGGAAGTGTGCTGTCACAGCTATTAAAATGTTTTACCAGCAAAAGTCATGCAACACCACCCGTGACAGAGGCTTGTGACACTGGTTGTGATCCCCTGAAAGAACAGAAAATGTGAATAGACTGTTTAATGGTTGTTTTCTATTAGGGATGCATACTGTGGTGTGGTTACTATGACGTGGCACATCCATCACCTAGTGGCTCTAAAAATGGCACTGTCAGACCTGGAAGGTCATCCCAGCATGGCAGGGAGTGTGCTGCAACAGTGTCGCTCCTCATTCCAACCTTTCTCAGCTGTCTTCCCTCTCTGCTCTTCACCATGGGGTCATGCTGTGAATATGAGCTCCTGCTGGTCCTGCTGCCACAGCTCCAAGGTTTCAGTGGTGGCATTGGGAGCAGAGCCTGTGCCTGCAGAACATCTCCCAGCTGCCATGGCTGAACCTCACAGAAACAGAAAACTCCAGCAAACATCTGTGGGATCTTGTTTGTGATTGTCCCCACCAGCTCCAGTCAGCTTCAAAAGCTGGAGGCTGAAGGGCTGCTCCTGTGGCTCAGCTGAAGCCAGAGACAAATGTTGGCTGCTGTATGATGACTAAGTCTCACATGCTTATTGCTCCTATCAGTTAGAGCTCTTAATCACTTTGTGCTGTTTCATCCTATAACGTGAATTCACTTCAAGCTGTGAAATTCACCGTTTTTGCCATGACTAATTTGTGAAATCTGCCACCTTTCTTTGTGGTTCACGTTGTGCCCTAGTTAGGCATCATCTGTCTGATTAGGGAAGCCTGTGATTTGTTTCTTGCAGTTGAGCCAATACAATTTCATTCCCCTCCTTTCTTGTCTCTGCACTCAGCTGCAATTTTTCTGTCACCCGTGCCCTTGGATGCACTGAGGCTGGAGTGGCGTGGAGGCCACCTCTGCTGGGGCTGGCACACAGGAGCCTGGCTCTCCCCCTCCTCAGAACACGTGCAGAGGGCTCAGCCTGGCCTTTAACCCTGGCTTTGCTTGAGGCTACCTAGGTCTGTTATGTTTACCATCTTCCTAGATTTCTCCCAGCCTGCTTGCTGCAATATTTCGGAGATCATTTCCCACCTGCCTTGCCAGTGCCTTGTTTCACGATACATTCATCTGTTACTCTTTACATTGAATGTTGCTGGCATTCCTAAATGCTATAAATACACCCAGTATTCCATAAAAACACACAAGCAGATGACTGGTCTTGCCTACAAGAAATACTATGAATTCTTCATTTTTTTTCACATGCTGTGAGCAAAATTCAGAGGGTGCTTGAGGAATATCTCATAACCGAATCAGGTCCTAAATTCCTATTTTCTCACTGATTAATTATTTCCTAAAAATATTTTCCTGCCCTCTTAATGTCTTAATTGTTCCTTGAAGAGGTTGCCAGCTCATCCATCCTTTTTCACACCCTCTTATAAGCCCAGTGAAACATTATTTTAGTATTTCTGTCACTGAAATACAGTGATAAATGGTCTTCTTTTAAAATCAGTGGGAACAGAATAATTGATGTGCAGGAGAGCTTATGACTTGCTCTTGCCAAAATGGAGTCCTGCCATGAAGTTCAGAAGCATCACGAGATGCCCTGGATACTCCTCTTTTCTTGATGGCAAAGCTGATGGGTTTGGGCTACACATCTTCACAAGCTAATGATGGAAAAGCAAAGGAAACCTTCTATCCTAGCTCTTATTTTAACCATAACTTTCTTTTCCATCTTTTTTCCTATATTCTTTTTTTTACCAGTTTCACTCAAAGTTAATCACCTCCCTGCCTGAAAAACAGTCATGTGAATAATATCAATAGCATGATTCCTCTTAACAGATAAATAAATGGACAAATCTCTGAGAGTCCCTGGCTGTAATTAACCCTTTATCAAAATCCCAGAAGAGGAGGTCAAGGAACAGCCCAAGTGCATGTTCATGACTTTGTCCAGCTATCAGAAATCCCAATGGGCCTGATCCTGCTTCTGCCCACAGAGTTGATAACATTTCCCTGAATGACCCTGAGAGCAGGACTGTGGCTGCTGCTCAGCATCCCATGCCCCTCTCTGTGTTTGCTGCATCCAGCACAGCAATCCTGCAGCCCTGCTGGCCCAAGCCACTCACTTACCCCCACTGCAGCCTAATCAGATGGCAATAAAAGCTTTTACTGTGCCATCCTGTTTGTGCTCAGCAGAAACATAAAGAGCATATTAGAAAATTGATTTTTGGCATTAATTGTGAGCAAAGAACATTATACTGAGTAGAGACAGGGTGGTTTTTTTCAGGCAGAAAAATTCTATTTTAGTCTTTTAAAAGCAACTGTGGAAGATGCTGAGCTAAGCCCCATGGACACTCTTTTCAAATACCATAAGGCAAAGAGTAGTTACTGAATCTCCTCAGTCTTATTAGCTTACATAAACATAAAAATTTGAATAATGTTTAAAAAGCTAAATTCTCCAGATAATCCATAATCAGTAAATGTTCATTACTGAGATGTAGCAAATATGCATGAGATTTCCCCAGTGGTATTTTGGTTGCACGATCTAAAAGGAGCAGAAAAGCCTCCTCCAAGTGGGGCTGGGCAAAAACTTCTATAGGCTCCTGAGGCCATTTGGCCACAGTGTGGACCTTCCTGGTCCCTTCAGGAAGGAGCAGGAGGAAATCAGAATTCACTGTCTTTGTTACAGCTCTGGTGATTTATAAATAAATCATCCCCACAGGATGATTGATGTCTCCATATAAATAATTAAGTCTTGACCTTATGTTATGACACCTGCTAAATTTTTTGGCACTTGAAACCAGTGCTCAGGAGAGATCCTTGGCTGTGGATAAATGCCTTGACTGTGGATAAATGAAGGTGGGGCTGCATTCAAGGGGGAGGGGGAGACAGGTTTTTGTTTACCCTCATTTTGTTCTGTTTGATTCCATCAGCTAATTGATGATGATTATTAATCTCTGTTGCCATCTACTCTATGGATTTAATTCCTGCCTGTGATTGCTGTTGGAAAGTTAGCTCCATTAGAAGCAGACTCTGATTGGATTTCCAGTAGCCAGAGTTTCCCAGATTTCCCCCAAATCATTGTGGTCCCTAGTCCAGGCACCTTACAATTATTTTTGGTTGCCATTTACTTTGTTTGGTGGCAGAGCTCCAGTGACGCTGTCATTATGCTCAACCAGGCTAGGTAGCAGGTGTCAGCAAAAGTTTAATTTGGAAGCTCATGAATTCAAAAGAAGAGCTTAACAGTTATCCCCAACACAGAGAGCTGCTGTGGCCTGAGCCTGGAAAAGAGAAAATCCCAGGGACATGAAAGGAATTGATGAGACACCAGGCATCTGACAAAATGAAATCTTCTCGGGATAAACTGAGGATAGCTTTCTTGTCAAATGGTGAGCATCATTGATAAACAAAACAGATGTAGCAGCAGCATTTCCAATTCTCATTTCTGAGACTGTTCAGGTTTACTATTCACCCTCTCTCCCTGGTACTGTAGATACAGCCTATTCTCTTAATAGCTGCAACTTTTAAATCTTGCAATAAAATACAAGAATTTTCTATGTAGGTGTCTGACATTAAAAAAGAGACCATCTTTGAGTTTTTTAAAACATGTTAATCTACATGCAACATAAGTCAGCTACAGACAGAAAGCAATATAATACAATCACAACAAGGGGTTTTCCTAATCCCTGAAAAATCTTAAACTAATGACACAGCTATGACCAGGTATCACATCATTCCTGACTACTTCCACCAGCACCCGGGAATCCCAGACGTCAGCAGGGTGCTGTCCGGTTGCCATCCCCAGCACCCTGGGGCGAACATACTTGTACAAATCATCCTTTGCTGTACGCTTGCCGTGGTTTGAACACACCCGTTCTGGCTGGGGGGTAAAGGGGCATTGCAAGGTCCGAGCTGCCCGTGTGGCCGAGCAGGGGCAGGGCAATCGGGACGTGATGAACAGCACTCCTGCGGGAGAGCAGCGCCCAAAGAAACCCCCTGCTCTCTAAAGGTAGCTCCAGAAATTAAAAAGTGCCTGCGAGTCCCGTCATACCGCTCCTGCTCGCACAGAATGAACTCCGCGTGAACCGGGTCTCCAGTCTAGGGAGATGCCTGCATTTATCAACTAGTTTGCTTTGGACCCGTTATTTTCGTTACAGAAACCCATGCCAGACCCGTACCCGTGAGCGCTCAGCCCGTCGGAGCCGGCGGCTGCATCCTCCCCGGAGATGGTCCCGGTACCCCGAGCCCGAGCGCGGCTGGGCCGGCCCCGCCCGGCAGCGGAGGGAGCGGAGCGGAGCTGGAGCGGAGGGGACGCGCCGCAGCCCGGGGCCACCGCACCGCGCCCGGCTGCCCCTGCGCCCGCAATTCCCGGCACCGGGAATCACAGCGCCGCGAGCCGGGAGAGCAGCCCTGAGGTCAGGGGGTCGCACCGCCGGGATGACGAGGGGACACGGGACGAGGGGCCCCGCCGCAAGTTTGGTCACTTTGCCGAAGTGGTGCGGGGAAAAGTTGGGGAGCGGCCGGGGGATGCGGGGACGCGGGTGGCGAAGCGCTCCCGGGCCCGGGGACAGGGACAGGGGGGTCTGGCCACTGACCTGCGCCGCGGCCGCGCCGCTCCCGCGCTCGCTCAGCGCATCCTCCGCGCCGCTCCCGCCGCCGCCCTGCGCGCCGCAGCCGCGGCTCCGCGCCCGCGATGCTCGGCGGGGAGGAGAGAGTGAAGCGGGACAGCCCGCCCGAGACGGGAGGAGGCCGCCGCCCCCCTCCCCGCCCCCCGCCTCCCGCCCCGCCGCCGGCCCCGGCCCCGCCGCCGGCCGCGCCCCGCGCCCAGCGCGCACCTCCGGCAGCAGGTGCGGCGGCCTCCGGCGGGGAGCGCTCCGCTCCTGCCGCGCCCGGCGCATCTTCCTCCCCTCGCCGCGGCGCGGGCGGGGCCGGCCGGGGCCGCCGCCTTTCCCGGGGTGCTCTCGCCTCAAGTTTGCCGCTTTCTGGCGGCGCCGGGCGCTCCCCGCCGCTCCGGCGGATCGTGCATTGTCTGCAGGGCAGTTCCAGCGGAGCGGGGCGCTGCGGGCCGAGCCCGTGACCGCCCTGCGCGCTCCCGGCTCCCGCATGCCGAGCCCGCGCGGCTCCCGGCCGAATATCGCACCCTCCGAGGGAGGAAAGAAAGGTCCCGGGCAGGGTGCGGAGAAGCCTGTGCGCCCCTGCTGCCGGGTGTCTCTGGGAGGGAAGGAGAAGGGAGGCTCCTCCGTATCCTCTCTGTGGATACAAGCATCCTGCCGGGTGTCTCCTCCGGGCTGCAGTTTGTACAATGTATATGTATTTTGAGACTGGTTGGGAAGATGGGTGGCCCATACTTGCTCCCAAAGGACGGTTGTGAACACACACCTCAAGGGCAGCACAGAAGTAATTGGAAGAGAATTGAAGTGATGGTGTCCTCGAAGAACAAACTGGAGCAGACACACTGTAGCCAGGGCATGGTGGGCACCAAGGTGCCTTATCTTGAGCCTGCATATGGACTGTGGAGTAACAGCACAGAAGGGTCCTCTTGCACTCTCTGCTGGCTATTTTCCACCCTAAAACACAGAGAGGCTTTTCCCACATAACTGTGCAGCAGAATAAAGAGTCTCACGAGAGCAGAATCCGGGCATGGCTGTAATCCCCAAGAAAGGCCTTGGTGCCATGCCTGGCTATTGCTGGTGTAATGAAGTCGCCGTTTAATTAGATTGAATAATGACCCCAGAGCCTGGCACTGTGCTCTGCACCCACTCCTCAGTTTGGAGTGTGGGTCCCAGGAGCTGCCCCTGCTGCCAGGGAGCCACGGAGCTGAGTTTTGGCAGCCTGGGGGCAGTGGGACCTTGCCAAAAGCAACACCAGACATGGTGCCTTGAGTGCCCACCACCCACCTCCACCTGACTCTGTGCAGTGGGAAATGTGTGTCAAGATGGATCCCATCCACAGCCCTCAGAATAATTTCAGGTGTGTCTTATAAATAAACTATGACATTTATCCTGTGACTAGATTAGCAGAAATATATTACACTTAGTCTGCTCCTTAGCAATCAATTGTTCTAAGTAGGTGTTATTTATCAAAGCATTGATTAGGGACCCAAGTCTGTAGTCCTTAAGCAAGCCAGCTCATTGCTGATAGGATGGAATATTTAAATGAGAGTTTTGAGATCAGACTTTGTGTAACTCCATTGTCATAGGAAAAGAAGGTGCACGTGACAGCTTTCCAGGGGAAGACACATTCGTGCCACTTGGAGTTCAAAGGAAGAATAACATGTGAAAACTGCAGTCATTGCTTTACCTGAGCACCTTCTGTCCTGCTCTCTGTGGTGCAGGGTGCATAAGCTGTCACAGCAAAATAATAAGTCTGTAACTGGGTAAAGTGAGTTGCATACTGTAAATGTAAAACCCTGCTCGATGTCTGTTGCTATGGCAGGTGACCGGGGAGGGAACGTCCTCCAAGGGCCATCCCTGGCACGAGGAACCTTCCCTGCCACATCTGTGTGGGAGCCTTTGTGAGCAGAGTGTGCCTCTCTATTCTTTATTCAGGTTGTGTTATGAAAAACGCTTTAAATGGATGACCTTGAAAACAAAGCCCAAACAAGAGTCCTGGCACGCTGGGTCCATTGACAGCGAGTTCTCTGCCCTGCTGCCTGCAGGACTCACAATTATGTTTTTCTCCAATTTTGGCTCCATTACTTACAAAAAATTCCTGATAATGTGAAAAATAAGGTATCTTAAACCACTGATTTCTGGGGGTTATTTTTGTGTTTGGAGGATTGATTTTTTTTTTTTTTCCCCTCTCAGTCTCCAATGGAACAGAAGGCAATGTGAATCCCTTTTGTTTACTTCTTTGTTTCTGCTCCTGACTGCTTATTAGCAGATATGTGTGTGGCTCTGCTGTGGTCTGAGGCTGGTTAGTGACTATTACAAAGTTAGGAGGAAGAGCAACAGTCACAAAGCCTTGGTTTTGAGAGGGTGGAATGAAGAGGAAACAAAAAAAGGAAATATTTATCTAGGAAAAGAATACACTTGGTAAATGCTTATGCTAGAACAATAAAAGATTTTTATTCTGTTATTTCTAGGAAATGAGATTTCCAATTATTTTGATATTAAAGCATGTTAAAGCAAAGGCAGTATTTATTGAAGGGTTTATTACCTGTTTTATTAGTTGCACAGACTCAGACACTCAGGGTGCAAAGAAACACCCCAGCATATAATCCAGTATTGTGATCTAGTGATGCTGTGCTTATAATCAGGATTTCTGATTATCATGCATTGCACACAGTCACTTAGAGCCCTATATAGAATCTAGTTTCTTTTAAGACTGTTTACCTTTGCTTAGTCATCAGCAAATGCAACTTGTATTTTCAAAATGTTTGCTATGGAAAGATGGAGAACATTTGGGGGTGAGTGGAATTAATTGTAAAATTGTTTCTGGTGCCTGGATGCATGTAAAATGTTTCTGGTGGAAAAGACTGGAAATTATTTATCTTGATGATTTGGAGCCTGATATTTATAGCAATACTGTTTGAATGCTTTAGGAAAAAGATCATTTCTCCCATCCTGCCAATTATTTGGGAAAAAAGGTCAGTTTTTTTTTAAATCCTATATATAGGAAAGCTTATCTTACACTGAGTCTTTATTCATCTCTCAGAAAATAGCACAGAGAAAAATGAAGAGAACATATGGTGTCTTCTATCAGTCAGTCATCATTACTGCTTCTTCACACTATGTCATCACCCCACAAATAGCAAATGAGTGTGAATTTCTCCCTGCTGAAAGAGAAAAGAAAAACTGGTTAGTACAGCCAAGTTAAAAAAAAGAAATAATATTACAATAGCATCAACTGGAACATTATATAAAATATTAATGACAATGAGAATGCAGAGGGAAAACCCTCTAAACTGTCAAACAATAGTATCAAACCTCAAAATGTTGAGCTGGAGCAGAACTCATGAATTTCTCTTGATTTGATAACCAAGCTTGAAA
The DNA here is from genome assembly GCF_028551555.1 of Melozone crissalis. Classification (NCBI taxonomy): domain Eukaryota; kingdom Metazoa; phylum Chordata; class Aves; order Passeriformes; family Passerellidae; genus Melozone; species Melozone crissalis. Next base: position 18,982,468 of record NW_026535785.1, on the reverse strand, counting down.
TATTGATGGGACACAGTCTCTCCTGCCCATTCTTTATGAATGATTCTGTGCTACTTGAGGTGCTCAAACAGACAGAACTCAAATAAGAGCGGCGAGGAATGTAATGTAATAGTTTGTCTCTGGGGCATCCATAAAATCTTGAATTTCCTTTTTAAGCAGACATCTAGGAAAAATATAATTTTATTTAATTCCCCACTGTTCCTATTACACGTTAGTATAAAGGTTGCAATTGAAATGCTTATCTGCAAAGCCCCTCTGCCATTCTTGGTCTCTTGCAAAGAAATGTATGACAAAGCAGCCTTGGAAATAGCTGCCACAGGAACTTAACAAACCCCAACTCTGGAAACATCTGTCCCAGCTTTGGAAGGGATATTTCAAAACCATCCTTCTTGAGAAGCAGCAAAAACAGTTGGGGTTTATGGGGAAAAAAATGTGTATATATGTGTGTGTGTGTGTGTCTGTGTATAGTGCAACAAAGCAGCAAATTAAGAGCCTCATTGGAATGTCTGAAGCAGATCTGGGCCATGTTGTCTCCCAGATCTCTAATCCTTCATTTCCATTGAATCCTTCCCTCAAAAAGCAGCTCATAACGGGATGCTAATGCACCTGGAATTGAGCCCCACATGTAAACAGCAAGCTCATCTGCAGACTCCACTGACTCTGGCACCCACTGAAATAAATCTGTACGAGGTGCCCTTCTTCAAACATATGCCCACGTAGGCTCTTGGGCTAGAATTAAGTTTCTCCTATGGCCAGATCCAAGATCTGACTGTGTTACTGATGCTGCTTTAGGGTTACCACACCTGACTAGGGGAACAGAGCTTTTCTCCAAAGGCCATTTTCTTAAAATTGCTTACACACAATGATCCAGTCAGGGTGAGCTGGGCAGGCTGGGGACAGAGCCAGTGAGGGTCAAATAAGAGAGGAAAGCTCAGAGTAATGCTAGGGACAGAATAAAGTGGAGTGAATTTTCTGGGACCAAAATTAACCAAAATTAAAAAAATAATAAATAATTCCATGCACTCTCCCCTTGGAACAATGCTTCTGCATAGGTATTATCTGGCAAGGTTTCTATGGAGAGGCAGTGTCTTTTTCAGACCAAGAAATATCCATGGGACAAATTGTAGGGTACACAAACCATTCTTTAGGAACAAAATAAAAATCTCTGGAAAGATTATAGAAACCTCAAAAGACAGAACTGGAAGAGATGTATTAGATCATATGGTTCCTTGTTGGTAGAAGCAGTAATAAATTGCCCCCTGGAGATAGAGAACATCAGTTATTTCATAAAATATAGCCAAAGGGCCCAGAAGGAACAATATGGTTTAGACAGGAAAGCCTGAGAAACATTTGATTTAGTCTTAAGTGAGAGCAGCCAGACCTGGCAGACTCAGATTCCAAAAATGGCACTCAGAACTACTCTTTGGAAACTCCATCAATAACTTGGAGTAACTGGGAGCTGGAGTGCTCCTTAGTGGGTAGGTGTGGGAAGGGGTTCTTTCCATATACAAAGCTGTGTGTTGAAATATTCCCCAGAACAACATATAAAGCTGCAGGGGTTTGGAGTATTTTACTGCTCCTGTTTTTTGTCCATCCTGGAAAAATGGATGTTAAGATGGAATAATTGCTGATGGCTCTTCCAAACCAAACCTGAAGGTAATGCTGTTCTCTAAGGACTAGCTTGTTGCAGGTGATACAATGTGCTGTTCTAAGTTTGGGTCTTTAGGGGGTCTATTCAAATCTTATCCATGCTGGCATTTGGGGCCTGGGGCTCTTTTGGATGGGCTTCATTGTCCTGGATGGATTTGCTTTGTCATTTCTGAGACAGTAAAGCTCAGGGACGGAATTTGCGTGTGCCTTGTATGCAGCTCCTTGTTGTCTGTGTTTGGGCCAGAAATGAAACCATGATCTATCAATATAGTGATGGACTTTGCTGTGCAGCTGTTGTGATGGTACTGAGCATGTTTTTCCAAGTGGATGTGTGGAATAAATCACACTGGAAAGATGAACTGGAGAAAAATATGCTCAATGTTGGCCAGTAAAAGTGATCCTAGTGGGATCATTCCATCACTGAAGGAATGTGTCACAGCTCTTTCATAGGTGGCATAAACAAGTTCCTTTTTAGGCTGCTGGGAACAGGGGCAGATCTCCTGACACTTGCATTCATTCTTCTCGATTTTATGTGTTTTGTAAGTTGGTGGTATGAGTCAGCAGAGAGGGAGCACTGTGCAGGCATTAAGCCTGCTCCTGAACCACTGTTTGAGGACCAACCAAAGCAAAGTAACTACAAAGTCAGGCTTTGCCCAGCCTCATGTTAGGCCTGGCTCCTGATCCCTTATCATGGACCTAGCTCCTGATTCCTTATCATGGCTCCTGATCCCTTATCATGGACCTTCTCTCTCTTCAGCATCTCTTGCCTTCTGCTTTCCTGTCCCTGCAGTGCACCTCTGCCTCATCCATCCCACCCACCTGCTGCCAAAACAAACCTGGCTTTGACCAGACCTTCCTGCCACCTTTTTATCTTTCCTGCCTCTGTCTTTTCCCTCTCATATTACTGTTAACAGTTCAATTCTTTTTTAACATAAAAAATGAAGAATTGATTTTGTGTGTGGTTTGTGCAGAGGGAGCTGAGCCTGTGAATGTAGCTGATGTTTCTTTTTCTTCATTCTCCCTCAGTTTTGCATCTGTCATGCTGTTTTCAATAAACAATTAAAATAAGTACAAGTACTGTGCTCTACTGGGATTTCACCTAGTCTGCTTGCTTGAATACCCCCCCTGTGAAAGGGGCATGCCATACTCTGGAGCTGCTCTGTGATCCATGGTTTCATTACATGGCACCACTCCTAGTTTCTCCTGCTCTCTCACTGTTTGAAATACTGAGAGGAGCACACCAGGGCCAAAGGGGAAGCCATAGATTTAGGCCTGGCTTTGCATGACCTCATCTGCTGGGTTTTGTTTGCAAACCCACGGGTGCTTGAGATTCAGGTCATTCCTCTGAATCCCCCTGCAGTGGTAGGCGTGTGTGAATGCATCAGAGAGGAGACATAAATGACTCACACTATGATCCATCTTTATTTCAAACACTCCTCAGCAAAAGTGAGAGGCTGGCTTTTCTCTTGCAAAACCATGTTATTTCATTTTTATTTTGCCAAGCTGGGTGTGGTTTAGGAAGAGGCACTTTGTATCTATCTATCTATCTATCTGTCTATCTATCTATCTATCTGTCATCTATCTATCTGCTATAATCTATCTATCTGTTATCTATCTATCTATCTATCTATCTATCATCTATCTATCTAATCATCTATCTAATCTATCTATCATCTATCTATCTATTATCTATCTATCTATCTATCTATTATCTGTCAATCTATCATCTATCTGTCTATCATCTATCTATCTATCTATCTATCTATCTATCCATCTATCTATCTATCTATCTATCTATTATCTATTTATTATCTATCTATCTATCTATCTATCTATTATCTGTCAATCTATCTATCATCTATCTGTCTATCTATCATCTATCTACCTATCTATCTATCTATCTATCTATCTATCTATCTATCTATCTCCCAGAGGGTGAGAGCAGCACAGACCTGTGATTTTCAGTCTGGCCAGCTTCTCAGAGGAAAGCAGATCAGTTCAGAGGAAAAAAAAAGTAAGCTACCTTTGTCCTGTAGATTTCCCCCTGTTGTTTTCATTTCTGAACAGGCATTGTCATCTTGTCTCATTAGAGGTAACACAAGCTGAAGGTTAAGAAGGAAAAAATCCAGCTATTGACATATGTGATGCAAACCAGCTCTTATTTCCTTTGTAAGTCAGGAATTGTGGGAAACTGTAGCAGATGTCTTGTCAACTGGGGAATCTGCTGTTGTCCTTTAAAAGGCAGCTGCTGCCTAGGTGAGCTGGTTTTCCTTGGAGCTGTGATGCTTCCAGAGTCAGGCTTTCAGTCTTCTCTGAATTTTGAATCACTAAAGCACCTGCAAGGTCACTTCCTGGAATACCTTTGGATTTTCATCACTTTGGGCCATCTGGACTAGATGAGCAAGGTGATGTCAGTGCACTCCTTTGTGAGCAACTATCTATATGGCAAAGGGAAGAATGTTGTGAACAGGGGAGGCAAAAATCTCAGGGCAGACTCGGGATTTCAGGTTTATTTTGAACCAAGCAATGTAACCTTTCAAATTCATAAAGCATTGTCAGCTCTTGTAATCCTTTATTAGTCTGCTTGGGTTTGATTTCTGTTTGTATTTTTACTATCTAGGGAAAAACAGATTTTGGCATCCTTTAGTCTGAACGTTGTCAACTGTCATTGTAGGAATAAGACAAGTAAGAATTCCTTATGTAAGCAAGATTTAATCGACTGGGCACTTAGGGAGAAGAAAAAAGGAGCAAAAAGAAAAGAGATGAGCTGTAGCTTGATTCAGGTACCTGGTCCATTCTGCAAAGAAAGGAAAAGAGAACATAAGCTGCTACATTTGTGTGATTGCACTGAAATAGCAGCTTGTGTTTACATTTTAACTTTCCATTACAAAGCTGCTGGCTGTGTAGTTGGAAGCACAGATTTGGGATGTGCTGAGTACCTGTTTGGTGAGCTGTGTTACAGGGCCCCAAACAGCCAACACACAAATATTATCCTCTTGATATCAGTGCCAGCTTCTGAGGCCAAGACCTATGACAGTGGGGATTTCAGAATGTCCTTGCAAGTGCCATAAAATGAGAATATGCAGAAAAAAGGGTCACAAGTAATGTTTGCTCTGTCTCTCAAACTGATTTTCCTTGTATAGTTTAAGTGGTCAGTGACTCTTTGTGCTACTGTTAATTCAACACTTCAGTGCAATTCTCCCTTGTGTCATCCAGGGCCAGGCTCTGCCCCCAGGTCCATTTTGAGGAGTTTCTTGGTCTGTCAAGTGCCTTGTTAGGCTCCAAGTGTGGTAAAACACAAGGCAATATTTTATAGCATGTCAGACCTGAAGCACCAGTTGCAATGTAAAATAATTCACTCCCACTGATCTCTAATGTAGGTGATTCCCTGGATGGCTTCCCCAAATACTGACAGCAGAGCCACAGCCATGTGCTGGAGGGGCCAATGGCCTTTCCTTTGTAATAATTCTTATTCTAGTTACAAAGCTGTTCTCAGGGCTGAAGAAAATACCCTCCTTCCCCTCCCCTCTCCCTAGGTTTTTGGAGAGATTGAGTAAAGACCTGACTTCTGGCTGTCACTTTGCAAATCAAGCTGGTTTCCAATCTCCACACAGTTATTTGCCCTTCTGTCCCTTGAAAAGCATTGCTAGAGATCCCTGATGTGAATTCAGTGATGACATGTGAACACTTTCTCATTAAGCAAGCCAATTTGCACTGGAACCTCGCTGCTCCTGCAGCTCTCAGAATGCAGTAAACTTTTTGTTTAATCCCACAGGGCCCTTGAAGATAATTTCATTACATAATATCTCCTAATGGAAACTAGGTAATAGACATACCAAGAACTAGCAAACAGGAGATTTTGTGCCAAAAGAGAATTCAATTTTAATTAATCTTTTCAGAGTAATTCAATTGAGTGTTCAGGAGGAACCTCTTTCTGCTTTTCCCTACAGTTCCCTACACTGACTCTGTGTATTTTAAATCTGTAACTCAGTTGTCCAAGAGTGCAGCTAAATAAAAAGCAAAATATACATATTAGACCACAAACTGGGAAGTTTTCTTGTGTACAAGGATTGGATCTTTTCCTTTTATCAGGACTCATGTATTTTGGTGAGAACTGTAAGATCTTTATGGTTTTCCTGTGTCTCATTCTCCATCCTCCCCCCACAGTGCCTGCACAGGTGTATGTGTATCCACGTCCATCTGTGTAAATATTCTGTTGTTTTTCATATTTTTTCTGACTCTTAATTTAAATATGAGCATTTCTTTGTCCCTTCCTCTGCATCCCTTTAGCAGTGCAAGAAAGATCCCTGTGGCAGCAGGACAGGTGCAGTATTTGTGTGTTTAGTCTCTGCCTGTATCCACAACCTCTAGAGCCAGATATCATAATTCACACATGAGTGTCAGCCAGTTTAGAAATGATTCTCTTTAAAATGATTCTCCTGCAATGGCAGGAGTGAGAAGAAAAGCCTAAAAGGAAACTGAGGAAAAGAAAGAGAGAGTGTTTTTGACAGTGGAGGCTGTTGGTAACAAGAAGGGGGGTGGTGCTGCTTTCTTCTGGGGTGCAGAGATGCTGATTGTCCTAATTCAGATGTCATAATTCACACATGAGTGTCAGCCAGTTTAGAAATGATTCTCTATAAAATGGAAAGAAAATACATAGAATGTATAAACATGTAGCCCTTCTAGCTAGTTCTCTCCTGACCTCTGAACAACTAATTTCTCAGTTTTGATTTTCATTTTGTTTAAGGCTGATAAAAAGGATTTCTTGCCATCCCTCTGATTTTTGATTGCTTTAAATTAAAGCACTTTTATTTCTTAGATGCTATGCCATTGGCCATGAAGGGAACACCACATCACCTAGATGTGCTCTGCCCCCATCCAGCTGGGGAGGGCCTGTCCCAAAAGGATGTGGTTAGAAGGTAGCTTGGGATTCACTTGCTGTAAGTGTAAAAAGTACAAAATCACTTCATCCCAGAGCAGTAGTTATTTCCTGACAGCCATTTTCTGCAGAAGTATCTGAGGGTTTACCACAAAATGTTGGCCAAGTGTGTGCAGGGAGGCCCCACACCACAGTTCTGAGCACAGAGCCAGTGCAGAACATGCTCCCTCTCCCTCTCTGATTTCTGCTGTAGCCTGTAACAGAAAATAAATTAATGTACCCATTTTAATTTTAGGCAGGGGAGAGTGACATATATTGCTTATCTGACAGTGCAGGGTGTCCATATCATCTCTGGCAGAGTGGGGAACATGCCAGCAAACAGAGACTGCTCTGCAGAGTGGGGGCTGATGGAAGGTGTGCACTGCAGTTATTGAAGTGAGAGCAGCTGAGTGCTGCAAACCAGGCTTTAAATGCCCAATTTATTTCTCATTTAATTCTCCCCTTAGCTTTATTTAAAATTGTTTTGATAATGGGAGGCATTTGGCTCTGGGAATTTAGCGCGGGGAGATGAGAACACTAAGAGTTTGATTTGCTGTTTCTGTAAGTGTATCTAGAATTGCTGTAGTTGTACAGTGCAGCTTGAATTCAGATGCACTGCTCCCCCTCAGCACAGTGGGTAATACATCTAGCCAGAAAGTGTCACTAGAATGGGGCAGGGAGAAAAAAGAGAAGCAAAGAGTCGAAGGGAAGAGGGTAAAAAGAAAAATGGATCAATAAAAATGAGGAAACAAAAGGGGATAAGAGTGGTAAACACAAATGAAGGGATAGGGGATATGTTAGAAAAAGAACAGGAGAATGTGAAGGGGCTTGAGGATGCTGGGAAATCTCATCCTTTCAGAAAATGAGACTCTGGGAACCAGAGCAAGGCTTGATGTTAGAGCATTCCCTCACAGGCAGAGGGATGGCAGGAGTGAGAAGAAAAGCCTGAAAGGAAACTGAGGAGAAGAAAGAGGGGGAGTTTTTGACAGTGGAGGCAGTTGTTAACAAGAAGGGAGGTGGTGCTGCTTTCTCCTGGGGTGCAGAGATGCTGATTGTCCTGCTGGGGGTTGTGAGGGATACAGATGCACAGCTGGACCCACCATGAGAGATCCCTGTTTTCCAAGAAACACATTGGAAGAACTTGACTGTATTGTACTTGAGGGCTATTTATTTGACCTGCTGTAGAAACTTGCTTTTCATTAGGGGAGAAGGTGAATCTGAGGTAATAGCCTAATTCATAAAAGAAAGTATCTTTTCCTCAGCATTTTTAACAAAAGAGTCAAACAGAAGCAGAGAGGGCTGCAGAGGAAGCCCCATGTGTCCACTGAGCAGCAAACAGTTTGACCCAGCAGCTATCAGTGTTTATTTTGGGGCACTTTGGAAATGTTTGTTTCAAGGCACAGTCTGCAGAAGCAGGGGCTGCCCAGGCTCCCAGCAATGGCTGGCTGTGGGGGCTTTGCATGGGAGGTGTTTATGGAAGTGATGCAAAGCTCCTAGCTGCTGCAAAAGTGTATATGCTTCTGTGAAAAACACATGTTAAAGATGAAAGAAACCCAGGAACTTTTTTACTATTCATGAAGGGAAACACAAGAGAACTGTTTTCTTGTAGAGAAGTCTCCATAGCATTTACAAGAGAGACTTCTCCCCCTAAGTGAACCAAAGAAAGACTGTTCTAGATGTAGTAAACTGAAATTTTATTTCTTTGCATTGTCATTAAGAAATAAAAGGTTGTAAGGGGAAGAGAAGTATTCTAAAAGTTTTGCTCTGATTCTCATTACTCTTTCTTTTAGTTACTGTTAATAAATTTTTCTTTATACCCTATTAAAGTTTTAAGCCTCCTTTACCTTTCTCCCTGTTCTACCTGACAGCAAAAAAATAGGTAAGTACATCCCAGTGAGTGCACTGGTGATTAGCCAGCACTGAACCCACCACACTTATTAGTGCATTAGCTGAGAAACCTCAAATCAACCAACCAAAACTGTGGGAATCCTTAAAATCAGAGGGGTTTGGGAAAGCTGCAAAAGGCAGGCCCCAGAGACAGCAGAACTGTGATTGGAGCTAAGCAGTAGCCATGAGATTGGTCAGCAGAAAAATTATATAAGTAGAAAGTAAGGACAAATAGAACAATGGTCTGTGTATTAACATTTGGCTGGAATAACTCCCTAAGCTGCAGAAAAATGTATCCAGCAAGATATTGGGAAGTTCTAAGCTTAATAATGGAGCTCTGTGCATTGTGCTTTAAGGCTCACAAGCAGGTATTGTATTAGAAATAGGCAAGCATTGTTTAACCAAAGGGATGTGTGCTTATAGTGGTTGGATGGAACTACTGTCAGTGTGCTTTTGCTTTGTGTGATTGGTCAAAAAACTTTTACAGTAATTTGTAATATAAAGTTCTTGGTCTGCTGCCTGGGATGTGAGCTGGTGGCATCTTCCCATTGTCATGACCATGTAATGAGGCTGATGCTGGGAAAAAAAGCAGCTCAAGGCACATTCCTCAGCAGTCCTGTCCCATTTGTGATTTGTGCACAGACCCCAGCCAGCAACACAAACCCGCTACCCTGGCACTGAGGCACAGAGTCACTGCTGGAGCTGTGCCATCATGGGCAGTGTCCCTCAGTCCCTGCCCAGCAGCACACCTGGCACCTGGCAGGGTGTGGCAGCACGTGGTGAGCACCAGTGAGGGGCTCCTGGGGTGGGGCTGTGCCCTGCAGTGCTGGTAGGGGCTGAAATTGGGTTTGTCAAGGCCTTGGGCTCACCTGCCCAGGGCTCCTGTGGGTCCAGGTGTCCTGGTTTGGAAAGGAAGTGAGGTTTTTGGGAGGCTGTGGTCAAACCACTGGGTGCTCAGATTTGAATACCTGACAAACCTGGTGTCAAACCATGACACCAGGGAACCTATAGTAAAATGCAGGGTGCCCCCAATGTGCTGAAATAATTGGCACCTGACTTTATTGATTCAGAAGGCTGAACAATTGCTTTATGAAGTTATATTATATTACATTATACTATATTAAAGAAATAAATACTATACTATGCAAAGATGCATACTAAAGAAAAACCCATGACTGTCTGAGACAGCCAGGACACAGCTTTGACCCAATTGGCCAAGGAAACAAAGCAATCCTCATCAGAATCCAATTGCCAAATCCCTTCAGGTAAACAATCTCCATAACACATTCCACATGTGCAAAAACAACAGGAGCAGCAAGTAGAGATAAGAATTATTTTCACTTTCTCTGAGGTTCCTCACTGCAATTCCCAGGAAATATCCTTGGGAAGTTGTGCCTGGAACCAGGCTACCCTGTCTGTGCCCGTGTGTGTGTGGGCACATCCACCCTCCCTTTCTGTCCTGGTACCCACAGGGAGCACAGCTGAAGACTGCACAGAGGATGAGGAGGATGGGCTGTGGTGTGCAGCAAACACCTGGGGGTGTCTCTTTTGACCACACAAAGAGCTGCATCTCTTGAAAACAAGACAGATCAACAAAGGTAAGGATTCTGTGTTCAGTTGCTTTAATTCCTGATACTCTGATTGAGGAAAATTCAGTAAAAATATAAAAACTTGGAAATATCCCTGAATGATTCTCCAGAAATGTGCTTAGGAAATTAGATAAATTATAGGGAACCCAAAGGAAGACCACAGCAGTGTTCAGATTACTCCATGACAGGCTGCAAATAGGAGCCGTCTTTTTCTTAAATCAAAGTGATGGAGAAATATTAGGAATATCTGTATATATTTGGTGCCATTGTATGGTATAGCTAGCATCTCATCTGCTACCTGTTAAGGAGCAATGTTTACTTACAGCTTCCTATTTCCTGCCATCCTTTTCTATTTGAGCATGTGTAATTTAAAATCATTTGGAAAACTAGCAGAATGAAACAAACTGACTGAAGCACACAAGGTTATTTCCTTGGAATTTGGGCTTTAATGGCATGCAGAAAGGGGCTTGCTTTATTTCCTTCAGGCAATCTTTGATTTTGCATGGTTCCTTTGAGTCCAGTTTCACATGAAATTGTCTTGGGAAGGTGAAAGGAACCCCTGTTCCCAGGAGGAGAGGGGCAAGTCTCCTCCTGTGTACCCAGGGACACAGAAGGGGTGGCACGAGCACTGCACTTGGCCCTGTTTGGGAAGGAACATTTCTGAAGGTGCTGTGTGTGCTGAGGAGGGATAAAATGAAGAACCATGTCAGTCCTGTAATTCTTGCAGATTAAAGAGGCTTCCCCTTCCCCCCACCCCCATCTCACAAGCATTTGGCTTAAAATGTGCTCTGACTCAGTAGCCAGGTGGCTGGTAGGAAGTACAGAGCACACATCTCTGCCAGGAGGGAGGCTGCTGCTCAAAGCCCTTCCTGGGAGTGCACAGAGCCTGCTGCAGGGCTGCCATTTGATGCTCTGGGATCTTCCCTCTCCCTGCCACAGACTTTACCTGGTGTGCCATGCCTGCTTGAAAAACCTCTGGGTTGTTTTCTTATGTTTCTTGTTGGAGTGTGAACCACCAGCCTCATGCCTTGGCTTCCTGCTGAAGCTGTTAAACCAAATTCCTGACTTGTGCAAAATACCCTTTTCTCTCCATCTGATGCAGGGCTTAGCAGCACACAGCTGTCCCAGGTGACTTTCTGAGAGGATGAGCAATCTCCTAATCCACTTTCCATCAGCATCCTGCTCTGCAGCTGTGTTGGTCATAGAGCTGAAAGGCATCTGAATGTCACTGGTGAGGTGATGTGTCAGGTGCAATCTTCTGTACTGCCTTTGGCAAATGCACTGGCAGGATCAAAGGTCTAAAGCTCTGGTAAACAGGACATAGCAAAGATAAACAGTCTTAAATAAAATGCTCTAATTCAGATTTTGTGGATGGGCTCATCCTCATCCTTACTTCAGGATTAGGTTTTTTCTTGCTCCCTTTATTCCCTTGTTTTTCAGCTGGCTTTGCTGTGGGTTTTTAGGAATATTATTTCTGTTCAGGAGGTATGAAATAAGCAATTAAAACCCTCAGTTCTGTAATTTGCCATGTCTTGGCAAAGCCTGCCAGTGTCCCCTCTGAAGACATTGCTGGCTCTCCAGTGCAGATGCAGCTGGCAGAGACAGGGCTCCTGGGTGGGAACATAAAGCTGGTAATGCTGGTGAGCTAAAAACTTTGAATTAACTCTTCTGAAGGGCTTCTCTGAACCTGGACCTCCCTGAAGGCTCCCCAGTAGCCCCAAAGGTGCCATTACCCCATGGGGCTGGAAGATCTGCAGGGCATGGATCATTTCATCCCACATCTCTGGGGTGTGTGTTCCCAAAGGCCCTGACCCCACAGGCAGCTGGAGGAGCTGTGCAGCACAGGCACTGTGGAACTGCAATAAGTTACACAAACGTAGCAAATAGGAAGAGAGATTTTATTTTTGTTTGTTTTTATTTTTGGTAGCCTTCAGAATAACAGAAGTTATTTTTCTCAAGCTGTCAAGGAAAAAAATATTGGGTGGAAGCAGAGACTGAGCTTAAGGCAACTCGGGTGGAGCAGGAGCATTCAGCAGTTCCTTCCCCATGTGCAAGCTCCTGCTCAGGCTCTTGGCTCTGCCTGCCCTGTGCTCCAGGCAGGTTTTGTGCAGGAGCTGGGTGTGCCCAAGCAGAAGAGGCCTGGGACAGCTGCACATGTTGGGAAGGGAGGAGGGATCTGGACAAGCACTGCTCCATCACCAGGCTGTCTGTGGTACCTGGGAGCAGAATGTGTGTTTCTCCTTTCTTGCCTCTGCTCAAGGAGCAGCAGGCAGGCACCAAAAGCTGTGAACTCACTACTGAGCAGTGTTCTGCACTACTGCAGCAGCCAACAAACACTGAGTAAGGTTCAGCTGAGGCTGGGCCTCCAGGGATTAGCTCCACCATGGGAACAGAGACCCAAAAGTTCTGTCATTATAGCAAAAGGAAAGAAAGTGATGTGAGCACAGATGCTTGCATGATTTTGTATTTTGGAAAGTACAAAGGATCTGCAAACCTGCCAAGGAAAAGGGTTAAGCTGGGTTTTGCATCTTTCTTTTAGGCAAGCAGGCAGCGTGCATGGAAGCCTGCTTGGAAGCACACTTCAGATGGAAATGGCATCACTACTACTTGGCAGTGGCTGATCTTGTCCTTGTAACATACTGCAGGCACAGCCAGGCAGTGCTTCATGGCAGCATGGCAAACACAGCCTGATTGTGTGTGAGAGGGATGGGGAGAGCAGGAACTGGGAGTGCCCTGAGCTGGGGTGTAGGAGTGATGGGGGTAGGATGGTCGGGACAGACGGACACGAGAGATCTCTGCAGCCAGGGCTGGAGCTTGGGGTTTATTGCAAAGGGCCTGGGTGCAGGGCCCTGCTGGGATTTGGGGTTTATTGCAAAGGGCCTGGGTGCAGGGCCCTGCTGGGATTTGGGGTTTATTGCAAAGGGCCTGGGTGCAGGGCCCTGCTGGGATTTGGGGTTCATTGCAAAGGGCCTGGGTGCAGGGCCCTGCTGGGAGCTGCCAGCCACAGCTCAGAGCAGGCTGAGAGAAGAGAGGGGCAGAGAGGATGAGAGGGTAAGGGAGCAAAAGCAGCAGAGAGTAAAAGGGGTAAGATCGTGAAGTTCCTGTTACAATACCATAAATCTTCTGTGTTGAATATTCTAATTCTCACTAACCAATCTAGTACAAGATACAAATCCTACAGCATTTACATCCAGCCTATAGGAATCATTACATTACCATACTCTGTTACATTTTAAACCCTACAAACTCCTCTTTGGGCCCCTTCTGCCGAGCTGTAGGGTCTGCTCTGACCCTTGGGCCTGTCTGCAAGCAGAGGGTGTTGTTCCATCAAAAGGGGATTACCTTCAGCTGGCCACACCATTGTTTTCCAGTTGTTCATTAACTGAGGGATCTCAAAGCTTGCTTTCATTTCAATCTCATTTATAGTTTCCATATTCTCAAAATCTTTTGCCAGACAATCATATTTATAAGGCTTTGCTGTTTCATCTTCCCCAACACTGGGGCTGTGTCCTGGAGCTCCCTGAGGGCAGCTCTGCCCCAAGCACAGGCCTGGCTTCAGTCAGATGCTGTTGTCTATCTGACACATGAAATATCTGAATTGAGTACAGTGCTAACAACTGGCATGCTAACAGCCCATTTGGAATCTCCAGGGAAAACAGAGCCTTTGGAGCTGGTACAGTGTGGGGTGGGGGAGCACAGGGACATGCTGCAATGTGGTTGTAGCTCTTGATAACAATATGGTTTTCTGAAACCTGAGGGGTTTATTAAAAGCTGCTCTGTTTCACATTTTGTCTCCCCATATCTATATTTTGCTAAAAAAGTGACATGTGAAATGCAGATTTGGATACTTCAAAACTACCTAATCTCAAAAGCATTGAATGAGATGTGAATGCCTGAATTTCATCACTCTTGAGGATACCTTCCTGAACACAGACACTGGAGAAATTTAAACACAAAGAAGAAATAATTTCTTACTTCAACTGCTGCCAAATGACGGATACTTTACAATGCATGGATCTAAACAGACATCAACATTTTTTCAGTCATGTTTTATAGCTGTTATTCTTGAGACTGATCATAGTCTGAGGGACAGGTATGCCAAAACTCCTTGGTAAAAAACATAAAAACTTTGGAGTTTGAAATAATTCCATGAGTGTCTGGCCATTCCCCTGTCCATTTCCCACCTTGTCCATTCTTGGCCTGTGTGATGGTGTTCACAGGGGTCTGAGGATGAGGGAAGAGATGAGGATCTGACTCCATGTTTCAGAAGGTTGATTTATTATTTTATGATATATATTATATTAAACCTATACTAAAAGAACAGAAGAAAGGATTTCATCAGAAGGCAGCTAAGAATAGAAAAGGAATGATAACAAAGGCTTGTGACTGACTGAGACAGTCTGGACAGCTGGACTGTGATTGGCCATTAATTAAAAACAACCACATGAGACCAGTCACAGATGCACCTGTTGCATTCCATAGCAGCAGACAATCATTGTTTACATTTTGTTCCTGAGGCCTCCCAGCTTCTCAGGAGAAAAAATCCTAAGGAAAGGATTTTTCATAAAATGTGTCTGTGACAGGCCTGGCCAGCCAGGGGGGAGCAGCATCTTGGATGGCAAAGGAAGAAGAACCTTCCTTGGCGCCAGGAGGCTGAATCTCAGTGCTCTGCTTTGGAACAGTGAATGAGGAGCTTGGTGAGGAAGGACAAACACACCAGGATGGTCAGAGTACCCAGCAGCCCCCAGAAATGGCCTGTCCAGATGAAGGAGCTGCAGTGTCAGCAGGGATGCCATGGCCATGTCCTGCTCTGAGTGGGACCAGCAAGATGTCAGCAGATCCTCCAGATTGGCATCAGCAAAATCACAGATGGAATTGTATTTTCTGAAATGTTTGAAGGAGAGTGCAGCTCTGCCAGCAGAGTGAATGCAGTCAGATCCAGCACAGCAGCACTGGGGCTGGGACACCATTTTATTCTTTTTCAGTTTTTAATAATTCTGGGCTTTAGCACTCCCACTTATTATTGCAGTGGCTGGCAGGGGACCTACGGGAAAATCCAGTTTTATTGAAATTGAAAAGGTCAGTTTTGTCGAGCATTTCCATGGTGAAAACAGGGAGTTAAATGTATTCAGACTTCTCAAGCTACTCAGCTCCATGGCTGGACTGACCAACTGGAAGATTTTCCCTGCAAGCTATTGTAATAGTATCTCATTGCACAGCTTTTGTGTGTGGGGTGGGCTTGAGGTTTTTGTCAGAAAAATAAAAATTGCTGTCCAAGTTCTTCAGCCTTTGCAGTGCTGTTCATGGCCAGACTGCTGCCAGGAATCTTGTGGCAGGCTCTGAAGGCAATGGGAAGGCAGCTTTTCAGTATTTCCATTTCTGTCTCACCTGACGCTTCTGCTGACTGCCCCTTTCAAGGGTGTTTTGTGCAAACATTCCTTCATTTGTCTCTGGCAAGTGTCCCCTGTGACTCTGCTGTTCCCCTGATGTCAGTGAGCTCTTTGCTTGTGTGGGTTAGTCCATAACAGGATACATTTTATTAGGGCCCAGATTGATTTTGGTTAATTGTTCAGGGGAGTGTGATCTTTCTATCACTCCCTGAGCATTGGATGGCATTCACAGCTCCAACCTCAGGAGATGCAGGCCCCCTTCTCTGAGCTGCTACACCTTGAAATGTTCCTTTTCCTGCCTGCAAACCTGCAGGAATCCCTGCCCAGCAAAGTCACACTGGAGCTGGAGGGGCTTCTCTCGGTGCAGTGACTCCTTGGATGGTGCAGTAACACATTTCTTGTTCAGTCTTTGTAACTAAATGCCCAGTCCTGCTCTGTGAATTTTCAAATAATTAATCAGTCTCATATATTTTCTTTATTTCTTCTTCCTTCTGTGATGGTGTTCACAGGGGTTCTTGGATGAGGGCAGAGACAAGGATCTGACTCCATGTTTCAGAAGGATTGATTTGTTATTTTATTATATATATTACATTAAAACTATACTAAAAGAATAGAAGAAAGGATTTCATCAGAAGGCTAGCTAAGAATAGAAAAAGAAAGAATGATAACAAAGGCTTGTGGCTCGGCTCTCTGTCCAAGCCAGCTGACTGTGATTGGCCATTAATTAGAAACAGCCACATGAGACCAATCCCAGATGCACCTGTTGCATTCCACAGCAGCAGATAATCAATGTTTACATTTTGTTCCTGAGGCTCCCAGCTTCTCAGGAGGAAAAATCATAAGGAAAGGATTTTTCATAAAAGTTGTCTGCAACATCCTTCTGCTTGTTACTTAGGTGCCATGGGCATAAAAATGGAAATCTTCCTTTTAAAAAAGTTGATCTGCTCCTACCACTCACTGCTAATTAGTTCTTTCTTCCCACAATTTTCATAAAGCTCTCTCAGCAGCCAGGTATGGTGACACCTCCTTACCTTTTGTGGTGTAGGCTGTCGCTGTGTAACTCCTTCCGTGATCACATGGAAGGGGGTCCTGTCATCTCCCTAGGCTGTTTTGTAGACATCATCATACATGTGAATTATCAAAAAGGTGCAGGGAATTATCAAAATTGCATGGGAATTATCAGAATTGCACAGGGAAGGGAGTGTTCTGGGAAGGGAGTGCTCTCCTTCACAGCCAGGCTACAACCCCTGCCCCAGTGTCCCACACCATGGATGGTAGTGAGATTCTACCAAAGCCCTGAGTGTCTTGTGCTGGATTTCCCTCAGAGCCTGTCTGGCAGCACAGAGAGGGGCTGGCAGGGGCCTGGCAGGCTGGTGGCAGTGGTGGCAGTGGTGGCTGTCCCCATGGGCAGCAGTGGGGCAGTGTGACACTGGTGCCCCCAGTCCCACTGCCCCACTCCCTGGATGAAGGGCAGGGAGAGCATGTCAGTGAGAGACTCCCTGCAAAGACCAGAACGAACTATTTTATTTTATAACTTTTTGCATGGATATTTACACCTTGAGAGAATCCCTGAGCAGGTGAGGCACTGCTTGGCTGAGCTCTGGGGCCCTGCCCACGCTCGTGGGTTTTGGATGTTGCCAGGCTGGCCTGTGCACTTTGTACAGGCAGCAGAGGCCTGAGAAACAATTGTCATGTTAATGGGAAACCTGTCTGGGTTTTATAACCTTGGATCCAAGCCCTTCACCCCTGACTGCTACCCCTGACTCTTTGTCACAGCTTCTCCTGCTCTGGTGCTGCTCACCCTGTGCCAATCAAGCAGCTTTTCCCTTGGTATAGCAAGAAGCTGGAATAGCTGAATCTTGTATTTAATTGTATGTAAATTGAGGGAATTAGCTTTGCTTGGGGTTTTTCTTTCTTTTTTTTTCTTTCTTTCTTATTTTTCTTTCTTTCTGCCCACAGCAGGCTGCAATATGCATACCATGGTAATCCTTGTATAATATCCTCAGAGTTTTTATGGCTCCCAGTTCTCCTGTGCCTCATCCCTGCCAGTTTCTCAGTGCAGCACCATACACCATGCAGCAGTGTGAGCTGCTGGAGGCTGGGCAGGGCTCCTGCTCTCCCCTCCATCCCCACACTCCACCACAGCTGCTGCTTCAGGCACAGCCCTCTCTCAGTGGGTTTTCCCCACACTGCACGTGCTTTTAAAATCCTGGCCTAATGGTTTTTAGCCATTCCAGCTGATTTCAGAGGGGTTCTTCAGCCTATACATGTAAGAGATGTTTCATTTTGCATTCAATGTAACATAAGTTGAAGAATGAAGAACTGGAAAACCAATAGATTGCAAACTTTGCTTACTTTCACTCTGGTTTGCACACACATGCACATTCTTGCTTACTTACAAGGGTTTGGCTGTTTATTTCTCAGGCCAGGCAATTTTGCTATTAAAATCTGCAGAAGTTTTTGTTTTTGAAAACAGATGAGCACCCACAAGCTGGTGTGTGTTACTGTTCTCCATTTCCCAGGGATGGAAGCTGAAATGCAGTCAGCAAACCTGGAGGAGGCCAAACTTCCTTAACATCAATGAATATGGAGAAAGGAAAAAGAAAAGGGGAAGGGAAGGGAAGGGAAGGGAAGGGAAGGGAAGGGAAGGGAAGGGAAGGGAAGGGAAGGGAAGGGAGAGCTCAAAAACTAGTATTACAAATCATTGTTTGGTTTGCAGCTGCCCTGGGGCATCTCCTTTCACAGAAAGATGGCACAGCCCAGTACATGGAGGGAAGGAGAGGAATGTCCCCATTGTGAAGGTAAATGAGAGGAACAGGGACATTGAGGAAGTCAGGATGAAGCAAGGAATCTCTGCCAGAGCTGGAGCTCACTGCAGAGTCCCAGCACACCAGTGCCTTATCTGGAAGATGATTTTTTCCCCTTGTTAATAGTGAATATGATCTTTCAAATAAGATTTTATGTTTGTTTGCATTTAATAGCTCATCCTTCAGGAAGGACTCAATCCTGCTTGGTACTACATCAGTTTGGGCTGATTTAGATCTGTTGGGAGCTAAGGATGCTCCTCTTTTCCTAAACCAAGTCCTTCAAGAAGCTGATGCTATTGACAGATTACCATTTATAGCTTTTTATTGCTTACTGTAGGTTTATTGCAAACTCCTTTCCTGCTTAGTTTTCCTTCCCTCTCTCAGAGCAAACATAATGTACAGCCTATGTAAATATAAAGCATTAAGCAATTACTGGGTTATTTCAGATGCAGCACTGATAATATATCATTTCTGGAAAGCACAGAAGCACAGATTCCCATGTTCAGTACTCCCTGAAAGGGAGCTCAGCCATTCCTGCTGCATCCCTGAGCTATTACTCACCCACCCCAGGAAACAAAGGGGAGTCCCAGAGGTTAATGTGGTTACTAAAGCAATTTGAGCAAGATGAGCTTGAATCTGCTTACACAGTGCACAGAAGATATTTAAAGAGCAGACTTCCATCTCCTGCTCTGCAGCTCCTGCATCTCTGCTGTGCTTGTGCAGGGAGTGCCAGGCTCTGCTGGAATGAGGAGCAGCCCCTCTGAGGATCTGCTGTGTCTGAGATCCCCCAGGCACAGTGCCTGGCACCAGCTTTGAGAGGCTCCATGTGACTTCTTGCTGAAAATGAAGAATCCTGAGTGTGCATGGCTGCTGTGTGCTTCTGCCCTGTCAGCCCTGGCACACAGCCTGGTCGGTGCCAGGGGAGGAGGAGGCAGCAGGGCCAGGGGATGGGGGCATCTCCCAGCTGAGCCCCCAGCCTGCTGCCCCCTGCTCCCCTCTGCACTGTACACCCTCGCCTGCAGGCTGTTCAATTTTTCAGCAGGTGCCAAAGGCACATTGGTCAGGCGGGCTCAGCAAAGTTTGTGCTGCCTGTGTGGAGCCTGTTCAGTGGGTAAACAGCAGAATGGATCTCCAGAGCTGTCAATCCTCCACCTCCACTGGCACTGCGGTGCCTAAAAAAGATGTTTTTAGAGAAAGGTGCCGATGCACTGTTGTGCTTCCTTGGAATACACCGTTGGAAAAAAGCTGGGATGTGCTTAAAAGCCTGTCTTCTTTTCTGTACTCTTCTTTCCTCCACCTAAGACATCCACCTTGTGAACTTGTGAAGTTCATTTGGTAAAACATTGAAATGGATGCATGGTGGCTCAGGACCCACCCTCACCTCTGAGCTCTGCAGGTCCTCATGCCCTGGGCTGGTATTTCTGCTTTGTTGGGCTTGTTCTGAATGGGAGTGGGGCTGTTTCCAGCTCCTGCTGAGCCCCCAGCCCCTGCTCTGGAGCCTGGCCCTGGCACAGAGGGGCTGCCCAGCCCTGCCCGTGCCAGCCTCACCTGGCAGTGCTGGTTTCTCCTTTAGCACTGAAAAATGAGCTTTTACTGATGGATTCTTGGCTGGCCTTTCCCAGGCATTTGGCTCAGAGCTGAGCTAGCTGTCATGGCAGTAATGGGGCTGCCTGTGATCCTGATAAGGGGTTAGATTGCTGAGGATTATCTTGCCCTTTCCTTTTGCACTTGGGATATGAAGAACACTTATGTTTTCTTAAAATATCTGATCCATAATTCCAGTCTGGGCACCATGGTGTATGTGCTTGGCTATGAAGGTGTGGTAAGACAGAGAGACAAATCACAGCAGTGGGCTGAGCTTTTTATCTTTGAGTCTTGTTAAATTTGGAGCACTATAGGGCAGATCTTTGGTGCAGTGTCCAGATTTAATTTGTATTTGTGTAGGAATAAGCAGTGCTCACTTATCTCTGCAGCATTTGCCAATTGCATAAACAATGTTTATAATCATGATTCATTTATTTAGATTTTCTCTTGTGGGATTTCCACAAGCACAGAGAATTAGAGAGAATTAAAATAATGTGGCTAGATTACTAGCAAGGCATTATTTCAGGCTTGCTCTGGCTGTATATCATTCCCCTTTGATTCAGTGTGTGAGTGCAATGGCCACTGTGTAATTCTTTATGGACATAATAAAAATCTCCCAAGCTGAACATTAATTGACAGCCTGTCTGGATGACCTGATTATAACCTGCAGCAGGACCAAGGCAAGTTTTGTTTCTGGGGAAAATAACTCAACCTGGGGCACTGTGAGCAATTCCCCACTAGTAATCTTGTAATGTGCTTGGGAACATACAGAAATTTCCAGTGCTGGGCTTGTGCTTTTGTAAAATTCAGAATTTCAGTGCATTGAAGCAGAAGTGATCAATAGTTTTACACATCTTTCTCTCTTTTTGATGTACAGGATATGCTGAGCAGGGCTGAAAGGCACAGCTGCTATTCATTCCTTCGGGAAACACTGGCCTGCTTTGGTAAAATGATTTTTGTTTGGAAGAAAATTTTTGATTTCTTGTGGAAGCCTTAGAAGATGCAAAAATAAATATTTTTAGTCCAGAACTGGAGAAAATTAAAATGTTTTCAACATTTCCTTAAAAAGCTGAGTACTTCAGTAGGAACCCCCCCCACATTCTGCCATTCCCCGTTCTGTGGTCTGTTCCTTGAACATCCTTCAAAAAAATCCCCCAACACATTCATAAAAGAAAATTAGAAGGAAAAATTTCAAGCACCCTTGATATTTACAAAGGGAATTTTTATCAGCTCACAGTTTCCAGAAGAAAATCTCATTCCTGCAGAAGCAGGAACCCAGACATATCTCCTGTAATGAATTTCAGCCATGAGATGAGTGTGTGATGGATTGGCCAAGGCTGTGCAGGAGTGGGTGCTGATAGAGCTGGGAACAGGGCAGATGGGCAGATTGCCTTCCTCAGTCCTGCAGGGGAAATGACAAACCCCTGTGAGGGTGTTTGCAGGGGTCTGAGGGTGAGGGAAGAGATGAGGATCTGACTCCATGTTTCAGAAGGCTTGATTTATTATTTTATGATATATATATTACATTAAAACTATACTAAAAGAACAGAAGAAAAGGTTTCATCTCAGAAGGCTGGCTAAGAATAGAATAGAAAGAAATAAACAACAAAGGCAGCTGTCCCAGACAGAGAGTCTGAGCCAGCTGACTGTGATTGGCCATTAATTAGAAACAACCACATGAGGCCAATCCCAGATGCACCTGTTGCATTCCACAGCAGCAGATAACCATTGCCTACATTTTGTTCCTGAGGCTCTCAGCTTCTCAGGAGGAAAAATCCTAAGGAAAGGCTTTTCATAAAATGATGTCTGTGACAAACCCCCATTATTTACTAGCCTTAAATAACTTGCCACAGTCCAAAGGTCCCCTCTGTGCTTGGCCAAAGCTCCCAGTGAGTTCCAGAATTCCAGTGGGTTAACTGAGGATGTGAGCACTGAGCCAGGACACCACCATTAAGCATCCACTCCTGCTGGTTTTTAATTAGGGCTGGAGAGGAGACACCTTTCTAATCTGCTGATCTTCCAAGGGTGGCAGAGCCACTCGGCTGCCCTCATTGGGGCCACTAAATGGTTAATTAATGGTAAACAGCACACATGGGAAAATGAGAGAGTTCCTGGAAAGGAGTCCCAGCCAGGTGCCCACATCTCCTGGTCTGATTTGAGCTGGGAGTTAGGAGGAAAGGAGCCTGCTTTGTCCGTGCTGGCAGTCAGACACTTTTCAGGGAACATTTTAATGAAATAGATGAAGCCTCCTTTTTGGGGAAAAGTTGATTCATTGACATTTTCTAACAGAACATGTTCTGTCAGAAAATCCCTACCTATTCTGAATTAGAGGGCTGGTTCTGGCCTCTGTGCTCCAGGCTTATGCTTGGATATCAGATAGTGAATTTTTACCACTGTGAGCAATCTCCTAAAAATCACTTGAGTATTCTGGCAGTTTGCAAGATGGGAAAAAAAAAATTAAAAAATGCTTAGGGGCAATTTTTCTGTGTGGTGTACAGGGAATTTTAACACATAATAACTGCAGCTAGGTGGGTAGCTAACTAGGCTGGAAATTTACTTCTTCATACCTTGAGATTATAAATCAGGGTGTTTCTTTGTGTCAGCCTTGGGGATTTTGCCTTTTTTAGACCTCAACTTTGTAATAAGTGGAAGCAGATGAAGTTTGTAATGCACAGAGTAGGGAAATTTGCACTGCTCCTTAAATCAAACAGGGCTGAATAGCTCAGGAAGGCTTCTGTGAGTCAGCTATGCTACCCTTCCCTCTGGAAATCAAATGTCATGGTTGTGCTGGGAGCTGAATGCATTTCAAATGGGAATTTGACCTATGTAATGAAGATAGTGGGACATAATTATGGCACTTCAGAACTGAGATTGATAGATTTGCATGATACCCTGACTTTCAAGGCATCTTCAGCATTCCTCCCAGGTGACCTTAAGAAACTTTCCAATGATTTGGGACAGAGGTGTGGGAATATAGGCCTTTGGCACAGTGCTTTAGGTAGGGCAGTGCTGTGATTTGCTGTTGACCATCTGCTGGTGCCTTGTGTTTAACAGGACACTGGGCTCTGAACTGCACCAGGGCCCAGGAAATTATTTTAGAGTGCACCTCTAAAATAACTTTTTCCCTTCAGAAAGTTTTGATTCCCTGAGGAAAGATCAAGAACAATTGTCACAGACATCTTTTATGAAAAATCCTTTCCTTAGGATTTTTTCCCCTGAGAAGCTGCGAGGCCTCAGGAACAAAATGTAATCAATGATTATCTGCTGCTGTGGAATGCAACAGGTGCATCTGTGATTGGTCTCATGTGGTTGTTTCTAATTAATGGCCAATCACAGTCAGCTGGCTTGGACTCTCTGTCTGAGACAGAAGCTTTTGTTATCATTCCATTCTTTTTCTATTGTTAGCTAGCCTTCTGATGAAATCCTTTCTTCTATTATTTTAGTATAATTTAAATATAATTATATCATAATTATATCATAAAATATATATCAAAAATATATTAAAAATAATAAATCAAGCCTTCTGAAACATGGAGTCAGATCCTCATCTCTTCCCTCATCCTCAGACCCCTTTGAACACTGTCACAAACAATCTGATCCAAATTAACCCATGATCTCACATGCTGGAGATGTGAGGGCTCTTGGCACCTGCTGCTTTGGTGTCCTGATCCCATTCCATCTGAGCTTGCTTTTGGAGACCCTGCTGGAAGCAGCTGCAGGAGTGCCCCACTTTGTGCTGCTCTTCCAGGGCAGTAAAAACCTCTGGAGGCTGCTCTGGGTGTCTTGCAAAGTTTGGGACGTGAAGCAAAGCTGAGAAAATATAGGTACTGTGCTACCAAGATTAGGAGGAGTTAAATCCTGTCAGCAAAATACTGTTAACTGGAGCTGACTGTAAGATCTGACATTTTAGAGGTTTTGATTGTGACTGAGACATGGATAATTTGGGCTGAGACCTTTTGTTGACCTCCAGATTGTTCTTAGCAACCGGAGCAAGCTTTGGGATGCCTTATACAGTTCTAAAAGTTTACATAGTTTATAAATAGTTTTGAAAGTTATCAGATTTCCACAATTTTTTCCATTTTTTAAGTTTCCTCCTCTTCATCATATCTTAACTTGAATACAGAAGCTGTAATAACATAAAAATGTCCTTAGCTCTTACACTACTCTAATCTGACAAAACAAATAGATCCACATTATTACACTCAAGATGTAAGGCAAAGGCAAAAACCCCAATTAGCCTTTCTCAATCACTGCTAAGTTGACATGGGAGGGATGAAGATAACACTAAAAAAAATGTTAGTTTTAAAAACCTTGTGTAAGCTGGAGAAATTGTTCTTAGCCAGCACTTGCAGATTACAATGCCAATGTCAAAAGAGTCTCTGCACAGAAAATTGTGCAAGAACAGAGAAGCAGAACAAAACATTACCAGCAGATCTCTGCAAAATGTATGTCTCACTTCGAAACAGCTGCTGCAATAATTTTCTTCTGATTTTGACCTTTGTGAATTTAACATTACAAAGCTGTAGCTGTAGCTTTGGATTCAGGTGAAGACAAAAACCTAAAAATAAACCTAATTTGTTCCAAGACAGAAAGCTGAGGTCTGAGTAACTTCAATGTGCAATTACAGGTGTGCTGAGGTTCACTTGACTAGTTCCTGTAGAGACTCAGTTGAGAACACTTGCAGTGTTAATTTAAAGCTAGTAGCAGAACTTGCCAAAAGACAAATCAGGCAGGTTTCCTGCAGCTTTATATTCCTCCAGAAGACTTCTTCCAAATGAGTAGTTTTCTCCTCCTGCTCATTCATTAATTCTGCAGTGCTGTGCCTAGTGTCAGAGTGAGATGTGGGGGTTTGTCAGGGGATATTATTATGGCTATAAGCATGAAAAGCAGGGTGGCTGTGAGCCAGGCACTGGGGATGGGTTGCTGTGTGTGTCCTGGCTGTGTCCTGGCTGTGTCCTGGTGTCCCTCTCCACACTGGCAGTGCCTGTGCAGGCTCAGGGCCGTGGGCTTTGCACTCTGCTGGCTCCAGAGGGGTCCTGTGCCTGCAGTGCTGCGCTGCTGTGCTTCAGCTGAAGTGGTTTGCAAGGTTTGGGATTACTCTCAACGTGGTTTGCAGGGTTTGGGATGGCAATGAAGGGCTCCTTGCCCTGGCTGTGCTTGAAGGGGCTTCCCTCTGGAGGTTTTGGAGTACTCTCTGTGCAGCCAACACAAAAGCAGTGCCCAAGAAACGTGGCTAGACAGACAGAGGTGAGGTTGGGCAGGATAAAGGTCCAGCAAGGGAGCATTTTAAGGACCATTACACAGGCTTGTTTGATCCTAAATTTCAGTTAAGAACAAATAAAATTATGCTGCTGGGCAGTCAGAGATTTCTCTGATCACTTTAAGGCATTGCCTAAGGCAATCTATGAATATTCAATGTGATGATCTCTCTTATAATATTGCAATCACCTGAAAATACAAATCATGTATTGAAGTAGGATTTGTCTTACATTATTTTTTTTTCACCTTGATTGACTGGCACACCTTGAACTCAAGCACACAGTGGTTAACATTCCTTGATCATTGTATGTTGATCTTGACTATGCCTTTCTCATCATAGGATTGATTATTGAAGTAGTTGTGTGAGCCCATCTAACCTGGTTTCAGATTATTCCAGTGGGTTTGAACTTTTTTTTCCTCTAATAAAACCCCTCATCTGCAGTGTCTGTACAAACAGGCTCTGATGCCTCTGTTTGTGCAGGGCTGGGGATGCTGGGTTCCACACTGCTCCCTATTCCATCAGCTGTGGACACAGAAACCATTGGATTCCCTGTGTCTTTTCACCAGAGCTAGCTAGATAGCCTTTATTGAGCATTAGGCTAAATGGAAATCCTCATTCACAGTTCCATGCAGGCCCATTTTCTAGGCTTTGACTTTCCCCACTGTCCTCCTTCAGACCCTCACCAAGTGGTGCAGGTCCCTCCTGCAGGACATTGCCCCACAACAAACTGCACACCCTGCAGAACATCCCTTTATTTATGCGTGCCTGTCTCTTTCAGAATTGTGGCATTCCTGATTGCCACTCAGTATAATTTACTATAATTCTTAGATCCTTTCCTAAAGAACTTTCCACTACCCGATCTTCCTCCATCTTGTATTTCTGCAGTGGAGTATTTTTGCAGGCTCTTATTGAAATGCACCCTCTTGTTTGTGCTCATTCCCCAGCTTGTTGGGGCCATTTGCAATTCTGATGCTGTCCTCCCACACATTTGCAGTCCCTTCTGGCTGGGGTCATTGCAGATGCACTGAGAATGCTCTGTGTCCCACCTTCCAGGTCACAGCAACGTGGCACCGAGCAGAGCTGGCTCAGGACAAATCCCCAGGCAGTTCCTTTGTTTTGTGCATCCTTCCATTCTGAACAGTAAGCAATCAATAACTCCTCCCCAGCTTAACTCACGCTGTCTTTCCTGCTTCCTCCTACAGAAGTTTAATCTACATTGTATATCTGTAGCTCACATAAAAATATGAGAAACAGTGTCAGACTCCTAGTAGGGTAAGTATGAGGTTCGCCCTTCTCCCTTCAGCACAAGGTCTGCTGCCTTGTTGCAAAATGCAATGATATTGTTTTGATATTATTTTTACATGACAGATTCATGCACAGGGCTGTTCATCTCCTTCATGTCCTCCCTGGCCTTACAAATCACTTGTTTATTTGTTCCAGCATTCTCAATGCCCTTTCATTCCTCACTCTGCCACCCTCCCCCGTGTTCAGCATGGGCACTGTCACTTTCCAATTGTTTTGTGCCTCTCCATGACTTCTCCAAGGTGAATTCCTAGTGATTCTCCTGACTAGTTCTGTGTAAAGCCCTATGGGTTATTTACCTCAGGAATTAATTGGCTGATGCAATCACAGAGACCAGGCTTACTCAGGTACCCTTGAGACTCAGTTGCTGTGTGTTTTATTTCCCTTTATGCAGATGGTGATAGCTGCTTTCATCATAGGTTTTAATTGTTGTTCACCTACTGTGGACCTGTTGATGGAGATTGTTGCTCACAAGAAAGCCTGGAAATCATCAGCATTCACCTCTGCCATACAGAGGTGAGGAACTCCTGGTTTCCCTCCAGTTTCCTCAGTTATGAGGGTTCTTAGGTCATTCCTTAGCTGTAGCACATTCTGTGATTTCTCTGACCTTGCAGCCCACTTTGCAGGGTGACAATGCCTGTCCTGGCAGGGCTGGGGACACCAGGTGACACAGCCCAGCTGGGAGCACTGCAGGGACCTGGGCTGGGCACACCAGGGCTTTGCTGCTGCAAACAGGCAGATCTGCTTGCCCAGGGGTGCTCAGTGATCACACAGAAATAAACCTGCCTGAAATCACTTCCATCCCTGGCTCTCAGTCTGTACTGAGTTAGTGCAAACTGATTACATCACAGTTCTCAGTCTGAGACAGTGCAAACTGATTACATCACAGTTCTCAGTCTGAGATAGTGCAAACTAACTGTATCACAGAACCACAGAGCATTCTGGGCTGGAACAGACCCACAGGGATCATGCAGTCCATGGACTCTCAGATCACCTGGCCTTCATTTTCCTTTTGGGAGGCAGCTGGTGAGCATCACACAGAGCCCCTGTGCTCCTGCTCTGCTGCAGTTCTGTCACACACACCCATGGGCAGCACAGCCAAGGCACCACAGCTGGGAGGAAATCACACACAATGAGAGTCCTCTGGCCCAGCCAGTCTTTGTGATGTATGAAAGAATTGTGTTAATTTATATAAAGTGGCTTTTGCTAAGGCTGCTTCTACTTGAATTTGATTTTGAAAAGAAGAAATTATTCTGCCTCCTTAATGCAGACTTTGTAATGCTCATTGTATTCTTCGTTCAGGTCACTCTGAAGCATCCCACTGTTTTTCTCCTGCAGATAAAATGGTGCCTTTTGTTTCCCCTTGTTCAGCCTTGACCTCTCCTCTTGGCCTGCCATCCACATCTCTCTGATGTCTCAATCTTTGTGGGCTTACCTGGTGCATGAGGAAGCCCTTGTGGAGGATTTAAAGGAGACCATCTTGTAGGTCCTGACATTCCCCTTCTGGTGTCAGCCCTGGCCTCTCCCAGCTCCAGCAGGATCCTTTCCCCTATGTCCCAGTTCAGTCTGATTCATCTCCCTTCCAGCAAATTTGCCATGGGCGGCTCCTGATCCTCTGGTTGGGGAACTTGCATTTCCCAGAGGGCACAGGACTGATGCCAGCTTTCCTGGCCAGCTGATGCTCTCCTGTCTGCTGCTCAATGCATGAGCTAGAAAAATCTGATAAAACTTCTACAACTAATAAAGCATTGCTTCTCTCATCTGCTTTTCTCCCTGCACCTCTTTTGTATCTTCCCTTACTCATAAACCTGATACCTCATTTTCTTTCTCATCATTCTTCTCATGCTTACCACTTGTCCATTTTAAGATTTTTCTGGTAGATCTGGTAAATGAGAATTGGATTGTTAATCATTAAATAAATTTCTGTGTGAAGACAGGGTTAGAAGGTCAGGATTAGCTAGTTAGGAAGAAAACTAGTCATAGTTGATGTATAAAGCAGAATTTCAAGCCAAATTTCTTCCCATTTACTGCTTTAAAAAATAAAAAGACGTGGAAATATTAAATTGACAAGAGAAAGACAACAATTCAAAAACTAGTAAGTTTTTAAACATATGTCATGAGTGCCTGGAACTTGCTACATTTTGTCTATCAACATATAGTAATGTTCATGGGAAAAGGCATTTGTTTATGCGGCTAATAGGAATTCACACAATTAGAGAAGATTTAATTAAGAGAAGAAATTTGTAAGACATATGCTTAAAGTATACTCAGAGTTGTGTGTGTGTCCATGGAAATACCCCCCTGGCTTCAGAGCACACAGCAGCCCCTCATGGAGAGAGTAACAGAGGGGCCCTGCCCCACAGCTCCCCAGGCTCCCAGCAGAGAATCCTGGCTCAGGAAAGCTCAGGGCATTTCTGACAGTCTGGCTGCACATGGTTTTTTACAGGAAGGGTAAAGTGGCATCTCCGTTTCAGAAAAGTTTGATGAGATCTCAGTTAAGACTATAGTTTTCTGCAACTTTCAAATACAAATACACAGAATATGGCTCTGAAGGAGTCTGTGCCCTTTGCATTCCCAGGGGACACCACGGAGCCCTTCTGCATGGGAGAGATCAGACCTGGCAGATCTGTACTGACCACACACCTTCAAACATCTCTTTCCCTGAGATAAATGCACATGAATATGGATATACACGAGCCCTCACAAACATTGTTCCTTTTGTGAATATTTGTGACCATGTTCACAGGGGTCTGAGGATGAGGGCAGAGACCAGGATCTGACTCCATGTTCAGAAGGCTGATTTATTATTTCATGATATATATTATATTAAAACTCTACTAAAATAATAGAAGAAAGGATTTCATCAGAAGGCTAGCTAAGAATAGAAAAGGAATGGAATGATAACAAAGGCTTGTGACTGACTGAGACAGTCCAAGCCAGCTGACTGTGATTGGCCATTAATTAGAAACAACCACATGAGACCAATCCCAGATGCACCTGTTGCATTCCACAGCTGCAGATAATCAATGTTTACATTTTGTTCCTGAGGCCTCAGCTTCTCAGGAGGAAAAATCCAAAGGAAAGGATTTTACATGAAAAGATGTCTGTGACAAATATTAAAGATCAATGTTTTTGTCATTATTTTGCTTTTCGTTACCTCTTCACAGCCGATGTTAAGTAACAAATTAGACTCAAAACCAACCACAAAGAGCTGTCACTGGCTGAGGTATTTGATTGAAAATAACCACAACCATGGCAGCAATAGTATTGGTATTGGCAATAGAGTTATAAAGCCAGGCACATCTCCAGAGGGCTCTATATTCTGAATGATCTAAGACTTGGATATCTTTTGTTGTGCAGCAAAATACCAGTATAACTCACTTACCACAGACAAGCTAGGGCAGACAGTGTGAGTCAGTCCCCAAAAGTTGAAAAGCTCTCTCATCAGCTGCAGCAAACAAATCACACCTGGTGGGTGTGATTTGTGTCCAGTGCCACTCTGGGTGCCATGCTGGGCATTCCCTGCACTGGAGAGCACAGAGCACTGGGGACATCCCCCCTGAGGTGACTGAAGGCACAGCTGGGATTGGGGGTGAGTGAGTGACCCTGCTGCTGCACAGCCTGAGCTCTGTCACCCCCCAGAGTACAGCCAGCCTTGGGTTTGCCTGGGCAGGCACCCACACCAATAATGCTGCAGGAATAGGGATTACTGTAAGGCTTTGATAAATAGCTACAGCAAATAAGGGGCAGATAAGATGCTGTAATAAAAAGACAAATAGGTTACATGAGATAAGCTAGGGAGAAAACAAGGTAGATAGCTTTATAAATCACATCAAGGAGTTATGAGACACACAAGTTTGATCTTTACTAGGGAGGCTAATGGGGAAGTATGAGCAGTGTGTACAGACAGGAGAGCTGGACCCTGGTAAATGAGAGATGCTCACAGGATTACAGGAAATGATCTTTCTGTCATTACACTATTTAGATCTGGCAGCTTAGGTACATTTGAGCTCACATCTATCCTGCTTTTATCAATGGCTTTAGCTAAAAGAATAGCAAAAATGTTCACAAAGGCCTTGAGGTCTCCTCAGAAACTGCAAGTGATGCCAGTAGGCCTCAAGCAGATCCACTATTTTGTTTCCCTTGGCTGTTGAAGCTCTGTGACCGTGTTCACAGGGGTCTTATGTTGAAGGAAGAGACGAGGATCTGACTCCATGTTTTAGAAGGCTTGATTTATTATTTTATGATATATATTACATTAAAACTATACTAAAAGAATAGAAGAAAGCTAGCTCAGAAGGCTGGCTAAGCTAAGAATAGAATCAGAAAGAATGATAACAAAGGCTCTGTCCCAGACTCTCTGCCTGAGCCAGCTGACTGTGATTGGCCATTAATTACAAACATCCACATGAGACCAATCACAGATGCACCTGTTGCATTCCACAGCAGCAGATAACCATTGTTTACATTTTGTTCCTGAGGCCTCCCAGCTTCTCAGCAGGAAAAATCCTAAGGAAAGGATTTTACATGAAAAGACGTCTGTGACAAAGTTCCATGTGCTTCTTGGTCGCTCTCAGTGTGGGATCACACCTCACACCATCAGGAATTGGGGTCAGGGGTTTCCTCCAGTGCCAGAGGATGTTCTGCACAGCTCCATCCATATGGCAGCAGAGTAGAACTCTTAGCAGGATCCTTTTTTGTGGAGATGTGGGAGCAGGTGAGCCATGAGCCAAGTGGGGGTGTTGTCAGAGCTCTGAAAGTCCCTCTGCAGCTGATGTGCTTCATCCCTTTTTATAATCTCCTTGAGCTAAATGACACATTGATAAACTGTCTGGGATAAATAGTGTTTTCCAGACATCACCAGACAGTGGGGACTTTTTCAATGATCCTTTGTCACCGTTTAAGATCAAAAAGGTTTGTACCCAGTGAAATGGGAGGAAGAAAAAGCTTGTTGATATTGCAGCGAGTGTTTAAGTATCCTTTTGTTTAGTTAACATGTTTTCACAGATTTGGTTTCAAGATGCATAAAAGTGTTTAAAAACCACTGTTATATAGCCCTCATCAGTCAAGGATTGAAATTTAGATTTACTTCTTACTGAACAGGGCTATTGTGTTGTAGCATGGAGCTAGTGAGAATGCATAGCCATAACAGTGCTGGGATTTAAAACACAATATACCAGGTGGGCTCACAGGGAGTGATCAGAATACTAAGTGTCACTGGTGGGTTGCAACGAGCCTGAGAGATTATTTGTTTTAGGAAGAAAGATGAGTAGGCTTGCTGTAAAAGTGTGAGGAATCTCTGATTGGGGTACACATGCTAGACAGGCCAAACATCTTTCACTGTGATTAAGTGGTATCAGACACTGAAGCTGGATTGCTTGTTCTGGTGATGCTGCTGCTCCCTGCGTGCCATGGCAAGTTAATCTGGTTCAGCAGTAGCTGGGGGATGAGTTTTGGCATTTGGAGTATGTTTTATCACCTGTTTCCCTTCTCTGATTTCTCTATTTGAAATAAGGTCTGTGTGTGAGAACAGTCCCTCTGAGCTTTGATGTGCTTCAGGCTTTGCCCTGCTGTCACTGCAATCTCCAGCACACAGAACAGAAAGCTTTAGGACAGAGCATGGCACAATCTTCACCCATGTTGAGCTGGGTTTGTGCTGCTGTTTGATTTTGCACATTCTGCACGTTTCACATGACCTGTACCTGGAACCTGCTGTGTCAGGGCTTCAGAGGGGACTCTCAGGGGACCCTGCTGGAACTGCAGCCTCTGATCTGCTCCTTGCTCCCAGCAGAACAAAGGTGATGTGTGAGCATGCCATGTAAACATGTCATTGCATGGGAATTCATCCTTTTTGCCTTTCCTGTGCAGTGCAGACCTCCTAGCCCACGAGGAGAGGCAATAACAGCAGTGTTAAACAATAATGTTTGCAAAATGGCAGGTTTTGGCTCACCAGGCTTCCCAGTGCTGTCCCTCCTGGCTGGCAGCAGTGGCTCCTGGAGGGCTGGCCAGCCTTGGCTGCAGGGACATGCTGCTGGAATGCACAGTTGGCAGGAAACCCTACTGGGAAAAGCAAGCACAGCTACTGATTTGGATGGAGCTACACTTGTTTACACTTGAACTGAGCTCCATCCCAGCTCTGCTGCAGTGTTTAGATTCCTGGTGCTTTGCTGTGTCTGCCATTTGCTCAGGCCACCTACTCACAGAGGCAGTGCTGCAGCTCCTCAGGGCTCACAGCAATCCTGTTAGTTAGGGTTTTGTACAGGGCTTGCCTTTTCCCCCAGAATGTATTTAAACAAGTAGTAGCACTATGTTCTGCTTTTTTACTGAGCCACTAGCAAAAGAACTAAGCACAACAAGAACAGCAGGAGAAATACAGCAAAGATGTGGGGGATTAAACAACAGGCATCTTCTCATCTTACCAGCAAAGCTTTTACTGAAATATCTTCACAGAAAGAATTTGAATGGTTCTGATTTTACACAGAGAGACATTAAAAATAAATGCAATCTTTCAAGCATTGTAAAATCTCTGTTACTGGACTACTTCAGGCTCTGGCAATAGGCAAGAATATAAACTTTTCTTGTTTTCAAGACTGTGGCAGTGGTGTGGGTATTTCTGGGGTAAAAGGGGAATGGTCCTGATGGATGGAGGCAGGGCTGCCACTGGTGTGCTCTAAGTCCTCTCAGAGCTGCTAATGAAGAGGTGCTTGCTGCTGTTGTTTGTAACCAAGAAGGATGAGGGCTCCCTGAGGCTCTGATTCTCGTGCTCCTGGCCATCCATAACTCTCAGTGTAGCAGCATGACATGAGCAAGAAAATGAAAAGGAAAACACACTGGTTGTCTATCAGCATCTTTGAAAAATCGATCCAATAAAAAGTTCAATGAATATATTCACAAGTAATCTATGCAGCTCTATGAGTGGAAAATAAATATGGGGAAGAGGAAGGTCAATCATTATATACCTTGTTCCAAATAAATCAAATAAGCTGTCAGATCAATTGTTTGTCAAACATGAACTGAGCAATTTTTGGTCTCCTCTAGTAGCATGTCAAAGAACCCAAGAACACAATTAGCATCAGCCTGGCTCACCAGTGATGTTGACTTGGCCTTGAAATTCTGCAGGCCACGTTATTAAGCTGCTCAGACTCTTCCTGAATTTGTTTGTTTGGTTTGGCTGTGCATTGCCAGATGCCCAATAGATGTGTGTCATTGCTGGTTTGCACCTCAAGAGTTCCATTTCACCTTCTGCCCTTGGCAGATCCCTCACAGCAAACTGCTGGGAATACCTTCTCATTTTCTTCCATTTGCTGTAGCTGATGCCCTGAGGATTTCTGTTCCTTTGTCTCCTTGTTACCCTATCTGATTCCCTTATTAGCCTGTAAATGTCCCTGGGCACTTAGAACTCTTGCCTAGATGGACCAGTGACTCATTAATAATAGAAATACCTTTGGAGAACTCATTTGGATGTTTTGTTAGTGGGTTCTCCTCTATTCTTAAGAGTTCATGTCTGCTCTAATTTGAGGAAAGACTTTGATTCTTAATTTTGTGCTCAATACTGGGATGCTAACTGAAGCATCTCTTTGCTTTGCTTCCCATTTTAATATACACAGCATTTAAAGCCAAATCAGGAAAAATCACTCACTGACTGTTTAACCAATGGCTTCAGCATAATCTTTGCCAAAAGAAGATGAAAGGTTTGGGCCAGTTACCAGTTTCAGTGCTGCAGAAATACTGGAAGGCCTCATACTGGATGTCTCATGCCTTAGACAAGCACGATGGGGGACAAAAGACTGCCCAAAGGACAAGATATCAGGGAGCTTCATGAGCAGGGGTGGCAAAGAGGCTGCAGGATACAGGAAGGGAGGACATACAGACTTGGGAAGGAAATCTGAGTACAGAAGTAGAAAGGAGACATTGAACAAATGGAAAATCTCTCTAATTCCCAGCACCCACAGTGGCAGCTTCTCATTTCAGTTGACTTTCTCAGAACTCAGACTCATGTACATGTAATATTTGATGACTTAGGCAGAAATAGGTCTATTTTCAAAGCTGATCTTTGCATTACATATTGAATCCATTATAGATTCTCTTCTACTTTAATGAAAAGCCTGCATGAATGGCTTAAAAAATGAAAAGAACTTACATCATAAATCGGACTGAGGCACTTGCTTGAGAATTAGCATGAATATGTAAAAACTTCCCCAATCAAATAAATGGTAATAGTAGAACTATTCAAATATCTCAGCATAAATAAAATAGATGTAAGTGCACTCTGCATTCTGTGGCATTTTGTGCATCTTTGTCAGAGGTAATATTTCCATAGTATTTAAAGGACATGTTCTGTTTTTTTATGCAGGGATGAGACATGAGAGCAAGTCCTGATAAAGCTGAGTACTTGGATCAAGAATTTATGGCTTGTGTTCAAAACCATTTTAAAAAGTAGTCCTGTGGAGGAGATCTGGGTGTCCATGGAGCTCTCCATGACTCGTGATCAAATGCACAGCAGCACAAGCTGTAGTGCACTGTACCCTCACAAGGAACTGTCCAAAGGATGTTGAACTGTTCATCCCCTCACAACAGCAGAGGGGATGAAAAAGTGCCATAATCCTGCTCTTGGGCAGTTTTTCCACTCCAGACAGTGCCTCTACATTGTAGTTTTCAGCCCTGGAAGGGAATGATCACCAGGCAGAATGAAATAATTGGGTCAGAACTGTGATTACAGTGTAGTTCTGTTTTGCTAGTTAAGCTAGTATTTTACCCAAAAGATTTAAGAATTTTGGATAGGTAACAGAAATGAACAGACAGAATTAGAACAGCAAACAAATTAAACTTGGAGCCACTCTATTTTTCTGGTTTTATTTCCTTTCCTGGGGTTTGGTGGGCAGTACAAATGTTGCCTTGCTGACACTCCTATAGCCAATAGCACCTTTTCTGTGCTTGATAAGGGAACAAGTCTTTTCCACTTACCTGGGAGAACAGTACACTCAAAGTAAAATCATTATTTATTTATAGAACAAATGGGAAGGTACTTAGAGAAGATCAAGTATGTAGAATGAAATGCCAAGGTTTTCTTTTACATCACAGATGGAAGTGATTTGCTGTCATCCCTCATTTGGAAGATCCTCATCATTGTGGATGTTCTAACCCATCCATCCCCAAGCAGAATATCCAGGCTCTATGTGCCGGGTTGTCATGGTACCTGTGTGTGTCCATGAACTCTCTTCAGATGGAGCCTAAACAATCACATTCCTACACAAAGAAAAATTCTCTTTTCATCGAAGAGAGATTCTCTCTGTCTCTCCACAGAAGCTTGTTTTTTAGTCAAAAGCAGCAAAATAGAAAACATTTATAAAAATGTCAGCATAGCTGCAGCTTTGGAGTGGGGCTGGGGAGAGGAAGGTTTTTCCCCAGGGGAGGGTCAGAATGACTGTTTTGGTCTCATGACCTTGGAGAAATGAAGGACTCTCTGAGAAGTGTGGAGTTTGGTCCTGCCTGTTGACTACTCCAGCCTTTAAGGACTGACTGAGTGCCTACCCCAGCTGCCATCTCCTCTCCCTCTCCTGGGAGCAGGGGAAGCAGCAGATTGGAAGTAAATCACCACAAAATGCAGTAGCAAGTAAGGATTCAAGCTTTCTGCCCCCTGTTCCACCTACTCTAGAGATATTTCCCAGCCTGTGGCCCATGGGTTCCCAAATTTGAGGGAAAACACAGGCTGATTTTGAAATGTGACAGCAATTCAGAGGGAGGGAGGAGAGACTGCCAGATGGCTCTGCTTTGCACCTTCTTCAGTTTGCAGGATAACACTTTGTGATTTGCCATAAATTTATCATTTTCTTCTGTGCTGTGGAATGAAGCAAAACTTGTGGCCTCTTGGCTTCATCTTTCCACCCAAGAGCAGAATGATGCAGTATGGTGGAGGGAGGAGGAAGAATGTCTGGTCTGGTATGTGCAAAGGGAATAAATGGGGGTGTGCTGTGGAAGGAAGGAGAAACAGCTCATGAGGAATAGAGCAGAGCTGGAAACACCCCCTCAGTGCCCACAGCGAGTGCCACTCATCTCACTCCTCTTGGAGTCTGGCTGGAGCTGTCTCAGATCCATGACACCAGAAGGAACTGACATGATCATAATCTGAGGTGGAGTTATAGCCTGAATCAATGAACTTTTGGAAGTATATTACTTGTTACTGTACAAATCCAAATGACACTTTCTTTGCTAATTTTTTTTTGCTCTCTTCCTGCTGGTGCAGCAGAAAATGGTGAAGAATTCCAGTGGGGCATGGTGGCCACTAATCTTCACACCAAGAGACAGCAGGATGTGCTGTGCTTTCAGATCTGTGCTCCAGTGTCCTCCTTTGTCCTTCTGGCCTCTCTTCAGAGCTTCCATGGAGAACATTTTAACCATGTTTTAATTCACTTTCACACTGTAACTAGTGGGAGTGTGATAATATCACATTACATGATTATTTTTGGTAGTTTCTACCAGGGACTAGAGTAATAAGACTATAAATACTCATTGCATGACCTTAATGCAAACCTTCTAGTTTATGAAAATGTCAATTTTCTTTTATGATAATTTAACAAATATAGCACATAGAGCACAAACTTGCACTTGGGAGCTCTGATTTTTTTTTTTTAAGTTCAAGAGAGAATTCAGTACAGAAAACTTGTCAATAGGAGGGGTTTGGAGCATGTGTCAACATTTGCAGAGAAACTAAGTTTATGCATGTAATTTCCATATTCTGATTGAATTCTCAACCAGACTTTTAAAATAACAGTCCTAAAATTTGCAGTGAGGTTTAGCCTCTTCCAGGTTCAGATCAAGTCATGTGCATGCTGTTCAGCAGGGCAGTGTGGCTCTGTCATCCAAACACAGAATGAAGAGCTTCTTACAGCTTACCCTGCTCCATTTTGTGTCTGTCTCCAGCAGGAGTCTGCCTGTGTAACTGGTGGGAGGAGGAGCACAGCCCAGGAGAGCTCCTGGTCACCAGCTCCATCAGTGTCCTGCTGCAGCTGGGGAAGGGTCCATGCCCTGCATATCCCCATGCACCACCCCTGTTTCACTTCAAGGCATCACCCCCAAATCCTGCAGGTCCCTGTGTCTCCCCTGTCTGTGCCCTTGCCATTGTTTTGGTGCCTCTGCAGCAGCACAGCACAGCATGAGGTGTGATTTCCAAACCTCCCCCTACCCCTGGCATTTGCAAAAAAGGAAAGCTTCTTGCTATTCATATCATATATATGATCATATATCCTGACAAACTGGTGGCACAGCAGGGCAGTAGCTGAGGGCTTGTGTAGCAGTAAGAGCAGCTTCTTTCACACATGAGAGCTTTGGGGTTTGGATTGAAGCACAGCATTTATTTGTTCACTTGTGGACAAACATGGAACCTACTGAGAGAAAGTTGACTGGGGAACAGCAGCTCAAACTGTGATCCTCATCTTACAGGCCTCAGCTGAACCTCTTGAATGTGGGAAATGTGATTCAAATCCTTTCTGGGGTGAAGAAGTCTGTCCCCAGGCAGGATGAGCTTTTGCAGAGCCCAGTTTCCTGTCCATGTCCCAAGCTCAGGGATGAGCTGCTCTGTGTGATCTCCTTCAGCCATCCCAGGCAGGCAGGCTGGAGCAGGCTGGCAATGGTATGAGCAGGGAGCTACACTTAATATTTTGCATGTGATCTAGATGCATTTTATAATTAAGTGAAAGGGTACTGTGGTATCTCTGCACCTTTCCAGCACATTGTTACCTGGAGTGGCTCCTTCAGAGCAGATGCCTGCAGCCCCTTGCCCTGTGATGGGCATTAGGTCACAGAACCCAAGAGCTGCTGTCATTTCTGTTTGTTCAGGGACAGCCCAACTCAGGTTTAGCCATCAATTTACTGTAAATGTGCAAGCAATTTAACTTCTATTTAGAAATGTATCTAAAGCTTGCAAACAACTGTATGTGCAGAAGTTTGGTTTTCTCAAGAGAGCAATGTGCAAATGTGCTGAGATAAGATTAATTAAATCCTTTCTATCTGTTCCTGTTTTAAAAGTTCTTCAATGCTACTGCAATGGCTAGAATCACAAATCTGCTTTTTCATGGAACATATCTAAATGGAAATAAAGATAGCTACAAGTATATGTGCTGGGCTGCACATGTGAGCTCTGGTCAGGGTAATAACTTTAATGTAAGAATTCATACTTTTTTGATAGCACCTGCTGTATTTTGGTACTCCGATAGGAATTCCAGACTTTGAGAATAAATCCTTTCTCAATTTAAATCCTATTCAAATGAAAATTGTAATTTAGACACAATGACATGATTTAAAATAATCTGTGTAGGTTGTAGCAAGAGTCTGTCCTTAATAAAACATTGATCTCAGTCTTATTTGTCACCTTTAACAAGGTTTTTCTTGCAAAGGAAGAGTTGTCTCCAGAAGGTCTAGTTTAAACAATAAAGCAGGATGAAGAGGCTCCCTGTTTTCCAGACTGAGTTTGTTTTATGGGAGCAAATTCTATTAAGTCTGAATTTAAACAGAAACTCATCAGGAAAACAAGTACCAGTTTCAATCATCTAAGATTTTAGTTTGCTTGGGGGTTTTTGGAGGTTTGTTTTATTATGAGACTTGGTGGCAAATCTGCTAGGACTAAACATTGGCAGGTTTTGTAAAAACAAGCTCTATTTCTTTGAACTCTGTCTCAAAAGTGTTTTCAGGTCTTGGGTGAATGAAGATGGTCCATTTGAAGCAGGAGATCTTCTGATTGCTCTTGTCATAGATCTGAGTACTCTGTCATGGGAATCATCCCAAGTGTGCTTGGCACTGGGCAAGTCAGGAGTTTCCCAGGTGTCACATGTGGTGACAGCTCCCAGCCCCTGGTGGGGATGGTCCTGGTCCCTTCTGGTGAGGCCCCATGGAGCCTCAGGCACTGGGCCTTGGACACAGACAAGCAATGCCCACACTGCTGCCACTCCCCTGGGGCTGGGGGGCAGAGATCTGCGGTGCCAGGTGTGATCTGGCTGTCCCACCACACTGCTCCCCACTGGAGAGGTTCTCCTGGGGCTGGAGCCCTTCCTCAGGTGTCTCAGTGCTCAGGAACCACACAAGGGTGTGATCTGGCAGTCTCACCACACTGGCCTTGGAGAGGTTCTCCTGGTGAGCACCTGGGACTGGAGCCCTTCCTCAGGGTGTCTCAGTGCTCAGAAAACCACACAAAGATGTGTTCTGGCAGTCTCACCACACTGCCACTGGAGGGGTTCTCCTGGTGACACCTGTGTGTCACTATAGGACACGAAAGAACACAAGCGCACACCGCTGCTCTCAAGGTGAAGAAGAAAAAGGAAGTTTATTTTCTGACTCCAACATTTATAGATTTCCAAAAGTGACCCTGGATTGGAGGGTGACAGTGCCACCTCTCCAATGACACTGGATAAACCAACAATCCATCAAATTTCTCCTGTTCCATGAAAGAATGCAAAACAATGAGTTATTTACAGAAAGTGTGTGAGAAAGTTCACTACAAGAATGTCAACATCAGAAAGCTTGGAAAATCTTAAAAAATCAGGGCGACACCTGTGGCTGGAGCCCTTCCTCAGGGTGTCTCAGTGCTTAGGAAGCTACACAAGGGTGTGATCTGGCAGTCTCACCACACTGACCTTGGAGAGGTTCTCCTGGTGAGCACCTGGGGCTGGAGCCCTTCCTCAGGGTGTCTCTCTTAGGAAACTGCACAAAAATTCACTTCCAACAGAGATGCTGCTAAAATATTTGTAGCAGAATGGACTGATTTCAGGAGAGATGGGCATTTAGGCAGGATTTTCAGGCAGGTTGTCTCAACATGGGTCCTGGTTTCTTACTAGAAAGATAGGCAAGGGAGAGGAGGCCAGGATTGCACAGATCTCCCCTGCTGCCATGACTTGTCCACAATAGATTAATTAAAATTTTCTTTTATGAACTGGTGATGGTTAGAAGGCAAGGGACTTTGTCGCCCCAAAAAGGACTTGAACTCACATTTCCAACATTCAAGAGGTTCAGCTGAGGCCTGTAAGATGAGGATCACAGTTTGAGCTGCTGTTCCCCAGCAGCTTTCTCTCAGTAGGTTCCATGGTTGTCTACAAGTGAACAAATAACTGCTGTGCTTCAATCCAAAGCCCCAAAGCTCTCATGTGTGAAAGAAGCTGCTCTTACTGCTACACAAGCCCTCAGCTACTGCCCTGCTGTGCCACCAGTTTGTCAGGATATATGATCATATATATGATATGAATAGCAAGAAGCTTTCCTTTTTTGCAAATGCCAGGGGTAGGGGGAGGTTTGGAAACCACACAGCATTTTTGTGACAAAGAGATCAAGATTTAGTACTTCATAACCATTGCTGCATGTGAACAAAAGGACTTTATTTTGTAGATTAAACAAATTCTGGTGAGTGGCATCTGTTTCCTGTTGGCCCTCAGGGCTGATCCAACACTGCTTTTCCTTAAGCTTGCACAGCACTGCTCTGTTGCAGTAATGCTGGATAATACTACAACCAATATTGATTGTTCCAGGACTACAAAAGGTAGTAGCTGTTGCAAATACTTTGATCTTCTCACTTCTCCACTGAAGATATGCTACTTTAATGAAGGCTTTAAAAAATCCCAAATAAATAGTTGTAATCAAAGGAACACAGGTGAGAGTCAAGCTTGGTTATGTATGAGTAGGCAGGAGCAGAAATCTTGCACCTGGTATGGGCAGGCTTGTGCATTCATAGCACTCAGCCTGTCTGTTTATCAATATTATGATCACTTAAAAACTGCATTTCTAAACCCTTAGTTTTGATTTTCATTGTTTTGTCAGCAATTTCCATATGATTGGCAGAACTTTGGATATAAAAGCCTCCTTTAAGCACAGAAACATTAGATCAATCATGAGATTTTATAGCTATTGCAGTTGTATCCTTTTCACTTGCCACTGAATGCTGAAACACTGGGGATTCCCATTTTCAACTTGTCTAGAAAATGAAGCAGAAGACTTGCACAGCTTTGTGTCATCTGTACATTTTGTGATAACCTGGTACACACAGTCACCATGAGGAGCTCAAAGCCTACCTGAACCCTTGAATGAATGAGCCCATGAATATTTTCAAGGCAGAGCAAACACCTGAGTTCCCCCAGCTCAGCTGGTGTGTGCTGGCAGCACCTGGAGAGTTGTGTAGCTCAGCCTTGGCTCCCTGTGTGGAACAGCCTTTTTTACTTGATTTTTCCGAGTGATAGCAGAGGTTTTACACTGTGTGTCTGAGCACATCCTTAATTATATTACTCTTTCTCTGCTTGCTACTGGTGTAGTGAAAATATATTTTCATTTCAGTGATTGAAGTCTCTGTGACATCTAACCAGAGCCTCACAAAATAAAACTGTGCCTCCCTTTATCTCTCCATTATTCCTTTAGCAATCTGATTTTCTATTTTTTCATTTCATATGTACATTGGCTGAAAACCTTAACAATATTGCACTGTAAGTTTTATCTTTTTTATGAGGTAGATTGCTCCAGCGCCTTTCCAAATAATAGTTATTTCTTCTGCAAGTCCTTTGCTTGAAGATTTAAAAGTCTTTGTGTATCTACAATTACCATCTATTAATCCAAGAGTATAATCAATCTAACGCCTCCATGGTGTTAGAAATGGTTTGGATGTTTTCTCTAATTTAATCTCATCTGCAAAGTCTGAAATGTGAATTTCAGGCCCATCAATCATACCATTTTTATACATGATGGTACAGTGGGAAGATTGAGTTCAAAAGTTCAGGTGTGGAACTTGTTTCTAAGGTCTTTTTGGGTTACATGTTATTTATCCTTTCTGCTTAGTACTTCTACTTAGAGCCCTGTTAGTTATGTTTGATACCTTGGAATTCTATCTGCTGGATTTTTAGCTCTTCTGTTATCTTTTAAAACAAAAGAAAATAATTTTTCCTATCATAGTAATAGAAAAAATTAGGGTAGAAGGGTCAACCAAAGCCCTGGATCAGCTGAAGTCTTTCAGTGAACATCACTGAGTTTGAGATCTGTCCTTCAGAAAGGGGGATAAAACTCAGGTGCCAGCTCATTATCCTCAGCAGCCATGACTGAAGAAGGCTGAAAAAATTTGGCTACCTGCTCTCCCTTCAGTGTGGTGTGGATGGGTATGAATAGGTGTGGATAGGGGGTGAATAGTATTTGATTAGAAGCACTTCTGGACTCTGTGGGGCACTTGATATTTGCATATCCTACCATTCTACCACCAATACATTCACCTTCAGAACAGTAAGGATAACAGTGTTCACTTGGAGATTTTGATCATTGGATTTTCTGGAAGTATTCGCCACAATAAAACTGCTCAAATCACCTATCTTTTATTTATTGTTCTAATCTGAATTTAAATTTCTCTTTTTTGTGTTTTTTTTTTAAGGTCAAATTGCTGCTGCCCATGTAATGTGCATATGTTTGAGAGGAAACATCTGTTCTTATGTTTGGATTATTAATATCCCTGAACCTCTTCCACGTGCAGGGGAGGCAGCCCTGTCATCCCAGGTACCTCCTGTGGGCACCCACACATTGCTTGCCGCTTCTTGCTGGCTTTTTGAGGAAAGACCCATTGGTCAGATTGGTTTGGCTTAGATCACACAGCTTCAGCCAGAAAAGCAATGCTATTCATGTTGTGTTCCCCAGGAGCAGCTGGAAATGCCTGTTTGAACAGAAAATCCTGTCTGTACCAAAGCTGCCTCCAGCACTGCGCTGGCTGGGAGCGACTGCTGCTCTCAAATGCTCACAAGGAGATGGGAGGGAAGGGGGCACTGCTGCCTGTTTGGTGTCTGTGCTCTGGGCTGAGGGAGAGGCCTGGGGAGAGGGAGATCCTTAAACTGATGAGGAGTTGAGCCTGCATTTGATAGTGTAGAAATTAAAGGTTATGTCTCTACATTCCCACTGATTTTACTGAGGTCACTGGAACCTCTCAGGGACTCAGCTGTCTGAGTCACAACTAATTG
Organism: Melozone crissalis; assembly: GCF_028551555.1. Classification (NCBI taxonomy): domain Eukaryota; kingdom Metazoa; phylum Chordata; class Aves; order Passeriformes; family Passerellidae; genus Melozone; species Melozone crissalis. Next base: position 18,939,120 of record NW_026535785.1, on the reverse strand, counting down.
CAGGACTGAACCCAGCTGATTATATTTGAAATTGTCTTTATAGTGGTCACTCCATTTTCTGAAGCTCTGTCATGTTAGTAGAAATCTAGCTTTTTTACTAAGTCTATATTTTGTGTGATCTTGGATTCAGAAGAGAGCTTGTTAAACTTCTATTTGTACTGTTCATCCCATCGAGGTTGCTTCCCATTGTTGCACAAGAAAAGGAAACATATCAAATGAAAAAAATCCATTTTATAGTTGGCAAATGCCTGTATTTTGTCTTTGTATGATGTGTTGCCATTCATCATCTAACCTTGGGGAAATCACGGGCACTCTAACAATGTAAGAGGCCAATAAAAAAGAAAATGATTTCAGTAAAATTTGAGCTAGGGATATGTAAAAGAGAAATGCCCCTGGGTAATAAGAATTACCCATGCATAATGGCTGTGGCTGTCTCCAGCAGGGATGCTGTGTGCACCCACAGCAGCTCAGCTGCAGCTGGCCCTGCTCACCAGGCCCAGGTGTGCAGGGACGAGGGCAGAGCCCACAGAACAGGAGGGCAAGCACAGGGCTGGGGAGCCAAGTGCTGGGTAAGTGCTCGTGTGTCTGTGCCCATCTCTGCTGCCTCTCTGGCAGAGCTGTCTGCTTTCATCTTGCCTTGCTCATTATTGCTCTGCTACAGCATTTGGGCTCAGTTCCAGGGTTGAGGCCTGCTCTGCTGAACGTCTCCCATATCCTTTCCCTGTTAGCCTGTCTCATTAGAGCCTGCAGGCTGGAGCTGTGCTGCAGCAATGACATTGCTCTCTCTGCTTTGCTGCACTGTAGGGGCTGTGCTTCTCTCCAGTTAATACTTGGGAACATTTTCTACTGTCATCCCCTTTGGACTTGGCTGGCACAGCTTTAGGAGGCTTCTTAATCTGCAGCTCCTTAGTGTTCACTTTTAGTTTTGTGAGGACCTAGCCCCAATCTGTGCCTTAATATTCTGAACAAGAAAGGAGTTTTTTACAAGAAACCACTTTTCCAGCAAGTCCTCTTGTGACAGATTGCAATCCCAGCAAATAGTGTGGCTCCTCTTGGAGGTCTGAAGTTTACTGGAAATTTCCATTTTAAATTTACATTTTTGTTTATTGCACTTTTTATTCTCACTGTTGCTCCAGCTAGCAAGGGGCATGAATCTCAGGTTAGGGGGAGGTCAGTAGGTTATTGGGTGATGGGGCTATGTCCTTCCTCTTGGGCAGAAGTTACCACACATTTGACTGCCCTGGGCTATTTCAGCTCCCAACAGGCAAGAGTCACAGGCATAAAACAAGTCACTGTTACAAAGAAATTATTACAAAGGGCTGGTTCTGCCAGCTAGCACTGGGAATGTACCAAAGGCCCCTGAACTTTGACACTGGAGTTAGAAAAGTCTTCCAGAAGCAGTAAATCAGAGCTCCTGCAGCACATAAAGCTCCTTGCAGATAAGTCTGGACACAACCTCTCCTCTTCTAGTGCACATTACCCCAATGACTCTTTATTAATAGGAGTCTCCTTCATTTCCATGTGGAATTTTCCATTTGCAGTGACACAGAGGATTCACAGTGAAGGCCAGACCCTTCTCCACAGCAGGCTCTGTATTTACTGGCTCCCTGCCCCCTGTCCCCCAGCTCATTGTCCACTACAGCAAATTCAAGTTTTTGTCTTCTTGTCTTCATCAATGTAGCTCCTAGTGTGAGCAACTGTGAGTTTTCTCTTTGAATCAGACTGTTGCTGAATCAAGTCCTTTTATCTCCTTTCTCTCATTTCAAAAGGGTTTAGTTAATCCTGCTGGCACTGATATTTGAGCCAAAAAGCCGGGTAAATGAATCTATGATGAACTCTGTGCTACTATAACTGATTTCCTCCAGCACCAAGCTAGGTGTTTTTATTTTAAATAGCTGGGGTAGCAGTGTGCTCCAGCACAGTCATTCCTGTGCCTGGAGCAGAGACATGCCTGAAGAATCTCGATCAGTAACAACTTTGCTGACTTGATTCCAGCTGCACCAGCTGTTTGTTTAGGTAGACAGCCAAACAGCAAACAGCCACAAAGCTGTTAACTCTGCAAATCTTCAGGATGTATTTCCTAAACTACTGCTGACAAATTTCTGCTGGGACCTTAGTCTCCATAAAATCTATTGAATGATGTCAAAGCACCATTAGTCAGCATGTCACTGGGCCTACTTTGTGGGGTGGCTCAGTGATGTGTTTTCCCATTCTTACTGCAGAAAAGTCAAACTGGGAAGACTTTACCCAGCAAGGGAGATGGGCACAGCCCACAGCAGTGATGAGCTGGTGGATGGTGCCCCAAGGTGTGCTTTCAGAAAGAAGCCTGACCCTGAAGAGCTTTTTCCTTCTCTGTTTTTTATATCTTTGGAAACAAGTGAAAATTACCTTTTTACAGTCTTGGGAAAGCAACATTTTTCCTTTTCTGCTCTTACTCATACAAGAGCAAGGGTGGTATCACCAAAGGCATGCTGCACAGCTAAATGTGCAATCAGCAGGAAGTAAATGCACAAAGCCATGCCCAAATGAGCACTGTTAGGCCAAGTTTAATATTGGAACTGTTCTGTTTATACCTGCTTTAGACCTTTACTCAGCACAAAGCCCTGACAGTTATCACTGAGAAGAAGCTGGGGCTGGAGGGGAGCAGGCTGCCTGCCACAACAGCATCCCAGGGTGAAGCCTGCACTTTATTACTGCTTGGCATCTGCCCAGTTCTGGGACTCACTGAGAACCCACACAATTTTCTGAAGCTGAATCCTTTTTCTGTGGCCATCAAATAACATCAGCCTGGAATAGAGAAGTTATTGCTGTCAACAGTAACAGATGGAAAAAAGTTACCACTTTTTCTGAAAATGAAAACAAAAGCAAACCAAAATAACCCAACACCTCTCCTGCCAGCCTACAAAGCAAGGACACCAGGAGCAGTTCAAACAGGCCCTTGCATACAAACAAAGATGCCTGACAGGGCTTGAAGCAGAAAAAATGGCACAGCTGTACCACCACATCAGTGAAATTGTATGAGCTTTTTATTCTCAAGGATGCAGACAGATGCCACCTGAAACACAGTTAAACCACACACATTCTTTGAGCTTCACTTCTGAATCTCCTCTGCCCAAATGGCATTAACACTGCTAGTGCTGACAGGAACCAAGAGGAGCTGTCCTCACAAAAGCTTAAACTTGTACAGAACCAAAGGGTAGCTTAGCAAAAAGCTTTTTGAGATGGCAAATAATAATTTCTTAGAAATCACCTTATATTCATGACTGCAAAACTAAAAACAGACAATGAGATTTGAATTTAGAGGCTAGGCAGAAGATGGTGACTGTAGATACTATTTTTGTTGCCCAAGTTGACTCTCATTGAGCCTAATTTTCATGCTTGGATCCAAGTCACCTTGTAGATACCTGTGCCCAGTGTGATGTGTGCAGGGAGGTGCCAACTTGTACCCCTGGAGAAACACTCTGCAAATAAGGGCTGTCTCTGCAATAAACTGAGTCACACTCTCATCAAACTGACAGTCTGAAAATGCCTGGAAATGGGACCTGTTTTTAAAATAAATGTTAGTCAGTTGATTCATTAAAAGGCAAAGAGGCAGGTAACATCCTTAGTGAACTTTGTGTTTTTGGCACAGTTTCCACTGCCTGGGGAGAGGCTGTGTAATGTCTTTAGGGGAGAGAGTGGTTGTGTAAAACGGGCATTTTTTCCAGTTCAGAAGATAATTGAACTCTTTGATTCACAAGCTCTAGTTTTTTATCCTCTCTGTCCTCAAATATGTTATTGCAGAGTCCCCCTGGTGCTCCCTAAGATCCCAGGTTAAAGCTGCCTCACGAGAGGGGCCTTTGGACACTGGGTAGTGGAAGTGTCTGACCAAACTGAAAAAGTGCTCAAGTCCCAGGACATAGCCTGTGATTAGATAATCTGATGGCCAGTTTCTTATCACTTGGGGTTCTTTAGGTTTAAATTGAAGGCAGGAGCCAGCTGGGTTAAATTTCCAGTCAGACGCAGAGGAGATTAGATGAGTGGTTTGCAGGAAAGGGAAGTAATTTATCTCATCATCTGCAGTTGGCACGGAGGGCCAGCGCTGGGAGGGCTTTGGGGCAGCAGCCCTGATGACTTTTGGCCGGGAAGGGCTGAGTTCAGGCCGTGGCTCCATGGCAACCTCACTGTCACTGCTGGACTGACTGCTGCCCCTCTGCAGCACCGTGAGATGCCTTTCTTCCCCAGCAAGGAGGGTAGGACTGTTCCAAGCAGAAAAACAAATGCTGCCCATGCAAACCCTGAAAGAACTCATTTCAGACTATTCTAATATGTGTGTGTAAGAAACAGCAATTTCTTCATCATCAACAAAAATACAAATCTTGCTAAACCAGTGGCATACAATTTTATTGTAAGATTTCAGAGTGGAAAATACAATCCAGATAAACGATAATTAAAGAGGATTTTCCTACCAAAAAAAGTGAGAAATCTGCCTTTAAATTGGTGTGAAGATATGGATCTTAATCTGCAAAAACCTGAAGGCATTAATCTTTTGAGAAAATATTTGCATATGCATATTATAAGCTTGTTTGGGGATTTGTTATGCACTGGGTGGAGAGTATATTATGCAGACACTAATGAAAGAAAAAATAAGCTTTGTAAACATGTTGTGTATTAAAACTGTACAATATATTGCAGAGGTTCAGGTAAGTTCAAGGTACCACAGGGAACTTGCAATAGAAGTGGTGCTTTCCCATTGTACAAGTGGCACATGTTCATGTGTGCAGGCCAGACAAGTTCTCTGTGACACAGGACAGAAGCTCCATCAGCCTCTTCCCATGCTGATGAATTTAGTGACTAAGTGGTGCAAAGTCCCTTTTGTTGTGCGCTCCAAAATCCAGCCAGAGAGCCACTCCTCATTGTAGACAGAGGCTGTGCTTTGAAAGTTGAGAAATGCTGAAGGAACAGACCATGAGCAATGTGAAGGGATTTTGTTCTCAGATGTGGTGTCTGCTGTGACTCTGGTGATGGTGTTGGGATGATGGCTTCAGTGGTACTGACCACATTCATGTCCCAAACCCACTGTTGCAAAATTTCACTACAAGTTTGTTAAAACTTACTTAGAATAAACAAAAATGTTCATCTATCATGTGCCGCAGACAACTTTTATAAAAAAATCCTTTCCTTAGGATTTTTTCCTCCTGAGAAGCTGGGAGGCCTCAGGAACCAAATGTAAACAATGATTATCTGCTGCTGTGGAATGCAACAGGTGCATCTGTGACTGGTCTCATGTGGATGTTTGGAATTAATGGCCAAACACAGCCCAGCTGGCTCAGCTCTCTGTCTGAGCCACAAACCTTTGTTATTCATTCCTTTCTATTCTATTCTTAGCCAGCCTTCTGGTGAAACCTTTTCTTCTACTCTTTTAGTATAGTTTTAATGTAATATATATCATAAAATAATAAATCAAGTCTTCTGAAATATAGAGTCAAATCCTGGTCTCTTCCATCAACATAAGACCCCTGTGAACACGTCACAATCATGCTAACTGGTATCAGTTATAAAAAAGGAGATACAGGTTGGTGGCTTATCTCTTATACCTGGCAATTAGCCATGACTGAACTGCACTCATGTCACATTTTTAATGCAGTACAAGTACATCTGACTCTAAAAAACAGAAAGGAGCCATGGTGCTGGGCACCAGGCAAAGGACACAGGACAGACATAAATTGTGCCTTCCTGTGGGTTAGCAAAAAACATAATAAATGAGCAAACAGACTGAAAAATCATTGAGAAGTCTCCTTTTATTGAAGCAAAGCAATATGTTGCAATATACAAGAATTGATTCTTTCAAGCTTCCAGAGATATTAGAGAAGCATTACAGAGAACATCACATTTGCTACTAATTCTTAAAAAAATCTGACAACCCAAATCGCTAAAAAAAAAAGCCTTTGAAGCAGTTTTGATAGTGCTGTTTTAATACATTTTGATGAGATAGGACTTTCTGTGGCACCAATTTATAAATACTGGTGGGCAGATTGATTGAAATGAAACAATTACAGTCTATACTAATGAACCTAAAAAAAAATACATTTTTGTGAAGGTCAAACAATAGCAGGAGAAGCTACCTTAGACTGTGATCCTCGATGGGCACATTTTGAATATACTAAATTTTCTTACTCTTAAATTCAATGGTGAGAGTAATGAGGTAATGTAATGCTTTACCTTTCTTGTCTTTATAATAATTTAGTTCAAGCAAGCTTTAGGAAAATCACACTCTCATTTCAAGATCCAAGAGATCAATACAGCAGTATACATTTAGTGCTTGAGGGAAATTTACTAAAAGTTGTTTCATGATGAAAATGCCAAAGGCAGATGCTTTTGTTCAATCTGTTGCTTTGAAGCGACCTTGTAATCTTAATTCCACATTAAAGACTCATGGCCATTAAATCAAACAAAGGCAGTAGGGGTCCCTGTAGAATGATGCTATTTTAAACCCCCCACAGTATTAACACATTTTAGCATAGCAGTCTGTATAATTACTTTGGACTAACAGCTGATCCTACAATGTATGAAAGACTTTGACTCACATACACACAACATCTGTCTGTTGTTCTTTGCCTAGCCAGTGCTCCCCCATCCAGTGAAGTGTCACAGACAAATGTTATGAAAAATCCTTTCCTTAGGATTTTTTCCTCCTGAGAAGCTGGGAGGCCTCCAAATGTAAACAATGATTATCTGCTGCTGTGGAATGCAGCAGGTGCATCTGTGATTGGTCTCATGTGGTTGTTTCTAATTAATGGCCAATCACAGTCAGCTGGCTTGGACTCTCTGTCCAAGCCACAAACCTTTGTTATCATTCTTTCTTTTTCTATTCTTAGCCAGCCTTCTGATGAAATCCTTTCTTCTATTCTGTTAGTATAGTTTTAATGCAATATATATCATAAAATAATAAATCAAGCCTTCTGAAACATGTAGTCAGATCCTCATCTCTTCCTTTATCCTCAGACCCCTGTGAACACGGTCACAGAGAAGAGAGTCACAGAGTGTTTCTGCCAGCAATGTTTTCTACCTTCCAAAATTTTGGAGGAATAATCAGCAGAAAAACAGATCAAGCTGAACTCAGAAAAACAAATCAAGCTGAACTTAGAACAATTCCTGTGCTGATAAATCAGCACTTCCCATTTCTGTTTTTGTGGTTTGATATGGAAGCTTTCTGGATATTTAGAAAATTGTTTGAGACTTGTATTGAAATCATATATCAAGTAAGGGTTTACTAGGGAGGGTGACCTTAGTCACTGAGCCTCAGACCCTGTTCCCCACTCCATGTCATGGTACCGGCAGCTCAAGATTTCCTCCTGTGGTACCAGGTTCTCAGTGTGGCTCTGTGGTCCTTCACAGCAGCCCCAGGTGATCTGGTCTCTTAACAACTGCATTTTCCCAAAGCACAAGAGAAGTTCAGGCACTGCAGCACACAGAGAGTGTTTAGCTCCAGGATTTGACACCATTCTAGGCTGGAGGGCAGAAGGAGAATTGATGCTCCCCAAGCACATGCTGTGACTACAGCTGCAGCATCCTTCCTTTTCCACTGGCACATATTTGGACTGCATCTGCCCTTGTTAACTTTGGATTTTCATCTATTGTACTCTAAAAGCAGCAAATGCCTTGACCTGTATTCACAACAGTTGTGTAATTTTCATGTAATAAAAGGAAGTCTATTAACCTAACATTCTTTCTTTTCAGCTGAGATAATAGAAGCAATCAGCACTGATGGTGCTGAACTCTAAGATCCTGCCTGGACAGCAGTATGAAATAGAGAGGGCTAGTGCAGAATCCCATCACATGTTGCAGTTTTGCATCTCTTGTACATCCAAACTACAGTGGGAATTCTGAAGCTGCCTGAATTGCAAAATCAGCCCTTCAGCATGAGAGTCACAGAGAGAGCCCTGCTGGGGATAAGTGACAGTAATGGTCAGTCAAAGCTTGGTGTGAGGGAAGTGTTCTAAACTCAGCCTCTCAGATGTGAATGTTTACTCCTCTCAGTTGCAGAGCCAGTTGCAGCATGGAGAGAATCACAATTGTCTCTGTGTGCAATAAAGCTGGGCTTGCTCCCAGTCTGGCAGCCAGTGCCATTCCTGTGGCTGCCAGTTCAAGTATTGCCACCTTGCACATGAGTTTTAGTTGTGCACAGTGCAGCACTTTTATTCTTTCAAATCCTGGGACAGAAGAACAGGATATTTATTTTTTCCCCTAATGAATGTAGTCTTATTTCCTGCTGAGATTTAATATACTGCAGGTAACTTCTAAATGTGGTGATTGTTTTTGGAAGGCAGGTAAAATGACCAAGAAGGAAATTGAAATAAACAGGACAGAGACCCAGAAAACTCATTTTAGAGAGCAGATACTGCAATGCAGGAGACCTTTACTCTACAGAGGGAAAGTGTAGGGGTAGGAAAGGGAAGCAGGGGAGGACGAATGCCCAAATGAAGGTATTTGGAAGAGTGCCTTGAAGGCTTTAGTGTTTTCTCTCCAGTCCTCAGAGGAGAAGGAAAAGCAAAGTGAGCTTCCCAGCCTCCACCCAGTGGTTCTCCTGGAACCTAAGCAGAAGGAAGCCCCTCCAGGGGACTGAGAGCAGCAAAATATTTCACTACAGTTAACCTTGTTTTTTCAGTCTGCAAAAATGCAGGGAAGTTTCTTGAAATTCAAGAACTTATCAATTATTTCTAAAATGGGGCTTTATCCATTTATCTGGACCCTAAAATAAGTATTGTTACTTGTCAAATGTGCAGTTCATGAACGAAACTTTTCATTATATATTTTGTACTAAAGGTCTCTGATTCTTGGATGTAAAAACATAAAGAGCTAGAGAATGACTGCTTGACTTTTCTAGTTTTATCAATTTACATGCACCTATCCAGACTTCCTGAAATCAATCTTTGCCTGTCACTGCCCTGCAGCTCTCACACACCACTCCAGAGCCAGCTGTGCATGAGTAGCTGCAGCTTTCTCACATCTTCTAGAGGACAATATGACCAAATGAGAAAAAGGGGCTTAACTGTGCATGTGTCTTAGTGACAGTGCACTGATTTCTCATAACACACATGAACTTTAAGCTCCATGTATTTTATGATCATACCCTGCCTTTGCACTGCCCTGCACTCCTCTCTTTCCCTAGTGTTTATGATGGAAGCAGCTGATTATTTCAGGTATCACAGTATTTATTTGGAGATCAGTGCCAATGATCTCCTGCTCATTGGCAGGGTAATGACCTCAGCAGAGCAGGGGCATTACTGAGCAGCTCTAGAGCAAGGGCTCACACTTTGTTTCCAGGGAGGGTTCCTGCCTGCCCAGAGCTGCATCTCTCTCTGCACAGCAGCAGACCCTGTGTTCAGGTCACCGAGTAGAGCTCCAATCTCTCATTCTTATCTGGTGTTTCATGTTCCTGGCTATTTGCTTTTGCAACTGCTTCGAGTCACTCAACATGTGAACCCTGGACTATGACAGTTTCTTCAGGTATCTTGTAATCTTGAAACGAGAAGTAATTTTGAGGCAATGCGAAAAATGCGTATTGTATGATTGGATTTTTGCAAATATTAAAATGAATATAGTATGTGTTGTGTTAGAAAGTAATGCTGTATTAATTCTCTTAAGTAGTGTGTTAAATATAGTTTTAGGTTATAAAAGTTGTTGAAGTAGAAACTATGCTATGTAGGATAATTTTTTAAAGAAAGGACTTGCAGCGAGATAGCAGCCACAGGACACCTGAATCTTTCAGAGAAAAATAATTTATTGCCCCCTTATCAGAAGAAACAAATTTTTCCTGCCTTGAAGGCGCTGGCAGGATTCAGCAGAAGAAGCTGACACTGACCAGACAGAATCCTGTGTTTGAATGGAATTTATGCATCATGTATGAGGTGTATGAATATGCAACAAGTTATTGTTTTTAAGGGTTAATCCTCTGTTAACGGGTGTCCTTTTTCGGGCGGGTGCTGCCCAGAAAAAGGTACCCAGACGTCTGGAACTCTTTGTTTCTATTGTCTCATATTGCCCTAATTAAAATTGTCCAAATTATTGTTACTCTAATTGTATTACTAGTTTTATAACCATTTTATTACTATTAAACTTTAAAAATTTAAAAAACAAGTGATTGGCGTTTTTCACAGCAAGAATTTCGGGTTCTGACAAAATCTATGTGAATAGGAAAAAACCAGCAGAGTGGAGCGAGCCCATGGGCTGGCGGTGATTCCAGCACACCATGCCCCAAGACTACGGTTAAACACCTTCACCACTTCAAAATGCAGGTGGAAAGCAGCTCTTGCACGGATTGCAGCAGAACTGCACATGAAGTGGATTTTTCAGCAACCGTTAATTGAGGTCAGCAGTAGAGCAGCAATTCCTGTAAAAAGTTGTATTTACATGATGTTATATTGGCTTCGAGGCCTGGATTGTTCCTTAGCAGCCAGCACGCGCGGAGCGGGCCGGAGATGGTCCCTCGGGACGGCACTTCCCGGGCTCGGGGGGTCCCGGTGCGGTGCCAGCCGGGCCTATGGCGGGGCCGTGAGGGGAGCGCGGAGCTGCCGTGACAGCAGCGCAGGGCGGCCGTGAGGGGAGCGTAGGGGGTCCGTGAAGGCAGCACGGAGCTGCCGTGATAGGAGCGGAGCTGCCGTAAGGGCAGCGCGTAGCGGGCTGTAAGGAAAGCGGAACTGCCGTAAGGAAAGCGGAGCTGCCGTGAGGGGAGCGGAGCGGGTCCGTGAGGGCAGCGCGGAGCTGCCGTGACAGCAGCGCGGGGCGGCCGTGAGGGGAGTGTAGCCGATCCGCGAGGGCCGCTCCGCCCGCCCCGCGCTGCGGCGCAGCCGCCACGTGACCGCGCAGGGCTGGCGAGCGAACATGGCTGCGGCGGAGGGGTGAGTGTACGCCGGGCCGGCACCGCGACTCCCGGGCCCCCGGCACCGCCGCCAGCCCGCTCCCTGCGAGGGCCACGGCGCGGCCGGTGGGGGCCCGCGGGGGGCCCGGTGCGCCAGCGGTGTCCCGGGCCGGCGGCGGGGCCGGGAAAGCAGGGCGCAGGCTGGCGCCGGGCTGAGTTTTCTGAACCCGGGCTGAGTGCTCCGGACCCAGGCTGAGTTCTCCAGTCCCGAGCTGAGTGCTCCGGACCCGGTCTGAGTTCTCTGGACTCGGGCTGAGTGCTCCGGACCCGAGCTGAGTTCTCCAGTCCCGAGCTGAGTGCTCCGTACCCGGGGTTCTCCGAAAGGATTTCGGGTTTTGCGCGGGGCGGTGGCAGAGCTATGAAGGGTCCCACGGGCGGGCTGGCTCGCAGTGCCTTGTCCCCAGCCGTGCGTAATCCTTGAAGTTGTCTCAGGTTTGGAAGTGATGCTTAAAGGTGGCTCGGATTGCACAGCACAAAGGTTTCCCCACATTTTATAGCAAAATTCAGCCATTTCTTGGTGCTGTAAGAAAGTGCCATTATAACAGTATCAGAACGAAGGGGGAAGTTTACATAGTTGCCGGACACGGGTCAGGCTGGGGTCTGGGGGCTCGCTGCCCTGCGGGTCCCCCGGCTCTGGTGTCCCCAGCGCTGTCCGGGCTTTCCCTGCTCGGGCCTCGGGGCCATCCCGGGCTGGGCTGCCAGGAAGGGCATGAAACGGCGTCGGGACTTTGAGCTGTCAACTTCACAAGAAACACTGAGTTGGCCGTGAAGAACATACCCATTTTATACCTTGAACAGCCATAGTGTCTGTTACTGTTTGTTGTATCGCCCCTTTCCTTGTGCTAGGCCTCTTGAGCTTCACATATGGGATGTGGAAACAGCGTTGGAAAGTGTTTATGCTTCAGGCTGGTGTTGATGAATCTGTTGCTCAAAACAAACAAATAAATAAGGCCTGGTCAACAAACAAGTGGTAATTTACTGAAAAGTAGTTTCAGTGGTTTGTCATCTTCTTTGAAATCTGGATCCTCTCTGTGGGATCTCAGTAGAACAGAAATGGCAGTCCATGAATTTTCTGCTCAAAAAAAAAAAAGAAGTACAGAAACTTAACTGAAAAATGGTAGGAAAACCAGAAATAAAATAGGAGTTTTAGTTACCAGTGTGTTCTGGTGGTTGCTTCACAACAGATCAAAAATGTTAGATGCATCATATAGTACCAGAATGTACGCTCTTTAAAATATAAGACTTCTGAAATAAGCATTGAAAATCAGGAGCTCCAGGCAAAGGGAAAATATCTTTAAAGGAACAGATGTAGTTTAATGTTCCTAGCTATATTTCACTTGCAGTATAATAAAATAAAAGAGCTTGTCTGTGAGCTTGGGTCTAAGTGATCATAAAAATTGTATGTGACAGCCAGCAGGAAGCTGTCAGCTACTGTGGGAGGCGTTTCCCAGACTGAGCAGTGGTTAATGCTGGTACCAGACTGGAGAAAACAAGGGAGCTGAGCTTCTCTTGCCCTGTTTTGTTCTTGCAGGTGTCCACTTTTGACAGCAGCTAAGCTTTATTTGCAAAAGCTTGCATGGCTTCAAAGGGTTGTGCACCACAAAGCAGTGCTTGTATCAAATACCCTTCTTTATCAAATGTGTAACTTCACATGAGAGTTTTGGGTTGAGTTTGGAGCTGGATGTGCTGGAGTCCTTGTGCTGACAGAAGAAGACTTTGGAGGACCAGCCAATGTGTTGTATTAATGAAATTCTGGTAACTCTGCTGAAGCAAGTCCAGAGGAGGCCACGAAGTTGATCAGAGGACTGAAGTGTCTCTCATGAGAAGACAAGCTGAGAAAGTTGGGTCTGTTCTGGAAAGGAGAAGCTGTGTGGAGACTCCCAGCACCTCCCAGTATCTGAGGGGGCTCCAGGGAAGCTGGAGAGGGACTGTTCAGCAGCAGCTGCAGTGACAGGGCAAGGAGTGATGGGTAGAAACGGAAAGAGAGGAAGTTCAGGCTGGATATTAGGAAGAAATTCTTGACAGTAAGAGCGGTAAGATACTGAAGGAGGATGTGGATGCCCCAGCACTGGCAGTGTTCAGAGCCAGGCTGTGCCAAGCCTTGAGCACCCTGCTCTAGTGGCAGGTGTCCTTGCCTGTGACAGGGATGATCTTTGAGGTCTCTTCCAACCCAACCAATTTTATGATTCTGTGATTTGTGAGATATAACTGAGTAATGAGAGATCATGGACCAAAACGAAAAGCTTGTAGTTTCTTCCCTAGAGAGAATTTTATGTCAGTTTTTTTCCAAGGCAAAGACCATGGTTTTACACTGCTTACACTGTAGTTGCATGTGTATTTGTAGGGTTGATACACATGTGAGGCAGTTACATATGAGAGTTACACTTAATTTACTACAAGTCATTGAGCAGCCAGTCCTGTGTGTGACATTTTTTTCTTGTGATCTTGAGTATTGTGAGAGTTCTGTTTCCCAGTTTTTCTTTGCCATGGAAAGCTGCTTGTACAGCCATACACATTTTTGTAAGACTTGAATGCCCCTGTCAGCATTGTCTGGAAAGAGCTCTCTGTGTTGGCTCTGGAAATGGCTCGTGTGTGCCAAGTGAGGGGATCTGTGCAGGCAGAGCAGCACCTGTGGCTGTTCTGTGTTGTTGTCAGTCCATCCAGGGGGTGCCACCAGTTTGGTATCTGGGTGCTTGCAGGAGAAAAAAGAGAACAAGAGCAGTGGAGGCAGCAAACTCCTCTAAGCTACATATTGTCCCTAAACCTAGCTGGTTTTCTGTGCAGAATTGCAGTTGTGAAGGTCGGTGTATTTCTGGCAGGCTCACTCCGTGTGAGGTGTGAATTAATGAGTGCTCAGCAGGAGCCTGAGAACAGAGCAGGATTTACACTCAGCCCAGCCCTTGCTGCAGGGTGCAGTGTGCTCAGCTCTTGTGATTTCTACAGCAGCCTTAAAACAGAGGCCAAGGCCGTGCTCCTGAGGGAACTGTGCCGCTCTAAAACTACTGCAGAGACCCTGCTCTGCTGTGAGGTAACACTGTGCCATCATATCCAGGGAAAGTGGGAGCTGTGCCACTCTAAAACAACTGCAGAGACCCTGCTCTGCTGTGGGGTAACACTGTGCCATCATATCCAGGGAAAGTGGGATCTGCTGTGTGCAAGGAAGAACACACTTTCACTCAGGGAAAATGTGCACCAGAACTGTCATTTTGCACTAGAATGCAGTTCAGCTTCAGCATTAGGATCCCAGTAAAAGGCACACTTCAGTGGCTGATTAAAACTACTGGTATGAATTGCTGCCTGATGTCATTATTTCTCCTTAAGTGTCATTTGGATTGTCAAAGGTTTTAAGTGTAATAAAAGCATTAATATTAGACTTAAGGGAGATGAAAATGTGCCTTTGTAGCAGCTTCCTCTGAACTCCAGGGTGTAGGAATAGGCCTGGAGGAGAGAGGTCAGAGTTCTCTCTTTTTTTCCTTTTTTTTTTTTTAAATCACAGCAAAAGATCCCCAAACTTGTGAAGTGAGTAACATTGCAATGAAGGTGACTTTTTTCCTTCCTTTGAAGCAAAACATGAGACAGGCTGTGCTGCAACCTCTGCCTGTTAGTTTTTTGGGATTTTTTTAATCAGCAGATACAAAGATCTGAGAGAAACATGTGATATGAGGGTATCTGATGCTGTTCTCTCTTTTATAAATGCCCCATAAGGTGAACACACGATTTCCAGGCTGTTGCATGTACTTACTCCAAGGGATGAGCATGCTTGGGAACAGCATTTTCAGCCTCCTGTGCGTTGCTGAATTTCTGAGCCACAGCTTTGTACCTGGAAGGCCTTGCCTGTTTTTAGTTTGAGGTTCATTATCTGACTTTAAACTTTCAGTAGCTTTTGCTGGGATTGTATGAACTTGCTTCCTTCTTCTACAGGCATGAGTACCCCAAAACAAAAGCTTGTGCTGTGCTTCCAGGCTGTGCTGATGTGCTGCAGCCCTTGTGATGATTACCTGCCTTGTGAGGGGCTGTCAGATGTGTGTTTGAAAGAATAAAAATAAACACATTTAGGTTTTGTGCACCATCAGCTGAACTTGTAAGCAGATATTTTGAAAATTGGATTAGCAAGAGCAGTCCCTTACCTTCTAAAATGACTTATGCTGTTACATCAAGTGGTTATAAGCAAGTAAAATAAAGTATTTTATTGGGTCTTTTATGCTGTGGCTGCAGTAGGAAATTACAGGGTTTACATTTCTGAGGTTGATAGTCTTTTAGGAGGTTATGCAGCTATAAATCAAAGGTTACCTTTCAGATTGCCCATGAAAGCTATATAATAATTAAGATGTGGAGCTTTGCTCCTCTAAGGTTAAGTACTTTGGTGCTTGGTTCATTTCTTGTCATCTTAACATAGTAACAAGGTAACTGCACCTTTCTGGCATCTCCTGTAAAGCATAGAAAGTGATTGTCCAGTCAGGCTTGGAGAAGCTGAGGTGGGAGGACGAATTGGACTTAAATAATAGGATTTTATGGAAAAATTTTATTGATAATTTCTAATACTGAAGCTCCAAAGCACAGCTTTGCTATTTAAGCATAAAAAACACCCCCAAAATAAACTGCTTTTAGATTCTTCTCATATAATCTGGGTAAATTCCTCCCTGTGCTCCATATCCTAGAAAAGCTGTAGTGTTTCTACTGGGAAATCTCCAAAAGGTGCACTTATGGAGCTGAAACAAATGGGAATGAATCAGCCACATATTCTTGAGGTACTTTCAACATCTAAAATTCCTTAATAACAGCGAGCTCTCAGCTTTTAAACTGTGTCCTTGCAGTTGCAGCTCTGTTGAGCACAGTTTTTCAGAAGCTTTCTGGGCTGGCTCAGCACATTTGTGTGGCCTTAGGGACAAGGGGAGGTGTCCAAGCCATGCTCCTGTGGCCAAGTGTTTGAGTTCAGTCACTGGCTGAAGCTGCTTGTGTGTGTTCAAAAATAACCATACATACATAGAAAAGAGATTTGCCCATCCTGTGTGTGGGAAATGCTGTTATCCTATGTCTGCTCTCCATCATCTTTTCTCTCCACTCCCTGTTTCCCAGAAGGATTTCCGGAAGTTTTCTACACTTACTGTAAACTTCCACTTCTGTTTTCAGCACCTCAGAACTGATTTTCTTCCCTCCTGCTTTGCCTCTCCTCAGCTGACACAGGCTGTGGTGACTTTGTGTTGCACTACCCAAAGGGATGTGGTGAGGGATGTGCTGTGGGCTGGAGCTGCAGCCAGCCCTGTCTGCTGTTTCCACCTGTGAAAAACGCCAATCACTTGTTTTTAAAATTATAAAAGTTTAATAGTAACAAAATTGTTATAAAAATAGCAATACAATTAGAGTAATAATAATTTGGACAATTTGGATTAGAACAATATGAGACAATAGAAACAAAGAGTTATGGATGGCCGGGTACCTTTTCTGGGCAGCACCAGCCCGAAAAAGGACCCACATTAACAAAGGATTAACCCTTAAAAGCAACAGAGGATTAACCCTTAAAAACAACAGCCTGACATATTCATACACTTCATACATGGTGCATAAATTCCATTCAAACACAGGATTCTGTCTGGTCATCCTCAACTTCTTCCTCTGAATCCTGACAGCGCCTTCCAGGCAGGAAGAAGTTCGTTTCTCCTGATAATGGAGCAATAAATTCTCTTTCTCTGAATGATTTAGGTGTCCTGTGGCTGCTATCTCACTGCAAGTCCTTTCTTTAAAAAAAGTATCCTACATAGCATAGTTTCTATTTTAACATTTTTTATAACCTAAAACTATATTTAACATGCTACTTAAGAGAATTAATACAGCATAACTTTCTAACACAACACATATAATATTAATTTAATATTTGTGAAAAGCCAATCATAAAATACATACATTTTTCACATAGCTTTTTCCTTTGGTCATTGTGTGAGCAGTGCTTGGTGTTTGCTTGAGAGCAATATGTGTACAACAGCTCTTCCCAGGAGTGATGGGCCTCTTGTTAGCAGAGTTGAATTAAACTAATGAACACTGTGCATCTAAATTGTGCTAACCACTGTCTTTGCCATTAATTGTCAATTGAAAAAATCTCTTCCAGACCCTCCTTTTGGCTGGGGAATGAGACTTTGAAGGTGCCTGTGGCACTCTTTGCCTTGAACAGAAGACGGCTGTGTGAGCGCCTGAGGCAGAATAAGGATGTCCAGAAGAATTCAATAGTTCTGCTGCAGGGTGGAGAAGAAACCCAGAGATACTGTACTGATACTGGTATTGTGTTTCGCCAGGTAAGAGCTGAATCCAGCTTCAAACTAAGAAACTCTCTTCCACTGCATGGACTTTTAAATGATTTGAAATGATTTTCTCTATCTCTCGGACGTGCATTGTCTTGCTTCACTTAAATAAATTGGCTTCTTTATAACATTGCTTCTTCAGCTTTGAATTGCTCTCACATTCAGTGCTTTAGTGCAGGCTCATTTAAAGGCCTAAACCTGTTCAAGGCCTTACTGCTCATCAGTGTTTGAATCTAATCTTGAAGACAGCAGTAGAATATTTCTTCATTTTTTCAGTCTTGTCTGTGACCCAAAAACCAACCTTCTTTGTGTAATAAAACATGTTACAGTGGACCTAAGCTGAATTAATGAATAGAAAAGTATATTTCATGGTTTTATAAAACAGAAGCCTATATCATGGAATTTACAACATGTGTCTTCTTAAATTACTCTTCCTTAAGCAGCCATGTGTTCTTCTATCACAAATAGGACTTAATATGTTCTGGAGATATTGGTGTAAAAGAACTCAAATTATGTATATCCCATACCCTGCATGGTTTCTGCAGCACTTTGTTTTGTGAATTTAATTGAGCTGTTGTATGTTATGAAGAAACAAACCCAGTAAATTCTAATTTAGATAGCACATATCTTAATGTAGTTATTAGTCTGGTTTTAGAGGATATGCCCCTTTCAGGGTACTACAGCATATGCCTGTCCTTACCAAAATTAAATCCTGTATTATTTGGTGTTTTGTTGTTTGCCTGCTTGTTCTTAAAATAACTCTTGGCTGAGGGCTGTTCCTAGTGCAGCTTCCTCTTCTGTGGGGAAGGTTGGGGTTTCACTTCAGCACTCTGCCTTTGCCACCCAATGAAGCTGCACTCTGCTTTTGCCTTGTCTCTTGTGAGGTAGTTGTTTCTCCCTGATCATGCATTCCCTAATTCTAGATTGGAAGAATGTATTTTAATGTGTAGTGTATATTTATTGTGCTGAGTTAACCTCTTTATGGTAGTTTATTAATCTCTGATCCTTTCCAGTTGCCAGCAAAGGGATTTGAATTATTCTAACCTAAAACTAACCAGTCTGAAAAGGTTTAGACATAAACCACTTATCCCACTCCAAAAGCAAGAGATCTCTTCCAGATATGTGAAAATAGGAATTAATATGTGCTCTAGTGTACTTTTAGAGCTGGTAGAAGTGAGGTGTTTCTTCTAAGAATATATTTTGTTTTAACCTAGGAATCTTACTTTCACTGGACTTTTGGAGTAACTGAAGCAGGCTGCTTTGGAGCAGTAGATGTTGTTACTGGAAGATCTATGCTTTTTGTTCCACAACTCCCTGAAAGCTATGCTGTTTGGATGGGAAAGTAAGACCTATCTCTTAACTGCATTCTGGTGTATCCAAATACTTTATATAATGTAACTGCCTGTAGAGCTCCAGTGTTGTGTCATTTAATCAGATTCCACCAAATCATGCCCTGGGAATGATGTATACATAGAGTGATATATACAAACAGAGATACAAAGCATGATCAGTAGATATTGATCATGTGATGTGAAATGATCCACCACCAGTTGGAGCACACTGCCCTTGGAATTGGAGCTCATGAATCTCAGGTAGCTCTGGGAGGAAGGTGAACCATAAAGAAAAGTCAGCATCTTGTGTTGAGCCCAAGCAAGTCAAATGATCAAGCAGGATTTTCCAAGCTGCTTTGCCAGTTTGCAGCTGCCTTAGCTAATGAAGCTTTCTGAATGGCATAAGGTAGTTTAGCCTCTGATAGGCTTTTTTAAAATGAACTCACAGATAGGAAAATGAGCTTTTAATGCTGTTCTATGAGTATGCCATAAACATCTCTCCATCCACCTTGGTAGTAAATGCTGCACAGTGCCATAGTAGTGGAGGAATTGATTTATTTATGTGTTCATTTATTTTCTCAGTCTTAATTGTATTTATACCCTCTACCAATTTTTGTAAATTCTTGTATCATCTATATTGTCTCAGAACATTGGATTGCTTCTAATTTAATCTTTTGACAAGCTGCTTCACTTCTAATTGAAGCTATCACTTATATTTTAATGCTAATTTTGGGAAAAGGAAAACAGTTGTAACTGATCCCATGTGCTGAACTGTGTCAGACCATATGGCAGGGCATGGCTGCTGTCTTCTCAGAGAGTTTATATGAATTTGACTGTCTTAGACCTGTCTGGGGACTGAAATTGTGATGGCATAAAAATCTGCCTCCTGCTGTCTGAAAGATTTTAGCTGTGAGCCACACCTGTCTGGGAGGGCAGGTTCTGTAATCCCCCCATGTGTGCTGTCTGGAATCTGTTCCCACTTACGTACAAAGTTTTTTTCCTATCCTTAGGTTCTCTCCTGCTAGTTCAGAACAGCTGTTTCATACCCACACTGATTGTGCCTAATCTAAAAAAGCTTAAAAATATTATTGAAATTCCAGCATCTCATTTTGCATTCTCAAACAAAATATTGTGGTGCTTATAACTAGTGGCCTTTTTGATTTGTTTGTGCAGCACTTGTTATCTGTCCACTTACAGAATTAATTAAGTCTGGTTAAAAGTGGGTCATTGTCATTGTTTGTGTCTTCTTGCAGAGTATAACAAATGGTCTTTGTTGTTTTATAAATTCTTGTGCTTACCCTTCCTGAATGCTTCTGTTTGAATCTTGTTTTCTCTCCTGTCAGCTGTGGTCATGTACTTTTTCTGCTTGTCAGAAGGAGGATGGGTGAATAACTCATTTGTGAGTCAGTAGCAGTTCTGCTTCATAAGTTGGTTGGCAGTGGGTCCTGCTCACAGCTGGGGACTGTGTTCCTTCCCAGAAGATTCAATTTTAACTCAAAATTAGCACTGAAGGAAAAACACAAGTAAACATGCCTTCCATCCACTGCAGGTTATTACTATAGTTTGCCTTGGAGTGCTTATTTCTGTGCCCATGGAAGGCACTGGCTGCCCACTGCAGAGGCAGTCATTTAACATCAGTTAGGCACAAATCTGTGGAGTTTTTGTGTGGTATTTGAGGGGTATCAGAGGTCTGCAGCTGGTCTGTGTTCATGGCTCAAGGTGGAGTTGCTTTGCCTGGTGTTTATTCTGCTTTCTATATAAGACAGATGTAAATTTGGGCAGAAATACATAGATTCTCTTAAAACTAATGTAAAAAGGCTCTTTACTCTGATTTTACCACTGCTGTATTACTAAATGTATCATTTGATGTGTTGTGCCTTCACTTCACTGAAGAACACATATTTGAGTTGCTTTTGAAGCATAGTGTGGATAATGTGAAGAAGAGTTAATAATTCAGAAGGGTTAATCTTTTTGTCTGGAAATAATGCAAAAATGGGGCTCCTTGACTCCAATCACTGCAGTGTTACTGCACAGTGGCCACAGCCAGTGCAGTACCTGGGAGTGTTTGCTTGGAGATCAGCAGGCTGTACCTTTACAAATGACACCATGAGCACTGTGATTCTCCCAGCCTCACCACTGCCCTTGTTTCCATGAGTGGTGCTGTGTGTGAGGTGTTGCCAGGGCACACTGCAGGACAGACAGACAGACATGGAGGGGGGATGCACCACTCCGGGCTGGGGTCAGCCACAGCCCAGCACTGAGCAGTACAGGTGATGAGGGGACTGCTGCTGCTTTGGAGGTGTTATGGACCTGGTAGGACTTCATGCTGAATGTGTGTGCTCTAAAGATGTGTAAAAATAGTTGTAAGGCTACCTTTCAGAAGTTCTTCAAGCCAAAATAACCTCTGCAGTTTTCAAAGGAAGGAGGGATTTAGTTTAGCTCACAGACTATGGAACTTCTCCAAAAAACCTCAAAGCCTCCTAAGGTGGCATTGCAGAATTGTTGTGAGGGTGATTGTAGGACTGGTGGTCCTGTGTTCATGGAGGTGATCACAAAAACACTGCTCTGGTTTTAAATTATGGATGTGGGCATTTCTCCAGATGGTGGGCCAGCCAATTTCTTAGTTGCTGGCTGGAAAAACCTTTTCAAGTAAAGAACCACTTTGCCTGTCTCTTGACCTGTACCTCTGCCCTGTCCCTCTGTCATTTGTAAGGCAGAAACACAGACTGAGCTTAGTGGGTGGCTTTTGTGCTCCTGAATATTCTTCTGGTTTTAGCTTTAGAAGTAAGAGTTTTAGAAATGAATATGGTAATATAGGATAGTAAAGGCTTCAGAAGTGTAAATGTTTTGTAAATGTCCCTCTTCCTTGGCACAGTCTTACCTAATCAAGTTTCTGGTGCAACAAAGCTGTTAGCCATCATTTCTGTTCCTAGAAAGCCTTGAGTTGGTATGACTGCATGCCTTCACAAGGACTTCAGTTTTGCTAATTAATGCTGCACCTGCCATTTACCTCCTTAATTATAAATGACAGACCTAGTCAGTGTGCTGATTAAAGATACTTTCTAAAGTAAAACATACCGTACAGCAGCTGCTTTATGTGGAGAGCATGCCAAAATGACTTAATAGCCTTGCCACATAGAGTGTTTTTAATGGGAGACAAAAAGTATTTAACCCTTTCACACCCTAACTTTAGAAACACAGATTAAATGTATTACTGGTTCAGAAAAATAAAATGGTGCTGTGGTGCCCATTAATGGTGCAATTTCCTGTGTTTTTCTGAAGCTCTGCTGGGTGACTGGTAAGCATTGCAGATTTAATCTGGCTTTAGTTGCACTCACTAAGTTGCAGCTTTAAATTCACTCACTATAAGTAATGTTTTTCCATGAATTTGATTGAAAGCTCTCTGTGTGTTCAAAGTTGAACCTTGGATTAGCACTTGGAGCTGTAATAAAGCACATGAAATGCTTTGCAAATGTTAGTTATTTCTCAGAGACCTAATGAGGAAGCTCTTTAAAACATTGTCATAAATTTTAAGTAGGTTACAACCAAAATCAACCTTTGGTTTGGGTGATTACACTTGACTGACATCAGCAAAGCTGAGTAGTTTTACTGCCTTTTAAAAACTGCAGAAATACATGGTTGGGGGTTTTTGTTTGTTTGCTTTTTTTTCCCCTTTAACACTTTTGAAAGGATCAGATACAAGAAAGGAAGGGATCTCATGTTGGAAAGGATCAGATCAGTACCAGAAAGTAGCCCCTCAGTCTGTGTGGGCTTTTACCCTTTTTTTCTTATAGACTTTTTGGGACTATGAAAATTAGAAGCTAAGAAATTGATTTCTTGATCTCTTCTTCTAAATGGAGATGTGTGAGATTTTGTGGCATTTGTGTTTTGAATAATTGTGAGTATTAGACTGTGCACAGCATGGTATGTTTGACTGTAAGGAGATGATGGAGGCTGGTGCATTAATCACCCTTGCTCTGGCAAGCAGAGGGCAAGGTCTGTAAAGGGAAGCTGACAGGGGGACAGCTCTTTGCAAAGGGAGTGCAGTGTGTGTGCAGGGTATAGTGAATGAACTCCACATTACCTTAATTGCTCTTCTTAATGCACATTTTGCAGGAATGAAGGAGTTTTATTAATGTGGAGCATACAGGTCTTCTCCATACCCTGCTCCAGATCTGTGTTTTTTGGTTTCACCTTCAGAACTGATCTGCCATCTCCTGCTATTTTTTATTATAATTTTTTCTCTAAAATGAAATATGCTTTTCTTTTTCTGTGTTTCTCAGTTTGATCCTTTACTGCAGTTTGTCACTTCCCAGTACCCACTGAATCTTTATTTTGCTGTAAAAAAAACCCCAGGTTTTAATCACTTTAGGTCATCTTATTACTGTGTTGTACCAATTGGCTTTGCAACCTATCTGCACAGTTTGTTACCATCTGGAGATGTTCTCTGTGGATCTCAAACATGCTCAGTTCTGCTTCTGTTTCTGAGTAGTGTCAGAACTAATTTCAGTCTTTGCAGTATCCCACTAATCAAGACTTGCAGTCCATTTCTGTTTATTGCTTTAACTTCTGGGAACATTAGTCTAAATTGACACAGCACTTTTCAGTGTGGCAGTTGGAGGGTTTCCCAGCCTGGGAACGCTCATCTTTTTATTTATTTATTTGTTTTTATTTTCTGCTTTAGGCTTTTTCCCTTTTCTTATTATGACTAGTCATTGGGTTTCAAGTGGCATTGTAGTGTTTCTGTCCAAGCCAATTTGAGCTGATTTTGGACAGTAGCAGTCTTGAGAGAGTTTTTTTGTCAAATACTTTACTGTTATTCATGTAGTACATCTGTTGCTTTGCCCTTGATCTGATCCTTTCAAAACTGCACAATAAAGCTGGTTGCTTTTGATTGACAAGGCTTACTTGTGCAATCCCCCAGGGTGCTTATTTTCCATGATTCCAGTTCTCTCCCTGCATTGTGATTTCCATTCTTTGTCCCCCATTCACTTGTTATTGTATTTCATAGAATCATAGAGTGGCCTGGGTTGGAAGGGACTTTAAAGATCATCAAGTTCCAGCCTCCCACCATGGGCAGGGACACATTCCACTATCCCAGGTTGCTCAGAGCCCTGTCCAACCTGGCATTGAGCACTTCTAGGGGTGAGACAGCCTCAGCTTCTCTGGGCACCCTGTGCCAGGAGCTCAGCATCTTCACAGGGAAACATTTATTTCTAATAGATAATCTAAACCTGCTCTAGTTTAATTTGAAGCTATTCTCCCTTGTCTTGTTACTCCAGGCTCTTAAAAATAGACTTTCTCCCTCCTTCTTTTTGGCTCCTTCAGGCACTGGAAGGCTGCTGTTAGGTCACCTTAAAACTTCTCTTTTCCAGGCTCAACAATCCCAGCTCTCCCATCCCTCTGCTCATCCTGGAGCCTCCTCTGGGCTCTCTGAGCAGCTCCAGGTCCCTCCTGTGCTGGGCCAGGCTGGGGCAGCTCTGCAGGTGGGAAATCACTGAGGGCAGAGGGGCAGAATCCCCTCCCCTGCTGCCCCTGGCCCAGGGCCGGCTCTGCCCCACAGCTCCCCCAGGGCTCCCCCAGGGCTGCTCTTGCTTGACTTGTTCACTCCCAGCCTGGATTGATCCTGAGGGTTTCCCCCACACAGAGGCAGCTCTAGCACTTGGTCTTGTTAAACCTCATGAGACCAACTGCCTGATTTCTCTGTGGATAAAATTACTTTTTCAAGTAATATCCCACAGATATTAATCCATGTCTGGATTGCTTTTACCACTTTACTGACAATTGTTTTCTCTAAAAGCACTGCTCAATTACTCAGACTTCTCAAATGTTCAGTTCAGTCATTGTCCCAGTATTCTCATTGTCCACAACCTTGCTTGGTCTGAGATGAATGTGTATGGTTTTTATGACTTTTACTTCAGTGCTTATTTTTATAAATCTCTGCTTTCTTAAACAGCTTCAGTTTCTTGTTGAGAAGGCTTGAAACCATAATAGCAATTTGTATCAGCCCATTGATTGGCCATCTCCACTAGCATACACCTTTTAGTGAATGCTCCAGTTGGTGCTTTTGTAAGCATTAACGTACTTCTTTTTCCTCCCCTCTTTTTGATTCAGGCATTTTGAGAAAAAAACAGCACTAAGCAAATCTGTTGGGTGGTGCTGCACCTGAGTTTTTAATATCCGGGTGTGGCTTCAAACCACAGACTGAGATAGCACAGCTCATTTCAGTGGTGTGGCAGGGAATGCTGATAACCCCCAGCAGGCATTTCTTCTTTTATACTTTATGTGATGTGCTACCAGGAGTACTGAGCTCAGTGATACAAACTCCTGATAACATTTTGAAACATCAGAGAAGCCAAGTTTTTCTTTTTCTATCAGGCATGCCATGTGTTTTTTCCACAAGGCCTTGGCTGCTGCTGGTAGGAAGGTGAGCTGCAGCAAAAGAAATGTCCATGGAGGTTTGCCAGCAGTGCTCCAGCAAGGCTCTGCTCCTCCACCCTGCCTGGCCTGAGGGCAGAGCTCTGCTCCTTGTTGCCCTGCTTTTGGGAAGGCACTTCAGTGAGAAAAACCTCAAGTGAAATACCTACAGTAGTTCCTGTGTTCTTGCACCTCTGAAATTCCACATTCCTAGCTCTTGATGTTATTTGTTTTCCTTAGGTTTTTTATTCCCTGTGACCTCTCTGTGTGCTCAGGAAGGACTCTCTGAAAGAGTGTGGTCTCTCTTGAGAAACAAAAAAAGGAAAAACAAACCAAACTGATCTGCTAAAATATGCTAGGGAAAGGTATCATTAATATTAATGCTTCTTGCAAGTTCAATGTGAGTGTAGAGCAGGCAGGATGTGTTTTGCTGCTGTGTGGCCCTTGCTGGAGCTCTGGCAGTCGGAGCAGGTGGTCCCAGCCCCAGCCCTGGGGGACAGCAGATGCTGCTCTGTCTGGCAGGGCCAGTGTGACATCGTGGATACAGCACTGTGTGCAAGGGGAGGTCCTGTCTGTTCTTTGTGCCCGTTGAGGACTTGTGTCAAGTTCATTTAACTTTGTTGTGGTTTGGCTTTCCTTACAGGTTGTGAAATGGGAATGTTACACATCATGCCTTTCCTTCAGAGCTGTTCAGGTCATCTAATGCTGCTGTAAAAATCAGTGCTGCTCTGTCTCGTTCTGTTAGTGGTTAATATGGGGGCTGTAGGATATGCTACTGACCTTGCAGAGCTTGCTATGGTGCTCTTATCTGTGGGATATTAAATATTGCTTGTGTCCCCCTCCCCCCAATAGTGATGTTTTCCCAAAGTACAAGCAGAACATCTGCTATTGGCAGATTTGCTATATAACTTCCTTTGTTAAAAAGCATGAATTGGGACCAGTGTTTGAGTGAAACACTTACTGCCTATGGGGACCTAGAAATTACACTTAATACCTTAACCACTATAATTCTTATGCTCTTTTTTTGAGAAGAGAGCTTTCTAATAAGTATATGTCATCAGTTTAATGCTACAATGAATCTTTCAGGGATTTCAGTGTGTAAACATTTCTGTAGTCACAGTTCTTTCTGTACAGAGCCCTTGACTCCAAGGAAGAATTTTATTTGCAGAGAGGAATAAAGCAGAGGTTACAAATTGCAAGTTTCCTGTGTTTTTGATGGGTAGGGTTAGGGTAGTATCTATTAAATGTCTAATTGAGACACTGCTGCTTGAGGTAGAATTTATAGAAAGTCTAAAGAGCTGTTCATATTTTGGAAATGCCTGTGGTGGGAATAGCTGAGCAGGAGCAGTGAGACTGGATACTTGAAGCAGATGAAATAGAGAGCTCAGTGTTTGGCTGTTGCTAGGACTTACTGTGAGAGTCTCTTCAATATTCGATTTCTGATTTCCTAACTCCAATGGGCTGTATTGGTGCCCCTGGTTATTCTGATTGTGCATGGCCTGTGTGGCACTGGGAATTCCAGTATCACACACCCAGCACCTTGTGCCCAGCTGCTGTTCTGCTGTTCTGCCCCTCACACAGATGGGGCTTCACTTACAATCCTGCTTGCTTCCCAGTCACATCAGCTTGAGTTGTCATCTTAATCTTGATTTCTTCTAAAGTCCATTATTTTCTCAGAATCCATCTTAGTGCAGACTGTTTCAAAGGGAGTCTGAGTTAACTTGTGTGCAGGTAGTTTTGTCTTTCAGAGTGTAGCAGTAATCTTGAGAGCTGTGGAAAGGGAGCACCATGAAGGTACTCAAAACATTGTTGGAGGCTGTCTGTGATACCAGCAAGCACATTAGTGCTGTTTTGTTTTAAATCTAGCTTGATGCCTTTTAATCTTCTTGTTTGAGATAGTGAAATTCCTTTTGGATATAGGTGATGGCACTTTTTTGGACAACGTCAGGAACATCTGCTGGTGTCTTTTAAAGTGTGCTGTGTTGTTCTTCCTAGCAGTTCTTGACACCCTCTTGTTTGGTTAATGCTTTACCATCTGTTAACTTGATGATATTGTAATGAGAAGGGAGTTTATTGGTGAATCTCTGACAGCATTAAAACATTGCTTTTGCATCCCTTTTCCTCTTTCAGCTCTACATATCCTGATGTATTTCTATTCTTCTACTTTACATTTTGCCAAGGTTGTTACTCTGTGTTTGCAGTCTCTGGAATTTATACTCTGCTTTAAGCTCATTCTAGCAAGGACTGAGAAATGAGTTGTTGACTGTGTAGAACTTCAAGTGCTGATGATTATGCTTGTCTAATTTTCTCCTTGTGCATGTGCTTTCCTTCATTTAAGTGATGAAAAATGTAATGTATTTCATGCCATGTGTGTGTGCTGCAGTGCCTTGTACAGGTGCTATCTGCAGGGTAATGTAGGCATTTAATTTGCTCAAGACAAAGTGATTTTGCCATGAAGTGATCTTTTATATCTGTTACTCTGAATATGAAAGTCAGGGTTGAATGGAAGAAGCAGAAAGCTTTAATGTGAAGTTAACTGGTTTTAGCCTTTCTGTCTCACTGCATCAAGCATCATCCTCTCCTGATTTTGTGATACAAGCTTGGACAATTTTTTCTGTATTTTAGGCACTAAAACTTGTAGAACCTATGAGGAGAGTACTGTACCCTGAACATTATTGTGTAGAAATCTTTGTTATTGATCTATTCTGTTGTTGTTCCAACTGTGTTAATCCTTACTTTTAATTACTCCTAGTGAAAATATCACTTTTTGGTATCTACCAGGAGCTGTGGCTCTAAAGACAACAAAACTTGTGGATCTGTATTTTAATTGTGGGAGAGTCTTCAGCATGGCATGCTGCTTTCTGTCAGTACTTGCTGTCTTCTCCCCTGACATAGTAGGAGTTCCTCAAAATGGTTGTTGACTGGTTATTTTGAGATTCCTACAGCTCCTTTTCAAAAAACACATTAAATTAATGCTGTTGAGTTTTGCAGGGTGGTTGGGGTTTGGTTTTGTTTTGTTTTGCTTTTTGCTTGCTAAAGCCAGATACAGTGATTAGAAATTGTAGGTAATTCCTATTATTGCCCTAATACACATTCAGTGATAGCGTGTGTGGTCAGCCAGACAGAATACTGCTTTGTTGTCTGTGCCCTTTGCTATTAAATTAATATTTCATTTTGCAGAAGAGCAGTTACATCACATTGGTGTTTATTGTAGGCTGCACCTTGCTTTATTTTATATGTAACAGTGGAGTAAGGCACCCCTCTTCCAGATTAGCTGCAGAACACAAACCAGGCCAGATGTGAGGACTTAAGGAATTCTCTGACACAATTCAAATCTTAACATGAAAGGTGTATAATTTGTTTAATATTCACAGTGAACATACCATTTGGAATATTGTTTTCCTACAGGGATATTCTAAATTCTAGGCTATGCAGTAAGATAACTAATCTTGAACTAGGAACTCCAACTGAAATGTTGAAGAAAAGCTAAATTGGGCTGCTTCAGGAAAAGCTGAATTTCATTTCAGAGCTTATCCACTCTAAAAGCTAAAAACTGAAAATCTGTCCTAGAAGCATTGAAACATGGAAATACCAAGCAACCTTTAGGAATAAATGTTAAATATATTGAAGTTTGGATGAATGTTTAGATGCAAATGAAAGCACATACATAAAAATGTATATCAGCAATTAGGCTGCAAATATATTAGCAAGTGGCTTAGATGTGTTTCTTTCAGGAATAGCTATCAGCTGTTATAAATTCTGTTCACAGCTTTTCTTTGGCATTTGTGATTTAGATCCATCTCATTTTACCTCTCTTCTGAATATGGTTCTGAAAACTAGAACACTTTTTATCATGTTGATATTACAAGGGTATTGCTCCAGAGTCCTTTAGCATACAAAGAAATGTTGCTTAATGGAATTCTTACAGTAATGTCAAATTTGTACAGATCTCTTAAGATTTGTGTTATGAATTCTTGTGCAATGTAATGAACAAGAGGTTTAAAATGTTTTTAGACAATGAGACCAAGTTTTTATTCAGTTTAAAGTAGAAACACAATGTGGTTGATAAACTGCTGCAAATAAATTGTGATTTGAATTTTGTCCAAATATGTAAAAGCTTTAAAGTAAATTTTTGGTGTATTTATAGGTATACAGAACTGTCATAGCTGTTCATCTTAATTGATGGATAAACAGAGGAGTCAGTTTCCAATTCCAGTTTGAGAATCACATCAAAGTGGAGCCAATCCTAATAATGTGGTCTGGCAAAATCTGAACTGCTGTGATTTGGTTGTGATTTGATGAAGCATCTTGGTTTTTAAACATGCCATCATGTACTGTGTGAATCTAGTTAAACCAAATGGAAAAGTTTATTCTAAACTGGGGGTTTTTTTCACCAAGATGAATAACTACAGGGATCTGTGATTACTCATTTTTAATACTATGCTCCCTTACACTTTTGCTGGTGGTTTTTGTGTTTGATAAATGTGTGTTAGAGAAATGAAGTACAGTTATTGTAAGGTATTAATTTACTCTCTGATTTAATGTTTCATTTCATACTGGATTTTTACAGTGAAAGTTTTGCTGCTGCTCCCCCACCTCTTTTTTCCCATTGCTCGAGTGGCATTTTTTTTTAAATAAAATTGTCAGTTGTTATCATTGAGGGATGAATCTTCAATATTTGGTGTTTAAGTAAAACCATAGCTGTCAAAATAAGGCAGTGCATAAGAATTCAAATCTTAAAATAGAACTTCACATCTTTAAGCCATCTTCAGCATTTCCCAATCCTCTTGAGAGTAAGAAACCAAGTAGGTGATCTCTATTGGGCAGAAAAACATGGCAGAGAGAGGAGTTTCATGGGAAGCATCAGCAGAAAGTAAACAGCTTAATGTTTAACTCAAAATAACTCAAACTTTTTCACTGGAAATTGGGATGAATTGTAAGTTATGAACTAGAGACAGTCTCTTCTTTAAGAGGTTTTTGTGGCTGAAAATGAGAAAAACTAAGACCATATTAATGTAAATCAGTATCAGTGCAGGACTCTTAACATTTCCTTTCTGATGGCCATGGGCTCTGAGATGCCAGATTTTTGCCTAGATGCTTGGCCATGTGTATATGAGCATGTTCCAGGAGTTTGGAGTTGCTTATTTCACTGTAAGAGAACATGATAACTCCTGTTATTCTGGAAGTTAACTATTGATAATTCCAATTGACACTGGTATTTGCTTGGCTGAGTCAT
Organism: Melozone crissalis; assembly: GCF_028551555.1. Classification (NCBI taxonomy): domain Eukaryota; kingdom Metazoa; phylum Chordata; class Aves; order Passeriformes; family Passerellidae; genus Melozone; species Melozone crissalis. The sequence goes on along the minus strand of NW_026535785.1, from coordinate 18,908,943 downwards.
AAAACTGTAGGGAAAGGATATTGAGCCTTTTTAGGGCTGATAGGCATTATGACCTGTGGGTTTTTGCCACGTTGTGTTGTCAGGGAATCTAAACAATTTTGCACACCCCAAGCCCCTTCCTGAGCCCTGTAAAAATTAGGTCATTGCTTCTGTTCACATCTGTTTACAAAAGGTTTGGGTAAATTTTTATAGGAAAATAGGCATGATTCAATAATATCTGGGATATATCTTCTGCTTGGGCAATCCTTCTAATTAATTTATGGCTTGCTGTGGGGTTTTTTGCACATAGTCTCTGCAGTGATTAATCAGAATTCTAAAACTGGCAGCCCATAGCAGTGTTACAAATGACAAAGCCAAACCTAAAAGTTGTAACCAGCTAACTTACTCTAGCTTCTTGAGAGTCATTTGTGGAGAGAAGCACTCCTCAATCCCTGGGAAGGATCAGATGTACTTGAAATGATGATAACTGGATGAAACTTCTGATTTTCATTATGCCAAGTGAGCATTTCATGGAAGATACCCTGTGGCAATGGTGGTCAGTGCTAGCTTTAGCCTGTTTTGCATCCAAATTGGATACAAATGGGTACTGAGCCCTGTATCTGCTCAGGAACTCTGCACCAGTACTGTTTACAGTAACTACCATGTTGTGTATGATTATCTTTCATTGAGCCCCACTAAAGTGGGGGAAAAATGAAGAGAGTAAAGAAGTGGAAATGGAAAGGTACCATTGAGGTGACAGAATCACAGAATGACCTGGGTTGGATAGGACCTTAAAGATCATCGAGTTCCAACCTCCCACCATGGCAGAGACACCTTCCGCTGTCCCAGGGTGCTCAGAGCCCATCCAACCTGGCCTGGGGCACTGCCAGGGGTCCAGGGACAGCCACAGCTGCTCTGGGCACCTGTGCCAGGGCCTGCCCACCTTCACAGGGAGGAATTTCTTCCCATCTAACCCTGCCCTCTGGCAGTTTGAACCCTTTTCTCCTCGTCCTGTCAAACCAGGCCCTTGTAAACAGTCTCTCTCCACCTTTCCTGTCAGCTCCTTGAGGTACTGGAAGGTCACAGTCAGGTTACCCTGAAGTTTCTCTTCTCCAGGCTGAACAATGGCTGCTGTGCCAGCCTTTCTTCCCAGCAGAGCTGCTCCATCCCTCTGCTCATCCTGGTGCCTCCTTTGGACCCTCTCCAGCCCCTCCAGGTCCTCCCCAGGCTGGAGGCAGCTCTGCAGATGGGGTCTCACCTGAGGGGCAGAGGGCCAGAATTGCCTCCCTTGGCCTGCTTGGCTTCTCCTTCTCCCTGACCTCTGGTTGCTTTCTCTACTGCTTTTCTATATGTGACAGCACAGAATTTTTTGGCTCTGATACAGACTTCTTGTTCACTTTTTCCTTGCACCTCTGTGGTTCTGCAACAGAGTTGGTCTTAAAAATCTTCCCAGTGGGAGAGGCAGCTCCATCACTGGAGCATCGTGGCTCCTGTGGGATGGGTTTGTGGGAAGTGTATATGAATTTATTTTTCCATCTAGTTGGAGGTGCTAAATGACTGTATAAAAAAAGGGAGGCAGAGCTGTGGGTGCTTCAGAGAGGAGCTGAGAAGTCTGGCTCTCAACTTTGTGCTAAGTCTTGCTGACTTTTGAGTGAGCTAGCAAGAGGAAGATGAGCAGGGAGGGACACATCTAGGAATCAGGGCAGCTTGTCATTAGGTGTGATGAAGGCAAAAGGATCACAAAGATGACCTAGTTTAACAACTGAGGGAGAGGATGGAGGATTGTGGGAAGCTGCTGTTCTCTTTCTCTTAGAGAAAATTCAGCCTTGAAAGAACCATGAGCCACTTTTGTTCCTCAAAAGAGTCACAGTGTAGATGAAAAGAGATGTTGGAGGGATAAAACTGGAACGGATTAATATTAACCAGAACCGGAGAATTGGATTAGTAGCTGTGCTGTAGGCTACACAATTATAGGAGACAACTAGCAGCAACAAGAACAAAAAGTGGAGAAAGAGCTTGTGAAAAGAAAGAAATTTCCTTATTGGAGTGATGGAAAATGAGACATATTCTTACTTTAACTGTATTAAATGAAGTCAATAAAATCCGGCACACTTGTGGGTATACTTCTATGAAACATTTACTTTACATTAAACAGTTCTTTGAGTTAAACAATGCAGCTAATTATTAAAAGGTGCTTTGCATGTATTGCTCTAAAGAGCATGCATTGCCATAAATTACCATTGGCCATACATTAGCTGGTTTTACAGTTGGGATTCTTCTGATACCAGATGAATTGGTTAAAGCTGTAAAAGAGAACAAAACCAAAAGCTGCTTGATCTGTTCATCATGTTTCTGGATTACTGAAATACTTCAGTGTGTGAAGAATGAAGGAATAATAAGGAGATGCCTATAGGAGAAACAGAGTATGCAAAAGTTGGAGGTAAGGCTACTATAATAGAGAGGGTATATAAAGATTAGAGGATATAGTGGTGATTTTTTAATTTTATGTGAGATAAGCCAGGGAGAAAAGATAAATGATAATTGCTTTGAAATCTCCGTCACTGATACCAAGACTCTACACAAGGAGTATTGCAAAAGGGAACATAAAATGAGATAGTTTTGTGTTACTTTTGAGTAGTACTTTCACAGATAATAAATTTTTTTAAATCTGTGATTTTCTGCTTGAGAGCATCATAAATGGTTTCATGTTGTTCATGTCACAGCCCAGTACTGTTTGGAGCATGAAGAAATGTAAATGACAAAGAAGCAGACAAGATAAAAAATGGACATAAGGCAGTGCTGCAGCCTCCTGGTAGTGCCAGCAGCTCTGTGGTGTGGGGCAGCTCCTCAAGGTGCTGTTTGCCCACCACTTCTGATGGTCCTCACTGCAAGGTTAGAAATGCCCTTGGGCCTCCAGCCTCAGTTATTCTTTCCCCAGATGGTTTTGTGCTCTTGTTGTGTAATGTTTACGTGGCTGAAGCTTTGTCCTGCCCACACTTCTTGCTCTCCCCCTGTCACTCAGGAAGCAAAATGCACAGGGTCCTCCAAGCTCCAGCACCAGCCATGGGTTTTATCCTCCCATTTTCTTTACCCTGAAAGTAAAGAAATGTTTATTTTTGTGGAAGGGTATCAACTGGGTGATTTTATTATCTTGAGATTACATTTTCAGGATTATAGAGGTTGTATTTATTTCAGTGTTGGGGACATGGAGATTTTAATCAGAGATTAAAGTCTCCTGAATAACTGGCTGCTCCCATACAGTGAAGGAATGAGCAATAGTGCAGCCACTGATACAGAAGAGAGCAGGAGAGCCCTGGAGGGACTGACTGCAAGCAGATCCTTCATGTTCTTCTTGCCTTTAGAAAAATGTCTCTGGCTGCATATCAGGAGAAAAGAGTAGAAAAGGTTTAGTTTTGAACATGAACCTGTAAAGTTGCCCACTCTGTTGGGTTAGAGGAGTGGATCTCTGGTGTCCTGAGCAATAGAGGCAGCAGAGCCCATGTCTTAATAGGCCTCAGTCTGCTACATGGTTACCAGGGTAAAAAATGAATGTTTTATTCACTCTTTGAATGTAACACAGGCCAGGCTGTTCTTCTGTCTTTTCCACATCCTTCCAAAGTTTGGTGAGTTAGAAAGTTATGTATATAAGTGGCATGGCAAAAGTCCCTAACAAAGCTGTCTTGCATAGAATGGGAAAAAACACTTCTGTTCTGAGGAGACTGTGCTATCAGCATGGACTGGATTAAAGCACACTGATTTTTGTAGCTGTGGCAACTTCCTGTGCAATCTCCTGGTTTGAGAAATAAAGATAAGATTAGTAAAACATTCCTTGTATCTGATGCTATTGTTGTGATAGTAGAGAATATAGTTTTTGTTCTCTGTGGCCTTATTAAATGTAAGAGCAAAGCTAAAGCCAAATATTTCTTTTTATTGTTTTCCAAAGGATTCATCCCCCTGAATTTTTCAAGAACAAATATGCTGTGGATGAAGCCTACTATGTGACTGAGGTGAGTTGTCTGTGTCTCTGAATATTTTTTTCCGTGAATGCGAAATCAATGAGTGACAATGACTTTGCTTAATTTTAGTCCCTGGATGTCTCCTGACTTGTTGGAATCTTCTCTCCCTTCTCTGTTACCGGAAAATGTCCTTTTATGTTAAAAAGTGCTTATAAATTTTTTTTAAGGCTGCTTTTTTGATCTGAGCACAGTTCTGAATCCAAAGGCAGTCTCATAAACATGCTCTGTCATGAGACCTGTCAGTGTTTGGCTTTATCCAACTGAAACATGTTGCTAAATACATTTTTTTGAATGCTTTGGAGATGTGTGGAGATTGCTGTCAAGGAGGTTCCATGTCCTAGCTTGGACTTGGGAGCTTACCTTTATTTTATGCCTCCAAAAAGCTGTTGGGAAAGGTGTGGTGTTTGTGAGGTCCCCAGGATGAGGTGAAAGATGAGAATCTGACTCCATGTTCTCAGAAGGCTGATTTATTATTTTATGATATTATATTATTAAAAGAATGCTATAATAAACTATACTAAAGAAAGAGATGGATACAGACAGAAGGCTTGACAAGAATGAATAATAAAAACCTGTGACTGACTCCTCAGAGTCTGACACAGCTGATAGTGATTGGTCATTAAGTAAAAACAATTCACATGGAACCAATCAAACATTCACCTGTTGGTAAACAATGGCCAAGCCACATTCCAAAGCAGCAAAACAGGGAGAAGCAAATGAGATAATACTGTTTTTTCTCTGAGGCTTCTCAGCTTCCCAGGAGAAGAAATCCTGGCAAAGGCTGCATGCCTCACTCTTATTTTCTACAGAATCATCCCATTACTTGAATAAGCAAATATATTCACATTTCTGGGTGCAAGTTTGCCTTGCTTAGTTAGGTTTCTGATTTAATTTCTGAGCAGATGTTTGGACACTTGTGCACCTGGCCAGCAATGGTTTCTGTGGTAGGAAGGCTCAGCAGGTGAGAACAGTATTCCTGCCAAGCTCTGTGTGTGACTTTCATGGAGAGCAGCTTGAAGAAGACTCCTCTGATTCTTCTGTTCCCATAGAACACTAATTCTGACTCTCTACACCACAAGTTTTGTTCTCATCAGCTGTGAGGAGATTTCATTTAATTTTCCTAATGAGTCCAGCACAAAGTAGAGTTAGATCTGTATGTCAGGAGCTGGGAGTGGAGGGAGCTGTGGAGAGGTTGATTTTTGCCATATGTGAGTTGGAGTCTTGTAGTGTCCAGGTGCTCCAGTGCTCATCTGTCAGATGGTGAAAATTGCAAATGGGAAATGCATGTTTTAGTTTTAAAAAATCACATTTTTAAAAATCACATTCAGCTTAGTTGTTTTGGGTCACTTTCTGTCAACAAATGTCTTCATTGCAGTTCTATTCTCTGCTTTTTTACTGCTTAAAAACTTCATTGATGGGAAAAGAGCTCTTTTTGTGGAACAGTAAATAAATTTAAAAATGAAGGCTGCTTTTGGCCTGGACTGCATGTATTGAAGTGGGAAGCTGTTGAAGCTTGCAGGATAACTGTTCAGCTCTCAGTGGTTCCTTCAGCTTTTGGCTTTTTTGCCCAGGAATTTGTTTTCTACTATCAGGACAGCAGGGGCCTTTTTTATAGAATAGCTTTACATCAGTGAATGACCAATGTGTGTGTTATCCTGATATTTAATGGGATTAAGAAAAAAAAAAAAAGGGTGGAATTGATATTTTTGAGCTTCACTGCTATATACTTTCTTTTGTTAATATTAGTAGTGTGCTATTAAGGTGGTTTGAAGTTGATAGAACATTGCTCCATGCAGCTATGCCATGTGTTCATTGCCTCAAAATATGTGTGATTCAGCACCCACCCTTCCCTTCTGCAGCTGCTCTGACAGCCCAGCACTCTACAAACCCAGTGATTTTGTTCTCAGCTTGGGAATGTTTGAAGGAGGCTGAAGGAGCCTCATAAAAGGCTTGGTCAGTAGAAGTGACCCAGTGAGAATAACAGTAAATATTCTGTGCTAAGCATTTAGCACATTGCACCATAATAATATCAATGCAAATGTTGCATGTGCAGGATAGAGCACCCTGGTGTTCCTTATTTCTGTGTGACATTACAACTTTTTGGCTCCTATGTTGTGTCTTCCTAATGATGACAATAGACATGAGTTATAGTTGGTATTTATGTTTTTAAAGGACACAATGAACTTGATCACTGTCAATATTTTGTATTCTGCTGTCTCTTGTTGCATGTTTCAGGTAATACTACAATATATGAAAGGTATCAGAGGAACATTTTTCTCTTTGCAGCTCATTTACTTTATATACAGTGAATATTGATGAAATTCATATCAATGTGATTATGTGGAAGAAAAACAAAAGACAAATAACAGTAATCTAAACCCTCTTTTTAGCTATGCAGTGTATTGGCTTCGAAGAAACCTGCTGTACTTCTCACTTTGGTAAGTCACATTTGGAAAGTATTACATTTCTTCAAAAAGGATCATGCAGCATTTCTTTGCACTGTCATTCTCTATATTTTCCTCCCCATCTTACAGCAAATTAGAGGTCACCTGTGTACACCAGTCTAGTCTTCTGGCCCCTCCATGGTTTCAAGATTTGTAGCCTCTGGCCTCATCCCATGTGCATTCTGTTTGCCAAAGCTGGTTTGGTTTTCTGGTAAAACATGACAAATCACCATGATGGCCTCCACCCTCCCTGCTCTGACTCCAAACTCCCTTTTCCTTTCATGCTGTTTTGGTCATGTCATGAGCAGGTTTGGGCCTTTCTGTGGGAATCCCACAAAGGTTCAGGGAATCCTTTTTTTGTCCATAGAGTAGTTTAGTAAGAACAGCTTCTGGGAGGAGTGAGGCAATATCAAATGCTTGCTAAGGATTTTGAATGGTGCTTGCCTATTTCCTGGGAGTAAGCATGAATGAATGGAGGTGAAGGCTGTAAGTTTCTCCTTTCCATCACCTCCCAGCTGCTCCTCTGATCTACAAGTGTTTTTTAAACTCCTACTATCTGTTTTATTGTCTCTAATTAATTTATAAAAATTATTTGCTGACTTTGAGCTTTCCCTTACAGCAGATGCAGTGGCAGCTCCTGGATTTCTTGTTTTCCCATGATAGAGACCAGGCAGAAACCATAACAAAAAACCCCCTCCTTAGGCAGGTACATGGCCTCAGATCTGAATTCCTTATCCATTAAGAACAGAGGCCCTAAATAGTTTTCAGTCTTTCTTTCACTTATATTTGTATACTCTTAAAAGATGCCCCTGTGGCTTAATTTCATGTTCTTTAAGAGAAATGAGAGAAATGGAATGTTTGACTATCTTGTGTTCTTACTGTGCATTTCTTCACATGGAGTTGTTGAGTAGTTATCACTCTGGGAGCATCCTGTTGTAATCAGGAATTTTCACATAATTTTTGGCTGAGGGAAGGGTGCTGTGGTGCTTTCACATTCCTCCCACTGCTGTGAAGAAGCATTGAGAGAAGAGAAGAGCTCTCCTCTGTCTGCTGCTGAATGGAAACCTGGTCCTCTCCTGTGGTCTGGTTGCAGAGCTGCTGCTCTGCAGGGCTCCCCAGGCACACGTCAGAATGTTCATCTGCTGTGTAGCAGCCAAAACACTCTTGCTGAGGCTGCTTGCTTGAATGGAAAGCTGTAGGGGAGCAGCAAGCAAATTTAAATAGTAACAAAGCAAGTTTAAATTGCCAAGGCAAGGCATAATAATTTATTTTAATATTAAATTACTTTAGAAGAAGCTTTTCTATTTTTCATTCTTGTGCCCTGTATAATTATATTATAGGTCTCACACCTCCCTCTCAAGATATAAGGGCATTAGAAATCCAAGCTTGTCTTTGTCCTAAGCAGCACATCCTGACCTGAGCTCTGTGCTGGTCTCCTATGGAACTGATTATTTCTTATATTGGACTGTGTTTGAACAGTCAGGGGTTTTTATTTATAGTGATTCAGGTAAAGTTACGTAGTTACGTGTAAGTTTTCCCAAATACTTACTGCAATCAAGTTCTCCCCATGATTTAAATTTTAAATGCATGTGTTTGGCTCAGCATCACAGTCCTTTTTAATCTCTTTCCTCCCAGCGTGGTGTTAATACTGACAGTGGAAATGTCTCCAAAGAAGCTTCCTTTGAGGGGATCAGCCAGTAAGTGACACAGCTTTTTTTACATTATTTGTTACGTGGTTATGTTGAATTCATTTTACATTTCAAATTAAATTATGTTTTTTCTTGATGAAAAGATGTTGAATGGTAGATCAGATGCCAAACATTTTATTTCCAAAGGAGTTTTGATACATGTTTTTAATGACTTGAAATGCAGTCAGGTTTTTTTTTTTGAAATCTCTCTTGCATCTAAGTTAATCCAAATTTTCTCTTTGTCTGTGTTTATACTGTAGCTATTTAAATCCAAATAGACCTATCTACATACAACCATTTCCACTTTTGTGATTTTGAATATTTGATTTTCAGATTGAAGAAAAATTAATCTTTAAGAGTAGCCTCTTTCTCTTACTGAGTTCCCTGTACATTATTAATCTAGGTATTATGGATTCTGGTAAAGCACAGTCTTCTGAAAAAATGTTACATTACAGGTGTTAAATAAATTCACAAATCAGAAAAAAAAAAGGAATAATAATTTCTCTGTCTAGATGTGAGCTTTTAGTGTCCTTAGATGTCTTTTTATGAAGTTTGGCCACTAGTGAGGTAAAATGTCTTCCTGCTTGCAGTATTTTGAAAGGGCAGTAAATAGAAATACATCACTGCTTGCTCTGGGATGTGGGGATGATGGCCTCAATTTTTAATTAAACACAACTATCTGTTCTGTTATGCTATCTTTTAAAGAAGATTATTTTGTGTTTTTAGCTCAAGTATATGGCAAAAAGAAACAGACCCCCCTCATTAAAAGGCCTGTTAAAATAAGCAGTTGTGCTGAGATGTTGATCATTGACTTCCAGACACCTCACTATATTTTTCCATCTTCCTGTGTCAGCAGCATGTTAATTCTACAGGGAGGATGGTGGGCACAGAATTGGCTGCAAGTCTGGGCACTCATTTGTGTAATCTGAGTATGTTTTCTGCTGGGATTGTTTCTTTGTGTCAAATATCTGAAATCTGATTTCATAATTACTTAGTTCTCCCCTCTATGTCCTAAATGGGAATTTAGTGGTTCTGTCAGGATTATTGGGAACAAGGTGCCAGGCATTCAGACATTTTTGCTGCCCACTGAGTTAAATAGAAAGAATTCTACAATACACTCAGGTCACTTCTAACGAGTGTTTGGTGTCCTCTCTGCTGTTACAAGCAGTGTGAGTTCTGTTGCTTTGTCCAAGTAGATGGCCATCTTACAGATGGACTCCAAAATCTGTGTGGAGCAGTATCTCCAGTTTTATTTGATACACCACCGTATGAAATACAAACAGTTGTTAACTTCACCAGCAATTGTTTATTGGAATGCTGAAAACAGTCTGTTTGAACTACCAAACCCCCCTTTTTTACCCTGAATTCCACTGAACTCTGTTTAAAGAGTTTAATTAGTAGCCCATTCACTAGTCAAGCTGGGAGGCCACTCCATTCAGCACTTCATTTGATATTTTAAATGAGTGTTTCCTAAACACTGAATGATATTTAAGCATTGGCTTCTCAGTTAGTGCTGAGCCTGCTCCCTGTGTGCTCCAGGAGCTTCTCCATTCCTAGCAGGGATTTCCAGCTGTCAGCAGATATTTCTCTTTGGCACTTGGCACATGTTCATCCCTCTCCACCCCCAGGCACTGGCTCATTCATTTTGCTGCCTTTGGCAGGTCTGGTTGGTACCTTCCCCTCCCTGTCAGGATCTCTGGCTGCTCAGAGTGACCCCAAGAAAAGTCAGAAAGTCTCTTTTCCCAGCCCAGTGCTTGAAGAAGCAGTCAGGGCTCTTCATTTCTCAGTCTCAAGGTTGTTTATTGTTCCTTATCTATAAAATTCTTTCTCCTGCCCTGCCCAGGTCCATCCAGCAGGACAGTTCCAGGCACTCTGCCTGCCCCAGGGCACTGTTATGGTTTTATACTAAAAACTACATTTACAATGTTTACAATTACTTTCCAATACCTATCACCTATGTTAGACAGTGAGCTTCTACTCTAAACCAATCTGTAAGTGCCACCATCACAGCAGAAGATGGAGGCCAAGAAGAAGAAGGAGAAAGGCTGGGCGTGCCCAGATCCCTCCATCTTGTCTCCTGAATCCCCATACCAAAAACCCCAAAATCGACTTTTTCACCCTGTGATAACTTCACTATCATTCTACTTAATTTGTCATGCCTTGCTGATCTTCATCTAAGGTTGGTAATTTGCTCTATGGGTCATAATCAAACCCACAGGGGCATCCTGGGCTCTGTGCCAGGGTCTCTGAGCCCCCTGGCAGTGTCTTGGCTGCTCGGGACAGACAGAGGGATGTCCTGGGTCCTGACACCTCCCAAGCTCACAGTGTGGAAGAGCATGCACTGATTTTGTTGTTGGATCAACTCCCCTCTTCTGACAGAGAACATGCCTTCAAACCACTTGTCACTCCAGCCTTTCTTTGATCTCCCTGGTTCTGTTTGTGCCTTCTCCTGGGCTGTGGTGGCTCTGGTGAGCTCCTGCTTGGTCCATGTGCAGGGGGTAACTGAGGGTCTGGAGGAGAGGGTGAGCTCCCTTTTAAACTCTGCTTACCTCAGAATTTTGTAACTGTCTATATAAACCAGTCCATTTTATATTTGTTTTCGGTACAGACCCAAATCAAATTCAGCTTTCCTGCTTTCTTGCTTCTCCACCACTCCTGTAGCAAATGTTTCCTTTATAGAAAGATATATTTCAGATCTATTGATTGTTTCCATGAGGATTGCACCCAGAGCAGAGTGTTCCTTCAAAGTGTGCTCCCTCCTGCCTGTGGCTGTGCCTTGCTGGCTCTCAGTGCTCAGCTCAGCCAGGCTCTGCCCTGCCCATGATGCTCTAGTTTATGCCTGATCTCCTGTTAGTTTTGATTTCTGGCTTCCTGACCGAGATCTGTTTTTTTGATGGGACTGTTTTGTGTTTCTCTTGCTTCCATATATCTTTTTTTCTCCTAGGCTGACCTGGCCCAGTGGGGGTTGGGGGCATGGGGGGGTGTTTCATGGTGGATAATAATGAAAATAATGTCTAATTTCCTGAAAAGGGTGAATCTTGCTCTCTTTGCAGGCTGTTCACCTGCTTCTGTCAGAAGCTGTCTTTTCCTTGCCCTAGTGATGTTGTTTCCCTGCCTTATTTTTTGAGCCTTTTGAACTTCTTCTGGATCATTATTACTTAAGCTATTTGCTTAATTTTTCTACTGTCATAAATAGTCATTTGAGACAAAATGACTGCTGTGGTTGTGGGTTATTTCTGTGCCCTGAGGATCACCCTGAAGTTATTTTTGTTATGCTAGCAATAGCTAAGCTTGATTCCAACCTGATTATAGAATCTGTAGGGGTGAATTATTTCCTGGTTTCCGTTAGATTATGTATAGCTCTCCCATGTAGCCAGGGATGTTGCCCTTCAGAAAAGCTGCTCTGTTGCTGCAGGCTGTGGAACAGAGGCCAGTGGCACATGGAAGGTTCCCTGCTCAGCTGAGGGACACTGAGGGACCAGCCTGGGACAGGGATTTGGACAGGAGACCTGGACCATGTCCTGGTGCTGCTCTGGTACCTGGGACAGGGATTGAGGCAGGAGACCTGGACCATGTCCTGGTGCTGCTCTGGTACCTGGGACAGGGATTGAGGCAGGAGACCTGGACCATGTCCTGGTGCTGCTCTGGTACCTGGGACAGGGATTGAGGCAGGAGACCTGGACCATGTCCTGGTGCTGCTCTGGTAACTCTCCTCAGGTCAGCTCTGTTTGCAGCTCCCAGGAATCCTGCAGGAGGGGATTGCTCACTTGCCCCAGAAAACTGAACCATAGAAGGCAGATTTCTGAAGGTTTCTAGTGCTTTCTTTTCTGGAAATTCAGATTTCTATTTGCTAATATAGCCACTTCTGTGTTTGCACGTTTTTTTCCTAATTCATGGATCCATTCTTCAAATGTGCAGGATTTTCTTTCATCTAATCGTGCCAGTTATGTAGCCCTTGTAAAAATGCTTTGAGAGGATGTGACTCACCATACAGAAAATGTATTTTTAACCTGTAGGGTTGAACAGTAATGTACCATATACTTTAAATCACTGTTGAATAAACCTTTGCTCACTGTGTTGGCAGGGTTTTTTTCATCCTCAGAGTCAACTGAGGTAAATGATGGACAGTTTAAGCAATGCACCTACTGTTTAAAGTTCTGCAGTGAATTCCTCCTTTCATATTGGAGAGTCAAATCAGTTCATTAGGACAAAGGCTCTCCATGTTGAAGAAGAGAAGAAAATTCTAACATTGTGTATCAATATGTTTTAGATTTTTATCACTGTAGACCCACACAGTGTGTTCATTAAACTGACAAAAAGAGGTCTCATTATACAGTGCTTTCATATGGAAGGTGTAGATTTCTAGGGTTGTTTTAACTAATGAATTTGTCTTGCATGTGAAAGGACAACTGAGTATGAAATCAATTTGGCCATGCCTTAAAGTGTAGTATTTCTTAGTTCTGCATTGATTAAATGAGAGCATTAATATGTTACAGATTGCAACTGTAGCAAATGCCAATTTGTTTTCTTCCTCAAGACCACATATCTCATCATCTAAGTATTGTCAATTTGCAAATTGCAGAAAAATGTAGAATTAGATTGCACTGCCTAATCCTCTTAGCATTAGGGTAGTACATGTTTTATTATGAGTAAGTTTGCTCTCTAGTGAGATCAAAACTTTGCTAGGAGACTGTGGTCAGGGGATTTTTTGTAGGATTTTTGTGCACAAATTATGTGAATTAAACACCATTTGTGTACTCATACTGTTGGTGGTGAAAGGCTCTTGCTGTTGAGTTTAAGCAGTACCTTTGAGGATGTGGTTGGTTGGTTTGGCTGCCTTGCTGGTAGATGTCCTGGGTTGATTTTCTGCAGTGTCTGGGAGGGGACAGAGCCAGGACCCAGGTTTTGTTCTGTCCCAGCCCATGTTGGGGCTGGGGCTGGGGAAGGGACTCTCTCTTGCTTTGGAGAAGGGGGTTCCTTCCTGCAGAGAAACGTGGTGGGCACAATGGTCCCACTTGGTGTTTTGTTTATTGTCAAGAGTTTCCCATGTAAATCTTTTCTTTGACCTTTCATTCTTAATTTTGCTGTTGTTGCTGTTCATTTTCTTATCTCACTGCTGTTTCCAGAAAATCATTCTTGTCTCGACCCATGATCTTTGCCTTTTGTACTTCCACTGGGAGAGGGAGGGGAAGCAAGTGGCACTGTGGTTGTAGTGGGAGCACCAAAGAAAGAAAATGGGATGACTTTTGAAGGACTGTTCTGCTCCCAAGGTTTGAAAGTTCACGAATGAGGAGTCAAGGGGAGTTGTAGTGGAATCATATTGTTAGTTCTGAGGTGGTTAGGAGAGCAGCTTCCAGTTGGAGGGGAAGGGGGCCAGTGAGTGGCAGTGATGCTGTGGTTTTGGTGAGAGCACTAAATTGGACAATGCTATCCCTAAACCACCACAGTAACCAGAGTGAAGTGTGATTTGAGTCATCAGCCTCTGAAGTCTCACTGTTATAAACAGGTGGCCCTGTGGCTGCTCACACTGGACCCACAGCTGCCAGGAGGTGGGTGGAGCTGAGACAGTTCTGTCATTAATCTTTGACTTGAGAAAGTGGCCTACAATATATGGTGTGTCTCAGAGGTCTAACATCTTGTTTTCTAGTTGGCATTACCTCAGAAAGTCTGTCTTGCAGGTGAGAGAGAGAACTTGTGTTCAGCTGGTGACCTCCTGGCTCTTCTCCACTCACCAGCACCCTCCTGATTCAGTTCTGCTGCATCTCTGTGTGTTTAATGAGCTTCCCCAGTTGATAGCAGATCAGAATTTTAAGGAACTGCCACATAGCAGATGGTCCCAGCCAGCAAGACTTGGATTTCTGGCAGCACAAAGACAGTTCAAGAAGAGCCTGATGCCTTGTGAAGGCTGTCCTAGAACAGAGACTGGACAGAGTTAGAGAATTAAGCAGGGATTTATTAAAAGGCCTCAATGGATCCACCTTGGGCAGCACAAGAGCCCAGCCAGGGCTGCACCCAAGATGAACCAAAACGGTCCCAAAATGCACGACCGGGCATGGGGTCTGTCCCTGGGATCAGTTCTGCTCCATTTGCACCTTGCAGTTCATTGTCCAATTCCAGTCCCATCCTGCTTGTTTTTCTCTCTCCAGCCCATGGGGTTTGTGTTCCTGGGCTGAGATTTGGATCATTTGTCCTTGGTGCCCAGCTGGAGCAGGAATTGTTTTGTCTCCCTGCTCTGTGCACAGAGCTCACCATCCCCTCATGTGAAGCTCAGACCCACACACTAAAGCAGCACAGAATCTGAAAAATATGAAAGCTAAAACCTAAGGCATGGCCAGGAAAGATAAAATCCAGGGGCTGTAGCTGAAATGGCTTTTCTGAAGAGTGAGCTGTTCTAAGTCTACACCAGTGTACAATTTCCCCCTTTTCTGAATGCTCAGGTGAGACAGTTTTCTTTTCTGAGATTCATATTTGGCTCATTTAATTTGCTTTTGATTTCATCCATTTGTATTTGTGGTTAAAGAGATCAATTCAGTTTTTGAGATGTGGATTTTCAGAGTCAAAGTCAGCTGCCTGCCCTTCCTGTGCTTTATTTTCTGTTATTTCACAATAACCATAGTTTACTCCTGTTTGCATAGAGCTGCTGTTGGACTCTCCAGTGCTGCACTGGCTCCTTACATTTGCCTTCATTGATCAGTTTTCTGTCTGACACGCTGATGACATTACTGAAAGCTTTTGTGTCTCTTGTTACAGCTGCAGCATAATTCTGTGTCTTGATGTTCTGTGGTGGTGTCTGTTGGTGTTCTCCAGCCACACAGGCAGCTCAGGCTTTTGGGTTCTTAAAATCTTCATAGATTGATTTCACTTTGTCATTTATATATTTTCTTCTGTATAAATTTGTATTTTACTTCCATTGTAGAATTATTTCTGCATTGCTCTACCTAACTGATAATTTTTGAGATGGTGATGATTAAATTGAAAATATGCCCTTTTAATACTTGTTTCCAAGTGACCAATTTTATTATATAATGATGCACTGTTCTGAGACTGGTGGGTGGCTTTTTGTCTTGAATTTTTTTACAGTGATTTCCCATTAATACCCATAATATTGAATACCATACAGCTTGTCCTTGTTGAATGTTGGAATAAGTTTGTGATTTGAGCTACTAGTCTTCTCCTTATTAGGGTTTTATAAGTTTATGAGCATGTATTTATGAAAAAGAGAAACATAGGGGTTTTTTTCTGCCTTCCCAGGACACAGGAGGACCCTCACATAATTAAAAGTGACTTCTAAGTAATTTTTTAAACTGGATTTGTGCTTTCATTGGTCCCTTCTGAAGTATAAAGGATGGTTAATAACCTGGAAAAATTTAATTTTTTCCTTCCAAAATGTGGGAAAAGGAACTGTTGCCCACATAACATTGTTTTGAAGAACTGTTGGGAGCTTGAAGCATTTTAATTCTCTTAAATACCCTAACTGGAGAGCCAACAGTCCTGAGCAGACAGAAATATCCTTGATGCAGAACACTCCTTAGGCATTTAAACTGTTAGCAAAAAACCCTTTAAACAATGCTTGAAAATCCATTTGTGTTCCACCTAATTACTCAGCTGCTTGCTCTGTTTGCCACTGTGGTGTTATTGTTTAGAGAGCCTCAAAATCATTCCCAGAATACATGAATTGCTCATATAGAAAATAAACAGAAAAATAGTGAAGTGTCAGAGGCCAAGGCGAGTGTGGAGCTTCTGCTGTGCCTCTTCTGCAGATTGGAGAAGACATGGAGAGGTCATTTTCCTTTTCAGAATCCTCTAAGCAAGCTTGTTTATCTCATGGCCACCTTCTGTGCACACTGAAGTGGGAAGGCATAAAACAAAGGATGAAATCTGCAATTTGCTGGGCTTAATTTCATTGAAGGGTGTTTGAGGAACAAAGTAAAAATCACAGAATAATTTGGAATGAATGCCTGGAGGCCAGTCTGGTCCACCCCACAGTCACAGCAGTGAACTGATAACCCAGCATTTTATTGTTGCCAAAAGAAGGGTGATAAGCATGTCTCAAACATACTGTTACACTGGCTTCTGCACATTCTTGAAATTATGTATATGGTTTAGTTTCATGTATTGCAAAATTAAATGCATTCTTCTCACTGGGGTCTCTGTTGAATTCCCATACAATACTTGTTTTCACTTTACTTCCTCAGAGAATACACAGTTAAAAAAAGAAAGAGTATTTAGTCTCTGCTGTTGTGGCTGGCTGGTTTTTAATATTAATATCTTTGGGTTTTTTTAGATTTAATGTCAACAACAAAATTCTTCATCCTGAAATTGCTGAATGGTGAGTAACATAAAATCTTTCTCTTTGAGTAGTGTTGCACATGTTTATACTGTACCATTGCTTCAGAGGGGTTCCCTCAGCTGAAGCCTCCTACTTTACCACAGGACTTTTAATTTTAAATTGATTTCATGTTATGGACTGGAAATAATGGACAAACTTAATAATAGGGCAAGGTAACAGCATTGAAAACCAAAGAATTTATGTAACATTTCTTTAGCATTTTATCTGGATACACATTTCTCTAGGATGTGTTAGGGTTTAAGTCACATTTGTGTAAATATGAATTTGTATGAATGAGAAAGAACTGAGGAGAATTTATGTTCTAGCAACAGAAATCAAATGTAGATCAAAACTCTGTCTAAACAGGTAGTATTTAATTAGGTGTTATTTCTTCTCCAGGATTTATTTTAACAGCCTTAATTTTGTTGAATTATTATTCATATAACTGTACTTTGTAATTCTTGGGAAATTCTGCTGTAGCCTATCTGAAACAAACAAACTAGAGTGTGACTAAGTGCAAAGCTGCTCCATTTTATTAGTTTTCCTCTTCTGGTCAACATTGCTGACTTTGTCCACAGGATTGCTCCAACTAAGGCTCTCTAGTTTTCCATTTAGAAAATTACTGAAGAAACGTAGTAGTGGATGAAAGAACACAGTAGTGGCTTTTTGTTAATGAATTAGGTTTTTATCTGAGCTTTTTTTGAGTGCATTAATCTAGAAATGAGGAAGCAAATCCTTAGTTAAGACAGATAAAACACAGGTGCACCCTCTGGCTAACCACTGTGGCAGGATATTGCATTGCATGCTACTACATTTTATGTTTTTAATGCTTATTTTCAGCACATATGCTGAGAACCATCTTCTGCTGTCTCCATCTACAGCTAATTGCCAGCTTGAAAACTGTGGAGATGTTATTTGAACATCAGTGATTTTTGGAACATTTAGAATTGTTAAAAGGTCACATATCTGTTGTGGCAGATATTTTCCATTGCTTGGCAGGACACAGAGCTGCAGAAGGGAAGTGGGGAGGTTTTGTGTAGGCATTATTCCATCTCTGAGTTTGGGTGTGCCTGGAGCTGTGCTAGTGGACTCATTCCCCTGTGCTGAGTGTCAGGGGGCTGATCTTTAGACCCTGCCTATTCTAGAATTTGTGCCATTCCTTTTCCTAAACAGAGAAGTTATGTTATGGCCTTGATTTCTGAGTTTAAGAGGGGTGAGGAGGAGGACCTGGAGAGGGCCTGTCTGACTTCCAAGCTTTGCACTGAAGACAGCAGAATGACAGGGACAGAGATGGCAATTTTAGCTGCAGAAGGCTTTGGAGTAGGGCTACAGACTTTTTCCCAAGGTGGCTTTCAGCTTGTTTCCATCCACCTTACCAAGGTATCATGAACTTTTCTCCTCTGTGGTTTCAATTAAAGGGTGATTGAATCTTTAGGAAGTTCAGGTAAGGACAAACATAAGGTCATTGCCCTGGAGGTTGTGCTGAGAGAGGTGGAGCACTGAGGGAGTGAGAAGGCAGCACCTGGAGCTGGGCTGGAAGGAATCATCTCTTCAGTGAACTGTGAGAGGCAGTCTGGAATTCTGATTCAGTTCTTCCTGCAGCCTGAAATTCTGATTCAGTTCTTCCTGCAGCCTGAAATTCTGATTCAGTTCTTCCTGCAGTCTGGAATTCTGGTTCAGTTCTTCCTGCAGCCTGAAATTCTGATTCAGTTCTTCCTGCAGTCTGGAATTCTGGTTCAGTTCTTCCTGCAGCCTGGAATTCTGATTCAGTTCTTCCTGCAGTCTGGAATTCTGATTCAGTTCTTCCTGCAGCCTGACTGAAGAGGGATGCTTGGTATGCACCTTCCCTACACCTGGCTTTCAAGGAAGGGGAATTCTAAGTAAAGAGAAAGTTCAGATTTGTATTCAGAGAAGTTTTAAAAGGTTTTACTGAGTTTGGTGGCTCTCCTTTTAAGTCAGAAGTATGTTAAAGATGGTTGTTGGGATTTAAGTGTCTGATGAAATTAACATGTGAATGACAGGTCATGTATATTAAAGCTTACTAAAGTAGAAATCTCCTTGGAATGTCAAGTTACCAGCCAAGAAAGTTTGTTTAGAAATCAATATTTTTAGAGTTAAGAACATTTTTCTTTTAGGAAGATGAATTCTTGTGGGTTATATTCTGGGGTAAGAAATTGCATCCTTTGAATCATCTCCTTGCAGGGATGCGTTTCATTTCAGATTTGGCAAGCTCTGAACTACTCTGCTTTACATGGTACTTGTCAGAAAAACTTTGCTCTATGCCATGCTGTCAAGCTGCCAGCTAGAGATGAAATGGCTGAGCTTTCTGAACCAGCCAGGGGGAACTGGGAGCTACAAAAGGCAGCTCTAGTATTATACAGTCTTCTAATAAACTGCAGAAGAAATGACAAGAGGCAAAGTGTTTGTGGTTAAGGATCTGTTGCCTCTCTTGCTTAATTTTTCAAGATCTCATAATTTTCTGACTTGATGTGGAACTTAAAGATAAAAATGAAGAATTCAACCTTACACTGGATTTCAGCAGTTTGCAGATGGCGTTTTGTTAATTTTTTTTCATTTTATTGAGTGGGTATATTTTCAAACAAATTTTAAAACTTTCATTCTAAATTTAAAGGCTTCCACTTCAAATTTCATAGTGAATAGATATGCTAAGTATTGATTGCAGTGTTTTGAAAAGAAAATGAAACCTAACAGAGGAAAGAATTCAAACTTGTCTAAATGATCTCCTTAGCAATCAGGAGTTTTTTGACACCAACACTTAGCCAAATGGCCTTTTGTTCCTGTAATTTGCCAGTGTCTATCATAATCCTGTGGTTGCTAGAAGTAAATATTTAGTAATTTTCAGCTTTGTGCCTGTATATACTGTATTTTCCTGTAAACCCAGTGAAAATGAACTTTGATAGTTTTATGTGGGAGATTTCATATGTTCTGTTTTTTGCATTATTTTGATGGAAAGCTATAAATATCTCTTAGTGAAAACTGATCTGTATGTTAATATCTTAAAACTGTGCATTTGCTTTTTGTGTTTTCAGGGGTTTTTCTATCTATGCTGTAAACCCCTTAACATTTTTTTGAACTCCTGTCTTCGGTGTTCATGCACCTGTCTTAGAATTGTGCTGTGATGCCTCTCCTTTGCATATGTGCATTGCTGTGTTTGCTGCCTTTGATGCTAATTCAGTCAGCAACTTTTTATGCATTGCAGAAGAGCAGAAATGTATCAACTGTGATAGAGAAATTTCTATAAATAAAATGTGGAAAGGTAACAGCAGAGGTGAGAAAGGGTAAAAATAAAGCAGGCCTGTGAAGTCTGCCCACATGGGCATCATCTTTATGTATTAGGTTGTCTGTAAATCTAATATTTCCAGAAGGAAAAGGAGGACTGGACATTCCCAGGTGTTTTCCATGTGTGTCACAGGAAGGAGACATTGAGGTTGCACACATGTACCAAAAAGCAGCAAAACAAGCCACCTGATAAAGCACTCATCTGATAACTGGAAACAAATACTTCTGGCAGCATTATCAGAGCTGCAGAATGCACATAGAGAACCAATTTACGTATCTTTGAGGAGAGCACTGGTTTAGGAAAATACAGTTGAGTTATGTGAGTTTCAGCCTCATAATTGCCTCAAATTCTACGTGTTCTTCACCACTTGATTAGGTCATGCATGTAATTTGCCATCCAGACATTTAAAATGCCCAAATGCACTTTCAGGATTGAAATGTCTCTTGTTTATATTAAAGTTTCTCTGCCCTGCTGGATGGCTGACGTGGTTGAAAAGACCAGCTGCTCATATGGCTAAGTGAAAATAAAAGTAGAAAATGTGTGGGAAAGGAGAATGAGGAAGAAGAAATGTTTTTACACTGGTGAAATGAGGGGGGAAAAGGGTGAAAGTTACAGGTCAGTCCTGACTTCCAGAGACTTGTGCTTTTATTTCAACTATATTGCAATGAGTGGCCCCCCTGCTAATCTGAGGAGTGCCTTCCATGTGCAGTCTGTACATTGGGGCAATTTGCATTAGCTGGAGCCTGGAAGTTATTTGTTCCCGTTAAAATATTAATGCATTTATGCAGAGGCTGTAACTGGTCTAGGAGCTGTTTTTAATAGAATGTTGAAGTTCACATTCATGAAAAAAGGTGGGATTTTCTTCCTGTCCTTATTTTGGAAGTGGGGGAGAACATCCTGAGAACTGTGGACACTCATCACAAGATTGCCCTGAAGTGCCAAACACTGCTGTAAACTTGGCTTGGGAGGGTGCTGCCTTTTGCACTGTCCAGACAGTGAGAAGGTGGTAAAATCCAGGCCAGACAGGATGTGGGAGCTCCATCAACAGGAGTCCAGGGTCTGCTGATCCTGTTCCCTGCACAATCCCCCCTCTCCTTCCTTCTCTCCTTCACTCCTTGGATAGTGGTTTTTTGTTGGTCTCAGAATGACTAAATATTTTCTGTGAAGTATTTCAGTGCCTGACCTTGTGTAAATGAAGGAGCTGCATTGCATAAATAGTCAGTCTGAGACTGAGCATGAATTCCTATTTTCAAACAGATCCCTGAGAAGCTGTGGTCTAATACAATATATTGTGTGATCTAATACAAATACATTGTGTGATCTAATACAAATACATTGTGTGATCTGATACAAATACATTGTGTGATCTGATACAGATACCTTGTGTGATCTAATACAAATACATTGTGTGATCTGATACAAATACATTGTGATCCAGTACAAATACATTGTGTGATCTGATACAAATATATTGTGTGATCTGATACAAATACATTGTGTGATCTAATACAAATACATTGTGTGACCTAATATAGATACATTGTGTGATCTAATACAGATACATTGATCCTGAAGCTTTGTACCCAAGCCAAGGGAAATGGTTTCTAACACTGTTTGCACTTGCTGTGGAGCAGTTACTAACTTTTATTACCAGCAGATTGCAACAAAGAGATCAGACAGCTGAATTATGAAACAACCTATTTTTCAGGCAATTGCAGATCATGGATATGTACTTTATACTGAAGGTAATATAAAGGCACATCAAACAAGTATTAAATTACTCTGCTAGCACATGCAGTCTTCCAAGAAATAGGATTAAAAAAAAATTTAAAATCTATAAGCCTTTGCTGCTGCCTCATTCTAACAGAAATATATTTGAGCCACTCTTTTTTATGTCTTGGCTGAAAGACAGGAGTGGAAGTTTGTTTCCTCACTCACCGTCAGCAGATTTTACCATTCCAGTGTAATTTTTTCACTTGGGTGTGCATTTTAAAACCTTGTACTTCTCATTCTCAATTGCGTATTTTTATTTTGTGTCATTAATTGCACATGATTATTTTGTGTCATCTTCCATTTGACTAAGAAAGTCAATCCACTCCCCTCTATAGTGTTTCTGTTTGTAAAAGCATTCTGATCAATATCAGGATTTTACAAAGGTACCTTTACTCTTGCCAGAGGAGTTGTTTGAAGGGAGTGGCTGTGCTGTAGTAATGCACTGTCTGTGGGAAATGCTGTAATCTCACATCAGAGGCACTGATGGCTGGGAAACCTGTTTCTGTACTCATTAAAACAAACTACAGAGCAGAAATACAGTAAAGAGTTTTCTACAGCAGGGTAAGGAGAAGCATGGAACAATAAAAAGAGAGGTCTTGGTGGCAGTTTCAAAGTGTGACTGTTATGGTTCTTTGTAACTGCTGCAAACCCTGGAGTGCAGCTCGAAAACATGATTGAAATATTTTCATGCAATTCAATAGATGTAGTTCTGTACTTTGTAAACAGTAAGTATGTACTTCACAGCTGCCTTTGAGATGGGCATGAAAAATACCAGGAATTCAGTGTGTGTAACAGTGGAAGGAGTATGTGGTGTTTAATAGAGGTTATGGAACTGTGTCTGCTTTCCTGTGCATGTCACACTCAATAGCTGCTTTTATTTGAAATACATGATAGAAATGCATGTAGAGAAGAGTTAAACAGTGCATTTTTGACATGAGTTCAGAAGAGAGTATCAAGGCTTATAAACATACCTGAATTCAGTATCTCATAAAGCACAGAGTAGGATGGGGTTTTCAGGGCATTGGTTTGTTTGAGGTTTTATGTTTTTTATCTTCCTTCAGAAGCATGTGAAAGAATGAGCATCATGGCTGTAATTACTGCTGTGGCTTCTGAGTTCATGGTTGGGGTTTTTGAATACCAAAGATAGCATTTTTCACATCACCCCTTGTCCACCTTTTGAGGTATTGCAAATAGGTGGGAGTTGTGATTGTGAACAGAAATTCTGGAGCTCTTGGAATTTAAATATGTAAAATAGTTTCAAATTGTGTTTAAAAGGAAATTGAGCATGCTTGTAGAAATGTTCCATTTGAAGTAGTGTTATTGTTATGACAAATGTAGAATTACATGGATTTTGTTCCTAATGTATTGCAGAAGAGTTGAAAAAATGCTGGTTGAACCACTTGTTTATAAGTATTAAATAGGGCAGGCTGATATTTGAAATTCTTGTGACTTGCCTTTGTAAGATTGTTTTGCTAATGCTGAATCAATGCCAACAATACTTTGCTGTCATGAATACTGTAATAGCTGTTTGCTCTTGAGGTGTACTTGATCTAATCTTATTATAGGTGATGCATATAATTTTCAGGGTTTTTTCACTTTGCATTCTTTAGCTGTGGAGTTGCAGTCTAACATGCTGTCTGTTGTTCTTCTCTTCAAGTCGTGTCATTAAGACAGACATGGAGTTGGAAGTTCTGCGCTACACCAATAAAATCTCCAGTGAAGCTCATAAAGAGGTAATGGATCCTTTACTGTTAATAATTTTTGCTCTTAGTGTAGCAGTGGTACTCAGAAAATGTCCCCAGCAACCCAGAATTGCTTAGTAATAAAATAATGGAAAGGCTGGATAGAAATAAGAGGATAATATCCCTCCTATTACAGCCCAGTAATGTACCTTGCATTGCCCTTGAACTCACCGGTGCGTTTGTGATGTGTGAGAAATGAAGTGTGGGTTTGGGCAAGAGCTCACCTCAGCAGAAGGTGACCTGCTGCAGGCTGTCTGTTCTGTGTGCACAAATACCTGAATCATGATGGAGAAATAAAAGATCAAGATTATTCAGGCCCATGTGCAGCTCTGAAAAGCTGAACCAGCAGGTAACTGTCCCCAGATGCTGAATGGCTGGGGAAGTTTTTCCATGCACAGTGTGGGACAGGGAGAGGATTCCTCAGAGCTGGGGGAGTCCCTGGGGCAGTGCTGAGCCCTGCTCTTCTGTTGCCATACCAGGGTGGCAATGCCAAGTCCAGGCTCTCGGGCTGGACCTGGCATACACAGGGGAGCTGCACCCCTCCCCTGGTGGCCATGACAAAACCAGCCCGGCTGTCACTCCTGTGCTCCACACAGTGATGCAGATCTGCCCAGGAGTTCTGAGAGTGGTGATGGCCAGGGGGAGCTTAGGTTAAACCAGCTAATGAGGTTACTGTCTCAGCTTGTCTTGGCTGCTGCTCCTCAGATATCCAAACTATGAAGGGTAAGAATATGCCAAAATGAATATTGAAATTGAAAACTCAAAGGATAGCCATTTTGCATTCATGTTCCTTGGTTTTTCGTCATCCTTGAATAAACTTATCACATCTGAGAGTATTTTTTTCTGTAGAGCAGCTGCCTAGAACTTCTAGAACTTCTATAATACAGAAACAAAGTAATGAAACTTTCTTAGCAAATCTGAGAACAAGAACCAGATTTATGACTTGTAAACTGGTGTTAACTCTAATATTTTTCTATTGATTCAAACTATAAAAGAGACTCTCCCATGTAGGATAATCCAGTTCATAGCTTTGTTTTGCCTAAGTAGCACAAAACACCTTGCTGCCATGTTCACCACAGCTTTCACAATTGAACATTGGTGTTTTGGTGAGCTGCACTTCATTGGGATATTGTAGTTTGGCAATTAAACTTGCTTTATTGCTGGAGACTGCAGGCATTTTTAAAGATTTAAGTGTTTGATTCCAGTGTAGTTTTAAAATGCATGTACTGATGTAAATTTAAATGAAGTACAGATGATATTTTTGTAATATAGGTTTCTCTGGAGATAGTCATAAGTCATAAATTTATAAATATGAGATTTCCTCCTGCTATGATGGTCTCATGCTAATATGTATCTTACAGGTAATGAAGGCTGTAAAAGTAGGAATGAAAGAATACGAGCTGGAGAGGTAAGAGTTCTTATACTAATTATAATAAAACAAGATAATAGCTCTGTAGCAGGGGGAAAAGCAATAGCTGAGACAGTGCAGTAACTTAGATTCAGTTGAGACCTAGAGTTCATTGGTGTTTGAAGGCCATTGTCAGTATTATTTTGTTATTTGGAGGTGGTACTTCATCTGTTTCAAACATGCATTTGATGAGGGGTGATTATTTTTTGGTTAAGTGTAGCATATCTGTCTTGCTGAAGTTACAGTAATTTACAGAGGCTTGATGAAATAGCTGTTTTCATTGTCTGAAGCCATCCAATAAAACTGTGTTTATGGTTAAACATTGCCTTTAGTCTGGTTGTGTTTGAAGGCTGCATGAGTGGGTGTTTAAGTGTCTTGTGGAGGGCTGTGTGCCATTACATTTTGTCTGCAATTACAAGGCAGCAGTACCTGTACTCAGCCTGCACAAGGAGCTCAGATTACACCTGTGATGGGTGCTCTACAGCTGCTGAGAAGTCAATAGGAAGGCAACAGATATCTCTGGTGCTGGAAAGAATGTGCTGTACAGGCATCCATGAGGGGTTTGGCTGGTCCTAACTGATACACTAATGATGTGTCTGGATCTAAGGAAAACATTGCCTCCTCTCTTGAATCAATATTTACATTAGAACAGCAGCATTTCTCATATAAAGCATGGTTTTGATCATCAAGTCCATTTATTTTTAGACTGTACGTGGTATTTTCAATTTTTAAAGTATTTGCATAATGAAGAAATAGCAAATAGCAATCATATGTCAGTTACTGTGGTTTCTTGGCAGTAGTTTTTCAGAGGCTTGTAAGCAGCCTAGAGCAGCACCCAGGGAAGGGAATATAAAGGAACCACAGTATTTGTCATCAGGATTTCAAGGTAGCTCAAAAGACAAATAAAGCCCTTAGTTCCATTTAAGCAGTTTAAATTTCTGGAGATACTATAGTCTCATGCCTATAATTTGTCGGTGCCTCAAACTACATTAACACATACCACCAAGTAACAGGGAAAATAAAATATTGTTTACATTCTGTCTTTATTTTTGAACTTTGTGTTTGTGTTCATTTTACTCACTGGCAATGCTCTATGTGCCAATAGTGAGATTTTGGCTCTGGAAATCATTAGCAATCAAAAATTTCCCTAGAGCAGATTTTCTTCTCGGGTGCTTTTAAATGCCAGTTTGATTTAAATGTCATACAACAACTACTTATATAAGCACTCCTATGTAAGTCTACAAGGTATATTACCTTTTTTTCTCTGGGACTTTCATTCTTCCCTGGCTAGCTCCTTTCACACACATCAGCCATTTGAAAATATTATTTATGTGTTTCAATTGAAAAAAATAAATAACTTAAACAGCTACTACACCAATTTAAAATTGCCTTCTATTCTTCCATAAATCTTGATGGATTACACTTCTTGAAAGAGTTTGAAGTTATTTAGCTAATGAAAGAGGTCTTGGCAGACTGCTCTACTGTGTCTGCCTTGGAGACTATAATTAGAATTTCAGTTTCTTTTACTGAATTCATCCCTGCACCCATTCCTTTAGGGGAAAAGGGCCCTAAAAATTTAAACTGTCTGCTATTCTTCTGTCTGCTAGGAAGAATAATGGCAGAGATCCCAAAAGCAATTAAAATTGTCTGTTACTGGATGTAGAACCTAAGTGTTGCCTTTTCTTTGTCCATTTGGTTAAACACTGGTAAATTATTTGAACCAGTAATGTGTTAATGCTGAGATATATAAAAAATAAATGCATTTAACTGCAACTCCAATCAGCCCTGACTTCTTTTCTGGTTTGATATTATTTAACTTTAACGTGTGGTCGGTTGACTTTAAGGAGACAGCCAAGGCAATTATCTACAGACAGTAATTCACAGCATGTGTAATTGCATATGAAGTCATTTTGGTAGGTCAGATTCTGGGTTTTCTCTGAAGCAGTTTGTTTAGTATTTGTGCTTATCTCATGTTTAATTAATCTTCTTTAATTAAAGGGTTTTAATTATGAAACTGCTCTGTAGTGAATATATTGTTCAAAATATAGCAAAATGCTAAAAAAAGTCTTCAGCTTGAGAAGTGTGTGAATAAAATCAGTGATTCCAGCAAAGCTGTGTATGAGCATGTAGACAAAGATGTTTTGTGTCTATATAAAAACACACTGAAAGCACTAATTAGGAGCTACAGTTATCTGTTTCAGAGTTCTCTTAAGGCCTGGAGATAACTCCTTTAGATCAGTGTTTATCAATTTCTAGATTTTATCTATATATTATCAAATTAAGTGTGGAATCTTCTGTTCATTGCCTCATTTGTTCCCTTTTTGTTAAAAAGAACACTTTTAAGATTAGGGTGGCTACTTGGAATGTCAGTTTGATTGGTGAATGATGTGAAGGTGTATGCTGTAGCAACAGGTGAGTTACTTCTGCATCAGGAGTTCAGGACACACAGCTGTTGTGTGCATTGCCCATTTTTGTGGGGGTTTATCCCCTTCTTTATAGCACTGAAGGTCCAAATGTCCAAAATATCAGAATAAGACTCCCCAACACTAAAGCTGTATTAAATTAAAGAGAGCATCATTTATTCAGGCCTGAGGTTCATGCTGGAGATCCTAACCTAATGTGGACATATGGTTCTTATATGCAGTTACTATATGCATATGAAAATTTACCCATTACCATAAATCCCACCCCATGTTCCCAGAGGTTCAGTCCTTTGTTTTTTCTGTCATGGCCTTCTTGAGCCAGATGTCTTCTTTACTTCCAACTCTCCTTGCTGAAAGCAGCATGCTGAAAGCACGTTAGAATGAATGAACCCTTTTGGTGTCACTGTGATAGGAGTGTGTGCACAGTCCTGGGTTCATTGGATGATGATGTGTTTATTTCTCACTGCCTTGGGGACACCAGGCAGCATTAAATCAGCCCTAACCAGCCATTCCCTTGTCCCACACCCCCTGGATTGTGTGACTCTCTCTGAAACCTCTGTGGCTGCTGAACACAGGAGCACCTGGGGGTTACCATGCAAACAACTGTGATTGCAGTGCCCAAAAGCTGGGGCCTCATCCTGCAAGGGGAGCCTTGTAAAGCAGAGGAGCATTGGCCAGTGTACCCCTGTACAGTGTGCAGGGAGCTTTGGCAGGTGCACAGGGGGCATTGGATAATGTACAGGGGACAGTGGCTAGTGCACAGGGGACAGTGGATAATGTACAGGGGACAGTGGCTAGTGCACAGGGGACAGTGGCTAGCAGACAGTGTGGGCAGCAGGGGAGGGCATTCTGCCCCTCTGCCCCTCAGTGATTTCCCACCTGCAGAGCTGCCCCAGGCTGGGCCAGCCCAGGAGGGACCTGGAGCTGCTCAGAGAGCCCAGAGGAGGCTCCAGGATGAGCAGAGGGATGGAGCAGCTCTGCTGGGAGGAAAGGCTGGCACAGCTGCCATTGCTCACCTGCACAGGAGAAGCTTTGGTGTGACCTAATTGGGATCTTCAGTACCTCCAAGGAGCTAACAGGAAAGATGGACTGACTACTTACAAGGGCCTGGATTGACAAGACAAGGGCGAATGGCTTCAAACTGGCAGAGGGCAGGGTTAGACTGGATATTAGGAAAAAATTCTTCATTGTAGGGGAAGTAACTGTGGGGATTTTGTAGCAGTTATTACTAAAGTTAAACTCCACTGTGCTCTAAGGGCAATAATTTGAAGAATAAAATGGCAAGAAAGCAGCTACAGAGGTTTTTTCTTGATGGTTTACAATGCTTACAGACTATTTTTACGCCTTGCCTCGCTTACCAGCTGAGGCTGATAAAAGTTCTTTATCCCTATTCTTTTCAGTGCTGTCCCTGATTCCAGAGCAGAGCCTGGGCTCTGAGATGAGTTGCTGTTGTATCTGCCAGTGTTAAATTTCACTATCTGGGAAAGTCTGAGAGCACTCTCACAGATTATGGCTCTCATCTTTCATTTTTCTCTCTCTCCTCTGCTCCAGTGGAATAAACTGAAAATAAAACACACATTTTATTTCACTAAAAAAGAGAAAATAGCCAGAATAATTTTATTTTCCTTTGGGCATTTCCTTTTAGTGAAATGCTGGTGATTTTAGCTAATCAGTATTTGCCACTTACTATTTCCTGATGATTTTGCTCTTTTAATGTTTTTGAAAAAGTCACTGACTTCTGCAGCAAATGATCTTCAAAAATACTTGGTTTTTTTATGAGATAGATTTTCAGCTCAATTATAACCTTGGTGAGGCCTTCACATAAGTGTGCATAGATAGTAAATAAGAATGTCCGTTGCAGCTGACAAAAATACACAGGAGAATCTTTCACAGTAGATTTTTGGTGTGGGAATGGTGTTGAATTGTGTCATGACCCTCACTGCTATTTGTGTATGTTTATTAAACAAGATACCAGCACTACAATAGTCTCAAGCAGCATGTCAGCCTGCTCAGTTACTGATACATCTTTTATGTCTTTTTCTTTTTTTTTTTAACAGTTAATGTTGTGTAGCCTGGAAATATCTTGACTGCCTTATTTCCCAAACTGCCTTGCAGTCAGAGGTGATGTGTTTTTCAGTGTAGGGTGCTGCTATCAAAAGGTTACTTTTCAAACTTTAAAATACATGAGAAACAGAGAGAGAGGTAGAAGGTGACCTTTTCCTGCATTTTAAAAACCTCAGTGCAATCCAGTAATTTTTCCTTTGTTTCTGCAGGCCTGTGTGGTAGGACAGGAGTCTGCCTGCTGTCTGGATGGTGTTTGGTGTAAGATGATCCTGTACCTGATATTATTTATTTCTCTGTGTATCTACTTCTAGCACAAGGGTTGAAGGAAGAAATGGATCAGCCACAATCTGTGTTTTTAGCAAGAAATCTCCCCATGCAGCAGCCCAGGAGCTTCTGTTCAGCATGGCTGCGCTGGGGCTGGCAGGGAGGGAGTGCTGAGCCAGTGGTTTGTACCTGTGCCAGGGGCAGCAGGGCTCATCCAGGGCTTCCTAAAAATGGTGATAGGAAATGACCTGCAGTGTCCAGGGCCAAGCAGGCAGCTTAGTGCTGACAGCTCTGACAGCTGTGCTGGGTGCTAATTGCTTCATTGGAGTGAGCTGCTGAATCTCATGTGTTCAGGGCCCAGAGGGAAGTCAGGGGTAATGTGTGTGCCTGGAAGAGCAGCTGGATTCAGAGAGACACTTCCTGCAGCCTTCCCCTCCTGCCCACCTGCCCCACGTACTGCTGGTCCTTTCATGTTTTAAATTAGGCTGTCACCACTTGTTTCCTAATCCAGCTGAAGGCTGTAAATAGTCTTTAAATGAATCTAAATTTAAAAATTGCTTTAGAAAACCCCTGAGCATTGTTCCTGTTCTGTGACATACAGAGGCACAATTGCAAATGTGTGCGCACTTGACTCAGCAGAAATGGGGAGAGGATTACCTGTGAGCATGGAGCTCCTGTCTCAGCACCTCATCTGCTTTGGGAGATGTAAATTCACTGCAGAAGGCTCAGCTGCCCCAGCCCTGGCAAACATATGCCCCCTTCCATTTGCCCTGCTCTCCCTGTTCTGCCCAGCTGAGAGGGGAAATGTGGGAGTCGGACACTCCTTGGGGCACTGAGACCCATTTTACCTGAGCTGCTGCTCACTGTGTTCATGGAGGTTGGTGATGGACTCCATTAGCTGCTGGGAGGGAGCAGGGCAGTTCCAGTACATTCCCAGTAACCTCCCAGCATTTTCCCTTTGCAGGAGCTCCTGGGGGAAGCTCAGGTGTTCTGTCTTTCAGTCACCTCCTGGTGCAAGAGAACTGTTTCATTGCACAGGCCACTCTTGTGACTTGTGATTGAAATTCACATATTTGGGGTTTTTTACCTTCTACAAAAAAGCTGTGAACTGGGACCATGTAAGAGATTTAAAATAAGCCCCTCTATCATCACAGAGATACCAAAGAGCAATTACCATGCTGATATTGGAAATGGTTGCCTTCAGAAAGAGAGCTGTGGCAGCATGTGCCACGTGTGTGCATACAGAACATAGCTCAGGGCATAGGTGGGAGATAACTCACGTTTGAATGCTGTGTCACTGTTTGTCCTCACAGGGTTAGTAATACAGTAAATGTGATAATTCATAATTATCCTTTGATTGTCTTTTTGGAAATTAAAAAACAGTAGCATTTTAATTTTGTAACATTGAAAATTGCAAGCATTATAAAGTTCTGTGGATGTTTTCTACAGTCACTGTTAGTCACTGCAGAGACTATTACTGTGTTAAAGGAAGAACCAGCTTTCTTCTCAAATTAGCAGTGATCTGAGTTTTTACTGAATCCAGTGTGGTGTTGAGATAGTGAACTAATTAACATTACTAATGACAAGCTAAGATTGGAGATATGTGAAATGGAACTCATTGTAAGAGACAGCAGGCTGAAATTATTATTTGATGTGGATTTTGTTCATGCTTGTTCAGACAAGTCAAAAGTAAAGATTCTACGTATGTGAGGCTTTATCTGCATTGTAAGCTTTACCTCAATAATTTTTGCTAATTACTGATGAAGCAGAGAGATGAGAACTTTGTGGTTTTTGGCCATCTTTTGATAAGCAGAATTGCTTGTGATCATAATCAGAGACCAGAAGCTCAACTTGAAGGAAATGGATAAAATACAATTAATATCATGATATTACACACTGACCTGAAAATTAAACCTATTTTACACACATGAAAAGAAAAAGAGCAGATTTTGTTCCTTGCTGCTGGCAATACTGCTGTATAATGCTTTTCCAAATTTGTTCTTAGTGCATCCTCATTATCATAGTGTACAAGTGACACCTCACAGCTTATTAAGCAGCATTTTTAATGTCTATTGTGATGGCTTTGTTGTTTGGTTTTCTGTTGTTGCATCATCTGTCTAGGGGATGAGTTGTGCAGAATTGTGTGCTGTTTTGGCAAGTGGTAGTTTTTTGGGTGTGTGCATTATCAGCAGTATTGAAAAATGCAAGATCAGGGTTGTTGTTACAGGATGATATTCATCATAGAATCAAGGGTGGAAGAGGCCTTAAAGGTGAAGCCACCAGCACTGTAAACCTTACACCACTAACCCAGTGTCAAATACAGATTCCTCTTAATCCCCTGCAGGGGTGGTGACTCCACCTTCTTCCTGAGCAAACTATTCCACCAACCAAACAGTGAAAAATATTTTAATGCTACCTAGTCTGAGTCTCCCTGTCTCAGCTTGAGGCTGTTTGCTCTTGTCCTCTCACTGTGAGCACAGCAGAAGGGTTCAGCCCAGCTCCCTGCACCCTCCTGTCAGGGAGTTGGAGAGAACGAGGTCTGAACCTTCTCTTCTCCAGCCTGAACCAACCCAGCTCCCTCAGCCACTCCTCATGGGGCACCTTTTCTAGAGCCTTCGTGAGCCTTGCTGCCCTTCCCTGGACACACTCAGCCCCTCAATGTCCTTTTTCCCGAGGGGCCCAGAGCTGGGCACAGCACTCAAGTGTTGGGGCCTCTGGCTGCTCAGAGTGACCCCGAGAAAAGTTGGAAAGTCTCTTTTCCCAGCCTGGCACTTGAAGAAGCAGTCAGGGCTCTTCATTTCTTGGTCTCAAGGTTGTTCATTGTTCCTTATCTATAAAATTCTTTCTCCTGCCCTGCCCAGGTCCATCCAGCAGGACAGTTCCAGGCACTCTGCCTGCCCCCAGGGCAGTGTTATGGCTTTATACTAAAAACTACGTGTGCAATGTTTACAATTACTTTCCAATACCCATCACCTATGTTAGACAGTGAGCTTCTACTCTAAACCAATCTGTAAGTGCCAACATCACAGCAGGAGATGGAGGCCAAGAAGAGGAAGGAGAAAGGCTGGACACGCCCAGATCCCTCCATCTTGCCCCCTGAACCCCCATTCCAGAAACCCCAAAATCGACTTTTTCAGTTTGTGATAAATTCACTATCATTCTATTTAATTTGTCACGGCTTGCAAATCTTCATCTAAGGTTGGTACCTTGCTCTATGGGTCGTAATCAAACCCACAGGGGCATCCTGGGCTCTGTGCCAGGGTCTCTGAGCCCCCTGGCAGGGGTCTGGGCTGCTCAGGACAGACAGAGGGATGCTCTGGGTCCTGACACTCGAGGTGTGGCCTCAGCA
The DNA here is from genome assembly GCF_028551555.1 of Melozone crissalis. Taxonomy (NCBI): domain Eukaryota; kingdom Metazoa; phylum Chordata; class Aves; order Passeriformes; family Passerellidae; genus Melozone; species Melozone crissalis. The sequence continues at coordinate 18,876,163 of NW_026535785.1, read as the reverse complement.
GTGCCCAGCACAGAGGGGCAGGCGCTGCCCTGCTCCTGCTACCCTGCTCCTGCTGATCCAGCCCAGGTGCCATGGGCCTCTTGCCCCCTCGGGCACACTTTGGGTCACACTGAGGCGGCTGCTGAGCTGCAGGATGTGGCACTTGGCCTTGTGGAACCTCACGCCCTTGTCCTTGGCTCATTGATTGAGTCTGTCCAAGTCTCACTGCAGAGCCTTCCTGTCCTCCAGCAGATCCACACTCCCACCCAACTGGGCATCTGCAAATTTACTGAGGGTGCTCTCAATCCCCACATCCAGATCATCAAAAAAGATGCTAACCAGGACCAGCCCCAAAACTGAGCCATGGGGAACACCAGTAGCAGCCAGCCCCAGCTGGATTTAGCTTCATTCACCACAACTCTCTGGGCAAGGCTGTCAGCCAAGTTTTGTACCCGTCAGAGTCCACCCACCTCAGTCCACAGGCAGCCAGTTTCTCCAGAGAATGCTGTGGGAAACACTGTCAAATGCTTTACTAGTCTAGATAGTACATATATCCACAGCCTTCCCCATATCTGGTGAGTAGTCACTTTGTCATCAGGTTGATCAAACAGGATCTGCCTTTTATGCACCCATAGTGGCTAGGCTTGATCCCTTGGCTGAAGGAGTTCTTGGGTAATTGATACAACTTCTTTCTGGTAGTTTTCTGTTTTCTTTTGTGCTTCATTTTCATATTGGCTCAAATACCTGGATCCATGGAGTGATTTTGTTAGGCCCTTGGAGCTTGATTTGGGTCCCTTGTGCAGTTTAGTATAACAGTTGAAAATTAATCCTGTTTCAGTCCCTCAGTCTGCATTAAGCTCTGATTTCCACTCTTGGTGATTGGTGTCTCTGCCCCATCCTTCAGCCAGCTCAGTGCTGGAAAGCAGCCTGGGCTCCAGGCAGAAGCAGCAGCTTTTGTCCAGATGGGAGTGGCTTCAGGGGACCCTGTGAACAGGGTGCAGGTGTTTGTCAGTGAGGGGATGTGCAGATTTTTTACCTGCCTACAGAGCACCTCTGTGGTCATTTGTTTGGTCCCTGCATAAAGAAAAGAATGTTGAAATGTTCCCAGAAACTGGAGAAAGTGTCATGGTAGACTTAGTTGCAAAGCGTGTCTGGGTGTTCCTGAACCTGCTTTCTCAGCTTCCCTTTCCTTAAAAATTCTGACTTCTGCACCTGCCTAAATTTGGTCCAGACATTAGAATCATAAATTGAGTGCTATTATCTTTTATTATCCTTAAGGTAGGAGGTTTGCATATCCCAAATGACAAATTACTGCCTTTTCCTCTCAGAATAGCTCAAGTATTCAAAAATCTATTGAGGACAAATTAAGCTCTATGCTGGGACACCAACACCCTTTTAACCTAAGCCCTTGCTGCATTTCTGCTTGCTCTGGGTTGTTGAACACAAGTTCAAACTTCAAATATTCAATTTGAAACTGAAAGGAAGATTATGAGGCATTAGTGATTATGTTGGCACTCTGTCACTGAACAGCACTTATGTGTTGTGTGCTATGTGGGTGGCTGTGTATTTGCTAAGAAGCATAACTGAAGATGAAAGTTTAATTATTTCTTCAAGGCAAATCCTTTCTCCCGTGGACTTAAACTTGCATAAGAAAAATGAAAATTCATAAGGAGTTTAAAAATTGGCTAAAATTAAAAACCATTTATTTTTACCCTATTTATTCTTCTGAATAATAAAATTTCCCCATGGGTTTTTGGAACATATGTAGAATAATTATACTGTAGAAGTGGTGCTTTAGCTCAGCTTCTGGAGCTAGGGCAAACATTGTGATTATGCTGCAAGCTTAAATCTGGGTCTTACAGAAAATCTCAGTCAAGGCTCTGTTGCCATCAAGTGCAAAAACCTGTGACCCATGGATTGGTCCCTGTGGGAGCAATTACTCTTTGCTGAGATTTTTTTTCCAGCACTGAATATTATAAATGTCAAAAAAAAGTTTAACCCTCAGTACCTCTAACAGAATGTTTTCATTCCTGCTGGCAAGAATAAAAATTTTTAGCTTATATTTGCATGTTTGAGCCAGGATTTTTTAAAAGGCTTTTCTTTATAAACAACTGAAAGGTAAAAGTGCTGCCTTTTAAGTCCCAGTCTGCCTGCCTTGGTGAAGACAGAAGCAGGGCTGGAGCTGCCTGGTGCTGCAGTGCTGTGCCCAAGCCTCTCCTGACGGGGCTGTGCTCATTGAATGCAGAGTGAGCTGATGATTAAAACCTCTCATCTGGTGGTGGCAGCAGGGCCAGAGTGTGCAGGGAGTGTGGGGTTGCTTAGGAACAGGGCTGGATGTGTTCTCAGCTGCAGCCCAGCACACTTTGGTGCTCTGTGGAGCCTGAGGGCAGCAGGAGCTGCTCTTGCCTTCGGGGAAACCCACATCCTTTGGGGAGGTGCACTTGGTGTGCATTTCTGCTTCCTTATTCTGGTGTTTGTGTCATGTGGTAGTGGGCTCCTAGCTACTTGTCTTGGTTTGGAAAGACAGGAGTCTGCTAAGGAAGGCAGGAGCCTCCCCTGAAATGGAGAATGTAAACCCTCCCCACCCCTCCAAATTGCTATAAATTACAAATTAAGGGGCTCTCAGGCAAAAAAAAAAAAAAAAAGGGAGCAGGAAATAACAGTTCTTTAATAGGGAAAAGAAGAAAAATAAAAGGATAAAATAAACAATGCAGTACACTAGAACAACACTGACAGAGTCAGAACCCAGCCTGACACCCTGTGGGTCAGGGTGTTGGTGGCAGTCCCATTGGAAATGTGGCTCAGCCCTCCTGCAGTGTCAGGGGTGGTTCTGCTGGAGCAGGGGGGATCTGTAGAGAAGGATGTATTCTTCCTCTGAAGATCCAGTGGAAGGAGAGGCAGCTGCTGTTCCTCTGGGGAATCCCGTGGAGAAACCGTGCTGGTGTCTCAGAACCTCTGGATTATATCTGGGCAGCAATGCTTGGCTCCTCCCTCTGGGCTCACATCTCCCAATGGGATGTTATAGTTCTTATCAGCCATGAAGTGACATTCAATAGCTGTTATCAGCAGATGTCCCCTCTCGAGGGAGGTGTGAATGTGGTCACTCAAAGAGAGAGATAAGGCAAACTGCCCACTTGACAAAAGACAATCTGCCATACAGATGGTAATAGAATATGTCTTGCCTTGCAATCTGGAACACTGCTAATTAACATTGGCTCTATGATCGAGAAGGTATGAAAGACACCTTCTAATTAGAAATTTACAGTTCTTATAGAAACAATGGTGGAGTTAAGACTTGATTGGTCTCAAGTGAAAACCACTCACACACTATTGGTGGCTGTTGTAAAAAAATGTATATTTTATTATTGGCTTTTGCAAATATTAAAATGAATATTATATGTGTTGTGTTAGAAAGTAATGCTGTATTAATTCTCTTAAATAGCGTGTTAAATATAGTTTTAGGTTATAACATAATGTTAAAATAGAAACTATGCTATGTAGGATACTTTTTTTAAAGAAAGGACTTGCAGTGAGATGGCAGCCACAGGACACCTGAATCTTTCAGAGAAAAATAATTTATTGCTCCATTATCAGGAGAAACGAACTTCTTCCTGCCTCACTCAGCAGTGCAGATGCCATTAGGATTCAGAGGAAGAAGCTGACACTGCCCAGACAGAATCCTGTGTTTGAATGCAATTTATGCATCATGCATGAGATGTATGAATATGCAACAGGTTCTTGTTTTTAAGGGTTAATCCTCTGTTAACGTGGGTCCTTTTTTGGGCTTACTTTGCCCAGAAAAGGTACCCGGACATCTGTAACTCTTTGTCTCTCTATTGTCTCATATTATCCTAATTCAAATTGTCCAAATTATTATTACTCTAATTGTATTGCTATTTTATAACCATTTTATTACTATTACACTTTAAAAACAAGTGATTGGCATTTTTCACAGCTATCAATAATAGAGACTCTAGAGAACTATATCTATAAACAATTGTTACAGAAAGAGAGATAATAATTGTTTGAATTCTTTTCCTCTAAGTTTCTTACAGCTTCTACTTCTACACAGTTTCTCAGGATTTTTCTGAGGAAGTCTGTGCCTGCTCTCTGTGGCCAGAGAGCTGCTGCCACAGTGTAAGACTTACCAAATCAAAGAGAATCCATTATTCCTAGCAGAAATTAAAATAATATTTTTCTATTATCTAAGTAACAGATCCAAACCCAGCGGATTTCCTGCCTCTTCCCTATTTTCTCATGTATGTTCTTTGGCGCTGGATACAGTCTGCTCTGTGACAAAACTTTGATAAAATGGATAGAACTTGCATCATGTGTTCAAAGACTTTTGCACAGGGACACTAGCTGTGAGATGCTGGGAGGAATGTTGTGCAGCCTTGTAGCTGGAGTCAGGAGCACCATTCACTCACCCTAATACTGCAGGGAGACATAAAGACAAATGGCTCCCAGATATACCAACCCTGGGACAGGCTGAGTCACCTTTACTTGTACTTTTTTCTTCTCAGTTAGTGATTTGTGTTTATCACATTGTTTTCCAAATATAAAATATTGATGATTCTCAAAATAGTCTCAGGCAACATTAAGTAAAGAACTTCTGGTTTTGAGACATGAAGAGAGGACTTTGCAAGTAAAAATCCATAAGTTTTTTGCTTTCTAAAGGCTGCATATTTCATTTGTGTGGGTAGACACGAGTGATATCTTTTAGTTAATATGTAGAACTTCCAGTGAAATTTAGAAAGATTATTCTTTCCTAGAACCATTACATTTTGGTTCAGTTTTGCTTAGCATGCATAAGCAATTTTAAAAGTTTTTGTGAGGCCTTTCAGCAGTTCAGAATGTTATTTCAGATTATTGTGACAAGCATTGAAAAATTTCTTCGAAAATGTGGGGAAATGCACTGCTCTCCTTATATTAACAATTTTTTGTAGCCCAGGTGACTTTGCCAGATCTGAGGTGGAGTTCTGTGACCTCCTGCATGTTCCCCCCCTTGATCTCACAGAATGCACTGCTGCTCTGCAGGCTGTACGTGCATCTGGGAGCAGGATCCCTCTGGGTTATTTGTAGCTCCATTACTTTGTTGTTTGCCAGGTGTATTCATTCCTTCAGGGCCCAGTGTATACATTTAACCTTGCTCCACTTTCCCTTCCTGCTCAGTGGCAGAGGAGGGGCAGGGTTATGCCCTTTGCCTCTGCTTTGATGCTCTGAAGACAGCTTGGAAAAATCAAGCATGTGTACTGTTAGTTCTTGGCTTTTTTTTGGTTTTCTTTTTTTTTTTTTTTTAAGTTTGGGATTGAAAGTGCTTGAGATGATATTTTGTGTTCTAACTTAAATGTTTATTATTTTTATTTATATTACAGTTTTAGATGTTGTGAGTTCTACAGCATTCTACTAACAAGTTACAATATGTTTAACTATCTTTCTCTACAAGGTATTTTGAAGTTGAACTATCTAATTAAGAAATGACACAAATTATTTTCACTTTTAACTTAATAACTAATCTTTTGTGTCTCACAATGCAGACTTTTCTGTCTAATTATAAAACACTACCTAAACTTATAAAGAAGAGGGTGAAGAACAACCACCTACTGCCTTAAAACCTCTATCTTGCCCCCTATATATTGCTACATTTTAAAACTTTAAGCTCTAAGTTTTCTACTTTGTGATATTACACACTTATTTAAACTATACACTTGTAATTTTAGTGCTATCAATTAATTTTGGAAGCTTTCTCTGTGGCCTCAGGTTAAATGTAGTATTCTCTTGTGGGCCTGTGCCTTTCAGCACAGAAAGTGTAAAATTCTCAGCATCCAGGGTTCCAACAGTGTAGGAAGGGACAGCTCAAGGATCTCACTTGAGGCTGTGCAAGACAAAGGCTGTGTGTCACAGGTTGGTGCTGGGCCAGCTCACTTGGGACCAGCTCAGACATGGGGTCCCCCCTGCCAGCCAGCACTTGGCACCCCCTCCATCTTGACTGGCTGCTTAAAGTATTTTCAGGGCACCTCTGACAAAGGAGGTGGATGATGAGGAGGACTCCATCTTATCAGAAGGCTAATGAATTACTTTATTATACTATATTATTCTATATTATATTATATTATATTATATTATATTATATTATATTATATTATATTATATTATATTATATTATATTATATTATATCTAAACTGAATCTGCCAAGCACTCATCTGCAGATACTGCACATCTTGTAACTGTCAGCTGACAGTCCCAGCACGCACATCTGGATTCAATTGTTCAATGAATCAAAACATTCACACCAGAATCCAATTATCAATTCCCTTCAGGTAAACAATCTTCCACAATGCATTCCACTTGTGAACAACACGAGAACAGTAAATAAAATAAAAATTGTTTTGATCATTCTTTGCTTTTCTCGCTGCTTCTCCCAAGTTCAGAGAATGTGAATTCCACATCTCGTGGTGGTTTTGCCTTAATCCTCAGCACCTGAATGGGGTGTAGGGCTCCTGGCTTCCAGCTACAAACCATGGCAAGTCATAGATGTCACCATTGTCACTGCAGATAAATGCCAGATCACTGCCAGGTGCCATTTATCTTCCTGCAGGGCTTCCACTCAGGCTCACTGGCCCTGTGCTAGCATCCAGCATTGCTCTCAGCACAGCTCCCAGGATTTACCCACATCCCTTCAGGTGCCTCCTGCAGCTGGGAGGGCTTGGGCAGCAAGGCTGGGTTGCTCCCAGGGACCTGCCATTTGGAGCTGTGTTCAGTCTACTAGAACAAGAGGCACAGGGCTTCACAAAGATGAAAATATGGTTTAAAGTATTTGCTTGGATCTAGAAAGAACGTGGCTGAAGGACTGAGTGCACTATTGCATGCTGAAGGACTGGAAAATGGCAGTGCTTTGTTTGAGTAGTGTCCTCCAGCAGTAGCAGAAAGAAGAGACTTCATATATTTCAGAGATAAAAAAACCTCAGAAAGTAAAACTTTCTCTAGCATCTTTCATACATCAGGAAGAAGGTTGGAAGCTGATAGAGGTGAGCAGGATGCTTGTGTCCTTCAATGTATTTTTTCTTGCTGAGGGATGACTTTTACAGTGGCAAAAGTACTTTTAAATATTCTCTTTCTTGAAGAAGAAAAAAAAGGCATTACTTCCCTTATTTTTCAGTGGACTGTAGGTAATCACAGCTGGGCATGTTGGTGTACACTGGTGGACAGACCATGCACCTTCTTTTACTCTGACTCACTCTTAGACTACATTTCTTTTTTTGCTCACTCTGAACAACTATTTTGAATCCATGAACCATATGCCTTAGTGGTTCTCTTCAGAACTGGAAGCAGGTGTAAATTCATCAAGCTGTTAAAAATGGATCTGGGAAAAAACGAGTGAGTCTCAGCTGCCATGGCAGGTAGTGCGCTCACAGCCATTGCCAGTGGCCTTTGGATCAAACAGCAAAGAAATAGCTTCACAGCAAAGAGCTCAGAAAATTCTAACTAGGTAATGAGTAGTGGCTTCCTTTTGATTGCAAGCAGAGCTTTGCAATCAATCTATAAAGCTTTGAAGAGAAAAAAAAATCTCTAAGGAAGAGGAAAGGGCCATACAATTAGTTGCTACTGTCTGCTTGCTTGTCTTCCCTAATTCCAGGAGTGTGTGCTGAAAATGGATGATAGTGTGCAAAAATCTCAACTATGGCCAATTCCTTTGTAGTTTCAAGCTGAGATACAGTTCACATCATGCTGGTTCTTGGAGAATATTCAGTTTCATCTTAGCTGTAGATTATGTGTAGATGGGTGTAGTTGGAGGAATTTGACAAGGGTTGCATGTTTGTTGTAACTTCCAGCTCTTGTATATCACATTCCTGCTCTGATCTCTTCTTCTTTCATCTCCACTATGTGTCTTTCTTTTCAGAATGGGATGCTGAAGTGGATGTGATAACTTGCAGAGCCACATTCAGCAGTATTTCTTTTACTCAGGCAAATGACTGCAGTTCAGAAAACTTACTCAGTAATCTTGCACTGGAATTTGGATTTAGAATTGCAGTTTGTAATTGTCAAGATGCCATTTGGCTGAGATTGCTCAGCCATTAATTTGTTTGAAGTCGACACTTGAGTTGAAAGACTAATAGCTGCCTTGGTGCATTGCTCAGTTTTAAATCTCATCTGTTCTGGAGTTTGGGTGTGCTGCAGCTGGGGATGTACTTTGTCATTTTAATGGCAGGGGGGCAGAGCTATTGTCTGGGGACCTGGGGGTTTGCTGTTCACATGCACAGGAGGGTCTTTGTGGTACTTGAGTAAAACTTCATCATATATAACAAAGCTGATCTTAAAGTTTTAATATGTGGATTGGAGCAATTGTTTCCACTACTCAGAACAGTTTATCTAGGATTAAAAAAGAGACACAAGGAAACTTGTGTTTTCATCATCTGAAAAATTGAAAGAATTGTTCAAATGTATTGGTGTGACTCTTGTTGTTTGCTGATTGCTGTCAGTGTTCCTGTGTTGGCATGCAGATGGTATCTGGGGTTTTACTGCATGGGACAGACTTCTAGAGGGACTTAAGCAAGGATTTGTGTGTGTCACTTTTTAAAAAATGGGTACTAATTTGCAGATATGATCTCATTTCCAAAACTTGTAATTTGTGAACTAAGGTAGGGTTTTCATTCATAGCAGCAATCTATCTAGCTTTATTTCAAATTAATTGATTATTTTTTATTCATAATAAAATAATTTTTCTTAGTTCACACAGGAATATTAATTTCAATGTTAATGATGGTACAGGTGTGAATTAAAATGTTTCTCCACCCCAGTATTAGAAAGCTACTATCTCTTTATGCAGCTAAATCTTTTCTTGATCTCTTAGTTGTTAATGTTTCCCAGTCTGGCTGCTGCTTTGCCCTGGAATGATTCAGGCTGGCAGTAGTCAGCTGACAATTATTTTTTATTCACAGAACAGGCTGGGTTGGAAGGGACACACAGGGACCACCCAGACCCCCCAACAGCCCCAGCCTGTGCCTGGCAGTGCTGCCCAAACCCTCCTGGGGCTCTGGCAGCCTTGGGGCTGTGCCCATTCCCTGGGAGCCTGGGCAGTGCCAGCACCTCTGGGCAGTGTTGTTGGTTGGGTTTTTTGTTTGGGTTTTGGTTTTTGCTCCCCCCATCCCAGTACTTTCTTGCCTGCACCAATTCATTATTTCAGTGTCAGGAATAATTGAAACTCAGAGCATAAACTGTGAAATATTTGGTGTGCTGTGTTTTACATAGCTAATAGATGTACTGGATCCCCAAAATATAAATCAAATCATGTAGCCTATTAGACTTTCCATAGTAGAAACAAAATATGAAATACTTTACAATGCAGAAAGTGCTTTGTTGCTCCTAAGGGATACAATTTTGACAATTTTATGAGGTTACAATTTATTTGTGCAGTGAGTTGGCACATGGTTTTGATAAAAGTAATGTTCACAGAGCATTTTGCTAACAAGAATACTTTTTTAGAGCCACTAGTCTTGCTGATTTGTATTGTACAAACAAAGTATCTGTTAAACTCCCTGGAAGTGTGCCTGTCTGAGATATGCTTACAAACCCTGCATGGTAATACTGCTCTGAGTGTGAGCAGCTGAATAAGCTTTCAGCCTGTGCTGAGGAACATCTTTTAGGCATAATAGAAAAGAAGAAACCTGTTAAGAACTGGGGAAAGCTGTATTACTTTTTTCTGATGCAGACTTTATCTTACACAAAAGACCCAGAAAAGCACATTGGCCTCGAGACTTTCATGCTGCCCCTTGCTGTGAAAAAATGGTCTGATGTGGCTGTTCAAAGAATGGTGCAGTTGACAGGAATGACATTTCACTGAACAAATGCTTCAAACTGTTGTCTTGCAAGATATTCTTCTATAAATACATGTGAAACCATACTGCACACTGGACTGAATGTGCATTGCTCAAAATTCCAAGTATGGCTTTTCCTATGTGCATGCTGCATGCTGGTTTGTTCTGAATGGGATGTAGAGAAAAGGTGACATGGAAATCTGTGCCAGCTGTGATTGTGTTGCCAACAGCTGACAGGGACTGTGAAGCAGAGAGCAGAGCTCTGGTGATGGTCCCATACTCATGTAACACTGAAGAATCATGGCTGAAAATACAGCTTCCCTATTAGACATCAGTTTCAACTTCCAACTTCATTTTCAGCACATCTGCTTTCATATCTTGTTTCTTTGAAATTGCTTGAATATACTTGACTGGCATTTTTGCTGTTAAGTAGCACTTCAGAGCAAGTCAGCAAGCTCCTTCCTTCCTTCCTTCCTTCCTTCCGCCACTTCCGCCACTTCCTTCCGCCACTTCCGCCACTTCCGCCACTTCCTTCCGCCACTTCCTTCCTTCCGCCACTTCCTTCCTTCCTTCCTTCCTTCCTTCCTTCCTTCCTTCCTTCCTTCCTTCCTTCCGCCACTTCCTTCCGCCACTTCCTTCCGCCACTTCCTTCTGCCACTTCCTTCCGCCACTTCCTTCCTTCCGCCACTTCCTTCCTTCCTTCCGCCACTTCCGCCACTTCCGCCACTTCCGCCACTTCCGCCACTTCCTTCCGCCACTTCCTTCCGCCACTTCCTTCCGCCACTTCCTTCCTTCCTTCCGCCACTTCCTTCCTTCCGCCACTTCCTTCCGCCACTTCCTTCCGCCACTTCCTTCCTTCCTTCCGCCACTTCCTTCCGCCACTTCCTTCCGCCACTTCCGCCACTTCCGCCACTTCCTTCCTTCCTTCCTTCCTTCCTTCCTTCCCCTCCCCTCCCCTCCCCTCCCCTCCCCTCCCCTCCCCTTCCTTCCTCCCCTTCCTTCCTCTCCTCCCCCCTTTGTATCTTTTGAATTGCTTTTTGTCCCTTCAGACACATTCAATAGTAAACCAAGGAAAAGTGTCCTACAGTATCTATCCCACTGTTTGAGATATATGGGATATATGTTTTGTAAAAATGTTGTGGGCAGATTACAACAGCCAGTAATTAACCTGGGAGAGGATTGTTCAGAAAATGAGCAATGAAAGGTTAAAGGAGTGTGAAACAATGAAAGGTGAAAGGAGTGTAAAAAAATATCATTTATAAACTAGAGAAACTTTAAAAAAAATGAGATTAGAGTAGAAATTAGAAGTACCAGAGATCAGAATTTTGCTTGTTATCAGTCTGATCTTTTGCTTGTTCCCATAGAATATTTTGTCTTTCTAAAACCATCAAGGAGTGACAATATCTTATTGCAGGGTGAACTTAAAGCCTCTTAAGACCTGAAAACCTCTGGGTTTTGAGTGGTTAAATTCTGAAAGGAATGAGGTTGTCAGAGGTGTTTTCAAGATCTGTGTACTTGGTGTGGCGCTCTGTTCAGTATTTCAATGTGCTGAGAGCTTCAGGAGGGCTTCCTGCACATACAGGAGCTTGTCAAAGCCTTTGTTAATGAGGATTTGTACCAGTTAGGTGGAAAGACACCAAAAGAAATACTGTTGCCTTTAAAAAAGCTCTAGTTAGTCTCCAAAATGCATTTTCTTCTTTGGCAAAGTTATTAGATTATGGAATGTCTGAGAGGTGTGATACCCTGAAACCAGCTGCATGGGTGAAATAATGAAACTCAGTACTCTAGTTAGATACCATGTATGTTTAAAGTATTATTTTTACATATTGCAGGTTTTAGAGGATGTAAGTGTGCACATACACATGCATATCTCTCTCTTCAATATTTAAAATTACTGTAGATAAGCCCTGATGAAACGCAGAATCAGATATGCCTTAGCAGCTCCAGGAGTTGTTGTTACAGCTATAAAACACATCTCCCTCAAAAGATTGTTTGAGTAGCAGTGCCCTGTGGGGTTATTAGCTGCTTCTGAAGATTCTTGCATTCCTCCTCCTACAGTCACAGTTTTGGGAAGAGAAAACACATGAACCTGTTCAAATTCTTGGTAAGACCAATATTCCCCTTTTATCCTGCTTGATTTACATGCAAAGATGGCAGATGACTCTGAAACTCTGAAGCATCTGCAGAGGTGAGGAGGAGAACACCAGTGACTGTGGCCATTCCAGGGCTTCACTCCTACCCAGGGTTTGCCTCACATGTCCACAGTCCACACAAAAGGTGTCTGTACAGCCTGGGAACACTGCGTGCTTCCCTCAGCACAGGGCTGAGGACCACTGAAATGAGAAGTAGCAAGCAGCCCATCCCAGATTTCAGTATCAGTAACTACAGATGGCCGTTGCACATTGCAGGGTATTTGTTTGCCTCAGCAGCACACAGAGATTGAGTGTGTATTTGGTGTGTAGTACTGATCTCTTGTCACAGGAGTCTAGGCAATATCAAAGTCACTATTTATCATCCCATTCAAATGTCTTGATTTGCAGAGTGATTAGACAAAGCAAGTGCTGCTCTGAGTTGGAGTGCAGGACTGCTGAGACTTGGTTGAAAGGTGCAGAAGTCCAAAGGGATTAGGGAAGATGAATGCTTATAAGGATACTAAACATAAAAGCAAGTAAAAGTAAATAGAGATATGATCTTTCGCCAACAAAAAATTTACAAAAAATTTGACATGACCTCGTTGTTACTGCAAAAATCCAACAGAGAATAAATCAAAAAGCTGTAAAAATGAAAACAGATTCCTCATGTTATCAGGGTTTTTAGGAAAGAAGAGTGGGAAGTAGGAGGCAAAAGGAGAGTATTTTACTTATGAGAGCTTCAGAAGCCACTAGGATTTGATCCAGTTGGTAATTTGTTTTTTCTTGTCTTCCTTCTTAGTTTATTCCTCCTTTTTCTTCAAAGAACATTAATAGCAGGGTAATAGTTTGAGAGTTGTAGATAGCAAACTCTGAAGCCTTAAAATGGTTCATACAATTGTCTATATTCTGAATAAAGCCAAATAGTTCTTAGAATATTGTATACTTTGTCTTTTTTCATCTAGGAGACTGTATCAGATTAATTTTCTGTGAGTCCATTGGTGTTCCCTGTTCAAGGAATATATTTGTTGCATAGGAGAGTCCTTAGGAAATTAATTATGAATTGGCCTGAATGTACAATTTTGTCCAAGGCTAAAGAATCCTGTTGGGTGGGTGTGGGGGCATCAAAACACAGGGTGGACAGAACAAGAGGAAATGGCCTCAAGCAGCACATGGGGAGGTTCAGGCTGGACACCAGGAGGAATTTCTTCTTGGAAAGGGTGGTCAGGCCTTGGCAGGGGCTGCCCAGGGAGCTTTGGAATTCCCATCCCTGGAGGTGTCCAAGAAATGCCTGGAAGTGGCACTCAGACTCGGTGGGAATTGATTACAGGTTGGACTCAGTGGTCTTGGAGGGCTTTTCCAGCCTTAGTGATGCTATGAATTGTAAAAAATCATCACTAAGTGCCAGGGTGCCAGTGTGTAGCCTATGCATCCTGAGGTGTGAAAAATACTTGGATTTTTAATCCTGTTAATGCACATAATTCATTAATGGGGTTAGATGAACTTGCCTTGCACTGAAGTTCTCATAAGAGAACAGAACAGAAAACTGGAATTTTAATAAATGCTCATCTAATAGCTGAAGTTGAGAAAGCTGCCAGCTGAGACACTGCCAAGTCAGCCAGCTGGGACAAGGATCAGTGTGTCCAGGGGCTGAGGCTTGGACCAGAACTTCAGAATGTGTTTCCATGCTGAGCTCTGCTGGGAGATGCCAAACAAGTCTGTTTGACCACTTTATGTTTTTCCTTTCATTATTTCTTGTCTCTGTGGCAACAGAGAAACTCCAATTCTCCCTACAGTACCTATGACAGCAAATGACCATCCTCAGCTGGATCTCCTGTTCTCTGTGCAACATTCAGGCGTGCCCCCAAAACCACCCCAGGCCTCCTTCCTGCTCAGGTGCTCCACAGCTCTGCTCCTTTGGAGTATGAGAGTCAAACCCCAGTTTTCTGTTGAGCTATTCAGATTGCTTTTGTTATGAGGTGGGGTTTAGTTATTGTTAGTCATTAAGAGGTGAAGTAAAAGCAGAATACAACTCAGGAAATTACTAATTAAAGGAGTAGTGCACTTGCTTGTAAAGATTCTCAACATGGGTTAGTGAATATAAAAACAAAATTAAACTGCTGGTAAATGATGGGGATAGGAACATGAGTCTGGGTAGTCTCTAACTGCAGTTCACCTCAGTGGGGTAATTGCTGCAGGTATTGGAAGCAGCTGGAGTAAATAGGTGAAACTTTTTTATTATCTCCCAAAAGCTGGGATTATTTGTAAATGAGTTTGGCAAGTTTCTGTAGAAAACTCACTCAAGAGAAACATGATAAAATGTATTATAAAATTAGTAACACAAAAAAATATCTTTTTCCTGTAGGTGAGCTTTTTACATCATGGTCTTGTTTTGGCTAGCTGTGATCAAAAAGATGCTTATCTGAACTTGGTAAAGATGACTTGTAGCAGTTTGAAGAGCTTTTATTGCATTGATTTTTTCGTAGCAAAGTAAACAAAATAGTTTGGAGAAACTGCAGTTTGTTTCCTTACTGTGTGCATTATAACAATGTCATCCCTTTCCAGCTGCAATTACTAAAAATTCAAAAAGAGAAATTAAAAATCTGCATTCTTCCCTGAGAGTAACCACAATTGTTTAACGTTATCCCTAAACCACTCTTCCCCCATTGTGGTGGTTTGGTGGTCATGCTTTGACACCCATTTATCCTAATGAAGAGCAATAGGAGTAATTTCATTCCCTTACCTGCAGAGCCCTGGAGCAGCTGTGTTTGCCCAAAGGCAGCTTGGGCTGTGCTGGGGGCTGGTGAGCTCACCTGGTGCTCAGGAAGCTGCAAGTGAAATGGATCCATCTATTTTCGTTATCCAAGCTAACAGGGTATTAAAAGTAAGACTAGAGAGGGAAAAATGTATTGGATTCCTTTCAGCTTAGATTATCAAAGGAGCTGCTGTTAATGTAAGGAAAGACTTAGGTTTCAATTTTAAAAAGTGCTCTAGTTCCTCTTCCATATCACCTTTTCAGTAGAATTTAAAGTTTTAAAGGCTAGATTTTTAAGGCCAACTGGATCTTTTTGGATAGAGTAGAAATCAGTCTATAATATTTTGGGGATATGGGCTTAAATTTCCAAGATACTTAAGTGCTTCCTGAAAGAACCCCCTTGCCTTCTTGGCTATTCTTAATTTAAAAGCCTTATTAATAATGCAAGATGGGCATGAAGAGATGCTCCTGTTGAAAAGGAGCAGCAGAAGTTTGTGGTGCCATCTTCCTCCCTGGGACCCAGCACAGAAACTGGTGAGCAGCACTGGTGGCTGGGCACACAGGGCACCAGTTTGGGTGGGGGGTGGCTCAGAGGCAAGGGCAGGAAGAACCTCCAAAGGGACTGGTCCTGCCTCTGCTCCTGAGCAGGACTGTGCCATGAGGAGATGCTGCATGAAGTCTTGAAGGTTTCTCTTGAAGTTTATGGAGGCAATTAGCATAAGAGCACAAAATACTTGAATAAAAGTAATTTTCTCATTGTTCGTTCTACTCCAAAGCTACAGTGCTACAGAACAAAAACCAGGAACTTCAGAGAGCAATAAGGGGGATCTGAAAATATTGATGGTGAAGAAGAAAAGACATTTCTGTGATCATTTGAGCTCTTCACCAGTAGCTGGTTTGGGTTATTTGGGTTTGGAGTCTTTTTCTGTTCCATATTTTATAGGGTTTTGGTTTAATTTTTGAGACAGATACTGGCAAACAGAAATGGCATTAGAAATTGGCATTAGAAATGAAAGGAAAAAGAAAATTAAACGTTAGTATGATCTCTGTGCTTTTGTTAAAAAGGATCAGGAACTCCTGCAAAACATATTGCTTTGATTCCTTTCATAATATGAAAAATACTGATGTCCTGTCTTTGGCTCATGAAAACTGGGTATTTATCCCCAATGATCATGGAACTTGGGTATCTGTCCAATTAAAAGTTATTTCCATTTGACTAGTCTATTTTAAATACAGGTGGCAAAATACCAAATGTACTAATTAAAAACAAACCAGTGGGAGATTCAGAGTCAGAGCTACAATTTATTAGGAAAATTAAAATAAAGGCAGAAAACACTGGGTCCAACTGCCAGAGTCAGGGTAGAGCCTGGCACCCTGGGGTCAGGGTGGTGGCAGCAGTCTGATGAAATGGTGGCTGCAGCCCTCTTGAAGGGACAGGCGTGGTTCCATTGAAGCAGTGATCCTGCAGAAGGGTTTGATCTTCCTTTGAAGGTCCAGTAGTGATCATGTAGCTCTTGTCCTCTGGGAATCCTACAGATAAGGCTGCCTGTGGTGTTCCAATCCTCAGATTATATCCAGCCAGGAATACTCAGTTCCTCCCCCTGGGTGGAGCATCTCCCAAGGGGATGATGCAATTTATCAGCCATGCAGTGACACTCACTGGCCCGCTGACAGAGACAGCTCCCAGAGTTATCAGGGATGAGTCATGGAAGAGATAAAGAACACCCCCCACCTGCTTTTAACAGCTCATGAAGATGGTGATAGAATACATAGTTTTGGTTACATCTTACCTTGTAACCTAGGACACCAAAGAATGATTTGATAGCATGGGGAGAAGCAGAAAATGTTATTTAAAAGCTAGTGAACTTTCTAGCAAAGCTGTTGTATTTTCTACTCTCCTGTAGTGATTTTCTGATTAGTTCTGTGCCAGTCTTCTTTGCCTCACTTGTTCTTGTAGACCTTTGTTCCAGTACCTGTATTAAGTAATTTTAATTTATTATGATAAGCCATATACAGTTTGCAATTCAGCAAAGTCCTTGTCACTTTGCTGTAAACCATCTCATGATGTGACCTAACCAATTCTGACAGCAGAGAGAGTACAGCCACAATGTAGAGTTTTAAAGTTATTTACAGTGCTTGAAGGTCTGTCTGAGTACAGTATCCACTTAATCCAGCCTAAATCTAGGAGCTGTCTTCTGGTCCTGCCACTCTGTCTAACAGCTGTTAATAATAGCTGTTCTACTCACCCTGACTGCTGACTGAAAATCCATCTACAGCTCTTGCATCTTAGAGGCAGATCAAAATTGACATTTTTTTATTGATGTTACTGGTTTCTGCTGAATAATTGAGGACAAATAAAAGTAACTGAACTCAAAGTGAAGCGAAAAAGGAAATTGGTAGAATTACCAGTCTGTAATCTGACATCTGTAGTTAAATAAGTAGTCCTTTTAAAAATGAAGGTTTCATACCTACATATATATAGGTGTGTATATATATATATATATATATATATATACATATGCATTTATATGTATATAAACATAATTTCAGTATTAACTTTATTAAATGAAGCCATGATGTAGACAGATCTCCTTTAGCAGTTCCATTTCTTCTTCAGTGAGTATTAAAAGTGAAAAACTGCACATTTGTTCCATGAGGAAGTGAATTAATATTGTTGGCTCTTACTGTCCTAAATATTTTACTATCTGTATGTGTATTCAATAAAGAAATTCTAAAGAATGGTTTACATTTTAGCAGATCATCTGGTTTTGTTTTACACTGGGGCAGGAGGAGAGGGAACAACCAATAGGTGCAGACTGGGGTTATGGGTGGTGTCAGGCTGAATTCATGATGAAAAAAGCTTATTTGGCAACTGCAAGAGTGCTGATATGAAGTTCCAGTAGTGGAGGACAAGTATTAAATTAATTTGAATTAATGTGGTGTTATGAAGGACATCTTATTGAAGAAACCAGGATTTAATTTTTTATTTAGTTTACATTTAGTAGATAAAGTTAATTCAATGGCTTATATTTAATATATTTAGCCTTCAGCAGTGCATTTGACTTATTATCACACAACATGGGGATTAGCTGTATAACCATATTAATAAGGTACACATTGAGTGGATTTAAGCCTGGCTAACTGACAGAAGTGGTTGTCAGGAACAAGTCATCCTCCAACACTTGTTCTTTTTTCACCAGTGGAGTTGCAAAGGAGATGATATTAAATCTAGCAGTATTGACATCTCAGAAGAAATTTCTAAATCTCAATGAATCATGTAGATGTAGACCTTTTTACAAAGGTCAGTAGGTTATCAAAGTGATGGGAATTGAGCAGGAAGTTGAGCCTGTCAATATAACATTTTTAAAATATAAACAAGAAAGAGGTTATAAGTTTAAGAAGAAAGAATTTAGATGAAAGCTAAAGAATACTGCACTTGTGATCTGGAAATAATTTAGATGTGAGAGCTTGCAAACAACTGAACATATCCTCTGTGTAGTAAGCTCTCAGAAAGAGCTAATGAGACCTTTGTATATACAAAGAACAAAGGCCTAATTACCTCAGGAGGAGAGACTCTAGTCCAAGGTAATGTTTTTTAGATGTCTCACTGTATTATTTCTGTGTGGAAAGTCACAGCCAATGTCTTCTGAAGTCAGCTCCATTTTGAAAGTGATGGGAAGGAACGCTTCTTTCTTGAGAAATATGAGGGCCTACACACAGCGTTATCCAAAAATGGCCATTTTGGTAAATACAGAAAATGCTTTAAGGAGCATTCAGCTTCTACTGGGGGCTACTTGGGTGCTTGAACAAAAGGCCCCACATGTTTAGTAACTGTATAGTGAAGCCAGATGATGATGGCTTTGAATAGATGACATTGAATAGAAACTGAAGGGCACAGATAAAATATAAATTATAAACAAAGGAAATGGTGAATTCTACCTGTGTACAGAATCAGCACTTCTTAAGTAGACAACCAGCTTGTTTTGGCAAAGAATTTTTTAGGGAAGTACTTAGAAGTGAAGTGTAAAAATGCACATGTCTGAGCAAACCAATGGGCAGCTCCTAACCACCGTGAATTCAGAGAATTCAGCAGCCCTCACTGCTTCCTGATGCTCCATGGTCTTCAACAATCCTGGTCTTTTACCATCCTCCTCCTCTTGCTCCTCTGCCTGGTGCTCTGGGCATGAGCCAGATCTTTTTCCTTGGGTTTGTGGAGACCTGTCAAATCTGATGGTAAGAATAACTGCACCCATAGCCTGTTAGTGGGGTTTCAGCATTAATCTCCTCTGTTCTCACTTTGAGAGGAATAAAGTCCATATTTCTGTTTAGATCTGCTCAGTTTACTGAATACAGTGGAAGATGTTTACTTATTCTGCATGTAGGCACCTCCAGAGGTGGTGAAAGATAGTGTGTACTAGTGAACAGGTAGATTTCAGGCCAGCTGAATCAAGAGGTATTTTGGACTTCATATTCCTGGCAGTATTAGTGGCTTGTAGACATCCTGAATGACCTGGTGCAGCCACTCCCATTCCTGTTGCAGAGATTTACATGGCAAGAAATAAGAGTTGAGAATTTCTGTAGATCAATCCACTGCTGCTTGGATGTGGCCTTAGACTCTGGGACATGGTTTGAGGCAGTGTGACTGTGTAGAGCTTTCTCAACCAGCTTTGGGGATGTGATTTCTTCTCCAGCAACATCAGCAGGAGGCACAGAAGAGTTTGTGGGGTAAAGTCTGGGAGACACAATCCTGCAAGTGCTGCCTCTGTGTCTTGCCCTGTTTTTCTGTGTGTTTTCATCTTCCTGTAGGGAGAAGGGACTGGGGTTGGTGAGCAACAAATCTGTGTACAGAGAACAAATTATCTAATTTTGGTGCAAGAGCTGGACTGTGCCTCCCCACAGACTCTTCTATGGGCTCTTCTATGCAGTTTCACATCTTGACGTAAACAGTTTCAATCTTTAAGTAGACGCGCAGCATCAGGACAAAAGTTCTTTCATTCTTTTACAGTTCTAGACATGATGCTGTTAGCTAAGGACTGGAATTCTTGTTTTGTTTGCTGCTTGTAGAGGCTCTGCCATGAATGGAGTAACTGAAGCACTCTCAGAGTTTCAGGCATGCAGTGAAATGTTAGGCTCATTTATACTATCTTTCCAGTACTCACAGCTTTAATTCTTTCTAATAAGATCAGTAGATCTGCAGAAACTGATGAGCACCAAGTCAGGCAATTTTCTGTGTGCCACTTTAAAGCAGGCAAATGGATTTGTCAAGCCTTGTGTGACAGCTTGAATTGCTGAAAGTTCTGTTGAGGGTGTACTTTCCCTTCACTTTCACCCAGATGATGATTTGTGCTCTGCAACATGGATTAAGGGAATCACCATCAGTGTTATGGATTTCTTCTTGAGACTGCAAGAGCTTAAGAGCTGTTGGAGTCATCTCTCCTTAATGCATTTCATTTTGTTCCCCAGGTCTTGCAGTGGTATTTGTTTTCCAAGTTGCAGATTGTCTCCTTAGGAGTTGCAATCAGTTAATGTGTCTTTAAAGCTTTATTCTCCTGAGCTCAGCTTTGCAAAACTCTCTGCATGAGCAGAAAACCAAACCATGCACGTGGGAGTTTCCAGGACAGCATGGAGGGGGTGTCTCTTGATAACACTTTCTACTTCTGTTGTATTGCATTGACTTGAATTTTAACTTCCTGGGGTGTCAGGACAGGAGATTGTTGGAGACTCAACAGATTGGTCTGGACACTTTTTGCCATATAATGTTGAAATGTTGATACATGTTTTCTTTACTCAGAGTCTTTTGCAAAGACTTATAGGTCCTCTCTCGATTTTTACAACAGATATTTCATAGCCCCAAGAGTAGATCCTTGGAGTCATCTATCTCAGGCTTGGCTCTCAAAAGAGTAATTCCACTGGATTGAAGAGGCAAGTGTTTGAAATTCAGGAGACTATAAAATTGATTCTTCCATAAAGAAGTAATTTGTGGTAAATGGTGTAGTCCTCTGGACAGCCATTCACTCATTTTATGTGACTGGGACCCTTGAAACATGGTCAGAAGGATTAGAGAAGGACATCTCTGATCTGTTATTTATCAAGCCAAGAAAACTTTCTTTTTGACGATCCAGCATCTGGAAGCAGACCCAGCCAAACACACCGTCTTACTCAAGGCTGCTGGGACCAGGGTAAATGCAGTTTTAAGAAACATTTGGATAGTGTTGTGGAGTTTGCTAGAAGATTCTGAAATACTTTACCAGCTTTTCTATATTTAGTTGCATATTCCCTGCTGGTGAAGCAGCAAGGCACTGTGTTACTCCAGAAAGCGTGTGGGAGATCCAGGCAGGGTTGCAGGGATCTGAATTCTGGCAAGGAAAATTGTCTGGTGTGAGCCTTCTCTATCCTCCCAAGAAGATGTTAGTCACTCTCAGGTGACAGCTGCCATTTATTTATGTGCTGTGTCCTTGCTCTGGCAGTCTCTGTGGACTGAGGAGGAAATCAGAACACTCCTGGACAAGGTGCTGCCTTCAAACAAAAGCAGTTACATAGTTAGCATTTAAATGAAACACAAGCATTAAATTGAAAGACAAGCTGTCAATAGATATCTCATTAGCTTCTATCATAATTCTGTTTCTAGTATTGGCCTCATTACTGTCCTTCCCCAGTGCTTCTAACAGCTGAAATATTTCTTCTTGAATATTTCATCTTGTTTAATGATGTCTGTGTGTGCAGTCCTTAAACGTGTTTGTCCTTGGTCTCACAGTGCCAAGGCATCCTGAGAGGCAGGAAAAGCAAGATGTGGGTGGGAGAGCAGTGCTGTGGGGTGATGCTGGTTTGGGGTCTGCTTGTCACCTCTGTTGGAACTGCAGGGCTCCTGGGGACAGCAGCCAGGTACCATCCATAGTAAGCTTTGAGGTATGGTGATTTTGGAAGAGTTTTGGATGAGTTAGAGATGGGACTTTTGAGTGATTTTTGATGATGTGGTTTATTTGTTTATTTTTTACAGAGGTAGGAAGGGTGGTTTAGGTTAACATTGGTATAGCATGGTTTAAAAGGTTAAAAGGCTCTTAGTTGTGAGACTTTTTAAAGGAGTTATTGATTAATTAAACACTGCCAACAAGGATATTTATGTTTTTGACCTAATCTTTAAATATTTCATTTTATGGACTCATGCTACCGTGTAGGTTTTCTTAGCTAATTATGTTATGACACACAAACCTACAGTACTGCATTTTAATTTCTTTATTTATCTTTGTAGCTATTTTTAATATCTTAAACTCTAAAACTCTAAACTGTATTTAGCTTGTTTCTGCTTTAAACTATAAATCTGCATTTTTATTTTTAGTACTTAAGTTTGGAAGCTTTTTCTAAGGTCTCAGATTAAATCCTGTGGTTAATTTAAAGCTTTGGCTTAACAGGCCTAAAGTTCTGAGAGTTCCTTGCATTTCAAATTCAGTGTGTTTTCTCTTCCAGGCAGATTTAGTGCAATCTTTGAAAAAGTGATGAGTGTTCTCGATAAACCTTGATAAAGCTCATTGCTACATCAGCATTTGTTCTTGTTAGATATGAGCCCTTAGATATTCCAAATGACCTTCCCAGACATGTTCTTTTGAGGAGATACAGCTCATATACTCTTCATAATAAGCTGTTGTTCTTATTATTTCATCAGAATAGAAATGGACAATGCACTTTGTAAGGTAGTAAAATATATTCTCTGCCCCCAAGAGCTTGCTTATAAGCAGAAACAGTCAAAAATGGAAATTAAGGGAGAGGATTTGTGTAACTAGGCAGCAGCTCAAGTCTTGTTTTGTGGTTATTTCATTATTTGTATGCTTACTGACTTCATTATGGGTGCCTGTGATGAAAACATCTTAACCATCACAGTGCTTTAAATGTTAAATATTTTTAGAGAAAACTTGAAATAAACTGAAATTCCAGCAATTTCACTAACATATCCCAACAGTAGAAATCAACATGAAAATTCAATTTTAACATGTCTGAGGTAGAAGAAATAACATCATATACCTTTTTAAATATTTGTAAAAGACAATATCATGGGTAAACAGGATTCTCCTACAGAGTTACTGGTTTCCTTGTGTCACATTCAGATCACTGCAAGCAGTGAAGCCATAAAGCAGTTTACAGTGATGTACAACTACTTGGAACACGGAGAGCTTAGAAACATGTTTAAAACCTGTAATTTAGCACATTTTAGTTTGTCTTAGCCAAACAAAATCTATTGCAATAACATGTAACTTTAAAGGTTGAATTGCTGTGGGATATTGAGTTTTCCTGAAGAGCTTTAGAAAGATTTGCACTGCAAACTGCCTTACCCATAGTAGAGAACAGCTAAACTTTTATCACTGTAACATTGACAAGTCTCAGCCTCTCATTAATGCAGCTGATGGGGAGCTGGCTGCAGCCATGGCATTATGTTCACCTTCCACCCTCCCCTCCCAGATGGAGACAAGGGGATGCCCTAAAGAAATGAAAATTGATGGCTCCTCCTGCAGCTAAAGCCTGTCTTGGCTCTTGTTGTTTCCTAAAATTAGGAAGGAATTAAATAGGAAAATTGGTTAATTGTCACCTTCCCTAACGAGCAGGCTTTTAGTAGCCTCCTTCTTTGAGCTGGAGAAACCTGAAGACATGCTGGTGCAATAATAAGGATAAAGCATTTCTCTTTATTATGGTCAGTTACTGCTAATCTCCTTTTAGAGCTTTAACAGGGATTTATAGGGATTCATTTGTGCTTTAGATTTGGAGATAATTAAGTACCTTTCTGCTGCAAAGAAGAAATGGAGAGAGAATTGGCTCAAAGCTAGAAAAAGATTCCTGTACTGTCACATGTATTAAACTTCCTTTTATTTGGTTGTCACCCCAATAGGAATGATTAGTGGGTTGTAAAGAAAGAAAATGTATTGCATTACATCTATTAAAGCATGTTTTATATGTAACAGTAATTAAAATATAATTGAAATCATGAGTTCTTCTAATTATTGGCTTTACATAATGCATAGTTAAAGAGAGAGCATCTATAAATGTGTCTTTTTTACACATCCAGAAATGGTTTGCTGGCAGCATTTTAATTAAAGATGGATTAGCTAAAATGCAGTTTAATCATTCTGTCATCAAAGGATTTAGACCTCGTTAATTAGCTGTTGATAAATAGGTTTAAAGTACAAAAAATTTAATTTAAAATATGCCAGTTGTGATCTAGAATTATTAGAGCTGGAAATGGAGCAATGAGTCTCAGAAAGATCTGTGCCATCTCTTTCCTTAATATTAAATTAAATATGAAATGTAGGCCAGTGCAGAACTTTGTTCTGCCTTGTTAGTAACGGGTGTGATTCCAAGGGGTCTTTGGAATTGGGGAAGAATTAAACCAGAGACTCTTTTTAATGATCATTGCCTTGCAGTGCAGCACTGGGATCCATTTTCCATTTATGTATTTATTAAGGACTGAAAACTATTTGAAAAATACTTCTGCTCTGGAGAATGGATGAAAACAAATCCTGTTGAAGGGTTTGTAGCTCCTCCTTGCTGCAGAGGTGTAGCCATGATATTTTCTGAAAATTCCTTTTCCTAAGGATTTTTTCTCCTGAGAAGCTGGGAGGCCTCAGGAACAAAAGGTAAACATTGATTATCTGCTGCTGTGGAATGCAACAGGTGCATCTGGGATTGGTCTCATGTGGTTGTTTCTAATTAATGGCCAATCACAGCCAGCTGGCTCAGACTGTCTCGGTCAGACACAAACCTTTGTTATCATTCCTTTTCTATTGTTAGCTAGCCTTCTGATGAAATCCTTCCTTCTATTCTTTTAGTATAGTTTTAATGTAATATATATCATAAAATAATAAATCAGCCTTCTGAAACATGGAGTCAGATCCTCATCTCTTCCCTCATCCTGGGACCTCTGTGAACACTGTCACACAGAGGAGCAGAGCAGAGGAGCTCTCTGCTTTGTACAGCCAGGCTGGCAGAGGCAGGAGCAGCGAGGAGCACGGGCAGTGTGGGCTTAGCATGGCACAGGAGCAGCTCCCACCTTGTCCTGTGCTCCTGGTGCCAGTGCTGAACCTGCCAGTGCAGAGCAGAGAGGTGACCTTTTCCCTGCTGGACAGGCAGCAGGAGCTCATTCACATCCCCTGGGTTCCATCCCCTGGGCTGCTCTGATCACAGCTGGAATTCCAGCCATGGCCTGTGGGAACCCAGAGCATCCCTCTGGCTGTCCAGGATGGCCAGGACCCTGCCAGGGGGCTCAGAGACCCTGGCACAGAGCCCACAACACCTGTGGGTTATGTTTGGTTATGACCCATGGAGCAAATTACCAACCTTAGATGAAGATCTGCAAGCCACAACAGTTTAGGTGGAATAATAGTGAAGTTATCACGGGGTGGAAAAGTAGATTTTGGGGTTTCTGGAATGGGGGTTCAGGAGGCAAGATGGAGGGATCTGGGTGTGTCCAGCCTTTCTCCTTCTTCTTCTTGGCCTCCATCTTCTGCTGTGATGGTGGCACTTACAGATTGGTTTAGAGTAGAAGCTCACTGTCTAACATAGGTGATAGGTATTGGACAGTAATTGTAAACATTGCACACCTAGTTTTCAGTACAAAGACATAACACTGCCCTGGGGGCAGGCAGAGTGCCTGGAACTGTCCTGCTGGATGGACCTGGGCAGGGCAGGAGAAAGAATTTTATAGATAAGGAACAATGAACAACCTTGAGACTGAGAAATGAAGAGCCCTGACTGCTTCTTCAAGTGCTGGGCTGGGAAAAGAGACTTTCCAACTTTTCTTGGGGTCACTCTGAGCAGCCAGAGATCCTGACAGTGGCCATGTCCCAGACTAGGCAGGCTTTTTCTGTCCATCACCTGATGGGTTCCTGCCTGGATGGAGAGGGAATCCTCACCTGTGTCCCTGTAGCAGCCCCTGTGCTGGGCTGACAGCTCTGCAGAAACCAGCAGAGCTCACACCTCCTGCTCTGAGCCTCTGCCTGCCAAAAACCAGAGGAGGTAAACCTTGACTTACAAGTCTGTCAGAGTTGACATTAAACCTTGTTCTTATGAATATCTTAATCATCTCAATTATTATGAAATTACTATGAAGTATGAATATTAACTGTATTTCAACAGGATTGATAGTTAAAGATTTCAGTAGTGTAATAGTCATAATATTTGAGTCCACAATGAACTGGGTTTTGTACGGATGAATCAAACACGTCTGACAAATAATAGGTGAATTTTCTGAGTAGAGTTAAAAGAGTTTCAGGAAAATAGTAATTTGACAATCATACCTGAAGACATTTTTAAAGGCTTCTTAGGTGTTAATTTGAAGATTGACTTATTGAAAAGTGGTATTTACAGAGCATTCTTGGTAACTGCCCTATCTCTAGGGTACCCATTCCGTTGTCTTGCCAATCTTCTGCAAAAGCAGCAGCTGAGTAGGAGGTTACAGGCTTACATAATCATTGTTTGCATTTGAACACTGATAATGAAATGGCTTAACTGAACTCCTGTGGAAAAGCATAACTTGATGAGTTTTCAGAGTCAAAGAGATGTGGCACCAGTGTAGAATCAGATGAAAGGCAAATCAAGTGAGAGTGTCCATATGCACTTCTTTAAAATCACATCTTTGAAAGCTCTTGTCCTTTCCTCATACTGGAAAAAGAAAAAAAATTGGACTGAACTCCAACAGTCCTCTTAGAAAAAACATCACTCTGTCTGGAAGGGAGAAGGGGAGATTGCTCCACAGGAAATCTTCAACTGCTGCAGTATCAGAAGTCATGTTCTCTGACTCAAAAATCATTCAGAAGTTCTAGATTTGCAAATCGATGGGGGAAAATTTTCTTCATGTGGAATAGATAAAAGGAAGAGCTATGAAATTAAAAAACAAAAAGGAAATGTCTCTGTGTGTGAGGAAAATGCAGTTCCTGATTCTTTAAATTCTCCAACCCATTTAGCTTAGACAAAAAGATGAATTATCAGCTCATGTTATATAAGCTCTTCAGTTATTCTTTACATAAGACAGGTAATTTATAATTCCCAATTATGCAATTAAAATGCTAATTACTCCTCACCTAAACTCTCTGTTCTTGAACTGATATTATCAATTACCTTCAATCATTGCAAATCATATATGACATATGTGACAGTGCTGAGTTCTGTATTATTTATGGACTTTCTGTTTCGTATGTCTCTGGTTTCCAGGCAGTATTAATGGCTTTACCTTGATGGATTTGGCTTCCTGAAGGAATGGTATTCCTTCTGATCTGTGTTGTTTTGTATCTTAAAATATATCTGCATTTTAGGGTAATCTTACCCTCTGTTCTGCCCTGAGCTCTGGCTTGTGGTCCATTTCAGTACAGAGAAGTAACACACTTAGAAATCCCAATATGAATTATTTATTATAGAGGTGAACCCACTTACTTCTGTGCTGCTTCCACACAGCTCTCCCTTACTTCAGAAATGTTCTTACTGTATTTACTTTAAGGTACTGCCAGTTTCCTCTGTTATACCTGCTTGCCAAGGTTACAGTTCTTCTGTCCCTGCTGAACTCGGACAACATTGGTCACTTTTAAGGTTCTACTATTATGTAGCATTTGCTGCACATAAAGAAAAATTACTTATTTAAAGAAAACACAGCAAAAATGAGAACAGAATCTAGCTGTTATAATTCAGAGGGATCAACATTTTTAAAAAATCATATATTATTTCTGCTTGTGCATGATACAAATTAGGACAATTGTAAATTGAGATGCTTCAAAGTGTAGCTCCTGTCAGTATCTCTGGTTGATAGCAAGCTTCAGCAGCTCTCCTCTCTGAGCATGCAAAATAACCCAGCCAGGGATTTTAATCTAAAATTTTCATTAGGAGAAATGTAACCAGTTAGTTTAAGAAGTCAATGCACACAAGTGGTTTTATTTCCTGTTGTTCATGGATCTGCAAGTTCTGTTCTAAACAATTTCCAGGCAGAAATCATTAAGTGTATTGTCTCCACGGTGAAGAATAACTTTGCTCATCTGCTCATTGTGCTATTTTTCTTGTTTGGCTGCAAGTTACTAATCCATTGTTTGTTCATTAATAGTAAGTTGGATTATTCCTCCTAGATTTCTCCACTCTATTTTACCCTTTTGCAATGAAGTACTGACTTTTTGTTGTTGTTGTTGTTTTTGTATTAAAACAACCTCAGAGATGTTTTGCAGTACTGCTGTGTGCTGTTGTGAACTAAATGAAAATAGGATTAGATAGGCTAAGCCTTTAAGCATCTAGTTGCCCATGGAAAATAAATTACATTAGCAGAGTAAGTAGGTTAACAAAGAAAAATGCTCTGTTTTTAAGAGCCTCACTGTGTGTAGTGTGGGATTAAAGGAAGCACAGCTTACCTTGTTCCTGTATTCACTGATGGGATGTTACTGACACCTTGTCTTCTTTCCTCTGAGCATCTTTCAGTCTAGCTTGATGTTAATATAAATGCTTTACTAATCATTTGTAAATTATATTTACCGTGGCTCAGCAATTTTGTGGGGTTTGGGTTTTATAGATTTCTTATGTGGAGATTTTTATGTGCCTAAGTGATCAAAATAATGGTCTCAATCCTGGTATAACTGGAGAGATCAGCTTTGGAATATTTAGCCTTTGGTGAATGCTTTAGAAAGGCTTTGTATTTTAGGTTGTATCATGGCTATGCTTCATATTTACTTCATACAAAAACATAATGGCACATTCTAGTTGAAATTCAAAAGCAATTTAGTGCATAGGTAACTGATAGATACTCACCTACATCTTCTAATTGTAGTCATAAAAATAAAAGAAGGAACTACAGAAAATCCTCCAAGTTCTGTCCAGAACTCCCTTAAGTTACTGTGGTTTCCAGTTTATATTCAAACCTTCCTGCTTGCATTTCAAGGGCTATGTTCAATCAATACTATTTTTGAAGCATACAAAGGCTTCTGTTTATTAGGAGGCAACTTTCTCAAATATCTGTTTTCAATATAAACCCCACAATGAGATACTGACCTACAGGTGTCCTTGATCTTCTGTACTTGTACTCTTCACAGGGCAACCTGACAGCAAATCCCTCTGATCCACAACCTAAATTTGGGTTCTATTACCATTATCCACAAATGTTCTAGATGCAGTACCTGGCAGTCATGAACAGGATTATTCAGGGCTTTTTTCTCTCTTGTCAGAAACCTTGGGATGAGTAATTGTCCCTCCAGTCCCAAGTGATGTGCATGTCTCATTCTGCACCTGGCTGCAGTTACTGGGGGTGTGGGACCATCACAAGGTCACTGAGGAATCTGTTGGGCAGTGTTACAGAAACTTGGCAAGGATTTCAATATTTTTTGCTCAGATATTCTTGCTTCTTTTAGTTCCTTCTGTGTCTCTCTTTTCTCCATGTTTATCATGATTTCTGTAATTGCATTTCTTACTGGTTTTGCAAGATACAGGTCAAAATGCTCAATTGGATTTTTATTTAAAATTTGAACCTTTTTGATCTAGAAGTGTCTTGGTTTCAGGAGTGAATAGCTGAGAAATGCCAATGTTGCTTTTTTATACAGCTTTATTAAAAATTGACATTTGAGTTATATTTCTTATAACTCAAGAAGAGCTGATGATAAGAAATTAAATTAGAGATTATTTATGTACTTCTTTTGGAAATAAAAATAATGCTGCTGAGTGTGCATAGATGTGTTCTTTTCTAGTATGAGAAAGAACTGAAAATAAGCAAAATATGGGAGCAATCAATACAGATAGTTCTCTTCCTCCTGCTTTATGTGTCTTTATTCTGTAAATTCACTTAAATTAGGACAACTGTTAACATTAAACTACCTTAGTTCATGTAATTTCCATTCATAGCACACAGATGATTGTAATTGTCAGTGTGCATTAGCAGTAGAAGCTGGACCAAAGATGACCATAAAACACAAACATCATTGTCAAAGTGATTTTGATAATTTGTCAAATTATCAAAAACAGTGTTCATAGAAGGTTTCACTTTAATGGCTTTTTAGGCTGGTTTGAAGTTGAGGCTCTTTAAGCATTCTGGAGATTTGTTTGGCTGTATGCAGTACTCCATAGGATCTGAAACACAGCCAGTAGATACTTGTTCTGTTATTTCTACTGGTGAATAACCCATTATTTCTGAAAGGGGAGTTTTCTTCTCTCCAGTCAGCACAGTCAGTGAGACAGTTGAGTCTCAGCAGAGCAGTGGGGTTAACATTATCTTGTGCCTCAGCAAGTTTGCAAGGAGGAGAAATTCACTCATGTCATATTTACTTGAGTTGATGGTGACTAATACTTGGGGTTTTTTTTAATTGATGGAAAAAACAGTGAATTTTTAAAACTGCCTTAACTCTCTGCATATTGTCAGTTTTTGGCAAAAAAAAAATACCACCAAACCCAGGATGTTCTCCTACACAGCAACAGCAACAAACCAAAGCCATGCACAGCCCATGCCAGCTCTAGCAAAGCTGTCTGCATTTACAGGTGACAGGTGACAATGCTCCAATGGCTGGTCTGTGTACACCACTGAGGCCATCCTTCCATGGGAGGTGATACACCAGCATCCAGCACCAGCATAAAACTGACTGAACACACCAATCCTCCAATCAGAAACACCAGGAGAAGCTCAGGATGCAATATTTGCAATGGATGCAGAATGCCAGATTAAATTATATTCCATCCAACTATTTCAGACTCTGTACTTTCATGTTGCTCTTATGGATGAGGATTCTTGCAGAGCGCAGACAGTGAAATCTTGGTGTGATGAAATCAAGTTCAGAATCTGCATTAACTTCAGTGGGGCTGGGACTTCACCTTCAAAGTCCTGGTACTTCTCTAATTCTGCATATATTCTTTCTAGCTTTGAAAAGCCAGCCTTTGTCATCTTCTTTGTCACTTATCTGTGTGACGGCGTTCACAGGGGGTTTTGGATGAGGGAAGAGATGAGGATCTGACTCCAGGTTTCAGGAGGCTGATTTATTATTTTATCATATATATTATATTAAAACTATACTAAAAGAATAGAAGAAAGGATTTCATCAGAAGGCTGGCTAAGAATAGAAACAGAAAGAATGATAACAAAGGTTTGTGGCTCAGCTCTCTGTCTGAGCCAGCTGACTGTGATTGGCCATTAATTAGAAACAGCCACATGAGACCAATCACAGATGCACCTGTTGCATTCCACAGCAGCAGATAATCAATGTTTACATTTTGTTCCTGAGGCCTCCCAGCTTCTCAGGAGGAAAAATCCTAAGGAAAGGCTTTTTCATAAAATTGTCTGTGACATATCTGTGCTATATCATACAAGGATATTGGCTGTCTCTGGTGGAAAATTTTGGGGTTTCTTTTCCAATTGCATGAAGTCATACCCTGAAAAAGTAAATTCAGAAAAGTGATGTGAATAGTTTTACTAGCAGGAAAATCATCACCTGGCAAAGTTGTGCCATCATCAGCTCAATCACACAGATGGCCCCTTCTTTCTTAGTCTTAAAAGGAAGTCTATGATGTCTGATGAAAACAGAAACAAAGTTCAGGCAACAGCTGGATTACACAATGCATGTCTTAATTTATTTATTGCTTTTTACTGCTAGTCAGGGAGTACTGCAAGAGGTACCGCCATTACTGGCTGCACAGTTTCATATTAATTGCAACTATGAATATGTGATCAGTTGTCATAAGGAAAAATAAACCTTGCTATCCTGCATCACTGATGATGGAAAGATGTGTAAGGCCTTTATATTTCATTTTTACATTTCATTTTTAAGTTCTTTATAAGGTTACTGGAAGTTGCTGTCTAGAGGACGTAGTTTATCCAGTCATTTAAGGTGAAGGGTCAATAAAATACTCTAAAAGTTGCTTCCTAAAATGTAACTATACATATATAAAAGTAGAATTATCATGCAAAATGTTTTGTCTTCGAGACAGTGTCTTGTCTTAGAGAGTAAAGCTTTCCTGCAAGCGAATGTTTCCATATGAGATGTCCATTTCTGTGAAAGGATATCTGTGTCAGAAAAAGTGACAGTTTAGGTGATACATTTTATCAGCTCAGTTTAGTTGTCGGAGAATGACTTGAAGAAAAGGCCATGAGACATACAATTGAGAGAAAAGTATAAGGGAAAAGTAAAGCAGTTCTCAGCCTTCTGATTTCTATAAACAATTAGACTCTCTTTATAAACAATAAAGTTCTCAGACTGTCTTCCCATAACAAGCAGAACACCGTCTCTGGGAAAAGATGACACCCTGGGAACAGATGTGAAAGCTTTGAGAACACTGGTTTTGTTTTTGATAAACAATTGTAGATATTCTAAAACAAAAGGAGTGGTTAGAGCTTTCTCTGTTAGCCTATCATAAACCTGGATTACAGAATATGCATGAATTTCATTAACACTGTTATGTAAGGTGATTGATTGATCAATAAATCGGAGTTCGATGCATTACCAGGATGGTCGTTTCTCCCTTTACTTCAATATTTAGTGATATCTTTGCTGGGTTCTCACCATGTCAGAGTTTCTCCTTAGCTTCTCTGGCATTTCACCTGCTCATTGCCATCATTCATTTATGGGCCAAAACAATCTTAGTGTTTTCTACCTTGTAAACCACCACAGTATTTTGAACAGAAAAGAGATCTTGTAAACAGTGTGTCCCTCTACTGAGTCTCTAAATGGAGGCTTTTCTTTTTTCATATGTGTTAATTTATATGTTTTATTTTGTTTCTCTTTAAAGACTGTCATTTTGTGTAATTTTAAAATCCAGTTTAGATTTACAAGCATGTAATATCTTTAATGTCTTTTGAATTTGAATTGTGTTCTGTGGCTCACTGCTGGAGAAGGACAAAATCACAACATCTCTATTTTTGAATAGCACCATTATCATTCTATGTTAATGAAATTATTTCAGTATTACAAGAAATGAGGTTTTGGAATTCATTCAGTATTACAGGGAATTGGATTGTAACTAGAGCATATTTCAAAAAGAATAAAAGGATCCATGATATGTGCTTAGCTCGTAAAGCACCTAATCCTATATTAATTGTGCTTTGGGCAAATCTGCCCTCATCTGAAGGGCACTTTGACAGTGCAGATGAAAATATTGTAATGCTTTTTAAGGCCAAACAGCTCCTCCAGCAGGATGGCAGTGAAAGAGGAGTTCCACAGGCTGCTCTCCCTGCCCTTCCCTATCCCAAGCACACACAAAATCAAACAATGCTGTTGATTTGTACTGTCCTTTATAGGCTGCAGGAGACTTGGCCTTATCTTATCCCATGATCTTCTTGCTCTTGGGATTGAGTTTGTGTTCATTTTTTTCCCCATGTTTGGACAGGGAAAGATCATAGAGGTATTTAGGTACCACAATCTGAAACTGAGTAAGTCTTAGGTTTTCTCTGTGTCTGTTGTGCCCCAGACAAGAGAACATGACAGTGTTCATTCCAGCCCAGCCTGTGATGCAGAAAGGACCTGGTTTATGTGAGGGGAGAGCTCTGCTGGCTGGTCTGGAGAGGAGGGTGAACAGCACAGGCAGATGCAAATCAGGGTTAGGGAATATTTAATTCAGCTTCCAGCAGAAGGTGTCTGTGAGGTGGTAAATGGAGAGGACTTCTGCTGAAATTATTTTGAAGACCTTTGACCAGCCTGGCAAACTCCTTCCTCTGTGAAGGGCTGGTTGGACTTCACTTTTCCTGAATCCACATGACATAGATCGAGGGCAGCAGGATTGGAAAGGTGGTCATGGATGTGACTGTGTGCCTGAAATGCAGCAATGCAGTGATTTTCTCAAATTCACTTTGGAGAGTTTGGCTAACTTGAGAATTTTACCTGTTACCATCCTGTTCTGTGGTCAGATGAAGCCTCTTGCCAGCAGTAATTTTCCTTTTGGTGTGGAGCTGTGAGGAAAGCAGTTGCCATTTGAGGTCACTGAGCTGCACTGGAGCCCCTCTCCCCTGCTGCAGAGTTGCTCTGTGGCTCTGTGGAACTCACCTGCAGCTCTGCAGGGCTGCTCAGCTGTGCATGGGGGGCAGGTGGAGTGCTCAGCTGAGCAGAAATAGGCAGAGATTGGGGATTTCCACCAACACAGCTGTACTCAAGCAGAACTTGTTTTTCTACCTGTCTTGGGGTGGTTTTGCAGAAATCAATAATTGGCACCTTTGTTTCTTTGCAGCCTGTTCCAGCACTACTGCTACGCTCGAGGGGGCATGCGCCACACCTCCTACACTTGCATCTGTGGCAGGTAAGAGGATGATTTACACTGAACTGTGCAGGCTTTATAGTCAGCTTCCCCCTGCATATTTGTAAAATTGGTCCTTTTAGGCCTATCATGTGTTTGCAAATGCCACCAGAGTGAGTTCTGACCTGTTTTCTCACTGGAAAAGACAAAGAGAGGTAGGTGCTTACCTGTGTCTCCTGAAGACTGACGTGGTAATAGAGTTTGCTGCACCCCAGAGGTTCCCCAATGGCTGCTCCTGCTGCTGCCAGGATCATGTTTATGCTCACCCCTGTGCTGCACTTGGCTTTTTTATTAAATAGCACCATGGAGAGGGGCTTTACAGCTATTCTCTGTTGCTCAAAAAATACTTTATTTGAAATACACCTTAAGTATATTTCTTATCATCTTCAAAATTCTTTGTCTCAAAGATTAGGATGCAATTGAACTAATGTTTTTGGAATTTGGAATTTTTTGCTCTCTCTGCTTCTTGCTGAACAGCTAGTGTTGAAGGTTACTGCATTTGGGAAAGTAGTAGAAAAGTTATCCCTGCAGTTGTAGAAATGCACAGGAGAACAGTGTGGGACACATGCTGAAGAACAGCTGTGTGCTTCATGCAGAGATTAATCTTACTTAGTGGAATTAATCTAATCAGAGTTGTATGACAGTGAAATGAGCCATATATGTTGGTATATATGTTCCACTTGTTCTGCTGCTACTCAGAAACATTTTCTCTTCACTGAAGTCACATATACTTACAAAAGATAATTTTTATGTTAATGACAATAATTCTATATTGCTTTGAAGGTAATAAGAACAATTAGCACCTTCACTTCTTTCTGCAGTTTACTCAATTGCTTATTTGTAAATGCAGTTTTCCAATTTATATGCAAAATTGCAGCAGGAGCATGAGCAGTTTTATGGCAAATTGTGTATCTAAATTGTCTGAAAAGTTTCCTGGTTTAAGTACCACTGTATAACTTGAGAATTAACATCCCAGTGAAATCAAGCTCCATCTCTAAGCTTTTGTCACAGACAGTGATGGTGTGATTTTTCACAGCCATGCAGACTTCACATTCACTTAGGGTGGATCAGAACCTGCTGCAGGATCTGCTTTGGGTGCTGGTGGTCAAACAATTTTGTTAAACCTACAGAAACGCCCAGTCAATGTTTGTGTAGTGGCTCCTTGTGAACTGTGGGACTGCAAACCCAGGACCTGCATTACCCCCAGGAGGAGAAAAGCTCCAACAGCAGCTCAGAATTGAGTACAGACAGGAGCTCCTCGGTGTCCTGTCCTGCTCTGCAGGGTATGGGGGTGGAACTAGAGCTGCCTGTGAGCTTTTTGAGGATTTAAATCACAGAGAAGGGCAGTCCTTGGAATGCCATATCCAAACATTTTTTTGTTACCATCTGCCATTGTATCCTACCACTAGAAGTGCAGACAAACCTGATTTTAAGAAAAATAGTTACATGACATAGCAATTTACAGACTAAGGTCTTTGTATTCTATGTTCTGCCTATGAGTGATGAAGTAAGAATGAATAATATTAACAGTTTTAAGCTAGCTCCTAAGAAATGAATGAATTCAATTAACATAATAATGGCAAAAATAATAGACATTTTTTAATACTGTGAGAATGTCATGCATTGTAAATATTTCACTTAACTATATTTACAGCTAAAAATAACTTTTGCAATTAGGATTTTTGAATATTTTATTCTATTCATGTTGAATTTTATATTTTCCTGAACACATTTAAAATGGGCATATTTTGACAGGATCTTTCCTTTTTAGATTACAGGCCTGATAATATTTTCCATAGAAAAGAATAATCCTTTTAAATAAAAAACAAGTTTGTTATTCGTTTTTTTTTTAATATGCTGATTAAGCTGAAAATCAGGAGTATTCAATACAATATTTCAGTACAGAAATAAACCACTTGTCATGTGATGGGTGCATTTAGTTATTGCTGTCCTGTGCAGTGTTACATTCTTGAGGAGATGCTAAATGAATATTTGGTGTGACCAGAAGTGCTCAATGTGTTGACTGTTACTATGAGAATGGTAACACACATTGATGAGTGTGACAGGGTGTTACCTTTTGAGATCAGTCCTGAAGTCAGTGATATTTCAAAAGCTGCCAGCTGGGGAGTGGTTTGGAGTGCAGACCTCACTGAGTGTCATGGAAGGAGAATAGGAACATTTGTTAAGCATACTTGGATATTTTTGGCACTCATCTACAAAGTGCTGCTTCCAGATGCTAATGAATTATTCACTGCAGTGTCTTAGGATACCAAGGAACCATTTTTACAAATGGGAAAGCAAAGGTAATCCATTCCCATGTCCTGGTGATGCTGGGGTGGGTGGCATCCATTGGGAGCAGAGGTTCCAGCTGGAGTCAGGTGGTGGTGGAGGCATTGGTATTTCTGGAACCACCACAGAAGCCACCAGCAGCTGCTGCTCATTGCTCTCTCATCTTAGAATCAGGTTCAGATCTCCTTGACTGATGTCTCTCATCAGGTGCTATCAGCCATCAGGAATAACACTGTGCAGTGAAATGTCTTCTTCTATCTGAAGGGTTGCCATAAGTGAAGCTTTTTGGACCAGGTTAGGATAGTATTGAATCAGCTTTTCTTTCTTTAACTTCAGCACAACTTTTTTAGATCTCATGCCTTAGACAAAAAAGTGGCAAGAAGGGTTAATGCTTTCTTCTGGGTTGATTCTATGATGATTTAAATCATGGTGGAAATAGGTTACAGTTTTAGTCAATGGCCTTTTGTTTTTTCTTTAGATATCCTTCTTTAGATATCCTAGATATTTTTCTTTAGATATCCTTAATATAGAGCTACTAACTACACTTTTTGTAGTGCTTCATGCTCAGCATAGTCCTGTTCTTAAAATATTGCTGACATTTCTCCTCTTTCTTCTAATGATTTGTTTTCAGGGTGCTTTCTGATCTCAGATGCATCTTGGGGGATTGTTTTCCTTTGCTAGTAATCAGAATCTCTTCCTGCATT
Organism: Melozone crissalis; assembly: GCF_028551555.1. Taxonomy (NCBI): domain Eukaryota; kingdom Metazoa; phylum Chordata; class Aves; order Passeriformes; family Passerellidae; genus Melozone; species Melozone crissalis. Next base: position 18,839,282 of record NW_026535785.1, on the reverse strand, counting down.
TTGCATTCTCAGTGGTGTTAATTTGCACCTCTTCTGCTGCTTCGTGCAATTCTTTCTGGAACAAACATGTCTTTGACACCAGTTAGAAGCAAGTTATTAAAGGAATAAAAATGGAACAAAATGGAATAAAATGGAATAAAGATGGAATAAAAACAGGAGCCTCTTGGAGGTTTTTTCAGATTGGCTTCCTGAAGGTGAGCATTGGCGGCCTCATGTGTGGTGATTTTCAGAGGTACTGACCAAAAGAAGGCAGTGATGCCAGTGATCCTCACCCTCAGTGCTTCATCATAAACTGCAACTTGGCACTGCAGTGCTAGACCTTGCAACTGCTGCCTCTTGGAAGAGAAAGAAGTAGCTTCTACATTAGGCTCATTTGTTTGAGTGATAAAGTTCTGGAATGGCTGCCTGGCGAGGTGGTGCAGTCCCCATCCCTGGGTGTGTTTAACAAAGCCTGGATGTGGCACTGGGGGCCAGGGTTGAGGTGTTGGGGCTGGGTTGGACTCCTCATCTTGAAGGTCTCTTCCAACCCAGTGATTCTGTGAATTCTGTGCTTTGTCAGTGGCTGGGGATTTTGTTTAAATTGTTTTAAAGCCACCCTGAAAGGCTTACTGAATCAGTGTGAACAATTTCTGGCTAACCGTAGCATTTACCTTGTGGGTACACATCGTTTCTGCAGCATTGCTCCAGAAGCATCTTCCTGCCTTCATCTCAGGACAGGGGTAGAGATGCAGCCTGCAGGGGAGATTGGATGTGCACCTCTTAGCAGAATCCCACTGGAGGTTTCCATATCTCTGTCCTAATTTGGGTCAGTAGTGCACGTGTGAGTCAAGTCTCCCACTCATCCTCAGCTGCAGGGCCTGCTCAGAGCCAGGGATCAGTCCTTCAGTGCACATGCTGGTTTTGTTTTGGGTGAGAAGCAGTTGGGGAGCCTTCAAGAGCAGGTTGGCTCTGCCTGGTTGCTAATGGGTGTGAGCCCAGGGTACCTGCCCAGAGCCAGCCAGGGGAGCACACCCTCTCATGCCAGTAAATCCCTGAAATGCAGATGGTGTGCAGATCTGGTCTGCAGCACCAACTGTGCTCCCTGTGCTGTGATCCCCTGTGTGTGACAGAGCCAAGATGTGCCTGACAGATCAGGAGCCTCCAATGCCAAGAAAGATTGTGCCTGCTCAACGCTTCACCGACGGTGCTGAAAAACAGATCCTTCATGCAGCTCCCCTCACAGTTGGTGCTGAGCCTAACAGAAATATTTTGTAAACTAAAACCTTTACATTAAAATGTGCAAAAGAAACCCCTCATCTTTGTATTTGCAATGTGTTTTGTTGAAAGCATTTGTGCAGTTGTCAAATGTGAGTGTATGACTTATTTACGCACTGGTATGGTGTTTGTCACTGGGGGTGCCAGCACATCTTGATAAGTAAACGAGCTGTCTGCAAATACATAAGCATGGAGTCATGCCCTTAAGGTTCATGATAATTTTTTAAAAGTTGATCATAAATATATGCATGTGATGTTTGATTCCCCTACTTTATCCTCAGTATTGGAGGGAGATAAGGAATAGTATCAGCAGCTGAAATCCTGGCAAACTGCTGTGGAGTGTGGGTGTGCACGCCAGCTGTTGGTTGTTGTAGTTGAGATGGAGACAATACAAACAACACACCCCATTTTCAGAAGGTTTCAAACCTGTTTTTATTATAGCATGGATGGTTTTTATACACTCTTACAAAGCTCATAAGTTTGCGCTTTACTCATTGGTCAGGAGAGACAAAGTGCTCATTGGAACAGGCAGTTGCAGGTTTCTTGTATTTATCCTTCTTTCTTTCTTGGTTTCTGTGTCAATGACCGTGGTAGAAAATTCTTTCAGGGGTAAGCATGGATCCTCTTATCAGACTTCTCTCTGGCTCACAGATGTCACTGTAAAACCTCTACCACAGTTGGTGCTTTTTATTATTTCTTGTGGTTTTCCTTACACACTAAACAATGTCATGGAAGGTCATTCTAGTTACTTCCACGTGCCATCATCCCAAAATTTCAACCCTGCACCTGGGAAGCAGCTCCTGAGGCAGAGGAGCAGTCAGGGGCAGGAGCTCTGCCCCCTCTGTCCCCTGCTGGGAGAGCTCAGCTCCCACTGCACACCCTGCCTGGCACAGCACACCTTTTCCTTTCATTGCACTCCATTGCTCTATTACAGATCTTTTCTTCAGATAGAGCAAACTAATTTTGAAAGTGTCCTGGTGTGGAAAATATTCCACCAGTGCCCAGGAGACAGAACATCTCAGAGAGAAGTTTATGTCTGTCTTCATCTTGTATACAGGCTTTCTGGGTCCATTTTTAGCTATCAGCACAGCTGCAGAGGTTCTCAAGTCCAGCATCCAGCCAGTTGTGAAACTGTGCTTAAACCATTGGACCAGCATCACAAAATGAATGTGTTGCAGCCTTAGTTCTTAGGGCTTTTTAACTCTTGATTTAACAACTTTTAACTGTTCTATTTTTTTCTGTTTGGAGTGTGTATAATTTTATGAAGTATACTTTGTATCAGAAAATCATCCCTGTGATTCTGAAATATCACCTTTCACTGTCTTATTACAAGTTTAAAAATACTTAATAATAAATACTTACTGTTTTCAAAATATCAATGTAGAATTATTCAGGTTGTAAGAGCCCTCTGAGATCATCCAGTCCATCCGTTACCCAGCAGTGCCAAGTTCACTGCTAAGCTGTGTCCCCAGGTGCCACAGCTGCATGTATTATTAAATACTTCCAGGGACACAGTCCAGCCATTTAGATAGGGAGCCTGCAGAAACTTGCTACTTTCTACTCCATAATCATTGTTTATGAAATTATCTGTATGACTGATGATCTTTTATCACAAGTGCTTCATGTGTCTTGAAGGTAATCTCTTTTTGGATACAGTGCGTGCTCACTGTTTTTGTAATTGCACACATCAGAAGTCTAAGATGAGAAGTGTGTCAGATGTCACATTTACTCCAGACACAACAAAAGATTGATTGAAATTGAGCCTCAGATTCCTGACATCCAAGATACAAAGCTGTTCCAGCATCACAGCTTGAAAGAACCAAATTTGAGCAGGGTGACCAGTGAAAGGTTTTGATTAAAGCTGAGGTGCAGACTGGCAAGTGAGCTGCAGGGGTTGGAGAGAAGCTGCAGTAACCCTGTCCCAGCATGGGTATTTTTGGGTGTGATGTAATTCTTCCAGCTTTTTGAAGGGAAAAAACGAGAGCATCTATCTGAGGAGAACAGTAAAAGAAAAATAGGTAGAGCTTGAGATCTTTATCAGCCTTTTAACTGACATTTTATAGACCCAGAGGAATATCAGTAGGCAAGAGAGGATGCCAAGGCCAAATGTAGGTCACTTAGTGGATCATGGAACTTCAGAACAAGAGAACAAGTGTCCATCCTTCTCTGGAGCTGTTTTATTCTTATGAATCAGCAGTTTACTCTGAAAGGCTTCCAGGAATAAAAATCTTTTCTTTAAAATGTGATTTTTCAACAGCAGGTGAGAAAAGTGACAGTTTTAATCCCTGCTCCTGCTGCTGGCATTGTGAGCTGGGAATGTTCCCCAAGCAGTGCATCCCTCCAGCAGAGCCCACCTGTGGCCATGCCAGGGGGGAGCTGGAGCTGTTCCCTCAGACAGCTCAATTCCTCCTCTCCCAGTGATTCCCAGAGTGTTTCAAATGTCTGATTTTACCCCAGTGGAAGTTAGTTTGTTTTATGCCTCAGACTACTTAACCTTGAATAGGGAAAAAGAGCACTAAGTAATTTAAAAAATAAAAACAACAACAACAAAACCCATCAGAAAATAATAAATGGGTGTAAATTGAAAAATTACTTCACATAATTCTTTCCTTTACACTGTTATGGACATAGGAAATGTTGATCTGAGCTGTGCCCAGCTCTGCTGCACAAGTGCTGGGGTGGTTACTGCAGCCACACCAGGCAGAGATTGGGACAGCTCTCACAGGCTGCTTTTTGTGTGAATGCACTGATGCTTACAGAGCTCCTTCTTGTGTCATATGAATGTGTGTGTGTTAATGTTTCTTCTTCCACTAATTGTGCCAATTTTCTGTTTTCCCATCAGTGGGGAGAACTCATCTGTTTTGCACTATGGCCATGCTGGAGCCCCAAATGATAAAACTATTGAAGATGGAGACTTGTGGTAAGTAAAGGGTTACAGTTTGTTTGGTATTTTTGTTTTGCCACTGCTGTTTCCACACAGGAAAAATAATATTTTCCATTCTTAGAAAAAGGATAACTGCATATTGATAAAAAGTCTAAATCTTTAAAATAAAAGGGAGCTTTGCCTGCCAGATTATTCTGGTTTCTTCCAGAGGTTCTGTACATTTGCATCTCCAGTTGAAAGGGAGGAGATTTTGTTTCAAACACTTCTGAACCAGAGGCACTTAGAATTGAGTTTAAGAAATTGCTGTATTCTAAGTACAAGGGCAGTTACAAAATTCATCATTTGAGTTTGCTCTTGGACCTCAGATCCAAACCTCAGCTCTGGTGGTGGGGTGGAGTGCGTTGGCTCATTTTAGACAATTGTATCAAACTTCAGAATGGATTAGATATTACAAATGCCTATGTCCACACAGACACCCCACAAGATATAGAGATTAAAATATGTGAAGAGATCAAACCCAGTTCAGGTCAGGGAACGGTGCTTCTAGTTCTGTGATGTGCCAAAAACTCCCTATAAAGATTTACTGAGAGTTTAGTGATGTGTAATACAGCTGCAAATCCCATAAAGTTTTCTCTATGTGTACTGCATGTCCACATGTTTTGCAGTGTCACTGCAGGTGAGAGCAGAGTGAATGAAGCACCAAATACATTCCCAGAAATTGAAATACTATTTGTCTATTTGCCTATTTGTCTGATGTGTAATATATAAAATCATAACTTTCACACTTCACCTCCAAAGACATGGGTCAAAACGCCTTTGTTTATAAAAATGCAGAACTAGTTTTGGAGGAGTTAATCACTGACATTCAGTGGAGGAATTGTATAGAATTACCTTTGTAGCCTGTGCAGGAGGAGTGTAGGTATGTATTTTCACAGTGGAATGTAAATACATGAAGAAAAGCAAATTAGTATTATCATTGATAAGCTCAAAACCAATTATGGAAAACAAATTGAATCTCAGAAGTTAAAAAATATGCCTGGTTGGCTAAAGTTCCAGGCACATCTTCAGGTGCTGCATGTGAATGTATGGAATTATAGATAGGTAATTTCTTTATAATGCTGTAAAAACTTTTTTAAAAGCTTCTTGTACAATAGTTTATGTATTATCTCCATCTAAGGTTAATATCTTACTAAACCCATCAAATACTAAAGTTAATTTATTGCAGGGCAATAGATTTGATTTATGATTGTGTTGTGTTTGAGTAGGTAATATGCTATGAGCATTTTTTGATCAGGAAGGACAAAGCAACATAAAAGTGTATTAGCTGTGTCATTCAATTAAATTTCAAAAGGAAGGTGTGTAGCAAACAAGGAATCTCAGCATGTGCTACTGAGAGAAGATATGCCACAGAGCATTATCATATCCCAGATTTAAAACTTAGGTCTTTAACACTGAGGGAGACCTCAGGGTGAGGGGTGTGTGCGGGAATCTTTCACCTACAGTCCCCAAGGACAATTTAGTGGATGGCTGTAGTCCTCCTTAAACCACAAGAGTTCATACAGGACTCTTTGCAAGCCCTTCTTTTCTGCAGTACTGGAAAAGTCTTTAAAATATGTTTGGTTTTATCAGCCTCAGGTATCTCAGTGTCAGGAAACCATAACCTACCTAATACATCAATCACTTCAGGGTTTCAAACTGCTGAGCAGCACCTGTGCCCCAACAAAGACAGCAAGGTGTGACAGGGTCTGGAATAACCTCCTGCTCTTGGAGAAGACGTTTTCAGGTGCCAGCAAAGGCTGCCCCAGATGCAGGAGTGTTGTATTTGTGGGGTGCCCTGTGGCAGGGAGGAATGATAAATCTACTCCATGCTCTCAGAAGGCTAATTTATTACTTTATGATACTATATTATAATAAAGAATACTATACTAAACTATACTAAAGAATACAGAAAGGATACTTACAGAATGCTAAAAAGACAGTAATGAAAACTCGTGACTCTCTCCAGAGTCCTGACACAGCTTGGCCCTGATTGGCCAAAGAATCAAAACAATTCACATGAAACCAATGAAACAATCACCTGTGGGTAAACAATCTCCAAACACATTCCAAAGCAGTAAAACACAAGAGAAGCAAATCAGATAATTATTGTTTTCCTTTTTCTCTGATGATTCTCAGCTTCCCAGGAGCAAAACCCTGGGCAAAGGGATTTTTCAGAGAATGTGAATGTGACACATGAGCACCTGCCAGGCTCCAGCCACTGCCCTGCCCTTCCCTGGCTGGCACTCACAGAGCAGCTCTGCTCCACATTGGCTTCTTAGCATTTATCTCAAGGGCGAATAAAGCAATAATAAGAAAAAGTGATTTAATTTCTGTAAAGACAATTTAAAAACACACTCATTTTCCAGAGTTAAAAATAATGTTTCAGAAAAAGTCTTGAGGTGTAGCATGCATGAGCAGCATACAAATTCTGAGTGGTTTCACTGTGGGACTTTACAAATGTCTAATTTGGGTGTGGAAGGCTGTGTGTGTGCATATAGAGGAGGCATTAAAATGACAGTGTGCTGATTTGTCTTTGTCTATTAGCATTTGTATATTGGCTTTCAATTAAGTTTTTTAATAGCTATGGGGAGCCCTCTGTTGGATAGTGTCAGGAGGCCCTGAACATGGAGAAAAAATAGACTTAATTTCTAATGAAAAAGAGGTAAGAGTATTTTAAGGGTTATTTCTGTTTCTGCCAGTGTTTTGGCATAACATTAATCTAACTGTTCATAGAGTTGTGTGTAATAGAATTGGGAGAGTGGGAATTTGGTGTGATTTTTAATAAATTATTCTGTAGAATTTCATGTCTTTTTCTTAACATTACTTAGTGGATATGAATAACATTCATGGGTTTTGCACTAATGTGCAGCTCAGTATTTTTATGTACAAAGCAGTGCAGTGCAGTAAGTATCATAAATAAGTCAACTAAGCACCTGAATATTAGAAAAAACACATTTAGAAAACTAAGACTTTGCTTCTGTGAAATGCTTGAGTGCATGCATTGCTGGCTTTTTAAAAAGTGTAAGTACCAAGGATTTAATTGTTAAAAGAAGATCATAGGCCAAAACACTTGTGCTATTGCATTTTTATTTCTTTTTTAAGGCTGTTATTCTGACTTCTTTGTCAAAAGCTGTGGAAGGTTTAGAAAAGCCTGGCTTTATGATGTTTTTTTCTTAAATTAACCTGTATCAAGTGGGTTTATTGCTTCTGTAAGAAGCTGATATGGAATTGTATCTCTGATAGTGCATCATAATCCACACTTTTTATAGGTACAGCTTCTGCACTAAAAGATCCCAGTGCAAAACAAAGGACTGTCAAGGGAATTTCTGACACTCCTTGTTAATACACATTGTCTTGCTAAGCAGGGCTATCCTTTTCAATCTGTTAAATATTGAAGTAGCTATCTAACACAAAGCACTGTGATTGACAGAGAAAGAAATCAGTATTTTTAGGGAGGTTTAGGTGTTCAGGATACAGATATTTAACTGGTATGGATATTAAAAGCAAATATTGCAATAGCACCAAATCAGTGTTTTGTATAAATGATTCATGTACTATAGCATTCTGTGGTGAACATGGAAATTATCAATTTGCTCTAAACCAACACTTTCCCTAAGCAGGTGCCTGTTTCTGTGGTCAGAAAGGTCACCCAGATAAATGGGGTAGGCTGAGTCACCATTGTGGGCACTTGGCCCTTTTACTCACTATTAATTTTAAATAAAATCTTCTACTTGGAATGTAGCAAATCACAGCTGGCAGTGATGATGTATGGCCATGCTGTTCATAAATTCTGATTTTCTTCTGTCATCTTAAAGCTCTGACAGCTTGGATTGGAGCTGAGCCCTGGACTGAGGTTCACTGCATCCTTTCCAGGTTTTGCATTACCAATGGGATGCCAAGACCCTTTTGTTTCTGTACTGAGGCATTTGGTAGTAGGGAAAGTGGAGTCACAAGCTAAATACTTGTTGTAGTTTGCAATCTCCTGCCTTGCACACAAGAGGCTTCCAGCATTTTGGAAATCCAAAGGTCTTTCAGAGTTTGGTGAGGAGTAGAATGAAATTGAAAGCTGCTACTCAAGAAGACAATAACCCAAATAAATAGAAGGAGTAGAGATCTGAATCCTTTAGGCACAAATCCAGAGCAAATGTGCACCTGGGAGTCCTGCTCAGAGAATGGCAGCCCCACATGGCAAGTGTCTCATGGGCAGCTGGCTTTTGTTCACACTGCAGGAAGATGTTGGGTCAGTATTGGTTACAGGGCCCCTGTAGGAGGTGGGAACTCTGGTTTCAGCTCTCCCAAACCGATCCCTGACTTTGGCTGGAAGTGATGACCTGACCCTGGGGAACAGCATCCAGTTCAGTAGGAGCCAGTGTGCTTCAATGAAAAGTGTTGGCTCAACAAATCAGCATCTGCCACCTGAGAAATTAAAGCTTTCTTAAAAATAATGGAAGCAAATTGCCTTGAGTCCTCCTTCCTGCCTGCTGCCCTTGCCCTGCAGGAGTCACACCCTGGCTGGGGAGAGAGGGCAGGGGGCAACAATGAGCATCAGGAAGGGGCAGGGCAGATGTCTCTGCTCACCTCTGCGGTCTGCTGGTTTGTTCTAGAAACCTGAAGTGTATGTTTTATGTTTTGATTTGAGAAGTTTCTGAGTAAAATTGGAGTTTATTGCATTGTTGGCTCTGGCAGGCTGACTTTGTGGTTTCCTGGCATTGCCACGTGCCAAACACATGGCAGGAGTTGATTGTTCTGTTGCAGTTGATCAGCAGGGCTCCTGCAGTGTTTGGCAAATAAAAAATGCTTCTGTGATCTTAAATGAAACATGGATTCTTCATGATTCTTCACTTAAATAATAGAAATGTAAGAAAATCAGCCTGATTTAACAGAAATCAGATGTAGCTGAAATAGATACAGCTGTTACCTGGGGTGCCTTCCTGCAGGTGTCATGGGTTGCAGGTCTTGGTGTTTTTATGGCATCTGCCAAATGTACCTCAGTGAAAATTCAGCTCTTTGTAAACAACTCTCATAGGCAGGTTCACTAACTTCAAGCACTTAATAACATTTTTGGGGGTTAGTAGGTCCATTTTGGCTTTGCAAAATAATGAAAATTATTGTTTATTCTGCTGAAAAAAAATAATTAACATTTTGAAATATTCTCCTCAGTTACAGTGTTAATGAAGAGCAGACCCCAAGGATCACAGGCACTCACCTGGGCTGGGGCAGCTGCACGGGACCCTGCTCCTCCCTGAAGCCAGGGCCAGAGTGTGACTTGTGAAGAGGGCTGGGGTGAAAGCATAAATAAGGGGAGTACAACCAGCATCAACTGCTTGGGAAGTGTAGCAGACCTAGGAGAGAATCCATTAACCTTGTATTCACAGTGGGACTATCTATTATTTATAAAATAAAACCAGCTTTTAGAAGTTTAAATAGAAGCAGGTTGGATAATCAGAGGATGGATTTCATTTTATTTGACTGTTTATTTTAACATTCACATAATTGCTTATTGATTACTTATTTTATTGAAATAATTTATAGATTTCAATGACAGTACAGTGTCCTTGGTGAAACAGAATCTCTCTCATTGCTGTTCTCATGATGTGCCATCACTGCTGTGGATGACAGTAAAGCAAGTTTTACCTGGAAATAGATTTATTGCATTCAGGTACCAGAAAATTTTGTAAGTGTCACAAAACCAAACACATCTGTCATAAAAGTCCAACATTTGCATAATGTTAAATGATTTAAGTGTGTCTTGGCTGTATCAACAAGCATGGCTATTTGCTGAGTCAGTGATAGATCTGGGGACATGGCAAACTGTCTAGTACTGCAAAAAGCCTTTATCTGAATAGTTTAACTCTGAGGCATATTTTTGTTTCTACCTTTTTCCTAAATATCCCAGTGCAAATTTAAATCGTCAGAATCATACTGACAGCAGGGGGCACTAAAAGAAGAGCTGTGGAGAGAAGGGAACTTTGCCCAAGTTTTCATTTTGGTAACAGCCTGCCCTTGCCAGAGCAAACACTCAGCAGCCCTCTGGGAGCACTCCCTCTACATGCTTGCATTCTGCTCAAGCTGTCAGACTTGGGTTTGTTTCCTTCCATTTGGCACTTGGATGTAGCTTTTGGTGTTTTCTTTGTATTATTACCTGTGGTGCTCTCAAAAGATCCTCCTAGCACTCTCCTATTGTCATTTCAGAGGATTTGTTCATCGCAGGGAGTTTTCCCTGGCTGCAAGTGCAGGTAGTTGGGGAAGTTTGTTCTGGATGAAGCAGAGAGGGAAGATGTTGAATGTTTGGGGCTGTTTATTTTTAATGGCTGAAAGGGAGAAAGGACAGTTTTTAACCTCCCTGGGGTGGCTGGTCACTCCAGGGTGTGTGTTAGGGTTAGTTGGAGACCAGGGAAAGGTTCTGCTTCCCCCAGAGGTGCTGGCACTGCCCAGGCTCCCAGGGAATGGGCACTGGAGGCTGCCAGAGCTCCAGGAGGGTTTGGACACCAGGGATGCACAGGGGGAATTGCTGGGGGTCTCCAGGGACAGGAGCTGGACTGAGGGATCCTTTTGGATCCCTTCCAACTCAGCCTGTTCCGTGATTCTGTGAAGAATATCACAGAAGAAAGTGGCTTCTTGCAAGAGCCTGCCAGATTCAGTTGTTCATTCGGTTGTTCAGCCTCCTATCAGCTAAAATAAAAGTTACTTTGCTGATTTTAATTCTTTGACCTCAAAGCATAATACACAGTTTTCTATAACAAAAAGATTTTTCAATTAATGTATAATCCATATGTATTTATCTTTTATATATGCAGACACCATGCATGTGCAGTATACATATTGCATTGAAACTATAGTCACATATTTATTGTAATATTGCACAGTTTTATTTGTAGGAAATGCACTATTCTCTTCTTTGGAAGAATATGTGTAAGACTTTCTGTGAATACTGAGTCATTATTTCAGGAAGATATTTTCAGACTGTCATTTATTTCAGGAAAATATTGGAAAATTTTCAGTAAATCAAGAAAAGATTTAGGTGAGCTTGAAAAAGGTGTACCAGAAAAGATGATCAAAGTTTGCTGTATTTGTTTTTCAAACTCTTTTTGGAATTCTCAGTATTTTATCAAGTTGTACAATACTAATATCAACCTAGAACCAGAACTCATTTGTCCAGGTGGGGGCAATGTTGTATTTTAAAAGCAGGAAATGACCCTCTTTTTCCATCAGATAATACAAGTCCTTCCTTTTCCAACCCAAGTTCTTCAGTGTCTGCTATTAAAACCATCTATCCTATGGTACAAAATATTGTATTTATTACTTCTTGAAAGCACAGCTTGTAAGATCTCAGGATGTTCATGTGTCAGATGTAAATGCTGAACTATTTTATGTGGGTGGGACCAGTATTTCCATTTGGCCTTGTGCACTTTTATGCATTTTGAAGTTCAGTGCTGTAATAATATGCAAAAATTATGGTTAGCTTTAACTTTTCAGTCTGCAGTTTTGAAACAGCTTGTTGGTAGTACTGGCTTTGTTTCTAATAATAATACAAAGTACATTGCTGCTACTTACTGGTTGATTGCAAAATTAACTGGCTGTCCATTTCTGAAATAATTCCTTTGGCCTGATTCCTCTGGTTTGATTAATATTTACTGTTTTCATCAAGTGTAGGTATTTTTCATTTTGTTGTACCTATGGACTATATTAATTTTATGCTAATTCAGAAAAATTGAATTTGATTAAAAACAGAGAAATGTATTTGCTAGAATTAACAATAATTTTGCTGTAATTGAATGGCTTCTGTTAGTACTGGGTAATTCAGGCTGTGAGGTTGCTTTCTGTCAGAAATAAGAATAAGCCTATTCACCAAAGCTCAGATCACTAAGTATTAGTAGTGTGTTTGCTGTAACAAATTTTAGCTTTCCTTTAAGGGCTGTATTATAGTCTGCCTTGTAATTTTTGCTGTCTATAATGTATGTGGAATGTCTTTTTAATTGTCAGCTGTGAGTTTTATCTGTCATAGTTTTAGCATAGCATTCCCAGTATATTCTGAAAAAAAACTGGCTGCTGTTGGACTTGTAATGTACTTTTTGTGGTGGTCTTTAACACAAATACACATGCAGTGTGATAGAAGTACTCTTGATGGATGTTGCTTGTGCTGGATGGAATTCAGTAGCAAAATCCTTTTCATTGGTGTGGGGAAGTGAATTGGGTAGGTCAAAATGCAGTTTTAGTGGGAGTCTGCCTGGCTTTTGAACCACTCAAAGTCCCCAGCACAACCTCTGTGTGCTGGCCCTGAAGCAGAGGTAATTCCCAGTGCTTGTGTCAGGTCTGTGCCAGTTCTTCCCTTGTGTCTGTCCAGAGAATCTCATTCCCCACAGCAGGGCCACAGTGTGGCAGAGCCTCAGGGGGAGTTTATTTTAACACTCACACAATTGCTTATTGATTACTTATTTCTGAGTAGGGCTGAGCCCCTGTTCAGGGCAGGACTATTCCTAATTGCAGTTGCCTACAATCCACTTCAGGGGCTGCCATGAGGGGTGGGTGTTTCATTTAAACAGGAAAGAAATGCTCTTAAAAGCAAAATAACCTGGGGAATTTCCTCTTTGGAAATACTGGTTGCTATGTTCACTGCTGTGCACTTGGCTTGGACATGCCCATGGAAAGGCTAGCAACTTCTCAGGGGTTTTTCATTCAGTTGTCAGCTTCTATAGAGTATTCTAAAACTCCTGTCTGTTGTGTTCCATTGGAGAACTGATAATTTGGAGGTTGCTTGACCAATCAACAAAAAAACTAAGTGAACCTGTGCCGTTGGACACTGGCCCAGTTTTCATCATGGAAAACATTGAAAGTGTTTTACTTGCATGGACACATGTGTGAGCATGCCCACACATGTAAGAAAACGTGACAATATTTACAGTAAGATCATGAAGTAACATCTGCCCCTTCACGTGTTCAGCTGCTCTCCAGTGGCTGTTTGTCAGGGCAGCACAGGTCAGAGTGCCCAGACACAGCTGCTGGAAGCCGAGGCTTGTAGTTCTGAATGCCAGCACCCAAGAATCATGGCCTGGTTTGGAAGTATCAAACTTTTACAATTCACTTTCAGTACCTCCCACTTCTCAGCAGACATCCAGAAATGGACTGGTATAGTCAACTGCAGCCATTCAGTGACTTCCAAATGGAGCTGTGCTGTTTTTACCCCGTCAGGTGAGACACATTCTGGTGAGGAGCCAGTGAGCTTTGCTGCTGTTGTGTTGATTGGGAAGCAGGCAGCTGCTTCCAGGTTTCTCCCTGGATGCTCCCTCTCTTCCTGCAGCTCTGGTTTCCTTGCTCCCTGTTGGAGCAGTCATTTGCAGCCATGAGTGCCCCAGATACTGCTTTTCCAGTGGGGAGGCTCCTCATGGATGGAAACTAGTCAGAACTTGGGGTTTGCTGCCACCTCTGCTGATTTTTCAACAAATTGTCTCTGCTAAAGAGAGTACTGCTGCAGAGAGTGACTTGAGAGGCTTAGTAAATATGTCTGTTAAAAAAGGATAATAATTAGGGCAGTAAAGACAGAAAAAAGAAATCATCCATTCAGCAAAAAGACAAGTCAGATAGGTAACCCTTTCATCAGAACTTTTCCTGGTCTCTGGCACACTGTCAGAGGGATCTGGCTGAGGTTTTCAGCTACCTTCTGCATCCTGTGGAGCCCTCATTGCTCCTTCCCCCAGCCCAGCAGTACTGGCATGGTGTTCCCAGTACTTGTGATTTGTGTGTAGCCCCTCTGTATCAGAAACACCCGTCTGCTTTAGCTGAAACTCTGAGAATGGCACTTGGAGTGAATTTATCTGTGAAGCCAGTCAGAAGACTTTTTGGCTCTTTACTCTGGACAAACTTAACATTTTTAAGAAGGCATTAATGCAAACTACCTGGGGATAGAAGAGGGTTTATATTTGGTCATGGAAATTGATTGTTTTAGTGCAGAAACTTAAGGATCTCAGATTTATTCAAGACATAAATGCTGTAAGCAAGGGACTCCTTCTTAGCCTGTGGATGAAAAGAGCAATCTTACTAGTGTACATGGGTGTTTACTGAACCAGCTCTTGCATGCAGCTCATTGGTAAATTCAGTGAGATTTGGATTCCATATCCTATGGGAGGAATGGATCTGAAGGTCTGCTTGGCACAAACCATTGTAAGAGTGGACACTCCCACACTCTGTTGTTGGTTTTCTCTCAGCATCAGGGCTGAAGCAGCAGAGCAGGGGCACAGCTCCCACCAGCACACTGCTGCTCTGATTCTGTGAGCCAGATTCTCTGATTCTCTGATTCTGTGTCGTGTGTGACACTGAGGGGAAACCTGAGCAGTGCAGGCACCAACACCCACTGAAGCTTTTGTGTTCAGTTGTTTTATTTTCTTTTTTATTTTTAATCCAGCTAACTCAAACTTTTGTGTGCTATAGCCACTGAAGTCTCTGTAGTTGGAATTGTAGAGATCCAGGCAGGCAATCCTCTCTCCTTCAAAATTCAGCGTAGACAGAGATATTTATTTTTATTACACTCTAACTGAGCAAAGCTTGGTTAGTGGTGGATTTTGTCATCTTCTGAGAGACAAGTTTGAGACAAGACCCCTATAATCTTTGAGATAGTTTGGGAAAGCCTGTGAAGTGAGACAGTGGTACAAGATGAGCAATGATAAAAAAGTCATGGAGAAGGCAGACAAGATGCAAAGAGTTGAAGAGAACCAACAAGTGTGGGAGCCCATGGTTACCTGACTTGCAGCTGGGTGGAGAGCAGCCATGCAGTGTAAGTACATTTACCTGGCTGGCTGCAGCCTCTCCTTTTGAACAGGAGGCTTAAACAAAAACTTGATTTCCTGTGAATACCCAGAATCAAATTTCCTACACAAAAAGTATTCTCCAACACTTTTTAAAGGTTATTCTTGACTCCACGGGTGCTGATGACAAAAAGCTGGCTTTAAACCAGTGAGCCAAACCTGGCTTCAAGACAGAGCCAGTACAAGTTCCTTGTCTGCCATGTCAGATGGAAGTTGGTAACAGCAAGGCTTCTCTCAAAAAACCTCTTCCTGAGCATGGTAGGACTATACACTATGCTGTCCCAATTCTCTCTTGGGGTTTGTGATCTTATCTTAACTGGTGTTGCTTTTTTAATTGATAACTCTTGGCTAGTTAAGATGCAAATGTATGAAAGAGTGTGTGTCACTTATCTCTCTGTTTTCTTCCTTGTGATATCATTTACATTAATTCATTCTTGTGGTCTCCTATTAAACCACCCTATTTCCACATCAGCTGGCCTGTTTCCAAAACATATCTCATAGAAATGCTGATACCTAGTTCCCTTAAGCTTGAAATTGCCTTAGAAGTGTTTAACCAAACAAACAGTTGGATTTTGTGAGTGTGTGAATACTGAAGGATTTAATTGCTGCATGAGGTGTAAAGCACAGAGTGCTCTCTGTGAATTCAGAGCAGAGTATGCTGAGATCACACAGCATAAACCTCCAGCTGGGGGTGACTTGCTTTTATGGCAGTAAGAGGAAGACAAAACTGTGTGTACCTTTATTCCTGCTGTCCTAAAACTGGCTGGCACCAGTTCATCTGTGTGGCTGCTCATTGGTGTGTTGGTTAGTAGGCTCAATCCCCTAAAACCTCAGTAAGTGTTGCTGAGTAAAGTGCTTCAGTTTTCACACCTGTTTCACCTGAGGAGTGAGAGAGCACTGTAAGATAGGGCAATATCAGTTTTCTAATTGCTGGTCTTGCAAACCCACCCAGGGGAAGGGAAGATTTTGTCCTGAGGACAGACTGGGGAGGAGCTGGGCTGCAGGTGGGTGATGCTCAGTAGGACACTGGGTCGGGGTGCATTGCACAAGGACATCCACCTGGGTCTCACCCCAGTCATCACTCTGCCACATTAACAGCTGCACAAAAGTAATTCTTTTATAACCATGAGGAGATCCAGCTCTGAGTGTACAGATCAAGCAGCTCTGTGGAGCAGGAAGGTGACAGCTTTATGTGTTAGCTTGTGGGAGTAGATGTAGGCTTCCCAAAAAATGCCTGCGAGAGCTTGTCTTTGGGTTGGGTTGGTGCTTGGATCATAACAATTCCTACACATGGCTCAGATATCCCAAATAAAGTATTGCTTCCCATTGTGATATTGGCCATAATTTGCTTCATTGCCTGGCAGTTTCAAATTATTTGACAATAAAAGTGTCAGCAAGCCTATAAAAGTAAAACACATGCTTAAAGGAAGATGATGCTTTATTTTTGAAAAATGGTATACAGTGACTTTATGAAGAAAAGAACTATGACTTTTTATAGTCCACAGTGTTCAAATTTAAAGTGTTACGCAAAGTGTTCCTGGTGCTTCACAGTCAAAGGTTAAGAAAGCTAAAATCAATATCAAAATACATATTCTTTTTCTTGGCTTGAAAGCAAAAAATGTAACTATAAATCTGCATTTTGTGGTGCCAATATTCTGTGAAAGTAACACAGCCATGTCTTACTCATGTGTTTTGTTTCAGGGGAAAGGAGGGGAAAGGAGCTTTTGTGCATCACATTGTGTTTCAGTTCCAGCATTGACTTACAAACCTGTATTAATTTTAAAATTGACAGCACTTGAAATATTTCCTCCAAACTTCCCTGCTGGGTTCCTGCACGGGGAGCAGAGCCCCAGTTGTGTTGTGCATGGCAGAATGCTGCAGGGACTTGCTGGGAAGGGCTGCTGTGAGAGGGGCATGTCCAGCCAAGCCTGTCTGCACTGCTGTGGCATGTCACACACGTCTCCTTCTTTTTGACTATGATACTGGTTTATGTGCAAAATGATTTAAACTTGTGGGTTTGTGTTTTTCCCTGTGAAAGTAATTAAATGCTGTTAGTTATTTTTGAAGGTGGCTTATAAAGCAGGCAGAAGGAACCGTGTATTCCAATGCTGTTGGCTAATGTTGGATTACTGGTTCATTCTGTCAGTAGAACAACTGGCATGTTATCTGATTTTTCTTATATTTTGCATTGTTCAGTTTTAGTTAGTAATGTTTATAGTATTTTGCAATATGTTTTGTAGGAAGGATTATGTACATACACAGAACTGAAGCCTCCACTGGGAGAGCTATGTCCATAATTCCAAGAAGTTTAGACTGTTTTTGCTATGCATCTTTTACTTATGGTATGGTTCCCTGGTCATTCTAGAAAATAAATTGAAACAGTAGCATGGAGTTTTCATGGGGTGCTCAGGTCTTCTGGCTGTTAAATCTGCTTTATACATTATCATTTTCACCCTGAAATGGTGTTTGTTGCTTTTGCTCACAACAAAATGATGCAAAGCAGGATCAGCTTTCTCTCAGAAGGCTTTGAAAGAGATTGAGCTGGCCTCCTGAGCTCCAAGCTGAATCAATGAACAGTTTGACATAAAACCCAATGTCTCTCTTTGGTCAGCATCACTCCTCTGATCAGCATCCCTTTCCAATGCCTCAGAAACCTGACAGCCTCAGCCTTATCACCTCAGTGAAATCAGCAATTCACAATTGTTCTTGCTGCAGAAGGAGTGGTGAAAGGGTATTTTTAGAATGAAGTTTTTCATCATTCAGCAGAAAACAGAACTCACAGTTATGTTTTGTCATGCAAAATGGAAAGTATATGTAATGTATATGCAATGATGACATACACAGGCTGCTACATGTACAGCACGTAATTAATCTAAAAGGGAAATGTGATAGGGTTTGGTGAATGTTTATGGTATTATTGCATATGTTGTTCTGTTTTTAAACAGCTCTTAAGAGGTAAGCTATAGATCAAGATGCCTGTAGGCCTGTTTTCATTTCTGCATTTAATTTGTTTATATTGCTGCTGCATTTGATAACATTCCAAATAACATTAAGTAGTTGTTTCTGTATGTGACCCTTTCAAGACTACATTATCAGACAGGTAATTTTGTACATGCAGTTGAGAACAAACTAGAATGCACTAGTAGTACCTTTTTCAATTTACCATCTAATTTCAGTGTAAAATAAATTTGCTTTTTATCAGGAACCTTCTTTTACAATTTTTTTTTTCTGGTTAGACAACAGGAAAAGATAGTAGCTGTCAAACATTTTATTTGATTTGATATAAATGTGCTTTACCATTTATTTTGCCTGGCAAGCAAATACATGAAACTGGGATCTTCTCAGGCTCCCATTATTTTCTCAGTATAACTACAATATTTTGGCTATTTCCATGTCTTGGGCAACATTTTAGCTAATGGATATGTTCCCAACTGAAGTTAAATGGAAGAGAATTCCTGATAAGAGCCAAAATATCTCCCAGATGTCCCATTTGGTTTGGATGCTTTCTCACTGAAGCATACAGGCTGGATGGTCTGTGGTGGAATTTGAAAGATCATCTTCCCTCATGTCTCCTCTTGTCTGGAAGCCAAGAGACCTGAACAAATGGTGCTTCCTAGCTTGTGAGCCTTGTTTTGGTGTACCATCAGCTTTGTGATATTTTTTTTCCATTCAGTTCTCCTGTAATTCAAAAATTATTTAACAGCCACTGAGTGATGAATGGGTTTGAGAAAATGCTGATAATTGTAAGGTTAAAGACATAGGTAAAATTCTGCCTCTGGTAAGTTCAGAATAACTACTTTGCAGGGTAAAATATACAATAAAATACACAAAGCATAGCAATTTCCAGTAGACATGTTCAGGGAGTTCTCAAGTTGTCACAGCTTTAGTGTCACCCTGCTGAATTGGCATTTGCACTTGTAAGTGCAACAGTTAGGCCACAGCCCTGCTGCACAGCCCACAGAGCATCTTGAAACTTGATTTGGGACTTTGAAAGGCTCAGTCTGGGATGGGTTCAAAGGTTTAGAACTGATCTGTTTCTTGTTGGTACATTACAGCAAGTAGCAGCTTCTTCCATGATTCCCAGTTGCTGCTGACACTACTTTTCTGTGTCTGTAGAATTTTTATGCACATCTTTAGTAATTTTTAGAAGTGAGTCTAACCATAAAATCAAAACTTAGGCAGTGTTGATGGGGTTTCTGATTTTGAGGTTTGGCCACGCTGGTTTACAGTTCCTATTCTGGTGTCCAATCGTGGTTTTTTCACCTTGACATTTGCTGCCTGTTTTGTATCTTTTTTCAACTAGCAAATTTCTGATTTAACTTTCCATATTCCATATTTAAGTGAACAACTGTGATGTGTGCACCAGCCTGGTAACACAGATAACTTTGCTCTCTCTCTCAGCTCTCTCCTGAGGAGCTGCTCCTGCAGCTTTAAGGCTGGTGCAGCTGCAGCCACTGGGGCAGTTCCTGATGTTCCAGTCCTGCAAGTCTCTGCAGCTGAGCCTTGCCCAGTCTGGGGAGGCTGGCAAAGACTCCAGGCAGGGCAGAGATTTGTTCATGGAGGAAATTGTAGAGTGGATTTTAAAAATTCTTGGAGTAAATCTTCATGTGGCTGTGTGTGCAATGCAACAAGAAGAGCCCTAGCCCTGCTGAAATATTCTTCAGTTTTATCATGATTGCCTTTGTTTACTCACTGTGCATTGCTTTCAGTGCAGTTGTGTTGGAAATGGTGATCAGCTACAGCAGAGTGTGACAGCAATTTTTGTGGTAGTTTGTATTTATCCTTACCTGGTCACACATGCTGCTTGGGGACAGAGCCACACTGCAGAGTTTTCCTCACTGCTGCTGTAATTAGGACTCAGTGACAGAGAGGCTGCCCCAGAGGAGTGCCCTGCCTTCTGCTTGTGCTGCTGACTGACCCTGCTGTGAAACAGCAGCAAGAGGAGGGAAACTCCAAGGTTTTCAAACACAGTGAAGGAAAATCATATTTCTTATGGTGATTTCCTTGGGGTGGTTGTAAGAAGACTTAAATTCACAGATTTCAACCCTGACTCATTACCACAGAAATCAGGAGGTCACACAAATACTGTCTGAAGATCAAAATCTTGTATGTAAAATGTGCCTTCCTGCAATCAATGCATGATGAACCAAGGGGGTTATTTGCTCAAGTGTTGTCTGGTCCAAATGGTTATTTGGTTATTTACTGATTTCTGATTCTGCTGAAGGCACTGCAATGCCTTATCCAGCAGGCTTGAGAAGCATGGCACTGCAAATGTCTCACATGGTCCTCACAAGGTTGTGGAGTCCCACTTGCTGTTCCTGTAGCTTGATTTCTGGCAGCTGAGCAATCAGTGGTGAGTCATTTAGTCATGTATAGAATAAATACACTTCTCAAGGGGTAAGCCAGGTTCTTTGGCCCCATAAAAAAAGCACTTCATCACTTCTTTCTTCTGCCTCTGATGCAGTGAGCTGTACTGTGTGCTTTTCACTTTATGCTTGGCTCTTTTCATAATCCTTATTCCATTAACATTTCTCTGTTAAGTGAGATTCTGTTTTGAATGCTGGATGCTGTATATGGTGCTAGCATTTTTCAGGAAAGAAAAAAGGATATGTTTTTTCTTCTGAGAAGAATTCCTAGAAACTGGAACTGAGAAGTTTAAAGTGGATTAATCTACTTTTTATCTTCCTTTCTGTGTTCTCTGAGCATTCCCATCCTGACCAGCACAGCCCATAAGGGTGTCCATTTAAGCCATATGGAATGCAGACACCCTTCTGCCAGGGGATTCCAAGGGACTGACACCCTGCTTTACTTAGAACAGGGTTCAAGCAGTGATTTGGTGATCAGCTACAGCAGAGTGTGATAGCAATTATTTGGTGATCTACCAAAATGTAGATGTTATTGAGTGCAGAGCACGACAAATGTTCTACCACCATGTTCTACTATTTCTTTGGAACTAAATTTTCATTTCTTTCCCCTGTGTTTCCTTTTCAGCCTGTTTGATATGGGAGGAGAATATTACTGCTACAGCTCTGACATCACCTGCACCTTCCCTGCCAATGGCAAGTTCACAGCTGACCAGAGGGCTATCTATGAGGCAGTGCTGAAGGCCTCAAGGGCTGTCATGGCAGCAATCAAGCCAGGTAAAACATCTGCCAGCAGGAGCTCTGAGCTTTGGTAGCAGCATTCAGGCTGTCAAATCAATTATATTTGCATTTCAGAAAGTGTTGGAAGGGAACAAGATGATAAAATTAATTTCCATGGTTAAGCAGCTTCTAATGTATACACAACATTTTCCATACACTTTTAAAGGCATAACATAGAAACAATTATTAATACAATTAATATGATACTTTAATATTTATTTATTTTTAATTCCTTTCATCTACTCTCTGTTCTTATTGTTGTCTTGCTTGTTTGGAAGAATGATGCAAATGCATTTACACTCTTCATGAAACCAGTAATGATGACAGTTGTTGTTCAGATGTGTCTTCACACAGCCAGCCATCTTTTCA
The DNA here is from genome assembly GCF_028551555.1 of Melozone crissalis. Lineage (NCBI taxonomy): Eukaryota > Metazoa > Chordata > Aves > Passeriformes > Passerellidae > Melozone > Melozone crissalis. The sequence continues at coordinate 18,817,794 of NW_026535785.1, read as the reverse complement.
GGGAGCTTCTGCCAAATGCTGCAGTCAGAGTTGGTGTGAGCACATGTTGTGCTTCAGTATGTTTCAAATATCTTCTTCATTTTATGTGTAGGCACAATAGAAATATTCTGTTGAAGAAAGGGATGGAGTGTGCATCTTTGGGAAGGATAATTAGCCTTAAAAAGCTTTCAAAAGCACTGGCTATTGGGCCCTTCACTGTATGCCTTTAAATTGCTGGCAAACTGATCCAACAAATACACATTTTCATTTGAAACAACTGTCTGCCTTAATGAAAACCTTATTTTTCTCCCATTCTGCTTTCAGGCCAGCAAATAAATGCTTTAGAGCTAGCTGCTGCCATGATTTTGTCACTGGTGAAGGTACTTGAGCATTTCTCAGTATTACTAATGGAACATCTTCAAGAAGAATGTACTCAATGCACAAAGCACACTTATCCTTTAAATGTGCTGTATTAGTCTTCAGTCATCAGGCCCTGAGTGCCTGAGCTTTCTGGATTGCCTGTTGGAACAGAAGCAATTTTCCTGTTACACAGGCTGGCAGCAGCTGATTTGAGCACTTTGCAAGGGAGTGATGCTTCAGGTTTTAGCTTTCATATTTTCCAGATTGTGCATTAGTATATAACTCTGAGCTTCATATAGAGTGTTAGCAGGTTCTCCTCACAGTTCAGTCAGACAAAACAATTCTTTTCCAGCCTGAAAACTGAGGACACCATTGCAGCTTCAGGCCTGAAATTGTAAACAACAGGGAATTGAGAAGAGCAAACTGGGAGGATGGACTTTATAACCTAGAGCTGTAATTGGACAGTTAACCCCAATATGGAAATGGGCCAAAACTTATGAAAGTGTGAAACTGTGTGATCCATTGTCCATCTTGGGTGTAGCCTTGGCCAGGCTTTTGTTCTGCCCAAGGTGAATCCTTTGAAAGCCTTTTGAATAAATCCCTATTTATTCCTTTAACTCTGTCTAAGCCTGTATTCTAGGTAGCCTCTCCAGGCATCAGGAGAAATAACACTTGATGTTTATCTGCAAAATGAGACTAGATATTTTTCTATTTTAATAACAATATGCTTCATCACCTGCTATTCCTCCCCTCAAGACTCCTCCCATTCCTCTTCACAATTCGTGTTGCATTTCAGTGTCACCTTTAATTTCATGTAACGTTTTTAGCAGTATTTTATGCTAATAAGTTGCAGACTGTCTTCAGAATTTGAGAGCTAATATGATGTTGTGCTCAGGGTGGTGTAGAGAATTTTTCAGTTTGCTGAACACTTTATTTACAGTGTCAGAAAGTAAGAACATACTAAATTGAATATTTCTGAGAAGTAGTTGCAAGGGTCTTTTACTAGCTTTGGGAGCTTGAGATCCACACACAGACAAATCATTCTTAATCTCTGGCAGAAAAAGGGACTGAACTTTCAGTTCTTACTGTTGTCCTGCCTGTTTGGAAGAATGGTGCAAATGCATTTACACTCTTCAGGAGACCAGTAATGATGAATTTTGTATCTACAGAAAATGGGCTGTGGACTGGTTCATTGGTTTCATTCCTTTTGTACTTCAGAGTGCAATGAAATGTAACCTGGACTCTTGAATTACAGATCCAGTCAAGAGTGTGGTAACAATGCAAAAATTTTCCCCATCTGAAAAGTCTGTTCTTTAGGTCCTTTTTAAGATCTCCTGGAAGACCAGGATTCTGAAAAAGGAGAAATGGAAATGCTGACCTTTACAGCATGGTTAGTGTCACAGACTTGTCAGAGAAAGCCCAGAGCCCCTCAGGGGGCTGATGCCATTGTCACTGCTGTCCAGAGGGACACTCTGCAGGGAGAGAGGTGCAGCTCCTTACAAAAGCCTCATTTGGGAGCTCCTGGACTAAAGCCCTGGGATCTGCCCCTGGGGGAGCCAGGTACTGCCACTGAGGAGCAAGAAATGATGGTGTCAATTCACAAGAGCATCTTCTCCCTGTAATACTTTGTGTCTCCAAAAGAAGAGGCAAAAGAGCTTGCAGGGTTGGAGGCACTAAATTTAAAATCCAGAGCCGCCATGTTTCAGTGAGATTTTCTGCTCCAGCCTGTGTTGATTTTGCTGTTATTTTTGCTAGTCTTCATTTCCCATGGTTCCTAAGGTCAAAGTGGCTGGTCAGGTGGCAGGAGCCATTCCTGGAGCAGCCTGGGTGAGGGTGGGCCCAGCACAGTGTAGGAAATGCTGTTTATCTCCTTAATTGTGCCTTGTGGCAGGGCTCACAGGGCACATCTAGTAGTTGTCATCAGGATGTTGATGATTCCTGGGGTCTTTCTGACTGCAAGGTAGGGATGAGTACTTTAGGGAGAGTCACTGACCAAATACTGGCTTACATAACTGTGTTATGGTAGAACACAGCTTGCTAGCAACCTTAAACATTCTGTATAGGTCTGTTCAATTCAGAGATTTGCATTTCTTTTTACAGTTTGGCTCTCATGTGAACTTAATTAACTTTTGAATGCAGGTATTTTCTGAGAGATAATAGACCTCCTAATAAAATTCTGTGTATATTTCTATATACACAGAAATATACACAGAATTTGTATATTTATAACTGTATATATATACAGTTGTTATAATTTTTAAAATACTCCAAAACATTTTATTTCATTATACAGAAGCATTAATCTGCCACATTCTGTGCATGGTCCCAACATACAAACAGCTCTAATCATATATATGGGTCTCCTCACCTTACAACTCCAAGAACAGAATTCCTTCTGCAAGACAAATAATATATTCTGAAAGTTAAGAATCTGTAGGATTACAGCCCAAGTTCAGTGCAGTTGACACAATTTCTGCCACAAACAAAATCTGTTTAAAAAGAAAGGGGGAGGAAAACTCAGTCTTGCATAATCAGCAGTTTTGAAACCACTGAACATGGAGCACTGATGAAGACAGTGATGCTTGTCACTGAAGAGAAAGTCAGAAAAGTGTGCTTGTGTGGCAGTGGGCTAATTGTCTTTCCTCCAAAGTCAGGCCTATGATCCAAGATGTGAGAGAGGAATGTTGGATTTCTGCTTAGGGGATATTCTTAATTGTGTCAAGTCCATCTGCATTAAATTTCCTCTTCCACATAGCTAAAATACAGGGACAGATGTGCAGAATATTGACACTTTCATTTCCTTCAGTGGCTGAGACATCATCTGTTTCTTTCTCAGAACAGTGATTTGAGAAACAATTTTTATGTATATGTACATATATATGCTTTACAGATATATGTTACATGGAAAGAATAGTTAAAAAGAGTGCAATTGTAAAGCCACGTGTCCTAATTTGTCTGACTTCTAATTTCTTTTTTAATCTCATTGGATTTGCCAAAGGTTGAGGCACATTAAATGCAGTCCTGGAGCACATCTCCCAGTTTGCTTTCATCTGAAATGAATTCAATTCATGCACTTCAACATTCCACTGTGTACACAAAAACACAGTAAGTGGGGACAACCAAGAGATTTCACCTCCAAGGATGATTGGAATTAAATGTTCCTGTAGATACATTCATTGTTTCTCACTCTGCTGTCTTCACACAATGCATGTAACAGTCAGAGCTGAGCTAATGAGCAGCTATTCAGTAATTTAGTTTAACCTTTTGTTCTGTGCATGGCCTGGAGCTGTTTATTGCCTACTGTGCAAAACCTGCTTTGAATCCAAAATTATCAATGTGTCCTCACCAGTTTTTTCTCAGAGTGTTCATCATAACAGTGCACAGGTGCTGGGCAGGCATGGAGGTTTGCTTGCACTGCATCTTAAAGATGTGCAAGTGTGCAGCAGTCCCCCTTCTGCAGGCAGGCTAGAGAAGTTAGTGTAAAAGCTCTTGACTCATTTGGGATTCCAAGATGGAAATTCTTCAGACTCAAGATCTTTTTTAAGAGAGTTGAACATTGCTCTTGCTCAAACCACAGCTGTTTTGACCTCTGTTACAGCTGCTGAGAGCCCAGCCTTTCTGCAAGTCACACTCCAGATTGTCAAGCCAAACTCTGGTAAAATGAAAGAAAATGATTAATGAAAAAAATGTAAAATAAATTTTAAAACCCCCCTGTGTTTGAAGCAAGTTGCTGAGCATCCTGCTGGGAACCTGAGTCTGGTGCAAGAAAGGTTGCTGATTACCAGAGGCAACTTTTAGGTGCATTTGCCATGTTTGCCTTCTTGTGAAGTCTCTTGGGTTTTTTCTTGCTTGTTTTCAGCTTTTGTAACAGATGGAGGAGGAATTATATAATGAAGAGAAATCTTCAGTGGTTTATCAGGAGCTCTGCTTGCCTTGGTGGTTGGAGTACTCTGGAAACTGGGTAGCCCTAGAAGTAAATTAACCTGGAACTTCCCGTGGATTTGCATCTTGTGCTTGGTGGGAAGCTCTGCTTGTTCTGGTGGAAGCTTTTCCACTGGTGCTGCTGTGTCTCTCCTCCATGGCTGTAGTAGCACATGAATGGATGTTGCACTTTTGCTTGCATGAGGTCTTCTGTCCTTTAGCCAGCTGCCTTCATTGCAAAACAGAGCCCTGGGCCTCTTCTTCTGGCAAGTGTCACTGAAATTCTTTTTAGAATTGGAAAATTTTTTAATGTTTTGCTGCAGGACTGGAATAGGCAGCATCATCAGAAAGGTAATTTGAAATCCTGTGTAGAGGAGTAGATGTTCATGGAAGTGAAGGACTGAAACGTAACGCATCAGCACCAAGGGGCCAAGCAAAGCTCACACAGACACAGTCAGGGGATATTGCTCAATTCTGCAGTCCTTGATGCTATAACCATAAAATTACTGCTTTTAGTGGAGCTCTCCCCCACCCCCATAATTGCCCAGGCTTAAAAAAGCAAACTCTGGTGGAAAAATAGTATTGTGTAGCACAGCCTCAGTAGGCATGAGGCTGCTGGGGGCAGTGGGGCAGGGCAGGGGTGAGATCTGGGGTGAGGTCTCAGCTCTGGTGTCTGGAGCACCTCCTGTGGACACCTCTGATGGCAGCAGCTCCAAGCCTGAGCTGCAGGGTTAGATTAGACTCTTTTCTGAGCAAGTTGGGCATGTTAATAGTGGAGAGATCTGAAGGGTTAGAAAGGGCGCATGTGCATGGCTCCCAAATCTGTCTCACTCCATTCTTTATCCTAGTTGCATAAGTTAGATCCAATGTCTGTGTGTTTGCTTTGTTATCCATCATTAGTCACTGGTTTCACCTGGGAGACCACTACTGTTTGCTCTCTGAAATTAATATCAATCTATTGGGAAAAAAAAGTATGAAATAATTCATTTTGCTGTAAGTCCCTCTCTGAAGAAAACAATTTGTTGAAGAAACATTATCTAACTTTCAAGTTAACCCTAACACTGAGCCAGGGCTTGGTACCCTCCTGGTTTCCCTCCTAACCTGAATCACTCCACGGTGTGTTGTGACTCCATGCCCATGGAAATGCCATGGAGGAGGCAAGGAGATGCTGCTGAGGAGCAGCTGTGGCTGTGCCCAGGGCAGGGGGTGCTGCCAGCCCACAGGCAGGGCACTGCTGGGTGTTCCTGTGAGCTGTGGCCACTCCAGCCCTGGCACCACCCTGCTCTTGCCCCAGTGTGTTACTGTCAGGGACACACAGGGTCAGTGGTGTTGGGGAGGTCTCTGTGGAATTTCTCTTTTATTCTTCAGCAAATGACTGTGTATTGATAGCATGGGCAGCCTCTCAAGTGATTTCTGCTATTTGTTGGTCGGGTTATTATCTTGAGCATTTAAAGAATATTAATAATATATATATTTATATTAATACAATATTTATATTATTATGAAGTTGATTCCTACTTGATGAAGACATATAGTTGCTACATATAGAAAGTTTCTCTTTACAGTTTCTGTTTATAGAAACATTGAAGTTTCTGAAATATAATAAGTTGCTACTGTGTTGAGAAGAACTAAAAAGGAAGTATGCCTATCTCAGCTTTGCAATTAGAACTATTTTGCATTAATGCACTAGAGCATAAACAGAGTCTTTAAGATTAATGAGCTAAATATTGGAGCAATCACATACTTTCCATCTTCATCCTTTTGCAATTGCATCCTGGGACCTCCAAGCATTACTCTCTGTCTTTTCTGTAGACTAATGGAAAATCACAGGAGAAGGGGAAGGAAGGGAGCTGGTTGTGCTTAGCATGCCTGGTATACTGCAAAATCTATGTTGAAAAAAATCTTTTTTTTAATCTTTAAAGTTAAATACATTAATATTTGGGGTGCAAGGAAGCAGGAATTTAAATACCTCACTCTGTAAGGTCCGTTGTCCTAAATTCCAGTTTCCATAAAGATCTCCTTGTCTAGCAAACTGCTCCCAAGGAACAGTTGAGTAAGGCCAGGTTGGCAGCCACTCAAGTCCCTATCTCTACATTTTTATGATTTGAAAAGCTTGTGTATAGAGTCCCCATTGAATCAAAATTGCATTCAGACATTAGCTATGCAGCTGGGAATATCTGCTGATTGATGTTTGTTTGTTTCAATAAAACGAAAAATAAAAATTAGTTCCAAATATGCACAGAAGTTGTTGTTCATCACATCAGTTTATGTGCAGTGTGAATTCCTCCTTGGGATACTGACATTACCACAGGGTTTCCCTATAGGATTTCTGTCTCTGCATTTTTCAAGTTGGAGCTCATCTTATATGCATATCCCAAGTTCTGCATTTTACTATCCAAGACAGTGAGTATTGCCTTGCCTCTGGCTTTCAGGCTTTGCTTTTCCAATAAATGCATTTGAGCAAGGTCTTGAAGAAAATCTGTGCCCCAGGACTGACATCTCTGCTAACACAAGATGGAGGTTTCTCCATGTTAGGGCTGGAAGGTTCCTTGTGTATGGCTCTCCCAGAAATCCAGTTTCACTTAAAGACATGGGTTCTTTAAGCTCTTAAATACTGTCTCCCAGTGTCAAAGATCAGACTTTGCAGATTTCATTGATGCCAGGATTGCCATATAATCTTTGACCAAGAAAGTGCAGTCAAGGACACTTCAAGTACAGTCAAAAACATTTCAGGCAAAGAAGTAGACCTACATACCAAATAAAAGATCCTTTAATTAATCATGTAGATACCAGCTGATCCTCAGAGCCCACAAGAAATGGGTACTCTTTTGCTGGAGATGCCAAATAAATGCAGAGAGATAAATAGTTCCCAAAGACTCAGGTGTTCTGAGATGGAGAGGCCAAGGGGAGCAGGCTGGAGCAGTGTCTGGCTCAGAGAACTTCAGAAATTCTCTGTAGCTGCTGGTCCCTCCTCTGTCTTTACTCTAGGTGCCTCACTGGGTCAAGTCTTGCATTTTGCAGTTGAGAATGTGTGTTTGAAGGGGTTTCTCTAATGTTTGGAGCTATCCTTCCACTCTGTCATTTCCAAATGAACAATTTGAGAAACAGAATGATTCAGGAGGGCCTTCTGTAGGTCTGAGACTGAGCACTTCCTTTGAACACAAGGAGAAACAGTCCTTGGGAGTTCTCTAGGGTGGAAAATCACAGGCCACCATGAGCCACCTCCAGAGGCAGCCTGGGAGGCAGGCAGGGTGTTCCTGTGGGTGACCCCTGTGTCCTGCTGCAGTCTGAGTGCCAGCCACTCCTGCTGTCCCTTTGTGTGTTTGTGCAGAACCAAGTTAATCCCAGGTGGTCTTTGTCCTGTGGGCAGCTGTAACTGCATGTGTTGAGCTGCTCTGTGAAACTCTGACCACTTTTTGTGCATTTCTCCTGATTTCTTCAGGGGTTTTTTTATTGTTGTAACTTCCTAAGTGCTTTGCAATGGAGGGGTTGTCTTAGCTAGTTTTCCCATGTACAGCCTTCCAAGGAATGTTGTGAATTAGAAGGACAAAACAAAGAGGCCACTTCATTTTCCAGTGTTTTGCCTCCTCCCTGTTTGCCTGATGCTAAAGGATTGGAGTAGAAAAGCTGATGGGGGTAGAGGGGCAAGCCCAGGGACTTCACGGGGTGAGTGGTCTGTATTTCAGTACAGCAGGGTGTCGATTTTGGATGCTGTGTCCTCCTTTGGTACCTAAATACCGAGGCACAGTTCTTTCAGTCAGACTGTCAAGAATTAAGTTTAGTGAACCACTACCAGTTTAAATAACCTACTTAAACAACAAAAAATGCTGTGATTTGAATTCAAAGCAGCAGTGTGAGTCTCTGTTCTATTTTCTAGTAAAATGCCTCTAACAAAGAAAGAGGAGTGGAGAATCCAGCTCAGGTAGAATAGTACCAAGAGCAAAGATTAAAATAACTCAATTAAAGAACTGTTTAATAAAAACAATTTAATGAAAACTAATAGCTGGCAAAACTAATATTTGGCATAGCAGATCATATTACCAGCAGGTGTTTCTGTTATTAAGCTGAGCAGAGTTGTACTTGGCAACATATGCAAATTCAAAATTTGCAGCTTCACAGATTACTGCTTTTTTTGTCCACAACAAATATATTACTTCTTTACAATTCAGATTGATTTTTGGTTTCTAATACTGCTTAAGAGTAATTGTCACTGTATCCAACTAGGATTGAAATCCATTATACCTAAAGAAAATAACTGTAACTGTTACTAATATTTATCCTCCTAGGTAAAAAGTTCTTATTCACATGCAATGGGTGTTTTTTGCATTGTAGTATTTTTTATTATGTGTAGTCCAGAGTTGTGTTTAGTGGAACACCATGGTGATGCTTCTCTGTTGTGCTGTATAAAAACAGTAGCTGATTTTGGTGAATTTTTCAAAAGGAACTGGACTGTAAACTGGGATTTTTGACAATAGCACAACAGGGAAGGGTATGAAAGCACAATCTCTTTTACAGTTTGTATAATTTCAAGATGCCCATATGGATTATTCCCATTCAGATTGTCATATTTTAGTCAAAGCACTGCTGATCATTATTAATCTGCTGTAATATCTGCAGCAAAACAATTCTGCTCAGGAATAAAAAATTAATGACAGAACTTGAAGACTTTATTCCAGTTGCTCTGAAGAGCAAATGCTTTTAGGGCATGTTGTAACCAATATTTGATATTCACAAATCTTGCTGAATGGCACCACAGTATTATTTTTCCCTCCTTGCAGTTCAGAATGTGTTACTGTGTTGAAAGAGATTGGAAAGCGAATCTTGTCAATATATGTTTTTAAAAGCTATTTGTAATCTGCTCTCTCTTCTCTGTTAAATGGAGTGGACTGTACTTTTTTTTTCCCCTGGCATTAATGTTCCTTAATTGATAAACAAACAAAAAATTCAACAAAAGTTGAATACTGCCTCTCTGAGATGGACCAGCAAAGGTAGAACAGCTTTCTGTGGTGTTTTAATTCTGGTTTTCTCAGTGTAAATGGTTGAGGCATTGCTGCTACCTAGGAAGGCACTAAAGGGTGCATAGACAATACTGTCAGTCAAATTGAAATTCTTTATTCTTTGAAGATATTAATTAAAAATGGTATGATTGATTACTGGAGCTCTCATTGCTGGTCACCTGTCCAGCACAGCAGTAACCCATGGTGAGAGGTGAAAGAAAAGGGAGTTTTGTGCAGAGCCTCAGGGAGTGCAGCAATCTATTGAAATGTGAAGGATCTGATTGCAGACCTGGGAGCTGCTGCTCCTGCTGGGATGGGCAGGACCTCTGCAGCATTCAGAGGCTGAAATAATGCTGGGTTACCCCCCAGGGTACAAAAACTGGCATTTAAACTGTTCCTGCCCTGAAATCCCTCTCATCTCCAGGTACCTGAGCAGAGCCTGCAGGAGCTGCCATGGCTCAGGGGATTTTTCACTGCTTTCAGGGATTCTTCGAAGGTGTGGCTTGCACAAGCAAATACATTCAGATATCTTTACAGAGCCTAAATTGGCTGCAGGATTTTTGCCTTTCTATACTGAATGGGGTTTGGTTTAAGACCTTTTTTTTTAAAATCCTTTTTCCTAATTGTAACATGCTGTATATTGTTTTTAAAAGTGATATTGGGGAATGAGCTGCCTGTACCTTGTCTGATTTTTAGTACCTGCACTGATTTTCTCACAGCTCAGTGTTCAGGAATTGTGCTTGATATTTGCTGTAATTTGAGTTGAAGTGCAAAGTTCACAAGTCCTTCAATCTTGACACTGCATCAGCTGTAGCTGTCAGAGTGCAAACCTGCCAGACATAAATTGTGCTGTTTGCCCTGAGTCTTGTCTTATCTAAACAGGCTCTTTTCTGAGCTCCAAAGATTGATAAGTTTCCACACTGCAATCACTCCCTCCAACACTTCCTTCATCCTGTCAATCCTTTTCCTTTTTTCCTCTTCACCATGCACCTCTTTTGGAAGGAACATGCTGTAAAATAGTGTCTGGCAAAACTCAATCCCAGTGCTGCATCCAGACGTGGAAAAAATCCCTCTTCTTGCCATCTATCCATATTGCTTTTCTTGATGTTTCTGCATGGCAGAATGTTATCCTCATGTTGCTTCTGATGAGTGACAACTCACCTTGTGCAGGGTTTATAACTGGGAGGATGGAATTACTGCTGGAAAGCTCCATCATCCATGCAAAGGATGGACTTACTGCTGGAAACCTCCATACATCATGATGGAAAATGTCACAGTACAGCTGAATAGCACAGTGTGTGTGAATTGTTTAGCCTTCTGAAGAAGTCCAAATTTCAGCGGTGATGGGGATCAATCTCTATTTCCCTCCAGTAACTCCCATCCCTGTAAGGCAGGTGGATCTTTCTGGGGAATGAAGGCAGGACTTTATTGCCCAGAAATACCATCCTGGTGGGGAGCTGTGCCACTGGGGCTCCAGGCACAGGGCAGGGGCAGGTCTGGCAATCCCTGCAGTCAGAACTGAGGGTATTTGCAGGTGTGAACAGCAGTAAATTCTGTTTAGTTCCCTTTTGTGCTGGGAAAGTTAACAGGCTCTTCTCCCATGGCAGCCAGATGCAGCCATGTAAAATACAGTCAGAAATGGCATCCCTGAATTTGGCACCCATGAGGCAAATAATGCTCAGCCCATGAGCCATGTGTTCATCCACACAGCTTTGAGCAGCTTCACTGCTCCCAAACATTGGCAGAGTCAGAGTCCAGCTTTTGGGGGTTTCCCCATGGCACAGCTGCTTTACCTGGTGCTGCAAGACCCCAAGTTCAAAACCAGAGCAAACACTGAGTGTTTCCTGTAGTGGGCAAAAAGAAAGCATGAAAATCACAAATATGACAATTGTTTCTCTAGCACCCAGCTGAAGAGGGAAAAGATAATTGCTTTTTAGTGTTTAAATTATGTTTTGCTTTGTTTTTAAACTGGGTTTGATTGAGTTCTAAAGTCCTATTGTTTTATGTCTGATATGGTGTGTGCCAGTTGGCAGATTTCAGTCTGTTCCAATGGGTTGCTGGCTGGGCTGGGATTGTGTGTTCTGTCTGCATTTCAGTGGCACTGCCAGGGGACATTGGGCCTTTTGCCCTTGTCTGTGGACATTTGGAAATTAAATGTAACTTAACCTTAGCACAATTTGGGGAGAAGTTACTAGAACCTTGCCATACTCGTTTTTTTTAGTAAGATTGTGACATCTGTGTTGGCAAAAAACCCCCACCCAACAACAACAACAAAAAAAAACCTGTTAAATCATTTGTGGTTTAATCATTGTCACATTACAACCACAAAGTACCCTAAGTGGTGGCCAAAAAAATCCTGTTAGGCCTTTTCAGAGTACTTTTTGACCAAAGTGGCTAAATACCACGCAGTAATTCTAAATTATTTTTGTATGCTGTTTCTACTTTATGTTCTCAAATGGCTTCTAATAAAACTTCAGATAGTAATCACTGGGATAAAAATACCAGTGAGTTAACAGCAGCTGAGGGACAGCAGTTTATAGTGTGATGTGTTATAGCAACTCATCTTTTTAATTCTACTGTTTAAAAATTTATGGTATATTCATCAAAAGATAGGAATGCTTTTGATTTCTGGTTTCACAAGAAGCTTTTCTTTCTTTTTGGGGGCTGGCAAAGAGGGCACAAAAATCCCCTCCATTGGTGTGATCAAAGAGGTCACACATTATTGCAGAGATCTTTATATGATGTTCCAGAGTCCTTGAACCTGGTGTTTTATCTGAAATTTTGTGTGGTTTGGCAAACAGATATCAAAGAGGAAATATTTTCAAGAAAGTAAAATAATATTAATTTTATTTTTTCCCTTTCTTTCACAGTATATCTAAGAGTATCAGAGATAACATTTAGCTTTATAGGGATACCTTTAAAAAAAGACTTTAGGCAAACTTAATGCATTAATTTTGCCATTTTTAAGTGGTACCTCACACATCTGCAAACCTCCACTGTGCTGTTTGCATTGAGTCTGAAAACTAATAATCTCCCTAGATTTTTGTTAATTAATGCATAGTCTGGTTTATTTCATTACTGGACATCTCCAGTGTCTGGTTGCTGCTGTGTTGGTGTTTTATCTGAAATTTTGTGTGGTTTGGCCAACAGATATCAGAGAGGAAATATTTTCAAGAAAGTAAAATAATATTAATTTTATCTTTTTCCTTTCTTTAATATCTAAGAGTATCAGTTATATCTAAGAGTATCAGTTAACATTTAGCTTTATGGGGATGCCTTTAAAAAAGAATTTAGGCAAACTTAATACACTAATTTTGCCATTTTTAAGTGGTACCTCATACATCTGTAAGCCTCCACTGTGCTGTTTGCATTGTGTCTGAAAACTTGTAACCTCCCTAGATTTTTGTTAATTAATACATAGGCTGGTTTATTTAACTACTGGACATCTCCAGTGTCCGGTTGCTGCTGTTTTGGTGTTTTATCTGAAATTTTGTGTGGTTTGGCCAACAGATATCAAAGAGAAAATATTTTCAAGGAAGTAAAATAATATTAATTTTATCTTTTTCCTTTCTTTCACAGCAGTATATAAGAGTATCAGATAACATTTAGCTTTATGGGGATACCTTAAAAAAAAGACTTTAGGCAAATTTAATGCACTCATTTTGCCATTTTTAAGTGGTACCTCACACATCTCAAACCTCCACTGTGCTGTTTGCGTTGTGTCTGACAACTTGTAACCTTCCTAGATTTTTGTAATCAATGCATAGTCTGGTTTATCTCATTACTGCACATCTGCAGTGTTGGGTTGCTGCTGTGCAGCTCATTCACTCTGTATCTCCAGGAGTCTCTGGTGCTGTAAGGGGTGGGTTTGAGCTGACCTCTCTGCTGAGCACGTGCTGCATGCAGGTAACAAACCCAGCCTAATGAGCCTGGGACTGAGCTGCCCTGCCTCAGTGACCTCTATCACCCAGTGTCTCATTTGGCACAGAATTAGGAAGGGAGCAGACACCTCATCAGCAGATTTTCCTCAGTACAGACTCGTTTTGGTACAAGCTGTCAAAGTCCAAGGACCCTCCAGTCTGACTTTTTAAACCTCATCTGTCACTGGACTATAATTGGTTTATGAATTGGCTTAAAGATAATAACAGAACTAACCTTTCTACACAAAAAGCACGTCTGCAACTATCATAAAAGTTCTTACACAAAAAGCATGTCTGCAACTATGATAAACTTCACCAAGGCTTAAAATTAATACTCCTGAATGATACATGAGCCAAACATGCTGGTGAGTGCTTGGTGGTGGGAGTCAGTGCTGGTCAGGTGTCAGAGCACTCAGCCACTGAGTAACTCAGACACCCAGGGGCAGAGGCACTTGTGTGGGAGTAGTTGTGGGGTTTGGTTGGTTTTTAGCTGCTTTTTCTCCCTACAAGAATGCTAATATGGTGTTTGACTTCTCCTGCTTGCAGCAGGCACAGATGTCTCTGCTGGACCCCCAGTAACCCAAAAGTTGAGGAGCCTCCACAAACCAAGGATTCTTTGTACAAAATGTTCATTCAGCACTGTTCAGCCAGTGTTGTTCTTCTTCACACCTGCAAGTCTGCAATCTGTAGGGCAGATTGTGCCCTGGCTGCCTGCAGACTCTTCTGTGTTATTGTTTTAACATGCTAAAGCTCTCCACACAGGTGTGTGCACAGAAAGAGCATCTCTGGCCTTTCAGCATTCTGCATCTGAGCAGAGTGAGGCACCTCTGGGCTTTGACAGAGGGACTCACATATTCTCACTCACATATTCTCCCTGCAGTCCTTGGGGCATTTCCAGATTGTTGAGTTGCGCATCATATGAGAACACCAAAAAGTTCTGCTCATGGTTTATTATCAAGTTGTCAGGTTGATGAAGCTATCAACTCTGATATTCAGTTTTTCCTCCTTTCTCTGTTTTTTGCAATTATTGGAGTTCAGTATCTACAAAGGAAAATTAGATTAACAGAATTTAAGGATTTCAACTCTTTGAGTGTACTTACTAGTTATCTAAATAACACCTGAGTGCAGGGATGTAAGTCAGTCCCAGAGACAGCTGGGCTTGCACAGGCAATTGTATTATGAAGATTTCAATTGCCAGATAAAGCTAATACAATTTTAGTTTTAAAATAACTTTGAAGCATATATTTCTGTTTTACAATTTGAGTTTTAAAATAACTTTAAAGCATATATTTCTGTTTACTCTATAATAAATACATGTGAATATACTTTTGTATAAAATGGACAAAGACATCTTCCTTGAATTATGGTTGTTACTTTTTTCAGTGGATTTTTCCTATACTTTTAAGTAGTTGCCTTAGTACTGTAAAATAGTTCTTTCTCTTCACAAAATTAATATTTTTAATATTACAAAGACAGTAGGAGATGTTTGAAGATTTGCATTTAGATCCTCTTGCTTTGTCAAATTACCTGTTTAAGAAATGGGTAGAAATCTGTTTGAACCTTATTAATAAAGTTTATTTTTAGCATGATGGGAATCCTCTCATATCAAACAAGACAAGGATATCACAATTTTTTAAGTGAAGACTAAAAATCACTCCACTTATTTCACTGTCTCTGCTCAGCTCAGAATATCTTCCTATTTTGTCTTAGTACTCAAGTAACAGTCTGTATATGAGATTTTTATCCAGGGCTTGTAGGTTAAGTGTCTTGGAGGGGGTGGCCACCACCCCATAGTCACAATAGAATAAAGCATGAGGCCAGACAATAGAATAGAAAGTGCAATCTATCTATAAACCCTTTCTTTTTAATTAAGACTATTTGAATACCTATTTATTTGTATTATTTAGCAGGGTGCCTCCAGCAGAGGTTTAATTTCCCTGTGCCCAGAGCTGCCCCAGTGCTGTCTGCAGCTGCAGCAGCATGGGGGACACAATTGGAGCTGACACATTTCATATCTCTAGCAAAGCTCGTGGCTCTGGCTGGATGATAAGAGTGCTCCAGAGCCATTTTCCTGGGCTCTGTCTGAAGCACCAGCCTGGCTCCAAGAGAGAGCCCAAAGCTGCAGATTTTCCATCCAGCCTCATTATTTCTTTCACAGCAGAGCTTTTTGTTGTCCTCAGTCTCTAATGGAGCAGATAAGATGAATAAAAACCAAAGCAGATGGAGAATTAAGAAGGAAGAAGGAGAGAAGTATTTTGCACTTTCAGACAATGAGAGAAAAAGAAAAAGGGAGGGATGAGGGAAGAAGGAGTTCTAATGGATTTGCTCAGTGCCTGGAAATACTCAGGATTTACAGCCATGGCAGTCTTTTCAGCTAGGGCAATAGTGCCATTAATTTGTTAATGTCTGTTCAACTTCTGCAGACAAATAGATATGTGGCTTTGGTGGTTTTATTTCTGATCAGTTTGATATTTGTATCTCCATTTGTATCTCTTCCTCAGTTTGATAAAGGTGACTGTGTCACTTTGAGTGGAGTCTGTGGGTTTAGATTGAGATCAGCAGAGCTGCAGAGGGAAGCTGAGCTGCAAACAGCAGATACCTCAGCTCCACTCCTCTCAGACAGCTCAGCCTGCTCCAGAGCACCCAGGGAATGGCTGTGTTTTGTCTTCCAGCCATGGAGTTCTGACCTTCATTTTTAACAAGAGAAAGTGAGGCTTCTAACCATTGACTAGGGTCAAATGTTGTTACATGTGGCTTTGCAGTTATGGTGGTGAAAATAGGTGACTTGTGGTAATACTCAGCTAAGAAATCATGGAAGAGATCTTGAAAGAACATCTAGTGTCCTCAGAAAGAAGATTGAAGGCTTTTAGAGCAGTTGGGGTTAGCTGCAAGCTGCAAAAGCTGAACCTTGACTTAGACATAAAAATTCTGTATTTCCACACCTATAAAATAAACAGGAAAGCAACTGTGATTCAGTAATACTTTTAGTGTGATATGTGTAATATTGATGTGAGGGATTGTAGTGATTTCAATTTATCATTCAATAGAGTGCAGCATAATGTGAGAGAGCTGTGAAACGCAGGTGACTCTAGAGAAGTGAAAATTGCAATACAATCGATATTCAGAAAGAGAAATGTTTATAGAATATGTTGAACAGTTGGCAGAAAACAGCTGGTTAGAGTTGTATTGGTTCATATAGAATGAAAAATCTAAATTCTTTTCTAAAGTGGGGAAACCATAAAAATATCACATTTTGAGCAGGAGGACTGCACACACTTTGTGGGTGAGCATCACACACCTGGGCACTGCTGGCTTTTGTGAGGAATAGCAACCAAATGTTTGTCTGTTTGTCTGCCACTTGCTGCTCAGTTTGATTCTGATCTTTCTGTCAGAGCCACAAAGACAGCTGAGTGCTTTCTCCAAGCACTCCCATAGGATGATTTTATTTCTGACTTTGAAGCCTCAGTACTTTCAGCAAAAAGTGATAATGTAATTAAGAGATGACATTTATCTTCACAAGACCCTAGAGCTGCATGTTTAACTGGATTAAAGCAAACGGAACTTGGTGGGAGTTTGGCCTTAAAAATTGCTCAGTTCTTATTTGTTTAATCATGCCAAAATTGAACAAGGAAAATATTCTTCAACTGTACCTTAGCCCTAGTTGCCTTGACTCTGCAACTGCTGCTCTGTTGATGATGACTCAATGCCATGGTGAACTAATTAGGACAGTACTTTGTTACTAACAAAAGAGCTGCTTTCTTCCTCCCTCCTCTCCCCAGCAGTTTGTCAAACAAAATTGTATCCTATACCAAAATAATAGCAACCTAATGTATCCTGGCACTCTGTCTCTAGTCAAACAACAGTATTTTGTAATGCTGGTTCAGTACATGTATTAGAGGAGTTGTGTTTTACACAGCCCATTAACACAAGGGAATCATTAATTTCTGGAGAGTGTCTTTGCCAGAAAGATGTGGGCTTTAAATCTTCAATGTACGTAGAAAAGCAGTGTCCATGTCAGATGTTCTAAATGGGGATGGTCATTCTTGAAAATAAAAGGATGGTAATGTTCTATTCTCTGCATTTTAAAAAACTGCAATCTACAGTTGACATTCTTATAGGAGACTCAGGGATGCATTTCCATCTGTGTGGACATGCTTAGATCCATTGTATTAACATTTTTCATATGTCTCTGGATGGGAAGGTGCTGCTGTTTCTCTTGTTTGTATTTTTCTGTACTTCACAGACATCTTAAAATAGTTTTGTCTTGTTTAAAGTGTTTCTTGTGAAAATGCAGTTGCTCTTTCCACCTTTGTTTTTTATATAAACAAAGGGCACATGTGTTACATCTGGTTTTTGAAAGCTGCTGTTAAAATCTTGTAGCAATAGTTAACTGAGCTGCCTGTTTGTGCTCTCCAAGGGGTGGCCTGGCCTGATATGCACCGTCTGGCTGACAGAGTCCATCTGGAGGAGCTGACCAGAATTGGCATTCTGCAAGGCAGTGTGGATGACATGGTGAAGGTTCATCTGGGTGCAGTATTTATGCCACACGGGCTTGGACATCTCCTTGGAATCGACGTGCATGATGTTGGAGGCTACCCAGAGGTTAGTGCTAGTCCATGCTCAACTCCCCTGCACATTAACCCTTCAGTTCCATCAGCACTGCTCATACTCTCTGTCTGGTTACCCAACTGCATTTTCTCAGAGCTACAGCAGATTTGCATTTAAGTATCTCCTTTTGTATTTAAGATGTGGTATTTTATGCAGTTTACGCTAAGGAAATCTATTAGTTCATTAAAAAAAAATCTATTAGTTCATTAGTTCATTGAAAAAAATCCATTAGTTCATTGGCTCATTGAAATATAAATTGTTTATGGGGAGAAGTCAACTGGTGGTGCTCTTTGGGCATTGTTAACCTGTTCAGTTTCTACATACACTGTGTTGTTCCTCATGATTCACTGCTCTGACAGGCACCTCCCAAGTACCCTGTGCTGTGGCAGAGCATCTCAGTCTGCCTGAGTCCTGTGTTGGCAAGAACCACCTGCTCCATTGCACATGTGAGGCAGCTGCAGGAGCCCCTGCTGTACCTGGGCAGTAAATCCCAGTGGCTGTGTCACATGGAAACAATCTCATCAAAGCTCACAGCCCTGTGTTGAGCTTTGCTGTCCAGCATCAGCATGGGCACCAGTGAGGATGTAGCAAGAAAAAAGTCCATCAAGTCTTTGCAAATAGCATCACCTCTTGTATTCTGAGTTGCTGCAGAAAACACAGAAGGATTTTGGAGGAAGGAACACAGAGGAAGTTTGCAGCAGCTTTGGAATGATTTCAGAAGGATTGTGTTTGTGTTAGGTTGTGGTTATTTGAGGCTAACTATTAAAGGATTTTCAGTAATACAGTACAAAAATGGATCATTTTTCTCCTCTCATATGTAAGCTGTTCTTTTGCAAGAATCTGTAAAAGAAACAAGGAACTCCATAGGTAAAGTGGAAGCATATTTTGGTGCTTGTTCATGTTGGGTGACCAGGCTACCTAACAGCTGCTATTGCTGGTTCAGTTTTGCAGGCAGGGGAGAAACAGTATGTAATATTTGAGGATACTTATTACATTCCCAATGTAATTATAGTTGAGATACGATATTGTGATAATGATGTATTAGCATCAACTAATAAACTTGCATGTAATAAAAAGGAAACAAAGATCAAAATCAGTGCTATTCTGATCTAAGGTTTCTGCACTAGCTGATACAGAGAGGATGGATGCTTGTCCCTTTGTTCCTCCCAAGTGCATTCTCTGTGCACAAATAGAGACATCCAGCAAAGCACAGGGAGAGTTCATAAACTTCAAAATCCAGGATCCTGCTGTTCCATGCCTTTGCTTAGATTGTTTTCACTTGTATTGTGAATAACCTCTCTGAATTTAATGGACTTAACAAACAGGAGCATGTGTTCAAGACTTGGTAGGCTGAAGAGATAACTAAATTTTAGGAACAAGTGAGTAGAATTCTGAGAGTGCAAAGTACTCTTCTTGGTTTTGCCTAAAAACTGTATTCTTTGAGGTTAGAGCAAGTATCTTACTG
Organism: Melozone crissalis; assembly: GCF_028551555.1. Taxonomy (NCBI): domain Eukaryota; kingdom Metazoa; phylum Chordata; class Aves; order Passeriformes; family Passerellidae; genus Melozone; species Melozone crissalis. The sequence continues at coordinate 18,798,544 of NW_026535785.1, read as the reverse complement.
TCAAGGGAGATTTCTAGAACTGATTTTGTGGGAGTCTGAAGCAATGGACCCTGTACATCTTCCATCTCTCGGCAGATTTCAGTAGTATGACATACAATACGAAATCTTTTTTTGGCAATAGATTTTTGTTTTCATACAACTGAATTTATAATTGTTATTGTATGTTGTTTTATATAATTTAAGGGTCATTTTTTGAAAGCAAACTGATCTCTCCACAATTTTGAAAGGGCAGCCTGTTACAGATAAAAATGGAAATAGGGACTGTATTGGCAAATGAGTTAGGCTCTCCAGTTTTGTATTTACTGTGTGTAAAAATGCCAAAGCTCTACACAGAATTTTATATCTGCAAATACTGAAATTGTTTGTTTGTTTGTGTTGGCATGCAACTCCATTCTTACATGAATAATGCTTGCATGGCTAATTTACTTTCAAAATCTAATCCTAAATAGCAAATTCCTTGAATATGAAGCATGTATGAAAGCTCACGAACAAATAGCTAATGTTCTGTATTTGCATATAAAAGTGCTCATAGATGAGTGTATGGCATCACTTTGTTTGAAAAATTATGAGTTCTGGGTTGTGCAGAAGAGCAATTCCTTTAAACTCTGTGTGTGGCATGAATCTCACCTCTGGTAGCCCCTTCACTTCTCTGTGACCCAGAGCAGGAGGCCCTGGGACTGAGGTGAGGAACCTGCTGTGGGAGGGACACTGCAGGAGCCTGGGAGGGAGCTCCACCAGCCTCTCATGGGAGCCTGGTCCCTGCCAGGGCAGGGGAGCTGTGGAGGGATGCAGGGGACGTGGTTCTGCCCAAGTTCATCTGAACACGAGCAGCTGAGCACCTTTCCTGCAAGTGTGGGACGTGTCTGTGTTAAATGGGAGAAGGCTTATTCTCCACGCCTCATTGTTTCATGGAAAAGCACATTTTGAAGACATCTAGTACACTCTGGAGTGATTTGTGGCGCATTTTAAATGTTTACCAGCTAGCAAGATCTTCACAAAGGTTTTTATAAAGCCATTTTGGTGTTTATTGTACACTGAGCCCATGCCTGTAGTATCATGTCCTTTTTTCTAGCTGGTTAAAAAGCAACTTCTTTGCTTTTGGCCGAGGGAATTTCTGGGAGTATTACAAACGATTTTTTAAAAATAAAAACTTTCCAAGTGGATATTATTCCATTATTTTCCTCAAGTGTAAACAGTTACATTTGAAATAATACAATAAACGTTAATTTCCTAATTTTTATCCGTCAGAAAGTTTTGTGTGTTCCAAAAAAACTATTTCCAGACATTGTTAGCTTAGATTAGTTATTCATTGGTAGCCAAAGATTTCTTTTTTCAAAATTGGCAATAATAAGTTTTCATCTTTTCCAGTAAGCTGCTTTCGCATGCAGCATTGAACAAGCACTTTCTTCTTTTTTGACAAAAGTTGTAAATACTTGCAGATTTTCTGCAAAGTACACTCGGGGATATTAGAAAATATAACATTTCCCCGTGCTATTTTTTGCTGTGATAAAGAACAACTGGTTTTGGCCAGCAATGAACGTGTCTTGGCAACCTTATTTGAGGACAGCACGTTCACAAGAGTGTGAGCACAGTGTTTCACAGAGGAGCACACAAGTGAAGGTGCTGGTTTTCAGGAGAGTTGAGCACCAGGAGCTCCCTGGATGTTTCCCAGTGGAGCACACAAGTGAAGGTGCTGGTTTTCAGGAGGGCTGAGCACCAGGAGCTCTCTGGGGATCACGTCTCCTGCCAGGCACTGCAGCTTTCCTTGGGGAAACTGAGCATTGCACATTTTGCCACCCATGAACATGTTTTGGCAACCTTATTTTAGGACAGCACATTCACAGGAGTGTGAGCACAGTGTTTCCCAGTGAAGGATACAAGTGAAGGTGCTGGTTTTCAGGAGGGCTGACCTGCAGGAACTCCCCAGGTACTGTGGCATTCCTTGGGGAAACCATGTCCCACATGTTTTGCCAGCCATGAATGAGTCTTGGCAACCTTATTTTAGGACAGCATGTTCAGAGTAGTGTAAGCACAGTGTTTCCCAGTGAAGGATGCAAATAAAGGTGCTGGTTTTCAGGTGGGCTGAGCAGCAGGAGCTCCCTGGGGACCGCGGCATTCCTTGGAGAAACCGAGCGCCGCGCATTTTGCCAGCCATGAACGTGTTTTGGCAACCTTATTTTAGGACAACACATTCACAGTGGTGTGAGCACAGTGTTTCCCACTAAAGGATGCAAGTGAAGGTGCTGGTTCTCAGGTGGGCTGAGCACCAGGAGCTCCCTGGGGTTCATGTCTCCTGCTGGGCACCGTGGCATTCCTTAGGGAAACCAAGTGCCATGCATTCTGCCAGCCATGAATCTGTCTTGGCAACCTTCTTTTAGGACAGCACATTCACAGTGGTGTGAGCACAGTGTTTCCCAGTGAAGCACACGACTAAAGGTGCTGGTTTTCAGGAGGGCTGAGCTGTCAGGAGCTCCCTGGGCACCGCGTCTCCTGCTGGGCACCGCAGCGTTCCTCGAGACAACCGAGCACCGCGCATTTTGCCAGCCATGAATGAGTCTTGGCAATTTTATTTGAGGGCAGCATGTTCACAGCAGTATGAGCAGTGTTTCCCAGTGCAGCACACAAGTGGAGGTGCTGGTTTTCAGGAGGGCTGAGCGCCAGGAGCTCCCTGGGGACCGTGGTGTTCCTCACGGGAAGCCGAGCGCCGCGTTCCGCTTTGAAAATCCGCCTGTTCCTTCTGAGGGTCTGACTGCAGCTCAGGCACTGCTGGAAATTCAGCCCCAGTGGTACTAATCACTTCAGAAAATCTGGCCCTCAGTCAGACTGAGCTTGCTTCAAAGGGTGAAAACCCCACTGGGCTTAGCTTCTGCTGTAAAATTTAATCATGGAAATGGTTTTCTCACATTCTTTCAGTTGTTTCTGGGTAAATTCGATATGGGATATAAATGAGGGTTTGTGCCTGTTGCAATGAAGAAAATGTGGTAGGTGGCCCCAAATTTTCAGGCCCTGAGGTAGATGAGGCTGAAGTTTTCATTTAAATCTAAGTTCTGTGTCTCTAGATGCCTGAGTTGATTCAATTTCATGCTATATTAATTGCCTATAAGGCTCTAAAGAACACTAAGTACATTTGATGACTTTCTATAATAATAAGCCAGTTAATTTAAGTTAGGTTAATAACTACTGTGATTTTCACATCTTATGAATTAAGAGTTTAATGTAATTTTGTTTTTTAAAATTATAAGATTTACCTTAGTTTTAATTTTTAATTCAATTATCATGAAAAGCTGATCCTCTTGTTGCTATTCTGCATCACAAATTATGTTTGGAGGTGTGTTTTGGAGTTACCCACATCCTTCCATCACTGTGCATGCTTGGGGAACATCTCTGCTGTGCACAAGCTGTGTCTGCCTTTAACAGAAAGCTTGCTCCCAGATGACTGACTGGAAATTTAAGTACTGGAGAATACAGGAATAATCTTGTTCTGGCAAAAATTATTTTCCTTATGTATCCGACTTTATGTTGAAACAGAAGATTTCATTTTTTTTGTGGTTAGCATTGCAAATGATGCATTAATGTTTTTTCCTTTAAGAATCGGAAGATGAAGTGAATTTACCAAGAAGCCTAAAGCTGTTGTGCAGGGCCCTGGTGCTGCAAATTGCTTCATTTGCCATAACCTTGCAAAGCCTTGGTTACCCAGGACCTGCAAACATGAAACAACCTGTATGGAAGGCACTTGGGGTGTCTTTACAAAGAGTAAAAGGACATTTCATTAGGTTTAACTTTTGGGTTTGTTCTTGCAAGTAAATGTACACCTTGGGAAAAGAGTAGGAGAAAAAACTCGCCTGCTTCTGCTTCATGGGACCCCCTGGAATCCTTTGTTTGTTTGTTTGTTTTGTTTCTTTGAATTCCTGCATAGCAAAAATGTACATACTGAGCAGGCAGCATGCAGGAAGGAAGCAGATGAGTGGAAACTGCCTTTCCCTGCAGAGCAGCACTGAAATCCGTGGTGCTCATTGCTGCCTGCTGGGTCAAACACCAACCAGGAGTTTCCTGCAGCCTAGGACTCTTCTGTGGGGTTTAAACCCCTCCCAGAGTTAGCCTAGGATTTTTCTGTGGGGTTTAAACCCCTCCCAGAGTTAGTCTTATGGATCTCACTCTGCTGTGTCATCTTGTGCTCAGAAAGTTGTGATCAGTGCCCAGCAGCTTTTCCCTGTGAGGACAGATGCTGGAGCCTGGGTGTTTGTGGAACTTTGGGCTTGAGCAGAAGAGGGGGAAGGCTCAGGTGCCATGATGCAGACATGCCTTGTATTACCACAGAGTTCCCTCCACTGAGAAAGAAGATGTCAAGGACTTGAGGTTTTTAGTTGCTTGGTTTGGTTTCATTAGTTCTGTTTAATTTTTTTTTGATTTAGATAGTTGCTTATGTTTCTCTTACTGAAGTTTGTTGCAAAACACTTTGTGTGCTAACAGAATTTTTATCTGAATATTTATTGTCCAGATATTTCTGACATTTTAGCAGCAACTAATGGAGCTTGTGTGTTTTTGAACAATTCATTCCAGGTGCAGTAGGAGAGAAAAAACAAAACAGTAGAGCTCTGCTTTCAATTCCATGAAAAAGTCAGGTATCATTGGTATACTGTGGGGTTTTTGCTATACAATTTTCACTCATGGTATCTAAAGATCACAAAAGACAAAGCCCTTTCATTTAAGACTATTGCCTATGTCTGGTTTCTGTGTGTCACAAGAAATTTGTTCATTAGATTTTAAATGGTGTTTGTCATTGGTTTCATTCTGAAACAGTGCTCTTGGTAGCTTTTGCAATCCTTTATCTTATTTCTTATAAAACTCTTATAAATTATTCTAAATACTCTCCTCATCTTCCAGGTTAATGCTGTGGTTGTCAACCTGGTGATTTTTACTATTTGCTATCTCTTTTTTTCTCAAACTTAGGTTCTAAGAAAAGAGAAAAAATACAAAACCACAGTCTATATGTTTTGTTATTTCCATTATGATAGCACTGGAGCTTGGTAACATCAGAGGGTCAGAAAGCAAAAATTATATGGGGAGTTCTGCTCAGAACCACGCTGTAGTGCTGGATTGAAATCCAGCTCCAGCTGAATCATGAGGCAGCAGTGCCTCAAATAAGTGGCAGATGATTTTTCCTCATTCCCTGCAATAACAGGAGAGTTATCAGGTAACTTAAACCTGATACCACAGTTAATACTTAGAAAAAGAAGAAAACACTTCAAGTAAAACAGACAGTTAAAGATCATGTGTCCTCTATTCCCCCAATATTAGCTTTGAGCTGTGTCCCAAAAGCTCCAGCCAGTAATTAGATTCTCCTGCAGAAGTGGGACCTTTGATTTGCAAATGCCAGGAGTGATCTGGGTGCTTGGGGCCCCTTCTCCTGTAACCTGCTGCTGATTTCAAAGGCAGCACTGCCAGCAGTTCCTGCAGGTGCCACAGGCAGCTCAGGCACAGATTGAATCAACTAATCTTCATTAGGAACACTCAGCAAGTGAAACAAGGGCTTAGGGAAGGGACCAGGAAACACGTGAAATGGAATTGGAGACTTTTCTTTTCCTGGCTGCACAGAGCTCTGCAATTTTTACATTAAATGAGCTAATTAGAAGTTAGGTATGTGCACTGGGAGAATAGGAAAGAGTAAAAGAGCTGAGATTTCACTTTGGTGCTCATTTCATATTATCTAAATGTAATGTTAGTATTCTGATTAATTTAAATACTTGATTGCACTTAGCTTGGTAAAGTGGTTTGGACTTCACTGTACTGGATGTGTTCCAACTGGGACAGTCTGTCAGGCTCCAAAAAGTTCTGTGATGATTTAGCTGGAAAAAGAGAATGTGAAACTAGATTGTGTCACTAATGAGCCTTTTACTGTGGTTCAGTATTTGCATTTATGAGTACCTCAGGTGTTCTGGGCTGGGGTTTGTGCCACCACTGGCTTGAGGAAACTTTGGGGTGATGCCAACGTGCAGCCCCTGGTTTGGCAGGCAGGGTGCCCTTGCATTTCTCTGTACTTGTGCATCTCCAGCTGCTGGGTGAGCACAGGGACATCACCTGTGGTTTTCTTCTGTTCTGGCCCAAAAACAAACCCAGGAGTGGGCCTGGAGCTGTCTCTGCAAGATCCAGCATGATACACAGTGGAGCTCTTCCATGGAAAAAGCAGCATATTAACTGTTGAGTTGCTTAGGAGCAAGCAGTGGTTCATCTTTATACTGAGATATTCTGGGGATATTGCAAATTCTGGTCTTCCACAGCCCTTTTTCTGGGAAATAGGCAGATTTGCATACTTCCTAATTCCCTGCTCATTCCAAAAATAGTAATATTTTGTATTACTGTACACTTAATTTGAACTTTTATTTTGCTTACATAGTAATAAAATCAGTTTACATAATAATTCTCTGGTTCCCTTGACAGTCCTTATTGCTTAGCCCTGCTGGTTTTTGTTACCTTAGATGAACCATTAATTCGAATCCAATGTTCTTGGCAGGAGTACAGTCACAAATGACAGTGTCATACATCTGTGCTTGCTGAGGGAGGAGTGTCTCAATCTTAAAATGTGATCAAATTTAGATGTGAACTCCAAATAAAGACAGTCTTAGAAAAAAATTTCAGATATAGTCTGTTGTTGCAATATACAGGAGAATAAATTCAAAATTTAATTTTCGGAGAATATAACTGCAAGTCTCTTTTTAGATGCCTGGGCATTAATGTTTTCTACACTATTCTGTACACTTTTTGGGGCCAAATTATCAGCTTATACTTTCTGTCTGTGCAGCCCTGTGACAAGGGTCCTGCTCAGTGGCCAGGCCTGCAGGATATAATGGGGATAAGGAGCAGGTACCCACACAGCTGCTGTACCAGCACTCACATTTTCACTCCTTATTTCTTCTTACTGCAGAACAATGTCATGGTCATTGTTGAAAACAAAGCTTGAGCTGTTCAGCTGTGAGATGCAGGGAAGGTTCCTCCTCACAAAGAAGGAAATCTTTAAAGGCAGAAGAGTCCTACTGATGGATGACAGTGTGAGGTTGCCCTGTTGGGCTTTGGTCCCAAGAGAGCTTGACTTGATGAAAAATGGCAAGTCTTGTTTCAGACTGTCATCTTCTGTTTGTGGTGTTTCAGTCACTAAGAAAGGTCCTGAGTTCATCCTACTTTTCATAAACAACCACAGCAGAGTGAGAGCTGTCAGCCCTGGACCTGATGGGTGTGCTGCTTCCAAGGTGGTCACGAGTGCCCAGAGATCAGATCACACTTGGGAGGCTGAAGCCATAGTCTGATATGTGTTTAATCCAGCACTGTTCTCAAAAGAAGGGACTTTGTCATCCACTCAGCTTGGTCATGGCCCCTCTCTGCTTATTTCCTGTGCCAGCTCATTTTGTCCTTCAGGCTGGCAGCAAATTGGGCTGGGGCTGTCCTCTGCTCAATGTGAGTGGCCACATCCAAGCACAGCCAGAACCTGTCTCTCTGCAGCCATTTCACACATCTCCTGGTCTCTGTTCAAAGGGACAAGCCCACCCACTGCTGTCCTGCTTGTTTTTGGGCTCTGGAAAGCTGAGCAGTGTTCCCCTTTCTTTGGAGGCCCACTAGAGATGCTTTCATGGTAGGGATAGAGCTGCACCTGCAGAATCCAAACACCTGGAGATGAAACCTGGAGCCACACAACCCAGACTGAGACAGGATGGGGGAAATAGCAAAAAGCCTTTGTGAATTCCTTCCAGAGAAGTTAGAATTTTATTTTTGGGTGAGCAGCAATATTCAGGTGCCTTGGGAAGTCTCCCTGCATTGCTGAGATGTTTCCAAATGTGTATCTTGGGTCTTGCTGCTGTTAGCTCCTTGGAGGAAGAGCTAAAATCAGGATCACACAGCTAGCATTCTAGAGAAAATGCCTACCATTGCTTTAGCAGCTGTACAGAGGTAAATAAAGGGGGCTGCTGAGGCTTTATTGTCACACATGATGTTAAACACCATTTATTTTAAGGAAAGGCAAAAAAATCTGGATGCTGTGCCAGGGCTGCCTTCAGAGGATGTTTGCGATTGTTTTCCTCGCTCTGCATTTGTCTTTCTAGCATCTGTCTTGGATTGACTGCCTTGGAAAAGGCATTTGCAAGCAGAATTGAGAAGTGTACTTAAAAGCCAGATCTGGGTTGTTTGTTGTGAAGTAGCAGATAGATACTTGGCCAGGCACCAAAAGGTCCAGACACTAATCTAATTGTTTACAGCTCATGGAGAGATTAATCCACAAGATTGGATGCCCTCATTTCCTTTACACATTACAATGAATGTGTGAAATGCCAAACCCCAAAGGGCAGTATGAGAGAAAAAATGGCTCCATTTCAGTGCAGTTATTGTTTCAAGTTTAGAAATATATTGATTTTTTTTTGAGTTTTGATAAGAGTACAAATTCAAAATGCCTTGCTTAATATTACAGTATTCTTGTTTCCTAGGCTCAGTAAAACAAAAGCATGTTTTCTTATTTTGGTGTCATATATAGTGCTCTGCAAAGTCCAAATCAACCATATGCCATAAAACACATGGAACACACAGTCAAAATGGGCAAATCTGTGTCCAAATGTCCAGGCTGGTCAACTCTAGAAATCTTGGCTACTGCAAGATGCTGGAAGAGAATAAGCTCTGCAAAGGGAACAAAAGCAACACCAGCCTTGCTTGGGTAACCAGTGGGGATAAAGCAAGTACTATGGAAACCAGTATTTCTGTAAAAATAGGAATTTTACAGAGTTTACTGCTGCAAAGCAGTATTTCTGTAAAATGGGCTTTCTCTGAACTGAAAGTGGAGCTCAAGAGCAAACAATACTGCAGGGCTGTGTCCCCTGTGAAGAGGGGATGCTTCAGTAGATGGGAACATGGGTGATGTGCAGGTGTGCTCCAGCCTCCCTCCATCCCCTGGATGGGCAGGGGAGCTGGGCTGTGCCAGGACAGGGTGCCCCACACCCAGGGTGCTGCTGGGCTGGTTTGTCTGGGGGAAAGGGGAAGTTCCATCTCGTGGCACCAGTCATGCTGGCAGTGATGCTGACACCAGCTGCCCCTCCTGCCAGCCAGGGAAAGCACCATCGTGGCTTTGGGCAGAAGCAAGGCTCAGGAAAGCTCTGTGGAAAGCAGATAAATGTTGCTGTGGTCTCACAGGGGTGTTAACCTCTGATGTGCTGGCTAAAGCAGAGAAGGTTTCTGGAGCAGAGTGTGTGAGCAGGATTGCAAGCTGCTGGGCCTGTGAGCTGTTCACAGATCATTACAATAGTTTGTGGGGGAAATTTTGCTACCATTGCAAAGAATTTTCAAAAAGCTAATGGGATTGATATATGTTTATTCTGATATTGCCATACCTGGCACATTAGGGGAGAAGAAAATGAATACCCAGAACTAGTCCTTGCAGTGTTTCTAATTCCTTGACTAAGCATGTCCTCATATATCATTTTATTTTACCAGCTTTTGGGAAGGAGAGAATATTTTGCTAGTTCAGACTTGTTTTGACTTAGCTTTTAATAATACTAATCAGCACCATGTTGCCTGAAAGTCTGAATCTGACAAAAGTTTAGTTTAAATGGGCTGCTTTTATGAGGTCATGTGTAGACTCATTGCTCCTGAATCCAGATCATAAATGTGTAATTTTAATAACATTTGGTGAGAATGAGTATTTGCATATCCTTGGAGAGAAATTGTTCTCTGCTGCATAGTTCAGCTGTTTCAGCCATGACGTGGCAGGGGCATTTCAACATTTGCATGTCACTTACAATACCATACCTTGCAAGGGAGGGTAGGGCAAGGAATAGTGCAAGGAATTATTTTTGCTTTGTAATACAGTATTTCTCCCAAGGTAGAGACTAACTGTTGCTATGGGACATAAAATAAAATGACACACACACTGGAACCTCCAAGGTAAAAGAAGGGAAGTTTATTTTCTGACTCCAACATTTATAGACTTCCAAAAGTGACAGTGGATTGGAGGATGAAAGTGCCACCTCTCCAATCACACTGGTCAAACCAACAGTCCATCAAATTTTCCCTCCTCCAGAAAAGAATGTAAAACAATAATTATTTACATAAAAGTGTGTGAGAAACTTCATTGCAAGAATGTAAACATCAGAAGGCTTAGAAGAACTTAGAAGAGCAGGGTGAAAAGTAACAGTACCAAGCATATCCAAAGCCAAGATTTCTGTGGTGCAAAAAACAGTTGGGGCATTGAGCTGAAATCTGGTCATCACTCTGTGTGAAAGCTAAATGAGGACTGATGGGAGGGAGGTAATTGCATAGCTAATTTCAGTCCTTTGTGATTATTTTTGATATTTTGTGTCTTCTGGAGCAGTCAGCACAGGAGGGCTTGCTGTAAGGTGCTCCATGTGTTGGTGTCTGTGAGAGTGGGTTATAGTGCAACCCCCAGAGAGGGGAGAGAATGATGCATCTGACTCCATCTTATCAGAAGGCTAATTAATTATACTGTATTATTCTATATTATATTAGATTACATCTAAAGTGAATCTGCCAAGCACTCAACTGCACAGAATCTCGTGGCTGTCAGCCCACAGTCCTGACACACACACACACACCCACCTGGCCCTGACAGGCCAAATGTGGTGGTGTTCACAGGGGTCCCAGGATGAGAAAAGAGATGAGAATCTTGACTCCATGTTTCAGAAGGCTGGTTTATTATTTTATTAAATATATTATATTAAAAGAAAATGATAGAATAAAACTATACTGAAAGAATTGAAGAGAGGATTTCTTCAGAAGGCAGGAAAGGAAAGGAAAGGAAAGGAAAGGAAAGGAAAGGAAAGGAAAGGAAAGGAAAGGAAAGGAAAGGAAAGGAAAGGAAAGGAAAGGGGAAAAGAAAAGGGAAGGGAAGGGAAAAGGAAAATAAATTCTTGTGACTGACCAGACAGTCCAAGACAGCTGGACTGTGATTGGCCATTAATTAAAAACAACAATATGAGACCCATCAAAGATGCACATGTTGCATTCCACAGCAGCAGATAATCATTGTTTACATTTTGTTTTTGAAGCCTTTCAGCTTCTCAGGAGAAAAGATCCTAACGAAAGGATTTTTCATACAATATGTCTGTGACAGCCAAGGAAACAAAACACCATCACTGGCTAAACAATCTCCACATTGCATTCTCCTTTGGCACAACACGGGCACAGCAAATAAGAATTGTTTTGATCATTATCTGAAGCTCAGAGAATGCGAATCCTAGAAATATTTTTGGGCAGATTCCTGTGTGAGGAGAAAGGTGACCACAGCGTGTGTGTGTGTGTGTGGCAGGGCGTGGAGCGCGCGGAGGAGCCAGGGCTGTGCAGCCTGCGCACGGCGCGCCGCCTGCAGCCGGGCATGGTGCTCACCATCGAGCCGGGCATCTACTTCATCCAGCCCCTCCTGGAACAGGCCCTGCACGACCCTGCCCGGGCCTGCTTCATCAACAGGGACGTCCTGCAGCGCTTCAGGGCCTTCGGCGGGGTGAGTATGCTTGGCACATGGTTTCCTTCATTGGTTTGCTCTCTGCTCGTCCTTACCATGTATCCGAGCAGAAGTCTTTTGGGACTTACAGCTTTTGGGACTTCTTACAACCCCCAAAAGTCTTACAGCTTTTGGAAGTTGTAATGTACCGCACATAGAGCTGTTCCTGAAGCAGCACCTTGAGTCATTTGGGCCATTTGACTCTGCAGACAAACTGGGGGGTTTTATTCTAATTTTTGAATGTGGTTTTTTTACTAGTGATTAATGATAGACCCATATTTTCCCATTGACTGAAATATTCTCTGTCAGCACCATACAGTGGCTTGCCAGGTAAGTGTTTTGTCCAATGTGTGAAACATGTATGTTATGAAATATGAGACTGAGTTCTGTAGTCCAGAGTTGGCTTCCTTGTCAGCAGCACAGTCCAGTGCTGGGGCAGAAGATGCAGTTTAAGTAGATGAAAACAGCAATAATTGCTCTTACAGGATTATTGACAGAATGGCATGAAACCTGTGCCTTGGAGGAGCCTTCCCTGTTTCCAGCAGAATGGCTGATGGGGTTCCAGAGCCCCAGTGCCCAGTGGGACAGGCTCAGTGGGCACAGGGGCATTTGCCAGGGGAGGTAGAGGTGATCTGGGCAGTCATTCCAGCAGCAGCTGCTGGGCAAGTGGAGGGGCCTTGGCTGTGCATGCTGTCCAGGGCGCGTTTCCCATTCAAAGCCACCACCCTCACAGAGCATTCAGCAGCTGCAGTGCTTCCAGTGGGCTTTTATTTCAGCAGGGCAAGCCTTTGTAGGGTGCCACATTGTTCCTGCACAGAGATAGAGCAGGCAGCTGCCATGCCCCATCCTCCCCTGGCTCTTCTGCCAAGTCTCAGTACAGCCAGCAGTCACTGCTGTGGTGGTGAGTTTCTGGTAGGAAAATTCACTCACTAGGAATTGTCTGCTGCTGCCATTGACTGATTTATCCCTGTACCCCAGCCTTGAGAGGGTGATCACTGTGGCACTTTGGTCTGAGCTGCCTTGGAGCCACCAGCCCTGACAGGGCAGTTGTGTGTGCTGTCCCCAGTCACATGAGGCAGCCAGGCTCCAGGGCAGCCACCCATGGCGTGGGTGCAGCCTTGTTGAGAGACACAGGACTTTACCCTTGCTGGTGTTTAATTCACTGCTGAGCTCTGGGACATTATCTGTCTCTGTGTTGTTTCTTATCAAGATTTGCCAGCCAGACAGCTGAGGTACTGGTGAGCAAAAGGCAGCTAATTCTGCATTTTCTAACTGTGAGCACATTCTGTGTGACAGCACACACTGAAGTGTATTTTAAAAGAACACTGTGATGTGCAATGGAAGCAGGTTTAATTATCTCCATTTTCCATGTAAACACTCTGTGAGAGTTTTTCAGCAATTGAATTGATTTCTGGTGAGCTTTCCCTGAAATTGCTCAGCAAAGCCCACATTTTCCCAAATTTCTGTGAATGCCCACTCCATTTCTGCACCTGAGCTGTGCCTGTGGCTCACCTTCTGCCTGTGGTTGCACAGAATATAAGGGACAGCCTGGGATCTCTACCTTGGTAATAACTTGCTGGATCAGGCACTTTTGTTCCAGAGATTTCAAGCAAACTTTGTTCCCTCATTTTTGTTTAGCTTCCTGTAATGATGACTTGTAAGGAGAGCTGGCCAACAAACTTTGCTAAAAGAAGGGGCAGCCCAAAAACGATTGAGCAAAAATCTTAATCTCTGATCCCCCTGTGAACAATACATTTTACTTAGAGAGAAAAAAATAATAATACACACATACCCTGAGCCAGATGTTGTCACTTGATTTTGTCCAGGAGAAGAATGAAAATAAAATCTAAGACTGGAATACATCTGAATATTTCTGAATTCTTCACAAAAGATGAATTATAGAGCAATCAAAATAAGTTTTTCCATTTTACCATTCTGACTTGATTCTGCATAAAAAGAAGATGCAATTTGTGCTGTGTAGAGTGCTCAGTTATGAACAAAATGTTTCATTCTAGTTTATCCAGAGTGAGTGAGTGTTTGTCACAAAAGCATGCCAGAAAACTTTCTTTCTATGGGATTAAAAAAATCTTTTTAAATCTTTTTTTAAAAAGCCTATTTTTTTTGCTGACAAATATTATTAGTACAGGGGCTAGTATTGGTGTCAGTTGTAGCTGAAGAGTTCACTACAGCCAGTCCAATCTTCCTTTTAGTGTAAAAGTAAAACACATTCCACAAAAGGAAGTAAGTTGTGCATTTCTCTCTGCAGAGAGAGAAATGTTCTTGATTTGGTTTAGTGTAATTCACTTAATTAAAATGTTCTTCATTTGGTTTAGTGTAATTGACTTCAAAAATGAACTAACATTCACTGAAGTAACACCACTGTAATTCTAAGTCTGTCCACACAGGGAATTTGTGGATTTTTCACAAATTCACCTTGAATTCCTGTCTTTTTGGGGCTTTCAATAATTTTCTTGACTGTGACAAGTCTCTGCATTGAGAAGCAAAGCCCTTGTAGTGTGCCAGAAAAGGCAAGGCCGAAGCCATTGACTTTAATTTGTGCTGGCTGGAGTTGGCCATGAGGAGAGTGTGGGAGCTGCAGGGGCAGGGAAGGAGAGGCAGTGTGAGGTGTGCATGCCCTGCTGGGGCAGGTCCATCAGCAGCCCTTCCACCACAGCCCCCTTCCTGCTCACCCATCACCAGCCCTTCCACCACAGCCCCCTTCCTGCTCACCCATCAGCAGCCCTTCCACCACAGCCCCCTTCCTGCTCACCCATCACCAGCCCTTCCACCACAGCCCCCTTCCTGCTCACCCATCAGCAGCCCTTCCACCACAGCCCCCTTCCTGCTCACCCATCACCAGCCCTTCCACCACAGCCCCCTTCCTGCTCACCCATCAGCAGCCCTTCCACCAGAGCCACCTTGGAGCTCAGCTCAGCCTTTGGGGCTGTCCCTGCTGCTCTGGGACATGAACTGGGGCTTTTCACCTCCTCTGGGTCAAGGACAGGTCCCTGCAGGGGGAGCCCAGGGGATGTTGCCTGTCTGAAGCCCCGCACTCTTTACTTGACAGCTCAGTCCTTCACAAACTTCCCTGGCCAATTTTGGGACGTTTCAGTCACATGGAGTTCAGTTGTCCATCTGCAAAGCCAAGGTCCAGCTTAGCGAGGTCACAGCTCCTGTGGGACAAGGGCTGCTGTCCCTTGCTGCTGGATCTGGCACAGGGCCTGGCCCAGGGCACCTTTGCTCTGCCTGGACTCTGCCCCACAGCTCCTGAGCAAACACAGATGTGCAAATACAGGGGTGTGCATGCAGTTGTGTGCATTGCTCAGGAAAAGCAGCTGAATCCTCGGGGAAGGGGAAATGCTGACTGCAAATGCTGCCCTTTAGGGTTTGACATTTCCATTCTTCATAAGCTGATTACTGATTCATGCAGTTCATATGATGTTTTCTCAAAGACACAGTAAAGCCATTCAGCTTTCTTTGGCCTTACACATTCAGTCTCTGTTCAGGCTTTATTTTCCCTAGGATTTGTAGAACCAGCACTAGACTTAATATCTGAAAACTATGCAACTTAGAGGAAATGCTGAAAGGCAGATGGGTGGTAAATGCATTACTTCCATTTACAGATTTTTCTCATTTAAAAATTAAACAGATTTACAAAGCCCAGGAACTTGAAGATCTGCTACTATTACAATATGTTTCAAAACAGTAGCAGCTCCCTTACTCAGAATAAATGCTAAACCAAATAAAGAGCAAGAAACACAACTGCGTCTACCTTTCGTTCAGAGAGCAATAAAGTTGTCTGTCCTGATTTTTATTTTTCAGGAGATCAGGCTCTGAGTTTATGGTGAATTTATATTGTGAAATGAAATTGTTTACTAGGCAATAACGTTATGCTCATCTACTTTTTAATATTGCTTATTGTATCACAGTAATGATGCTACACAGCATTTCTTCAAAAGTTTTCATGGGAAAGCAGTTGTACAATGTACATACTTAACTTCCTTTGAAATTTCTCCTAAGGGAAGTGATAGGTGTAGGCAACCCAAAAACTACTGCTAGGTGCTTATAAACCTTCTTTAGCCCTTTTCTCTTCTCTAATTAACATAATTAGGTTAAAGTAAGACCAGCTGTGTCTAACCTGTATTTAGCTTGTAGTGTAATGCTTCTTTTTGAGCCTGGATGAAGGGACTGAGCACCTGAGGCTTTTTTCCCATCTGTATCAATTAATCTAATTAAATCCATGGCCTCACCCTACTGATATTGATCCTCTTCTATTAAAATGTCAACGTTTAAATGTGGACATTTAAAATAAAGCTTCTCTTGACATGAGGGTTGGTTGTGAATGAAACCTGCTTGTGCCAAGAAGAGCACAGCATGGGATGAGATTCCCTGAGCACAGAGCCCACCGTGCACATACAGCAAACCCCTTGGCACAGGCACTGTGCAACAGCAGCAAATGCCTTCCTTTGCAGCCTGGGTTTGGTGCAGCAGCTCTGCTTCCTAAGTCAAACTCTGCTCAGGATAAGCTTGCTCTGTTAAAAATTATTGGAAAATTGATGGCTGAGTTGAAATAATTTCCCTTGGCTGCACAGCTGCCTCTGTAGGAACAGACCCAGGGTCCTCCAGCCAGACCTGTGCCTGTCTGCTTTGCATGGTCCCACATGTGGCCACGTCCTGTCATCATTTTCAGGCAACTCTCCCACTCTGAGGTCTTGCAGTGATAGTGTTGCTGCTTTCCACAGCCATAATCAAACAAATGATCAACAGATTTTTTTTAAAAAGGGGACATTTCATCAGTTGCCTTTTTTGACATCTGGGATCTGTCATCATGCAAATCTGGATTATTTAATTGGCCAAAAGAGTTTCTTGGTTGTCAAAACCTCGTATATATATTATCATCCAAAAGAAATTAGTGAGAGCTCCAGCCCTGTTTCCCTTGGAAGGTAGCTCAGGAGGCTCTGGGGAGCACGGCTGCATTAGTAAGTGAGGACAAAGTGCGAGGCTGTACAGAGCTGACAGCAGCCCTGGTGTTTAACTCCTGTGCTGCCCTTGGCTGTGCCCCCAGGCCCTGCTTTGGGACACAGCTGGGGCCACTGAGTGGAGCCACATGATGGCCTGTTGCTGGTGTCAGGCAGTTGTGCAATCAGGTCTAGCTGGACAGATCATGCCACCACTACCCTTGATAAGAAAAAGGCATTTTTGGAGGAGTCCTGGCATTCCTGGCCGCTGCATCTTTACGAGTGGTTTGTTGAAGTCTGCCATTTCACACCAAGAAAGTAAAGCCTGCCCTAGGATTTTGCAGAGCACCCTGAAAGCTGGGGGTGCAGTGAGCCTCACACTTCAGTGCCCAACTCCAAACCACTGTGTAGCCCTGAAACAAGCAGTACTAATGAACAAAGAGCCTGCAAACAGGGACAGCTCTGAGAGCAAGTTTCATAACCACTCTCCCCCTCTGGGAAAGGCAGCCCCAAACCAGTCAGCCTTGCCAGAGAGATCCAGCATCTTTCGTCCATTTGGCCAGAAGACAAGACCAAATGACAGGCTCTCCTGTGGGGAAGGTTTTGCAGGTCCTCTGAAGCTGCTTCTTGCTGCTGCTGAATTTAAACTCAGGGTGAAGCATGGAGAGTGTGAAGGAAAAGAGCAAATGAAACCATTTCCTTCCCCTTGAGAGCCTGTTCCTCTGCACTCATGTTGCTTTTGGACAAAGGAAAAATTATGCACTGAAAATGGGGAATCTGACCTCTCTCTTGTGGCAAGCATCCATTGCAGGTGAGGTTCATCCAGCAGAGGAAGGATTGGATTCTGGGGAAAGAAGAGGCATGTTCCTAGGGAGTGGTGGGTGGTCCCAGGGCCCAGTGGTTCTGTGTGCCTCCATCCACATCCCAAAGAGCATTTGGAGGTGCTGATGCTGAGCAGACTGATGGGACAGTCCTGGCTCTCCCACTTCTCACAGCAGATGACAGCTGGGCTGTGACACAGACTGTGTGATCTCCTGACAATTGTGTGATCTCCCAACAATGCTCCTCCTATACAGGGAGTCACAGGGCATGGCCCTCATCCTGCTCCATCTGGTCACCCTCAGTTCCTGCCTTTGGCAGCTCCAGCCCCTGTGTGCTCTCCTCTTTCAGGATGTCTCACTTCTCACCTCCACCAGGATCTCCCTGCCTGGGCTCCTTAGCCAGTCCCAGCTCTCTCTGTCCATTATTTGTCAGTCCTGTCTCACCTCACTGGACCTTCCTTTCCCTGGTCCTTCCATGACTCTTACCTATTTCCCAGCTCCTTCCCCACCCTGATTTTCTCTTGTGGCCTAGATAGAGAACAGCAGGCAGACACCTTGCCTCAGTTGTTCTTCCCCACTGTAGTCTGGCTTTCATCTGCTCTGCTTTAAGTCAGTCTGTCCTCCCAAAGAGTGCAGAGCTATTGGGAAGTCATGGAGCACTGAACTGGAAAGCACAAAGCACTTTTCTTGGTTTTTTGCTAATTCCTGGTCAAGAGGCTGAATTGTGGCTGGTATATGCCTGTAGCTGGGGAATTTCAGCTCAAGCAGGGGGAAGTTTGTGGAGCTGGCAGTGCTTGGGGCTCTCTCTGTGGGCAGAGCCAGTTCTGGCTTGGCCTGGCCTTCCTTCTGCTCTCAGACTTACTTTTGCACTGACATTTTTACTTTCCACATCATCACTGTGTCCAGCTCCATTTACCCTGGCTGGGCTTGCCAATGTGATGCTTTGGCTTTTGCCGCCTTCCCAGGTCTGTCCCTGGGTGCTGGCACTCCTGCAGGGTTTGCCTGGTACCAAAAGGTTTTTGGCAGGGACTGACCCACCCAGGGAGCACAGGCACATGGCAGGATTTGCCTTTGGATGCAGTGGGGCCCTCCTGCTGAATGCCTGGGTTGTGTTTTGCTCAGCAGTCAAATTTGAAGCAGGGAACCAAGAAGCCCATCCTGATAAATTGTGTTCAAGTGCAGAGTCATTGCATGAGTTGCTGATCTGTTCTGCAGCAAGGCACTGAGCATACAGAGCCTCACAGCTTTCAAATTCACAGCTGTCCAAAACAAATGTGTCAACTCAATGGAGTTTGTTTATTTAATTCTGCTTTATAATACACTTAACTTGATACCAACTAAAAGAAATAATCTGGCAAAGACATCATTAAACAGTTTAATAAGGACTGGATGACTCATTCTGTTTGAACAAATGGATTATTTTGCAATCAGAAGTACAAATGTTAACCAGCTTTATTTTTAGTTGAAAATGTCAAGAGGTCAGAAACAATTAAAGCAATTGTAAGGTGGGAGTACCCAGGGTTTGTGTTCTTTTGGATTTGCACCTTACTAAAATTGCTTTTATTGCAGCTTAGCAACTTAGCAACATTTTTCTGATAAGATAATGGGAATGACTGTGTAGGCACATTTACTGGTAAGAAGAGATTAGAGACAAACAGAAATGGAGCACACTTTTCATTTTAATAGCAAGAGTTGAAAAACTGAGAGGATCTGCTTTTTCCTTCCAGGATTTGAAATTTAGTGATTGTATTTTAAAATAAATGCCTGATCTGCTTAGGACTTTCTCATCAGCTCAAAATTCAATGTGTGGAACATCAGCCACAAGCTATTTAATGTTCAAAGTTTCACTATGAAAGTTTATTGTGTTAAGAGAAAAGTTTTAAGTGCAAATTGAAGCTACCTGAATTTCAGCTCAGAAGCAGGAGAGCTTTGAGAGCAGACACTGGGCATCAGGAGGCACTGTCCCTAGCAAGGCATGTCCCTGGCAAGCTAAGAAGGTTGGAGGTAAATCTAGGGAAGAATGTTCTTTTTACTGCTCCTGCTGTCAAGGGGTTGAGATTTACTGGCCCCATAGAATGAAGTTTTAAGTGCAAAAAAAAATAGAAGTTTTAAGTGCAAAAAAAGGCAAAGAAAAGCTACCTGAATTTCAGCTCAGAAACAGGAGAGCTTTGAGAGCAGACACTGTGGGCATCAGGAGGCACTGTCCCTAGCAAGGCATGTGCTAAGGAGGTTGGAGGTAAATCCAGGGAAGAATGTTCTTTTTACTGCTCCTGCTCTCAGGGGTTGAGGTTTCCTGGCCCCATGGATGACAGAGCATGAGCTCAGTGCTGCAGCTCCTTGCTCAGACTGTCCTTGATGTACCCACTGCAGCAGAGGCACCTGAGAAACACCACCACACCAGGGGTCACCCCAAGCCTGTGTGACCCCAGCAGGGTGGCAGGGACCAGTGGCCCAAGGGGAACTGGAGCCTGCTGTGGGAACCCACAGAATCAGAGGGCTTTGGGAAAGCTGCAAGATGCAGGCCTCAGAGACAGCAGAACTGTGATTGGAGCTGAGCAGCAGCCATGAGATTGGTCAGCAGAAAAATTATTTAAACTGTAGAAAAAGCAAGAGCAAATAGAACAATGGTCTGTGTATTAATGCTTGTCTGAATAGCTTTCTAAGCTACAGAAAATTTATCTAGCAAGATATTAGGAAGGTTAAAGCTTAATAATGAAGCTCTGTAGGTTAAATCATACAAGTATTGCATTCAAAATAAGCAAATATTGTTTTAACCAAAAGTACATGTGCTTATGGTGATTACATAGAACTACTGTCAATGTGCTTTTGCTTTGTGTAATTAGCCAAGAAGCTTATAAAGTAAGTTGTAACATTAAGTTTTCTAGCCTGCTGCCTGGGATGTGAGCTGCTGGCATCTTCCCATTGTCATAATCATGTAAAGAAACTGATGCTGAAAAATGAAACAGCTGGAGGCACAGTCAATGTCTCGTTCACGTCTGTAAATAACCCCCCTTGCCAGTGTCACCTGCAGAGCCCCAGGGTGCTGGTGGTGACAATTCCATGTTTGCAGTGTGCTGCTCTGCCTGGTTGCAGCAGCACCCTGTGCCCTCCCTGCTGCTGCTGCTGCTGCCGGGCTGCTCCCCATGCCAGCTGTGCCCCCCTGGTGACCGTGTGCTCCCCATGCCAGCTGTGCCCCCCGGTGACCGTGTGCTCCCCATGCCAGCTGTGCCCCCCTGGTGACCGTGTGCTCCCGTGCAGGTGCGCATCGAGGACGACATCGTGGTGACAGCCACGGGCATGGAGCTGCTCACCTGCGTCCCACGGACCGTGCAGGAGATTGAGGCTTTCATGGCGGAGGGCCAGGGCAGTGCCAAATCATTTGGCTGCCTCTCCAGCCAAAAGCAGTAAACTTCAGGGTGGTGCTTATTGCCTCAGCTAATCAGTCATCGTTCTGATTTAATGCTGCAGCATAGAAAATGAAATGCATCCAATTCTTAATAGCAAGAAAATCAGCAGTTTACGTGACCAAGCGGCAGCCAAATAACCCTGCTGTCTTGTCAGTGGGGCTTATACTTCTGTCACATCTCAACTCAGATGTATCTTGCAATTAAATCTGAATTTTGATGATTGGGACTCTACCAAATGGATTATCTGAAAGCTATGAGCAATTGTAACACTCTTAAGTCCTTTTTTAAACTTCATCACAAGTACTGTGAAAAACAGAAATAAAAATCAGTTGTTCTCTGTGGACATAATGACATTTTTCTTATGGACCTGTATCCATGTACTAAGCAGAAACAAATTTTTATTAAAATTCACCTTGGCATCATTTATGTTCACAACTTTGTGGTCATTTTACTTTTCTGCTCCAGTTCCTGCTTCTTTATCTGACCTTACTACCAATTTGTGCCCTTCAAACTTTGACCCTACCCTAGCCAGAGATCTCTGCTCTGGACAGTGGCTGTACTGATCCTTCAAACACATCCCCATCCTCATTAGATTTGTTCATCTGTTTGTTCCTTAAAAACACAGATTGCTGTGGTGTTCATGACCCTTCAAAGTTGAAAGAAGGGAATATCTTTGCTGCAGGGCTCATGGTCATTCAGCAGCATATGCTGTGCAGCATGGTAGAGTTACTTTTAGCTGTTCAGTGTTAGACATTTCAGAATGAAATAATGTCTTATTTGGATACCTTACAAATATATTGATACTAGTCACAAAGTTATTTTCCACTCATGCAAGATTTAAATTACCAAGAGAAGCTTTTCTTTACTGTAGGTATTCATCAGCTTGCAGGATAATAAATACATTTCTTACATCATAAAATAGCACTAGGTGCTGGTAACTACATAAAAATAATCTTTCTCACTCTACATACGCATCAAAACTCCTGTTCACTATTCAGATTCTGTTGCAGTTTGACTGCAAAGCCTCTTCAGAACATCCCTCTGCTGTGCCAGGAGGAGCTGAAGCCACAGCAGAGCATCAGGGCCTTGCTGGGTCTGGTACCTCAGCACCTGGGTGTGGGCAGCTCAGCTCTGTGGCTCACACAGGCACTGACCCAGGGCTGATGGGATGGACTGTGAGCTCCTGTCTCACCTGGGGGCTTGGCTGGTGTCAGGAACCACTGCCCCTGCCTTGCTGCCTGCCCCCCCCCAGCACTGGATTTAGGCCTGCAATCATTTCCTCAAGAATCCTCATACACATTGCTCCAGGGGAGCTCCTTTTGCTGCGCAGGTTGGTCTGTGTGACAAGAACTGCCCTTTATTCCCAACAGCCTGGTGATCATTGCTATGGAGGAAACTTCATGTGAGAGACCAAAGAAACGTTGTGAAACAATCCAGAGGACTTCATTCATGTCACTCAATTAATAAATAAGCCTATTTACATATTTTAGAGGTTTCTTGACATTGGTTTGTAAGAGGCAAGTGCAGGAATTGCTGCACTTGACTTCTTGACTGTGAAGGGAAACTTTTTTTCAGGCAGGGAGGTTGTGAGATGAGGAGCTTGTATGTGCTGCTGCATTGTTGTTCCTGCTGTGGTGACCGGAATGTTCCCCTTCTGAATTCTCTTACCTGCACAAGGACATCAGGCTTTGCTTGGTAGCCTTGCAGATATGGGAACACAGAGACTCTACTGGCATTGCTCTGAACTCATCCGCCCCAAAACTCAGGGTTTTCAGTGCAAAACAGTGCTCGGGCCCCAGCCCCATCCCTCCACAGCCAAGAGGTTTGCTGTGGTGTGGGAACCCAGAGCATCCCTCTGTCTGTCCAGGATGGCCAGGACCCTGCCAGGGGGCTCAGAGACCCTGGCACAGAGCCCAGAACTCCTGTGGGTTTGATTGTGACCCATGGAGCAAATTACCAACCTTAGATGAAGATCAGCAAGCCACAACAGTTTAGGTGGAATAATAGTGAAGTTATCACGGGGTGGAAAAGTCAATTTTGGAGTTTCTGGAATGGGGGTTCAGGGGGCAAGATGGAGGGATCTGGGCGTGTCCAGCCTTTCTCCTTCTTCTTTTTGGCCTCCATCTTCTGCTGTGATGGTGGCACTTACAGATTGGTTTAGAGTAGAAGCTCACTGTCTAACACAGGTGATAGGTATGGGAAAGTAATTGTAAACATTGTACACGTAGTTTTTAGTATAAAGCCATAACACTGCCCTGGGGACAGGCAGAGTGCCTGGAACTGTCCTGCTGGATGGACCTGGGCAGGGCAGGAGAAAGAATTTTATAGATAAGGAACAATGAACAACCTTGAGACTGAGAAATGAAGAGCCCTGACTGCTTCTTCAAGTGCTGGGCTGGGAAAAGAGACTTTCCAACTTTTCTTGGGGTCACTCTGAGCAGTGAGAGATCCCGATACCCTGGCAAGCTCTGAACGTGCCAGGGGATGATGATGATGATGATGATGATGATGATGATGATGATTATGATGATGGCTCGCTGCTGTGGGCACTGAACCCTGCTGCTGCTTCACAGATTCCTAATTCACAGATTAGGAAAGGAGGAAAGCTTTGGAGCTGTTTCAGCCGAGCCATCACCCCGGAGCAGTTCTGAGGCCTCCCCCGGCTGTGCTGGGCGCTGGCAGGAGCAGGAGCGGGGCCGGGCCGCAGAACAGGTCGGGCAGGGAGGAGGCAGAGCCGGTTCTGCCCTGGGCGCGGCCGCTCGGAGCCTCCGGGCAGCGCCCGCCCTGCTCCACCGGGGATGCTGGGGCTCTGCTCGGGCTCTGCTCGGCTCTGCTCGGGTTCTGCTCAGGCCCTGCTCGGGTTCTGCTCGGGTTCTGCTCGGGCCCTGCTCGGGTTCTGCTCGGGCTCTGCTCGGGTTCTGCTCGGGATCTGCTCGGGTCTGCTCGGTTCTGCTCGGGATCTGCTCGGGATCTGCTCGGGTCCTGCTCGGGTTCTGCTCGGGTTCTGCTCGGGTTCTGCTCGGGTCCTGCTCGGGCCCTGCTCGGGTTCTGCTCGGGTTCTGCTCGGGCCCTGCTCGGCTCTGCTCGGGTTCTGCTCGGGCTCTGCTCGGGTTCTGCTCGGGATCTGCTCGGGTTCTGCTCGGGTTCTGCTCGGGTTCTGCTCGGGATCTGCTCGGGTTCTGCTCGGGTTCTGCTCGGGATCTGCTCGGGCTCTGCTCGGGTTCTGCTCGGGTCCTGCTCGGGCCCTGCTCGGGTTCTGCTCGGGTTCTGCTCGGGCCCTGCTCGGCTCTGCTCGGGTTCTGCTCAGGATCTGCTCGGGTTCTGCTCGGGATCTGCTCGGGCTCTGCTCGGCTCTGCTCGGGCTCTGCTCGGCTCTGCTCGGGCCCTGCTCGGGTCCTGCTCGGGTCCTGCTCGGGTTCTGCTCGGGATCTGCTCGGGCTCTGCTCGGCTCTGCTCGGGTTCTGCTCGGGATCTGCTCGGGCTCTGCTCGGCTCTGCTCGGGTTCTGCTCGGGATCTGCTCGAGTTCTGCTCGGGCCCTGCTCGGGCTCTGCTCGGGTTGCGGCACCATTTTCATTTTCCCCCACTGCCCTTCATCATCAGGCCCAAGAACTTAGTGAATATCAATTTCATCCTTCATTCCAGAAGATTGTTCTGTAATTATGATCATTTTTATCCACTTAAGCAAAAAGTGAATTAGACCTTTTTTCCTAAATTGGGGAGGAGAGAGGGAATAAACCTTTTTTTAAAAGGCAAAGTGGTATTTAATACTTTAAAAAGTGGTGTTTAATACTTTTAAGTGTATTAATGGGGTGAAAGTACAGGTTATGGCAATTTTTCTTTTTGACTACATCAAGATATTTTATATTCTGTCATGTTTTCCCAAATGCCTTTTCCCCTTGGCACAAACAGACTTGAATAGAGTTGGCACCGAAGTAACAGAATGTGTCTTATGCCGAGCAAATTTGTGTGTTTAGAAACGTCTGAGCACTTCTGAAATGATACATGTAAATTGTTCAAGGAGTGCTCTGGGGGCTGGAGCAGACCCTTCCCTTGGGGGACACTGAGAAAATGGGAATCAGCTTTCCTGGTGAAATGTGCTGTAACTCCTCATGTACTGACAGGCACTGGATTCTGCCACAGACTGGAGTTAAGAATCATGAGTCAAAAGGAAAATCTTAACTTTTATAGGTCCACAGTGAAATTTTCTGTGCCCTGCAGCAGAGGGTGAGATGGAGGTACTGTGCTGCCACACAGCCTGGCCTGCTTCACCCTGGGGGAAACAGCCCTTGCTCCCTGGAGCTGCTTTGGCAGGGGGGGCTTGGAATAGGCCTGAGCCCTCTCCTGGAGCCTCTCACTGGGGCACGTTTAAACATGGATTTGTTCCAACCACCAGCGAGGTGCTGCACAGAGCCATTGCTGCTCTGGGCCTTGTCCTGCTGCCAGCCAAGGACAAGGATCATTGTCCCAGTGCCAGTCGAGGCCAGGGATCCTTGTTCCAGTGTCAGCCAAGGCCAGGGATCCTTGTCCCACTGTCCCCAAGGCCAGGGATCACTGTCCTGTCCCCAGGGCCAGGGATTGCTGTCCTGCTGTCCCCAAGGCCAGAGTTCCTTGTCCTGCTGTCCCCAAGGGCAGGGTGGCTGTCCCACTGTCCCCAAGGCCCTGTGCCAGGGCTGTCCCCAAGGCCAGGGTGGCTGTCCCCGTGTGTGCCCAGCGGAGACAAGGCCAAGGTGCCGTGTGGAGGCCGCACCACCGTTCCTGTCACTCCTGGCCCTGGCCCTGTCCCTGTGTTCTGGTCACTCCTGGCCCTGTGTTCTGGTCACCCTGTCCCTGTCAGGCTCCAAGCACTTTGGCCATCACTTGGGGGACAGGAGTGGCTGCGTGGGGTTTATTTTCCAGTTGGGCTTAAACCACAGCATCAGTAAAAAAAAAAAACCAATGCACTGATGAACCAGAAATTTCATTTTCCAAACAAATTACTTTTATAACTCAGTGGTTTGGTTTTAAACAAGAAGGAAATGGGATCAGAGCTATTGGGAGCAACAGGTGGAGAAGTCACCCACGAGAGCTTCGGAAAGAGGATCACCCTCACTCAGGAGAGATCCAAGAAATCATTTCCACCAAAATCACAAAGAGCCAGGATGTGCAGCCCCTCTTCAGACTGTAGAGGAGGGACCCACAGCAGCCTGGCAAACCAACTTCAGGACAATGGGGACAGACAGCCCCAGTGCAGGTCAGAGATCCAGGGCAGAGATCAGCCCTGGCCTTTCCACCAGGGACGTGCAGTAACAAAGGAGATCCTTCAGGTCATCTTTTCCCTTGGAATTTTTGGTGTTCTGCTTCTCTCCCCACCCTCCATCTAAAAATTTTCAGCCTTAATTTTTTTTTTTTTGCCTTTTTTGTTAAATCAGATATTTAGACAAAACTGTAGTGAGTTTCTGATGGCTTCCATGGAGCAGAAACCTGAGTGAAAGAGGGGAACAGACACTATTGCACTTATTTCTCCAAGACAGCTGTGTCACTTGGGCAACTGCACTGGAGGGAGATAGAAAAGGGATGGGAAAAATGAGGCCACTACAAGCAAAACATTTTTATTAGCTCCTGGTATTTCAACCCTACCAACTTCAGGTGCAGTTAGAATGAAAAAACATATCTGTAAAAAGTCTAACATAATCCAAAACAATCCATCAAAGTTTTCCACATGTATTAAAAGTTTAAATTCAAAAAAGAACTTATCAAGGTTTCATTCTCTAACAGTATCTTCATAGAGATAACATCCAAGTTTTTTCCTAAGTGCAGATACAGAGCAAACAAGCATCCTCCAAAATAATCTATGGACAAAGGTAGTGTAAGAGGGAAATTAAGACAGTGTAGTAATCTACAAGACAGACACACAGGTTAAATGTAAAATAAACATACCATCAATGAAATATTTAAAAATTAAAATAAATTAAAGTTACATCAAAGTTCCTGCTTTACTTTGTTTAAATCCTCAGTATAGCACATAGCACTGCAGTATGGATCATGGCAAAGACTAAGCAGTAGCAATAAAAAAGTTGCTACAGAAAAACTTCTATGGAAATAAAACAAGGCTACAGATACTCCTTCACACAGATCTATGATGGCTGTAGAAATCTCACTGAATCAGTTACTAGGGCCATTTATTTTTAAAATCACTGTAAATTCCTGTAATGTCAGCCAGCAGTGATCCATGCATCCCAGTTCAACACCTGCTGTCCTGCCCCTTCCACTGCTAAGCCAAGCTGCACTTTTTGTTCTCCCCAATACCTCCTTCCCAGCAGGAATGCCATTTTGCAGGGCACAGGTTTTTGGTAGCACTTTGAAATTTTCTGGAAAAAAGCTCTTGTTCTCATAAGGCCCCAGTCACTATGTGAGCAATATGAAATACAAGCTTCAATAAAAGGCTTTTATTGTCAGTGTGCTGCTTTGCCTCTTGTACATGATGCTTCACATGCCATTTGGAGGCCAAGTGCCTGTACATATCATCAGAGCATATTGTTATTTTTCTGGTGAACATTGGTAAGCATCCCAGCTCACTATTACTACAACCTCCCCATTAACTATAACTGGGCAGGAGGGACCTATGTGGTGCTTCATAGGACTTAAATTCTACAGATTTAAAGTAAAAAGCAAAAATTCTCCACAGCCTTTGCAGTTTGTAATATGTAATGGAGAAATCAAAGGGCTAAAACACTCTAACAGATATTTAAAAGATGTTCTATTCAATCACAAGTTTCTGGTACTACAGTGAGCCATCCCGCTGGATTCCTCCCATTATGCAAAGTCTAAAATGGTAAGTGAATAATCCTGTGAAAATGTTATCTCCTAAATATTACATTCCTAGTTAGCTAGGAGTTTAGATCTGATTAAATCTTTGAGGAGAAAAATATTTAAAACAAACAGTTAACCAGTTTCTGGTTTAATTGTTACAAATCTTCAGTGTTAAGTCTAAAAGAAGAAAATCTCCACAAAACAATGGCAAAAGGTACAGTTTTTGCTGGGTTACTGCACGGGCACTGCAGACAAGCTGCAGCTCAAGAGTTTGACAAAGTCACAGGTTTCTACTGTCCACTGTTTTCTGGGTTTGTTGTGGTGCTCTCAGTGCCAACAGGCTGCACGTTATCTGCAAAATTGTGGGCATGCTCAAGGAACAAGTCTTTCAGTACGCTCAGCTCCTTGGTCAGGAGTTTAATTTTTGCCTCTAAACGTTCATTTTCTTCTTTGAGCTGGTTGACCCTTTGCAGTGTGTCCTGTGCTTTCTGCTTGCTTTTTAAGCGGCTCTTTTTCACCGCCATGTTGTTCCTCTCTCTGCGCTGCCGATACTCATCGCTGTTTCTGTCCACAAAGGAACTTTTCTTTCCCTGCTTGCTCGGGGGCACAGCTTTGCCTCCACCCCCAGGACTGACTGGCACCAGCTGGGGAACCTGCTGCAGACCACTGGAGTGTGCTTGAGTGTGGATCACACTTACTCCGCTCGCATCTGTGCCGGGGTTCTGTTGGGGTGTCTTGCTCATTTGGGCAGGCTGTTCTTGGACACTGCCGAATTTATCAGGAGACTGAAAACCCTTGGGTTGCTAGAAGGTGTTTCCAATGGATCTTCACATGGATTAAGAGCAAGGTGAACCTAGTAGGAGAAAAAAAAAAGCTTTTAAAGATGCTGGCTTCAGCTACAATCTTATACATCACTGGCTTTAGCATAAAGCACTGATGGTACATCTGGCATAACACACCGTAACTGTGCTGGAGGTGGACAAGCTGCCAGCTACATTTCTGAAGTCTCCAACATATTTGAATTGGATGGGACTATTACTGGGTCATCTAGTCAAGCTGTTTGAATTGTTCACTGGCTTCACTCAGTTATTCCAAAGCCATCCCTGATGGATGGGTGTCTAGCCTAGCCTCAAATATCTCCAGTTTCACAACCTCTGTCTTGGCAACATGTTCCACTGTCTAACTTTTCCTCCAGTTATACAATTTTCTTAGTCTTCAGACTGGAGTTTTCCTTCTGTGGCTTAAACCTATTAACAGCCTGACTCTTGACCAACAGGGGTATTTGATCCTTGTCCCCTTCGGACCACATCTCTGGGTGTATCCGCAGACAAATTCCTGCCTGATCTCTGGTCTCTGGAGCAAGGGTGCTCAGCCTGTCCACCTTTTCTCAACCACCTTACAGCATTTGTTTTGAAGATGATGTTCAAACTGATGGCTGTCATAAGGCCTACTGGTACTGAGTGGAAAAATAAATCTATGGAATTGCAAAGGCTGTGTCTGGGTGACAGTCTACCACAAGCAGTGTGCTGAGCCTATAACAGTATGAACCAAGGTCAGACAGGAGCACAGGCTGATGGCAGTGCAGATCACAACTCTACGACAGAGGACTGTCACCCATTAAAAGACAGCAAGCACAGCTGACTCATCCACAAATAAGGTCACCTGCGTGGTTGGTGCACTGGTCACTGTCCCCTCTCCTGTCCAGCACACAAACCTCCTGATGAGCAAGACATCCTCACCTGACTGACGTGCTCCCGCTGCTGAGGTCAGCCTGCTCCTGGCCCTACTGGTGGCACAAGGAGGATTCCACCACAGCTGCAAGGCCAAGGCCCTGGCAAGGCTAACAGCGGGTCCCCTTCTCTTCTCATCTCACAGGATCACTTCCTATATGGCTGGGAGAGAAGAGGGGAAGGACAACAGGATGGTCCTAAGCTCCTGAAACACCTACCTATGGCTCCAGTGAAAAATACCCAGTGATCAGTCAAATCAGTGCGGATTGTCATGTTGAAAACATTTTAGTGGCACTAAACAATCCTACTGCAATGCAGCCCAGCATTGTCACACAGACATGCAGCATCACACAACCAGTGTGACACATCCTCCAGAGGGCTGGGGAAAAGCTGCAGCAGCACTGGGCAGAGCCGGACTGCCAGGATGGACAGAGCTGGACTGCCAGGATGGGCAGTGTCCAGCCCAGGAACACCTCTCCCATCCATAACAGCAGATGAATGACAGGATGTGTGAGGTCTGTAGTGACCTCCTGAGTATCACTGGTCCTTCTAAACTCCCAGGTTCATCAGCTGTGTACTGTTCCTGATTGTTTTTCTCAGCAGTCTGTGTTGCTGTTTTACTTTTGGATGGGCTATCATTAAAATGTTAAAATTCAACTGTGCAGATCAACTGCATATTTTCTTCCATGATGAAGGAGCCACAATGAGATGCAGCTGCACAGTGTGGTTCAATAACATTCATGGAAAAGCCCACTAAATTTGGCTTTAATGTTACTCAAAATTAACGTTCTCTGTCACCAAGAGGTCTTCCCACTTGTGAGGATGTGTGAGTGTACCCACACCCTTCCTTATCAAGAAATCTTTTCATTTTCCTATTTCAGGGCAGAATGAGACTATGAACCCTTTTGGAGCTGAATCTAAATACACAGTGTCCAACACCTCTGTGTTAGCATTTCCCCAACTGCAACCCTTAAAGCAGCTTCTGCATGCCATGTTTCAGTGTCAGATGCTGACCTAACAAGCAGTTAGGCTGAGCTGCACTAACACCCAGCTGAGGAGGTGTCTGTGCCCAGCACACACTGGCAGGGCCGGTTGTAGCAGCTCTGTGTGGGTAATTGCACAGACATTCTTACTCGAGGTGTAAGTGCCTGCTCCTCTTACAGCACACACTGGCCTTGTCTGCACTTTATTTTACAACAGAGGATTTCTGCAGCCCTCAAAGCATATACATAGTTCTCTTAGGTTGTCTCTGACCAAAGTAGATTTTTGACACCTTTTCCAAATCCAACAGAATGCTCTGCTGTCTCCTCTGCTTCAACACATTTCAGTGCTTGCAAAGTTCACCTGGACAGGCCAGCTATGTAACCCACACCATCCTCACAATCTGATTTTTGTGCTCCATGAGCTACTAGAGGAAGGGGTGGCTCCTGCCCCCAAAGGAACCCCACCTGACATGTAACAAGTTTCTTCACCAGATTCCATGTGCTACTTCTCTCTATGCTATTCAAACTATTTAACACTGCTTTAACACTTCTTTCCTATCTCTATTAAATTTCCCTATGATTCAATGAAAAAACTATTTGTCCCATTAAACCTAATATTAATGAAGTATTTCAGTTGAGCAGCACATGGATATAAGCAGAGAAGATAACCAGTGTCACACCTCTCAAGCAAGAATTCCAGCCCTGCCTGCTAGAACAGACCTCTCTCAGTTCCTTCCCACTGGAACTGATTTGTTTTTTATTAAATTGCTGTTTCTTGAGTGAGACATGCTCTTATCTAGCCTGATGATCAGAACTCTTAACTGGGACAGGTGACACCTGGATTCCTGTCCTGCTCCAAAGAATATGCAGAGCAAGTAGCACTAAACTAAAGCTAGCATTGAACTGCATCACAGAGCGCCAGGTGAGGCTTGGAACTTGTTTTCCCCCTGGTATTTGGAGGCTGGGTGCCTATCACCAGCTGTCAGAGGGCTGTCCCAGGAGACTGCAAGGAGATTTAAAGGCAGCAGCAGGTCCAGGACACACAGAGGGGACTCTCAGGAGGGTGAGGTGAAGGCCATGGTCACTGGGGGAGGCACACAGGGCTCAAAGGTCCCAGAGCCCGTGCACACACCCACAGCTGCCCCAGGCCCCTGCACACAGGTTGCCTTCCCGAGCCTGCTGACAGCCCCAGCACGGCAGGAGACAGCTCCTCAGGGAGCCAGCCCCGTTTCCCAGCATCTTGTTCCCATAAAGCTGCTCATGAGCTTCAGCCCAGCAACAGCCCTAGGCTGGTTCCACCCAACACATGGTACTGCTTCCAGTGGCCAGTTAGAACTGCCTGGTTCCCTCCCTGGGCACCAAGTGGCCACCCAGGAACCCAGCTGGCCACCCACTGCAGCAGAATAGCTGGGAACTCCAGAGGTGCCTTCTCAGGCACAAAGATGTTTCTTAGTGTCCCACACTACTCCTCAGGGAGCAGTGAAGCAATGAAGGCCCTCATCTGCTTTTACACATACAAAAAGTAAAAATAAAGACATTAAACTTCCAAATGTTTGCTTTGGCAAAAAAAAAAAAAAAAAAAAAAAAAAAAAAAAAAAAAAAGTCTAAAAAACCCCCCAAAACTGTTTTGCCAATTCAATCAGTATTTGTTTTTTAAAAAATACAAAGTGCTTCTCTCTGCTCCTTTTTTGAGGTGTGATTGTGGCGATTCTGATCATTAGTCAGAATAACTCTATTGCTCAAATTCACAAAGCTGTCTTGTCAAATGCAAAATCGGTCCCAATTTGAACAGCAATGGGGACCTCTCTTCTCTCACACTTCACCAGGAATAGAGATACGATCCTTCCTGACAGGGTCCGAGTCCGGATTCCAATGACCCTGCACTAAGGAACTCCAGGCACAATTTGCAGAGCAATGTGAGCGCCGGCTCACACTCGCAGGTGTGCAGATGAGCTAACTCTCACTTACTGAAGGCTGGGACACAACGCTTTTGGCACTAGGCAGCTCAACCCCATTTCTTGTCATAGCTGACAACATTTCCACGTTTATTTCAGAATCTCCATTTTTAATACACATCTTAAAAGACAAATACGCTCTGACATTCTTAACAGAACACATAAACATGTATTTTAACGTGACAGAACCCCAAAAGCTGGGAGGCAGGCAGATATCAGAACACTGTCTTTGGAATTAAAACGACAGCTGGGACTTCTAACGATAAACCAATTCCTTAATTCCGAAGTTTTGCCAATGCTAAGTGCTTTTACTTTCCGAAGCGGCTCGGCACGGCCCCGTTACGGAGCTGGGGCTCTTCCTGCCGGATGTCAGCGCCAAGGCCGGCGCGGAGCTCCCTGCCTGCCATACCCGGGTTCGAACTCGCCACCGGAGCTACGGGAACTCGCCAGGAGCCCGACATGTCCGCCCCGAGGCTCCCCGGGCGGTACCGGGCCGCTCCCGGCCGCGCTCCCCGGCTGCCCCTCGGCCGGCCGCCCTCCCGCCGCGCCGCGAGCCCCGGAGCCGCCCCGGCGCGGCCTCGCTCCCCCCGCCCCGGGCCGGGACCGACCGCGGGGACCGGCACCGGCCCGGCCCGGCCCTCCCCGGCAGGGCCCATGGCGCCGCCGCCGCCCTCCCCGGGCCGCCCGCCCGCCGAGGCCGCGCCGCTCCTCCCCCGTCCGAGCGGGGCGCGGGGGTGCCCGGCGCTGCCAAGCCGTGACTTCACCGGGGGAGGGGAGGGAGCCGGGGCCGCCCGCCGATTGCATCACGCGCTGCCGAGCGGGGCCAGGCGGGCGGGGGCGGCCACGGCCCCCCGGCCCCGCACGCGCCCCCCGCGCTTACCTGAGCGGCGCGAGCGGCGGGAGGGGCCGGGCGGGCCGCGCTCGGTACCGTGCGCGTGCGGCCAGCGCCGATTGCGACACCGCGAGGGCCGGCCCCGCCCCGGGTGATGCAACCGGCCCGGGATCGGCACCGCGCGCGGCCAATCAGCGCCCGCCGGGGGCGGGGCCGAGCCCCGAGGGGCTCCTGTGGGGCGGGGCGGGGCCGTGCGCAATCCGCGGGCTCCGCTCCAGCCCCGCCACGGCCGCGGCCCCAGCGAGCCCAGAACCGGCCCGGGGGAGCTCAGCACAGCCCCGGCCGCGACCTGAGCGAGCCCAGCAGGGCAAGAGGGAGCGCAGTATCGGCCTAAGCGAGCCCGGCCACGGCCCGGGGAGTTCAGCCACAGCCTGAGCGAGCCCAGCAGGGCATGAGGGAGCTCAGCATCAGCCTGAGCGAGCCCGGCCACGGCCTGAGCGAGCCAGGTCACTGCCTCAGCCCGGCAACGGCCCGAGGTGCCACGACCGCGGCCCGAGGGAGCCAGGCCACGGCCTGAGGGAGCTGAGCACGGGCCCGGGGGAGCACAGCAGGGGCCTGAGGGAGCCTGGCCACGGCCTGAGCGAGCCCAGCAGGGCATGAGGGAGCCCAGCACCGGCCTGAGCGAGCCCGGCTACGGCCACCGCCACGGCCTGAGCGAGCCCGGTCACTGCCTCAGCCCGGTAACGGCCTGAGCGAGACCGGCCGTGTCACGGCCGCTCGCAGGGTTTGTGTCCCGGCGCTGCTGGAGCCGCGCTGAGGGAAAACGCTCCCGGGCCCCGCGTGCCCCCGGGCCGGCTGTGCCCCCAGAGCCGCTTCCCCTCTCCGATGGGGGAGCGGGCGCAGAGGCTGCCCCGCCCGGCCCGGGGGCTGGCGGGGAGCGAGGCGGCCGCGTCCCCGCGCCGGTGGGAAGCGGGTCCCGCCCGTATTGCAGGAGGGTCCGGCACTCCCTCAGCCCGAGGGGCAGAAGCCGAGAGCGCGTTCCCCGCCGAGTCCCTGCGCGGGCAGAGCGGGGAGCCCGGCCCGGCCCGGCGGGAGGCACAGCGCAGCCCCGGTGTGCCCGGGCCGTGCTGGGCGTACCTGGCACAGCCCCTGCGCTCGATCCTCGTGTGCGCCACTCGCGTAGGGGCTGGGCTCCATGAGCCCTGTAGGTCTCTTCCAACTCTGAATAATGTTCTGTGATTCTGCTGAAGTTGGCCAGTGCCCCACGGGCATCGGAGTTGATGGCGGTGTGTCTCTGTACTGATTGGCATCTTCTAATTGTTCCCAGGCTGTTAATTAGCACCTGGGATGCTAATTCCCAGGAGTATTCCCATCTCGATCCTGGCTGCCGTGTGGTTTGCCTCCTTAGAATGCTGTGAGATCAAGGGGAAGGAATGCCAAAGACGTCCCAAAAAAGTATCAACAGTTCTCTTGACAACAAAAATTATGGCAAATTTCTAAATTTCATAGATTCCTGGGTAATTTTTCTTTTCTAACTTACTATTAGAAAAGAAATCCTAAATGCTGGCAGACTAGGAAACATCTGGATCTTAGAGTTAAATGTGAAAGGAGGGTTTTGCACCATTTCACTGGTATGTTTGTTGTTATAAAATACTTCACTTTTTGTGGAGAAAAGTTTATTTTGCCCTTAATATTTTCCAGACGCTTTGTTTTGTATCACTTTTGTTCTGCCCAAACAAGCATATACTTACTATATATATCCACACATGTGCTCACAGCCCAAGCTGTGTGGGAGCAAGGTGTGTTTGCAGCTCCCTGAGTGGGAATTGTGCACTTCAATACACAGGTGTGTGTGTTTGGAGTGGGCAGGTCTCAAAATCATATATAAGGTAGGCAAGTTTGGAACAAGTTCAAGTGTGCAGGCAGTGAAAACAATACTGTTGGAAAAGTAGGATTTTTTTTAATGTAGAGGAAAAAAAAAGGATCTATGCTACTCTGAGACCTGCTTGAAAATGTTTTATGTCTGCAAAAGCCTTGTGAATAATTAGATTTGTAAATACAGTTCCAGAGCTCAGTAATGTAGATACAATTATTTATATTTACCACTTTTATGGCTGGCTGATGTTGAGGAGGGGCTTAGTTTTTGTAAAGCCCCGTGGAAAATAAACCATATTTGCAGAAGAATTCCAGGGGTTAGTCTGGGCAAACATTTTCACTCAGCTCATTTACCACAAAGATATTTCTCCTTCTCAGTCATCAAGCATTTGCTTTAATTTCTTTAATGTCTTTCTGCTTTTTAATTGAAACTGTTAAATTTTCTGTGACAATGACTCATCCATCTATAGCTGGAGTGAAATTCCAGGTAAGCTTTACACATTATCCTTTGCTCACAATAGTTAAGTGTGTGTGCTCTTAGGATGCTTTCGTGGGATTTTAGAGCTCTTTGTGACCATTCATTCATTAATCCTCATCAAAGATAGCTGAAGAAAATAAAATGCAGACACACTTAGCTCACAGAGCTGACTATTGTAAACATTAAAGCTCACACATAATTCCCTGCATGCAAGGCACTCCAGTGCTGGGTTGGCATTATGTGCTGTTATAGAAACCCTCACACAGTGTGCTTCAGTTTTTGCAGGATTTAAAACAGAATATCATGGAAGCAATCTAAAAAGAAAGCACAGAGATGTCTGGGCAGCTGGGCAGTGGCACTGGAATATACAATTTACCTGCTTTTGTGCAGGCTGTGCCAGAGGAGCAGCAGCTCTGGGTGGGTGGCAGAGCAGCCTGATCCCTGCAGGGACAGACCCTTCTCCCTCTGTTCTGGGTGTGTTCCTGCAGCAGCTGCTTACCCAGATATGCAGATAATGCTGGAACAGTGTCTTGCTTTCACATGCATTAGCCAGCTCACGATTGTTTAATGACTTTAGTCCTGGAAAATAATTACACTGATACTCAGTGTCTTCAGGTAATCTGCAGCAATTCCCTTTTAGAGCATTGAGGAGATGCAAACACTGGGAACTGGAGGCAGAGGGTACAAAGGGAGAGCAGCCTTAGGGACAAATGTCCCTGTTTACTGCCCATGCAGTGTGTTCCCTTAACACTAAAACATTTAGAGGTTCCCTGGTGCCTTTTACTCAGAGTGAAAACTGCTTTGTTGCCCTTGGAATAGTTTCTGTTGTGTCTGATTCCATTGTTCACTCCTGTTTCCTCTGTCTTCATGAGCAATTATTTCTTTGTCTTAAAATAAAAACCCTACAAACTCCTGGACTGCAACGTACACATTAAAAATGTTCCTTTCCATAAGCATTTGCCTCTGTTTCCCTCATGGGTAAGCCTTTGCTGGATTTTTTTTTTTTTACTTCAGACTTGCACATTTCAGTTTTAAGTTTACTTTTCACACATGATGCTGCTGTGTACTTTTTCACTCTGGTCTAACAGCCAGGCTTTTGAATTCTAGAGAAGAAATTACTAATTTCTCTCCAGTGATTTAGAAGACATAAGAATAAATATATTTTTATTTGTAGTTTACAGATGGAAATAAACAGGCCACTTAGATAAAAACACATAATTCCAGGCTGTGAGGAGCACTCAGATGTATTTAAGGGCAAATGCACTGAACTATACCAAAATAAAAGATTTCTTGGTAACTGCTACCTCTTTTCTTGATTATCTCAACCTAGCTTTACTCAAAAGTGGAAAGATTCAATATGATTACATTCCTTCTGATCACCAAGCAGATGGCATTCATTCAGGAATATCCCAGGAACACAAAGTCTGTAATAGAGGTTTTCTGTAATCTTATTATTGCAAATCTCCCTTCTCTTCCCAGCCCTGCATTTTGGTATTACAATAATTATTTTTCCTGTTCAGGACTGACCTGCACCAAGACCAAAATCCTGTTATTAGAAAACTGAATTTTGCACAGCTGAGGCTATTAAGGCTTCAGAAAGCAGAAGGATTGCTGAGTTTCTTTTCTTGGGATTCTAGCTATATTAAAAAAAATTAAACACAAAGAGAAAAAGCAATATGAATAGCTCTGCCTATTGGTTTGAAAAAGCTTATACTGCCTAAGCACAGAGTTGGGTTTTTCACTATGATTTAATAATTAAAATGCCAGAAACTTATCTAAGAGCTGATTTGTCAGAGGTAGCCTTTTTGACTAGGTGAGGAGAAAAGGAAGATTGCACGGTGGTGGTCACTATTTCAGTATCACACTGCTAATGCTAGCACTGACTGCAGCCTTGGAAAGTCACAGTGCTTTTGTTCTAGCAAATGGTAAGGAAAGAAAGGAACCAATCTGTTCTAATAGCAAACATCCATTTTATTGTCACTTTGCCTGGAGTTCATTTGCAGGAAAAATCGAGTGCCTTTGTTCTCTCTCTATGCAGCTAAGCTAGGAAGTCTTGTAACAAAGTATTTCCAGTTTCTAGTTCTGCATCTTCCAGAACTACTCCCCTTTATTTGCAGTTTTCAAAATATCCAAGTTATCTAGATATCTAGAGTTACTTATACTGGTTTGTGAAAATCAATGAACTCAATTCCATGTGCAAACTAAATGCAATGGTTCTCAAATGGAGGAGGACAAAAACCCCATAACAGACAGCTGTTCCCACAACTTCAGCAGGCTAGCAAAAGGAATCAGGCTAACACAGAAATCTTACAGAGTCTGACCAAGCTAATAGATCAATGAGATATATACATCATATAGTAGAAAACTAATACATTGATGATTAGGATGCTGTTAGAACAAACCCAAGCTGTCACTTCTACAGGCTTTACATGCTGTGCTTCTCCAGCTGCTGCAGTTCACCTTTCCCTCTACAGCTTTGAGGGGACTGAGAGGTTTGGTGCTTTGAGCTTAATGAACTGGTTCCATCTAGGTAGGGTCTGCCACAGTGGTGCCCTGAGATTTGATTTCCTAATTGCTGTGGTTTTGTTTCATGCTATTATCAGGAAGAAAAATTTATTAATCAGAAACTGTTAGCAATCACCTTCAGAATCAGCCAAGGTGTGCCCACTTTGGCAAGTTTCACTTTTTTGTGTGGTATTCTGGTTAGTAGGTTGGGTTCTTCAGCAGTCACAAATCAGAGTTTTCTCTTTCAAACCTACAAAATACTGTTGATTGTAGTTTATATTTTAATGGAACCCTTACTCAGTCTGTGCTGTCATGCTGTCAGGAATTTGTTCTTCAATCCAAGCCAGCTCAGGATCTCCAATACCAATATTCCATTTCACCAGAAATGGAATATTCACTTAGACCTGACCAGTGTGCCATTTCAGCCATGGCTTCTTGAGGGATTTGAAAGTAGAGGAACATCTTGTTACCTTTGTGACAATTCTTTGCACATAAAAATACTGTCACAAAAATGTGTGCTATTTCAAAACTTAGCATCTATCATCCCATCTTCACTGTATTCCAGAGGACTGCTTAGGAGATGGCCAACTTATTTTAGGCATATAAAGATGACCAGATATACATTAGTGTTCAGTAGCCACAAGTGAATGAAGCAGCTGAGGTTGCTATCTGTCACCTTCTATGGAAATATCAGAATATGGAATTAGAAGCTTTCTTGTTGGTATTTGAATTTAAAAATATCAGATATGTCCCTGAAGAATGCCTGATCTGTAAGGAGGCTTCTAGGTGTGTCAACCCAAAGAAGATCATCTAACAAAAAGAATGAACACCACACTCCTTTACATTTTTTAAGGATTTTACTCAAATGTGTTTGAGTGTTCTCTGGCTTTGCTCTGATGTCTAGTGATCCAATAACAATTAGTGCAGCCTTTGTTGCGAATTTCACTGGGGCTTGGCTTGAGTTTTACCCGAGCTTCTCTAGTGATTGTACTAAACAATGCAAACTGCAAATCTTCTGGTATCTACAGACCATGGCAGGGATCTGCAGACTGCCACTGATCATTTTGGGGGTTTGCTGCCATGTGTGTGTAAAATGTTAGGTAAAATGAGGGCTGCATAGCTAAAGATGAGTAAAAACAAAATAGATAAATTGATTGAAAGGAAAATGCTATTTATTGTGTGAATATATGTGCATATATAAAATCTGGTTCAAAAGAGACTTGTTAGAACTGAACAAGTCTGAGCGAGAATTAATGGCCCACACCTGGGAATAAGAGGTGAATTCTCAAGTATCCAGGTTTAGTAATTGCCACACCTGTCCTATATTCCCAAAAGCATAAATGAGGCCTGCAAGGATTTAGATAGCTTAGCTTCTGAATGCACAGTGCCATGGCTCTTTTCCAACGCATCATCAGTCACCGCGTGAAAATCCCCACCCATAATTACCAGGGCATTATTTATCACAGGGCATACTCCAGTGAAGAACTTTACTTATTCCTATGATATCAAAAAGAATGAATAGTTTAAGTCATTAATTTTATGCAGACTTCAAAATGGTTCAGAACAGAAGCCTAAAATAAATACCCTTCCAGAAAAGCAATGAAATTGGAGAGACATAGCTTTGTTTATGGTCTCATGCTTTTGGAAAAATGAGGACACAAACTGCATTCTTATAAATGGCTTTAATATTCTCCACAATCAGTGTGACCTCTGAAATACCATGAAAAGCTTAAGGAATGGCCATTTGAAACACAAAACTGAGAGTCTGGCACCTGGCAGAGGACAGTCCACCTGACTTCTTACTCCACCTCAATTCCGTTCATGAACATGAATAGAAAATGAATTATTTATAATTATACAAAATATGTGGGAGGACAGCTTGAGAAAATGTATTGGCAATTGCAACATGTCTGTCATTGACATCCTGCTGCTAAAGTTAAGGAGAATTTTGGATGAAATAATCAGTGACTGATACTTTGGTCAGGCAAACAGACTCTATCTTTTGTCCCCAACAGAAAAAAGGTAGTCACTGACCTCAGCAGGGCCATCTTCCTTCCAGAACATCAATTCTTTGCATTTGGTGAGTTAACTGTTTCTAGTTCTGATGCCTTGGGATTGAGCTTTTATATTTTTCAGATCCTGTACAGCTTCAGTGTAAAACTCTAAAACTCCATAACCTGTCAGCTACTGTTCTCCCATTTTATTCAGACAAAGCAATTCCTCTCTAGGCCTGAAACTCAAGGACACCTTACTGTCTCAGGCCCCAAGAGATGCAAACAACAGTGAACTGGGGGGGGGCAAACTTGGAGTAAATTACCTCATTACCTGAAACTGTAATTGGAGGCTTTACCCCTGATATGTAAAAGGATCAAACTTTTACCTGTATGAAAAACTTGTGACCATTGTCCATCTGGGGTGTAGCCCCTCGGAGGCTTTGAGTGCCCAAGGGGTACTTATGGAATGCCTTCAATGAATACCCTCTTTTATTCTCTGAATTTTGTCTAGCCTCTGGTTTAGGTAGCCACTCCAAGGCATCAGTTCTCTTGCCTCCTGAAACAGAAGTAATTTCCAGAGAAACAGCGGGGCACAGCTTTCTGCTTTGGCTCTGCCAACCTTCAAACCTAATGCAGGCTCCCAGAAGAAAAGGCAATTGCACTTACAATGCAGGCATCTGAATGTCTCTGTCACTGTGAGCTTACAGGACACATTCTGGGTTTGTATTGAATATAAACATTGCAGACAAATTTGTAGAAAAAAAACACTTTGTAGCATATTCTAGGAACAACAATGTCTGGTTTTCTCTCCTTTCAGCAGTAGCTAGATCAGAATTCCCTCTGATAGGAGAAGCTTTGTGCTCCCTCCATCACTACATGTCCTCTGCATTCATGTTTGGGCACCTCAATGGCTGCAAAATTCATCTTGGCAAATCTCTGCACAGAGGAGTCTCCTCATTCTGAGTTGTTTAGCCATCATGGGGGGTTTCAGGCATCAGGCATGATTTATTTCAGAAGTTCTCCCACAGTTAAGACACCTTTTGAAGTTATCAGGAATCCTTCCCAAGAAGAGAATTCAGGCTCAGCAATATTACAACAATGTTGATGTCAGTGACTTGCAGTGGAACAACCTGTTTGCAAAAATACGGGGCAAAAGAGAGTAACATGCAAAGGAAAAGGTGATGACAGCACAGAACACATCAAAATACTGAACCTGCTCTCACAGACTCCCGTGTGCACTGGCAACCAAGCACCTGCAGCAGCTGGCAGAGACTGAGACCTGCCCTACAACAGCACTGCTGTCCCTCAAGCCTTTTACTGCAGACTCAATATTTGCTGAGCGTGCACATTCTAAAGAGGACTTCACCAAGGTGCACAGAAATGGTAGAAAGTGCATAAAGGAATATGGTAAAAGTCACAGTGATTTGTGCAGGTTTTTGAGGCTCTCCTCCAGGGAGCACAGGCTTTGCTTTCAGGTCACCTGCAGTCCTATTGTAAATGTGGAGAAAAGGACTTTGCTTACCAGGAAAAGAGATTCTTCAAGGTATGTTTGTTTATGTGTGCTTTTGTATCATGTCTTCTTCTTGTGTGAAGTCCTTTGACATTAGGGCACTCAGCAAGTGGGACAAAGGGTCTAATGCACGTGGTCTTTTTCCTTCCTGAACAAAATGAAGGCAGGATGAGTGCACACAGGTGTATGTGTACTCCTGGCAGGAACCTGCACATTGGCAGCCACTTCAGGAAAACTCCAGCTTTGAGAAACTTCTGCACTGCTACCAAGGTAATATGGAATGTTGTGCTTCAGTGGTGCCATAGATAACTGAACAAACTCAGTTTTTCCAAAACAAATACCAATGTCTTAAAAAGTTTATAACACAATACTTGTGTGAACACTGATTTAAAATAGGGGCATTTATTCAGCACCAGTGTATGGCATCAGTGGAGAGCACTGCAGCAGTCTGAAATAGCCCATGTGCCTGTGGCTTCCCTCACATGGAGCTGTAGCAGCACAGGTAGCTGAGCTATGGAAACTGAAGAGCTGCATGCTTTTACTTTATTTCTGTTTTTTAATAGATTTCTGGAAAGGTTTTCAGTCCAGTGAAAATTTGGTAAGTCACACATTCAGATACTCCCCCAGCAGATGGATGTGATCAAAATGTGTAAATCCAAGCACACAGAGGTGTTTCAGTGCTGCAAGGGAGCTTTGGCTGTGTCTCTGAGCCCACTGAAACAAGCAGTAAGGGGCACTGGGGCAAAGCACCTTCCTAAGACTGAGTTTGCAGCTGATATGTCACAAGATCTGAGTTCTGCCTGCATGTTTTCCACAGTTTGAACATAGAGCATTTCTCCTAATAGGGACACATACATTTATATGGGTTGTCTTCCATTAACACTGGCACCACTGTTTGTACATCCAGTGGAAACATAAGAAAAGTTCATATCTGAACTTGCACAGATATGTACAAGGGACAAATGCAGTCAGGAGTCCCAGTGTCTTCAACTCCCATAAAAGAGAAGGAAATGGGAGCCTCAGACTTTATTAGTGACATCCTGAACTGGGTAAGTGGTGCTTATTTCAGTTTATTAATAAAGCAGAAAAGTAATTCCCATGTGGTCTGGACCCTACCATAGATGCAAATGATCTCCTGATGACTTAAATGAAATGTAAATGGTGCATAAGCCCTGCACTTAGTCACATAAATGCCTCCATCTACTGAGCCCTTCTAATGCATCCCAGAACATCCATGCTGGTGGGGAAAAGACCCTTTCTAAATGGAAAATACTGCCCCACTCTCAGCTGTACTGTCTTACCCAGCATAAATGCCAGCTCTGTTGGCTGTGGTGACTGTCAGCAGTTGTTTCTCTGACAGGGAGCAACAGATTTCTGTGCCAAAATACACTTTCCTGTCCTTGTCTTTTGCAGCTGAGTGTCAGATTGCAGACAACCAGCATGGATTCAGCCTTCCCATGCTATGGGTTCTGTGCCACACAGGTTATTAAATCATCATTTTCCTTTTAAAGTTATATATTTTAGTAAAATAAAGACAAGAACTGTAGTACCCAACACTAAAACATGTTGCATTAATTCTTTTTAGAATCATGCAACTCATGTAATTAAAAATCTGGAATTTTTGCCTGCTTTAAAGAAGACAGGAGTTATTTTTCTGAAATTACATTTTAGTTTGCCAAGGTGAATTTCACTTTATATTTACCACATTCATGTCATAAACGTGAGCAGCTTGTACAGCTCATATTCCCCATTAATATAATTATGTAACATTAATATAATCTTGGTGTTTGTCAAGGAATGTAGGATTTATGCTCATATTAACATATTACATGTAATTTGATTAAAATTAGCATCTAGCATAATTGTTTCAGCTTGAAAGAATTATTTGAAATGAATAATTTAGAGTCCAAAACCTTACTCCCATTTCCTATCTTTAATTACAGCAGAAGAAAAAAATTGGACTTTTCTGCTGTATGGGAGCCCATTTCATAGTTTGTTCATTTTTTTCTTGAAAACACATGTATTTTGCAAGGATTTTTTGTTTGGAATTAGAAACCTCTTAGCCCTGGGCTCTTGCTGAATGATTAGCCTTGATTATACTTAGCTCTTCTATTAACTATGGCCAGGTAAATCACATGGCATTGTTGCTCCCTCCTATCTGAAGGGCAGTGTCTTTTCAGCATTGTTTGAGCTTTTAGATACCTAAACCTTGCAAAAAATCTCATACTGTCACTGGCTTTTTACTTTCTGAAATATTATTGCAAACAAAATACTGTTATGATTCCATAAAATGAGTAAAAAATATAATGGCTTCCATGAAAATAAATCTTCTGATTGTATTTGTATGAATTCTGATAATATTTATTTCAAGTATTCTGTAGCTCAGATGTCAGCTGCCTTTAAACAGTAAGCAGAAGGAATGGTTTATTCCAGGCATCATCAGTCCTGTTTTCCTCCAAAATTTTGAAACTTTAGATTCTAGATTTTTATCTGTCTGTGATCTTTTCAGGAAAACCATACTGATCATTAGACTCACTTGCTTTTTGATTAAGTCTTATTTCACTTAAGACTTGTTTTATCTAAAGCATAGGATTCCAGATAGAACAAAAAAATGTAAATCTGAAGTCCTGAGGAGCTCAAAAATGTAAATCTGAGGTCCTGAGGAGCTCAAAAATGTAAATCTGAAGTCCTGAGGAGCTCATGCAGTGGTGAGTAAAGATTCCTTATTTCAGTTTCAATGCTGAATGTCACTGTGGGCAGCTTCTCCTGCTGTGAGGAAGAAGTGAAGTGTGGAGTTTCTGAGAAGTCAGAATGGGTGTTATCCCAGCAGTGCCAGGTTCTCTGGATGTGTTCAGGTGGAAATCCCTGCAGGATTATATCTCATGTCTCCTGCCAGTGGAGAGCTACAGGAGAGCAGCTGCTGCAGGTCAGTGTGCCACAGGGGAACTCAGCACTGCCAGCTCCAAAGGATCAGCTCCTCCTCTGTGCAGGGCTTGCTCCTAGGAGAGTCCAGGAAATTCTGATGCCATAAGTGCCACTATGATTAGCTTGAAACTGATAAGAAAACTGTGATCCTTTTCAAGCCAGGATTGCCTCTGACTTGGTTCCTTCCTCTGTGCACCTGTTGTTCTCCCGTGCTGGTGGTTGGTTTGATCACAGCTTGGATTCATTGGTGATGTCACTGAGTGACTCTCAGAACTTTGCTGAGCCTCCTTCCTTCCTCAGCTCCCTTTCCTCTTGCTGCCATTGACATTTTTATTTATAGGCCAGCTCTTGC
Organism: Melozone crissalis; assembly: GCF_028551555.1. Lineage (NCBI taxonomy): Eukaryota > Metazoa > Chordata > Aves > Passeriformes > Passerellidae > Melozone > Melozone crissalis. The sequence continues at coordinate 18,753,941 of NW_026535785.1, read as the reverse complement.
TTGGATTACTCATGTCAGTAATCCCTGGGCTAATAGTGGGATAATTAAAGAAAACTGAATTTATCTCAACAGGAGGGTCAGATTTTAAGATCCAAGATGGCATCTGCTCTGAGCAGGAAAATTGCTTCCTCTCAGTTTAGAGTCAATACTTACAGAACTTCACATTTTAAAATATGTGACAAGTGTGTTCCCAAAACTTCTGCCACTAAGGTTGACTGCTTTATGGCATTAATAAAAGGTTTGCACCAAAAGTATATTATCTTCATCTTTTAGAATCTTATAATTCCATAGGTACTGGACATAGGCTGGACATCAAAACCTGTGAGGTCATGGGTTATCCCAGTGAATCTCGCAACAGCTTCACTGCAAGAGGAGTGGGAAAAGCCCACCAGGTCCTTGAGTTCTCTGAGGGCCCTCATGCTGCAGTCTGACATGGATTTAGCAATATCTTCATCTGTGAGACAATAGCATGAGGCTTTCAGATCCATTTTGCACTACAGAATGTAAATTTCTACCACATTTTCACTCTTTAGCCTAATCCTGATCCTTGTAACAATCTCACCCAAAGAGGAGTAAGTTGGATGAGAACATAGAATTTCATCCATGTCAAGGACTAAGTTTTATGACAGGATGTGTCATGTACTAAAATACATAATTAAATGCTGGAAAACGCGTAATATTTTTTGGTATTTTTGTCATATATATATTTTTTATCAGAAACTCAAAAAATAATGTCTACAGTGCAAACTACCTAGAAAGAGTGATGAAGCCTGAGACATGCTGTCTCATCGTCTTTTTGAAAGTCCTTTGAGAACAGTAAAATGTAACATCTCAGTCAGTGGCAAGATTCCTTATTACTTAAGTAGTCTTCTCAAGTCCTAGCTCAGCTTTGTAGGTGTACCTTCTTAAAACCAGATGGTTTTGGATTGACTGTGGACTGGCAAAGTTCTGCTCACAAACAACCTTTTACATTGAAAGTTATGAATAATGTTGCAGGATGACTACATTAATATTTTCAAAGGATTAATGCACAGTCACATATAAGAGACAAACAAGGGCATTTCCTTTGTAATTCAGTGTTACCTCCCAGTGTTCATGTAGTTGTTGGGCCTTAGATGCCACTTGAGGTAATGTTGCAAATTGCTGTTTTATGGAGAAGCTCATTATCATAATGTACTTTGGGTATCAGAGTGAATTACTCGCTTACACAGGTGAGGAGATGCTGCAGCTCTAACTGGCAAGATTTTGGTAAATACTGATGCTAACCCAGGTGTGCAGGCCTGCTGACAAGACTATTAAGTCTCTCTTATTTCAGCATGTAGTTTCAGGTGCAGTTCAGGACACTGAGATTTGTGAATCTGAGTTCCATGCACAGCTCACGTAGGCACTTTGAGAGCATCTGGAAGTTGGTGTCACCTGAGCGAGGGAAAAAAAGTATAATTTTTCTGGATTTACAAGGATTTTAAATCTCTGGGTTTGAATTACCTCTTGTATGATGCCATGAAAACTAGCTAGCCAAAATCTTAGAGCCATAATGTGCAGAATATTTTGAGAACATCTCCCTGAAAGCACAGTTGGGAATTGAGAATTGAGTTTGGGGTGGGATACCCTTTTACTGTTCTGCTGCATAAGAGTCTGCACAGGTTCCTACTGGGATCAATGAGAGCCTTCAATCCAGTAGACTAGGGCTAGGGTCTAGAAGAAAATAAGCTGTATTTTCCATATTTCTTGTCAGTTCACCTCAGAGATAAATTTATTTCAGATAAAAATTGATCTATTTCCATTTAAAAAACCAACAAACAAGAAGGCATTGTATGAAAGTATTTCCTTTTTAGGAGTGCAGTAGTCAAACTCTTGCATGCTCATTGGTGGTGATATTAGGAGGCTGATATTAGGGCATAGGAGAGATTAAATGCTCAGCTTTGTCATGTATTTCTTGTATGGCCTTGGCAAGTCATTCATCTCACAGCTCTCTAGCTGTGAAATAGAGAGTTATAAATGCTCCATCATCCAGGGAGATGTAGCATGAGCAAATTAAAGATGATGAGCCATTCATGGTAAGAAAAACCATTGAAATTTGTAAGGTAAAGACAAACAATTGGAGATTCAGGTGTGAAAGAAAGGAGGTTATAATTTAATCAGAGATGAAGTACTAAAGAGGGAGAATGGGTGATTTTGGATGAGCCAGATACTGAGCAAAGGGATAACTGATCCATACCATTAGGAGAACTACTGTTAAACATCATTTTTGGAAGTTTTAAGGCAAAGGTAATGGCCCAGTACACTGAGAGGTGAGGAGCAACAGTGCCATTTGTTGGGTTGTATTTCCACTGTACAGGACTTAATCCTGTCTCTGAAAATCATCTGCAGTGTTTTGGGCACCGTGGATGTGGTCAGTGAAATATGGTCCTAATTATGAGAGAGGAATTGTGTATGCAATGGCTCATTAACCATGCAAAGATTGTGAATGGATAAAAACACTTCACAGACTGATTGGTGCAAGATTACAGGTGACAAGCTGGAAACAGATTGGGCTGTGAGGGTCATTGAATGGAAGTGAGCAGTTCCCAGGTAAATGGAAGCGAAAAATGCCCTCAGTCCCCTAGCCTGGAAATTGCAAAGGGCTGAGCTCTCAGTAGAAGAGCCAAAAGTCAGGGGAGCACAAGGATAGCAAGAATTGAGGCATAGTCATAACAAACACCTGAAAACACCCTGAAGACAAGGGGAATGGTACAAAAAAGGAAAATAGCATGGATTTGAGTTGGTTCACCTTGGAGTTGTGTTTCTCCAAAGGAGAAAAGCTGTAATGATAAGTCATTAAATTGTCTGTTGTTGGAGCAAAATGCACATTAAAAAATGATAAGCAGTCCCCAGCTGCCTTTCCCAGCTGAAGGGAAGGTTCTGGTTGACTTGTCAGACACTGCCTTTCCCAGCTGAAGGGAAGGTTCTGGTTGACTTGTCAGACACTGCTGCATACTGATCTACAGGCCTCCAAGGCTCTGGCATATCCAGTCTTTTCCTTTGAAAATTGTCATGTGTGGCAGCTTTTATGTGCAGTATCATGTGTCTCCTCCCTGGGGCAGAAAACACAACAGGAGAGGGGAGAAGTTTGTGTTTCAGTGTACCACAACAAGTAAGATGGTAGATTGCCAGCTCTGTATTTGCATAGGAAACCACTGCTGCTCCATCCCTGCCTGCTCCCCAGGTGCTCTCAGGAAGCAGTGAGGACAATATCCTCTTGGCACTCCCAGCACAGCTGTGCCATCCTTTCTGCTCCACAGTGCCCACCCTGGTCTTCTTTCCCCCCCAGTTCTCAGGTGGGAGAGAGGAGAGGCTGGGCTGTTGCTGCCACTCACCCCAAGAGGTTTTGCGTGCAAACTCCTGCCTGGAGCTTTGTCAGTAGCAATGAAATATTCTGGTTTAACAAGGTGGTAAATAAATGTGCAGCTGCACTGGAGTTCCTGACAGGGCTGCCACATGCTAGGCTGTGCACAAAGTGCCAGGCTGTTGGATCAGCAGCACAGCACCATCCTGCCCACAGCCTGCAGAGCTGCTGCATCCTGCAGCCAGAAACTCATTCAGGGAGTGAAAGCCTGAGAACAACACAGGAGACATAAAGAGACTGCAGTGTTCCAGTGCAATTAAAAACGAATTAATAGTCACAGATGCACTTGGGTTCCTTCACAGTTGTGTTTTTCTGATCAGTTTCCTTCCCTCAGAAAGGAGTGCAGCTGGCTCGGTCCAGACTCTCGCTGCTGTTTGGAATTGTGGAGCACTTTGCTCGCCCTCCCTGAGCTTCTGGACAACAAAATCTGCTTTGGGATGGAAGAATAGCACCCTCAAGAGTTGACAGTGCTGCTTCAGGGAGCCATAGTGTGCAACATGCATCCTTCCTCTCTGTTAAATCAGCTCCCTGTTCATGTAACTTAAACAACAAGTTTTCTCTTTAATATTAGAAATATTTGGTATCAATCACTGTTGATATGAATGGGGAAATAAGCATTTGTGCTTGTTTGGGGATGAGCTGGTTCTAAATATTTTGCCTTCAAACAGGGAGGGAAAATAAAAAGGCGAAGATATGTCTTTTTTATGAGTCGGGAACTTCATTTTATATTATATTAAAATCATTTAAACAGGAATTTAGGTTTCTATGTAAAAATAGAAGACTTAAAAGTTCTTAACTTAGATAAAAGGGGTCTATGTAAAAAAAAAAACAACCAAAACTGAGCAAACCAGTCCTTAAATTGTGGGGACTTGTTCGTTAATTATAGTAATTAGGAATGGAATCTGATCCTAAATGTTCTGATTTACTTTAATTTTTTTTAACATGTAGTTAGGCCTTAATTTCAGAATGATTATAAAATATGAGAGTGTTTTAAAGACTGAAGAGGCATAGGTATTGTTATTAAATCACAAACTTAGTGATAAATTCTGCTTACACTTTCTTAGTTATCCTTCTGCTGTTTCGTGCAGCACTGACTTTTTATTTTAAATGATCATGGCCTATTCCTGTTTCTGCTGACTTCAGAGTCAGACAAGGCCTCTTGAAAGCTCTGAGCATAAACTGCTTTTATTCCAGATGATATTTCTCCCAGCAGGCAAAAAGTCCAGCTCTGTGTTTGTCCCATTTCTGGAAATGGGTTCACTTGAGTAGAACAAGCTGAATTTGGACAGTTGGGTGCAGTCAGGGACATTTTACTCTCCACTCTGAAACACCTAAAACTCACTCCTGTCCCAGTCCCAGGCTTTTTCTCTGAACCAGGACTTTGTTCAGAGTTCTTATGAGTGTTTTCATTGCTCAGACAGTGCCGCAGCTCCCTGTGGAAGCAGCCCTGTGGGGCACTGCTCCTGTATTGAAACCAAGACATATAATTTTAGAAAATACTGACTGCATATAAAACAATTTAGGATTAATTTTTTTCTATTGATAGTGAAAAGTATACTCTGTAATCTGTAAATTAATGTTTCCCTGCTGTAATTACAGAATCCATTCTCCTGAGAGGACACTGGAGTATGCCAACTGACTCTGCTGGCCTTGCATTTGCTCAAGAAACAAAGTTCACACCTGCATTGTGTGAAACAAAAACATGAGGGTTTGGTGCATTGCCATTTTTGTTTCCTGTTGAATCCTTTGAATTTTTAATTGCAAGAAATCTGTCAAACCCTTTCTGAGTAATTTACTGTCACAAGTTTCTGTTTTACTAAAACAGAACTAAGAATTGCATCTTTTTTTTTTCTCCAGCCATCACTATATTTGATTCATTTTCCCTGCAGATCTTCTGTAGCAATTTTAAGCCTGCACCTGCTCCAGTGGGCTTGGCTTGTCCTTCCAAACGGACCTTCAGGACCAGCAGAGCTGAAAGCCCGTGGGACTGCCCAAGGTGCAAGCAGCAACAGACACATCAATTCTGCGTGCTGCAGTGATGGCAGCAAGAGGAATTCTGAGGATTCAAGAGGAAAAACTGAGGAGCTCCTGGGGAGGCTGTGGGCCGTACACAGGAGCCACAGGGGAGCAGTGGCTGGGACATGCAGCTCCTCTGAATCCCGCACTTGCAGGAGCATTGATCGCCTTCAAAAGCCGCAGAAAACGGAGGCTGGGAGGGCAGTGAGGCTGCTCCCGGGGCCGGGCCCACGGCTGCAGTGCATAGGGATACAGGGCCACTGCAGAGCTGGACACCTGGCCATGCAGAGCTGGACACCTGGTCACTGCAGAATTGGACACCCGGCCATGCAGAGTTGGACACCTGGTCACTGCAGAATTGGACACCCGGCCATGCAGAGTTGGACACCTGGCCGCTGCAGAGCTGCGCTGGAGGGTCCGGGCCCCGCTGCACCCGCGGTTATCCCGGGTCAGGGCCGGGAGACGGACCAAGCCCGGCACTGGTGGAGATTGCTGGGTGTGCGTTTGGGGAAATCCGTCATTAAATTTACCTGCTCGATTGGTGCGGGGAATGAAGCGGCCCGCGGGTGACCCGACCCGGGCTGTTCCGTGCAGGCGGGGCAGCTCCTCCGGGCTCGGCACCGGCGCTAACCGCGGGCAGCGCGGCCCGGCCCGGCGGATCGCCCCGAGCAGCGGAGCCGGGGAGCCTCCGCGGCCACCGAGCTGCCCGCCCCTGCCCGCCGGGCGCCATCCCGGACACGTCCCGCTGAGACCGGGCGAGCCCCGCGGGTCCCGCCGGGGGCTCCGAGCCCGGCGGCCCTGCCGGCAGGTAACCACCGCCGGTGAGCAGCGCCTTGGCTCCCAAACCCGACGGGGCGAATGTTCCCGACTGGCCAAATATTTGCAAGTATGAGCGGATGGTGAACTTTGAGACTGTGTGGGGAGCGCAGGGCCGAAGCTCCGGGCGCAGAGGCGGGAGCGGGCGGTGGAAATGTACCGGCCGGTGGAAATGTGCCGGCCGCGGTTGGCCGCTCTGCCCCGCCAGCGGCTCCGGCAGCGCGGGCACAAAGTCCCGGCGCCGTCCCCCGGGCCTCTCATCAGCGCGGGGTTCCCTTGGCGGAGCCATGCAGCGCTCAGCGCCCGCCGGGCTCGGGGCGGGAGGGGGAAGGGGGGCCCGAGGAGCGCGGGGCGCTCTCCCCGCGGCGCGGCGGCCCCCGGGGGCGGGCGGGAGGCCGGCGGTGCCCGGCCGGGGCGCTGGGAGCCGACTGCGCGGCGGTCAAAGGTTCCCAGCGGGAGGTTGGACACTAGAGGGCGATCCCCGGCCCTGCTGCGGGCTGTATATATACGGCACGCAGCACCGCGGCAGCCCACTAGCAACAGGGCAGGCAGCGAGCGGAGCGGAGCGGAGCGGAGCGGGGCTGGGCCGGGGGACGGGCTCCGGGAGCGCCGAGCCGTGCCGAGCAGCGCCGTGCCGCGAGATCGCTGGAGTCGCCGCCGCCGCCGTCCCGTTCGAAACCTGGATTGCAGGAGCCCTTCACCATGCCCGGCAGACTGTAGTTGCTTCATGGAGCAAGCCAATTTCTACGAGGTCGATTCCCGGCCCCCGATGAGCAGCGGCCAGCACCACCAGCTCCAGACTCCCCTGCCCGGCAGCACCTACAGCTACAGAGAGGCTCCCTCGGCGGCGGCACCTGCTGCGGGCGGCGCGGAGCTCGGCGATATCTGCGAGAACGAGAACTCCATCGACATCAGCGCTTACATCGACCCCGCCGCCTTCAACGACGAGTTCCTGGCCGACCTCTTCCAGCACAGCAAGCAGCAGGAGAAAGCCAAGGCCATCCTGGCCGGAGATTTCGACTTCCACACCATGCACGGGGCCGGCGCCGCCGCCTCGGCGCCGGGGCACCAGCCGCAGCACCACCAGCAGCCGCTCTTCGGCTGCGTGCCCGGCTACATGGACGGCAAGCTGGACCCCCTGTACGAGCGCATCGCCGCGCCGGGCTTGCGGCCGCTGGTGATCAAGCAGGAGCCCCGCGAGGAGGAGGAGGTGAAGTCGGCGGCCCTTTCGGCCCTCTATCCCCATCACGCCCCGCAGCAGCACCCGTCCCACCTCCAGTACCAGATCGCCCACTGCGCCCAGACCACCATGCACCTCCAGCCCGGGCAGCCCACGCCGCCCCCCACGCCCGTGCCCAGCCCGCACCATCCGCACCACCCGCACCCTCCCGGCGGCCTGTCCGCCGCGGGCACCCTCAAGATGATGCCCTCGGACCACCGGAGCAAATCGAAAAAGACAGTGGACAAGAACAGTAACGAGTACCGGGTGCGCCGGGAGCGCAACAACATCGCGGTGCGCAAGAGCCGGGACAAGGCCAAGCAGCGCAACGTGGAGACGCAGCAGAAGGTGCTGGAGCTCACCACCGACAACGAGCGGCTGCGCAAGCGGGTGGAGCAGCTCACCCGGGAGCTGGAGACTCTGCGGGGCATCTTCAGGCAGCTGCCCGAGAGCTCGCTGGTGAAGGCCATGGGCAGCTGCGCCTAGCGCCGCGCCGGGGCCGGCCGGGCTGCGCTGCCCTGCCCGCGCACAGATACTGTAGGCACCGGCGTGCGGCAAGCGCCGTGTGCCGGCGGGAGGGGAACGGGGGGTTGTTTTGGTTTTGTTTTGTTTCGTTTCGTTTGTTTTTTATCGATTCACGACCTATACAAGAAGCCAGGCAGCTCTAGTATTAAAAGGTTTGTGCCTTAGAGATGACACACGAGTAAGCTGAAAACATGGTGGGTTTTCTAAGGAGAAAGGCAAGGGGAGGAAAGAATTAAAAGACCGCGTGTCTACACAGGGTAAATAACAGTAATAATAATAATAATAATAATAACAGTCATAAAGCACACATAGCAACCCAGATGTGCCTTAAAAGCTGGCTGCAGGAGCTCTGGGGCTTACTGTGCCCTCCAGCCTTGCAGGGTGCGAGGAGAAGGAACGAGGGACGTGCAAGCTTGGGGGCTGCGGTGCCTGGGGTGTCCTTGCTGACCCCTTCCAGCTGGCCTGCAGTGCAGCAGGCAGGAGCAGCTTTGGGGCAGCCAGCGATGAGAAGAGGATTTGAGGCTGAGCGATGTGCAGCAGTGGGCGCCGTGAGGAGCACTGAGGTGTGGGGCAGCCCCCAGACTGCTGCCAGGACTGTCGCAGCCTGGCCGGGCTGCCTCTGCCGAGCCCTGTCCCCTGCCTTGGCTGGAGGGGGACAAGGGGCCAGCGCCGCTGCAGGACCGATGGACAGCCTGGGACTGATGGAGCAGCAGCTTGCAAGAGTGTGGTGAGCTCTCTCCATCGACAGAAAGAGCAGCGGTGTCTTGTACTGTATGTCACGACGTGGCGAAGCACAAATGAATAAATACCTATTGATGCGGGTATTTACTATGAACTTTCAGTGTATTTTGCTTTATTCCAGGACATTTTGCTCTTCTCCAAGTCTCTGTCCACCCAAACTGTGCCTCATGTAATGTGAAAGCCGTTCCATGTACACTAGCTATACTTTATTGCCTTACTTAGATCTTTGCCATCACACAACTTTCTTATCTGGTGACAGAGACTATGCCCTTGTGCTGCAACGTTATTTTATTATTTGTATGGGTGGGTGAGTGTGAGTGTGCGTTGCCTTCTTCACATTGTCCTGTACTGGTTGCTGCCTCCCAGCCCCAAGGCAGGAGTGTCTGGAATGGGGCAGGGGTTGTGGGGCTGCACGATTCCTGTGGTGGGGCAAGGAGGCTTGTCCCTGGTGCTGCTGCACCTTTGGACTCTGGAGCTTCTCCCAGAGTGAGGGAAAAATAAACAAACAAACAGGCCCCCTGGGCATTCTGGTAGCCATGCAGAACATTTCTTCCTTGTGTCGTAGCTGCATAACAATTTGTCCAACTGAAGTAGGTCTTGACAAGAGAGCAGAACAAGGTGGATGGAGCTGTTTGGAAGCATGACAGTGAGAGCACAGTGCTGGCAGCGTGTATGTGTGTGTGTGTGCAGTGTGTGTATGGTATGTATACGTGTATGTATATGCACACACGTTGGTGGGGTTTTTTTAATTTTGGGGGGGAGGGAACTGCATTTAAAATTTGTCAGAAGTCCTGGTTACGTTCATAAATAAACAGCATATATTCTACCATAACCACCCGCCTCTCTGCTTGTTTCCAGTTCTCTTCCTATAGCAGGAGTGCCAAAGCTCTCCTCTTCCTCCAGACCAGCATCCAGCTCTCCACCGACTTCTGCATCCCCTGCCAGGGCTGGTGACTGAAACGCGTTAATGGAGTGCAACTCCTCGGTTTTCACCCCAGAGAAATAAATACACGGTTGCCTTTAAGAGAACGGCAATTTCCTAAACGCTTGCGGTGGCAGATGTGAGCCCGTGAGTCACGCCTCGCTTCACCCTTCACCCCGCCGCGGCCGGGCCGGGGGCCTGCGGCCGGGGCTGCGGGGACGGGCGGCCCCACGGACCGGGGAGGCTCCGGGTGCCGAGGACGCGCAGCCCGCCCGCTCCCCCGGGCCCGCCCGGCCGGGCAGTCCGCGGGTCTTTGCGGGGCGCGGGGGGCAGAGCGGGGGCGCGGCGGGGCCCGGCGGAAAGAGAGGCGGGCAGGGCCGGGCCCCGCTCGCCCGGCAGCGCTGCCCTGCCCGTCCCTTCCCGGCCAAGCACAGCCCTGCCGTCCCCCGGCGCCTTTCGCTCCCGCGGGGTCGGGCCTGGAGGCGCCGGCCCGGCCCCTCGGAGCCGGCGGGACGCGGGGCAGGGCAGGGGGCAGGCGGGGTCCGGCCGCGGGCCACGGCGGGGAGGTGGCGCGAGACCGGGCGGCGACGGGGGCGGGAAGGGGCAGCCGTGAGGGGGGCGGTGGCTCCGCCTCGGCCGTTCCGTCCCGTCCCGGAGCTCCGCCGTGGGTTCGGCCGGCCCTGAGGTGAAAGAGCCCCCAGCGTGTGGCGCAGTGCCCGGATACCCTGTGAGGGGACAGCGGGGTCTCGGGGCGCCGCCCGCTCTTCTCTCCGGCGGGACTTGGTGCCCGGGCGGGCGGCCCGCGGCCGGGCTGGGACTGCGCCTCAGGCGTGTGAGGGAAGCGGCCCCAGAGCCCGGCCCTTCGGCAGCGCCTGTGTGGACCTTTCCCGGGGAGGGGAGCCCACCCGGGGAGCCGCACTTCCCACAGCTCGCTGCTCCCCACAGCCAGCTCGCTGCTCCCCACAGCTCACTGCTCCCCACAGTTCAGTGCTGCCCACAGCTCGCTGCTCCCCACAGCCAGTTCGCTGTCCCCCACAGCACACTGCTCCCCACAGCCAGCTCGCTGCTCTCCATAGCTCACTGCTGCCCACAGCTCGGTGCCCCCCACAGCTGGCTGCTCCCCACAGCCAGCTCGCTGCTCCCCACAGCTCAGTGCTCCCCACAGCTCAGTGCTGCCCACAGCTCGGTGCCCCCCACAGCTCGCTGCTCCCCACAGCTCAGTGCTCCATGGTGTGCCCACTGCCCTCATGCTGTGTGTGTCCAGCGCGGCACATCACAGCAGACGTTAAACACCGCAGAGGGAGAGCATTGGATGCACCAGTGTGTGGCCCGGGATGCTCGAGCTGTGGGGGGAGATTGGCTCCCGAAGTGCCTCAGCCAGGGCAGGTGCAGCCCCCGAGCCCTGCTGGGCCCTGGGCTGGATGGACGGGGCAGTTCCGAGGGCTTTGCCTCCTCCAGTGGGGTTCATGCTGGGCCATCAGGGAAGGCAAGGCTGCTCTTCCGACATCCAGCATGATGGTGATTCTGCAAACGCTCGCTGCTTGGGGTGGTGAAAGCTGAATGCAAATCGGGAACAAGGATTTCACTTTTCAGTTAAATGTAAGTTGTGTGGTCCAGAGCTCGTAATTTTCCAAAGAGAGAGTTAAGTTCTAGTGGTGTTGGGCAAAAATAATGACTTTTACTTGTGCTTCCTTCCTTCCCCAGCCCTGCAGAGCTGTACACCCGTCGGGTAGGATGTGCCTAACTGAGTAATGCTGTCCAACGTGTAAAGTGGGGAAATGCTGTTATCATTTGAGCAAAGATTATTGCAGGGTATATGTGGGAGGGACTCTAATCTAGTGGTTAGAGCATGGGAATACAGTCCTGGTTGTTTGAGTTATGTTCTGAACTGTGACTCACCGTGTGTGTGTGTGGTTTCAGCAAATCATTTATGGCCTCACAAAGCAGATTTTTCCATTAATTTAAATGAACTGTAGATTAAACTGCTCTTCAGTGGCACAAGAATCAGCCATTCTGTGATTCAAAAGCAAGATCACCTGTCTACCACATAGGTGTTTCAATAGTTATATAAACACAAAATGCCCTGGAATAGTACGAAGGGTAAATTATTGATAGCATAAAAGTGTTTAGAGACACTTGCCTTAAACACAGTGCCAAAGTGAGCAGCGTTCTCTAATCCTAACCCTAACTGTAGGCTGAGCCCTCGACAAGGCCCTCACTCAAGGCTTAGACAAAACAGTTCTCACAGCACGGGGCTTTCTGCAGTCTTTACATGCTCTTTGTGGACTGCCTTTTGCTTTGGCAGCCCCCTCCCAGCCCTTCCCAGCTGCAGAATCTGCAATTTCTCTTCCTTTCAAACCAAACCCTTACCCTGGCACACAGCTGAGCCTTCAAAAAGTCCCTAAGTCATTGCCCAGATGACAAAAGTTCTGAGAGCAACATGTCCAGGAACGTGTGCCTTAGCAGCAGGGTCAGAGCCTGCAGTCCTGCACTGCTCCACTCTCACACATGACCCCAGCATTGTCTGTTTTAGCAGTATTTAGGCATGTACTACACAAGCTGGATGGTGGAGAGGATTTTATGCACTGTCCACTCCAAATATCACAGGACATGGAGCTGGAAGGGGCCTCTGGGGACTGTCTGGAGCAGCACACTGCTGTGAGCACGGCTGCAGAGGATGGCAGGCACAGCTGTGCTGCTCTGTGCTGTGACACACAGGTGAGTGTGACAGGACCGTGGGCAGGGACTGTTCTCACATGTGGCACCTCCACTCCCATGTTCCCACAGTGGCACCTCCACTCCTGCCCTGCACACAGGCACCCTGGCATGGGCAAAGGCTTGGTCAGCTCCAGCTCTGTGGGTGTCTGTACTCAGCAACATTTGTCTTCATGACTGCTGGGTGGTTTGTTGGTTTTCCCACTGAGCTTGTTCCTTTTACACACAGCACTGCTGCAATGCTGCCGAGCCTCTGCCCGTCGTGCCGTGCTGCTGGGGCTGTGCTGTCCTTCCTTCTCACCCCTGCCCCTCACCAGGCCCAGACACGGGGTTGGGGACACGGAGGGGGTGAGGTGGAGGCTGGGCACTGACTGGGAGGCTGAGCAAGTAATCACATGTTGAGGATGAAGGGAGTAGTTGTCTGCCAGCACTGTGTACAGAGTTGAGAGATTGCTCATGACCATGGCAAAGTCCTGCAGCACGTTGGGGGTGGTGGAGGAATGTCATGGTTTCTCAGGCTTTTTATTGCTGTGACAGGAGAACTGCCCCTGAGGAGCTTTCCTCATCTACCTGCTTCAGGAGTTTGGAGAGGAACAAATTTCTGCTCTGAAGTGGGGCATTGAGAGATGCCCTGCTGGTGAGAGAAAGCAGGTGTTTGTGCTTATTTATTTGGATTTGTTGGTTGAACTGGCTTTGAATCAATTCAGTTGTGAAAAGAATGGCAAATGTCTGAGTAAAGGATAGAGAAACAGGCCCACTGCCCTCTCTTGGTATAATGAAATAAAAAAATTATGTTTTATACATTGACAACTCTGGTTTTTGGTGTGTTTTTCTTCCCCTGTAATGAAATCCATGTTCATACACATGAAATTGCATGCAAATACCACACAAATATCACTGTTACGGTGTGGTTTGCTGTATCATACATAAAATACATACTGCATTTTAAAACCAAGACTTGGTAAGAATAAGCATATCACAAGAAACTTCAAAACCAGAAAGTCACTTCAGATATTTCTTCCAGTTCCTATTATATTGTTATTATTTTATGGTACTACTACTGTGGATCCAAAGAGAGAAAATCAGCCCATATTTCAAAGAGTTTACCTTTGGTGGAAAATCAGCATATGCTTAGGTGATATATAATATATATATTATATATATATTATATATATATTATACGTCCTGATCAATCCAGTCAGTGTATGTAGCCTGAAATAAAAATCAGCTGTTTGGAATACATATTTTTTAATGTCCTTTCCATTATTGGGTTGCTGCTCAGGTTACCCCTGGTGGGGTGAAGGCAGAATGTTTAGACCTCCTTTAGTGCCAAGTACTTTGCTAGAGACTTCCACAAACTCCCTGTCTATGCAGGAGGAATGGGCTGGTGCCTTCAGGACTATGTGGGTATACCTCTTTAATTGGAAGGGAATCCTCACAAAGGGAATCTGATTCATTTATTCTCAGTAAGGGCAATTTTCTTAGTTTAACACCATCCTATTTTACTGCAGTATTGCATCTTAGCTCTGAAATTAATAGCCAACCACAGAGAAAGACAGGTCTGGCAGAATGGAAGTTAGGCATTATATTATCCCATGAGTCACATACATGTAGAGAACCAAACAAGTGTCAGCCAATGGCTTTGAGCCCAAAATGTGTCAAAGAGGAGATGAGTATCTTCATTTGTGTTAAGTAGATAGAAGGCTTGTTGCTGCTCCCATTAGTCGGGTTGGAGCTGTGCCATTGGCTTCAGCAGGAACAGGATTGGGCCCATGTGCTGGAAGCTGGCTCTGCCTACCTGCCCTGACTGTGTTTTATGTGTGGCAGGGCAACTTACATTTAACAACAGTTCTTAGTCAACAGAGAGATTCAAGACCTCCCCTAGTTAAAGGCATGACTCTTTATTAGTTTGATGACTTGACTTCTACAAAAAGTGAGAATGCTCAGTAGAAGGCAGCAATGAATGCTTTTCTGAGGGCAGATTCACTGGCAAGTAGAGAGGAATTAGCACAGGACCTTTCCTGAGAGGGGTTTTGTGATTTTTTCGTTGTTTGCATTTAAAATAAAGGACAACATTTAGGAATTAAGCCCACTTTAGACATTCAAACCACTTCCTCTAGCAAAATCATTTTGAAGTCAGGGAAAGTCTTGGCTGAATGGATGCCTAAAAAGGTTTCAGAACTTTCTTGAATACTGTGGAAATTCTGTGTCTCAGTTTTCTTGCTCTGAGTATTCACTCTGCAGCTCCTAATGCATCTGGCTGTAGACTTGCCTCAAGAACCAAATGACTCTTGAGCTGCTCCTACATATTGGATCCACCATTTGATTTGTATTCACATCCCTCAGGGAGGAGAGACTGTGAATAACAGTAAGTGCACACAAACCAGCAGCTCTGAGACCAGGGCTGAATCCCACATCTGCTGTGGTCACTGAGTGTCACATATTCTAGCTCTTATATAGAAGCTTATAATCATTTCTCTCATAGAAATTTTCCTTTCTTATATTGTGCTTATGCATTAAGGTTTAATTTGCTGTGGTGGAAACATGTCCAATTTGGTGGACTGGGAATGTATTTTCCCTAACTTTTAAAAAGTTATGTTCACATTTTTATTGGTATGTCAGTTCAGATAAAATGCTGATGACAGAGTCAGGCTGAAATGAATGTTGTTGATTCATAATTGTGCAAATTAGCATTTAGACTTCTCATAATCTAATATAAAATTTTAAAGGCTATGTGCCACTGCTGTTTGTTTCATTCCAGTCAGCAACCCTCCTGTGTTTACTGGAACTCATGTTAAATATCAAAGGAATGGGATTGCCAGAGTTTTCATACCAAAAATTTCTTGACAAAGCTTATTATTTGTTACAGAATTGGCTTATTCAAATTGTTTCTGGAGGTGAGGGGAGGTCCTGTTGACTGGGGTAAAACTGGGATTTAATTCCCTAGGCTGCAGTTTAGTGTAACACTATGTATTTGGTTTGCTAAGTGAGGAATGTGTATAACAACTCTATTGGCAACATTTATTTGAAAAAGTCAGTCTATGATTTCCACAGCACAGCATCAAGTTGTGATTTTAAGTGAACATGTAAGCTATGTAAATAAATAAAGCTCTAGGTATACTGCTTTCTGTTTGCATTGGGGGTAATAACATTTACAGATATCACATCAACAATTCTGAGTTGATAAAAACAGTCTAAAGGCAGCCTTTGCTAACGCAAATTCCAAGTGGATATTTCATGAGACCCATAGCAATATATAGGTCATTATATAATATGTGAAGAATGTCATTCATGTTTTTCATTTATCTCATGTAATATATTATGTAATGGGATTACTAAGTGCTTTAGGAAATCTGATTTTTTAGCTATCAGTAATATAACTAACTTTTATTAGTTAATTTGCATATGGTTGATTTCCTTAGCATTTTAAACAGTGGCAGATATTTCTTGATGTGACTGATGTTCATCATGACTTTTGTTCAGTAGCTGGATGTGTTCCTCAGTGACCTGAATTATCCCTGTGAGAGCTCAGCAGCAGCCAGCTGAGAGAGTTCTCATGTATTCATTCGGTAGAGTGAAATTTGCTCTTTCCCTTTCAGTAGCCAATAGAAGATTTTAAGTAATGAAAACATTTTGGGACTCAGCCTGTCACTGTATTTTGGTGTTTGTATTCTGTGCCCATGACTGAGCAATGATTTTTAGAGGCTTATATACTATATATAATAATTAGCTGCACCACACACACACAGCCATGGAAATGCCGTCATTGGGAGTCACAGTGGCTTGAGGGACAGGTTTGCCAAAATGGCAATATCACAGGTAAAATTTTGAATTTTAACAACAAGCTCACTTTTACTGATAAATCTTCCATAACAGCCTATTTCCCAGTTTGGAGTTATGTGCTAATGTGATAGCTTCTAGTCAGTCTGATATGTTTAATGTGTGGAGGAAAAAGGAGGATATAATCCATATTGTACATCATAAAGCAGAGCTCAGGATGTGAACACACTCCAAACTGGAATAACCTCACTGTGCTCTGCCACCACATTGGAATTATGGGTGGGACTCTTGTTGATGAAAGAAATGGAGAGAAGGATTCCCATATGTTTTCAAAAATTTTCTACAACTTTTCTTGTCGTTCTCACATTTCAGAATACTGGAAATTACTCTGTCTGGGGCAAAAATATGCTTTTCTAAATTAACAGATTATGTTATATAGCATGAAAACTAAAAAAATAAAGTAGGCTCAGCACGCCTACACCCTGCCTGCCATCACCAAGCACTCAGACATGCCCAGGCTTTGGCTGGATAACATTTCAAGTGCTAGGCCCTCCAAGAGCAGATGGCTGATTTCTCTCTCTCAGGCCCTTTTTCTCCTTTTCCTGGATTTTTGTCCTTGAGCATTTGCTCCCAGTCCAGCTAAACTCAATGCTAATTTTGCCACTGGCAGAATTAAACTCTAAACAGCCTCACATCCTAACTGCACCCCTTTTTCTCCTCTCTTCTCCAACCTTCCCTCAGTATAATATTTTCTCCTCCTTGTCTCCAGTGACATTTTTGCTGGCTGGTGGGTGCCTGTCAGTGCCTGTAGTGACCTGTGCTGTGTTTTACAGGTGCAGCACCCTGCAGACAGCAGTGCCAGGCTCTTGGAAAGCTGTTCCCATGCTGGTTTGCTCAGCCCTGTTTCCTCAGTGAGTCCTGAGCCCAGCCCCTGCTGCAGTGTGAGCAAGCACAGGCAGGGCACCAGCACAGCCTCTGTCATTGTCAGCTGCAGCACGGGCACAGGAGGAGCAGCACGGCAACATGGAAACTTTCTCTCTGTTAACAGCATATCCCAGAAGAAAAGGCAGGCACAACTCCATGTGCTTCCAGGAAGCTCCTCCAAGCCAGCCAGAAATGCCCATAAAATCAAAGATACCTGTGTTCCATAATGGGCATCTTGCACATAATTGCAACTGCAGCTGTTGTGGCAGTTCACATGAAAATTATTCTTACAGTCTAAAACCTGGCACATTGTTACACATACAAGTTGAGCTGTTGTTTACATCTGTGTGAGCTTTTCTGATTTGTACACACAAAAACAAGTTTTGAGGAAAATCTTGCATTATGATTAAAATGCAGGTCAAATGATCAAAATATTTTCAAGATAAGTTTTATTTTCTGGGGATCAAAATGTATAGGCTGTACTAGAGTTCTTTCTAAAATAAGCCTTATAAATTTCATGGGTGACTGCATAAGTAGAGCCTATAATCTGTTGGCAGTTATTACTTATAGACCTTTGTAATTTCAGTAATTTTATGTAGCAATAAATGGCTCATAGGCAGCTCCCTCTTTTTTGGCAAAGTAATAATGCTGACGGTAGAATGGAGAGAAGAGAGAGGAGAGAGGAGAGGGAGAGGAGAGGAGAGGAGAGGAGAGGAGAGGAGAGGAGAGGAGAGGAGAGGAGAGGAGAGGAGAGGGAGAGGGAGAGGGAGAGGGAGAGGAAGGGAAAGAAAAGAAAAGAAAAGAAAAGAAAAGAAAAGAAAAGAAAAGAAAAGAAAAGAAAAGAAAAGAAAAGAAAAGAAAAGAAAAGAAAAGAAAAGAAAAGAAAAGAAAAGAAAAGAAAAGAATGATAAATGATTTTTTTCAAAGTTTTTGTCTCATTCCTTTAGCTTAGTGCACAAGAGCTAGGTTTTGAATTTTTGCCTATCTTAATGATTTTTAATAAAAAAAGATTTTTTTCCTAAGGCCAGGAAAACATGGTTTGCCTTGAGAACTGTGATCCCATGGTTAAGTAGGTGATGTTGCTGAGTATCACCTTGAATGGCAAGGCAGAGCTGATGTGTGAGTCAGGCAGTGCAGCTGTACCTGCATTGCTGCACGTGCCCAGGGCGTCCCCAGGACAATCAGTGTTCATTCAGTCCGTGTGCCTGGATGGAAACGTTCACCTGTGTGAGGAAAACCCAAATTTTCCAAGGCAGTTCTTGTTTAGCAGTGTCCAGGAGTCACTGGGAGTCAGAGCATGGGGGGAGTGTGCCAGACACCATGCAGGGGCACAGGAGAGAGGAACAAGCCCAGACTACCTTAACTGTGAAAGAGTGACTCAGCTGTTTCTTCCAAGTCTTGAGTTTCAGCAGAATATTTTCCCACTATGCTAACAGCTTTTCCACCCACGGATTGTATATGTGGCTCTGTGCCACAGAGGTATTTTAGGATTACGAAGCCTTGTGTAAAATTAAAAAGTTAAGTGAAAAAAGGTGCCTTCTGGATCTTAAAATGTATAGATTGTGTGTGGAGTGTAGGGAGTAGGCATGCCTTTGAAAACCCCAGGATGTGCAGGAGGTATATTCCCCTCTATCATTTATCTGAGTAGTTTTATTCACCAGAAGCTCATCAGTTATGTTTTCAGACAACCTGCATCAGCAGAAATAGAATTACTGAAAAGTCACTCCAAAGTTATGGCATTGTTTTTATCATGGGGTATAGTCATTCACATACTTGGTATATACTAGTCTATTTTTGGTCCTGTAATTGTATGGCATTCCCAAACACTCCTGCAGGGAAAACGAGAGTGAAAAAAGGGAATTAAGCCTAATAAAATAAAATAGGTTTCTTAATCTGTCAAGTGAATTGCAATATTGAGTGAATTGCTGTACTCAGCTGAAGGTGAAATTGGATGGAGTGTGCTTGTAATATTATTCCAGCACGTTGAACCATTACATGCAAATCCATCCAGTCTGCTTTGAGCAAGTCATTTGTCAGTTCTTGATGCAAGACTGTAACCCTTGCTGTCACTCTGTGACTGCTGCATGAATCAGGCTTGGGAGGACAGACTGAGGAGGAGGAGGAGGACAGTTAGGGGCTGGGATTGTGCTTGGTCATTTATGTCTTCAAGCAACATAGCTGTGGAATCCAAACTTTTGCTCTATTGTCACAATTTTTTTTTTCATGCCAGAAATGCTGATACAGCAGCAAAAGCCTCTATCAAGGGCCTCACCACATCATGGGACTGGAGAAGAAAAAGAGCAGAAATCTAGGGAAGTCATGCTGGTGACCAGTAACCACCAGTCAGTGGCAGATCATGTTGTAAAGCAGGCAGGGCTATGGCTTCTTTTGGCCCTGTGTCAGCTGAAGGAGCAGTAATTCATGTGTGATGTCTGCAGAAATCCTCAGTTTTCTATGCTCTTTGGATTTTGGGGTTTGGGATTGTGTTTTCTTTTGGTCCTTTATGAAGTTGCTTCCAAAGAAAAGCTATAATAGAAAATGACAGCATATATTAAGCATAAAAGCATCACTGTCCTCTGGGAGTTGTCGGAAAAGAAAGCACAGAACCACTGGCACCCCATCCAATGTCAGAAGTGCCCACTGGCATGTCAACAAATCTCTGAGATCATTGCTGGACAAATCTAAGAGAACCAAAAGGACAAGTGGCTTTGTCCCTGGCTAGCAGGAAGACACCAGCCAGAGAAAAAACTCACCCTTTGTTTCACCCTCAGGTTTTTTAAACAGGTAAGAAAATACATCCTCTCAACACCTCACACTGGATGCTGATCATGATTTTCCTGTGTCACAGGAGGGCAACTTGGTTTCATACAGAAGTGTTCAGAGGAAGGGGAACAGTCCTGCTCCACAGCTGGAGCTCAGGCTTGGCATAGTTCATCTCTCTAGGCTGAGTTTGGAGCTTTGTGATGCTGAAATGAGTGAAACTCAGTGGATGTGCCACGGGAACCACAGCAAGCAGGAGGTTTGCAGGAGGTTTGCATGGATCTCCATGGGGTTGGAGCTGCCAAGTTTCATATGGTACTAAAAAAAAAACAAACAGTGTCTCTGGAAAAAAAAAATCTGTCTGTGTCTTGAGGCAACTGCAGGCACCTTAATCCAGCACCTGATTCACTAGCAATAGTTACTTGAAGGCATTTCAGCTGGCAGACACTTGTCCCAGGCGCTCTGGGCCATAAGGGCTGTTTGCAGTTTAATCTACATTTAAAGTGGCACCTTATTGCAGATTGCTGGGTTCTGCCATTCCTGGGCTGTCATGGCAATGGGATTGTGCAGTCTCACTGGCTAAAGTTTTCCACTCCAAGTGCTGTAAGTCAGGTTCCTAAACCCAGACTCAGATTTCTCAGTGTGACTGACAAATCCCACACAGACAGTGGGAATTGGCTGTGGTGTTGGACAGCAGGCCAGGCCCTCAGGTGCCCCAACCAGTTCTGGCTGCAGGCATGCACACTGCCAGATGTGGCCATGCTGGGCATGGCCTGAGCCCAGACTGCAAACAGGGATCCCCAAAGGTCACAGAGGTTCAAGTGCAGGCTGTGCCCCAGTGGACCTGTTTGTGAGGTGAAACTTCTCAGCGTGGTGACTGTGTGAGCTGTGATGCAATGCACAGGGTGGCTTTCAAAGGGCAGCCTTAAAGCAGATGTTCCCCTTCCTGTCATTGCTGCTTTTTCATCCAGAATGCTTTTTCATCCAGAGCCTGCCAATGCTGATGTGTGGGCAGGAGGCAAGGTTAATGCAAGTGGCAGTTTTTTCAGAAATTTGGAAATAGAGTGCATTGAAAGTCTAGCAAGTGGCAGAGAGCAGCAGCATGCCTGTTGCTTTCATTGGCTTCCTGTCTGTGCTACTTCTCCACCCGTGATCTAACACTGCATATTTTTACTCTACTACCTTCTTCTGCTATTTCTATTTGTAGCACCCTGCTAGACTTGTATCCAAGCCAATCCAAAATTATTCTGAAACTCCCTGTGCTAGCAGCAACATGAAAGCAGAACTCTGCAGTGGCTTCAGCAGCTAGAGCAGGGTTTAACTAAAGTTGAGTGGTGTAAGTCACTTCAGCCTTTTCACTGGAAATGGAAATAACATCTGCCAAGGGAAACAGCTTGCAAAAAGTGTGTCATATTGCCTTTTTTCATGAGATTAACAACCAGCACTTGCAGCTGATGCACCTTTATTGCTTGGTTTTCATGGAAAATTTTGTTTTCTTATTGTTGTTGTATTATTATTGCAAGATAACAGATAAGGCCATGAAAGTCCACTGTGCACAGATGAGGCAGAAGTTAGTACAGTGTAAAGATTGTTCTGCTGCAGTATGAAAGTCAAGTCATTTTTTCTCCTATATACTATAAGGGGGAGGGAAGTAAGTTTTCAAAGTGTCTTGTCCCACCAAAAGACAAACATAGAGAAGAACCAAAACAAATTCCCATAGAACATGTCCATTCACTAGCCAAAAACTTATAAAGCTTCAGTGAAGCACATCCTTTCATCCAAAGAGCATGGATGAAAGACAAGCCCCTGGTGCTGGTAGTGCCACCCAGGCACCCCAGTGCCCCAGCTGTGAGTGCTGCTGACTTACTGCAAGGCAGGGGCTGGAAGGCTCAGGGCCCAAAGAGGACCTGCCACTGTCCCTGGTCCCAAGAGCCAGACCCTGGTGCCAAAAGCAGCCCTGCTGTGCCAAGGCTCCCTTGCCCATGAGCAGGGAGGGACAGCAGGCTGGCTGCTGGGATGGGCTGAGGGATGGCATTTCAGATAGTGTGTGCTGCCTGGAAATGGAGCTGCAGTGCTGTACAGTGACATGGCACTGTCCCCCTCTCATTGTCCTGTTCAAGTAAGGGCTGCTTTCAGACCTAACCTAGATCTTTGAGACATCTTGCTCCCAAACAGAGACCTTGCTTGGTGTCTGAGGGCAGACTGAAAATACAGTGTTTCTGAAATCTTCTACTCTCCCATCCCTGCCATTCCATCAGAGCGCAGAAACCTCACTCAGGACTTAGTGCTTAGGTCCTGTAAACACTCTGATGGCATGAGGACAGTGCTCCCCGAGGACAGTGCTCTTGGAGATAAGAGAGCAGTGTTCCTTCCTTGTGGTTGATGTCTAAGTCACTGTCTTTTGTTTCAGAGCATTCACTGAGGAAGTGCAAGACCTGAGTTCAATGCCTTCCTCAATCTGAGAGTGTTTGTCTCACTTCCCATGAGCCTGTCCAACTGCCAGCTGATCAGCTATTCTCAGTGGAGGTCTTCAGAGGGAAACCATGCCCTGCACTAATGGGATGGTTGCTCTCCCTGTCCCTCTGTTGGTGGGCAGCTTCTGTTTGAGAGTGAAGGGATTGGAGCTCCGTGGTTTGAGGAGCCTCAGGCTGCATTTGGTGTTCTTGGAGCTGGTTTACCAGACCCCATCCCTCAGGGAATTTAGAGAAGTGGCACCTCATCTCTGAATGCCCACGGAGGATGTGTAAAGTGCTTCTCCTCAGGGATGCTGCTGTGGGCAGGTGTGGAAGATAAAACTTGAATGTGAGCCAAGGAGAGAGCACAGAGTACAGGCACATGAGAGCAGGAACTCTGTGACTCTGCACTTCAGTGCCTGAGTACTGCTAAATGCAGCTTAATGCACTTGAGCCCTTTATTGGTGGTAACTCCTTAAACCTAGCCTACATTTGGCTGGTTCATGTGGACACATCCAGGCAGAGCAGTCAGGAACTTTACTGCCACTTTGATAAACATTTCCAAGGTTTATTAAATCTATTCTGTGACATTCTTTTGTGGAGAGGGTAATTTGACAATCATCATGTGAGAAACCAAGAGTTTGCCATCTGGCCTGGCAAGAATTTTTTTTCTTCGTACTATTAATTAAACTGAGATTATTGCAAAATTTTATGATGATGGTTTTGATTTGTCCTGTGATAATGCTGGGGCTAATACTGAGGTATGCAAACCACCTTAATGGGAGGTGCAGCTGAGCAGCACTCTTTGGATTCTGGTTTCAGGGCCAAATCCTGCTAACTCTATTCAGGCATCTTTCCCTGGAGTGAGTTCCTCTGGTTCTTAGGGGATGGTTTCACAAGTAGGAAGATGTAGCTGGGGGGAGGAAGGGGGCAGTTTCTTGGCCACAGCAGTGTCATATAACATGCACTGGCAGGAAATCTGACTGACCACAGCTTTGCCCTGCTCAGTGAGGCTGTGATCCCTCATGGGAAAGTAGATGGGCAGAAACAGATTCTTAGGGCACAGTGAAAAAAGAAAGGAGGCAAAGGCAATAGGACTAAAGCTGAAATCATCTGCAAAAAGAAGCTGCTGCTGACAGCTGAGGTGAGAAGGAAGAAATGAAGCTTTTCTGGTGATGTGACAGAAGGTGGCTGTAGGCTGTATGGGATGGACAGGAGCAGTGTTTGGCAGCTTGGAAAGCTGTTTCCAATCCCTGCACAGACCAGTTCAGGGCCCTTGAGTGTCAGAAGTTCCCATCCATCCTTCCATGGTCCCAAGCTGTGACTTGGCAAATATGCTGATACTGATAGGTCTGAGGAAGTTGGCTGGGTGTGAAGTTGGTGAGTACCTTCTCCCAACACCAACCCTAGATATCATTCCCTTCTCTGTCAGACACTTGAGTGTTTCACTGCTCAAAAGTAACCACTTCACAAGTATTTCAATGAAATTTATTTTTACACAAATCCCTCAAAGTCTGAGGGACTGGAGACAGTATCAGTTTGTGATGAACAGCCAAGAGAAGTAAATCATTCTTGGGTCAGAGTGAACTTTCATTTGAAGCAGCCAAGACGGCAAAGATGTTGATGAGTCAGCAATTTTACAGATCTCTGCTCATTCAGAGAGTAATGTGTATAAAGAGATGAAAAAACAGCACTGGGTCACAGAGCTTTCCAGATCCTTTCTGTTTCTTTTTCACTGCTGAGGGGAAACTCCACAGAGAGGGCTAAAGTCCTGGGCCAAGGGATGGTCATCCCACAGCCTCTGCTGCAGCTGTATGAGAGCCAGGGAGCAGGGTGAGGGTGAGACACTGTGCCCTGCTCACCTGGAATCACCCCCAGGTGTGCTCCTCAGTGAGAGACACTGATACCCAAAAACCAGGGTTTGATAAGGGAAGGGAAGGGAAGGGAAGGGAAGGGAAGGGGGAAGGTGGGTTAGGCAAGGGCAGGATGTGTTGCACCGTTGCTCTGCTGGGTATTTGGGGGGTGTGGAGCAGGCCTGTCCCACTAGACAGCTGCTCTTGGCAGCTGATGGAGTCCTGGAAGTGAGGAAGAATGATGCAGAAAGCTGTGCCAACATGATCCTTCTCTTTGATGCCTGCACTGGAATCCTGCCCATGAGTCTGGGACCTCTGGCCCATTTCCTTACTCTAGTCACACATTATGGTCCTGTTGTCTGCTTGTAGGATTGTCTGTCCTTCCCTACTGTGGGAGGGAAATAGGGCCAGCAGGGAAGGCCAGCCCACAACTGGGTGAGGCAGAGCTAGGAAAAAGTGGGGTCTACACAATTCCACAGAGCCTCTGCCCTTAGCAAGTGGAGGTTACACACAGCTGTCCCCAGGCTGTGCACAGGAAGCTCTCCCATGCAAAGGTGTCCTCTCAGGCTCTCAGCAGACTCCAGCATCCTTCCCTTCATCCTGCCTTTGCTTATTTTTTTTATATCCCAGTCACAAAAGCTCTTCAGAAGGCTCTGTGTAGTTCCATGGTTCTGTGAATGATTCCGTGGTTCTGTGAATCAGAGTGCAGCCAGGGGTGTGTAACTGGACAGTGCCTCACCCTGCAGAAACTCCCAAAACTCCTGCCAAGCTTGGGGAGATGGGATGGGGGGTGAGGGTGGATTCTTCCTGCCCTTCTTTGATGTTTGCCAGATGTTATGCCTGGAGAGTGCAAGAGCAGTGGGGTGTGCAGAGGACCCCCACCTTTGCTTGGGTTGTGTATTCCAGGATCTGCTGGCTAGCAGGGCTCCCAGAGATGCAGCATCACTTCCATTCCTGCCTGAGTGTAGGCCCAGAATTTGCTTTTGCTCTAGAATAACATGAGGGTGCAGAAAGCTGGCCAAGCCAGAGACTGTGCTTGAATTGTTTGCCACACTTCTGCAGGCTGTCTATGTGGGATGAAACCCAGATCTTGAAAGCCCTGTGTGGGATGGCAGCTATGGGGTTCTCATTTAAGTTACCAGGCAAACCTTGTGTGGCACCAGTGGGATTGTGCAGAGGATGCTGAGGCTGGGGCAGCTGAGACACAGGCAAGTGGAGGGAAATGAACTCTGCCATGCCTGCAAGAGCAAGACCTCACAGGATCCCAGCCACAGGACCAGTGTCTGTTTTGCAAGGAGCAATTGGAGTAGGTATCACAGGGGGTGTAAAGGAACATGTGAAACATGAGGATTTATTGTCAACAAATGAGATGCTTCAAATTCACTGTAAAGGTGGAGAGCTTTCTAAAGAACTTGGGGAAGTTAAATGGAGTAAATTCGATTAATTTGATGGTGAAATCAGAGCATCCACCTTTCCAGAGAAGAGAAGAGGTGCTCAGAGAATATCTTCACAGGGTGTGGAGCACAGGGAGTGAGCACAGTCACAGAGTAAGAAACTGCCCACCTGTCAGAGATGAGTGATTGTATCACAGACAAGAAAATCGAATCAGTCTGGTCACAATGCCTTTTGTCTTAGAAGACACTGATGGGTGAAGACTCAGTGTAGGAAAACTTTCCTTTTGATGTGAACTAACTACTATTATCCTAACTTTACAACTGGGGACAGACAACTTATGTGCCATGCTCAAGATCACATGGGCAGTCTGTGTCAGAGTGAGAAGCTGCACCTGGATCTCTCACTTGTGAGGCTGATGTTCTCAGGACTTTGTCCTTCTGACTTCAAGCAAAGATTGACTTTGTCTGTGTCCAGATTGACTTTGTCTGTGTCCCTTCTATGCCTACAAATGGTAATCTTTTTGGAACAAATCAACAAAACAAAAAAATCACTCCTCCAAATTGTACATCCAATCATCCAAATGCTGTGGCATAATGTACCTTTAGAGGAGTCTGCAATTAGTACAAGTAATTACCCCATGCTGCAAAATCTGTTAGACATCACCAGTTAAGAATCTAGATGAAACTTTCAGCTTGTTAACCAAGTATCTGATGTTTTCCTTTACAAAATGGATTTGGGTGATAAATTAACTTAAAATCAAGATGAATTCTACAAACTTCTTGGTGCTATTGTCATGTTTCGGCCACCACTGGAGGTTTCATTCCAGTAGAGACAAGTCAGGGAAATAATTGGGTAGGAAAAGGAGTCATCAGCTTTGCAGAGGAGTTCCTTGTGGTTGTCAGAGTTTGCCTCCTTCATTCAAAAAGTTTAACATAAAAGCTGCCAAAGGAGTGGATAGCCATAGCTTGTTGGACATTTGCAGATTTGTAGGCATGCTCTTGATCTTCAGCTTCAGTGAAATCTGCAGAATGGGATATTCCAAAGGAGCCATTCACCTTGGATCCTAAGGCATGAGATACCTGGGCCATATCCCACTAAAAGCACAGCAGCTACTGAAAACCCAGAGGAACAAGCTGTCCTTTTGATTCCAGTTCCCAAACCTTCTGCTGCTCCAGATTTGTGCTGTGAGCTGCTGCTTTAACCTGGCAGTGCTGCCAGAGGCACTGTGTACCTGGCATTTCATGACACCATTAATTGAAATTCATCAAGCAAACTGCCACTTGTGCTTGCTGGTGGCTGTTTTCAGCTCTGAAGCAAAGCTGACAATTTCTGCTGGTTTCTCAGATCTCCTGTGGAGTTTTTTTAATTAATATTTGTGAGGCACTTAGATGTTTTCAGGTTGATGGTGATCCCAATAAGTATTATTACTGTTGTATTATTAAGACTAATAATACTGCTAATAACCCTGGTGAGCCTGGCAAAATTCAATTTGCCTAAAATCTTTGCCACAGATGAAAAAAGCTAACTCCAGGGATGTGAGGGGGTACGTGACTCAGTTACCAGTAACTTCTGTTTACAAGGGGTAGGAAGAGTGTATTTGCTCAAATGAAAAAGGTCAAGGCAGAGGCCCATTTGCTGTTTGTTAATAAGTAATCTAAAGTACAGCACAGCTTTACTGTAACAAATCTGCCTGGCTTAGCTTTCCTTCCATCACCATTATTTCCAGTTCTGGACTAAAATCCCAGTTAAAAATGATCCACATTCTCATAGATGATTTTCAACATCTCCAAATCTATTGAGAGGGTTTGTAACCAGGGACAACAGCAACAACAATAACAACAAAATCTTTTCCATATATCTTCCAGTGTTTGTCTCAGGACACTGTAGGCAATCAAGGTTGAAATATCAGACAGGGCATTATTTATCTCCTGGGAAATTCTCCTTAGGCCCAGACCTGTGCATCCTCACTATGGAATGGTGCCAGTGCAGAGCTGTGGTGCAGCTGGCCTGCTCACAGACACCCCACTAAGTTACTAATGTCATTTTAAAAACCACCCACGTCACCTCTGGAGCTGGCTCACAGTCAACAGTTAAAATTCAAACATGGGTGCTCCAGCACATCCTTCTTCCCAGCGACTGAGCATGAGTGCACTTTATGCATTGTGACCTGTGTTATGTCATTGTCTTTTGCAAAAAAAACCCCAAAAACCCAAACTGTCATTTTCTAGGAAATGCTTCTCTTTAGATACCAAACAGTACCTGTTATTCCAGTATTATGAAATCTATATTCCAGTATTCTGGAAATAGATGGAGTCTGTCCTTCGTGGTTCATCTGCTGGCTGTAGGTAGGATTCCCCAGGAAAGGTTTTGCCATTGGAGGCACTGATCATTGCAGTAATGCTTGTGACAGCTGCCAGCTAAGCACAGCTCTCAGCTCTGTGCTCCTGTCCTTCAGGTGGCCCTGCCTGAGGCACAAGGCAGTGCTCAGAACAGGGATGTGATGCACACAGGGCTGTGTCAGCCCTCACCAAAGTGCAGCCAGCCCAGCCTGGCCGGTGTGGCCCCACAGTGCTGCTGACTGAGGGTGCTCTGTGATCTGCCCCTGGTTAGTTCTCAGGGGAGGGTGGCACAAACACAGGCACACTCACAGGATCACCTCTGGACACAGAAATCATGCAGACTGCAGGTTACAATTCCCATCTCCCTGAAATGCAGTTTGGAAAGGCAATGATCCCTTAACAGATCAACAACCCCTGCTCCAGCAGTCCCCAGTGCCTGTTAACCTTGGGGAGGGAGAGAGGTTGTGAGAAGTGGGCTCTGCAGAGCAGGTTCTGTTTGGCTGGGAAGTCAGAGTTTTAACAGAATCTCTTGAGCTCTGTAGTCATGGAAGGAGCAGGCTGTGAAATCAGAGCATCTCTCCAGAACCAGATTTGAACAGACTCTCTTGAGCTTTGTAATCATAGAAGGAGCAGGGCCTGCCTCCATCCAAGGCTTGGCCACACTGGCAGCAGAGGAAGGAGCAGCTTTGTGCCTTTGTCCCATCTGCACCAAGCAGAGACAGCGAGGCTGAGCAGCAGATTCTGATGTGAAGGAACAGAGTATGCTGGGAAGAACATGTGTGGGATGTGTTGTAGGGTCTTTGCAGTGGGAGGAAAAGAAGATTCGTGCAACTGAGTGCTCACACACATCAGGAGGCAGCACCAGTGGCTCCTTGCTGCCAGGAAAGGGATATTTTGTGTGCCCCAGAGCCCTCATGTTTGCCTTGGCAGTAGGATGGGAAGGAGGGGAGCACACACAGTGTCCTGGGTGCTGCCCTGTGTGTCTGTGCCTGCAGGATGGGTTTCAGGTGGATGTTGGCAAGCAGAACAACTCACAGACCCTGGAGCTGACCTGTGTGTGCAGGAGGCTCATCCCAGGAAACCTGGTGTCAGAAACAGGCAGTTAAGTGAAATTGATGCTCGCTTTTAGGAAGTCTGGCTGAGCTGGGGATTTTGGCAAATACCTTGTAGCTTAAGCAAGGCTGGAAGGATGGCAACAAAAGTGCAGATCCTGTGTCTCCATGCTGCTCTGGAGGAGCCTGTGGCCATGCTGTACATCACATGCCATGGCAGGGAGAGCAGTAAGTGTTACTAGATAGCAGACTTTGCAGAATTTAATGAAAATTCACCTTACACATGAAATACACATTTGCTGCAGCAGTATACACCCAGGGTGACAGCTTTTTCTGCTCCTTTCCCTGGGTTGTGTGCTATTTCCTCATGTTGTGCAGGATCCTTTAGCAACACTGATTCTCTGCACTCTTTCTCTAAAAACCAGGTGATGATTTAATTCTTCCCTTTACAGCAGTGGAAAAACTGGGGTACCAGGATGTGCTGCCTGAAGCAGTGGGCTTAGCTAGAAAATGTTAAATATTCCCTGAATCTAAGCCTGAGTATTGTTCATCACTACCATGTCACCCCTCAGTGGCACCATGGCAGTGAGCCCCTGCACTGTAAAGCTTCTTGCTCACAAATGTGAGATTTTTAATGAAAAGTGAGCCCAGTGCTGCCAACAGCACTGCAGAGATACACAGTTTGTTCTAACTGGTAGCCAGGATGCCTGGGAAAAAATGCAGGTGGTTTCAGAGGATCATAAGCAGCCTGTTATCACAGAGGAGGGAGGAAGAAACGCTGGGAATTTTCCCCATGAGCAGCTGTGAGTTTTCCCCTGGGGCTGGGGCTGATTTGCAGGGGTGGCCCTGCACACAGGGCTGTGAATCAGAGCCCTGCACTGCCCAGGGGAGCTTCACTGCCCTGCTGGGATCAGTGCTGCTGCCTCTGCTCCTGTGTGCAGCGTCTGGCACTCAGCAGCCTCAGAGAATGTTTTCCACCCCTGTGGTGTCCATAGCCCTCTGTAGCTAATGGTGGTCTTGGGCTTGCACCCAGCAGTGAATTGTTCTGCTCCTGCCCTGTGCTGGAGGAGCCCAATTCCCTGGAGCAGCAGCCAGGGTGATGCAGAGCTCAGGGAGTGCTGCTCCAGCTGGGCAGTCACTAATGTTCCCTGGGATGGCACTCCAGACATGAGCTGTGGCATTAGTCATGAAGTCATGGTGGAGCTCGCTTTGGCTCAAGTGCACAATTCAGAAGCCCCTTTCAAGCTTTCTCTTCCTTTCTTTTCATTCTTCCGAGGTATCAAAAAAAGGTTTTGCCTCCAGATCCTGGCATGAAAGCAATGTGAACAGCTTTGCTCTTTATCGTGTCATCTCAGATGGAAGCCTGAGAGCATTTATGAGAAGCAGCTTGGCCTGTGGCTCAGTGCTGGTATTTTTGGTGTGTGTACTGGGTGTGCTGAGTGGTTTCCACAGGAACCTCCTCAGCACTGTAGTAAATAAGGAAATTCACTATGGAAGAGTTCTTGAATAAGTGAAACTGAAACAACCTCTGCTTTGCATTTATAAGCAGGATACAGCATTTTTCAAAGCATTTTTGTGTATTTGGTCCGAGGCAAAATTATCAATTTTTACCAGCACAAATATATTTTTTGTAGTAAAAAAATGGAAACCAACTAGACCAAGCTGCACACTGTCATGAATTTGGCCTAGATGGAAGTTGGATGTTTCCTCAGACAAATGCAATAATTGCATTTTTAAATGCAAAATGCATTTTTATGGTAAAATAATTCTTCTATGAGCAATGCAAACAGATGCAGAAAATATTTTGCTATTTAAAGATATAAATGCAATTTCCCCCCATTTTTAGAAGGAACAAAGCTGTTTGCTCTCCCCCCCAATGGTACTGAATGAGACAAATGCACCACTAGGTTAGGGAGAGAGCATCATCAGGGAGGAAGATGATGCACAGTTTGGGTAGGGAGGACTTTATTTCCCTGCAGCAATAGCAGCAGGACAGATTTTCCCCATGGATTTCCCACTTAGCACAGGTTAATTCATGACACAGCTCACTGAAATACCAGGGCCTGAGTGCCTGGGCTGAGCATGTTGTCAATCCATTTGCAGATGTAATTGCAAGTTTTTAAAGTTATATCATACTTTGGTGTCTCAGTATCAACTCTGTGTTTCTTATTCCTAGTGCCCAGCTCCCAGTTTAGAGCCAGCAATCCCTGCAGCATTCCTGAGCCAAGCCTGGCACTGCCACACAAGGAACAAAACGTTCAGGGTGGTGACCAGAGAGATCAATAGGGAAATTTTAAGATTTAAATGCTACTGCTGCAGTGACCCAGACTTCTGTCCCAGCACAAATATATAATCTGAAATGTGGATTTCCAGCAGGCAGGAGGTGACAGACAGGGTCACTGCAGCTCTGCAGCAGCCCCACAGCACCAGGGCAGTGAGCAGGGCTCTCCTGCCTGCATTTGTAAGGCAGGCTGAGATTCTGGACTCTGCTCCCGGGCCTGTTTGTGCATTTGACACGAAACAGTCACCAGGTAACATTTAATCCCTGATCAGAGCCTCGGGGGTTGAGCACAGCAACGCCTCCTTGCTGGTCCTGATCAGGCAGAGGTGTGAGCTGGGCTCAGCTCCTGGGCCTTGGCAGGGCTGGGGCAGCTCTGGGCATGCAGGGAGGGGCCAATCTGGATCTTTGAGCTTGAAAGTATTAAAGTAAATTGGAGACTGAAGGGGCCAGATGGTGGGAAAGACCCAGGACTGCAGGGGGACGGATTCGGTGTTTCAATCCAGAGTGCAGATTTCAGGTGAAACATCAGGTGCTCCAGTAACAAATTCCTCTTACAAGGAAACGATTGTTCTCACAGATTCCTGAAGTGGAAACTCATTTACATAACCATTTTATGTGGTTTTTTTTTTAAAAAAGCCCCATCCTGGCCACTGCATTTGCTCAGGTTTTTACCCTGGATGCCTGTGCTGAGCTGCACGATGGTGGCTGCCAGCTTCTTGTTCTTCCCAAGCATGACGAGTGCTGTAGTGAAATCAAGAGCAACCTGCTCTAATGTAAACTGATTTCACATTGCTCCTGGCAGTCCCAGCTATAGTTACCTAGCTACCTAACATCTCTTTTTATGGCCAGTCTTTTTCCTTTTTCATATTTTTTTTTCCCCACACAGAAGACACGCCCTGTGCTTTCTTACAAGGGTCACATTATTGGGGTTGCACTAGTGTCTGTGACCAGCAGATGTGCTTCTCTGGAATTATCCTTTGTGCTTTCCAAGGCACTTGGGCTCTCCAGCACATGGAGATTCCAGCTGCAGGGATGAGGTCTGTGGTGCCTGTGATGATGGCACCCAAGCACAGCTACCTGCAGAGCCCCACAGATGTGTCTGCTCTTGATGTGGCTGCTGCATTTCTGATAGTCCACCTTGAGTTTGGAGTGCTGGATAGCTACAGACAGAGAGAAGCTTCTGCAGAATGACACTTCTGTGAGGCTGAACACATGCAGACCCCCAGGGGGGACGTGGGGGCCTGGGTTTGAGCCAGAAGGGCCATGGCAGAACAGCCCAATTTGCTGATCACAGTGCCAGGTCAGTGTGTGTGATGGATGTGATAGAAATGACTATCCATAAATACCACAGGAGCATTGTAATGAGGTGTTTTCTAGGAGCACTTGTCCAGGCTGGTAGTGTTATGTTAAGGTTGGAGAAGTATCTCCAAGCAAGCTACTTGGCTAAACCTTGATAAGCATGGTGTCACCCGAGATCTAACTACAATTTGTTTGGATAAGAGGTTTTGCTTGTTATACTTTCAAATAGGTTTGGGATTTTACTTCTATTTATTTATTTTTCCCTTTTTGGCCCAGGTTTTGTGTTGGTGCAACAAAACCCAACTAATGCAGAGATCTGCATTTATTATTTTTAATGCACAAATCTGGTGCCTTTTCTGAGATTCATTGTTGTTCTGACAACAAGAAGCTTCCAGAAGGGCTGGGCCTTTGGGGCTGGGGGGAATTTGGGTCTGTGACTCACAGGAGTGACCTGTGTCTCTCCAGAGACCAGCAGGTCTATCTGTATATCCTATAAATATCAATATCCCGGCCCACTTTTGGGTGACACACCTGGCATTGCAGGCAGTGCTGTTTGCAGCCATGCCCAATGTTTGCAGCATGGTTCTGCTGAGGCTCAGCAGCCAGTTTTGGTTGTGGTTTTGTCATGGCAGCAGCTATTTACCTGAACTCAGGCAGCTTGGGCTGCTGGACAAATGGCTGCACACAAATAATGCACAGCCCAGTGTGTTGGCTGGGATGCAGCTGAATGCTGCTATTTACAAAATAACACCTAAACTAATGAAGAAGAAGGTAAAGAAGAAGGACTAGCTTCTGTCTTAAAACTTGTATCTTGCTTTATATGTATTGCTATATTCTAAAAGTCTAAACTCCAGGATTTTTACTCTGTGATATTATACACTGTGTTTGAGAGAGTGAGTGTGTCTGTGTGTATGTGCCTGAGTGTGAGTGTTTGTATGTGTGTGACTGTTTGTGTGTATGTGTGCCTCTGTGTGTCTGTTTGCATGTGTATGAAGTATGCATGTGAGTGTCTGTGTGTGTGTGTGTCTATGTGTGCTTTTGAGTGAGTGTGTGTGTATGTGTGCCTCTGTATGTGTGTGTGCATGTGAGCACATGTGCATCTGTGTGTGTGAGTGTGTGCCTGTGTGTGTGTGTGCGCCCTTGTCTGTGTGTTTGTATGTGTATTTGTGTATGTGCCTGTGAGTATGTGTGCCTTCGTGTGTGTGTTTGTGAGTGTATGAAGTATGTATGTGAGTGTCTGTGTGTGTCTGTGACTACATGTGCCTCTGTGTGTGCTTGTGTGTGTGTACGCATGTGAGTGTATGTGTGTCTCTGTGTGTGTGCCCTCATGTGTGTTTGTATGTGTGTGAGTGTATTTGTGTGTGTGTTAGTGTGTGTGCCTCTGTTGTGTGTGTATGTGTGTGTGAGTACATGTGCTTGTGTGTGTGCCTGTGTGTGTATGTGTGTATGTGTGTGTATGTGTGCCTGTGTGTGTGCCCTCATGTGTGTTTGTATGTGTGTGAGTGTATTTGTGTGTGTGTTAGTGTGTGTGCCTCTGTTGTGTGTGTATGTGTGTGTGAGTACATGTGCTTGTGTGTGTGCCTGTGTGTGTATGTGTGTATGTGTGTGTATGTGTGCCTGTGTGTGTGCCCTCATGTGTGTTTGTATGTGTGTGAGTGTATGTTAGTGTGTGTGTGCCTTTGTGTGTGTGAGTTTGTGCGTGTGTGTGTATTAAGTATGTATGTCTTGTGTGTTTGTGAGTGTGTGTGTGTATGAAGTATGTGTGTGTGTCTCTGTGTGTGCATGTGTGAGTGTGAGTACATGTGCTTGTGTGTGTGCCTATGTGTGTATGTGTATGTGTGTGTATTTGTGTGCCTGTGTGTGTGCCCTCATGTGTGTTTGTGTGTGTGCCTTTGTGTGTGTGAGTTTGTGTGTGTGTGTGTGAAGTATATGAGTGCCCATGTGTGTATCTGTGTGTGATTACACATGCCTCTGTGTGTGCTTGTCTGTGTGCGCCCGTGTGTGCGTGTGCCTCTGTGTGTGTGTGTGTGTGCCTGTGTCCCCGTGTGTGTGCCTGAGTGTGTCTGTGAGTGTGTCTGTGTGAGTGTGTGCAGGGTGTCTCTGTGCCGCTGTGGCCGTGTCCCTGTCAGTGCAGTGTCCCAGCTGGGGGCTGTCCCCGCACCCTGAGAGCTGCCCAGCCGTGTGCCAGGCTCAGCCTGCAGGGCAGAGGGGCTGTGCCATCCACGCAATCCAACCATGGCTGGGGAAATCCTGCAGCAGAGGCTTGGTTTGGAGGCACCATGGCAGGTGCTGCTTTCAGGTGACAACAATGTCTTCATTAGAAAGCCTCTCTACATGTTGAGTTGCCAGCACGAGAATGTGTGAGAGCTGCATCTATCCAAAACAAAGCTGAGAAATAGTCTGTCTCCTGCTAGCTCTGAATTGAGGAGGTTTTTCCAAATTTGACTCCTGCATGGAGGCAGGACCTCTTTTCTGCTTAGTTTTAAGACCTGAGAAAGAAAGTTAGTATCCTTGATCCTTAAACACAAAATCTCTGAAGTCTCTTGACTGTTAGAACTTGTGATGCATAGTCAGAATTTATTCATATTATAAATAAATAATTAGCAGGTAACCACAACAGTGGTAACAGCTTCCACTCTTTCTGGGGAATCATTAACTCCAGATGAATCTCCCTGGCTCACAGCTAAATACAGCTAAAAACAAACAAAAAAGCCCAGCAAAACACAAGACACAAAAGAATATTGGTTGGAAGGGACATCTGGAGGGCTGTGCACACACCAACCTCCTCAAAGCAGGGCTAACCTCAACATCAGCTGAGGCTGCTCGGGGCTTTGTCCATTGCATTTTGGAATCTCCAAGGATGGGATTTCACAAACCTCTCTGAGCACCTGCTGAAGTTCAACTGCTGTTATTTTCAAAAATTCCTTCTGTGATGTTGATTGCAGTTTCTTCTGTTCTTGTGCTGTTCAGCCCTGCAGAGAGCCTGTCCCACACAGGCCAGGGTGCCATTGCCCATCAGCACTGCAGAGTCATGCTGCTGACTGTCACACAGGTTTATTGTGTGTCAGGTGCACACTTTACATTTGTCCTTGATGAATTTCAACAGACTCCTTTCACACTTGGCTTCCAGGCTGTGGAAAACCACCTGAATGGCTGCCTTGTCCTCCAGCATAGAGCCTCAATTCAGTGTCCTGCACAGACTTGCTGAGGAGCCATTATTTTCTGTCATCCAGATTATTTTCTGTCATCCAGATTGAAGTCTGGCCCTAGTGTTGTCACTTGAAGAACACCATCTGTTAATACCAGCTAAATGTCTAGTTCTTGACCATTATTGTCCTTCAAGCCTTAGAGGATAGCTGTGAGCTCTTTTCAGCCTGGTTGTGGTGCATCCATTCAGGCAATGCCATCCTAGCTTGGCCCATATTGAAGACAATGCCAAAGACCATGCTAGAACAAAATGAGAGACATCCACTGCTTCCCCCACCCTGTCCATTGAGCACATCACCCCAGCACAGGTGACAACCACCCCAGTCAGGTACAATTTGTCTCTGTTAGACACATCCTGCCTGTTACTAGCTACCTTCTTGTGTCTGGACATGGCTCCTTTGTGGATTTGCTCCGTAACATTCCCAGGAAAAATGTATGGATATCTTATGTAAGATATTTTCATCTTTGCTTTGGATAATCCCTCTCAGGACAAGCAGGTTGATTACATGTGTTGAATCCATGAGATCTTCAGCATGAGCCTGTGCTGTTGGTCGAGGAAATTTGTGTTAGGGAGTGGCTGAGCAGGCCAAACCCAGAAGCAGCCTGAGCAGGACACTGCTATTTCCCCTCTGTTGGGACTCCTTTTCTTCCCAGCCCCACCACCAATGACAATTTCCCTGCCAATGTTGCTCTTTGTGTTACTTCAGAGCAGGAGCTCTGGAAGAGATGGGAAGAGCAGGGGAATGAGGCTGCACAGCACAGGATGGTGTGCCAGGTCCTGCCTCTGGCAAAGATTCAAATAGTTGGAGTAAAAGGAAAAAATAAGCGGGAAGAAAGGGCAAGGTCAGCTGCATGGAGTGTTGGGGATGGGCATGGTCCTTTCTGGAGAGCATGAGGAGTTCAGTCAACAGGCAGGGCCAGGGATTTGCCAAAAACCACATTTGCACAATGGCCTGTAGTGGGTTGAATTCAGAGAGAACAGCTGAGTTTCACCAGCTATAACTCTGGGTATCTGAACAGGGCTGAGGGCAGTGCTGCTGCTATGGAAGGTAAGAGAGAATGGGTGAAAAGCCATCAGGTCTGAGCGTGGAGCCCAAGCAGGACAAATCCTACTGTGCCAAGCTGGCTTGCATCTGGGTGGTCAGAGGCTTGTTCCTGCCCCAGGGACACCTGCTCCCAGCCAGGGCAGGTCTGTGGCAGCCCCTGGATCTCCCCTTTGCTCTGGGAAACAAAACTCCTGAGCACAGAGCTCTGTACAGCCATGGGCCAGCCTCACAGCCTCACAGGTGGAACCATGGGGCCTTCACAGCCAGACAGACTCACCAGAGCAGGCACATTCCCCGTGACTGAAACTGGACCATGGAACTGAGAACTTGCACTTGAGGAAAGGCAGCGCAGCAGTGGCTGGAAATGACCCTGTAGGGCACTCAGGGAGGCAGCATGGGGCATGTCCTGCTCATTGGAAGAAACAGATGTAATTCTGCCATCATTTGTCATATCCATGCTAACGTGATGGCAATTCTGTGGTGGACTTATACCTGCAATCTCCTTAGTAGCACATTGGAAGAGTTCTAAGAGTGATGCCCAGAAAAGCAGAAGGGCTGTCAGTGTAGTGCCAGTGTATTGTGCACTGCTAATGAAGGAGCCACAGCTCAGATTGCCCTGCATGGCAGGCTGGGCACTGCGGGGTCCCAGGGCAGGTGTGAGCACCTGCACTCTGCCTCAGTGGAACCTGATTTGCTGGGTCACCCTCCGGAGTGACACAACATCATTCAGAGCTGTTTGCTTATTACAGAGATACAATCAGAAGGCGTGGTGCCCTGATTGGAGTCTAGCAAGAAAGTAACACTCTTATTCACCCACCCACCCTCCCACCCACCTCTGGCAGATGGTCTGAGGGTCTCTCCTGTGCTTCCTGGCAGAAAGTGGTTGGTTCATCCCCACCCAGCAGTAATTATGTGTTGCTGCCTACTGGAAGTTCCCATGTTGGCATCAGAGTGGTGAGCCTGGAACTCACTGCTAACATTAATTGCAAAGTGA
The DNA here is from genome assembly GCF_028551555.1 of Melozone crissalis. Classification (NCBI taxonomy): domain Eukaryota; kingdom Metazoa; phylum Chordata; class Aves; order Passeriformes; family Passerellidae; genus Melozone; species Melozone crissalis. The sequence continues at coordinate 18,716,219 of NW_026535785.1, read as the reverse complement.
AAGCACGATTTCTGGATGTCTGTTTTATATTCAGTTACTTAATACTCAGTATTATTTCCTCGTGATTTCTTTAATGATCATTAAAATGTCCCTAATTGCTGTTACCCTGTCACACTTCTATTTCTTAGCAGCTGTTTGCATGCAACTTTGCCATTAAGCTAGAAAGCAGCACTAGTAGCAAAACATTTATACAATTTTTTTGTTTTCCTTTCGTTTTCAGAGAGTCCCCTTCACACAGCCTCCTGTGTAAAACACAGCTCCCACTGAAGGGGCTTTGCCATCCTTAAAACTTATCATTTCATCCCCTTATCTTTGGGAGAAAATGATTCCTTTGTCAGTGCAGTTCCTATTGAACCACTCTGGCTTGGCAGGTCTCCACTCCTTCTTTGTTTAAGGTTATTTATTTTTATATCAAAAAGGTAATAAAGTTGACAAAATATGTTTATTCATATTCTAACTGTACAGGTTACACACAAGCAAAACAAAACACCCAACACATCCTTTTATTTATGGCATCAGTGCTGAGCTATTACAGTACCAGCAGCAGGCAACTTTTCCTCCCTTCAGCTTCTGAAACCTCTTTGGCCCCAGTGTCCCACACCAAGCTCTGGGGTTGCTCAGCCTCTTCCACCATCCCAGGGGGTTGTCAGTATGCAATTTAAAAAAAGTATAACTTTTAAGTTAGCATGACTTTTGGAAATTTGAAACATTCGCACAAGTGCTTGTGTGTTTTGGTGAAAAAAGGCATGACTCAGTTTTGCTTGTTCCAAAATGTTTGGCAAAGTGTTTGAAATAACCATTGTCAGTTTGTCCGCTCTCACGTTTCTTTCTACTAAAAATCCAGGAAGCAAAGAATGAGCCCTGATGTGAGAAACAAAATATGGATTAGTTCTGTATTGCTAAGTTGTATAAAGACATGAAAGCCGATGGTATAAAGTGTCATTGCTAACATCTTTTAAAATTGACTCTTTTAAACTCTTAACTACATTAGCAACATAAGCAGAATCTGTGATTAAATTAAAAGGTTGTGGAAAGAGCTGAAAAGCCCTAACCACCGCAGCAAGCTCAACAATCTGAGGAGACTTTTCTACTGCTTGAATGTCTGACTCTCAAGCATTAGTTTTTTGGTTCTAGAGTTTGTACCAGAAGCAAGGCCAAGCATGCAGGGAGGGCCCCAGCCCCAGCTCTGCCTGGGCAGGGAGGGCAGGAGGGGCAGGGCAGGGGCCCTAATGCACCTTCAGACACTGAGCTGGTGTTCCACCACAGCACAGCCTGCAGGAAGGCTCCGGGAGCCTCCTGGGTGGGCTCAGGGTCTGTGCAGCCCATCCCCACAGGGATTGGGATGCTCCCAAAGCCTCCATCAGGAGCAGGGCCAGCCTCCCCTTGCCCTGGCTCAGAGCTCCGGGGCTGAGAGCTGTGATGAGTGACCTGTTCCACAGAGGGAATGCTACACCCCAGTCCTTACCCAGGAAGTGGGCTCACATTCAGGGATCAGATGTAGAATCCAAACAAGCTTATAAACCCACCATGAACAGCAGCAGCAACCTCTTTAGCAGATCTGGTTTTGTGTAGGTTCATCAGTGAGTTGGAGTCAGAGGTAGGTCTGAATGCAGTGACCATGGCAGAAAGACATGTGGGAGGATGGAATAACACTTCAAAAGAGAAGATGCATTAATATCTTCACTGTTTCTAGCCAGTGGGCAAGCATTCTCCTGATACAAGGATACATGAGCCCTGGACACTGTATTTTAATGTGCAGATCAATGGAGGGAAAAGAGAAGAGACAGCGATGGAAGGTGAAATCAATTCACTCAATACATTAATATACAAGCTCCACAACCTCTATAAGCTCTGTGGTGTCAGTGCCATCTGTACAGCCATGTGCCATGTCACCTGGCAGGGATGCTGCTCAGGAGGCAGGATGAGGCAGTGCCAGCCATGGAACACTGGGATGTTTGGATGTTTGCTGCAGCAGCAGCTCTGCCTCTGACCCTGGCACTGGGACTGCCCAGCCTCCAGAGCTGGCGGTGTTTGGGTGCTTTCTGTGCCCTCTGAGAGCGTGCATGGGCAGGTGTGGGTGTGCAGGAGGAAGCTGGGCTGTGCCTGTGCCCCCAGAACAGGGTCACTGCTCCCAGGGCAGGGTCACAGACAGTGCCAGCAGCATTTCAGCTCTGTGGCTGTGACAGCTCTGGGCCATGGGCTGCCTTTCACAGGGCTCTCTAGAGCTTGCTGTGTTAAATGCTTCTGAAAGCCAGTGGGACAGGGTACCTAAATCCCCTTGGTGCTGCCAGTGTCCCTGTCTTGCTCACTTCAGGCATGTCCAGAAAGGTGTTGAGCACCAGTGTCCATGTGCAGTGCCTTTAGGAGAGGGGTCTGGGCCTTGGCTCTTGGCCAGGAAGGATGCACAGCCTGTGTGCTCCATCTCCCAGAAGCAAGGCTTTGGGAGCTGTGTTTTGGTTTGGCACTGCCCCGTCCCTGCCCTTTTGAGCTGCAGCTGAGGTGAGCTGACCCTGCTCTGGTGAGTCACACCCGCTGCTGGGCTGTCCCCAACACTGGCACTGTCACCTTTGTGCTGCTGCAGCTGCACACAGAGAGAACTTTGCCTCCTCTTCATCTATCAGGAAGGTCAATCTCTCTATGGGCTGCCTTTCTTTTCAATCTATACATTAAAGGGTGCCATAAAATGCCGTGCTAGGGGTGCAATTAACGACTCGTTAGGAGCACTGTGAGATTACCAGCTCTCAGTGCAGCAAATAGAGAGCAGGGAGATCCTGGAGCTCATTTCCAAACAGGTGAATGAGTGGGAACTCTCAAACCAGGAGGCAATTAATGTGTCTGGTTTCTGCTTTCCCTGCAGTGAAGGTGGGCATTAGGCTGGATGTGCAACATTCACATCATGCCTCATCTAAAATTTGCCAATATTAATTTGTTGTTTTCTGCTCTTTAGCAATCAAACAGAAACATTTCACTGATACCTCCTGGCTGACAAGGTTTGAGAAATAACCTTTTAGTCACTTTTGCAACTGAAGTGAAACAAGTGAAAATGTTCTTAGGTGATTAAACAGCTACACCACATGAGCAGAGCACATTATCTCAGAGTTACCTGTACTCTCCATTGTGACCCAGAGAGTTTATTAACAAGAATGTGCATTAATTCTCTGACTGATGCTGTACACAGTGCAAGGGAAGTGCTGTTCAGGCTTACAGGAGTGTATTTCCCTGATACCAAACCCTTTAAACTTGTTACTTCTCTAACACCAGCAGGCCCAGGCAGCAATGCCATGTTACAGTAATGCCATGTTACAGTAATTCCAGCTTGTATCACCATTGCAGTTACTCAGTAAGCTGGTGACCCTCTAGTTAGTTTTGAGAAATTAAACCTTGAAATTCCAAAATTTGCCCTGAAATGTCTAACCAGTGTGAAAATGCAGGTAATGATATGCAGCAGGTATGTTTTCCCCATGAAGCCATGTTGAGTCATTTTATATTAATACCAAAGGAACAAACCAAGTTTGTAAAACAATAGTTGGCAATATTTCCATTAAATAGCATTAGCCAATAATTTCTAAAACTGCCTGTTAATTACAGCACTCAGGCCTTGCAGGCAGCTCTATTTTACGTAAGTGCCATCCATGGCAGACTGCAGCCTTTTGTCATAGGCAAACAAGACCATGAGCTACCAAATTACTGTCTGGGGTGAATCCATTCACACTGGGGGATTTTTTTTTCCTTTAGTTTTGTTTTGTTGAGTTTTTTGGGCTTTGTTTTGGTTTAGATTTTGTGGTGGTTTTGTGGGTCTTTTGGGTGCTGGCAATGGTGTGTGGCTGTACCTGGTGTTCCTGCTCCCCAGCTGCTCCTGGGAGCTGCCACAGCAGGAGGACAGCACCATGTGGAGCTGTGACACCAGGAGGACAGCTCTTGGGACTCTAGCTGGTCACAGTGACCCCAAGATACATCAGAAAGTCTCTTTTCCCAGCCCAGTGGTTGAAGAAGCAGTCAGGGCTCTTCATTTCTCGGTCTCAAGGTTGTTCATTGTTCCTTATCTATAAAATTCTTTCTTCTGTCCAGCCAAGGTCCACTCAGCAGGACAGTTCCAGGCACTCCGCCTCCCTGGGGTGCTGTTATCTTTTTATACTAAAAACTACGTGTACAATATTTACAATTACTTCCCAATACCTATCACCTATGTTAGACAGTGAGCTTCTACTCTAAACCAATCCAAAAGTGCCACCATCACAGCAGGAGATGGAGGCCAAGAAGAGCAGGACATGCCCAAATTCCTCCATCTTGCCCCCTGAATCCCCATTCTAAAAACCCAAAAAAATCTATTTTTCACCCTGTGATAAGTTCACTAGCATTCTACTTAAACTGTTGTGGCTTGTAATTCTTCATCTAAGGTCGGTAATTGTTTTTTCCAGGGGCTAAATCAAAGGCACAGGGGTCTGGGGCTCTGTGCCAAGGTCTCTGAGCCCCCTGGGCAGGGGCTGGAGCCCTCCAGGGCAGCCAGAGGGATTTCCTGGGTTCTGACAGACACACAGCATGTTGTGCTGCAGAGCTCCATCACCTGCTCAAGCACATCCTAGAACACACGGTAGATAAGGATAAACCTCTTGCAGGTAACTGTAACAGTGACATTTATTGTGTACTTATCACTTGGACTAGCAGTATTTATTACTCTGTTGGAGTGTTACCTGCAGCTGCCCAGTCAGTGCTGAGCTCCATTGTATTTAGCTCAAATGCACCCAACCCCCCCCAAAAAACTTACAGCTCAGAATGCAAGTGACTTACAGTGGTGAAGAGGAGGGATAAAATCAAATGGATGCAATTAGCTTGGGCACAAATTAGTCATTCTTTTCTTGGTATAATTATAAAATGGACACAGGTAGCACCAACTAACCTCAAACACCCTGCTAGCCATAATTAACAATATTGCATAATAATGGGGTCAGTTTAAACATTGTTTAAACCCGATGCTTTGCTCAAAATTACTGTATAGCCACATATCTTGCACAACAGACTAACACACTGCAGTGTCTTGACTTCCATTTTCTATTCCATTGTGTCATCTGTGCATAGGAAAAGCTCCTGGCCAAAGAGGAGTCAGTGGTATAGTGGTAAATAACAGTGGGTAGATTCATCTGCCTGTGGTATATGAGGAGCAGGTAAATACTAGAAGTGCACAGAGCAGAAGTAGCTACAAAGGGAGTGCCCTTTGCCTGGATTTACCCTTGACTATACCACTTAGAAGAATTGCATAATTGATACAATTGAACCACATCAGTCCTTTATTTATAGCACATAATGAAATGGTTTTCAACATCCTGGATCATGCTGCACGGGTGATTGCCATATATGCACCCAAGGAGGATAAATAAAAACATTTCCCTGAGGTGTTGTGTCTCTGCACCTTCTCTGGTTGCAGGCAGGGCTGAGTTGAGAGCAGCTCTGTGAGGAGGGCAGCACGTAGCCCTGCTGTGCTCCTGCACAGCGGCACCCAGAGCTGGGCTGCTCTGGGGATGCTCCACAGCCCTGCAATGTCCCCTTGCCCAAGGGCTGCAGGGAGCATCTCCCAGGCTGGCAAAGCTCAGAGTGTGTCTGAACAGACCCAGGCTCTGAACACCATCCCCTGGGCAGCACCTCAGCCCCTGCTCAAGCTCCACAGCTGGAATTTGGCACAGACCTGATCTCAGGATCTTTTGGTGGTCGCTGTGACCCTGAGATTGTTCAAAGTCTCTTTTCCCAGCCCAGCACTTGAAGAAGCAGTCAGGGCTCTTCATTTCTCGGTCTCAAGGTTGTTCATTGTTCCTTATCTATAAAATTCTTTCTCCTGCCCTGCCCAGGTCCATCCAGCAGGACAGTTCCAGGCACTCTGCCTGCCCCCAGGGCAGTGTTATGGCTTTATACTAAAAACTACATGTACAATATTTACAATTACTTCCCAATACCTATCACCTAAGTTAGACAGTGAGCTTCTACTCTAAACCAATCTGTAAGTGCCACCATCACAGCAGAAGATGGAGGCCAAGAAGAAGAAGAAGAAGGAGGAAGGCTGGATATGCCCAGATCCCTCCATCTTGCCTCCTGAACCCCCATACCAGAACCCCCAAAATCTGCTTTTCCACCCCATGATAACTTCATGTTATTCCACCTAAACTGTTGTGGTTTGCTGATCTTCATCTAAGGTTGGTGATTTGCTCCATGGGTCACAATCAAACCCACAGGAGTTCTGGGCTCTGTGCCAGGGTCTCTGAGCCCCCTGGCAGGGTCCTGGCCATCCTGGACAGACAGAGGGATGCTCTGGGTTCCCACAGCCTGGCACACACAGCCCTGCAGGGTCAGGCTCCTCCACCCCAGCACTGTGGCCTCTGGAGCTGTTTCCATGGTGGGAACCACGGCCATGAGCCCCTGAGAAGGCAAAGGACAGAGCTGAGGCTGCTGCTTGAGCCGAGGGTCCCACGCCAGAGACACCTCAGTGCCTGCTGCTCTGCCTGGGCTGCTCTGACACCCTGGCTGGGGCTCACCAAGGCAGGATCTGCCTACAGCACAACCAGGAGCATCAGGGGCTCTGAGGCAGAGACACTGCAAAGGCCGCATAAAATATAACAAAGCACATCTATGCTTTTATCTATTGTTGTTGTTGTTGCTATAATTGGAAAAGTATAGATAATTTACAAGTATTTCACTTGTTGGCTTTTTTGTCCATCTTCATATGATGTTCTGCTGTTCCTGTTGCATCATTTACATTTGGCCTTTATTTATGATGCTACATTGTTTTATGTATGCACTTTATAATTAGAAATACTAATTGCAAGCTTGCCTGCTACCTTCAGTTGGCTTTTCCAGAGCATTACTTGCAAAAACTTCAGAATTACTCAGTTGTTTTCAACTGCTCAAGGAGTGTTTTCATAAATCAAAGAAAACCCCAGGACTGTCTTTTCAGCTTGTCCTATTCCTAAGTTTTACATGGAGTCCAGCTGCTGCATAGAAATTAACTGCATCTACACTTGCATTTTCTTAGAAGCTGTTTAAGGATTCTTCTCAAAAATTCTCTTTTTCTGAATGAAAATAAAATATTACTTACTACATAGAGATACTGAGGGATTCCCATGCTAGCTTTATATTAAATTTTAAATTTTTTTGACATGTAAAACTTTAGCCTAGGCACGTTGTCATATTTTTGATACATTCCAAACTGAAAAAAGTCCATTTAAGTTAATGGCTCTGCAAGAGGGAGCGAGTCACTTCCATGCACTTGCTGCAAACTTTGACACAATGCTCCCATTTTATCATTTGTTATTTCAGCTTTGCTGATGATTCAGTGGTGTTATTCCACTGAAAAGCTGGAGTAACACAGCAGTGAATCAGGCTCATTGGCCCTGCACCTCAGTATCTCAAATGAAGATCCACCTACAGGTAAAATACTATCACACTGCAAGTATCTCACGGGCTGAAATCTGTCCTGGCTTGCCAGATCTTCATCAAAAAAGGATTGCACAGGCTCAAAACTAAAGAGCATGGTGACTGCATTTTAGTCAATGGGAGTACTCATGTCATGGGTTTGGCTTTTCTCATTACAACTTGTTCAAATCAAAACCAGCAGAGCAGAGGGTTGCTTTGCTTGGCTGCTGCTGTTTGCAGTGTCTGGCTGCCCTGGGTGTAGAGAGCAGCAGCTCTGGCAGTGCCCAGGGGGGCTGCAAGGCCAGGGCAGCACCTGCAGGGCCCAGCTGGCTCTGGTGAGCTCCAAGGAGGCCCCTGCAAGGGTGTTCCTGCAGCAGTGCCACTGCCATCCCACCCCGGCACTGCCATCCCACTGTGCCACTGCCATCCCACCCCGGCACTGCCATCCCACTGTGCCACTGCCATCCCACCCCGGCACTGCCATCCCACTGTGACACTGCCATCCCACCCCGGCACTGCCATCCCACCCTGGCACTGCCATCCCACTGTGCCACTGCCATCCCACCCCGGCACTGCCATCCCACTGTGCCACTGCCATCCCACTGTGCCACTGCCATCCCACCCCGGCGCTGCCATCCCACTGTGCCACTGCCATCCCACTGTGCCACTGCCATCCCACCCCGGCACTGCCATCCCACTGTGACACTGCCATCCCACCCCGGCACTGCCATCCCACCCTGGCACTGCCATCCCACTGTGCCACTGCCATCCCACCCCGGCACTGCCATCCCACTGTGCCACTGCCATCCCACTGTGCCACTGCCATCCCACCCCGGCACTGCCATCCCACTGTGCCACTGCCATCCCACCCCAGCACTGCCATCCCACTGTGCCACTGCCATCCCACCCCGGCACTGCCATCCCACTGTGGCACTGCCATCCCACCCCAGCACTGCCATCCCACTGTGCCACTGCCGTCCCATTCTGTCACTGCCATCCCACCCTGGCACTGCCATCCCACTGTGCCACTGCCATCCCACCCCGGCACTGCCATCCCACTGTGCCACTGCCGTCCCATTCTGTCACTGCCATCCCACTGTGCCACTGCCATCCCACCCTGGCACTGCCATCCCACCCTGCTCTGCTCTCCTGGCAGCCCTGGGCTCAGCTCCACAGTGGGACACCTCAGCACGCACCATGGCAAGCAGGGATAGGAGTGTACGCAGGTGCAATCACCTTATTGGGCTTTCCTCCTTCAGTGTGATCATGTCATGATTTAGTAAATAGTCTCTATTCAAACTACCAAATAACTTCTCCTTGGCCTTATTATTTATTCCCTTAATATTCCCATTCTTGTTTTGTTCCCTTCTCCAATTCAGTCTTTAAGTGCATCTCATAGAGAAGGACATTCTTCCACATTCTTCCACTGCCTCGTGCACAAATGCTGTGCATTTACCTCTCACATACCCTGTGCTCAAACTGACTGATAAAATAATGGTTCCCATGATGGCCCAATCAAATGTCTGTTGATTGGCAAACCATCATCACAGAGGACCTGAGCAATTAACTGAGTGCATGGTTGTGCCAGTGTTCACAGGGATCCCAGGATGAGAGACGAGGATCTGACTCCATGTTTCAAAAGGCTGATTTATTATTTTATGATATATATATTATATTAAAACTATACTAAAAGATTAGAAGAAATTATTTCATCAGAAGGCTTGAACAGAATAGGAATGGAATGATAATAAAATCTTGTGACTGACCAAGACAGTCCGAGCCAGATGACTGATTGGCCATTAATTAGAAGCAACCACATGAGACCAATCACAGATGCACCTGTTGCATTCCACAGCAGCAGATAATCATTGTTTGCATTTTGTTCCTGAGGCCTCTCAGCTTCTCAGGAGGAAAAATCCTAAGGAAAGGATTTTTCATCAAATGTGTCTGTGGCACATGGTTTTACCTGGAAGGGAGGGTGGGAGAGGGACTGCACTCACATCCAGGGGTTGCATGGGGACACAACTGCAGAAGCTCTTCTGTTTCTTGGTACCAATGCCACCTTGGGCAGCATCTCTGCTGCTTGGCAGCACTGAGTGAGCCCTGGGGCTCTGCCTGGCATGGCTCACACCTCCACCCTGGCAGTGCAGATGCAGAGCCCAGGCCCTGCCTGCCCAGGGCTCCGGGGTCTGGGAGTGCCAGGCGCGAGTGGCGTCACACACTCCTGAGAGTGACACCAACACTGAGCACTGCTGCTGCTGGTTTCACTGGGCTAGCACGAGCTTTTCACCCCATCAAAGGCTTTGTCTTCTTGTCTTCAGCCCAAAATCCACCCCGTGTTGGTTGGTTGGTGCTGCCTGCTGGTGTTCAGCTGATGGTGCTGATTGGGCTATGGTGGCACCATGAAGAGTTTGCTGGGGACCCCAGAGTGGGGAAAGGGGGCTGTGACCTGCTGCTCTCCTGCCAAAGTCACAGCCCCCATGGCAAGGTTTGGCTGCAGCAGATGGGAGAGAAGAGCTGTGTCTAAGGGCTCTCAGGAGCAGATGATGTCCTCAGTCTGCAGTGACACCCAGCACTGACCAGCACTGAGCAATTAAAAGTGTCAAAGAGACACCAGATGAACCCAGGAAAAGTGAATGGCCAGGAGATGAAACACAAAATGAGCCAAAAAGGCAGAATCTTACAATTACACTAATGTAAACACAGGGCTGTTAACAAGTCAGCCAGCTCTTATCTTGTAGCAGGGAGATTGTTTCTGAGAACCTTGCAGAGTCAAATGAATTCATGAACCTCCATACCAAGGTGCAATCATTAGTCAGTAAATGAATTACACATAATTATCTCTTTGTATTTAATTCACTTGGCTTCCAGTTTCTTACTCTTCACACAGTGAAACTCTCTCTCCCTCTCACACAAACACACTCCATGGGCAGGAGGCTTTGGAGGGCTGCCATGGCCCTGACTCACCAATCACACTCCGTGATTGGAACGATATTTATCTAAGCCTGCAAACAAAGAAGATGGCCATGTGTCCAATGAGAGAACAATTATTGTTATTATGTTTATAGAGCAACAAAGTTGGGAGTTAGGACCCTGGGGGGAAGGAGGCAGGCAGGGCAGAGGCTCAGGACAGGCTTTGCCTTGCAGGGCTCCCTGCCTGAGTCACTGTGCAGCAGTGCCCAGCACCCAGGGTGATGCCTGGCCTGGCACAGACGCTGGCTGGGAGCTGCAGGACCCTCCCCAAGGGTTCTTGGTGTGATACCAGGAAAACACAGGCCCTGCAAGGGCTTTGGCAGTGGCTGGAGGGAGCTGGGGCTGGCAAGGGCACCCAGAGAGCCCCAGCACTGAGGGAGGATGTGCCAGCCGGCAGGGATCCACGGGGAGCAGCACTGACAGAGCAAACTCCTGCCTGCAGCAGATCCTGTGTGCTCTGTCCTCATGCAGAATCACCTGTACACCCACAGGTACTTTAACTCACCTGCCAAGGAGGAAATCCAGAGCAGAAAAAGCTTCTTATGCAAGGGACAGCTGCTGCCACAGAAGGTTTAAAAATAAAAATGTCCTTTGAAATGATGTGGGTTCTCCCTGCTCCACAGGGCAAGGCTGGGCAAGGCAGCCCTGCTCCACACCTGGCAGAGCTTTGGGCACTCTGACAGTGCCATGTGTGACCAGGCTGGATGCTGCCACGTCTGTGTTCTGTGAGCTCAGGGAGGGCAGGGACAGGGAAGGGTCCCACCTGTCCTTCAGGACTTCTCCATGACTGGGAACAAGAAAAATAACAATTTGAAACCCATATTTCTAAAATGCATCTAACCACTCAAAAGCCTCCTCTTGGCTGTGACTTCAAGTGTGCCATGAATTTAAAGGGCGCCCCATGTCGTGCTAGAAAGAGGCCCCAGACCTCTGATGCCAAGCACAGACCTGCACAAACTCTTGTTTTTTGTTGGGCCCATGGAGACACATCTGACTTCTGGTGGATCTGTCCAGAGGAATAATGATTGGTGGCTTTTCATCACCTTGGTAACAACCCGCAGCAGCCTCAGCCCTCACAGCTGTGGCTCTGGAGGGTTTGGAGGAATCAGACTCTGGAAATGCTTTGGTTTAAGGACACAATCAGGTGTGGTAATGGCACACAGCACTTCTGTCAGGAAAGCTGGGAAAAGTGTTATTTATACTTCCATTAACTCACCTTGAGGAGGGCAAAGTTTGAGCCACTTTGTGATCATCTCAAATCATCTTTAGGTTAACAACATCCAGCCAGGGAGACAGAGGGGAAACAGCCAGGTAAAGACATTGTCTGGGAATAAAAGTGAATTTACAATGGATATAATATAATATAATATAATATAATATAATATAATATAATATAATATAATATAATATAATATAAGTGAATTTACAATGGATATAATATAATAAAAGTGAATTTAGAATGAATCCTACACAAAGAACAAGACATCCCATTCTTGTTCTTCCAAGATCACTGTGAAAGAGTTCCAAATTTCATCCTTGTTATTGGAAGGGAGGCAAAACCAATAATCTGGATTATTATTAATGCTTAAAAAAATACCACTGAAAATGCAAGATAAATAACTTGATGTCCCTTCCAGCCAACCCTGTTTTTGAAGCAAGTTTTATCTCACAGGATGCTTTAACTGATGATTATATTTGTGTTAATATCCTAGGGAGAACAGTGGAAAGGCTTTGACAAAGGAAGACTTACCAGTGCAATGACAGACAACAATACTTTGGTCACAAAGCATTTCTTAGAGGATGGGGATTGAAGTGCTGGATTTTTTTAATTGTAAAAAATCTTCCCTACTTAATTCCCTTTCCAGAGCAACTTGAATTTCCTGGAGAAGGTTGAAAACACCTGTATGCCAACATTACCATCCCAAAGGCAGAAAAGGGCTGTAGGGGAGAGCAATCAAAACTATTTCTGGGACAATAGGCTCCACAAGAAGGAAGATGTGATTTCATGGCCTCACTAAAAACTGGGCGCCCTGGATCAAGGCTTCCTTATTTCCTCAAAACTGGCAGCTAACCCTAAGAGAGCCAAGCCCTCTCTCAGTGCTTCAGCCTGCATTTCTGAGCAGCAATGGGACATTTGGAAGAACCAAAGGACCTTGCAGCACTTACCTGAACTCACAGCAGCACTTAGCCCTTGTGTACCATTGGAAATTGCTGCTTCTGTTATTTTAAAATGGAGACAGATCTTTGTGGCTCCATATATGTTTATTTAAATATCAGTTTATTTGTCTATCAGTCGAATTAATAAAAATATTACTCCTCTTCAGTGGATTACTATGGGGCATTTTAAGATCCTTGAATGGAGGGAGCCAACAAAGCCATTTTACCAAGCAGGTAGTGAAATAACTAAGCACAAGATTTCATAAATATTATTGTGCATGCAGCAGTTTTCACATCTTCCTCTGTCCCTCCCTGGTACACAGAGGGTTTATATTATTACTACAGGTAGAAAATCTAGAAAGCAGCCAAACTTACCCTGTTTACAGCCCTGAGCAATAATGCCATGAACTGGGGGCTCAGTGTGGATATCCTTTGTCAGCTTACAGAAACCAGTCAGAGGCAGGGCTATAAATCAGTGCTGCATTATAAATCCCTGCATTTGTCACTCTGTCACACCCATTCCTGCACACCTCGGGCTTGATGGGGCTTTAATTTTGAATTTTTCTCATACAGCAACATGGATGGCAGCTGGCTTTGGCCACCTGAGCATGGTCACAGTGAGCCCAGAGCAGCTCTGCCCATCCTGCCAGGCCAGGAGGTGTGTGATAAATGTGATAAATGCAGCTCTGCAGCTGGGTGTGGTGCTGTGAGCACAGCTGTGGAGCACATCCAACCCTCTCCCAGTGCCAGCTGAGCAAGTCCAGGGCTGCCTGCACCCTCTGGAGACACAGATCTGTTCAGCATAACACGAGAACCTACAACCAGCTCCAGTTCCAGGGGCAGCACTGTTTATTTTGGTGCAGGATCAGTATGGGAAAATACATTTCCAGTTTTGAGAGAGGAATTTTCCCAGTTTACAAGCTGCTCCGTGTTCATGGAGTTTTAAATTATGGTAAGTAACAAAAGAGCACAGATTCAGTAGCAGAAATAAGAATAAAGCATAGAGTTGTTGTACATCTTGAATTATACCAGTGAAGCCAAAATAGTATTTTTGTGATTAATGATTAATAGATTGTGATTAATAGATTGTGCTTATGGAAATTTCACTTATTTTTGCTGAAGGTACATAAGTAACCTTGAGTGTCCTGGGACAATGGCATTGCTGAGCCATTGTTGATGTGTGCTTTGGAAGGCTTAGAACGAATGGAAAGAACCACATCCTCCTCCAGACCACAAATCATGCCTGTTTGTACCTGAAAGACCATAAATTTATCTGTTTGCAGAGCACTGGCAGGCTGCCTGGGAACTTCCATAAAAGATGCAGTCCTGCAATGCACCTCACAGTGTCAAAGGTGTTACCTTTAGCATGCAAAGGAAAGCTCTAAGGTCATGTCTGTGATTAAAATTAAAAAAAAAAAAAATCTCTGGTTAATTTGACTGCATTAATCTGTGTGTGAGGCTCTTGGTGTACTTCCTCCAGTAATATTGCAATCCATTCCAGTTCCCAGCTTTTACATTATTCCATTTATATTTGTTGCACAACCCTTGCTCTAGGTTGAACCTGTGAATTCATATTTTGGTGCAGTGAAGCAATGCAGCCCTGACCTTGCCACGGTTCCCCACACACATAGGGTGTCCTCTGCAGCAGGGAGAGCTTGGCTCTGGAGCTGATGGCAGGACAGGTCATGTCCTTTAAATCCAGGCAGGAAAGGTCTGGCTGTGTGCTCATGGCTCCCAGACCTTTCCAGAACCTTCCTCTCCCACAGGGAGGGCACTGCCAACCTGGGCTCCAATAAAACACACATTTCTTGCTGGACATCTTGAATTATGCCAGTGAAACCAACATAGCATTTTGAAAATGATTAATAGATTGTGCTTATGGAAATTTTACTTATTTTTGCTGAAGGTACAGAACTAACTTTGAGTTACTTATCACAGCTTCTTGCTGTGATCACACACTGTCAGTTCATCAGAGTGAGTCCCCCCAGCACAGGGAATGGGCACAGCTGGGAAATTCAGCCTTCTCTGAGGATCCCACTGCTGAGGCTGCCTCTGCTGCCCCATGCCAAAGTCATGAACTAATCCCATTTGCAATTGTTTTCCTCAACATATGGGTCCCAGATAGGGAGAAACAGCAAAAAAAAAGGGCAAATTTAACTCAATATGGGCAAGCAGCCCCCACTGCAGTGGGTGTGGGTGCTGGTGAGCCTGGCTCTGCAGCAGAGAAAGGACAAAAAGCCAAGGAGGGCAGGAAAAGCTGAGCTGGGAGCGGCACAGGGAGATTTTGTGTGGAAAGGGAACAATGGGACACAGGGAAGGAATGAGAGAACCACATCCTTGTGTGCATCCCAGCCCTGCATTTGAGCTCCTCCCTGAGCCTGGCCCAAGCCCTGGTGCCCTGCTTGTCCCTCTGCTCCCCAGGGGCTGCAGTGCAGCAGCTCCATCCGTGGATGGGCTCACCCAGGACATGGGGGCAGAGGGCTCTGAGCACAGATGTCATCTCCCCCCTCTCTGCAGTGACACTGGGATGTGTCCCCACCCAGCCAGGCCTAGCACAGGCCCTCAGAGTGAAGCTCCAGCCCCACAGCCTCTGCTGGACAGAAACCAAAGGATGTTCCTCCCTTCCCTGTGCTTCGGGCCCCAAACCAGCCCTGCTGCAGCAGATGGGCTCCCCTTGGACAGACCTTCCCTGCAAGGCTCCCTGGGGGAGGACAAAGGCAGATGGAATTTCCTGGCACACTCTTGTACCTGTGTCCTCTCACATCTGCTTCCAATGGGTTTCTCAAGCTCACTGTCTTGTTTGTGAACTGCTGTATGTCTTATTAATGGCAATATTGATTATTTCCCACTATTCTGTATTCAATAACATGTTATTAATATTCCCTTGTACATTTTGTGTATGTTCAAAGCATTTGCAAGCACTTACTGCTTATTTGTCCTGAAAGCAGAGTGAGGGAAGTGGGGATGTCAGCATGAGAACCCCACTGCAGCAGGCCCTGCAGAGAGAACAAGAGTTTCCAGGATAACAGGATAAGGGTTACCAGGATAAGAGGACAAGATTTACCAGCAGCATCCCTGGAGGCTGAGTGTCTTTTGGTGTGAAGAAATCAGAAATAGTTCTCCTTGATTTACACCTCCCTTCAGACACAAAACATGTCTGCCATTCAGTGAGTCACCTTGAGAACTCTCAGCCACATAAAATGAACAAAAATGGTTTTAAAAGAGGTGTGTTTACAAACACACACAGATATACATGGATTGATGGGTGTAAATGCACATATACCCACCTCATGTATAGTGCAGAGCTAAGGTAGAACTGCAAATACACCATAAAAAACTGTATATTATATTGTATATTCTATTGTATATTATATTGTATTTATACATGTTATACATATTGATACATATTATACATTTGTATTTATACAAATAATACTGTATATTATATATACACATATATTATATTATACATGTCATATATGGTTTATATTATATATACACATCCCTGTGAGATATAATCAGGTTTCATTTTGCTTCAACAAGCCTTGGGCTATGGCCAAGATAATCTACCTGAATATTTGGGGTTCTCTCTTTGGAGGGTGAACTGTAAATGTGCAACTTCCCTGTCTCCAAAAGGCAAAGGAACTTTATCCCTTCCTCATAGCGCCATGGCATTCATCAAGAGGAGCCTAAAATAACCAGAACCTCCATCTCCTGAGCTCTCTAGGTGCTGTTTCTAATTTAATTTTTCATATATAAATCAAATATATATATATATATATATATATATATATATATATATATATGTATATGTATACGTATATAATTCCATTTTCATATAATTCAATAATTTTCATTAATTGTGGTCACACCACAATAAATGGCACTGCTGAGAGTGAAGGGCCAGGTTGCACACTTGGAGTGTACAGTGTACAGTGTCCTTCAGCATTTATTTGCTCACTGCAGAGAGAAAGTGAGTCATGAGAACCCTTAAGGTGGAGCACCCAAAACAAGGAGTGTATAAATGATTAGCCAGCAAGGGAAGGTCAGCAGCAGCCCTTCAAGTCTGAGCATGTTCCACTGGGGATGGCACAGAAACAATCCCAGCTGAGGGCCTGTGGGTGCAGGAGCACAGCTATCACCCTTCTCTCCCTGACACATCCCTGACTCCCATCATATCAAATCATCAATGGGGCTGATCTCGGGGTTCTTAAAAAAATATATTTCGGGTTATAGAAGTGGTAGAAAATGGAAGTTGATCAACAGACCCAGTTTCAGGATGCACAATTTTTACAAACAAACCAAAATACCTTCACTCCATGGAGAGCCACAGGGGTGGGAGAGGGACCTGAATTCCATTTACACTCGTGCAGCAATGCAATTAATCATCTTTTCAGATAAGATCCGATTGCAGAATCTTTATTAGCACTCTGATGAAAATGAGAGAGCATCACTGCCTGTTTTCTTCACATCACAGGTGGGATTTAAAGCATTTGGTGACAGGGAAAAAATCAGTTGACCTCATCAGCGAGCAAGGATGACTGGTGATTCACTTGCAGGTACCTGACAAGAGCACTGAGATCTTTTTCCCTGATTTTATAGAAAATATTCTGTGAATAATACACCTGAGCACAGTATGTTCTCCTTAAATGCACTGACACTTGTGGCATTGCATGTTGAACCCTCTAACTGCTGCCCAAAGGCTGGAGGTTCCAGCATTTTCAACAATATCAACTCTCCAGGCCATTGCTGGAGTTTACAA
Source organism: Melozone crissalis (assembly GCF_028551555.1). Taxonomy (NCBI): domain Eukaryota; kingdom Metazoa; phylum Chordata; class Aves; order Passeriformes; family Passerellidae; genus Melozone; species Melozone crissalis. Next base: position 18,698,929 of record NW_026535785.1, on the reverse strand, counting down.
TCCAGTTTATTCTGCAGTTTATTACCTGTGGCTGCTCTTACACATTTCTGACACCACATCTCTTGTACAGCTCCCAAGCAGCTGAGTACATTTTTTTTTAGTACCTTTTGATACTAAGCTTTTCTTCAGATACTCTGCAGTAAATTTTTATCATGAATTGAAGTTGGGTAGGTGAGCTGTATCACTGAGATGGGGCAAATCCTTAATGGTGTAGAGAAACAGAAGTTTCTGTGGAGTGGGAAAATAAACATTCATTTGTGTTTAGTCTAAAGGTCTTATGCTAAAATGTACTTCAGTAATTTCACAGACATCTGCATAAGAAAGGATAGACTGCACAGCATTGGGGGAAATAGTAATTTTTTCAGCATATTTCTATTTAGGAAATTCAAGAACACAATCCTACCACAGCCCAGCAATTGGAAGGAATACCAGGAAAAGTGAAATATCTAAATATAACACAATCATCAGTCTGCCTGTTCTCAGTGAGATTCTCAGGTGCATTTTTCTTTCACCTGCAGTCAGTCTGGGGCACTTTGACCCCAATGCCCAAGCAGATTTCTGGCTGAAAGAAAAGGAGCAAGAGCTCAAAAAGGTGGAGAGCCAAGGGCGGATATTCTCAGTGAGCTGTGGGGGATGAGAATGGGTGAGGTGAAATGGACTGCTGTGAGTGGATTATTACAGGTGCCCATGGCTGCTCTAAGTGGATTATTACAGATACCCAGGGCTGCTGAGAATGGATGAGGTGGATTATTCAAGGTGCCCAGGGCTGCTGTGGATGGATGAGGTGCCCAGGGCTGCTGTGAATGGATTATTCAGGGTACCAGGGCTGCTGTGTGTGGATTATTCCAGGTGCCCAAGGCTGCTGTGTGTGGATTGTTCCAGGTGCCCAGGGCTGCTGTGGATGGATGAGGTGCCCATGGCTGCTGTGTGTGGATTATTCCAGGTGCCCAAGGCTGCTGTGTGTGGATTATTCCAGGTGCCCCAAGGCTGCTGTGTGTGGATTATTCCAGGTGCCCCAAGGCTGCTGGGTGCCCCAGGGCAGTGAGGGCAGGGCCATGCAGAGCAGGGGGTGCTGCTGCATCAGTGGCTCCTGTCCCAGCAGGGCAGGTGACAAAGGGATGGTGGCACTACAGACCCTGAATCTGACCCATCCCTGCCCCTCCTTGCTGTCAGGCAGTGGTGGCAGTGATGGGGACACCCCTGCCCTGCAGGAAGGATGGAGCTCCCATCCATGGCCACACAGGCGCAGCCCCAGAGCCCTCTCACTCACAGCCCTTCCTCTGCAGCCACCCCTTTCTGTCTGGGATAGCTCTCAGCTCCTCAGGTGCTGGCAGAGTGTGCCTTGCTGGTAACTTAATGAAATGTAGAATTAAAATGCAATTTTTCATTTCAATGAGGTTTAACTCTATGCAGAACTGTACAAAATTCAATTAAATCATTTTGCTTTGTTCCCTGTCTAAATGCATCCATAGTTCTACATCTTCTCTCAATGTAATATATTTGTGGATGTGGTCCATGCACAATTTTGAGGTGAGAATCTTTAAATATTTTTAAACAAACATTATTTATGGAGTAGAAAACCCTTAATATAAACCATTCTTACCCCTCAGCATAGTTGAGATAAAGGGGAGGCATATTCTTTTCCATACAGCAATTATATTTTTCAGGATTCCCAAAATCTGATATTGAACTGGCCAAGAAAAGACTCAAATCTTTGGTAACTGGATGCCAACTTCCCACCTATCAGACAACTTTGATTAACACTTGACCATGTCTGGTTTGCAGATTTGTTTATCATTTTGCTTTCAAAATAAACTAAAACATCAGAAAAGATCCTTGAAAAATGAGAGAAAAGAGGTCTGAAAAATGCCAGTTGTTGTACAAACAACAACAGGCGAAACTGGGAGGCAGAATTTGCATTGTTTGCACCTGTGGAGAGGCAGAAGGAAGCAGGACCACTCAGGAGCCATGATACCTTCCTCAAGCTATAAGATCCTCTTCTAAGCCATTTAAATAAAAGTTATTTGCTGAGTTTGCACCATTCTTCTCTCTGTTCTGCCATCACACTCACTCCAAAAATGGGACAAGAAGTCAAAATGTAATGGCCTTGTTTAGACAGCTGAACTTCTGCAAAGGTTAAAATCTAAAATGAACTGTAAGAACTTGTAACAAAGGCCAGATACTTATTCCTTTTAAAAGACAGGAGAAATAACCCCCCAAAGTTGACCAAGCTATTTGTTTGTTATTTTCTTTGTCATTCCCCCAGTATCTCTGGACCTGAGTCACAGTGTCTGCTGTCCATCCAAACCTTCCCCTGATTTCTCTGGGGCTTGGATGGGCCTTGCTTGTCATCAGGATTTGGTGCTGGCCTCAGTCTCCTTCTCATCACCCAGAACCCAGGAACTGAGAATAGGAGACCCCAAGCCACATGAGGAAAGAATTCAGATTAAAGTTGCCTGGGACAGGTTTCAGTATGTGTTTTGAGATAACTTCTAGTTAAGAACACATGGCTTCAAAATCCAAACAAAGGGGAGATATCTTGGCACAATATCTCTGTGTGTTTGAAGAGCATCCTACACCATGAAACTGAAGGCTTTGGGCAGTGCTGCTGATTTAATAATGCTAAAATACAAAATGGAACTGTGATTGAATTTGAAATTTGACCATATTTCTTGTTCTCTCAACTTTGCCAGTACACATTGCAGCTTCATTTTTTTCTGGGAAAATGGGAAATGCAGCCCTTGAAGTGCAACCGCCTCCCTGGCCCTGCACTGCAGGTGGCCCTGGCACGAATCCTCTGTCATCCAGCGTGGCACAGAGGGCATCCCAGCCATGCCAGACCTGCCAGCAATGCCATGGCAAACCTTGCCATGCATTTGGGCCCAGAGCACACCCTCTAAACATCACTGCTTGCAGACCAGCACCCTTCTGTCCTCCCATCACCTGTGTCATCTCCTATTTTGTACAAAAATCTGTAAAGAACAAAGAAAAAAAGTCAGTGACTGTTCCAGTGATCTGGTAAGGCCTTGGGTGTGAGATGGAGCACCCAGAACAGCATCAGAACACAGCTCTGTTTAACCCAGTGTGTTTGACTAAAGAAGTAAAACCAGGAAAAATAGAGGAAAGAGGTTTGGTTTAATAAGCACAGTAAACAGCTACTAACCCTGCAGACCCAGAGGTTTCCATAAACCCATGAACTATGCCAGGCCACTGGGGATATCCAATGTTCTCAGGTGGGAGGGCAGGGGGAGCAGGGTTATTCCCCAAACCATCCCTTTATTCACACCTGGGAAATGCCCACTGTGGACAGCAAACCACAGCAAACACAAGGAGCCCCCTCCCTGCCCATTGTGCAAAGCCACAGAGGGAAGGAGGGCACCCAGCAGAGTGCACCCCAAACCTCTGGGTTTTAGGAGGATCAAGCACCTTCTCTGTGGATGTGCTCTGCCTTTGGGAGCTCTCTGCTGTTCCTCAAGGGCTCTGACTGCTCCAGGAAAGGAGGAAATTTTTTTTTAATTGTGCTTTTAGGCTTGTGCTTTATTATAGGTGACAATTTTTATCATCCTTTTGAAAGGGGGGGCTCAGAAGACCTTTGAGGATTTGACTGTTTGCCTTTTTCTTTTTTCTGTTTGGATGAGACAGACTACAACATGGATTTGAAAAATAAACTTTGCTAATACCCTGCTAGCTTTAAAAGAGAAGATCTGGCATAGACATCTTCCCTTTAGGGTTTGATTTTTGAGGTGTGAACCCCATACGGCACAGGAGCCAGATCATTTGGCAGCAATGCAAAGTGTGACATGGTGACATTTCTGTCCACACAAATCCTCGTACACACAGAATGCTGCTGAAGGGCAGGTAAATATTTAATGTAATATATTTGTAATATATAAAACTATTTGTATTTGTAATATATAAAACTATATTTGTAATATATAAAACTATCTGTATTTGTAATATATAAAACTATATTTGTAATATATAAAGATATTTGTATTTGTAATATATAAAACCATAGTTGGAGAAACTCAGAGTTCAGCAATTGAGAGGTGTTTCTGTGAGTGCAGAGCTGGCACCTCCACCCCCAGGCAGAGCTGTGTCCCTTTGGTCAGGACAACGAGCCCTGAGGGCTCAGCTCCCTGCAGCAGCAGCAGGAGGTTCTTCAGCACAAAGAGCAATGATCCCTCTGCCAATCAACCCCAAAATACACCTGAGCACTGATTCCTCACCCCTGCACGTTGATGACTCCCCTGCTGTGTTCCTTACCTCACCAAATTGCTGTTTTGGCTGTTTTCTGTTTTGTTTGGTGGGCTCTGATGTGCTAAAGAGTGCTAAAGGATTTTTCCTCTCCACTCTCAGTGTCATTCCATACTCCAAGGCTTCAGTGCCACTCAATTTTGTGATGAGGAATAGAGCATTAACTGCAATGTATGTTGCCCATGTTCTTCTTCACTGTTACAATGACTCATTATTCACAGTGTGTTTATGTAATATCATAAATACCAATCTCTGGTATTTATGCAGCATAGTATTTACTTGGGCAAGTTGCCACATGCACTAAAGAAGTAAACAAAGAGCCATTCTTCAGAGGGTTAAAAAAGTCTTAAAATTAATCCAATTTTCCTTCATAAGGCACTCCTTGTTATTTTACCTAAAGTGGCTCTTTAAGATATACAGTATGATAAAACACAATTCCTGGGAGACGTAATTATGGTTCCTAAGAGACTGGTGAATAAACAATCAGGAATAGAGTGTTTGTTTTCCCTAGGTTTTTCTTAACTATTAATGGAAGGCATAAAAAAAAAAGAAATTGGGGAGGAATGTGTTGAGGTTGATAAATGGTAAAAAACCTGAGGAGCACACTTCACTGAACACCCAGGATTTCTGCCCAGAAGCAGCACTATTTTATTTGATTGCAAATAATCCTATTTCGGTAATGCATTTGCAGTGAGGGTAAATGCCACAGTGGATTCTTTGGTTTTTTTAATATTTACTGTACTGTGTACATCAATGGCACAATGTGTGTTCTAAAGGAAGGAGCTTGCCTTGTCTCACATTACCTTTAAGCATTAACACAAACAGCTTCCTTGCACTGGAGGTGACAAAATCTGCTCTGTGGTACAAAATGTTCTGTCTGACACCAGTTCCTGAGGAATGGCAGAGGGGTCCATCCAGGACAGTGCTGGGCCATTGCAAATCCCTTCCTGGGAAATCAGGGACACTGCAGTCACCTGTGTGACAACTGAGAACCCAGGGGGTGTCTAAAGATACACTGGAACCAACAGCTGAGGAAAACCTATTCGCCACCTGTGAATATCCTGCAATTGAATCAGTGTTTAATAATACTGGTCCCCATAGAGTTCTTCAAGTCCTTCATCATCTAAAACCAGAGGCCACTGGTCACCTCTCTATATCAGACTGATGAACCAAGTCATTAATTCATATTAATGCTGTGAATCTTCAACTTGTTGTCATCAGTAATGTGTAAGTAAATGATGAACTTTGTGGGACCCGCACAGGAGCACACATTCACATCACAGAGCCTGGGCTTGCACCAGCATCTGCCTCTGCAGATTTTTAATCCCATGAATATAATGATCAGATCTCAGTGATTTAGTAGAAACAGGCATAGACCTTGCATTCCTCCAGTGGCATGTCAGAGTAATAGATCACACTGCTGTAGTTAACACTCATCTACCATCTACTCATTTCCTTAAAAAAAAAAAGAAAAGGCAACAAAAGTATTGATAAAGTCAATTTTGTGCCAGATCTGAAGTAAATGCCATTTCAGGCAGAAAAGCTCATGAGTTATTGCCTAAATAATGGGCATCCCTTGCCTCTTTCTATCCAGATTTGCAAAAATGGCTACAAGAGAAATATATACACAGATGAATCTGGTCAGGCTAGTACATGTTCCTGTCTCAAGGATTTATTAAAGTGAATAAACATGCTTGATGTGGTAATTAACCCCATGTAAATAACAAATCTTGCCTTTATAGGGTTTTGTTTGTGCTGCTGTCATTAAGGGCCATTCAGTATTTCCAAACTGGAAGCAGGCCTGAGGTTAAACCTCAGCAAATGATGGGGGAAGATGCACAAAATGGGGGTGAGGGGACCCTGGCAGGGGAACCCCATCAGCAAACCAGCCCACTTGTCACTGGTCCAGAGAAAGGAAAGAGCAGCAATAAAACACATTGAATCTTAGAATCTTGGGGCACTCTCAGCTTGGTACCCCCACTGCTGTAATCTGAAAAGAGATATTTATTTCCAAGCTCTTCAGGTCCCCTGCCCAGGCAGAGAGGGTTTGCCCAGCCCTCTGCTGCCCTGGCATGTGCGTGCAGGGCACAGGGCACGGCTGCCCCACCCTCCTGAGAGCTGGGGCACTGTGCTCAGCCCTGCCTGCTCCTCCCAGCTCTGTGCAACCCACAGCAGGCATTTCACAGCCTGCAAGGGGCTTTGGGTCACTCGAATGCGTCCAAAGCAGACGCTGGAATGGACCCAGAGTGGCAGTTCAGCCCTCAGGCTGAGCTTCTGCTTTAGGGTCCTGCCTGCCCTGATTTTTCCAGCAGCCAACACCATTAGTAATGGAAGTCAATGTCTAAAAGGAAATGAATGGAAGTCAATGTCTAAGAGGAAATGAATGGAAGTCAATGTCTAAAAGGAAATGCATTCTGTGCTGCAACAAAGCCCTCAAACCCATTACCAGCAGTGTGATGTCTGAGGAGAATCTGAGCTGCTGTAACACTGATGGGGTGGTGCTGCAGTGGCTTTCCTGACCTCTTGCTGCCTCTGCTACAGCCTGCAAATGATAAGCCATGGCAATAATGGGGTTCTATGACTCTTCTGGTCACTCTGGTAAGGAGATCCATCAGGGATGCCTTCCTGCTCAGGACCCTTTGTCCTAGAGAAAGGACAAATTATTAATTAGTGATACCCTGCAGGCGCCCAGACAGGAGCATGCTGGAGAACCAGAGATGAGCTCTTCATGGTCAGTGCAGCTTGTGAGACAAACACACTTCTCCTCTTGTGCTACAAACCCATCTTGTCTTCTGGCTACACTGGAGACAAAATGATCACACAAGAGAGACAGCACAACACAGCAAAATTGAAAACACATTTAGCAATTTGCATACCTTGCGTGCCATAGAACACCCCCAAATCCTGGTGGAAATGTGCATGATGTGCCAGACATCATGAACCCAGGAACTCCCCTCCCCATAATCCCTTGGGACCAAAAAGTTTCTGATTGTTCTCCAGCTTCCCCATAAAAGCTTCATTGTTACTGCAGCCCAGCCTTTACCAGGAGTCATGGCATCGGGCCACAGCCTCCAGGGACACTCTCAAGCTGCACAAAACAAGTTTTTCCAAACAGTTTAAGTATTTCCCAGCCCAGACTCTCACATTCTAGTTGTTTGTGCAGGGACAGTAACCCACCAAGCCCTGCCTAAAATACTGGTTGTTTAAACTCCACAGGGACATTTTTTGCTAACATTCCTCACTGCTGTAACCTCTTGACCATTTAAAACTACTATTAATGGGCAGATTCCATAGGCCTAATGTCAAGGAGCCATGGCTGCTGAAAAAAAAAGCAGCAATCAGACAATAGATACATAATTGCTGCTTCCTCTGGACCATTATTGGGCTCACAAATTCTTGATTGAGCTGGACTTTGCAGCAGTCTGTGAGATAGGTGCAGCATCAGCTGAGCAGCTGGTGGCTGTGGTGGTATTTTTGATGAAAGCAGTAAAATTTGCTCAGTGGGAGTTGATTCAGTGGCACTGGAGGAGCTGCATCTCTTGGAGGGGCCTGAGCCACGCCAGGAGCAGCAGTGCCAGGGTGCCAGGTCAGTGCCCAGCTCCTTGCGTGGTGCCCACAGGACAGGTTCCCAGGTTGTGTTTTGGGCAGCATTTTTCCAAGTTTCTGTGTAGAGATTTTACCCTCTCGTCTAACCAGGCAGCATGATAATGGGAAGAGGCCATGACAAAATTGCTGATTGCACTTAAATCTCTCCCCTGGGAGCTGGGGGGACCCCAGAGATTGTGTGAAGGACACAGACAGGCTGGTGCAGGGAGCTGATGGCAGCAGGGAGGAGCTGGGAAGGATGGACATCCCTGGGACACTCTGCAGATGCTGTGCAGCCTCTCAAGGGGCCTGTCCTGCACACTGCTCCTTTGCAAGGGGACACCTCAAAAAGCCTCATGGTAATGGCACAGGCCATCCTCCCACCAGAGAGAGCAGTGGTCTCCTCCTCTGCAGAGGATTTCTGCCCGCCTCAGTGGGGTCTACATGAGCATGAGAGCATCCTGATCCCTGTTTGCAGCAGAGGGCTGGGATCAGGGCAGCCTGCAGCACTCTGCCCTGGGGCTCTGAGCAGTGCCTGCACACTGAGAGCAGCCTGCCCACCCACTCTGGGCCTGGCAGTCCTGAGCTGCACCTCCCACACTGCAGGACTCCTCACTTAAACCAGAGCCTCCTCAATACCCACACCTTCCCCTTCATTCTAGTCCTAATCATGGCGTTCATTCGCTAAATTAGTACTAATTAGAGAAATGCTAATTAAAAAAAGGCATGACAAACCCATGGCTACTGTCATCCTTCTCTCCCAGCGCTTTGGAGGCAGTGCCACCCCTGCCCTGTGCTGAGAAGGCCACTGGAAGCCAGGCCAAGTCACGAGCACGGGTCACAGGGACACTCCAGCCACAGTGCCTCGACTGCCCCAAACATCCTGGGGACAAATAACACTGCTTTGAGTCACCACTTAGCTCCATGGAGTGCTTTCAGTATGGGGCCCTTCAGAAAGTGACTTCTAGATGCCTTGCTCTGCAAAGATGATAAAACAAACAGAGCTGGAGCTGGAGAGGAATTTCTGGAGTGCCCAAGAGCAGCCCTGGCTTCTGCCATGAGCCCAGGCAGGCCCTTGGTGAGCCATGACAGGCTGCTGAGTGCCAAGCAGGCATGGCCCTTTCAGAGATGCCTAAATACACACTGTTCTTTGAGGAAATAAAAGGCTTAAAATGTGCTCACTTATTTCAGTCAGGTGTGCCTGCGCTTAAATGGCTCTAGTCCATCTAACCCTTATCTCCCAGAGCCTTGAGGGGCTTTGGGCAGGGACAGAGACACTGCACCAGCCAGCTGCCCTTCTCACATGCTGCCAATGTGAGATTGCCAATGTTCTCCCTGAGCAGGCAGCAGCACAAAGCAAGTGTGCAATTGCAGCCTCATCTAATACCTTAACTCTGTTCTAGTTTGCTAACACACACACACACCCACCCACCCACACACACACACGCACACACACTCCCCATAATTACAGGGCTTGTGTTTAGGCACATCTCAAGAGTTCCTTGTACATGTAACAGAATAGGATAATTCATCCAGATCCCATCAGGGAAGACCAGTCCTAAAATGTCCAGGGCCAGACACAGAGCCCTGTGTAAAGATGGGAAGAGCCCCAAAGATATTTGGGGATCTGGTGCAGATCAAACCTGGTGTCTGGCAAGATTCTGCTTTTGCATCCTGTCCTCACTGGGAAGTGCTGTCAAGAAGCAGAGATGCAGGCAAGTTCCCTCACAAGGCACCCAGTGGCACTCCAGTTTTCAGTGTGGGCTGTCTTCCTTGCCCTGTCTTGGTCAGGGACACCCTGGAAGCTTGAAGCTGCCAGTCTGGGAAGGAGAGGTTCCTGCTGGAGAGGGCTCCTGTGTGATCATCCCCAGCCTGCTGGAGGGGTGCACAGCACAAAGGAGACCTGGCTGTTCACAGCAGGCTCCTTGCCAGCACAGCTCTGTGGCTCAGAGGTGCACTACCTCTCCTTTTCTGACCATTGTAGCCATGGCAGCAAAAATTTCAATGGAGCTCAGGAGCTGGAGTTGATCCTTTGCTTTGTGTGCACCTAATGGCAGCATCTTGTGCTGTTCAATAAGCTCTGTCTTGCATCTCTCATCACACAGAGCTTTGAAAAAGTTTTTTGGATCTTGTATATGTGCAGCCCTGCAGAGGGGCAGCCTCTCCTGGTTGTGCCCCCAGCAGGGGCTGAGGTTTTGCTCTGCTTCAGGATGTTTGCTGAAGATCTGCACCAAAATCATCCTTGTTCCAGACTTCTGAGCACTAAGCAGGGCTGCTTACATGCTTTGAGATGGCATTAAACCAACAAAGAACAGCTGATGCAAATGGCTGGTGGGTGAGAAAATAAGTTCATGGCATTTTTCATCTAGAAACCTATCACACCTTGATGCAAATATTCCATCAATGCTCTGGTGAGCCTGCTCCCCCAATGGGTCTGCACCTGACCGAGCAGCAGGGAGGAGCTGAGCCCTGCAGCTCTGTGCTGGTGGGCTCTGGAAACAAGTGAGGTCCTGTGAGAGGCACCGAGGGCTCTGCACCCTGCATGCTTGGCAGTGAATGCAATGGTTCCTCTTCACAATGCACTGAATTCCTGGCCTTTGAGAGGGGCTGTTGTGTGTGGGCACAACGTGATGGCAACAGCTTTGCAGTGGTTTTGGTCTTTCAGGAGATGGCAGGGTGGCAGTGTTACCAGGAAGGTTGGTGCCTCTTTCCTGACGCTTTTATGGAGTTTCTGACAATAGTTGAAGACACTTAATTTATAAATTTCTCAAGAGAGATTTTTGCTTCCCAGAGGACTGAAGCATTTTGAGCTCATCACACTGAATTATTGGCCCCAGATGAAGATGAAACCATGCAGCTGCCTGGGCCATCCATGAGAGGCTGGCCATGGCTGTCAGGGGCAGGCTCTGTCTGGGCCTGTGTCCTGAGGATCACAGCCCAGCCTGGAGCTGGCAACAGCCCTTCCACTGGAGGAATAACAACCTGCAATTGCTCTTCCTAAAGCTACACTTGGCCTTTTATCTGACCTTCTTTGATCTTCTCCACAACCTCTGGCAGGTCTTCAGCGCATTCAGTTCTTTATATTAAAGCAATTAATCCCACATGCAACCAATTAGGTTAAGACATAGTTTGATGGCCATAATATTGTACAGACATTCTACCAAGTTTTCAACAAGTAAGGGTGACTCCTACATGACACTTTCTAGTGACTGCAGTGCAGAAATATCCCAAGGAAAAAAGCATATTCCAGAATTACCCACTTGCAGACAACATGCTGGCTTTGTGTACACACAATGGGACTCAAACCCTGCTCCTTCTTGTTGGGCACAGCATGCAGGGCAAGAATCTCACCAGACCTGTGTGGGCAGGTTTGTCATCCAACAACCTCTTTACCTGCCACTGTCATTACACCAACCCACACCAAATGTTTTGCTTATCAGAAGCAAAGAGGCAGCAGCACATGTGAAGTCTTTAAGCTTCATCCCTTTTGCCCAGGTCCCTGAGGAGGGGTGAAAAGGCAGCTGGCACAGGAGGGAGTTTGTTCTGAGCACCCTTGCTCTGGGCACAGTGCAGCCCTCATTGCTGCTCTCCCTGTGCTGCTGCAGCGCAGCATGGCCAGCACTGGCATTACCTAAAGCTCCTCTTTGGGCAGTCTTCAGCTTCTGAGGGATCCCCCCTCTGCTCCTGGTGCCAAATAGATCCCAGTTTTACATGGATGAAAAATGAGACTCCCTTCTGCTTGCATAACCCTGGGCTGCACAAGCCTTCCAGAACTCAGCAGAGGCATTGAAAGCATGTCAGCACCGTCTCTTCTGACCTGTGGGATACAGGCTGTTGACACTGCTATATGTTAAAGTGTCCCAGAGTCTGCTCACTTGGACTTTGCTCTGGTAGTGACAGAGGAGAGGCACATTTCCTTGTCTGGGTCATTTCCCTGCAGTGAAGGGAGCCAGCATGAAAGCCCAGGGCTGGTTTGTTTGCTGCCAGGGAGGGGATTTCTTGTGTTTGGGGGTCTGACAGCAGCAAGAGCAGCTGCAAGCTGTTTCTAACACACCTTGAGAGCCCTTCCAGCATTAGTGCTCACTCCTTCCTGCTCACACCTTGGCAAGGACAGACAGACACCCACGTGGTCCTCCCAGCTCTGCCACAACACAAATGCGCACAAAAATCCCACCAGCAGCAGCGTTACAGGCCATGGGTCTGGCACTGGAATATTTGTAGGGTTTTTGTGTTACAACAAAAGGTCTGGGCAATGTGGCAATAGGAACTCTAATGGGCTTCAGATGGAGAATTATCTAATGGAGCAGCTTTCCTCCAAAAAATGTCATTTTGTCACAATCAAAATGCTTGTGAAACTATCATTTTACCAACTATTTTTCTGGGGGAAAAAAGGAAAAAGAAGAAGAAAGAAAAAAATCCCAACTTTTTTAAAAATAAAACATTTAGAGATCTTTATTTTATATATTATATGGATTTTAAAAAGCTATAATGATCAAAATAAGCCTAAACTATTTATTTTTGTGGAATTTTCCTTTGTGGAGAATTTCAACATTTTGAGGTTTTGTTTTGAATTGGAATGAAAACAAATTTCAAAATCTCAAAATTGTCTGTGAAACACAATTTCCACTCTCTGGCCAGCTCAAGTTTCAGACTACAGCATGTATAATAGCTCCCCTGCAGGGAAGCTCTTTAGGAAAAATGACTCTGAATGAATTTACTGGTGCAAACATATAGTTTTAAAGATTTGTCAATTTGTCCAAGCCGACATGGCCCTGCTGAAAGCTCCTCCAAGTCATAAGAAGCCTCCACAAGTTCCTGAAAGACTTGTTTCTGAAAGGCACTGCTAGCTTTGTAAAATTGATGGTGGTCATTTCCTGGCATTGATGTTAACCAGGCAGTTACAGTTGTCACTTATTTGCAACAGACCACAGAATTGATACCATAACTATTTTCTTAGTCAACTTTAGTTGGATTCCTTTTAATAGTTTAAACTAGGGATTAAGAGCTTTATATTGCATTTTCAATGTAAGTCCTGTTTGTAAAATATTCAATAGAACAGAATTTATATACTACAATATTTAGATGAATTTAAATATTTCCAGCCTTAGCAAATAATTTTGCCTTGAAAAAAAACCCCATCCTTGAATTTTCATGGGTAAGGAACAGAAACCTACCATAGGACAAATTAATTATTAGGAACATTAATGGAGACTTACTGTAAGTTTTGTTTTCAAGTGAGTCACTTTGGATTTACGGTGACATGAATGAGGTCATGGGCCAACCTGTTCCCAGCAGCTTTATACACCATGTAGGTATGAAACAGCCCAATACTGAAGCACATTAACATAAACAGCTTGTAAGTTAATCACATGGAAAATAAAATAGAAAATAAAATATGAAATTGAATAAAATATGAAATGAAATGAAATGAAATGAAACAAAATTTAAAAAATAAAATAAAATAAAAAAAAAAAAATAAAATAAAATAAAATAAAATAAAATAAAATAAAATAAAAAGCAACAAAACCAAACAAGAACAAGCCACCCCTGCATGCCATAGGGCTTTTTGCTGCCTTTTTCTGGTTTTGTTTTACTGAAGAGAAGTTGGTGGGCACTGTGCTCCTGCAGAAAGCAAAGGCTTTGTGTCAAGGTGAAAGCTGAACCAAACACACACTCTGCAGTCAAAGTTTGTTTATAACTCCTGGCTCTGCTGGGTCAGTTATGTGGCAGTTTCACTAAACAAACAAGTAAAACACAGGTCAATGTCCAAATTCTGGAGTGCAGCTTATTTAAGCAGCTTCAGTAGTTGGTAGGGGAGCAAAGCTGTGAGTGGAAACAAACTGGCTCTGCAGTAAAGAGCAGGGAATGAAAGATAATAAGTCAAATCAGGCCCAGGTACGGCTCAGGGGTGTTTTTGAGGATGCCTTTGGCCAACTGGCTCAGCTTGGTGCAGGAAGTTATTGAAAGCACATTTGGCACTTGATGCCTTTGTTGCAGAATCAGCAACACAAATCTTTCAATCCACTATCTTGAGTTGCTGCATTGTGAGGTGAGTGTTAAATCATCCCAGAAGGAATCACTGGAGAGAGGAAACCAAACAAAACTGCCTGGTAAATCCATCAAGGAATGGCACAGAGGAGAACAGCCAGCTGAACCAGTACTGTGTGTGCCTCTACTCCATTCCTGGGTGCAGCTAGATATTTCCTATGATATTTTCTATGAGTTAGCTATTGACCTCGCATGGATAAACCACCTCCTTTGCTGGGCTGCCCATACATCTTATACCCCTCAGCACAGTTGTACAATCCCCATGTAAATCCTCCCTCCTTGCCTTGTATTGTCCAAGAAATGCCAGCCTGCTTTTACCTGGGTGCTGGCTTTGCATGAGAGGCACTGCCCAGGCACCTTGCCACTGCACCAGCACACAGCCCAGCTCATCAGCAGCTCCTGCAGCCTGCAATGGAGCTGCCACAGCTGGGAGGGACAGGAGAGGGTCTGGCAGGGAGTCAGAGCCTTGCTGGGAAGGGCCATTTGTGGTTGTCTCCTGCTTGATGGTATTTCACTTGTTTGATATTAGCAAATCCATCAAATGGAGTCTTGGTCACTTTCCTCAGTGGAAAATTTCAATATACAGAATATTCTGAGTTGGAAGGGACCCACAAAAATCATCATGTCCAACTCTTCAGTGAATGGCAGTCTGTCCTGGCTTGGTTCTGCTGTGCCTGTAGAATAAACTGCCTTTAACAAGAGTAAACACAAACTAGGGTTGTCTGGCTTTGAACACTCCCAACTGGAACAAAAATAAAAGACATTTGCAAAATCAAAGCAACCTTACTCACACAGATAGGTAAGGGAAGTGGGCAGAGAATTGGTCCCAGGAAGATTGCAACACAGGAATTCTTGGATTCCTAGACAAAACCTGTCTCAGTAAGTCTGTGGTCAATACTTGAAGCAGGCAGTTGCCTCTCCCAGCATCTCTTCCATGGAGTGATGTGGCTGAGCTCCATGCGGCTGCCACAGGAGCTCCTTTGTGGCTTCTGCTGGCAGCCTGACAGGGGAAGGTGTGCTGACACATTAACTGGGCTCCCAGGATGGAAACCACTGCTTCTTTTCATTCTACCTGTGAAATGCTTTTTCTACTCAGCATGTAAACTTGTGGGCAAACAGGGACAATGGTTTAAAACACAGCGAGCATTATTAAAATGCTTAAAGGAGAAAAAAGTATTTTTCAGCTAAGCAGAAGTGAGAGGGAGGCAAATGCCCAGCTTGGAGAAACATGGGATTTGTTCAGGGAGTCACAGAAATATTTGTGTGGAAGCCATGGGACAAAATGAAGAAATGATGGTTGATAATAAATACCAAAACCATCTTGTATCATTAGGATTGCCAGGCTAGGAAATATTTTCTTTGGGAAACCTCTGGCCTCCAAGTCTAACTTGAGGCCAATCAAGAGATTTTCTAATGGCTAAAGAAGAAATACATGCACGGAATAATTAAAATAGCATTAGATTCCCATGCAGAGCAGCAAGCATTACACAGGACTGAAAATCAGAGAGAGAAATCGACATCATTGCCCCAAAGTCAGCTCAGCTGCCTATGGTCTCTAATCTGTAACTGTGTCAGCAGGAAATAATGGGAAAAATTAAATGGTTCAGTATAAAACCAACAGTGAAGTAAAAGAAACACAAAATCTATGACATAAAATCAGTATGTCACTCATTTTTTTTGCACAAGAAAAGCATACTGCAGGCTTTCTTGCAACCTTTTAAGCAGAAAAACACAATCACAAAGTCTGCTTAACAATTCTATTTTATGGGTACTAGAAGCATCAGTAGCAGTAATGGTTGTAGTGTTAGAGTAGCCTTGAGAGCCATGAACTGTATTCCCCAGGCTGATGCAGAGTGCTCTCTACAAGAGAATAATAACAGATGAAAGAGTTTAAAACTTTTGACATGGCTTGTATGCAAAATTTTGATTTAAAATGTGCTCTGTTCCAGCAGAGATTTGTTTGTGTGTTTTTCTTTACCACTGTGAGGATTGTGACTACTGTGAGGAAAGCAAAGCAGGATGAAAATCAGAAACAAGTAAGCAAGAGAGGGGAGATGGAGAACATTAGCACCCTGAAGACTTTATTTGCCTTTGTGTCCAAAAAATGTGAAGTTTCATTTTCTGCCGAGCCCTTCCATGCTCAAACATGGGTGAAGACCCCTTAGACTACCTTAAAGCTTTGGATATTTAAAAATGGCAACAGGGTTTGGCTTCTCATTTGGCATCTGGTTCCTGAGCCTTGTAATGCATTAGGATCACATTTTCATGGTTTCCCCTGAAACTGGAAGAATTAGAAATTTACTGTTAAAAAAAAAAAGAAAAGTGAGAAGATCATGTGATTGTGTGCTTCCAGAAGCTGAGACTTGAAGCAAAAGCCCACCCTGGACTCACAATAAAACCATGAGAATTGAAAACACCAGACTTAAGAAGCTCATCCAAGCTTTCTGCTGTGCATATGTAAAACCAGGGTGTTGTCAGGACTAGTTAGCTAATGTCATAAAGCACTCATAAGGACAACGTTGGTTATTATTTAGGGGGAAACCAAAGTGTAAAGTGTTTTACATATAAATCTGCCCTTTAGAAGAGCAACATTAAAAACACAGGACTGAGCTCTGGATTACTGAAGGGCAATAAAGAGGTTTTAAACACAGCCATAACTCATTCTGCATGAAAATGACTCAGCAGTGTCTTGACCAAGTTGGAAACAGGACCTCTGGAAGTGATTAGGAGTGGACTGTCTCCTAACATGCCTTCCTCCAGTAATCTGCTGGGGATGGCAGATGTGCAGAGCAGCAAACCCCCAGGCTGAGAGGGAGAGGATGGCTCTGCAGCTCCACAGCCTCTGTCTCAGGCTGAGTGAGGAATGGTGGCAGTGGCTCCCCTGCAATGACAGGCAATGCCCTGCAAAGAAGCAGAGTGTGCTGTGAAATCCTTGTGTGCCCATCCTTGTGTCTCCATTGCAGTGATGTTGGTGGTTTCAGATTATCTGCAGCTTGGCTATGCAGACTGAGCACCCCCTCCAGCAGTCACAGCCCATGTGGAGCACTCCTGAAGTGCTTTTGGGCAGAGCAATCCAGTTTGCACTGCTAAGACAGTGCTGCCATGGAAGCAGATTTGGGTGAGTGGAGACGGCAGCAGGATTTTCTTCAAAAGCCACTTCTCAGCTGAACTGACACACTGCCACCCTCAGCTCAGCATGGCCGGGGTAAGGAGCTCATCTCTCAGGGCACAACTGAGCCTTCTGCGCAAAAATATTCTGTGCCAAGTGTTTTTCTTCTTTGTCCACTTGTGGGTTCATAAAAATATTGCCAATCCCCCTGTTGGGGGTGAGGACTTGGTGACAGCAAATGCAAGCCTGCTGACAAAAGGCTTGCTTTTCCTTTGCACCTTTTGCAGACTCTTCAGAAGACCTTCCTAGCCCAGACACCCCCAGCTAAGAATTACTAGTTTCAGTCTTTTGGACCAGATCTGGAAGCAGCTGAGCTCTGTTCAGTCTGGTGGCACTAAAAGAATTCACACATTGAAACACTCTTTCCTGGCTCTAGCTGCCTTAGAGCTGGACCTGTCCTAAAAGCCACAGAACCGCCCAGAACCCACTGGCCTGCCCCACTTTCAGATGCAACATGAAGGGAGTGCTGTTATTTTGTTAGGAGAGAGTTTAAAACAAACAAGCCCCTACCAGCTGCAGCTCATGTATATGGGTATGATTTTAGATTGCAAACAGGAGGCTACTTGGCTTTGCATAGTAAGCATTGTCTGGCAGAAAATTGTCTCCTCTGATCTCCCTGAGCCTTGGATTGCTGCTGTGAGATTGTGTCACAACTGGTCATTAATTATTTCATCAAAAGCTTATTTTTCTCATTTCCTCATCATTATTTCCACCTAGTTTCTTTTAAATTGAATCCATTTATTGGCAAGGTTTGTTTCTCCCCTAAGTAGGGTCTGGGCTTTGCAGAGAAGAAGATTGACCTTATAAAAGATGTATTGTTAACATATGTAGTTCACGTGCCTACATATCCATACACTGAGCAAGACATTACTGCATGTGTGTTTAAATGTTGCTCTGGAACTCTGACCCTCCTCTCATTCACTCTGGAAGCAAATTCACCTTCTTGCTACCTACAAATCCCTCCCCTCTTCCTACCTGATAAATATGATAAATGATAAAATATTGGGGGGAAAAAACCACACATACACAAAAAAATATATTGCCATTCTCACCACAGGAATGAATAAACGAGGAAAAGGAAAAAGGAAAAGGGGAAAAGGAAAAAGGAAAAAGGAAAAAGGTGAGTGCAGCTCTCAGGAGATTCATATCCTTGGGAGATATTTATTTCTTTAAAGTGCCACAGTGTTCTTGGAAAAATGGAGACCCCTCCTGGTAATGCCAGCCCTGATAGGCGAGACAGGATAGCACCACTCATGGAGATAATTACAACCACCAGAGAGTGGGGACTACCAGCCAAAGAACTGGGGGAGGAGCACGGCCGCCAAAACATCCAGTAGAGAGGCTCAGAGAGTTCTCCTGTCACCAGCTGCTGATATGCAAGCAAAGAGAGAAATGGGAAGAACTGCCAACACCTTCATCCCCTCAGAGAGCAAAAGCAGCCTCACAAGCACGGTGTGGGCAGCAGCCTGGAGAACAGGGGCCACTGGGCTGCAGTGGGACAGAGGTGAGGAGAATGCCCCAGAGAGGCTCTCCAGGCAATACATCACCCTGGATGCTAAACCAAAACATGTTCTGTTAGACAGAAAGCTGCTGCTGCCACCCTTCCAGAGCCTGAAGCTGGAGCAGCCTGGCTGCAGGAGACAGCAATGTGCTCTACCTACATAAGAGTCATCTTGGGGAAGAGCCTGGCTGGTTTTGGGAAATACAGAGTCTTTTCTTCCCAATCTGTTCAGCATGCTGTGTGCAAAGCAATGTGGAATGTCAGCAAGATCCCTTTGTGTCTGACTCAGCAATGGCACCATGATAAGCATGGTTTGTCCTGCAGCTTGGGCTAAAGAACGCAAGAATTACCACAAGGACTCCAGCTCTTTCACAATACGAGAGCACAAGAACAGAAGAGCAGCCACACTGGGCCAGGCCAAAGGTCCATCCAGCTCCTGTCTCCAACAGTGGGCAAAAGCAAAATGCCTGGGGAAAGTATGAACACAGGGTAAGCACATACAATATTTCCCCTGAGAGCTCTCCCAGCCACCATCTCCAGATTAGAAAATGTTGGAGCCAAGGATGTTTTGATGTACTTAGGGCCCTGGGTTGCACCCTTCAACAGCCCTTGTACTTTCTCTATGCCGTATGCTTTCTCAAGACTTACTTTTTCTGACCTCTTATTTATTTGCCTTTCAGATGCTCTTCATTGTCTTCATGCTGGATGTATGCCCCTCTATATAATTCATCTGTGTTTCCACAGTTTTAGCCATACATGCTCCTCCTTTCTTCTCCATCCTTCAAACTTCACCACAACTCATGAAGAAGATGCCTAAAGCTCAAAGTCACCCACTGGGACTGTCCATCACTTGAAAGTTGCTGCAAACCCTCAAAACTTTTTGGTTCCACGGTACACATATTGTCCCACATTTCCTCACCCACACAGTTTCTTTCTGACCCTTCACTTTTGCAGTTCTTTGTCTAAGGCTGGTGCCCCTTTTTGAGGTTTACCTGTGGTCCCCCCAAATCTCAGTGGATTATCAGAATCTCCCCTGAAATGTTTGGCTTATTTGTAGCAGAGATGTTGATTAGAAGTGGACCCATTTTTGGTGCTGTCACCTTGTGTAAGGAAGGTGACAGCAGAGTGTGTGACACTCTTGGACTAGGTGGATGGAACATCCATCAGATTTCTGCAATGTAAAAAAGACAAAAGCCTTAAGTCCTTCCAGAAATCCCCATGCAATCTTTATGGCTCCTGAGAAAGACCCATTAAACTGTCTGCAAGCCCTTTTTGACAAAGACCCCGTTACGAGGGGACATGACGTGGAGTGGCTCAGCTTTAGTGACTCAGAACTGACAGTGAGGACATGAGTCCCTGAGATCTGCACCAGGCAGCTCATTCCCAGAAGCAGCAAGTCATTTTCAGCGCTACTGCAGCCAGGGGAGGAGTTTGTGTGAGATCACAGCTGTCCCTTTTGGGAAGGTGGTGTCCGTACTTCATCCTGGACTTCCTCAGTGATGAATCACCTCTCCAAGAAAGATACTCCCATGAGTGCAGGGGGTTCAAAGAGCTGCCCTTGCACCCATGGTGATGAGTCAACCTCTGCTCTCTGTGCTTTCTGCTGGATTGTCATCAATGTTGACGTGCAGAGCCTACTGTTCCTCTGTGTGGGGTAAAAAAACCCAGGAGCTTCCTCAGCAGGGCTACTAGCTTTGAAATGTCTTTCTTTCTTGTTCTTTCTTTCTTTCTTGATGAACTAATATGGTGAATCAAAGAAAGGCTGGTTTTCCTCTCACCTCTCCTTTCTTGTGGAAGGGAAGCAGGTCACAGAAAGACATATGATTTTTCTTACTCTTTCCTCATCAGTTACCAGAGTGAAGGATTGAAGTTCATGGGCCCTGGGCAATTTTTCCCCATGCACATGCTTCACAGATATTCATTATATAGACTTAATTCTTGCCTGGCCTCTGGTTTTGAAGGTTGAATTCCATGGTTTATAGAACTGGTACCTTCTGGGCAGAGGTCTCCACATTTCCCTGTGCTGATGTCAAGGTGCAGACCAGTCTGCAAATCTGCAGGGAGAGTGTTTGGATGTCCAACAGCCTTGGGCTGCTCCCAGCAGGTGTGCATCACTTCAAGCAGTGCTCTCCTGAGCTCCTGAGTGGTACCTGCCAGGAGATAATTTAATTTAGAAAAGCAAATAGTGAGGCAAGCCTCATCTTGCTGCACACACAAAGAATGGAGAGGATGTACAAAAATGTGAAGCTTAACTCTTGGGTGTTCATCACCCGGATTTGGCACAGGAGCCACTGCAGGGCTTGTGAGGTGTCAAACCTCTTCCAAGCCAGCTGTGGTTCACCTCTGCAAATGGCACTGGGAGAATCTGTACATGTTTTGACCCTGCAGCACACCATGACATCTCAAGCCATCCGAGCAGATGACCAGCTGCAAACTGGACCAAAACTGGAACTAGCTTCTGCCCTAGAAGGAGCACACAAAACACAAAGGAAAGCTATTATTCATATAAACAGAGGATTATTTTGGCTTTGCCTGTTGCAGCCCATTTGTGTCTGATGTGAAGTCGTTGGCCTGCAACTAACAGCAGGCACATGCATGCATGACACTAACAAAGCAGAAGGAGATGTTGTCATTCTTCACTGGAATTAAAAATCTTGCCAGAAAGAGGAAAGATTTTTAAATATGGTGTTGCTACATTTCCATGACTCTACAGAGCAGGAAAATGGTTTAAGAACTCTTGTTTAACATCTGTATCAGTATATAAGCAAAATAAGATTCTTTTATTGCTAAGGCTTTCAGTGTAAAAATGTTGTGACAAAAAAGGATACTTAAACCCCATTTAAAGTAAATATATAAATTAGCCTTTGTTTGGAAATGTTTTCTTCAGTTCAGGGAAAAGAAGTTGTTACAGCATTACCTCCACCCACACTTCGATTCTACCTATTCTTTTAACTGTATTTAAAATATTAAATATTTCTAATATTTGCTATATAGGGACTGAGTTCTTAGGGGCAGAACTGTTTCCACCAACATCTAACACAACAAGGTTATGCCCAGGCTAATAGCCAGGACATCTGTTCCCAAATAAATATTAATGCTGCACCTCAGCATGCACCCTCTGCTAGTTGTCAGGACTGTAATTCACAGCACACATCTCACTGAGAGATTTTTCTGCACAGCACTCCAAAGCCCTAACAAGCTTTGAGCAGATGACAAAACAGCCTGGTGAGGTGGCAGTGGGCATTTTTGCAGGAAACCTAGAGATTTATACAGTGTGCTCTAAAAGAGAAATACATGATGGAAACACTACACATCTGCATAATTGCACACTACATAATGCTGTGTAATTCCTACAGCCCACTGTGCTGGAGGGATCCCCCAAGGTCCACTGGCTCCATTTAAAACAGATTAGCACTAATCACAGTGTCTTCTCACCCTTCCTATGCAAGGATGAGCAGCAGAAGGAATGAATAGCTCTGCCCCTCATGCTCATGCAGAGACCACACAGCTCATTGTGTCCCACTCTCAGCAGACCTGGGGCTCAGCATGGTACAGGTTATCTCCTTAAGGAGGTAACATCATTGGCACAGCCAATGGATTTAATTGTCAGCAATCTGCCTGGTTTAATAGTAATTAGCCCTTTTAAGAGGTTTATACTGAAACATGGATGCCCCTAGACCAGACTAGCTGTCATTACAGGGCCAATGCCAGCAGCCTGAATCAGGAGCCCCTTGGGTCACAGACACTTTTGCTCATCCTCCTGCTGTTCCATCAAATGTACTTTGGACCCTTCTGAGTTCCAGCTGCCACCAAAGGACAAACACAACAGCAGTGGCACATTTTGGTTCCAAAAGTCAAGCACAGCAGATGTATCAGCTGCAGGAGCTGATGGGTGCCCCATATCCACAGCACAACCCCCCCCGAGGCTGAGCTGTAGGCATCTCTGCAGCTTCTCTCAGGGCTGGCACTAAACTGAGCTCTGAGCTATTCATGTCAAAGAGCAGCTGGGTCTGTCCTTCCCTCTTGCCTCTGTGTCTTGTGCACTCCAGCTGCACATGGGATAGTGGGGAGTGTGAGGGTTAAATCAGCAGCTAGAGCTTGGCTGAGAGAGGCACACAGAAAGCACAAAGCTAAAGGGACATCATGGTGCCAGTGCTGCTTCTGAGATAACTCCTTTGAAACCAAAAGGGGAATAATATATTTAAACTGAAGCAGAATTACACAATGAGGAGGGGCTGGGATACTACCCAGTTGACAGAGTCAGCAATAGAAGAGAGCCTTAGTCATGCATCAAGAGAGGAACTGGATACATTTTTGGAAGTGAAGCAAGCTGAGGCAAAAAGTCACTGCCAAGGTTAAATGAGTTGGAAAAGAAACTAATTTATGTGTCCTGGGCTGATAAGGGCAGGTCCTGCTGCACTTTCAAGGTAGACTTCCCCCATTTCTTAGTGTTTCTACATTGCTTGCATACTTTGTTCATATTGATGAGATTAAATGTAATTACTTTGGAAGTGTGAAGACATGATTGCTTTGAAACTAAATCAATGGGACAAATCCAGACCGCCTTCCCCAAAGCCAGTAGAGAAAGGCTGGACTTTTACCAGTTTGGCATAAATCAGTATTCAGCTTTTGAGAACATATAACATAGCATAGCATAACATAACACAATCAGCACTTGAGAATATATTGCTTACATCATAGAAGGGATATTCTTTCTGTTTTTCTACCACAAAATCAAAGTACACATGGGATGAAACACAAGCTGAAATTTTACAGCTCCCATTGGTTCAGCTTCTCTGGAAAGTCAGTGCTGTGCATATGCACAATCTCAGTGGGAAAATAAGGATGAAACCTCCTGGAGAGGAGAACAGCTCTTCCCTGGCTCACATTAAACACATCCATTCAAGCACATGTATCACATCCACCACCACCATCACCTACTAAGTGGAAATTGGAATCCTTTCACCAAGGGGAGGGAGGAGGCGTGTGAGGGGGTGTCCTCCCTCCAGACTTGGGAATGAGATTGAAAAGTTACATCAGGTTTTCTCAGAAGCTAATCTGTGGCTTTCAGTCCAACATGTGTTGTTGCCAATGACTATTTGATTTCTGCATCAGCAGGTCACAGGGATCAGGTGGGGGCAGAGGGAGTGCATTTACCAGCCCAATGAGACAAGGCTGAGCTCTTTGTCCACTGTCTCCTTCTCTGTGGTTGGCGCCTCCCTGTCCTGAGGCTGGGGGTGTGGGGTGGAAGTAACCCTTTGAAAAACACAACGCAGCTGTACTCCAAGGCAGCTGCTGGCCACCCCTGGCAGGCAGCTGAGGTGCTTCCTGGACAATCAGGGGATTCTGTAAAGCCAGGAGATAAAATGCCTGTGTAACGTGTGTGGTGTTCGCTACTAAAGGCTAGACAGATGAGACAGGGGTTGTGATACCTGTGCTAACAATACCACATTGATCTCCTCACAGCCACTGCAGGGCCAGCAGCTCAGGCACTGGCCTCATGCACAGAACTCTCCAGGTCTGCATGTCAGACTCTACAAGAGGCCCAAGCACAGAAGCCACAGTGGCCAAGGCCTTTGAGCAGCCTTATGGGGAGGAAGATGATGGGTGCCATGGTGCTGGAGTGGCCAGCCTTGCTCCAGGTGATGGTGTGGGCTCACCACACACTCTGCCCTTGCTCAGAGTGTTCCCTGCTGGGTGGGCTGCTCTACAAAAGCTGCTGAAATGGATGCAGGACCTATTTTGTCAGAATACAACATTAGACAAGAGGAATCTACTGACATAAAATGTGATGGAGGGTGTAAGATCTGCATCCTGGCTCTTGGAGTCAAAAAAGAGGAGAGGTGGGAGGACAGGATCAATCTCATCTCCACCTGGGATCCTGGCTATGCTGCAAGCACACTGGGGCAGGAGGTCCAGCTGCAGTGCCAGTTAGTTCTGGAGCAATCTGAGGGTATTTTAACCCCTCTGCTTCTGAAAGCAGCACCCATCTCTCACTCAGCAGAAGAGTAGAAACAATCACCCAAGATATGTCCAGGGGCCCTTTTCTCACAAGAGCTCAATGTCTTACTGTTACATGTTTTTCTGAATCTGATCCCTAGCCAGCCTCCCTGTATCCATCATCCATAATTCCAGGCTTGACTGCTCCTCTTTAGCACCTCTGAAAGAAATCTAGCACTGGACAGGACCTGGGAGTCCAAATCCCACAAGGAGCAGAGAAAGCTCAGAAGGCTTTGAAGCTGGGCCTCCCTTGCCATAAGTAATTTTCACATTGTCTCCCCATAAGTAAGTCAGTAGTTCTCAGCAGCTCAGAAGCCCAGCAGATTTTTTGCATTTTTTCCTAGGTTTGCTTTCTGCTCAGCAGCTGAACAGTCAAATGGCATTGGAGCAATCTGAGGGTACTTTGGCCCCTCAGACTTGCACAGCAGAACCTTTTCCAGCCTCTTCTCAGAGCCTGAAGGAGTTTGGCCTGACTTGTTCGGATGTCCCTGATTTTGGATCAAGCCCAGAACGTAGGCAGGTTTCAACAGAAGATGGTTGGGACCAAAGCTGCTCAAAGAACCCTGAAGACAAGCTGATAAAGGAACATTTATGACACAGTCCCCATTTATAAATGAAGCAAGAGATGAGATAACAGATTAGAGGACAAAAACCCTCTACCTTCCTCTACCAGTCCATGCTACTGATCATGCCCAACTGGCTTTAGCCCAAGGACCTGAAACATTGCAGGGTTGAGGCCTAAGGTAAAACATCATGAACTGAATATAGATCTCCTGGAATGGTTGTGGCCATGATTCCTGAATGATAACCACAACTTCCCTCACAATGAAACACTGAGTAGATAGTATTAGCCTTCGATAAAACTTTTACAGTAAACCACTTAGATTTCATATTGAAATGTAGACATCTGGGATTGTGACCAGAATGAGGAAAGCAAGAACTTGCAGTGTCTGGAAGGTACACCAGGAGGTCAGGGTTGAAGAAACATCAGAAGCAAGACTTGCTACTACCAGCCCAGGTTTAGACTCTGATGCTATCAATACAGAATGATAACTTCATTAGCAGAATTGCATGATTGCAGCATAAAAATAAGTTTTAAAAGCAGTTAGAAATGACTAGTGCATACTGGCAGCAAACTAATGAATTTGTCTCATCTTCCTAATCCTGTTGTGTGGGTGCTTCAGTTGTGCAAGTTGTACATTGGCTGCATGCCCAACTGGAGGTCTATAGCATTTGACTGAAGGAAATCTGCATTTCCTGACTTGTTCTTACTTTTCGTGCATCTTGGAATAATGTTCAATAAGGTACATTTCCCTCTCAATCTTTAAACAAAACCAGCCAGAAAAAGACAAAAAGCAGCTTATAGCCAGGACTTCTTTCAAAACATCTGCTCTTCAGTCAGGCAGGCTCTGTGCCCTGTGAAACTAGATTTTCATGAAGAAGGAAAGGAAGAGGAAGCAAAATAACCTGTGGCTTTGCTTCTGAAGAACTGGATGGTCACATTAGGTTTGCCTTAGCCTGACTGTGAGCACAGGTGTTAACTACAGAAAATGTGTTGCTTTCCTGAACAGCGGTCTTTAGTAATAGGGGGAGGAATGCATGGCGTGGTAGGAAGGAGTCTGTTCTGTTGCAAGTCAAGTTCATGGAGTATAAAATTCTCTTCCAGTTGCTACATTTGAATTTATATGCCATGTAGAATAAGTGTGTTAATGGCTATCACTGTTTCTACAATTACAGGTGACTGAACCGACATGAACTCGGAAAATGTCAAGAATTAGCACATTTAGTGTATTAACTGCCAAACACTTCAGAAATGACTCTGCTTCACTAAATCTTAGCAGTAGATCCTCTTACATAACCTAAAGAACAGATCTCTTTTTGTTTTTAAAATGCATTCAGTGTTGTCTGGTTGGCTACCAGCTGCTGCTATCTGCCTGCTGTGGTTGGTAACTGTAAATGTGGGGGCCATTTTGAAACCAAAAGATTAAAGACAAGAAGAGGAAGTCCAACAACTTGAAGATGCTATCATCAATCCACAGCTGGCCAGGAACAGGAAGCAAGCAAGGATGGCATATATAATATACAACCTCTGTGGCAGCAGGACAAACAAAAATTAAAGGCAGTAGAAATGGTAGGGGTTATTTCTCTATTGGTATTGTCACTGCTTTGGGCTGGTCATTTGTGAAGGAGGAGCAGGCACTTACAGCATCTCATGGTGCAGATGAGGGGCAGTTTGTCCTACAGCACAAATGCTTTTTCAGCTGGTTTAGAAAGGGAGCAGGGCAAAGCATGGAATAAAAAATCTGCAAGGAAACTTGAGGATCAGACTTCGTTCTCATGAGTGTGAGAACTTTGTATTGACCACAGTGCAAGGGTATTCAGGATCTGAATGGTTTCATCAGCAGCTTTAATTGCAGATGAAAAAAGACAATAAACAAGACAGAGCTTCACATGCACGGCTTTCAGGGAAACATAATGTTATCATCAACTCAGGAGCCTGTGTGCAATGGAAAAGCTGCCATTAGGAGAAAGGCCATTTCAGGCCAGGCATGAAAGAGCCAGATGTGGTAAGGCAGAGCAGGCCTGGAAAGGCAGGCATGCTGGATGATGTGCTGAACCACAAGAGCAGAAGTTCCAGCAGGGCTGTTCTGCTCCCTCACAGCTCTCAGCCCAAGGTCAGGCCCCTGCCCAGGACTTGCAGGAGCACATTTGCTGTGTGCTGTATCCACCTGGGGTGACAGATGTGTGTGCTTTGGCTGTGGCTTCCCTGCACCTGGAGCATGGCACAGTGGCTGTCAGCAGTGTGCCACACCATCCCTGCTGCAGCTCCGTGGAGGAAGGGGATCCACACAGAGCTTACAGCACTTTTCAATTCCTTATGACCCCTGAAGGCCAGTGTGAACGAGAAGAACTCTCATGCCTGGAAGGAGCAAAGCATCAAGGCTAGTTCCAGGCACAGGAGAGGGAAATGAAAGCATTAGACACTGACTTGCAGCCAGAGGAGCTCAGCCAGCTCCAAGGACCTGACACACAGCTCATTAAACCCTTCACAGAGCAGTCCCAATCAGTTTTTCAGCTGTGTTAATGCCATGGAGTAAATTGTACCTGTAATGCATTTGCATCCACAGCTTGCATCAGGTTGGATTAAGGTATAAAAAGCTTCTTAAGCACAAAAGTGCCCATTGTAAAAGCGCTGTCATTAATGACACTGTGCTCATTTAGAGCAGAGCTCAGGCACAGCCTACCTAGCGTCACTGTAGAGAAATCAAAGTGGGCACATTCAGCCTAAGCACTAATACTCAATATCTGCACCACTGAGGTAATTACAATAATCCCTTAATTACTGGCACCAGAAGAGTTTGAGGAAAACCAGCCTGGCAAACAAGCTCACCCTATAAAAACAGGAATTCACAGACCTGAGAAATGTGGGAAATATTCAAGTGGATGGTTATTTATTTACAAATAAAAGATAGTCAAAAAGGGAGACACATGAAAAGAAAAAGCAGAATCCACATTTGATGCCCAGCCTTCTGGTTTGTTTCCCTTAATCTTTTCCAGCAGAAACACAGGATCCATTTAACAGACTTCATGGCAGTCCCTCCATGCCCCAGGTCCTCATCCTTTGCACTTCACCTACTGCAAGAGCAAGAACATGGAAAAGTACAGGCAGGATGCCCCAAACACAAGCTGGCTGGATCACAGTGCTGTGACCACGAGCTCCTGCTGGTCTCTGCACAGCAAACACACAGTGAGCAGCAGTCCCTGTGCTGTCCCAAATGGCATTAGGTGCTAACAGGAAACACAGAAAGACTAGATAAAAACTGAAAGGAAATGAGCAGCACCAGATGCAATTAATTTTACCCAGGAGTAGCCTGTGCCTGAGCAGCTTGCCCTGAGTGAGGGGCTGTGTGTGGCTCTGCTGCCTCAAAAGCAGAGAATGTGGACTGTTAGTCACCACTTGTTTCCTGTTCTCTCCCGCCTCTGCAGTGGAGCAACTTGTGCTGGCAGTGCCAGCTGCCCTTGCCCTGGGCTGCAGGGAGAAGGAGCAAGTGGCACCAGCACACACTGTGGGACTCCCATTCCCCTCCCTGGCCTGGGGAAGTCAAGGGTGCCCCAGATGTCGCATACAGCACGTGGTGACACTGCCCTGTGAGCACAAGTCACAGCCCAGGCAAACTCCTAGGAACTGACTTGGTCAGAGGAGAGGAAAAGTCTCAGATCCATTCCCCAAGACAGAAATCTCCTTGGAAAGATTTTAAAATTTATTCAACAATTTGGCATCTCAGAGCACTGGAGTGCCCTGCTTGCATTGAATTTTCCCTCTTTGATGAATAAAACAGATGGCCACAGACTCTAGCTCCAGGAGGGCTTGGTTCTGTGTTCCCAACATCAGAGCTCCAAAGGTGATGATGGGAAACATATTGTGCTGAGCGGCATGGAAGGTCTACTTAGGCTCTGCAAATAGTGCACTCAGGACTGTTTACTAACAGCAAATCACAAATATAGCATAGCACACACTGTACTCAAACTACAAACCACTGTAAACTTACCAATGCAGATTTGTCAAAATAGAATAAAACAGGCCAAGCAAAGCACTGAACAAATTCTGCCACAACAATCTTCCTGGGTTGTTTTCAGGATGGCACTTGTTCTTCTTTCTCAGTGTTTGGCTGTAGCTAATATCAACTCATAAAAATATTCACAGGCACTTTTGCAATTTTTTAAAATTGGTAGAAGCATAGGCAAGTCTGCATTGGGGTCCAGGCATGAGTTTAATTGATTAGCTGGTAATTACACTACACTATTGCACTATGTGAAACAATACCAGTGAATAAAGCTTTAAGGAAATATGAGTTTTATGAAGCAAATAAGTACATACCCTCACTGTCATGGCGTACCATCAGTAGAGATTTCCAACTTCAAATGACCAGACTAGTTAGGAGTCTGTTTCTCAGACTGGAGGTATTGGGGGAGACAGAAATGAGCACAAACATAGTGGAAACTTCTAGTATTAATGAAACCAAAACCCAAGTCCAGCATCCTTTGTGACTTACACTTTGAGAGCAGTTGTATGCAACACTTTGCTGCAAATTGCCTTGTTCTGTGATTGTAAAAAAGAAAACAAACACTTGAAGAATTGTTCTTATAGTCACTCCTCCAACACCAAATATCCAGCCAAGTTTACAAGCTTCACTGACTTCAGTACAGATACCCCCAGACTAAATCTGGCTCGCTGAACTTTGCGCCTCTTTAAATTTGGAGTAAATGTTATTGGTTGTGAAGACGATGGACTGAGCCAGACAGGGCAGGCACGTGCTGTGTGAGCTTCCCCACAAAAGTTCTGCTGATACAACACAATCCTGACCTGGCCAGGATTACTGGTTTTACAGTCTGCCTTTCTTAAAGAGAAACTCCTACCAGTGTGACACCAGATACAATTGTTATGCGACAATGAGCACAACTTTCCTAGCAATTACACCAAACACACTTCACAGGTGACCCAAAACAGCCTTGAATTCTGCTAGAGGTCTAAAAGAAATTAAAACCTAAATACATCATCAGGGTAAAAAGCCTCCCCATCATTTATACTGGAAGTTTGATGTTCAGGTTTCACCAAAGACCTCTCCAAACCTGAGTAAATCTACCAAAAACAGAGCACACCACATATGGCTTGCAGCTTCCTGGAATGTTCTAGTAAGCTGGTGAAGGAGATATGATAAAAATGCAATATTTTTATAAATGTGTGCATATAATGAAGGATGTATGTAGTTTGCAGAAGAGAAAGGCCCCAGCAAAATTATTGGAGCAGATTCTGCCACTTTTTCTACTCTTACTGTAGTGTTGTTCTCTGACTTGCCCTCAGGCTTAATAATGAAGCGATTCTACATAATGGGTGGACTAGAGAGTTGTATATATGCACTCTGCTTAATTGCCATTGTGTGCTGTGGTTGATCATGCAATAACAATGAATCCGTCATAATTAAATCTGGGAATTATTAAATTGATTCTATTTATACATACTGTCATCTTCCATAGGAGCTGCAAAAATCTGTTGTCTTTAATGAAATTGCACAAAAAAATCTTGGAGCCTGTTTTAAGTCATATAAAGCAAAGTTTTACCTGTGGTAGTTATTCCTAGCAAAAATTATTTTGTGCATAAATAAATGCTCAAATTCACATTTGTAATAATTAGGTTTGTTTGCCTTTAAATGTCAAAAATTAAGGACTTAACTTGTTTACTGCCTAACTATAGATCAGTTTTTGTGGAGATGTTTATAATGAAATTCAGCAGTAAGGGAGTAATATAAAAACCAAGAAACTGGAACCCATCTCAGGAATAGAAGTTCAGTATTGTCCTAATAATTATGCTGGCAGCCACATTTGCATGAAACCATTTTTTTTCTGTAGTACTCAATTAAGGTTATTCAGCTGCCTTGATGTGTTTAGAAACAAAACCACTGGCATCCAAATAAGGCTAATAACAAAAATGCAATATGATGTTTCCCATTTCCAGCAAAGGGTAAGAGAACAGATGTTCCTTATGCTGCCATGTTTCACCAGCACAGGGGGGAGCTGAGAAAGTTTGCAATTCATGGTGACAGTGCCATTAAACTAATGTAGTGCAGAATGTGCCTGATGGAAGCATGCAGCTCTGAACAATCTGCTTGGGCGCCTGGGAAAGGATGGGGATAGCTAGAACTGACCTTGCAGGGTAAAGAAGAACCCCAAACGCTCTAGCGTGTGTATAGTGGATATTTTTGCTCCTGATGAAGGAGGAATGATGAGGAGAACTTCATTGATATCAAAAGGCCAATTAATTACTTTATTATACTATATTATTCTATGCATCTAAAACTGAATCTGCCAAGCACTCAACCCTGCACACAACTGCACTGAATCTCATGACTGTCCCCCAACAGTCCCGACACACACACACACACACACACACACACACACTTGGCCCTGACAGACCAAGGAAACAAAACACCATCGCTGTGGGTAAACAATCTCCATATTGCATTCTACTTTGGCACAACACGGGCACAGCAAATGAGATGAGAATTGTTTTGATCATTCTCTGAGGTGCAGAGAATGTGAATCCCAGCAATATTCTTGGGAAGAATCGTGCCTTGCTTTTCTCTGTGAAGAGAAATGTGGGGCTACGTCTATGTTACACAGAGCCATCACTGTTGGACAGGACTGCTGGTGGCACTCCAGGCTGTGTGGACATGGAAATGTCCTGTGCTGTCACTGCTGTCCCGTGTGGCAGGGCTCTGGGCAGTGCTGTGGCAGTGCTGCGGGCAGTGCTGCAGGCAGTGCTGTGGGCAGTGCTGTGGCAGGGCTGTGGCAGTGCTGTGGCAGTGCTACAGGCAGGGCTCTGGGCAGTGCTATGGGTAGTGCTATGGGCAGTGCTGTGGCAGTGCTGTGGCAGGGCTGTGGCAGTGCTATGGGCAGTGCTCTGGGCAGTGCTATGGGCAGTGCTGTGGCAGTGCTACGGGCAGTGCTGTGGCAGTGCTGTGGGCAGTGCTCTGGGCAGTGCTGTGGCAGTGCTGTGGCAGTGCTGTGGGCAGTGCTGTGGGCAGTGCTCTGGGCAGTGCTGTGGCAGTGCTGTGGGCAGTGCTCTGGGCAGTGCTGTGGGCAGTGCTATGGCAGTGCTCTGGGCAGTGCTGCGGGCAGCGCTGTGGCAGTGCTGTGGCAGTGCTCTGGGCAGTGCTGGGGGCAGTGCTACGGGCAGTGCTGTGGCAGTGCTGTGGCAGTGCTCTGGGCAGTGCTGTGGCAGTGCTATGGGCAGTGCTGTGGCAGTGCTGTGGCAGTGCTATGGGCAGTGCTGTGGGCAGTGCTGTGGCAGTGCTCTGGGCAGTGCTGTGGCAGTGCTGTGGCAGTGCTGTGGGCAGTGCTGTGGCAGTGCTATGGGCAGTGCTGTGGCAGTGCTGTGGCAGTGCTATGGGCAGTGCTGTGGGCAGTGCTGTGGCAGTGCTCTGGGCAGTGCTGTGGGCAGTGCTGTGGCAGTGCTCTGGGCAGTTCTGTGGCAGTGCTGTGGCAGTGCTATGGGCAGTGCTGTGGCAGTGCTGTGGCAGTGCTATGGGCAGTGCTATGGGCAGTGCTGTGGCAGTGCTGTGGCAGTGCTGTGGGCAGTGCTCTGGGCAGTGCTGTGGCAGTGCTGTGGGCAGTGCTGTGGCAGTGCTCTGGGCAGTGCTGTGGGCAGTGCTGTGGCAGTGCTGTGGGCAGTGCTCTGGGCAGTGCTGTGGCAGTGCTATGGGCAGTGCTGTGGCAGTGCTGTGGCAGTGCTATGGGCAGTGCTGTGGGCAGTGCTGTGGCAGTGCTATGGGCAGTGCTGTGGCAGTGCTGTGGCAGTGCTGTGGGCAGTGCTATGGGCAGTGCTGTGGCAGTGCTGAGGGCAGTGCTGTGGGCAGTGCTGTGGCAGTGCTGTGGGCAGTGCTCTGGGCAGTGCTGTGGCAGTGCTATGGGCAGTGCTGTGGCAGTGCTGTGGCAGTGCTATGGGCAGTGCTGTGGGCAGTGCTGTGGCAGTGCTCTGGGCAGTGCTGTGGCAGAGCTGTGGGCAGTGCTGTGGGCAGTGCTGGGGGCAGTGCTATGGGCAGTGCTGTGGCAGTGCTCTGGGCAGTTCTGTGGCAGTGCTGTGGCAGTGCTATGGGCAGTGCTGTGGCAGTGCTGTGGCAGTGCTCTGGGCAGTGCTGTGGGCAGTGCTGTGGCAGTGCTGTGGGCAGTGCTCTGGGCAGTGCTGTGGCAGTGCTATGGGCAGTGCTGTGGCAGTGCTGTGGCAGTGCTATGGGCAGTGCTGTGGGCAGTGCTGTGGCAGTGCTCTGGGCAGTGCTGTGGCAGTGCTGTGGGCAGTGCTGTGGCAGTGCTGTGGCAGTGCTATGGGCAGTGCTGTGGGCAGTGCTGTGGGCAGTGCTGTGGCAGTGCTGTGGGCAGTGCTGTGGGCAGTGCTGTGGGCAGTGCTGTGGCAGTGCTCTGGGCAGTGCTGTGGGCAGTGCTGTGGGCAGTGCTCTGGGCAGTGCTGTGGCAGTGCTCTGGGCAGTGCTGTGGCAGTGCTGTGGGCAGTGCTGTGGCAGTGCTGGGGGCAGTGCTGTGGGCAGTGCTGAAGGCAATCTGTGGGCAGTGCTGAGCGCAGTGCTGGGGGCAGTGCTGGGGGCAGGCTCTGCCTCTGCAGCTCTAGAGCTGTCCCAGAGAGGAGCAGGAGGGGACAGCCAGCAGCATCCCACTGCTCCTGGGGTCCCCTCATGCCTCCTCCAGGCTCCTCCAGACCATGGAGCGATCTCTGGATGTCCCATAGTAGCAGCCGAGGCAGTGGCTCAGCTCAGGGCGGACAGACAGACACAAGGTGGCAGTGCTCTCAGGAAATGGCCGCACATTCTCCTCTGGGATCTTCCAGAGCCGGCCGGCTGCTGCTGCTGCTGCTGTGTGCCAGGCCCCTGTGACCGAGTGTCCCCTGCTGCACTGGAGTGTCACAAGGTCTGCTGGCAAGGCTGGTGGCTGGCTCAGCCAAACGCCAAATCTTCCTCAGGATGTGATGTTCCCTGGGTCTATTATGGCTGCTGGGAGGTCTGTGGAGACCCTATCTGTGGGGCAGGGGCTGGGGATTGCTACACGATGGGGAAGCAGCCTTTGCTTCTCCAAACTGTTCGTTCCTCTCCAGAGGCCTCCTGCTGGTGAATATTTGCCCCATCTGTCACACTCAAGAACACCAACAAAAGCTGCAGAGGAAGGCAGCCCTGGTTTGGGGCCTTGCACACGAGTGCCAAGCACAGCCCGTGCCATGAGCTGCACTGGGCTCTGCTGGCAGCACAGCCCGGCTCCCTGGGCACCACTGCAAGCAGGACAGGGTGACAGCTAGTG
Organism: Melozone crissalis; assembly: GCF_028551555.1. Taxonomy (NCBI): domain Eukaryota; kingdom Metazoa; phylum Chordata; class Aves; order Passeriformes; family Passerellidae; genus Melozone; species Melozone crissalis. Next base: position 18,664,511 of record NW_026535785.1, on the reverse strand, counting down.
GGACAGCCAGCTGTGAGCCCCAGCACTGCCTGTGCTCCCTAGGAACACCTAAGTCCTCCTGGAGCCCCCCTCCATCCCCCCTCAGGCAGCACACCCGGAGACAGCCGAGCAGGGGGAGCCTTTCCCACTGGAAATGCCCAGAGTGAGCTGAAGAAACCATTGAGCAAACACATTCCCCCTGGGAGATCTCCTCTCCTGAACTCGAGTCATCCTAATATGCCAAGGACATAAACCCAAGAGCAAAACACTGTGTGACATGTTAGCACATTCTGGGGAGCAGGGACAGGAACCACAGACTGCATCCACTGTCTTCAAAGCCTCGGCCAGTGCCCAGTTAAGTAGTTCATGCTTGGCCATGGGGGCAGGCTGGGCGCCTCCATGGGAAGGCTGCTGGAAAACACCCAGCATCAAGCAAAGGGCAGGTCTCCAGTGATGCTGATGAGATCAGGGCCACCAGCAGAGGAGGAGACACACAGAATCCAGTGGCCACCAAACCAAAGTCAAATGGACCCAATATTGGTTTTGCTTTCTGTGCAAATTCCTTGGGAAGGCTGTGAGTGCCCACACTGCCCGAGCAGGCACGTTGGGCTCCAGCCTGCTCCTGACTGACTGGGGGTGCTGAGCACCTCCTCAGCTGCAGCAGGGCCTCAGCACTTTCCAGCATCAGCCCCTGGGGCAGATCGGGAGTATTTTCACTGACCTTCCTCCAAATGTGTCTTGCCTTGCCTCACAATGCCAAAGTAAATAAATAAATAGACTAACAAGCAGAAATGCCTTTACCGGACATTATTCTGGGCTGATTGGTTGTGAAACTTTACTCAAAACCCCAAAACCACAAAAACTGCCAGTTTTCCAAGCCCTGTGTTTTTCATAGCTCTCATAGCATTCTGAATAGTTTGCATTTCCAACATAGAATAAATATACATTTAAGCTAGCTGGATTATTGACACAGAATTTAAAAAAAAAAAAAAAAGGCTCTTAACAGCTTGTTCTGTTTCTTTTTCCCATGGAGTGAAATAAGAATAAGCACCACTGAACCATGCCTTGGACATTCACATTTGCAGGTGTAAATGCTGACAGCAGGTAGAGTGCCTGCTATGCATTCATGCAAAATTCATTGAATAGGTGTACTTTAAATTAAAAACAAATCAAAACACACCACTTATGTCTTTATGCCATTCACCCAGAGAAAGTCTATCACAATGACCCCAGGCACTGTTATTTCACTGCATTGCAGACTGTGTTCTTTAATGTTAGCATATCACCATAGCTCAGCTGAGCTCCTCATTAGAACATCTTGGACTGTAGTAACTCTATTTTTTTACAAATGGAATAACAGGTAATTTAGCCAGAACCATGCTTTAGTGGCAGTGGCAGTGATAAGGAGTTTCAACCATCACCTCCCTGCTCTTGTTCTGCTCCTGATTTGTATTTAATGGCCACAGACTTGACTTCTGGGGCCAGAGGTCTGTGCTAACACCTGGACAGGGCATAACTGCCTGAAACACAAAGTGCTTGTGCCCATGCCATGCCCCAGCACTCCTCTGAGCTGGTCCTCTCAACCCCTGCCCAGGGTCACTCACAGCCACAACGCCTGAGCTGCTGATCCTCTATTGGAAAATAAGGCACAGAAGACAATTTCTCCATTATTCCTTCAGAAAAGCTTTTGTATTTCAGATGGTCATAATGCTATAAACTCAACACACTGCCAAACAAAAGGGAACTCAAGGACAGGAGGACAGACATCTGGGAAAGAAAAACAGTTACATTTGGAGATCCTGCTCTAATGAGAAACCTTATACAGTTATTCAAATACAGATGTCTGGGTAGCTAAAGTGTCAATATGATTAAATCTCTGCAATAAATTATGTTAATATTGTTACTTCAAGAACAGAAATTAATTTAAAAATTACAAAATGTGGGCATGGAAATAATGTTGTCTAGAACCTGTATACACAGCTTCCCCTTTCTTGCAGTAGCTGGGTGAATTACTGAAGTTGCAAGAAAATGAGAACCCACACCAAGTAAGGTATTAGAGACTTCAAGAGCTTTCACTGCAGTCTCCACTCTTCAAGTGCCCTCCTTCTTAGTACTCTTCATGCACAGGAGTGTCATATAAAGAGATATTAATGAAAGAATAGGAACAATATTATGTATGTAATTATTATCCAAAATGTAACTTTGAGATTCTTTAAATTAAATCGTTTTGCTGGTGAAAAAGAAAAATATATCAGCTTGAGTTTCAGCACTTACCTCTTCCTCAGCATTTGTGCTGTTCTCTGGTTATAGGCAATGTAAATGGATTAATTTTTCTTTTCAGCTTCATATTTGTTTCTAACCTGCTTCATTCACTTGCCTAAACAACTCTTAGGAGATGGAGAGTCAACAGCATTTGGGCAGTTGTTTAAAATCAGGAATTCACTTTAGAGCTATTGGGATAAGGAGGTGCTTTCCTGAAATGGCCTCTTGGTCCAAGTTTAATTTCTATTGAAAAAAAGCTTTCTTAAAAGCAGTAATAATTGAACTGTGAAAAGAAAGTAAATGCAAACAACTTCAGTTAAGCTTCAGTTGCTGCTATTTAAACAGGAAAAAAAAATCCCTTTCAGCTCCAGTTATACTCTGGGCCTAGGAGTGTCCAAGTGTTCACACAAACAGCCATCCTTTCCCTGGGACAAGAAGAGTGGATGCAAGGAACCAGATACCAGCACCTCTGTGGAGAGCAGGAACCAGAGATCCCTGGAGCTACCTGAATTCTGTACAGGTGCCTAAGCAGGCAGCACTGGAGCCTGGAACAGTCTCCTAAATCAAGAGGAACAGCAACAGACAGAGGAGCCAGGCTGCTTTGCACTGAGCAGCCAAATGCCTTCAGGACTGCCTGAGTTCAATACAGAGCATGCAAGCAAAAGTCTTTTATTTATTTCTTTGTTCTTCTCTGCTGAGGGAGGGATGCCATTTTTCTCTGCATGCTGCTGCAACATAGTCACCTATTAAAGTTATGTTTGTGCTCATTCCTGGAATTTGTAATGGACAGTAATTGTGCCTTTAATAGTAAAATTGCTCTCAGCTAGGCTTTAGCTTTGCTGTGATGCATTCTCTACTGTCACCCAAATCCTGGGATAATAACGAGGTTGAGCTTTTATCACAGACAATAAAAACGGAATAAAAGTATTGCTGAGAAATGAAGTAGAACACTTCCCATCTGATGATCAAAATGTAGTACATACTGGTTGTCCCAGTTACCGGGATAGGAGGCAGAGCTCAGCATTATGTGAGGGAGACCAAAACTGTGCATTCTACACTCCCCTATGTCTTTAGTGCACTGTCTGTTTAAGGCAGCAGGGGCAGAGGAAGGGTGACCAGTGTTGTCTGGCCAGGTGCTGGGGAGAGGTATGGGCTGCCTGGATGGCACTGCCATCACTGCAAGTCCCTGGCTTGTCATTTTTCTCAGCCCCATGGAGTCCAAGCCTTGAGAAAACAGCTCCTGTGTGGGAGGTTGCTGTGGGAAATGGAGCATCAGGACAATGCCAGCGCAGCAAAGGCTGCTGGGGCCAGGCCATGTGCTGGTGCTGAGAGAGAGGGAGAGAGAAGAAGAAAGAAAAGTACCCACTGCAGCTCACTGCTGCAGCTTGGCAGAAGAGTTTCTGGGCTAAGATAGCTCTCCAGGTTTTGTCTTGGCCCTGTTTTTCCATTGTTGCCAGGCTGGGAGGAGGAGGTTGAGCTGCAAGAACCTCTCTGGTGTGCTGCCTTTGTCCTCCTGGTCTCAATGTGGCAGACAGCCTGGGGACAGCCACCACTTGGGTTTTATCCTCAGGGGGAAGCAGGTGATATCTTGCCATTGTTGGTTAAACAATTTTCTCTTTGTACAATTATTTGTTACTATTGCTGTGTTTCTATTGTGCCTCAACTTCAACCTCCCTTAGTATTTATTTCTCCATTATAGAAAAGTGGGTGGCTTGAGTGGCCTTAATTTTCCCCACTGAGTTTTTAAACCCAGAACACCTCTGGCACCCAATAAGAGGCACAAAAGAGAAGTTAAAGTCACAATTTTGATTAAAGCATATAGAGTACAGAACTCCCTGGTCACCATGTTGCTCACTCTATTCTTGTGGGTGTGGTACCTAACCCTGTATTTGTGTCCTTATGTATGGAATTATTTGCCCATCTCAGTGCTCCTTTGCAAACCAGGGAGAGGAATCAAGATTGCTCTTTTTAATATACTATGTGCTAATCGGTTTATGGCATGATAACATCAGGGGAAATGATGTTCGTATGAAATGTGCATTTGGTGGTATTTGTTCTGGCCTTGGCTGCTACCTATGGGAGTTCATTAATAATCACACTCAGCCTGTGGAGGAAACAGGAGAGGATGATTTTTCCCACCTTTCACCTCCTTGTCCTCCTACAGGTCTGTTATAACAGGTTTTGAGGATGTTGTATTCCCCACTGGATGCTAGGGATAACATAATCTTGCTGCTAATTCTGCTATGTTTCCTCTGTACAGTTTTCATACACCATATTTACCATGTCCAGAGATTAGACAAAGATTTTGAGGGAAGCTGTTCAGAGGCCTGCCCCAGGGCTGGGTAATCCTGACTGGCATGGAATGGGGGACGAAATGGATTAGTATTTGGAGGATTTTTCTCCTCCAATGAATTGGGAGCTCACCCCTGAACAACTACAGGACGCTGTTGACGTGATAAAATATGTGAAGGGAAAATGTTGTGACATTTCCAGAGAGGCACAAATTTATGCAATGTGCTGGGTCCTGGCTGCAATTTATTGAATAATGTCACTGGACAGCACCTTCAGGGAGAGGAGAAGGAAAACAAATCAACTGGCATCACAGTTAATCAAATGGCAGCTGAACCAGAAGGACAAGGCAGTAGCAACTGCCTCTGTTCAGAAGAGGACATCCAAGGCCAAGTCAGTTTGCACAGTGAGTGATGAAGAAGAGGCTGGGCCCTCACAACCAATGGAAGAGATGAAGCCAGAGGTGATCACCCAATCCTTATCCCTGTGAGAGCTGTGCGAGCTGCAGAAAGAGTTCACCTCCAGAGAGGTGGGTCCATATTGAGCTGGCTGTTCCAAATCTGGGATGCTGTGGCCAGCAATACGAACTTGGGTGGTAATGAAGGCAGGCAATTCAGATCTCTGTTCTGGGGTGTGGTTATTGACCAGGGAACTGGAAAAAGTCAAGAACATCTCAGCCTCTGGAGAAGACTCAGGTTAAATATAAAGATACCTTTGCAAGGAGGACATGTATGCACAGCAAAGCCAGTGGAACACCATGTAGTGAGGTACCCACTGCCTGAGAGAAACAGCTTGGCTGGAGGTAATTTTTTCAGATGACAAGCAAGCTGCTAAAAGTCCATGGCCAGTGCACATCACAGATGAGGCCAAAATTCACACAGCTTGGGTCAGAGATTTATTACCACTGCTTAGCAACACTGCAATGGATGGAGAGAGAAGACTGAGTACTAGCAAACTTCTTATATATGGAGACATTACCTCTGCCTCTTGACAGGTCCACATCTTGTATGTAGAAAAAAAAAAAGGCCAAGCATGTCCAGAACATGTAAGAGGGCCACCAGAAACTCAGAGAGGAACTCATTTTCCCTTCACCAGTACAGACCTGTCTCTGCTATTAGGGGCAGGCACCCTTTGGTTAGGGAAAAGGGGTGCACTCCACGAGGTAATCTCTGGCTTTTCCTGCCTGAATATGGAGAATACATGAGGAGGTGGGATGGAAAACCCACCTCTGACCTGGCAGCATGGGTATGTGAGTTAAGGGGAGGAAGAACTACCACAGGCAATTTGTCAGGGGTAAATGCCACTGTGGTTTCTCAGGGGCAAGCCCCTAGGCAGAACAGAAGAGATGATGTTGTGTCTGATCCTCTTGAAGGGACCTCCAATTCATATTTACAAGAAGTGAGCAACAAATACCATGACAAGGACTAGAGGGCCTTGTCTCCATCCAGGTGGAGGAAAGGGTCAGTTTGATCTGTTGGATGGTGTGGATCCGTGGCCTGGCACAGCAGAGCCAGAGGAGTACAAGGCTGTAGGTGACACTGGCACACAATGTACCCTGATGCCACTGAGACCTGTAGGGGCAGAATCCATCTATTTCTGGGCTGACAGGGCTCTCCCCACAGCTGACTGTACTGGAAACTGAAGTGAGCCTGATGAGGAATGAATGGCAAAACCTCCCCATCCTGATTGTCCAGAGCCCTGTGTGAATCCTTGGCAGAGATTACCTCAGGAGAGGGCATTTCAAGGGCACAGAAGGGCATCGCTGGGCTTTTGGGAGAGCTGCTGTGGAGACAGAGGAAATTCAACAGCTGAATCCTTAGACTGCTATGGCACTCCTTAGGCTTGAAGAGCAACAGTTAGTGATGGTCACCCCAGCGAGTGCCCATCAGCAAAACAGCACTGACTGGGATTTGGGGACACCACACTGGGCTGATCCATGAACTGGAGAGCTGGGAGTGCTCTGCAAGACTTGTTCACCCTTCAGCAGCCCAATATGGCCTAGTGGAGAGTGGAGACTGACAGTGGACTGTAATGGCCTGAATGAAGTCACACCATCACTGACAGCTGCTGTGCAGGACGTGCTGGAGTTTCAGTACAAACTGGAGTCAGAGGCAGCCAAGTGGTGTCACCATCAGTATTACCTATGTGGTTTTTTCCATTCCTCTGGCAGCAGAGTGCAGGCCACAGTTTGCTTTCACCTGGAGGGGTGTGCAGTGCACCTGGAACCGACTGCCCCAGGGGTGGGAACACAGCCCCACCATCTGCCATGGACTGATTCACACTGAATTGGAAAAGGGCAAGGCTCCAGAACATCTGAAGTACATTGATGACATCATTGTATGGGGGAGCATGGCAGAGGAGCTTTTTGAGAAAGGAGAAAAGATAATTCAAATCCTCCTGAAGGCTGGTTTTGCCATAAACCAAAGTAAGGTTAAGGAGCCTGCCCAGGAAATTCAGTTTCTAGGAATGAAGTTTCTAGGCAAGATGGACATCAGATTCCAAAGGACATGATTAACAAAATTTCAGCTGTGTCCTCACAAACCAGCAGGAAGGAAACGCAGGCTATCCTAGGTGCTGTGGGTTTTTGGAGGACGCATATTCCAGATTACAGTCAGATTGTCAGCCCTCTTCTCTATCGGTGACATGGAAGAAGAATGCTTTCAAGTGAAGTCCCAAACATCCACAACCTTTTGAACAAATTAAACAGGAGATTGCTCATGCAATAGCCCTTGGGCCAGTCAGGACAGGGGCTAAAATCTTGCTGTACACTGCAGCTGAGGAGAATGGTCCTTCCTGCAGCCTCTGGCAAAAAGTACCTGGGGAGACTCAAGAATGATCTGAGGCCTGCTACCCTCCAGCTGAAAAGGAGATCCTGGCACCTTAGGAAGGGCTGCCTCAGAAGGGATTGGCACTGAAGCACAGCTCCTCTGGCAGCCCGAGTGCTGGGCTGGATGTTCAGAGGAGAAGTCCCTTCCACACATCCTGGCCCTGATCCCGTGTGCAGTAAGTGGATGGCTCTGATCACACAGCAACCTTGAATAGGAAACCCCAATTGCCCAGGGATCTTGAAGATTACCAGGAACTGGCCTGAAGGTGAAAATGTCAGGTCACCATCATCAGAGGAGGAGAAGGTGACGTGCTGAGGAGGCCCCACCATGTAAACAGCTCCCAGAAAAGGAAAAGCGATGGCTCTCTGCACTGCTGTACCACAGAGAGAACTGAAAATGGAAAGCTGCTGCAGGGAGTCCTACACAATGAGTCACAAAAGCTCTTGAGGGATGAGGTGGATCAAGTCAGGTTGCAGAGCTGAAAGCCTCCAGCTGGCCTTGGATATCTCTGAAAGAGAGAAATGGCCAACACTACCTCTACACTGGCTCGTGGGTGCTGGCAGATGCCCTGTGGGGCTGCATGGACTGGTGGGAAAAGAGCAGTTGGCAGCACAGAGGGGAAACCCATCAGTGCCTGGGTGGAGACCATGGCTGTCAAAGTCCTTCCTGCAGGGCTGCCAAAGGACATCACAACAGCAGGCAGGTGGGTTGGGCTGCCACATTAAAGGGGCTCAGGTGGACCTGGACTGGCAACACAAGGCTGAGTTATTTCTGGCTTGATGGGTGGAACTAGCTCTCCAGGTTTTGTCTTGGCCCTGTTTTTCCATTGTTGTCAGGCTGAGAGGAGGAGGAGATTGAGCTGCAAGAACCTCTCTGGTGTGCTGCCTTTGTCCTCCTGGTCTCCACATGGGAGACAGCCTGGGGACAGCCACCACTTGGGTTTTGTCCTCAAGGGGAAGCAGGAGATGTCTTGCCTTTGTTGGTTAAACCATTTTCTTTTTGTACAGTCATTTGTTACTATTGCTGTGTTTCTTGGGAGACTCTTTAGTAAGCTGTGACTCAGCTTCAATCTCCCTTAGTATTTATTTCTCCATTATAGAAAAGGAGACAGCTTGAGTAGCCTTAATTTCCCCATTGAGTTTTTAAACTCCAGACAGGGTTCAAGAAAACACAAAGCACTTAGTGACTAATTTCAGCATTAATTAAACTCTGTATTAAGATATATCTATATAGTGGTGGAAAATAAAGTTAGGTCCAGCATCTCTCTTATTTAATTGAGAAATTACAGCACTTCAACAGCTTTGGAAAACATCACATGCCTTAAAAGAGATCTGCCTAGCACAAATAAGTGTCATAATGCTTAAGCAAATTAACTGCTCCAAAACCAGCCCTGGGTAACAGTCTGGTAGCCCTGTGTTCACCAAATATGTAGAAGGCATTCAGAGGCATTGTTCCTAAATATGTTTCAGTCCTTTTTTCTAGAGATGAGATTATTTACTTCTGCATCTTTACAGCAACTTTACTGACACCAATCTCCATTTTAGCTGCAAAGCTTTTGGATCCAGATATGGGGTGACCACAAAATGGAAGTCAGGTTAAATCAAGGCTGCAAATTTGAGCTCTTGCATCTTTTCTGCTATGTGTTAATGGTATGTAAAGTACATGAAACGTAATAAAAGTGTGTCAAGCTAGAAGTTATTGGTATTTTTTGAAACCTTCTGACATTTTTGTCAAAGGCTGGGAGCAACCATCAACACATAGTACTACAGGCCACAAATAATAGGACATAATTTCTGAGTGCTAATTCATGCAAGCAGAATAGGCTGCTCAAAAGGTGAAATGTTGCCTATCTCAGTGGTATATTACTTTAGCAATTATCCTTCCTGAAAAAAAATTATGAAAATTACATTTGACACTGTTTCTACAGGTGCTGGGCTTAGGAATTGCAAGAAGAATCCACACTTACCTAGAGTTCATAGCAATCCTTATATTTTCACTTAAATGTGTCAGTACTCTTCTTTCCCCGGGTCATTTTAAGAATGAATATGCCATGCATAATTCTGCCCTAAGCCTATTTCAATGGGAAACAATGGTGCAATGGCTTTGAAATAATGATGGATTGGGCATGTGGCACACGAATGTGCGCTTCGCCTGCGAGTGCCTTGTGGATACTGTGTGTCTCTGAAGAATCTTACTCATGTTCCATTATTATTCTTTTCAGCAAGGAATATCTCTTCTGCTAAGCATGGTCCTCCTCACCCTGGGACCCTGTTCTGCATTTTATAGAAATTCTGTTTCCCTGTTCTTTTCCCATCCATTTTTACCCCACATTCTAAAATAGGAAGGACCCTGATGTGGGTCTGCTGCTGTTACTTGGTGGCTGTGTCAGAGTTTCCTATCCTGGCATGTCTCAACAGCAGAAAATGCACATTGCAACAGCGTGGAGCTGTGGCTTACGGCCAATCAACTGTTGCGATTACGCTATCGCAGTGAACTACCTTTGCATTTCTTGTTGAGGAAGCCTTTCAGGGCCCCTAGCTATGTTTCATAACTTTTTCTGGTTTCACATGTCAGATGCATCTTACTCTCTTGCCTCTTCCCTTGCACAAGTTCCCCTTGGAATCCCCTGGGAGATGCTGATGTGGGCAGCAGAAACGTGGGCCCTTCATTGATGGGCACTGTTCCTTGAGGGCATGTTGATGGTACTCTGGTCAGGACACTCATGGGGCTTGGGTGCCTAATTCCCTTTCAACAGGGAATCTCTTCAAAACCCTGTGAGAATGCCTGCCCAGCCTCCCAGATTCCTTTATGGGCAGTGTACAGCCAGACTATACAAACCACCTTGGGTTGTGTCAAAGAAGGATCCTTTAGAAAGCTAATGGTTGAGTGCAAAGGTCCTGCTTTTGGCTTCTCAGGAATCATAAAATAAGATAATCTATTTACAGTGCTAAATAATAAATTTTAAAAGTGTGTGTGAAGCTGTTCATAAGCAATTGAATCCTAACAGAATTATCTTCAAATACATTACTACACTTACCAGCAGAAAGCCAGTAGTAACATACTTATAAAATGAAAAAAGTTGAAAGAAAGAATCAGCCTTGGTAAAGTAGGAAGAAATTGAAAAGCCACAGGCCATGTCTGTTTTTATCTGGGTATATCAAAAATCCCTCATTTACTTTATTCACTCTTACTATAACTGAGGAGAAATTTGGTAACAGGATCTAAAACACAATGTCACATAATGGACAGCACATTGCTACCTTAATACTGGTTGTGAACAGATCTGTCTTTTATAGTTGAAAAGCTGGGAGGCAAACATGGCACTCACTTCTTCCTGAGCTCAGCACAGTGCTCATCCTCCTCAGCCACATATCACCAGGCACTGAGCAGGTATCCAAAAGCCTTAATTTGCAGTGCACACTGTAGTCTATAATCATGGTAATCCTGTAAGGCAGTGCTCCATGACTGCCAAAGATTGATTAAAAAAACTGGAAATATTACGTTTTTTCCCTTCCCAAATAATGCCCAAGGCAAAATGTGTTTCTGTGCCAGATACTTTCAGCTCTCTGTGAATTACCTTCCCAGACAGGGGTAACCAGACACATTTCTAAACTGGCATTAAAGGTGCAGCCTCTGGTTTGCAGTTTTTCAACCTGTCAAATATCTTTCAAATTTAGAGACTGCACACTGTGGATCACTGCCAAGCAGCAAGGGGAAAATCTGCCAAGTAACCCTTCAGGTGTCTGTTCATTTGGGTCTCTTGTAGCTCTGGCTAGCACAACTTGACAGACTAACACAGAATTTGGGAAGGACTGGACCTTGCTTGGGTGCTTTCTGCTCCAGTGCTGGTGAAAGCAGCCTTTGAGCTGAGGTGATCTCCATTTCCAAAAGGCCAACGAATCCAACATGTCAATGCGAAGACTGCTGTCACTGTCATCTTCAAACAGTGCCACACTACTCTGAAATGCAATTCACCACTCAACAGCAGGGAAATTCAGTGCCCTGTAAATGCTTCCTCTCTGCATCATACCACAATTCAATGTCATAAATATGTAGGAGCCACTGAGGCATATAGAAGGAATGCCCTCAGCAATACTGGGAGTTTCCTGCAAGCCAGGGACAAGGTAGAAAAGGAAAGAAGTTCAAGTCTTATGAAAGAAAGCAGAAGGAGATACAATCTCTTTAAATGTGCAGGCCAGGCTAAGGTTGGGAAGTGGGGGCACACAAAGGGCTTGGGCAGCTGGCTGTGGGCAGAGCTCTGACCCTGCTTTGAGCCACTGCTGCTGAGCACTGGGATGTGCTTCAGGGTGCCCCACACCACAGTCTGCAGGCACATCTGGCTCTGCTGCTCCACTGGGACTTTATCATTCACTCCATTAGGATCTGGAAGGAATCCATCCTACAGCTTGGGACTCCAGTTGCTTGTTTGTTATTTATTATTGTTTTTATTATGGTAGCCTTAAACGGCCCAAACATGCAAAGGTACCACAGGGTTCAGCCTTGACGAGAAGCAGATGAGGAGGCAGACCCTGCCTACAGTAATAAAATGCAGAAAGCTGATGTAGCAATGCAAAAAGGCTTTTGTGTGGTTTGCTTCTCACTACCCTGTCTCTTGGTTCCTAGGGATGTAGGAGACAGAGTCCTGGTACTACTTTCCAGAATTACTGTTAGGGGGACATTCTTTCAACGCAGCAGAAACTGCAAGAAGCCTCTCCTCCTTTGGCCAGAGCCTGATATTCTAATAGCATTGTTGCATTCAGAAACACCTTGTATTACCAAAAATGCCTGTGATATTTACAGGGCTGCTGCTCATGCAAATATAAAATGGGAGGTATAAAGATCTGGTGCTAATCATTATTTATTTTACAATTGTCTTGTTTGTGCCAGGTTTTAAGCTTCACACTTCAGCTGTTTCATGGGGAGGAAGATTTTACCAGAGCTCTGTTCACAACAATTCAAATTCATGGTTCAGTTTGTGCTGGGGAATGTGTAAAAGGTTCTTCTCCCATAGGCAGAAGTGGCTGCAGAGATCTTGCTCAACCATAGCACAGAGTGCTGTACCCCACTGCACAGCAGAAGCTGAACTCCAGAAGTTTCAGCAAACAAAATTCCACAGTTCAGGAAATTAGAAGCCTGCTAAAAACAAGGATTGTAATGGAAAATATTTTGCAACCCTAACTCTAGCTGTTTCTAGAGAGATAAGCAGAGGATAGCTAAATGGAAATTCAGCTAAGACATCTGGACTAATTCTTCTGCAAAATGTCCCATAGAATTTTTATTAAAAACACAGGCAGTGGCCTGGACAGCCCAAAGCAATATAAAAGCAATGTGGATCTGTTGACTCAAGTCATCTACAGAAATAGTAATACTATGCTGATTTTAATAAACCTCTTTAATTTTTCTCTTTTTTTTTTTTGATGGAGGCAGAGATTGCACTAAGCATTATTACTTTTAAGAACTACCAGTATTAATAGCATAAATACAGAAATGACTGATACATTTTTAATTGTACAGCTACATTTTTAATTGCACAGCTAGTCTGTGTTATTGGCATAGCAGAAAGTGTTTCAAGCCTACAATACCATCAGTGAGAATGACTATTGGTAACCTGGGATTAGGTACTTCCTGTAAAATTGGAAATTACTCAAATTACTCAAATTACCAGAGCTGTTTGGGAACACCATATGCATAATAGCCCTTGTCCTATGTGCTGTTTGGCAATACATTAACTAATGGCAAATTAGTTATATATTAGTTATAAATTAGTTATATATTAACTAATGGCAAATTATTTGGTCAGTTAGGTGATAGACAGTTATGGACTATCCCTAGCTGTCAGTTATTATATCAGAGACAGGTTTTCATCTAAATCCGATTAAAAGACCATTTTTGTTTTCCAAGTTTACAGAATACAGCAGATGTGGATCTGAATGAAGTTATCTTTGCTAATAGACACAGGACACATGGTAGTGCGGTATTAATAAAGGTTTGGGCCAAGATTTTCTAATATGGGAGAGTAATTTTAAGATTCCACCATCCATATTTGGTGTTGGAATTCAACAACCTTTTTTCACAGAACTCCAGCAGATCCTATTGAAATTAGTGGGTGTCAGAGCTTTTGGAAGTAGAACCACTAATTCAAGAATCCCAAGGGAGAATTAAGAGCCAAATTTTCATCTCCTCATGTTAAAAAATCTGGGGATAAGATTCTGTGTGTACCAAAATTCCCATCCACTTCAGCGAAGTCAGGATTTTTCTCTAATCTGGAGCTGATTTATGAGAAAAGCAGGTTACCCTGAGAGGCACAACCAAAAGCAGGTGATATAGGTAGGCCCTTCCATCACACAAAAGCAAAAGGTTATCCAGACATGCCAGAAATTTAATAGAATAACTATTCTGATATTTTAGATTTTTTTCTGACATTTTGACAGGCTGGTTAGAATATTTACTGGTTTTAATTTTGCTATATTCTGAGCATTCTTACACACTTGAAAGTAAACGTTTTTGCCTGTGGGAGGACATGCTCCAAATCAATACTGTACATATGCGATGCAACGGGAAAATGCAGAAACTTTTCACAGTCTATCAACTTCCAAGACAATTATATTCCAGGCATGTTGAGGAACTGGACATGCTATTCAAGTGGTCTTGGAGTATAATTGGTTTTTCTCTAATCACTATTATTGAATGTCCCTCAAAAAAGCTTTCTAGAAAGCATTTCTGCAACTGCCATGGGCAGGAAGAGGGGCAGCGAGGCAGGGAGGGACCTGCAGACCCAGAGCTGGGCTCTGCCCTTTGCTCATGCCCTGCTCCTTGTGCCCATGGGGACCCTGGGGATTCAGCTCTGCTCGCAGGGCTGCTGCTGGCAGCTGAGCCTGCTCTGCAATCAGGACATATTTACACAGGTTACATCCCTGTGGATGTGAAACTGGAGGACAGGCAGATTCGCTCCCTGCCATGCCATCAACACCAGGCACGCCCAGCAGCCAGCCCTTTGGCTCCATCTGCGGTGAATCACGCCAGCGTGGAACCTGATCCTCCAGGAGAGATAACATTGTAGCTCGGATATTTAATAAGCAAGGCTGGGCTTGAGCTTCCTCTGGGTAAAACCACACAGGGTCCCTTTCAGTTTCAGGAGGTGAGAACCAAAACTTTACTCTGCCTCCAAACAAAAGCTGGCTTTTATCCGTGTCCAGGATTTTCCTAACGCCAATGTTGTGGTTCTTGTTTTTCCACAAAAACAGTGCTAGTGATGGAGAGATCTCTTGAAAACTTCCAGGATTTATAGCAACTGGCAGCATGGTCAATACGTAATTGTTTTTGGAACAATCATAATCTTATTAGTTGCCAGTCTCTCCTACCAAGATAAATTTAAAGGAAATCAATCTGCTGACACTTCCCTGATATTTCTGGCAATTCTAACCTTTAAATTTAGCAGTTGCACTGAGTGTATACCTTGGGGGTGTGAAACCCAAAGAATTAAACAGTTATCTACTAGCAGTGAACAAAGACCATACACTGGCAAAAGCCCTGACTTTGTCCAGTCAGGAAGACATTGAAGCAACTTTGTCAACAAGTTCAAGCAAAGATTTAATGTAATTATCTGGATGGGTAACAAACATTAGAACATCATTAGCAGAGAGAATTATTTTATGCTGCTTCAAACAAGAAATATGTTTTATCCCCTGACCTTCTTCCTTCTGTCCTGTGGTGACAGAAGGAGATGTCAAATCATAAATTGTCTGCACTTTGGGACTGGTAAAGGTTTTGAGTTATCTGTGTTCACAAAGTACCCCCACTTAGTGTTAACTGGATTTATTTCTTTAGTGGAAATTCAACTGCTCTGGCTGAATATCAAATGCTGAATAATTATTTCTGTTCTTGAAATTCTAGACCTTGGGAGAATGAAAATCTTGCAATCAAAAATCCGGTTTACCCAATAACATTAGATTAGGAATGATACTGCCAGCACTGTCACCATTACTGCTGATGGTGACAAAGTTTTATTTTGGCTGCACAGTCTCACACATCCAAATGAAGATCTGATACAAGCTCTGCAGCCTCTAGATGTTGTTTGTTTGTTTGCAAAGTTCAGCCCACTGAACACACACATGGATGTATGAATTGAAAACAAACACAGAGGTTAGATGTGACCAGAAAACCTAGAATTATCTGGGTGGCACGTCCATGTGGGGCTCTGCATCCAGCCTGGACAGACAGGTCATGTCTCAGAGGGGCAAACCCTACAGATCATTCAAGAGATTTACAGGTGAGTCAAAATTCACGGGATCATCAGGTTGGAAGAGACCTTCAAGACCATCAAGTCCAGCCCAGCCCAACACCTCAACTGAATCCTGGCCCCCAGTGCCACATCCAGGCTTTGTTAAACACACCCAGGGATGGGGACTCCACCACCTCCCCGGGCAGCCATTCCAGAACTTTATCATTCATTCTGTAAAAAACTTTTTCCCAATATCCAACCTGTATTTCCCCTGGTGCAACTTGAGGCTGTGTGCTCTGGGTGTGTCAGTGCTGCTGCAGAAAGAGCCCAGCCCCAGCTGAGCACAGGCACCTTTCAGGAGCTGCAGAGAGTGAAAAATGAGGGTTAACCTCTCCCAAGGGTCTAAATCCATGGCACTGAGTGGCTGCATCCAACCCGATCAGCAGGGACAGGACAGAATGCTTTCCCATGGTTACTGCCTGCTGCTATCAGGACACTTCATAACCTCCTTTCAGCTGTGCAATTGTACAATGAATTCACAGCATCTGGATCCTGTTATGTGTGAAGCACGCCTCATCAGAGCCTGAATGAGAGGAGATGCTGGTGAGCAGGCTGATGGAGCAGTGGACAGCACTGCCTCTCCACTGATGGCTCTGGCATTCCCCAGCAGCCAGTGTGGTCACAGTGCTATGCAGATGGCATTTGCTGATGGGAATTTATTGATACAACTCATTAGAGAGGAGTCTATTTGAGAGTGCCCCGTCCTTACCCTGGAATGTTTCACAAGCAGGAAATGTCACATCCTCAGCCAGCCTGGATCCCACAGCTGCTGGATGGGGAGCAGGGGATGGTGCAGCTGGCGGGGCTGATGGCACTGTGCAAAATGGCTGAAGCTCAGGGGTAAGGAGGAGACAACTGCCTGGTTTTGTACTGCACTCTCCCTTCCCAGCATAGTTTGGGTCTTTTTTCTTCTCCTTCCCTAGCTAAATCAAAGGCACAGCTCCCTGTAGGTACTCTGAGGGGAGACACTAAAAGAGCTGTTGAAACTAAAAGAGAGCTAAAGAAAAATAGGTATAAGATATCCATTAATATATTTGGGTTAGAAATCAAAGGAAAGTTCTGGTCATGAGAGGATGAGAGACAGAACTAGACAGTAATTAGAAAACAGGAAAGAAAAAAAATAATCGCATTTATGGGTAGAATTAGAAGGCACAGCTGATTGCAGAAGCTGGAAACTAGACTTGAAAACTTTTCCCACCAACATTTTTTTGTCTCCTCCAGGAGATGGAAAATAGGGGCATTTTCCAGATGTGGCTCAAAAGGACGGCTCTAGTTTTCTGGCTGCCTGATTACAACTGCAGCTCTGAATCCCTGATCAGTGACTTTGGGCTGACAATCTGGAGCCTGAACTGGGCATTTATACACATTCTTCATAGCCTAGGCATATGAAACCCTTATTAAGGCATCAGAAATATGGGAATATGGGAAGTATGTGGAAATATGGGCCCCTGCATTGCTATGATACAACTTTGTGTATCCTCTATTGCTCATGGTGGTACTACTAAATGTCCCCTTCCCAGAGCTGCTCAGTCCAACTCACAAAGGCACATTCTTTAGCCCAAGTTCATATTACGGATAGTAATACTGAAAATTACTTTTATCATCCTTCAGAACAAAGTCATTATGTTCCATTTATAGATTTTGTCTTCCTGTCTTCCTCCCAATAAAAAATAAATTTTCTACAAAGACAGAAATTATCCCCCAATGTTTTAACTGAAAGCAGATTTCTATTCAAGAAACATAGGCAGGCAATTTTTATAGAACTGTCCTTCACTGACAGAAGAAATCCAGCGTGGCTTTTTTACTTTGCTAAAGCACATGAACTGATACTTTCTTTTATGATCCTTCTTTACACAATTCAGCATTAAAACCCGGATTTTGAATACGTTAAATCTTAATTGACTTTCCTCAGCAGAGATGAAATCACTGAAACGCTGTTCATTGTATAAATAATGCTGGAGAAAATCAATCCTGAACTAAACACCAGTAACTATTATCAAGATTCAGGTAGATCTTTTACAAGTGTCACACTTCAGGATTTAGTAGTTAAAAATACTGTTTATATCTCAAGACAAATTACAGAGCAGGAATTAATCTCTATCCATATTCTTCTTATCCATTTAAGTGAGTGATGACAGGTACTATATAAACATCAACATGTGTGATAAACCCAGTTGATTTTATTTCACTGATCTGAAACTGAAGAAGTTATTGTGCTGAAAGGTATTTTGAGAATCAGGCAAATACAATTTCCTGACTGGCATGAAGCTTGCTCATCCTTTGTGACAAGAGTCTGTTGCGTTGTGAGGTCCCCAGGATGAGGTGAGAGATGAGGAATTGACTTCATGTTCTCAGGAGACCGATTTATTACTATATTATATTGTATTTATATTGATATTATATTATACTATATTTGTATTGCATTATATTATACTATATTCTATTCTATTTATATTGTATTATATTTCTATTCTATGTCTATTCTATTTATATTGTATTATATTCTATTTATATTATGAAATTAGATACTGCAACTATACTAAACTGTAGAGAAAAAGATACAGACAGAAGGCTAGAAAAGAATGAAAACATTCGCCAGTTCCTCTAATGTCAGGTATTTTTTCCCTCCCTTACATGTCCCATGCTAATTATAGAATTATCTGAAGGGCTTTCTAAGTGAAAAGGACTGTAAAACACAGTTCAGTTTTGCAATTACATTTCCTCTTTCTGTCCTGTGAGGCTGAAGAGTAACTGATTTCCTTCTAACATAACTAGTTTTTTGATAACTTCACGATGTTTCCTAATCTCTGACTAACTTCCAACTGATGAGTAAGCTGCTGTAAAATAGGTAACAAAATATCATGATGAACAGCTTTTCAACAAAAACAGGAGGGAGAGGCAGAGAAACAGAGTATATAGAAACACCTCCGTTTTACTGTGATTCATAGGAATACCAGGCCAAGTTATGGACTAATTTTAACTACAAGAATGCTTTTTATCTTTTTTGATGACTTCCAATATATTTCAAAGTCTTAATGTTTCAAAACTCCCTGACTAACATTTTGGGAATTAAATGTTCTTGCTTTTATTTGAAAATATTTTACCAAGGGGAGAAAGGAATGTTTAAAAATATGAAGAGTCAATGTCTGAATGCCACTCAAATGCTTTTTTCTTTGATAATTTGCAAAACATAACCACTTTTAGGTTGTCTCATGTTTGGGATGCTTGCTTTCATCACTTTGATATTTTCAGAAAGAGAATATTGATTTCTAGGCAGGAAGTTGGCACCTGAATTTTGGGAACCAATGATGCACACAAGCCAACTATGGGGCTGTCTGCATGCTCATTTCATTACTAAATTCTGTCTTTCAGACTCTTCCTAGTACCAGTATCCAATAAAGAGCATTATATCCTACTTTTCCTTGGAATTGTTGAGTATCCAAGGACAAAAAATGCTGCAGGAGGTGTGAGGCAGGTCCCCGTGCTGGGCTGCTCTCTGAGGGATCAGATCAACTGCAGGCAGTGAAAACTCTTCCAGGCAAATCAGAGACCCTCTGTGCCCACACTGATGATCCCATTGTTTCCCACAGCCAGTCTGATGCCCCAGGAAATGGTGGAGATGTGATCCAAGCCCAATAAGCTCTTCAGAGCATGAAAGGTAAACCTGACCTGTCCCAAAAGAGTTTGACCTAGTGCAAAGCTGGTGCATGTGCATATATTTCTGCCCTGAGATTATTTGGGTCCATCCTCTGCTGTGTGAGATATAGAGCAGGGATACAGATCCACTGCAGGAGCAGCTGAACCCTGAAGGATGCAGCTGAAATGGTGAGTTCAGTAAATAATTTATGAGAATTATGGCTTGCAATAGCCAATTAAGTGAAAGGGAGGGCAAAAAACCATTATCATAAACCCTGCACTGAGAAGGAAGGAATATTCTCAGTAGAATATAACAGACAATAACAGCATTGCCTTGCAGTGCAGCATCCTCATTGACTCTGTCAGCCTGTTCTGGTGAGATGGGGCCCAACACCCCGTGGTTACTGGTGCCTGTGTTTTGCAGCATTGCCTAAACTAGGTTTGACAAACACTCATTAATCCCACAACTGCCTCCCGTGACAGATCAGGGCATGCCCTGATTTGACTTCATTTGCTGCTGGAGATCACACACTGAGTCAGAGCAAGTGGAATCCAGGAATTCTGCTTCTATCTCCTGCATTTCCCACCCAGAACTCCAGCTGGCAAGGATTTCATCAATCATTGCAGTGTTTAGGGGGTGCCAGGCACCAGGCTGAGGTTCCAGGAGGAATAGTTACCTCAGCTTATGAAAACAGGAAGAACTGCATTCCCTGAGCATGGCTGTGGGCGCACACACAGCCTTCTTCAAGAAACTTCTCATCAGATGACAGCCTCAGTCCTAAATAAAGGAGAAAGGCAGCTCTCAGCTGCACTGAGCGTGGCTTGCTTCCTTAGAAAACTCTGTAGAGATACTTCAATAAACCCATTTAGATGTTTTCAATAAATCTGCACTTTTCCAGATTTGCCAAATACTGCCCAGGTAGGAGCCACCACAAAAACTGCACAGGGCGCAATTAAAGACAGTAATTCTATTCAGGTACACTGGGGATTTAAAACTTCAGGTAATCACAATTATGGCATTTGCTGTCTCCTTTGTGTTTGACTTGTAACCTAAATAATGACCTCTTGCAAGCACAGATTTGATCAGCTGTCTACCTTCTGTGTTTCCAAAGTCTTAGGCATAAATCCCTAATCTTTCAAAATATATAAACTGCTTTTTGTAACCTTAAAATAGACAGTGGTTCTGCCAGAGAGATGTGAAAAACAGATTATCAGTTGGACCCTGTGGGGTTGCTACCAATGCATCACTTTTTTAGAATTGATTAATCAGGAAAGGAAGGTAGTTTTATAACAAATGGTAGTTTTCTTCCTTTCTTATAGGGGTATGCTATAGGAAGCAATAGACCACAGAAAATGGCTACCCCCTTTGATTTTACTGCAGATCTGGCCACAGGAAATGTTGCACATTTGGATCAAGCAGGATAAACAGCAAGGACTTCCTCTTTTGTGAAATCATCTTTAAGCAGCACCTCTCCCCAGGAAAATAGGTTTTCCACTTTACATAATGTTGCAGCAGCAGTGGTTTGTTCCTAAGTTTTTTCTGGGTAGGTTATGAACTTTACAGCTCTGACCACAGATCAGTTATTTATCATAACAGGAAAGATGAGACCAAAGATATTTCCTAACCTTCTCTTTGCAGATCAGAGAGAAGTAAGGCAACAAACATTAATGCTTCACAATCAACTGACAAAGATGATACAGAAATATGAATTCCTCTCTTCTAATCATATTTGGTTGAATCAACCTGTAATTTTAAACAGCAAGGAGCAAATGAACACACAAAATTTCACTCAAATCTCTTCTCCAATGCATCATGATCAATCTTTCAAAAGTAGATATGCTGGTACAAAAAGAAAGCTTTTGTTTAGAGACAAACTAAGGAAGGCAGTAGAGAAATACCCCATTTTGGGAGAATGCTCCTCCTTTTGATATCTGTAACAGGTGTTCCCATGTATCCTGGCAGTATATAAAATATGAAAAATTACTTTGAAGTACTGTTGGAGACAAAAAGCTTTTCCTCATCTAATACATTTGCCCCTCAGCCTCAGTGACCCTGCAAACACTGAAATCCAGTGGCAGATCTAACATATTTTGTATGCTGCAGAAAATTATTAACTGTAGGAAAGTGTGTTCCTACTTTATAGAGCCATATGACAAGTTGCACATAGCTGGGATTGCTCAAGTTTCTGCACCACAAACCTGAAGTGCAGAGTATTTCATACAGGGCCAGATTGCAGAATTAACCACAGGCCTGCAATGCACTGTGCAGAGCTGTGCTCCTGCAGGGGAGGTGGGACAGACCCCAACCTCTGCAGAGCCACTCACAGCAGCCACCAGCATTGCTTTCCAGTTAAACATTTAACAAATGAGGGATTGGTCACAAGTACCCAAATTTTACAGCAGCCACCTTGGAGGAGTGGTGTTGAGTCTCTCTTCAGACACCACTCCACATTGTCACACACATCCTGGAGCACACATTGCTCCAGGTCATGAAGAAATGTGGAGCAAGCTCCTTCACTCCACACTCGTCAGTGAAAGTGTCTGTTCCTGTTGTGTTTGTTCTGTGTCTCGGTGGCATTTTGCTACCAGTCCTGGAGACTTTGGGTTCATGCTTGCTTTTCCAGCTGGCACTGTGCAGGTGCCCTCAGCCTGGTTTAACAGGTTGCTTTAGCGTGTTCCTGGAGTATGCTGGTCACCACAAAATTGATAAAAAAAGGAAAATCAACTGCAGTCCTTTGCAGCTCAGGAGACTGCCTTGGGAAGATCTTTCCTACTGAGATGCCAGAAGTGCATTCAGAAAGGACACAAAGGAGGTGAACATCATTGGTCACACTACGGAAGACGCATTGATCAAAAGGCTGAAGTCATGACCACACTCTCTTCACTCTAGCTTTGGCTTCAGTAAACTTTGGATCAGATTCTACATGAATTGGTTTTGTCTTGTTTTGCCATCAGTTGGACACTTCCTAGTTCACATGAGCCTGAACACACAAACAGGACTCAGCATGTTGGAACTGCAGGCCATACAAAGAAACCCTGCAAGCCTGAATTTGCTGAGGCTTGCCTCAGAAAGAAATGTGGGTGATCTACAGTTTATGGGGCGTAAACCACAGGCTGCTGGCTGGGAAGAACACACTGCTACTTCTCCATGCCTTTGCATCAGACAACACAGAGATATTGAAACACTATCTTGACTTTAATTCAAAACAATGCCCAACTCAACAAAAGGTTTCCAACTGTTTCCTTGCTGGAAACAACATCAAGAGAATACATGCAATTAGCAGTTAAAAAAACATTGAGTAGCTCCCAGCCAACCTCACCAGTGTATCTCAAATAAGATTAACACTTCCAGATTGAGAACTATGGTCTTTATGAGCCTGCTACTGAATTTAGTGCTTTGTTCCTGCAGCCAAAGCTGGCCTTAAAGGCTGGGGGCCATCCTGCTGTGCTTAGAAAATCCTTTTTAAAATAGATAGATAGATAGATAGATAGATAGATAGATAGATAGATAAACACCTTTGTTACTGAAATTACTGAATTTGCTCTGAATGCAAGCAATGCAAGTCTGGCTGTCATGCAAATATACAAAATTTAGTCAGTCTGATTCTTTAACAGAAATTCTACTTTGTCTGGTGTCCTGGTCAGGGTAAGTTTTTGTGTTAATTTTTGCAGTAGCTGGGAGGGGGCATGTCCAGGTGGAGAGGTTATTCTACACCCCCTCCCATCATTTCCAGGGATGGGAGAGGGAGTCCCTTCCAGGAAAAAGGGGCTCCTTGCAGTGAGTAAGCATGGCAGACAGAGTAGAAGGGTAACTCTGGTCCCAAGGCAGAGGGAACCAAGGTGTGTAGTTGGGGATTTCCACAGTGAGCAATAATGTTTCTTTTCTTGTACCCTCTGTCAATAATATTTTGTTATCTTGTCTCATTGCTGTTTCCAGTAAATTGTTCTTATCCCAACCTGTCATCTTTATTTTTTGTGCCTCCAATTCTCTTCTCTATCCCACCACAAGGGAGAGGGGGAAAGGGAAAAGGGGAGGAGCAAGCAACCAGCAGCGTGGTTTGAGTCTCAGTGGGAGCACTAAATTGGGGAGTGCCATTCCTAAACAATGACATCTGCTATAGAAAATTTGATGGATGCCCTTTTTGAAACAAGACCCTTCTGTTTAAGCAGAAATGGCATTTATAATAAATACAGTACTGGTGGAAGAAAGACAAATCTATTGTCTGAGAAGAACAAGCTATTTAAATTCCACAGTGATGGAAAAATTGAAGGGAAAGAGATGGCTGAGGGGCTTTGTGAGTCTCACAATGCTTCGAGTGCTGCAATGAGGCCAGAAAATAATAGTGATCAGCTTTAGAGATTGTGTCTGTTTCAAACACACATCATTTCAAACAATGATGACAACTCTTCCAGTCTCATTTTTGTACTGTTGCTGTTATGGAAACTTTCTCTGTCCTCATCAGCTCGATTTTGTGTCCTTACACCAGTAATGAATCACAGATGACACTTCCGGGACTCAGCCTCTTTTGAGGGCATTTGCTTCCTTCATAAGCTCTTTGGTCAGGTCTAAAATCTTATTTTCAGAGGCTGAGTGAACACTATGAAGAGATTTTGAGGATTCATTGAGAAACACAAGAAAACAGCAATGACTATTTATGTACTGGTATTTCTACCAATTATGTCTTTCTAAACAACGCCTTTAAATTTTAGAGATGCAGTCATACATATAAAAATGATAATAAAATACAAATAAATACAATAAATTCATATTCCTTTGTCTGATATCTTGAGTGCCTGCTATGTCCTTTGCTGGGACTAAGCTTTTATACCTCCTGATGAATATTTGCTATAGGTACTCCTAAGGGCTCAGGCAAGAAGGATTTCTTCTGGTGGTTTGAGGTGCTCTCAGGCATTTGATCATTTAATCAGCTTTGGAAGACTAACATTTCTGGAGCTGCAGCTCCAGAAGAAGCAGCAGCCTGCCTGTGCCAGGTCACACAGAAATGCTGGGCTCTCACTACTGCTCTCATCTCTGCTGGCTAAAATCAGGATACCTAAAACTCCTAACACACCCTCTTGGCCAAAACTACAATGGGATGGTGTGGCAGTACCAGTGTTAGTTTCTCTGGTCTGGATTGAAGGCACTTGAGGTAGTTCATGTTCACACTCAGGTGTTCATTATTTCTTATCAGTAAAACAGTCTCAGTGCTGTGAGTTCAGCAGCTTTTCATTAGAAGGCACAAAATGGCCAACAATCTCTTGTTCCAAGGTCTTTTCAGACTAAACTGTCCAATTGAGAACTGACACCTGGATTATTTTCCCTTTTAACCCAATAACTGATCCCAAGGAGCCCCCAATGCAGACTTTACTGCCCAATTACAAAATGCCACCCAAACCCATGGAGAAGAAGCATGAAGAAGAAGCATGAAGAAGGAACCCAGGATGACACCCTGTGCCCTCCATCTTGCTGCCACCCACAACACACTAAAAATCCCAAAACCTCAACTTCTCACCCAGTGACACACCTACACTGCTCTCTATGATCTATTGCACACTTTTGTGGGTTCCAGTCTGTCTTGAATTCTGGGAAACTTTCTCCAGAGTGAGGGTCAAAGTCAGAGCTGCCCTGGGGGTCAGGGCACCCCAGAGCAGACACAGAAATATTCCCTGTGTGGGTTTGCTCAGGATGGGATGGCAAAGTAAGGCAAGCAGTGTGCACAGCAAAGGGACAGCTCTGAGCAGCTCAAGCACATTTTGTAGTTTGACTCCAGTCCACAAATATACAACCCATTTCTGACTGCTAATGAGGGTGAAAATTCTCTTTCAGTATTTTTATAATTATTAGCCCTACAGGAATTTCTATTGGAAATCACTGACAAGCTCCTGTCATAAGTATGGATTACTTAGTGTTCAATGGCAGAGTCTGGCTGACAGTTTTATTGCACTCCTGAGCCAAACAATAAACTGCACATAAAGCCAGATGACTCTCTTGTTGTACATCCATGTATGTTTTACAGTACAGCTGTAAGCAATAGTGAAAACTTCAACAGGAAATTAGATTTGCAGGTCTCAGCTTTTAGGGGCTGGGCAAATTAATCTGAGTACTTGGTGCTCATCAGTCACTGATGCATTTTGCATTAAACATTCCCAGGGACCTATCCAAAGTGAGACACACAATCTGAGATTCAAAAGTCCCATTGTCACCCTAATTTTCATTTTATTCAGTGTGAAACCTATTTCTAGCAGATCACCAAACACTGACTTGTGGTTTTCATGAGCTCTAATGCCATGAAAATAAACTTATTCATTAGCTTAAACATACAGTGCAATGACAGAAAAGGCACAAAAAACAATATTCATTTCATCCCAGTAGAACTATATGCTGGGAGCATTTTTCTTGGTGGCATTCACCCACATAATTCAGTCTAAAGTACTACTTCCATCTCAGCATTTTGGAGAGTATTTCCCATTTCAATTAATTCCTTATTATTTAAACTCTAATGAGCTGTGGGGTGCAACCCAGTGGCTTCTTCAAGGCACTCTGACTGTCCAGCTTTGTTAATTCACACAAAGGCCTTTATTTTCTCTTAAAGTTATTAGCTTGGATGGGCATGTAAAGGGAAAAAGTAATATATAAGAGGATTGAAAGTAAAAAACAGACATCCTTTTTTAAATCTGTCCTCGTGCAATCCAAAGCACCAATGACAGCATGCATATAGCAGTGTAAACATCCTGCCTTGCACTTTACTTTGTGGTAATCAACACACAGACCTGCACCAGGTCCATTAAAGCAGTGAAAACTTCAACTTAAAAGTGGAATTTGTGCTTTAGCTAAGGTGCCATCTGATGAGGCTCTTTAAAAGCTGGCTTTTAAATCCCAGCCAATCCCAGAAGACTGCTCCAAAAAAATCCTGCAGGCAGCATTTACACAAAATCCACAATAAAATTACATTTCATTTCCAAATAATTTTCAACTCCAACTTCTTTTCCTAAAGTCAGAGCCAGTGCACAGATCAGATTAAGAAATAGTAAAGAGAACAAAGTCATTCAACAAAGGCACTAATAACAGCACACAGAAACAAATGTCATGTAGGTTTAGTCACGTAGAAAATTGTTTTCTAGCTTTAATAGTGAATGACATCAGTTTACCAAGCATATTTAAACAACAAGAAAACCCCACAAATAGCATAAAACACTACTGGCAAGCTGCTCCCCAAATCAAAGTGACTACAAGTTATCTACTTTCTCATATAACCACTGCCATAAGTCTTGGAGAAGCAGCTCCAGAATTAAATATCTACATTAAAAAGAAATAAAATAATTTTGTCTGGAAATGGATTGTCCATGTACCCTGAAAGATTTGTGGCCTTTTGAATACAACCTTAGGAGACCATTGTAGAAATGCCCCCTTATCCAAGGGAAAAAAAGAAAACAAGGGCACTGGGAAGAATATGGCAAAGACGGGGGAAAAAACCTTGGTAAATTTTGGTACTTCCCAAAAGTGTAACTACTCCTTGCTAGAAAAGCCTTGCAGCAGGACAGATGTTGACTGCACATTTGTTTGGACTAACCAAAGCTTTTAAATTAAAGAGCTGGATGCTTGCATCACTTCTCAGGCAGCAATGTAACAGTGCTGATTTAGTGCTAATTCAGCCAGTCCTGCAAGTGGTCCTCTATCAAGTGTTGCTTCCATTTTTTAGCATTATTTTTAGTGCAACAGGTAGAAAGAAGACAGGCATGTAGGCAGAAGAAGAGATCTGATTGAATGGTTTAAATTTTAAGATTAAGCAGTACATGCTGTTTTTAAAGCTGAAAGGGAGAACAGGGAAATTTAAGAATGGTGGGGAAAAGGAGAGAACAGAAAATTACTGCCCTGCTGTTGGTGTTCTTGGAAATATTCCATTTGTTCTATATGACCAATGTGCAATCTGAGACATGGACCAAAGGAAAAGTTATTCTCACTCCATCAGTGAGATTGCCTTGAAAACAGACCAGAATTCCTTTCCAAGAAACCTGCTTTGGGATTAATTCCCTCCCAAACTCAGATTATGATCAAGTTTCTACACAGGTTAAACTAGCCAGACCATAATTTCTCATTTTTGAGAGCACAGAAGAGCTGTAAAGTGGGGATTTGTATGGAAAATTCAGCTGTGGCGGAACGTGTAAAGTTGTGCACATCCACTGTCCCTACAGAGACTGAAAACAAATGAAGATTGGCAGGCAGTGAAGACAAAATGGAGCAAATTCACACCCAGGAACTTCAGCATCACACAGAGCTGCCTATGGAAACAGCTGGGTGGGGAGTTTGGCTCCAATAAAATAATGCAATTCTGTAGGACAGGAGTGCCAGGCACGTCCTGGGAGCTGTGCCAGGGGCACTCCAGGCTCATCCTTCCCCTCCTGGGCCAGAGGCAGCCCCAACCCTGTCCCCTGCCCTGTCCCAGCTGCCCACAGCCCATGGGAGCCACAAGGACCTGCAGAATGAGGTGCAATAAATACCCTGTTCCTACCAGGCTGAGAAATCCTCCCTGGTTTGTGCAGTGCTGTGGGCACCCAGAGCATCTAAAACAGGAGTGAGACACCTGTCTGCTGCTCCACAGGGGTTTTATTTCCTCTGTGAACACCCAACCTCCCTGGAAAGGGACCCTCAGCACCCCTCAGGTGCCTCACCCCTCTGAGGGAGCCATCCCTGGCTGGGCTCAGGAGCCAGGCTGCCCCTGCCCGTCCCCACTGGGCTTTTCTGGTTTTTCTTCTGTCACTGCTCTGAGTTTTTCTGTACACTGTACCCCAGCATCCTCTTCCCATGGGTTCACCCTGTGGCTCCTGCTACAGAGCTCTCTTTTACATGTTGTTCACCACTCCAGGGTCTGCCTGCCCCTGCCCTTTCAGCCTGCTGCTCTGAGGTTCCTGCTGCAGCCCATTTACCATCCAGAGGGGCACCAGAAAGCTCCTGCCCTCCTTGGCAGACACCTGGCTTTCAAACCAGGACAGGTGAGTACATTGCCAAAGCAAAATTCATGCTGGAGATGAAAAACGCATGTAAGGATCAACAACGATCAGTGGGGCACAACTACAGCTGACTGCAAAGTTTGAATGATGGATACCAACACAAAGCCTCACTGAGGCAATCGTCTGGGTGTCCAGCACACATCACAGTTGGGACAGCCAGAACACACAGAACATCCCCTCACAATTCCAGAAGGCTTTAAGCATTCCCCACACAGAGTAACACCTTACCTCATCAGGAGGCTTCAGGAGTCTGTCCACACAGAGTAACACCAGGTCACTGCAGAAGGCTGTAAGCATCTCCCTTCTAGTTCTTACCCCAACCTTTTATCCCCTCATGCTGATGCACTGCACCTGTGTGCCCTCTGTTCCCTCTGTGGTTGGTCAGTGATTGCACACCTGGGCACTCCATGGCTCATTGCTGTCAGTGCTGCTCACCTGCTGCTCACAGCTGCAACCCATTGGGGATGGGACAGCTCCATCCCAATTATCACAAACTGTGTGTGCCTACAGCACAGCTCCATCCCAGTGACCCCAAACTGTGTGTGCCTGCAGCACAGCTCCATCCCAATTATCACAAACTGTGTGTGCCTACAGCACAGCTCCATCCCAGTGACCCCAAACTGTGTGTGCCTGCAGCACAGCTCCATCCCAGTGACCCCAAACTGTGTGTGCCTACAGCACAGCTCCATCCCAGTGACCCCAAACTGTGTGTGCCTGCAGCACAGCTCCATCCCAGTGACCCCAAACTGTGTGTGCCTACAGCACAGCTCCATCCCAGTGACCCCAAACTGTGTGTGCCTGCAGCACAGCTCCATCCCAGTGACCCCAAACTGTGTGTGCCCGCAACACAGCCCCATCCCAGTGACCCCAAACTGTGTGTGCCTGCAACACAGCCCCATCCCAGTGACCCCAAACTGTGTGCCTACAGCACAGCTCCATCCCAGTGACCCCAAACTGTGTGTGCCTGCAGCACAGCTCCATCCCAGTGACCCCAAACTGTGTGTGCCTACAGCACAGCTCCATCCCAATGACCCCAAACTGTGTGTGCCTACAGCACAGCCCCATCCCAGTGACCCCAAACTGTGTGTGCCTGCAGCACAGCTCCATCCCAATGACCCCAAACTGTGTGCCCGCAACACAGCCCCATCCCAGTGACCCCAAACTGTGCCCCTACAGCACAGCCCCATCCCAAACTGTGTGCCTGCAACACAGCCCCATCCCAGTGACCCCAAACTGTGTGTGCCTGCAGCACAGCTCCATCCCAATGACCCCAAACTGTGTGCCTGCAACACAGCCCCATCCCAATGACCCCAAACTGTGTGCCACACACAGCTCCAAGCCCAATCACCCCAAACGATGTGTGCCTACATGGGAGAGATGTGCAAAAGCCAGGGGTTAACAGTAAGCAGAAAAATCAACACAGGAATATTGAGAACTAGCTTGGCATACCTGAAACCCCTAAACAAGCAGTGCTCACCATCAAAGACCTCTGACATTACTATGAAAATTCCTATGAACCTGTGCAAACCCAGGGCACACAGGGAATATTTCTATGTCTGCTCTGGGGTGCCCTGACCCCCAGGGCAGCACTGACTTTGACCCTCATCCATGGAGAAAGTTTCCCAGACTTCAAGACAGACTGGAATCCACAAAAGTGTGTAATAGATTATAGAGAGCAGTGTAGGTGTGTCACTGGGTGAGAAATTGAGGTTTTGGGATTTTTAGTGTGTTGTGGATGGCAGCAAGATGGAGGGCACAGGGTGTCATCCTGGGTTTCTTCTCCATGCTTCTTCTTCCTTCTCCATGGGTTTGGGTGGCATTTTGTAATTGGGCATTAAAGTCTGCATTGGGGGCTCCTTGGGATCAGTTATTGGGTTAAAAGGGAAAATAATCCAGGTGTCAGTTCTCAATTGGACAGTTTAGTCTGAAAAGACCTTGGAACAAGAGATTGTTGGCCATTTTGTGCCTTCTAATGAAAAGCTGCTGAACTCACAGTAGTGAGGCTGTTTTACTGATAAGAAATAATGAACACCTGAGTGTGAACATGAACTACCTCAAGTGCCTTCAATCCAGACCCAGAGAAACCCACAAGTGGGACCCTCACATGAAGCATTTAGCCAATGTTAGACAATATAGCAGAGCACTGTTTGAAGCCAACATGAAGCAATAGCTAAAAGAGGACAGTTCTATCTAAAGAATACATCTGGCACTTATGGACTCACTGCAAAACACGCAGAGCTGTCCCTGATGCTTCAGCAAAACACTTCTGACTCCTGCAGCCTTTCAGTCAGCAATATCTATTGTAAAGGATGCAAAACAGATAATTTGAGTAGAAATTTAAGCCTTTCAGGTAGGGAAAAAGGGCACTGATTAATAAGCTGGCATAAACAAGTGAACTTTTTATTTCATTAACTTTACAGATTGGCTTAAAGCCCCCAAAATTTTGCAAATAATGATTGCTCCTAGGGGACCATCTCTGTCTGGTTAGTTTATTTGTTTGCATGTACATTTGGTAACTAAGGTCAAAAGTTTTATAGCAGCAACTGTCTCTGAACTATTACTTGGCTTTGATTTTTTAGCTGTGGCACTGAGACTTTTGTGCAATATTGTTAATAATAGAAATGCACTTTGTTTTAGTTTTGACTAATTATAGATTTGCTTGATGCAGTATTTCATGTGCATGGGTAAAAGGTAATTGTTACAGCTTTATAAAAATTTCAAGATTAAATCCTGTCTTTAATTACAAAGATATCACTGGTGATGCAGAGGATTCAGTGATGTCAGAATTCATTACAATTATGGTTTAGCCATGAGATTAAGCAAAACAGTGTCAAATCATAGTGACTCAAATACTCAAATCAATGTGACTCTACAACTTTAGAAATGACTGCTTGGGTCTAATTTGAATGAGTGCTACAGTAGCACAGTGCAAGTCACACAAATATAGCTATTTCCAAGATGTAAAATTCAAATCACTAAATTTGATCAGTGCAAGCACTGGGCAACCCAGCATTCACCCTTGTACTTACAAATTCAACATCACTCTTATTCCATCCAGTCTCAAGACCCTTATAGGGAATTTGATACAACTTACACAAAGGAATTCTCTTCATGTAAATTTTGAGGAAACATCCAATAATGAAATTTTAGCCTCCTTTGATTGTCTAAAGCAAGTGTTCATAAGTTGATATAATTACTTGGTATTATCATTTGCTTTAGTTAAAGTATGCACACACAGGGCAAGGACTGTCTGTGACACCTGGGATCAGAGCTGATGACATTTATATCAGTGCCCCATCCTTTACAAATACTGAATGGAAGCAGCAAAAGTGACTATTTGATCTTTTGCAGTAAATATTCCCCAATAACTAAGAAATAACATCTGCAGAAAGGGAAAGTCTCATGGACAGAAACAGAGCTAAACTCCCTGTGCAAGGGATTTGCAGCTGGCATTGCAGACTCACTGGTGTGCAGCTTTGTTTAAAATATCCACTGAGAAGCTGAAAGAAAAATACTCTTTAACAGTGAGGAGAACTGACATTTTCACCTTTAATATAAACTGCAAAAAGAGGCAACACCACGAGCATCTCCAACCAAGGACCTCTCTGGGCATGATCAACATCATCACCATGGCTTTCCATTATCCTTGAACTCCCATTCATCAGCATGTATAAATTTGTCCTTTGTCATTTTTTTCAAACTGCATTTTGGCAGAGGAGCACTGGTGGGTGGGGAGCTTTTGGAAAGATTAATTTTTTTAAAATTTGGTCTTTTCAAACTGTTCTAAATACAGCAGTGGGGAATATGCCCTGAGGAGCAATGCTGTTGCATGTCTCTCAGGGGAGGGGTATTGACAATTAAATATTGTCAGTTTCTTATTCAGTGCAAGAGGAAAACAAGCATTTGTGTTTCAGGCTAATTCATGGAAGCCTCTGGCCCAGCAGTGCTGAGTTCAGGGTGATGCTGTGGGGCCAGAGGAGGGAAGCTGCCCATCAAGGCTTCCCAAGGGTGGTCTGCAGCTCTCTTGCAACACACAGGCCTTTTGTAAGTGGCCTGAGCAGCATCTGGGGGCTGTGCTCCTCAGAGCCAGCTGGTGTGAAGCTGTGGTGGCTGTGGGGTCTCCTCCAGCAGCTCTGGGATGGGGTCAGTGCCTGGACACTGGGATCTGTCAGCCACTGGAGCCTGAGCCAGCCTGCCCCTCACAGCTGCCATGCATTTTGGCAAATCTCACAGCTGGGATTTCAGCCCCTGGCTACTTCTGCAAGCCTTCCTATGGCTCCATATGACAGCAAGAGCCCTGTGCAGGAGCTGGCCCAAAGTGCAACATTTCCAGGCTCAAGATGAGCTTCAAGCAGAGGCAGCGCAGCCCATGGGGCTGGAGGAGGACAACAAACTCCAACCCAGCGAGGGGCCAAGGTGATGGACAGAGTGACCCGAGGAGATTGCTCCAGCAGGAACACCAGCAGCTGAATCTGGAAGAGAAAAATACCATAAATGGAGTGAGATAAGGACTGAGAATGAAGAAAAGGGTTGAGGCAGCCTAACCACCAATTTACAATGCTAATCCCCTGTTAGAATTTCTCTGAAAGCCTCCCTGCCCTCACACACCGGCACTTTACCTGCCTTTTTCAGCACAGAACCCCTGACACCCCAAACAGTCTGCCAGAAGGAGAGTGCTCTGGAACAATGACCTTCCCTTCTCTTTTGGGTGTCAACTCACAAATCATGTTTCTTCTTTTTTTCTCCCTTTATTCCTGCCTGCACCAAAAGTTCCCAGAAGAAGTCTACAGATAATGACAAAAGGAGTGAAGGTTTGCCAGCGGACTGGCACAGGACAGGAGCTGCTGTTTTCCTCTTGCACTGAATAAGAAAAGCTCAATGCAGTTATGGGCTGCGAGATCTCAGTGCTACCTGCACATTGCAGGGAGGCACAATGGCCCTGATTACTCTCACCTGATGGAAATGCTCAAGGCCAGATGGAAAAAATGGCTTTTGAATCAGGCCTTCATCCCTCAGTTTACACACCCGATTGCTTGCAAAACCCCAATGCTCATTCAGCCCAGGCCTGGAAAGATGTCAGAGATTGAGAGTTAGAACAGGGGCTTGACATTCAGGACAGAAATTTTGAAAAACTTTATTTTCAATTACTTTAAAGAATAATGTATAAAGGGATATTTTTAAAATTTGTTCTGATTTCGAGTGGGTTATGGGGGACTCCTAATGCATGTATTTTGTAAGGTACCTTCACCCACACATCTAAAAAAGATTCAAAAGTTGCACAAATTGAAATATTTGAGAAAAAGTAACCATCTTCACACCTGCCAGTGTGTCACCAGATTCAGCAAATTTGCTCATATTCATTTGTAACACTGATTTGAGTGCCCTTCATAGCACATTAAATTTATAATCTATGCAGCAAATATGATACAATTGATGCAGTCCCCTAACAAGAATATGCAACAGACATGAAGCTGTGTCTGTATTTCCTCCTCTACTTCCTAGAAATGAATGCAATTACAAAGCAGTTTTGGTGATACACTGTTGATAACTCCTTTATATAAGGGAAGTTACTGTCAGGACCTTATCACCTCCATCAGAGGAGTTCCTGGAAACAGGACAGTCCGTAGCCAGAGATAACACAGCCTGAAATCTTCTGCACCTGCTGGGCTGCACCCTCTGCCCTCTCAGTCACTGTAAGTTGTGGTGAGAGGCAATTGTCATTTCTGTCCTGCACAGACCAGCACACTCATTTCACACAGCAGCAGAGGTAGCTGTGGTGGTTTCAGTCTGCTCAAACAGCATGAAACCCTTCAAGAACTTGCTTTTGGAGCTTTTCAGACAAATCATATAAACCCTGCAAGGAGAGGATAACCTGTCTGTCTGTGGAAGTGAATTTCTAACATGCAAAACAAACAGTACCTACAGTTTATACCTGTTGTTCTGAGGACAAATGTTTTTGGTTGGGACCAGAACCTAATTAGTGATAATCACTCCAAATTCAAATTGCAGACAAACTTTTACTGCTTTATATTCTTATTGGGAAGCAGGACTAGGCATGTTTTATTTACAGCACCCACAGAGGAGCTGGTTTGGTCCTGAGAGAAATGTGTCCTCTATGCTCCTCTCTCCTTCCCTACTTCTAGCGCACAAATGGCATCAGTCTTTCTCAGCAGCTGCTTCATCACCAAATTTTAGCTGAAGAAATCTGTTCTTTTAGAATATCCCTGTCCAGGATGGCAGCTGCCACACAAAAAGGGCCATAATGGAGATGAAGATGTGGCTCACACTCAGCTGCCTTTGACCACCCTGCTTTACTTGAACCACAATGAACTCAATGCTTGAGGAACTTGCAGGCCAAGCCCTGTGATATGAGGCCTGCTGTAAGATCAGCTTTCAGCCAAAAGTTAGGTGGTAAACAGGAGACATGAACCAAGTAGACAGAGTTTTGTATTTTAGTATTTGTACTGCTGCTTCCTAGTCACTGTCAGTGCCCACCGTGGTGCTCAGAACAGGGCTGATTTAAAAATGAATTTTAGGAATGTAGGGAAATTATGCCATGATTTCTTTAAATCTGGGCAAAAATAAATCAATCCCTGAATTTTACATCTGTTCAGCTCCAATGGCTGTCACTCTGCTGTTTTAATTGAGCAGAAAGTTAGGGCACTCCTTCTGTTCTAACAATTATTTTCTGCATCCTTGCTTTATTTTTAACAGCTTACAACAGAAAAAAACATGTTATCTCATGACTGTCTAAAGCAAATAGCACATTGTGGTTTTGGGCTTGGACACTTGAACATGAAACTTCCCAGCAGCAAGTACTGTTCTCTCTGTAGGGCACTTCTGGTAAATCATCTCTCCTAGTGAGAAGTAAGGAAAACTGTCACCTAGTGAGAAAAAAGCTGGTTCTTAGAGCCCTCCCAGCTGAGAAAACACAGAAAAATCACTTCAGATTGCAATTATTATACAAGATAGAATGCTGCACAGAAAGCAGCAGGCCTTATTGATTAACACCAACGCTGGGATTTGGATAGCTGGGGTATAGCCTGACCTCCCCAGCCAAATCACCTCACTGTCCTGCACTTTGATTTCCCAGTCTGTGAAAATGAGGGTGCTGTGGTTTATTTTTAAGCATTTCAGCAACTGACATTCTGTACCTCGAATTCTTTAAATGGTAACTTCACTTCCACTACTGTGAAAAGTTGACTAAAACAACATTTCAAAATCCTTCTCTATGTACTGTACTTACTGTTCACAAGTCTGGCTGTGGTTTGACTTTTGACATCTGAAATATGGTCTGCTGTGGTTGACTTTAGTCAGAAATTGCTAATGAGCCCAGATCTTCTGTAGATTTGAATGGGTTGCATAATCAATGCAAACCATCAGGGTAGCTCTAAACACTGCTCTATAACTTGTGCAGGTCCTCTTTATAGTGGCTACTCCTTTGAGTAGAATATTATTAAGAGCCTGTAAAAGTTAACAAGTGCCTTTTTCAGGTGCAGCATTCATTCAGAGCTCTTAAGAGAAAATTCTGACTCTGGATTGATGAAAATGCATGTAAGATGTCAAAAACAAAATAAAACACTTTTAAGAAAAACTGTACTTTACATCCTTGTGGAAGACAACTTATAGCCACCCTCAGGCCTTGGGTTAGTTGTTCATTATTGCCAGTTTGGTCAGAAGCTGGCGGGTCCAGTTGTGTTACCAAAAACGACCAGAACCTGGCAAATTATTTTGGTGACAAAACTATCTTCTGCAAGATTTGTCCTGCCAATAGCTTGGGTACTCTTAACAATATTTGATCTAAATTATATTAACATTAGAAACTTACCAAATGAAGCTGGTTTCTCTCTTCTTAATGTTAGAAACTCACCACACAAAGCTGGTTTGTCTCTTCTCAGTTCTGCTGTGTTTGCTCAGCCCACAGCCAGGCACTCATGGAGAGGCAGAACAGAGACAAACGGGCTCCAGAGCAGCTGAGCCACCAGCCACACACTGCAGGGACAGAGGACAGGTGGGGAGGAACACATTATACAACATATACAGAGAGGAAAATGGCCAGGACTCAATTTAGCTCAGTGAAGTCAGCCCAGAACCATCCCAGCACTACCCTGTTCATACTTCAACAAGAAAATGTCAATGGGTGTTCAATGGCCACAACACTGACGCAGCCTCCTCAGGCATGTACCCTCACTGTGCATAGGAAGAGTGATTAATATAATTCTGAGAGATGATAAAGATATTATAAAACCACTTTGCAGTGATAATAAGGAATCTTTATACTGCTGACGTAAATAATTGATTATTCATGAGGTCTCCTAAAGAAAGGCCAAAGGTTTATTTACATGGGTTTGATCCACAATTTTTGGCTGAAAAAACCTTTATCCTTTAGTAAAGGATAAAAGTTTTTAAAGTTCCTTTATCCTCTAGTAAAGGAACCAGAGGATCCATGCTGTTAGCAATACTGTAATGTTATGAGGAGGTAAGCAGGGGAACAACCTCATCTTGTGCAACTGAATGGTGCTGGGAAATGAATGCACTGCAAAGGTGTTATGTAGTTTCCCTCAAAGGACCATGGTGCTAATTCAGCTGAATTCATTGGAACTCAAGTCACACATCAGTCATTTTCCATCACCACCTATCCTCTTCTCCCACCTGGACCTTTGACTGTGTCCCAAAGGCAGGTTGTTCTTCAATATCAGAAGTCTGGGATAAACACCTGCTGCCTGGATCTCACTAGAACAGGACAAACCTGTCCTGGAGAAGAATATTCCACATATGGGGGCCACTTTAGCTCTAAAATCACATGAGTAAGGAGGTTTCAATCACTGAAAGCATCCTTCCTAACCATTATTTCCAGCTATTCTGTAACTGAGCAGCTTTCTTGCTGCACAAGCTGTGGTGCCAGTTTATCTTTCAGCACTGTTTCCTACTCTACCCTTCATCACTGCATCTAGTCATGATTTTCCCTTCCAGAACTGATGTAATCCTACCAATGTCTAAGATGCTGATTTCAAATGTAACATCAGAGCTGCAGCAACAAATTTTGCAGTAAAATGCAAAAATTAGGGAACTGCAAAGAGTTCCTTGAAAGTGTTATGTGAAAAAGTGGATCTTGCTCTGATTTCCATTATTTGCATACTTCTGTTCCTGAAATCAGAACAAAGTCTTCCAGTAGATTCTGGTCAGCTAAATGGCTCCTATCATTTATGGAGTGATCAAGGATTGCCTCTGAGCTAGATACACTCACAGGAGTTCTTGTGTCCAAGAGAGGACAAGACAAAAAAGGAGAACTGAAAATGGCTGACTGTAAGGGTGGCTGTGCACTGCACTTCCTTATTCACACCAAAATAAACCAGAAAACATCATTAGCCATTTGAAAATGTAAATGGGACTGAGAGCAGCAGCAGGCCTGCATACAAGTGCCTGCACTTCATTCATGCCCTCCAGTGCCCTGGCAGACATCATACCCTGCCAAAGGACTGCTGCACCCATCCCATCCCATCCCATCCCTTCCCATCCCATCCCATCCCTTCCCATCCCATCCCATCCCATCCCATCCCATCCCATCCCACCCCATCCCTGCCTGCACAGAGCAGTGGGGGCTCTGTTCACAGCCCCCCAAGCTTCCCATCCTCCTGCTGGTGTTTAATTACTGTCTCTGCCACATCTTCCCTTTCAAGCCTAGTTAAAATGAAAGCTAATAGCAAAACATGTGATAAATCCAGGTCAACATTTTCTGGAGATTTGGCATGGCTCCAGTGTGGGTGCTCAGCCTTTAGCCCCTGGCCTAAACCTGAATTTTGGGCACAGGTGAGCTTGCTCATTGCAAGGAGAGCCAACAGAAGAGGAGTCATCCCAGTTCTTCTCCACTCCCAAGGACCCAGGAGCTCACTGGATGTCAGCAATGGCTTACTCAGAGCCACCTCACAGGTCTAAAATTCTAAATCCAAAAATAAAAGATAAGAACTGATTGTGCTGATTAAGCAATACATAAATGAAACTGGTTTTAAAGACAGAGGAGTGACTGAGAGAAAGTGCACTCAGAAATGATGAAGTTTTCACAGAGGAAGTCCCACAGAAACTGCACTGGAGGGAGAATGCACTGGTACCCCCTGCCTTCAAGAGGGAGAACAACATTTGTTTTAGGGGAATGGGAATTAGAGGGATGATGTGCACTGCTCCCAGCTTTGACAAGGAGATCACTGTGGTTCCTAAAGCAAAAACTACAGAATTCAGTAGTTCTGTGAATTCTGCGCAAACCCTGCATCTTTGTGCATTTTTTCCTGTAGGGTAAAATCTACTGACTTCATTGGAACTGCTGCACAATGAATGAGGGTAGATCTAAACACAAAGAAAAATACTGTGTTCAGAATTTTAGTACCTGCATTTTCAATACAGATTTCTGTTCTCACTCTTTTGATTGCCAATGGATATGGTAAGAAGGAGCTTGAAAGAGCATGGGTTTGCTTTTTCCTTCCACATAGCTGAAGTTTCCTTCTCAAATTGCAGAATTTGAGCAATTAATATCACCAGCCAAAGCCTCTGTGGGAGGGAGGGGTCAACATGAAATATCTAATTTCCTGAAAAACAATGTTTTCCCTTTATAAAATTCTGGAAGAAAAGTCCTGGGGAAAAAAAAATCTAGGCCATGCCACAAACCCTGCAGAGGAAGAATGGCCCAAAGAGAAGTTTGCCTGTTTCCCAAGACATATCCTGAGTAAGACTTAATACCAGACAGTACCACCATGAACAGAGCCAGCAGCACAGGTGGAACTTTACTCCATCTCCCAGTCCTGCTTTGCAGCTGAAGGCTTTTTCCTGACATTTTGCATTCATAGGAGAGAGCAACAGGCAGCTAAAAATAACACAAGCACTGAGGAACAGAAGAAAATATAAAACAGTAGTAATAGAGATTTCAAGCCATGGGAAAATCCAAATTAAAATATTTGTGTCTTCCTGAGAAGGAAAAAGGTGCTTAAAATCCACCTGTTAAGGACACTTAAGGGCACAGGGTCTTTCTCTTCCTGACCTTACTTAACCTCAACTTTTTCATTATCTTGCTCAACTCTGAAATCATCTATTGTAATAAGGGGCAAAACAAACTCCTCTTCAGAGCTAAAGTCATGCAGAGGAAAATTATAGCTTCATTCCTTTGGAAAAACACTAGCAGATTGTTATCTTGACACTGATTATGAGCAGCACCATGAACACCAAGGACAGGACTGAGCAGTTTCCTCTACAACCCTGCTGTAAGCCGCACAGTCATCATCTACACATCTAAAAGAGTCTTTAAAAAGGGGAAAAGAAGCATGGCCAGAGCAAGGGCTGGAGCACAGAACCATCTTATAGCTGGAAAAATAAAGCATCAACCTCAAAACCACTCACAAAGACACACTGGTCTTATTCCTTCAAAGCTGATTCAGTGAGTGCATTTAAAGTTACATAAAATCCACCCAACATAATTTACTGTGGCAACCAAGTAGATGCAGGTTCACTGATTTGGGCTGTTTTGTGTGAGGGGTATCTAGACTGTGTTACTCTGATATTTTTGAAAAATCCCTTTGCCAGGATTTCTTCTCCTGGGAAGATGAGAAGCCTCAGCTTCTCCATGTTTTGCTTCTCTAGAATGTAGTCTGGAGATTGTTTATCTAAACATGTGAATTGCTTTTAATTAATAGCCAATCATCATCCGCTGTGTTGGACTCTGAGGAGTCAGTCATGAGCTTTCATTATCATTCTTTTTCTGACCTTTTGATATATTTTTTCTTTCTTTAGTATAGTAATATAATATGATATGATATGATAATATAATATAATATAATATAATATAATCAGCCTTCTGAGAAACACAGTCAAATTCTCATCTCTCACCTCATGCTGGGAAGCTCACAACACCACAAGGCTGGGAAAGAGGAAAGAGAAGGGTGTTATATCTATGCAGCAAATAGGACTTTTGAGTTTGACTTAAATGAGGCTGTCATGCACTCAATGAGGCTTGTTTCTCTTCTCAGTCTGCTTCCTCTGACTCCCCTACAAGACCTCTGTGCCCAGCTCAGGGTAGACAAAGCGGGATTCTGATTTGGGAGCACAAGGTCTTGTCCCATACAGCCAGGTGCAGATGCAACATCTCCTCTGGAGCAGGGGGTAAAAGGAAATTTACACAGTACTCTGCATTAGCCTCAGATTATAACCCTTCATTCAGCTTTCTTAAGCTGTCTGGAAAGAGCCTCGAGGGCTGCACTGCATTTGGACAGTGCCAAAAGTGGGAGATGGGTCTGGCAGAGGATGTGGGGACGGTGGGGCTGCTGGAGATGCTGACACATGGAGTTGCAGGCCATGGGCAGGGCCTGTGCTTTTCTATGTCCTGGGTGTGCAGGATGAGGGAGATGGGCTCTGCAGGGTGGGTGCTGTGTGCCCTGAGCCCTCAGTGGAGGCTCTAAGGGCATGAACTCCTCAGCTGCTGAGGTCTGAGAAGCATCAGACCAGAGGGCAAGAGGGATCACAACTGAGAGACGTGAAATCTTGGGCCTGCATCAGGAGGGTGCTTTACTCTTGGGCTCTGGAAGGAAAGCAGACCAGATTTAGTTTGCCACCAGCCACTGGCTCTGTGGTTTAATCTGGTGCCTAAAGACAGATCAGTGTTTCCCCTGGCACAGCTGGATAGCCCAGGCTCAAGCTGAACACTGCTGCACAATGCACAGCAGAATGTGCTTGAGGCAGCTCTGTGTGTGAGGAAATAGTGAGATCCCAACCTTCTCTCTGTTTATCCTCCTTTTCCTCTTTGCCCCCAGAAACTGAGCCATTTTTGGTGCATTAGATTTATCAAGATAGCAGCCAGCAGTGCACTCCCCAGTCTTGCCTGCTGTCAAGGGGAATTTGCTTCTAAAAGCAGCCCAAAGCCCTCTGGGGGCTGCTCAGAGCATGCAGAGCCCCTGCAGCATCACCAGGTGGGTCCAGCTCCTGCTCTGCTCCCCTCACACCACTGCCAGACCCAGCTATCCCCATCAGCAAAGCAGCAATGCTCTGCAGAGCTAAACCTGCTTGTCAAAAGAAATTAAAATTGCCCCTCCCCAAAGTACAGAAAGCAGGCAGTAGTGAGCCCTGCTTTGTCAAGAAAAGAGCTGAAATCAATGTAAACTCATAAAAAGCAGCCAAAGCTGGCTTGTACCACACTTGTCTAGGAGCTCTGGCCTCCTCTAAAGGGCATCTGTAAAAGGCAGCTGGCAGAGCTGAGTGAATCACCACTGTCAGGACTTTGGGAACCTATCCCTTTTATTCCACACCTCCCTGCAAATCTCCTCTGAAGGATTAAGCTCTTTCCCAACCATTGGAAAATCCAGTTCCAGATGCCTGACCTACATGCACAGGCCCAGTCAATAGGGAGTGGAGGGGGACATCACATTTATTTCTCAATTGATTGAAAGACCAACTGAAACTTTGAATCAGACAAATCCCTTTGTTTCCTCACACTCCACTGCCTTTGCTTTGGGGAGCTCCAGCATGTTGGGAGGGGAGATGACATTTGGCAACAGCAAAGAGGAGTGAGCAGGAGAAGAAATGGGGAAGTCCACCCCCCAAAAATTGCTGTAAAATCTGACACTCATAGATAGGCTGGTGGAACTGGGAGGAAGTGGGAAATCCTCATGCCAGGAAGGCTCTATTTGCCAGGGAAGGAGCAGAGAAGGGGGCTCCTGCTGGCAGATGTCTCCTGCTGTGTTATCTCTTCCTGCTGAGTGCCCGGTGGGAGGATGGTTTAGTCAGCCCATGGCCTCTCCACTTTCATGGAGATTTTTGGAGACCTTCATTGTTTTCACTCTCACAGCCCCCTTAGAAGAGCTCACTCATTTTCTGCTTGGATATTTTACCCTGCCAGAGTTGGTGAAGGTTCCTGCAGCCCCTGCAAGGCCACAACAAGGGCACAGAGGGGTGGCCCATGGTTTGACAGCCACAGTGGCCACTGGTCACGGCTAAAGCAGCCCCAAGGCAGGGTAATCTCTGCTCTAATATTGCTCTAATCACTGCTGGGGCCAGCTTGTAACCTGGCTCAGAGCAGGGAGCTACAATTAATTGGCTGCAGCTCCCTGTAGGACCCAGGCACAGCTCAGATCCTCTGCAGTTTGACTTGAGGCTAACACTTATCTCAGTCTAAAGTTGCTGTAATTAGGTTTTTTTGCCAGTGCAAATCAGGACCATTAGTGGTGCATGTTAAATAGGAAAGATATGAGGATGAAAGTATGAGAATTTCTCTGTTCTGGCCACTGTTCAGGCAAATTTTGGTTGCCTGTTTACTTTTCTATGGTATGAAGGCCCTGCCTCAATGATGAACCTATAGAGCTGGGACCACACATAAATCAAACCCATGCAATGCAGAAAAAGTACAGTGTGCATTTCTTCCATAAAGGTAACAGTAAATAATCTACTAAGTTAATGGTTCACTGATGCAACTCAGCTCAAGAGGTGGAAAAAACCAGGGAGGTTTTATCTATGACCCTTGGCTTGGGCCTGAGATAACAGCTCTAACTGAAGAGCAAAGGTTAACTGTAAAATGTTAGCTGCATTACTATAGCTCACAAGTCACATTCTGGTGGGGGTTTTGGTCAAAATGAAGACAATTTCTTTAGTTATGGCAACACAGCCTTAAAAGGTGATTGCAGAGAACTATTTGTCAGAGTTTCTCCAGAGTATCATGGAAGAAGGCAGGAGTAGGTAGAAAGAGAAGCTTTGGGAAAGGGGGAAAACTTCACATTTGCATGAAAACTATGAAGAGAAGCAATAGTCAGGAGAGTTCTCATTGATGGAAGTAGCATCCCTTTGGGCAGAGCTAAACATGGTAAAATTAATGTTTCAAAAGAGATCTCATTGATGGAAGTAGCTTCCCTTTAGACAGAACTAAACCTGATAAAATTCATGTTTTAGAAGAATTCTCATTGATGGAAGTAGCATCCCTTTAGACAGAGCTAAACCTGGTAAAATTCATGTTTTAGAAGAGTTTTCATTGATGGAAGTAGCATCCCTTTAAGCAGAGCTAAACCTGGTAAAATTCAAATTTTAAAAGAGTTCTCACTGATGGAAGTTGACAGACCATGGTAAAATTCATGTTTTGAAAAGTGTGCCAAGGCACAGCTTCCACTATGGGCTTGGTATCATCCTATCAGGCAGAGCATAAGCAAAGAAGCAAGAAAAAATTAGGCAAATACTGGGAACTCTTCAAACAAATGTTGTTCTAGGGTGGCACAAAATTGTAAACTGGCCTCAGCTCAGTGCCAGCCATCCAAAATGCAGCCAGGGAAAAATACATACATTAAATACATACATTAAATACATACATTTCCCAGCTGGAGATCTAACCCAACACAGGTCTGGAGGGAGCTGCCATGGCTGTGTTTGCCTGCCAGCTGCTGATACCTTGGTTCATGCTGGGAGGATGGAAACTGCTCCTCCTGGCAGCCACAGTTTGCAAGTCCCTGCTCTTGACTGGTATTAGAATTACCAGTGATGAACCAGTCAGCTTGCACAGAAATAGTGTGAAAATAAACTGGCAGTGAGGGCAGCATGAGAGACCAACAAGCACCAAAAAAAGAAAAAAACGATTACAGCAGTCAGTCTCCACTGAGAGGAATTTTCGTGTGGTTTTTCTGGCATTGTCTTTTGGAAAACACTGGGGGTTTACTACCCTTTCAGCTTCTGGAGTTCTCACAAAACCTCTAAACCAGGTCTTTATTTATAATAGGAATTTTGAAACTATTTTTTGCATTCTTTTAGCCTCATTCAATTCTTGACCCCAATTATATTGAATAATGTGGTTACGACTAACATAAATATAGTTCTATTATAAATCAGGACATGCTAGCCCAGAGAAAGCCCTTTTTCTTCCCCTTGCTCATGTTCTGCAGCTGTCCAAATGGATCCCCCTGCTCCCTGGAACCTGCAGCACAGAGTCCCTGCCCAGCTGCTGGGGCAGAGGGGATGGGCTGCAGGCATCTCTCCCTCTGTGTGCTCCAGTTTGCACAGTGATGCTTAAAGGGCTGGGTGAAGATCATGTTCCTGTGAGGGGCATTCACTGTCCCTATCAGGGATGGGGCTGTCTGTGTCAGTTTGATAAAGATTCAGCAGCTGGCTGAGT
Organism: Melozone crissalis; assembly: GCF_028551555.1. Taxonomy (NCBI): domain Eukaryota; kingdom Metazoa; phylum Chordata; class Aves; order Passeriformes; family Passerellidae; genus Melozone; species Melozone crissalis. Next base: position 18,620,104 of record NW_026535785.1, on the reverse strand, counting down.
CCTTGAGGCACAATTCAGTCTTGGTTTAACTGGAGCCAACATCTTATTGCATCTCTGTGCAGTGAATGAATAAATGATTCCAGGAATGCAGCTATAGCTGAGTATTCAAGGCTTTCCACAGAGGGAAAATTGTTAAAAAGACAGAAATTGTCATCAGATATCAGTGATACCACATTTGATTAGCATAGGAAATACAATCTTTACTGATATTATCTGCTGGTGAATGCTGATCTTAACTGTCATGCTACTCTGGCACATTAGGTGTCAACACCAGGACAGCTAGGGGAATTAGGAGCTCAACAAAGCCCTTTCATAATTCTGTCCTTCCCACCAAACAAAAGACTTGTCAGAAAGATTTTGCAATGAATTACACAAATAGCAAGGGCAGCAAACTGATGGAGAAAAATAGGACTCAGCCACCTTTACAGAACTGATTTCTCACCATGTTCCTTGTAATTATTTTTTCATCCTTTACCTCCTACTACCAGTTTATCAAAAAAACCCAAACTCTTGGTTGTCCCAAGGGTTGATCAGCTCAGCTTCTGACATTTTCAGAATACCCTGGAACCCAAAAGAACCAAACTGCTCCCAGGAAAACCCATTCTCAGGGGTTCCCACCCCAGCTCCCAGTTTATGGATGCCCCCAAAGGTAATTTTGGTCATGTAAAGGAGCACCAGGATCCAACATCCACTGCACTCAACAGTTCAGGAGCTGCTCCTTCAAATCTGTCCAATCTGCTCCTGCTCAAGTCAGCAGCACAGCACAATGTCCTGAGCAGAGAATCTTGGACATCTCCTGTAAAAGCTTTAAAACACAAATGAATTTTCAAATGATACTGAAACACCACCAAGTGTCTGAACAGTCATTAGCAGATATCAATCAGGTTAAAAAGAAGAGAGCTTAGCCCTCTGACTACCATGAGATCTAGAAGTCAAATTTCACTGTTTGTACCAATTTCTCAGATGTCCACACAGTTTGTGCCACTAGCTGGGAAGCACAGTATATATATATATATATATATATATATATGTAAAAGCACAGTAAGTTCCTGGTGAATTTATTCAATTAGGAGTCATATCAGGACTGAATTTAATGTTTTTATTGTGTTAACCTTATTATAATCTGTAAATTCTCTCTTTGATTCGACAAAACTTATTCTAAAAATATGTTTGACAGAACTCACTGCCTGGAGACAAAACAGACCCTAATTGTCAAAGTCCCAGCTGCTTTTGGTCTGAATTGCCCCTGCTATGTGTGTGCCTGATCTGGGCACAGGTAAACCCTAGATCTGTGCAGCAGACTCACAGGAGCTGCCTCCATCTCCCTTACAAGCAAATCAGGAACCTCAGTGCTCCCTGCAGGACATGGCCATCCTCTTATTGCCTTCAGCCCCCCTTTCAATAACAGCAAAAATTCACCCAGAAGGACAGGGTGGAAGGGAAACAAGTTGAATTCCCTTCTGTAATTGAGGGAATTACCCCACTGATGCTGGAGGAAGGGCTTTCTCAGCTTTTTTGGGAGCCACTCTTCAAATTTGCACTGAATCATTACAGAGTGACTGAGCCAGAAAGAGGGGAAGGTCCAGGGAAAGAGACTATTTCTCAGATTAAAGCGAAAAATGCTAAAAAAGGTGAGGTGACCCACAGAATATATCAACTCCTGTCTCAGTGGCATCCACAGCTTTAGGACTTTAGCTAAGGTTCAATAATTATAAAATGCACTACCAAAAAATGTCACTTACCCTGGTCTATGACTGTGTGGCAATTATGGCTCCTCTGTGTCTATTACCTGTTCATTGATGTCGAATTTAGAGATTATTTAATCAGCTGCAGATTCTGATTCACTGACAGAAGAGGGGCTATTCCATGAATAGCACCACTATTATATAGAGACCAACTGGACTTTCAGTTACATGCCAGACTATTACTTTTTCTCATCAAAAGGTTAACTGGGAGTAAAATACTAGATGATTATTTGTATCCACTTAGGGTTTATTTCAAAACACCTCCATGCTTCCAGAGCACTGAGTTTAGAAAGCTCACCCATTAGCCTGCAGAACATTGGCATGAAGTGAAAGTTTGCAGCTCCACGTGACCCCGGAAACGCTGCAACGCAGGCTGGAGTGCTGGATCATGGTTTGGCAATGTGACTCACATTCTAAAAAAGAACTGACAGAAACTGAGAAGAAGCTCTCCTACAATATGCCAAAGAATGAGGAGAATTTCTATGAAGTTTGCAGACAGCTGCTTCCCAGCCTTTGGTTGTTATCCTGGGCTGTAGCAGCAGGGGAAAGGGGTGGAGTGAGAAAGACATCCTTGGACACTTTGTAGTAATCATGATGGTGAGGATCTTATCTTTAGTGTGAAATCCACCTCGTGGTACCCTGGGAAGCCTGCACACATGCACAGTGCCAGGATCCAGTTTCTCACTTTGTGCTGAAGGGTTACCTGAGCCAACACTGACCCTGAGCTTAGTTCTGTTGGTTAGAGCATGGTGTTAATAATGCCAGGGTTTGTGGGTTCCATCCCTCTATGATTCATTCACTCAAGAGCTGGACTCAGAGATCCTTGTGGGATCAGAAAGTTCTGTGATTCAGTGGAAAAAAAAAACCCAAAACAACATCATGGAGCTTCAAGGTGCACTGAGTGAGGGCTGCTGCTGCAAGGGGTGGGTGTGATCATCTCACCTCTCACCTTGTGCAAGTCCTAATCCCTGTGTGACTGCACGGGCTGATCTGGGAACCCACTCCCATAAACCCAGCCCAAGGTGTCAGCTGCCCTGTGCTCTCCACACCCTCACCAGCACAGCTGGGGCAGCAGAGCCAGTTGGGCACCTCTGTCAGGAGCAGCACACCTGGGTGAGCTCAGGGCAGGGATGGGGCTGCAGGCTGAGAAACTCTGCAGTCACCTCAGGGAACTCCAGGCAGTGACAGGTGCTGAGCTGATACCCATGGGGCTCATATCTGATGTACAAGGGTTCAAATGGAAAATTAGGTTGCTCTTATAAGCCATTGTGAAATTCTCCCCAATGTTTCATAAACAGACATTTGCATCTTGGACACCTTTTAACATTTCTTCAGACACCCATGTTGAGCAAAGTGGATACATATGTTTTCTTTGTACAGTTTCCAAACACAGTTGACTCAACTCTTATTTCAGTGTCACTGGGAACCTAAGCTAGGTAAAAGACCTCAAGACAGGGCCCTTTGGGCAAAAGAATATTGCAAATTATTCATCCAAAAGATCTAGTATAATGCAATTTAATGTTTTGCAACAGCAGGCATTGCCCATGTATCAATACTCCTGCATTGATGGTACAAGCCCATCACTCATGCACTAACCCATCCAAACAGGAGCCTGCAAAGGACCTCAGTTGCCCTCAGTGCCTGTCATGCAAACATCACTGGAGCCACCAGATTTTTTGGCTGGCAGGGGTGACTCCAGCTGTGTGCAAGACTGTGTTTCAGACAGAGTTTCTGTGGTGCCTTTTGCTAGAAGCACATGGGAGCCTGTACATTTCACATGTCAAGGGCCACAGAATTGTCTCATTCCCAATTTTTATATTTAGTTCCTCATTTTGTAAGCCATGGATTCTGTGAGAAGGGACCAGAAAAAGTTGTGTGATTCTAGGTCATTGCTATCCATATACATATTGTGATTTAGAGGAATATATATCCATATATATATTGTGATACCAGAGGAATATGCATTGGGTACTTAGCTCAAGTAATGGCAAACTGGTGCATAAATCCAGGGTGGAAAATAATGAGGAGGTTGCTCAGGGACTGTCAGCTGGAGCACAAACCTTGCATTACCTACAGAGGTGTAAATCTTACTGCAGTGGGCTTAAAGAGATTCACTTGGGAAAATTTACCCCCAAATTGTAGCTTGCAAGAGCAAATTAAACATGCAAGCAGAAAGAATACATTAGATTTTTTCCTACTTCCCTGGAATAATTCTATTGATATGGCACCAAATCCTCTTTTCTGGGTGCAGCAGAGTGATTCTGCTCCCCTCATCTAAAGCTGGCGGTTGGCTCTGGCCTGACACCACCTAACAGCAAGATTTGCTCTGCAGCCTTTGTGAAATGTGACTGCCCTTCCTCCAAACCCTTCCTTCTCCTGTGCTGATGCTGACCACAAGGAAAACCACAATGATAAAGCTATTTTCTCCTATTAGTCCATTTTTGTAAACAGTGCTGAATGCATGAGCACAGCTCCTTGGTGTGAGTTAAGGAATGGAAATCTCCACTCTCAGTTGAAGGCCTCTTGAATAAATTTATGTTTCTTTAACTTGAAAGGGGAATGTTACCTAGGTAAAGCTTTGTCTAGAAAAATCTTTGCAAAATAAAAGGAAATTTAGGGGGAAAAATAATGCAGAATCAGCTCCTAATTGTTCCTATTTTCCTACAATTGTTCCTATCAGCTCCTACATTGTTCTTATTTTTCCTGCTTCACCAGAGCATTTTTTTTGTTTTCATTCTCCTTTTATTTACTTCATTGACTTATTAACACTCAGACACAATATTAAAATATATCAAATGCATCTAGAAAGTAGGCCTGACTCATTAGACTAAGTCTAACATATTTTCCAAACTATACTCATATAGTCTAATTTTAAAGCATTTTGATGTAATTTCAAAATGTTTCATATTTGGACAGAACACAGGCAGCTAGCAATGACAGAAAGGAAAAAAATTATTTTGAGAAATACACTGTAAATGGCAAGCAACTAAATATCTATTATAATGAAACCAAATGGATTTTAAATAACTCAGCTAAACTGTTTATGTATTTTTAAATAAAAATAATTAACCATCTTACAAAACCAACACCTTAAATTCAATGTACTTACAGAGGCTCTTGAGTAGAAAAGCTTTCTACTGCTCTGGCTTGGGAAAGCAGCACACACAAAAGAAATTCTTCCCTCTAAAACCACACACTAACAAATGTGTTTTCTTCACACATTGCTCTGCAAAAATTATTAGCTGTCCTAAATAGAGATTAAAAAAAAATAAAATAAAGAAAAGCAAGAATACAGCAATCCTTTACCTCTCACTGTCAGAAGCAATATTTTGGACCGATTATCAGATGAGCTGTTCTTACTAAATGGAAAAATGCAGATATTTTCAGAAATGCTTCTAATGGAAGCAATAAGAAGAAATCCTCCTAAAATGGCTGAAGTTTTTGTCCTGAAAAAGGTACATTAAGAATAAATATATCTCTATTTGGTCTTTCCACAGAAAATTACAGTAACTGGGACAAAACCAAAAAGGTTGAAAAGCAAGGTATGTTCAACTGAAAATAAGAAAGTTATTCTGGAAATCTGGAAACTGCTTAACCACGTCTCTAATGTAGGCAGATTCCCATCAAGGGAGATTTTAGGCTTCATCTCCCATGAAGTCTCTCCTCTGTGCATGGATGAGGATTTGGTCACAAGAAACCCTCACTGCAGGGTACCAGGTGTGAAATATCCCAGCTGGGGACAGTGTCCTCTTGCCACAGGTGTGCTCACAAGAGCCTCAATTCCTGCTGCTGAAACACCCAGTCTTGATCTGGCATTTTAGGAATCTTTTGGGTTTAGGAGACACAAAACCCACTTGCTTTTCAGGTAGCTATAAAAGATAGAGGTGAAAAAATAAAAAGCTTTCGTGAAAGAAAAGGATTTTGTGGATATTAGTGCATCAATGTAGCTACAGAGGAAATCTCTGTGAAAGACAACTGGAACACACAAGGCAAACAAACCTTAAGCACCTAAAGCTCTTTTGGCCCACAGCAGCAGGACTTGGGTGATATGTGATGAAGGATTCTGTTCTGAAGCTGGATAGGACAGAATCTCACAAGGAAGAATTCTATCCATGGCCACACTTTCTGCTGTCACCTTGGGGCTCAGGTGCAGCCTGTCCCTGATTTGCAGGACATGCTGTGTCCTGCACTGGGGCTGCTGGGTCCCTGCAGTGAGTGAGACAGGTCTGCTGCAGGATGGACACCCACAGCACCTTGTGCACCACAGGAGAGACTCTGCTCTGCATTAGGAATTAATCAGTAACAGATAGTCCATGTAGAAAGCTGAGGTGAGAGATATTTCAGTTAAAATCAGCAGCAAAACTGGCAGTAACTCAGAGTGTGATCCCTAGAGATGCTGTGCTAGAACACCATCTTGCTAAAAACCCACAGGCAGTAACAGCAGGTATTTTGCGTAGCTCCCCATCAGGATCAGTGAGGACCCCAGTCCTACAAGGAGATCTGAAATGACTTGGCTGCCATTGAAGGCAGTAAAGAAAGAGAAAGTCTCTTTGCAAGACCAGGGCTAGAGAGGTTACACATACAGAACCTGAAAAGGGCTCTCTCTGTCTCCTTTCCACAAAAAACTGTGATGAAGAAAGTAACCCAGCTTTGTAAAACCTCCCTGGTGGAGGTTTCAGCAGTCAGTCTGCTGGACATTTGCAGGGAAGCCATAACCTCCTGCTCCCCATAAATTTTTTGTCTCTTTTAATCTCTTAGCCCCTCATCAGGAAGGTGAGTGCATCACTGCTGTGCACTCTGCTGCTGCTGGAGGGGCTGCACAGCCTCCATGTGCCCAGAGCTGCAGCAATCTCACTGTGCTAAGGTGGAACTGATGCCTGGTGAGGGCTGACCTAGAGCAGAGACAGAGCTAAGGAATAAAGCAGGGATTTACTAAGAAGTCTCAACAGATCCACCTTCGGCAGCACAACCCAAAATGGTCCCAAAATGCACGACCGGGCATAGGATCTGTCACTGTGATCAGTTCTGCTCCATTTGTATCTTGCAGTTCATTGTCCAATTACAGCTTTAGGTTATAAAGTCCCACCCTGCTTGTTTTTCTCTCTCCAGCCCACGGTGTTTGTGCTCTTGGGCTGAGATTTGGATCATTTGTCCTTGGTGCCCAGCTGGAGCAGGAATTGTTTTGTCTCCCTGCTCTGTGCACAGAGCTCACCGTCCCCTAATGTGAAGCCAGAACTTCATACTAAAGCAGCACAGAATCTGAGAAATATAAAAGCTCAAACCTGAGGCATCAGAACCACAGTGTGAGGGTGACTGTCACCAGAGACTCCCCAGGTTGGTTGCTGCTGACACGTGTCTGTCTGTCTGTCCTGTTCTCAGGCTGCCAGCTGCAGCCACCATGAGGCTCAGTGCCAGCTCTGCCAGCAAGGACAGCACAGCTCTGCAGCCACTCTCACATCCTGCACACACATTTTGCACAGCCTCTGCCCAGCCTCCAGCTGCTACCTCCAATAGTGTAAATGATAAAAATGTCTGGCACAAGCATAGTCTCAATTTTGGCAGCACAAAACCACATTTGTACCAGGAGATGGTTTTAGTTGTTCAAATTTGTGGTAATTACAACACATAACTCCAAAATTACTGTGGTGTGCACAATAAAGATTTGGGAAAAAACAAATCAAAGGGTTAAAGAGTCACAATTGATGAGATACTGGCATTGTGTGGTGTGGGTTTTTTTCTTCTGGATTCTGCCAAAACCAACCTATAACCACAGCATTCAATTTTTCAAGCGTATGTGCCCGAGGCAAGGCAAATTTTTGCACCTACACAGATGGGCTTTTTCCAGGCATGTATGTGGCTGCTGTGAGTGCTATTATCCTTCATTAAAAGTGATAGATCTTCAAGATAAAGAGGCACAAATTACCATTCCCCAGCTGAGGCTGATCTATTACGTAAGTAGTCACTCCATTTCTATAGCTCAGCTTTATAAACATAAATGTTCTTTCTCAGTGTCTCTCATCACATTATAATTTCACTTTAGCTGGAATCCCTTATAGTTTTTCAGAGACCAAAACAGTTTCTCTTATTAAGTACTAGCCAAGTAGCAAAAAGACATGCATTAAACTGTGGAGTGTTAGTTCAACAAAATCTAACTTAGTTCCAAGCCAGAAAGTTTTTCCTCAGAAAATACTCCAGGTGTAATTACACACTCATGCAAGTTTGTTTTTCAGTAAAGGCAAAGTAGAATTTTCCTTCCTTGAGAAAAAAATCAGTAGTCACTTGTTGTGAGAAAGCTTTTCTGAAGTGATGATAGGTCAGCTGAATATACCAAAATGTGGGGACACATCAGAATGAACCACAATTATTTTTTTTTAAAGAACAAACCATATTGTCAGACATTAAACACCTAATCAGAATTTCACAGAAGTGGTAGTATTTGTTCAATGAGGTCACTTTTACTTTCTGTGTTCAGCTAAGCTCTCAATCAGCTCCTTCCTTGATTTGTTGGCTGGACTCAAAGCTTCAAGCATAGCTACTTATTAAATGTGCAGCTTTTTTAAAGTGTGTCCCAACATGCACAGATAGTCTGAATCCCCGTGAATGGAACCCATGCAATGGTTGGAATGGCTGCCCAGGGAGGTGGTGCAGTCCCCATCCCTGGGTGTGTTTAACAGAGCCTGGATGTGGCACTGGGGGCCAGGGTTGAGGTGTTGGGGCTGGGTTGGACTCCTGATCTTGGAGGTTTCTTCCAGCCTGGTCATTCTGTGATTCTGTGAAAGATGACTGGCAGGAAGACACAAGAAATGGTATCTTAAGATTATTTGTAGAAAGACTGCCCTAGCTCTTCAGTATTTATGCACATGGTGGCAATCTCTGGTCCTTGAAGGTTTGGCATTTGGTGGATGCCCATGTGGAGCAGACATACAGGTAACTGCTGCACACCCACCCTCAGGGCCCAAAGGACACTCAGTTGTGGCTCTTCAAATGTTCATGTCCAAATCCATGGCAAAGGCTGACTTTCAGAGCCCTGGCTGAGTTTGCCATGTAGGGAATTAGGGCCGGCCTGAAAAGAGATACTCCATTTCCAGCAAAACAATTTCAGTGTTTGAAATTTGCCTTCAACACAACACAAAATAAAACTAAAACCTCTCAAATACGCTGGGAGACCAAGCCCTGAATCCTCAACTCCACAGTCAGCAGGTTGAAGTCCCTACTTTGAACCAGGAAAACACTGCCTTGAATCTGGATCTCCCACATCTCAGATGAGTGTCCTAACCACCAAGCTTGGGTGGAGCTCTTCCTCTTGCTTTACCCCACCCTGGATCTGATGACACTTTTACGGGAACAGATATATTTGTATGAAAAGGGGAAAAAAAAGACAGAAAGAAAAAAAATTAAAAGAAACAACAAACAAACAAACGAACAAAAAAACCAAATCAACAAAACAAACAAACAAAAAAAAAAAAACAAAAAGAAAAAGAAAAAAAAAAGAAAAAAAAAACAGAAGAAGAAGCCCAAAATTCAGGAACAACTATCATATGGAAAAATCACTTCTGGATATTTAGACTCTGCCACGTGAATATCACCTCCAATTCTCTACCTGAGTGCTGATAACCAGCTCAGAACCAGCCCAGCTGATCTGGGTTTCCCATGTACATCCCTACACACAGAGGCCCCAAAGGCTCTGGTGGTGCACAGGAGTAGAGAATGTTCCACATGAAGATCTGGCATCAGATATTTTAAGTATTTCAAGGTCTCTGTGTGATCCAGTTGGGTTTGTCAACCTGAAACATAAATTCAGGTCTTTTCTCAGCTTCTGGAGTTCCTCACAGAGGGCTGTTCAATCCTTACATTGGATTGTCCTGTGTACTTTGGAAAAGTCTGGGGAGTCTAGTTTGGTACTCAGGCTGTGGGAACAAGCAATAGGTCTCTTATTAGGTCCTTAAGTGAAGCATCAATCCATCTCCCAAAAGATGGTTAAGTGCTAACACATCTGCATTTCACAGTGGTCTTGAGAGAACTCAGCACAATCCATATTTGACACAATTTCCATATCTAATATTTAGGTAGGACCATTTCCAAATAGCTGCTTTTCCTTACTGTGGCACCAAACCTTTCCTGTTCAATGACTTCACAGAAGACAAGTATGCCTAACTTTTAAAAAATTGTTGCAAATTATAACACTGGGAATAAACATGACAGGGATTTTACTGTGTATAACCTTCAATTTTACCTACCTCTACCCAAAACATTTAAATGTGAGGGTATAATTGCATTTACTGTGCCAAAACCTCTCTCAGCCACATTCCCAATACAGAGCTTTGTCATTTACCCTACATTTAAGACAGGTGATGGAAATGGATTCTAGTCAGTTCTACTCCCTAACCCACAGAAGGTGTCCTGCCACAATAATCTCTTTATCAAACCACCAGATTATTTTCTTGCTTAATATGACAGACACAATAAAATGCTGGGGGCTTTGGGTTTCTTCCCAAGGCTCACAAGGGATGTTGACTTGTGCATACATGCTTTAATGAGAAGAGCTAAACACTGAAAAAACATGCAGCAGCATTGAAAGTGATCCAGGATGAGCAATATCATATTCAGTTTTACTAATTAGTGCAGAACAGAGTTACTAAATTACCAATATCATTAACACATTGCATGCAACTTTGCATAATAGACTGTACACTAACCACATTGTAATTCCTGAGAGCAGATAAGCACACCAGGTAGATAAGGCTCCCAGAGAAAACTCCCTTAGTCAGAACAGTATCCAGCTCTTCTATCTTCCCTCCATGTAATTTTTTTAAGCAGATGAACTACTGAATATAAATTTTTAGTGTGTTGAGTTCTTTCTTTTTCTACCCCAAAAATTAGAGAGTCTCATATGAATCTGTGCAGAGCTGAGTGAATTTATTGGATAAAATCCATGTCACTTGGTCACTTGGTCACTAATCATCCCTGTATATGCAAAACTCCACATCACATAACAAAGGATAAAAGCCTGGCAGACTCTCAGTTACCTTCTGGATCACATTATTTATTTCAATTACATTTGACAAGAGAGGGTATATAACCAAAACAAAGAGAAGGCTATAAATAAGAGAAAGCATTATATATTTTAAAAATTCAGCTTTGGCTAACACCAAAACAAAGCCTCCACCTGGGTTAGCCCCCTCTGTGGTGGCTGTATTATCAAATTTCAGAGAATCACAGAATGTTTACAGTTAGAAGGGACCTTTGGAGATTGTCTTGTCCAACCCCCAAATTTGACCCAATAACTCTAAAATCTGAAGTGGCCAATAACCTCCCATGAGCTTCCATGCTCCATCACACTCCCCACCTTTGATATGAGCCCCTTCCCTCCAAATCCATATAAATACAATTGAATTTCACAGTGTCCTGTCTCACAGGGTGTTGGGCTGGGAGGCTTTACGAGTCTTTTCCAACAGCTGGTCCAGCTGCAGGAGAACTTGCCTATCTCCCAAGAACACCATGGCAAAGGCACTGCAGGATTAATGACCTTGAATAATTTGGCACACAATTTCCAGTGCACACTACAGGCAAATCTGGGCTGACACAGGCACACACTTCAGCAACATTTGACCACTCTGATACCTAAATCAAACTCTCCCAGGGACACCAAAGTTGTGAATCCAGCTGAGATCCATGTTGGCAGTGCAGCTTTGATGGAAGGGCCTTGTGGGAAGTGCCCCCTCCTCCCTGGGTTTGGCAAATGTGCTCTGGCTAGAGACATTTCAGACCAGAGCATAGCACTGAGCCAAAGCTGGGGATCACCCAGCTGTACTTTCTTCATACTTTTATAACTTTCCCAGTTATAATCAGATGCCAGAAAGCAAAATTGTCTGAAAACATTTTTGGTTTCTTTCTATCTCCTTTCTCTCCCTCTCACCCCACACCCTTTGCTTAGGACAGCCCTTTGTGATGTGCCTGCAGCAAGGTATATTCCTGATCTGAGACATGGAGACTCTTTAGTAAGGTGGTTTTTTCCAAATTTCCCTTTTCCCTTGGTTTCCCTTTTCCAAATCCTCTGGCCCATAATTAGCTGGTGTTTACATACAGTCAGTTGGAGCTGAGGATGTTTTCTGTAAACAATGTGAAGGGAGTGAGAGACAGTCAAGCCAAACAATTTGACACCCTGCCAGCCAAGCAGGCATCTGAAAGGAGTTTTCAATTTCACATCAATGGGGTTTTTTCCAAGAAAAAAGAGAACTTGCACTCTATTTAGAAGCTGTTACAATTCTATGTGCTGCCTGGAAAGGAGCATATTTCACCTAAACTCCTCACATTTTATAAAATGTGTATTGACATAAATTAGGAGCTTCCATTTCTACCCATCAACTCTTTCTTTTGAAGGGTTTTGAATATTTTAGCCTACAGAAAGGCTGCCCTTTAACCTAGTGAAACATGCTTCTAAGTCAGTGTGTAAGTTTCAGCATTTAATATCATGCCACTCTCTCCTTGCTTTTTATCCTGGACCACATGCTTTCATCTCTGCAAACGATGCCTGTAAAGGTTTGATTCATTTGCCAAATTTAAGAACTACCCAAGGGTGTTTTTTATTTATACTAATAATTTGCAAATATACATGTTGTTAAAAAGCAATCATATCTCAATTTTATTTCCACCACTGCAAGTTTTCAAGCCTGTGCCAAGCTAAGTAAAACTGCTGGGTTCCTGAAGAGATTTCTGTCAGGCAATTATACATGTACTTTCAAAATTTAGAATTCACAAACATCTGGCAAAACTTCTCTAAGTATGTCTTCCCTTTTCATCAATTCTTGCAGTCAAGTTGATGGAATAACCTAAAACGCATTCTCATATTAAAAAGAGATAATTATGTTTAAACAAAAAACCTCCAAATATTGTCCCTGTAACTCCAATCTCCTAATGTGTGAGAGGTCTTTATAGATCACCATGCATGAGAATTTTCTGCTGGAATTGTCCTTCCTAGCCAGACATTACCTGAACTTTAGAAGCCATTCATTCACCACAGCCATGAATCTGAGATGCTAAATCTTGCTAATGAGGCAGGTAAATAAGCAAGGGCTTAGTCCTGTGCTGCTGTTTGTACTCACTTCCAGCCAGCTCAGTGCACAAGCAGAGAATCATGTGAGCTTTTTTCTCTGCTAGACACATCCATTGCATTCTATAAAAACAGCACCTGTAACCTGCAGGCAGCTCTGCAATAAGATGGAAGCAATACCTGTCAAAACAGAGTGAACACTCAGCATCCCCAAACAAACACTCCTGTTGAAATGAGAAGGGCTGTGAGAAGGTGAGATTGGCTTATCTTCAGGAGTACAGTTAATCCAGGCAGCATACACTATGTGTAATGCTATTTCACAGCCCCTGCAGAGCTCACTTGCATTTCCTTGCGTGGGTTTTGTGGTACTCCACTCACCTCAGCAGCTTAGAAATGTTATGATCTCAGTGTGGCACACATCATAGAGAAAGCAGCTGGGATTTGCAATAGGTTCTCCCAATTTTTCATATCCTACTTTATTTAGCTTTTCATCCCTGAATCTCCCAAATACTTTTTCACAACTGATTCTCCCCTGTGTAAGGCAACCACATCTCCCACCTTCAAAATAAATACACTTCACATACTCTGTAGATTATTGTCTTTGCCTAGACTATCTCAAGTCTTCTTCTACACCAAAAATGCAATTTCTCAGGAACTATGAAGTAATGTAAATTTCTTAGTGTTCACATGTATAACACACTAAATTATGATGCCAGAGAATCTAGAATCTGCATGCTTCATCCTTTGAGGTTTTGGCTACAGAGTAAGTCACCAAAGCAGTCCTACCAACAGACAAATATGTTCTACAAGTATTTGATGACCTCCAGAACGAGTCTACAAATGCCACCCTAGAATAGGTCAGATAGAAACATGCTTCTAAGTCAGTGTGTAAGTTTCAGCATTTAATATCATGCCACTCTCTCCTTGCTTTTTATCCTGGACCACATGCTTTCATCTCTGCAAACGATGCCTGTAAAGGTTTGATTCATTTGCCAAATTTAAGAACTACCCAAGGCTGGTTTTTATTTATACTAATAATTTTCTATTTTCCCTAAAAATAGAAAATAATTGGGAAAAACACACATGCTTTAAAAGCATGCTCACTAGAGGAAAACTGAAAAATGCTGCAGCAGGTGGAGGTGCTGCCATTGCTTAGTGCCCATGTGAAGAATGCCATGAGTGCCATCCTTCTGGCCAGCAGGGCACAGAGCAACTGTGGCTGTTGGTGTAAAAACAACCTGTGCACTAAGCTGCTGGCAGAAAACAGGGTAGGCTCAGATATCCTCCATAAAATATAACAGTGAGAAATCTCCATCCTTGGAGATATTTAAAAGATGTCTGGACATATACCTGGGAAAGCTCTTCTAGGTGACCCTGCTTGAGCAGAGTGTTTCCTTCACAGTTTGCTTTCTGCTGCAACCATGCTGTGACTCTGGAATGACATGGCTCCTTTCCAGAGACATGAAGGTAACATCCACTGCTGCACACTTCAAAGCAAAAACTAACAAACTACAAGGACAGAGGGGGAATCTGCAGTGGCAGAAGTGGCACTTAGGAAGTCACCATGCCACTCCCTCACCAGTTCCCTTTAGCCATCAGTCAGTGCTGATCCTTGCTGAGTCAAGCTGCCTATCTGGCATTTTCCTGAGATGCCCCTAGCGCAGGTGACCCTCTGCCAAACAAGACTCAGTGGAGAGGAGGGTCTCCTATGACACACCAGCTCATCCTCCTGCTCCCCTGAGCACAGCATGAGCGGCAGAACAGACACACAGATTAATCTGTGCAACAAAGACCTCCCTTGCACCTCCCCTTGCAGGGAACATGAGGCTGGTGGATCCCAGCCAGATTATTCTAAACTGCAATATTTGAATCTCACAGGGAAGCCATAGGGCAAAGATTAAGATCTGTTGGGGGGTTGTTTGTTTGCTTGTTTGTTTCTGTTTTGGTTTGGATTTTAAATACAGATAAAACAGACAGGTTTGAGGGAAGGTTTTGGGGAAAAACAGAATGGAGAGAGAGCCTGACCTCCTTAGACATAGCCTCAGGTATAACACTCTGGGCAGGTGTTTTGTACTGTTTTCCCTCTCTGTTCTCCTCCTTGTCATAGAGCTAAAGGCCTGAAGAACATCCTGTGCATCATTCCCAAATCATGGATACAACAGCATCAGTATAGCAACCCATCCTCAGCCCTGCTTCATCTACCTCAGAGGTTCCCAGTTTTGCAGGGCATCAGTCATGCTGATGCCAGAATACATTCATGCAAATATGAAACCTTGTCCTTCTATTGACTCAAGTTATTTACTAAAAGTAAAGAATCATTGGCCTGAGACTAGACAGAGTTATTTCTACGGATGAGGTCAGGAATGTTTTAAGCTGGTGTTTCTGTGACTGGAGCTTGTCTCCCCAGAAATGCTCTCCCAGCTGCAAGGTACAACTGCACTGCTGTAGTTAAATCTCAGTAGTTATGTCAGAATTACTTTTTCCTCCCTGTAACCACTCTTATTCCAGAATAAGCATGGACTTTTGTGTTTTAGTTTAACTACTTCCAACTACTGCATGAGATAAATAAATAGACAGGCAAACAAACAAAAAGTCTTCTTTCCATCAGAGTAACAGTGCCCAGACACAAGGCAAAATCCACAATGCTCCTTTAGTTTCTTTTGACGATTAATTTGATCAGAACATGGTTCACTTGCAGAGAAGCCCCTTGCTGCCCTTGCATTGCACAGCTTTTCCCCAGCTGCTGGAGAAAACCAACGTGGGAGTCAAGGCTCTGCTGTGCACCATGGAGCCCTGGACTTGCTTTGAGGGTCCTCACATCAAAAACCTGCACTGCAGAAGGTGCCCTCTGAGAGAGGAAGCACTTTCCATGAAGAGAACATCAGCCAGCTCCAGACAGAGCTGCTGGGGGACTCCAGCTGTGCAGACCCAGCCTGGAGCTGGTGCCCACAGCCTGCTCACTCACCAGCATCCCAGCAGCCACGGAGAGGCAGCAGCACAGGCAGGTGCAGCTTCCACAGGCACCTCACTGAACTGAGGTGCCTCTCATGGTGGCAGGTTTGCCATGCAGAAGAATGTAGAATTCAATTCACATTTCTCTAAAAAAATGCCTTTGCCCAGGACTTTTCTCCTGGGAAGCTAAGAACCCTCAGAGAAAAGGAAAACAATTCTTATCTCATTTGCTTCTCCTGTGTTGTGCTCATGTGGAATGTGTTTGGAGATTGTTTACCCACAGGTGATCGTTCCATTGCATTCTGCTGGGAGTTGTTTTCACTCTTTGGCCAATCAGGGCCAAGCTGTGTCAGGACTCTGGCGAGAGTCACAAGTCACAAGTCATTATTAGCTCTTTGGCCTTCTGCTCTTTAGCCTTCTGTAAGTATTCTTTCTGTATTCTTTAGTATAGTATAGTATAGTATAGTATAGTATAGTATAGTATAGTATAGTATAGTATTCTTTAATATAATATAGTATCATAAAATAATAAATTAGCCTTCTGAGAACATGGAGTTGGATTCATCATTCCTCCCTGCCACAAAAGTCCCTGCAAATACAACAGAGGAATTGCCTGGATACTGACTAAAGGCTTTCAGACTAAATCTCCAAGTGTGTTTCCATGTTATTATCACTGCCCACACCACAGGGGGCTGTGGCTCACTCTCAGCCACTACCACTCACTCTCACTCACTACCTGGACAGCTGTGACTCAGCCTCACCAGCTGTCTCCAAAGCCATTTTCCAAACCCTTTTCCAAAGGCATTCCTCCTGCCACCACTGTGGAAGGTGTTGGGGTCACAGCCACCATAGGAAAGCAGAAACCGCTGCAATCAAACCTAGGATGGAATGGCTGAGCCACAACTTCCCCCAAACACTTCAGCAAAGCTGGAATGTCCAAAAGGAGGCTCAGAATACCTTGCCATAACCTGGGAGGGGTTGGGAAGTGCAGAAGTGGTGTGCTCAGCTCCCTGGAGGGAAGGTGAGCCTGGTATCACTCATCAAGAGGTTCCAAACCAATTGAGAAGAGAGGCTCACAGGCTACATTGAATTTTCCTTTGTAAAAATTTTCCTTAAAGGAAATTGCTGGGCTCCAGTATCAGTGAAGTCCCAACGCTTTTCTGGAATCCCAGGCAGAAGATTATACTGAAAACTAACTAACTAATAAATAAAAATTCCCCCAACAGATCCTCAGTGAACTTTTTCCACTGGCAAGAGCCCATTCCACAGCCCTCATTGACAAAACCTCCAAAATTATCAGATCTGAGTAAAACTTCTCAAGCAAAAATATTTTCCCAGCATAAAACATTGTTTTACTGAAACGAAACCTTTTCCCTAGCAGTATACTTTATTTTTCAACATTTAGCTATGGCAACTCTCACAGCAAATTTTTCGTAGCATTAATTTAAAAAATTTGCTCCAAATATAATTTTCTTATTCAGAAATTTCCTGTCTTTTTTAAAAAAAATTTCAACAAGAACACCAAGGAACCCTCAACTTTCTAATGTTTGTTAAAAGTATCAGTTACTCGTTAGAACTTGTTATAGGAAAAACACAAGTAAAAAGACAACACTGTGACTGTTTTGGGTTTATGTTACAGGTTTATATGCTATTAAAATGTTTAGGTTTTATTATGCACTTTAAAAATGCTCGTGCTTAATGTGCTCCGATTAGGGCTTAACAAGCCCTTTAAAAATGTTACAATGTTAAACCACCAAATCACATTGTCTCTAAGGAGTAAGAGGCTTAAAAAATCTTCTGTTCTTCACAACCTAGCCCTTACATTAATAAAAACAAAATCCAGTCATAATAAGTTTACATCATATATCAGAATGTTTTGACATCCTTAATGACTGGGAGTTAAGAAGTTGGCTTAACTCTGTGTGCTAGTGTGTGCTTGTTTGAGTGTAGGAGTGAAGGTTAGTGGTTTTCTGAAAGCCTTAAATAACAGAGATAATGGAGATGAACATTGTGCATTTTTGCCATAACTGGTGTCTGGAATCCTCTTGCCTAATTTAAAGGGCCAGTTATGTGACTGTGAGTAGTGAAGAAAATCTCCGTTTTCAATATCCATTTTCTATATCCGCTTTCAATATTCATGTTCAACATCCATCAGCCCCAGAGCTGAGCTGTAGTGGGCAAGTATGAGGCACGGACACTCACAAAGCTGGGCCAGGCTTTGCTGCCTCACTCAGAGCAGTCACTGGGACAGGCAATGGCACTGGTGGTCGTGCATTCCCAATATTCTACAGTTCTGAGAGTTATGCTCCAATGAGAAACAAAATTTTGCTATTTATCACTTGGAGAAAAGGCTCCACAGCAAAGGATGTCCATCACAAACTCCAACATAACATGAGGAACAATTAACTGGGTAATAATGTTGGCCTCCCAAAACAGATGTAAGTGATAAAATGTTTGCAAATCCTGACATTCTAACTGGAGGAGGAATTGTTCTGGTTTGTACCACAAGGGTACACCAGCAAACATCCCCTATCTACAGCTGGACACAAAAAGTCACAGCAGCAAGCAAGAGAGTCTGGTTTCTTTACTCTGCTCTTCTAATTTAAATATGTGGTGCTCTGAAATTTGCATGATCACTGAGACAAAATTCACCTCATTATGTGTCCAGCTTTCTTGAAAACCATAAATATGGGAGACATCCAACAGCAGCAAAACAAACCCACATGAGTTATTTAGCTAATTACAGAGTGTGAATAGTGAATTCTAAAGTAATAACCACAGCAGATGGTTCTCAAGGTTGAAACACACTTGCACACCTTATTCATTAATTCCAAATAAATAATTCCAAAACATGCTCAAGCTTCATAGATAACAGAAAAAGTGCTCTACTTAGCTCAATAAACTGCTGCAACTGCATCCACTAGGTTTTAAAGGGCCAATCTTCATGGCCACACGTTTCAAGAGGACTATTACAGCATTACTGAGTATTTTCCAGTGACTTGGGATGTGTTTCCAAACTGACTACTGTCACAAGTTGGATCACTTCAAGATGTGGACAGCACTGATGGCTCTTTTTATTTTCTCATCATAGATAGCTCAAGTTTACATAAATAATGTAATTTATGCACACATCTGTGCCAATATACTACCACACTGCTATATTCAAGTCCCCAGTTGAGAAACTTGCTTACTTTTACCTACTTACTGAAGTGTTTATTTATTCCTCATTAATTGGATCAAAATTTGTTGCTAGATAACATGGAGAATTTATGGTCTTTGGTTTTACTTGTTTACTAACATCAGCCTATTGTGAAACAAACATGAAAAATGTTCAAAGGCTTGAAAAGTTCTTTCCCTTTCCTTGGAACTGTCATGTCCTGGTCAATTTAAATATGTGGTAAATTGATTTTTTTTTTTCCATATTAATTTCCCCATGTTCCTTTGTATTAAAATAACTAACACAGACAAATTATTCCATCTGCTGTGCACTCAGTGGTTTATGCCTTCTGTGCAGAGAGAAGAATTTCAGGGCTACTCTTCTCAGTTCCACTTTTCTCCAGCCTTAAGCACCCAAAATCCCAAAGTTATAAAACTCATCAAGTAATCCAGACACACACCAAAAAAAACCACCCCAGTGCTTTAGCTTTCTTTCCATTTTCTTTCTAGTGTCTGAATGTTTCTGTTGAAGGAATGGTGGAGTTTCAAAGCTGTCTGTTTGACAATTACAGCTTGTGTGAGAGAGACAGGGAATAGTGGATTTTCAAAGTTGTCTGTTTGACAATTACAGCTTGTGAGAGAGAGACAGGAAATAGGGGAAGGAAAAGGAGCAATAAGGGAGAAAGAGAAGAGAGAGAAAGCCATGGGACTGCTGCCTCAGCAGGTACTGCTGGCCCAGGAGGGTACCAAGGCCAGAGATAAGAGCCTGGCCAGCACCCAGCAGTGCCCCACACACCCAGACAGCAAGGTCAGCTCCTGCCTGCCCATGTTTTGGGGACATGTGGCTGTGGGAGATGCACAGGCACAGACCTGGGGCAGTGTCCCCCAGGACAGCCCAGAGGCAGATGTTCTGCACAACTGCCTGCACATTTCCCCTCTGTGGACCCATAAAACACCCGGGGCTGTCTCCCTCCTTTCTTTTGTGCTCCTCTCTAACTCATTAACTTGTTCCAACAAATAGGAATTGTTTTGTGCTGTGTCAGCCCAGGCTGTGTGCTGCAGTGAGCAGGAGAGCAGCACTGCAGGCAGGGGTGGGAAGGGGAGCAGGGATGGGTCCAGGGGCACAGAGATGTCCTGGAGCTGGGCTCCATGAGCTGCTCCCAGCCTCCTCCTCTGGAAGGGATTGCTGGGGCTGCTCCTTGCTCCAAGGATTGCTGGGGCTGCCCCTTGCTCCATGCACAGCTCACCCTGTGCCTGGGACACCAACCAGGGCTGGCAGCACTCTACAGGAGCTTGCAAACACACCTGCACACTGTGGTGAGGAGTGTTTGCTGCCCTGCTTTCCCACAGAGCCACATTTGCTGCAGTGGAGAAACTGAAATGGGATCCTCTTAATATTCCTTAATAGGGGAAAGGCAGAAGAGTGGGCGAAGAGAGCAAACAATGTGCAACAGTGTTTAAATTATAGTAAAATACATTAACAATAAATACTCCCCTGTCAAGAATATGTCATGCAATTATATTTACTGCACTGAACAGGGCTAACCAATGTTTTGAGAGGGTGGTTTTGCACTCCCAAGATGACTCTCCTTCAGGGACAGCATATGTGAACAATCATTTAGACATGGGATATCAGCTGTGAAAAAAGCTGCTCCAGCACAGTGTGCCAGATTTGATGGCTAGAAAGTTAGCTCCCTCTCCTGGATTAGAAAATTAAAGTACGTTGCACTGATCTAAACCAGTATTTAGGCATTTCTCAGCATTGTTATTCTTTTTCCCCTAGTCCTAGAACCTCAGTCAAGGGAAACTTGCTGCCTGAAGTTCTGGGGTTTGCTGAGAGAAGCAGCACATCACCTAAGGAACAATGACAACAACCTCACTGCCAAACTTACTGCAACCCAGTCAAAATGCCATACAAATACATGCAAGAATGCACAACACACATCTGCACACATCTGGAGAGCCCAAGCAATGTGACTTACTGTCATAAAGTGCCACAGTCCATAAAAATGTCATTGCAAACCAGACCTCTCTATGGCTTTGACACTGTCCTTCAGCCCTGCTGCCAGCAGGACCATTGCTGTGAATAGAAATTTGGCCAATGCCAACAGAGGGAACCAAGGACAGCAGGAATTCCTGCATGAGCTGAAAATTTGAGAAATAAGGCTGAAGTGAAGACAGAGAGCAGATCATAAAAAGAAATTTTACTGAAGTTTTGGATATTTTTCTAAGTGTCTTGCAAATAGGCTGAAATATTGCACGGTTGCCGCAGTTTTCAGACCACACGGGAACTCAAAGTCCTTTTATTAGAGAATTGCATCTTCAGTTTTCAGATCACCAAAGATTGGAATGCTAAGATGCAACTAGGAAAAAATTGAAAGCCTGCTCACCACTTGGGATTTGATCAAATTCAGATAAAATCAATGACAAAGAAGGTCCCTTTAAAGATAGGGTTTACAACAGCTACATATGAAACTGCACAAACAAAACTTAAATAGAGCTTTTCCTGCCTAACTGTAGACTTTAACTGCTAAATACAATTCTTCATGATTATATAGGATCTTTCATCCAAAAACCTGACATTTCTTCACATTTTGAATGCTACCCTTCTGAGATCATCATGCACTACTTATAAATAAGAAAACAAGGCAGAAAACCTAAAAAGTGACATGAAATGCACACATGGCAGCTGATTTGTCCAAAAAGAAAACCATTATGATTAAAGCCCAGACTGCTCAACTGCTCTATCTCTGCTTTTACTACAAAAGAAGTAATTCTAAAAGGGAGACTTTTACAAAAATAGTGATGAGAGAGAGACATATCCATGGGCAATCCAACCTCGTGGAATTTGGAATCACCTCCTGGAGGAGGTTTGCTGTTCCTGCTGGAGCTGCCTTCCAGCCCAGACTCTCAGGCTGGGGGGCTGGAGGCTTTTAGGAGCAATTTTGTCAAGGAGTTTTTGAGCAGCATGGGAATCTCTGCCATAACAGGAGAGGTTATTCCCTACTGTATCTCACAAGCTGGGTAAGAAAAACAATCCTGTTATCCAAAATGAAAAGGTTTGGATTTGATACTGCTGTGGTAAGTGCCTGATCACAGATACACACAGAGCTGGCTGCAGGGGTGCTGGTCCTGTAGTTACTCTAGTTCTATTGCTTAAATAGGATGAACTCCCTAAAAGATTGCAAACCTCTCTGTTGCTGAGTTGGAGCCTCCTGAGCATCTCTCTCACAAAACTACTGTTCAGTTGCAAATATTGGGGCCAGTTTGGATAAACTCCATTTCTCTGAGGTTTCAATGTTTGTGGGTCCCTCACTGAGAGCCTTTCCCAGGTGGGTGAGGTACAAATAGGATGGGTGGTGCCATGGACAATGCCTGCATTGCCCTGCTCTACAGACCTGTCTGTTTGGGTGACCTTCATAAGAGTCAAAATGTATGCAAGCAGTTTTAATAATGGCAATTTAAAATCCAATTTTAAACCAGGGCATCTGCCTGAAGAATTTCACTGGCAAAAGAATATCTTCCTATTTAGTTTTTAAAAAAAACTTAGTCTACAATAAACACACAAACCCATAAAACTTTGTTAATTATACATTTCAGCATATTTTTTTCAGGATACCATACTGAAAGACCCTCATAAAACATTCTACCCTAATACCACCTAAATTACCAGCTGGATAAGGGCTAGTTGGCCAATATTAGAGTTTGATGAGATTATTAAAAACTCTCTTTGAAATAGCACAACAGCACCTACAGAACAGTCAGTTTACCCAGGAGAAGGTGCAGAATTTTCTGACTCCTGAAAACATCAATAACTGTTGATTTTCACTCCTGGGGTCCGGATGAAGTTTGTCTGTGGCCAGAGACCAAGTGACTGACAAGAATTCCCCAACTTTCAACTCAAATTGTACAGGATTGTTAGCTTGGATAAACCTGGAGGAGAAGGGGCAGTGAGAGCAGTGACAGCTCTATTTGGGAGGAATTCAGCCAAGAAAGAAAGAAGATTGCCCCATGATGAAGCACAGAGATACAGAAAAACACACACTGGGAACATTCAAGGGGTCCTGCAAATAGCATTTTGCATTTAAAATCTTGATTAATATCTGTGACACGGATGTATCTTCCCAAAGAGATATGAATTTCCAGGCAGAAAAAGGGCTCAAGTTGTGCTGGAGTGTTTCCCCAGCTCTCTGCACAGCTGGGATCTGTAAAGGAATCTCAGGAGTAGAGCTTGGAGCACTGAACCTCTCTGAGGACTCCAGCCAATGACATCATTTCTATATCAGCATGAATCTAAGTTGCCAGAAGATATGCTGGATCCTCCAAATTCTACAGAAGGCCTGGAAAAATGAAATATTCCCAAATCTTCATTTTGCTAAAGCTGTATCCTTAATTTGGCCTTATTTATGCCACAATATTGTACAAAGTTTTAAACACAAATAGTGTTTTAAACACAAGCTTTGTACAAGAATTTGAACACAAAGAGTGTGTGCTGAGTGAACAGTAGTAACTAACAATACAACTGCTCTTTTATTCTGAGTATTTGGTATAATAATATACAAGCTTGTATAATATTGCAGGGTTATAATATTACACATCTTGCAGATTTTCTGTAATTCCTATTCATATGAACAAAAAAAAAATCTTTTCTGAATGAAATATTGCAAGTTACTGAAGACTTTTATTCTGTGCTGTATAATCTGATTCATGTTTACCCTCAAATGCCTACAAAAAGAGTAGCAGCTTTACAAACTCTCAATTTCCTGCAGTGACTGTTAAACTCTTTTTAGGCAGCTCAAAATAAATGCAAAGTGTTTCTTTTATTTTTGCGCTCATGGAATGTGTGTTTTTATGCTTGGCTTTTGAAATTACACTAAAATCAATTTTTAAAAAACTTTTAAAAAGATGTTTGCCATAAACTCCCCAGTAGGTTCACTGCCAGTATTTTTGTTGCTAGTCCCCATGGAAACCAATACAATGGCTTAGAAAGGACTATTTCAGTCCCATCTTCCAGTCTCTGTAGATTTTCATTAATTTTTGAGATGTTCTGATGTTTAGTGAAACAATTCAAATAAGTGTCAAAACAGTGCTATCTTAAAACAATAATTTTAAATACTGCATACATATGAGTAAGAACTTGTCAAAAAGTGTCAAGAAATTATTATTTAATTTAAAATTTAAACTGAATATTTTACATAAAGTTACAATAAAATTATTTACAATTTAAATTCATTTAATCATTCTGGTATTATTGAATTTTGTTGCTTAATTTTCGAGCTCTCCTACTCCCTTTTGCTTCCACATCTCTGCACTCACAATATAACAGGAAAAGAAAACAATAAGAGATGAGAAAACTCATATTTTTAAAGCCTGACTTTCACATGAAGAAATTTTAATTTTTAACCAACTAAAAATAATTAACAACTATCCTTTAAAAAAACATTAGAGGCATATACACACATGCAAACAAAGATCTAAATTGATAGGTCACAGTTTGTATTTCTTTTAATCAGCATCCATGCAGATTGCTAGCACATGCAATGAGGTGCAAGTCAAGCACACAGCATGTAAGTCTATTCAAAACCTCACAGCTGTAGAAATAGTAGTAAGCTATAAAACCTGATTTTTCAGAAAGAGATGTGTTGATACTTCAGATTTTTTTCTAATTTTCTTGATAATTTGAATAAAATCAGAACACAGAACTTCAGACATTTTTCTCATCCAATATCATAATACTGAATAAGAGGGAAAAAGGTTTCAAATGCATGACTTATATAAAGTAAATGAGTTGGTGTATAAGCTTTCACAATTTAAATGTTTAAAGTCAATTAATCATAAAGTCAATTAATCATGAGGCTCCAACTCAGCAACAGAGAGGTTTGCAAGTTTTTAGGGAGTTCATCCTATTTAAGCAATAGAACTAGAGTAACCTAAGCTCACTCAGGGTTTCAACAGGGCCAGGACCCCTGCAGCCAGCTCTGTGTGTATCTGTGATCAGGTACTTATCATAGCAGTATCAAATCCAATAAAATCAGAATAAAATAATTTTATTGATAATTTGAATAAAATCAGAACACACCCCCCAAATTATGTGTTTCAAGAGCTTGAATTCCCAGTAAGGAATGAGAAGTCTAAGAGCTGAGGTTTTTACAAATGAGTATTGCCATGATCTATGTGTGAAAACAGTCCTGAAAGTCCAGTGAAAAATAAGGAAGCACCAAGCCAAAGTTAGAATATGAATGACAGGCAGCAATCACTTGGAAGCTTTGCACATGGGGCCTGTGGGGACGTGAACCTGTTCTTTCTGGATTTTGGAGTGGGAGCAGATTCCTTCAGTGCTGTCCTGCACACTGCAGTGTGTTCTGTCACCCTGCTTCCCACATTCCCAGGTTCTGAGAGAGCCAAATGCACCTGTCCCACTGGGAAAGCACAGAAATGTCTCTCTAGGACATGAAACAGAAAGATGTGGACACTGGATTTTCTAGGGCAAAAAAGAGGGAAGTTTAATTTTGACTTTAACATTTATAGATTTTTAAAAGTGACAGTGGATTGGAGGGTGACAGTGCCATCTCTCCAATGACATTGGACAAAGCAACACTCCATCAAATTGCTCTTCTTCCATGAAAGAATGCAAAGCAATTAGTTATTTACAGAAAGCGTGTGAGAAAGTTCGTTACAAGAATGTCAACATCAGAAGGCTTTGAAAAACTTAAAAAATCAGGGTGACACATAACAGCCAGAGATGACTCATTTAGGGACAGGATTAAGGTTTGTGCCCATTCTTACACCCCAAAATCGTTGTTGAAAAGTCAAAGAACTGTCCAGTGACTCAGCAAACTGCACTATGGTATCAATCCTAGACTCTGAGACCTGGGCAAAGTAACAGCCATTATTCTGAGTTTGTGTTCTGTAACCTAGGGAAGGGGGTGAAATGAATGTGCAAGACATGGGAGCTGACCAAGAGACTGTCTGTACAAAACAAGAGAGTGTCTGTGGCATTTTCGGGGAGGAAAGATGAATCTGACTTCATGTTCTTAGAAGGATATCATATTTATATTTATATATTATATTTATATATTGTATTGTATTGTATTGTATTGTATTGAAAGGATACGTACAGAAGGCTTAACAAGATAATGAATCTCATGACTCCTTCCAGAGTCCTGATACAGCCTGACTGTGATTGGTCCTTAAGTTAAAACCATTCACATGAAACCAATCAAACAATGACCTGTTGGATAAAAAATCTCCAAACACATTCCAAAGCAGCAAAACACAGGAGAAGCAAATGGGATAATATTGTTTTCTTTTTTCTTTGAGACTTCTCAGCTTCCCAGGAGAGAAATCCTGGGCAAAGAGGATTTTTCAGAAAACATGAGTGACAAGTGTCTATACAAATCAAGAGAGTGTCTGTACAAAAAGAGACTCCCTCAGTTACCCAGAGGATATTCTAGAGGTACTTTGTCCTGCATGCAGACAATCACCAATTCTGAAGTAATGCTTCCTCAGGACTGCAGTCAGCCTGGCCATTTCTGGCAAACAGGACACACTCTACATTTTGTTCCTTATTTTTTCTCAGTACTGCACCAGTAATGCCAGAAGCTGAGCAAGTGCTTCAATCAAAATAAATAGTAGTGCCCTGTAGAGTGAACAGGAGCTTCATTTTTATTTCAACAAAGGCAAATCACAATGTAGGTGACTGCTTTTCCTTCCAAACACATTGAAATCTAAGCAGCCAATTGATGCTTCTTAAAAGCTTATACACCATCTCAGTTACTTTATATAAGTCATGTATTTGAAATCTTTTTCCCTTTTATTCAGTATTATGAAATTGGATGGGAAAAATGCCTGAAGTTCCTCTTTAATGTAGGGTATATCTCATACAGAAAGTACTATTTTATTACATCTTGAACTCTCTTTTTGTGACATATCTCCTTAGGTTAAAAGGGCAAGGGTTGGCCAGCAGTTGCTTTTACAAAGGACTCAAGAGCTAACTTATAAAGGCCAAAACATCCCCCTCTCTGTTCACAGCTGCAGTTTTCAATTTACCTAGCTAACAGGTGATTTCAGGAGAACAGTCACATCCTGCACAGGGTGAGTTTCTGAACTATGAATGGTATCTACACTGTTGTTGATATATCCCTTCAGAATTTGTGGTGTGCCAGTAAATGTGGTATTTCTGCCCGAGCATCATTGAATAACACCACAGTATTTGTATAATGGCAGGAAGGGAAGCTAAAAACTGAAACCTAAGATGAAATTTGAAGAGATAATTATAGTTAGAGAATTTGTGTTTTATTACTGGGCTTACATCTGGGAGTGTCCTATTGCACTCTCATATTAATACAATCTTGGCAATCTGAGAACAACTGGGGGAAAAAAAAACCCTATCATTCTGTAGAAATGTGAATCAGCACAATTGTGTTTTCTCAACTGGCAAGTGGTTTAAACTTCCTCTTTCATCTCCTATTGTTTTTAGAAAATTGTCTTGTGATTGTTCTTCAGCTACACAAAATAAGCCACTCCCTGGCTAGGCCCAGCATATGCTTTGATTTCATTAGCAATTTGAAACAAAAACCAAGGGACCTAGCAGTAGGATTAGATATGTACCAGGAGATATGATACCATCTCCCTGGCACAAAGGGGCTTTTTCCACTTTGAGCAATGCTGAACTTTGATTAAATGCAGTTAGCCAGGACATAATCTCTTGGCTGAAAGAGCAAGGCTTGTCCTCCATTCCTCCCTTGGCAGCACATCCTCAGTGCAAGATGAGACTGAGCCACCCTTTGCTACTTGCCTTGCAAATTCCATTGCGGTGAACTGGAGATGGTATCTGGGAGTTACAGATCTCTGAGCAGATCCTGGGCCTCAGGTGTGCCTCAGACCTGTGTGCAGTGAACTCAGAGCAGGAGCTCCAGGGCTGAGTGTGACAAAGAGACTCCTACAAGGAGCTCTGCTCACCCTGGTGCAGCTCCCACACGCTGGTCACTGCTGCAAGGCCTGTGGCGCACTACTGAAATTGAAACTCCCTCCATTCTCTTTCACTGATAAGTGGAACTAACATAGAGAAAGAGATCAAAATCATAGAGGAAGAAGTCTCTCATGTGGTCTGCTACCAGCACCAGCTTACAGTAACACCCTGCTTGAAGTTTTTTTGCCTTATGACATGCAATTGCATTCATCTTCATTTGATGACAGGGAATTGGTGCATTTTCAATTCTTTTCAGTAGTAGATTTGAATATTAGCTAAACACTTAAAACAAAAGAGAGATGGGCATTCAGATAATTTAGCTAGGATTTGTGTCTCTCCATGCCTGACAAGTCAAGAATGAAGTCCAAGTGACAAATGCTCCTCCTAATGGTCATCAGATCATACCAGGATACCAGAAACACCCCAGGAATAAATTCATGAGTGCTAACCAGATCAAGCTCATAAAATTACAATTGTCTCATTTGGGGTCACTAAAATTGTCCAGTTATAGAAGATAATTCATGGGAGGAGGATAGAGCAGCCTTAATTCTGCAAAGGGGGTCCTAAAGGGGAGAATGGTGGAAACAGCAAACAGTGGAGGCAGGAGGGGACCTGTGGGGTAGCACCTGTGCTTGTCTGCATTTCTCTCTTCCCCCAGCATCTGCTTCTGGCCTTTGACAGAGACAGGGCACAGGGAAGAGGAGATGAGGAAAGAAACTGAGGCAGAATCTTCAGACACAGCTGCAATCACGAACTATCATGCAAATTACTTCTGTTGGTTTTGTTCCTATTGAATTAAAAACTGTTAACTGGCTATAAATGTATCAAATATATATATATTACTTCTAAACTGGGGGGAAAAAGCTGAAATTTTAAGCAGAAAAATTTTCCTTGAATAAAGTAAGGGAGAAGTGGTTTCATGGCTATTGACATCAGAGTAGTCAGCTGCATAGAATTCACATTTCATTGTGGAAAAAAGCAGATAAACAATCTCCTTCCATTGTTTGCAGTAATCACAGGCTGCTAAATAATTTCATGTCATTATTTTAGTCGTGCAACAAATAAGGGAAATACCAAATGAAGTCTAATGCTCCTTCTGAGAGTTTTGTTCTTGTATTTAAAAATCTATCCTTTTAAAAACCCATTTAAGGCAAATCTACAGTTTAAACGTGAGGTATGTGAAAAGTGGACAGGCATACTTTGCCAGAAAAAAGTGTATCCCAAGTGCTTCCCATAAAAATGGTGCTCATTTATGAATTTGTTTTAAGAAAAATTTAAGACAAATATTTTAAGACAAATTACATTTGTTTTAAGACAAATGCCATATAGAGTTGAGGCTGTGTAACACTTATTAAATCAAATTGTATTCCACTGGCCAGTTAAACTAAAACTTTCAAATATGTAAGGCTGAGAAGCCCTGGACACCTAACACCAAGGGAATAAAGGAAGTCTGTATTATTTGGTAAAATTCTCACCTCAAGCTTGGTAATCTCATTTTAAATAGACTGGTGGTCAGGGTACCTAGAAAGCAAAGAAAGTGAAACAAATTTTTAATTTGATTCATTCATTCTTATAGGACATATTATAATATATATCCTATAGTTCTGGTTCTGTTCAAATACAAAAGAAAAATAATCTCAGCCTGCAGGAGCTAATTAATGAAATTAATAGAGAAAGTCTAGCAGACTCGAGCTCTGCTTGTTCACCTTTAACATCCTCAATAAATGCTTTGGGTGGGAGGGTATCACTATAATTTATACATCTATAGAAAATGGATCTTTTTGCTTTGTACAACTTGGTATTCATCCCTTACTGCTGACACAGATTACAGGAGAATATTTTCAAATAGATCCTTTCTTGGTTTGGTTTTTAATCCAAAACCACATGGTAACTATGAACTCAAAATAGATGTTTTACCTTTGCTCTCCTAAGCCCAAGTTAAGAACCAATTTTAAAGCAACACTTTAAAGATAATCCAGAAAATTATTGGAAATTCTCATATCATTGTGATGCCAACTGGTGGTAAACATCTCATGGTTCATGAGTGCAGCACCTGAGCACAGTGAAATGCAGAGTGGCTGCTGAGCTGTGTGTTTTCAGTGTGTGTGCAGGGAATGAGCAGGCAGAAGAGAGAGCATTTCTTTTAAAGCTCCTTAGGTCTCATGTGTTCATCCTCCATCCACTGCAATGTCACAGATGCCCTCACACACTGTGGAAGTTCACAAAATTCACAGAATTCACAGAATGACCAGGTTGGAAGAGACCTTCAAGGTCATGGAGTCCAGCCCAGCCCCAACCCCTCAACCAAACCCTGGCCCCCAGTGCCACATCCAGGCTTTGTTAAACACACCCAGGGATGGGGACTGCACCACCTCCCTGGGCAGCCATTCCAGAACTTTATCACTCTCTCCATGAAAATCTTTTTCCTAATATCCAACCTAAATTTCCCTTGAAGCAGCTTGAGACAGCCTGATTTCAGACAATACTGTAAAACACCTGAAGCAGAGCTAGGTCTGGGCAATCTGAACATTTAGAGTTTAAGGGGATAACCCTGTGGTACCTTTGCCTTGTTCTTACTAGTACACTGAAATCGTGTGACTGCACTCCCCAAGAACCACTCTGGAGAAGACAAGGGAAGGAATTATATGTCAAGCTGTGTCCCCCCCACAAATTCCATGTCTAGGTAGAACACTAAAGTGCCACTAAGTGCACAATTACTACACTACCATCACAGAGGCAGGCAGACATGATGGAAGATAAATGCGGAACAGAGCAGTCTTGACAGGAAAATGCTCTTCCCAGCTGAATTTAACTGAATGGCCTACAGAGCATGTTTCCTATCTCTAAAGTCATTCATTTGTTAGCTCTCAGGTATAATGACACAACCACAAAGAGCTGTGTGTCTCAGTGGCTTGGGACATGGAAGTGGGAACTTCAAAGAAAAGAGTAGAGTCACATTGGAAAGAAGGGATGTAAGGCAACTCAAAAGAGCCCATAAATGGGGAAGAATGTAGCTAGGGAAAGGGAATATACAGAGGAGGAAGAAAGAATTGAGAGACATGATAAAGAAACAAGATGCACCAAGAGCAGGCTCAGCAGCAGAGGGGAGGAGGGTGACTGAGAAATGCTGCTTTAGTCATCCCGAAACTGTTCAGTGGTCAGCTGGTTTCATCTGGAGAGAATTACCAGGGGCACAGGGGAGCAGATTCACAAAAGTGCCTGAGGAAGTGGTAGTGTCAACCCCCTATCACCAAAAATTTGGCTGTCAGCACGCTCACCCTGGTTGTGTGGGATCTGCTGCCTTTTCTGGCTGATGATATCTGAACCAACATTTCTGGAAGTGCCTTGCCCTGGAGCGTTCGGGGGTGTACCAAGCAGGGAGGGAGGGATGCAGCAGCCTCTCACATGGAGCTGTTTCACTCTGTAAGAAATACATTCATTCAGCATGTGTGAAAGATGAGGGAGTAAGGAGAAAATTACCCCATTACCTGCTTGCTGACAAGATGGATGTTGATGTTGCTGAATAACAGGCATTTAAGAATTTCTGCAAAGTGACAGAGCAGCAAAAGGATAGACTGAGGACAATCAAAGGAGCCCAGACTCCATCCCAATGAGGCAGCTGCATGCTCTCTTAAAAGATGCTGTTTCCCATTAGGCAGAATGGGAAAGAAACTTCTGTAATCCAGAGCAACTTACTTAACTACGGGGTCACTGGATAAAAAATGCTTACAGAAAAATGGTTTGAAATGTTTGGAACAAAATGAGAATATCACCTGACAAATGGCAGCAATTCATGTTGGTGAAAAAAAACTGTAGCTTAATAATTTCCAGGATTTTTTGTTATTATTACCATCATTATAATTTTTATTGTCTCACTTGGTGAAGAAACCAAAAATTGATTTATTGTGCAGATCCAAAAAAAGAGACAAGAACAGAAACAGTGGTCTTTCAGCTGTGAGATACTGGTAGTTCCTGGAGAATTTGGTTATCAGCAAAGAGCAGCCAAAATCAAAGGCAAGAAAGCTGAAAAAAAAGGAAAAATTAGATACAAAGAGGAAAAGCTAACCTCACCCTCTTCTTTCTGGCACCACAGGCATACAGAGTCCATGACATGTGATTTCCTCCTCTCTGTTATGGGAGTAGGAGGATTCACTTGATTTCTACCACACCTGCTTCTTATCTACCATCTTCCACCTACATTTAAGACTCAGAATTGCCATAATTCAGATTTTCTCTTTTGGCAACATTCTCTTGTCCCTCCCTCATTTCCCTCTGAATGTGCTGGGGTTACCAGGGTTTGCTTTGATCCCTCACCAGATCTGGAGGTATCAGCACAAGGACTGTTCAAGCTGTGAGCATGCCCTTAGGTTAAGCAGGTTCTTCAGCACTGCTCAATTATTCCCTCAATTTCTCTTACAAAATAAAACCAAACTCAATGGGCAGATGCAATCATGATTTCAGTCATTCATCTCAGTCTAAGGAACTGTAATAGTAAAACCATTCAGAGACTTTGCAGTGAAATATCACTCAGAAAATACTTCAGTTTTTAACTTTAGGATCTTCTTTACATTTTTCAGTTTCTAATGTGGCTAAGACACCATCAATATTTCTAAACACAGTTCAGTCTTGAGCTACACTGACTTACAGGAGTTCTGTTGAGTAAGTTTTTTATACACTTCAGTTTACCTGAAATGTATCCAAACTCTGTTGAGCCAGTCATGACTCTCAGTGTCAAAGTAAGGTTCTCTATCTAATAATCAAGAACATTTCAACTGAGGGACAGATGAACGTGCTGACGACCCAACCTCACTCAGCCTTATGCACATGAGCAGCCTAAGAGAGCCAGCTGTGTGACAGTGTGGATGTTTTAATACTGCGAAGCTTCTGTGTGCAACTTAAAAACAGCTCTATTTCTGAAGATAGCAAATATAGACTATATTACCTATTGCTTTAAATAATTGCTTGATTCTTTTATACCACCAGCAGAAAATGGGTATTTTTCTAGTTATTTATCCTTCATATGTTTCAATGTCCTCTCTTGAAACATGTCCCCGGGTGGTTTAACAGCACATTGTTAGTGTGATCAGTAACAACCACACAGCTGAGGATTGCTGTGAGCCCTTTGCAGTACCCTACGTTCGTGTTCCTTTCATGGTGACCACTTAGGAAACATGACATTTGTGTTGGGTTTTGTGGATAGCTTAAATGAGCCAAAAGTCATTATGACTCCTAAAATTTAAATTAAAATAAAATTAAGTTAATTATGCATGTTAAGAGGATTGCCTATGCAATCCTATGATATCTGCACAGTTTTGCTCATGAATTGCATAATTAACCTGTAGGTAGGTAGGTGGATAGATAGACAGATAGATAGATATAGATAGATAGATAGATAGATGATGGATAGATGGATGGATGGATGAGTCAGCTGAAAAGAGGGATTCCTGTGGTACACAGCATTATGCACACTCACCACACACTAACACAATCTTAATTTTAAATCTTTTGCACTTGCATGGTACTTTTCATCCACAAACACCTTGAAAGCTGTATACAAAGAAATTCAGTGAAGGCTCTAGGATCCTGAGGCAAGAGCTCCCCGTCACAGGAATCATTCTGCAGGTCAGGATAAAAGCCCACTTGCACCAAGACAAGCCTGCCACAGAGGGAAAGAGTCACAGGCTAATTGGAATTCCTAGAGGAGCAGACAGGAGCTGTACTTTAACACAGAGAAAGCTGAAACTTCTGCATTTGTCTTACTTGGAAGAATGCAGTATTGAGATATCCTACAAATATTTTTCATACACAATGACAGACATCTCATTTCATGCCTCAATTTGGTTTAAGAACACAAAAACTTTAAACTTAATTAGTTGCACACCTTTCCCAGTCCTTGTCATGTCACTTCCACACTGCCCCTTTATGCTAATAGTTTTATTTTCCTGCTCTCTCTTACCCATGCTGTTCTGTCATCTTTTGCTCATTCAAATCCTTCCTCACAAAGACAAGCAACACTAAAAATAATAGGTAAAATATGTGTGGCTCACTATTTACTGATGAATAAGTTCTCTCCCCCTTCCCCAGATGACAAATTGTAAAACAAGTTTTGTTCCTTTTTTATTTTACTGCAATGGGCCAAGTAGTTTTTCATCTTCTAATAAATGTATTTTAGGCTTGTGTAACAGCTAAAATATACATATTTATTTGGTATTCAGAAAACATCAGCTATTAGTCAATTAAATCAAAGTAACTTTAAAGTGCTCAACTTGATAGGAACTCATCCAGTCATTTACAAAACATATTCCTCAGGCTCTCCATTGTAATAACTTGTTTAAAATACCACAATAATATAATGGTTCTAATTTTAATACAGGGACATATCATAATCAGAAAACAGGTCCTGCTGGAGCACATCTGTACATTGATGTACCAGTGAATCAGAGGTGTTACACTCTGCTGGCTTCACCTCCTTTCAGGCAGCCAGCAGAAAACTGCCCAGAACAACTCCCACTTTCATGTCATAACCATGGCATTGTAGCATAATCAGACAATAGCAAAAAAAAAAAAAAAAAAACACATAAATATATAAATAATTATTGTCATTGCTGTCTCCTCACTCTTGTTTACATTTTAATGAACTCTTCTAGTAATAACAGTTTCCTCCATTTCCAGAAAGCCAGCACTCCATAAATATTGAGTTGTACTCAATCTGCTGATGTACCAATTTTCTATAAACAGAGAAAATCCAAACTTATCACTAGGCCTAGCTGTTGAAAAAGGTTAGTGTAACTAAATAACAAAACAGGAGTGTTGTTTACTTGTTAATGCTCCACTAATGAAAAAAAGCTGTTATGGCTTTGATTAATACAGACCATACAGGGCAATTCTGGCATAGCTTTCCTTGAAGAGTGACTATTGATTTCCTTTTCATGCTACACTTGGATACCACATATCTGGAATCCAGCCCAGGTTTCATAACTGCTGCTATCTCCACATTAACAGCCTGTGCAAGATTAGAAATAGCTTTTGAAGATATATGCAAGGGTGAGGCAATCCAAGAATTTTCTCCATTTCCACAGGTTGAGCTTTTCCATCTGTCTGTGTAACAACTTTTAAGGAATTAAAGGTGTTCATAGGCATGATCAAATTCATCAATTGCAATTAATGAGCTTTGTCTCTTCTCTTCTCTTCTCTTCTCTTCATTTATAATATCTGGTGTAGGCATGGTAAGGAATTTTCAGGTCCATAAAAATTCCTGCCTGGAAAAGTATCAAGCAAACTTTGCAGCTCACTACTAGAAAATGTTCTCTAATGCAGTGCAGGAGTGGAATGGAGTGACCTGCAGGCACTGGAGCTCCTTTGGGACAATTTACAGAACTCTCTGTCCAAAAGGAGGAGAAATAAAAACAAAAATGTCCTTGTCTTTCCTTTGCTTTTTCCCCCATGTAGTAATGATCTTAGAGCATACAGGTTTTCTACTCTCATTATTCAAAGTGTAGAAAAGGAGAGAAAGAGAAGCAAAGGCCCACTCTCAGCTTCCAATGACACTGGATAAAACAAGAAGCAGTACTTGCTTCATAGTCCTGAAAACACCAACCACAGTCTGGATTTGGTCTCTCCCAAAGTTCTTCACATAAATATAAAATGTATTAGCCTAGTGGGACCATGGACTGGGCTTTTCTTTCCTGAGTCTAGTTTCCTGAAAAACTGAGGAAACTTGCCGAACTGAGTTACTGAGGTGTTTTCTGGTGTGGAAATCAAAGGTCAGAGGAATGGGCTGTATTTTATTGAAGATGCACCCTGGTAACAATGAAATCCAAACTCTATGCACAAAGCAGATTATTATGCTCTTGATGACCAGTTGCGTCCACTTGAAAAATTGGAAAATTTGGTTCCTGTATTTGCACTGGATATTACAGTAAGGACTACAAACAAATAACAGGATTCTAAGACAGCATATGTTTTAGACAGGCAAGAGCCATGACATGCATTTTTAATAGTGCTTAGTGATTAACCAAGTCATTAGGGATGTGGCATTAAAGTCTTTACATCAAGGTTGGGTATCTTAGCACGTAACTAGAGGATACTTCTTTCCTGCAGGTATTGCTTGATGAAAGCCTGGGCCTTCGCCTTACAGGTCAGAGCATTCCTTCCAGCCCAAAGAATGTGCATAATAAGGGCAGTTCTGAAAGGACAGAACAAAGATGGCCAGAACAAAGATGGCCAGTGGCAAAAGCAACAATTAATAAATAATAGTTTGCAACACTTGAACGTAGCCCTTCACATGTCCAGTGTGATAACTAATTAATCATAGCAACAACTTTGTACTCTGTGTGCCTTTCATCCAGCACCTCAAAGTGCCTTGCAAATGTTAATTAATACATAAGCTGTACTTTGAGGAATAATATTATGGCACAGGCCCCAGCCAGTGTTAATTTGTTCTTCAACAGCACAGCTTGTGAAATCTGCTCGACTTTCCCAATGAAACATAAAATGTGCAAATCTTCCTGGCACAAATCTGAAGATGTGTTTCTCCATTCAAATACAAGCTATTCCATTGTATTGCTGACAATATGGCAGTCTCCACTCCTTCATGTTTTACTCCAGTGTAACCTCACATAACACAGCATGGTTTAAATGTAAGAGAAGATTAACTTTTCACAAGAAAATTGGATAACTGGTATTTTAGTCTGAACATCTGGCCCATTTTTAGCTAAACTGTTTCTTTAAAAAGCTGTTGGGGTTTTTTTCTCAGTGCATTCACATACTACAAGCATTTGACTAACTTTAGCTCAACAGCTGAGATGAAAGCTAATTTCTTTGCTGCAATGACTAGACTTGGGCTGCCCAAAACGTCTGGAGGTCTGCACAGTTTGGAGTTATTCTAATTCCTGTATTTAGCATTGTAACTTTGCATGACATTTTGTGTACATTCAATCATTTTCTGCTCATACAGTCAATCTTCTGGCTTCAGAGGGGTGTGTGCTTGAATAAGATAGACAGGATTTATCCAACATCCCCTTTAAAAAATCATAATAGATTGCTCTTTAAATTCTTTGAGTGTGCTCATATTGTTGCACACATCCTGACCACAGAGCTGCTGAATTTGGGCCTCTATGATAAGAGTTTGTAAAAGCCAGCTAGTTTCCCTCTGTTACACAGGTTAAGCAGAAAACAATTAATTGCTGGAAAGTTTTTACCAACTGTCACAACTTATTTTTTCTGGTCTTAAAAATCTCATAATAGCATATCCAGAAAACCTTAAATTTACACTAGAAAGCTCTATTTAACCTCTAGAATAATAAGGGAAGAACAATTTATGCCATTCACGTTTTGAATCAAAAACATCTTTGCAGAGATATTTGAAATCCACATGCACACATTTAGCTTGGTGGAAGGAAATGCTAAGGAGAAGCAACACCAAACTAATCTAATCACTGACACATTAACATCACAACAAGGGCTCCCTACTCTTCTGCCTTTAAACATTTACCACTTGTTTTGGGAACCACTGTCCATCTCCATGCCCTAGAAAAATACCAGCAGTGCAGGACAGAAAGACAACCAGCAATCCTTACTTTTGAAATTAAAAGTGTACACAGCAGAGCCAAGTTTCACCCTTTAGGCTGAAGAAGGGAAGAAAGAAAAGGGGGGGAAAGGGGTGTGAAAGAGAAAAGCACAAGAGCTATCATTGAACAGGTGTCTGCATAATAACAACATGAGTAGAACTAATAAAGTTAATTTCAGTGAGCCTTGAAGCCAGTTGCAGGCTATTAAGAAAAACAGTGGGTTAGCATTTCTGGGAGCAGGTTTACTAATAGTATTACACAAATAAGAAGTAATTTCTTTACATCTTGAATGGTCATAATAAGCTAGGGCTTACAGCTTTATTTTATCAATTAAGTGATTAAGACAATCCCAACAGCAACGTAAACTGACACACTTTGTGTCTGACTCTGTGTGTGTGTCTATACATGTGCAGCAAATGCTTCTGAATTATGCAAAACATCTACCTGTGTTACCCTAATTGGTCTAGAACTATAAAAGGAAGAAGATGTAAACTGGAAAAAGATGAAAAAACTTTGCCTAATGACCGGTATCATGTTCCAATACATCTGAGGAATTCGAGGGGTACACTTGCTGCTAAGAAAGAGGAAAGAGTTGACAAATCAAACTGTGGCTGGGATCGTGAAGCAAGCAGTCTTTCCCTGCTCTTTAACCAAGATATATTTCAATTTCTCATTATTTCTCCCATCCAGGGACCTGAGAAGCAATTCCCTAGCTACCACTTGTCTTAAAAGAGAAGGAGGGCAGGTCCCAGTGACACAGAGAACCTTTTGACACCTTCCTCTTTTGGGAGTTCACACATGATTTTTAATAAAAGTAAGAGCAATACTTTTAGCTTTCAGATATTAAGAAACTTATGAATGAATGCAACTTTCATCTAAACACATTTGAGTGTGTTGGTACAGCATTTCTGTGAATTCTTAAGGGTACACAAACAGCAGCCTCCTGGTTTCAGCAAAATGCTGCCTTTACTTCACTGAATTAAATGTCTTCTTCCATGACTACATAATTCAGATTCTTTTAGACTAAACATAAAGACTGTACTCTCCAAAGCTGAACATATGAGGCATGGCTGGAGATATTAGATGTTTCTATTACAACAACCTATTCTTCCATATATATTTCATTTCACCAGAAACTCTGAAACTTAACAAAGAACCATGATTACATCAGTTTGTGACACACTGCTTTTCTAGCTACAATTTTTTCTTTCAAACCCATGCTAGATACCCATTGTCAAGGTCAGGGATATTAAAAGTGATTTGTTAGATGTAAAATAATGTTTATTATAGTCTAAAGAGCAAGCCAGCTTGAAGTAATAAATTAGCGCCAGATGAAAAACTGCCAGAATTCTCTATTATACATACGTTTCCTTGGAAAGCATCCCAGATTTTTTTTCTTGATAGGCTCTTTTGTAAAGACTCCTTGACTTATGGAGTGTGAGCAAAAGTTATAGCTCATAAAAGGGTCAGTGAGGAGCACTAAGGGGCTCTGAAAACAACAACAACAAACAAAACTCCTGTATAAACTGAGCTGTGGTTACAGCCTAAATAGTACAAACTGATGAACTGCAATAAAATGCTAAGAACAACTTATGGAGTTTACCCACATAATTGCACTGGGTCAGATACTTGTAGCATCATCAGAAATCTGAAATCTGCATGAAGGAAAAAACCTGAATTATTCTCCTCTACCCCACTGTTTTGCTCTGTGTTGTTTTACGGACAAGAGTTATCTCAAAAAACAGGTAACTTGTTGAATTATGCATTTCATTCTTAACATGAACTGTAGTGATTTGGGAACGACATAACTTGACAGTATGAAAAAGAAAAGCACTATTGATACCAGCAGGAAGGCTGGACTACAACAGAAGATTGTTTCCTGTGCCAAGGTACATGTTGCCAGGTATACTGCAAACTGTTATCTGTTTCTATTCTTCAAAGGAAAATAACATATTCCTTTTTTTTTTTTTTTTTTTTTGTAACTGTGAGAACAAGAGAAATGGAAATGTCAACCTCTTTCTTGCTCTCTCATGCATGATTACTGATTTCACCACAATATGCTGAGAAAGCAGAGTGGGATCATTGATCACTGGAAGTGAGCATTAGCAGCAGGGGCATAAGGAAGTGCTTAAACCCAAGCAGCTTCCTGTGCCTGGGAATGTGGAGAGAGAAAAGGATGACTAGAAGTTTTCATTGCACATCTTGCAAATGCCATGTAGGTCCAGCTCTGTTGGCTAGCTGCATCATCACAAATCAGCCAAAAGGTACCTTCAAAAACAGTCTGCCAGCAACAAAGCAACAAAGAGACCCCCACCAGAATGGTCAGTGCTGAAAATAAAAGTCATGTTATAAATGTTTACATGATGTAAGTTTGGAGTGCAGAGTCCAATAATTCTATCTGGCTCTTCTCTCTCACTTCCGTTCTTGGCAGCTAGATAACAAGTTCAGCCAAGCAACTTACTTAAAATGTACTGACATGAATCCCCATAGTGTAAATAACATATCTTACCTAGGAAGGGTGATTATGTTCCTTTTATTCTTGAAAATACTATCTTCCCAGCCTTTTACTGAAAATTGTTTGCATTCCTCATAGAGTTTATAGTCTATAATCACAATAGTGACTATTGCTGTTAATAACTAGAAGGACATGGGTGCAAATCTAAGCCATGGAGCTGACACCCCAGAGCAGAGAGGAAGTTTAAATGTGAACATTTCATCTCCAGTCTGTCTCTATGGGAAATGAATTCACAAAGCAATAATAATACCATAAACAGCACTTAACGTGTTAGGGCTGATCCTGTCAACCCAAACTCCTCCAGCACAAAAACTCTTGGCAGATCTCACACACTGCTAAAGCCTCACTGAAACTCTCTAAATGGACCTTGTGTGGGATTTAAAATCACACCACTGCCAAAGGGTGACATTAACCATTGCAGGTCCCACTGAAATCAGTCATCATGCTGGCATAATCAATACACGTGCTATACCAGCAGATCTACACATCACCTCTGCAAGCACTAGTCATCAGATTTTTGTCATCCTCCCTTTTGGGATTTTATCACCAAGGCAGGTAAACCTCATGAGCACAGAAGTCATGAAACAGATTTGGGTCATCTCCTGCAACAGAACAACTGCTGTTGTTTGCTCTGCAGGATCAAACCCCTCTTAGTGACCCTTTGTGCAGCTCCAGCCCTGCTCAGGCTGGCTGTGCCTCTGGCAGGGACTGGCCTGGAGGGTGCTGTACCAACTGAGAAGGAAGCCAGCAAAAAAGGCAAGTGCTGTGTTACTGCAGGAGGTACAGACAT
Source organism: Melozone crissalis (assembly GCF_028551555.1). Lineage (NCBI taxonomy): Eukaryota > Metazoa > Chordata > Aves > Passeriformes > Passerellidae > Melozone > Melozone crissalis. The sequence goes on along the minus strand of NW_026535785.1, from coordinate 18,579,356 downwards.
GCTGAACATGTTGGAACAGCACAGCTCAGCTAGCTGGGATCTGTCCCCTGTCCTCACACTGCTGGCACTGCTGCAGCTTCATTCTCCAGCTGGCTACATGTGTGTCTTCCACAACAGACCAGCATTCTCCTCCTGAATACACATACTTCTTCACTTCAGGGTTTCTCTGCTGAGATTTTCTTTTCTCTTAACACATCACAGAAACTCAAGTTTTGTCTCTGTCTTAATGCATTTTCTGAATATTAATTCCTGGAGCAATTCTTTACCTTTTACTCTTCTACAATCTCCAACAAAAACATCAAAAATAAGAGCATAATGTACAAATCTTCCAGACAGTGAAGAATGCTTTCTGTGCAAAGAACAAATTGGCATATGCAAATACCACATTTGGATAAGATTACCTGCAGGGACAGGTACCATAAAGGTATCTGCAGAGACAAGTATACAGACACATGTACTGTACCCAATTCTGTCACACAATGTTTGCACAAGAAATTCAGAGGTATGTCTGCTTTAATTTATTTATTGCAGCTACTATTAAACTACTGCATTTTTAATGTGTGTCTTCCCTCTATTGTTAAACTGCACTTCCAGAGTTTTGCCATGAAAGGAAAATGACTGTTTAAAACTGTGGAAATTGCCTTAATGACACTTAGTTATTATCACCTTTCAATCTAGACAAGAATTAAAAGCTTAAAAATAAAAACAAAGAAAAAACATAAACACTGAGACACACTTTTCAAGTTGAAGGTGAAGAATGCCAAAAAGTAATACTCAACTGCAGCTTCCCTAGGAAACTTAGTTGAAGAGAAGTCAGACTGAGCTGGTGTGGATTCTTCTCACTGCATCAAAGGAAAAGCAGCACTACAGATTGAGATCAACAGGGTGTGTGGTTCAGTAGTGTGGTTCTCAAAGGATCTTTGTCTCACACTGGCCCTCAACTGGAACTTCAATAGCTCCATGCCCTGTTGGAAATCATCATGGACAGAGGAAGATAAAGAGCCCTCAGATGAACCTCCTTGGCAGTCACAGGAGTGATGTGACACGAGTTGCTGAGAAAGAACTGCTCTCTTGGTCGTACTTACCTGCTCCCTTTGCCATACTTACCTCCTCTCTTTGCCATACTTAGCCCCTTATCTGCTCCAGGATACCAACCAGAAAACTTGTAACTGCAAGACAACAAAGCTGACAGGAAGGAGACACGAGTTTCTGTGTTTGAATGCTAATGTACAAACACCCACAGCTGATCTCTTTCCTCCTGACATGCTCCCAATGGGGATTTGGAGCATACATCACAGAATTCATATAATGTGGGATGTATTTACTTGCTGCCTTAAGGCTTTCCTTAAGGTAACTTGAGAATAAAAGACTTTAAAGCTAACAAACTATACCATGAAAGAACCCAAACATCTCAAATGGGATAACCCATGTCAGCAAAGAGAACTAACAGCTGACTGTCAAGTACAAGCAATGCATATCATTGAGGATAATATGCAGAAGATGTACTTACTAAAACATATCTTCATGCTATATACATAATTTCAACAGTTGGAAGCCTTTCCTAGCAGAACCACAGCAGATAGCCACTGAAACTGCTGCTGAAACACAGCAATAGAAAAAAATCAGCTTGGAAATCATCTTCTCACTGAGTGTTAAATGTGGCCTTTGCTTCCACTATCAGACAAAACTCTCAGAAAAACACCTTTCAAACTGGCTGCTGAGCCATTTCACCTTCCCTTACCATCCCCCAGCAAAAAAGCAACACAGCTCAGGATAAATACATAAGTACTACTTGTACAATCATATTGCCCATTACTTTTAATAATGTTACCTCCATTATTTGTAATAATGTTTTCATTTGTTTCTGCTGTCTGGCAACCTCTGGCAATTTTCAAAATTAAGTCCTCTCTTCATACAATGATGGAGAAACTGAAACACTACAGCACTATAATATTGTTATAATTTCACTGCATCTGAAATGAATTCACCTAAACAGTGAATATTTTTTGGATGTATTTTCAGAGTTTATATCTGAAGTGAGATGGTCCCACAGTATGAACAGCAATTAATAGGATTTGCTTAGCTTTTCATCCACAAATGTTTTGCCTCAAAACGGGCAAAACTTCTAGCTTTATTTCACAGACAAGGGAAAAGATAGCAGACAAGTACCAGCTCTGCAGAAGTGTTTGTACTGAAACCCAGTACATGGAACCCTGTTTCATTATTTACTGGGAATATATTCCTTCCATTCTCTGGGCATCTCTCCACCTTTTCAATAACCTCCAGTAGCAACCATTAACTTGCCGGGGATTACTAAAAAAGGGAAGCTGAAGGTCACCTGTGGTTGTGAGGAGATGGGCTAGAGGCCCACGAGCAATCTGGTATCTGCTCTCTGCTGGCAGGGAGCATTGCCACATGGTTCTTTCAAATCTTCTCTGGCAGCTGGAAGATACTGAAATGCAGAATACAGCCAGGAGACATGAAGTCTAATGAAGAGGCAGAATGAATTCCTAGCCTTTTCCCACCTCAGTTCTTCTGATACAATGAAGTGATTCCCAACAAGGAGCACGATCATTCCGAGTGTCAGAGCATGAATCAGCACATCAGCCCCCTCTGACCAGGGATCCTCCAATGGTTATCACACTATTCTCTAAGGCCTTTGCTCTGCTCAGGTTTTCCTTTGCCAACAAAATGAAAGCTTCCATGTTTTATTTGTAGGATCTGTCATAGCACCTCATTCAGGGCAAAGAAATCTTGCACTAACTTATGCTGCATATTTCAGTCCTGGACAGGCTCAAATTAGTTCAGACACTACAAGAAGTCCTACAAAATTTATCCTTAAGCACCAGTGAAACAATGTTAATATGCTTGAACACATGCTTCTCTCAGTTTCTGACAGTCAGTGTTCAGGGACCATACTGTCATCCCATCTTGCATTTTTTCATACATCCATTTTGTCATTGTGCAACTCTACCAAGAACCTGTCACTCAAGGCTTTGCAATAACTAAATATAAGGTTATTTTGTGACCTGTGTATATTCTAAAGGAGCTGAAGTAAATTAAAGCAGTAGATACAAGCATTCCAAATAAGATGCTTTAGTTTCCACAGATATGTAGAGATCTACGGATTAACTTGCATGAGCCTTGGGCAGCCTCACCTTGAACATTGTGTGTAGTTTTGGCCACTGCAATATAAAAAAAAAAATCAAACTATGAGAGAGCATCAGAAGATGGAGAAGGGCCTTGAGGGGCAGCCTTATGAGGAGTGGCTGAGAGCACTCGGTGTGCTCAGTTGGAGAGGAGGAGACTGAGGGGAGACCTCATTGTAACCTCAACTTGCTCATGAGGGGAAGAGGAGGTGCAGACACTGATCTCTCCTCTCTGGTGACCAGAGACAGGACCAAGGGAAGAGCATGAAGCTGAGTCAGGGAGTGTTAGGTTGGATATTAGATTAACATTCTTCCCCCAGAGGGTGGTGGGCTCTGGAACAGGCTCCAGGTCAGTGGTAACAGCACCAAGCCTGACAGAGCTCAAGGAGCATTTAGAAAATACTCCTGGGCACCTGCTGGACTCATGGGGATGGTCCCCTGCAGGGCAGGTACTGGACTTGATGCTCCTTGTAGGCCCCTTACAACTCAGCATATTCTGTAATTCTGTGCTATGCCCTAATTCCAGAGGAACCCTTAATTTTTACAATATTGTCTGGTTCCTTGAGTTCTACTCAGCATGTACACAACTGCTAACATCAATCAGGATGCAAGAATTCCCTGCCTGCCCATCAAAGTCTCTTGATCTGGCAGATGTTCTCATGCATGACAGCAATCAGAAGATGCTATTCTTTCAAAATGCAGCCAGAGAGCATCCTCTGTTAAAGTGCTTATGTGCAAGAGGGAATTCAGAATTCACTGGACCAGAAAGGAAGGAGAAGCCACCAGGAGCCCACCTCCCCAGCCAGGTGGCCAAAGAGCTCACCTGGGAACTGTTTTGAACTGGGATGAAACCCTGACTCCTGGTGAACTCTTCAGTCACTACCTGACAGATTCATTCCCTTCCTTGCGCTCACTCTCCCAGACTAAGTTGTATTCCTTAGAGGCATCAACACAGCTCTCCCAGGAGAAAGAAGGTGGCTGAAGACTCTCCTACCTGAGGAGCCTCTGAATATTGGCTTCCTCATTAAACTGCTGGATTATTATATACAAAAGGGGCTAAAATCACTTTTTAAACCGTATTATTTCTACCTAATTTTTGAAAGAGATGCATCTTTAGAAAGAAAGCAACTGTCCTTGGGAGGGTTGTTTAAACAATGAATCCACAGCTCCTGCCTCATATAGGCCCAGTGAACCACCTGCCTGCATACCCCCAGCTGAAGATTCAGTGCCCTGCGCTCTTCCTGAAGGTTTTTACACTGTTTTCCATGCCCAAACCAGCCTGTGCAGCCTTGGGAGCACTGTACAGCCCTGTGCTGCTGCACGCAGAACATTGAGCCACCCCTGCCTAGGAACCACACTCCTGCCTGATCATCTAAAAGCTGTAGACAAAGGACAGCAATCAACAGCTTCTCCCATCTCACTGAGCACCCACGTGAGCACCAAACCCTCTGCATTTCCCTTCCAAACTGACCTGGCCATGATCCTCTGCAAACTGATCAATTCCTCCATTCTGCCCACTGTGCTGAAAAGATGGCAAGGCTGGATTTCAATGAGCAATTTTCAATTTCAATGGAGGAACTGGAAGGATAAGGAGGGAGTCCAAGCCTAGAATAAGAAACTGTCCACCTGAAGAGTGTCCAGAGTTGGCTGAGAGGAGATGGGGACAGACAAACTCATCTGTCTTTAAGGTCAAAAACAGCTTCATCACCCACCCATACCAACAGGGAACTTCTTTACTTCCTCGGAGCTGCAGTGCAGCAGCTTGTAGAAGAAACCTGAGCCTTTCAGGGGTGCAACATCAACTCAATGAGACTAGAAAACATGAAAACCTTTCTCTGTGTGTGATGTGTAGCAGTCATTGTCAGCTCTTAGGAAACTAGTGTCCTTTTGCAATCACAAATCAATTCTGTACAAAACCTAGCACAAAGCTACCTGAATCCAGCTGTGACTGATCAATGTGAAAACCTGACACTGCTCTCTTTCATTTTTTTCATATGCTGTGCTCCTATTATGAAAAGATTAGGTATCTCTTTTAAAATAAACACAAAATTTACACTAAAATTGTGTGAATGGGGTGAAAAAACTTTGACAGAGAGAGCCAGAATTCTGCAAGAATAACTGGCAGACTTTGCAGTTTTACAGTGGTTGTAGCCAGCACTTCTGCAACAAAGGGGAGTTTCAATTACTCTGGGGCACCAGGCACAGATTGAAACCTCATATTTTCTTATCTATTTAAAATTGCTCAAATAAGCATAAAGCAGTGGTGTAATCAGAGAAACTGTTTCCATTAATCTTTATTTAGATTTTTTTTTTTTAAATAGGCCATAAAGTTAGTTTATAGGGATGATCTTTCCTTGCACGCAATCTCACAGTGCACACAATACCTGTGGGTTTACCCAGGCACTATTCCCACTGAATCTACAGGGATTTTTTTCCTGATTATAGAGCACAGAGTAATTTCCAGTATTTTATATTAGTTATCTCTGAGATGAGTATTGCCAGTACTAGAGCAACTTTAAACAGAGAAGCAAGACTGTGGTAGCTTTTGCCTGAATTTTGCTAACTATGACATGTTAGAAGTCCAGAACCAGCTGTTATTAACGTCCCTGGGTACATGTTAGGGCAGCACAACTTTTGATATTCTACATTTAATTAGAACTTTAGCTGAAATATATTGAGACAATAGTCAGGATAAAAGGTCTCCCTCTCCTTCAATCAAAAGAAATTATACTCTCCGGCAGAGATGTTAAAGAGAAAGTTATATTGTTGCAAATTCTAATTAGGAAAAAAATAGAAAAACAATTCAATTACCTCACAAGTATTCCTGTAAGTTACTCATACAGAGCACATGAATGCTGTATCTTCATTACAAACAGTACAGACATGCATTTATTCCTACTATACCAACAATTGCAGTAGATGATGTAATGTGTATAAAGCTGACTGCTAAAAGGAGAGACTCATTTGGGTGGTTTACCTGGAAATAGGAAAAAATGCACTAACCCAAGATACTGCCATTAACTTCAGCAGGCTTTGGATCAGGCTCTGCTTGCCTGCCTAATTAGGGCTCCTCTGGTTCCTGGCAGGCAATTTCCAGCTGGCCACCCTGCCAAGGGCTCTCCTGCTCGCTGCTGACTCCGCTGCTCTACCCCCCAAGGAGGTGGGAGTTGTGCAGCTCAGAAACCAAATACACCCTTTACTAAACACAAACATGGATGGCTCCAAACGTGCACTCCAAAACGCTGCTCTGCCTTAACAGTGTTTCCTTTGCCATATGGAAATTGCTGCATGTTCCAGTCCAAGGAAAACACAGATATCCCAAACCTCGCTCTGAAGCCCAGCTTTCAGCACTCCGGAGCAGGCTGGAAAGCTTTCCAGTTTTATCAGTGGGGTTTAATTGCCATCTAGTGGGAACCATGTGCAATTCCTGACTTTCCTCCCAGAACAACTTTTATATTGGCAGGACATAACTACCCAGAAGGTGTTTCCACTGCCTCTGCTCACCTGGACAGGGATCTATTTTTTTCTGGGCCAGGGGGTGTCTATCAAAACAAAGCCCTGGTGATGCCCTTTTGTCCTCAAAGACAAAGCTATGCCTAATCTGAATAAGCCTCACACTTTCCTGAGGTCTGAGAAACAACCTATTCCTGTATGCCATTCCTAGTGCGCGGTTTTCAAAACTCTTGAAAGGCTTAAACTAAAATACTCAAAGCCTAGACTAAGGCACTGGTAAGAAGATACTGCAATGCTTGGGAATCATCATTATATTTCAAGTACTTATAGGGAAAGAAAAAACACAGTTTTTCACTTATGAGTTATTAAATCCTTAGGACTAACTCAACAAGCAGGCTAACACTAATTTACAAACATATAATAAAAAATATTTTCTTATTTTCCAAGTGTAAATCACTGAGCCTACCAGCAAACTCATTAAGCAAAAGCAATTTCCATTTATAAGAGCTTAGATTCAGCTTTCCAAATGCCTCATTTCTATTCTTCCAATTAGCATGCCACATATGGAAGATATTATACCAGCTACCCTTCACCTTTTGTCCTCAAAGCTATGAGAAGGACCAAGTGTTCCTTATTTCCTGATGAATCCTTAATTACCTGCAATATGACATATTCCTCCTTTTCTCTTTTTGATCTCTTAAAATCTATAAGGCAAAGCCAACAGGGCACCATGTCTTACTCTGACCCTTCCATTTTATATATTTCCCAGTAACTGACTTTAAATAATAAACACTTGGAAACAGATAGTATACTTTCAGTCTGTCAGTGTCTTCATAGAGCTGGTAATCTCTTTGTTAAGGGCTCAGCTAGGTTCATGTCCATGACCAGTTATTCCTCAAAGGGCAGCAGAGATGTGCAGACAGCAAACTGCTGAGTGCCCAGGGTGATGCCAGACCCATCAGACCCCAGCTATCATGAGGCACCAGAGCACAAGCAGCACTTGGTTTGGTACATGACTTCAGGTCTCACACTCCATGTGTTAACGTGGGCATCACAGGCTGGCACACACAGGAGGAGAGAAACAAGGAAATGCTGGAGTCATCAAATGTGCCTGTGCCTAATCCCTGCTCTGAGAATGTTCCAGTTCCACCACACTCCTGACAATAGCAAAGTATGGCAAATGACATTTTTTATCTAACAAGCCCTACAAAATGCATATGCTTTTCATTTAGTATCGTATCCTACATCTACACAAGTTGGCAGATAAACTAAACTCAACATGCCTACTTGCAAAAGAAAAGCCAACTAGATGTGGCTTTTAGCTGTCAGCCTGGAGTTCCCATGTGAATGTACCTTAATCAGGGCTGGATTAGCATTTAAGATACATGTTTTCTGTAAATTTAGAATCTTGAAGTTACTATCTGGTTTATGCTGGTGAAGAACTCTTGCATAAGGTTGACAGAGCTCACATTTGTCTCTACATCTGTCAGGATTATTAAATGCTGCTTTATACTTAGGACAGTGGAGACAATGACACCAGTGAGACTGCCACTCTGCAGGGCTTTGCTTCATAGTGGCTTTATTAAAGCAGAATAAAAAATTCAGCCTCAGTGGATGAGTTGAGTCTGCATTTTGCTTAGGCAGTACAGTGATATGCATCTGCCTGCTAGATTTAGAAAGTGTAAGAATAGCATAAACTTATTCATTTCTATTTGATTTTTTGCTCTAACCTACTTTGGAAAAAGATGGCACCAAAGCAGCTCAAGCAGTTTTTCTGTGAGTGTGTCTATGGGCAAGGTAAAGACTCTCTCTCCAGACACATTTATCTAATTGCAATTAACACAGAAGTCCTGTGTGTTAAAGTCATACTTTATAGTACATGGCAAGTGAGGACAAAAAGAATGTGACCTGCTGATAAAACAATAACCTTATTGAAAGAAGTTCATTATCCTCAAATGATCTGACCTTATTTGCTAATACTGCCTTTCTACTTCAGGCTCCTGAACTCTCGGCTACAAGAAAAGCCCAATCACATGCTCAAATCCATGTTAAAGTATAAGAACAGTTAATAACTCAACACTTTCTGAATTATTATGTCCTTGGGATGTGGAGCTGCTGCTTCAGTCAGTATTTTTATTTCTGATGTAGCCGTGATTCCATCTGGAAATAACACAGTTGTCTCATACCCACCAAGACAGCGAGCTTTGACCTGCCTCCTGTCACCCTCTGGTATCTCAGCTTTCCCTGCTCTTCAGTGCTACAATTGAGGAAAATAAGAAGAGAAACAGGAGTGGCCTGTTGCATAAGGTGTGCTGAGCTCCCCACAGGACTGGCAAAGGTTAAGGTGGCACCAGGCACGGATTGCCAGGACAATTTTCTGAGCTGGCTGGCTCAAGCCTGACCAGCTGCAAGGCAGCCCTGAGCTGAGGCTCTCCAGCCTGCAATTGCTGGGCTAATTCACCACATTTGGAGGCAATATGACCATCCTACACCTAAGTGAATGATTTGAAGTGCTCAAAGTATCCAGCCAGACATTTTGTGACAATCTGCTGATAGTCGTTAACATTCTCAAATAAAACAACCTCACATCTCAATGCCAATATTAGTTTAATTATTTACTGTGCTCATAGGGACTAACTTTATACCCTACAAACTGAAAAGCAGTAAGTGCGGTGGTTTTGGGTTGTTTTTTTTTTTTCCCCAACACATGGTTAATAAAATAGTAATAATGTATCAGAAAAACACAGATGCAACATAATAATTATCCTTCACACTTGAATAGCACGTTTCACCTGAGAAACACAAGGCACTTGAAAGACTAAAATTAATTCTAATTAAACCTCACAGCATCCTGTGGAGTTATATGACATTTACAGAGTGGTAGGTGAGACTCAGAGGTTTGGTAAGTTGCACAGGGTGATGAGTTTGTCATTGGTGGAGTCAGAACAAAAAACAAGATCCTGACTTCAAGTTCTGTTTTAACTGCTAAGCCACCTTTCCTCTTCTGTCCAGCACCAGATTTTCTGCTGTAGTAAAATGACAGATGAGGCAAAGGGAAGAGCAGCCTATTTATATTCCAAAATTTGAGATTTAATGACGAGCTAAATTGTTTTAATAACTGACTATTTTCTTCAGGCTCTATGTATGCTTCTCCATTCCCTGGGTTTTAATCTCATGCATAGTCTAAGCATGTTGAATCAAGCACTGTAAGGATAGAAATTACCTCTGGAAGAGAAAGAGGTTTATGTCTGTCCACACAAGATGCATTTTCCAAATCTAGAAAAATTTCAAAATACACATAATAGCAGCAGCCATCACAAGTTGTGCTTTCCATTAGAAACACTTGTTCAAACATACATATCTAACTAACTGTATTTCAATCAGATTTTTTTTCTTTTAATAATTATTCAGTTCCCAGGAAAGAAAAAGAGAAACTGAAGAATTCAGACAAGAGAAAAGATAGTGGGAGATGAAACAGAAAAAACGTGCCAATCAGATAATTGCTTAGACTAAAGATAAACACTTCCTAAAGCATAAGAATAACATTTCACATTACAAGAGGTGTAACATCTGCAAAATAGAAGATTGTTTGTCTTTTTTTCTTAACTTATAGTTATTTAAACCATAAGGTAGAAAAAAAGTGCTTTTTTCAACTAGTGAATCTTGTTAAATATCCCTCAAATCTATTCTTGGAAAATATCAGCAAACTTAATAATTACAGCAATTATTTGAAGGTCATCAAGGAACAGATTTCATCTACAAGAACCAACTATTCTGGATTCTTAGTTTCATCAATGTAATTCAAAATGTCATTGATTTTCATTAAGAATATCATACATAATTTGGGAAATGGGGAGAAAACTATTACTAACTTCCAAAGAAAATTCAATTTTCAAGGTTCTATATCCTACATAATTCCCACTGGCCAAACAACTGAAGCTGACAGCATTGACATGCAGTTTAACACTACTGGTCCTTTCTACATGAGGGAAACAGGACAGAAAATTACAAATCTGATTGGAACCACCCATAAAAGGACAAGATCAAGGAAATGACAATAGACAGGACAAATCATTATGCTTAAAATTACTAAAATACATAACACAGTCTGAAGTGTATTTAAAAGAGTGTCTGCTGAATTTGCGTTTTTTCATAGAAAAATTACATATTCTGATGAGTTGAAAACCACTTATTATTTTTGTGTCACAGTATTTAAAAATCTGGTCTATAATAAGTCATTTCTGGCACTAAGATACACAGAATGAGACACAGGTCACAGAACAGCCGAGGCTGGAAGGGACTTTTGGAGGCCCCTGGTCCAGCACCCTTGCTGAGCACAAATCTAGCTACAGCAGGCTGCTCAAGGCTCAGCTTTTGAACAGCCCAAGAGCAGTGACTGCCATCTCTTTGGGTAGCCTGGTCTAGCGCTGGACCACCACCCTAGTGAATAAAAAATTCTCATACCTGGTTGAAACATCTGTTGTTATATGTGACCATTCACCTTGTGTTTTGTTGCATCCCTCTGAGTAGAAAGAGGAATTAAACAATTCTGAGGCTCCTTTTTCACAATGACATGACTATGTTTGATATCTGAACTCCTGCATCTTGTCCATGTAACCCAGAAGAGTAAGGGTGTTTGGTTTTTTTCTTTTTTCTTAAATTTTTTTTTTGAGTTGAAGACTGGGTATTTCATGTGGCTTAGGAGCAAACTGTAATTAATTAAACTGAATAGCTGGAATCACCAACAGAAAAACCTTAGCATGCATTCTGGAATGAGCAGGTAAATTAATGCACAAAAAAACAGCTGGCAAAGTGATACACCAAGGAGGGGTCACTAATCTCAAATTCCTGCTGCTACAGAACCCTCAGTTGCCACCCAGACCATCACATAGGACTTCACTTTTGCTGCAATTGTTTGGGTTCCAGGTACACGAGGTACAGAGCAGAACTGTGACCCTGTGTTGGGATGGGGGAGGTGGGAGATGGGAGCTGCTGTATTGAGTAGCAGATCACCTTGCCTCACATCTACCAAGCTTTTCCTGAGGAAAACCTCTCTCAGATGAACTTCTACTTCCTAATTTAGCAATAAAACCTTCCTCTTTCTTTTACTCTACCAGCAACGTTTCCTGTTTAAAATATATTTTGCAATTTTGCCGAGTCTTTACATCACTGGGGAGGGGAGTGGGGGTGTATTTATTTTTCAAGTGTAGAGTTTTTAACTGAAATTGTAGTGTTATGATGGTAGAGGACACCATAAGGGGTAGGATAGAATACCATTCCACAATGGTGAGAAAATTGCTTGTTTGCTGCTTGTGCTTGCTATACCTGAACACTTGCATGACAGAGCTAATCCTATTTAATAAGCAGAAACTCACTTTATGAGAATTCTGTTTTTACAATCGTCAGTTTCTCAGAGTCTATAATCCAATTTTTATTCACTTCAATCTACAAAATAATTGAAACTTCCACATACTGGTTTTTGGTTTGGTTTAGTTTGGTTTTTTTAATGGAGAGACAAGGAAAAAGAAGCCCAAAAATTGAATTAATTCCATTTGAAAAATCCTAGTTTCACTGATCAATGTTTCTTTTTCTTTTCAGTGTCAAAACTCAGAGGATCAGAAAGGAAATTCTGTGATAAGCTTCTGTTTTGCCACAAGAGCCTGCTTTATTACTTTCCAGGTAGCCATTAACCTCTGAAGCAATGGACTGGCATGTCAATCATTTAATTGGAGCAACAGGAGGAAAATGACTCTATGGTTAGTACAGAGCACTGAAAGGCAAAGAGAAAAGCTTCTGTAAGAATCCTGAGTAAATTTCATCAGGGTGAGGCTAAGACCCACAGAAGTGTTAATAATTCATGGTATCCTGCCCAAGATATCTAAACTCTCAGAGCTACTAAGCACCAATAGCCCCTGTGAAGAAGATTGTGTTCCTGATTGTCCATCGTGGTCATCATCATCCAAAGCTAGGCATTCAAATTTTCAAGATTTTCTTTGCAAATATAAAGGCCTCAGTCTTTAGGACTCAAAATGTGTGCTTGAAATATTTATGTGACTCTGGAGCTGATTTAATGTCACTGTGATGCTAGGATGCAAAATGTGTGATAGGATCAGGATCACTGTCTAAGTAATCCAGCAATACAGGTAAATATGCTTCCTATAAACACCTGCTTGGCTCTCAGATGCTATCAAATGAAAACAAACAAACAAACAAAAACAAGATTGTGTTATGAAATAAAAATAACCAAAGGCTCACTACAATAGGCATTTACAGCTTCTCTTTATGAAACAATACAGTGTGAGGCCCAAGGAATGCACATAAGAGAGGAAGGTATATATTTATTTAATCACATGTGTGCAACTTAGAATATTGTGCAAGAAAACATCGAAGAGGTTTTGATCTGTGTGCTGCTTTGGGCTGGGGTGGGTTAATTTTCTCCACAATGGTATGGGGCTATATTTCAGGTGTGTGCTGAACACAGTGTTGACAACAGAGAGACATTTTTGTTATTGCTGGGCAGGGCTTGCACAGAGCCAAGGCCATTTCTGATTTCTGTACTGCCGCACTGGGAAGCACATTTCAGGTGCACAGGAGGAGACACAGCTGGGACAGATGACCCAAACTGACCAAAGGGATACTCCAGACCATCTGACATCATGCCCAGTGTATGAAGTGGGGGTAAAAGGAGGAAAGGGGGATGTCTGGAGTGATGGAGTGTAGTAATTACAGATACTCTGAACAGAGACATGGTTCTCCCAGGAAGATCCTGGGAAGCTGTGGGAAACTTAGAGGAAAGAATTCAAACAATTATCTCTCTTTCTGTGACCATTGTTTATAGATATGGTTCTCCAGAGTGTGCTGTTCATAGCTCACCAATGGTGTGAGAGGTTTTCACTTTGAGGCCAATCAGGGATCAGCTTAGAGAGTCAGACTATAAAAGTTGAATTCTTCCTAACAAAGGAATTCTATTTCACCTTCTGATGACTGGAGTCATTCATTCTGTCCCTGATTCAACAGTGTCAAAGGAGTTTGTCTTCCCAAGTCACTGTTATACAGGATGTGGCCCTGCTCACCTGGAGATGGCTGAACACCTGCCTGTCCATGGGAATCTGTCAATTAATTCCTGTTTTGTTTTGCTTTTGTGTGCGGTTTTTGCTTTCCCTATTAAACTGTTTTTACCTCAACCCACAAGTTTTGCAGCTCCTACTGCTCCAATCCTCCCTCAGATCCCACTGGTGAGTGAGTGAGTGGCTGCATGGGCCTTGGTTCCTGGCTGGGGTTAAACCACAACAACCACCTTCTATTTTAACTCTTAGCATTTTGCAACCACAGATCATCTGTTACCAATTGCTTTTGTACCAGTTTCCACCTTCCTATTCTGTAAAACACTGTTTATTTAGTGTATTTCTTACAGCTCCACTAACCTTAGTTCAATGAGGTCTCAGATACTCTTGTAGTATCCACACTGCATGGCCAAGAGTGCCTCATTGCTGCTGGGGGGCACAGTGGAGCAGGTGGATGGAGAGACACAGTTACTGAAAACCTAATAAGAGGTTTTTTCCAAGCCACCAAAGTGTTTAAAAATAACAGTCCTGCTTTGAGGACAAAAAGCAAGAGGATAAACAGAAGCAGGCAAAGATAAAGCTCCACTAGTAAAATGCTCAGGATTTCAAAAAAGAATTGTCCTGTCCAGGCTGCTTGGATAAGAACCATCCTGTTCTTTACAGGCCTAGACTCTTACTGCTATTTTTTTTAATTCAGTGACAATGCAAAAAGGCTTTTTGCTGGAGTTGAATCAGCAGAGGTGGATTTGGTTTGGAGTTTTTTTAACATGAAAACCATTTGTTGCCCATTATGATATCCAACAGCTTGTTTCTTTTTCAGCTTTTCTTAAAGCTAGATTTTGCAACTTAATAGGATACCTCTGAATAAATGACATAAATCCTAGTGCAGGGTTATGGCACCCAGACACTGCAGCAACAAAGCACTCACTGCTGAAAAGCCTCCTTAATTCCAAGAACTAGCTAACTAATATAACTAGTTTGTTTTCAAATGGTTAGTCTCACAGATTTGCTCTCCATACTTCCCAGCACAGCAACATAGTTTTCTTCAGAAAGTTCAAGTTTCAATTTATTTCTTCCCTTATCACAAGTCTGTCCAGCTCTGCACTCTTGTCACTGTTTCCCCTTAGAAAATGCACCAGACTAGAACTATTTCAGCTCTGTGTTCAGAACACACCATGGCCCACACAGGTCTTTTTAGAATCCCATCTTTGCTCGCATCCTCTCCACTAGAACAGAAAAATGTTACGTGCAATTTCCACACAAGATCATAAGTTCTTGCCTAACTCATCAGATGACTCACTTAGAATTTATGTAGCACTTTACTGATACCAAGTTGCAAATATTTACAGGTGGAAAGAAAAAAATTGCAAGAGCAATTGCAAAAATTGAAAAAAATTGCAAGTGCAAGAGCACTAGGCATTAAGCTTAGTTTCACATTTAAGATATATCTGGGATTACAAACTCAGAACTACCTGGTTGATCTCGTTCAGAAAGCTCATTGTCAGATCCTAGAGCAGACTTACCAGGTTGGACCTTGAAGAAGACACATCTGAAACCAAACAAATGTGGTACTGTTGCTGACTCCTATCCCACTAATTCAGTGCACTGAAAATTCACCTGCAATGTAAGACATGTCACATGTACCCCAGCCTGTGTGAGGGCCTGAGCCAGAAATACCTTCACAGGCACAAGCTCCATTACATTCCCCTGGACAGTCACAATATGATGCACCAGAAACAGAGAATGAACCCTTAGCCTGTGGTTGCAGCATTAAATTGTCAAGAACAGCAAACTGAGTGACTTCAGTGAAAACCAGCAGTGACAGTGACAGGAGAGCCCTGCTGAGCACCCTGCCCTTGCTGAGCCACCCAGCCCTTTCACTGGGTGAGTGCCCCAATGTGCAGGGCAGGTTTGGGGTTTCCAGCACACGCACTGTAGGAGGGGCTGCCTTAGATCATAGTTACAGGTTACACATCACATCACAGGCCAGGCACCCTGCCCCACATCCTGCAGCAGCCCTGATTTACTGAGTGAGTAAATTTACTGAGTGAGTAAATCAGAGCTGCCATGCAGAACCAGTCACAGCACATCACAGGCAATGGTCCTCAGTTATACAGATAAAGACAGAGCCATTTTTGCAGACTTGATTCCCAGATTCTGAAAACACTGAATTAGGTTCAATCGATGTGAGATAAAGCAGCTCCTGGATCTGAACTTTCATTCAGAAGCATTCCAACTCTATCTGTTCACCTGTTCACTGGTCATGCCTTGTCACCCAAAAGCACCTGATGGTTAAATATCTACCATATAGAATACCAGAATGGATCCTGTCATTCCAAAATATTGCCACTTGTCCTCTCCATCTCTGCTCTGCTGGGTTTTTTTTGCCCTAGAATAGAAGCAAACAGAAATTTAAACAAAACCAGATAATTTGAGAATTTCACAGAGAAACCCAGCCTCTATGGATTATATATGTGTTTATGAGCGCCAGAGTGATCTTCTTTATCCTTGGAGGCATAGGAGAAAATGAGTCTTTATTTTCTTCTGGGGCTGGCCTCCCTGATTCATGTCACCTTTTCACCCCAGTTAACATTCCTGTTGCAAGGAGCATGCAAAAATCAAAGAAACAACCATGCACAGCTAGGGCTAGTGCCCTGTTTTACAACACAAAGGAGACAGCTGTAGGCATTCTGCAGAAATTGAAAGGCTAGAAAAAATGGGTGTGTTGGGGTATATGAATTTTAACTTCATAATTACCCTGTTATTTAAAGCTAATGAATAATTACTACAGCAACCTTGCTGTCATACAGCATGCACATACTCACCCAGAGCTCAAGATGAAACCAGAGAATCACATTTGGGGCCCCAAACCTCCAAACACATCTTGTTGAGTTTAACACCTGGTTTGCCAGCATCTCATGGCATTACTCTCAATTTACCTAATCAGGTCCTTCCTTCAGTGGCATTCATTGGTCTCAAAACAGTTTCAGATCAGAAATCACATCAGGGGTGTTATACTTCAAAATCATTCACATTCATGTTTACATTAATCTTTCAATTCTTCCTTGGAATTTCTTCTAGCATTTTAAATGCTGAACTTTCCCTCAGAGGTGCTGCTGACAAGGAAATAATAAACCCAAACTTCTTCGTTTAGTACATGTGATCCACAATAACTGAGGAATTCCAAAAGTGAAAGTAAATCCAAGCAAGCTGTGATGAGAACTTTTGCAACTCTTCTAACACTAGAACTTTGAAAAAATTAAGGCACTAGAGGTCTATACTCTCCTCTGTAAATCCTGCAATAGAGCTAGTACTAAGGAAATTAAAATGGCTCTCTTATAAGCAAGATTTATCTGTATTTGCCATTAAGTAAAACAGATTTTCTGAAAACTTGGGCTCATGTATGGGAATCAGTGTTTCGTCAAAACAATGTTTGACGAAAAAAAAATATAGAAAATACCAACCTCAAATATGCTTTCCTCCTATTATCCCCTCTCCATGCAAAACACAGGAGAAAGGCTGATTCTGGTAAAGAGTGGTGCAAAAGCAGATGAAATCCCACTACAACTCAGGGTTACCATGAAGAAATAAATACTGTATTCTCCTAATGGAAAGCAGGTAGACTTTATTCAGCTGCCTTATCAACAGTGAAATCACTGTTTCACACACCACAAAACCAGAAATGGGCCTGCTTTAGGCAAATGTGGGGTTTTGTAGGGGGAAGGGTTGGGGTTTTGTTTCAGGTTGGTTGGGTTTTTTGTTTGTTTGAAAGACAACCATGGAAGAGTGCAGGGAAAGAATGCAAGCTGTCTCACATAGCACAGTACTGACCCCAGCTCACTTCTGAGTAGAGGGAAAAGAATGTGGGCAATGTCTCTCTTGCCAGAAGAGAGGAATAGGCCAGCCCTTCCCTTACCAGCACAGGAGGAGATGCAGAGAGACATAGTGAGGAGCAGAACCCAGCACAGAGACCTAAATTCACCCCATCTCTTATGGTTCCTGTCATAACAGTACCAGAGTTCTGGCTAAATATGCTTATTTGTGCATTACCACACAGGATAATCAGGGTGATCTAATTGTTATGACCACTAAAACTGAAATGTGGATATTAACTAGGACTATCTACACTGTAAAAGAATTTAGGACTAATTTCTGACACTCACCACTTAAAATCTGTGTTCAGTACTCATCCTTCTCCTCATCAATACTGTTGTGATAACACTTTTCAGCTAGAGTTACTGTTTGTTGGTATAATGTAAAAGAAAAATTATCAGCAATATATACACTGTCCCAACATAAAGCAGAGTCAGTTAAAAAATATGAGATTATATTGTTTTCTTAGTAAATCACAGAAGTATTTTGGTATTTCTAAAGTAACAAGCTCTACAGAAGAGTTGCACAAAATATCCATTATGGACCTCCTAGCAGCCTGCACCACCTGCAGGCCATCATTTCCAAGGTGGTTTGCTCACTTTTAGCAATCTTTCTAGAATCACCTTGACATGGATATCCAATTTTACACAAAAAATAATGACATATGATCCCCATTTTAATGCTGAGAGAGAGACCTGAGATTTCCACTGACCAGAAAGAGAATAAACAAAAATTGGGCAACGTTCCTGGACTACATTACTACCATTAAAACAATTCCCTTTAACAACCAAATGCACATCCAAACCTCCTCAGCTCTATTTCTCTAACCATGTGAAGCACAGGCTAAATGCATATAAATGTTTGTCATCTTTGGAACTAAAACACTAAGCATGATTTGCTTTGAATTTATTTAGTTCTTATACAGCCCCAGCCATAAGAAAACTTTAACTTCAGAAGGCATTTCTTACCTGAAAGATAAACTTACTATTATTTGAAACACCTGAAGTGTGTTTGACACCAAACAGAGTACATAAAGACAGGAAATACATGCATAATGTTAGGTCAACTCTCTGCTGAAACCTTTATTTTCTTAACCTCTGTGAGGTCAAGTTCTCCACAATAACCTGACTGTTCACTGCTTTGCAGGTCTGAGCCCCAGGACAGGATTAGCCAGAATCAGCTGGACAGACACAGGCCTAAACCACTAAGGAATGATATGTATATGGCATTTCCAGAATGCACAGCAATAATTCCAAGTGCAAACATTTGTTCTAGCGTTCCTCCCTTGACAGCTTCAGAAAGAGCATGACCAGTACCTTGTTATACAGGCTAAAATAAACCAAATCTCCTCTTTGTGGATGTGAAACAAGAAACTGAAAATTCAGGGAAGGATTGAAGTCCCAGCCCTTTAGCTGGTGTCACCTGTGATATGCTGAGGATGGCAGACAGGTGCTAGCATGGACATAGGCAAGAAGTCAGCCTAAGGCAAGCAACTTCACATGTAGGTAGCAAAAAAGCACCAAAACTTCCAGGTAGGGAGTGGACACTGCTCTAGTCAGGCTTCCTGGGTCACAGGGATTCATGAAATTCATGGTTATGAACACAGCACAGTCACAAAAAAAAAAAAAAAAAAATACAAAACCCACAGGAGGAGAGGTCAGGGTGTCTTCTCAGGGGAACAAAGTCAGGGAAGATTAGCACTCCAAGCTGTTTCATTTTTCAGAGAGTGAACAGTAAAATAAGTCAGTATTAGGGTGGAAATTGTTCTGCTCTTGGCCTCCTTTTAGAACTGCTTTTACCCCTAGTCTAGCATCATGCAGATGAGCACCAGGCCCAAATAAAAATCTATCACACCACAGAGCTTCTCTACTGTGTTCTGTGCTCCCTCCTCCCTGGGAATTGTTGCAAAAAATGCTGGTTGCTCTGCAACAGGATAGTGGAGTAACACAAGAAAGACCCTGACAGTTGTCCCACTGTGGACTTCAGGAGGGGAAACACTGTGTATCTCTTCACAGGCAACCTGATTTATCTGGTGTTTGTCACCTCTGGGGTTCACCACCTCCTCCTCCCCTCCTTGTCAGAAAGAGGATGGAAATTATGAAGAGAATAATGAATGTAAGTCACAAAGACAACAAGAGAGCCTTTTTCCACTGAAAGGGATGGAAGAGGAGGAAGAACAGCCTGGGGGTGTGGGGAGCAGTCCAGAGCTTGTCTGCAGGGGAAGAAGGGTGAACTAAATGGGGAGAGTGAGCAAAGCTACCACTACCCATCAAATGTCTCAGGAATAAAACAGCACTGGTGTTTGCCACTTTACAACACACTTTTGGCTACCTTGCTTCCATGTGTTTGGGCCCTGACACTCTTTGCATGTTTGACTCTCAGTGTGAGTTGCCCTACACACCAGGCTCTCCTGAGATACCCTCCTGACACGTGGGGAAAGAGAGGCAAAGAAAGACCAGGCAATTGAGGACAGTGACTGTGCATCACAAGTTCTTGTTCTCAATTCACTTAAAAGGGGAAAAAATAGACAGCTGGATAGCACAAACACTGCTGAATCTTTGCTATTAAATGAAACTAACTTTCATTATTTCTGCACCTGCCTTGTAATTGTGACAAGCAGGGTAAATGCAAATGCATTCTAGTTAATATTAGTTTTCTGAAACCACATAAAAATGAAACAAAATTTGGATTTGGAATATCCTCCATGTTGAAACAAAGCTTTATAACACCTTTTGCAACAGCTATAAAGCTGTTGCTGCATATCAAAACAATAAAAAGACAGCCTGGTGTGTGTTAATGTAGCAGTATTACAGTACATTACACCTCTTAGCTATTTTTATAGATTTATAAGAACTGAATTTCCCAGTTATTCCATCTTCCCACAGGCCCCACTGTCACGGATATAAGTCATTCACTCATTCACTGCATGCAAAATGTTAGATACTGAGTGCCCAGCCCAATTACTCACACAAAGAAAAGGACCATGAACAGCTTCCCACCCAGATTCAAAGCTATCATTTACTTCCCTTAATTCACTTCTTTTCAGAAAGGCAGGAGTTCTGACCAACCACAGAAACAGAAAGAATGAAGCAGACAATATTTCAGTTCCGTGATATATCCTACAACTACTCAGTACCAAAAGAGGTGGGCATTGGAACTTGGATGAAGTGAAAGGGGCCTGTAACAAGCTTTATGTTTGTACAGTCAGCAAATCCATTATTCAATATCCTCCACAGAATATGCTAGATCTCATGGATTAGGAGTTTTTATGAAGTCTATGTAATGTTTCCCTCAGCTCTATTTCCATCATTAGCTTTTTTTTTTCCCATGGGAGCTCTCCAGACATTAGCCACAGAAAAGCCACCTGAATTACTGAGAAACAGGGAATAAAATACCTGCAGGGATTTCACAACTGTGTCCAGAGATTTACATTATTTTCAGATGACTCTCAGTTTCCAGGAATTTGCTCCACATGGGGGTATCCTGCTGATCTAATGTGTCTTTCAAGAGCCAGTTCCTTGGTCTGTTGGGTTTTTTAATTACCTGACAGGAACTTTTATTTATTTTATCTATTTCTTAGCTGTGAAGCAGAAGATATCTCACGATTTAACGAGTCTATGGGTAAAATAATTTTAAAATACGTGCAATCCTTGGAGATCAAGTAGACTTGCCATAGTTAAGGATCCTGCATGGTTTATTAAGCAGAGAATAATATATGTCTAAAAAGACATTCAGTAAAACAGAAGAATGCTATTTAAATGATTTGTGGATGGTCTGTCAGGGAACATGTAATGCATTTCTGATGATGGAGCATTATTTAATCCTTGTTCAGAAACAGACAAAAGTAGGTATATAAAATATCTACTGGGAAGTCATCCTCCACCACCAGAGAATTGTTGGGTGTTCTATGAATGGAAAGTTTGGTGGCAGCAGAATTTTAGAGTAACAGAAGCCCACAACATAAAAATATCTTTTTGAGTAGTACCTCTATGAGAAAATACAGGAAAAAAGGTACAGCAAATCTGTAATGAGGATTTTAGCATCCTCTCCCCATAGAGCAAATAGGAACCTCCTGTCTCACCTGCTACATCAGAGCTTCAGGCTGCAGTCTCTGAAGAACTGTTCTTTGAAAAGCCAAAAGAAATTAAGATGGCCTGGATAAATGTGTGACAGGAATGGCAGAAAGTCCTGCAACAGAGGCAGATCTTGAATATCAGACTATTCCTAGAGCACAGGCTAAGGCTGGTGCTATTATCTGAGAGGGAAGGGAAGGGAAGGGAAGTTTTGGGAAGGGAAAGGAAGTTTTGGGAAGGGAAGTTTTGGGAAGGGAAGTTTTGGGAAGTTTTGGGAAGGGAAGGGAAGGGAAGGGAAGGGAAGGGAAGGGAAGGGAAAAAAGAAAAGGCGGTGGGGGTTGGGGGCAGGGAGGGATGTTGGAAATTATAGCCAGAGGTGCACAAGGAAATTCTTTTGGTATGATATCCAGCTCCAGTGGGGTATTGGGTCAGGACTCAGTTTCTGTACATTCAGCTCCATCCTAGGGTGAGAGAAAATGGCACAGATTATGTGCTGTATTTTGAGCAAGGAGTCCTGGTACTGCTGTGATAAACAAGTACAATCTAAAATTGAAGATGAACAGGAATTTCTCAAGCTTCAGTCAAGATACAAATACTTTAATTTAGAAAGCCCAAGAAGGAAAAGGGCTCCATCTATTTCCCCAATCTACAGAGACCTAATACTTAACAAAAACATGGTCTTGTAGAATATTCCTTTTTAAATGGAAACAATCCTCTTTTTTAATTAGTAAATATAAGCAAGTCTTCTGTCTTTTGCTTTCTTTTTCTTTCCCCCCCTCCAATCTCATCTTCCACCTCTTTTTGACTGAGTAAAACTTCTCACTTTGCTGGGGCAAAGCTGAAAATTGTTTATTTGCTTGAAAAAGGACCTGTATGAGGTGTACCTGGAAAAACAGGCCAGAAGCTAGATATGGGACTTAAAGAACTTGATCTGCCCCCCTCTTCTGAGTTGTCTTCTGCAAACTTGCCCTGTCAATCCTCCCTGTAACCCAGCCTGCCCCAGTAGAGCAGCTGTGGTAAAGACTGAGGAATACTGAGGACAAGGGAATGGATGCCAGCAAGGAACTGTTCTGTCTGTGCACTCTGTTCCTTTCCCTTCGAGTTAATAGGGACTAGAGCAAACCCTTTTGTAATGAACATAACAAAAGATGATGAGTTAGCCTCAAAGCAGTAATAAAAAAAAAAAGAAGAACATTTATAATAAAAAATGCATTCATACAACTGGGTTTTATTATTTCCCACAGTTTTATTTTAATATATGACTCAGGGTGTGGAGATGAAGGTGTGATTCAGAGCAATAATGGGACTTTAAAAGCTTGTGCCACAGGGGTGGCTAGGCCCTCTGGTTGCCATTTACAGGAAGCCTCTAGTCAAACAAAATTTCTAGCCAGGTCCACTTGTCCATATAAGATAAAACACATGTAAGGCATGGTGGGTATATTGGGAGGAGCAGACAGGAGATATGTATATGAAGACAGAAAATAGTGTGAGTAGAAACTAGCAGAAATGAAAACACTAACCTTTAGATGTTGTTAAATATTGGTAGCACATAACATCAGATAGCAGAAAGAACACCCTGTTGGTTCTTAGACCGTGCAAAGTGTTGAACCATGCCCCTTAGATTTTAGGAGCT
Source organism: Melozone crissalis (assembly GCF_028551555.1). Lineage (NCBI taxonomy): Eukaryota > Metazoa > Chordata > Aves > Passeriformes > Passerellidae > Melozone > Melozone crissalis. Next base: position 18,556,111 of record NW_026535785.1, on the reverse strand, counting down.
GAGCAGCCTGCAATCCTGCACCACATGCAGGGTAACCAAAGAGAAGGAGGGGAAGCATGCAGGTGTTCATCTTGGCTCTGGCCTTCTCCACACACCTGTGATTGCTCCACTGAGAATCACCAGCACAGCAGAAAATTGTGCTTTCCTTCAAGAGGTCATCTTAGGAATTGTCTGTGAAAAGAAGGAGATGTTGTTGGTGAATTAAAGGAATAGATCAAGCCTCAGAAGCAAGTGCAGCATTCAGCTACAACCAATTTAAACAAGATTCTTTGACTTGTCACTGGCTTTCCCAAAACCCCAAAGATCTGGTGTGGGCTCAGTTTGAATGGCCAACAGCCCAGATAGAAAAACACCATTTTGTCTGAGTTGTCAGCAGCTTCCTGAGCTATTCCTAAAACACTATGGGATTTGACTTAACAATTTGAGACTTTCCAGCTGAAAAGGTTCCATGTGCCACAGTATGGACCATGGTTCCAGCTCAACAAAGCATTTAGACACATTTCATTAACAGCACTTGCTGAACAGTCTGTTGTCCTAGGTTCTGCAGGTAATACAAGGTCTAAATGATCAATATTTCCAAGACTATGCATCATGCAGTGCCAGATTCCTGCACCTCAGTACTTTAGGACTAGCTGCTATTGAACACTTCTGAGCAAGATTTCCCAAGAAAATGAGAATTTGCAGTCATGCTATGTGTGTGCCTGTCTGTCCACATCTTCCAAGTTTGAAAGGAGTATGAAGATGGTCAGGAGGCACATAAGCACATAAGCAGGGTATAAAGAAAGGAGTAATAAAGGCAGAATAGTGAAGAAAGACAGAAAGAAGCCACTGAAAGTACAGTGGAAAAGCAGCAATCTTTGACAGATCAGTGAAATTACCAGTAAAGGAAGATCTCCAGATTCTGGCCCTCCTTTCTGTTAGGGACAGAACCTTTCATAGTTTACAAACTCCCCTTCCTTACTCTTTTATACCAACTCCATGTGAATACCAACACCCAACCAAAAGTGCATATTTCCATGAGACTGATGTGATCACATGAAGGATCATTAGCCAAATGCACACACACACAGAGAATAGCCCAGCTGCTTCCAACATAATCTTCTTATCTGTTGGTGAGTTGCTCCAGAAAGAAGAAATGTCCTGCCTTGGAGAATCTTCTGATTCTACTTGCATTTGTTCAGGCTGCTCCCTATTTGGACTGAGGGCCCTCTCCACTGTCAGTAACTCTACAGAGAAGTGCAGCCAAAAAATCTCATTGCACCCACCCACCTCCTGAATTTCATCAGGCCACAGAGCTTAACCTCTTCCAAAGGAAAACGGCAAGGAGAAAAATCTGATGCTATCATCAAAAATGTTTGTGTGGTGATGCACTCCACAGCAAATCCTCTTCCCCTGCAATGATGCTGTCAAAGCCTAACACAAAGAGAAGGCATCCTGTGCCTCCTCTTGAAAAGGTCCACCACTGATAATACCAAAGGATAATGTAATACATACAACTCTCCAGGCAGATTGCAACAGGATGGAAACATCTGGTTTAGAGGTAGGCAACCAAGTCCAGAGAGGTAAGAACCTAGATCACATTATGCACCAGTATCTGAGGGTCATTCACTGCTTTGTGGGCTGGTGCACATAGCAGATGTGAGTGAATGCGCTCACAGGCAATCCTACCTACACACAGCATCCCTGCTCCCATGCAGCTTTTCCTTAAACACAAATTGTTCCTACTGGGAAGCACTCACACTCAAGGCTGACATTTAAAAATGCCCCCCCAGAACTGACAGAAAACCAACAGTGCTGCAGCACTCTTGCAATCCATATTCTTCAAGCACTGAGAGGGAAAAAAGGTCTGGTGGGGCTGGTCTAGTGCACTTGAACAGGTGTATCATATTATCTACATCTCACTCCTGCTCTGCTTTATGTGTTAGCAAAAAAAAGCAACAAAAAAGCTCAAAAGCAACCCCAGTCCTTTTTGTCTGAGTGCACCTGTACCCTGCAGCAAGTAGAAAGGAGGGGTAGGTGGATGACCCAATGTACTTGCGAGAGCCTGTCATCTCTGTCTCAGCAAATTCTGGGGCCTGCCTTTGTCATTAGTGGAGAAGCCAAGCCCAGGTTTTAACTTCCTTGCAGCTCTGTTTTCCCTCCTCACCAGAGAAAATTATTTCATAAAAATTATTCCAGCAGGTTTACAGTGTAGTTTCAGTGAACTCATTTAATAAGTAAGTACTGGAGGGGACATGTGTGAACTCTAAGTACAATGCACTGTTATGATCTGACTTAATCCCAGAGGAACAAAGAAAGCTAAGTCTCTATGTTTAAACCATAACGAACTTTAAAGGTTCCAAATATTCCCATAAACTAGATTAAAACCAAACGAGATTAAATGTTGATGCCAAAAAAAATATGTATTTTTATTTAACAGTAAGGGAAGCAAAGAGAAAGAAAGAGAAAAGTAGAGAAAAGTTTAGAAAAAGCCAGGGTTACTTTAAAAAGCATAGGATAGGTGCTGCTGGGAAGGGATGGGGGAGCAGGGCAATATCTTGTCTTTTTTTTTTTTTTTTTTTTTTTTTTTTTTTTTTTTTTTTTTTTTTTTTCTGCTGTTTGAAGCGTCTTATCTGCCGTCTCCGATCTCTGGAATGGGCAGCCCGTCCTCCGGGAGGCAGGAGCGGTGCCAGATGGCGGCAGCGAGCCCCGGGCTGCTCTCACCGCAGCAGCAGCAGCAGCAGCAGCAGCAGGAGCGGGGGTTCCACAGCTCGCTCCTCACTCCGGGCCAGCGCTGCAGCACCGGGGGTGCTCCGGGCATCGGTTCCCGAAGGCCGCAGGGGATGGAGGGGTGGGAAGGCAAATTCTGCCCCTCGCTTTCCCCTCCACATTTTGCACCAGTTTTGCCTTTCTTTTAATGAGCCTCAAGGCAAGTTACCCACAATCCATACCACACACAGTTTTCAGGTGTTCAAAAGCTGTGATGATAAGCAGATATAATGACGTAGCATTTTTGGAAAAAGCACTTTTTGGAGCCTTTCTCTTATTATTAGGTTCTTATATCACTTAAACCAAGTATAGATTTCTGTCTGTAAGACAACTCTTCATCTTGCAGACAGATTTGCTCTTGGACAACAGGGGAATCTACTTTATTTGTGGTTCTCTGTGCACATATTCACCAATAATCACATTAAGTGAAGAGCATGATACATGTTCTAACTTTGTTATTCTTCTCCAAAATCATAATGTTATACAGATAAAAAGTGTTATAATTTCCTTACTATTCCATGATCCAATGGATGCACCAGCTTATTAACAGAAGTGGGAATAAAAAGCATTTCTGTATTTCAGAAAACCTAGCGTGCCAAACTGCCTTCCCCATTCTCTGAAGTACACAGCAAAATAAGGCTCTGCAATGGAGCCTCCACACAGGCAGCCCTGTAAAGCACTTTGTGTGGCACCACTGGACACCTTGGGTACAGGAATGTCATCTGTGCTGCACAGGTAAGGAACACACCTTGGCAGGAAAGGTACAGCTGAGACATGACAGCTTTTTATTGAACTCCTCAGGTGGAGCAGGCCAGAGAAGCACACCTTATCTCTCCCAGGGAAATGAACAGGCTAATACAAAGCCTCTCACCCAGGGCACACAGTTCACAGGCCTTTTAAAAAGCTGTTCCTTTCTGTTTCTCTGCTGTTAATATCTTACAGCTGAGTCCCAGTAACTGGCTGTGTAAGCACTCCTAGTCAGTTCTAGGGCAAAATCAAACAAGTTCATTCAAACCACTGTCAGGTGGCTCAGCTAACTTGTTTTATTTTGTCCTGGAAGACTCAGGAGTGTTCACAGGTCAGGAAGAGTTGAGAGGGAGCTCTAAAATCCTAGGTGAATGAAGTAAACTTGGCATCCTAAGCATTGCCCTTTGAAGGCAAAGCCAAGACAAGGTAAGTTAAGCACCGCTGGCTTTACCTAAACAAAATCAACTATCAGGAGACAATATTCAAAAAGACAGGAGACAGCAGTGTACCCCATCATGTCTCAGTGGTAAATCATTGAAATAGCAGTCTGGAGATTTCCTCTGGAAGCTGAGTTGCCCCCTGCATGCAGAAAGCTGCCCTGCCCCAGCACATTGATCACAGGCCCACAGTACAGCCACAGAGCCATGCCTTGGGCCCACAGAAAGCAGAATCCACACTCCACTTCCCAAACCATTGTAGGAGCCACAGAGCACCCAGCATGAGCAGAGTCAATAGATCCAAGTTGTGCTCACATGAGGCTGGAAATGAAGCAGTAGGTATGGCTTCAGGCAACTTAAATACAATCAGAAACACAATTCCAGAGCTAATGTCATTAGCAAAACTAATGTTACTTAAAGTCTTTAGCACAGACTACACCTTTTCTGTGGATCCTGGTAATACCTAAATATATATATCTAGATAGATAGATAGATAGATAGATAGATACATACATACCTACCTACCTACCTACCTACCTATGGATCATGGTAATAATGGCTGGTCTCATCAACATTCATGACTTCATTCAAATTACATCTGAGCCATACTCAGACTGGGAGAACACATGGCAGGATGATCCCCATCCTCTGCTCCTCTTATTTTGCTTCTTCATCATCAAACATGGACACATGAGTGCACAGCCAGCACTGGAACATGGCCCAGCTGCCCTCACAGGGCTGGATTACCCCCTCAGTGGCATACATAAAATTGTGCTCTAGAAATAGATGCTGAAGGATTACTGGGGAGGGGGAGGGGGGAGAAGTAAATGACAGCATGAACCCAAACCCACTTACACAAGCCTTTTACTGCTACAGTAATTTTAATCTTAAACTTAGATGCCAAACTTCAAAAAGCAAGTACTTCCAAGAATCATCAGAGGAGGGAATTGAGATCACATTTAGTGTAAAACACAGATCCAGAGTGCCATCTAGTGCACTTCTGTGACAAGAGTTTGCAGAGAGGGCGTTATGTGAGTCGTGGGTTTTGTGTCTGATGGGGAACTTCTTTCAGCAGATAAACAGGAAGTGGCAGAGATGAACTAGCTTCCTTTAAACTAGAGCTTTTAACTCTGCCAAATGTGTTATGTTCATAAGCTAGAAGATATAAAATTAGAGCCAAGTTTTAATTGTGATGTTACCTGTGTAACTAGTTTTTAAAAAAATAATAATAAAAAAATGCCCCTCTTGATTTAATTATTCAAAATATACTGGCAAGCCAGAAAGAAATTTCTGAGTGATTCTCCTGGGATCTATCCATGGACCAATATAATTCACTTTGAGTGACAAAACAGAGACTAAAAATTCATGGGTTCACCAAATGCAGATGTGAGGGATAAAATTCAGGACAATCTCAGCTGGCTGGTGAAATGGTGTAAAGTTAGGATGCTGATGTTTAGCTGAAAAAGTGGGGCAAGAAGAAAGAAAGGATCTAACATACATATGCAGGACAGGGAAGGGCAGGGTAGGTAAGAGGGAAAGGACTTGGTGGTCCTCTTCCTTCTGTAAAGGATATTAAAATTTCCAATGAACCTCAAGCTAAATGCCTGAGGTACAGGCACAATTTAGATTAGTGATTTGAGACAATCTTTTTGCTTTTTATAGTGGTGAAATGTTGAAATACCACAGTGTTGTCAGAGAGCTTTAAAAAGATGCATAAAACAATCAATTGATCATCCTTTCATTCCCTTTCACCCTGCATTTCAAGCTACTCTCATAACACAACAAATGAGGCAGGGCTTAATTCAATCTAGGTTCTTTCAATAACTCTGCCTCCAGAAACCTCATTCATCAACAACCCACAAATTACTCTACACATAATGTACTTACACTCATCTACTTATGAGTTGTCATGAAATGTCTTTGAAGGGAGGATAGAATGATAGAATTTGAACATCAAATGACCCATTTCATGTAGATGGAAATTTAGAAATAGATTTTTGCACAGATATCTATGTATCTAATGGTATCTAAGTATCTAGCAGTTCATACCTGATGAATTAGCTACCTAAAAGACAGCAAACACTCCAGTCATGAGAATCTACAGATAAAAGTGTGCTGTTCAAAGGATGTGATACAGCTGGCCCTGAATTTTCTACACACTGTCAAAATACTGTCCTTTATAGAAGCTATGGAGTTATCAACACCAGGCAAGCCCCTGCTGCGTATAAGACCAACATTCCTGTTAGGGGAGAACAAAGCACAATGACACTGCCTATAGAATGTCCTGAGATTCCTAAATCACAGAATTAAAGTTTCCAGATCCTGCAGAGGGCCATGGAACCATTGCATGTCAGTGCAAACAGTCAGCCCCACCTGTGCCTCTTCCCAATGCCCAACAAATGCAGCACACAGCAGAATTCAGAAGGTGTACACCATTGCCTGCTGGACTCCAAGCATTTGGACACTGCTCTCAGGCACAGGGTGGGATTCTTGGAGGTGTTCTGTGCAAGGCCAGGAGTTGGACTTCAGTGATCCTTTGGAGTCCCTTCCAACTCAGCACAGCCTGTGATTCCATGAGCCTCTTTAACATAGTGCCAGAACAGTTCCACAGCTGAGGAAACCTCTCTCCTGCTACCCTTAGCACAGAGAAGAGTAGCTACCCACCATAAAAGCTACTCTGGACATTTTCCTACTTTACTGAGTTAGAGAAAAAGATTCTGCTTTTCCTTTTCAAGCCTACATCCCTGATTTTCTTGTGTGGGTACTGGGGAGTCACATAGCAGTAACACACTCTTCTTGTGTGGGTACTGAGGAGTCACACAGGAGTCACTCTTCTTGTGCAGGCACTGGGGAGGCACACAGTAATCACATACTCATGTGTCTTCTTCTTCTACAGCTTTTTGAAACAGATGTACAATAGAAAAAAGTACCAGAAATGCAAAGGTCACTGTTTTCCAAGTTTGTCTTAGAGACTGAACACAATAGGGAAAGGTGATGGAGAGTAGGATGCTTTCAACAAGTAACTGATCCACCTGCAGCTGGGCTTGATTTAGAGTAACCTGTTGGGACTCATCCCATTAAAGTGGAAAGGTTTCCTATGAGTCCCTCTCACTTTCCAATAATGGGGTGGCCTTCTCCTGTTTGTGTTCTTGTTTAATCCTAATTCTCCCCAAGTTTCTGCCCTGCTACAGAAGTGTGATGAAACAGAGAAACAGCAATCCCATTGCAGTGGGAGCCCAAAGGCCCAAATCAGCTGCAGGGATGGCACATCCTAAGTAACCCCCCTAATATGCACTTGTGCAGGGCACATCCAGAGCACAGCTAAGATCAGTCTCCCACATTCTGTACGAGCCTTCCACAGACACAACATGGGAAACCTTATTCACAAGTTTATCAGCAGTTAAGAAATGCTTTACAATCCCATTAGTCTCCAAATTTCCTTTTGCTAAGCCAACCAGCCCACTGTTTTATTTAACAATATACAACAAACAGGTTATTCTTCCAAGGAACTGTTTCTCAGCTGCTGTTCATGGAGCCCATTAAGTTCAAAGTTGAATTATGTTTTAATAACTCTTGTAAGTTTTGGTTTTGTAAGGTTTTAGGAAAACAGAAATTTGTGTAGATGGATACAAAATGGAGTGAGACTCCAAAACTACTGCTATCATGGAGAATCTTTATATTTCTTTAACCTTGCTTCCTTTCCATATATCAAAGATCACATTCATTTGAAAACTCAGTCACAGCATCCCTTCACAAATAGCATATTAAATTTCCTTTTTTTCTTCCCAAAATACAAAACTCAAATTGCGCTATTTGCTTCTCTTTTTTTTTAGAGCATAAGTAGCAATGAATGAAATAACTCGTTCCAACAACTTCAAGAATTTCTGTACATTTCAGAACATGAAGAAAATAAGGACAAAAATAGCAACAAAGGAGAATACATGCAAGCTTCACTGCATCCTCTCTATGCAGTTGCTATGCAGCAATTGCCTTCCCACAAAGAACTTTGGCTTTTTTGCTTTCTAACGTTTTGTCACTCAAGTAGATACAGTATGTTCAAATCCAAAACAATTTAAATGAGTTTTCTGCTCCAAGAGTTGCCTCAGATAACTACTAATTAGAACCTACATGCCCTCTGACTTGCTCATTTTGAAACTATATTAACAATAGGACAAAATACACAACATAAATAAGCCAACACCACCACAAACTGAGAAAAGTCCTCTCTTCACCCTCATGCAAAAACCACAGTGTAGCAGGCAGGCACTCAGCCTGAAAAAAAAATAGGAAGAAAATAAAGAAAGAGCGTTTTTTGGCAGTTAATGTGGGCAACCTTTGTCACTGCTGTCTTTTCCAACAGGTCTCTGGCTCACTGCTGTTTTACACTCCAGTGTTCTGCTATGGATGTGGGCATACTGAAAAGTTGTGTCGTAAACAGCCACCTGCTTAGTCCTTCACCAGTAGTAAAACACGTAAAACTTTGAAAAGCAAAGTAAATTATTATGCACACCCTGGGAAAAGAATCAGTAAATCAGTGTTCTTTATGTGGATTTAGGGAAAGAATTTGTCCTGGGACAAATGAGAAAAATTAAGTTCTCTACAGTGGTCCAGGACTACAATCCTAAATTAAGTGACTAGCACAGATTACTTGGCTGCACCCCTTTAATCCATAGATGAAGTCAGTCTCATGTGGCAGGAAGGGACTGTGCTGCTGCTGCACAGCCGCCATCCTCCTTCATCACCCCACAGCTGCACCCAGAACCCCGTGTGCCCACCAAGCTACACTGCCCACAGGGTTCTACTGCATTAGGCAGGATGTTCTGGCAGAGATGCCACAAAGAAGCAGCCATGAAATTAATGCTAAGCTTCTTGAGAAAAAGGTAAGCGTACACCTTATACTGCTGCTTTTATAGAAAGCCTTACTGATTTTCAGAGGCTGAGGCTTGTTTCCTACTGCTCTGTTTCTGAATGAACTGCCTCACTAACCACTTCTAAAGTGTCCTTTTATTGAATGACTATGTGATTTTTATAAGAAAGTTTACAAGAAGAGTTACTTTCTGGACTATATCGACAGTACTAGTGTTCTTCTTTTAAAGACTACGAAATATATACAGAGCCTGGGCAAAGTCCCAGGGCAAGGTCCCCTCAAATGGACATTTTTAAGGTCCCTGCTTGGGCAGGCAGCTGAGAGTTGGGTCTGCTGTGTCAGAAGCCCCTGGAAGCACACCCTGCCCAGCCACAAAAGCTGCCTAATCCTCCTGGGAGCAGCCCCACACAAAGGCAAGGGCACAATGCTGCCCTCAGGGATCAAACAAACCAGGATCTGGTGCTGAAACTGTAAGGTGTAATAGGCAATATCTTGCCATTCTCTGCTACACTGAGATGTGGCAGCTCATTAATGGTTTTGCTGCAGAAGGTTTCACTGGGATGAAGCTGAGATTTCACCCCATGGTTCTCCAGTGCCAGCTCTTTTAGCCTTGTTCAAAAGGCACCCGAGGTGAAACTGGATAGCAAGACAAGATGCTTTAAGGTTCCTCAGCTTTTCACAGCTTTAATGGTTTGTTGACTGCCTCTCCTAAGGAGAGATTTCTGGTACCTTTCTGTTAGGTTTTTCCTTCTTATTACCTGTTAAATCGGTATAGTCACTTAGTTGTTCCTCTTGGCTTTCAGTAAGGAAGAACAATTACAAAACAAAATATTTCCTATCAGCAAGGAAGAGTACACACAGGCACAAAAATATTTAGCATTTTCCCTGGGAAAGCCCTATAAACTGGCCAGAATATTTTTTAAAAAAAATCCTACAGCTACTTATCAGTTGATTTGAAGTTTATTAGAGTTAATTGAATTCTAGTATTCATTTCCAGCATCCCATGGCCAGCAAGCTCTCTTGCTCACTAATCAGTAGAAGAGGGCTGACTGGGATTTCTATCTTCCTCACAATACCACAAAGATAATACACATATTTCATTCAGAGCAAACCAACACTTTTACCACAGCCAAAGAAAACAAGTGCAGTGTTATCCTTCTCAAGTGTCATTCATTTAACAGATTGTGTGGGTTTTTTGTAAAGGTTAATTAAGCCTAAATTTCATTAGGTTCTTGAAACTCAGTAGAGTTAGAAACACCATTCATTCACATATTTCTTGACTTTTGTACTTTTTTAAATGATGTTCAAACTAATTTTTTTTAGCTTTTACAAAAGAAATAGATTATCACAGAAAACTTTCCCAAAATACATTATTTTGTCTATATAAGCCTAACACGTAGAGACTTTCAGCAGTACCTACTAGAATATACATGAGTTACTAAGAAACAAGGCTATGAATCAATCAATTAGGGCAGCTAGAAGAAACACCCAATACATCAGATTACTTTTGAATACTTGAAACTTTGTTTGCAGTCTTTGTGTATATATATATATATATATATATTTTGTAGTCTTTAAAAGAAGAACAGTAGTACTGTTTATATAGTCCAGAAAGTAACTCTTCTTGTAAACTTTCTTATAAAAATCACATAGTCATTCCATAAAAGGACATTTTAGAAGTGGTTAGTGAGGCAGTTCATTCAGAAACGGAGCAGTAGATCAACTTAGGAAACAAGCCTCAGCCTCTGAAAATCTGTAAGCCTTTCTATAAAAGGAGCAGAATAAAGCAGCAGTATAAAGTAAAATCACTTACAATTATCAGCTTTCTAAGAATAATCCACGGATTTTCTCAAAAGGCTTACCACTTGTCATAGTTTTCATTGTGAGCACAAAGAAAATCAGATTAGTGTCACCACAGAAACCTCCCAACTTCCTTCACTGGGGTGAAAAACCAGACATCGCCTGTCCCACCCTGCCACAACCTCGCCAGTTTCCACTGCTTGTTTGTCCCACTGGTGCACGTTGTCAGTTACCACAAAATCTTCTTAGGAAATGTTTCTAACCTGTGCACTTTCAGAATAGGTCACCTACACGGGGGTCTTCTCTGAACACAGAAATGGCCTCAGGAAGGTATCTTCATCTTATAAACATTTTATAAACAAGGTATCATCTTAGAAACAAGGAACGATCTGGGCATTCCCATCAATAAACCCTTGGCTGTTATAACTTGAGGGGAGAGCCCAGGCGTCCAAGCTACGATTCAGCTTTTTGATATCACATGACAGCAGACTTCATTCACTGATATTCTTGTGAAGGCAGTTTGTTCACAGAGCAAAGATTTGCCGAACGCAGATCCCAACATTTAAACTCCATCCCCTGTGTGAAGAAAGAAAACATTTATTTCCTTATGTGCCCCGGCAGATACCCCCAGCTGCAGCTCGTCAGCAGCCGCTGCTGGCCCGGCGAGACCCGCGGGGTTGTGCGGGACACGGGAGGGAGCCATGGCAGCCCCTCAGCCCCGCGGGGCTGTGAGAGACAGAGCTCCGGACAGAGCCCCGGCAGCCGCTCAGCCCCGCGGGTGCGAAAGAGCCGGTGCGAGACCCCTTCAGAAGTGTCAAACAACGTGGGAAGAAAGAGCGGAGAAACTTAAGTTAAAAAGTACGGACACCAGCCAATCTCGGGCATTCCCGTCTTGGTTTTAACTCTGGCAGTACCGATGACAAGCAATAAAACGTTTATTCTGTACGTTATCGCACCACCTCAACTAACAGAGACCGAGAGGAGGCGGTGGCCCCGGAGCCCGTGCGGGGCGGCCCTGCCAGGGGGCCCGGGCACGGCGCCAGGCTGGCTCGTGGCGCCGGGCAGGACCCGCTGCCCGACACGCCGAATGTCCGAGCGCAGCGCTCGGCGTTGAGCCCTCGCCGCCCAGCGCTGGCTCTGCTGATCCCGCAGCCCCTCGGGAACGCACTGGCAGGTGCGGAGGACGGCCCGCTCCGAGTGACCGCAGCCCTCAGGCACCGCCGCCCTCAGGGGTCCCGCGGCCCGTCCGGCCCCGTCCGGCGCGGCCCCCCCGGCCCCGGCCCGCGGGGCTGCGCATGCGCGCGGGGCCGCGGGGCAGAGCAGCGCGGGCAGCGATGGCCGGCGCGGAGCAGCGCTTGCCCGGCGGCCCCGAGCGGGTGGCGCTGAAGAAGGAGATCGGGCTGGTGAGCGCCTGTGCCATCATCATCGGTAAGGGCACCGCTGACAGCCCTGACACTGGGCTGTGCTGCCGCTGCGGCGGGGCTCGGCACCGGCCGGCGCGGGGACAGGCGATGCGCGGCTCCGCGGGCAGGTGTGCGGCACCGGCCGGGGACAGCGCGCCGCTGCTCCGTGCGGCTCGGCCCGCGGCGGGATGGGCAGCGAGGGGCTGACACACGGTCCGTGCTGAGGGGCCAGCTAAGTGAGCCCCCTCTGCCCAGCCGTTCAGCGAACGCCAAATTGAGGTGACCTCAAATCTTTCCTGGTGCCTGGTGAGCTGCTGAGGCTTCTGCGGTGCTCGCTTATCAGGTTGATTATCTGAGATCGGGGCTCTGCAAAGTGCAGGTGGCAGCGTGGGCTCTCGGAAGGCAGCGCCGGGCTGTCCCGGAGCCGCGGTGCTGTCCCGCAGCTGGCAGCGGTGCTGTCCCGCACCCCAGCAGCCCTGGCTGGCACAGCGGTGCTGTCCCGCAGCAGCAGCCGTGGCTGGCACACCGGTGCTGTCCCGCACCCCAGCAGCCGTGGCTGGTAGCGGTGCTGTCCCGCAGCTGGCAGCGGTGCTGTCCCGCAGCAGCCGTGGCTGGCACAGCGGTGCTGCCCGCACCCCAGCAGCCGTGGCTGGCACAGCGGTCCTGTCTCGCAGCAGCAGCCGTGGCTGGCACAGCGATGCTGTCCCTCAGCAGACACCGGTTCTGTCCCCAGCAGCCGTCGCTGGCACCGCGGTCAGCAGCGGGGCTGAGCTGCTGCTCCCATAACAGATCAAAACTGGGAAATTTGGGCAGCTCTGTCCCTCCGTGTGCTCCATCCCTGCTGGGGATGGGTGCAAGCATGGGGCACGAAGATTTGCCCAGGTCAATAAAAGCAGCCTGTACTAACACAGTCGGCCTCCAAACCCCGCAGGAAGACCGTTCTGTCACCAGGACCCGGGGACAAGGCTGGCAGTGACAGCCGTGTCAAGGTGCACGGCAGCACAGGGAGGGAACAGCGGGCACAGCAGGACCTGCCACATCCATGGGAATGCACTGCTCAGAGGCAGAACTGCCTGGACACCCCCATGTGTCTCTGTGATTGATGTCACCAAGCTTCAGGAAGAGGACTAAACTGATAGTGATCATAGTGCCCTGCTGCAATTTTATGCTCTTAGTCATGTATGCCTCTATGTCCAATGTAGGTGGATATGGTCTTGCAAAAACAAAACTTCAGTGCCATTGAACAGGATCATTGTGAACAAGGCTGTTATATGAAAGGAAAATGTTTCAATCCATTCCCACAGTGAAACACTAAAATCTGTATCTGCAGTTTTTGTGTTCTACATATCCAAAGCTGCCTTTATCTTGAATCCCTCAGCATATTTAAGGGGGAAATCTCGGTTCTGGATCTCAGTGGAGCTCAGATGATCTTGTGCTAGAGTGAAGTTTTGAGTGCTGCACATTGCTGTAGGTAAGGCACTTCCAGGGTTAGGAATTCCCCGAGTTGGTATTGGCCATAGGGAAGATTTATGGCATCTCTGTCATTTATTAGGTATGACAGAATGGTACCTTGAGACTGCTACCCTTCTCTCCCAGTCAACCTTTCATCAACCTTATTTGCAATATCCTGCAAGCAGAATTCATATATGTCATGCCTGTCCAAAATAAATCTTGTGAAACAGCTTCTCATCTAATCAGGGACATTTGAGCAAAGAAATGCACTGACATTTTTGACAAACTGTAGTACTCTCAAGTGGTCTAAGTGTTAGAGAAGGTTATCTGCTTTGCCACATAAAGCCTCAAAATTCTTCTGCCAATTTCCCCATATTTTCATAGAAGACATTTGAAACACAACCATAGGATCCTGTTTTTTAGTTTGATTTGTTTGTGTGCAGATGCATGAAGTTACATCACTTATCAAAGACTTCTGTAACAAAGTGGTATCTAGTAGGAATAGTCTGACTTTGTAGGTGTCACTGCATAAAACGTGACAGCCTCAAATCAGAGAACACTAAATTACATCAGATAGGCTTGCAAGCCATTACTGGAGTTAACTAAATGAAATCTTATTTAAGACTTCTTTATAAAAAAATAAACTAGTTGATCCAAGTTGATATTCGGCAACCAGGTAACTCACAAATTTTCTGTTTGATAGAATTTAACATAGGGGGAAGATTTATTTCCAAGTGATTGAATAGCATGGAAAGAACAGATGCAGTCAGTGTGTCAGAGCCTGTTGAACAGACCAAAGGACAGACCAGGACTTTTATGACAGCCATCATATTGGATTTCCTGGTTTGGAGTGGAGGAGGGAAACCCATTTCAGGGGTTTAGACATCAGATTCTGATGCGTCCCACAGCAAAGTCATACTGAGAACACCAAGAAAACCAGAAATCACTTGTGAAAAAAACTCATCTTGCTCTGTATGGACATAAGGATTATGCTTTCTTATTTTTCTTTAAATGTTCTGGCAGGTACAGAAAATGTATAAGCATATTTTAGTATTATCAAATAGAAATTTGATGCTGTGATCTGCCAGCATTACACCAAATGTTCTGGTTTAGCTGACTGTTCAACAACTCTAATCAGCTGCAGGATGGATATAGAGAATTATAATCTTCTAGTAATTAAGAAGAGGAAACATGAGGGAGTATTTGAAAAATGCTGTAAATATGAGTTTATAAATACGTGATTAATAAGTTTGTAGTTGTCTTCTATACACTAATTCTGCTTGTTTGAAATAAGGTATTGTATGAGTTGCAGAGCTGGGGAGTCAGTGCTAGGGAGGAATCAGCAGGCAATGACATGGAGTGAAGGAGAAGGTTTGGGAGTGGGAGCACACTGTATTTGAGAATATTCCAATAATGGCAGGATGCAGTCTGTAGAATTTGCAGTCTGTCAGCAGTATTCCATCAGAGTTGCAACCAGGAGAATCAAGGCAGCCTGTGTGGGTACCTCAGGTTAAACATCCATGGCTATTGAGCTCAGGGGGCTCAGCCTGCCCTGGGCTACAGGGCACAGTCTGCTTCAGGGAGCAGGGAGGGTACACACAGCCTGGATCCTGCCAGTTGTGCTGAAGCTCCCATGCCCTGTGCTAATTCCCTGGAAAACAGGTCTTACTTTTCAATCTTCTTGACATGTTTTGAATTGTAGGGCAATTTCTTACTACTTTCACAACTGAGGTATTTATCAACACAATAAATTACTATGCTGTCTTAATGCACTCACAAAACTTACGCTTTGAAATTTTTATCCTCCTTTTATAGAGCTTTGAAAGGTTTTGCCATAAGAAATACCAGTTCATCTAACTAAAAACTATGCAGGAAAAACCCCTCATAATAAACTACATCAAATTAGGACTACATCCTTCCTATATCCACCCCATAGAACAATCTCCTGATCTCTTCCAGCAGCCTAGCTTTTGTACAACATGTCTATCTTTCCTTACTTCATTTATATTTTTTAACTTGTTTACAAACAAGCCTAATTAGAGAAGAAGGTTATTTCCAAAGTTTATTTCACACTGAGGCAGAAGCCAGCTCTTCTGAGTATTCTGATGTAAATAAAGGTACTAAATACAAAACCTTTTAACTCTAAATAGAGACTGGTAATCAATGACTGTAAAACTGAACAGCATTTAGTAGTTGTAACCAATCTTTCTGGCAATTCATCTCTGTCACAGAAAGAGCACTTTTGGAAAGTGTCTGAGACAGGCTGTAGAAACACCCAAACTGCTCTGTGTCAAACATGGTTAAGTACAGTGAAAACAGATAATCTAATGCACTCACATGCACTGCAAATCAATCTTGCCACTACTTAAATGAAGGGATACATCTTAAAAAGTAACGACATACATGTGTTATTATGTCCTAGATAATGACATAGAGATCGTATATCATTGTTTGAAATCCACACTAGATTTATTTAGCAGGCACAGAAATCAATGCTGTATTTAATTGAACAGTTATTTCATGCACATGCTTTCATAGGACTGTATATGTAATTAAGATTTTTTATGTGTATTTTCTTTGAACACAGGCATCTTAGCTATACAGTGCCTCCCTTGGAGTCTTGCCTGTGCAGATAAAAAGCTAAGTAAAAAGTTCCATGACTTGATGTAATTTCTACCACATTCCATTGTTCTTTAGAAAAGTGCAAGAACTAGAAAGTGCAGGCTGATTAATGGCTTAAAGCCGCCTGGTTCTTTGGGTCCGAACAACAAAATCCACCATTCATATATTAGAAATGTATATTTAACTGTATACACAAATTGTATCTATAACACATGTAAAAAGGGTTGTTTAACTGTTTAATACAGGTCAAGTAACATTATATAAAACAAACAGTTAAACATCTCTTAAAAGCTTTATTTATGTGGTTGTAACACTGCACGAAAGTAGCCATAGGGTCATACTAGCATTATGATGAAACCTGTTGTATACTCATGAATGATTTAATATCAGGTTATATGAGACTGACTAGAAGCCTTACAAATTCAACTACAATGAAATATTTCAGCTAAAACTAAATACATCTCCTTATTTTGCTGAGCACAGGCAGGCAAGTTATCTGCATCAGCTGACTTGGCATTGCTTAAAAAATGCTTGTGGTACTTACTCTACTCACACATGAATTTGATGTAAGATCCCTTATGAACTGGTTCAGGTCCAGTGATAGCAACAAAACTGTGTTCAGTGAGCAATATGTTCAATTTTTGCTAGTTCTGAAAGTAACTTTCTGGAATTTATCTGTCCAATTGCCCAGGTGACTGCACAGGCTTTACTTCCATCCTAGCTGACCCCATGACCTGGATGGTCTCAGCAGAGTGCCCCCAAGCTGAGAAACCTCCTTCCATCAGAGATGCCTCCTTAGGCAGAGTTGTCCTGGCCTGTAGTGCAATTTACTGCCCACACCATGGTAATCCATCAGGAGAACAACTGAGTTGCCTTGGTTGTAATTATAATTATAATTGTAATTATATCTGCCTGTCTTATGTACAAATAATTGCATCTGCATGTACACAGAAGTTTTTATTTGCATAATATCACTTCCCAGTGCACCACTCCAATGTGATTTTTCTTCCTTGTCAGTAACAAAAAGCCATTTGCCAGCCTTCCTGTGTGTCAATTAGCTGTCTCCTTACTGCTGTGCCACTGCCATTCTGACATCCCTTAAAACCCCACAGATAGTCTTTGCTGGCAGAAACAGGATTCAGCAAGCTGCTAGCTTAACACTGGGGAGAGAGAACATGTGGAACTGGGAATAGCCTTCATATTCCTATTTTTCAAGTGGAAATGGATAGGTCTTAATGCACAGTGCTTGCTGTGTCCTCTCTGGTCATGTTTCATGTGCCACCATTGCTCAAGTGGACTGGGTTTGGTCATTGAATCAGATCCATCTGTTAATCAAGTAACTTCCAATCATTAGGAGATGATTACTGGTCAGACCCAATGGACTTCACTGGAGCAGTACCCAAGTTACAGAACTGCAGCAGAAAGAAAGAAGTATGAAAAAAAAGCAGAGAACCACCACCCACATTACTGGATGGTTTTTCCTGATTTCTGTGATCCTGCCTGGAGTCACAGAAAACAGTGTTGTTGCAGCAAGAATTTTCTCACTCTCTGGATCCGTGTGAGAGCATTTCACTTTTATAGCTAACTGAAGTTTCAGGACACACTTTTGTTTGGTGACTTGTGAGAGTAATACAGATTACACTTCAGTGCTTCTCTCTCAAAAATAAAAAAAAAAATTGTTTCTAAACACTTTAGAAAGGAGTCAGCCTTCCTTATCTCTTACACAGCTTGCTAACTAATATTTGAGCATTTAGTTCCACATGGCATTTACTGATGGAACACACATAGTATTTACAAATGCACAACTGGGTGGTTTTTTCAGGGCAATGGTTCAGGATTGAGCTCTGGACTGTAATTCAGTGTCTTGTCCTCTCATAAATGCAAATTATGGTTTAGTAAAGTCAGCAGTCAATCTTTGTTTGAGATAAATGGCACAGATTCCTTACTAGTGAGAAACCACAAAGACACTTTTGAGGGACTTGTGAATGATTTTTTTCCATACAGCCCAGAGGCTTAGGCTCAAATTCAAAACTACTGAAAATTACATGTTCACATTCCATATGTACATTTAAGCTGATAGGTGTCCATAATTTGGTATGGTACCCAACAGGAAAAAAGGTTCTTACTGCTGAGAAAGATCCAATCCTGCAGTTGGAAAAAAAGAAAGCTGGAGATCACAGAATCACAGAATCACTGGGTTGGAAGAGACCTTCAAGATCAGGAGTTCCACCCAGCCCCAACACCTCAACCCTGGCCCCCAGTGCCACATCCAGGCTTTGTTAAACACACCCAGGGATGGGGACTGCCCACCTCCCTGGGCAGCCATTCCAGAACTTTATCACCCTTTCTGTAATAAACTTTTTCCTAATATCCAACCTGTATTTCCCTTGGTGCAGCAGATGCCCAACCAAAATGCAAGTTACATTCATGGCATGATATTTTACCATATTCCCACATTATTCAAGACTGTTCCAACCTACACTTTTCCATCAGAATTGTTTAGAGTAGCCTTTCACTTGAGTTTAGGGAGCTGCAAACAAGCTGCAGTTTCACTTGAAACTAAAAAACATGGCAAAGTTCAAATTAAGGTGGGTAAAAATTCAGGGAGATTCTGCAGTTTCTCTGGGCTAGCAGCTTACCTCTGAGAGCAAACTGACTTACAGAGGAAGTCTAAAAAGGAGCTGTAATTAGAAATTCCTGGGGGGAAGGGAGGAAAGAGCCCTAAAAGGCTTAACTTTATAATTTTTTTTACTGAATATTTCTGGAGAAAGAAAAGGGTTTTATTTGTCCACAGATGTGCCTTTCTGCTGCAGTCTATATCAAGGAGAATTCAGCATGTGAAGTCCCACATGTACAATATGAAGGGAAAAAAAAAAAAAGCTGAATTTGTATTTGAATTTGTGGCTGAATGATTGCCACACAATTCTGTTTCCAAGTCATTAGCTATCAAGCATTCATTGACGTATGGTTTTGGTTTGAATGGATTTAGTTTGGGTGAGTTTTGCTAGTTTTTGGGGGGTTTTCACCTTCTTACCTTCTAAAAAAAGTAGAAAATTCTGATTGAGACAGAGTGACTCTGATCACAAGGCTGAAGCAATGAGCTCTGCAGTGAGTGCCAGGAGTTCAGATACAACAGCAACTCCTTCCTTGACAGATGAACTAACAAAGGTAGCATCCTTGGTAAGTGTCTCACTCCTGATCTGGCAGTACAGTGCCTGCTTTCAGCACTGCCATAAATCTCCACTCGTGTTCCCTTTTCCTGTGCCTTGCAGCTCATTTCCTTCTAGCATAATGTGGCCTTTTCTGTTGAGAAAGTCTGCTCTGCTTTGGCAGGCTCACAACAAGCAGAAATGGTTTGGTGGAGGTTTAGCTTTTTTTTTGTTTGCAGCTTTTCATGTGCCAAACTTTTCCTTTTGAGACCCTGTTTTTTGTTGTGCTGTGGGGGGAGTTTCTACTAGCTGCCACACTTTTTTGTCATCTTGATTGCAGCATGATAAAATGAGAAGGCATTTGTCAGTACTAAGTGCCCCAAATATAAAACATCCTAACAGTGTTGTGTTATTCTGCTGGTCCTTAAAAACCCAGAACTCTCCCAGAGAGTTCTTTAGCAGATGTTCCATGGCAAGGAGCAGGGAGCCAGCAATCCAACATTGACTGAGCATCTCAACACCCTAATTCCTTTTAAAATGCTTGTAGCCCTCTCCGTACAGTGAGAGAGCATAGAGAATATGCAAGCTCTGTTGTCCTGCAGAGAAAAGATATGTGTAGTATTAAATACATTTATTCATGTCAGCCTCCACAAAATCTCTTCATGCAGTATTAGTTTATTCTCCTAATGTTTTCTTCTGCCACTGGCCTTTGCAAGTCAGGAGTGAAAAGCAAGATTTGAAGAGTGATTGTCTACAGACTGTTCCCATCTTCAGGAACTTGCAGGTGCTGGTGTTCAGATTGCAGGGTAATGCACAAACCAGTGCAGTGTTAGGGTGAGCTGTTTAAATTGTTCCTTCTAGACATGGTTCATCATCCCTTTCAGGCAATAGAGACAAATTCCACTGGATCCCAGAGCAAGGAAAGTGGTGAGGGCTATACTGGTGATGTTTAAGCCTGAGGAGTTTCTGTATTATGGAGTAGTGGAATAACCCCTGGAGCTGAATTGCTCTGATTCATTTAATACTTTCTTTACAATAGTACCAAAACTTACAGAAAACTAAAATCTTTTGGCATCTGAAAATCAAGTTGAATTCTTTTTTATCTGATCCTTAAATAATGGCGTAATCACACTTCAGATATGGGACCAAAATATCAATAGTGTGAAACATCCCATTTAAAAGCAGTAAAACTTCAGAAAGGTTACCTCTAACTCCAAGAAATAGGTCAGTGATCTGGATGAGTGGCAGTTTTTCTGCTGTGAAAAACAATAGCTCTTTCATCAGTTATATGAAGCTGCTTAATCTAGATCAGGCCAAACATCTCAAAATAGTATACCACAAAAAAATGATGTTTGAACAACATAAGGGCCTTATTTACATCCAGGAGAAAACAAGTTAAGGAAGAAACTCACTCTGTTGAATACACTGGGTCAGAGAGCCAAAATCCACAATATTAATGTGATCTGTGGCAATGAAGATCACAAGGCTGTCCATCACAAAATTATTAATTCACATGTAGCATTGATCAACACACAGGCACGTTGATTATTGTGCATTAACTCTGGGTTAGAAAATCCAAGGATGAGCATGTTCTAATTCACATGTAGCACTGATCAACACACAGACACGTTAATTTTTGCATATTACCTCTGGGTTAGAAAATCCAGGGATGAGCGTGTTCTAATTCACATGTGGCACTGATCAACACACAGACATGTTAATTATTGTACATTAACTCTCGGTTAGACAATCCAGGGATGAGCAGTCAGTGTAAAAAGTTGTTCTCTTACAGAGATACATCCAGACAGTGGAAGACAAAAGCTGAGGTCTGTATATTGAAACACCTTCTCTGTAACACAAGGAGTTTTCTGAAAAGCCCATTGCCCTTGTGTAGACATATATGACATTATAAGCTACAGGTGTAACAAGAAAAAACATCCTTGCTTGGCTGGTCTCCCAGTTCCTGTATCTTCCATCTTCTTGCTGTTAAATTGTGTAACTATCCTGAGAGGAGCAGAAAAAGCTATTAACAGGTGCCAGATATTCCAGGTTTGCAATGGTATTGTGCTGTGAGATTGCTCCTGGTCAGGCCCCACAAAGAAGGCTGATGAATCCACAAGAGTTTTTTGCCTCCCTGCCCACCCATGCCTTGGAAAGGATCAATTTGTGTTTCTCCATAAACCTGAAGTTAATGACTGCCAAGGAATGAAGACTTACAGCTTTAAAGTGTGTGCTTTTATACAATAAAAATTCATCCTTTTGGACAAACACACAAGGGATCATTTTTTCTTAGGGAGTTGCAAGAAAAGGACTGACAAGAATGAAAATGTGGGGTTGAGTTCCTTCTCTGGATTATTTCAAAATTCTTTAGCAGCTCTCCTGAGAGCTTAATAGGACAGGATTTACTTGTTTAAGGGAGGTCACCTCAGACTATACTTCATTTTGATTTCCCCATGGCTTATTTTTTTCTCTGCCCAAATTTTGTCCTGTTTTGATAGCAGACTTATTCTTTGGTATCTGGGGTTCCAAGCCTTGTTTTATCACTAATTTAAACCAACTCAGACGGTTCTGATATCCTGAAAGGGTTAAGAAACTGTATCAGAAATGTCATTCTAGCTCTCCATAAATACAGGTTTCTTTTTTCTAATACTTTTAAATGCAGTCTGAAAACTTGAAAAACCATACATTTTGGAAACATAGATAATGAATTCTTTTTATAAGAGTCTTGAAAATAGTAATAGCCTTAGTTAGTACAAAAGAGCAGAGAGTATCCAAGCTTGTTAAGCTTGCAAACACTGTACTTTGACTCAAGTAAATTTAAAAATAGCTGAATCAGTATTTTAAAGAATAAAGGAAAGAAGTGTTTGATTCTGGTGCTGTCCTCACATGCCTAGCTTTTAGCTTGAAAGGGATTTCCATGTGTGTGATAGAATTAAAATATTTGTAATTTAAAAAAAGCTGACAAAAAAGCTGACAAATCACATTTTTTGTACTCCTGCTAGTAGATCTTGTTGCAATTAAGCCATTTCTTATGGTAAACTCTGCCAGAAACCAGTAGGACACAATGTCTCCATGTTTTTTGGTTGTGGACAGGGCCAGTTCCCTAGCAACACAGCAAGATTTAAGCAGACTTTACAAAAGGTGCCAATCCTGTACATATTACAAGTGCATGCAGAAGGAACAGCTCTCCTTCACATGCTTGTGCTCCTGACAGAAAATTAAAGACCCTTTTCTTAACTGGTCCCAAGTCCCTCAAATCCTGCTGAAGACAACAAGTCCTGTGAGGACTTCATTGCCTCATAGGCTTTAAATTAAATTAAAACAGCTAGATGCAAACTCATTAATCCTTGATTGCCCCCATACCTGAGCAAGGTTGGCAGTCAGAGAATGAGCCTTGCTGTGTTCAGCTGGCACAGCAGAGAGCAAAGCCAACAAGTGTAATCTGTTCTCATTCACTGAACTTACAGGGCCAATCCCATTCCCTCACTGTACCCCAAATCCAAAAATGAGCACTCTTGTCACTGAGCAAACACAGCCAGGGGCAGGAGCAGCATCCTGGCTGCCTTTGCAGCAGGTGGGGATCATTCTCTATTTCAGACAGGGAAAGGGGCACACAAAGGGAAACAGGAGCAAATTCACTTTTAGCCATCTCACAGAACCCCCCTGAAAAGGTCTGTGAATATTCCATCTATTGAAATGCCTTTGTTTCCTTTTGAGGCCCTCTGTCTGAGGAGCTCTTGGCTGAGCAGCTCAGAAGGACTAGAACTGAAAAACCAAAAACCAAGGAGAAACTTCTGTAAAGTGACATTTGTAAAGAACATGCTTCAAACATAAGTCTGATAGTTTAGGAAACCAGGAAAGCAGAAAACAAGACAGATCTCCAACTCTTACAAAGCTAGAACAGAAAATGTGGATTATAAGCAGGGTCCCATACACTGTGATACAGGGATGTTCAAGTCTGTGTGAACATCTGTTTTGCAGGATTAGCTAATTTAATTCCATGTTTCTGTGTACTCAAACTATTCTATGAACAAGTTTTTCTGTTCAGGGGGCAGGAGTGACATTGTTTTGATGAATTTTTTATACAGCTGGTCAACTGCTTAGATAAACCTGTTACATAAAGATATCAGTGAGCAACATGAAGTTCATAATTCTCAAAATACCTAATTTCAAAAGGTAGTTGTGATATCTGCAAATACAAGATTTATACATGCATAAGAATATTATGTAGCAATTTTGCTAAATCCTGATCATATTACAACAGGTAATTGATCAGGATTTGAATTCCCAGATCAAAGATATTTAAGAACTGCACGAAAAGCTGCCATTTCTTTTGGAAATCCAGGAGTTTCTAGTTCTCTGCAGTAAAATTGACTAAACATGTTCTTTAAAATAAATTATATATTTAAAAATAAAGTCAAGATACAAGTCAGAACTGGTTCTAAGTACATGAGGACAGCAACACAGCATCATAAGTGGTGTCTGTCAAAGTGTACACTGAGCTGGTGTTTGTAAATCTCATTTAAACTCAGGTTGAGCTGTTTACCAAAGTGCATTTTGAGTTAAGTGCAAGCTTTAAGTCAGGTATCATTGTGCAATAGCTGTGCACACCCCAGGAAGCATAAATACCTTTTTTTAAATTTTATTACTTTTAAATTCCACCTCAGTTCATTGACCATAGCCTATCTTTGTATTCCTTGATAAAACAGAGATAAAGCCACTTAGAGATGTGAATGCTGAGATTACTGTGCTAAGAGGTAAAACTAACACAGATTTACAGCCAGAAGAATGTAAACTCAGGAGATTGAATGATTTTCTTTTCAGGAGGTGTGAAACCTGCAACATCCCCAAGCTTTGCTAAGAAGTTCATGTCTTGTTTACATCTGCATCCAAAATAAGGTTGTGTAAGATCCTAGGCAGTGGCAGTAGACCTTACAGGAGACTCTAAATCAATCTTTCTTCTCAATAACATGAGCTATAACACAGCAGTTGAAGTATTTGGATGATTTGTTACTGCCATTTTCACATAGCTTTGTTTTAAATATGTATTGCCAGGAATTGCAATTCAGGAAGGCACTTCGAACACTTTAGCCTTTTACTATTCAGGGTAATATTGAAGAATAAGCTTTACCTTAAAAGTTTAGCATCCTGAAGTTCCCATTATACCCTTTCAGAAATCAAGGATGAAGTGATGCCTGGTTTAGAGATGCTCTTGATGGATCCCAAGTTTGCTGTGTAAGCACAGTCAAAAATCCACCAACTAGCCTGAGGACACTTCTGCAGGGCTCATCATCAAACCCAGTAATTTGAGTGAAAATCAGAGGCAAGAGTGGGAATTAGGTTTTGCTTTATTTGCAGTTGAGCCATCAAGTTCAAGCTGTGTTTTTTCTCCAGACCTGCTCATTCCTGTCATGCTGCCTCATAAATCCCCACAGTGTCCCTTGGCTGGTGCAGAGCACACATGGGTTTTTGGCAGCCTTAGCTGAGGGTTGCAAGGACACCAATACATGCAAACAAAGTTTTTCATTTGCAAGGAGGAACATTTTTCACACCAGAGATCTGCAGAGGTAAGCAGGGAGTGTGGAGCAATGAGGGGGTCAGAGAGATGTGCCAACTTCCAGGCTGGTTTCTTCCTCTAGAGCCTACACTTGTCTAACAAAAAATTCTTCTGTGTGCTGTGTAACTGTCCAAATTGCATCCTGATGCTTTATTTAATCTTTCTGATTTGGCCAATGGCACATCCATGAGGACTGATAGCTTTCAGGAATGGACAGCAAGAGGCTTTCCCACTGGGCAGCAGCTCCTATTGAAGTTTCCAGACTGAATAATCTGTTCACTGTGATCAATCAGTGAGCAAAAAGAATAGAGTTGAGGGGAGAAAAAAGGGGGAAAATCCAGCATTTCCTATAAAAAAAATGATGCTTCAAAGATGGTGCAGGGGTCTTTACCATTGGCATGAGCAGGGCTGAAGAGTGGCCTGCTGAAGAGCTGTGGCTGTCACATGGTCCTGTCTGAGCCACAGCACTGCCCAGCACAGCTGAACCCTTTGGCTGTTTTCACAGCTGAGTTGGTGAGCTTTACAGCAGCCTTTTGGAACTGCTTTTCTTCTTGGTAAATACCAAAAATCATTGCAGGTGTAGAGAGCCCTGTGAGAAATGCAGCTGTCACTTGTGGGATTTCTCAGCTGAGGGACAAACATTAAATCAGCTGAATGGGCTGGCATCTGCCCCCTAAGCCACCACAGAAGGACCAATCTCCACTGTCAGGTGCTTTCCTTGAAATCAGAATTTATCAGTCACACAGTGTCCTAGAGAAGACCCCCATGTCCCCCAGCATGCTTGCAGGGCAGAGCTTTACCCACTCCCATTTCTACATCAGGGGATTGATCAACACATTTCTGCCCTTTGCAGGTAAAATTGCCAGTCAGGATACTGAGATGCAGAGAGCACAGAAAGCAGATGTTGGACAGATACCAAGGGCCAAAGCCACAAAAAGCTGCAGTGTTTGCAGAGCAGTCAGTGGGCAGAGCTGCAGCTTCTTACCAGGGCAATCCAGGCACTGTCATAGGGATCCTCCATACCCTTCTCACGGCACCAAGGCAGGCTTGGCACTCAGTTTCTCTTTGGAAATCAGCAGGAGGGTTGAAGCCTCTCTCCTTTGCTTGGAGGGTCACAGAGCTCCTTTATGTCCCATAGTCAGGGGGGAAATTTGAGCCTCTGTTCCCCATAGACCCAGGTGCCACTGCCAGTGGGGATGCAATGGGAGCACCAAGAATTACTGCTCTGCAGCTGTCTGTGGGCTTCCCTCATGCTTACCTGGCAGCACTGCCCTGCCACAAACCCTGTTCAAGGCCCCTGATGCCAAGGAATAAGGCAAAAGAGGAAGGTGCAATATGGAGCTCAGCAAAAGCAGCAGGTTATGATCCCCTCCTGGCACAGCTGTAGTGCTCTGAGTGCAGCAGGGTGTGGGAGCTTTCAGTGAGAATATCCCACTGAAAAAGTCTCCCAGTCCCCAGGAGAAGGCTTTTCCTGATGTTTCTGCCTTATCATTGCAGCCACAGAGAAGGGCAAGGGAGGCTGAGGTTTCCTCTCCATGGTAATGAAATGCAGCCCACATACCCCAACGCTGGCAAGAGAAGAGGAGAGCAAGTCAGAAGTTAAGGAAGTAGAGAAGTCAGACCAAGTACAAGAGTCAGAACAGAGGAGCAGGAAATAAAGCAGTGGACTGTGTGCCTGAAAAGAGGAGACAGAGCCTGCAGCCTGTGAAAGGATTAGCAGAATAAAAGGAGTTTCAGTTTAGAGCAACAACAAAATCCTATCATAGAGGCTTTAACTTCTCCTTTGAAATAAACACACTGTAACAGTGTTAATCAAATAAAACTGAATAAAACCATGTACTAGCAGACATCTGTCATCTTTATTATTTCACATGCTCCTGAGAGGCCAGATCCCCAGCACCTCTGGCCATTTATCTGCCTTGCTGCAGATATGTGCTGGATGTTTGCTCTCCAGCAGGGCAGCACTGGCACTGACTGATAGGGACAACCAGGTTTCCCTCTCAGTTGTAGGTCCTGCAATTTTGGACCAAAGGACAAAAGGATTTGTAAATTCTCCTATCAAACCTAGTGTATGCCCACATACATACTCAGGATTGCTCACATACAAACATCTAATTGCAGGAGAGCATGATGCTTGCCAGCCAGAGAACTGGATCAGAGGTTCCAGGACTGGTTTTGGTTATTGGAACATCTGCATTTGACTCAAGTACTATAATGAGAATATCCCCACATTGTATCTCCTTTAGTGAGGTCCTTATGGTACAGGTGTGCCCTTCCTACAAGTAGTCAACACATGCCAAAGGAACCTGCTTTGAAAGTATTTTGTGAATACCATGTTACCAAAACAGAGGCTTAAAAGCTTTCCTGATTAAGTTTCTCTTGGTTAACCTGCTCCTGTTGAAGAACAGTAATTGACAAATTATTGCTAATTTTACAAAAAGGTAGAAATTTTAAACCACCCCATTTTTGTGGGTTTAAGCTGCTGGGTACTTGGGCAGAGGTTGGATTACTGATGGCCTGAGCATGGTCAGTCTCCTGGGGCAAGCAGCAGGCTCCAGCTGAAAAGCAAAGCACTGCAGTGCCATAAATGCATCTTGCAGGATTAGAGTACTGCATTCCTGTAAGGCTGCCTTCCACTGCCCGTGGAAAGGGAATCCAAACAAACCCTCATTATTCAGCAATTTATATACCTTAAGCCAGAGCCAAATGTGTGGCTTACTGCTTTTAAAGAACCATTCAAATGGCCCCAGATATATTAAAGGTCCTGTGAAGACTGAAGTTAGCACAAATTTACCTTGATTGCTCTTCTCTAAATTGTGATTTTTTTCATCTAATTGCAGCACAACTGCCTAACACACTCCCAAAATCACAACACTGCAGCTGCCATGCACAAGGTGCATCCACTTGCTCATTCTGTTTATCAGTGGTCTTTGCAATTTAATAACTCTTATATTTTCTTACAATAACAGATGAGAAGGCAGAGGTTGCTCTCTCTCTGGGGAAGGCTATATGCCATCATCCTGCAGACTGGATGATTACTGGAGAGAACAGCAACCCAAAAATTTGGCACCCACAGTAACATTCACTAAAATTCAGGATAAGGATGATATTCCATCCTTGCCACAGGCTCTCCAGATAACAGATATTTCCAGCCCATTTCCCACCAGATGGGCAAGTCTGCTTTTTCCCTGTCCTTTGTGCAGCTGGGCAGGGCACAGCTGTGCCTTGCTGAGCAGGTATTGATTTTTAATATATAAAAATTTAAATTATTTACAGCTCTCCACAGTACCTCATGCAATAGCAAAATCTAACCCTAATCACTGGAACAGTAAGGCTGCATCAGGTATCATTAGTGAAGCTATGCCTGAAATATTTACTTTCCTTAACTCAGCTTTCTGTTCTATCCACACCTTCATTGTTAGAAAATTTTGTTTGTTCAGGCCTTCATTGTCTACACCTGCATATTAGTGCTCAGAAGGTAAATGATCTTTATACATGTAACAGAAGTTAAAGAAAACTCTTGTGTCAGTATTTGAAGCAGCCTGATTTTTTAAATCTTTAAAGCTGTGTGTAGTATAATCAGATTATAAATTCTTAACACAGTAAAATCCTGTTGGAATGCTGGAACAGCAGTTTATAATGGCTGGTCATGTTCTGGCTTGCTAGGAATTTTAACATAAATATTTGAAGTCAGGTTTTAAGTTTAATTTTGTTAAATACTAATCCCTGTAAACATTAAATTATCACTGTTATTTTTACAGCCCTTTTTGAGG
Source organism: Melozone crissalis (assembly GCF_028551555.1). Classification (NCBI taxonomy): domain Eukaryota; kingdom Metazoa; phylum Chordata; class Aves; order Passeriformes; family Passerellidae; genus Melozone; species Melozone crissalis. Next base: position 18,527,556 of record NW_026535785.1, on the reverse strand, counting down.
GTTTTTCTTTGCAAGCACATTAGCAAAGCAGCCATAATTCATTTTCCACTGATACAGAAGTTCCATTTTTTTGCTTGCATATGAAATTAAATGGCTATTATTTTAATTCCAGGCTTTATAGATCCTTTTATTCTTTATCTGTTTTTCACTAAGAGTTTTCTGAATGCTATTTAAAATCAAAAAAACTCCAGGAAATTGCATCAAATATCTTAACTGCCACATAGCCTAAATTCATGTTTGACTAGAGGTTAAGAAAATGCACTTGAAGTGTTTGATGGTTTTAATTCCATTGAGTCCCTACAGCCTAGCAATTTTATAGAGCTGATGTCTTGATTCAGAATTTCATTTAGTCTTTGTATTTCAGAGGGGGAGGAGGGGACACTTCAATCCTTGCACTGGATGTGCACTTGTGTGCTGCATGGCAGCCTCCCCTCCTGGCACGTGGCTGAGCCAGGGCTCCAGCTCAGCCAGGGCACAGAGCAGCAAGTTCATTTTCTGGGAATAAACAGAGCCATTGGGACTGTCTGTGCTGCCACACAATTTCCAGTTTGCACCAAAATTATGAGCTGGGTATTTTATTTCTTGACTGGCTTTGTATCTGTGTCATGCCCTGAGTTCACAAAGGGGCAGTGGCAGTCAAAACTGGTCACTGACATCCTCAGCTGGGACTGCTTAACTCCTGGGAGCCAATTAACTGGTAATTAGCTGCACCAGAAGCTGCTTCATTTAGCAGATTTCTGCTAAATACATACATAAATAAATATCCATGATGAGTCACATTATTGACATAATACACCTCATATTTAATTTGGATTGAAACAGTTTGCAAAGCACAATTCCTTTTGATTAAGCTCCTTTGTTGCTGTTGCCAAACAGGATTCTCAATTCTTTACAATATTTTCTACTGAAAAAAGATATATTTATTTATAATTCCTAGGCAGGATGCAAAGCTTCAGCACTTGTTGATAAGAGAACTTTTTTAAGCAGTGACACAGACTGTCATCCTGTTGGCTGGGCAATGTCCACCTGGATGTGGGAGTCCTGAGAGGATGGGAGAACTTTTTGATTGTTATTCTATTCTCAGTGAAAACTGCCTGTTGAGGATACAGTATACCAATATATCAAGAGAGAGCTGGACCTGAAATCAGGTTTGTGGTAGTGTTCACAGAGGTCCCAGGATGAGGGAAGAGATGAGGATCTGACTCCGTGTTTCAGGAGGCTGATTTATTATTTTATGATATATATTATATTAAAACTATACTAAAAGAATAGAAGAAAGGATTTCATCAGAAGGCTTGCAAGGAAAAAAGTGGAATGGAATGATAATTACTGATCCATCCAGAATTTCAGATGTACAACAGATCTTTAAAGAAATGTGCATGCAATAAAAAGGAATGACTGATATTTTTCTTTGCTAGCTATACAGGAAATTGCTTGGTTTTATCCAAGAAAGACCAAATATGGTCTCTACATATAATAAATCAATTTTTACAGAACTGAGGGATGCTTTCAACAAGCTGCAAGATCCACTGTTTTTATAGTCTGTGTGTATTGTGTTCTGCAGATAAATGAAAGATGCCCTAAGGATTTTGCATACTAAGTGAATATGCCAAATATTACCAAGTTCCTTTCTTTTCTCACAAGCACAGGGATACTGTTTTCCTTCAAAGTGCAGTTCTTGAAGTGTTTTGGTGAGAATTCAGCTTTTGTTTAAGAAATGAATTTCAGTTCTCATAGTTATATTAAAAGACATCAAAACCCCACATCTAACCCCAAAGGCACTCTCATAGTTCAAAAGCCAAAGGCAAAATGAAAACACTGGATTTTTCAATAAGCCAAATGTTCTAATTGTCACATCATTACCACAGTTCCCAAATGGTTTAGCTCCACATGAAGTGCTGACCTCAGAGCAAAACCACACACTGCATGTGTGTGACTGGTCTGGAAACCCATTCCAGGGCCAGGTCACAAAAGATCCTAAGCACAATTAGATAAACAACTGGAGATTTGAAAGGATGGGGGTTTGGCATTCTCTTCACAGAAAACCAGGTTTGGGACCCACTTCCACTGAGGCAGAGATGGAGCAGGGCTGATGGGAGAGGCTGGACCCACTTCACACCCATGTTGTAACAGCTGGTTTGGGTTCATTCACCTGGCCCAGGAATCACAAGTTTGGCTGCTCGGGCTGAGCATGCAGCTCACAGAGAACAGGCTGGGCTCCTCATCTGGGACTGTCTGAGCTGGAAACAGCCAGAACTTTCTTTCTTTAAGGAGAATACCTTCTGGGTGCAACTATCTGCAGGAGCAGGACAAGGACCAGACACATTTCTGATGGTTCTTCCATGCAAACATTCTACCAATTTTACTACCAGCACTGCTGGATGTGTTACTTGACTGGAGAGATAAAGAGACACAGATATTTTTTCCTTTTTTTTTTATTTTGTATTCCTCTCCCCCATTTCCTATTTTTCTAGGATGTGGAAACTGCTCTCAACATTGTCCTGCACCAGAAAAATAATCATGACATTGGATAAGATCTCAGAAGTGATATATATTTATTTCAGGATATTTTGCTTGCCTTCTGACTCATAATTGTTGGTAACATAATTTTTAAACAAAATCTGAGGTTGTCATGGTATTTTTATACCAATGATTCCATATTATTGTGAAAAGGATGAAAAAAGGCAACAAACACCAAGAAACAAGAGATGATAAAATACAATGCTATGTATGGGAAAGAGTGCATGCTGCATTTTCTCACCCCTAAAGCTGCTCACCAAATTCCCTCCAATTCCTGCTGACCAAGACCTCCTGAAAACTGCTTCTCATCAGGCAGTTTCTGGCATCTTCATTTCTGAAGCATTTCAGTATCTCCACCTATTTTTAAACATGTTCTACACCAAGTGAAGTGAAGGTACTTTTTGGGCACATTTACCACATTCATGGCAGATTTTCATAAGAACATTTTGTTATCAGAAGGAGTGTAGCACTTCCACTCCTACTGATATGGCTTTTGCACATGTTGTGAGTGCAAAGTAATATGAAATCCGTAAGGACTTTGGAAGGTAATTTTGCCTTATTCTTTATTCATTCATGAAGGATATTACATTTATTAAAATATGATTCACTATTTAATTTCTACAAAATTAAATCACTATTTAATCTTCTACAAAAAAAATTAGTAGAATGCTCGTAGGAAAGAACTATCAAGAAATCTGTCTGGTCCTTGTCCTGCTCCTACAGGTGGCTGCACCTAGAACATATTCTCCTTAAACAAAGGAAGTTCTGGCTGTTTCCAGCTCAGACAGAGCTGCAGATGAGGAGGACTGCTTTGGCAGCCTTACCATAACAGTAGGCCACAGACACCTCCTCCCTGCAGCCATTTGGATTTGGGAAAGAGCCCCAGTGCCAGTGCCCCTCAGTGCCCACCACCCAGGCTGCCAGGGATGAGCAGAGAAACACAGAGAGATGAAACACAGAGAGCTCTGACAATGCTGAGTGCAAGCATTCAAAACCCACATCATGTTTGTTCAGCCTGTGTGCAAACCCAGGGCACACAGGGAATATTTCTGTGTCTGCTCTGGGGTGCCCTGACCCCCAGGGCAGCTCTGACTTTGACCCTCACTCTGGAGAAAGTTTTCCAGAATTCAAGATAGACTGGAACCCACAAAAGTGTGAAATAGATTATAGAGAGCAGTGTAGGTGCATCACTGGGTGAGAAATTGAGGTTTTGGGATTTTTAGTGTGTTGTGGATGGCAGCAAGATGGAGGGCACAGGGTGTCATCCTGGGTTTCTTCTCCATGGGTTTGGGTGGCATTTTGTAATTGGGCAGAAAAGTTCCCATTGTGGGCTCTTTGGGATCAGTTATTGGGTTAAAAGGGAAAATAATCCAGGTGTCAGCTCTTAATTGGAGAGTTTAGTCTTAAAAGACCTTGGAACAAGAGATTGTTGGCCACTTTGTGCCTTCTAATGAAAAGCTGCTGAGCTCACAGCAGTGAGACTGTTTTACTGATAAGAAATAATGAACACCTGAGTCTGAACATGAGCTACCTCAAGTGCCTTCAGTCCAGACCCAGAGAAACCAATAACTGGTATCCCCACAAGCCTGCACTGTGCCACATCACTGCCACCACCTTTCTCCTGCAGTTATACCTCACCAGGAGCCAGCCCTCTCCCCTGGGTGTCTCACAGCATGGCCAGATCCCGCTGCTTCCCCTGGTGCTGCTGATGTTTGTCTCTGCATTCCCCACCTTTCTCACCCCCCTGCAGCTCTGTCCATCCCCCACAGCTCAGCCCCTGGCCAGCACAAAGGGCAGACCCTGCCAGCACCACCTCTCAGCTCTGCAGACCCCCTGGAACCTTGGATTTCGTGTCCATTACCAGTCTGAGGGATGCCAGGCTGTGTTTGGATTGCATCCTTTCCTCATGTATGCACAACATGGAAAGGTGACCCAGGGGACAGGGGTGGAAACTAAGAGCCAGCGGAAGGGTGAGCATGTGCATCTGCTCTTTGCTCCCAAAATAGCAGCAAACCTGAGCTAAAAAGAACAAGAATAGGAGAAGGTGGCATGAAAGGAGTCAGTGGACCCATTTGCCTTTGGGCATTTGCTCAGTACTGGAGTGGCCAGAAAGGAATATGATTCCATCCCAAAGAGGCAATGGAAACCAACAGCTCTATCTTGGTAAAAAACACTATGTCTGACCTTCAGCATGCTCCCCAGAACACCACCAGCTCCTCCCAGCAGTGCAGTGTGCTCAGGCACGTTGATCTGTGGAAAATGCAGGTACACAGGTATGTATGCTGGCAAGTAGCAGGTAATCTTTAAGAGGTTTTTATCACTTGAGGTCTTTCTCCATATGCAGGAGTACAACTGTTAAACTGTGGCACACATCAGCACCAAAGACTCTCAAGGCTTCCCCTGCAGACCCTTCCCCACCCTCATGGCCTCCTTTGGGCACTCTCCAATGCCTTCATGTCTTTCTCATGCTCTGGCGCCCCAAAGAGCCCCCAGCACTGAAGGTGAGGCTGCCCCAGCCCAGAGCAGAGCAGAACAATCCCCCCTGGCCTGGCAGTGCTGGGGCTGATGCCCAGGACAGGGATGTCCCTGCTGTCCCCAGGGCACTGCTGGCTCAGCTCCAGTGGCCACTGGCCAGGAGCCCCAGGGCCCTTCCTGCAGCTGCTCTGCAGCTCTCAGTGCCCAGGGTGACAGTGGCTGGGGATTGCCCTCTCTGCCATTGCCTGGGGCTCTCTGCAGGGCTCTCTGCCCTCCAAGGAGCCAACAGCTCCTCCTCATTCAGTGCCATCAGCAAATCCCTGAGGGCTCCTTTGGGTCCTGCTCCAGACCATGAGTGAAGGTGTTGGGCACAGGGCTGAGGGTGGAGCCCTGCAGAGCCCCACTGGGGACAGGCCCCAGCCTGGTGCCACCCCAGCCACTGCCACCCTCCGTGCCTGACCTGAGCCAGCTGCTCCCCCACAATGTAACACACATTGACCCCACATGGAAAAAGAGCACCTGGAGGTTTCCAGCACTCCTTTTCTATACCCAGCACTGCCTGAACTCACATCATCTCAATTGTCTCATGCTGTCCAACATTTTAGCCATGCCACATTATAACTTTACATTTTATGGCTGATCACTAAGCAGCACAGGTATTGCAAGTACAAAATGCTTATGGATTTTTAATATTTCAGACTTTGAGATTGCTTTTTCAAGCACAATCTTAAATCCACCCTTGGTGGCAAGCACACCTTTTGGGCCCATCGTTATAGACAATGATACCCTCTTATTTTTTTACCTCCCAAACTCCCTGGAAATTTGCCTTAATTTGTTCAAATTCCTCTTAGGAGTGGATGAAAAGTCTTCATTACAAAGTCACTTCTAACTCCTTGCAGTAATACACTTGGGCATGGCAGGTGAGAGTTTGCAGGCTGAGGAAGTTGATGCCAGAAAACTCATGGATCCTCAGCAGCAGAGCTGAGCACACATTTAGCATCTTTGATTACTGATAAATGGCAGCACTTCTGCCAGGGCATAATCAGAAACAGTGCAGTCATACAAAATCTGAAATGGGAGCACAGGGGTGGCACGACTGAGTTTTTTATTTGAGCGGGGGCTCTGGGGTTGTTTCCCTTCTTTTGAATAAATAAAAGCCAGCTATTTACCTTCTTTTCCCTGACTGCTGTCGTGTTGTCCTTTGCAGGTAACATCATAGGCTCTGGGATCTTTATTTCCCCCAAAGGAGTTCTGGAGCACGCAGGCTCGGTGGGACTGGCTCTCATCATCTGGGTGCTGGGGGGCGGCGTGGCTGCCCTGGGCTCGCTGTGCTACGCTGAGCTGGGGGTCACCATCCCCAAGTCAGGAGGGGACTACTCCTATGTCACTGAGATTTTTGGTGGGTTGGCTGGGTAAGTATCCTCTCTCTATAAACTGATTTGAAAGCACATTTATGCTGTGTGTTTGGTGTGGGAAACTTGGAAGAGACTACATTTGTTAATAAAAATGCTTCAGCAAAATCAATCTTTCTGTTCTGTGTTAGAAATACCAAATTGTCCCCACACAGAGCTCCCAGTGCTGTTTCCAAGGGAAGGTGACAGATCCTTTCACTTCCCTCAAAGTCCATGACAGAGGAGGTGATGCTGTGTCTCAGTGATGTTCCTGTGTGCAAACCATGAATGATCAGTGCCTGCGTGGAAGAGTTTTACCCATCCCAGGCCAGGCTGGAGCTGCTCACCACAAATAAAACAAAGCTGCTTGACTTGCTGTCCAGAATCACCAAGTAAATACAGAGAGGGGGGAATGCTAACTCAGGGAAGGATTTCTCTTTGAAAATAATACTGATGTGAGGAAGGGACAAGTGAGAGGAGGCTATCTTTTTTACAGTGTACATTTTTTGATGGATTCAACACAATTAATTAAGCTGCCAGCCTGTACTCACAGACTACTAGAGAAGCACCAGAATGTTCTGAGCAGCTCTTTCATTGTGACTAGAGAGGCCAAACCACATGCTGGTGGTTTAGTTAAGAAAAATAAGCACCAGTACAGAAAACTAGAGAAAGAGTAAGGAAAAACCCCCACCAAACCAGAGTATTCCTTCTCATGTGAGATGGAAAATGGGCTTCTAACAGTTGAGCTGGCTGCTGAGCAAAGACAGGCATAACACAGGCAGTCTGTCACCCTGTCCCAAAGGCTGTCCTCTCATTTCTGCCTCAGCTCAGTGCCACACAGGCACAGCCAGCACTGCAGACATGCCTGCTCACAGGGGCATTTCTGATGCTTGCCAAGCTTCAGCCATTGCCCTGACGGTTCATGAAGTCTGTGTTTCTTTAGCTGATGGGATCTCCCCTCTGACTGCTGTCCTGCTTTGCACAGAAAATTACAGCGACATCACAGAACAGATGGAGGCAACAACAGCACTGGCTTGGCTAACCAGATCTGAGCTCCACTCAGGTGTGTCCTCTCATGGGGCAGGAGCACAGCAGAGCTCTGCTTCCCCAGTGCCTGCTGACAGGAGCAGGGTCTGCAAGCAGGGACAGGGCAACTGAGAGCACAGAACCCCACAGACTGGCACAAGTCCCACCCCTGGAACATCACTGTGATAGAGGCCAGCAACACGAAAGGTCCACAAAACCAAAGGAATTCTGCTTTCTAGGAGGGAAAATGAAACTACTTAGAAATCAAGTACAACTAAAATTTCATTTAATTCAATTAAAATTAATTTAAATTGTTCCTCAGCTCCCTCTGCCACATTCAGAGAACTTGTCTGGCCCCTGCAACCACCAAGCTGTGCAGCTGCTGTAACTAACCACACAGCAGCCGACTGATCACTGCCCAGCATGAACCTGGGGACAGCCTCACCTCCCAAGGCAGGAAATTCTGCTTGGGCAGCACTTGCTTGGTGTCCAGGCTTTTAATGCACACGCAATATCAAAAAAGCACAACCTGCCACCTGAAGGGAAGCAGTGTTCCCATCCCGCCTGTGTACAGAAGTTAGCTCTCTCTCAAGAAAAGAAATAGTCCCACTGTTGTGACAAAGTGTTGCACTAGGCAAGAGCCATCAGGCAGGTTTTGGTGTAAAAGGGGGATTTGGGTCATATTTCCCAGTAAAGCCAAGTTGGGATTGTGCCCTGCTGCCCTTTGCTGAGCCACCACCTTAAGGCTGCAGCTCTGTGAGCTCCAGCACCCCCAGCTCCCCACCTGGGAGTGCCCATCCAGCCCTGGCTGGGCACAGGCAGGCTGAGCTTCAAGGGGCTGCCCTGTGCCTCCCTGGCACAAAACCCACTGCTGCTTTTTGATTTAATCCTTCTACAGCTGAGCACATCAAACTCAGCACACAAAGCTTTAGTGCACCTGCCTTTCTGTGCATCTGGCTGTCCCAGTGACCAGCTGGATATTTTGGTCTATTCAGAAAAAGGTGTTTGTTGTAAGACCACAACTGTACCCATCCAGACCACAACAACTCCACTTCTGTTGTCTTGTCCCTGTCTCCCAAAATCCTCCCATTTATTAATTTTTATATATCTATGCAGGTTTTCCTGCACAGATACAAGGCACAAAGAAATACTATTTGATTGTGACAGCCACTGGAGTACTCCATGCCCCAGCTTCTGTGACTGGCAGTATTGATAGCTGATACATAACTATTTATTGAAAAAAATCACATTGCTGTGATGTGAGGAGCTGAATGCAGTAACAGAGGCAGGACAGGGCCACCTTGGATAGCTCAGGGACAGCATGAAGCACTGCTGGAAAGTGGTGGTCATGGCAAACCTTGTCTGGGGACAGCCCTGAGAAGGGACACTGCCCAGCTCCTCTGGCCAAGGGAGGAGGAACAGGTGAGGAAGGGTTCCAGTATTACCACGCTCTGGTCTGGTACCAGAGTGTTACTCCTTCTTTCCTCTCTATTTAGGAATCATTGTGGTTTTAAACAGCATTTGTGTGTGAGCACAAACTGCAGGGAATGGCCACAGCCTGTGCTGCAGGAGCCCTCTGAGCACAGCTCTCCTTGCATGATGTGGGCCTGCAAGTCTGTTTGAGTCAAAAGAACATCACCCCAAATGATAAATAGAGGCCTTCATAGGTATTCTTGCAGAAGAACAAATCCTCCAGTGAGTTTCTGATCAATACCACTCCTTCTGAATGCTCAGCAGTAATGCTGCAGCTACCACAGCAGAGTCTGCTCTCTGGACATTCACCCTCACCAAAATCAGTGCAGAGTTTGCAGCTAGAGCTTTCATAAGTGTCACTCTAAACTGCAAGTGTAACATGGTTCAAATATACTTCCATGTTTCTTTTTCGTTATTGCAAAATTTTGAATTTTCCAAAGGCAGTAAGTCATCCACCAATGTAGGATGGCATTAATTGTATTCAAACTGGCTCCAGTTTAAACCAGTCCAGTTTTTCCTGAGCTGTACTACAGCACCTGTTTCAAACTGTTTTCTTTTGCCAATGCACAAGTAGGGTACACTGGAATTTTAATTTTCATAGGCTGCTTTGAATCCATAACATATCTGAGATCCTTGAGGGAGTCCAGGCATATCCCAAACAGATATTTGAGAACCAATTTCACCAAGTCCACTAGACTATTCAGGACCCAGGTGATACCATGTTGTTTATTTCTTTCCACAGGTGAGGGAGTTAGTATGCTGAGGTATCTGCAAAAAAATTCAGTTTTGGTCCAGGGATGGGTGGCACTCCACATGAATGCCACACCTGCCAGGGGTAGCAGGTGGCACCACTCACTCTGGCTGTTCCTAGGACAGAGGGAGGGCTCTGAGTAGACAGGATCTCACTCATATCCACACTGATGGACTGTGGGCCATGGACTTCAGGGAACTTTGGAACAGGCTCAACAACCAAACACAGCAGAGCCCATCCAGCCAGCAGCTGGAATACAGGCACAGAGATTATTTCACCTGCTCCTTGACCACCAGCATGTGCAGGAGCTCAAATTTCTCATGCAAACTCCAGTGTTCAGAAAAATAAAACCCAACCAAGCAACCAAAACCAACCAAACCCAACCAACGAGTTACATCTTCCTTTTTCTTTACATTCAGCTGTCTCAAACCTGTTATAAAATCTGATCACTTCTCAGTCAGCAACAAGGAAGTTGTTTGACTTCTCTTATTTTTGTGATCCCAGCTACAGAGTAACTATGAAAAGCTGTAGGGTTGAGTTCCATCTCCAGCTCTGTAGCTCAGCCCTCAGGGCAATAATTCTGCCACTTTCCAGCTGAAGAACAAAGTGATTCCAGGTGTGCTAAGCTGTGTCCTCTCCCCCATCATCTCCCATGAGCCATTTTCCCCAGGAGCAGCCATTCCCAGCTGGGCCCCAGCCCTGGCAGCTGCTGGCACTGTGAGCACATGGCACATGCCAGCCTTGCCCCTTGGGCCCCACAGCTGCTTGTTTAGGGATGGAAATGTGATCTCAGTGACCAGCAAGGAGAGCTTTTCCTCAGAAATAGGTTTTAACTAAGACTTACATGTAGAAACACCATTAAAGTGGGCCTATACCTTAGGCAAAGCTTCCTTCTTGTTTTGGTGCCATACCTCTTTTGAGCTTCACATTTGACAGTGCAACTTTGTCCCCCCTCTGCTAAAATTATGCATTTTCTTTAATTTGTGTTATCAAGCCTGCATTTCAGTTCCATGACTGTCATTAATCCATTCCCATTAAACCAAGTTCTAACCAATACCAGCTACCCCACACTCCATATTACAGCATAGAAACCAGGGCAAATTTTGCCTGAAATAGTCTTTTCAGATTCATTCTCCCCACTGAATGTTTTACACAATTCTCCGCCTACATATGTAGGCTAAAAGTTTGTGTAAACTTTGTATGGGTGAAGAAAAACATGGCAGGGAAAACCTGGCAGCCTCTGCAAAGGCCCAGCCAGTCAAGAGCCACACAAAACAGCTCAGGCAGCACCATCAGTATCCAAATTATATTCAGCAAATTGTTATTGTAGTCTTTAGGTCCTGTTTATTCTTCAGTGTGGACCAGCAGAGTTAACTCAGCAAGCAGGATCTGCAGAGCTGTCCCAAGCTGGGTGCATCATCAACAACACCAAATAGCACAAAGCAATCACGGGAGAAAACTGCTCTGAACCACAAGGAAAAACATTAGAAATGGAGGGGAAAAAAAAAAAAAAACAAAAAGGGATTCACACAACAAAATAAAGAGAAAGAAAAAACTGCTGAGTTTATTGTAAAAAACTACAGTGGCAGCTGGGAAGGTACCCAGCTCTGACATTGGTCTGGTTTAGCAAATTATCTATGTAGCTAATTAATTACCCCATCCTTCTCAGGAACAAGAAGGCAAAGTGAAGGATGGGGCTGAGACATTTTGCAGCTCAGCTGAGGAGCAGCCAGAAGCAGCACTGCCTCCAGGCTGCTGACACAGAGAGGCTCCCTCAGCTGTGCAGATTTCAGGGCTGGGAGCAGGGTGGGTGCAGCCCCTAAAGAGCAGCCCACGTAATATAGAAACTATACTGTCATATTTGGAAATATTATCTCAAATCCTCATTTGTGTCATGCATCCCTGCACATTATATTTGTGCATGCATGTGAATGAATGACTCTGTGTGTGTGTGTGTGTCTGTGTGTGTATGTACATGGCAAGGAAAGCTTCACTGTCTTGCAATGACTACTTCTCACTATAGAAATAATAATACTTCAAATATTTTTAAAGACTAACCTGATCCACTGCTGCCTTTTTAACTAGTTTTTTTCCTTTGCACAGAATGAAAAACCAAAATATCTCACCCTTTATATTTGCACAATACCTTAATCATCTTAAGCCACAGTTGGAGGCAGGCAGCCAGCCCAGCTGTGTGATCCATCACAAATACTGCAGCACTGACCTGGGTCACAGAGCCAGCACCAGCAGTGACAAGAAACCCCCCAGTGACCAGTAGGGAGCTGGTAGCAGTCCCAAAAGTGCAGCTGCTGCCTTTGGCTGCAGCCAAAACCCTTCAGAGGTGCAGGGACTGCTGTCTGCTGTGGTGACATGTCAGCCCAGGAGCAGCAGAGCTCCTTTCTAGACACAGAGTTAAACCCAAAGATGCCTGCTGGTCATAATCCTCACTGTTCCACACATTCCTAAGGCATGTTTGCTTTACAATGTTTGATTTAAAATACATATTGTGCTGAGCACACGAGAGAAGGGCTGAGGAGGGTCCCACTGGTGTGTGTGACAGGGTGGAGGTGCCCAGCCCTGACTCCCTGTGCACAGCTGGCTGTGTGTCACCTCCTCCAGCACAGCACCAGCTCTCTTGTGCTTTGCCTTGTCTCTGCAGGTTTCTGCTGTTGTGGAGTGCAGTGCTTATCATGTACCCAACCAGTCTGGCTGTCATTGCACTGACCTTCTCCAACTATGTCCTGCAGCCTGTCTTCCCCAACTGCATCCCCCCCTATAATGCCTCCAGGATCCTCTCCATGGTGTGTCTGTGTAAGTATTTGCTTCTTGCACCCACACAAATCTTGCCCTGGTTTTACAAGGGGCACTCCAGCCAGGCTGGGGTCAGGGCCCCAGCTCCAAAGGCCAGTGGGGAGGTCCCAGGAGAGGCACTGTGGTGGCTGGTGTGGGATGTTCTGTCCCTTTGCCCTTGCCTGCAGAGAGTACAAGGGCCTAGAGGGAGGCACAAAGGCACCCAGACCCCTGTGGGTCAGGGAAAAGTGGTGGCAGGTGAGCATGTGGGATGGGGCAGAGCTGCAGAACCGTCCCATGGGCACCTGGCACAGGTCACCACACCCTGTGAGCCCTTCCTGTCCCCTCTCACACTCACACATGAGTGTGCAAAGACAGCATACAGCCAGCTCTGTATCAGCCACTGCTGGGGCTGGAAGAGGCAAAGCTGAGCTGCAGGACTGGAGATTTTCACTGTTCCTGAGAGGAGGCAATGATCCTTCACACTTGTCAGAACCCAGGACATTCCTCTGGCTGCCCTGGAAGACTCAAGACCCTGGCAGGGGGCTCAGAGACCTTGGCATGGAATAGAAAACACTTTGATTTTAACCTATGGAAACAATTACCAACTTTGTTACAAGCCACAAAAGTTTGAATAAAATGATAAATTCACTATCACAAAGTGAAAAAGTAGAATTTTAAAGTTTTTAGAATGGGGGTTCAAGAAGCAAAATAGAAGAATCTAAGCGTGTCCTGTTTTCTTCTTCTTGTTGTCCTATATCTTCTGCTATGATAGTGACACTTCTAAATTAGTTTAAAATAAAGACAAACTATCTAACATAAGTAATTAGTATTAAAAATTATTGTAAATAAAGTACACATATTTTTTAGTATAAAAGATAACACTGCCCCAAGGGTGGTCAGTGTGCCTCAACCCAACCTGCTAAACAAACCTGCACAAATCCAAAAAATAATGTATTAGAAAAAAAAAAAAAAGCAACTTTAAAAACCAAACCCAAAAAATTCCAACTTCTTTGAGCACAGGGCTAAGAAAAAAGACTTTTAATACCTCAAGAGCCATTCTAACAACTCAAAACCCAAACACACTGGGCACGGGCTCAGGCACAGTTATTGAGCTGGGGAGAGCCCCTGTGGCAGCACCCAGGGGCTGATGGCTGCCAGGGATGCTCCTCCTCATCCTCATTCCTGGCCATGCTAGAACTCCCTGCAGGAACACTGTCACCACATTTCTCTTCACAGAGAAAAGCAAGGCACAATTCTTCCCAAGAATATTGCTGGGATTCACGTTCCCTGAACTTCAGAGAAAGAAAAAACAATTCTTATCATGTTTGCTGTACCTGTGTTGTGTCAAAGTAGAATGCAATGTGGAGATTGTTTACCCAGAGTGATGGGGTTTTGTTTCCTTGGTCTGTCAGGGCCAGGTGTGTGTGTGTGGGGGACTATCAGGGGCCAGTCATGAGATTCTGAGCAGTTGAGTGCTTGGCACATTCAGTTTAAATGTAAGATAATATAATATAGAATAATATAGTATAAAAAGTAATTAATTAGCCTTCTGATAAGATGGACTCCTCATCATTTCTCCCTGTCACGGGGGTCAGCCTGTTTCAATAGAACATGATTGGGTTTTTCACTGTTTTGGCAGTACATTCTCAAGTAAACACAATTTCATTCCACTGAACTCAGCCTTTTGTTCTGCAGTGCTCCTGACATGGGTGAACAGCTCCAGCGTGCGATGGGCAACACGCATCCAGGATATTTTCACAGCAGGAAAACTCTTAGCCCTGACCCTCATCATTGTTGTGGGCTTCATCCAGATCTTTAAAGGTACTCTGTGAGATACTCTATCATTGCTATAGTACTGTTGATAGACCTGATTTTTCCCACTTACTGCAATGTTTCCTCCTTACAAACTGACCTGAAGGTGTGCTGGGTTTTGCCAAGCTGTGGGATTGCACACTGACACAGATGGGGAAAGAATGACACAAGGGAGAAATCAGCTGTATCCTCTTAAAAAAAGTCTCTTTCCAGTCCACCTTGTAGGATTTGATAGAATAAAGGAGAACAGCTCACAGTGTTTTGGAATAGTTACTTAACATTTTTAATCTGTTGTGCATTCCTTAATTTGAATTGTTCTGGATGTAAAATGAATAAGCAATGCTTTGCCTAGGGCAGGATGATATCTGCTTCATTTCAGGCACTAGTCCAATTTCCTACAAAAAGTCACTTGTAAGATTAAACTAAGGTGAAAAATGTCTCACTGATTCACCAGTTGTTGGAAAGCCAAAAGTACAAAAGACCTATAATATTTTTATCATGGGTCATATAAAGGATGAAGAAATGTGACATTTACAGAGAACAGAAAATTTGTTTTCTCAGTGGTGCTAGTCCTACAGTCTTGACAAACCTTTCAGGCCCATAGGTAATTTATTTTAAAGGATATCTCCTAAACAACACCAAACTCTTGTAAAAGAGAATGTCATTAAGGGCAGGCAGGAATTTGCACTGCCCAGGATCCACCCTCAGCCAGTGCAGGCTGCCAAAGGGTCCCATGAGTTGCTGTGGCACAGATGTGGTGATGGAGAGCAGGAGCTGCCTCACCAGGACACTGTCCTGCAGGAAGCACTGCAACTGCTCTGTCAGCCCATGGTGCCATGAACAGCATGAAGGCTCAGTTCTAATAAAGAATAAAAAGCAAAATCTTACATATTTAAAGTCTGTGAGGTAGGTAGGCATGGCCTAACATCTGCCTTGCACTCTCTATGCAGGAAACTACAAAGAGCTGACACCAAGCAATGCATTCAGATTTTGGATGACTCCATCTGTGGGGCATTTAGCTTTAGCTTTCCTCCAAGGGTCCTTTGCATTCAGTGGCTGGAACTTCTTGAACTATGTAACAGAGGAGCTGGTGGATCCCCGCAGGCAAGTACCCCCCTCATGGTACCCTCCCTGCAGTGCTGAGACATGGGAGCTCTCTGGGAGCATTTCTCATTTCATGAGGGGCTGCAATGTCATTCCATGGCTGTGGGACTGGTCTTTCCAAAGGAGAGAGAGTTTTGTTCAGAACAGATAGCAGTCAAGTTATAGAAACACTGAAATTAGGTATGAACTGAATCAAAGCAGCCACAGACAAGGCAGGATCTTTATGTCACTATTCAATTCCAGAGCAGAAAATTAACCATGGATGAGGTGCCACACAAATATCACAGGAAGAATCTTCTTTGTCATAAAACAGTTTAATTATTTGGAAGTTGCTTTGCTTTTTCACCCAAAGCTCTCCCACAGACACCTGAAAGAGAAGATGATTTGTGCAGCAAAAGCGGCACACACTGCCAAGGCAGCTTACCCTGGGTCACTGCTGATCCTGGCTATGGGAAGGGTTGGAAAGGATTCATCACAAGCAGCCTGAGAAGGCTGGAGGGAAAGGGAATTTTAGTTCAGCAAAGCTCAAATGTTTCAACATTTCTGAGTTAATAAAGTGGGATGGCAAATGTCAAGAGCAGCTCTTGGAGCATTAGTTACTCCTGGGCATCCAGTGCACACAGCAATTAAACAGCAAGAAATGGAAGCTATTACAGCTTGGATGGGAAGGAATTAAAGCTACAGCCTTATGAGCATCTGTGCACACCAGTGAGTGGCAAAGTGTCCAGGGATTTGGCAGAAATAAAGAAAGTGTGGTAATGTGTTTCCTTATTAAACAATAATATTTTATTGGACCACCATGATTTCAAAGCTGAACAATAAAAGAGTTATTACTTAAATAAGGTAAATATGGCCTTAGCTGAGAAATAAAGAGAGAATGGAGCAAATGGCCTTTTTTAAAAATTATTGTTGTAAAATTAGTTGAGAAATTAAAGTATTAAAAAATTGGATAACCAAAACCACTTCCTACTTTTACTAAATCCATTCAAGCTCATAAGGTTAAACAAAAAACCTCTTCTCCTAAATCTGCCACAGAGAGAAAAATTCATTCTGTTAGATACAGAACAGCTCAGGTGTGCACCTCTAGGAATGTCTCTGGGTTGGAGATCAAGTACATCTGTAGTAAAGTGAACAACCAGACCAGGGCCAGGGCAGCAGCTGAACCACAGGATCCCCTTCC
Organism: Melozone crissalis; assembly: GCF_028551555.1. NCBI lineage: Eukaryota > Metazoa > Chordata > Aves > Passeriformes > Passerellidae > Melozone > Melozone crissalis. The sequence continues at coordinate 18,511,031 of NW_026535785.1, read as the reverse complement.
TTTTCAGAGCAGCTGAAGGTGAAGCAAAACAAGACATTTTATTGCACCACAGTGCCTGTCCCCAGGGCCTTTGGGAAGTGGATGTTTCATTTTTCAGTCTGTCCCAATCCCAGTCAAGAGCCCCAAGGCAGCTCGTGGTATCTGTCCCCTGGAGCTCCCTGCAGACACAGCATTTCATTTCAGCCTTCTCTCACCTGCAGTGGGGCAGAGAGCTGGGGAAGCTCTGCATCCCTCACAGACACACCAAGGCACCCACCTGGCGACACAGCATTTCATTTCAGCCTTCTCTCACCTGCAGGGGGAAGCGCTGCTTCCCTCACAGACACAGCCAGGGAACTCACCCAGGCCCCACCCCACTGTCATGATCTCACTGTGCATGGTTGTAATCTCTTATCTACCCTCCCAATTCTCTTATCAGGAACCTGCCTCGTGCCATATTCATATCCATCCCATTGGTGACATTTGTGTACACGTTCACCAACATTGCATATTTCACTGCCATGTCTCCCCACGAGCTCTTGTCCTCCAACGCTGTGGCTGTAGTAAGTAAAACCATTCCCTGCATGTACCACCACACTTTGATTTCAGTGCTGTGCTTTGCAGTGTGTTTCAGTTTCTCTGCCTTCTGTTGCTTTAGACATTTGGTGAAAAGTTACTGGGCTATTTTTCCTGGGTTATGCCAGTCTCAGTGGCCCTATCTACATTTGGAGGAATAAATGGATACCTTTTTACCTCATCAAGGTTAGATGGAGTACAATTTTATGAACGTTATCTAATTTGGGGAGGGGCTGTTTTAATTGCATTTGCTAGAGAAATGCTAGCTAGACATTTTGGATATTGTAGAGCATGAGTTTGTTGCTGGGTGTGTTGGATACAATCAGTTATGAATTATTCGGTTTCAAATCAGCAAATGTAATATTGAATCATGACATTTCTTGCAAATTAATCCTCATGAGTTATTGAAAGTGTTTGCAGATGTGGAATAATTCACAGTAAGAGCCAAACACAGCTTTAGCATGGAACCAAAGTAATTTTATGTCAATAAAGTTCCAGTAGCTCACAGCTAAACTGTGCTTTGCTCAAGGAGGAGTTTTGGGGCCTGGTGCTGCACTCAGCTACAGGCATTTTAATGCTGGGAAATCACCTTTCAAGCAAGATGCTTTGCAGGCATAGTGCTGATAGCTGGGCCAGAATCTGTAAAGTCTGTAAGATTGTCATAAATAAAGTCTGTTTATAATAACTGACCTGTCTTAATTTAATTTAGAAGTTACAATGTTTTTTGAGGAAACAGCTGAAGTACCTTGGGAAAATTATTTATCCCAACCTTTTCATGGGTGTGATGAAACGCAACAAATTGGAGTACATATGTAACAGGCCGTACACTTAAAAGTGAAAAGCTAAGGCATGTTAAACCTTACCCAGACCCCTTTTGGCACTGTAAATACCCACACAACCTTCAGAGCCATCACCCCTCACTGGGTAAAGAGACGATGCTGGCCAGCAGATGGTCCTTGGAGGTATTTTGGCATCTCAGAGCAGGTCTGAGATGTTCCCAGGTGACATTAGCTGTTAAAGGCCTTGCACACTGCAGGGTTCAGTTTAAATGCCTTTCCCCAGTCTCCAGCTGTCTCTGCAGCTGCAGCCACAGCTCCTTTCCATGAGAAAACCAGAGCAGGTGGTTGAGATAAGAGGTTTTATATGAGTAGGGACTGGAGAGGCTGTTGCACAGCCAGTGGATTCATCATTCCCCTTCTTATTTCCAGGCTGTGTTTCTCTGGTGCTCGGGAAGGCCACTTGCCAAGTTTGCTGGCCATGATCCATGTCAAGAACTGCACACCCATCCCTGCCCTCCTCATCTGTGTAAGTTCCTATCCCTCCTCCATCACCTGCTTTTAGAACCACTGAGAGGTGAGCTGGAAAAACCCTTGAGAGGTGGTTTTACCCCAGGAGAGGAGCAGTGGGTCACCCTGAATAGCAGTTGGTAGGTGCCAGCTGAGCAGCTCCAACCAAGCAGCCTTCAGCCTCAGAAACAGTTCCTCCTCCTCCTCCTTCCAGTCCCCTTGGCACCTGAAGGGTTTCCCTCATAACCTGAGTTGCAGTGTAAGCGCATTATCTCTTGTCCTGCAGCAAGAGACATGGACTGGCTTTTGAAACAGAGATACTTCATCTAAGAAAAGACAAGTGCCTTAGACCAATTTTACCTGCTTCCCACCAGAATTTGGAAACCTCCATGGTCCTAACCCCACTCCAGCAAGGCTGCTTTAGGTCCTGCCTCCAAAGCCAGAGATAGGGGGGTCCCAGGGAAAGGACAAAGTGCTCCAAAAATTACTTTCAACAACCAAGACACCTTGTGAGGGGTAGCCAGGCAGTTCTCCGAGGGCCACAGATATTTCTTTCCACAAGCCAAAAATTAAGTAGGGACAATGATTCCAGCAGGGAATCTGCTGAAAGGCACACCAGGCAGACAAGAGGTCATCACCTTCAAAGGCCAGACACCAATGTGCCAGCTGTCGGGAGTGCTGGGGGTCCAGCTCCTGGTCTGCTCCATGGGAAAAAGGTTCCCCTCACTTTTTAGACAATTTCCACAATACTAATGACTAGGGAAGTTATTATTCTAAACAAAGATCTTTATATGCTTTTATTGGTAGTGCAGCTGGAATTTGTGAAGGGTTTTATAGTGGCATAGAAGATGACAAAGAGGAAAATGATTTGTGCTGCTGCTGTCCATGGCCACAGGGCCCAAGTAAAGGAATTCCCAAGGGGCATTTTCTTGAAATCTTGGCTGATCAATGGCTGCCAACTCCAGATTTGCCACTGATATCAAAACCACAAGGCTTTCACCCCAGATGCACTAGAAAGATGCTTGTTTACATGTCTCCTGGCTCTAACAACAATTCTGGCACAATACACCCATACAAAATTTCACCAAATAAGCTTTTTTTTCCACCATAAAAGCTCATTCCACTTTTATGACAAAATATGCATTTTGTTGAGGTTTTACGGCATTCCTGGGGCTTAGTGCCCCATCACAAACATCTTGTGTATTGCCCATTGAAGGTTTGGGGTAAACTGCCCTGGGCAGCCATTGTGGGATGGGATACTCTATTCTACAAGGGCAGAACTCCTTTGTCTTTAAAAATACATCAGTTGAAACAACAGCTGAGTGTCAGAGGCTGTTTTCTGTGGAACAGCCCCAAAAAGAGCAAGCTGCCTGTTGAGCTGGCTGATCCATGCCATGCCACCCCCTTGAATCACAGTGCCAATCACAGAACCAGCATGGCACATTATTTCATCGTTTGAAGGTGTTTTAATGCAGCTCAGTGCACACCAAATGCTGCTAGGAAATATTTATTTCTTAACAAATAGAAAGATACTAATAGTATAGTGTAGGCATCTACTGCAGCAAACCGGGCCACACTTCAGGCAAACCTAATTAATACATCAGGTTCCTTGTCTCTTCCATGGAATCACACCTAGCTCTCTGCATGGAGAGCAGCTTGTTTGTACATCAAGGATGGCTATTTCAACACTACCAGTGAGACCTTTATGTTTACTGATTTCCTATTGTACTGCCAAAAATCAAGGGGCCAAGCTAAATGTAAAATTTGGGCTGCAGTTGTTTTGCAGGATGGTGGGGAGTGGCTGCCAGCCAGGGGGCTGTGGCCAGGCCAGCTGGAAAGCAGCACCCCCTTGTTGTCATCTTATTGCAAAAGTTCCATACCTTCTCCATGATTTCTAATGGACAGCTCCTCACAGCACTGACTCCCCCTTCTTCACAGCACAGCCAACAAACTCCAGCTGGCTCCTTACCCAGCTAAGCCACTCTTTTATAGTCCTCATCCTTATTGGACACAGATGTGCCCTGTTAAGGGCAGGCCTGTTCCTAATCTTTGGTAATTAGTACAGCTGCAGCTCCTCAGGGGTGAGATTACTTTCTGCACTATCTTTATTTTCTTACATTCTATCCCCCCACACCTCCTCTTCAGCCACAGGGGCTGGCACCACCCTGTGAGTGGATCTGACGCACCAGTGGCATTGTGCCACTCCCAGTGCCATCCCTGCAAAGCCCTCAGTGGCAGCAGGGAGTTGTGTGACACAGTGCACCCTGCAGGGGACAGCACAGACTGTGTTATATGGCAGTGGTATGAGATGGTGCCCAAATTTAAATCCATTTTGTGCTCAGATAGTTCAAGGTGTTTAAATCCCCCAGCCAAGCCTCCAAGGCTCTGAAAAGGGGAGCAGAGGGACCAACAGAGTATTTGGTTATGGTGATGCTTATTCCTTTGCTGGAGGTGCAGAAACCTTCCCTCCTGGGAGGAATGTACTGTTGAAACAGCTAATTAAGAAAAAAGGGAACCTGGATCAACACAAACCAAACCTTGAGCACTCTCTGGAGGGATTTGGATATTTGGTTTCCCTCAGGCTCTGGGCCCCAGTGTTCACTGGGCTGGTATTTTGTGCAGGTGAGTGCTCAGCCCCTGGGGTACCAGAGTGGGTGGGGTGCTCAAGGAGCAGTGCCCTGGCCCCCAGCTCAGCTCTCCTGGGTTTACAGTATTGATGCCTTTTTGCTGGTCCTAAAAATCACAAGCTAGACACAGGTGCTAAAGAGGAGTTACCTTTACAAGGATTCTTAGGTGCATAGCTTGGTGGAAAGCAACAAAGATGCACACTTTATGTTTAAAGTGCATACAATTTCTGTATATTTAGCAAATTAGCATAAGTGACAAGAAACCCCAATTAGAGGCATAAATGATGAGGTGATTTCCCCCTCAGTTCAACCCTTTCAATCCCCCCCACTCAATTAGACAGGAACTAAACTTTGTTAATGAAAATGTGTCTTGGAGAGCTGGTTTAAGCCTTGGCTTCCCGGAAAATCTAAACTTGGACCCCCAGCTTGGACCCACAGGGGAAGTTATTTCATCTTTCTGTCTAATAGCGTAGGTAAAAAGCTAGCTATGAATACTAGAATAGGCTACAGCCCTACAAATGTATGTGTGCAGAATATAGAGAGAATACAAAAGCAAAAAAGGTGGAATCAATTCCCTATCAGCATTAGGCAGACATAGAGTTCAAAAAGCAAGCAAAAGCACGGAAATGTCCACCATCCATCTGCCAGTTTCCAAACAGTAGTAGTGCTCATAAGATTCATGATGCTGATCAGCTGTGACATGAGCCAGCAGGAGCAAGGGCAAACCTCTAATTCTTCATAAAATACAGAGCACCTGCAACAACACAGTGCCTGAAACACAGCATGTAAAGTCTACAAAACCCTTTCACCTGGAGTCCTCACCACAAGGTTCAACAGCTCTTAAAACACTTCACAGAAAAAGGTGGAGTGGGAGCTTTGCCAGCCTTCCCAGCCCTGCTTGCCTATGGGCAGCAGAGACACCTGTGCCAGCACCCAGCACAGGGTGTTTTTAAATCTCTGGCTTCAGCATGCCCCAAATCACCCCAAATACCCATTTAGCCCCAGCCCTGGTGGCACAGCTCTGGGATAAGGAACAGAGCCACAGAAAGTAGCACATGCCCAGCAGGTGCCACAAACAATGGGATTTTTAATTAACTATGGGATTTTTTGCTTGGTTTTGTTGTTTTTAAGCTACTTTCTCTAGTAATGGCTGAAGAAGGCTGTGCTCCTCTCGTTGCAGTGTTTGGCCACACTCATCATAATGCTTGTTGGAGACACCTACACACTGATCAACTACGTGTCCTTCATTAACTACCTCTGCTATGGAGTGACAATTATTGGCCTGATTGTTCTACGCTGGAGGAAACCCAAAATCTTCAGACCTATCAAGGTGACACTGTTAGAGCTCAATCTCTTGGTTGCAATGGGTGGGGTGGGGACATCTCTCAGGCCATGTCCCAGAGTGCCATTAGTGTAACAGAAGGGTACACAGGCACATCTCTTGTGAGCTGGGCAGAGAGGGGAACAGTGGTGGAGGGAAGGGGGCACAGCCTGGGGGAGCTGGAGCCTGCTCTGCCTGCAGCCCCCACAACCCCCCAGCCCCTGCTGCTGCTCTGCACAGTGCTGCTCTGCTCTGCTCTCTCCTGGCAGGTGAACCTCCTCATCCCCATCACTTACCTGGCCTTCTGGGCATTCCTGCTGGTCTTCAGCCTCTACTCCGAGCCCATTGTCTGTGGGGTTGGACTCATTATCATTCTAACTGGAGTGCCAGTGTTCTTCCTGGGAGTCTACTGGAGAAATAAACCAAAGTGTGTAAATAGGCTAATAGGTAAGGCAGCACTGTGTGCCTCCCTGCCCTCCCAGCCAGGGAACTGCCTCAGGAGCCTGGCCACCCCTCCCAGCCATGGTAGCCCCTGGGCACAGGCTGGGCAGGCACTGCTTTTCTTTGGGCAGCTATTTTGAACACTCCTGGGTACATTTAACTCATCTCATGCCTCTGTGCCCATGCACTCGGCTTGCTCAGAGCAGCCTACACATCCCAGCAAATACAGAAGGAGTCACTTTACACACACAGAGACTGAATGGACAGTCACCAAGGGACTGAAGAGTTTGTTTTGCCCTGCCTCCTCCCCCTGTGCACCAAGCCAATGGTGACATGATGAGCTATCTCATACTCAGTTTCTTACAAAGACTCACATTACCCCTTATATAAAATTGAAACTGCAAACAGTCTTTTATGTTTTGGTTGCACTTGGTTTTTAATCACTTTGCTCCAAGGTGAGGACTTTCAAACAAGCACACTGCAACCCTCTAGAGGGTTTCTGTCAGCTGCACTTGGCTGCACTGCCAGCAGCTCCCCCTGGCCAGTGGTCACTGCAGCTGGGCTTACACAGGGCCAGGAGGGCTGGCTGCCATCCCATCCCAATCCCCATCCCAATCCCATCAGGCTGCCATGGGCAGCACTGGCAGCTCTGTGAGGGGCTGGGGAAGGGTTGTCCCTGAAGGTGTCCCTAAAGGTGTCCTTAGAGCTGTCCCACCTTCATTTGCCCTGCTTCAGGAGCACTCTGCAGACTGAGCTGGAGGGAGAAGGGCTGGAGGGCTGTGCAGCTCCTTCCCACATGGGATTGCTCCAACATCCCATTTTTGTTTGGAAGCCCCCATTAACCCCACTAACGCTGGTGATTTGCTCCCTGCAGAGTCCCTGACGTGCTGGGGGCAGAAGCTGTGTTTTGTGGTGTACCCTCAGTGTGGAAGTGCAGAGGAAGAGCACTCCCACTCCTCCTCCTCCCACTCCTGGAGGCTGGTGAGCGACACAGCAGTGAGGAAATCACACCAGCGTGGCCTTTGAGGCTGAAGTGGCTTCTTGTTTACATGCTGATTTTTGAAAAAAAAAAGTTTTTCTGGAAAAAAAAAATTGTTTTAGAGCACCAATAGTGAAGCCCATAAAATGAGCTACATCCTTTATGGCCTCTGTAGCTTTTAGTTATTCCCTATAAAAAAAAAAAAAAGAAGAAAAAAAAAAGAAAAAAAAAAGAAAATAAAGAAAATGTAAAACAAGGAGCTGGTTGGTGGTGGGTTTTTTTTTCTGGCAGTGTTCTTTCTCAGCAGGGGAAAGCAGCACAGACACAGCTCTGGAATACTGATTTTAGTCACCATGAGGGTCCACCAGAGACACACAAATTTAGGCATTTCAAAACTAGGGCAGCTCCCAAAACAAAATCAAAGCACAGAAATCAAGAGACAGCAAGGAGACCTGTTGCTGTCCCTGGGTGAGGTGAGTGCCCAGGAAGGTACAACCCAAAGGATCAGCCTTCCACACACCTGGAGCAGCACAGCACCCCCAGCCCAGCTCCACAGAGCAGCACAGCCAGGGCTGCACTGAGCACAGACTGCAGAGTAAAAACCACAGCACCAACAACCCCTGCACCCTCCAGCATCATTCTGGGACACAGGAAAAAGGTACAGAGTAGTGATCTAAATCTCAGGTAGCTCAGTTTTGCAGTGATCTAAATCCCAAGTATCTCAGTTTTGCAGTGATCTAAATCTCAAGTAGCTCAGTTTTGCGGTGATCTAAATCTCAAGTAGCTCAGCTTTGCAGTGATGTAAATCTCAAGTATGTCAGTTTTGCAGTGATCTAAATCTCAGATATCTCCTTTCTGTAGAGATCTAAATCTCAAGTATCTCAGCTTTGTAGTGATCTAGCTCCCAGGTATCTCAGCTTTGCGGTGATCTAAACCTCAGGTAGCTCAGCTTTGTAGTGATCTAAATCTCATGTAGCTCAGTTTTCCAGTGATCTAAACCTCAAGATTCTCAGTTTTGCAGTGATCTAAATCCCAAGTGTCTCAGGTTTGTAGTGATCTAAATCTCAAACGTCTCAGTTTTGCAGTGATCTAAATCTCAAATATCTCTGTTTGGCAGTGATGTAAATCTCAAGTGTCAGTTTTGCAGAGATCTAAACCTCAGGTGTCTCAGTTTTGAAGAGATCTAATCTCAAGTATCTCAGTTTTGTAGAGATCTAAATCTCAAGTATCTCAATTTTGCAGTGATGTAAATCCCAAGTATCCCAATTTTGCAGTGATGTAAATCCCAAGTGTCTCAATTTTGCAGTGATGTAAATCCCAAGTATCCCAATTTTGCAGTGATGTAAATCCCAAGTGTCTCAGTTTTGAAGCCCTGATGTAGAGATGGAGGGGGTTCCTGCATCCCTGATGGGACAGGGCTCCTGCAGGGAGCTCAGCCTGCTCCAGGTGCCACCTGGGGAGGATGGACGTGTGCAAAGTTTGCAGCAGGCTCAGCATGGAGCTCAAGGGAAGCACAGGAGAGGACCCTGATGCTGCTCCTGTCTCTTGGCAGGTGTCAGGTGCTGTCACACTGCTCCAGAGACCAATTCCCCTCTCCAGCTGGGCTCAGCCAAGTATCACTCACACATCAGATGCTCCTCAGAAAGTGTTTTGCATATTTTATTTGTGCCATACACTAGGGGAAAAAAAAATCATGCACTTAATAAATATATGGAGATTTGCTGCTGTAGCAGTATGGCCACTTTCACACCAGGGAATCTTCTAAAAATGCAAAATGTGAGAACAGCACTGAGCTACTGTTCTTTCACAGTATTTGAAAACAAAACCTATCACATTCAGTAGCCTTGGTAACAGCCATCTGAATGTAATTTTACAAGTATCTTTCCATGGCCCTGGCACAAAAATTGTGGATTCATTATCTTAGTTAATTATTCAGAAATACTTTTGTAATAAAATAATAATAATATCTATATCTATATATTAAAATTCTATTCATCTCCATCTTTCAGAGGGTAGACACTAAAAAGAAACACAGTTTACATTCTTCTCTCTGTATAAAGCTGTTAACTGTAAGAGATTAAAATACATATTTAGCTAGAAAAAAGGTGTGGTTTGTGTATATATATCCACACATGTAAAGAAAGATTCCACATTTTAAATAATAGCATGAATATATTGTTTGTTAATGGGAATCATAAATATTCAGCTTGTTTTTCAAAGAAAAGTTCAGAACAGACCTCCCAGTGGCTAAGCAGCTCCCGAACCTTTAACTAATATCAGAGGCTCTCATGATTAAATCTCCTTTTCCATAGCTCAAAATCCACCTTCTGAGGTATAATTTCCAACAGATTAATTCTTTCAATACCTTTACTAGTTAGTGGGAAAACTACATGTACTACAGCATCAGAAATACTGATTGCTTACAGAACTGCTAAGTTTTGGCATGGGTTTATTTTTGTTTGTTTAAACAATTAAAGTATGGAAATCAGCCAGCAAGGAAACTTTGCAGTTCTTGAGACAAGTCTGTATGGTAATGAGAAAATATTAATAATAGTAATAGTAGTAATGCTGAAACAGCTACCAAGGCTTTTCTTGGCTCTTATATAAGGAAAACAAAAGCAAAATTAAAGAACAAATTTCCTCATAATTGTTAATTGAATTTGGCTCAAGTTTTCCCTGGTTATACTGACATGCTTTAAAAGGAACAACATTTGGCCTTAAATCAGAAGGCTTAATTTAGAACAGGCTGATTTACTAGACTTCATCTTTGAATTACATGCCAATCCCCAAAAAGTGTTCCACAATGTTTCATTTTTAGGAACAGCTTCATCTCTGCTCCCAGCATCACATACATCAAAGGCTTTGCAAAGGTTAGTGCCTAATGTGCAGAATTTCTAACCACAGAAATCAATGTACAGAAATTTAAATTCATATGCTAAATGAAATTCAGCAGCACACTCAATCCATATCAGAGAGATTTTTCCCAAAGACAAAGCAATTAGCCCCAAAGGAGACATAATTTTAAAGCCCACTGAACAAAAAGCCTTGAAGCAGCTGACACTACCAGCATGTTGAGACTACTGTGATACTTGATACAGAAAGGCAAGCTGCTTCCAACAGAAAGGAGTTAAAATAAAGCTTGAATAGCATTGCAATACTATGTAAGCCTATATATTTATATAGCACAAAATACCAGGGGGTGTAATGCAGAAAATACTCTGGGGAGTATCACCTGTAAGTCAGCCTAAGGCAAAGTCAGTAAAAAATTGATTGGATTATTCTAACCTGATTTATCACAGGACTGAAAACAGTGGCAACAGATACATCATCACTGTGCTACATGCTTTGTAAGACAGAAGTGGAGAAGACAAAATTCCAGGAGCTGGGTAGGCACTGTTGGGACGCACAGGGAGAATGAGGCAGAGCTTCTGGGGCCTGGACACCCTCAAGAGTTTTCAAAAACTTGATAAAGGAATTTATTGTCTTCCATTCACCCAGAAGAGTTTGATCTCAGAAGGATCAAGGGATGAGACTCACAGAATATTCTGAGTTGGGAGGGACCCACAAGGAACATGGAACCCAGCTCTGAAGGAACAGGCCCATGTGGGGATTGGGTTCAGAGCTCTGTTTCAGTCCAGAGCCTTCCTCCACTTAAGGACACAGGAGTCCCCGTGTATTTAATAATACATCAGACTTGGAAGCACCTTTCCAAAAGATGTATCCAAAACCACTCAGAGCAGGTTGCAGTTGGGTTGAGGGGTCCATGGGGGGCTGTGTGTTCGCTGGTAGCAGCAGGCAAGGAGAGGAGACTCCACACGGCTCCTGAGGGGGCTCATCAGCTGAGGGTTTATGGGGTCCCACCCCGGGAGCAGCATGGTTCCTGAAGGAGAAGGGGGGAAGGGGAGGAATGGGAGGGAGAGAGGGAAAGCCTGGGGACAAAAGGGCCAAGAGAGAAAAGGGCCAAGAGAGGATCTGCGGGGTCCCCTCACAGTTTACCAGGGAGATTAAAAATGGGCGCAGGATAAGCCTTGGGCCAATGGGATTACAGATCCATGAGGCTTCAGGGGAGGATCACAGGCCTGCAATAACCCTACATTTTCAAGGGGTGAGACAGAGCAAACCATTTAACTAAAATGTAAAACCACAAGAGCAGATTTCCTTTGCCACCCTCCATCACTGTGAAAGCACAAGGCCTGGTGCAGCTGCCAGCCTCAGGCCCCAGAAGCGGCCGTCTTTGCCTGGGGTGGGCTGAGGGCCCAGGACAGAGCCATGGCCACAGCCCAGCTCCAAACAGGCTAATGCTGTGAGAGAAATGTGCTGAGAGCTGAGTTAGACAAAATAATTCACCTTCAAAGGAAACACAACATATGAACAACCTCTGGTGCAGCTGCCAGCCTCAGGACAGGGACTGGTAGCACCAGGGGAGGCCACCTTTGCCTGGGTGGGCTGGGGAGCTCAGGACAGAGCCACAGCCATAGCCCAGCTCCAAACAAGCTACTGCTGTGAGAGAAATGTACTGAGAACTGAGTTAAACAAAATAATTCACCTTCAAAGGAAAGACAACACATGAACAACCAACTAGCCCTTGACAGACATGCTGTCCCACACTTCATATTCAGAGGCCTTTGTCAAGGGATTTCCCATGTTTCACTTACTTGGGAAAAACCATTTGGTTTCCAGCCCCTTTGTACCAAGAACCAAATCAGAAATTGCTCGCAGTTATTCACCTGCTGAGGAGTTCTATGAGACATATTAAAAGAAAAATGTAGGGTAAACTTTGCTTAGAATTTGTCTTTTCCTGAAGCCTTAAGAGTTCAGAGAGTTGTGTCCTCTCTCCACTCCCAGCTGTGAGTACAGGCAAACTGAACTCTGGTTTTTAAACTTCCTGTCCTTGGTCCTTGACACCTCTCATCAGGGCTCTATCTTCAATGAGAAACTTCTGCACTTGGAAAATGGAAAGGAAAATCCAAGGAGGAGGATTAGAAAGTAAGTAAGAAGATGCTGAGAGGCCAAAACCAAATTTGTCTTAAAGTCCTACAGTAAGACACAGGTATAGAAGGGAGGGAGATCCAGAGAGCATCATAAAGCAGGGAACACATAGAATGAAAGGAAATAAAATTAAAACCTCCACCACTCACCTCAGACTTGGTAACCATTTAATCCCTGCAGCCAAGAACACAAGAGCCAGCATCTGAAGAGGGAAGAACAGCTCACGGAGCTGTTTGCTAGGGTGACACACTGACAAAGGACAGGACACCAGGTGTGCTGCCTGCAAGGCTCAGGTTCAGACAGCTATTTGTACCAGATTTTAAATCCAGGCACTTACCTGAGAGATTAAATCTCAACTACCAGCCAAGTCCAAAAATCTTGAATATACAAAAGCAGTTTTTTCTCTCAGAGAAAGGTGTGATTAAAAAGTACCCCATTCCCTTCAGGCTTCTCAAGTGCGCCCCTTGGTTTGTTGTAAGACACATCTATTGTACTGCACAGGCTGTCAAAACACTCAGGTGTCATTTACAACTCTATTTCCATCTCCTGGCTTTTTCTCACTCCAGCCTCACATCAGGGTATGATGGTATGGTTTGAAACATTAATGCTTCTGCCCCTGTAGCTGAATGAGCATTTCAAGGCAAAACAAACCCAAAGCACAGCAAAGCCAAGCCTTTCTGCTAGGCTAGATCCCTCTGCATCAAGCTGGGTCCTTCCATCCTTCATAATCTGGGCTCATCATGAAGTCTGTCCAATTCTCTTCAATAAAGATAAAGATTTCCAAGTCTGGAACACAGTCAACACAAAATAATTCAGCTTTCACCTTCTCCTGAAAAAGAGCAAGACAGAGCCAGCAGTGGCTCAAAGATATGAGGAAGGAAAAGCATCAGCAAAACAAGCACTGGCCTCAAAAAGGGGAGAGGCTGTACTTCAGAAATTATTTCTTTAACCACCCTAACAGTTTTACACTTCAGGGCTTCTCTTCTTCTTCTTTTTTTTTTTTTTTCAGTTGGGATATATGCATACATACACATCAAAGGCAGCTACATACAACAGTGAATTTCCTAGAACCAAGATTTCACATATATTATTTAAAAAGTGATATCCCTTCAACCAGCTTCAGCTACCAGAAAAAGCAGATGATAAAAAAAACCCCAGAGGTACAAAACCAAACCAAAATACACCCTCCTCCACCAAATTCATGTCCACACATGGAGTCATGGGTCAAGCTAATACCATGGGAATAGAGTTTAGGAATCCTCAAGCTTAGGTATTAAGAGTGACAGTCAGGAACCCACAGGCTCTGGGCATATCAAATTTTATTAAAAATTAAGAGATCCAAAGCAAGGCAAAGCACAATGATGCCCAGCATCTTTCTGGTTCAGTATCTTGCTCAGTAGTCCAGGAAGCAGCAGCAGCAGACACTGACAAACATGATGCCATACCTGAATCATCTGCCTGCACACACACTATGGGAAAATGTAATTAAATTAATATATACAACACAAATTAAAAACAAACAAAAAAGCCAAAAAGCAGATAACAGAAATAGAGAACAAGTATGCTTAAGGGATGTTGCAGAGTAATAGACAAGCAGGAAGGTACCAGAATTTCTAACAGAAATATTCCCTGCTTTACCAGCAATAAAGGAAATATTAAGAGAATCACTTTTCCCCTTTATGCTGCCTATGAGCTTGCATTCTTTTTAAACCAGTAGCTATTCTTCTCTATTCAGAGAGGTGTTTTTTGGAAAGGGGGTTTTTTAGAAGGGTTGTTTGGGGTTTTTTTGGCTTGCTTAGACAGGGGAATTTTGTATCTTAAAAAACCAAAATCAACCCAACAGCTTAAACACTTTGTATCCTGTCTACAAAAATCCTTAAAGAATTCAGATAAATATTGTTAAAGTAAAAAAAATTTGAAAAGTTTACTAACCAATTAACTTAAGGTTGTAAAGTCTTTAAAATATTGCATTTCCACTTTTTTTTTCTAATTTTAGGAAGTTCTGAATACAGGGAGGCAGTTTATATGAGCCAGAACTGAGGTGCCTTCAAGGATGGTTGATTCCCTGTTTAACACTTTCAGGAGATGGCAGAAGGGCAGACACACACTAAGGCAGACTTTGTGATTTACACAGGTATTGACATTCCAGGGCACTGCACCTCTTTGTGCTCACAGTGCAAATATAGAGATTTCTTCTGTAAAATTAATACTGAATTTGTGGCTCTTCCCTTCCAGGGGGTGGGCTAGGAGAGAAACCTGCCCTGCAGCAGTCAGTGCTTACAAAGAGCACCAGGCTTGTATTTCCCATTGATGCAAAGCTGTATACAGTCCAGTAATGAGGGCTGTGCATACTTCTGTATGGTTCAACATCAAATTTTCATTAACCTGGATTTTTTTTTAAGTTTCTGAAAGTAAAACCTTCTCAGTAAAATTTTCACTGAGTTACCAAATGAATCAATACACAAAATATGTATGATACACCTAAGAAATAATGGGAAGTTACACATCTTAGATATTCAGAGTTGCTCCCAAAATACAGCAGCACTCTGAAGTACATATTTCAGTTTTATGAGCCTTATGATGGTGATGGCTTGAGGCATGGCATGACCAGCATTCTTTTATTATAGAAATATTTTTCTGTAACAGAAATAAATATACATGTATTTCTAAGGTCCTTCATATCTACACAAAATAAATCTTTACTCTTTCTCCTAGCTGTACTTAACTACCTTAGACATACAAAACTATGGATTTAAAATTACCTCTAGACAAAAAAAAAATAAACACACTAAAACACTAAAAAATAAAGACACTAAAACTTTAAAATTACCTCTAGACAAAAAAAAAAAAAATAAAGACACTAGCCTTTGATGGAAACAATACTCTGGCAGTGCAATGACTACACTACATGGCCTTGCAAAAGTGAAATGTACCCAAAATGTTTACAAATGCTAGGAAAGCAAGATCTCTTTCAAAAGTGCATTTTCTTTGATGAAATGAGTTCTGATCACAGAAGAACCTGGAAAAAAATACTGAGCAGTATTTATTTAATGCAACTACAACTCTTGTTATGCATTTTGCCACAAGCTCTTCCTGGGATTAATGCCCTCAAGAATTTGAATCTTCTAACTCTGGAATGCACAGTATGAAACCAATTTGCAACAGAAGAGGAAAAAAAATCACTTCTATTTAATTCTTCTGTATTACATTTTAGTAGGAAAAGTCCTATTCCTTGTTTTTTTCAAGGCATTCCCCCAGAGAAAGTCCTAGTGAAAGATCCAGGGCAAAATACAGCCCATTTAAAGGAAAAAGTCTTTGACACTGATGTAAACTGTTCACTGCAGAAGTCTGTTTGCCTCTACAGCCAGGAAAGTCCTGTGAGCAGCACAACTCAGGCCCACAGATGGCAAATTTCACAGGTTCAGTTAATAACTCTGCACAATCTGAATTCCCACAACAACAAACAGGTTTTGGAGCACTCAGATATTTACAGAGCAGCAGCATCAACCTCCTGGTGACCTCCTTTAAAAAGCATTTTTGTGTGTCACTGTGTCAGGGGGGAATTGAAGAGCTCTTGTCAGAGCAGGGACAGTCTGGCCACCACAACAGGACCAAGCCATCACCCAGCAAAGTTCTGGCATTCTGCAGGGACTCCTTGTTATGCAATGCCACCTTCTTACAGGCAAATAACTTAATTACTTCTGATAACACTCTAAAAACCAAAAAGGCACCAGTTTACATTTAAGTGTGTACAATCTACACAGTGTCAGCTTTAAAAATGGCACTGATGTATTTCAGTTCTTCAAAGAAAAAAAACAAAAATAAAAAAGCAAAATAACATTAAAAGATAAATAAAACCACTGGCTTATACATCTGCACTTAGGTAGCAGATTTACAAGCAAACTTGTGAGACAGATTTTATTTCAAAATAAACCAGAAGTCTGATCATGACCAAGGGCTCAGCACTTCTCAGTGCAGCCCCAAGGAGCTGGAAAGCCTCAGGGTCCTTCAGGCACTCTCAAAGTGGTACCAGCATACTCAGAAAAACACAAGGGAGGAGAGGACAAAGGGTAGAGAAGGAAGAAACAATTCTGCAGCTCCCAACATCACCATGAAGAAAATGCAACACATGACAGTGCTAGAAAGAAATATTGCTGCAACTAAGGTTCAATGCACTGCACTTACACTCAACACTGCTACTCTCTCCTTACAAAGCTTTAGTAGCTAAGACACCTGATTTCATTCTGGGTATTCCCCACATAAAATTTGGATTTTGTGGATGCTTTAAGGTTCATATGGCCATCAAAACATTCCTGAAGGGAGCAAAAGAAGTGAGCAGTTTCCATAAGAGAGAAAGGGATTTTAATTCCTCCTAAGCATTTTAATTAAAATAATTAAATTTTAATTAAATTATTATGCCTAAAAAGACAGTGTTATTTGCAGCTTAATACTCAGAGTTCCAATGACTGGTGTCTGCCCCAGGTTCCAGCAGAGTTCTCCAGTTCAGTAAGACCACTGAAAGGCAAAGAAACACTGAACGCAGAGTGAGCAAAAGTACAAAAGAAATACCAGAGGATGAGATGCCTCCAAACTGCAGTGACACATTGCTGTTCTCCCAGCCCATAACATCACACACTGGCCTACTTCTGCCCCATTGCAGTTTCAGGAATAGCAACAGTGACATAAACATGTCCCATTTAGCCCTGTACTGCACTCTCTGTGGCATTAAAGCACACTCATTTTTAGTGAGCAACTTGGGAGCACAGACATACCACCTACCATCCAAGTGCACTGCCACAAAAACAATGAAGCTACAAAATTTACATGGACAAAACAAAAATTTTTATTAGCAAACAAGTAAAGATTCATCATCACTGGTATTGTTTTCAGAGAGGGAAGTAGATGACTGTAACATTGGCACTTCCACAGAATGGCAACAAGCTGCATGAACACCCAAAGGCTCCTCCTGGTATGAGTTAGGGCAACATTGGTTTTGTCCATTCACTTGGATATGAACATTCATAGGGCTGTCTGGATAACCAGACTCCCACTTTTTTAAGGGTAATCTACATGGATCTTCACTCAGTGGATGACTTCCACTTAAACTACTGTCCTCTGGGACAGTCCTCCTGGATACTGACCCTCCATGGATCGTTTCTGTAACGCTTTCAGATAAAGGATCTCTGAAAGCCTTTCCTGTATCTGCTTTACTGCACTGCTTAAGTTCTCGGTCAGAGTCAGCACTTAAAGATTTATTGGCGTGTCCAGCCTCAGGCTCTGCATGTGCTGCTGTGCAAGTATTAGGCTGGAAGGTGCTGGAAGGCGATGGCTCTGTGATTTCAGTCTCTGGCTGCAGGCTGCTACATCCAGCTTCTTGTGGGGCCCTGGCCTGGCCATTGGCCTCGGAGCCGGGTGCTGCTGGGGAAGGGGGAGGGCTCCGAGCAGTCCCAGCAGCGCTGCTGATGATGCCATCCCCCAGGGTGGTCTGGGAGGTGCGGGCAGGTGTCAGCAGGGGGATCTGTCCTCTCACCCGGGGCCTGTGGAACAGCCTGCTCCAGAGCCGGCCCAGGCGGCGGCGGGACGAGCTGCGCCGTGAGGAGTGGCGCCGCATCTGCCTGCGCATGGCCGTGCGGATGTTCTGCAGCACAGAGGCCTGCAACACACAGGAGAGACCAGCATTGCACAACACTGCAGAGACTGCTCCACCCTCCTCTCCCCATGAATATCTCCACTTTGCCACAATACTCAGACTCCATCCCTGTGCTTGCTCCTTAAATGTGTATTACCTAACAAACTATTGGAGAACACCAAATGTGGCATTCACATTCTCTCAACAGAGAGATCACTCTCTCTCCCAGATTTTCTCCTGGAGAAGCTCAGAGAGAAGAGAAAACAATTCTTATCTCTACTTGCTGCTCCTGTTGTTTTTGCACATGTGAAATATGTTATGGAGATTCTTTACCTGAAGGGATTTGGTAATTGGATGCTGGGGATGGTTGTTTATATTAATTAACCATAACCAATCACTCAAAGCTGTGTTCTGGCTGTCTTGAGACAATCATGGGTTTTTCTTTAGTATTCTTTAGTATTCTTTGTAGTATAGTATCTCTTTAATACAATATAGTATTAATGTAATATAATATAGTTTAATAAAGGAGTTGTTATTTAATATAATAACTAATAATTTATTAGTTATAAGTTATTAATAAGTTCAGCTTTCTCAATCAATGGAGTCAGATGCCAACCATTCCCTGCATCAGGGGGTCCCTGCATACTATAACCAAAGACAGCTGTGCCTGTACCAAAAGACTCTCATAGATTCATAGAATGGTTTAGCTGGCAAGGGACCTTAGAGATCATCTAATTCCAAATTCCCTGCTGTGAACGTCTCCCACTAGACCAGGTTGGTCAATGCCCCATCCAACCCTGCCTTGAACACTGCCAGGGAAGAGCAGCCACAACTTCTGTTCCTTACAGTGTTTCCTTTATGAGTTTCCGCTCCACTTGTCTGCCCAGGATGTTAATTTCTCACTGGAGTAACAAACTACAAGTGCTTTATCACATTAGGAACTGTATCTCAGATGTGTACTTCTGTACCATAAAGGAGTTTTCAGAATGACTTAGTGCCTTGCCAGTGTAATTTACCTATAAATGAAAACCAATCATTTTGGAAAATTAACAGTTTTCGAAAATCCCTGCTATAGAGACTTTATTTTCTTATCTTTTCAGGTGTATTTACAGTTTCAGCTTGAACAGCCTTTTTGTTCTATTTACTTTGTGACCTTTCTCTCTGTCTCTATTCATTCTGTCTTGGTGTACAGCAAAAGTGATTATCTCACTGCTGCTTCCCAACAAATACATTCAAAATATATATTAAAAATATATATAAATGTGTTCAAAACTACCCACAGCAAGATCTGTGGCTCTTCAGCTGTGTGTAACACACACACATTTTTATATTACTTCCATATAATAAGCCACTGAAATACAGTTCCAGATTGATTGTATCTAATTTATAGCAGTTTGGCTGCTGAAATATAAATTGTCTGCATACTTGTGATGCATTGTAGACAGGGAAGTCTTCCACAGGAGGGATGAGTCCTTGTGCAATCAGCTGGCCATAGGAAGGTGGAGCTTCCCTCCGCACAAACTCCGCCTCCAGCCGCGTCATCTGAGTCTCGAAGGCTCTGGAACACACAGAAAACATGGAACACAGCAGAACACACAGAAACTATGGAGCACAACAGAACACACAGAAAACATGGAACAGAACACACAGAAAACATGGAGCACAGCAGAACGCACAGAAACTATGGAGCACAACAGAACACACAGAAAACATGGAACACAGCAGAACACACAGAAACTATGGAGCACAACAGAACACACAGAAAACATGGAACACAACAGAAAACACAGAAAGCATGGAGCACAACAGAACCATGCAGAAAACATGGAGCACAACAGAACACACAGAAAACATGGAACAGAACACACAGAAAACATGGAACACAACAGAACACACAGAAAACATGGAGCACAACAGAACACACAGAAAACATGGAACTCAACAAACCACACAGAAAACATGGACCACAACAGAACACACAGAAAGCATGGAACACACTAACAGCTTGTCCTGCTTCCCTCACACTACTGTATAAAAGTGTTGCCACCTTTCTCTTCACAGAGAAAAGCAAAGCACAATTCTTCCCAAGAATATTTCTGGGTTTCACGTTCTCTGACCCTCAGAGAAAGAAAAAACAATTCTAACCTCATTTACTGCTCTCCTGTGTTTGTTCACAAGGGGAATGCATTGTAGAAGATTGTTTACCTGAAGGGAATTGATGATTGGATTCTGGTGTGAGTGCTTTGCTTCACTGACCAATTGGATCCAGGTGTGTCTGTTGGGACTGTCAGCTGACAGTCACGGGTGCTTGGCAGGTTCAGTTTAGATGTAATGTAATATAGTATAGAATAATACAGTATAATAAAGTAATTTATTAGCCTTCTGATAAAATGGAGTCCTCCTCATCATTCCTCTCCTTTATCAGGGGCAAAAATAGCTACTATATAAAAGCACTGCCAAAGGGCTCATGCTAGGAGTTAAACCACAGAACTTCCACTAAGCTTCATGAAAATCTTATCAGGATGCAAAAATAAACAGAAGGACTACAAGTACAGGGTATAAACACAAATGAATCAAACCAGCAAACTCTCTAGTGCAGTCTCAGGTTGGACACTGTGGCAACTGAAATTTTTTCAAGTGGCCAGTAATTGTTGTGCCAGTAACAGCAGTAACTTGTTCAGCTAGGGCCCAAAGGTTATTTTGGAAAAGACATAAAGAACTGGAAACAATCACACAACAGGGCAGCCTGCAGTGCAGAGAGGTTTGCCGGTCCTGCCAGAACAGAGGCACTGAAGTTGCCACCTTAGCACAGCAGCTCTTTTGCAGGTCCTTAATCATGCAGATTTGATCAGGAGAAAATGTAAAGCACACTGTTTAAAACACAGTGTCAGCAGCACAGCACAGGGCTGGTGCAGGTGATGAGATGGGAACCAGAAAGTCCCTTATGACCCCTACAAGGCAGAACCCACTTCTCACAGGCAAAGAAACACACGCACCACACCCAGAATGAGGCACACAGAACCAGGGGAAAGCGGCACAGCTTATACCATGGACAACACCCACTGAGAATAGGCCCCATCAGAGCAGGACATTGCTTTAAGCAGAACTGACACCTGGAGTATTTGGGGAGGGATGAATGGCTGTTCAGATTCAGTGAAGACTTCACTGAAGCAGTTCAGCATTCAGTTTTTGGCAGGGGCAAGGGGTTTGTTTCAAGGGGATGAGAAGGAAAAGGCAGATTAGGTCACAAACAGATTCTGCCATACTGCACAATAACCACGTACTTCTCACAGACCACAGAAGAGCTGCTATTTCCACTCACTACTCTCAGAAATCTTCTCTGAGTCTAATGCAGTGAAAACTATTTAGCTGTCATCAGGTCCTTGGATTTGATTTCATAGCATTTTGCAAATTCTCTGGTTAAGAACTGCCTCTCTTTTCCTTTTAACAAAACAGAAAAAACCACCACAGCTATAAAAACATCAACAAAGCAAAACAATTACCTGTACTCCCTGGTCCTCAGAGAATATAATTTAAATGCACAACCCAGTGCTATGACTAGCAGCAAGCCACACACGAGACTGCCAATGAGGGCAGCTGTGATGACCTTCCTGGGGACAATCACCAGGCAGTTACGCTCATCACTTCCATCCTGGCAGTCCTCTTGCCCATCACAGCGCCAGGTCTCAAAGATGCACAGATTTGTCCCACAATGGAAATTTCCTGGCTGGCAAGTAAAGCAGTTTTTTTCATCTGAGCCATCTGGACAGTTCTTCTGGTTATTACAGCGGTCAAGTATTGAGTAGCAAAGCCCGCTGTTTCCTTCACATGGGTATTCATTCTTCTGGCAAGCAGGACAGTTCTCCTCATCCTTGCCATTGGGACAATGCCACCAGCCATCACAATGCTGCTTATCTGTGAAACACTCCTCATCACTTCCACAAGGGTGCTCCCAAGGCAGGCAGTACCCTTTCACCTGATACGTTGCATTGAATCCATGACCAGTGCTCTTGGAGCGGGCATGGTACGAGACAGTGAGCTGGCCCTTGGACGACTCCACACTCACAGAGTGCCTGTTGTTGTGGTGTGAGAACGTCTGCATTAATTTATCACCTCTCTCTCCAATGCCATCATACACCTTCACATAGTCACTGTAGCCCAGCTGCAGGTCGAGCTGCAGCAGCACGTGCCGGTTGTCCTGCGTGTCCACGTACCACGTGCAGCGAAGGTCTGACCGGCTGTGGTCTGCACGGAACAAGTCTGGGGAAGCAAAAGATCCATAAAAATTCCCCAGCCTTTTGCCACAGGAAAGATCAGGACAATTATCTTCATCAGAACCATCCCCACAGTCTTTAACTGAATTACACCTCAGCTCATTTGGCAAGCATTTGGTGGAGTGCCCTGTGCTGCACTGGAACATTCCTGAGGGGCAGATGCTGGATGGAGGGTCTGTTGGGGGGACAGTGCAATTCTTCTCATCTGAGTTATCACCACACTCATCCATGGAATTACACTTCCAGGTACTGGGAATACACTTCCCATTTGCACAGTGGAATTCATCTGACTGGCACGCAGACTGACCTATCTTTCCTGTGAAAGAAAAAAAAAATCAGTATCAAAAAAAAAACCACTATCAAAACTTTTGGAACGATCTGATATCACTTCTTAACATCTATACCATGCATGTCACAGGCTAATTAGTCAGGCCAGTACACTTCAGCAACACAGTTAGAAAGCCACATGTAAATAAGATCAGTGTTACCACAGCAATACTTTACAGTCATCAACGGCCCAAGATGCTTGTCAAATAAAAGTACTCCTGTTTTGCAAGTTTTGCCAGAGAGAGTATGAATTGAAGTCAACACACACACAAGATTTTACCTCTAATATAAGAAAGGCGAAATCCCTGAGCCTGTCCTGAGCTTGATGCATCTGAGTGAAAAAATATCCACACATGGTCCCTTGCAGAGATGAAAGATGGAGGTATGGAAGATCCACAAACTTTGTACTCCTCCCTCTTGGAAGATGGGCCAATCATCAACCAGTCTACTGCACACTTCTGAGAGTCTTCCAAATCAAAGTTCTTGAAACTGTTCAGAACAGGAGAAAGCACAAGTTACAAAGAGGACATGTGTCTGGAACAAAAGCTAACAGAAAAAGAACAGACTCTAATGGCTGACTTTCTGCATCAAGCAGTGCTGACATAAAGGTAACAATTCAAAGATAATGAAATACATTCTATTTACCACCCTGAATATACAGAAACAAAGCACATCCCCTAATTTGGAAGAGCACCCCTCTCATAAGCATAAACATCACACCAAAGTAGCTCCAAAAGCTGAAACAGTGAGTCCTCTTTTACTCAGTCCTTAAACAAAACTGCTCCCGAAAACACAGATATGAGGAAAAGCAAAATTCCAGAATAAATTATACAGTAAATAGATTAATATCAGCAGTCATTTCCAACTGTAAAAGTTATGAAACTATGGATGACAGGGTTGACCACTGTCTTGGAAAAAGAACAATAGAAAGCAGTACGAAGAATCCTAAAGGGCTAAGTATGATAGACAAATCCACTCTGTGAGCCAGGGATGGGTAAGGAGAGACCAAGAAGAGAATAGGGGTGGAAATGGAACCTTTAGGTAACACCATTATGTTTTAATTCAAAGATTAAAATATTCTCTTTCTGGGAGTGCAAGTGCAGAGCAAACAAGACTTTAACACAGTCAAATTTTTAACCCTTCTGCTGACACAACCCAAGAGATTATTCAATAGCAGCTGATCTGGTGCAAAGAGTTTGCAGTCTGACTGTTTGCAGAAGACTGGACACAACTGGATAATAATCCCTACCTGTGGCTCAGGAACCATATGTGGTATTTGTTGTCTGATGAAACAGATTGCATTTGTATGCAGCAATCTGCAATGACAATAGCAGATTGCAGACTGCACAGAAAAGCATACTCATTAGGAAAGGGCACACTGTTCAGAACACTTAGAAATGAATTTTGGTCCTTTTTTATGTAACTCAGCTACACCAAATTAACTTGCTAGAAGTTGTGCATACTCCATGCAAATATCTAGACAGAATTTTCAGAAAGGCAGAAAAACTTGCAAAATACAGAACTCTTTCCCTAAATGATTTTTTCACAAAATCAAAGACAAATTCTTTGAAAAAGATAATGGAAAGAATTTTCTGATATCAATGAGTATTTAAAAAAGGCTGTCAGTGCCTGCCTGATCTTGACCTTTGAAGCTGAAAAGGAAAGAACAGCAACTATGGAAACTAGCTAATTCATTTAGGCAGGAGACAGCCTACCCACACCTCTAGGTCCTGCCAAACACATTGGCTTAATAACTCTCAAAAAAATGTTATCAGCAAGAGCATGAGAAGTAAGAGAACACTGAATGTGGTAAGTTAAATGGAAATTAGGAGATAACAAACAACTTATGTGCAAGGACATTCCACCCAGAAATGTCCTTCCTCTTCTTTCTCCCACCAACCTCTGTGTGTCTTCCCAGCTGTGAGAAAATATTCCCACAGCACTTAATTCTTTGCTATAAGCAATCCCATCAAGCTTCTGAAACCAGAATATTTTGCAAGGAAGTTTTAGATGATTGTGCAGCCAAAATAAAAAGATTTAAGTACTCAGCCATTCAAAGATAAAGCAGATTATTTCTGTTACAGGTGTTCTGCATAAAATGTTTTTAATGACCAAGAAGTGAACAGCCACTGCACCATGAAAAGGAATTATCCAAAACATCAGGGAAGCAATAGGTACTCACATAAAGTTTGTTATGTGAGATGTGAGCCAGCATTACTGAGCTATCACAGCAGTTTTGCTCTCTGTGACTCATTTTGGCACCACACATCATGTTGGGTTTCTATCATCTCCTTGGAGGATTCTTCATAGGAATTTTTAAATGAAAACTTTTTGACTAAGTGTTAGAAATACCCATCTGCCCAACAACAGGTTTTAAGGAAAGGGAACAGTCACTAAATAAAGAAATGGAAACTCAAAACTGGGAAGGGGGGAGAGGGGGAATGACTAAAAAAGTTCTTTTTGTATGTTACAAACAAGTTCATTTACTACATCTTTTGGTGCTTGACTTTTGTAGTTATTTTAGATGTACCATGATGACCCTTAGAGATGCCAACAAATTGTTCTCCTATCTTACCCAGCTCCCAGCACTCCCACTGGGTCCCACAGCCACTCATTCTCCTCACTCTGCTGAAAAGAGCTACTTTTGTCTATCAAGTAAATAATTCAGCCATAGCATGGTTACACAACACAGACTGCACAACCCAAGGGGAGAACTTGCCTATGCAATAAGCTGTCTATAACTTACTTTAAAAAGCACTTCTTTCTACAAAAAAAAGAAAAATATTTAACACTTTCAAGATTCATACAGAGGAAGAGTACAGAAAAGTGAGCCACACGCACATGCCTTGTTTACAAACTCCTTTGCAGGTGACAGCAGTACCCTCAAGAGGCTGCATTTGTGTACAATTAATACCTTTTACTTGCACCTTGGAAGTCTAGTACTGTACATTATTAATAAACAGCTTTTTTTGGTTGTGGAAAAGGAGCAACCTTTAGTTCCAGCTTCCAATGCGGAAGCCCTGGCATGCAGAGGATAACTGATTTTCCTCAGTGTCACTTGTGGATCTCAGACAGATTCAGAGCAGAATCCCACATTTCTTCCCTGACAAATCCAAACTTCAGCCACAGAGCACAAGGGTGATGAGGCAGAACAGACTTGCAAGGAATCACTGTGTTTAAAGATTCCCCAAGAACACCATGCCTCTCAGAGATACACAAGCTACTGGAAAAAATGCCTTGGTATTCAAAAAGGGAAATACAGAATATTCACAAGAACAAACGCTGCTACAAAAACAAACATCTTAATCCCAAGTGCCCAGAAGTTTCAAACACAATTTCTCTGTGTATGTTCTAGTTCTAATGTGAAGTTTTATGTGTAATAGATACCACAGCAGTTAGAGAGTTTCTTCTGCTAAGAGACAAAGCAAAGTCAAAGCAATTATGTTCTCCCTTATGCAAACTAATCAACAGATGTATTTTCAACAAACTTTCCTTTGATTAAGGCATTGTCACTATTTCAGCACCCTTTTAAGTTATATTGCCCCTACTAGAAGCATATTTTTCCTCATTTACATTGATGGTGATTTTACAAGACAAAAACATTATATGCTGGAACAAGCCCTCACCACAAAAAAAAACCCACTATCTTCTAAAGAAATATGAAAACAATTTGGATACATATGTTTGCACTTGTAAGTATATAAAATTTGGCTTCACTTCATAATGTATTTGTGACAAGGTTTTGTGTCAGAGGTTTCTGCCATTCTACTCTGACATTAATGATTTATTTTAGCCAAGACTCCTGAATACTGCACTCAGCCTCTATTGCTTTACTTCTTTCATCATCTCTAATTAGATCTACAGCTGCTCTGTTATGTCCTCTGAAGAATAACTTAATCCTGCTGCCCACAAAACATTTATTTATTCAGCTGAGCTTTGTCAAACTGGAATGCAAATTTTTCTATCAAAAGGACTGAATGAGTATTGGCATACAGTGGAAATACAGGACAAAGACTTGTGCTTGTACTGCTTGTAGGACTACACAGCCACTGTACAGTCTTCGGAAAAGTACTCAAGCCTGTAGTTACTGATCTTGAGGGAAATCCCAGACCTTCTGCATCAAAAACCTACATTTTTGTGACTGAAACAAGAAGCAGGAGCTATACTGAAACAGAGAGTACTCATATGTAGCATCATCCACATCTCATGCAGCACCAGCCAGTGCCACAGTATTTTTAAACACCTTGGGCAGGATTTGAGAGGAAAAGCAAAGACATTCTGCTCAGGCACTAATCCTCCCCAGCAAAGCCCTCTGACAGTTCTGCAGGAGTGGAACAGGGACCCAGGGGTGATCCTACCATGCAAACTGCAGGGCACAGGGCGTTAAATAAACTCCATTACAGCCTTACCCCCCTGCAACCCCTGCTCCAGACACCCCCTCCACCCCAGAGCTTCACTAACAGAGCAAAGCTCCCCTGCCTGGTGATAAATGCACCCTTGGCACCTGGTGATAAAGGGAACAGAACCTGCCTTTCCTCAAGGCTTTTTTTCCTCCCCACAAGCAGAGAACACAGCCCTAGTTCACAGGGCAGGGAGAGGAAAAGCAGTAAAACACTGGTATTTCCAGCACCAGAGCTAGAATGTAAACAAAATGCAACACACCCATCACAGAACATCCTTTAAAATGGCCTGGCCTTAGGCTGCTCTCACTGCTACCTGTAGATCTCCAAAACAATACAAGAATGTAGAAGGAGACTGGTGTACAAGGTCAAAATTATTGGATCAAAATTTGCAGGTTTTGTTTCTCCTGTGTGACGGTGTTCACAGGGGTTTTCAGGTGAGGGAAGAGATGAGAATGTTGACTCCATGTTCACAAGGCTTGATTTATTATTCTAAAATATATATATTACATTAAAACTATACTAAAAGAATAGAAGGAAAAGTTCTCCTCAGGAGGCTAGGCTAAGAATAGAAAAGAAAGAATGATAACAAAGGCAGCTGCCTCAGACTCTCTGTCTGAGCCAGCTGACTGTGATTGGCCATTAATTAAAAACAACCACGAGACCAATGCACAGATGCACCTGTTGCATTCCACAGCAGCAGATAATCATTGTTTGCATTTTGTTCCTGAGGCCTCTCAGCTTCTCAGGAGGAAAAATCCTAAGAAAGGATTTTTAATGAAAAGATGTCTGCAACACTGCTGAAAGATGCTATTGTCTTGCTCTTGGAATGTCTCTTCCACATTTTTATAGAGAAGTACAACAACAGCCAATGAAACACTGAAAGTATTCAGAATTTGAGGATCAGAACAACCCAGTGTGAACTGAGAAATGCAGCACTAAGTGTTGTTTTTACTGAATTCTGCAGAAATGAGTAAACTCATCTGATTCTTTTTCCAGTGAAATGACACTGAAATAGAAGTTACCAACTGTAAACAGACCTCCAGGAGTTCACAGGAAATTACTGTATTAGTCATATACATCAGTTTTTGCCTATATAGTCACATGAAGTAACAGCCTACCATGGTATCTTCCTATTATCTATTTTTACATTGCTGGAAAATACTTCATTAAACCAGACTACCATAAACACACATTAATAATCTATATATATATGAGAAAAATGTGCTTCCTGCAAAACTAATGCTTAGCAGAGCTTAGTTTTTTGCCATCTGCACTGAAAGGAACAGTAGCAGCTAGGGAAGAAAAAGTACTTCTATAAATAATGTAGGGAATTCTCCACAACCCTTTCAGTAATTTAGGCACGAGGGACTACAGATTAAAGAAAAAGAAAGCTTTCTTAGTAACTGGGAAAGGACAAACATGGGATGCAAAATCTGAATGAAAGCAATTAGTAAATAAATTAAAAAGTAAATGTCCAATTTGGCCCTCTCAACTGATTTTAAAATTGGAGAATAAATATTATGGAGAGGTCAGTAAAGCACAGTCCCAAAATAAAACCATTCAACCAATTAAGTAAAAAAAAGTTATTTCTATTTGCCAACTTCTCACAGACAGTGTAGGCTGTGAACAACTGATGACTTAATTGGCTCATTAAAAACTTCTGCTTAACCACTGAAGCACAAGGACCTGAAGTCAGGAAAGCTCCATTCCCCTCCCAGCTCCCAAGCAGCAGCTAACTGCATAACCTTAGACAGGAGACACTGCCTAGCAGGGGCTATTTCTTCAAGGGCTGAGCAAGTAAATGGCTATTGTGAGGTTTTCTCCAATTAATGTCAAGTTCTGAAACACTATGAATTTGGTAAACAGACTGTGAAGCAGTCCCTTTAACTCTTCACACAACTACAGATCAGCAAGAACACATGAACAGGCCTCAATTTTATGCAGAAATTGAAACTCAAATGGTATCTGACAATTGCTTTTTGTCAAAGCCACTGAAGTGAAAGCCAATGAAGGTGATCCCCTCACCTCAATTAATAAGAGACAGCTTGAATGGGTCACTAAGGAGATTGCTTTTCAATACTCTTATCTTGAATTCTGAACATGGAGAACATTTTACTTGCAGTCCCCTAAATTCCAGTAATAAAATAATAAATTTATACTCCACCCACATCAGGGTTAATTATAACCATCAAGTAACAGCAACTGCTAAACAATTTTTTTTCATAGCTGTGAGGAAACATAAACCTATAAAGCCTGTAAATGATGGTACAGAGGCAGTTACTGTATATGACATCCTGATATGATCTTACATGGTTTTATGTAATCCTCTGTGAAAAGAAGGACAAAAATAGAGAAAATGGGTGGGAAAATCAAATAGTTTCCAAAACAATAACTAGCAACTGATCAGCTGAATTTAAAGAGATATACAGTCCTGGAAAAGTGGCTACAGACCTGTTCACAGTCTCAATACAACCATTCCATCAGACACACAAACCTGAAAGAAAGTACTGAAATATGCATACAGAGTGGTATAAGCACAAAGAACATAAACTTCCTGTTCATGGGAGATCTCCCTCAAGGATTTATAAAAATTAAACTATAAAGCAAAACAATAGGCATGGAAATGTGAGGATATGAAGAAAACACATGAAAGACAGACGTTAGGACATAGCTTCTAAAGGAGATGGCCACAGAAGCCAGCATCTTACATACACATGTAGATCTGGTCACTGTTCTACTGAAAGCTGCTGAAAAATAGGTTTATAAAAAATAACCACCAAGTGCAAACAGTTTAGAAATAAAAAATCTTTCAATTGCAATTTTATCCCTTAAAGACTCCTGCTGTATCTCATTTTATATTTCCCTTATATAACACTGCTGTCTTGCTGTCAATGAGAATTCAAGATCAAAGGAAGTGCATACTGTGTAACACAACACAAAGGAGATGGGCTTTTCTGAAACCTTTCAAAATGCAGATGTTAGCACAACAACTGTGTTTGATTTTCCTAGGAAAATGTAAAAAGCTACTCTTATGCCCTTACCAACACATTGTTAGAATAAGAAGCATACCCAACTGGAAAGCAGAAACATGTTTGCATTTGAAACCTCCCAGCCTAGGCAAGTCAGCTCCTTCTTTAACATCCCTGCCATTGCAAGGGCAACAGCCTTGTCAAGGAATCCTCAGATGCTGTAACATTCTGCATTTCATACCCTGCAGTGAGTCATTCCAAGCACATTCATAGTCCCAAACACACCACCACAACACATCCCTGGGATGTAAACACAGAGTTCCTATTGTTTGCATGTGCAGAGGAGGGCAGGATATGGCTGTGCACTCAGTGAGAGAAAACAAACCCATTCAGAAATCTTGCCATTCATATTGCTGTGCACACATCTGAATTCTACACACATTATTACCTGCTGCCACACCTCATATGTTGTTTCTCCAGCCTCTGTTACACTCACACTTGCAGAAGAGAGCCCTAATTCTAACTGGACTCTGGGACATTTTCACAGCCTAAACTGCAGCATTATTCTCCAGTCAAGTCCTGCCTCTCATTCATCTGCTTCCTCAGTTTCCAACAATTTCTGCTCTGAAACAAATTCCCCACATCCAATGTAATGTAATGGGGTTTAAAAGCATATTTCTATTTATGAATTTCAAATGCTGGCAGGTATTTACTTCATGGCTTTTGGTGAGTAGTTCCTATTTTGAACTACGGATGGTGAAGCCTTCCTATTTTCCATCTGTGGCAGATTTGTTTTCAATTTCTGAGCATCTGCACTTGAAGAGGTTTTGCAACCCTTTTAAGCAGCTGAGCAAAGAATGAGCAGATGGTGTCAAATGTAACAGTGCTAAAACCCCCCAAAAAACTTTTCCTAGCTTTTATTTTTTAAGTAAGAAATTTTTGGCTCATGAAGGACCCCACCACTAGCCCAGAGAAATTAGGCACTTTCACAGTATGCTCATACTATACCCTAAACATTCTTAACAAACCATTTGCAGTACATTTTAGTCTTTATTGAAGAACATTTTTCTAGAATTGAGCTGAAATTGTACCACAAATGCTAACTATTATTTGATTTGTTGGAAATAAATATTAAGCAGAAAAGCACGTATCTTTTGGTAAACAAGTAACAATAAGCAATAATTATCTTCAACTGTCTATTAAGCTTAGCACCATTTCAAGACATTGGTGAAAATGGTATTTTTTTCCTAAGAATTTTACATGCCCACTGAAGCTGTTGCAGGTTTTATAGCCTTCACCTACTCCTATTTATAAGCAATGAAGAGAAGGGGGACTATATAATGTGAGTAAATATATTGCTGTTTCCCACTCCCTCAAATGTCAGGGCTATATGAAATCTCACACAGGCATTGTGAAGATAAATACATTAAAAGACCACAAGTGACTTCTGTAATCCCAGATGTCAGGAGCAGCCTACAGAAACAAGCCACAGTGAAGCACTTTTAACTAGAGAGAGGTGCCCAACCTGGAACCATGTTGCAGTGTAACCAATTTCAGCTCTCTTTGATCAGCCAGTGCCTCTGAAGACAGCCTCACACTGGTCTACCAGGTAAACTCCCATTTTGCTTTGTTTCAGCAAAGCAGTGCTTTACCTCCACAAATATCCAGCCATACCTAATTGTTATCATGTCTCCATGATCTCCTTGGATGTACCAGCTGCAGTTTATGGCTGGAGGATAGTTGGATGGCCAGGAAGGGCTGTAGATGACTCCCCGTCTCTCTGTGTGCTGTTCCAGCTCTCCACTGCAAGCAGCTGTTAATAAAGGGAGAAAAATAATATTGTTAATGCTTTGACTAATCAACAATTCATATTAGCTTCAAGAGCTTTCATCAGTTTCTGGAGACTGCAGACATATGAGAGTGAACAGTTTTATCCCCTTACTGCTTTCCTCCCTGCCCTGTTTTTTAATTAAGACACCCACACCAAGTGTAGGTAAGCATAACCTGCATTTCAATGCAGGACCAATCAATAATCCTGTATGAATCTACCACAGGCTACAATCAATATTATTGCATGGATTGCCAAGAGGATGTAATACAGAAATCCTTCTGACCAGCCTCCAAAGCCTAGGCAGGTCACCCAGCAAGTGAAGATGATCTGTATTAACTGCAAAGTAACTAGGAACTCATTTTGTTGTGCCATGTTCCTGGCCATGCTGTTTATTCTCTTAACCATATGAAGAGTTTGTAAGAGTTAACAAAATATCACCACCCACCACACCCCCCACACCTCCCACAAAAAAGTAAACTGCAGTCCAATGTTAAATGTTTCCACTGAACATTACTAAAGTACTCTAAATTCCTTCTGAACCCACATAGATGGGAAAAAATTCAAGACAGGGAAAGGAGCAAACAAGGCCAAATAAAGCTCAGCATTTTCAAAGCACATTTAGTTCTTCCTATGGAAAACAGCAGGCTTTATCAAATACTTATAATTTGTAATTAAGCAATTCAAAAATGAAAATTAAATGTTCTGAGGACAAGTTGAAAAGCTGTTCTGATAAGAAAACATACTCCAAGCAGATTACAAGAGGGAAAATTCTCTGCAATGCAATAGCTATTCTGAATATTCTCCAAAAATATTATTTAAACTATTTTTAAAACAAATTACTATCTAGAGCATGACTTGTGGACTGCAGCTGAGTATTTCATTTTTGAACGAAGCTTACATTCTTGTAGCTGAAAAATACAGAAAGGGAAAAAAAAGATTGCCTATACCTTGTTACCTCATACACATCCACATCCACTGCATTATAAATGAGAGATTTACAGTATTGCTTGAAATCCAGCCACACAAATACACCACTTGCAATTCCCAGCTGGGATCAGTTTTAGCTGCACTGGAGGGATGGAGGAAGGATACCAGCACAGCTGCTTGGCTGCAGTCAGGTCAGGTGGCAGGGCTGCAGCACATCCCCTCAGGAACCTAGGCTGGCACTGTTCTGTTTGTTCACAGTAAGCACTTCTGAAGTGAGAGCCACACAAAAAGCATCAGGTGAGTAACTTACCTGAGGCAAAACATAAAAATGCTATTATTTTTACTCTCCAGGTAGAGCATTGCACTGAAATACAAGTATATAATTCCTACTAGTTTCAAAGGCCACAAAAACATACAGAATACATAAATACATGAAAACATCTATTTCCAAACAAATATTTTGCAGTAATGATGTTACAAAAACAAGAACAAGATTTTTGTTATCACATTTCTAGAACCAGAGCAGCTCCATGCCTGGCAAATACTGAGATGCAGTTGCAATTACAGAAACATAAAAGCAAATGTAAGATCCATAGGACTTCTCAACTGCAGTTCTCAGTTTCTTTAGGTCTATAATTGTGTTCCTCCACATATTTGTTACTGCATCAACATATCACAGTAGCAGGAGAGGACCAAGAGCTAGCAAACACATAAAGGAGCTGGAAAGGCTGCATCTCCTCACTACCAGGTTAATAACACTTCAAAATGGGAAGGAAAGAGAAAGAACAAATACAGCAGACAGCACTATCGAGAAGCTTCCAGTGACACCTGTGCAAATATTTCTGCTGCCCTTGTACCATATTATGTTCTGGATTAATATTCCTTATTCACAGTACTTGCAACAAAAAAGAGTTAAAATTACACAAAACTGATTTAGTTTCTATTCTGAGGAAGTCCCACTGACAGGCTGATGGCTCTGCATGAGCACTTCCATTCACACATCCATCAGTGTAGTTAGGGGAGCTATTATTCTCCCAAATACTTGTTTCTCAGTTTTAGGAAGTAATTACAAAGACTGAGCAATAGTTACTTTACTATCCCAGCTTTTCTGAAGTAATATCACTACATATTTTCCTTTGTAATCATTTCCTTATGTAGAGGATCTTCTGTAACATCACAGTTCAGGTCTTCAGTGAGAAATGCTTTTTCTTACTAACACTGCACATCTGATAGAAAAGTGAGCCAAGAAAAAAACAAGTGACAAAAGAAACAGATTCTTCCTTTCACCAGAAGAACTGTAGCTGTGCAAATCTAAGGACATAGCAAGGAAAGGGCTGCACTGACACTATGTGCCATTTTTGGCAGCTCCTCTGACAATGGCTATTGTTGCCAATACTTTACCACGGCCTTAGCCCCTCTGACATATATCAAGCTTTTCAGACTTGTCCTACTCAAAATCAAAAGGACAATTGCTTAGCTCTTGCAAAGGGCCCTGATTTGAATGGATCACAAATCTGAATTAATATCTGTTTTGGTTTAAGACAATTTAAAGGAGAAGCATCTGGGTCTAGCTATCTCCCTCAGGGATCCAAATAAGCAATGAATATAAGTAGATTAAGTGGGAAAATAACCCTTTACTAAAAAGCAGAATAGCAACAGTCAGAAACTGTGGCTGAGACAGTTTAGTCAGAGAGAGAGAAACAGAGAACTTTCCCAGGCATCGTCCTGGGGAAGTTGTGGGAAGCTCAAAGAAAAGAATTAAAACAATTCTTATCTCTAGTCTGTACACCTGGTGTTTGTGAACATGTGGAATGTTGTATGTGATGTTTATGGACAACAAGGTGTTGTTCCTAATTAAACCAATTGTGAGAGGGGTGTTGTTTGAGAACCAGTCAGGTTTTGGGTGAACAATCCTGCCTATAAATATCTGAAGTTCCTAATAAAGTTTCACTTGATGCCTCCTGAGTTTTAGAGTCAATGTCATTGCTTCTCACCGATCCTAATCACACGACGACAAGAAACAACAGCAAATAACGACTGAATACAAAACTGCTCAACCCTGTGCACTCCCCAAAACAAAAAGAGACCCCAAACAAAAACTGCCAAGCACAGCCCCCAAGGCGGTGCCCTGGATTTCGAAAGGACAACGGGGAAATGGTGTCAGTCTTCTCTCCACCGCCCCGCTCCGTTCTCCTATCTCTCACTGGGCTTATCTCCTGTGGGCTGAGCCCTGCCTGAAGTTCTGTGGGTTCAGGGCTGCCAGCTCACGGAGGGCACCTGTCCCGCTGGAGGCAGGGGCAGTCAGAGGGCGGCTGGGCAGGATGCTCGGCTGGCAGCGGCTGGAACGGCAGCGGGCGGCAGCGTCCTGTCCTCCCGGGGTCCCGAAACCGCGGGAAGGGGACAGACCGACAGACACTGGGGCTGGAAATGGCTGATGGCCGCTGCTGCCTCTCAGAAGACACCGAGCTTGGGGCTAGAAACGCGTCACTGCGGCTTCCCTTATCTCCGAGCCCGCCACCATGAGGGGCAGAGAGGCTGCTCGGGCAGCTCTTGAACAACGCGCCAAAGCAAACTCGCACACACCATTCACAGACATACACACACTGCTCACAGACACACAAACTCATACACACCACTCACAGACACACACACACCGCTCACAGACACAAACACACCACTCACAGACACACAAACTGGCACACACCACACACAGACACACACACACCGCTCACAGACACACACACTGGCACACACCACACACAGACACACACACACCGCTCACAGACACACACACACCGCTCACAGACACACACACACCGCTCACAGACACACAAACTGGCACACACCACACACAGACACACACACACCGCTCACAGACACACAAACTGGCACACACTACACACAGACACAAACACACCGCTCACAGACACAAACACACCACTCACAGACACACAAACTGGCACACACCACACACAGACACAAACACAGCATTCACAGACACACACACAAACTCACACACAACACACCGCATGCAGACACACACACCACTCACACACACCACACACCCACATAGACACACAAACTCACACTCACCACACACAGACACACAAACTCACACACAGCACAGTCACAGACACACAAAAGGATTCACAGACACACAAACTCGCACACACCACACTCACAGACACACAAACTCACACAAAGCACTCAAAGACACAGAAGCTCACACACACACAAACTCACATACACCACACCACACACACACCACTACTGGCCAGGGAACCTCCAAGATACAGGAAGGATTTCTGGGCACAGATGATTATGGGGTACACCATCATTACAAATGACACCAAGACAGTATTGCTAAAACTTAATTACACTGTTTTAACAACACATCCACCCTTTAGGTCCCCTAAACCTGTCGGAGCAAACCGGGGACACACACATACACCCCCCCTTCCAAAACCACTGCAGTGTTTACCCAAACCTCACTTAATTGCCTCCTGTTTTTGGTGCCTTTTTCCCCACCAACGCTCATTACTACAGCCTTTGCAAGCATCAATTGATCTCCTCCTAAAGCAGCCCCTGCCCCTCCACTCCTGGTGCTCTGACTGCTGCAAGGAAGAAAAGGTGAAATATCCCAGCACAGCTTTCAGCAGCTCTTTTTTCACACACTTTAATCTTGAAAGAAATACCTTTACTAAACACAGCCTTCAGTGCTGACAACAAAACAGTAAAAGCACACAAGGGCAGAATTTATACTGTTGGGGCTTCATTATTTATAAAAGGGTCCCAATTCCCTCCTCAGCTCCTGGCCATGAAGTCTGCAAAATCACACACATGCCTAAGTACTGTGTTAATAAGTACTTAGGGCTTCAGCATGACACTGTGATTCCTTCAGGAAAACAAACAAAGGCCTGCTCAAATTGCCAAAACATCTAAAGGAAAGGGAAGTTCCTAAATAGAAAGGCACAGTCCTGGATTCTGTAGACCTTATCATCAGTTACAACACAAAAGAATAGTGATAACACTTTTTCAACAATTCAGTGTCTTTCCACAGCCTTTCTGCACAAACCTAGAAGAAAACTGAAATCCCAATTCACTAAAAACTCCAAACTGCTTAAATTTCCCACATTTAGCTTACTGAAGAAACATAAAAATACCAATTCCTGGACTGTCCAACCAACCCACCAAAAACCTTACTGAGATGGTGTTTTTTAAAAAAAACATAAATTATGAAATAATTAACAATAATAAATCTTTCACAGTTAAAGAAAGTCCTAAACAACAACAACAACTAAACAAGCAAAGAAAAAGAAAACCCCAAACTTAAACAAATGCCAGAAGAGATTTGAGTTCAGAGAGTTTCTGTCAAGAGGATATAAATCTTAATGAGGGTATAAATCTTAATGAGGCTTTCTGTAACAATCAAATGGATTTCTTCTACTGTAAACAGCAGTAGATTCCCTCTGCCAGTTAAGTATGCTGCAAATACGTGCAATGACATTTCCAAAACCTTTACATTAATAATATTACTCTTATTTTTGAAAGAGTAACTGTAATAAAACATACATTAAGCTTCAGCAAAGGACAGAACTGAGGGTTCTATGCTGTGCTGGAATACATTTTCAGACAATCCCAGACAAAAATAAATCCTGCAGCTTCACATTCTTCTGCACCAGTCACAAGGAACACAACCCAACCATCTGCTCCAGGATAAAAGATGTTTTGCACTTGCCACAGGAACCTCCTCTCAAACCCAAATTCTTGGCAATACACATTTCCTCAAGTAGCTCTCTCAGTGTCAGCAGGAAACCCTCCCCAAGTTCTCACAATGCTCCCTCAAGGGGGGATTGCACACGTGGTTTAATGCAGATCCCTTATGCCTGTGGAAAAAGAAGATTTCAGGCTCCCCTTTGCTTTGCCCAGGCTCCAGCTGGCTTTTTCTGCCCCTGACCAGAGCCAGTGAAGGCAGAGTCAAGGGTTCCATCTACAGATGTGACAAACCCCGAGCTCACACTGCTCCATCAACAGGCCCACCTGGCTTGGTGTGAGCACAGGTCAGAGAAGCTGCACAGGGATGGATCCCTCCCTTGCAATGACCTTTGTTGATAATTTTCATCCCTCCTTGCAATGATCTTTGTTGATCATTTTCATCCCAAGCTCCAGTTACACCATCAGGAGACAAGCTAACTCAAAACTCTATGAAGACAAGAAAACATGAAGGGTACAGTACTCTGAGGTTTGCAGCATACTTTTGGAATAAAAGCCAGATGTTACAACTTATTTCTAGTGAAAAAAAGTATTAAAAAGCAGCAGAGCCAACTGGAAGAAGCTCTATGTATTTTAGGCTGGGACAGTATCACCAGTCTAAGTAAGCAACAACAGTAAGTAACTGTGTAATTACTTAATTTACATTCTGTAAACTCATGCATCATACACCAAACAGATGCCAAACTCCATCAAAAGCTAAAGAACCATCCAGGCAGAACATACAGGACATAAGTGACACTCTGTACTTTTTCCAGTGAAACAATGGAATGGAAAATACTGTCTTGCAAACAACACGTCCTGCATGGTTTATCCACACTTCCTCTAATTTAAGGCTTAATTTAAGCAGGTTACCTAATCATAAAATTACTACATTCTCCTGATTTAAACCTTCTCTCAACCCCCAATTTTGACTTGAACACTCAAGCTCCAGTATTATTCAATCTGCTGTCCTAGAATTATTTTTCTGTTCTCCACTATCCTTTCCTCCCATCTCCCTTATTTGCCATTTCCAGTTTTAATACAAGTTGCAGCCTCTCTGGGAATAAAGTACATCTACATGTATGATGGTGGATTGACAATCACAAGAAGGTTTTATCACTGAGAAGACCCTGACTGCAATGTTCCCATAATGTCACTAAGTCACAGCACTGCTAGAGAGAAGGAAATTACACTAAGTGCTGCGATTCTGGTTAAATATCCACACTGACATTCTTGAGACATTTTAATATTCTTGTTTTAGCTTCTTCAGGAATGAGCCACTCTCCCTGACTTGGTGCTCCCAGGCACACTTCCTAAACACAGAGTTTTACTCTAAACAGACCCAGCACTACAACCTCAGCTTCAAGCTTACCATTTTTATCTATCACTGACAATGATGCAGTCCATAATCCTGTTGTGGTTTAA
Source organism: Melozone crissalis (assembly GCF_028551555.1). Lineage (NCBI taxonomy): Eukaryota > Metazoa > Chordata > Aves > Passeriformes > Passerellidae > Melozone > Melozone crissalis. The sequence continues at coordinate 18,472,296 of NW_026535785.1, read as the reverse complement.
ACCCAAGGGGAAAATAAACCCCACAGCCACTCCCATCCCCCAACCCTCAGGTGAGAGAGATGAAACACAGATTAGAGGTTGAGATAACAATTTACTGTTACTGGAACAATTTACAATTTAACAGCAACCAGACAGAGAACAATCAGTGACAGTGACATCACCAACGACAGCAGCACCACCAGTGACAGCAGCGTGTGACAGAGGGTGATGGCTAAAGTGCTTGGAACCTGACAGAGACAGGAGTGACCAGAACACAGGGACAGGAGTGACCAGAACACAGGGACAGAGACAGGGCCAGAGTGACCAGAACACAGGGACAGAGACAGGGCAAGAGTGACCAGAACAGTGGCATGGCCTCTGCATGGCACCTTGGCCTTGTCCCCCCACCGGGCACACAAGGGGACAGCCCTGGCACAGGGAGAGCCACCCAAGCCTTGGGGACAGTGGGACAGCAATCCCTCTCCTTAGTGACAACAGGATGATGATCCCTGGCCTTGGGGACAGCAGGACAGAGATCCTTCACTTTGGCTGACACCGGGACAAAGCCCAGGAAGACCTGAAGTCCTAAACTTCCTAAGATGTCATCGTTAGTCGGTCTTAAACAAATGTCATTTAAAAAGTCACTCTTTCATTAGAACATCTCTCTGCACAGGGAAGAAACAGTAACAGCTCAAATGAACAGGAAATAGAGGTAAGGAAAGTATGTCTTACCTAATGAGGTGACAGCACTTTCTATTTTCCCAGTCAGGAAGAGATTCACTGTGTAAAGACAGAAAAACAATGTTCAGACAAATTCTAGCAGTACAGGGTGGCAGTGAACAGTTAACCATTCCTAGGTGTTTGCTGAGGTGTTAGCACAAATGCATTCCAGTTTCCCAACAAGAACTTTGCTTATCTGCACAGGCAAGTCGTGTAATCAACTGTTATCCTTCACTGTAGCTAAAACAAGTCAATACACAGTGGAAGTTTAGTATCTCTGAAACAGCTACCAAAAGAAACAACTGCCAATCTATTTCAAATTATCTCCCATAGGATTAATTTTAATTGCAGAACACAGAAGAACAATCACATTAAAACGCGATTATTATCCTTAAATACTTCTCCGAATACAGCAAAGTTTGCTCCCCCCAGCTAAATGTCACCTTGAAAATCAGCTGCTAAAGCTAACATGATTGCCTTGACTAAGCAAAAGCAATGAAGTTTTCAACAAGGTCCACTAATACAATCAAAACAGGATGAGGCAGTACTTGCAATACATATCTGACTTGCAAATTAAGTTCCAAAGACTCTTCACTTGCTCAAGTCTCCTCTCACAGTGTATACCATTAAAGTGATCTGGAAAGAGTAGTTATTGCCAAAGAAAATGCGTCCTGTGTCATTGTTGCTCCAGAAGTCAGCATCAAAATGTAGTTCCCAATTAGCTTCCCCACACATTCTTTAAAAATTACAGTGTGTCCCATTGACTGCTCTCATTTCAGCAGTAATCTGTAATCTACAAAAATAATCTATCAGTAAAATGACAAATGCTTAAAAAAATTAGAAATGTTTAAAATGTTACCAAAAACTTAATTTACAACATCCCAGCCCGAGAACTCACTTTGGCTTTATTTTGCACATGTTAAGTCCTAAATCTTTTACTAGGCAATCTCTTGGCAAGAATTTAGTTGAAAACGTCATTTAAACATCAACAATAGGAGAAGAGAGGAAGAGAAACCGTCCCTGTTCCCAACAGTCATTTAGGAAGCAGCTGCCAATTAACACTATTTATGGCTCAGAGTGGGCCCCCATTGTCCTCTACACTGTCCAAACACATCCCTAAACAATGACCCTGGCCCTACCTTCTGTTATAACTTAAACCGGTACAAGAGGTACAAGAAGTACTAAAGGGGTGGAAATAAAAAACAATCCCTCAGCTTCCCAGTTCAGGCCCAGTCACATTTTTCAGTCACCACCACAGTGCAGCAGCCCAGGTGCCTACAGCTGTCCCTCCATGGTTTATATCTGGCTATCCAGTTTGGATTTTCTCCTTTTGGGAGGACCTCAGAGCTCAGGATGAGGTCAGGCCCTACAAAACAGAGAGAAGGACTGCTCCTGGGGTGAGCATCACAGACCTCAGGGCTCCACCTCAGCTACAAGGGCAGTGACTTCCCCCTCCTTCTAAGCAGTCTTGGGACTGAGCTTTTAGGAATACACAAAACCAGGAATGGCAGTCTATGTAATGCTACAGCTTGAGGAGAAACACACCTGAGCCACAGACTTGTGTTAATAAGCATTATTATGATGTTCAAAGGACCCTAACAGCACTGGTTTTATTACATAATTAGCTAACATCTGTAACATTTGTTATATGTGACAATAACAGTGTGCCATGTAATTATTTCTTCTTTCACAGTGCTGGTTTGCTCTGTTAGGTGAGTACCTAGGAGCAAAAATCCTGTCCTGTACCAGGAAACAACACAGCTCTGTTAACTCTGGCCAACAGCACATCCGTTTGTGACAAACTCAGGATCACAGCACAACAGCAACACAACATTTCCTCATCCAGTATTAAAGTGCCACTACTTCTGTAACCATAGTAATATAGTCCTAAAGACTGAGATGAAATTAATCCATGATTATGTCACAAATTTCTATTCATGAGAAGTCAAATACTTGGTTTTGCTCCAAAGAAAGTACAGGAATATACTCTGCATAACTACTATCAGCACAACTGAAAGCAGGGTTTGAAGATCCAATGTATGGACAACTCTGGGTCTCTACTACCACTGGAATTTTTCTTTATGTTTCCCATCTGAACACTCCTAACAGCCATAAGAGAACCAAGCTCTGAAGCAGAGGTTTCCTCACATGGCTTTAAAGAGGCCCCTATGCCATTTAAATGGAAATAAGTAGGATAAAGACAAGGGGCATAACAGAGTGGAATCAGCCAACTCAGAGCCGCATTACAGAGGACTTTTAAACAGTGAGCTCCAGTTTACTACCACAAATGCAGTGGTAAATATAGGCAGCCTTGCACACCACACCTGGCAGATACCTAAGAGAACACCCAAAAATACTCCTTTATCTCTGCAAAAAACTATTATTGGTTGCAATTGCATGTTCTTCAAGAAGTCAGCAAAAATAGCTCTTTAAAATAAAATCTAAGTGTCACACCAGATATTTTCCCAAGCAACGGAATGTTTACAGTTCCCAATACCCATTTTGCTCACTCAAGACCATCAAATCAAGCCACAAGAGCACTGTTAAACCAGCACCCAGCTCTCAAAACTGGCAGAGGCCCATAAGAAAGAACAGCCATTCCCTGCTGATTTTCTTGTCTCTTGTCAAAATAAAAACAGGTGAGACACTCGAGTATTAGAAAGTTTCCTAGATGCCCTTTTTTTTAAACTGTTGAGCAGTTATGGGAAAGCCAGAAAAAAATCTCTGAAGTGGTTCAGTAGGCTTGAACTCCATGCAGGAGACTTACTGTGCCATTCATCTGGATTGCTAAATAATTCTCAGGGTGAGGTTTTCAGCTTGGAAAGTGGCTGTTTAGATCAAAATGGAAATTTACATCTTGGCACCTCCAAACCAAATGACAGCTCCCAGGCTTTCCCTACAGCCAGAAGGAGAGACTTCAGTTTCACCGATTCCTTCTTATTTGGTAACTTTCTATGTCCTCCAGAATTTCTCAGGAATGATAAACAGAATGGCTTCACAAAAGAGCAGTTGAAACAAACCCAGTTGCAGCCTTTGGAGCAGCAGTTTACAGATGAGGTCACACAGCAATGGTCAGTGGCAGTGCACTGATACAGACACCAAACACCCACACACAGCCCATGGGAAAACAAGGAAAGAATGGCAAGAACCAAAAACAAGGATGAAAGGAAAGGACAGACAAGCAGGAAATAAAACATAAAAATAGTTAAAGTAGCAGCATTAAATTCTTATGGGTTCACTGAAGCAAAATACCTTACAAGCTTCCCACCTCTCATGTTTCTTAACTTCCACTACTGTCAGTTGTGCAAGGAATAGGAACAAAACATTCCAGCTGAAAAGAAGAGCCAGACAGTGAAATTCTAGAAGTCATAGAAAGCAGAAATCTACTAAACTTTCAGCCTGACATCACCCACACCTAAACACAAGAAGTGTTCTCACTTCAGCTCTGGAGTTTACATAACCTTTTATTATCTCATTAGTCATTTTAACAATAACCATGCTATTTATGTCAACTAATAACAGGTTTAAGAAAGGTCTGGCTGGGCCACAAAAAAAAACCTAAATAAAATTTTTAAAAATCCAAAACATCCCCCAAAAAACACTAAGAAATTCAGAGATAGAGGGAAAATATGTATCTTTCTCTAACTTTAAATAAGAAGTGCAGCAGACATTATCCTCATGCTGTGCACATCTCTGAAATCCCGTTAAGATTCTGCAAAAAAGAAGAGTTGTACGACCTGATTGTTCAAACTGTTTTGTAGTTTAGCTAGCTTTTTACATTGCACTGACATTAATTAAAATAGATACATTTGAAATAACCACAGCAGCCTTTAAACTTCAACTTCCTACATTTTTCTAGGTAAGCGCTGATGTTAAGGAAGCACTTTTACACGAACAAGCAGTCTGGTTTACAGAACAAGCTGTCTGGCCACAAGATATCCCTCTCTGATCGTTTGCACAACAAATAGTAACTGTCACTCGGGATTATTAAAAATTAACTCTAATCCACTTCATTAGCACAGAAATGTGAGTTAAAGCATTCTGGATGAAGGAGCTGTGCCAGTTTACCAAGCGAGTGTGTGGAGGGCTCAGCAGAGCTCTGCTCAGCTGCTCCTGATGCGCTGCCCCACCAGGATGCCCTGGCAGAGTTAAGTCAGCTCTAGCAGCTCCTAACTTCTCGTGTCCCTGTTAAACACGCCGGGCCTGTCGTTCACTCCTTCTTGTCACAGCCAGGCGCCGACGCTTCTGCCGAACAAAAACCATGCCCTGCCTGAACGGGCTGACAGACTAGAAAGCAGCAATACGCTTCATCACGTTGCCATAAATTAACACCTGCTGAGAAGCAGAGCGGAAAGCAACGGCTTCAAGCAGAAGGGAAGGAAGAGAGCAGAATATGGCAGAGACACGGAGGGAGAGGAAATGTTTCTTCCCGCTGCCACTCAAGAGAAGCGCCGGGCAGTCCCTGGCCGAGCCCGCACCGCACTCCGCACAAGCTCACAGCCTATGGAAGAACCGCTGATGCCTCCTAAACTTTTTTTTTTTTTTTTTTTTTTTTTTTTTTTTTTTTTTTTAATTCAGGGCTATGCGAGGTTATGGCAGCGCTTCCAGAGCCAAGGGCAAGGCGATGGGTTCCGCTGGATCCGGAGCGCTCTGCGCGGCCCCACACGGCCGGGCACGGCAGCCCGAGCGGCGCTGAGCGAGCCGGGGCCGCGCCGGCCCGGGGCCCGTTCGGAAGCGGTGACGGGAGAGGGCTCTGCCGGCACCATTCGGGCGGTGCAGCCTCGTCCCATCCCGCGCCCCACGGGCACTTCCCGCAGGGCAGGAGGGGGCCCAGCGGTCCCCAGAGCCGGTGCCCGGACGTGCCCCGCCGCCAGGGAGCGGCCGGGCCGCACTCACCCAGGCAGATGGCAGTGAGCGGCGCCAGCGCGCCCTGACGGAGCTCCGCGGCCGCTGCTTTCTCCATGGCGGGTCGCTGTCGCCTGCCCTTCAGCGCGGGGGGAACCGCGGCGGCTCCGCGCCCGCCGAGCCGCTACGCCGAGCCGCAGGAGTCCTCGGCGGCGCCGCCGGCCCGCGGTGCCCCAGCCTGCCGGGGAGCCGGGAGTGGAGCGGGCGGCCGGCGCGGCCCCATGGCCGGCCCGCGCTGCCGCTCCGGGGCAGGTGGCACAGAACAGACCCGACCGCAGCGCCGCCGCCGCTGCCCCACGTGACGGGCCCGCCTGCGAGCGGCTGCGGCGGCCGGGCCAGACAGCGAGGGGAGCGCAGCGCCGCCCCGCTACGCTCCGCTCCCTCCGCGCACACCTGAGGGGCCGCCGCCAGCGGCCGGGCGGAGCGCGGCCGGGGGCGGAAGGGACGGCGAGGGCCGAGCCCGCCCGCGCTGCGCCGGCCGCCGCGCTTCCTGTCAGGCTCGGCTCTCCCCGCTCCCGCCGCGCCCCTGCGCCCGCGGCCATGGTGCCGGCAGCCCGCGAGCCGGGCCGGGCCCAGCGCTGTGCCCCGCGGGGCCGCCCCCGTGCCGGGCCGGTGCGCGGGGCTCCGGGCCCAGGCCGGGAGGCCGCGCCCAGTGCCGCCGCCAGCCCCCGGGCGGGAGCCGCCTCGGCCCTGCGGGTCGCCCGGATGCCTTTTCCCGGCAGTTTCCTCCGGAGCTACGCTGAGCTGGCTCCGCTGCAGCTCCCGAGAGTGAAGGCTGTGATCGGTGATGGGTGCACGGAGAAAAGCTCCCCAGGAGCCCGGCTGCCCTTGGAGCTCTCAGCGCCTTCAGCCGTACCGAGCGCTGGGACCCAGGCCCGAACCTCCCAGGCCCTGCCGAGCGTAAAACAACTCATCTGTCATCGCACAGGTAATGTATCCACAGCAAGGCAGCCAGTTCGGATTAATATAAACGACGTAAACCCATCCTCTCCCACTGAAAATGGACAAAGCTTAATGTGTTTACAAGCAGCAAGAGGACAGAAGTTAAGTGGGAACTTCATGAGGAGAACTGCAAAGCAGTGCAAGGGGACAGGAGCCCCTGCCCAGGCTGCCCTAACAGCGACAGTGAACCAGCTGTACCTCGCATGTTTGCTGAACTTTTCCTTGTTTTCCCTTTTGCAGATGCTCACACACTGCCCCTGAGAACCAGTACCGGTGCCTTAGGCCTTTTTATTTCAGCAATATAAAGTGTGGCTATAGCATTGCATGGGGTTGAGATCCTTACCCTCACTGAGCTACAGACCTGTGCCTTACCTTTTCTTTATCAACTCCTTTGTTGGAATTATTATAATTGTAATTTGCATTTGCCTATCAATCTGGCTCTTAATGAATGCCTAATGGATGATTGGCCTGAGGATCAGCAGTATCATGTTGGGTGTGCCTGGAATGAGAGAAATGGATGTCGTAATAAATGCTTCTACTGTGCTAGAGATGCAGAAATAATAAGTGGTACAAAGTTTGCCTGTAGGTGAGAAGGCCCCACGCTCAGCACAGCAGTATCTGTTCTGCAGATTTCACATGTGCAGTGAAATGTGCGATTTTAAATAGCATAATAAATCACACAACATTTTTCACATCTCAATTCTTTGTAATCTAACCAGACAATTCTTAAACCTTTAATGGCCTCAAGATTGTAAAATCATTTCATCTGGGTTTTTGAGCAGTAATCCTCAAATTATGGGTCTGTAAAGGCAATAATGGAATGTTTCATAAAAGAATTTTTCCTTGATGAGTCTATTATTGTAATTTGAAAAACATATACAGTCATTTCTACATTCTGCATTAACCCTTTTTGTGATAATTATGAGTAAATTGTATCTCTCATTTCCATTAAATAATACCCTTGCATCTCACCAAACAGCACACTGTATAGGATTGAAAGCAAAATGATGGCTGCAGACTCCTTTTTTAACAGATTGTGTCCATGCCACTAACTTGTTAAGATAAAGTCCACTCAGTTTAGAGTTATACTTTGATGTTCACATAGGACTAATTTCAAATTTTGAGACCTGATTTTCAGTCACACACTTTTGTGTTCACATAAATATATGTATATTTTCGAAAACATATATGAAGGTACATATGTGTATGCTCCAGCATCTGCTGGCCTGGGGGAATTAATTATCACATCACAACATTCACCTTGAAAACACAACCCATCCTAGGTGCTCTACTTTTAAAAGAGTTGTGCCAAACTGAATCTTTGCTCAAGCCATGTGTCAAGCTTTCATATCCCATTTCAAAACATGGTGCAGAGATGGCTCTAGGAGTAGATGTTATACATTATGTATGCTGGAGCTGTAGGTACATTCATTCATTTTAATGCTTTTGACAGAACTGGATCACAAAAAAGTCATGTTACACCACCAAAATAAAATTTTGATAAAGATTTACTGAGTGTAATCGAAAGATATTACAATTTTTTAAAATATGCATTAGAAAAATGAAGACATAAGATTATGGATTCCATCAACATTAGTACTAAAACATTAAAATTAGTAGTAAAACATTAAAATAAAAAACATCAGCCTATCCATGTGTGTCATACCTGTCTTATTCTGATTACATGTAATTTTATTACTTTATTCACATCAGTTCCCCCTGTATCTAGTTTTTGTAACTAATAAAACTTATGCTTCTTTTACAAGCCTATATCCATGGATTAATTTGGTTGAGATTTCTTTAAACTAAGACTATAATTTTACCATTTCCACAAGTAATTTATATGCATTTATCTCCTTTTCGGCATGTATCAGTTTCAATGCATGTACAGCTTTGTGCAGATCAGTGGTGATTATTATGTGATCCCATAATAATCACCACTGTTCTCTTTTGACAGCTGGCATTAAAGAAGAGTTGGGTAGAAAACATGAGATGTGGTGAGACATTATTTGTTCATCTCTGGGTTTATGGCATCACTGCACAGCACTCTCTAGCTGCATTTAATAAGGTTTACATTTAGTGACAACTGCACTCTCCCTGAAAGAGAAGGAAATTCTCAAGGGTACTTTGCTGCACCAACTTGAACACTATTTCTGCCTTGATCCATTACAGATCATTACTAAACTTCACAGTGATCTATTTTCCTTCCTCTTCTTTAGGAATTTGTTATTCATGAATTCTGTGTAGAGCTGAAAAAACCCTGTTGTAATTCACATTAATTTCATGAAACGTGATGGGAATAAATATGAGCAATTTGGTATCACAGGAGGGCAAATACAAATTGTTTGATGGAGAAATAGTGTAAGAACATCACCAATGTATAGGCAAAGAGAGTGCAAAGCTGTGATATTCCTCTATGACACTCTGAACATTCTATGAAATTCTGAGCTTGTGGCAAGCAGACCAGATTATGAGCAGCAATTACATTAGGGTAATTGCTTGAAAAACAAAATAAAATTATTCTCTCTTGAAAGGGTTCAGTTGTCTTTGTAACTACTATCAAGGCAGCATTAATTGCATATTAGGGTTTTTTTGTACTTGTAACTTAGCTCTCTTAACAAAAGTGAAGGTCCACACAACCTCTCCATTAAATAAATTATGTCTCATTTGTGTTTAATTGTGTTACTAAGATCAGATTTTTGAAACATGCAGCATAATTACAGAGGAGGATTAGAGTTGTCTGTGTTTCAAGTGCTTACAGAGATAATTGGAGGAAGTTTATCACAGTTCCTTTACACATTTTTCAAGCTGCACTTTATCATTAAGCTCCACTGGACAAGTCATTCCAGACACCTGAAAAAAGAAGCCAGGCCACAACCAGCACTGTTTTATTTCTCTCTTCTTTGTGGCTTTAAATATTTTCAGTGTGACTGGGTTTTTAATCTCAAGCAGCTGCTTTATGTCAGGAATTGTAGCAGCTGTTTCAGCTGCCATCCATCACAGGCCAGCTCAGCTCACACATCCCCATGCCCTGGAATCTCTGAGCTCCTGCCTGTGCCCTGCACACACAGGAGTTCTGCAGGTTTCACAAGGACAGGGAGCTGCTACACATTCATTGCCACACTGAAAGGCTGTTTCAACATCACATCTCCCACCTCCCTGCAGTCTTTGTCTTCAATAACTGGATCTGATTGATTTAAACTGTGGTGATGCTGGGGTTTATTATATACACAGTAAGAAAGCACTGCAGGACAGTACTGAGACCCCATATCTACTAAGATGCTGAACTGATTTCTCTCTTCTGCCAGTTCCTTCAAATCTACTGATGAGATGAGTTTGGATAATTTAGTTTAGTTTATGATAAATCCTATTGTGCTTTGGTTATATTAGGGGCTTACTCTCTCTGGTAGCTGGAGTCTTAAAGGATTTACTGTTTTCCTTGACATACAAGATGTTTGTTAAATGAGGGCTAAAGTGACTCAAGAAGTGTCTTCTGCTTGTAAATGATAGAAGAGCAGTACTAAAATAAGGCTGAATCACATTTTAGGTGAATTAATGTGTTTTCAGACTCCCCTTCACCTGCAAAAATTCACAGAAATAACAGGCTCAGTGGGGCCTGAGGTTGTCTTTATTACTTTACTTCTTTTCTACGAAAGGAAATGGAACAAACTATCAATACATTCTTAGCCAACATATACTAGCTGCATGAGTTACTAGACTTATTTTAGAATTTAAGTAGGAGATCAAACAGATTGGAATTAGGAGCATGAAAGCTCCTCTAACTCACAGAATGAATGCACATTAAAGCTATCTCCTAGGGAGAGGACAAATATCTTTGCTCAGAATAAATACTGTTATCAGAACAGATGAAAATAGCCACCTGAGGTTGCTCAGCAATGTGCTCCCAGCCTCCAATTCTGTTAAAAAGAAAGGAAAGAAATTAGAAATTACTTAAAGTGTTACATACAATCAGTTTTATCTAAAATGGAGCATGCACAGAAAAGCAAAACATATAATTAGGACTGAACAGACACTTCAGATCAGTTCAGTGACTGTTTTTTGTGCTGTGGGAAGGGTTGTAAACTACTGCAGTGCAGATGCAGAGGCTGCAGAGCAGCTCCCCTGCCACACCACCCTGTAGTGTTCCCCCTACCAGCCCAGAAAATGCTCTCTGCTGCAATGTTACCCACTAGCTGGGAACACCAATAATTCCTAGACCTGTCTTCCATCCATTCTTACAGCTGGGAAACTTGTGCAAAGGCTTAGACAGAGCAGGCTGGTCAGCAAGCTGCTGGCTGAGGAGTGGTGCAGCAAGGAACTCAGAGCTGGTGTCACTGTCACAGTTTCTGAAAAATCCCTTTGCCAGGATTTCTTCTCCTGGGAAGAAGATGCCTCAGAGAAAAATGAAAACAATAATTATCTGATTGCTTCTCGTGTGTTTGCTGCTTTGGAATGTGGTTTGGACATTGTTTCATTGGTTTCGTGTGAATTGTTTTGACTTAATGATCAATCACAGCCCCAACTGTGTCAGGGCTCTGGAGAGAGTCATGAGTTTTTCATTAGTATCTTTTAGCTTCTGTCTGTATCCTTTCTCTATTCTTTAGTATAGCCTAGTATAACATTCTTTTCTATAATATAGTAACATAAAATAATAAATTAGCCCTCTAAGAACATAATAGTCAGATTTATTCATTCCTCCCAATGATGGGGGACCCAGAAAATACCACAGAGCTGGTGCTCTGCCATTTCACCAAGAAGCTCTGGGTTAACAATCACAGCAATACTGACAGAACAGCTCTGGACCAGACTACAAGCACTGCAGCAATTCCACTGTAAACTGAATAATAGCTGCAGTCTATACACTTATAATGGACTGCCATTTTACTTGCACCCAATTACCAGTTGAACAGGAAAAGCACAGTAGAGGGTAAGGATAGCCAGGCTTCTCCTGTTTCATCAATAATTAAATAATTTTTCTTTTTTTATTTCCGACTATTTGTGTTACCAATAACTAAAATTTAGTGTCTCTGGCTAGTCTTCATTAAAATTTGGCCCAGATACTTCCTTAAAGGTTTTATTTGGCCCTAGAAAATGCAATCTGTGTTTCACCTGTCTCAGGGGTTGTCACTAAGACTTATGTATGACTTTGTTTCTCTCATTTGTCTAATATAATTATATTTTTCAAGTGCCAGTGATATGTTTTTGGGTATAAATTTCTCTTACACCCATTCTGCATGAAGGGTTGTACTTCTTATTCACTGCAATACCCCACATAGTTTTAAAAGTCCTAATGATTTTACAGTATGAAAGCATCCTTGGAATCAACTAGAATAATTATTACTGAAATTCTAAATTTTCTTCTCGAAGTTCTCAATATATATTCATAGCACAGTGGTTTTGGTGTTCATAAAAGAGCAAATTACATCTTATTTCCTAAAGCTCTTCTTAAAATCAGTAGACTGATAACACAGCAAGAATTTAGAACTGTGCCTCAGTGAAACTGTTCCACAGAGAGAGTGGAGAAGGATATAAATGGAAATATAAGGAAATAAATAGGAAATAAAAGTAAATAAAAGGAAAGACCATGTATTAGTGTGTCAGTGTAATTAGTGATTAGCTAATTTCACTAAAAGATAAGTTTAAAGCACTAGGAAATAAGAAATACCAAGCTGTGCTAAAGTGTGGATATCTGATCTTTACCCAGGCTGAGCCAACACTTACCAGGCAGAGATCACAGAACGTGTCCAGTCTGTCACTACTGAGTCATGAGGATTTCCATGACACAGAATGCTCTGCTCTCTTTGGTTTGTCCACTGGATCCACAAACACTGTCCTTCTGTGATCAGTGATCCTGCCAGCTATTGACAGTAACAGCTAGAGTGGCAAAAACTGGTAGCATGCCATCAAGGGTGGTGGGCTCACAGCTGGGATAGGGAATTACACCTGCCCTGAAGGTGTAATGTTTTCATCTCTGTTCCATGCTGCCTAGGCTAGTTTTATTATTGCACATTGTACAAAATTTCTAAAAAGTAAAATCTATCTGAAGCATACAGGTGAAATCTGGTTAATATAAAACCCAGTAATGTTTTCACAAACCAGCCTGCTAATTCTGACCACATTACAGAAAGGAGAGAAAAAAAAAGGGATAATAATAAACCATGGAACAAAATTACTGTCAGAGATTTCTAGAATAATCAAAGCTGCTTCAACATTCAATGAAGTTTAAAACCATGAAAAGTCAGATTTTCTTGTGCATAAAGAAAACCCTGTAATCCAATATATATCCTTTAACTATGGCACAGTCTGTGCAGCAGAGCTGTGGATCCTACTTGTATGTTCCAACCAAAGCATGAAAATAAGAGGAGAGCCTGTGATGAGTTGAAGAACGAGAAGGGAAAATCATTTCAACAACTGAACAATGAGTGAACAAGACTTGAGTGAACAAGACTGGCAGCCCTGTGGATTCACCTGTAAGTATGCCTAGAGAGAAGGAAAAAAAAAAGAGCAGTGAGTATGAGGATAATCAGTGATTTAGATGATCAAAATTGTTTTAAGAGAGCATTGGTACTTGTTTTCACAAAGCTTTACCCATACCTATTGTTAGGACACCACATCATCTGTGAACCCAATGCCTGAGGCAGTGAGATATTTGTCAAAAACTGAAAGACAATACTGAGGAAATTTCTACCCTTGCACTTCCATGCTTGTGAAGGTTGAGTCATGTGAGATCCCCTTTCATACACTGTGGCAATGTTCCTCACTCATTTGGGGTCACCAAATATGGGAATGTTCCTCACTCATTTGGGATCACCAAATGTTGAATTTTGCAGGCAACCCCAACAAGGGAAGAGATGAGGATCTGACTCCATGTTTCAGAAGGCTGATTTATTATTTTATTATATATATTAAATTAAAAGAAAATGATCTATTAAAACTCTACTAAAAGAATAGAAGAAAGGATTTCATCAGAAGGTTTGAAAGGAAAGGAATGGAATTATAATAAAATCTTGTGACTGACCAGAGAGTCCGAGCCAGCTGACTGTGATTGGCCATTAATTAGAAACAACCACATGAGACCAATCACAGATGCACCTGTTGCATCCCACAGCAGCAGATAACCATTGCTTACATTTTGTTCCTGAGGCCTCCCAGCTTCTCAGGAGGAAAAAATCCTAAGGAAAGGATTTTTCATAAAATGTGTCTGTGACAATACACATCAGCCTCTGACAGGGATCAGTGGTGCTCCCCTGAGCTGGCATTCATTCATTCATTTATCCCCAGGGCAGCAGTGCCATGGCTGCATGCAGAACTCCCCAAAAGGGCATCCCCTCCCCAGCATCCACGTAGCTGTCAAACATTCCAGCTATCTCCTCAGCTGAAGATAAAGGTGCCAGATAGGGCAGCCAACTAAATTAATGAAAAATATTATTTTAATAAAAATTAGGAAATAAAATCAAAGAAATCTGCAGTAAAACCACTTAGGATAGTTGCCATGAGTGCCTGTCATGACAGATGAACAGAAATGCTGCAAAAGGTACCTACTCAAAATCACAATTACCTGAAGGTAACTACAACTTTTCTAAATAAATAATTTCTGTACAGAGCTCCCACTCTGGGAAATCTCAGAGCCAATCATATTTCAGAGGGCACAGGGGAGAATCCTGCAGCAGGCAGCAATAATAAAACCAATTTATACATTCATTGCTCCATATGTTGCTCTATATTTATATATTACACATTTATGAATTCTTTTAAACAGGCAACAATCAAGCTGATAAAACCACTGGGGTCACAAATTCTAAATTGAAAGTAGCTAACAGAAAAGTTCTTTGTTCTTGTATAGATTTGAGAGGATTCCAGGGTAACACAGCATACATAGCACAGAAAATCCCATGATCTCCAGATTGGTGCACACATCTACAGTGATCAGTGTTCAAATACCCTTCATTAGGGCACTTCTTCCCATTGTGATTGTTCTGCCCATGTCAGGGGAGGTGCTGTAAAGATTAAACCAGCTTCAAAACCTATTTGAATAAAATACCCACGTATTCATTTATATTTAAATTTGTATTCACATTGTCAGACTCACACATGAGATGTTTATAGATTTTGCAGTTACTATCTCACACAACCAGTTCTTTTGGGAGTTAACTGTAATTAGCTTTTATAAATCTATCATTATTCACAGACCCTCTTGGAACAAATGAGCAAAACTATGTGTATGCATTTGTTTTGTTGACTACCAAAAGTATGGCAGCTCACATATAATTGTCATGTAACTTGGAAAACCTTCTCCTTTTAAACTATTCCTTTACTATAGTAATTTGCCAGCATTCATAAATGACAGTAATTACAACAATTGCTGTTTTTTAATCTTACTTATTCCATGCTCTTCTGCTCTAACTATGAAAAAATAGTAGTTATGTCCATAAAAATGGCATTGTGCTAGCTTGAACAAAGATAGTGATTGAAAGAGATAATATTTAATACCATTATTTCATTAGCCAACATGGCATTGATCTTTTTCCATGGCCACAGGTGCAGCAATCACAAATTCAACTCTTCTTGCCTCCCCTGCTGTACAGAACTGGTGTATAGTGATGAGTTAATTTGTTCTCAATCCTACATTTGCTGAGCTTAATGGCAAAGCAGTGTCCATTGATTACAGTGACACAGAAGGAAAAATCACAAGGGCTTCCTACTTCTCAAAAGCAACCCACACTGGCAAATATTTAACTGTCAATTAATGTCAAGAAACTTTAAATATTTCATCCTGTGTCTATACATCTACTAAAAGTACATTAATCCCAGTTGGAAACACAAATATTCATTGCAGTGCCCACATTTAGCTTGGCACCAGTCTCACTGCTTTTGCTGGTAATTTACTTGATGCATCCCAGCAGAGAAGGGCTCAGATTTCTGCAAAGCCTCCCAAGGGCATAAAAAGTTAACACAAACCCCATCAGTGATATGTAAATCTTGATGTGCAAGCATTCACCGTCTTAATATTCCCACAATGTAAGTTTGTTTCAGAAATATTTGTATTTACTGCATAACTATGCTCCTCTTCCTTATGGGAAATTTTCCCTGCCATGGTCATTACTAATGTTCTTCCTGAAGTTTTTCACAGGGAAGAGCAGATGCAGAGCAAATAAATGGATCAATTTCAGATTGTACAGTAGCAACCAAGAGCTCTGCAGCTGCATTAGCTGTGATCCCTGCCAGGCAGCCCTAAAACCAATCCTGCCCAGCCAGCCCCAAATCTATTTTTGTGCTCTCCTAAGGGCCCCACATTTAGAGCTGCTGAAACACAGAAACCAGCAGCAGCTGCATAATCAGTTTATGTGAAAACATTTGGCAACTATTAAGTCAGAGATTCAACAAGACAACATCAAAAGAAGTGACTAAATCCTTCTCTTACAGTCATGACACTGAATTTGAACCACAATATCCAAACAACAGTGTTATGTGTCCAAGTGATGCCTTAGGTTTTAGCACCTTTTTTGAGAGATGTGCTATCTCATAAAAGCCTCTAATAATCCCAAATTTGTGTTTGCAACTACTAATTCATTAATTCAATTCCCCCTTAATCTTCTGGGTTTGTTCCCACAGACCACAGCCAGAGAGAATGCCACAAGAAATCACAACTTGTCAGTTGTCACAGAAATCACAACTTGTCATGGGAATCAGTATTAAGGAGCACATGAAGTTCACCCAGTTCTTAGAAGGGCAGAAGGTTCTGGCCATGGCCACCAAGGCCATTTATTCATTTTAACCAGGTGTCCCAAGTTAACTGTTCACCCAATGCTTTAGTTTTCAGACAGTTGTCAAATAACTGCAGACAGAGACCTGCATATCTTTTCAGCTGGTTAGAGTTGAGAAGTAAAAGTCTTGAGGGTTTTTTTTCATTCAATATGCAAACTTTAGGACTCAGCCAGTATAGATAATATGGAATAAGGGTTGGGTTTGCTTTGCTTCAAGGATAGGGAAATAATAGGATAGTGGTACCCTGATCAATTAAGACAGTGCATCAATACATATTTATTACATAAAGATAATTCAAAGTACCTTGAGAAGCACATAATAGAAGAACATAACCCATAAGAAGGAAAAAAAAAAAGTGATTCTGTTCTGCCTGAAAATGACAAGCAAATTGAAATGTTAATTTGAAAAAATTTAAATCTAGTACTGAAAAAAAAATTGCCACTCAGGGCTGGCCAAACAGACCTGACTTAGCATACTATTTGACAATTTTTGTAACTGACATTATGTATTTTAATAGAGAAGCACTATATATAGTATAATTAATCAGAAATAAACATGCAGAGTTAATTGAATAGTTTATATCAGTAATTGTTTTAAATATTAAGCCACACTCCTAGTAATTAGGGACGCTATAATTATTTCTGAGCTATGACTCTAGCAGGTTCATTTAGCAAGATATGTCAAATGAAACAATATGTAGAAATGGTCATATTATTTGCTCTTATGATAGTTATAACTCTTATTATATTTTTAACTATTATTTTATCAGTAGACGAAAAGAAATATTTCTGATGGATATAGTATACATATCCATCAGAAACATATCCATAAAAAACACATCGTTTAAAAATGTCTACAAACAACACTTGGTCAACCTTTACATAATTTTTTAAAACTGTAATTCAGACAATTTCAAAATATTTCTCATGTTAAAGTATTAACAAGGGTTTTTCAGAAAAAGCCATCACTCAACAGTTTCCATTGACAACAACAGCTAATTTTAGGGGCTAATTGTGTTTAGTCATTTGTAAGTAAAGAATAACCATAAATACTACAGGAGATAAGGACAGACCTTGTTGTTTTGATGGCATTGCACAGATAACAGCACAGGAAAGAATCTGCCCACACAGCCTGAATTGATTCATCTTTTCCTCCCTTCATTATGAATCAGATTCTTTATTGCCTTTGTATTGAATGAAAACCTCACCATGGCACAGTCAATGGGAGTTCTGCCATCCACATCAAATGAGGTCACTGCTTGACTACCTCTCCAAATAATATTAAAAATAACTTGTATATCTAAACCTTAATCATAGCTTAACTACAGTTTTCTGAAAGAAAAAAGTCCTGTTGCAAAACCACAAAAGACAGATGCTTCCCCCTGGTGTCATCTTTCAATGATGTAAAAGAGAGAAGCTGCTGGCTCTCTGATAGTTGCTGAATGCATGGAAACATGCATGCTGCCTTACAGGATGTGAAACAGAGCTTCCCACAACCCTCACACATGTGTGCCCATGCAACCTGTGCAATCTCACATCTCCAGGGTGAGAAAAAAGCCCTGAACCTGCACGAGTTGTGCTGCAGGTTCCACAAGCCTGTCTGCACCTCTCGACCTTTATCATAATGAAAGAGATGTACAGAGACTGCAGAGAGACCACAGCCAGTAATCAATGCCTTCAAAATACACTAAATTTAAACTCATTTGTGGATTGAAAGGGTCTTTGGCCAAACAGAAATGCTACATGTAGGAGGCCCTGTGTCATGTTTAGGGATGATTTAGTGTTCCCAGTGGAACATGGCACTCCCTCACTTCTCCCTCCCACAGCAGTGGGACAGAGAGAATTGCAGGCACAGAAAAAGAATGAGTTAAGAACTATTTACTGGAAAGAGCTATGAAATGAGAAAATGAACACACTTGGACAGTTTTCACAGCTGAGACACAAGCCCATAAGAGAAGAGAAACTTTCTTCATCTCACCAGGGGTGGGCGACCAAATTATCTGCTGTTGGTTCCCTTTCTGTGCACACCCTCACTGCCAGTGAGCTGGCACATGGCAATGGGGCACTCTGCAGAAACTGATGCCACATCAGTTCTGTACACTGGACTTCATCTGCACCTACAAGGCACTGCTTGTTATTTGAATCCCTACAGACTACTTCCCTGTTGGAACAAAAGCAGAACAGTAAACTGAAAATAAACTGAAGTGTAATGGCTTCACCATATAAAAAAATGCCAGCACAATTTGCCAAGATAGGCAAATAGACATTTGAAATATAAGAAATGTAAACACCTGCACAAAGGCAAAATTCTGCACATGAGCCAAGCACAGCTAATGATAAAACATTTTTCAAAGAGGTCAAAGAACACTTCCAAAACTGCCTTACTTCTCCCATCAGTCCCACAGAATCTCATGTTTTGGGGCTGTGGGTTTCAGCCTTTTGGATGAAAAATGTTCTATCTGCTGCAGGAAGGCACACAACTTGCAATTTATTAGCTAGCTACACTCACAGCTTGAACAAACTTGTGCTTCATTATGAACCAATATAGTGAAGCATTCAAAAATGCTTTTAATCTGGTGTACTTATGAGCTAGGCTGCCTGGAGAATGGAGCAGCACAGGTCCTAAACAATCTAAATTGTTCAGTGTCCTCTTGCTCCCTCTCCTCCTGGCCTCTGTTGAATTTTTTGTCTTTTAAGTGACACTATGGGATATCTACCATGTCTATCTCCAAGTTCACAGGCCAGTTCCATCTCTGTAAACATCAATAGCAAAATGCATGAGGGACTTCTCTGCTGGGTGATGGAGGCAAGTCACTTTTCTCTCAGTAAGACACTCTGATGTCATTGCTTACTTTGTAAGAACAGACAATGAAAACCTTAAAACAAGCAACAGGTATGAGTTCTGCAATTTACTTACAAATTAAACCATCCATATCAATGTTTTCTACAAGGAGTAACTGGGAAATGTCTTTGTTTTCCAATGTGCAGACTGCAGTACCCCAAAAAGTTCTCCCCCTCCCTCTGCCCCAAAATCCAGAGCTGACGCTCTGGCAAATCCTTCCAGGATACAGACATCACATTGTACATGACACATGTGGCTGAACATGCCTGCTGAGGAATGACACATCACAGCTCAGCACGTCAGGACAGACAAAAAGCAGTCCTACAAACTGGGGTTAACAGGCACTGTGGCTTCACTTGATGTTTTTGTCAAATGTTTTCACCCAAATCTTTGTGAATAAGGTGCAGGCAGCAGTGGCAGCTCCCAGGCAAAGTGGAGATCTCTTCCCCCAAGCCTACAGTCAGTGTTGTAATAAACAGCCACTAAACATCTGGCAGCCTCTAATTCCCTTCTTTAGGCAACTGCCACTTTGATAAAACAGATCTCCAATAAGCAAATCTGCCTGCAGGAGTCACTTCACTTTTCCCTATTCACAGACAGGGAGGAATGAAAAATTCAATTTGATCAGATCTGTGTTTGAAAGTTCAGGACCCTGAGCTGGAAATCACCAGAGGCTGGCAGGGTATTCTGGCCAAATATTGCTGCCTGTTTGCCCTGTGCTCATGTTCTGCCCCAGACATGAGCTGCTGGCCATGGTTATTAGAGAGGACACTGGGCAGATCCACTGTCAGTCTGATTCAGTTTGAATCTAGGTATTTTCTTATGTTAAGTAATACTTAAGTGTTATTGTGGTAAGTTCTGGATACAATTTCACAGAGCAAGCTAAGAAATGCCTAAGAAAATTATTAATCACAACAGCACATGAGTTAAAGATCTTCTGCAGCAATTCTGGCACTTGAAGAATTCTTTCAATTGCCAGATACTGGCTTTCTATTTACCACTTCATATTTTTATATAAATACTAAGCTGCTAATGTATTGTTGCACGTGCTATTCTTCCATAGCAGCTTGATAGAATCCCAGGAGCTGATTATAAAGAACAGGTTAGTTTTGTGTTCCTAATTCAGCTATCAATCAATAACAGATACAGATCACATTCTGGCAACTGTCTAGCATAAAAGCTTATTAAAAATATACCTATCAGGAAAACTTAAATTTATTCCCTTAGAGGGAATTTGAGATACTGCATAGGCTGTGATTAAGTCAAAGAAACTATGGCAATATATAATATTTTTCCATGACCTTATGTGCAACTAATTTATGAAGTATTCACACAGTATGTCAGACACCAAAAGAGAAAACCTGCAGTAGCAGCAGCTAAAAACAAAGCTAGAACCTAAATTGACACATTTCAAAATTTAATTTCTGAGCTTTAAAAGTCATTTGGCTCAATCCAGAACTCTATAAAGCAGTTTAGTCTTCTATTGAAAAAATAAATATTCTCATTAGAGCACATTTTCCAGAGATGCAGCTGCTGTTAGACAAGAGGAAACATATAGGCAGGCAAATTTCCTTACTCCTCTCTTTCTCATCTCAATACATTAAAAGATCATTTATTTATTGTTCCCAAGTTAATTTGTAAGGCTTTCATGAAAGATTGGAATTACAGTCTTTTCCATTCCAGATGGAAAATGCTTTATTAGACTAATTCAAGACAAGAGTTCACTTTCAACTTGTAACACATGAGAGTGTCACATGAAAACCAAAAAGCAGATTCTGGCCAGAGCACTGAACCTGCTTCAGGCTGGACTCACCTGATGAGTTCTTTTAGCTGAGTGTATTTTGAGTGTCTTGCATTTAAACCTAGTCAAAGATTGGCATCATAAAAATAACCACCAAATAAATAAAGGTAACATAGGTGTTTATATAAACTGTGCTTTTCTGAGCTGAAAATCTTTTTGCTGAGCTTGAGACTGCACTGTATGGCTGACATGAGGCTCTGGTCACAGATGATGCATGAACAATCCAGAACCTCCTGACTTCTTCATGAATTTGTATCTGTGCATTTTGTCCTTGCCCACACAAGCAGAAAATTAAGGAAAACATGCAAAATTATAAGGAAAACACAGAGCAATTTAGGAACCATTCAAGACAATCAAGGTTAAATTACCCATGTGTTACATCCAGAGACAACCCAAACAATTGCTGCTGAGGAACTCATACCATTAACTTTATCACAAATTTTCAAATGCAGGTCGATTTGCTCTTCCTGCTCAAATAACTTAAAAGGATTCTTGCTATTGGCAATTAAATGATTGTTTGGTTCCACCTTAATGTGATTTCAAAGATTCATTATTGCTCTAAAACTGTAGAACACTGTGTGCTTTGTGGATAAAAAGACCAGAGAACAGTTAACAATTCGAGAGGGTTTTGTCTATAGATTGGTCAGGGGAATATGTCAGCTCCTGTAAAATCCTTTTACAAAATGTTATAGTTTATCCTACTTACCTTGAAAGGATTCCCTGTCTTTACCAGGTGTTAGTTTCAGGGAATCACAGAATCAATTAAGTTGAAAGAGGTCTCTGGGATCATGGATCAAGCTCTGGACCAAACACCACCCTGACAACCAGACCAGAGCACCCAGTGTCACATCCAGCTGGGCCCTGAACACCTTAGCACTGAGTGTCACATCCAGCTGGTCCTTGAACACCTTAGCACTGAGTGTCACATCCAGCTGGGCCCTGAACACCTTAGCACCCAGTGTCACATCCAGCTGGGCCCTGAACACCTTAGCACCCAGTGTCACATCCAGCTGGGCCCTGAACACCTTAGCACTGAGTGTCACATCCAGCTGGTCCCTGAACACCTTAGCACTGAGTGTCACATCCAGCTGGTCCTTGAACACCTTAGCACTGAGTGTCACATCCAGCTGGGCCCTGAACACCTTAGCACTGAGTGTCACATCCAGCTGGTCCCTGAACACCTTAGCACTGAGTGTCACATCCAGCTGGTCCTTGAACACCTTAGCACTGAGTGTCACATCCAGCTGGGCCCTGAACACCTTAGCACTGAGTGTCACATCCAGCTGGTCCTTGAACACCTTAGCACTGAGTGTCACATCCAGCTGGTCCCTGAACACCTTAGCACTGAGTGTCACATCCAGCTGGTCCTTGAACACCTTAGCACTGAGTGTCACATCCAGCTGGGCCCTGAA
This sequence comes from Melozone crissalis, assembly GCF_028551555.1. Lineage (NCBI taxonomy): Eukaryota > Metazoa > Chordata > Aves > Passeriformes > Passerellidae > Melozone > Melozone crissalis. The sequence goes on along the minus strand of NW_026535785.1, from coordinate 18,449,931 downwards.
CACCTTAGCACCCAGTGTCACATCCAGCTGGGCCCTGAACACCTTAGCACTGAGTGTCACATCCAGCTGGTCCCTGAACACCTTAGCACTGAGTGTCACATCCAGCTGGTCCTTGAACACCTTAGCACTGAGTGTCACATCCAGCTGGGCCCTGAACACCTTAGCACTGAGTGTCACATCCAGCTGGTCCCTGAACACCTTAGCACTGAGTGTCACATCCAGCTGGTCCTTGAACACCTTAGCACTGAGTGTCACATCCAGCTGGTCCCTGAACACCTTAGCACTGAGTGTCACATCCAGCTGGTCCTTGAACACCTTAGCACTGAGTGTCACATCCAGCTGGTCCCTGAACACCTTAGCACTGAGTGTCACATCCAGCTGGTCCTTGAACACCTTAGCACTGAGTGTCACATCCAGCTGGGCCCTGAACACCTTAGCACTGAGTGTCACATCCAGCTGGTCCTTGAACACCTTAGCACTGAGTGTCACATCCAGCTGGGCCCTGAACACCTTCAGAGATGGTGGCTCCACCACCTCCCTGGCAGTGCCTTCCAATGGTTAAGAACTCCTAATGTAAAGAAATTCCTTCTGATGTCCAACTTGACCTCCCCGGCACAGCTTAAGCCAGTGTCCCCTTGTCCTGTCACTGGCTGTCTGTGAGGAGAGCCCAATCCCCATCTCACTCCATCTCCTGTCAGAGTGATGTAGAGAGGGACAATGCTCCCCATGGGCCTCCTTTGCTCAACACTGAGCTCTCCCCAGCTCCCTTTGCTCTCTCAGCCACTTCTCATCAGATTTATTCTCTGGACCCTTCATCAACTTCCCTTCTCTTCTCTGGACTTGCTCCAGCCCCTCAATGTCCTTCTGGAACTGAGGGGCCAGAAAGGGACACAGCACTGAGGAGTGGCCTCAGCAGTGCCCAGCACAGAGGGACAATCACTGCCCTGCTGCTGATCCAGGCAGGTGCCACTGGCCTCTTGCCCCCCTGGGCACACCTGGGCTCAGCTTCAGCTGCTCTCAATCAGCCTCCCAGCTGTGAGAAACGCCAATCACTTGGTTTTAAAATGTTAAAAGTTTAATAGTAATAAAATGGCTATAAAAATAGCAATAGAATTAGAGTAATAAAAATTTTGGACAATTTGAGACAACAGAAATAAAGAGTTATGGACGTCTGGGTACCTTTTTCTGGGCAGCATAAGCCTGAAAAAGGACCCACATTAACAGAGGATTAACCCTTAAAAACAACAGCCTGTTGCATATTCATACACCTCATACATGAGGCATAAATTCCATTCAAACACAGGATTCGGTCTGGGCAGTGTCAGTTTCTTCCTTTTAATCCTAACAGTGCCTTCAGGGCTCAGCAAGGCAGGAAGAAGTTCATTTCTTCTGATAATGGAACCATAAATTCTCTTTCTCTGAAAGATTTGGGTGTCCTGTGGCTGCTATCTCAGTGCGAGTCCTTTCTTTAAAAAAAAGTATCCTACATAGCATAGTTTCTATTTTAACCTTATGTTATAACCCAAAACTATATTTACCACACTACTTAAGAGAATTAATACAGCATTACTTTCTAACACAACACATATAATATTCATTTTAATATTTGCGAAAAGCCAATCATAAAACAGACATTTTTCACACCAGCTACTCTCCACAGCTGGGAGCTGCAGAGGTTTAGTGTGGCCAAAGTGTACAACCAGGCACTTGGTCCTGTTTAACCTCCTGCCAGTGCTCTCAGCCCATGGATCCAGCCTGTCCAGGGCCCTCTGCAGCCTTCCTGCCCTCCAGCAGATCCATCCTCTGACCAGCTGGGCATCATCCATGGGTGCACTCGATTCCTTCACCCACATCACCAATAAAGACATTAAACAGCTCTGCCCCCACACTGAGCCCTGGAGGACTCCAGTATGGACCAGCTGCCAACTGGATTTAACATCCACCAGCACTCCATCAGCCAGGTGTAACCACGTGAAGATGTCCAAGCCATGAGCTGCCACCTTCTCCAGGAGAATGCAGTGAGACAGCACCAAAGGCTTTGCTGAAGGCCAGGCAGACACATCCACAGCCTCTCTCTCAGCTATTGGCAGGTCCCCTGGTCACAAAAAAAGATCAGATTGATCAGGAATTGTGGGAATCCACAATTTTGGGAAAGCTGCAAAAGGCAGGCCTCAGAGGCAGTAGAACTGTGATTAGAGCTAAGCAGAAGCCATGAGATTGGTCAGCAAAAAAAAATATTTTAAAAGTAGAAGAGCAAGGACAAATATAACAATGGTTTGTATTAATGCTGGTCTAGAATAACTCCCTAAGCTACAGAAAAGTTTATCTAGTGAGATATTAGGAAGTTCTAAGCTTAATAATGGAGCTCTGTGCATTGTGTTTTAAGGCTCACAAGCAGGTGTTGTATTCAAAATAAGCAAGCATTGCTTAACCAAAGGGATGTGTGCTTATAGAACTACTGTCAGTGTGCTTTTGCTTTGTGTGATTGGTCAAAAACCTTATAAAGTGAGTTGTAACATGAAGTTCTTTGTCTGCTGCCAGGGATGTGACCTGCTGGCATCTTCCCATTGTCATAACCATGTAATGAGACTGATGCTGGAAAATAAAACAGCTCAAGGCACGTTCCTGGACAGTCCTGTCCTGTTTGTGATTTGTGCACAGACCCCGGCCGGTGATAAGGAAGGACCTGCCCATCCTAAACCTGTGCCAGCTGTTTCTGATCCCTGTAGTTTCTGTGTGATGGCACTCAGGGTGATCTGTTCCATACCCTTGCCAGGCACCCAGGCCAGGCTGACACATCTGGAGTTTCCCAGATCCTCCTTCCTGTTCTTGTTGGATTGGCACCACATTGGCACCTCTGGGATCTCCCTGCTGAGCCAGGGCTGACAGATAATGGAGAGCATTTTAGGCTTCCGTTTGAAGGAGGCAATCATAATGGGAACATAAATTGGGTATTCACCTGCTTTCTTACAGACTGTGGCCATTTGGTTTACATCTGGCATCAATAAATGTTGCAACTGGAAAGATTCTAAAGTGTTTCTTAAATACTCATCATAACCTACATATTACACTTGACCCTTCTCAGGTAATACCATTTATATATTGATATCATAATCACACACCTTCATGTAAAATATTGCAATATTTTGAGAGATTAATGTCAGAAAAATACTGGCCTGTAAAAACATGTATTATAATAATAATAGTAATAGTAATAGTAATAATATCAATCATATATTGGTATCATAATCACACATCTTCATGTAAAATGTTGCAATATTTTGAGAGATTAAGGTAGAAGTATCTTGTCAGAAAAATACTGGCCTGTAAAAACGTGTATTACATATATTTCTGTGGATAAACATAAAATTATCTTAACAGTTAATAAGCACCTTCAACAAGAAGGCTAAAACAGTCCTACATACTAAATTGTACATGAACTCCCCAATTTAATAATTTCAAAAGTTTTATTTGCAGGTTGTTTTTCTGTCTCATCAATGGATGAGGCCCCTTTGCTCAGAAACAATCTAAATGCATCTGTGAATGCTGCCAGCATTATTGAAAAGGTTTGGTGCCAGCATGACTGGAACTCACTGAGGAGAAAAACAAAAAAATGATTTTAATAACACTGATTTTATCTGAGGGCTCAGAGTGCTTCATACTACATTCATTAAATTAAATTAAATAGATCATATATGAGCTATATCTATATCTATATCTATATCTATGAGAAATATATACAGAGCTTATATGGATATATATATAAAATATATATAGAGCATATATAGATTTTCAAATACAGCCTTGCAAATACCAGTAGCATAAGGGCCAGGCAGCCTACAAGCACAGCATGCTGAATATAATATAATATAATATAATATAATATAATATAATATAATATAACGTAATGTAACATAACATAACATAACATATTTTAAAGTAGTTAATATCTATAATTATATATTAATAGAAAAAGTACAACTGCTTTACCTCTCTGGATAATGATGTGATGACAAAGCATTTGGGTGAGGGGTGGGAGAAGGAAGCTTATTCAGCTCACGTTACAAATAAAAAAGCAAATATTTATGCAAAGACAGCTGTTACTGCCTTCTACCTGGCACACCACGAATAAGCTTTAATGCAATATTAACAACATTCACAAATTTGTTACTACAATTCTACTTTGGAGTTAAGCAGCCTTTTTCTGGTCTATTTCCACAAATAAATGCAAAACAAAAAAAAATCCCCATACGCACTCAACATATGCATTTAGCTTAAGAGTTAGTGATTTGTTTAGCAGTGCTAAACTACCTTAAAAACTTTGGAGAAACTCCAATGATAAACAGTACTAAATCTTTTTGGCATTATTAGTATTTAGATGTTTTAACAGAGGTTTTTTAATCAAATTCATTAAAGCGCTTTACACAATCCCCATTGGTGAGTGTTTTCCTTGGGTTGCTCCCCTTACTCTCATCTTAGGAACTCAATATTACCTGCAACAGAGGGAGGACACCTGAAGCCTTAATCCTGGGGGAAAAGAAAAAGAATTGTCAAGGAATGGTTTCACCGAGGTTGGCTGGATTGACTGAATAGTCCAGTTGCCCACTTTGGCAAGGAAAACAAGTGAGTGATGTAGTGCTCAGCCAAAATCAAGTTCAACAAGCACAGACACCCTTTTCATTTGCAAATTGAAATCTGCCCATATTCTCCATTTCAGGATACTCGAAAAACCCAACCTTTTTGGAGAAAATGGAATTTGCCATTTGTTAGCCAGCACTTACTCTTCCTCCTTGCAATATGCACAGAGGTAGTGTAGAACATTGGGAAAAAATGAATGAAAAAAGCAGATGGATTTACACCTTTTTAGATGGACTTACACCTTCTTAGGCTGACATATTGCAGTTTGAAAGGATACTTATATTTATGACATACCAAATACTATCTAGCCTGCATTTTTACAGTAAGTGCTACTCAAAGAAATCTTTCTTTCCTTTCTTTTCTTTGTTTTCTGCAGGTAAACATTATAACCAAAATGTTCATCCTAGACATTAAGCCTCATACATTACATTTCAGGCTACAGACAACTGTGATTTGGGTGATGATCTGAGTCCTCAAAACTCTGATCTCCAGATGTGGCTGTGAATCCCTTTACTCCCATCACTGCTGTGTGAGTGCAAAAAAAACACCTGAAGGATATGGTTGCTAGGCTGGAACTTGTACTAATGGATTTTAAGCCTTTTACCTTCAGATTTAGGGATGGATTCTGCCTTTCTTTAGAGTAACACAAATTTGGAATATTTTCGCTGAACCTAATTCCCATGCCTAACAGAACACGGTTTGGCTTTTAATTTTTCAGGATTTCTAGAAAACCCTTTTGTCCCTCTGATAAAAAGAGAGCAGGCTCCCGATACTAAAGTGATTTCAGCATTTATGATAATAAAAGAAAGGCCTGAAGCGAGGGGCCTGGGCCGAGCAGGAGCGTTCCTGTAGAGGATGGAGCAGCGCCGGCGCTGGGGCTGCTCAGCAGCGATGGCCCCGAGGTTCCAGGGGAACAGCACAGCTCCCCTGGGTCAGATCCCCCTTTTTATCCCATTTTTTGTCCCTCTGGATTGGTTTCTGTTTGGATCCTTCATTTCCAGGAAGGTTTTTGGCCTTGATTGGCCATTACAGTTCTGTCTAGGCTGGCTCCTGCTGCACTTTACTGAGGTGTGTTATGGTACCTTGAGTGCTGTATTTCTTATAACTCCCCTTTTAACCCCTTTTACAATATAACAACCAAACTAACAGTACATGCTTAGTGATCTGTCAACTATTTTACAACACTTTCTAAGCTATTTTTAACACCTCTGCTGTGTCACTAATGACGTGGTAGCACAGAGTCCTTATTGCAACTCTCACTTGGAAAAGCCAGACAACGTGACAGGTAAGAGGTGACAGGCAGGACTCAGTGCTGATGGACAGCAAAAGCCTCAGAGCAACCACGGAGTCAGCGGCACTCCCACTCCGGCTGTAAGGGCAGGAGAACAGGCAATAACAGCTTTGTTTGCCCTAGGGGCTGCTGAAGATGTGGCAATTAGAAGAAAAAATGCTGAGAGGCATTTCCCGACTCTGTGTGCATAAACACTCCTGGAAAACAGCTTCCCAAAAAGCCAACAGGAGACAGCCTGGATGTGCAGCTGCGGCTGTTCCTGTGTGTCCGTGTGTACACACACACCCAAGGGCTGTTGTACTTACACACACACCCAGGGGGCTGTTGTACTTACACACACACACCAGGGTTGTTGTATTTACACACACACACAGAGGGCTGTTGCATTTACACACACAGACCCACTAGGCTGTTTGTTGTATTTACACACACACACACACTGGGGTGTTTGTTGTATTTACACACACACCTACTGGGGTGTTTGTTGTATTTACACACACAAAGGTGTTTGTTGTATTTATACACACCCACCGCACATCCACTGTGTTGTTTGTTGCAATTACTCACACCCACCTCACAGTTTGCTATATTTACACACACACCCACCGCATGTTTGTTGTATTTACACACACCCATTGCACACCCACAGGGTGTTTGTTGTGTTTACTCACACGCCCCGCGCTGGTTGTTGTAGTTACACATACTCACCGGCTGTTTGTTGTATTTACTCACCCCCCACCGCACACTTTGTTGTAGTTACTCACATGCCCCGCGCAGTTCCCCCCTCTCCCGGGCTGATCCCGGCCGGTAAAACAGCGCGGGGGACAAAAAGCCGGCCCACCGGCGCAGGCACCGCTGGGATTCGAACCCAGGATCTCCTGTTTACTAGACAGGCGCTTTAACCAACTAAGCCACGGCGCCGCGCGTTGAGCGCGTCCTCCGTGCGGCATTAAACAGCTACAGCGGGGCCGGGCCTGCTCCGGGCCTGCTCTGTCCGCCCGCCCCGCCGGCCCTGCTCCGTGCGGGGCCGCGAACCGCGCCCCACCCGCCCTGGCTGTGGCACAGCACACATAGAGAGGGAGGAAAATGCATAAATGTCGGCTTCTCAGGCATTTGTGGGCGAGACTGCCTCCAGAGCTCCAGCTCTGCCTCATCCTGCAGGGCCTCAGCTGGCTGCGGTTCATGGTGTTATAGATACATACTATAATATCGGCTTTTCGCAAATTTTCAATGGATTTTATATGTGTGGTGTTAAAGTTACTTTGTTATAAAGATATAGTTTTTATTTCTTTTGTTATTTAAGCTGATATCAGTGTGCTTGTGTTAAATGCCTGCTGGGATGGGATAACACCCAATGCACGCAGGATGAGCACACCTGGACACATCTGCCAGCCATCAGCACTCACCCTCTGAAGGCAGAGTGCACCAAGGCACAAACTGGAGGGGATAAAAGTGGACTAAAACCACAAGCAAGGAATCTGCATGCTCTTAAAAGGTGGACCCGAGGAGCAGCCATGCCAAAGAATTCTTAGAACATGTAAACTAGTTTGGGGAAAAGTTTACTATGCATAAGGGACTATGAATATACAACAGGCTGATGGAAGGGAAAAGGCGTTCAGGGGTATCCCCGAAGCGAGTGCCAAGATGCACCCGTCTGTAACAACCTTTGCTCTGTGGTCCTTGTCTCCTACCGTCCTTCATTAGCCTCGTTTAATTTCCCCAGGGGAGCGCCGGTGTTCCTCACACCCATAAACCGGGCCGAGCCGGGCCGCGCACCGGCTGCAGTTCCGGTTCCGCCGCCAGGAGCGCTGTGGCTGCGGCCGGGCCGTGGCTCCCCCGCGCCTGCAGGGGGCGCTGTGGCTGCGGCAGGGAGGGATGGACACGGGGTTTCCCGTGCCCACCCGCAGGGGCGGGCGGTGCCTCAGGGGGCGGAATGGCGGCGGCGTAGCCTGGGCTGGGGCAGCGGGGGAGGCGGCAAAGGCTCTGGAGCCGTGCCGGAACCTGCGGGGTGTCGCGTTAAAATGGAGCCAAAAACCTCTAGCAGCAGAGGCAGACAAACAGCAGAGCTGGGCTGCTGCAGGCCGGGAGACGCTGCTGCCGGGAAGGGATTAGGGTCGGGATCCCCTTCCCAGCGAGATCAGGGTTGGAAAAGGTCCCGATCCAAGAGCTGCTCTTGCGAGAGTAAGAGTGAATAGAGAGAGCGGAGTCAGAGCAGGATGAAAACTCCGCAGTGGCAGCGAATCCTCTTGTAATACATGTTAGAAATAATCCATGCTATCAAAGAATGTATTTTATAAAGATTGTGAAATCCAAACGAGTCTGAGACCACAAGCAGCCGGAGGGACGGATGTCTATTCAAACTCCAAAATTTGGCTTTCGATTGATCATTTATAACACTCTGGGCAGCAGATCTGGCACCAAAACCACCCCTGTGCACTCTGATCTGAGAGTGAGGAGCTGAGCCCAGCCCTGATCCCAGCCAGAATATCCAGGGATCTCTGCACTTCTCAAGGGAAAGCCCCACAGCTAAGAGACTGCAGTCAGCTGCATTCTTCCTCCTCCTCCTCTTCTGTCTCCCAAGTGCCATCATTGCCATCTCTTAGGCAACAAACGGGAGAAAATTCCCTGAGAGATAAAAAAAGGAAAAATCCTAAACTCCAACACACAGCTAAATAGAAAAAAAATACATAAAAATTTTATTGATTTAGAAAATTAAGGAGATATCTTGTTCAAAAATTAAAATACAGGCACTTTCAGAATTGTTAGTTTGTGAATAAAACAAAAGGAGAGTTCAGTGTGCAAAGCATGTTTCAGGTTCAGTACTCACAAACCTGTCTGTATCTGTATGTCCCCAAGCCACAGGTGCCTTTTCCCCATAGAACTGCTATTTAGTTATTTGAGTTGCACAACTCAACTGGCACCATCGGGGTGTGAGCCCAGATTTATCTGGTGATGGCAGTACAGGAGTCATCTTCAGTACAACATTCAGGTCTGCAGGTGCAAAAGAAAACAGCCAGCTCCATCACAGTGTAAAAATTCACATGAGCCCCTGTCAGTGTAGAGAAGAGGAGCTGTCCAGAGCAGCAGTGGGAGAGGAATGGCAGATTTGTTCTTTACAAACAAGCTGTGGTCTGCTGGTAGATAAAACCAGCACTGGGAGAAAAAAGGAACAGTGGGAAGGATTCCACTAATTGATGAATGGAAAAAGATATTTGCTTTTACAAATAAACTTTAGGTTTGCTGATAAATGAAATTCGACATTGAAAGATGAAAGAAACAACGGGGTAGAAAAACCCCTAAATTCCATAAGAATTAAAATGAAAAGGGAGGGTTATACCTTAGAGGGAAATCTTTGGCATCAGGTGTATCAGGAAGTCTGAACCTCTCAAGTACCTCAGCCAAGGGGGAAAGAGAGAAGGGAAATGTGGCTGGGAAATTGGGATAAAAAGGGAGGCTGAGTCTTCCAAAAATTGGAGAGACCCCAGGGGAATGCCCCATGGCCTCTCCCTTTATTCAAATAAAGTAAAAGGACTCCTATGTCTCCTTTTTGGACATAAACCTCTGGTGTTTGTGGATTGATTTTCCTAACAAGTGGTTTGCAGTAACACTTATTTCATGTTGTGGAGGGACCAAGAGATGTCTCTGATCCAGAAATGAAACCAGGGCAGTGAGAAACAGCTCCCCAGCACTTCCACTCAGACACAGGCTAACTGGGCAATCTGATTATTTCTCTTTATTCATCCAAGTTACAGATGTTGCCTTCAAATCCAAAGCTCTGTGATTGATTCTCAGATACTCATCTCCCTTCTGCCTCTCCTCTGATGCCAGCCTTTGTCACTGTTACATTTTCAAAATTGATGGGGTTCCTTTTGCTGTCCTTCAAGTTCTGAAACATTCATATATAAATAACTGGAAATCTTTCTCATGGTAGAAAATCCTACTGATGCCTTGCAGTGGCTACCTAGAACAGAGGCTAGACAGAGTTAAAAGAATAAAGTAGGTATTTATTAGAGGCCTTTGTCAGGAAAATTAATCCACAAACACCAGAGGTTTATGTCCAAAAAGGAGACAGAGGAGTCCTGTAACTTTATTCAAATAAAGGGAGAGGCCATGGGGCATTTCCCCTGGGATCTCTCAGATTTTTGGAGGACACAGCCTTCTTTTTATCCCAATTTTCTGGCCACATTTTCCTCTTTCCCCATTGGCTGAGGTACTTGACAAAGGACAAAGGTACATCTTGGTCTTTTCCTTGTGTCAATTAGTGGATTTCCTTATGGAATTTATATCAATTATATCTATTTATATGTAATTATGTAAATTATTGTTTGTAAAGACAAATCTCCCTCATTCCATCTCTCATTCCATTTTCAGTCAGTGGAACCCTTCCCATTGTTTATCTGGTGGTATCTAGCTCTATTTACCAGCAGACCCAGGGTTTGTTTGTAAAGACAAGTCCCTCATTCCTTCCACCTTCAATGGATACACCTTGGGCAGTGCCTTGCAGGTCCTGGAAGGTGCTCCTGCCCCTCTCCTCTGCTCTGGTGAGATCCCAGCTGGATCCCACCTCCAGCTCTGGGCTCCTCAGCACAGGAAAGGCAGGGAGCTGCTGCATCAGGGCCACAGGGGGCCACCAAGATGATCAGAGGGCTGGGGCAGCTCTGTTTTGTGGCAAGATTGAGATAATTGGGATTGCTCAGCCTGGAGAAGAGAAGCTTTGGGGTGACCTAATTGTGCCTTTCCAGTACCTGAAGGGAGCTTGCAAGAAAGATGGAGAGAGACTATTGACAAGGGCCTGAAGCTACAGGAAAAGGGGAAATGGCTTCAGGCTAAAAGAGAGTAGGTTTAGGTTGGTATTAGGAATAGATTCTCTGCTCTGAGGGTGGTGAGGTGGCCCAGAGAAGCTGTGGGTGCTGCATCCCTGGCAGTGCCCAAGGCCCCAAGGCCAGGCTGCACAGGACTTGGAGCAGCCTGGGACTGTGGAAGGTGTCCCTGCCCATAGCAGGGGCTGGAACTGGATGATCTTTAAGGCTCCTTCCAACCCAAACAATTGTGTTTCTATGAAGTTCTTTAGTAAAACAAATAAAAACACAAATCAAAATTTCCAAATGGATTATGGTGCCCACCTGACTGTAAGTATCCACCACAAAACCCCATGAGGACTGCTGACATACAGAGTAACTCCCATTTCAGAGTATCACAGGATCAGCCATCATACCTTCACTAGGTAAACCATCTTCCATTTCCATTATTAACCTAATTTCTACAATCTACTTACACATTTTTGTTTGTGTAAGTACAAAGAAGTTTTAGAATCAGTCAGAAAGTAGGCAACATAAACTCCCTTCATGATGTGTTCTTTCATTTGTCTTCAATATGAAAATAAAATCTTACATCTCTGACTGTAACTGCCCTTTTTGACACCAAATTTCAGATCTAGAGCTGCTTCCTCACAAGGGCTTTCACTGGAAGGAGCTATCCTGCTAACTTGGCAGCCCTTGATAACAGACAAACTTGAAAGTAAATTTATTTTTCACTTTTTCACTTATTTTCTCAGTGTGTGTCAATGTACTGACACCAGAATGATTAGGAATGTCTCTAAGATCAAAGAAAAACAAGATCAAAGCTGCTGTGTGTTCTTGTTCTATTGAATCAAAAAAGTCTTGCAGTCAAAACTGCCCTTCCAGACTTAGCCAGTCTTTGTCTGCTGCATGCACTATTAATCTTTGTTTTCCCAAAGATACGTGCACTGTCAGTTCCAGAGATACTGTTTGTTGTCAAGAACTTCAAATACTTTCTCAGTACAGCCAGTCATTTGGTATCTACTCTTTCAAAGGGGAAAAAAGAGAATGCCAGAGAGAAAATTGTCAGGGCTGGCCTAGTCCCCCATGATCCAAATCCACCATAGTCTCCTGAATTCTGTTTGCTTCAGCTGTTGCTGTAGAGGAGAAAATTAGGCTTTTTTTACTATATTTTACATAGCCTTGCCATATACATTGCTGTCAGGACGTTCCCAATACTCAGGGAAATATTTTTAGATAGATTCTGAAAAATAAGTATTGCTCAACAAGTGTTAAAGAGAACTTCCTTAGATAAAAATTAGAGAGAAAAATTAGAAAGAGAAAATTTCTTAAACAGAAGTGAGACACTTCAGCCAAGTGGCACATTATAGCCTCTTCAGCAAAGAACATTCAAGGATCTGTTATACTTTAAAAAAATTAATGGATTATCTTCTTATTTTCTGGTCTTGATTTCAGTTTACTTATACATAAGAGAACTGAATAGCATTTTGCTGAAGACAGAAAAATAAAAGTTCCAGTTCTGGGTTCAGACAAAGCAGGAAAGTTTGGAACTGTCTATCTGAGGGTTACTCAGCTGTACATCTCATGACTAACACACTGAGACACTTTTTTATATCTCCAATCTACAATATCTGCTTACAGCTGCCATGTGTTTATTTACTTGTCATTAAAAGATGTGACTTTTTCCTTCTCCATTTCCTGGTTTCTTGGAGCTAGCCATCCACAGCTCTTGGCTAAAATGCTGCTAAGCTGAACCTTGTGGACTTTTTGTGCTTTTGTGCTTCTTGGGCCTTTTCAGTATGCCTGAAAGAGCTTCTGGTTATGTTAGAAACCTGGCACTGCACAGCAGGAAATCAACATTTTAGATACTTCATTAAATTATTTCATCTGAATTAATTTGACATTAATGCACTACTACTCATTACCCATTCCTAGACTGAGTCATGCTGTTTAATGTATGCAGATGTCAATGCTGCAATGTGCTCAGCACAGAGTCCCTTGCACAGCACTCAGGGGTTCACAGGAGCTGAGTTCAGTCCACGAGGGGGAGTATGAAAGCAGGAACCACAGGAGAAAGGATCCTGAGTTCCACTAGACAGCAAAGTTCACATCCTTGAACCACCTTGGAGCAGATTTACTGAATCTGGTTGAGAAGAAAAAATGCTGAGGGATGGAGACTGTGTTTTTGTTTTTCTGGAGATTTGTTTTCAAACTCTTCTTCCTCTCAAAAAAAAAAAATCTTTAAATCTCATGAAGTCTCTCAAGTCTTTCAGACACTTTTTTCCTTGATTGTGGCCCATTAAAATGAGCACATGGAGCTCTTAGGCCACATGTTCTGGCCAAGACTTACAAATTCTGGCAAAGATATTTTGAAAAGTCTTTTCTTCACTCATTTGGGAGTTTGCTCATGACTGTCAAGCATGTGTTTGTGTGAACAGAACTACCAAACACCAGCTGCCACAAGCATTAACCCCACAGAAAGTGTCAGGGAGCTTTCCATCCCTGGGCTGCCAGCAGCCCCCCAGAGCCCTGAACCCACGCTCCTGCAGGGCTCCAAGCTGCCCCACAGCTGCTCCCCACATCCTCAGTATTATTTCATGGCTCATATTTAAATTATTCTAAATTATTTCTTGTCACCCTGGTTTTTTAAGATTTTCTAAGCCTTCTGATGTTGACATTCTTGTAGTGAACTTTCTCACACACTTTCTGTAAATAACTCATTGTTTTTCATTCCTTTATGGAGGAGGAGAGAGTTGATGGACTGTTGGTTTGACCAGTGTCATTGCAGAGGTGTCACTGTCACCTTCCAATCCGCTGTCACTTTTGTAAAGCTATAAATATTGGAGTCAGAGAATAAAACTTCCCTTTTTTCCCTTCACCTTGAGAGCAGTGGTGTGCTTGTGTTCTTTCGTGTCCTTCAGCGACAATTTCTATTATGCCAACTGCAGATAAAAAGCAGTATGAACAGTTTTCTTTGTAACTACATAAAATGAGGCAGTTTCTAATCATACATAATCTTTTAGCTCATTAGCTGTGATAATTTATGTGAGATGAACTGTGCAGGGTCAGGACTTGGGCTTGATGATCCTGCCAGGTCCCTTCCAACTCAGCATATTCTGTGATTCTGTCAAAGGTTAATGATTTAGAGCTGCTGTAGTAAATGTTATACAATTTGGAGAGGCAAAAATAACAGCTGGATACTCAAAGACTGTGATGTAAAATTCTACATTAGATTCAATAAAAGTACTTGCACCCAATAAAATTTTTACATTGCTTTAGTTTTAACTTCCTAACTTAACTCAGACTGGAAGTTACTCTCCAGTGTTTTAGAGGTCCTAGGTATAACAAATTAGCACTATACAAAACTTATTTGTAATAATAAAGTTTATTAAAATGCTTTGTTTTATTAAATAAAACAGAGCCTGCAGTATTTCAGATGATTATGCCCAGAAAGGGGTCTTTTCACTGCTCTATAATCCATACATTTGAGCTCATGGAACATCATAAACATATGCACTTTTACTTTGAAAGCAATTCAATATGAATACTGTGTCTATAGTGCTTCACATTATACACCACTGATCTACCATCACAGAGGAGATCAAAACTGAGATCAAGTCACACAACACTGAAGAACACAAGAGAGCTCTTCAATACTGGAGTTGTTTTAATCTGAAAGGGAGGGAAAAAAAAGAAAAAGGTCACACTAAACAGTCACACACCACATTAGGAACATTTCATTACTTGAGCAGTTTCTTAAACCTTAGTTGCAGAGAGAGAGAGATCTGAGTTGTATCAGATAAGAACATTTGGCACCATGAAGCATTGGTGCCACACAACAGATCTCTCTGAATGGAACCTTAGCAGACAAGTTTCTTCCAATGTTCCCGGGCAAAGAGAAGTAGATAAATGAAAACATGAATTTCCACCTGCACTAGTTCAATTTTTAATTGCAGTTCAAAATACCTTCCAAAAATATCAGTCATCTTTAATTATAATGTCCATTAGCTCTGCTAGGCCTGTGTGTTTAGCTGTCTTTAGGCTTCTATCCTAAAATTAATTACCCTCTTGATTAAAATGTCCAATATTTGTACTCTTTCCTCACCAAACTGAGCAATATTTTATCTTCATAAAGAAACTGGCTTGTTCACATTTGCTGCAAATAGGTTCACTAGAATGAGAACTCATAAATTGATGTTTTAGTTATTCACTGTTAAATTTGCAAGTGTTTGAGCAACTTTTCTGCTTACCTTCTAAGAAGTTCTTTAGGTGACAAGCCTGTGGTATCCATATCACTAAGGCTGTCACTGCTATCTGTAGTGTCTGAGCTGCTGTCTTTTTCTGATTTTTTATTCTTGTGTTTTCCTTTATTTTTCTGCTTCTTGTGCTTCTTTTTCTGTAAAATAACAGAAATAACCTTTTATCTCCTTGTGAAAGATTTGGATTTTTCTGAATGTCAACAAAAGAAAAAAGTTAATTTCAGTATGGACTCAAAGCTTAACTGAAACAGAACACCTATCAATGATTCTTTTCCACTACTCCGACTAAGCTTAAAGAAAAAAATTATAAACCAAAATCTATTTAATCCAAGCACTCAAATCTCCCTAAAGCAGATGTTTCATTACAGTTATTTGAATATAAGGCATGAATGCAATTCCCAGAATGTGTCTGACATCTTCCACACAGAACATGAAACCACCCACAGTATTGTACCTGTAGTCACCTGTGTGCATATGGGAAAAGCAGCATCATAGTGGGGTAATTTTCTGGTTTCAAAACATCAACAAGATTCTGCTGCTTAAATTCTACTCCCAGTATATATTTTTCTACAACCAAGCATAAATAATAAAACATTTTGAAAGGCAGATCAAAGAATCAATAAATCAGAAATCAGTATTTAAATTTATTACCTTTTCCTTTTTTCGTTTGCGTTCTTTCTTAGCCTTGTGCCTCTCCCTGATTTTCCTATGCTTTTCTTTCCTGCTAGGCCCAGGAAAAGTTGCTGGCACCTCTGTTTGTTGCTGCCAAGTAGTGCCTAAAGTACAAAGTAAATGTATAAAGAATAAAAAAAACCCCAACAAAAATAGGGTAATTTGGCTATTACATTCTGTATTACTTTTAACTTGATCTGATAGTTAAACAAAAAAAACCCCCTTACTTTAAAAAGGAAATTACATGTCTAAAACTCCCACCTGTAACACCCCTATTGTAATTAAATGTCTTTGCAATCTGTTAAAAAATGAAATTGCAAGACTATCCTATATTTTCACATCCATTTTTTATCATTACCTCTATAGTTAAAACAAACCTGGCACACAGGCAAAGAGGTTCCTGTTGTGGGTCAGAGCATGGCAACAAAACATTTGGTGATGCCTGTTTACATAGCACACATTTAAGAGATAGATGGCCCATTCACAAATGTTTTTTTAAAGAGAGATTAGATGGCCCATTCACAAATGTTTTTTTAAAGAGAGATATAATGTATTTTATATATCATTTCAGTATTTACACTCTAGATGCTTACAGAACCTACCAGAAGAAAAAGCTGGTGGCAACTTTGGTCCAAATTCCTCTGCTGCATCCAGCTCCTGCTTTGAAGTAGGCAATGAAGGAATGCCAGAATCAGCTGTAGCAGTCACATTATCTATGAAAAAACACAAAAACGTGCTATATTTAAAAGGAAAATAAGAAAATAATTTTTCCAAGAAGTGTTGAAGAAAGTTCAAAGAGACTTTCTAAAAACCTTTAAGAAAGCAAACTGATCAGCATCCTCTATCTCTATGGACTGCTTTGGACATGGGTAGCTGCCATTCTGAAACATGACAACATACTGTAGGTTTTTTCTATTAAATCAAAATTTACCTTTTAAACTATAATTTATTAATTAAATTGCTATTAGTGTATTTGTTTGCTTCCCTTTTGTAACAGCACTATTTTTCCATTGCTCAGGATGCATAAAAAACCCAATGAGATGTATAAGGTTAACAAACACCACAAGTTGAATGTTAATAGAACCAATTGAGACAGTAAATGAACAAAGTATTTTCATTTTAAGTATGTTCTTACACCAGATGTTCTGCTCCCCCTCACTGTGTAACAGGCATATTCCATACAGCAGTTTGCCTGTAAACTCCACACAAAAGGTGCATGGCAATGCTAACACTGTAACATGCAAGGCCCTATTCAGTGCTGTATTTATTTGCATTTTCCACACCCACCTCTGCCAATCTCAGAGGATCTGCACTGGTTAGCACTGTCCTAACAGTTCAAGAATGTGTGATTCAAAAGTGGAACTTTTACAAGGTATTTATTTTGTGTTGCATAAAAATGAACTTCCAGTAAGTACTACCTTGTAAATTAGAGGAAGAACTGTCTGCTACATCAGCTGGCTTGGTGGTTTCTGGCTGTCTTTCTGAAGTAGTTGGTTGCTCTTCTTCATCACTCTCTTCTTCAGAGGAAGATGATTTTTCATCTGAGGAGCTCACAAAGATGGCCTTAAATAAGTCCATGGGTGGTCGTTTGCTTTCTTCCTCCTGATCCTTATCTTCCTCAGCTGCCTGCTATAGAGCATCACAACAAAGTGTATTTAGGCACTAAAGAAACTAACAATCTCTCTCTGATAAGGAATAACTTCAAGCATGCTGACAGGTATTTACAAAACACTCGGATGGCACAACAGCTGTGAAATAAACAATCTTAGTCCCAAAGAGTAAAGCTCTGAAACGCTGAGGAACTAAGCCAGTGTCCTATAAAGAGTAGTACAGTTTGTGAAAATACATCCCCAGATATTATAAATTCTAATTCATTAATTAATACTTTGATTATATAATACTAAATTTAAGCAAAAGGAAAACATCACATTTCTCCCCAAAATATGCACTCTGTTCTATGGAAAGGAGAAATAAATACATTGTGTGCCTGTGAGCAGGGCAGTGCTAAAGTTACTGAATTTAGTTCCCAGACTACTGGGCTACATTTTTTCTTCTCTTAAGCCCAACTTCAAGTATAATCAGAGGTAAGCTGCAAACATCTTGCATCCCAGAGTTATAACCTCAAATTTCTTCAAAGTGCCATCTCATGCCTTTGCTTATCCCGAGTTGGCTCTTGTGCAAACTGAGCCATTCATATATCACAGACATGTTTTATGAAAAATCCCTTTGTTAAGATTTTTTCTCCTGAGAAGCTGAGAAGCCTCAGAAATGAAACAATGATTATCTGCTGCTGTGGAATGCAACAGGTGCATCTTTGATTGGTCTCATGGGATTGTTTTTAATTAATGGCCAATCACAGTCCAGCTGGCTTGGACTCTCTGATCAGTCACAAGACTTTATTATCATTCCATTCCTTTCCTTACTAGCCTTCTGATGAAATCCTTTCTTCTATTCTTTTAGTATAGTTTTAGTATATCTTCTTTTAATATAATATATAATAAATAATATTATATAATATATGTAATAATAAATCAGCCTTCTGAAACATGGAGTCAGATCCTCGTCTCTTCCCTCGTCCTGAGACTCCTGCGAACACCACCACATTCATATATTAACAATTCATATTAACAAATATAAACAATATTAACATATATAAACAATTTATATATTAACCCCTCTTATTTCTGGGTTTTCAAGGTTTACAGCTGTTCCCTTTAAGTTCAAACCCTGTTGTAAACTCACCACAGAGGGAGGAGTTTCAGTTGTCCCAGTTCCACGTTCTTCTTTGGCTGGCACTGGGGGCTGCTGCTGAGCATCAGCTTTTGATCTAGCAAGACTGATGAATTCACTGATGGAATCTTTCTTCTCCTTCTCTTTGTCTGACACATCCCACCTTGAAGATTTCTTTGGTTCTAAAACATCCAAAATATTCAAATCACCTGCATGCCAAATTGTTCTACATTTCATGGCCTACTTGATTTTAAATTACTCTGCTTCTTCAGTTTGACATTTTTTAAATCTTTCCAATGAATACTTGACCTATAAATGTCTTTTAGGTAGAAGAAATTAGCTTTGTATCTAATGTATCACTAACTTCAGTTTTTATGTCACTGAATTTTTATTTCAATTCCTTCATTTGGGTTTTTTTAATGCAAAAAAGATCATGTGGCTAGGTTCTCAATGAGAAAGATGCCTTTTCTATACTATTATCCCATGTAGAGCTAAATTAATAAAGTAACAACAAACTTACTGTTGAGACTGTTACTCTCTTGGATCTTTTCATTTGTTGCTTGAGTTGCAGATGTGGTGGGCTCAGTCACAGTTAAGAAATTAAAAACAGAATACTTGTCTCGTTTCACTTTTGGCAAACCCACTACAGAAGAACTAGAGGGAAATAAAATTGTTTGCTGATTATTGTATTAAACACAGAAAAGTTCTCAAATTAGCTACAACAACCTGAACTCCTACAGTAGTCCTTCAAATGCATGCTATTTTATCAGAGGTCACCATATTTTGTGACACAAATCAAAACTTTGGGCAGTTCTGTATCACCTTATGACACAAGAAAACATCAAGCCAGATTTTCCACAAGCAAATTAAAAACTCAGAAATCATAAAAAGTTTTAAAAATATAAGTATGAATTCTCTTACTCAGGGTATGGATCGCGAACATTAAATCTTTTACACAGCAGCTTATCAGGATGCCATTCAAAGTTGTCTCTGGTGAGTTTGCCAAACATCTTCATCTTCACAGCTGTTTCCTTATCATCAATATCATTCTGAAAAAGTCAAACATTTATAGCTGATAAATAATTTGTGTAAAGAGAGATACAAAATGTATTTTATATACAATTTCAATGTGCAGAATTTACATTCTTGAATTTACAGAATTAATTGCAGAATTTACACTCACAAAAATCTTACTGAACTGCTGTAAGATTTATGAACAGGACAAATCCATCAATATTTAAATGCTGTTTAACAAATACTACTCTGTTTGCACCAAGTGTTTTCAAAAACTGCTGAACAGAAGGGCAACAAAACAGTGACACATCTTCATGAGAGTTTAAAAGGAAAAGTCAGGACTAAGGCAACAACTGCAGCTCCAATGTGTTACAAGACAGCAAATACCTCTTGGTCTCGAGGAACTTCAACTTTGTCAACATCATCTTCATATTTGGCCCTGGTGAACCTGGATGAGAGTGTGGAATTTGAGGATCTGTAGAACATTGCTGCACGGAAGAACTCCTCCTGTTCTCTGCCTCGCTCCCACTCTGTCATATTCTGGTCAAAAAACCTCTCCAGTCTTTCTCCTGTAGGATGAGGAGAGGAATTCTTAGCAGAGATGCTTTGGGTCAACACTTTTCAAACAAAAATAACATTCTTGCAAGTATTTAATGAATATTTACCTTAAGGGTAGTACTAACCCCAACTGTGTTAATCCCTGATAAAGGAGGTCATTTTTCAAGACAGCAAGAATGACAGCATTTGCCAAATGCTAAATTGATATTTTAAGTAATTTTACTTGTAAAACTGATTCCTTACTCATTGCCCTTTAAAGAATGTTCAAAATACTTAAGGATTTAACAGGTGATTAAAACAAAAAGTATAACCCAAAACTTTATCAAATAGCTAAAACACAGAACAGAAGAATTTAAGCCTGGCTATGCTTTGGTAACTTGCTGTGTGATCAGTGCCCAGTGATAAATACAGAGTTTGCACACAGGTTTACAGCAACAGGTTCAGTTTGTTTCCCAGAAGGAAGAGGAAATAACTCCAGCCAAGCAAATACACTTACAGTAAAACAGACCTTTAACCATTCCAGTTATTTATACATCTCTACATTATCATCATAATGACTAGGGAGGCACTTACAGTCATAACACAGCCATAATTCAAAGCTCAAGTAGTCTGTCCCAATGCAGTAACCAGAAGAGGCTACTGACCAGAAAATATTTATTTTATATAATGAGAAAGACTTAAAAAAGACAAAAAAATCCCAAATCACAACTAATACAACAAACACAGGTTCTCCACCTGTCACCATATGCTTTCCTCTGTCAAATTTCCCTAGTGCCCATTTTCTTCTTCCCCAGTAGCCCCTGTGGACTTGAAAATTTGGAAAAAAACCCAATCCTTTTTTTTAAAGTTTATTTCAAGGCAATTTAGTCATGGGCTGATGATGAACTCCCTGGATCAATTTCAGCTTTTCATACCTTACAGAAAAATCACAGAACTGAAGACCTCACCACAAGGCATTGTGAGTACCTAATTTAATCTAATATACACCACAGTATCATTTAATATCAAAAACCTAAACAAAATGGAAGGAGACTGAAACAGCATGAAAAGAGATGATGAAGGAGGTTGGATGGTTTTTGTTTGGAGTAAGAGCTCTGCATGGATGCTGTGTTTTTGCAGTCATAAATTTTTCTGAGAAGAACATAAGTGACAGCAGAAGTTTGAGTATCTGAAGGACATGCAATAGAAGTGTGAAATACTTCATTCACTTTAGGGTTCTTATCTTCCCCTGGTGCAGAGGGAATGGGGTTTCTTTTGGTTCTACTGTTACCCAGTCCTCTTTCTGCCTTTTTATGATCTGTCAGTTTAACTCCTCAAAGAGAAACAAACTAAATTAAAAGGCTTGTTCCACTGACCAAAGCTGAAGTGTACCTTCAAATGAAATAAGGGAAATCCAGGAAATGAAGTAGAACTGAACTTCTGCTACCTCACAGAAGTATGAAATGTAATGCCTAAAACCAAGACTTGCTGACAACGGAATAACTGAGCAGTTCTCTTGAAATCAACATGACTAAGTATCAGTAAAGATTTCTGTAAACATTGGTCCTGAAAAGAAGTAAAAGGAGAAGTGCTGTGAAATTCAGGAGGAGAACTCATAGTCAATATAAAATGCATTGGGGGGAAAAAAAAGGGGGGGAGGGGAGGGGAAGGAAAAAACAAATCAAGAAATATTTTACCTCTTTCTCCTTGTTTAAGACTTTTCACAAAATTTTCATATCTTTTTTGTTTTTCTGGATTTTTTGCAAATGGTTTGAAGTCACTAGAACCAGCATTTGCTAACTGCCCTCCCAGCAGGGTCTGCCATTTGTGAGCATCATCTTCTCTGGAGGCCAGCTGGAATCTGCTACTTGGGGACTGCTGAGGCACTGGTTTTGCCTCACCTGGGGACTGCTGAGGCACTGGGTTTGCTTTCATTTGTTGTTCAGATGCTTGTTTCACTTGTTTGAGTCTTTCTCTATCTTTCTCAGACAGATACTCCAAAACAGAAGGAGCTGGACCTAAAGCAGAAAAAAAGCAGTGAAAGATAAAGTGAAATGAAAAATTACTAGAACTATTTCTTCCACTTTAGTAGAAGAAAAAATCCCTACCACATGTGTATAAATTAAAATAAAATTCTCTTAAGCAGAAATTAACAATAAAATGGCATAAATGGCAAATATATGGCATACATGTCAAATAAAAATTTGGCCACAGTTACATCTTTTATGCTATTTACATATAACTTGATAAAGTTTACTATTGTAGATACAAATGTGAGCCACAGTTATAAATTATCTTCTTAGTATATCTGAATGGATTTCAGTAAAACATTTTACAGAAAAAATTATCACAGCCTATTGTATTCATAACAGGCCACAAGTCTGTCAAAAAAACATAATCCAGCACATACTTTTTGTCTTTAAAATATTTAAGTAAATTAATATACAGACAGTTATGTCAACAATCCACCTGAGACGAAACTGAACAATGAAATGGCAACTAGATTTGATATATTTATGTTAGAAAATAAGCACTCAAGGCCACACCAAATTCTTACTGCTCTATATACATACAAACAGGTTTGAAGCACAAGCAAAGCCAGGGTCAGGTATGTTCCCACCTTTCAGCTCAGCCTCCCCCAGCTGTTCCCTCCTCTGAGCTGCATTCAGAGCATGCCTGCTGTGCTGGGCTGGGTCACTCTCCAGTTTGCCAGCTGACTGCTCCAGTGCCCTCTGCAGGTGGCAGCGTTCGCTCCCAGGGGGCAGCAGCGGTCGGAAGTGATGGACTGGCCTGTAAGTGCGCGGCAGGCTGGGCGGGGGATACATCTGGGGAAAAGGGGCAACAAAACAAAAATCCTCTGAGAGAGAGAGACAACTTTGTGTGCAACACTTACAAATGTGTTCCAGAAAAAGCTCAACCCAAGAATTCCTCAATTTCCATCTTAGAGTAGAAACAGATAGTACAAGCTACTAATTCCTACAGACTGGTAAGTGGCACTGAATTACAAACTCTGGGAACAAATAGATTGACAACAGATTTACAGCTATGGAAAAATATGAAACATGCACATTAAGTGACAAAAACTAGTCTTAGGATGTACTGTTTTTATTTGAGAAAACACCTTTTAATATTGCTTAATATTTTTTTAACACAAGTCAATTGATTTAATCAATTGGATTACTGAGTAGTTCCATGCTTACTATATTTTAACATCTTTCAAAGTGCTTTTCCCCATGTTCTTCATCCAAGTTGTTATTTAAAGGGTTATTTCTCTGCTCCCTATAGGATGGGATTTTATATACCACACAAATATTCTTCCTTAGAAAGAGGACCCTGTCATATAATTGGTTGTCATTCTAATTTATGCAAATATATATGGCATGAATTATGTAAACCTGAAGATAGGACTAAAAAATTAAACTGTCACCAAAATAGCAAAGTGGACAAAACATGAGGCCTGCCTTTTACAGAAAACTGAATGTTACATATGAAAGATCTAGAAGCAAAATATATATATATATATATATATATATATATATACACATTTAAAGTTAAATTAAACCATTCCTCCAACTTTATGGAAAGTAGTAGTGAAGAGTGTGGAAGGCATTTGTTCAAAGCCAGGACCCAGGCAAAGTTTAAACACCTTCAGGAGCCTGATAAATTTTAGGTTTCTATTACAGCCCCCAGTGCTATAATTTTGTTCATTCAGCAATTTTTATTGCTGACCAAACCATTTATTTCTAAGAACAGAAAAACACCAAGAAGGAGCAGAGTCCACACAGTTCACATGATGAATGATGTTATTCTTAATACATAAAATCTGCTTACCTTGACTGGAGCTGATGGTTTTGATGCCAAGGAAAAACCAGCCAGGACTTTGCCTATATATTTAAAATCTCTTTCAGGCCCTGCAAAATGATCACAGAACTGGTCAATATTTAAAACATGCATGTTAGACAATTTTTTTTAATATTTCCCATATGTCACTGTCTATTATGAGTCATAATTGTAGTTTGTCTTCACCACCTTCCATTTAAAATTAAGGGTTCTGATTCTGGATTAGTATTATTCAACTAAAAGCTGCTCCCAGAGTGACTGCTGAAGGCTGAACAAGGCTTACAGTGAAGCAGCAGTGTCCACACTGTGCACAGCCAACACCTTCAGTGCCATCAATGAGTACAACCAACATGAACAGCTGCTCCAGAAATGACAATATTTCATGCATTTACACAGTGCAGTAAAAATAAAGTGGCACCAAGATACAATTTACAAAAATTATCTGAAAATACAGAAGTTCATCTAAAACAAAAGTTCTCTTTTTAAGTGCTGGGCCATATTTTGTAACTGTGATTCACAATCACTTGTTTTCTTCAGTGAAACAGAGCACTGTATCTCACAAAGCAGCACATATTGTCCTTTTGAAAAAATAGCTTTGAGAGTTTAATCTACACTGGGATTAGTGGAAGACTTTGGAAATTATTTCCATAATTGAACACTTCAATATAGAAGTAGGACTACTTGACTTTTCAGATATCAAGGCTGAAAATTACAATATATGGCAAATACAGAACACATTTCTTGTTTCCCCTCCCCATATTACACTCAATCTTTAAAGAGAACCACAATTCTTACTTTTTTTGGATTTGTACTGTTTTGGTGCTGTCCAGCCATACAAGCCATCCCCAGGTTCCTCATCCTTTAGAACTGTATCATATTTTGACAGTGTGTCAGTTGCATAAATATCATCATCTTCTTCCTCTAGAGCTCCTACACCAAAAGCCTAAAATACATATTTTAAATGAGACCTCAAAAGTGGAAAAACTTTGAAGTCACACATCAGAACACATCTACATGGATATCTATTAGTCTATATAAAGTCTTCAGTACAAATACAGATACACTGGGAAAAATGTAGAGTTACACCACAGAAACTGAGGTGGGAAAAGCCCCACACCTCAGTGAGCACAAAAGCAACAAAAGCAAACACATTCCAGTCCCCTGGCAGGGAGAAACACCAAGTTTGGTGTGTACAAGACAAGGACAGCAGACTAATTCCACCAAAATAACATGTGCAATCTGACTATGAGCAGGTTAAGTTCTCAAAAGGAAAAAAATGGCAGTTAACAGGGAAATTAAACAAGCAGAATTCCCAGAAAATATAAACTGACAGTGCTTCTAGAGAAGAACTACAAATACCCTGGAGCAACACAAAACCTCTCTAACTGACAGATACAGCATTACTGAAAGTACAATAGACAAAAAACATAAACTAAAAACAAACTGAATATTAACTTTATCTCATCAAAGTAACAGAACATTTTTCCATCCAGCTACTCAGAATAGCTGACTAGTTTTATAGCTGTCTTTTACAGTTTCAGTAAGTGAAGGCATTTGAGAGTTCTAAGGATTTTCCCACATCTTCAAAATAAGTTCTAAAAAAATCCTATTCTCAAACCACACATTTCTTACAATATTACAATGAGCTTTTCAATTAAAACAAAATTTATGTGGCTTTTACTACACTAATGATAAAATGCATTAAAAAATGTCCTTACCTGACCTGTAATACCTAGTTTTCTTCCTTTGCTGTGTCTCAGATCACCAAGTAAGTTGCTTGTTTCTTCAGAACCACCTGTGAAGAGGTTCAGGTGTTCTCTTCCAGAGGCACCAAACAAGGCTTGTGAGGGATCCAAACCCTTATAGCCAAGTCCATGGACATTCTCTTTTGGAGTCAAGTCTACAGGCATTACATCCTTTGGTGCAAAGGTCACGTTCTCTGGCTGGTATTCATCCTCTTCATCCTTGTACAAAATAAAAATTTATGAGAGCAAATATGACTAAAAGTTCTGTATGTTGAGCTTTTACGACATTCAGTTAATATGAGCCTGGGCAAGTTTGCATTTCCTGAATTGTGTATGAACTAAACCTTCTTATGTAGCAAAAAAAGAAATTTAGATATTAACACCTTTCTTCACATTAAGCATAGAAAGTATTTATAAACACTTTTAAGAAGATTTGAAAATGCATTTAAAATACTGTTTGAGGACATTAAAGAAGTTGTTTTGTTTTTTAATTTGTTTTCACATATTCTTACAAAAGCCAACAGACCACTTTGCCTGTTCAGTACCTCAGAACCCTCAGACAGTCCAGGTGGTAAAGCACAACCATAAATCTTCACTGTAGGATCTGTAAGAAACACCATAACATCATATTACATTCATAAAAACAAAAAGAGGGTTTAAAATCAACTTTCTCATCAGTCTATGAATGTTAACTTTCTACTACCAAGGAAGTTAATTAGCTCAGGCAGTTCCCTGAACTCACCCGGTTTCTGCCTGCGTGGCTTTCGTTTGACTCGTGGGCCAATTCCTTGTCCTTCTTTCCAGCCCATTTTTCGCAACAGTTCAACCCCAACTGTGATTCTAAAAAGAAAAAAAAAGAGGAAACAAACCCCAAAATTACTTCAAACCACACCTTTATTATCTGTTGATAAATAATGTACATATATAATATTTGAACTTCTAGTTTTATATCCTGCTTTAAAATCAAATCTGCAAGTGTTACTACTTGCATACACACTACCTGTCAGTTTATACATCTTTACTTGGTGCAAGTTTGCACATTCAAAACAAAAATTTAGGTGGAGGCCACTTAGGAAATACAGCACTGCAGGATCTTCCAGTCTGACAACTGCAGTGACCAAACATTACTTTTCTAAGCAATATAACACTTCTAAGTGAAATGAGTGGTTTGGCAAACTTTCAGGTAAATTTACTTACTTGGATGGTCCAATTAAATCATCAAATGCAGTGGTTCCTGGAATGGGAGCAACTACTCCTGCAATCTGTCTAGCTTTCTCCTTTATTCTGTCTTTAGCTTTAGATGCAAAATCATCTGTAGTTGTAATATCTTTTGGTGCTATCCCAAATTCACTAAGATCCTGGAAATACACACAAAAATAAGAACATTTAGATTAAGCATCCTTCAAGTTCTTGCTTACTGTAATAGTAAAGTAATGAAAATGGCACATCACCTTCATATTTGCTAATTTTCTCAAACCACTTATGCAGTTGTTTTTGCAATAACTTTAGTGGAAATATCTTAAACGGTTTCAAAAGTATTTGCATTTTCTGATAAGGTGAAAAGGTTGAGTTCTGATTTTATTTTTTAATATTGACATTGGAGAAGCTTCTTAAGTGAACCCATGAAATAGTCTGTAAAAGCTAGTAGGATAACACTGTATCCAAGATGTAATTTCAAGGTTACTTCAATTTTTGCTGTCATGGCAACTATTTACTCAAGTTTTAAATTCCTTTCTAAATTTACCTCTTCATCCATGAAGTCTTCTGGTCCAAAAACAGTTCTGTCTGCTCTCTTCTGCCGTGATGACACAAAAGCTGATGGCGTCCATCCTTTAAAGAAGGCAAAAATTTAAGTAAGGTACTTAAGGCAACTCAGTATTCAAAAACAACTCAAACATTTCAACCTTACATTTTAAGGATACATCAAAGGAATATTTGTAAAATTACAGTCCAAAACCTCAGGGAGAAATAACTTCAGCAATACTATTTCAACTATTCACAGCATAAGGAATAGCAGGAACAAAAATGCTTAGTGACAGTTAATTTGCTTTCACTAGCACGACAATATGATTCTCAATATAACCATTCCCAGAAGACAGCAAAATATCTGACCTTCCTTTGTCCCAACAGTGTTGAAGTAGCCAGCAGAAAAGCCACCAGTGAATGCACCATGGAAACGCTGGTATCGTCCCTTTGCATCCTTAACAGTCTGCTCTTGGAGAGGAACTGGCTTTTTAATTCGTTCACCTACAATCAAATAAACCAGAAAGTAAGACACAACTTTACATGAAGGAACAATTTCCCACTTCCTCCAGAAGCTGTATCTTCCTTGTAAGAACAGGATCAAACATTAGCCACCCTGATGTAGAAATCACCACATTTCATTTATTTACGCTATACTGTAACTATTAATGCACGTCATTGATAAAGGAAAAGCACAGAGTGTTCACATCAAAATCCTCAGTTCTACTGACTTCTGAGAACATTGCATTTTTTCTTGTGAAAGGAAACTTTTCATTTTTAAGTTTGCAAGACCTCTGGCAGGATTTACTCACTTCAGTAATTGCTTGAGAAACTACACATCAAAAGTGTATAAAATGAAACAAAACACAAAAACCAGAGACTTTGACACAAACGTTTACCTCTTTTTAACAACATTTCTTGAATAAAGAGGCACAGACTTGGGAGTCACAACAGTACATTAGTCCTGGCCCTGTCCATCTCAACCATGTAAACATCAGACGGTCAGATTAGCATAACTGCGTGCATTTGAAGTATTTTATTTGAACTGTACTGGGGTTTTTGGGGGGTGAGGAGGACAGAAGCAAACATGGGCACCCAGCTTCACCCGGAGCAGCCGACACAAGCCGCGGGGTACCGCAGCCACAGCCGCAGTGGTACCAAGGCCTTTCTTCCCCCGCTCCGCCCGCCCTGTGCTGGGCCATGCTCCCGCAGCACAGCTCTGCTGCCGAGCAAGGCCCCCCGCAGCAGGAGCAGGGCAGCAGGTCTGTGCTGGGCCCACACGCCGCAGCCCCTCACAGTACGGGCAGCACGGCATTCAGCCGGGAACCGAACCGGACCGGACCGCGCAGGCTCTCCGAGATAACCCAGCCCCAGCGCCTCACGCCGGGCCGCTCTGCAGCGCTCGCACAACGCATTGACAGAGGGAGGAGGAGCAGACGAACCTCCCGGGGGTCCCTTACCCTCCTGCAGCGGCTGCAGCGCGCTTCCATAGCTCACCAAATCCTCCTCCTCGCTGTCGCTGCTCTCCGCCATCTTACACGACGGTGGCCGCGCGGGACACGGCGGCGTCACGAGGGGGAGGCGGAGCCGCGCAGCGCCGGCACCTCCCGGCACCGGGAGCGCTCTGCGATGGAGCGGCGCCCTGCCCCGCCGGGACGGGAGCGGCGCCGGCACCCTGCACCGCCGGGACCCCGCCGGCGGGACGGGAGCGGCGGCATCGCCCGGAGCCCCTCAGTGGCTTTGGGGTGTGGCGCGGTGCTGTGCCCCCTCTCGGTGCCCGCTCTGAGGGAGGACAGGCGGCGGTCGCAGCCGGTCCGGGCGCACGGGTCCCTCCAGCTCAGCCGTGTTTGGCTGGAAAAGCCCCAGCTCCAGCGGAGCTGCCGTGTGCGGCTCCACATCATCGCTCTGAAACGCTGACTGGTATCTTTAGAAATTAACCACGGCACGTAATGTCAAACTGCCGGTGGTCAGCAGCCATTCCCTTGAGTCATCGAGTGCACCAGATCAGCCCCCCTCAGACTCAGGGCTGGGAAAAGGGCAGCAACGACTCTGACAAACAGATTTCATCTAAATCAAGGTGTAAAGCGGACTCCACCCTGAATCAGAATGAACGGAGTTGCGAATTTCATTGTACACTTAAGCAAATACATGGCAAAATTTGCCTAACCACGTTGTCTTACGCGCTGATCAAGATGAATTTGCACAGAATCAGGGCAGAAGTCTGGGCGTTCAAACCTTCCCTCACAGAGTTCATCCCTGAAGGCTTCAGGAATCTCTGAACCTCCTTGGGATGTCCTGTATCGAGAGAGAAACGTTTCCTGAATGTATTTTGTACAAAGACCACTATTCACCAGTAGGACCCAAGGGTTCAAAATTTGGATTTTATTTCCACTGTTATCCCCTCTCCCCCCCAAAAAAAAACCAAAAGCAAACGCTTCAATTTGCACTGACGATTCTATCAGTCCACAACTTTTCAAAGGATCACCAGTTTCTCTGAAATCCTTGAAAATAAATCAAAACACAGTCTTCAGCTATCCCTTCCCTTAACAGGTAAGACTTTTGTGAATTCTCCATCCCAGCGTTTCTCTTCATTTGTTTACATGGAACTGGTTTCTTCCACAGTGAAACTGCTGGAGTTTCACGTGGCTCCAGGTTTCCATGGGGAATATTGACACGGTTCCATGCAAATAGGGATTTCCCTGTGTCATTCAGGTCTCTAATTCACTTAGGAACAATAAAGTAAAAGCCACGGACACTCTACGTGCATTGTCTTTTCTCATCATTACGGAACACTTAGCTAGAACATACAGCGGCAATGAGTTGTTAGCATACCTCCTGTTTCTCTTTGTTTAGGAAAGAATTGTTCCTGAATACTCGATACTGTGTGACTTTGACTTAACACACGGCTTAAATAAACCTTTTTTGCACAATGCTAACGGAAAATCTTTTGAGTGCTTTGTCTGATCAGTTCAAAGAGTTGAGGTAATCAAATACTGAAGCTTTTTTCCGTTAAGGCTTTTCTCAGATTAGAATTACTTTTGCATCCCGGTGGTATTTCCTTCTCCATGGTAAACTTTCTCGCTTTCTCGTTTACAATTACTAAACCAGGTGACAATTGCTATTTGTAGCTGTTACATAAGACAATCATTCCAGTGTCTTTTTTTTTAATTGCAAGGAAACTAAAATATAAGTAGAACTGACTAGCTTACGTTTCAAATAATTTTTTTTGCAGAAATTTGTCTGGTAAAAAAAAAAAAAAAAAAAAAAGCACCTGCATTTTTGAATGAAAGTTCACATATTTGCCAGTGGATGTAAGGCCGAAATTGAGCCGTAAAGCCAGAGGTGGCCTTTAGACTTTTGTTTGCCAATACATAGTTTTCAACATCTGGTTCTGTATTGGTTCATCGAGAAGATCAGGCATGGAAGTGTCTTGTTATGTCTTTTGTTGTATTATTTAAGACCACTTCTTCAAATATATTTGTTAATTAGTTTTAAGTCATGCAAGTCACGGGAACTTCAGGCTAAAATTTGTATAATCGATATATAAAAGAAAAAAAGCAAAAACTCGATTAATTTAAAGGGTTTTAAAAATCACAATAAAAAGAAAAACAAAAATCATAAGCACAGGAAATATAAAAATCCCATATTTCTACAAACAATAAGACAAACTCATCTCTGCCTTACCTTGCATTCAGTGTTTCACTGAATATTCACCCTGCTAACTCAGGGCTGTGGTATCAGTTGACAAAACAGTCACCTGAAGGTCAGCCCCTGAGGCATTGCCTTAGCTTCTGCAAAGTGCTAATTTTCTTTATTTAAAGGACTGCAAAATAAAGAGATAACACTTATTGTCCTTAAATACCCAGACTTTTATCTGTCCATCTCGGTTAAAGGCAAGGCATTAGCTGGGGAAAGTGGCGATGATTTTGCACATGTTTGGTCTTAGTTTCCACGTAAACTGCAGTGTCTTGTTTCCACTGTGATTTCACAGCAGAACAGGCAAAGCATATTAGTTATTTAATAATAAAAGGGATTTCAGTGAAGATAATGCTGCAGTTAATACGTGCAGTCAATACCTCTAAGGGGAAGAAGCAGCAGTGGAGCACTGCACCTGCAGCAATCATATCGTGCTGATCCAGAGTCCTGACACTGAGTTTGTGTACCATTTTCAGATCATTTTATTGTTCCTCAGTACATTTCTTGGTAAGGAAATCTTCTACTCCATCCTGTAAATTTGTAACAGTCTCAAAGCAGAGTTACATCACTGCTGCTACTGTGCCTCGTGCCCTATTTTTGCAATTTGTAACTTTTTTTTCCTCCCCACAAATACTATTTGGAAAGAGAATGGAAAAAATAATGGACCTATGATCATGTTTCCCTACTCCTCACCTAGTACTTGCTTACAGTAGGCAGACATTTGCTCATTAAGAACTGCAATCTTCAGAAATAAAGGATGATACTAACTCAACTAAATCACTGCACTGGAATTTATTGACATTAAAGCTGTCAAGATTACTGAGAAAATCTTTCGGATGAGAATCTAAGTTTAATATTCAAAGCCAACAACAATAGGAACAGAAATGTGCAGCCATGTGTCAGGTTCAGAATTCAAAAACCTGCCTTGAGAAGCAGCAGGAGTTGATGAATACTTCTCCCTTCATACATAAGGGAGAAGCATAATGAGCTTTTGCTGGTAAGCCTGGGGGGTCTCTCTGGGACAAAAGATGTCTGGTGACCTGCTACCACCATATAGCAGAAGGTCTGTAAAATCAGAGATAAGAAACATTGTCTCTCCAGAGAGCAGCCAGATTGCTGTCTTGGCTGTGGAATGATACATAACCGGTACCCCAGCAGGAGATGAATTCCCAAACTGGGACTATTTCCTAGTGGCCAAATACAAGACTATTGATGGGGTTTCTTATATTCACATATTTTTTCATATGATGGAGCAGGAGAAGAAGAGGATTAAGAGAATTAGTGGAGTGATACAAACATGAGAAATATATACATATATATCATATGTATGTGTCTGCGAGAAGGGTGTTCAGATTCTGCTCCCAGTTCTCATCCCTCTTACCTTTACTATTGTGGGACAAAACACGGGATAACTCAGGGTCTGCCATTCCGTGCCTGTTTCAGCATGGTCATTGTCTACACCAGCTGGCTGCTTTACCTGAAAATGCACAAAGCCACTTAGCACCTAGTTCTGCAAAGAACCAGGAGATGATGAGTTCTTCTGGAAAGAACTGAGAGAGATGATGCAGAGATAAGAACCAATTCTTTCAGATTTAACACTTCAAGCAGAACCGTTTTGCCAATTGTCAGGGCAACTTGAAGGACACAGAGACCAATGGAGAGAATGGTCTCATTTTACTATGAACAGGAAGGCAATGCAAAAGTAAAATGATACATTTAATAAAACAATAAGCTTACAAGTCAGCTTTAACAACAAGCAAAAATAAGCAAGTAACGCACCTAATCATTACTATACAAGAAAGAGAATAGTAGAAAGATAGATCACCAAGTGCCTAAATACTTTACCATCATCCAGAATCCACAGTTGCAATTGCTGCTGAGCCCTATTTCGCAGAGAGGACCTGGAGAACTCTTCCTGTCAGTTGGGAAAATCCTACCTGGTGCATCCACCCATGGGTGAGGCTTCCAAATTCGCCCTGAAAGGGAGTCCAGTTTTTATCGGCCCAAATCAGCCAGTCCTTTGACCTGTGTATATTTTTAGCACAGAAACACCTGGATCTGATGGCACACTGGGCCCAGGCCTCGGTTGGGTGGGTTTTCCCTGAAATATCATACAAACCAAGCTCTATTAATATCAGTTGGGAAAGTTTCTTAAAATTATACGTTTCTTGCAGATAACTACACAAGATTATGGGCAAGTTTCCAAAGCAGCCTGTTTGGTGTTCAACAGCTGGCATAAGTGTGTTGGTCATCTATTTGTAGGTAAGTAATGCTGATGGTGTTGGTCACATAGTGCTCAGGATTGTAAATCAGCCCTGGCTTATGCCTGCTGCTCAGGGCTCAGCACATACTGATATTCTTTAGGTGCAAATTCTTGAGCATTTGATGATTTCTTACAGATAGTGCATGTCCAGTGCACCAGGTCACAGAACTGACTCCCTTTAAGTATTAAATGTCAAGCAAACATCTGTATCTATACAACATAATGCATTTTCTGAATGCATTAATCTGTATTTCTAGCCTCAATCTTTACAATGCAGCAGCCAAGCCTTCTGACTCAGGCAGTAATCATGAGGAAGTTTGTGGTATGAACCCAACTCTATTTAAGAATCCTAACAGCAGTCAAAAAGCTACTGGAGACAAGATGATGAGAAGAGCAGGGACATGGGGTTTTTTTGAGCATAAATCAGGTTTTGGAATGTTCTAAGCTGCAATTTACATTCCAGGGTCAGAGAGCACTCCTACTCAGTCATTACACAGCTGAGCACTTCTGAGACCATACAATCAATATGTGCCTTTTGCAAAAAAACCATGTTCACTATATGCACACAAAACCTAGAGTGACTTAGTGAAGAAACACTCAATCAGTCCTAGTGCAGTGATGATGAAATACCCTTTATTCGAGCCAGGGGAAGGCACAGTCTGGTCTGGCAGCTGTGAGGGTGCTGGTGACAAACCCCAGACACTGACAGGGAGGAATCCTG
The DNA here is from genome assembly GCF_028551555.1 of Melozone crissalis. Taxonomy (NCBI): domain Eukaryota; kingdom Metazoa; phylum Chordata; class Aves; order Passeriformes; family Passerellidae; genus Melozone; species Melozone crissalis. Next base: position 18,415,983 of record NW_026535785.1, on the reverse strand, counting down.
GTGTCTTGGACTCCTGCTTTTACTGTACAAACTTACTAGATGTGCTGGCTTTGTTTTATTCAAAGAATCCACCAGCAACAAATAAAGGCTGCATTTTGCCACCAGCATATGTTAGGAAGTGTCTTTGGTGTTGTATCATGCAGAAATCTCTGCAAATTTGTGTTTTACACATAGCCATGATAATCATCCTTGTTAACTGAATCTTTGGCCTAACTACAAGCTCTTAGGACTTTATTTGGAGTAATAGCTGTAGCATTTCAATGAGTTCAGTTTTCAGTAAAGCCAGAGACAGCCGGGCAAACTCCAAACAGGGTTACATTGATGTTGTTTTAATTGGCAGATTGTATCAGCACAGCCTGCCTGGCAAATTACTCACTTATCTTAAACTAGTTTCTATGTGTTGCATTGGAGTTTTCTACTGATTTGCAAGATTTGAATTTTAAAACCCTTTTTGTCAGATAAGTACCTTTTCTATTAGCATAAAATTTAAAACTTTTTTACACACTCAGATCAGAAATTGAAGCAAGTTTCCTACTTTCACCTATTCATATTTAATACATATTTTTATACATTCATCCAGTATTTACAATTATTGGGAGAAAAATAGTGAGGTGAGAGCAAGCAAAATCACAACAAACAAAATTCTGCTGCTTTTAACACAGCAAATCTTTGGAGCCCAATTTCTGAGTTGCTGACTCTAATATTCTTCCTTAAAAACATGCAGTAGACACACAGTTTAACCAGCCTCCTTTTGGAGACCCCAATATTCGCAAAGAACCATTTCCATTAATGATATAATTCTAAGGATATTTTTTCCTTTGATAAAAAAAGTTCTCTCCAAATTTTTTTGCCTGACAAAACTACACCATAATTTAAAGAAAGCTAAAAAAAGAGAAATAAGGCTGGGGGAGGTGGGGAGGAAGGTAAGTTAGGCAAGACCGATAGAAGTATTGCATCTTTCAATGCTAAATGTGCAGGAAGCTCTGTAGGTAAGGCATGGCTAGGAATAGGAGCCAGTATTGGCAAATTCCAATATTTGAAATTGGCAAGCTCTGTGGGTTAGGCACAGCTAGGAATGGGAACCAATATTGGCAAATTCCAGTATTTGGAATTGGCAAACTCTGTAGGTTAGGCATGGCTTGGAATAGAAACCAATATTGGCAAACTCCAATAGTTGTGTCCAATAACATTTGCGAAACCAGTTACACAAGGGAGTGTTTCAGACAGGTGGTCTGTGCAGCACGAATCACTGCAGACCTCCTCAATGCTGAGGTTGGTCCCACAGCAGTTTCCTGGAGCAGGGCGAACCCTGCCTTTCACTGAGGTACCGCTGTCGTTTTTAATGGCCTGGGCTCCGGGACCTGTCCCAGCCTTTACACAGATCAGGGTGCGGGCGGCGGGGACCCCACAGGGGCCAGGGAGAGAGATCAGTGCTGCGAACTGTGGGTCGATACCCACCCCAAAGCACTCAGTGCTAAGGGGCCGGGGCACGGTGATGCTCCTCGCTGCGGGCGGCATTCCCGGGGCTGGGAGCGCCCCTCTCCGAGAACAAGCCGCTCTGAGGGGCGGCCACCAGCGGGGCTGGGAGTGCCCCCATCGGGGGAAGGAGCCGCTCTGAGGGGCGGCCACCCGCGGGGCTGGGAGCGCCCCTCTCGGGGAAACGAGCCGCTCTGAGGGGCCGCCATCCCCGGGGCTGGGAGTGCCCCCATCGGGGGAACGAGCCGCTCTGAGGGGCAGCCACCCGCGGGGAGCCTCGCCTCTCCGAGGCGGTGCCCGGGGAAAGCTGGTGGCGGCCCCACGGTGCCGGGAGCGGCCGCTCCGGGTGGCCACCCCCAGGGGCTGTGGCCAGGCTCGGCGGCGCGGGAGGCGTGGGGAAGCTCCAGGAGGCGAGCCGTGCCTTCGAGGCGGCCAGCCGGGCTCCGGCACGCTCCAGCGGAGAATGGCCGGAGGGCCGGGGAAGAGCGAGCCGAGCCGCCACCGCGCTGCAGGGTACAGCTCTCAGTCAGCCACAGCCACCGCCCTTCTCCGCACGAGGGGCACGTCAGCCACCCCACCGGGCATCTCTTCTACGGGACGAGACCCGGGGGTCGCTGCAAGGAGCTCCGCTGGACCACTGGGCGGCGGAGGAGCAGCGCCGTGGGGCGGGGCAGCTCCTCCCCGCCACCACCGGAGGTGGGGCCGGGCGGTGCCGTGGGGCAGCGCTGGCATTTCCGCAGGGTCGTGGTTTCGCACAGGAGAGCTCGTCTCGCAGCAGTGGCTGGCGGACGGACAGACAGACAGACAGACAGACAGACAGAGGGACGGCTGGTGAGCCCGCCCGAAGATGACAGACGCCCTGCTGCCCCGTCAGGCGGCGGAGCCGGCGGGGGACGGCTACTTTCGGAAGGTGGGAGGCTCGCTGGCCAGCCCGGGGCGGGTGGGTTGCGTGCACAGTGGGCTGTGTGCCCGGGGCAGCGCCTCCCGTGGGCGGCTCGGCGCTGGGGTCCCCTCTCCGCCGCTCTGGGTTTGCTTTCTCCCGGCGGAGCGCTGTGGGCTCCGTCATATGGCAGCCCATTATCGTGGGGAGCAGCCTTCAGGGAGGCGGGATGGGGACCTGGCCCTGAGGGAGCGCGGCCGCTCGGATCCCGCAGCCCTCCCCTGCTTCTGAGCTGGGCGTCTCCCTGAAGGACTGAGCCCTCGTAGCTGCCCAAAATGAGTCAAATTGTACTTATCCGCCGTCTTTTTGCTGTCTTTGTTTATTTCACCCCCCTGCTCTCCTCCCCGGTTTCGCTGCGTCTCCTGGCGCGCTTTCTAGTAAATTGCCGTATGTACCTGTAAGAAAGTTTACTGGAGTAAGGTAACGAAGTTAACAGATTCATTAGGAAGTTCCTAATGAACATCTGCCCTAATTACTTTTTCAGACTGACTGGGCGGCTTATGCCATAACCTGCACCTGAGTTCTTTCTGCACAACAGTAATTAGAGTTAAGTATCGCCTGTAACGCAGCCCTGTGGGGTTCTGTGAACTTCACTGGACGTAAAGGGCAGGCAGTAAGTGCCGTTTTCAGAGAGCTCTGCTTCGGCCTTCCCTCGCTGTTTTTAAGTTCTCAGCAGCTGTAAATCCCGTCCATAGGTCCATGGGGGTTTTGGTGTAGATTCCGGATCCAAGACCATGAATTGCCTAGTCTATGGAGGGGGTAAAAAAATACTGCAGACATCAGGTTGTTGCTGCTCGCCTTTGCGCAGAAATAGCCCCATTGCGCACTTAGCAACCACCTGGATTACCTGGCAAGGACGCCCATAGGCTTGGCTTTGTTGCCGTATTTACAGGCTGTTAGATTTTTTTTGCCACAGTATTTGTCAAATTCATGAACATTGCCCTTTAGCAGAGGAACTGTTTTTAGCTGAAAAGAGCCGAGCTTTACCTGTGCCAGCCATGCAGCAAGGAATCACTACCACCTTGTAAATAACTAGAGAGACTGAAACAAAACTTGGACCAAATGTTGTCTGGCTTCCTCATTTGAGTAATCCTATTATAATATTTGGTCAATAAATCACTTTTTTCTTAGTATTTAGCAGAACTTTCAATCTTTAGCAGTCTTTCCCAGTCATACCATGTGGCCAAGTTGTAATTGCTTAGTTTTCATAGCTATGTTTTCTACTCTGTAGGAAACTCATAGGCTGCCTTGAGGCATGTTAGTGAAAAAGTTGATTTTTCATGAACTAAGTTACTGATAAGGACTAACTGAGGTTTAGTAGCCAAGTTGTGCCTCAGGTCATAAGAGTAGTAGATCTACACTCAGACTTGCTAAAAGACTTAGTTTTAAATTAAGTTGTTTTATGTTGCAGTTATGGTCGCTGAAACAGTATTAGATCAGTGTAAAGCCTATTGGATAGGAATGAAGTTTTTCTCATATATGAAAATAGTGTAAGATCAATTTAATACCTAATCAGGAGCATCTCTCCTGTTACTTAGTGCTTTAAGACATAAGTAAAGAAAAAGTGGGGATCTGATAAAATCTGAATGAGCCACATGCTTGCCTCTGTTCCCTCAGATCTTGGAAAGGTTCTGCCAGCTCCTAAGTGTCTTTAATAAAGTTATGAACTTGAGATTAGGCTAGATGCTCAAAGCCTTTAGTCTCTAAAAGTAAGAAGGAAAATAGTATATCTTGTTATATGTTAGTTGAATGGTCTGAAAAATCAGAGCTTTAATTCTGATTTAGAAGTTCCAGGTGAAGGGGGAGGGAAAACAAAACACAAAAAAAATGGATCAAAACAATCCCTCTCCTGGAATCTTTAACCAGGTACAAGCTGTGAACCCGCGGAGATTGTTTAAATGTGGTATCTGCATGTCCCCGTGAACGGTAAACTTGGTGATTTCACGTGACTGAGATTAGTGACAGCTTTGGATGGGTGTCCTTGGGTCTTCCCCCCTTCCCCTCTGAAAACAACACCAACTATCTTGGTGTTGTTTTCTCCTTCCTTCCTAAATCACACTGTTTGTTTTCCTGAAAAGATCTGAGGGTTGGTTTATCACATTTGTTGGTGCAGAATCACATCACTTTCCAAGGGTAGTCCTTGTGTTTTTAGGTCAAAAGGTACTTCTTTAATTGACTTCTTTTGTTCTGTAAGCTGTGTAGCAGGGTGAAAACACTTGCTTTGCATCAGTCCTGCTCAAACGTGGCTTCCAAGCACTCTTACACAGTGAGCTTGCCTCCCATACTTTCTATGAATATTGTGCACAATGAAATTTTATAATTGAGAAAAATTGGGCAATTCTTACCATATCAAATTGGCTTTTATCAAAACTTTTGATAATTTATTTTGATGAATGGATTACTATGGGAATTGTGCTCAAAGTCTCTCTTGCTCTTTTATGTATTATACTTTTTGAAATTTTAAATACAGCATACCAGAAAGCAGCCCTCACTATGCCCAAGATGCAATATGTAAAACAACTTATTTAATTAACTTTTGCTTAGTGCCTTTTTTTTTTTTTTTTTTAATGTAGGGAGGGGGCCCCATAAAACTGTGACTGGCCAGAAATGGGGACACAGGTGCACAGTCATGGTTCCTGCTTTGACTTCTGGTGCCACACTAAAAAGTGACTCTGCCATGAGTCTGGGATGTGATGGGTGCCAGGAGCTGAAGTCCACTTGCACCCTTTCTCAGCTTTACCCTCCCCATTCCCTTCCAGTGATGTCAGAGCTGCTCCACATGGACCTTTTCCCTTTTCCCTGACCCTTTTTCCACTATCTCCTTTTTTCCTGTGGCAAAATTTATCATTTATATGTACAAAATCAAATTTTTCCTTAAACCTGTAAGATGCTTTGAGCTGGCTTAGTGCTGGTGTGTCTTTTGTTGGTGTTTTTTCTTTTTTAATCACCTAATTTTAAGGAAATTACCTGTGCAGCCACACAGGGTTCATACAACTCTATCACTGTTGCTCCATTCACTTCCTCTTATATTGCCCTTCCAAAACAACCTTCTTGAGCTCTTTGATATCTGCAACCAAACCCGTGAGAAGAATTTTACTTCTAAAAGCAAAACAGACAGCAACAAAAAATATCCTTTGTGGTGTCCTGAAGAGGGTATGGCAAAAGGGAGGAAGCACCTTGCTTTCCATCAAAGAGAAGATAGAGCTTCTGCCTGGAACTTTAATTTCTGGGCTGATAATGTAGCAGGAACTGGTTTTGCTGCTGTTGTGTTTATCTTGGCTTGTTTCAGTGTACACTGCCAGGGCACACTGTACCTGTTCTCCTGGGTGGTGTGAGAGCTCTTGGGCCATGAGCCTCATGTCTTGACCTACTCTGTGTGGAGTTTCACATTCCTGCACTGTTACTGACAGCAGTCCGTGAATCAGCCGTGCATGTCCCACACATCCATCCAAATTCTGCCCCCAGTCCTCCTTGTCTATGAAAATAATGACAAAACTAATGGTAACAGCAAAGAACAATTTGTTTTAGAAGCATTTAGACAGGAAGCATTTTTCAACAGACCAACAGTAATTAAAGCAGGTCATGTGCTGCTTTGCTCCCATTAGATGCTTCTCCCAACCATGGTGATTTTATACACCTGCCATGGTTCTATAGCTTGTTTGCCCTCTCAAATGTCTTCCTGGGTTTTTTTTAGTTATCTTTGAATTCTTATTAGTGAAACAGCCTTCTTTTTCAAGCAGTTATCCCCTTTTATTTAATTTTTTTTTTTTAAGAGTACACCACTCCAGTAAGCTTTTGCAGAGTAAATATCTCTGAGGCACATCAACATACAGAGCTCAGGGTATTTTTTAATATACTGCTCACCCAGCCATGCTTGTGTGATAACCTGTTAGTAGGGCTGTGCCTGCCTTATTTTTGTTTGTTTGTTTGGGGGTGGTTTTTGTTTTCCTTGCTTGGTTTTTTGGTGGGAGGAGCAGAGCAGGGAAGAGATACCCAGCAAGTTCTTTCTACTCTGTTTTTCCCACCCTGACTCACTGCTTTGTAACACCTTACACTGGCCATATTTTCAAAGTTGTCTCACTAGAAAGTTGCAATAAATGGTAAGAAGAAGCCACAGTTAGTTTTCCATGGTTAACATTTCTGCAGCTCTCTACCTTTGGCTGGCTCAACGTGAAACATCCCAGCTTCAGCTTGGCTGCTCTGGATAGCAGTCCACTGTGCTACACAGAGGACAGCTAGCTTAATAAATCTCTAGATTCTGATCAGTTGAACAAAGGTGCATAATTTTATTCTCTTTCTAAGCTTTGCTTTCATCTGTGAGGGTAGATCCCTATCACACAGACCCAGCTGGCTCAGAAAGAATGACTGTGTATTAGTCCCCTGTGTCAGGGAAGAAGACTAAAAGTAGGAGCAGGCAGCTCCATAAGTGAAGCACCAGACTGAAAATGATGATAAGGTATGGTAACTAGCTCATGAATCAGCACTTCCCTAATTAACTCTGTAGCCTTCCCCGCTTTTTGAGCTTTTTTCTGCAGGGCTTCCCCCCACCTGTTGTTAATGTATCAGTTTACCAACCTGCCACACCTGTCCTTCCACTGGGGTTTAGCTCACGGGGTTCTTTTTAAGTCATTAGTAGCCAGGCAACCATCAACATTAGCATTGCCACAGGAATATTTATTTGGCTATTTGTTCTCTTTCCACTTGTCTGGCAGGACAGAAACAACTTTGCAATGATTCATAACCCTTGTCATCCAAAGTCCACTCATTATATACAAATTCATAAAACCTAAAGCAGAAAGTAGGCCTTCATGTGAAACTAAGAATCATCTGAAACTTGGTTAGTCAAGAGACAGACATCTCTGATGAAATATGAATGGTAAATTTTGCTTAGTGAGTGTTGTGACAAGATGGAGTTCATGTAGGGAATACATATTTGGGGTCTAATACAATAATTATTTACTTAACTTTGTATTGATCTTTGGGTCAGGTGCTTAGAACTATAAAAAACTTAATTCATAGCACAAGTAGACCAGGCTCTGGAAGACCAGATCTTCCCAACCTCTTTATTAAAACAAAAAACAGCAACAACAAAACACTCAGATAAAACTTGTGCTTCTGAAGGATCGGCAGTTACAGCTAAATTTTCAAAACTGAACTAGTGGTAATCTGCACAGAAAGCCATTAATTATAGTACTGCAGGAAACTAAGGAAATGACAATTTAGCAAGACTTGCAGAAATACTGGTGTGAATATGCTGTTTGCTAGGATTGCTGCCAGAACCAAAGCAGATGTGTGCAGAGTTCCATCCATAGTTGTTATTTAAACATGCATGTTTAAGTACCTGGAGGATATGGCCATTTGTGTACACTGCTGGGCTTGACAAGCTGCACAGGCTGGAAAGGACTGTTCTCCTTTCAGCAAGGAGGCACACCCAGTTTCAACTCTGTGTCACCTTCAGACACTGTGGCTCATCTTTAAAAGTTCAAACCACTACTTTGTGAAGCATATTTATGTTAATGTCGAATACTTACTGCCATTACTCATTGTTTGGCAAACAGTCATGATTTTTGCATTTATCATGACTAGACTTCTGATGTGAACTATGTAGAAATGTTGTTTGGGAAAGGGATCTTCTGCATGGAGGAAGACAAAACTAAGCACTTGCTTGGACCTGTTTGCTAAAAAACTTTTTAGTATACAGAATTTGTGCTTTACACAAGGGAGTGTCTTTCCCAGACTGCATTTCTTGAGGGTTTTTTTCAGATATTGGTTATTTTCATTGTTCTCTACATAGACTTCTACCTTTGTCAGATTAAGCTCTTTTTTGACTTAGAGATGAGGTAACTGAGAGGCATTTTAAAAACTTCTATTTTCAGTCTCATGTGAAGGGTGAGACAGTCCAGATGTTACAATTCACACCACCACAATCAGAAGTTATTTCTTAATTACAATACATTAGAAGCATTTCTTGGCTTATTTTTTGCTACACTATGCTGTAAATGCTTTAAAGGCAATCATCTAAAATTACTTCTCATGGGTCTTACTATAATGCATTTTTCATAGTTCAATTTCTCTAAGGTATCTAGTCTTAATCTTGCGACACTTGTTTCTTGTTCCATTTCTCTCTCAACCATGTCAGTCCTATTCTATGGCATTTCTGAGTCAGTGTTTCTTATCTCAAAGTCTGCATACGGATGCACACTATGTGAGCCTTCTGTCAGGCTTGGAGAATTTTCTAGAAATCCATTTCCCACACCACCCATCAGTTTTATGGCAGCTTGATTACAATTAAGAGTTTAAGCCTGCAAATGAACACAAACTAGCTGAATGTCTTCATCCCCTGTGCAGGAGATGTAAAGAGCAACATTTCCAAAAAATAAAATATTAATTCCTTATAGGCTTTGTGAAGTTAATGGGAGCCATATGCTCAAACAGGTGAGCATATCCTGAAAACAGACTCCTCTATCCATGCGAAGCCTCTGATCAAACCTGTCACACTTGCAGGCACACTGGAGGTTATACAGATACCTTGGTCTGTCAGGCCTAGGTTGGTTTCCTTCCTGTAGAGAATTGTGCCTGGGGACCTGGAATAGAGGGAAACTTCTCTTACACTTTCTCTTTGCAGAGAGTTTCAGATCGCTGCACTTTTGTACTCATTGTTCAGTGGGAGCTTGATCAAAATTTCATTAAAATGAAGAGATCACCTCTACAAGCTTCATGGGCTGTGGGAATCAGGCAGTTGATCTTCCTGAAAAATTTCTGAAGAAGTATTTGAATGGTGTCATCAAACTTGTTTGGCACACAGAATGGGCCAGGGAGTTCTGGGAGGAAGCTGCAGCTTTACAGAAAAAATTAAGGGCAAGGCAAGGATATAGTTTAGGAGGATGCTTGAAATAAGTGGTCAAGAAACAAGTTGGAAGGAAATGCCTGTGCACAAATATGGAGATAACATGTCTAAGATGAGAATTAAATACTCAAAATGAATGCAAGAGCAAGAGGAAATAATTGGTGAGGTTCAAATGAAAAATGGCATGGATAGAATGGAAGGAGAAAAAGCTTTGAATAGCAGTAGTAGAAAAGACCATACAACACAAAATGAAGGAAGAACAGCTTCATCCCAGAAAAAGAACCAGACTAAGAGCAGACAGCAGCTTGTGGCTACAAGACCATGTTATACACTAAAGTGTGCATTGCTTATGTCTTTATGTATAATTGTGTGTAAAGGAGCATGGAGTACGTGGTAGTTAAAGCACTGCTTCTAATCTGAGGTGAATGAATGAGTTTGCTGCATATGTGTGTTCCCTCCAGTAAAAAGTTCATCTTCTGTGTGTATTGTGGTTTGACACTGGCCAAACACCAGGCACCCATGAAAGTCTCATTTGCTCATCCTCTCTTGCTCTCAGCTGGGCAGAGGAGAGGGATTGAAAAAACATTAACCAAGGGCTTATGAGTTGAGATGAGGATTGGGAGAAAACACTTTAAGGGCAAAACAAGTTCAAATTTAAAGGCACAAAGTAAATTTATTATTAGCAGAGTCAGAGGAGGATAATGACAAGTAAAATAATCCTTTAAAACATCTTTTTTCCCTGCAGCCTCTCCCCGATTCCCACCAGCAGTGTAGGGAGACAGGGTGTGGGGTTTTGGTCAGTTCAGCACCTGAGATCTTCTGCTGTTCACTCAGGGACAGGAGTCTTTGTTGTGCTGTGCTGTGGGGTCCTTCCCGCAGGGAAAGAGTCCTCCCAGAACTGTTGTGGTGTGGGTTGCTCATCCACAGGGTGCACTTCTCTAAAGACTGGCTGCTCTAGCTTGGGAGCAAGGGCCCTCTCTCTATTCTGGTCTCTCACTGGATCACAGCTTCCTCTGGCACCCACCCACTCAGGCCTGAGTGCTTTTCCCATGAGCTCCAGTGGATCTCTGCATCCCCTGTGCACTTCATGTGTTACAGGGGGACAGTTTGTTTCACCATGGTCCTCACCACAGCTGCCAGAGGAGTTCAGCTCTGACACTTCCAACACCTCTTTTCTTCTTTCTTTCCCACTGACCTTGGTGTCACCACATCATTTTCCCTCACATGCCCTTGCTTCCTCCTCTTCTCTGACTAGAAGATAAACTGCTGCTTGTAGGTACCATTGACAAGAAATTCCACCAATTCAAAGATTCCTGCAGGATCCCATTGTTGTCATCTTACTGCAGGGGTTCCATACTGTTGTCCCCTTATCACAAAAGTTCCATACCCTCTTGGTGTTTCTCATGGGCATCTCCTCAGCACACTGACTCTTTCTCCTTCACAGAGCAGGCACTGAATCTAGTTCCCAACTCACTCAGCCACCCCCACTCTTTTATAGCACTCTTCTTCTCATTGCTTACAGCTGTGGCCTGTTAAAGTCAGGCCTGATCCTAATCTCTGATAATTGGCCCAGCTGCACCTCCTTAGGGGTAAGATTACTTTCCACACTAGTTTTATTTTCTTATATTCTATCCCACTACATTCTGCCGTGCTGAGAAGTTGATTTTGTCCAGGTTCCCTGTCAGAATTGCTCACCGTGTTTCTACTGCTGGCCTGGAGTGGCCAGGCAGGCAGGACCTGACTTGAGCTGCACTGAGATGGTGCCCACAGCACCTCACCATCCCTGGGGAAAACCCTGTGTGCACTGTTTTGATTTTCTTCCTAAATGTGGCATCTCAGAGGCATTGCCAGCCTCTCTGACTGAGTCAGCAGCGTGTCCACCTTCAGAGCCATCAGAGATTGGCTCTGTCAGACACGGTGGAAGCTTCTAGAAGCTTCTCACAGAAACCACTTCTGTGGCCCCCACTGCTAAACAACTGGGCTATGACATGATGTGTCAAGCTTGCTGTGAGAGCTTCCTCAATGAAGAGAGCTGTGGGCTTGTGCTGTGAGGGGTATTTCAATGCAGAAACATTTCAGTGCAGTAATTAAGTGCGGTGTGGTTTTTGAAGTAATTCAATGTGGTGTGGTTTTTACACAGCAAATGGTGCTTCTGAAGATGTTTGCACAAGCTCCCTGTCATTTGACCTATTTATTACAAGCTTTTCAAACTAGATATCTAGAATTAATATTATTGGGCTATGTGCCTTCTCAGTTGAACTAGAGGAATTGGTTTCATCAGCTCATTTCTCTGTTAAGTCAATTTGCTTTTACTTGACAACAAAAACAAGAACTGAACTTCATGATCAGAATGTCATGTTCTGTTTAAATACTCAGTTTTGTTTTGCTGGTATGTCACTGCTTTACCACTAATAATTAGAGCTTGTTAATAGATTTTTAAATGCTCTTATATGAAAATTAATTTTTTCTAGTCAAAGCTAAGAGGGAGTGGTCCAAAATAGTGCATAATTTAGTGGCTGGAGTAGTTGAAAGAAGACTTAGAGAGGTCTGAGCCTCTTTCTTGTGTAGCAGACAATACAGCAGGACTCTGATAAGCTTTGTAATGGTACCCAGTGAGGCCACTCAAAATTCTTCACTTAAGGGTAAGCCTTGAAAAAGTGATGTTATTTGCTTCAAAATTGTTAGTTAAGGCTGCAGGGATGTGCTGGCATACTCTTGAGTATTAAGATTCAAAAGCATTTGATACTTTTTAAAAAATGGGTGGCAGAAGCAAAGAATAAATTGTGTAAGGGAAATTTCTATTTTAAAAAGGTATTAAAATCGTGTTTCCCTTAAACAAAAAAGGACAAACATGCAGTGCTATTCATCTGTAGTAGTTTTAGCTTATCAGTGCTCAGAACACAATGGCTCAGCCCTGCTCAAACACAGGTTTCAGCAGTTTGAGTCTGGTACTTGTGTAAGGTATGCACACACACGGGAGCATTCTTGTGCATTCTGGATTTCACACTTCACTCTTTAAGAGCCTGATTTGATAAGAGTCTGACAGTGTAATCATTTTGCCCTGTTAAGCTCTATTTTGGTAAGTTTGAGGTGTGAAGAGAGAAGGAGGGGAAGGAGGAGTTGTAGTGAAGGTCTGAGCCACCAGAAGGAAAAATCAGGGATCCTAAAAGTGAGAGCAGATTTTTGAGCCCAAACTTTGAGCACCACAGTCTGTTTTGGACAGAGTTGTATTTCAAGGCTGCATATATCCCAGATTGGAGCTCTGATATTTTACAGGGGTTAAGCAGAAGCTTTGATAGGAGTTGCTGTCTTGCCAGATACTATTTTCATAAAATCCTACAAACTTTAGAACATTCTGTCAAATTTGGCTGTATTTGCAAAATATCTTGAAAATATTTTTAGGGGAGAAGAGACTGGCTCACATGTGTTCTTAAGGTTTAAAACAGATATTTTCTGTTTGAATTTTGATGTTAAAATGTACTGCGGTTATGGTCTCTTTTGGTTCTAATGACGAAGTTTGAGACAAGAAATACTGTTGTTAATGTCAGATCATCATTGCTGTCAAGGTAGCTAGTATGTATTCATACAGACCCTATGCCTTTAACATTGAATCTAAATGAAAGTTCATTTAAATTCAGTGTTACTTCCTCTGAAGTTTCTTCTAACAGCAACAACAAACTTATTTTCTTAATTCTAGGGATGTAATCCTCTTGCTGAGACTGGACGAAGCAAACTGCAAAATCAAAGAGCTGTTCTAAACCAACAGATCTTAAGAGCAGTGAGAATGAGAGCTGGTGCTGAAAATCTTCTAAGGTATATCTCATGGTTTCTTGGTTTTCTTGCCCAAGCAACAATTGTTTAATTTAATTTTGTAGAAGTCTCTTAGCTATTGTATTATGTCTTTTTTTCCCCCAAACATGCTGCATCTCTTAGTGTAGAATTATTTGTGAATCTCCCTGAATTTTTTTCAAGCTGCAGCTCTACAGAGCCATTATTTGCTTTCAAGTGCTCTTTCCAGTACTATATTGTTGTAAATAAACTGAATGTTAGACTTTCTTAGGTTGCTCTCTTTGTTCTGCTTTATTGCTAGTGATAATGGCAAGTGAACCTTGCTGAATATTGTAATGAGTCCCTTTTACTCTCAAATCAAATTAAGGTATTGCCTCTCTGCTGTTGGCTTTTTCCAAGATCCTTTAGTTCTGTGCTCCCAAGTAGAAAGGACCATCCATTGCCTTCTCTACTCCCTGTAATAATGTACAGGAGTAGCAGGGTAGCACACATCTAGTTTGAGCTGGGTTACCACCAGCTGCCTCCAAATTCTCCTGCAGTTAGAGGTGACTTCATCTATTACATTTTGTTAGATGTTTTCATATGTGGCTGTCCCCATAGGAATAGCCTGATGTTGACCCTGTGATTAACTCTTTGATAAACAGCCTGTAGATTTCCAATCTTGCACAGAAGAGCTGAAAATTATCCCAATTCTCATCTGCAGTAGTTTCCTGTAGCGTCTGTTTCTCTGCAACTGGAGCAACAATGGGTCTTCAAAAACAAAATCTAGTAAATATACTTAAAGAAGTGAAAATGCTTGGATAAATTAAATTTTCTTAAACTTGCCATTAATCAATGGGTTGCCTGTTGTCTGTTACCTGCTTTTATCTCCACTCCTGCAAGAGATGTGACAGGTTGGAAACTTAAATAGTTTTAGCCTCTGTGACTGGCTTAAATGTGCTTTGTTTTCTGGTAATTAATTTAAGGAGTGAGACTTAGAATTTTACTGCTTTTTGTATGGCTAGCAAAATTATTATACCTGTTTTTGAAGCAGAATGCTTCATTCAGTTAATGTTACTGCCTGTTGATTCAGGAGTGTTTGGGAAGGGCTAAAGAGATGAGTAATATCTAATGTGGAAACTGGTAGCATTTAACCCAGATATCCTAAAGTTCAGTTTCTGCTGCCAGTATTAACTGCTGAAATGATGAAGTTGCTATTTACAGGAGTGGGAACTAAATCTACCTAAGAGGAACAGATTTATGTTTAAGATTTTAGAAATCTAAAATGAATTGACACCTGTTGAACTATTAAAACTTGCTAGTTCTTTGAAAGAAACAATTTTATAAGTAACCTGACCACCAGACAGTTCACAGGATTAGTTGTGTCTACAGTCTCCTAAGGAAAAATGTAAACAAGCTTTATGTTTGCAGTTTCTATTTGAATTTCATCAAGTTCTAAAGGAAACAAACCAATTGCTGTCCACAAGAAGCTTCCTGAAGTAGAAACTGAGAAAAATCTGGAAATTCAGGTTTCTTTACTTTTGGCTGAAAGTAAGCACTAGGCTTGAAGCACATGATCCACATAGTGCAAAGACTTTGGTTTTTAGAGTTTCTGAAAGTCACTCTCTCCTTTTTATTGGAAATTAAAATTAAATTCAGTGTAGAGTTATGAATCTTGACAATATCACATTGCCCCTGTAGCTGTCTTTCACTGGTTGTTACTCAAAAGTATGTCTACAGCGTAAAAAACATGAAAAGGTCATCAAATTAAATTGACATGGATGTTCACAGCCATAGAGCAAATAGAGAAATCAGTTTGGATAGAATTTTGGGGTTTCTTACAAAGATATTAGAATCCCTCCTGGGGAGGATGGTAAGCCAGACCAGGCATGGAGCCTTAATACATCACAATTAAAGTGCTTGTGGCATCAGAACTTCCCATTTATCTGTGGGGTGCTGCCTTTATCAAGGAAGATCCACCCCACCATATGTTTGTATCCTGTTTGGTTTATCAAGGCAACAGAGGTTAACATTGCTTAATTTAAGCAATCCAAAGTATTGTCTAAAGTACAGCATAGAAAAATCACAGATAACTAATATATAATATGAAAAACAAAATTAGAATTTTAATCTTGGAATTATTAGTTCTTCATCAAGGTGCTCCATAAAACTGGAGAACTGCTCCAAGTGGAGCCTAGATTTATGAGATGGTTGTTCATAAATATTTATGAAGGTGAACTTTGTCTTGAAATAAAGGTAAATGCAAAATGCTGTAAATTTAAGCTTGTTCTTGTCTTCAGATTCAGCCTCTAATACAAAGGTACAGTATCTTAATCATGGATACCTTTTACCTTAACCTCATACTTGTGGATTTATAGATACAGGTGATTTAAGTATCTTGAATAGAGTAATATTGTAATGAAATTGTCAGTGTGGAGACTTAGATTAGAAATTGTGATATAAATACACAAATAAGTAATCACAAAGAAATGCTCAGGGGGTGTTAAATGCTAACATTCATTGTGCTTGTAGTTCAAAGTGTTGCCATTTAAATACATAAATGGTAAAGAAAACAAGCAAACAAAATCATACTTGCATCCAACAAAACCAAATTATAGAGAAAATTGTCTTGTATTAAAAAGATCTGGTTGAAAGATATTTCTTTCTGTAATAACTTCTGAGGGAAAGTTATTTTCTTTCATTCTTAAAATCAGAAGTCTCAAAAAATCTTTATAAGGTGGGAAGTCTCTGTTGAAGAATGTCTCCTGACTCCTCTCACCTCCACTCACCTATCTTCTACATAGGAAAAAAAAAATCACATAATCTGAAAATAGGACACTGATTCTGATTAAGATGTTTTAGTGTTGTTGATTAATGTATCTGAAAATAAATAATCTGAAACTCTTAATCATACATGGAAAATCTACATTATAGGATATTTTCTGTGGCTGCATGCTATTATCTGGAAACTATCCCAGGCACTCTCTTGACAGAAAAACCTAATAAATTCTGAAACATGAGATCTTGTATCATCTGTTAAGGAGATAAAAAGAAATCTTAAAAATGCTGAGAATGCTTGCATTGGAGGTTGAAGGGGGTCAGCCAGGCTTGCAGAAAACCTTTTCCTGAGCAATAAAACATTGATGTGTCTCTACAGAGCAACCACCAACAACAAAGTACGAGAGCAAGTACTGCTGGAACTCAGTTTTGTCAACTCAGACCTGCAGATCTTAAAGGAAGAATTGGAAGGACTTAATATCTCAGTAGAAGTTTATCAAAATGCAGAGTAAGTATAAAGCTAAGTTATTCAATTATTAACAGATCTTCTGTTTGCCCTTGAAAACAAAATTGTTTCTAGGTGAGTGTGAATGTTGGACAGTAATCGTGTGAAAGAGCAGAGCTTGATAGGAAGGGAACATACTTGGTGGTGGATTTGTTGACTAAGGGTTAGCCTGCATATTTGTCCTTCTCTTGGGAAATGTGTGTGCCACTACTCCTTGGATGTGAAGTTGCTTTGAGGAGAGGAGTATTGTGAGAATTGAAAGCTCTTGGGGCTGTACTGTAAGCAGTTGGCACTTGGCAGAATTCCCATTGGAATGGGAATTTGGCTCAGTGCATTCTGGAGTGAGCAAACTTAGCCATACAGTAAAATCTCTTCTCAAATGTGGTGCATTCAGCAGTCCCCTGGAGCTGGAGAACAGAAACACAGAGCTGATCTGATGTTTACAGCAGCCTGGGTAGTCTTGAATGTGTGATCTTCAGTGACAGAAAAACATACATTTCTTGGCTAAAGCAGAGGAATTTTTAGTAGATGAAGCTGGATTTTTTCCAAGATAGTTTTCTCCACTTTGAAGAGCACACTAATTTTTAAATTGCAATGGATTCCTCAAGGATAAACCTTCAAAGTTAAGGAGTATTTATTGCCTGCATGCTGAAATTATTTCTGAATCAGTTATATGTCTTGTTCCTCCTGAAACTAAGTATTTACTATTTGATCAACAGCTCAAGGTACAAATTGACATACTTCATGTGATGGGGGTATAATTTTGGGTCCCTCTTAGAACTGTTCTCACCTAGGTGTTAAACTTCCAGGTGGATTACAAGGAATTCTTAATGTAAAAGGATGAAGGGAGGTAACTTCCAGGGAGGTAACTTCCAACTGAATGCTGACTTGATGCAAAATACCTATGTTGTAGTTTTCTCAAACAGCAACTTGTGCTAAACTTCTTACCCTCCATCCCATGGCAAACTTTGAAGACTATTTGATGTGAAAATATTTTGGGGTTTTTCGGTCAGTCTTTTTTTGAGATTTGGGTTTCTTGTTCAAGATTTTACTGTTCTTCATAGATGCATGTGAGCACAGAGAGCAGGTACAGCTATGGAAATGACAGCAGGGCTCCACAAGAACTATTTCTTCTTCTAGCTAAAGATTATTAAAAATACTTGGATTCTCACTGAAGGCTGAGCAGAAGGCCAGGCCCCCAGGCAGGCAGAAGCCTTGAGGCTGGACAGCAATATGCTTGTTATTCTCTCCTGATCCTACTTTCCCAGTCTGTTTTGAATGGTGTTTTGCCTTTCTTATTCTTAAGCTCTAAATGCTTTTCATGTTTCATCAGCTAAAATACTCCCTGTAAGTGCTGTCCAGCCCTTAGCAGTAAGTAGCTATTAATAGTTGTTCTGCCTATTGTGCATGCAGTTGTTAACACAGGGTCACACCCATGGTTTGCTGCACTACCCTGTATTGTGTTATAACAATGTAAGGGTTGGCCCTCCCAGTGCTTGCACACATTTCTGCTTGATTGAGAAGGGTGATGGTGTTTCTTCTCAGTTCTGGAAATCCAGGATCACCTCCCTAATGTTCAATCCTCTCATGATTGACTCCATGGGTGTGGCACCTTAGCTGTGGAAAAAAAATTAAATTCACTTTCTTTGAATGACCAATGCTGATATCTACAGGGCATGTGGATGGCACTAGAAAGGATTAAATCATGAAGTTAGGATTTCTTTTCCATGTGTCTCACTTCCTTTCGAGGAAAAAGTCTTGATATAATCTGTGGGAAAAGTGTTGAGGTTTCTTCATTTGCACCACTTGAAATGGTGTTTTGGCTCTGTATCCTGCAAGTCCTTTTCAAGCTAGCAGAGCCACTTTCTGCATCATGAAGGACTCTTGCTCTGCTTAGGAAGCTGCATTCCTGCTGCCACTCTCTCAAGATGGAATTTTCACCAGTAAGAAAGCTGGTTTTGCTGACAAGGCCAAAAATGAGCGTGGCATTTTGTAGTTGGTAATGGACAATGGTTAGTCTGTCAAAAAGCTGTCTTCAGGAACAATGAAAATATTAGATGAACTTTATAATTGCTTGATCCTGATCTGTTCAATCTACACAACCAGCTATGTATCTGGAAGCAATTCTGACCTTTTTTAAAGTCAGCTCTCATCCTTGTTGCCCTGTGATATTCCAGAGGCTGACTTGTCTGGAGGTTAACACCCAGCATTGTCTAGAAATGAAGTAATTCTTGGGCTTGCTTCTCCAGGCCCTTTCTCTGTGAAAGCTGGTGCACTTTGGCCCTGCTTCTCCCTGTGCTCCCCACATAAATAACCACTACATACAAAACCATTGGAAACCTATAAAATACTGATTTTAACTGCTGATACTTACCATGGTTCTACTGTGGCAGATCTCCTTGCTGCTGTGGAGCTAAATTGCAGTGAGGCAGCCTTTGAGAGTCTCCTTTCCTTTGCCTGGAGGAAAAATAGGCTTAAATAATAGAGAAAAAAATCAAAATGCTGGCAAGTAGCTTTCTTCATTCTCCTCTTGAGAAGTACAGGCCACTAGGCAGGTTTTCTTGTGCAGGGAGGAGGTGTATACTCTTCTCTTTACTCCATCAATGTATGAACTTCCGGTCATCAAATAAAACAAAAAGTAATTATAACAGAAGCAGAAAAAAAAGTTGTGAATCTTTTTGCTTTTTTTTGACGTAGAGAGACTTTCAGTATTCCCTTGGTACCTCTTGGCCTGAAGGAAACCAAAGATGTAGACTTTACACTCCCCCTCAAGGTAAGTTTTACATGCACGTTTCAGATTGAATGGTTAACAGGAATAACTACCATTTCAGATTTGTTTAAAGAAACAGAAGTAATTCAGGTACAAATTATTTTTTATTTTGCCCTAAGATCAAGATCATGCTATGTTAAAAATTAACTACCATTGATTTGCATCATTGCTCCTACCTAATTAGGACAATAAGTCCAAAAATGTTATAAGAAATTACACTTTGAAGGCAGAGTTAAACCAAAGAATAAAAATTCCTTCCATGGTTTTGTTTCTAATAATGGTATTGATTACTGATTGTAAGTGTGAGAAGAAGTAGTAATGAAGGTTTTACTCAGCATAATGTGGTGATACACCAGTTTACACTAGGATAGCTCAGTTGGGAAGCAGTGTTGCACATTAACTCTGCTTGTTTGTTGTCTGATGTACTTTACTGTCTGTTTGAACCATCCTCTGTATTTTCTGTACTTCTGTGTATTGTGCAATACAGATTTTAATCTCACAGTAAACCAGCTTGTATCACTGTAGCATTTGTGTCTATTTTTACTTCTGTGGGTTAAATTCCATGGTCAGATCATGGTACCACTTCATGTCATTGCGGCTTTGTTATTTTAAGTGGAATTGCCCTAGTGGAGCTCACAAAAAGTTGTCAATCTCTTTCTGTTAACAAGTTTTTATGGTCACTTGATCCCCTTGTCATTTTAGATAACAGAGTTTGTTTGTCCCTTTCAAAACTACTGAGTGTTGTTGTTTTTAAACCAATTGGAGCTCATGTAGCAGATGTTTGGTTCCTTTACACCACAGTGAAATCTGTCTGACACCAAATCCTAATCCTGCTGTTTCACTGTAGTCTCATTGTTACATGTTCACTGAAAGGGAGTAGGCACTGGTCAAATCACAACTGAATCCATTTCCTACTCTTTGGAACTGTAGAAAAAACAGTTTAGGCTAATTTCAGATATTTCAATTTTTTGTCTTTTTCTCTCTTTTTAGGACTTTATTCAGGAACATTATAGCCAAGACAGTTCAGAGTATGAAGATGAAATAGCAGATCTCATGGATCTGAGACAAGTAAGTTCAACTATGGTATTCTAGGAGGTCTTTGAATACACAGTTATAAATAACATCAGTATGGAATCAAAATACAAAATTTTTACTTAGAACTTACTGTACTCCAGTTCACTTCATTTCTGAGACATGGTGCATGAATGGCCATTGTCCAATAGCTTTACAATCTGAGTGAAGAAAAAGTGAAGAAACAGATGAAATTGTGCAAAATTGATTGAGCTATTGATGTAGCTTTTTAAATTTTGTTATCCAAGACTGTTTTTTATTTTAAAGTATATTAAATTTAGCAAGGAGAGTGTTAAAGTGGATTAACCTGGCAAAATACTGTAGTAGAATGATGGGTATTTCTGAGTATTGTTTGTTTCCTGTGCTATGCTAGAAACAAAAGCCTTCTCTAACTTCCATAAAATACCTACAATCTTTATTTAATTAACTTTGAGACTTGCCAAACAGATTCTGTTTGCTTTTTTAAAGGTTGTGTGCTACTTGTGTGCAGCTGAAAAACGTTTGGCATGAATCCATATGGCTTTAAGCTTACTGTTCTCAGATTCCACACATTTCTATGATATGCAGAAGTCCAAAGGAAGCAGAGCTTTGTCCTTGGGGTTTCAGCATTCACCCTGTAACTCAATTTTAATCTGTTGTCTTTCAAGGCCTGCCGCACTCCTAGCAGAGATGAAGCTGGCATTGAGATGTTGATAAGCTATTTCCTGCAACTTGGTTATGTAGAAAACAGATTTTTCCCACCCACCAGGCACATTGGAGTTTTATTTACATGGTAAGTGTGGAGTTCATGTTTCTCTTTAGTACTTTTTTTCCCCCAGAACATTGGTTAATCATTAACTATCTTTATTCTGAAGTATGTCAGTCTGTGTCTCCTCTTGAATCCCTGCAGTGTGTGTTGTCAATTTTTTTCTTTTACTTTCATTTTTTTTAAGTTAAGACTAAACCTGCGTACAGTACACTCTTTGCATGCTTAGAGTGAAGCCATTGGCTAGATTATGATTTGGCTACAGGTTAGCACAAGGGAGAAAGAGAGGAAATAATCTTCATTTTGGACAGCTACAGATGTTTCCAAATTCTCAACCTAGATGTACAAAATGACGACATGGAGTGGGCTCAGACCTTAAGTCCTCTCCTTCAATTTGTTAAGAAGACCACTTGGGCCAGAAAAGAGAAAGGAACAACTTATTTTTTATAAGGGAGTATTTACTATATCTGTAAACAGAATTTGACTCTGAATTGAAAATTTTCATGATGAAAAAAAAATTACTACCATGTAGTCAAGAGGAACTGTTAAATTTCTGGGGAGAACTGCAAATAGAAGCTTTAAACACAAGCAGTAGAGGATCTGACCATGCCAGTTGATCTTTGGCAGCACCTAAGTAGATACTGCCCCAGTTTGCTCTCCACCTCTGTGATGTTTTTGGGCATTTCTGAGTTAAATGTAATGAGCTTATAGAGGCACTGCTCTAAAACTTGCTGACAACTCTCTCAAATAAAGCTGTTCCTTGCCTTGGTTAATTATTTGGATTGTCCTTGCAGAACATAATGGTGTTTCTGTTCCCCTTCCTTTTCACTGTAGCAGAACAGTGAAAACACTATTCAGTCAGAAAAACAGAATGAAAGTGCTTGCTTTTTTGCAATGGACTCTGCTAATCTTAACACTTCTAATATTTGTTTCCCAAGGTATGATTCCTTCACAGGTGTCCCAGTGTGTCAGCAAAACCTGTTGCTTGAAAAAGCCAGTGTTTTATTCAACATCGGAGCTCTCTACACACAGATTGGAACAAGGTGCAATCGTCAGACCCAGGCTGGACTTGAAAATGCTGTTGATGCTTTTCAGAAAGCTGCAGGTACACATCTTAAAATAATGCAAAGGTCTTCATGCAAATGTCCCCAGTCTCACTCTGATATCATAGAGATTTCTGCATTTCCTACTGGCCTGATTACACAGACAAGGAGGAACAGGGACATTCAAGAAGCTCAGTGAAGAGCTCAGATGAAGCTTTAAAGCCTGGAAGTGCAGTCTGAACATGCAGATAAGATAGTGAACGCTGTGGTTAATGATTATTGAGCTGCAGTTCAAAGGTCAGAGTTACTGCAGTGGCATTAACTGCTTCATTCCTTGTTTCACTGCCATACCTGCTTCTACCTCAGTAATAGCACCTTGGTGTCAAATCTGTACAGGAGACAATTGACAGGTTTGATAAAAACCCTTAAGCCTAGTTATCCATATGAAGGTCTTAAAAATTAATCTTATTTTTCCTCTGGTGAAAGTTGCAATTTGTTGGAAGTTGACTGTTTTCCATGCATGCCATGTATGGAAACATTTCCATATCTGAAACATAAACATTTTCATACCTGTTTTCCATAGATTCCAAAGGCAGACAGGTTCAAAATAATCAAGCTCTGTCCCAAGCAAGAGAATAGAAATTCCAATAAAGGGAATCCTTTCCCTTGAACTAACATATTATAAAGTCTTTTGTTTTCTTTGGGGACTTTTAAATTGATTTTCTGATTTGTTTTGTAAGTATCATCTGTGCTACACATAATATTTAAAGACATGTCCTTAGTAATTAATATGTACTGTAGGATTTATTTCTGCACTAACATCTGTGACTGTTGGTTTGCACTGTATGGGTACTAAAAGCTTTGGGGAACAGAGTTGAATTTTCATAATTCCCCTCCTTTGAATACACAGCTATTGAAAAAATTAGTATTTCTTCATGCATAAATAAATTAATTATTTTTCAACCTTTCTGTTTCATCTAAAAGAAATTTCAATATTTAGGAAATTTCTCCATTTTACTGGTTCATTTTGTAAATAAAAATATATAAAATCACATAATAAAAATAAATTTTAAAAATCACTGCTTTTCACTTTAACATGTTTGCAGAACAGAATTACTGCAAAACTGGAAAGGTGTTATTTGCTACCAAAGTTACCTTTGCAGGGCCCCAAATCAACATGGTCAGGAGGCATTTCATTGTACCTGTGCATGGTGCTGTAACACTTCATTGTGTTGGCAGGGGCATGATGCACAGTCTGTATTAACTGTTTCCCAGTGCTGAATGGATGATGTTACACAGAATTTATCCTCAGCATAAGCAGAAATATGTTGAGAATAAAAAATATAATTTTTTTTTCCTCCTATACTTTCAGTTCCTTTCAGTAGGGCACTCCATCAGTACTTGGGATATGCCTGGCAAATTTGGGATTCATTTTTTTTAGTGCAAAAAGGTAGAGACAGCTATGTTTCAAATTTGTTTAATGGCATATTAAAAATTCAGATATGAGTGCAAGATGGAAAATCAAAAATCACAGACACTGTTTAGTGGGGAAATACTGCACAGCACGGACAGAACTGAGTGTGGTGGCAAGAAGTAAGGTTACAGAAACTGTTACACCTCTGCAGGGCTGTCAGCATTAGCAAGGCAGGAGAACTCACTGAACCAGTCTGATGAGATGCCTGCTGAGGGTTATGCTCCCATCCATGAAACTGTTACTCAGTATTGCACTACAGCTCATGTTTGTTTCAGATTTGATATATGATAGAAATTACTGATGTTTTGGAGGAACCAAATATCTAGAGAACTTTTACCCTATTAAATATATTTATATATCTGTAAATGAAAATTCTAAGTTACAGGCATGGATTGGTGCTTTCATTGGGACACACAAGTCCAATTAGCAGCATCTGAAAAGAAGATTAATATTTAATTAAGTTAATATGTTTATGTCCTTTCCTTCTATCCTGAGGTTCTACTACTGTCATCTCCTTATAGCTGTGAGGATTTTTCTCTTTTTTGTCCCCTGTATAAGCCACTCCCACGTATAAATGACATTCAGTTCAGCATAGTCTTATGGTCAGTCACAAGAACTTTTGCAAGCACATCTGAAGGCAGTGCCCTCAAAACTTGCAGTTTCTGTTACTCCTCAGGAGTTTCTGTTGCTCCTCAGCAGTGTAATTTTGACAGTTGTACTTGGGGATGGTTGATGGCAATGCAAAGCAAAACCTGTAGGTCAGTCTAACTTCTTATGCACCAAGAATTCCTCCAGATTGCTGTAGTGCAATACTAGAAAATATTCTTTAAATCCTAATTATTATGGTACATATTAGAATTAAGTTCACTTGTTTATCTTTGTCATACTGACAAAACCATTTTGTAATTGCAGGAGTTCTAAGCTACTTAAAGGAGACCTTTACTCACACTCCAAGTTATGACATGAGCCCAGCTATGCTGAATGTCCTGGTAAAAATGATGCTTGCACAAGCTCAGGAGTGTGTGTTTGAGCAGATTGGCCTTTCTGGAATACGGAATGAGTTTTTCACACTGGTAAAAATGACACAGGAAGTTGCCAAGGTAAAATATGGGACTTTAAATCTAGTCTATAAAATAAGTGTTTACAGTGCTGTGTTACTGCCTACAGCTTCTAGTAATATTAACTATTATTATTAAGTATTATATGATATATAAACTATTTTTAATATCTATATATACACATACTATTATTATCATATGTGTACTGTTATATATAATATTAATATTTATTAAATTTAAATGTTAGCAGCCATTACTGGAAACCAAAAATAACATGGGGAAGCTCACAAACTACAGTTAAAAGCACAACCTTTCATAAGATTAAAACATGAACAAAATTTAAATATTATTATAGAATTGTTACAGTTTATTTCATTCATAATTCATGGAGATTAATAGAAATAGGCAATGAACTTGCTGAAGGTGTTTTATAAGCTATTTATGTTGGTTTTTCAAACAGTAGAGATTTTGTCCACAGAACTACATACAAAAGGTTACAGGATGTTTGTGTGGTTCCTGTTAAGTATTGAACACAACCTGTCTTGTTTCCCAGCTGCTGAAGGATATAGAAACCTAAAAATCTTTTGGATTAATCCAAAAGAATAGCTGAATTGTAACTGAGGGAAGGATCTTGACAAATAGAGTCAGATTGGTACCTGCAGAGCTGTCTTGGGACTTGGCAGAAAATGGTGACATAGTCTTGTCCCAGGAGGTAGTGTTATTATTTGATGGAGCAATGTACCAAAAATAAGTGTGCCATGAGGATATTCCTGTGCTTTCTCTGTTATTTCAGAGTAGCAGATATAAAAGTGGTTCCATACAAGAAAAAGGCAAAGTCTTTCATCCCAACCCTGCAAAGCCTCTGTGATTTATCTGTAGGATTGATCAGCTGCAGGGGAAAGATTTTTTTATTCTTTTGATCCATTAAATCAGCATTCACTGCTTGAAAAACTATTTTATTTCCTCTGTGTAAAAAATAATATCCCAGTTTTAACTGGACCACACAAACTTCAGGCTATGTTTGACTCCACAGTTTGAAAGTGTAGCACAAACCTACTGTTTGAAAATGCTTCACTCTTTTTTTCAACTGAATTAATGAGATATATTTATAAATTAAGACCTGTTTATTTTATGGTGTTTTTATTTAACTATGAAGCCATATGGTATAACTGACTTAGTCCATCTGTTCTTGTACAAAATTGATTTACCTTTCTTGTGAGGGAAAAATCAGAGAAGACATTTCAACTTTTTCTCCAAACTTAATTCCAACCCATCCTAACCATACTTTCCCCTTCTTTGATGTGATTGTATATGAAATTATCTTAAGCATGAATATGATATCCCTTACTTGAGTTCCTAATACCTCATATTAAGTTCTAATACTTCAATTATTTGCCTTTTTTTTTTTTTTAGGTGGGAGAGGTTTACATGCTGGTCAACACTGCAATGAATCAGGAACCAGTGAAAGAGAATATTCCCTACTCCTGGTCTAAGCTGGCACAAATAAAGTCAGACCATTACAAAGCTCTGGCACATTATTTCACTGCCACCATTCTGTGTGACCATGAATGTAAGAATCATACTTCTTTATATGTTCTTATAAATAAATAATAAACACACCAACAGTTATAATTTGGTCTGTGAATAAGTCTTGGAGCCAAGAACTTTGGTGCTTTAATATTAAATGATGTTAAATTGTGGTCTTTTTCCCCATTCAAATATGAGGCCGTGCTCTTTTTGTCTTTTGAGAAAAATGTGAACATTCAGTAAACTGACTTTGACAGAAACAAAAGAAAAGTCATATATCCATTATATGGTACTGAATAGTTGAGATCTTACCAATGTGTTCTGGCATGTAAGTATTACTTGCATATTGTCGATGATAAAAACTTGAAATTCATATTTATATATTTATTACATGTGTGTAAATTTTACTGCATTGGGAGAGAATGTAGTAATAATTCTCAATAATAATTCACAATGATACACCTAAAGGAATTGGGGACCAAGAGAAGTGCATGATTAATGTTTTTTATCCATGATTACAGTGCAGCCTGGTGATGATGAAGATCAGCAGGAGAAAGCCTTGTCCCAGCTGTATGACTGTGTGCCTGAAGGGCTGATGCTTCTTGATGTTCTAAAGGACAAAGTCCAGAGAAAACAATTAGGTAAGTGCCACTTTCACACAGCTAGTGGCTACAATTTGAAAATGACCTGGTGTTCATTGTCTGGATGACCAGCAGAGGTTTTTAATGTTTGCAGGGAAAGCACATTTACGCAAAGCCATTGTTTACCACGAGGAAGCTCTGAGAGTCTGTGGGCTCTGCAAAAAGCTTCGCAACATTGAGGTTCTCCAGGAGGTCCTGACAGCTGCACATAAACGTTCCCTGCTCAAATATGCTCAGCAGGAGACAGAAGATGATTTCCTCAGTCTCATCCAGGCTCCAGATATACTGCGTAAGTGTGCACAGCCAGAACAGAAATAATGTAGGATATATACTGTACATTTGTAGAGTTCCTGTCATAGTTGAGATGAACACAATCCAAAGCAACATTCCATTTTCAGAAGGCCTCAAACCTGTTTTTATTCTAGCAGGGATGCTTTTTATACATTCTTACAAACTCATAAGTTTGCACTTTACTCATTGGTCAGGAGAGACAAACAAAGTGCTCATTGGAATAGGCAGTTGCAGGTTTCTCTTATTTATCCTTCTTTCTTTCTTGGTTTCTGTGTCAATGAACTTGGTAGGAAATTCTTTCAGGGGTCAACACGGATCCTATTATCAGACTTCTCTCTGACTCACAGAAGTCCCTTTAAAATCTCTTCCACAAGTTCTGATTGCTTACATGTTTTCTCAGTCACAGATCAATATTTTGATCAGTATATGATTTTGTTAGAGCTGCTTTACAGGATTTCTGTCTCTAGCAACATTGTTTTTTAGGGTAGATCACAATGGTGGTTAGTTAGAATCCAGCTTTTTTTGGTGGCTATCTTGTGAGCTAGAAAGAATGGGGAAACTTGAAAAGTGAAAATTATTTGGGGGAAAACTACAGTAACTGTTTCTTGAGCCCAACTCTTGTACTAGACTGGGTTGTTAATCAGTTCGTCTGCTATTTCTTTTTCTACCTTAGTCCAGCTCATACAACTCTTTCTTCTTTGGATGCAGTACGAAACTATGAGTGCTGGTTTTAAAAACTTCTCAAAGAAAAATAAATTAAAGATGGGAATAGCATAATTTTGTTCAGATGGATTTTTTTTAAGTTTTTCATATTGATACTGTGAGCTCTGAAGATATTTTTAAGGCAGTTCTGATATCTAACAAACTTCCCCAAAAATTAGTTTTTCCACAGCTCAGTAAGAATTTAGGACAAATTCCTATCTAGCCTGGAATGCAAAAAAAGAAAATTAATTTTGTTTTCTTTTTATTTCAGCTAAAACAGAACATAAAATAGAAACAATTGCTCCTCAGTTTTCCAAAGTGAAAGTGAAAGACTTCTTTCATAAGCTGGTATGTAACACACTGATGGTGACCAACCTCTGCCCTTTTGATAGCAACTATAAATTCACTATAATATGAGGGAAGGGACACATGTATTTTAACCTGGAAAAATGATCCTGTAGTAATTGAATTTTCAGAAGCTATTGGAGAAATCATTCCTAGCTTTAGAGGTATAAGTCAGCTTGAGAGAAGGAAAGAATAGAAGTGCCATTTCTACATGGCTTGTACAGCATTCAGTCTTGAAAACCTTCATAAAAGTCCCATGAAGTCCCAACAGATAATTGCACACAACTTAAGGGGAGGGAGAGATACCTGGTATGTGGAGACAGGCATGCAGAATGTGTCACTTGCATGTGACACAGCCAGTCTTTCAGGTGGCTCTGTGTGTGTCAGTGAGCAAAAGGACCTGGGAATATGGTTAGGATCAAAATATACAAGGTTTCATGAATCAGTTTATCTCCTCTGAAATGAGTTATACAGGACCAAGGAAAACCCATGAACCCTAATGAAGAGAATTAAGGGCTGTTTAGAGGGGGTACAGCTCCTTTAAAAAAGAATACAATCTCTACGAGCGGATGAATATTAATTCCCCAGTCATACTGTGGGCCCTCAAGCAGCCATCAACAAAGAGTTGCCTTAAAGATCTACACTACAAAAATATAAGAACTTTATGACTCCCCTCATTAACGGCCTAACCTATATTTAAATAGGAGAATTAATGCTAGAATGAGTAACCATACAGCCTATGCAGCCAGAAGATTCTGCACACCTTAACAGAAATCCTGGAAGAACCTGGCAGTTGCCTTTATCCCACTCTGTTTGAAGCTGAACAGTCAGGAAATCCCTTTGCATTTCCAGGGAATTAGCTGGGAGTTAACCAGAGTAAAACCTACAATAGATGAGTTTAAAGCATTGTGACTTACAAAGCCAGAAATGCTGACTTACAAGTGACAGTAAAGCACAATGTGCCTGCTTTGTGCTCCCTGCAGGGCCCACTGACAGTGTTTTCAGCCAAGCAGAGATGGACAGCCCCAAGGACCATCTGCCTCCACCATGAAGTAGGAGAGCTTGGATTCAGTCTGAAAGGAGGTTCACCAGTACAGATTTATTGTCTTGATCCAGCTTGTCCTGCAGCAGTAAGTATATTGGTGTGATATGAACAATTTCTCTGCAGACTCTAGCATTGAAATGTACCTTCAGCTAGTTCATACCCATGGATTTATTGAGTCCTTTACATTAGGATAGTAAATTCTTATAATCTGAATGCATTTTAAGTGCTATATATGTTGTAGATTGTTAAAGTACCCATATCCCCAACATCACATGAAACTAGAGTTGATTTCTTTCTCTGTTCATTCTTCAAAAGTCACAAATAATAAAAGCAAATGTTACTTCCTGTCTTATTCAGGAGGTTAGAAGGGATAAATACTTTAAAAGGTAGCATCAAGAATAAGGATCAGGAAGGGAATGCAAGGTGTAGTGTTTGCCTAAGGAAAAAAGGGCAAGAATATTTTATTGGTTTATAATGTTCTTTCAGGGAAAGTGATAAAGCAGCATGCAGTGAAAAGCAGTTTACTTATAGAAAAGGCAGAAGTAACCACAGAAATGCAAATTAAAATAATGAAGAAAAAGAATTACACACTGCAGGAAATGACAATAGCATAGCAAAACCCAGGGTTCATTTACTTAAGGAGAAAAGTAAAAAGAACATAAAACCAGCCAACATTTGAGTATACCAGAATCACATCAGTGGTAACTCCAGAGGTAGTTTGTGTACTTGAGAAAGTTGCACATGTGTGGCTGGAGAATGGGTTTGTAGCATCTAAGAGTGAAATGCCTTTGGAGCAGATACTCTGTGATGACAAAAACATTTTACATGTCTTTATAATTCTGGAAAGTAACCTGTGCCAAATTTTTTTGACAGTCAGCAGGCCTAAAAGAAGGTGACTACATTGTATCAGTTGGTGGTATGGATTGCAAGTGGCTTGGTGTCAGTGAAGTGCTGGAAAAACTGAAAAGTGTGGGAAAGCAGCCCGTGGAGATGGAGGTTATCAGTTGCCAGGATACAGCAGCATCTTTGGTATGTAATGAGGCAAACTGGCAGGTTTGATATGCTGGAGCTGTGTCACTTGCCTGCCTTCAGTTCCTGGTTCATGTTTACTTTCCTGTACTCAGATATCCCACTCGGCCTGGGAATATATAAAGCCTTCAGATGTGTGTTCAGTTTCAAACCATCTGTTTAAACCATTGTGACCTAGCAAGCTAAAGCAGCCTGGCTGCATAAGAATGGGATGGAATTTTTTGCAGTGCAGCTACTTAGATTAATTGCATGAAAATTTTGAAGACCTAGTTTATTTCCCCTAACTTGTCCCAGAGGATGAAGGCATTACCCTCTTCAGCAGTGGAAAAACCACAGTGAAACAATGATGGAAGGAAATAGAACATCCAAGACACGTGTGTATTTTCTATGCACTGTTATTCTAAAGGATCTGTGACTTTTGTATTAGATCATGGATTATTTTATGTCTTTTTTTTTAAATTTTGGTGAACTTATAACTGTCTAATCAGTTACAAAGCTACTATAGAAGCTTTAGACCAAGGGAAAGTCATCACAAGATTAAAAAGTATTAAGCTCTAAATAACTTAATAGTTGTGTGAAAGAACCTGTAGTTCAGCTAAATCCACTGCTTCATGCCTTTAACATTCCCTGGCAAGATTAGACACTCAAGTAATGTTGCCTGAGAAGCTGTTAAGGTGCCCCTGCTGCTGTTAGGTTTTCTTGTTTTGTTAAAATTGGTTTTCCTTATTGAAAATAAGGAATTATGCATCTGCCATTCCAAGCTGCAACTCAAAGGCTAGAATATAAGCAAATTGTTTCAGGGCAAATCTAAGAGAAGACAGAGAAGGCTGTCTCTGTCAGGTATCCCAGGAGAATGTCACACAGGAGCTCCTGCAGTTGTGATCAGTACAGAACCTGTCCAAAGAGGTTCTCCTTCACATCTGTGCAGGAATTGCACACTTGAGCTTTGTAGGGAGGTTTCTGTGTATATTAAATAGTTATGCTAGAAGCCAGTAAATATTAACAACCCAAGGAAAGATTCACAAGTTCCTTTTTGCTTTGCAGAGCATACCTTTGAGTCTACATGTGCACAGTCCCAGGGTGACAGCACTCTGAAGGGCCTCGTGCTCAGCAATGTCATTAGCACAGAAAGCTTGCTGCAGGCTGCCCTGGAAAACTGTTTGCACAGTAACCTTTTGTTATTCTCAAAATTTTGACCCATTTTGGATGACTGATTCTTACAATGCTTCTCTTTTTCCCACAGCATAGCAAGAGTGCAACTTACTCCATGGGAATGCAGAAGACATACTCCTTAATCTGTTTAGCCATGGACGAGGATAAAATTGATCAGACCAAGAAAGCCCCACTAAAACTCCCTTTTCTGAGCTGGGGAACTAAAAACAGACAGAAAGCTGCAAGTACACTCTGCCTTCCTTCAGCTGTGGCTGGAAGTTCTCAGACTAAGAAGAAGCTTTCTCCCTTCACACTTTTCAATACAGAAAGTTCATTGTACTGAATCTTCCAGAAGTATCTGTTAATGTGACTTTTGTTTAAAATGTAAAAATACTGATCAATTTTATCTTCACATACGTATGTGTAAACCCAGACAAATACTGGTGACTTCATTTGCTGTGCATTGAGCCACTTGTGGTCAGAAGCTGGCAGAAAATGTAAAACTGAAGTATTTGAAGGTTATGAAGTCCTTTGGGAGGTATGCAATAACAAGATGTAGATTCTAGATTTGCTTACATGAAGATTGGAATCCTTTGGGGTTTCAAAATACAGTTATGACTGATTTTTCATAAAAATAGTCATAGCTATGCTAGATGGGAGTTATTTATTACAAACTTGATGCTGAATGCAAAATAGTAAGGGGACATGTTAGAGAATGATTTTGCTCTTAAAGTTAAGAGTCAATAATAAATCATTTAACATTACTTTGAAAAATTATCTTAACAAAGCACAGGTGAGAGGAAATATTATTCAGAGAAACAAGTCTTGTGCCAAGGAGCAGTGTCATAGAGTTGTGTTTTATGCAGAGGTGCTTCCTCAGAGTACTAGGTGTAGCCTACTGAACAGGTCATTTAGTTCTGGAAGAGAATTACAAAGCTTAAGGTCTTTTGAACTCCAAAAGGCTTTTATTCTCTTCTTTTTCTGATTTAGGTAACATTTTAAATGCCTGTTGATTCAATTGTTAAAAACAGGCTTTATTCCTAATGTTATTTAACCTACTTACTTTAAGACTTGTATCTCACTTGTCTTGATAAAATGGATAGCTGTGAAACAAATCTCAAAATGGACATAGTATAATATATTGATTCAAGGGCACATAAATTGCAGTGATGCTTTAAAATATGATAAAAGAAGTACTTGTGCTAAGTGGCAGGATATTTATTTACTATCACATCAAGCAAAAAAAATCTTCTGCCCTTGGAAAAATTAATGAGCAAGCTGTATCTAGAGTAAGGAGGGGGACAAAAATAACTGGTGAGCATTTCTTTGAGATTCTTCTGTTTCCTTAAATTAATTGAAAATTGCTAACACTGTAGTGTTAGTTAACTTTGCCATCTACAGAGTAGATAGATACTTAAAATTTACACAAAAATCTGCATCTTGCTGTAAACTTTTGAGTTGTCATTTATTTTTAATTTCTTATGTAGTAGGTGTAAATATCTTGATGACCCTTATTTAAGAATAAAAATCAGATGCTGCCATTTACTAGTGGCTTTTTAATTCTGCTTCAGTTTGGATGCTAAAGCGTAATTTACAGGTTTTTGCTATTTACTGTTGCCATACTTCTTGTTTCTTTAATGTTGCTTACAGAGATCTAAGAAACTTTTCTTAAAAGTTCCTGTATTGTGCAATATCAACTAAGAGTTAAAAACCAACTTCTTTACAAAGAGTGTAAACATATTTCTAGTTTCCCTGTAAAGGTTACATGAAAAATAAGCTGTAAATTCCTTGTGACTTGCCTATCCTCAGCAGTTACTCTATAGGTGTATTGGTAGTAGTGCTCCTTTTACACACACAAGCAGCAGGCAGCCCCTGATCTGCACAGCCCTGCCTCACATATTCCATACAGATGAGATTTACTGTGCCTGGGTGCTGAAATTGCTATCCAAGTACCCAAACCTTTAGCAAAGTCACAGCAATCACCCTTGCAGCTCTTCATTTCTCCTAAACCACTATCATAATCTTCCTGGAAATACTTTCCCTCTTAACTACTGAATAATTGTCTTTCCTTCCCATCATCATACTATACTCACTTGTCCTTGAGGAGAGCTTGGCTTTTAAAATTTAAAACACACCCCAAAATTCAAGTAAAAATGTGGACCTCTCTGGTGCCAGATAAATACTCTTAGTTTTCTGTTCTACACTGAGTGGCAGCCAACAGCTAACTCAGCCAGCAGTGAAAGGAGTGTGTGTTTTATGTTCTTGCTCAGGCCACAGGAATGAATTTTTGTACCAAGATTGTCTACCCACAAGGACAATAGGCCCTAAAAATGAAGGTTAGCAATGGATTAGTAGCACAGCCTGTAACCCCATGAATATTAATTGTTACTCCTTCAGCTGAAGTGTATTTAATGCACTGAGCTTTTCCATAGGGAGAAGGTGTTTGTCTTGCAACACAACAGCCTTTAGGTGTGAAATCCACTCTTCATGGCAAAGTGACAAAACCTTAGAGGAATAAAATCTGAACAAACTCATGTATAAGGAAGCTTAAAGTACTCCCTAGTTGCCTGAAAAAAAAAGTATCTTTTCCTGTACTATAGGAAATTCTTATGTTTATTATTCACTAAATGAAATAATTCTGTAAGTTACAGACAAATTTTCATCCCAAGTACAGAATCAATACAAATATCAGGTCCACCTGCTGTCCATGCTAACCATGTGGATAAGAGAGAACTTTCAGAGATGCCAAGGCTCCCACAGCAGGGAGTGGAAAATCCTTCTCAGCTGCCTTCCTGCTGTGGTCCAAACTCCCAAATGGTGTGAGAGATGCTTTTCACACACCTCCTCAAGGCAAAAGGCAATTTTACCCTTAAAAAATAGGATAAAAATATAACTTAAAATACAAGAAAGATATCAGGAAAACCAGTCCTTTTTACAAGTAGATTTTCAAAATATTAATACTGGAAGACTAGTATGAATTAGGAATTTTGTTTAAAGCTTCCCATATTTTTTGTAGCGCACATTTAGTATAATTGATAGTATAATTAGCATATAGCCGCTATAATTAATATATCAAAATATTTTGCAGTTTATTATTAGTATGCCAACATATATTCAGAAAGACAGCATAAATTAACCAATAGTTTGGATATCAGACACATGAAAATAAATTTTTTAATGCTTTATCAACTGGAGGGGTGACCAGAGAAGTAAGTTAGTGTGAAGTCAAATGTGTTTTCCAGTAGGACTTTCCAAAGGAACTACAAATGATAAATCAAAAATGTTACAAAAATGTTACAAATAGATTACAAAATCTATTTGTAAAGAGGATTGGTTTTCCTGACATCTTGCATTTTAAGTTATATTCTTATCTTGTTTTCCAAGGGTAAAATTGCCTTTTCCCTTCAGCAGGTGTGTAAAAAACATCTCTCAAGTAATATATGCTAACTTTTTAAACACATGTAACATATTTCCAGTTACTGAGAAATTAATATGTACATATTCATATGGTGTTTTTTTCTGGAAGACCAAAGTAAGCAAGCAGATTGCTCTTCCATTTTTTAACACTGATGCTGAAAAAGACAGCTTGCTTGGTTTTTATTTGTTCCAGATAGATGCAAAATACAGACTTCCTTCCAAGGCAATTTACACAGCTTAATCTACATGAACAGAGCAGATGTAAAAAAGAAGCATCAGAGGCCAGTTGCTGCTAGCCATAATTACAGAAATCAGCATAATAATGTGATTATTAAAACCAAAATGTTGCAATTCAGAAGAAAAATCCCAAGTTTTTGTTTTGCAAAGTACCACTGCACGTGCACGTCAGGAATGTAGAAAAGTATAAATCTGTTGTGCTACTGTCTGCCCGACTGCCTGCTCCAGCTCCTGGCTGTCCGCGTTGCAGAGGCGGTGGATGCTCCCGAAGCGCTGCAGCAGGAGCAGAGCTTTAGTTCTGCCCACGCCGGGGATGCGCTGCAGCGCCTGCAGCACCGCGGGCTCCGCCGGCCGGGCGCGCTGCCGGCCCACGAACGGGTTGGAGCCGCGCTCCCGGCTCTGCTCCCGCACCTGCCAACAGAGAGAGCGGTCAGCGACACCCAGCGCTCCCGCACGGCCCTGCGGCCAGAGAGAGCGACACCCAGCGCTCCCGCACGGCCCTGCGAACAGAGAGAGCGACACCCAGCGCTCCTGCACAGCCCTGCGGCCAGAGAGAGCGACACCCAGGGCTCCCGCACGGCCCTGCGGCCTGAGAGAGCGACACCCAGCGCTCCTGCACAGCCCTGCGGCCAGAGAGAGCTGCCAGCGACACCCAGCGCTCCCGCACAGCCCTGCGGCCAGAGAGAGCGACACCCAGCGCTCCCGCACAGCCCTGCGGCCAGAGAGAGCTGCCAGCGACACCCAGCGCTCCCGCACAGCCCTGCGGCCAGAGAGAGCGACACCCAGCGCTCCTGCACAGCCCTGCGGCCAGAGAGAGCTGCCAGCGACACCCAGCGCTCCCGCACGGCCCTGCGGCCAGAGAGAGCGGTCAGCGACACCCAGCGCTCCTGCACAGCCCTGCGGCCAGAGAGAGCGACACCCAGCGCTCCTGCACAGCCCTGCGGCCAGAGAGAGCGGTCAGCGACACCCAGCGCTCCCGCACGGCCCTGCGAACAGAGAGAGCGACACCCAGCGCTCCCGCACAGCCCTGCGGCCAGTGAGAGCTGTCAGGGACACCCAGCGCTCCTGCTCCTCCTCGCTCGGCTTCATCTCTCAGCATTCAGTGCAACCGTCAGGAAGGTGTAAATACAAACTCCCTCCTTTAGGTGTGCTCCCTTACGGGATGCGGTTCGACAAAACCTTACTAGGAAACCTGGCACGGACATATTTTATGACAAATCCTTTTCTTAGGATCTTTTCTCCTGAGAAGCTGAGAGGCCTCAGAAATGAAATGCAAACATTGATTATCTGATGCTGTGGAATGCAACAGGTGCATCTGTGATTGGTCTCAGGTGGTTGTTTTTAATTAATGACCAATCACAATCAGCTGGCTCAGACTGTATGGTCAGTCACAAGATTTTCCTTTTCTTTTCCTTTTCCTTTCCTTTCCTTGAAATCCTTTATTCTATTCCTTCAGTATAGTTTTAATATATCATTTTCTTGTCATATAATATATATAATAAAATAATAAATCAGCCTTCTGAAACATGGAGTCAAGATTCTCATCCTGGGACCCCTGCGAACACCACCACAGAAAACAACAATTCCTTAATAGCAACAACAAAAGAAAACAATTGGCTTTGTCACCTTTTGGATGCAGTCAGAGAAAGGGTAAAAATAAACAATTTTAAAACAGCTTCCCTAGCTTTAGAGAAAGCCAAGTCTCAAGTTGATTTTGACAGTGACATTTCCCTAATGCCACCTAGTGGGCACCTCATACAAGATTACATTAAAAAAATCCAGGATCATATTCTTCAGCCTTTTTTCTTTGTTCCCAAATGAGCCTTCTTTCCATTTAACTCTACTACTGTATCACTGATGCAGAAGATTTATTCCTTACATTCAAATGATGTTGTACTCCTATGTATAAGATCCTGTGTATTCTCTCTGAAATGATCACTGGGGGGATCTACCTGCTTTGCTATATATCTCATATTTTAATATAACACAGAAACTTACTAGTTGAATAATAAGCTGAGAAGCTTCTCCTTGATTTGCCACAGGAAGCAACACCATGCCAAGTTCGAGTACCACAAGTTTTTGCACTCCTAGGTAGTACTGATCACTGATTGGGGTTTTCTCTACGATTACAATTCCCCTCAGACTGCTGGCCTGTATTGAAAGGAAAAAGATATTAGGAGAAACCTTGTTAATGACAAGTTAATGCAATGTAACAGAGAGAAATTCTTTTAAGTATGAGCTGCCTAATAGCAAATCAGAGGAAGAATGTAAGTTGCAGCAACAGGACAGAGATTTAATACAGCTGCAGAATTTTTCTGTTCCCACGTGAAAATTATCCCAAAAGGTCGTCTCCAATGGAATTAAAAAAAATACAAGAAGAATGTTTTCAAAAGCATGGAATAAAAAAGTATCAAGTGAAAACTTTTCTCTTTGTATAGCACTTACATTTCTAAACTTAACCAATCTTCGTTTGAATTCATCCCCTGCAACCAAATCTGCTTCAGAAATAAGTAAAATGCAAGTTCTGTTTGGAAGATGAAAGTCCACCAGTCCCAAGCCATCTTCAAAGATGAGTCTAACTTTTCCTTAGGGTGAGATTGTCGGAAGAAAAAATACAGTAGTTGAAAATATACTAACAATTATTTCACTGCACAGCCTTCCTAAAGTGTCAATAATTCTAGTGACTTGATAATGAACTTTATAAAAAGCCTTTTTTCCCTTTAAATAAATCTATTACAAGCAGTGTGAACTACTGTGTGATGTCTTTAGCAATGCAAATTAATAGCAGTTCCAATCCACAGATTTAAAAGTACTAAAGCTGCCCAGTAAACTGTGGACTTGAACAAAAATATCACATGCTTTGCTGGAGGGAGCATCAGAATTTAGTTTGTTGTGCCAGCAGGACGGTAGCAGAGTATAGATGTAAATTCAAGGGAGCTCAGTGGAGATGCAAACCTGCAAAGCCCCACACCAGCAGATTCTGCTGCTTCCCTGCAGTGCTCTGAAAACTGAGCTGATCACACAGATACATGACAAATAACTGGGATCTTTCAGCCTGCTAACAGTCCATACCACAAATATGGGACCAGTCAGGCACAGAGTAAAGCATAGTCCAGCTTTTCTCAACATTACTGGGCAATAGAGGGGAATGTTTTGCCTGACTTGCTTTTCCTCTTCCAGTTTGTGCTTACCTTGTAGCCTTTGGGCCAGCTCCGACCCTCTCCACTTCTCATTTCCAATGACATGCCCTAAAGGGACAACTATAGATCCTGCTGTCACAGGAGAGTTTGCTTTTGCTGTCATCAGCCCTCCTTTAAAATCCTCCTTCAGTTGCAGTTACACCCTAGAAAGAAACGTGGAAAAACATTTTACAAACCTGTTGCACGCTTATAAATTTTAATTATAATTATAAACTTAAGATGCAATATTCTGGAAGAGACACTACCTCCTTCCTCAAGCTTCCTTACAGCTAAGGTGAAAATCGGCCAGCAGCTCTGTTCACTTAATACATGCTGCTAACTTGCAAATTCCACTTTCAGCTTTACCGCTCAGCCTGAATTAAAACACACAGACGGTGAAAAAAACCCCACATTGCGTTTTCCATACCTTCATCCAACTTGCTGCGAGGAAATCTTCCTGAATTACAAAGCCAGCTCCAGAGGCCCCTCCATCCCTCAGCTGGGGGAAGTCTCCAGACCAATTATTAAAATGTGGGAGGGATTATGTCCAGGTTTTCCAGTTTTACTCAGTGTTCTGACTTTAACGAACCTTGGAGGCTAAGGCATGATCTAGAGGACAAGCACCACAGGCAAGCCAGTACCACACCGACAAACATCCCACGGCGGAGACCGCAGGACCACTACCCAGCCCGGAGGAGCCGCCCGGCCCGGAGGAGCCGCCCACGGCACCCAAGGGCCCGCCGGGGCTGGGAAGCGGCGGTACCGGGAAGCGGCAGCGGGAGCTCCACAGGCCACGGGCGGAGGAGGAGCGGAGGAGCGGAGGGCGGGCCGCAGCCGGAGCTGTTGCTACGGCCGAGCGAGGCTCAGTAAGGCCCGCGCTGACTGGAGGAGCTCGGGCCCGCAGCAAATCCGCCGTGCCTTTGTTTCCAGGCGGGTCGCGAAGGCGAAGCGTCCGACGCGGCGAGTGAGGTGGTGGTTGGAGCCGTGCCGTCCCGTCCCGATGGCGTTCCTGTTCAGGAGAGGCCGCAGGGGCCCCTTCGTGAGTATCGCTGTGCCTGGCATGGGGCTCCTTTACCGTGAGCGGGGACAGCAGGGCACGGGGGTCTGTGCGCGGCTGGGGCCAGGGGTGATGCCGGTGATCGCTGAGCACTTTAAAGTGAAAATCGGGGAGAAAAATGAAGCCCAAACCAAGACAAAATGGTGTCTGGGGGCTGGTGCGTTCCTTTCCCTCAGTCCCGGCCTGCCTGGCTTTTCAGGAACGCCGAGCTTCCTTTCCCTTTTCCCGTCCCTTCCCTGTGTCCGGGCTGGCAGCGCAGCTCGCTCGCTCCCAGCTCTTGCCGAGCCCATCCTCTAAGCACCGTTCACTGTAAAGTGAGCTGATAAAAGTTCTGACCGAAGGCCCAAAGCAGACAAAGGCTGTACGGTTGTCAGCAGTTGTGCGGGTGTACTCTTCCAACATACTTGAACTAAATGAATTTTTGTTTATTACTACAGTGAAAGTATTTAATCTTCTGTTGTTGTCATACTTTTACCATGGGATGATTTTTGCTTCAGCTGTGTTCCCTGGTAGTCTTAGCAGGGTCAGTCATAGTCGTGTCTGCAGTCGGCAGCCTGCACTAGACGAAATGGTGCATGCCAGACACAGATGCAGAATTAGGGAGCAGAGAGTTTGTATGGCTAAATAAAAAGGCAGTCTTTTAATGCACCATTTAAGTATTTGATGTGACTTCATAAAAAACCAGAAATATTTCCCGGTTTGCATCTTCATTCTCCTGTTGGAGAAGGGAATTACAGAATAATTGGGGGAGAAAAGATCTATAGCAGAAATAGCAGGAAGTTAGTCTGTTTCACTGCATAGAAAAGTAACATCTGCCCAAAGGTCATGGATTATTATGGCATAGCATTTTCTGATGCCTGGAGAGAGGACAAGGGGCAATGAGCACAGACAATTCAACTTAAACATAGTAATACAATACTGTGAGGTGGCTCAGCATTGTACAGGCTGGAGATACACAAGACATGACTGGACAGGACACCAAGCAACCCTCTCATGGGTGACCCAGCTTTGAGCAGGAGCTTGAGCTGGACAATCTCCAGAGCTCCCTTCAACCTCGACCAGTATCCAGTTTCCTTCACAGTACTTTTGCAGGAGCTCTGGTCCCATTTTTTCTGAGCTGGTATTTAATGTTATACCATTTAAAAAAAAATATTGTGTTTGCTGATGAAAAAAATTGTTTTTTTGGTTTTTTTTATAATCAAGGTTGAAACTTTGACTGTAAGACTTAGTGGTAGGGCTTTTTTTTCCCATCTCATACTGCTGTGACTAAGGAGTGACAAACTCTAGAAGGAACGGACTAATATTGTTAGTTTGAAGCAGCATTCTCATATTTTGAAAAAGTTATTTTCTAGTCCAGTTTTTCTTGTGTATCTATAGCAAAAAGATGAGTAAGTTAAAGTTCTTATTTTGCAAATTGTGATGTAGTGGTTAGAAAATGTACATTCATGGGTCTCATGTAAATTACATTTCTAACCTTCAAGAGCAGCTGTTGATAAATGTGAAATGAACTTGCCAGCTTTACATGGTGTTCTGACTTTAAGGGGAATGAAATGCCATTTCAAGTCTTCTGTTTACATTAATTGCATGTAATTGTTCTTCCTTTTTATATTATTTTGCATTGTTAGTTTCTGTGCACATTCAGTTCTGTGTTTTTGTCTCATTGTAATCCTTACAATCATTGTCAACTAATTTTATTTTAAATCATTTAGAAACACATAGCTCATGGCCTGGTCCCTGCTGCCACCATAGCTCCTAAACCTGCAGTTCCCCGCACCCCTCCCCCTCGTAGTCCAAACCCTTCTCCAGAAAGGCCCAGGTATGTCTTGCTTTTTGGGGTTTTTTTAAATTATTTTCTTTTTTAAACATATTTTTTGTTGTTTCATCAGGTATTATAGCATACTAGAAAAATCTGATTAGAAGAATTGCATGTCTTTACAATATTTACAAAACTTTTCATAAAAATAATGTGTTTTTAAGGGGGGAAATTTCTCACTCTGAACTTTTTTCCCCACTCCTAAACATGGTAAATATTCAGTACAGTAACTGTTGTGAACATGTGACTTGTCTGAGTCAATTAAAGATAAATGGACTATTTACAGTTAGTGGAATTTTAAATTTGGCTGCTACAGTGCAGCATGAGTGCTGTGATTCAGGAAATGTTAGCTCATTAGAAAAACATAAATTAAACTTGCTACCATACCAGGGACTCAAAAAATTGGCATGTAACACCACGCTGGATTGGAAACATGCAAATTATTTTTCTTTTAAGTTGTAGTTTCTTAGTTTTTATTCTGTTTTTTCTGCATTCTGGTTGTTTTCTGTGGCCTTTTTAGTGTCTCTAACATTCCTACTTAATTCTAATTAATTTCTTCTTCCTTTTTGGCCTCAAGTTCTTGTCATTCATTTTACAGTTCTCAGCTTTTCACTGCTTTAATCTTAGTTACTGCTTGTTTTTCCTTTTCATCATACCCTTCTCTGTACTCCACAGCATCACACAAACAGGCACTTCTGTTTGCTTGTCCTGGTTTGCAGTGTGCCTTAACACTTATTAACAACTTCAGAGTCATCAGTGAAAGGTTTAGAGTAGGGAATAATGGAGACAAAATAGCAGGATTTGGAAGACCTTTCCAACACAGCACAAGGTAGTATTGTTATGGCTGAAGTGAGTGCTAAATACTGTAAATTATTGATGTGAATTCTGTGAAAGTAACTCGGTTTATTCCATGATTTTCATGCATGTGATTTGGGAAAACCAATAGATATTGTACCTTACTCTTGGATAGCTGCACTGTTTTGTGCTTTGCTTTGGGAGGTTGTGACAGTGTTCACAGGGGTTCTTGGATGAGGATCTGACTCCATGTTTCAGAAGGCTGATTTATTATTTTATGATATATATTACATTAAAACTATACTAAAAGAACAGAAGAAAAGGTTTCATCAGAAGGCTGGCTAAGAATAGAATAGCGAAGAATGATAACAAAGGCTTGTGTCTCAGACTCTCTGTCTGAGCCAGCTGACTGTGATTGGCCATTAATTAGAAACATCTAACATGGGATAATCACAGATGCACCTGTTGCATTCCACAGCAGCAGATAATCATTGTTTACATTTTGTTCCTGAGGCCTCCCAGCTTCTCAAGAGAAAAAATCCTAAGGAAAGGATTTTTCATAAAAGATGTCTGCGACAGGAGGTTATAGTTTATAACCAATCCCACAGCATTCACTGGTATTTATACTTGTTAACTGTGAACATTTTGCTTTGATTAAATAATGAAGACATCTTGCAAAGGAAAAGTTATAAAATGTGGAGCACAGAGAAAGCACCAATGTTGCTTCATTGCTTTATTGTGTTTCCTTGCAGGTCTGCTCTAGCAGCAGCAATCCTTGCAACAGCACTAACAGGGCGCACTGTTGCTATTCCTCAGCCTCGGCAGAGATCCCTTTCTGAAGGTGATTCCACCTACTTGGAGCAAGAATGTTTGGAGCCATATGCAACAGTCACAGAGCTTGGAATAGGGTAGTGTATGCTTTCTGGTTTGATACCTGAAATTGTGATGATAAATGATACCTTGGAATCTCTTAGTGATCAATTTTACCAGAGTGACAGCAAACTGGCAAAATTTGTTACAGCTGTTGTTACAGCTACTTACTTTTTTCTTACCAAACCATAAATTCAGTCTGAAGTCTCTAACAATCCTTATTCTGTTTCTTGTAAAATGGAGTCACACATACAATTCTCAAAGAGGCAGATTTTGATTGTAGTCATAAGTAAAATCACATACCATTCCTGTCAAATGATCAGTTCTACAGAATGTGATGCACTGAGGAATCACTTGAATTACATGCAAGATGTTTCCTTTGTGCTAAAATGATTATTTCAAACTGTCTTTTTGGTAGAATTAAGAACCTTCTATCTCTAATCTGTCATTTTAAGATAGAGAGGAGAAGGTAGTACCAGTGTTAATTATCTGCTTTAGAGTATACACATTGACACTGTCTTGGAGATGGTTTATTATCCCATACCATTTGGGGTTTTTGATCTGTTTGGTTTAGTTTGTGCCCAGGGTGGCTGCTGTCCCTGCTTCAGCCCCCACCCTCCCTGGCTCTGGGGCTGTTGAGAAGAATGGAGCTGAGCTGGGGTGTCCAGAGGAAGTTTGGGGTGGAGCGAGGGGCATGGGCTTGTTCCACTGGACACACTGACCAGGGATCCTGCTGTTTCTGTGGGGTTTGCCTAATTCTTTTTGTGGTTGTTTTTTTCTTGATTTTTTTGGGTTTTGGGGGTTTTTGGCGGGGGGGGGGGTTCTGGTTTTTTTCTGGGTTTTTTGGTTTTTGGTTGGTTGGGGTTTTTTTGGTTTTGTTTTTTGGCTCGTTGGTTGGGGTTTTTTTGCTTTGGGTTTTTTTGCTTTGGGTTTTTTTGCTTTAGGGTTTTTTTGCTTTAGGGTTTTTTTGCTTTAGGGTTTTTTTCTTTAGGGTATTTTTCTTTAGGGTTTTTTTCTTTTGGGTTTGTTTTTTGGTTGGTTTCTTTTTGTTTGTTTCGTATTGTTTTGGTTTTTTTTTTTTTTTTTTGTTTTTTGTTTTTTGTTTTTTGTTTTTTTTTTTTATTATTGTTATTTTTGCTTTGGCATTGTGTCTGAGCTTGCCAGCTTGGCCTTTTTTGCTGCTTTGCTCTCAGGAAGCCCAGGACCAGTGTGTGCCCACCAGGAGCTCTGCACAGCCCAGCCCCAGGCACCAGCCAGTGCCGCTGAGCAGTCCTGGGGAGTCTCTGCTGTGTTTGGGAGCCAGGGCTGCTGCTCTGGGGTTTTCCCTACACTGGAGCTGTTTTGCCCCTCCCTTCCAGGAGCTAAAAAGTTCAGCTACAGAAACTCCCAGCTGCAGAGTTTCTGCTGCCTCTTGCTTGCTGTCCTGTTTCTGCTTTCGTTCCTTGTTCAGCCGACAAGGAATGAAGGGAAGCTTAGATGTCTCTGTGTCTCTTTGGACTTGTGTACATTGTAAGACTGATGGGTCTACTTTACTAGTGTTGGGTTGTTTTGAAGAATAGGCAGTGCTGAAACAGGCATTAAATGATTAAATTGCTTTTTGCAGATCTAACTGGAACCTCGATGGTTGTGACCGATCTCCTCTGCAGTCCCTGGAAATATCAGGCAATTATGGTGAAGATGAGGACATGGATACATATCTTTCAGATGCTGATAAAGAGGCAGAGTCCAGCTGCCAGAGTAATGAGAAAAGGGAAGGAAGCTTTAGCTCCAATGCTATTTATTCTGTTCCCTGCAAAACTAAAAAGGTAAGATTTTTAAATGCATTAGTTCCTTTACCATGTTTTAATATATTAATGCATACTCATATCTCAGATGC
Source organism: Melozone crissalis (assembly GCF_028551555.1). Taxonomy (NCBI): domain Eukaryota; kingdom Metazoa; phylum Chordata; class Aves; order Passeriformes; family Passerellidae; genus Melozone; species Melozone crissalis. Next base: position 18,371,532 of record NW_026535785.1, on the reverse strand, counting down.
TTTTTATTCTCTTCTTACTCTTCACACATGTATTCAATATTTATTTCACATGCTAATTTTTGTGATTCATTTACTCTTACATGAATTTTCTAGATTTGTTGATTGTCACAGAGTTTCTCTGGTTATTAGGAGCACACTGGTATTGCATATAATTATCATGCATAATTATATTATATATAATAATGATGCATAGTCTTGTAAAATGTCCAATAATTTATATTGAGCATGTTACTTACACACAGTAGATGATTTGTTAAAAGCAGTAGTAATTTTACTATTAGATGGTGAAAGCTTAGTTAAGGGTTCAGTATTGTGCTAAAGGGCACGGGCCTATATAGAAATGGGAAGATTCAGAATCAAACAAAATAAATAACCTTTTCCTGAAGACCAGGCAATTTTTGTATGCTATAATTTTGGATTATCTTAAACGGTAATGAATTTAATACTCCAGAGGCACATTAAAGTTAAATAAAAAATGAGACAAAAATTTGACAAACAGGAAGAGGTACCTGAGTAGGAAAAAGGCAATAAAAGATCTCTAAAAAGATGCCTCTTCAAAAAAACCCCGCACCAGTAAGGTATGACCATCAGTCTTAGAATATACACCACAAATCCCAAAATGTGAAAGAATCCATAAAACACCAAAGGTGCAGAGACAGTAGCTGGTAAGAGGAGGGAAGGGTGTCACTGTCACATTTTCTGAAAAATCCCTTTGCCAGGATTTCTTCTCCTGGGAAGCTGAGAAGCCTCAGAGAAAAATGAAAACAATAATTATCTGATTGCTTCTCATGTGTTTTGCTGCTTTAGAATGTAGTTTAGGTATTACTATTATTATTACTATTATTATTACTGTTATTATCATCATCATCATCATCAAACTGGTCATTGTTTGATTAGTTTAATGTGAATTGTTTTGACTTAATGACCAATCACAGTCCAGCTGTGTTGGAGCTCTGGTGAGAGTCAGGAGTTTTTCATTGGTATCTTGTTAAGCCTTCTGTCTGAATCCTTTCTCCATTCTTTAATATAACTTTAGTGTAGTATTCTTTAATATAATATAGTATCATAAAATAATAAATTAGCCTTTTAAAAACATAGAGTCAAATTCATCATTTCGTCCCTATGATGAGAAACACAGAAAATACCACAGAAGGGGAAGAAAAAAAAAAAAGGGGGATGGAATGAGTAGAATATGTGGAACAGTGGTGTGTGATCAGTGGGCAAACCAGCAAAGATAATGTTAATTGTGGTTCATTCATGGTTCATTCATCCCTCATAGAGTGATACAGCAGATAAATGGTTGATAATTGAGATTATATATGCCACAGCAGGCAAGGAAACAGAGAATAATTTCATGGGCTCTTGTAACCAAAAAAGGTGACAGAGAGTACTTGAACTAATCACTTCATACTTGCTAACCTCCTGTTGATCATTTTAAGGTTTAGATTTTATTTACATAGGGTCCTAAACAACAGCAACACCAAAGAACCCCAAGAAATCAAGAGAAGAAAGAAATCTTATCATTTACTATTTTAAAATATCAGTGAATTCTGAATAGGACTGGGATGTTAATACTCTAAATGTTTCATACAGATATCAAGGTACATGGGCTGTTTTACCAGTGATCTGAGAGGTTTGTCTTATTTTTACATAGGAAGAGTTTCCACAATCTCCTATTCCTAATGCTGACAAGAAAGAAATTCCTTCCCATGAAACTGAGTGTCAGGTGCTGGTGGATAGGTCAAGTGTACAAGTAGAAGGTAAGTAAACTTACTTTAAGTCAAAATGCTATGCTTTTAATAACATTGGGAAAAAATTAATAAAAGAAATGTAATACTATATTGTAATATTATATTCCTTTTTTATAATGGCAATTAAAGAAATGCTACTAAGTACTTAGCAGTTTCTAATAGTTATAGAAAATTAAAATCCTGCATAAAGAGGAAAGATTGGTCTATACTCACTGAACTGTCAGCCACTGTTAAATGAAGAAATGGGGAGAAAGGTTTTGTGAAGTCTTGTCTTGTAAAGTGCAGTCATTCTCTACTATGCTTTTGTTGATATATGTGCCAGAAACAGTCAGGTTTGTAAGCTGGAACTTTTTGGAGTGCTACTGTGTTAAAAAAAAAAAAAAGCTAGAGATAGAGGAAGACATTTTAATCAGTTATTTTACTTGTCTGAAAAACAGTAGTAAAAACTAACTGAATTTTTAAATAATCAAATGGCATGATAGTAGTGTTGTTATACCTTCTGCAAAAGTTGTATCATTATTGGTGTCAGGATGTTTCTTCAGAATAGAGAAATAAACATGATAATCAGTCTCAGAATATGAACCTAAGCACTGAATTGTTAAGATTCACAAATAATTTTTTTCAATAAGTAATTTCATTAGATTAGGGACGTTTGGGTTGTTACTGGATCTGTCCTTAGGCAATTTTCTTATAACAATAGAATATTGTGGAAAAAAATTATAACAATAGAGCAGCACCAATCTACTGGTGTAGCAGTTTTCTTGCATAATTATCTTGTCTGTTATTTTCAAATCAAGAATAGGGAAAGAAGAATTAGTTTTGGAGCTGAAAAATGCAGTTTTTACAGAGGATGGTTGTAGCAATGATGAATGAAAAACACAGACTCCCCATAGCAGCTGCAAAGGAAGATGGTTTATTGCAAAAAACATTTTAATGCTGTATTTAGAGGGCAAACTCTTACCTGTTTCTGTTCCCATGGAATAGAAAAAACATGCAGTGGCTGCCTGCCCCTGCAGGTGCTGCTGTTCTCATGTTCCTGTACCCCATCCCCTTTTTGATCACAGTGTCCCTGTGTGCCCTGACCAGTGAGAATCCCAAACAGGAGCTGAGCACACACTGCTTGCATGGCTTGTTTTCTGTTTACACAACTTGGTTTTTAGGTTCTGTGACTTGGTTTTTGCCGTCCCCTTAGCTGAGGCTTTCCCACAGTGCTTTCCCATGAGTTGAGGTGACAGAAATGAACAGAACTGAACAGAGGCCTCTCAGGCCCTTATTTTATAAGATTTTTCTTATCTCCCACAGATGGTAGCACTCTCTAGCTAGTGGATAGGAAAGAGGAAGCAAAACTGAGTCAATTTGCAAAAAATTATGTCTTTCTAAATTTTATTCATGTTGGATCCCAGTATTTTTTCAGTATGATTTCAGTGGACTCTATTTTAATTTCTCTATTTATTTCTCTATTTCATAGAGAACACTATTCAGAAAGAATGGTTGCTTTGATAAAACCATTTGGGAAGAGAAGGCATTAAACTGAAAATGTAGGATATATAAACTGTTTCTAATCCTTCTTGTACATAATAACTGCTGCAGGCCTTGAAAGCTGTCAGAATTACACTTGTTTTGTTCAGAGATGCAGTAGGATTCGAGTCCAGTAAAATCAGTGACAATATTTCATTTTTTCTTCAGTTAAATTCTGAATTTATCACAGAAGCCAGCTTCATTTCTTCCATACTTGCACCTATCCACTGTGAGGTAAATTGAGGTCTCACATCAGTGTCCTGCTACACCATGAAACAGTTAATGGAAAATTAGTGATCTAATCTGTGCTTTGGGAAGGACTTTCTTACATCTGTTTGCATGTATTATATGTGTGCATACATATCCTTGTGAACCCTTAGAGCTTACGGACTTAAAATAATTTTTGTTCTAATTGACTGAAAGATCTGTTTTTCTTTAACAGAAGACCAAAATCTGGGCTTGAATTTAAAGGTAAGACTTTTATAAAGGTTGATTTATGATGCATTTTGGAAAATAGCTTGTCATAAAAAGCTGATAGGTTTGAGGTCACTTAAAAGAAAACTAATTTATTGCCACTATGGAATATTTTTCTTTTAGAATAAAAAAATGGCTAATCATTCCTTTTGAAAAAATGCTACTATATAGGTAAATGAGCCATACAAAAGCTGTTTGCTTTCTTTTTTTTTTAGTATATTGTCTGTTATTTCTCATGTGAAAGAAAGAAACTTGAGACCCAACATGCTATAGCAAGGGATAGCTCATACTGTTAATTTTCAAACTCTGAGCCTGACTTTATTGCATTTTTGTACAGTTTTCTATTTGAACTGATCTGACTGCTTCATAAGCTTGAAAAGGAATACCCAAAAATTTAGTTTCTCAGATCAACTTGCCAGAAGATTGTTTATGGAAATGGTCAGTTCTTCCATTGTTATCAGAACTTTTTTTACAAGTTCTTAGCAACATATCTTTTTCTTTGAAATTGTTCATGAGTTTTGTCTCATTTAATCATTGGTGTCACTCGTATCATCAATGTGTTAAATTACATGACAGCATATCCTTACAAAACTTACTGCTGTTTCATAAAAACATGGAGAAATCTCTACATCACCTTCACCTCAAGTAAATACATTAGCATAAATGACACTGTAATTCTTTCCCTTCTGAAAATGTACAAATATTTTCAATTTTTTTTCCAGCAAAGCAAGAACAAAGTTCTTCAACTCTGAAAAACACTTAACAGACAACATTTTTATTGATTTGCTGATACCCAGTTAGAGACTGACATAATTGACTACTTTAAAGTCTTACTCTGTACTCTTATTCTGTACCCTTCCTGTTTCATCAAGAAGCTTTCTGTTTGTGACTTTTATGTCAGCTGTAAAATAATTGCTTTGAGAACTGTACATTTCTGACTACTAAAGATAATAGTGAGTTTCAGGTGTCCACAAGTGACTGATGGCAGTGGTGATTGATAAAATGATGTCTAGATGAGTAGATGATAAGTTGAGTATTATTAGCAGTGAATCCAGCATTCAGTTTAGTTGATATAAAATAAACTCCTTCAAAAATGTTATTTAAGTTCTTCAGCAGTGATGCTGTTAAAGCAGATTATCTTATTTTTTATTTCTTTGCTAGGAGGAAAAATCAGTAGCTGAAAATCTGGTACATGACAAACCTCCACCATCCCCAGGTACTTTGGATTTTTCAATGACTTTGCTAGACATTTTCACTTTATTAATATGCATGTGTATATGAAAATCGCTTTTACTGATGCAACAACTTATCCAGAGTTTTGCTGAAAATCTGAAAGTTTACTTTTATAAGAATTGGTCAGTAACTTCTATTCAATAACACTGAAGCTGTTCAGTGGGAAGGAATGTAAACTTGCATTGTATGGGCGGTTAAAATTTGCAGGGATCAAGAATACTGACCAGTCCCTGCAGGGCACAAAACTCATTAAAAGAATGACAATTTTTAGTGTCTGAGAGAAAAGATGGGAAATTGCAGCCACTTCACAGCTCTCTTTCCAAATCCACGGTTTTTTGTTTTCCCTAGTCTTATCTTGAGCCATGAGCTGATTTAAATCTTATAAAATATCACTCATATATAATGTTAATATTAGAAAAAATAGATTTAAATTTGCTGAAACTGCAATTCCAGTCTGGATACTGATTTAGATCTTATAAAGTATCATTAATATATAATGTTAATATTAGAGAAAATGGATTGTAATTTGCTGAAATTCCTATTCAGTCTGGATACTGATCTAGATCTTAAAGTATCACTCAATATAATGTTAATATTAGAAAGAATGGATTGTTATTGCTGAAATTCCTGTTCCTGTATTTAAATACCTTGTTCTGTGGCATTACAGATGTGTCTGCTCGGGCAAGGCAAGTATGGGAAAATATAAGCAAAGAAAAGTTCAGAGAACTAAAACAAGAAAACTGGTCTCTGAAAAAGGCATACCAAGCTGTGGTCCAGCGATTTGAGGGAACAAAACAGCTCATAAAAGAACAGGAATTAAAGCTGAAGATGCTAGAAGAAGAAAACAGAAGACTTAAAGAAGCTGCAGAGAACTCACATAGAGAAGGTGGGAGAAACATATAAGGTATTCTGTATTTATCTTGTTTCAATTTTTGTAATTTCTTACAACCTTTTCCCCTAGCAGCAGGTTTCAAGTCATTGATTTAGGCAAGTTTGCTTGCAGAAGTAGTTTCCAAATAGTATTTTCTACATTTGTAGAAATTTTGTCAAGGAATAAGTACATGATAATTTAAAAAAAAATGACTTGTTGTTTGAAATAGAATGGATTTTTTGCTAGTAGTTTTTCATGGGATTTTTCAATTTTTCTTTCTCTTTGAGAGAAGTTATTGGTTGTTATTCTAACTTATTTAATTTTTCTTCATTACAATTAATAAATTGTTGTGAACGTGTCTTGAATTTTAATGAAACTTTCTTGTTGGATTTTTGTTTTAATAGGGGAGGCAACAGAATTACTTTCTCTCAGACAACAAGCACAAGAGCTGGTAGATGAAAACGATGCTTTGAAAACAGTGGTCCATCGTTTAAATGTGGAATTAAGTCGTTATCAAACTAAATTCAGGTCATTGTCCCAAGAAGAGGTGAGAATCTTCATTATCAATTGTCATTATTAATCAATTATTATTCATTATCATTATCAATCTTCATTATCTTCATTATAATTACTACTGAAATGTTCCATTGTCTGTTTAATCTTTTGAGTTTTTATTACTGTTTTCTTCAGATTTGCCATAAAGTCTACAAATTGCACAGGCTTTCTCTGAAATTTAAAAAAAAGCCTTTATCATTAAGTCTAATATTAAGAATTCAGTATTATTTAGTATCAGTAACATACTGGATTTTCGGTTTTATTGGGTGTGTGTTACTTATGGAACATATGTAATAAGCTTGTTTGGGATGATAATTGTGACTGCAGTGGACAGTTTCTGGTGCTTCAAAAAGCAGGAAGTAATGTCAATATATTTTTAATTATCTATTCTAGAATGCAAAGCTGAAAAGCTTACCCATGGAAGGACCACAACCACCATGGCTGGTAAGTCCAATAATATTTGCACTTAACTGTTCATTCCTCTCTAAAGAAGTAGAATTTCTTTACTGGAATCAAAGTATTCAGCTATTACTCTGCTGAACTATCACATACTAATAGACTATTATAAACATTTCTTTTGTGGCAGAAAAATATGTATGGCAGAACTTTGTTATGAATGTGTGCAGTTCCAGTTGAATGTGTACAGTAAGCTACAAACTCCTCATAGTCACCAACTTTGAACTATTGAAAAGTATTGTCATGCTGAGAATCATAAATGCCATCCTCACTTGGAATTGTCTAGCATTTAGTTTGCTTCAAGGTCTTTCAAGGTCTATTGCTTAATTGGTAATTTTAATTGGTAATTTTAATTGTTAGTCTTAATTGGTGTTCTTTTGTTGTTGCTTTTTTTGTGATCGTACTAAAAGAAAACAGAATATTTCTGATTGTAGGAATGGTCATGGATCCAGTAGTAGCCTATGAATTTCTGACAAGGAGAAGGAAATAGTCTGTGAAAGGGAATGCATTTGTAATATGTAAAAGCAATTTCTCCTTGAAATACTAAACAGATCTGATATTTTCCTTCCTCACTGTTACTGAGAACTGTACAGAGTGGGAAAGTTCTCCTGCTCTCTCTTTTTAGCCAAAATAGCCAATAATCACATATGAATGTATTTAGTCTTAATGGTTCAGATTTGAGAGTGTAAAAATTCCCTTCTCACTTACTAATGAATCTGGGATAATTTTTTTTAGCATTATATTCACTAAAGTGTTTGAATCTTATTTTGTATTCATTTGCATCCTTAATCTGCTGTGTTACATATAGTGGTAAGTTAAAGCTGCTTTTTAGAAGAAGGATGCAAGTGAAGCATGAGGTCTTTTCCTTTCCAAAGCTTGCTGCTAACACAGTACTGTGAGGTGTTTCTGCAGCATCATTCTGTATATAATGGTCTGTGTGCTTGTAATTAATCTACACGTATTTATTTTTTAATTTTCTTTTAAGTTGGATATGAAGTATTTGTCACCTCTTCTGTTGGCATATGAAGATAGAATAAGAGAAAAGGAAGATTTTATTCTTGAACATGAGGCAAGTTGCCATTTAGAAAAAATATCCACTAAAGCAGAAATAAATTACTGAATTTTTTAAAGGGATTTGCCTGTGATGTTCTCTGCCTAAAATTTAAAGCAACTTTGTTTTACTTGTCCATGCTTAGTATTGTGCTGTCTCTTGGCTTGGTTGTTTTTATCAGCCTGTTCGCATTTAGGAGCATGCACTACACTGACATGTGTAAGATATGCTCTAAAAATGGAACAAACCATAAACTGCTCAGTGGTAGAAAGAATTTAGTCCTAAATTCATAGTGGGAACTCAGTGCTCTTGTAGCTGCTTGTGGGTTTTGTGGCAGAAGAATACTTCTAGGTATTAAAAGATTAGGTACTCTTTTTGCTTTTTAGAAGTATTTTTTGTCACTGAATCTTTGAAAAAATAGCTATTTGTTTCAGAGTGCAACTTTCCTGGGTTTTAAAAAAAAAAGTATTTCCTTCAAAAAATTCAGCCATAAAATAAGCAGGAAACAGCAAGGGTTTTTTTATATTACTGTAAATTCACTGTGTTGTCTTACCATGTCCAAATCCATGTCACTCCTACTGAAAATGGATAATGTCATCCAGTAATTTCCAGAATTCTTCTGAGGGTCTGCAACTTGTAAAATTGTGCCACAATATCAGTATTATTTTAACCAAATATTACTAGATTAATGAAACAATTTAGAAATCAAATATGCATACCTGAATTAGAGATGAGTGAGTACTGAAATAATATTCTATTATGATAAGAACTAGAAGGCACCTAAGCATGTTTTTGCAAAATAATTATAAAGAACTTTATATGAAATCCTTTGTCTTCCAGGAGGATATGAAGAATTTTAAAGCACGAGTTGAAGAGTTGGTGAAGGAGAATGAAGATTTGCATGGGCAATTAAATAACTGCATTTCCCCAACAGAATGGCAAGTTATATTCCTAGAAATTAATTTCAAAGTTTAAAATTATTTTGCTTACTGCATGCGAACTTTTAAAATTACAGATCTTAAGGAAATTTTTTTTGTCTGTAAACAGTGTTTTTCTGAAGAATTAATAGCATCACAATTGTCGTATTGGAACAATGCTGATCTGCAATGCCTGGAACAGTTTTGGAGTAAAGATTAAATATGAATGTGGAGTTTTGCAGGGGAAGCCCATGTAATTCTGTCCTAGGTATTGCAGGTTACATACCTTTACAGTGTGCCAATGGCATCAGTTTTCCACTAATACAAAATAGCACTGGAATGTGGCATTAGAAGAATTTGATGTTTTTGAGAAGTGAGACAATGCAAATGAAATTAAGTGAGACAGTGCATAATGAAGTCAAGTAGTTGTTGGAGGTTAGGATTTTTCCTTTTTTATTATTTTTTTTTTCTCCCATTTGTTGCTTAAGAGATGGGAATGACTGATACTTGAAAGATGTGGCTGGGAGGAGGAGGAGGAAGAGTGCAGCTGACTGCAGGCTCTCAGCTGAGGGGCTTTCCCTTGGGAAGTGCAGAGATCCCTGGAGATTTTGGCTGGGATTCAGCTCCTCTCTCTCTTGGAATTGGGATGGGAGTGCACAGGGATGGTTTTGATGCAGACCTGCTGCCCAGAGAATTTTCTGCCACTGCAGTTTTCATCCTGCTGTCAGTGTACTGTGGGTGAGCTTCTGCTCACAAGGAGGTTGAAGAAGTTTTTTTTTTGCTTTCAATAAGGATTTTTAATCTGCTTTTTAAAGAGGTTCAAATATGATTTTTTAAGTTTACACTGTTGACAATCAGTTGTGTTTGTTCTTTGGACATAACATCTGAGTTATATTTTATTTACATTTATCATTGCAGGCAGCTGCTACAAACTCAGGCCAAGCTTGTCTTGGAAGAAAACACAGTGTTGATGGAGCAACTCAAAATTCAACAAGCTAAAGCAAAAGATAGTCACAGACAGCATGTCCAAGAAGGTAAAAGTGCTTGAGTTGCTATTCATCTGAATTACACTAAAGGTGGTACTGCAGGTTTTGATTTTTGGAGGGTTTTTGTTTGTTTTCTGTTGTAATTTTTTTTTTTTGGTTTTGGTTGGCTGGGGGTTTTTTTGCAACTTTATGTATGTCTAAAAAGTGTCCTTGAATGTAGGTAACATTAATAGGAGATCAAGCTGTGGATGTCAACTGATACTTTAAAAAAATGTCACTATCACCTATTTACACTATAAAAAATACTCCATTTTAACTTCTGAAAAAATGAGAACTGTTTAGCAGCAGCACAATCATTTAGCATAATTGAAGAGCACTTCAAACTGAATCAGAATTTTTCAGAGTAAAATGACATTTCAGTGAGCTTATAGCCTTGAAAAGAAGTACTCTTGAAGTTTCTGCACTATTCCAAAACAAGTTTCTTGAGACAGCAAAATGTCAAGTCCAAACTGTTAAAACACAAACTGACAAATTTTCTGTTACGTAATGTTGTACACAACTAGGAATGAATGTAGTAATGGTTTTGTTGAAGTTTCACTCAGTGCTTGAATTAGTTCTGCTATACACAATTGACTTTTTTTCCCCTCTTTCCAAAAGCTTCAAAGTTGACCAAACAAATAGTAATCTTAGAAGATAAGAACAAGAGCCAAGAGAAAGAAATAGCAGAGTACCAGAAGCAGCTGGAAGCTTTGTGTTCTACATGTGAAGAGCTGAAAGCCAAAGTGGACAGCAGAATACCAGAAAAGGAGCACTTGGCTGTGGTGAATGATTTAAAAAGGTGTGAGTTTATATAGGGTGCACATATGGAGAAACAATGGTGCAAGGCATGCACATGACACACAGCACTCTGTGGGGAGGAAATTTATGCTGGTAATTCAGCAAGGTAACCACCAAAGCACAAAAAAAAAAGGGAAAGAAGTCTTTAAAAAACAGTCTTAGTTTTTAGAGACATTTACAATTACAAAATCCCAGTTCTAGAAATATTGGCAGAAGTGTTTTTACCATAGAGTACCTACTGCTAATTGTACCATTTTGAATAGTAGAAGAGGAGGCATTAAAAATACCATTTTTGTCAAATCTATTTGCTTCTATCACTACTATATAAAAAACATTTTCATTCTTGTGTTCTTTGGAACATGTCTAAAGAATCCTGAAATTCTGAGCTAGATGTTCTAAGTTTCTTCAGTTGTTACTATATGGAAATTACATGAAACATCACAACTCAAAAGTGCTGCTGTGCAGCATAATCTGCAGAGTAATGTTTCTGTGAAGACTTTGCATAAATTTGTATGCTCTCAAGCCTTTGGACAGTGCTGGTTACTGCAGAGTAATGTTTCTGTGAAGACATTCCATATATTTGAATGCTCTCAAGCCTTTGGATAATGCTGGTTACTGTTTCATGGTACAGTGCCATCCTGAGAAGTCCTCACATCTTGTATTTTGGTGTTGATAGTAATTTATTTGAAAAGAAAAAGAAACACAAAGGGATTACATCTGGGCAGCATATTTTTATTATTTAAATTAAGTGAAGTCAGAAGGAATTACTTGAATAATTTGATGTGAGATTGTAATACCTCTCTGATGTCACCAGGGAACATTGAGCATTCTCAGTGTATCTTATTTCAGAATTTCAACATGGGTATTTCCTGTAACTCAGCATTTTAGTGATGTAGATCTGTGCATGATACCTGTTCTACACTGTTGGTTTTTGCAGTTGTTTACAGCAGGAGCAGGAGAAAAAACTCTCTGAGGTGGAAGCAGTAATGGGAAAAATGGCATCACTGCAAAGTGAAAACAAGAAACTGCTCTTAGAGAAAAATAACTTCATGGCTGACAAGAAGATCCTGGAAACTGAGATGCAGTTGACTCAAAAGACAAACAGGTCTTATAATGGTCTTATTTTCTTGTACAGAAATAATTGTATTTCTAAAAACAACAGAAATATCTGTAAAAATCTTGTCTGACTTCCCATAATGTGTATTTTCTACCTACTGCAAAAAAACCCATGTTATCTGAACATGTTTGTCATGTCTAGAGGCCTGGTTGTCAAGTTTTGCTAATTTTTGTGTTTTCATGCTCACTTTTCTGTGTCTATTTGCAAATTAGGAATATATCTTTAATTTAGTAGTTAGTAGTTAGCTGTAGCAATTAATCATTAGGTGAACTTATGTGAAAATAAGATGAGTAGACATACCCAATTTGCAGTTACAAAAGAATAAGACTTTTACTATTTGCAGATCTTCTTATGCACCTGGTTGCTTAGAGAGGAATTCACAACATTTTAAAAATACAGTATTGTTATTCTATATCTTAAGAAATATGAGCTTGTAGCCATTGCACAAACTGTTCTTTTGCACCATTGTTACTGTTGTTATTCAGATAACATTTTGTAAAGAAAAAACAGCCCCAAAAATTGGAACATAGTGCTATTGGCACTGCAAATATTCTGAGCCAGTGCATTTTTAACAGTATGTATGATTGTTTGAGACTTGTACATGTTGATTTGCATGTGTGATACAAGTTTTTTAAGGCCATTGCTAATTCCCAATCCAAAGATTTTCCCTTTTCTTTTACAGACGATTAAAGAAGAAAATTGGTCTTTTGCAAGTGCAGCTGGAGGAAGCAATGGAAAAAGAAGTTGCAGCCCATCACTATCTAGCAAACCTTATTGGGCTGGTGGAGAAGATAGCTAAAGAACGTGATCATCTTGTATTTTTGGTAATTACCTTTAAATAATTAATGTGACTTAATTCCTATTTCATACAGTTATCATGCTACTGGCACAAGTTATTATTAATCTGAATTATCAAAGAATAAAGCTGTAATTCCAGTTTAAGGATTTAGCTCTGTTTAAGTAGACTTTAGCAAATAGGATAGGAGCAATGAAAGATTTTTTTCTAGAGGAGCAATTAAAAGCAACTACCCTTTTTTCTGGAGGTAATATAATTAAGTCTTAATAACATAAGCATTAGGGTCTGAAATGGCACTTGGCAAGTTTAAAAGATTTTTTTAACCCAGTTTTAGAAGTTGATGTTACATGTATTTCAAAATAGCTCATGTATTTAGAAATAGCTACATGTATTTAAAAATTGCACACAATCATAAAATTTTAATATTTGTTTTGAGTCTTAAGGGTGGACTGTTATCCTTATCTGTATGGACTGTCTGCTGTGGATGCATATTATTGCTCCTTGTTGGTTTGCAGTCATTTTGACAGGCTGATTGAGAGTTTTGGAACAACTTCTCTTTAGTGGAAGTGCCTGGCATGGAGGTTTCTGGGCCTTTTGTAAACTCATTTTGTTTCTTTTACAGGATGCTGGGCACAATTTCAATTTTTCATATTCATGCTTTTGTCTTCAGATTGAATCTGAAATAATTTCACAAAACTTTGTAAAAATAAAGCTTCTTTTGCTTGTTGTTCAGGTAGCAGACAAAGGTTGTCATCAGCATTGGATAAAAAGATAGAGCAGTTAATTCCTAATTCTAGGAGAGAGCTATGGTGACACAGCTCAAATCCTTGTCCACTACAACCTGGGCTTCAGGATTGAAACTGGGCACAACAAATGTATCCTAGAAACTGGGGGAACTGAATTCTTAGATCTCAATCTCTGGGATATCTGCTTTTAAATATTAATCATGCCATATTAAAAATATCCTTGCCTGAACCCCTGCCAAATTCAAGGGCTTGTTTGAGAGCAGATTGCTAAATGTGACCTAAAGGATGGGTCTTGTGCATAAAATGGGATCCCTACTAATGCATACTTAGATTTGTAGGAAAACCCACAGAATTGGTTGGGTTTACAGTATGTTTCATTTCAGAATAATACTGCTGCATAGTATTCACAGTCAGCTGACAAATTATTAATGAGCTGTTCTGAGAATAATTTCCAGGACCCTTTATCCATGTTGGTTCTTCTGACAGTGGGAGTTCAAAATGAAATTGCTGCTTCCCTCAGTGTGTGCATTTCGTCTGCCCTGACAAACAGACAGAGTGTTACATGTGGCTTTGTTTACTGCATGGTTGCAGGCCAGATGTTTGGAAAATGAGAATCAGGGTGTTCTCAAGAAAATTATAGAAGGCAGCCTGCGCTTAGGAAGATTGGAAGAAAAAGTAAAGGTAAGCAGTGTTTCTAAGCTAAATATCTATTGTGAAATGTTTGGGGTTTTTTAATGAGAAAAGTAGTTAATCTCTGCCAATGTTATGTGAAAGACTTATGTATGGATTATCCTCAAAAGTTTTGAAAAAACAAAACTAACAGTCCTGGCTCAACAGGGAGGTCCCAGAGGACTGGAGGAGCCAATGTGAGCCCATCCCCAAGAAGGGCTGGAAGGAGGCTCTGGGGAACTCCAGGTGCCCAGCAAGGTTATGGAACAGATCACCTTGAGTGCCAGCACAGGGCACCCACAGGGTGGCCAGGGATCAGAAACAGCCAGCGTGGGTTTAGGAGGGGCAGGACCTGCCTGACCAACCTGATCTCCTGTGACCAGGTGACCCACCTGTGGATGTGGGGTGTGGTGTTCACAGGGGTCTCACGACGAGGGAAGAGATGAGAATGTTGACTCTGTTTCAGAAGGCTGGTTTATTATTTTATGATACATGTATTATATTAAAGAAAATGATATACTAAAACTATACTAAAAGAATAGAAGAAAGAATTTCATCAGAAAGCTTGCAAGCAAAGGAAAATAATGGAATGATAATAAAGTCTTGTGACTGACTGAGAGTCTGAGCCAGCTGACTGTGATTGGCCATTAATTAGAAACAACCACATGAGACCAATCCCAGATGCACCTGTTGCATTCCACAGCAGCAGATAACCATTGCTTACATTTTGTTCTTGAGGCCTCTCAGCTTCTCAGGGGAAAAAATCCTAAGAAAAAGATTTTTCATAAAATGTGTCTATGACAGTGGGGAAGGCTGGGGATGTGTCTACCTGGACTCCAGCAAGGCCTTTGGCACTGTGTCCCACAGCTCCCTCCTGGAAAAGCTGCAGCCCAGGGCTGGGACAGTGGCAGGACCCAGGACATCCCTCTGGCTGTCCTGGACTGCCAACACCCCTGCCAGGGGGCTCAGAGACCCTGGCACAGAGCCCAAAACACCTGTGGGTTTGATTATGACCCATGGAGCAAATTACCAACCTCAGATGAAGATCTGCAAGCCATGACAAATTAAGTAGAATGATAGTGAATTTATCACAGGGTGAAAAATAGATTTTTTGGGGTTTTTAGAATGGGGATTCAGGGGACAAGATGGGGGGATCTGGGCGTGTCCAGCCTTTCTCCTTCTTCTTCTTGGCCTCCATCTTCTGCTGTGATGGTGGCACTTACAGATTGGTTTAGAGTAGAAGCTCACTGTCTAACATAGGTTACAGGTATTGGAAAGTAATTGTAAACATTGCACACATAGTTTTTAGTATAAAGCCATAACACTGCCCTGGGGGCAGGCAGAGTGCCTGGAACTGTCCTGCTGGATGGACCTGGGCAGGGCAGGAGAAAGAATTTTATAGATAAGATGCAATAAACAACCTTGAGACTGAGAAATGAAGAGCCCTGACTGCTTCTTCGAGTGCCAGGCTGGGAAAAGAGACTTTCTAACACATCTTGGGGTCACTCTGAGCAGCTAAAGATCCCAACAGGACATGAGTACTCTCTGTGCTGGGCTCAGACCTGGCTGGATGGCTCAGAGAGTGGTGGGGATGGTGCTGCATCCAGCTTACAGCCAGGCACCAGGGATGTCCCTCAGGGCTCTGCTGGGGCATTGATCACTCCTGTTCAGTATCTTCCATGATGATCTGGATGAGGGGATTGAGTCCACCATCAGTAAATTTGCAGATGACACCAAGCTGGGAGCATGTGTTGGTCCGCTGGAGGGTAGGAGGGATCTGCAGAGGGACCTGGACAGGCTGGATAGATGGGCCAAGTGTGACATTTAACAAGTCCCAATGCCAAATCCTGCATTTTGGCCACAAAACCCCCTTCAGGCTGAGGACAGAGTGGCTGGGCAGTGCCCAGGCACAAAGGGACCTTGGGCACTGGCCAACAGCAGCTGAACTGGAGCCAGCAGAGTGCCGTGGTGGCCAAGAAGGCCAATGGCTCCAGGCCTGGATCAGGAATGGTGTGGCCAGCAGGAGCAGGGAGATCATCCTTCCCCTGTGCTCATCACTGCTGAGGGCACACCCTGAGTGCTGTGTCCAGTCTGGGCCTTCAGCTTGGGAAGGATCTTGAGATGTTTGAGCATGTCCAGAGGGGGCAACGAGGATGGAGAGGGGCTGGGAACACAAACCCTGTGAGGAACCCCTGAGGGAGCTGGGGGTGCTCAGCCTGGAGAAAAGGAGACTCAGGGGTGACTTTTTTACCCTCTGCCTGAAAGGTGCCTGTGCTCAGGTGAGGGTCACTCTTCTCTCCCAGGCATTTAGTGACAGGACAAGAGGACACAGCCTTAAGCTGTGCCAGGGGAGGTTTAGGCTGGACATTAGGAAATGTTCTTCACACAAAGGGTGATGGGGCATTGGAATGGGCTGCCCAGGGAGGTGCTGCAGTCACTGTCCCTGGAGCTGTGTAAGGTGGCTGGATGTGGTGCTCAGTGCCATGGTTTAGTGGATGAGGAGGTGTTAAGGTCATGGGTTGGACTTCATGATCACAAAGGTCTTTTCCAAGCTAATTCATTCTGTGATCCTGTGAACTGAGAGATACTGACTCGTGCCATGGTCAGCATAACCTGAGGTAGTACTTTGGCTGTGGTTTCCTGGGAGTTCTCTTTGTAGTTCATAATTGTAATTACCAAGCAGTTTGATGATCCATGGCAAGAATTTGAGGAAGCCAATCTTTCTGGTATTAAAACTGTTTCTTTACAGTCAGAATTCTGCACTGTTCTCTTTTAATATGAGCTTGGACATGTTTGTCTCATCAGGGAGTCCTTCAACTTCATGCAAAAGGGACAGCTAACACAGAAAAATCTGTCTTTTTATGAAGTATTTTAGTCAAACATTTCTAGTAGAAATTCTGTGAAAACAATCCAGGGTTTTGGACTTACAACTGTGAATAGTAAATCTCTGATAACAGAATTTGCATCCAGTTCATCATTACACACCTTTTCCTTTCCTTTACTGCAAATGTAATTAATCTTTAAATTATGCACACACACTGTTGATAAAAATAATTACAAGAAGTTCATTCATTCTGAATCTCTATCTGATAATAATTTTGTTAGTCATGAGGTTTTAGTAAAAACAGAAACAACCTTTGTATTGAAGACATCTACCATCTCCTGCTGTAACTGCCCTCATTTTCATGCAAGTTTACTAATTTGGCCTTAATTTTTTTCCTGTCCTCTTGCTCCCTATTGCATTTGGAGTACAAAATTGTGATTGATGAAAAGAAAGCAATAAAGATTTGTTCCTAGCACTTCCTGATCACTGAGGAGCAGTGTATTTAGAACTGCATGTTCTTAGAATTGCAGAACTTGCTGATTTGTATAAGCAGTTGTTCATGCCAGCACATTTGATGGAGACAATGTTCCTGTCACCAGTGTTCCTTTGCCATGTTCCTATCCACATTAATGTGGACTTAGGGAAAGGTGCTTTGTGTCTGAAATCAGGATAACATGGATTGATTTAAGTCTTGCTGCATACATGGCTTTTCTCTTCAGAGTATTCATTCTGCTTTGTTAGACTCTAGATTTTTTCCAGCATGAGACCCTTGAAAATTCATGGAGCATTGCTGGTTTTTTAAATGCAGCCACTTAAGAAACTGCTTCCATTGTTCTGTCAGTCCTAAAAATGGATTATTTTTTTCCCTAAATATTTTAATTATCAGGGCAGGAATTCACCCCTCTTTTTGTCCCAAGTTACCAATCAGGAAATACAAGGGCTCAGGTAGTACAGCATATAATATTGCAACACCTGTATTCCCTTCATTCCTGTGTTCAAAATGTTTCACACTTTGTGTTGTTAGCTGATGTATGGAAAGAATCTCTGAATTATTCTGGTGTATGTCACTATTTTCTATACTATGTAGCTTATTTCCCAGAGTTAACCATGTTTGCATAGAAAACAGAAAGTGTAACCAAAATTGAAAGGAAATGCATTCATCTCACTGGTAAGGAAACACTGGATTCTGTTTCACACTCATAAGTTGATCTGTGTGCAGAGGAGAGAGAAATGTGCCCAAATTTGTGCTGGCTTTTCTGAGAAAACTGAAACAGCTTCAGACACTTCTCCACTCAGCTGTGAACTCAGGAGATGACTTGCACAGACTGCCACTGACACAAAAGTGCTGCCAAAAATCAGGGAGGAGATTAGTATCCCCAGGAAGGTTGGTTATGTGTCCCAGGCATTCTGAGCCTGCTGAATAGAACCTATCTTTCCATGACTGCAACAAAATCATCCATTTCCAAGATCTCTGTGACAAACCCAGGGGCCAAGGGCCTCCTAGGAGACCCAGAATGACAGCATAATGTATACCCTGACCCAAAAATACCGTGTATGCATAGTTCCTCTACATCATCTGCAGTCTGTTTTACTGTCTCTTTACCACCTGGGAGTAAATTATGTCCTCTTCAGTACCAGCACCTGCATCCATGATCATTCCTCATCCTGCTTGCTATGTACATGGGGTGCCATGACCATCTCTAGAGGGAAATATTATGATTTCCAGCTATGTGTTAACATCCTGCTCCTTAAAACTGTCACCTCCACCAGTCTGTTTGCTGCTACCTGCTTCACTTCACAGTAATAGGTTATCCTGAACAATTCAAAGATGTGAAGGATCTGTAAGTGCCAGCAGCTGCCTGTGTCAGTGTGACCAACCTGCCCATGCTGCATTTTACAGATTTATAATCTGTCCATGGAGACAAGATCAGAACCACGCATCACTCAAACCTAGTTTCAGACTATAATCACATGGCCAGAAGAAAAATGTGCACTTTTCCCCTCTGATTTTGCAACCATTCTGCACACGGGACTCAGCTGCAGTTGGCAAAGGCAGAGCAGGAGGGCAGAGCTGTGGGCTGGGGAGGACAGAGTGCAGCTTAAAACACACACCTCAGATGGGCAGCACATGATGGAAAGCAGGGTTTCACCAGTGCTACAATTCACCAGCCTTCCTTCCTTGTGATAAAGTCGAGAGAGGAAGTTTGCTTTTGTTCTTTGAAATTATTACAGGCATCTAATCTACAGAGGGCATTTCAGTCACACCTGGCTGGACCTGGCACGTGCTGGGCCTTTTACTGACACAGGAGAAGGTTCAGCTGTTTCCTATACTCTGCACTTCCTCCAGGCTGGCTCTGAGCAGCCTTCTGTTCAGAAGGAACTTGTTTACTTGTAGCCTTCCTTAACATTACTCTGCATTTTGGAGGCTTCTCTGGGTGCTGGTTAACTTTCAGGCTTCTTATTCTTCTATTAGAACTGTCAGGGAAAAGTTAGGATAAAAACCCTATGTTGGTCAGGCTTATATATTGAATTACTAATATTCTAGGTAAATATTACCTGTTGTTATCCTATTACCTCTAGAAAATTAAACTTCACAATGACACATTTTGTAAGTGTTAAAAGGAAACACTTTGTGGGAAGGATTATATAGCCTTATATACAGCATGTCTAAAAATGCCTTTTTAAAATTTCTCCAAAAGGCAAGCTTAGATCCTTCTCCCCTGATTCAGATGAAGATAAAACCTTAGTGATGAGCACCTGAAATAAAACTTTATATTAGCAGTATTTTCAAAGCTTCACTAAATTAGTTTACAGTTTTATTAAAGGAGGTGTTTCTATCCCAAAACTCTGTTCTGTAGCCTGTAGGAAACATCACAATATGCAGAGAAAAATAACAGTTTTAGCATTTTATTTGTAATCATGAGAAAATTAAGTTAATATTGGATTTTGGTATTGTCAAGAGCAGCAGCATCTAGAAATGTGTAACAATACACAAACCAGTTTTCAGTTTCTTGTGTGCTTATGCAATTTAATGAGGATGTTAGTTCAGAAAGCAAAGTTACTAATTTCTTATTTTTGAGATAAGACCAGTCATTAGTTAATGATTCAGTTACTATAGCCATTAATCAAAAAATCACTTGTGCTTCACTGATCAAGAGGACTGTTACATGAAGCAGCATGTAACAAAGAAGCAAACATATCCTTTTCTTCCTCTCAGTATTAAGATTAAACAACTAACAAAACAGAAACACTTTTTCATGGTATGTACTGATAAGTATGACTCTTCAGCAAGTGGTAAGCAACATGTGCTGTGAAGTGTAGCTTTGGAAAATAAGCCTTTTGTTGCAGCTAATAAAATAGACATACAGTATGATATTCATTGTACACTGTAGTTTTTTATGCAGAACAAAATTAAGTGTAATACCTTCATATTAAGAAATAGGTCAAAAAAATCCCATAACGCAGCCTACCTGGCATAATTGAGCAAGGCAGCATCGATGTAAAGATTCAAATGACAATCAGTATCTCTAACTCTTTCTTTTGTTGGGAATGACTTCTCCTTATTTCTCCTATAATCCCACTTTTTTCTATTAACTTTAACCCTTACAGATATATAAAAAGAAAGCAGCTGGGAAGCTTGGAGATATCAACCTCAAGATGAGTGAGCAGGAGAAGGAATTTGAAAGGAAGACTGCTCAGTATGAGCAAGAAAAGAAGCACCTGCAGCAACTGCTGCAAGACAAACAGGAAACCCTCAAGGAGGTGCTGGAGCAAAACAGGTGAGGGGAGCACAGGCAGGTGAAGGGACAAGGGAAAGTGTGGTGGTGTTTGAGGGTACCCAGGGAAGAGATGAGAATCTTGACTCCATGTTTCAGAAGGCTGATTTATATTATATTATATTATATTATATTATATTATATTATATTATATTATATTATATTATGAGAATGATATACTAAAACTATACTAAAGAATAGAGAAAGGATTTCATCAGAAGGCTAGAAAAGAATGAATAATAAAATCTTGTGACTGCTCACAGCCTCGACACAGCTGGCTGTCATTGGCCATTAGTTAAAAACAATTCACATGCAACCAATCAAAGATGAACCTGTTGGTAAAGCATCTCCAGACCACATTCCACAGCCATCAGATAGTTACTGTTTACATTTCTTTTCTGAGGCTTCTCAGGAGAAAAATCCTAGCAAAAGGATTTTCATAAAATATGTCAGTGACAGGAAAGCACCTGCACAGGGCCACCAGCACTTGCTTTCCAGCAGAGCTGGAAACAAACCATCTCCTGTGACATGAAAATGAGAGTGCTGAAACCCTGCCCATGATTGCCAGCTCTCCAAAGAAAGGTCTTTGGAAGGAGGAATTTATTCTATATGGCTGCTGCTGTTCTTAAGAAGGATATCAGTCTGAGGAGGATATCAATCTGTGTGAATCTTTGATAATTTGAAAGGATTCTGTAAATCAAAATATATGTTGATTTATTTTAATAGCACCTTCTGCTAAAGGCTGAACACTTCCCCATTTATAGCCCTCAGTTTTCAGAATAGTAGGAAATGAAGGGAATCTGATGAGTACACCAAAGATCTGTTTTCTTTTGAGTCTGTTTTACTGATCTGTTAACAAGTGACTTTGATTGGCTGTGTGCAAAATAAAGAGAAGAAAATGGAACAGATTTATAGAAGATTATGTCTGCAGTGTTGAGATATCCTTTAAAAACAGAGTCCTTTAAAAGTATTTTTCCCTCTCATAGTGGAAAGCTTCATAGCACATTTGCATTATCAGCATAAAAGAAAAACAGTTTCAGTTTACAACTGAAGAAAAGTAATAAGCAGTCATTTCTCAAGTCATCACTGCCATTGTGAAATAATAGATTTAAATAGATTTTAACAGACAATATTAAAACAGGGCTTGGTATCATCTGCCTTATATCAGTGCAGTCCCTCTCAGTTACTTTGTATAGTGCAATTAAACAGGTGGAAGTAGCAGAGTTGTACAATGAAGATTCCATTAATCTCTGAAATTCACATTAAAAACCAGATTGAACTGATTCACATTTCTCTGGAAATATTTATTTAGGATTTTAAACTATTAAATGTCTTTCATATCTCTAGGCTCGTGTTACATTTTTTTACTGTACAGAACAACAATTAAATAAAGAGGGTTTTTTTTTCAGTGTAGGATAGAGCAAAATTTGAAATCCCACAATATGGATAATTCAAAATCTACCCTTCAAGCCCCAAAGCAGACAAATTAGATAATGCAGCATAGATGTGTAAAATAATTAATTACACTTTCCATACAGTACACTAAATCACTTTTACCTTTTCAGTCCAAAATAATTCCTTTTATTTTTCAGTAAACACACACAATTAATACTTGCAGCTTCCTTTTAAGAAGCAGGATCTGCACCTGGAACTACACCACTGTAGTGCATTTAACTGTAGGATGATAAAGAAAAGTGGTTTATGGAAACAAGCCCAAGATTAATCCAATCAAGATATGTCTTTCATTTCTGTAGTTTCCAACATTATTGAGTGGTGTAATGAGTAACTGCTTCTTTTCTGGTGGTAGTTAAATCTTAACAGTAATTATTGGAATATAATATAATGAACACAAGTCTAAAAGTAAAAAAGAATTTTTACTGTAATCTTCCAAGTAGTATTTTGGTTAACCTCATGATTTGCTGTTTTCCTTTGATTACTGTATTAAAAAATGTAGATTAAAAAATTTTAAATGTTACTAAGAAGTCAGCTAAATTCTACACCTCTATAAGAGATAATAAGTTTTTATGCTTATGAAACAAAATCAATAAAACCAACTAACACCATGGCTGATACAATTGACATGAACTAACTTCATATTCCATTATTCTTCTCAAGTACTGCAATATAAAATAGTTTCCCAACGTAATCCAAATAATATATATACTCTATTATGCCTATCAACTGGAAATTAAACATGTCTTTTAGTCTGCTTTTTCTGATTTTTTTTATGATTTTACAAGGTTTATTATTTTCTTTCTCCCTTCACACAGTCACAGGAGTAAGGAAGGGAAAATTATTTGTAGGTCAGATGTTGCTCATCATCTGTAGTTTAGCAACTAAAGTCCCTTAGTGCTAGGAGGGTACCAAACATTTCAATTTATTGTGACTAGCTGTGTTTACAGAGTAGATTTTTAGTCCAGAATACTGTGTAGCTGATAATATTTCTGTGCAAAATGCCCACACAGACATTAAGATAAGTGCATACAATAAATAAATATTCTCTAATTTATTCTCCAATTTCACTGTTACATAATGACAATTAGAGTAGCATGCCACATTTTAAGCAGAAAAGCCAGTTTACTTTAAAATCTAGCTGGAGATATGATGAATCACTGTAAGCAGGTTAACACAGAAAATTATTTCATATAATTTATTTTGCTCATGCATTTAGTTTAATAATATGGAGTTAGGAAATTGGGGCAAGTCTGACTTAGCTACCACCATGAAATTGTTTATCATAAAAGCATACTGTACCTGTTGTTGCTGGTAAGTTCTCTTGAAAAGCAAAGTGAAATCCCACTTCAGATCTGGAAAGAGCCTTGAGCTTTCAGTGAGAGCCTGCAGAGGGATGAGCAGAACCTGAGGAGGAGCACAGTGAAACAGGGCACTGCCCAGCCCCAGTGTGCCCACAGGCACAGCAGCTGCACTGCTGGGGAAGGTGAAACAGGAAAGCCTTGTAAATATGATTGCCTGGCACAGGATTTTGAGAATATGGAAACTATAAGTGAGATTGAAATGAAAGCAAGCTTTGAGATCCCTCAGTTACTGAACAACTGGAAAACAATGGTGTGGCCAGCTGAAGGTAATCCCCTTTTGATGGAACAACACCCTCTGCTTGCAGACAGGCCCAAGGGTCAGAGCAGACCCTACAGCTTTGCAGAAGGGGCCCAAAGAGGAGTTTTTAGGGTTTAAAATGTAACACAGTGTGGTAATGTAATGATTCTTATAGGCTGTATGTAAATGCTGTAGGATTTGTGTATTGTACTAGATTGGTTAGTGAGAATTAGAATATTCAACACAGAAGAAGATTTATGGTATTGTAATGGGAACCTCGCTCTCTTACCCTCTTTTACTCTCTTACTCTCTTTTACCCTTTACCTCTTTTACTCTCTCATCCTCTTTACCACGCTCCTGCCTTCTCTCTCTTTCCCACTCTCTTTATTCTCTGTGGCTGGCAGCTCCCAGCAGGACCCTGCACCCAGGCCCTGTGCAATAAACCCCAAGTTCCAAAACCTGGTTTCAGAGAGATCTCATCTCCATCCATCCTGACTGTCCCACCCCCATCACTCCTACACTGCAGTCACAGCATCCTCACAAGTAGACAAAGAAATGTATCCATGCTGCTTCTCTCCTTCTCTTTTTAACAAGTGTACTCCAAACTAGCATGGGCTTTCATCAAATATAACAGAGATGACTTGCCTTTGAAATTTTCTCCCCTCTTGCATTCTTTAAGCTCATAAGAAAAATCAGCAGTTCCACTACTTACCCATTGCATCCAAGGGATGAGAATTTTTCTACTTGGTTTTCAGAAGAAACACATATAGATATAGTTGTACTTTTGATAAATGAAGGCTTTTGAACAGATTTCCCTTACTGGAAGCTGCTCTTTAGAGCCTTGTCAGTAATTACAGCCTTTGCTAGACAAGATTGCAAATTCCCAGCAACCCTTAATGAGAAAGCAATAGCATTTTGTTTTTCAGGCAGCTGATAATGCAATCTTTATTAGTCACTGAGTAACCATAAGAGATATCAATATCACAACCTTTCCTTAAATAAGAGGTTTGAGATATAAACAAAGTTCATGATGTGAACCTCAGGTTAAAAACAAGTTCCTAGATGTTTCCGGTCTTATTTGACAGCTCATTGACCTTTATGAGTTTTCTGGGTCAGAGTTTATTTTATAAAACTTCTGCAGAGAAACAATACCTCAAGGTAGTCACAGCTGCTGTGCTTTGGATGCAGAATGTAAGTTTGAAAAGTGCATTAAACTGTCCTTGGAAGAGGCTCCACAGCAGAAAAGCTTTGCAGTTGAGCACAGGCAAGGGGGAGGAGCTGTCTTATCTCTGAGGTGACATACAAAATTATAACCATAATAAAAACCTTGGTGATAAGGAATATATAAATAAACTGTTACAGGATAGATGATAATGAATTCCTGAGCCAGCCCAAATAAGATTCTGAGATTTAAGGCTGGATGAATTTAGTTCAATGAGGGCATGTCTTTTTTAAAGAGGAATCTTTCAGAACCTACATCTAATAATTTTTTCATCCTCAAACATCAGTGGAGCACTGGAATTTTGCTTACTCAACAAGTTATAAAATCCTACATTTTGGCTAAGTTAGGGGTTTAATTTAATTTTTATTTTTACTTATTTAATTAATAATAGCCTACATTAATAAGAAATGAATGTAATGCCTTTTGTCTAAAGGCATCTGGAAACAGCACATGTATTTAGTTTTAAATGCCAAGTGGCAAAGACTTGTGTTTCAAAAGGCAAACCAGCTGTAGAGACAAGGAAATTTTGGTGTTGAGAAAGATGTACAGAGCATCAGCAGCTGTAGCAACCAAGCTGCTCTGTAATCCAAATTCCTTAAGGAAGGGGAGGTTGTGACTAGCAAGAAGACACCCTCTCCCTAAGCAGTGAATGCATTTTTAAATTTCAATTCTACTGAATGCATTTTTAAATTTCAATCAGGTCAGAATTTTCAAACAAAATCCCCTTGTGTAACTACACTTGGGATGCTACTGCTTCTTCTCAGATGCTGAGCTGGGAAACAGCTGAACTGTGAAGTACCAGACTGCAAGTTGTGCAGTGGTGCCACACTGCAGTGCCTTACCTGGGACTGCAGTGTGCTCTGACTGCTCATTGCAAAGCCAGTTAGCACTCTCTGCCTCTGCATCTCTCAGCTCTGCTTCAAAATTAGTCCTCCAAGAAGAGTTCAGATTCACAAATTCACAGAATGACCAGATTGGCAGAGACCTTAAAGATCATCAAGTCCAACCCAGCCCCAACAGCTCAGCTGAACCCTGGCACCCAGTGCCACATCCAGGCTTTGTTAAACACACCCAGGGATGGGGACTCCACCACCTCCCTGGGCAGCCATTCCAGAACTTTATCACCCTTTCTGTAAAAAACTTTTTCCTTGTATCCAACCCTTGACACAGCTTGAGCCTGTGTCCTCTGGTTGTGTATTAAAATATGTGTGCTCATTTTCCATGCATCAGCTGTGCTTTTCACATCAACTGATGTTCATTTCCTTGTTTGTATTTTGACATACACTAGGAGCCAAAGGAAACCCAAGCTCTTGGGCTTTGTCTGCCTTCTGAGTTGATATCGCTTTTGTTTGGCTCCCCCAAAGATGCATGAGCTGAGCACAGAGGCTGGCACTGAGCAGAGCCTTGGGGCTCAGAGGGGTGGCACAGTGCTCTGGGCAGTGAGAAGGGGCAGAGCTGTGCTCACCAGGGAGCCTCAGTCAGTGCAGGAGGGACAGTCACAATATCTGGGTCTCAAATGCACTGCTCTGTGTGCAGATTTAATCAAACTTGTTACATAACGGGTGGTTTTCTGGTCATATCCTATTTAGCATTACATTTAATGAGCTTTTTCAAAAGCAAAAAAGGAATGAATTTCAATCAGGCACCTAAATACAGGCTATTTCTAATTTGTTTATCCACATACTGTGCTTCTGTACTGCTGAAACATTGTTAAAGCTGAAATTTGTCTTCATTTTTTTTCCTAGGAAAACAGAAGGGGAACTTGAAATCATGTGGGAATCCACAGCCAAAGAAAACAAGAGAATGAGAGAACTCTTACAGAAATCCTTACAGAGGAAGAACACATGGAGTGCTGTCACAGTTCATGAACCACTCTCTCAGAAGGACCTAGTGTATGGACATGATTTTAGCTATTGTGATGTGAAAACTTCATCCCCTACTGAAAATGAAATTCAGCAGGAATGTCACTGATAAGAATCTTATCTCATCCAAGAAAGAAAACTTGGTGCCTGAATTTGACTTTTCAGCAGCACGAGGTGTAATGGAATGCTTGCTGTCTTCAATATTAGTGTATTTTTAAGGTCATGGAAATGACAACAGCATATTCTCTACTTGTTCTGTTAATAATGTAAATCTAGCCTAAAATACAACTTTGCTGTTTGAAGAAAAGGCTGTTTATTCTCAAGACAAAATGTGGTGCAACTTTAAGTTAACATCTTGGTGTTCAGCACAGACACACAATGCCACAAAACAAGTGAGCAGCAAGACAGTGCTAGTTAAAATTAAAATGACAAGTTTCAGTGAATTCTTCCTAAATTGCCAGGTGGAGTATGATCCAAGCTGAAAAGAAAGTGTAGCTTATACTTTCTCTCATGAGGAAGCATCTTGACTTTCTAAGATGCAAAGATGTCCTTATACCAGTTGGTGTGCCAAAAAT
Source organism: Melozone crissalis (assembly GCF_028551555.1). Lineage (NCBI taxonomy): Eukaryota > Metazoa > Chordata > Aves > Passeriformes > Passerellidae > Melozone > Melozone crissalis. The sequence goes on along the minus strand of NW_026535785.1, from coordinate 18,344,242 downwards.
CTTGTTGTCTAAAGGACAGAGAAGAATTTGAGTGTGGAGCAGACATGACTGAACCATCCCCATGACAGCTGCTGTGCCTGAATGCACAAGTGTCCAGTGTGTAGATTTACAGGATCTGGGATTTACAGGTGCTGGGGAACTCCTGCCATGGGTTTGCCAAGGGGACAAGCTGCCAGCACAGGATGCAGCTCTTCTCCGGATTGTTTTGTTCATCCTGCTTCAGACTCAGTGGCTTCAAAACCACCCAGAGTATTCTCTGAAGCAGTGCTTATTGTTTATGCTTTTAGATTATTGACCTGTATTTGTATTAGCTTTCAGATTTGTTGATTTTTCACAATATTGCACATCAACTTTGTAGTAGTATATATTACTGTGATACAACTTTATTTTGGATTTACATATAACTTGCTGGATCAGCTTTTTGGTTTTGCTTCATTTTCATAAGAAAACACAAATGGTACCAAGAAAACTGCAACAATACAAAAAACATGTAACTATCATAGTTGTGTAGTATTGGAAATAAGGAAGAATTTCATTATTTCTAGTACTACATAAAATATTTCATTATTTCATTAATTCTAATTATTTCATTATTGGCTTTGATCAAAGTTAACAAAAAGAGCAGAAAACCAAGTTAAAATACTAAAAGAAATTCATAATGTTTGTGTCTAGAAAGGTTTCTGCAGCGTTTTCCTTCAGGGTGAGGAGGAATGGCTTTATTCAGGAGAGGGTGGGGACAGCACTTCTATCACACCATGGTGGTCAGGGACAGACAGATGTACAGCTTTCAAAGGCAGATTCTGCAGCACAGTGCAAAGCTAAAAAATCTACAGATCAGAGCACTGGCAGAACCTCAGTGCACTCAGACTACATTTCCCTGATTTTGGGAAACCACCAAAGTAGCTCAGTAATATATATGCAAGCAGGATTTTAGGGTGTACTTTAATTCCTTCCCTTTAAGTGCACAAGTGCAGCAGCCTTATCAGTTCAAGATACAACTTCAGCGGGTCAGAGTCTTTAAGACACTGATTAACAGAACTATTCTCAACAGCACACTATCTTTTCGTCTCTGCCCAGAGACTTAACAAGAGCTACACCTTTGAATCCTTTCACTCTCCTGGGTTTTTCAACTTGATTATTCTAAGACTCCATGCCTCAACATAACAACCAGAAACTCTTTTTAAGCACAGTCTGAAATAACTTTATTAATGTGTGAAATTGTCATGGGGGTGGTCTGTCACTACACCAGTCCTGTCCCCTATGTTCCTTGAATTTGAAAAAAAACCCTAATTTGAAATGTCAGGTCTGAAATCCCTCTGCAGGTAAGTTAGACAGGCACTCACACTCCTCTGGTTTCCACACAAGCTCCAATCTGCAGGTGTGCAGGCTCTGGAAGAGCAGGGAACACGGCCATACCCTCAGCTTTTCACCTTTCTAAAGGCAGGTTTGGAAAATGAAGCCTTTCATGCCATATTTTCTAATATAAGCATCTCTTAATATGCAAATACAATCTCAGAACTGACTTAATATTTACAATACTATCCTCATCTGGTTTTAATTGCCCTATTGAGTTTGTTTTAAGAGCCTGTAAAAATTCACAAGGAAAAGGTATTGTATTGGTAATTCTTAGAAACAGAAGCAAGATTTCCAAAACTCTCAAGGTTGGCCTGTTTTTCCACTGAAGTGACCTTTGAATGTCTTAGAACTTTTGCCACAGCTGCTGCCCATTTTCACAGCTCTTGTTTTAGAGTGGATTTTAATACAAGGTTCAAAGGGCAGCACCCTGACAGTGACACTCCTAAGGCCTTGTTCAGAATTGCTACACTTACTTTGCCATCTGCATATCATTAAAATAGGACTTTTAAATGAACTAACATTTAATCAGATTCCTGTGTGATTCTCCATACTCAGTTTTCACAGGAAGAGAACTGAGTAAAAGTTATATCCCATGGATGAAAAAGTCCTTCTGTGGCTCAGGAACACTTTTTTGGCATAACAAAAATCCTGTTACAGGCTATTTTAAATACATATGAACATATTTTAAATACATATGAACCCACTTGACATACTTGGAGAGTAAAGTACTGGAATTGTTTCAGACCAGCAAAAGTAAATCCATTTGCAAATGTGCCAAGTGTTGTACAAACAGAATTATGATTAGACAGGTGCTTCCCTCCAGTTCCTTCCAAGCTGATTCTCTTTTTTATTAACAGCTGAAAGAAATTATTTCATTTTAGTCTAGTACAGTAACTCTACCCATGCCAATTTATCCTTTTTCCCACTTGACAATATAAAGTTGCTATTTTCCCCTGAAAATGCTGACAGAGCATCCTGGCTCTGTTATATTGCTCCTGCCTTCCAGTTACAGAACCTTCCAGATCTTCCAGTTGGTAAACTGAAACCATGAAGTAATTTCAGCTTCATTTCACAAGACAACATAAAAACATTCTTCCATTCCTAACAAGAAAAGGAGAAAATTCAGGGTTTGTGGAACTGTAGTCACATTCAAGTTTCATTGATGAATGTACAGAGCACATTCTGTCCATAATAACTGAACATAATTTTGCCATATTTTGGAATAAATAATGTGATTATATATTCAAAATGCAAACATTGACATCACCCTTTAGAAACCAAAACCACAGGAGAATTCGGAGTGAAAGGAATGAGGAACTTCACAAACAAACTGTGGATCTGCTGGTAAATACAGCTAGATACTGAGAGATAAAAGAGACAATGGGAAGGATTCCACTGACTGATGAATGGAATGAGAGAGATTTGTCTTTACAAACTATAGGTCTGCTGATAAATAAAACTGGATACTGAGAGATGAAAGAAACAACGGGAAGAACCATAAATTCCATAAGGAATCCCACTAATTGACACAAGGAAAGAGAAAGGGGGGGGTGATACCTTAGAAGGGAGCCTTAGGTATCAGGTGTTTGGGGAAGTCTGTACCTCCCAAGCACCTCAGCCAATGGGGAAAGAGGAAAATGTGGCCAGGAAATTGGGATAAAAAGGAGGCTGTGCCCTCCTAAAATTGGAGAGATCCCAGGGGAAATGCCCCATGGCCTCTCCCTTTATTTGAATAAAGTAAAAGGACTCCTCTGCCTCATTTTGGCCATAAACCTCTGGTGTTTGTGGATTAATTTTCCTGCCATGAGTAATTCTCAGTAGTTCCAATGCATTTGCCAGCTACAGCTGAAATAGTGGCGTTACTTTTTACTCCACAGTGAGAACAGAGCACTTCTCACTCTGTGTTTTGGGTGTGTCAGCAGCAGGGACAGTGACACTCAGCAGTACATTAAGGTAAGCCTGTACCAGCGTTACGTGACCTGACAGAGCTTTGATGTGTACTTACCTTATCTTTATTCCCACTTCCTAGAAAAATTCCCCTGACCATTGTAAGTCATTTAAACCCAGGTTCTTTTCCTTTCCCCTTTCCTTTTCCCTTTCCACTTTCCAAGATGCTGTTTTTCAGCCCAGGAGATTGCCTTTCACCAGCTCAGAAGAGAGAACCTCCTAAGACATTTTCACCATGAAAAATTCCTGGCACATGGCATCAGGAGTTCTGAGAGCTTTTCCCTTGGGACTACAAGTCCTTCCTTGGGCAGGCATGGAAGGAGAATTTAGGAGAATTCTGAGCACTGATCCTTCTCTGTAAATCTGTGGTAAAAACCCCATGGTGTCAGCTTGGATCTAGAAAAGCAGCAGCACTTTGAAAGCTTCTTTATGTTTAAAAATGTGTTTTCTCAAGGAGTGAGCTCTCCAGAATTTTTAGTCCTATTTTCTTCTGTACTAAATTTATTTCAACATATATATATAAGCACATATTCAGATATGAAATAGAGAAAGAAATATATTTGAGATTTTAGGATTGTTTTCTACCTGAAATATTTGGTTTCAGTAAATATGAAATTAAAATGAGACTTGAAAAGTAGCACAGAACATCATAACCTCAGTGAGTGCCTCAGTGTTTCTTTCCTCAGCCAGAGATGGGCACAGGGCAGGTTTGCCTTCCAAAACCTGTGTTAACTGGTAACCCCCACTTGGTGGAAGGCCAGTGGAATGCAACCTGAGTTTGGACTCAAAAAGGAGATCAAAGTCAGGCTTTGTTTTTAAAATAAAAAACCACGAGAAGTTGGATGTTGATCAAAAAAATCATTGGTCCTGATCAGAGTTTGAAGCACTGTTAAAAACAACTAGTGTGACATACTACAGCTGATTTGCTCCAGAGGCCATCAAATTTCCTTTAGAACATCCTGAGGAAGAGACTTCTTGACCCAGCATTTATGAATTTATTGAGTCTCTAAACAGCTCTGCTTAAAAAAATACAAAATAAATCTCTCGCTGGACTAAAGACTCTGCACTGTTCAGGCAGTTCTATTACAGAACCTTTAGCAGACCTGAATATATTTTCAAAAGCCTTATTTATCACAGAAAAAAACCCAATTCCACTGGAACCAAGAACTAAGTAGGGGAAAATACAGATATTTAAACCCCAAATATTCTGTTAAGAGCTGTAGTTTATTTGGTAATTAAGAACTGCAGTCACCTAATATTTCCTGCTGACCTCCACAAGACGCAAAGTTCTTGCAAACCAGTAGCATGACCCAGCATCACCACAGCTATTAAATATAATTTAGCTAATATAATTTCTTTATATTCCACTTGCAGCATACCTGCAGTTATTTAGGAAAAAAATGTTATTTAAAGAATGACAGTACTGAGATCAAATCTTAGAGCACATCTGACCATTAATATGGTCAGAAAAATGCAGGGAAACACGCTGGTCCTCTCATTAAAATTCAATAACCTGGAAGCAGGAAGGTTGGAATGGAAAGTATTCACCCTGAGATACTGCTAAGCTACATTTAAAAACTGCAAGTTAGGATGATCCTTATCATTTGCTTTAGTATTGATCAAAGCAGAGCATGCATTACTGCAAGCAATACATTCCAACCCTAACAAACATTAACCTTCATTTTTGGTAAGTAGGGATAATAAAAGGTGCATTTATATACTGTACCCTTGCTATTTCCCGAATTAAAGTTGAAAATTACTTTTTACGATTTAATTGGTAAAGTGCACCTTGAAAAGGTCCAAACTACAGGGTTAAATAGGAGCAGCCCTCAAAGTGTTTGCCTCAAAATGCCTTGGAATTTGAACTCATTCATGTCTTCATCTATTTGTGTACCTATGTGAGAGGGAAGGATTCTTTTCCCACGGCTATAAAATGTCATTTCTCTTGTCTATGAAGAAAATAACATTAGAATCCTTGAAATCGATGTTTATTTTTTTGCTTTGGTGGCTGAGGAAAAGAAGGATTGCTGGTAAAATTAAAAATCTTTTAATGGGTTTACAGCATCCCAAGGAGAGCAACCCCTAAAACAAAACTAGACAAATAAATTAAGGTACTTTTCTATTTTTATAAAGAAGCACAGACTAGTTGAGGTCAAATCAAATTACACTAAATCTAAGAAAAATTCCTCAGCAAAACTTTACTTAACAGAACATTAAAGATTACACACCCCATTATCTTTTCATAAAAATTATGTGGGTTTTGGGGGGTTTTTTGTTGGTCTGTAAATTCCAGGGTAGAGCTGATGTGAAAGTTGTGCCTGCTTCATTTCAAGGGACAATGTTAGCCCCATAATATGACCTCCCCTTCTTTTTTTTTCTTTTCACATCAGCTATTTCAATAGTCTCTGTGGCATTTCAGGAACAACACAGGTATGAAAAGATTATAAACCTTCATTTCAAAATTATCAGAATAAGGAAGACAGAAGTACATTATAAGTACATAATATCTCACACCAAATGAAATTGGGAAATTGAAGGATATGAAGACATTAGTTAATTTTTGTCATATATCACAATTACCACGAAAAATATTTAAAAGGTCCTTGTAAAACTTTCATTAAAATGAATAAATTGTTCATACTTGCCTTTTCATATGGTTGAAGCACGACTGTAATTTTAACCTGTTTTATTCTCTTTATCTGTAGGTGAAAAAAAAAACCCCAAAGTTTTGTCTGGCCATTCTTACTGTGGTAATTTTTCAAGAACAAGTTATTTAAGATGGAAGAGCTTCTCTTGTATCTTAACCCTATTTCTGTGAGAATTAAACAAGAAAAACAGAGAGGGAAAAGCCAGTGACTAAAAAGGTACAGTTTTGATTTTGTTTCCTGTACCAACATTACTTTGGAGAAAAACATTCTCAGTGCAGTCTGGCTCAACCACCAGAAAACATGGCAAATATAAACTAACAAATGTTTCACATGTTCTGAAGAGTCCATTTTTAGTCACAGATTTACATCATCATTGCCGAGGGAATTCCTGCTGATCAATCCTGCATGCTTAACGAGTTTGTTAAAACAGGAGGAAAACAATTGTCAAAACGTGCTTAGGGTGGGTTTGTTGATACTCAGACCCAACAATTTGGTCTTAATTTCCAGCCCTGTAGCGCATGTTAATGAGCCATTATCTCCACGAGGGAAGGAATGTTAAATGTTAACATCAGGAGCCAGTATTTGAACACTTTTTAGCTTTTACCAGTAGGTATTTATTGACAAACTCATTTACAGGGGGGTGCTCAGGACTCACTGATTGGAGTGTCACACAGCAAAGGAGTTGTACAACCGCACTGCTAAAAACAATTAAGTGATTAACATGATTAAGGGGCTTTTTGCAAGTGTTTTAGGGATGACTAGCTCAAATAAAAGCAGCTACCTTGTGGCAGAATTCAGGATAATAATACTTTTTTTCTCTGGATATACAACTGCAGAGAAACAGAGAATGGCATTTTTCACTGAAGCAAGATCTTTAAATATTTACAAAAATGGAAAATCTTTGTAGCTGCAAGCAAAGGGATCACCAGCTGCCCGTTCAGCTGCCTCAAGTTAATGAAAAACAAAGGAAATGTTTTTGCTTATGCGTCTCTACCTTCTCGAGATACAAACATCAACTATTTTTAATAGGCTTCAAATTGAGCACATGGTTTTAATGCACCCATAATGTGACAATTACTTCAAGGTTATCTTGCCAAAGCATTCCTAAATTACCAGCTGCTTGCTGTAAAGATCATCAAAATAGATTCTCCAAATGATGGATCACTCTCACTTTGTGATGCACTGCTTAGCACTGGATAAACATTCTCACAAATGGGACAAAGCTGGATTTTCTTGTTTTTAAAGATAAACTAACTGGACTATCAGTTTACCTGTGGTTCCTAACTCAAAACTTCGTGGCAGAAAATAGGTTTAATGATTACCTTTTATAACCTCTGTACTTAGGCTGCTGCTCCTTCTTCGTATTCTGCTTTCAGACATGGACATGCCTTGCTTGTAACTGGCTGGGAAATGCAACAGGAGAAACACACTTGGCAAGGATTCCTGCACCTGATTAACTGCAAACAAATTTAAATAAATAAGGTAAGTGAAAGCAAGAATTGCTAAAGCTAATGATTGAAGCAGTCTAAATACAGGGCTTTAAAAGAGAGATGTTGGGCACAAAGCTGCAATGAAGTTCAGCCACCCAAGCCCTGCATTCTTCATGTGTGCAGTTTTCCTTCAAAGGTTTAATCTTAACAGTTAATTCATTACGATTATTTTAAAAATCTGTAATTCAGAAGATAGACCTGATGTCTTTTTAGCCTAAATATTTCTGAAGACAACAATACTGAGATAGGTATTCTGTCAATTTAAAATGCTGCAGTTTTTGTAGACAGTTACAAATTAATTTACAAAAAAAACCAACTTATGTTTCCTAAACATGATGCCTTCCACAGTTACCATCTGTAAAAAAGCATAAGGATCTTCAGCGTTCAAATTGAAGTAAATATAGTTGCAGAGTCTTAGGAGAGAAGAGACTTTTGACTGAATCTACTTTAGAGACTCATCAATTTCCTTCCCTGTCTCAGATTGTATTTTAGACCAGTATTAGGGGAAACAAGCAAAATCCTCACGGAAAAAAAAAAAAAAGTAAGTCTAAATTTAAATTTGAAAACAAACTCTTTACATTCCAGTTCTAAAAAGGACAAAGTATTGAGTGGAAGACATTCACCCTGAATCAACAGAGAGAAGATTGGTGACCCTTTCCGAGGCAAAGAGCTGCTAAACAGATAATTCTGGTAGCCCACACTCTGTTTAGCAGATGCTTCCATCTCCAAGGAACTGAGGCAAAGCCTAATTAAATGAAGAATGGAAAGAAGGTCTCCTAGATAAGAAGAAAACCAGTTTTTGGGAGGAAGATAAAACCTGTCTGGACCTTTGGAGTAGTTCAAAGGAAGGACTGGCTATAAAAGCTGGATTGTTCCAGTGAGGACGTCCTGCAAACTGAATGTGAGAAGCCACAGACAGCCCCTGCCAGGTGGGTGTAAGGAAAATCCACAGAGGAGGAGGTGAAGCTGCCATCCCTTCTCCTCTCTGAGCAGGTAGTGCCATGGAAATCCTTTCCTGGGAGTGACTGTGTGCTGTGTTTGTTTTCTGGTCATATTTACCCGCACTCATTTGTACCCACTGGCATCAGCTAAAGTCAAGCAACATTCATATGCTAGAGTAAGATTTTGTTGTTGTTTCCTTAGAAATTTCAGCAAGGAAAACAAATGGGTGAAGAAAGCTTGAAGAGAAGAAAAGGAGAGGACAAAGGAAGAGAGGACAGACAATCCATCCAGAGTCATGAGCCCCAAACGATGAACCTACAGAAGCAGGCAAACCTTTTTCCTCTCCTTTTTCCTTTCCCCTTGGGTCCGGGTGTCAGGGGCTGGCAGAGGGAGGCACAAGGGGATATTTGTGCACATGCATCAGCTTACAAAAACACCACTGTGTCCCAATTTAGCAAAAATATCCTGATATCTCAGCTATGTGGTTGGCTTGCATTTTCAGAAACAGCCAGTTACTGAAATTAAATAGCTCTGATAGAAACAGAATAAACCCCCTGGAATATGTCATTGAAGTTATCAGATATAAAAATAATTCAAAGACTTACTCTAAGTTGATCAACTGAGGCATTTCATAAACGTTTTTTTTTCTGCATGTAATTTTCAGAAGTCATAGTTGGTTGTCCAGCTCATTGTTTCTGAAAGTTTGTTAGTGTTTATAGCCAGAAAATAGGCACTGGTACTTGAAGAGAAGTGAAAATCTGTCTCTTACAGAAAATTACAGATGGTTTAGAAAAGAGTTGTGTCACTTCCTCTCGGGAGGGAGTGGCATTTCTCTTAATTTAAGTAGCCTGGAGAAAGATTATCTATGTGGTTTTAGTTTGGTGCCAAGACGGGAAAAATACTGATGTCATTAGAGTAGCCATAGCTATCATAAAATATTAAGCAGCCCATGCCTCAGTTTCAGTGTTTTCATGCAATATTGTCGGTCACTACAGATCTGGGAGAACATAATCTTCTCACCCGGTGGTATTGACACCATTCCTAGGTACAAATATTTAAAGCAAGGACAGGAAAACAGCTGCTCAACAACAACAACAAACCTGGACTCCGTCCATGAAAGACAATTTCTGAGTCTTAGAAAATTCAGAATTCGTCAAGTGCTTGTAAAAGAATGTCATGGCTTAATCAGAGAGGAAAGGGCAAGTTCACCCATTCAAGGTTGTATTTGAGACTCACATAGTTCAAAAGACAGTTTAATAAAGGAAATAGGCAGGCGAAACACAGACAGATGTACTTCTGAAAACAGCAGGAGTCCACCACAGGGTACATACAAATCTTGATAAGAAGAGTGAAACTTTGCAAAATTGTTTACTGTATTTCTTTATAAAACTTACATATTGAAAGCCAATAAAAATCAGTCAGTAAGGACAATTACTGTAGTTCTGTGATATTGAGAAGTAATTGGTGAATTCCTAGAAGTTGCTTACAAAACCATCTCATTTTACTTCAAGGTGGGCCTGATTAGTGGAATCTGTATGATTGTGGGTACCATTATTGGCTCAGGTATCTTCGTTTCTCCAAAATCAGTTCTTGCCAATGTGGAAGCTGTGGGTCCTTGTTTAACCATCTGGGCAGCCTGTGGAGTTCTGGCAACATTAGGTAAAAACTCAACAAAGAATCTGAATCTTTGCCTTAAATCTTGATATCTGCTGTTTCTGCATACTCTCATTTCACAAATTAGCTCATAGCACCAGGACCAAAATCAACTAAATCCTGCTCTATATATGTTTATATGCAGTACTGAACCATAAATTAAAAATGGGGTGTTTCTAGAAGACAAATTAAGTTTCAAAATTGTAAATTACACTCTATTTGGAAAGGAAGTTTTAGTTTTTCCTGCTTCATCCACTGACTGTAATAAAGAAAATAGTCTTCTACTTCAATAGCTGCCAATATGTGAAATTTACTGGTAGTGAGCCAGGTACTTTCTGCTGGCTTTCTACTTCTGTAATTCTAATTCTGTTATCTGAAAATTTAGCATTAAGCACCTCAAAATATTTCAAGAAGTAAAACAAAATTTTGAGCATTGTAACAAGTGGGGCAGCAAAAAAGAAAAACCTTAATTCAAAATGCCACATACAGCAATAGAATAGGAAGTATCACTGTACTTTAATGCTGAGCTTAGCAGACATTTTATTTCAAAATAGTGCAGAAAGTTTGTTTTTTCAAGTTTCCAATAGGTGTGTCAGCCAGTGCAGTTCTCACTCAAGTGCTTCTTACAGTGTTCATTTCTTAAACAGAAATCAAATGAAATCAAAAGGTTTGTTTGTAATGTTTTGGTGAAGTTTTAAGTATCAATGGTAATAATTTTTAGACTGCATCTGAATAATTCCAGGGTATTTCTTTTGATTGCTCACAAGTAATTAAAATTTTATTTTGCATATACAGTAAAATTAACAGAAACATGAAGAGAGTAATGGTGCACAGTACAGATCAATTCCCTGCACTTTTCTACCTATTAAAAAGTGATCACCTGTTCAAGCAGTCCCAGGACCAAAAGTGCATGAACTAAACCTGCTTTTTTTTGTCATTCAGGTGCACTTTGTTTTGCTGAGCTTGGTACAATGATCACAAAGTCTGGGGGAGAATATCCTTATCTCATGGAGGCGTTTGGGCCAATTCCAGCCTTTCTGTTCTCTTGGACGAGCTTGCTGGTCACAAAACCCAGCTCCTTTGCCATCATCTGCCTCAGCTTTGCAGAATATGCATCAGCTCCTTTTTACCCAGGCTGTGACCCACCCCAGGCAGTCATCAAGTGTCTGGCAGCTGCTGCTATTGGTAAGAGTCACAATTTTAAACAGCCCAAATCCAGAATTGCATTGGGACCTGTGTCTGGCCCCATCCACAAGTGCATTTTCCTTATGTTCATCTTCACAGAGACACCAGAAATCTTTAGGACACAGTACAGTGAGCCCTTCCCACAATAATTAATTAAACTGCATAAAAAGGATGGATTTAAAATGTTTTTTTCCCTAGTTTGAGTTTTGTTTTTATTCTTCCTTAAGATAGATACATCTGTATAATGAATGCTTATCGCTAACAGAAAAGGAAGAAAAATTAACTGTGGAAATACGATTTCTTTATCAGAATGCTGTGCAACTTAAATTTTTTTTTTTATTAAATGTACTATAAAAGTCTAATTCATAAATCTGTTTTTCCTCACTATTTCTAAAGTTATCCAAACACAGTAAGCAAAAACTGTATAGACAGGCAAAAATATATATATAATATACAAACTATATACATACACATATAGTTTATGTTATATGTTTATATGTTGTTATAATATACAAATATATGTAATATACATATATATGTATACACATACATATATATATACATATACATATATATACATATATACATATATATATATAATATACATAGACAAAAAGTGTGACAGAAAAGCAGTACAGTAAATAAGGGGAGGGGCAACTTTTCTTTAAATTCTGACAAACGGTGCGAAAATTTATAATTTGGTTTCTTTTAGTGGTAATTACAATTGTGAATTCATTGAGTGTGAAGCTGGGAAGTTACCTCCAGAATTTTCTCACAGCTGCTAAAATGATCATTGTCACAATCATTATTGTAAGTGGAATTGTTCTCCTTGCACAAGGTAATAAAATATATGTTATTTGGAAAAATTATTTTAGCTTTTGCTATGATGATTAAAAATTCCCCACTGAGAGAAGAGACACAGAAATAAGGCACAGACATGAATCTCTTCATTCTGGGTTTTAGTTCTAAATCTCTTGGAAATTATGGCATTTTCTTTCACAGAAGGGGATGTGTGCAAAATGCAGCACCATAGATCAATTAATACAAACTACAAATCTACAGATCTACAAATATAAACTACAGATCAATTAACACAAAAGGGTGTTCATTAATTTTATAAGTGAAAAGTTTCAAAACATGAGATATGTGGGAATGTTTTTTTCATCTGTTGGGGGGATTACAAGAATTAATTCCAACACTGATCAGTAATCTTCCTCTTATTTGCAGGAAAAACAGATAACTTTAAAGATTCTTTCAAGGGCAGTAAAATTTCTGTTAGTTCTATCAGTTTGGCATTTTATAATGGACTCTGGGCATATGATGGATGGTAAGAAATCTTTATTAACCTTCACAGTTAGAGTTTAACAGCCTTTAACTGGTTTACTCTCTCCCTGTAGAACCCTCTGAAGGCGTTAACAACTGACTTGTTATTAAGAATGTCTTGATGAATTCTGGAAAAAAGAACACTAGTTTGGGTTAAAAAACCCCAGAACTCCACCCTCTTTTAGTGTCTGTTTGTTAGGGAAAGAAAATATCTTAGATCCCAAAAGGACAATTACTGCTTTAGTGTTGAAGGTGATTAGATATTGCAGTAATAAGGAGAATATAACAAATTTAATTCCATTGTTTTAGACAAAATAGCTTTCCCTGCAGGCTACCCCATCAAACTCCATTTCTTGTGAAATATGTAGAGGTGTTTGATTAGTCCAGGAGAACATAAAAAGGAACTTTGTGTCAGAAATTATAAGGTTCAACTTGCAGGTTTTTTCTTGGGGAATGTCACTTGGCACAGAGCTCTGTTGGCACAAATCCATTGTTATTCTTAAATGTACAAACTGCAAAAGTCTGTATATAGGTCAGTATTTTGGGAGCAAATAAGGATATAATCTTGGTCTACCACACAGAAATTCCCATTTAAAAGCTTTTGAAACTGAATTTATTTAAATAGATTATTTTTTTAGGTTCTGTTTCCAAGCTTGAGTGTCTCAACTCAGGCATGAGTCTGCTAATTCAGGCATTCACATGGACTTTTTAAGAGGGCAAATAAGCTGATCCCTAAATAATTATTTGTGTATGTAACCACCAGGCACTAACATTTGAAAATTTGCCTTTGAACTGTAAATACTCACTCTTCAAATTTTCAGAGTGGATGAATATAAAAAAATAAAAATTGTTTCAACTGATCTACACACGCTAGCAAAAATGGTTATTTGGAAATTATAATTCACCTTAAAAAGGTTTTCATGCCTGTTTTTCAAAGGTAGGATGACTTACAGAACCACTCTGAAACAGCAGCAGGCTTGCTTTCCTCTCTGCCCCCAGCACACTTGTGCTTTTATTTGAAAAGACTCAGATACTGCAAAGCTTGAAGTTGAAAGGCAATTTTGGAAATCTAAGATGTCTGCCAAAGTTTTGTTTGATTATTCTGGGATATTTTATCCAAGATTTAGAGTCTTAGAGATACTAGAGATAATGCAGAAAGAGATGGTGAATCAAGAGCCTGACTTTTGGATAAGAAGTTCACATTGGTTTTATCCTGCAGTTTTCCCACTTAAAAAATTGATTTTACATTTTTTTTCCTTTTTAAAACTGAAAAGATTAAAAACAGGAACAGAAGAAATAACCTCACCTCATAGGTGAGTATTTAAACCCCTGACTGCTGAAATACTCTATGAATGTTTTTCCTTCCAGGAATCAACTCAATTACATCACAGAGGAACTTAAAAATCCATACAGGTAAAGCTGTGTAGGAAAGCAGTGTTTTTTACTGGCAAGAAATCAAGCCCTATATATTTTTATATAAGCAAGCATATATTTTGGTTTTTTTTTAAAAGCACTAATATTCTATTATTCAAGGTTTGAGCACTAACAGACAAAGCTAATTAGCTAATTATTATTACAGGCTTTGCATCTTTGCATAATTTTTTACAATCCTGATTTCCATAGCTCTACACTTAAAAAAAAAAAGTAAATAGGAAAAGTAAGAATGCAGAGTTTACTATGATAACTGTAGCAGTGATCCAGCAATGCTGATGGGGTTTTGCTTTTCCATTCTTTAGAAATCTGCCACTGTCTATAATTATCGGAATCCCCTTGGTCACAGTTTGTTATGTTCTGATAAATGTTTCCTATTTCACTGTGATGACTTCAACAGAGCTCCTGCAGTCCCAAGCTGTTGCTGTGGTAAGTTACTTAATTTTGTAACAGAACATCTGCATTGAAGTCATGTGAGCCATTAAATTCCATTAATTTTTTGTAAGATAAAAATTAATTTTAGTCTAAGCTGTTAGTGCCACCTTTCCCCCATTAGCCACTATCATTCCTTAACCTAAAATTTCAGTAATGCCAAATTGGAAGAGTAGTTCTGTCATCTCCAGATGGAATAAAAAAGAAGGATGCAAAAGTAAAGCAGTCTTCAGCAAATATATTGTAAACATTGCAGTCAGAGAGGGACTGCTTTCCATAGGCAGGAAAAAGATGGAAAGGGAAATAACATCTGACAGCTGCTTTGCCATTTTCAGCGTTCCCAGGATTTCTGAGAAATGCCATAGTACATAGATCTGAGTTTGTTATGGAGATAACAGCAAATTGTCCATTAGTCACTTCCACCTTATTATTTTTGGGCTTTTTTCCTTAATAAATTTGAAAGATAGGATTTTTACATTTTTGCAAGACATACTCTTACAGGTAAAAGTAGAAATTACAGAAGTTTCTGAAGCCATAAAAAACAAATCTGCCCCCTCAGTTCCACTCAGTAAATTTTCTGTGTCTCTGAAACAACTGAGGTCCTGCAACAATTTTCCTAATGCAAGGTTTTGGGGAAAACAAACAGTATGTGACAAGCATTAAAAAAACCCTTAATAATAATTGAAAAAAAAAATAAATATATATTTTTAAAGTATATATTCCATACATATTAATCTATATTTTATATATACATATAAAAATAATAAAATTAGTGGCATAATAATATATAAATATTATTTGACAATATAATAAATAACAACGATAATGATAAAATATATAATATATTTTTTTATATATATAAAATAGTCTTGTCCAGTGAAGAAGTACAGTAATGTTGAAATGCTTAAAAAAATTTAAAAAATAAAAATAAAATAAAAATGAAATAAAAATTTTTAAAAAATTAAAATAAAACCTTTTAAAATTTAGATCTTCTGTGCATTTAAACAGCTTGTCTGCACCAAAAGTATGAAGTTAAATCTTGTATAAGAACTAGTCCTCTTCAATAGACCTTTAAACTTACAATCTGAACAGCTCACAGCAACCAGCACTGAACTGATCAATTAACAAATGAATTAACAAAATTCAGCACTGGCTCTGAGCAGAGGGGTCAATACAGATGTCAGCAGCCTTTGTGTGCCCCAATTCTGCAACATCACTGATGTCAGACTTGTGCAAAAGCAAAGCTCTTCATGCTTGATTTATTAAAAAAATCCCAACCCAACTAAAAACTAAATCTACCTGTCAAAAACATTTAAATTCAAATTCCTTTGGACAATGTACCTAGCTGAGATCTACAGCAAGAACTAACAAACCACGCCACAGGTGAAAACTCAAGTGTGGTGAAAGACCAGGGGGAGTTTGTCCTGATTTGCCCCCATCTCAGGCTGTCACTGCTGATGTTATTCCTCCTGGAGAGGTTGAAAACAGATTTCTGTGTGCACAGAGCTCTGCAGCAATTCCATCTCCCTCCTTTGTCTTTGCAGACACATCCCAAGGCAGGAGTCTTTAACAGAATTTAATTTCTGTGCAGTTTTTACATCTGCCTTCCAATGTCTCCTACAGATGTTGCATCTTAAACATCATGACAATAACACTCCACTCCATTTTACAGTGGTCAGTGAATGAATCTAGGTTTTTATCTGGCAGAGCATTCTTCAATAACTACACAAAATATACAACATGGATTTGTTGGGTAACACAGCTCAGATACCCATTTACTTTACTTACAAAGAGGTTCTAACATTACTGAATATACTAAATGGTAGTTAAAATGACAAAAGTGATTAATTTTAATCCCATTTCCCAGACATTTGGGGACAGAGTCCTTTATCCAGCCTCTTGGATAGTTCCTCTCTTTGTGGTATTTTCCACACTTGGATCTGCCAATGGCACCTGTTTCACTGCAGGCAGGTAAGTCCCCATTCTAAATATCTTCATGAAAGGTTCTGAAAGGTGGAAAAATTTATATACATGTATCTACAGACATAAGAACATTCTTCTGATCTACATCACACAAAACGTAATTTGAAATTGCCTGTAAATCTAGCTATATTGTTTAATTTTCAAAAAGAAACAGTGGCTATTGAGGTTTGAAAGTTAGAAAAATGGTTTCTTCTTAATTCAATGAAGGTATACCACTATAGCACAAAAGTTTTTTTAATTTCTCATCAATTTTAAAGCTGAGAATTGAACAGTTAAAAGCTACCAGTAAAAACATCACTACACCAGCAAAGGTAGCTGAGAAGCTATTTCTTTCTATCAGTTGTTCAGCACTTCCATTTACTATTTAAAATATTTTAAGATTTCAAAACCATCTGAACACAATGTGGCTTTAAAGACCATTTTTAAACAACAGGTTGTCAATACACCTTTTTGCTATGAAACACATGAAAAAGGAAATATTTAATTAAGAGACACAGTTGGTAACATTTCCCAAAATAATTTTCAATAATGATTCTGAAATTAATTTCAAGTGCACTATTTTAATACTGTTCAGAATTTGTTTCATCTCACTGCTTTAATACCGGTTATTTAATTTCCTTCATTTTTAACTGCTACAATCTTTAAATCCCAATGCATATCAAAGAAAATCCTGATGGAATTAGGTGGATGTCTACTTTAGTAACACCTTTTAAAGCCCAGGTGCCACACCAACTGCTCTGCCTTGTTTCTGTTTTTCCAGACTTGTGTACGTTGCAGGTCGTGAGGGGCACGTGCTGAAGATTCTGTCCTACATCAGTGTCAAGCATTTAACACCAGCACCTGCCATTATATTTTATGTAAGTATGTATTTAAATACAGAAAAAGAATCATCACCTACCACCAAAAATTTTCCAGTAATTCATACTTTCACAGCTTCTTACAAGCAGTTTTGACACCTATCATTAACTATCTAGACAAGAAAATTGCTAAATGCATTTTGGGAAGAAGACTACAAAAACCCCCCAGCTTCTCTAATTTGAACATATTTGTTCCAGAACTGGACTTTAAAAATCAAAATGGTTAACAATCAATGGCATGAGAACAGAATCTTAAATGAATGGTTAATATTAGGGAAACCTTTCACAGGATACTTGTAAGCCAGCTATCACTACCCTGTTTCCTCCATGTGGGAATATTTCCTCCATGTAGAAGATTTAGTTCACACTAAAAAAGTCCGGTCAGTCAACACATTCAAGAATAAACCTAGAACATCTTGTTATTTTTATTTTACTCATTTATCTTCAAGGCAAAACAAGATCTATTCAATCCTGTCAGGAAAATTAATCCACAAACACCAGAGGTTTATGTAAAAGGGAGACAGAGGAATCTCATAACTTTATTTGAATAAAGGGAGAGGCCATGGGGCATTCCCCCTGGGGTCTCTCAAATTATTAGAGGACACAGCCTCCTTTTAATCCCAATTTTCTGGCCACATTTCCCTCTCCTTTCCCATTGGCTGAGGTACTTGAGGGGCACAGACTTCCCACATCACCTAATCCAGACCTCATTTCCAATGTGTGACCCCTGCTTTTTCTTTCTCCTCATGTCTCTGTTCTTTTTCTCTAAGTCCAGAGATGTAGCACAGTCTTGAGTGAGTAACAGTCTGTGTCAATTAGTGGAATTCCTATGGAATTTATGGTTCTGCCCATTGCTTCTTTCACCTCTCCCTATCTGGCCTTATCTACCCTCAGGCCCACAGTTTGTTTGTAAAGACACCTCCTCCTCATTCCTTTTAATCCCAGTAGTATTAAAAACCTAAAAATATATTTTGTATCTTCAAGATAGTTAGTCAACAATAAAGCAGATTAATGCATAAAAATGATAAGCATTTTAACTTAAAATGGAATTCAGATTGCACACAAAAATAACCATGTGTTGGCAGGAAGCAGTCACAATCTTTAAAGGTGCTGCAATGCACTTAAACCCAAATATTTAAGCAAAAACATTCACAGTTCATACTCTGGAACATCACACATGCTGAAACAGATGTAAAATTCAACCTTCTTCTATAATAGACTACACTAATTTTTGTTTTCATTTCTAGGGGGCCATTGCTATTATTTATGTTATTCCTGGTGACATTAATTCCCTCATAAATTACTTCAGTTTTGCAGTCTGGATATTTTATGGTTTAACTGTACTTGCACTAATTGTTATGAGGTTTACAAGGAAGGAACTCAAGAGACCTATCAGGGTAAGTTCTGTGTGGCTTTTCCTCCATTCCATAGATGCTGTAGCAGGAATTCACACTCAGTATCTGGATGTTTCAACAGCCCCCTTGGGCAGTATCCTTGTTTTTTACTCCCCTTGCCTGAAATCCAACCATTTAACAGCAGATCTGCACCAGGACTCAAAAGCTCAAAGCTCATAAGGACTGGGAAAAGATTACAGAATGTTGATTTTCACTTGCACAAAAGCCAAAATTTCAGAGATGGGTAATTGCAGTCAGCAGACTTCCATTGAAAGAATATCCAAAATAAGACCCCAGGCCATTGCATGTAAGTCAGTCTCCATATTATTTATTAAAATGCAAACTTGGACACTGCAATTTGAAATAAGAGATCTTAGTGGATAATTTGGCAGAAGTGTTTTCCCTGCCCATATTTCTGATACTCCTTCCGTTGCCCCATCTGATTCCAGAAAATTTTAAAGTAAAAAAATGTGTAAGGCAATAAAAATATTCTTTCATACAGGCAATTTCTGTAAAAACAGCTAAAGAATGAGGAAGTGATTTTATTCTTTGTATCTTGCAGGTCCCCATCATCATTCCTGTCATAGTGACACTGGTGTCAATTGTGCTGGTACTGGCACCAATCATCAGTGCACCTGAACTGCCCTATTTGTACTGTACTTTATTTATACTTAGTGGACTTATAGTTTATGCACTTTTTGTTCATTTAAAATTCAGATGGGCACAAAAAATTTCAAGTAAGTAAACTCAACATTTGCTAAACTTGAGATTAATTACAATATTAAAGTTCACTATCTGGTCAATCCCTACTAAAGTGTGAAAAATGCCATTCACTTTTGTTAAAATTTTAGATGTTTAATAGTAATGAAAATAGTAATAAAAATTAGGACAATTAGAGACAATAAAAAGCAAAGAATTCTGGACATCTGGGTGCTTTGCACTCTGCCAAAAGGCACGCCTTGCTAACAAAGAATTACCCCTTAAAAGCAATAGCTTATTGCATATTTATAGCTCTCATATATGATTCAAACATTCCTTTCAAACCAGGGTGGTTCTGCTTAATTTCAGCTTCCCCCCCTCATCTTGTAAATCAATCTTCTTGGTTCCTCAAGTGTGAGGACTCCTTATAAGGAGGCAGTAATTCTTCTCTTGGAATCTTGGGGTTTGTTGCTGTTATCTCTTTCAGAGAGGATAATGTGAAGAATTTCTTGATTATCTTTTCCATTCTTAGTGCTAGTTACAAAAAGTATCTTACACCACATAGTTTCCATTTTAATATTATGCTATAGCCTAGAAATTATATTTACCACACTACATAAAAGAGATTAATACAGTACTACTTAAGAGACATTAATACAGCATAACTTTCCAACAACACATACAGTATTCATTTTAATATTTGTGAAGAGCCAATCATATAATATGCATTTTTCACATAAAGCATGTGAGCACAATGTGCAGGGAAGCAATTTCCCTAGCATGCAGTGGGCTTTACTCCTTCTTGTTAAAAAGAAGTAATGTCTGACTTGAGGAAAACTTAATTCACAAAAAACAACACATCACTGTAGTAGCACAAAGAAACAGAATTAATCTGTAAAGTGAGTTTTTCAGTTATCTGTACTTCAAAACATTGCTTTAGCCATTAACTGAAGACTAGCAGACATTCTTATGCCACCAAACACTGGGCTTTTACCTCTGATTATTCATTTTATTATCTTTACTAAAGAAAATGTTAACAGCATTAAGACAAAAAGTAATCCCAGGGCTGAGTACAGTGAAAGCTGCAAGAACTCAGAATGACCATTTATGAACTGATTGCATAATCCCTAGAGAAACGCTGATATTATCTCAGGTAAAACAGGATACACAGGTATTTCTAGGAGGGTAGTTGGAATTAGCTGAATACAACAGCATTAGTAGTTCTACAGACATTTAAAAACCCATCATTTGTCTCTCTTGTCCCCAGGATGATTAATTATAATGTAATAATCATAATTAATTATAATTTTAATTATGTAATTGGAAGAATTATACTCCAATGGAAGTTTGGAAATGTGGAATGCTGTAGTTTGGATCTTAAGACTTTATTCCCCACCCTTTATTTTCATTTTGAAATAGGAATTCAGATTAAAAAAACAACTACACAGAAGGATAGTTTTCTCACTTAGAGTTTGAATTGAAAGTTCTCTTATAAAGCCTCTAACAATAAATCTTTTCATCAGAGCCCATCACTATGCACCTCCAGATGCTTTTGGAAGTCGTTCCAGAAGAAGATGTTCCTGAATGAAGTATTTTATACCCACCAGGTTGTTTTAAAGTGCTCTACTGGTTGAAATATATTCAATTTAGTTTGGCACACATATGTACTTGCTAAATTGTTATGTTGGTACTGGTGTATTAGTTTTGCAACACCTCAGTACTTCAAAGCATCAAATACATATAATAAAAGATTTCTAAACCAGACTACAGTGTCCAGCAAAGCTGGTTTCATTGTTTGTTAATAAATTATGGTGTCTTGTTTTCTGAATTAAAGTTTTTAGCAAAGGTGTGTTTTAATGTCTTTACAAGCAATTCCATGGGTGTTAGTGTGAGAGATGAGTAATGTGATGATTGGCTCTCTCAATTAACAGACAAATAGCATGTATATAGGTTCAGAAAAGTTTTATAGGTTTATAGTTCTGTTGTATCCCGTTGTGTGGCTATCAAGGGACAGCTGGGAGGGCTGGCTTGTCACTGTGGTGACATCTGAGCTCCAATCAGGATTTGGGAAGAGATCTCCACCACGGGACAGTGAAGAAGGGGTCATGGACAGAACTTTGGGAGTGTTAAAGGGTTAAAAGGCCAAACCTCCATTGTGTGAGTGATCACAGGGTGGAGAAATCCTCTGCTCCTGGTGCTGTAACTTTTTTCTCTATTCAGTCTTCTGTTGTGTTTTTGGCAAGGTTTAATAAACCTTTCTAAATAATGAAAATTGAGTAACCATTTCTCACATTAACATCTCTGAAATGGGTCACTGTCTTTACCAACTTCAAGCCCCAGGTTTGTTACAGAGCCCAGACAGTGATTGCTGAAACAGACTCAGCACAAGGCTGTGTTTCTGCACTTTGGGGGTAAATGCCAGGCTCAAGGGGGATATGGGATGGGTGGTTTGGGAAGGCTGCACCTTCCTGGTACCCCAGCCAATCGGGGAAGGAGGAAGGCAGCATGTGGCTGGGAATTTGGGATAAAAGAGGCTGCACCTGTGGGAACCCAGGAAATCCCTCTGGCTGCCTTGGAGGACTCGAGACCCTGCCCAGGGGGCTCAGAGACCTTGGCACAGAGCCCCAGACCCCTGTGCCTTTGATTTAGCCCTTGGGAAAAACAAATGCCAACCGTAATTGAAGAATTAAAAGCCATGAAAGTTTAAGTAGAATGATAGTGACTTTATCACAAGGTGAAAAATAGATTTTTTGGGGGGTTTTTATAATGGGGCTTACAGGGGGCAAGATGGAGGAATCTGGGCATGTCCAGCCTTTCTCCTCCTTCTTCTTGGCCTCCATCTTCTGCTCTGATGGTGGCACTTACAGATTGGTTTAGAGTCACTAGACAGAAGCTCACTGTCTAACACAGGTGATAGGTATTGGAAAGTAATTGTAAACATTGCACACGTAGTTTTTAGTATAAAGCCATAACACTGCCCTGGGGGCAGGCAGAATGCCTGGAACTGTCCTGCTGGATGGACCTGGGCAGGGCAGGAGAAAGAATTTTATAGATAAGGAACAATGAACAACCTTGAGACTGAGAAATGAAGAGCCCTGACTGCTTCTTCAAGTGCTGGGCTGGGAAAAGAGACTTTGTGACACATCTCAGAGTCACTCTAAGCAGTGAGAGTCCTTCGAGCAGCCTCTGAAACCTGTGGGAGAGAGAAACCCCCATGGGCTGTGCCCCAGGGGACTCGCTCCCATTATCCCAGTAAAGGTGCAGGAGTCCTCTGTCTCCTTCATTGTGAGAAACAACTGCTCGCTTTGACAATTTAAAGAGGTTTATTAAACCTTGACAAAAATACAACAAAAGACTACATAAGGAAAAATTTGCAGAGCTAGGAACTGCCACTCATGGATACCACATGGCCAGTTCATCTTCAAGATGGATGCTCAGTCTTTTATACCCCTGGGATTGCATCAGCCAGCCCTGGCCCCTCCAAGGTCTGTCAGTCAGCTCTTCTTTGCCATTTATCGGTGGAAACTGTTTTCTTGTAACTGGATTGGAGGGCAGCTGTTGCCCTGCCCCAGTGACAAGCTCTTCCATTCCTCCTGCCCCATGCAAGGCACACATGTGCAGCTTGGTGCTCAGGGGGTGAGGCATGGCAACAGCTGCCCTCCAATCCCGCTACAAGGAAGCAGTCTGCACCTATAAATGGCAAAGAAGAGCTGACTGACAGACCTTGGAGAGGCCAGGGCTGGCTGATGCAACCCCAGGGGTATAAAAGACTGAGCACCCATCTTGAAGAGGAACTGGCTTTGTGGTATTCATGAGTGGCAGTTCCTAGGTCTGCAAATTTTTCCTTATTTAGTCCTTTGTTGTATTTTAGTTGAGGTTTAATAAACCTTTTTACATTTTCAAAGTGAGCACTTGTTTCTCACCTCTCTTTGCACCATACTCAAAGAGCAACAAAAGCTCCTTTCCTCTATCAAAGCTTTTCACTCTCTCAGAGTCCTTCTACAAACCTGAACACACCTGGCAAAAACAGAGCTCCCAAAAGTGCCAGCTGATTTCAGCTGAACCCATGAAACTCCCAGCACACACCCTGTTATTTGCACTTTCCTTCTCAGCTCTAGGTACCATCCTGAGCCTTCAGTCTCACGGTCAGGATCCAAATGGAGACTGCTGAGGGAGAGTTTTGAGAGTGGCAATTGTCATGTCCACTTCACAGGTGGCTCACTGGATGTGTGGAAACATTTACTGCTGGCTCACTTGGTATATCAGAAGCTTTTCCACCTCATATATGGAAAGTTTGCTGCTAGCTTGCTGAATGGATCAGCAGTGTCCTGCTGTCAGCTTGCTGGTGTTAGCAACCCTAGTGTATCAACCACAAGCTCTAGGAGTAACTTCCAACAGGGAGCCTCATTTTCTAAAAAACAAAGCACTTTCTGAAGTTTTTGTCAGAGGCAACTTCAATCTTCAAAGAGGCAATGGGGAAGCATTCTTTGCTTTTTATTCTTTCCCTACAGAGCTGTAGTAGGAAACCTTTTAGTTTAGACTCAGACTGTGCCCAAAGGCCACAGGTTCTAGAGATGGGAAGGAAAGTCTGGCTTGCACTGATGCCTTTTCCTTGGTCCTAAAAGTTAAGAGCCAGACATGGTTTAGGGTTTTTACCTCAGTATTTTAATAGGGATTCTTGTGGTGCACCACTTTGATAAGGTGGAATGCACCGCAATGCACGCACACAGTAGATCAGGTATACAATTTATAGACCTTACAAATTAGCATTTCTAACAAAGATGCCCCAATGAGAGGCTTGAATGAATGGTGTGATATCCTCCCATCCTGAGGAATTTCCCCCTGGATGGGCCACATTTTTAGTTTCCAGAATATATTCTATCTTGTTTTCTCAAGCTAGCTTAGGCCTTTCTGGCCCTGTGAGGCCTCCAGGATGTTTGGTCTCCTGGCCTAACAGAACACCAGTACTGTGCTGAGTTATCAGACTTAAGGAACTACAAGTGTGCATGCTAGGAGTGCTGAGGATGCATAAAAGATATATAAAAATATATAAAAGAAGAGGCAAAAAATCATCCTGGCATCAGCACCTGGTGTGTCTCATACTCTGAAATATTCACCCTCCCTCAAGGTACCAGTGGAGCCTTTCACTCTTGCAGATAACAAAAAGCTTAAAACCTCCAGCAGCTGCTTCCTTTTCCTTCTTTCCCCACACCTTGAATTGCCTTCCTACCCCCTCTGCAGCCTTTCCTTGGCCCTCCTTTTCTGCACTGCCTTGCACTGCCTTGCTCACCCATCTCCACTTTGACTTTCCTTGCAATTTGTCCGGGTCCAGCCTTGCCTTTCCTTCCCTTCCAGGGCTCTCCTTGCTTTGACCACCTCTCCCCTGCCATGCCTTGCACACCCAGCAGTTGCCTTTGAAGCCCTCCCTTGCCTTCCACTATCTTGCTCATCCCTCCTCCACCTGGAATTCAATATCCCTTTATTCTCTGAGCTTTTCCCAGCCTTCCCTTGCTCTACCTGCTCCTCCCAGGACCCTCAAGGATCTCTCATATCCCAGTGTTTCAGGAGCACATGAGAGGAAACCCTTAGGAGAACCATGTGAAGCCAGATCCATTTTTCTGGGCAGTTTTTGTCTGGGACCAGTGCTTGCAGGTACTGAATTTTGGACAGTACCAAAAGGGAAAAATCCGCATTTTTCCCATGGGCTCTGGGACCAGAATGACAGTTCTTTAGCATATGAAGGAAAATGTGCAGCCCCAGTGTTTTCAGTGTGAGATCAAGGCTGGACAGACTAGCTGTTCCTGGCCTGGGAGCAATCTTTCAGTGTACTTCCCCACTTGCCTTGCCTTGTCCTGGCAACCCAAGTTGACAAGTTGGCTTCCTTGCCTGTCCTTCTAACTCTTCCTTGTGTGAAAAACGCGAATTTTATGATTGGCTTTTCGCAAATATGAAAATGAAGATTATATGTGTTATGTCAGAAAGTTATGCTGTATTAATTTTCTTAAGTAGTGTGTTAAATACAGTTTTAGGTTATAACATAATGTTAAAACAGAAACTATGCTGTGTAAGATACTTTTTTAAAAGAAAGGACTCCCACTGAGATAGCAGCCACAGGACACCCAAATCTTTCAGAGAAAGAGAATTTATTGTTCTCTTATCAGAAGAGAACCTCCTCTCTCCCACCTCACTCAGCCATGGAGACACTGTTAGGATTCATAGGAAGAAGCTGACACCGACCAGACAGAATCCTGTGTTTGAATGGAATTTATGCATCATGTATGAGGTGTATGAATATGCAACAGGGTGTTGTTTTTAAGGGTTAATCCTCTGTTAACGTGGGTCTTTTTCGGGCTTATTTTGCCCAGAAAAGGTACCTGGGACTGTCTGTAACTCTTTGTTTCTATTGTCTCATATTGTCCTAATCCAAATTGTCCAAATTATTATTACTCTAATTATATTACTATTTTTATAACCATTTTATTACTATTAAACTTTTAAAATGTTAAAAACAAGTGATTGGCGTTTTTCACACTTGCCTTGCACTAACTTTGCATGCCCATATTGCTTTCTTGTCTCATTGTCAGGCCTTGCATTGCCAGGCCTTTATCTCCTCAGCATTTCCTTGCCATTTCTGACTACCCATATCCTTTGCCTTCCTGACTCATCCATGTCCTTCCCTTGCCCTTTGTATCCCTTGCATTGACCTGCTCACCCATTGCCCAGCTTGAATTCCCTACCCATTTTTACAGCTGTCCCTTGCCTTTATTTCTCCTCCTGGAACTCTCCCTGCCTTGCTGACCTCTCCCTTGCCTTGCCTGGCACAGCCACCCCTTGATTTACCCTGACCTTGCACCCCTCCCTTGCCTTGCTCAGCCCTCCCCACCTTGAATTCAATGTCCCTTTTTTTCCCCCTGCATTTCTTGGCCTTGCCCTGTTCCTCCCAGGACTCTGAACCCCTCCAGGTACCCCCAGTGTTTCAGAAGCTCGTGTGGGGCTGTCCAGGGGAGGTTTGTCCTGGCAGCTTGGAGTGCTTTGGAGGCCTGGTGGGAAATGTGTGTTAGAAGTGACCTGTGGATGGTTTGAAGAGTCCTTTAAGGGTTTGTGAGAGCAGAACAGGGAATAAACAAATCAGCTCCAATAGGTTGAAGACTGGGTGCTGATATTTACAGAAGACTTGAACCTGTTATTGTGGCAATAATGAGTTGTGATAATTGTGCCTTTTTATCTCCCAAGGCCATTTGCAAGTGTGGAACAGGCAACTTCCAGGGATGATGCAACTCCTTAACACCACAACTTCCTTACTGACTATGGGAGCTGTTGTTTTCAAGCATTTTCAATTTTTCCTCCATCTAATTTTGCAAAATGGAGGCAGATGAGGGCTCAGATGTTGAAATCCTGTGTTTGGACAGGTGGACTGAGCTCCTCATCAGGCATGATGGGCATCTAAACCTCAGGAACATCAATCTACCAGCACTATCCATGTCCAAAATAGTGAATCATAAACTCATGGGATGGTTTGGGTTGAAAAGGATCTTAAAGCTCATCCCATTGCACCCCTGCCATGGCAGGGACACCTTCCACTGTCCCCAGTGTCCAGCCTGGCCTTGGGCACTGCCAGGGATCCAGGGGCAGCCCCAGCTGCTCTGGGCACCCTGTGCCAGGGCCTGCCCACCCTGCCAGGGAACAATTCCTCCCTAAAACTTCATCCAAATAAACTCCCTGTCAGCGTGAATCCATTTCCCCTTGTCCTGTCCCTCCATCCCTTGTAAATAGTGTCTCTCCCTCTTTCCTGTCAGCTCCTTCAGGCACTGGAAGAAAAGAAGGATTTCCAGCTCTATTCTTTCACTTAGTTACTAAATTTGATAAAGAATTTTGATTAGAGAGCATTGCTTTAAAAAAAAGAAAAAAAAATCAAAATATAGACCTCCCCATATTTTAATGTAATGTGTGTTTGTGTGGATTAAAAAAAGATTTTGTTTTGCTTTTTGATGCAATTGAAAAGCTTCAAAATGTAGCAGCACACAGGAACAAACTCTCAGAAATATATTTTTAAATGTGACAGGTATTAAATACATAGTCCAGATTCTTTGGAGAAACACCTATTTGCCATCAGTTTGCCATACTGGGACAGGTTTAGCATCACTTAATATTAGGATTTTTATTCAAGTGCTTAACTTCAGTTCATACAGACCTGTGAGAAATATGAATGTTCAAAATATTTCAGCTTGGAGCCTTCATGGACTTATAGAACTTGGATAGAGGGAAAGAAGAGAAATGTTGTTCACAGCATTTAATGTAACAGAAATTCTACTGTATCAATGACCAGCTGAAAAAATTAAAAGTTTTAAATAAGGTCAGCAAGGTTTGAATGCAAATTTATGCTTTATATTTTATAATCCTGTTATATTTCTGTGAACGAGAGGATGGCAGAGAAACCAACTTCTGTCCCAGCTCTGCTCTGAGCTAAATTAAATTTCCAAATAAGCACCAGATGCAAAGAGCACGGTTTCTTAAAGGCCTGAACTTCCAGGAACTCATTCTGCTATTGCCATCTTGTGGATGACCTGCAGCATGATGCTGCTCCTTTGGCATCTCTCCCATCCTGTTTTGGTGAGGAATTTTTCTTGATATTCCACATTGCCATGGCAATCCATTACCTGAAAATTACAAAGTTCTTTATCTCAGAATAATTGAATTTATTAATTTCAATTAGCCCATTAAAGAAAATTAAAATGTCTCCATAAATTGCCAGTTTCTTTGTCCAAGTAAGATATTGAACAGTGTGTGAACTGAACTTTAAAAAATATCAGCTGTGCCGTAAAAATGGTTTTAATTACCTTTGTATGGTTCCCTTTTTGCTGGAGGATTGCATTGTGCTGAAGAAGAATGGGCCATTGCTTAAGGCACAAGGCTTATGTGAATCACAAGAGGATTCAAAGTCACAAAGCCTTGAAGATAAAAGTTTTAAATATGAATGTGTAACAGATGGTGCAAAACTCAGAGACCCTGGTGCTCAATGGGAGGAGCTATATTATATATATATAAAAAAACCTTTCCAGCAATATTGTGGACTTGGCACCTCCCCACCATGGGGAAAAGAACTGTGTGGGCAATGTTTTGATTTTCTTCTTAAATGTGGCATCACAGAGGCACTGCCAACCTCTCTGACTGAGCCAGCAGCGTGTCCATCTTCAGAGCCATCAGAGATTGGCTCTCTTGGACAGGGTGGAAGCTTCTAGAAGCTTCTCATAGAAGCCACTTCTGTGGCCCTCCCCACTGCCAAAAACAAGGCTGTGCCAACCCAGCACAAAGCCTGTGAGTTTTGCACCACAGAATTCTGAATCATAGAAGGAGACGTGCTTTGTCAAGGTGGATCTCATTGGTACAAAATTAAAGGGGATATTAAAAGAGAGCAGCTTTTATAAATGTTAAAGCCGTGACCTGAGCAGAAATATGCCACTCAAAAGATTCAAAAGACAAGAGATTCAAAAGACAAGCAAATTTGACTTTGGATAAAACTGAAGGAGTAATGTAGAAAAGACATAAAGACAAGACATAACATAGAAAAGACATAAAATAGAGAAGGCATAAAGTAGAAAAGGCAGCCCTCTTTCAGGCATCACACTATATATTTGTCAGCCATTTTCTGATTAGAGGAAAAGACTCTGTCATTAAAAATAAATTACAAAACTAGTTTTTTCCTACCCAGTTTTTTCCCTACACAGTAATTTCTGCATTTCCCACTGTGAGTACATGATTAGTCAGTGCCTATTCACACAAACTCTGTGAGCTTGCAGAACACAGGGAAAGGAGGGCTGGGAGAAAATCCTTTGAAATCTACACACACTGTGGAGTTCCTCAACCCTGCTGTCAGAATTAGAGTACTCAGAATTTTGCTAAGGGGAAGGAGCCTCCCAAAAGTTCTTCTGCACTTGGACAGAGGGGCAGACCTGACAGCATCACTTCTATAATGATGGTCATATAAAAGTCCATGTTACTTAGAATAATCTGTATCTCTCTCTCAAGTTTTATACCTCACACCCATGGATTTGAAGGATTCCTGATGGAAGGGAGCCCCTGGAGAGGAGCAGCAGATCTGAGGGTGGACACTGAGAGTTCTGAGCTTCACACAGTGAAGATTCTGGAGCTCAGGGTTTGGGAATACAGCTGTGAACCACACTGGAACCTGCCAGCTTGAGTGGGCAATTCATGTGGCCATCTCCAGGCTCACCACATTTTGTCACCTGGCACCAAGAAACATCTCCCTTGGGGCCTGGGGCTCTTGCCAGCCCACTGACAATTATAATTGTAATTGTAATTATAATATATGTTATAATTATAGTTATAATTAACGTTCACAAAGCTGCACTTGCCCTCCAGACCTGCTGTTGCCTCTCCCTGACTCAGTGCAACATGCCTACACACAAGTTAGGGAATGTAAAACAGTAGTGGGAGGGAAGATTTTTCTTTTCTGAACTGGCACCATGGGTTAAAACAAATATTTAAATTTTGTCTGAAAATATGACTTTTGTATTCTTCACATAAAGATATTTAGAGGTTTCTGAGGTAACACAGGCAAGCTGTCTGGTGCTTAAAACTGACATGAATGTTCAAGTTCACAATATTTTGCATGATGTATTTTATTCATTGTATTTGTATTTATTATGTCAAAAATTATCCTCTGAAAAGAAATTATTAAAGGGGGCAGTTGTAGACACTTTAAGAGTTGTTTTGCACCTCCATCTGCAAAAAGCTGTAACAGTTCATTGGGATTATGGTTTGCTAGGAGAAAAGAACAAAGATCCATCCCTGGCAGTGCCCAAGGCCAGGTTGGATGGGGCTGGAGCAGCCTGGGACGGTGGAAGGTGTCCCTGCCATGGCAGGGGTGGCACTGGATGAGCTTTATGGTCCCTCTCAACCCAAACCATTCTGGGATTCTGGGATCTCTCTTTGCAACAGATCCTGAAATACGGCAAGCAACATTTTGGTGCTTTTTTGTTAAGTATATTTTTAATTTCACTCTGGTTAAGCTGAGCTCTGTGCTGCTTCCCTCCCTTTGGGGTGATGGCTTTTCTGCCCGAGGCCCCATTGTCCATTAAACC
Organism: Melozone crissalis; assembly: GCF_028551555.1. Taxonomy (NCBI): domain Eukaryota; kingdom Metazoa; phylum Chordata; class Aves; order Passeriformes; family Passerellidae; genus Melozone; species Melozone crissalis. The sequence goes on along the minus strand of NW_026535785.1, from coordinate 18,313,800 downwards.
TGTGCAGGGAGATGGGCAGAAGCCCCTCACAAGGGACAAACCTTCTGGCCTTACTGCAGCTGGTTAATGCCCAGGGAGGACCACAGAAAAAATGCTTCTGCACACATATGTGCAATTTATATTGGCCAGTTCATCATTCCATAATTAAGAGGTAAAAAATATAAATGCATGTTTATTTTCTTTAATGTATTTCTCTGGCTGTATGATTTATTGCCCAGACATGAATTACTTGTGTGAATCCTAGTTTCCAGTCCCTGTCTCCTCACCCCCAGTATCTCTAGCATACTATTTTTGTATTTCTTTAGGGATTTGTATCCTATCAAGTGATAGCCATGTGCATTTAACAGGAACTCCAATGATTTCAGCAGCAGGACTCTTTGCATGAATGAACTGCAAACTGAGTTTTAGAACCCTGAACAAGATGTGTGAAGTAATTTTGAATAGCTCCCACTTACATTGCTTAGAAGGTCTGAGGAGCTGTTTATTTTCTGAGGGCATTTTGAAGTTCTGGTACTCCAGGAATTCAGAATACAGTTTCCATATAAGCCCTGAGTTTCATTAGAGATTATTAGAAAAATTGAAAGGCCTTGCAATAGAGAAGTAATTGACCTGTTCTGTTCCAATGAAGAACACTTCTGTACAGTTTAATAAAAAGCATCTGTCATAAAGATTATGTCCTACACATTGTGGGAATTCTGTCACCACAGACAACATAGATTAATTGTAATAAACAGAAATTGCCACTAAAGCTCTCAGTTTATGCCATCTAATATTGTGTGAATAAATTTCATTTTCTAATATTACGAAACAGTAAGAGTATAATAAATCAAGTACCTAGGTCCTTTGAGAATTTTTGCATAATTTACCAAAACAAATTGATTTTAGCAGTAAAGCTACTAATTTACAGGGGGAAGAATGGTTTTCCTAGCATGATGAATTTAATTTCTATTTCCCTGTTTGCATGAATTCACTCAAGCAATTCATCACTGCTGGAATTAAACTACAGCCATGTTTTAGTTGGGCAGGCACATAACCTACACCTGGAGGACAATAAAGTGTCTTTCAAAGGTAGGATGTGAAAAATATAAAAAATATAAACAATAAGATGCTGCACAGAAATAGAATTTCAGAGAATTTTATCCATGGATTGGTTGTCAACTTTTCACTTCTGAGGTCTAATCTTTCCGATAATTGAAAAGCTTTTGTTCTACAGTGGGATATTTTTTATAAGGAATAAAGGTGTAAAAGAGAGTTTGTAAAATGAGTAGGTTTAAATTAGGACAGAATGAACTTTCTCTTCTGATTTTTGAAATGAGTCATCCATCCAAACACAACATGCACAATATGGGAATAAATTATATTTTGCAGTCAGTTCAAGGTGGTTCATTTTGGGACTGAGAAGTGAAATAACACTACTGGCAACCCAAGTGTGACAGGAATGAATTTGCAGCTTTATGTCCACAGTCCAGCATAAAATAATCCAGTGGCTGCTGGGAACCCAGAGTGGGTGAGTTTGTAGGTATGGCAAGCAGAGCAAGGATGTGTTTCCATGCCTGCTCTCTTTGGAAAGTGCAGCTCCCAGGCAGGAGGCTCCTGTTAGTTGGGATTGAGTCAGATTTGGGCAAAGATTCCATCCTTCCAACAGGGCAGGGCAGGGCAAAAACTACCCAGAGTTGTTCCTTGCTCAGTCAAGAAAGCCTTGAAATACTCACATGCCTTTTATTTCAGATACAAAACCAAAAGGAAAGCTGCAGGAATGCAGGACAGAAAGCACAGTAGCTAAAAATGGACATTTTCCCCATCACAGGCAGCATCAGATCCAGAGCTCACTAACAAACACAGCCATAGGAAACTAAACAATAAAGGAAGTTCCCCTTTTTGCCTGTGGAGCTAAAGGCAGTTGGTTCTATTTCAAGGCATAAAAGTAGAAATTGGATTGTGCCTGTAGATATTCCAGGAATAACATAATACAAAAGAAAAAGATCCAGATTCTTACAGGAATGGACACAGTGATCAGACTGGCCACTTTCCACCTTTTCACCTCCCTCCATCCTCAGGAAAAGAAGCAGAACACTTCATTGTCATGATCCAGAAGTGGTTTATCAGGCCACTGACCTCTCTATTTATTAATATATTATTATTATATATATTTTAATAACATGATGCCCATATTAAATTACAATGATGCAAAGCTTGTTCACTAGGTAATGGCACAACGGTTTGAAAAGCTGTCACTTACTCTGTTTAGCACACACAATATGGAAATTAATTTCACAGAGAGTAACTTGCTCCTCTGAGGGAAAAGGACACTGCAGGTATTTATAGACTATTTGATTAGCTCCTTTCAGCAGCATCAAATAGGATGATGCTGGAGCTGTCTGTATTTACTTAATACTGAACCTATAAAGAACCCATCATTTACATATTCTCCTCAAAAGCACCAGCTGTACATTCTTAAATAAAGGCATAAATGGCACTTACAACATTCTTTTAATTAAAAAAAAGACACTGTGTGGTACAAACTGTGCCTGTACTTCACTCTCCAGACTTTGTATGTTCAAAACTCTATAAATGTTCTCAACTGGAATAAGAAGAAGGCAAGTTGAAACTTTGCTTGAAAATTAATTTGTTTGCTTGTGGAGTCTATGTACTTTCAACAACATTTTCCTTACAAATGTTATAGATAATTATTCCAAATATAAGAGTTAACATGTAAAAGAAAACATTAAAGACAGCAGGGTAATTTTTACCTCCAACCATCAGTTCTCCTTCACCCTTGCAAGATTCACACCTGTGCACTGCAGGCATTGCTTGTAATTTAATTCTTAATGGGAAATTGTCCTTTGTATAAGTTTTAGTAGTGCCAACAGCAAGCTGGAGGGGTTCCCTTGTTTTTTGAAAGAGTGTGTCCCTGTTTCCCATGTAACTGGATGTGAATTCTTTCTGGGGTGAGCATTTTGTTCTTTGCTTGTGGCAACAGAGTCCTGGAACTCCTGGATGCTTTTATAGCACACAAAAAATTATTCCTATTTAGACACATTGTTAAGTCTCCTGAGAATATTTGCCATATTTCTCAAGCAACTCATTCCAGCTCCTTTCCTTCTTTATATTTTTATTTCTTTGGTTTTCCTGATAACCAGTTAGAGATGTTACTGTGACACTGTCAGATTTCCCCCCTCCCCTTTTTTTTTCCTTTTCCTTTTTTATTTTTATTTTTTCTTTTTCTTTTCATTCTGACTTGTAAGATCACATCTTGCTTCCTCTGTGGAAGCTTCCAACATACAGAATGCTTCTGCTACACTTCCATGGCTATTTCAAATATCCCAAGCCCTTCTACAAAAGAAGGCAATAATGTCCTGAACACACTATAATGCTTCCATTGTACATTAGACTATTTCTTGTATTTTCTTAATAAAAATATAAAAATAAAAAAGAGAGGCAGAGGGAAGGGACAGGAGCAAGGATGGAGAAATTATTTTGTTAAGGAAGCTCAACAAAACCTCAAGAGCTTTCTAGAATGAATCCTTTTAAACCCAGCCTTTTCTGTCCTTGATGCAGGATGCATCTTCCCTTTAATAATTCCTCCCAAGGGGTGATTTGGAATTACATCATCTGTGCCATGGAGCTCTATAGCAAGCAAGAAATTCTTTATCAAGAAATTGAGCTTTCCTTTGATTAGGAAGCAAGTCTGTAGCCATTAGTCTAACACATCAAGTCTTACAAAGACTCAACAAAACAGGCCCACAAAACTCTCAACTTTCTGTACAGTGTCTTGTTTTGACAGCTGCATAAACTTAGAAAGCATTGGGGATGTGGGATGTAATTTTTTTAAATTTAATTTTAAATGTTCACTGCAGAAGAAAGTTGGACCTGTGAGAATAAATAATTTCCTGCCCTCTGCACAGCAGTTCCCACCCCATCATGGCGTATTAAGCACACATTACCAATAAAGACTGCTTAAGTCATACACAAAAACGTTGGAAAATGCTCAAGACTGAAGTAAAATTTTCTAAATCACAAACTGTTAACACTCATGTTCTCTGCTACAAGTTGAATGCCTGCTAAATGGGTGCTTTATTGCCCCAGCTTTCATCACCAGCTCCTGCACTAATCCTTCTGTTTAATGATCCTGATTTAAAAATCGTTGCGCCTAACAACTCCTGATATTTTACTTTCAGCATTTTGGCATTCAGAACTGCTTAAATGAAACAGTTCAATCTTCTAAGTGACAATAATAGTTTCTCATTATACCAACCTGCAGGATTGCCATTCTGCTACATTTTGATGTATTATGGCCCTGCTTGTCTATGATCATTAGTATTGTATTAAAAATATACTTAATCTTTGTCATAAAGCTCATCAAATATTGACTTTTTTGTTTGGAAATAGAACTTTCTTCCTGGGAATTACTCTTCCTCTTCCCATGCTGGACATGGGCTAGAGTTTAGCTTCAATCTAAGGATCTGATTGGATCATGGTGCTAAACAAGTGTGTATAAAAATGCATTAAAACTGCCAGTTGTTAGACTAATTCATTGATATTGCTCATTAATGTCTGTATTATTAGACAAAAAGTAATTAAAGCAGAAAAGACTTGGGTAAAGTGGTGGTCTTGAAGCCTGTCAAAGCATCTACACTTTCCTGTCGTCATGATTTTATAATGAAAAGGGGAGGAGAGGAACAATTCAAAACAATTTTCTATTCATTCACCAGGAAAGGAGACAGCATTCTGTTTTCTGTGTCATTGCAGCATCTGTTTGTCTGTCCAGCAGTTCAGCTGAATTTGACAAATGGGCAATGGTCTCACAGAAAATAAACTACCATGAATGCTGTGAAAACATGGAGCTACACTGTTCCCAACAGATACAGTTCCATTTGTTCTTTTCTACCTCTTGCTGATTAATAGGTAGGGAACAGAAATGAATGAGAGTGTTAAGAAACAGTTGTGTGTGATGGAGATGAAAATAAAGAGGAGAATTCAGAAGATGAAAATTAACAGGGGGATGGAAGAAGAAGGGAGAAAGAATCAACAGCTTTGACTTTTTCTTTTAATTGGTGATATTTCAATCACAGAATTATTAGGTTGGAAGAGACTTCAAGATCATCAAGTCTATCAAACCATGGTGGGGAAATTTTCCAAGCACAGGCACAGGATAAATGACAACAGAAGTACAGAATGTCTTTAATACAAAATCTTCCTTTTTGTAGAAAAAACAAAAAGAGTGCTCAGCCCTTGGTAGGGGCTGCCCAGGGAGCTTTGGAGTGCCCATCCCTGCAGGTGTCCCAGGAATCCCAGGAAGGGCTGGAGGTGGCACTCAGGGCTCTGGGCTGGGGACAAGGTGGGCATCGGGCACAGCTGGGACTCCATGGCCTGGCAGGGATTTCCCAACCCCAGTGATCCTGGGATTCTGTGATAGCAGAGACTTCAGTGACTGTGTGAAACTGATAAGGCCTTGGGAATTCCATGGACTGAATTCCATGAACTGAATTCCATGGACTGAATTCCGTGCCCAGCTGCTGTAGAAGTGGAAAGGGCTCTCTAGGTGTGCATCTTATGGGTTTCTGTAACACATCCAACCCGTTGGCCTCTGCACTGAGGCTGTCCCAGACCCTTGTGGTCTATCCCAATTCTCATGGATCTCATTTATTTGCTTAAAAGGATCTTGGAAACGCTTTTGTGTTGGCAGTTAAGCTCTAGAAGAGCCTCAAAGTGAGGAATATCATTAAATCCTTCTAGCTACAAGTTTCTGGAGAGCTCTGCTCCCACTCCCTGTAACTCAGTGTAGCCAAGACTCCATTTAGAAGTTTCACAGACCTGGTGTGTGCCTCCAATTGGTCAGTAGCTTTTTTGCCAATTATTGTACTGGTTAGAGAAAGGTATTTTACTTGTCTATCAAATCTCTTTATTCTTAAATTGTTTGTATATTTTCTTCCCTGATTCTCATGGGATAGATCTAATGTTTTATGCAGGTGTGGTTGTTTTTCACCCAGGAATAGACTGTTATGTTAACAAACCATTCATACCAGGATTGTTTTCACATGGGAACTTGCAAAATGCTAGCTGGACTCAGAAGAAATTATAGGCCAGCCATGGATCTAACAGAGCAGGACTGATTTTATGAGGCCTTTCTTTAATAATTTTTCTACTTGATTGCAACACAGTGAATCAAAATGTTAGGAAAACTAATCCACAAACACCAGAGGTTTATGTCCAAAAAGGAGACAGAGGCATTATTTGGCTTTATTTGAATAAAGGGAGAGGCCATGGGGCATTCCCCTGGAATCTCTCCAATTTTTGGAGGACACAGCCTCCTTTATATCCCAATTTCCAGCCACATTTCCCTTCTCTCTTTCCCCCTTGGCTGAGGTACTTGAGAGCTTCAGTCTTCCCAGAACACTTAATCCCAAAGATTTTCCTCTAAGGTATAACCCTCCCTTTAAATTTTTAATTCTTATGGAATTTAGGGGGTATTCTTCCCCATTGTTTCTTTTATCTTTCAATGTCCAATTTCATTTATCAGCAAACCTAAAGTTGTAAAAGCAAGTATCTTTTTCCATTCATCAATCAGTGGAATCCTTCCCATTGTTTCTTTTATCTCCCAGTGCTGGTTTTATCTACCAGCAGACCCACAGCTTGTTTGTAAAGACAAATCTGCCATTCCTCTCAAAATCAGTTACCATGATAGCACAATCTGGCCAGTGTGTGATCACAGCTAGAATCCCCATTGCTTGGCACAGCTGGCACGTGTGCAGTTAGTTGGGAGCCAGAGAGCTGCAAAAAGGGGTGCTGGTGGGGATGCTCCTCTTGTTAAACTCAGCAGCAAAGTGGCACAAGTTAGAGCAGTGATTTTCACTTTAGAACACCTTTGCCTTTGGGAGTGCACCTCACAGAGGCTGCTCTTCTGGAGTTTGAAATCCCATTTTGGATGGGGAAGCATCCAGAAGGCAGAGGAAGAGCATCAGGGGAGCCCTGCAGGGTTCCCTTGCATCTGGCCAGGAGCAAGGGCTGAAAGGCTCCTGCCACCCTCCCCTGTGCCACCTGAGCTCCTTGCATGCCCCAGCAGCTTCCTGGTGCCTCTGGCTGCAGATCCAGCTAAGATCCAGTCATGTCCAGAGATAAAATCCTGAAGCAGCTCCACAGGTGCTTTGTTGCTTTGTCCCTGTGAGTTCTGCAGTTCCAGTCTGTAAACCTGCAGGTTTCTAGCCAAAGCTGCTCATGTTATATTAGACCTGCTTATATTTTATACTGCACTGACAATATGTAAATACTGTATTGGCAATAAGTTCAGTCATAATGACCCACACGATCAGTGCCACACATCTCACACCTGACCAAGAGTGCTCTCTCTGAGCCTGCCGCAATCCCCAGGGTTATTGGGCCAAAGTACCCCAAGGTAACGTGGCTGCTCTCAGACTGTCATCCATGACCATCCTAAGGGTGTCACTGCCTTCATGACAGGGGTTTAGAGCATTAGCTCTCCAATTCCAGTGGCAAGGGACAGGTGGGACTTCAAGTAGTGGTTAAGGGTGGCTATAAAAGCTCCAGGTGCTTCCCAGAGGTGGAAAGGATCCAGTTCTCTGTCCTGAAGAGCTTTACTGGGAGAAGAGGAAGACAGTGCAGGATCTCATGGAGTTTGCACCATGCCTGGGCAGGGCTCAGCTTTCACAGATTTCTTCCCTAAGAGATTCCTTTCCCTCCTTTATTGGTAAACAAGATGTGCCAATGCCAATCCTCGAGGTTCTTATGGCTCTGTAGGTTCTTCAAAGAGCTTCCCAGTTTCCCTTGGTCTTCTCAAGGTTTGTCTTCTGAAGAATATTTGGATGATTTGGTTTCTTTATCCTCAGCTGAAATCTCGAGGTTGGCAGTATCACTGGAGAAGAAACCACATCATTCCCACCATACAGGTATAGAACTTGCCTTTTAAAAAAAAAAAATAATATTTTTTCCCCTTAACCTCTGTATTCCAGAACAGGAGAGAAATGTTTTGTGGAATCATACACCAATAAAAAAAGTAAATGAGGGCTATCATGAATAAGGCCATTTGGAGATCACAAAGTTCACCAGTTCAGTTGCCCTTCTTGCCATTTACACAGCAAATGAAGAAGAGTTTGCTGGTGCTTGGCCCTTCACTGACTCTGAATATTCTGCTCACTTTCTAGGTAGAAACCCTTGAATACACATATTTCTCTCAGTCACAAAAGAGAACACACCACAAGCTCTCCAAATTCAGCAAGTGGCCCAGAAATGTTGCAATCTGATTGTGGCAGTACCTATCTGAGAGCTCCAAGTATGGAGGATGGGCTGGCCACAAGCAAAGGCAGCTCTGGGAGGGAGCACAGCTGCTACTCCTCCAACTTCCCAAGTGGGAATAACCCTCCCACCTGTTCCACCAGATCCAGTGTGCTGCTGGGGGAGCCCTCAGCTGAAGGGGCCTGGGGAGATGTTGGACACTAGCCTGTTGTTCAGGTGTGACAATCAGTGACCCATCAGTGACTCCATCAGTGACTCCATCACCACAGATGGTCACAGATGATTCATCCTTTTCCTTTTCTTCTTCCTCTGGGTTTTTTTCTTCCTCTTGCAGTATCTCCTCCTCTTCTGAAGGAAAGAATTATCCATAAATAGAAGGCAAGGCACATTGCCAATCCCATTGAAGCTGAGAAGTCCCACTTCCCCAACACTGGCCTGTCCCAGAAACAATGGATGCTGCTGCTCCTCTCTGAATCCTCATGTTCATTCTCACTCACAGGGCATCATCTCATCCCCTGCAATGCCACGCACATCCAACCCTGCCAAAAGCCCTTCCAGCCTCTCTCACAGCTTTCCCAAGCTTTTCTGCCTGGCCATCATCTTTCCAGGCCTACAGCAATGTGCTGGCAAGATCCTGGGAAAAGGATCCTGGGAAAAAGCCTAAATGGACTCAACTGCTCAAAACTCAGGAGGCAACCAGAGAGGCCAAAGTGTTGGTCTGGCAGCCCTGCAACTTCCAGGCTTGTGGAGATGGGTGTGAGCTGCCTGATGTGTGATGGCAGGGGGAAACCAGGGGATCTTCCTGGGAGCCAGCAGACAGTGCTCACCTTTCAGCTTCCTGGGCCGGTACTTGGTAACCCCAGGGAAGGTCCCCTTTCCCTTCAGGGTGATTTCTGCCGGTTCCAGATGAGCCACTTTGACCTGGAAAGTCTTGTGGAAGGCCCCCAGCTTTCCTGGCAGATAATAGACCTTCAACACTTGCTTCTGGCCAGGTGCAAGGGAACCCTGCAGGGACAGGAGAGGAGGAAGGGACTGCATCAGAGCTTTGCTGTGGGATGGCTCAGGGGACAGACAGGCTGAGGGGACAGGTTCTCATCCAGAAGTAACCATCAGACCACATCACTTTCTACCTTCCTTGTGCCCAAAAACTGGCACCTCCACCCCTGGGGTGCAGTGTGTGCTCCTGAGCTCTCGCAGGGCTGCAGCCCCAGCACAGCTTGGGGTTTCCCCCCACTTTTTTCCCTCTTTTCCCCACTTTTTTCCTTTAATTCTCTCCTGGGCTGCCTGACAGAGGGCCAGAGGCAATGACTTGTGCTACTCACTGTGGTGGGCACGACCACGGGCACTCCAGGCAGAGGCTTTGCTGCAGTGCCAGTGCTGCAGTTTGGCACCACGAAGGTGAATTCCATGACGCCGGTGTTCCGCAGGGTCACCTGTGCTTTGAGGGCTTTGTTAAACCTCTGCAGAGAGGACAGAGCAGGGAGAAGTTACAGACACAGGCCTGATGCTGGCAACCTCCTGCCTCTTTCATGGCACTGGAAGCACACAGCCACAGTGCAACACACAGCTACAGAGAGGTGGCAAAGCCTTGGAAAGGCCAGCAATAAATGAACCAGGGGACCAGGTCCTCTGCACTCTGAGGGGCCACCAACAGCCAGGAGAAACAGAGGAGGTGGCACTGAGATGTGTGAGATGAAGCCAAAAGCTTATGGAGCTAAAGAATGGAAGTTGTTGGTTCTGCATGTTGCTGTTTGCAGTTTGGATTTGTTCAGGTTGGTTTGCTGGGTGTTGCTGTGAGCTGGCAGAGGGACAGGGTTGAAGACATGACCAAAAGGAAGGAGGATGAGAGGGGAGGGGACAGAAAAGTTGGTGGTCAGAGAGAATGGAAGTTCCTGAGTGCCCCTCCAAGGGGAAAGGGGCCAGGGACTGTCCCAGCTAGGTACAGAGGGGATACAAAGATTGCCTTTTTGTTGGAGGGTGTGTTTGCTCCTCTCCGGGGACAGGGAGACACACACCCAGCTCGGCTGAATTGTTGCTAATGAACAGTTTTGTTTTGCTTTGACAACTTTGTCCCCATTGAATTGTATCTAAAAGTCAGTGCATTTCTGAGAGGCATTCCAGAAGAAAAGGCAGCTGCATGCAAATATTGGCAAGAAACAGACAGGTGACAAGAGAGACACACAGGACAACACAGGCAGTGCCAGCAACTGGAAGTATCTGTGGACTTTAAAGTGAAAAGAAGTAAAGTGGGGATTATTGTGGGACATTGTTTTCAGGTACTGAAGTGACTGAAAGCCCAAGTTCCTCCCTGGACGATTTTGTGGATCAAGCAAGAGCATTTGACAAGAGCATCTCCTTGGAGCTCAAGCTTTAGGAGCAGATCAGTGGGGGGGTATCGCAGGGACAGGTCCCTCTGGACATCTTCCCTGGGAGCCTTGTGCTCCCCAGGAGGCAGGGTCAGGTGCCTTGGAGAGGACAGTGTCCTGTCCCTCAGCCAGGGCAAGGGAGGGAGGGGTGGGGATGGCCATTTCAAACCAGCTGGGATGCTGGACTGTCTCTCACAGGTTGTGTTCCCAGCCCCAGAGCCAGCAGAGGAGCCGAGAGGGGGACAGAGCCTGGGATGGAGGTGGCCACGACGCCAGCCAAGGCAGGAGCAGCCTGTGGTACCTGCAGCCCCCAGTCAATCTCCTGCAGGTCCAGCTGGTAGCTGGGGCACGAGGCCTCCCCGGTCAGCACCACCTCGTAGCTGGGGCCTCCCTGCACGTGGCACAGCGCCCGGACACACGCCACCACGTTGGCGTGCCCAAAGAAGGTGAAGGTGACCTGCTCGCTCTCTCCTGGCTGCAGCTCACCCCACAGCGGCCGCACATCAAAAACCTGCAGGGAGGGGAGATGGAGATGGTGAGAGTGGAAATGGATGCAGAAGAGCAGCTGTGTCCTGAAATAAAGCAGAGTCACAGCTGGAGGGGCCTATTCCCCAAACACAGCCAGAATCACCCTAATCTCATACTGTGTCCATGCCACTGACCAGTGGAGGGACCATGGGGAAAATCTTCTCCCATAATCATTTATCCATGAGTATAGACTACATTAAAGTCAACCAGAATGTCTCCTGGCAGCAAGAAATTCTCTCTGCTGCAGAACTTGTCTTTGGAAACACTTCTCACTGTCTTCAGAAAACCAGGAGACTTGGAGGTGGGAGCCCTTGGAGCTGGGGGAAGGCTCATCTGACTTCTGAGGCCTTTCTCCCTCTCTCTGACTTTATGTGCTGTTCTCTCAGGCTGCTACAGCCAAAGTTCCTACAAAAATGTCCTGAAAACCACCTGATGAGGTAAATGGGAGCAATGCCCTCCACAGGGGCTGCACAGGGAGCATCATGGGGCAGCCCTACAAAACATCCCACATGGCCTCTCCAGCAACCACTGGCTTCAGCAGAGCTTTGTGATGGACTGGGAGGGATGTGAGGCCCCTCTGTGAGCAGTGCTGAGGGCCACCAGTGGCACTGGGGCTACAGAACCACCTCCCACACTGGAAACATGGATGTGAGACAAATTGCCACTTACCTCCTGCATTCCCAGCTTGGGGTGCTCCATCTCTGAGAACCAGCTCAGTCCCCTCATCCTCACTGGCCTCTGAGACGCCCCAGGAGTGGGTGACAGCCCCTGGAAAAAGCACCACAGGCTGCAGTGAGCTGGCTGCTCTGAGCAAGATCACTCTGCTGCAGGCTCCAGCACCTCCCACACCAGGAGCAGCTGGAAAGGGACCTGGGCACAAACCAAGGGTGACAATGTCCAGGCCATCAGTCGAGTGTGGGTCCAAGGCCAGCCACAGATCAGACCTGGGCTCCATCTGCACTTGGTACATCAAACTTGCCTGAAGGAACTGGGCACTCCCAGGCACCCCCAGCACTCAGGCAGGGAGGGCTGGAACTGCATAATCTCTGAAAGTCCCTTCCAATCAAACCATTCCAGGATTCCAGGATGGCCACTTGAATTTCCCTGGTTTGCTTGTGCATACATGGCGACAACCAGGAAATAGAGATAATTTTTGCTTCTATTTGAAAACATTCAGCCACACTGTTCATATAGGGCTTTGTTTCTCCTGATTCAGAAAAACTGTGCAGTGTAGAAACAACTGGTATTTGTGTGTGAGCAGGTACAACCCTTCTCCATAAACTTAATGCCAACACTGGGCTTTTGAGAAACTCTTCTGCTTCCTTACATCTTTTTTTTTTTTTTTAACTGCATAATAATGAGTGACTTTTTGTTGCTCCATAATAAGTGACTTTGCAAACTCTTGCTCTGGAGCTGTCACTGCAATACCAGCTTTTGGGTGAAGGCACAGATGTGAGTGCCCTAGCTGGGTTTGGAAGGGGCTACGTGGAGATCAGGACTCTTCATGGACTGACATACATGGGAAGCTGGAAGCCCTCTCATCATGATGCAGATAAAGACCTCATTTTACATTGTAAAGAAAATAAACCAAAAATCCCAAACTCAGCATAGGTCTGTAGGATCTGAGTGAGCTTCTCTGAGCAAAATTTTCCTATTTCTACCTCCCCAGACACCCCATGTCCAACTGCTACTTTCAGGGCACAGGACAGAAGGGCAGCAAAAAGGGAGGTTGGCATGAGTATGACTTTTTGGTGGCAAGTTTAGAGGAGGCAAAGCAAGTGGTAGGTGCACAAGAAAATCCACCTCTCTTTCCAGGGAATGCTCTGCATCTTCTGGCTCCTGGCCAGAGTCCTCCTGAGCAGAATCCTCCTGATCAGAGTCCTCTTGAGCAGGACCCTCCTGGACAGGATCCTCCAGGGCAGCATCCTCCTGGGCAGGACCTTCCTGAGCAGAATCCTGCTCATCAGAATTCTCCAGGGCAGAATCCTCCAGGACAGAATCCTCCAGGGCAGAATCTTCCTGAGCAGAATCCTCCTGGGCAGAATCCTGCGTTGTTTCTGGGGTTTTGGTCAGCTCCTCCACACTTTCAGTCATGGAGTATCTCCGTACAAACACTCTCCTCTTCTTTGAAAACCGTGGCTTGAATTTAGGTGGTGAAGGGATGAACCTGGAAAATAACATAACTGTGATGGTGGGCCTGTAGTGGGGGAGAGAGGTGCCTGCAAGAGCAGCTCCTCACTGCGCTGCAGCCCCTGGCTGGGTGCTGGTGTGCTGAGCTCAGTGACAGCCACTCAGAGCCAGGCTGGAGCAGCTCCATGCTGGGAGCAGCACGGGGGTGATGATGCTCATACCTGATGGTGTTCACCTGGCTGTCTGTCAGGAATGACCAGTGGTAGTTGACAGGGAGTGGGCTGCAGTTGGTCATCTCCATATTCAACTCTTGTTCAGTGTCATTTATGATGCAGCCAAAGTCCACGGCCTTGGTGGGGAGGTGGAGATTTGGGAAGTAGACTTCCCCCCGAACAGGGATCTTCTCCACATGAGGATGCTCCATGAAGCTCACCCTGAGAACCTTCTTTATCACCCAGCTGATCAGATTGTTCTTATAAGCTGGGTTAAAGCAGATGCAGAGATGAAGTTCCTTCCCTACACCCACTCTCACAGGCTGCAAGGAGATGAGCAGTAATTAATCACCTGTGGGATGATGTCCCAAGGCCTGACAGCAGCAAACAGTAAATGCTCCAAGTGAGCCCAGCATGGGCTCCTCAGTTCATGGTTCATCTCTCTACAGCAGGGGTCTGACTGCAGGCACCACAGTCCAGTCCAGGATCCCTCAGGCTCCCGTTGCTGTGCTCAGCCCCAGTCCAAGGGGGTGGCTGCTGGAGAGCTGGCATGCTTTCCAGGAGACACCTTTACTGCATGGCTTGCCTCAATCTGCTTTCCTGCTCCCCTCTCCTCATGTTTTAGAGCCAGCATGCATGTTACCAATTCAGGTAAGATTTTGATTCCTTCAGCAGCTCTGCTGATTCAGTTCAGGCCAATCCACTGCTGACACTACAGAATGAGCTTCTCAACTTGAGGAGCTCCCAGCAGAAGTGCAGCACCACATCCCTCCTCCTCAAACCCCACTGCACAAGCCCACAGAGGCTCACGTTGCAATTTGCAGGGAGGGGCTTCCGGTTCACATTGCAGACCAGGAAGGGCTGCTCCAAGTCCAGCACCACGCTGAATGGCAGGGAGCTGGTGTTTTTTAATGTCAGCGGCTGGTACTGCAGTTTCAGGACATCACTGGGTTTCTACAGAAACAGGAGACAAGGGAAAACAACCTCAAGTGCCATAGACCTCCTTCCCTTTCCAATGCATTTCACATTTTTCAGCCCCAAAAGTGCATATATTTCTATTTACTTCCAGCCAATTTAAGAGTTACACCTTTTAATGCCAGGATGCAATGGGGTGACTTTACCTTTTCCACACGGAAAGCGATGGCTCTGGGGGACATTTGCACTGCAGGGCAGATGAAGTTGCAGATGACATCTGTTTGCAGGATCTGTTTCTTTGCTGTCTCTTTCCCCACCACAGCGTGGCACAGCAGCCGCTCCTTCACCTCCTGCACACAAAATTCCCTTGTGTCCCAGTGTGTGATGGCAGGCCCTACACCCCACACTGCCTTGCCACCCACCCATGGGCCCCATTCCTGCCACTTGTTATTAGGGACTGAAATTAGTCTCTGCTCTCCTCAACAGCTCTCTTTTCTTTCTGTGCTGCCATCTACTTATTCTAAATATCTCTGCCCAGGGGTCCTGGAGCCAGGGAATGCATACCAGACTTAGCTGGCAGCTTCTCTGCAGAGTTTCATTTCCCCTGGAAAGAACAGTCCAGGTAGGAGAACACTCCCAGACTCTGCTAAAATCTCCCCCTCTGAGTTGCTCTCCAGGGGTGCTTCAGGTCCCTGGGACACCAGGGCTGGCTGAGAGACTGGGGCAAGCAGTGATAGAAAAGTTGACCAAAGTCAAATTGTCAATTCTGATGATCCCTGTGAACAGTTTCCTGCCTGGATGGACATTGCACTGATCATTAGAGCTGGCACACTGTGTTTTCCCCCTCCAGGACTCATAGCTAGAGCAGCCCTGTGCACGTGTTTGTCTTCAGAGGAAAAGCAATGCTGCTCCCAAACACTCCTGCCATTCCCAGGGCTTTTATTTTACTTCCTGGGTAAAGGGCTTTTCCCTCAGAAAAAGCACTTGACAGTAGTTTAATTTGCTTCCTGCCTGGGCTTCTAGCCTAAGTGCAACTTCTTTTCTCTGCTCTCCCTTTCTGCCTCAGCACATGACACAGGTAAGCCCTGTTTGCCCAAAGGAGCAGTACTTCCTTCAGTCTGTATTTTGGGACCAGCAAGTTGGGTTTATGGTAGCTAGGGAAACACAAAAGAGCCTTTACAACTGATGGTGGCCAGCAAGGAAAGCAACTGGCCTTGAAACAGTTTCTTGAAGTCACTTGCTCCTTGTGCCAGGCCAGTGTCAAGGGGCTGCAGAAGAAGCTGCAGTGGAGGGGATCTGATGGGAAGGCTCAGCCCTGGGCAGGGCCTCACCTGGACAGTGCTGGAGCAGCCTTCCAGCACCATGTCCACAGTCTGGCCCGGCCTCAGGTCCACCTGCACTGGGCACAGCTTGAACACGGGGCTGCCAGGCCTGGGCATGGGGGGAGCCCCTTTGCCCTGGGTGCCCGCGGGGGCCGGGGCCCGAGCGCTGCGGCGGAAGGTGCGGAACCCTTCCGTGCTCCAGTAGAGCCGCTGCGTGCGGCGGCCTCTGTTCGTCAGCTGGAAGTGGTAAAAGCAGTGACTAAAGCTGCAAGAGAAGAGAGATGGAAAATGTCACGGGAGCTGCTATTTCCCTGGCATCACTCAGCTTCAGCTTCACCCTGATGGCATTCCCTGACTGCGCACTCTGCAATAAAACCTCTGCCCAAAAGGCTGCCCAGGCTCAAAGCTTCAGCCCTGCCAGATCTTTCAGCTTTTCCATTTCTGTGGCTTTCCAGGATATCTGGATATTTGACATATTTCTAAATGAATTCCTGTGGCTTCATGGAAACAGAACTGGGATCTTGAGTACTGAAGATCTAGCCTGAAGGGCTATGGAAAAATTGTTCCTTGCTGAACACACAGGAGATGTGGAAGTTTCTAGAGTCTCCTACCTGAAGCAGGACTTCAAGTCGAGCTTTGGAACGAGAGGTTTGTCCGTGACAACTGTGGTGCCAATGCCCACAGCCTGGAGAGAGATGATGGTCACAGGGTTGTTCTCAATTAACACCTTCACCTTCTCCTGGAATTTCACTGTGTCATTCAGGTTAGCTACGATAGCCACGGACACCTCAGAACGTGGGGGGACCACTCCTTTGCTGGGCTCAATCCTCCAGCAGGAACGTTCCACAGCCTGCAGGAAAAGCCAAACACAAAGTTAGATGGAAGCCATGGACCTCGCTCTGCTGTGAGGTGCAGAAAACGGGAAGGCTAAAGAGATGAGTATAAAAACCATAAACGTTTAATTTCCCTAAATGTAAGCTATGGTGTCCAGCACAGCAACTCCCCAAGAGCTTATACAACCTGTATTTTACCTTCCTTTAACATACTCAGGTCATTAGCCCTGTTTTGCTCAACCCAAGGGAAGCTCCTCCTCAGGAGAAGGTAATTCCCCCTGCTGGCTCTCTTTGGAATGCTTGCCAAGGAAAGCTGTTTACTCCCTGCTGGCTTCCTGGCAGCAGAGCTGGGTGTGCACAAAGGCTCATGGCTGGAGGAAGGCAGGACTGCTCAAATCCCAGCCCAGCAGCCACACAGCTGGAGGACACTGCTGAGCGCCTGCAGAATCACTCTGCAAAGCCAGCTGAGCAAAATCCCAAATCTCCTTTCCCAAGGGGCCATCAGTGCTTCTCAACACCCCTAAAGGACTGAAGCCCTCACTCCCCACCAATCATCAGCTGTAGAGAGGTGCCCCAGGGCCCTCTGCTTTGGAAAAGTCACCTCTAAGTGCTTCTAGCAGAGCAGGAAAGCAGGAAGCAGAAAGAAAACTGGATGCATGTGCTCTGTGGGCATGGCCCACTCTTCCCAAGAACTCTTGTCATCTGCTTTCTCATGGACTTCATGGACTGAGCAAGGGAGCTGGAAGGTGCCCAAAGGAGGGGGAAAGGCCTTGCACCAGCACAGCTGTACAGACACAGCTCTGCAGGTCTGGCCCTGGCAGGAGCATGTGAAACCCAACCTTTACACACCATGAGCACCCAGCCAAGGTGCACTGCTCCCTGCAGAGGCTGAACAGGAAAAGCTGCCCTGCCAGTCCTCCACTTTGGGATAACATTTATCCCCCAAACAACTGGAAAAGCAGCAAGAGGAAAATTCACGCACCTCCTCCTTGGCCCAGGAGGCTGAGCCTGGACTCTCACACAATACCTGATGATTTATCCACAAATACAAACAAGTCCACTTGATCAGGGTTGGCTTTAACCAGCTCCAGAAGTTGAACCCACCCAATATACAGAAGATCAAATCTCTTTCCAAAGCTTTTTTCAAGCTGTAGCTCCAGCCCTGCAGCTTGTCCCCCTCTGTAACCTCCTCTGCAGGTGATCTCCAGAGCCATTCTGCAGTGCTACAGAGACCACAGGCTCTGGGGGTGCACAGCCCTCACAGGTGCATTTATTTGCAACAGCACTACTCACAGGAGTTGTGAAACTTGACTTCCCATGAGCAGTTTGAGGGCAGATCTCACACCCTGCTTTGTGCCATTAACACAAGTCTGGCACAAACAAATGCAGATGGAATGGGGAGTCCATGGGGAAATCCATGCCCTCTTAGGAGCAAAGGGCCACAGGCTTCTCTTGTTCTCAGAGCTCCAAAAACATGACTTGCACAGCTCAGTATCTTCCATAAAATAAAGAGAGAACTTGCAAACATGATCCAGACTCATTTCTGCTCCAATCTCTCTGCAAACTATTTCACAGAGGCGTGCCTGAGATCCTGGCTCCTCTTGCTTGCACTTGGATGGAATATCTTTCTTCCACTCACACAGAATACAGAAATGTTGCATACAAAAACAAGTCAAGGGCTGCTAGTAACCAGCACCTGTCCCTGGAAAATAGCCCCACAGACACTTACCATCTCCACCTGGAAGGTTGCAGGAATCTCACACTGATTGGCGAGGTGGAGAGTTTTGGAACAATCCTCTAGGACTGGGACAGAGCCGAAGTTTATCTCCCTGGGATGGACATAGACAACGGGGCCCTGGCCAACGCACTCTAAACGGATTTCCTGTTCCAGGAAGAAGGTAGGAAAGGTCAAAAAAAAGACGCAACAAAGGCAGTTTTAAAAACACAGCCAGCTCCAAGAGCATTCCTAGACTGGGGACAGTGATGGCCTTTGGAAGTTGTCAGTGGTGCAGACTGAAACAGAAGGCCTGGAGCAAGTGTGGGGTCTGCAGAGATCCCACCTGAAAGCCACAAGCTCCCATCATCAGAGGACAAAGCACTGCTGTTTGCCATGCTTGCTTCTTCACACCTCTTCCACATGGCTCTTTCCTTTACCTCCTGCCTGCTTCATTCAAATGCTCCATCTTGGCCCAAAGCACCTTCCCAACTTTTGCTACTGCACAGCCATCCTTGAACACTAAGTTCTTTGCAATTCAAAAAGCTGCACTGGTGAAAGCAGCACGAGCCAGAAGCAAGGCAGGCTCTTCAGAGTGGAGATGAGGCAAGTTAGCTGCCTTCAATTTGTGCTGATGTGTAATCTTCATATATATGAGTAAGGGGCATCAATTAGTAATTGCATCATTCAAGCAGTATTTTGTCCTTAAAAAAAACTCTGAACTGATTTAATAGTCTGAAACTCAAAAGGATTGTTCTTGCAGAAATGGCACAGACAGTAGGACAAGGAACATGGAATTCTTTGCTAAACTACATCCACATCCTGCAGCACTGCTGCCTTTGTGGGGTGCTCATGGCACAAAGCAGACTGTGGAGGGATGAAGAGCATCCATGTCTGGCAGACTGGGCCTGTATTTTGTAGTCACTTGCTGTTACCATATGTGCCTCTTTTAGGAGCTCTTTTAGAATCTTCTTTACAATCCATGGAATCTTCTTCAGAATCTTCAGAGTCCTCTTTTAGGAGGCTTTAGTTCAGGAATTGCTTGCCTTATCCATTTCCAAACTTGGTGGAAAAAACAAGCAAAACCTATGCTCCAGATGCAAGTTGTGTTGGACATTCATTTGGTTTTGGCTGGGCTTTTCTTGAGGAGATATGCTGGGTATTTCTCAGACTTGAGGGACCTGGCTTTCAGAGAAGCCTCAGTCCAGCTCTGCACAAAACATTCCTTTAGCAAACAGTGCTTGCTTTAGCAGGATTCAGGGATGTGATGCTGAACAGCTGTAATGAAGCAGCACTTGTGTTCATCTGATAACATGGTAGAGTATGAGACCCAGGGACTGGTTTGGGTCTCAGCCTGGGCTTGTTATCCCATCTCCCAGATTTGTAACTCTATGCTGGGTCAGGCACTGAGATTGCCACCTGTGAGGCTTCCACTCTTCCTCTTTCCTAGGCATGAGCTGCTGCTTGTGCCACCAGTCCCCTCTGTCCTTGTCCACACCAGCCATAAATCACAAGCTCCTGGAAGAATCCCTGTGCAGTTTACACCTCACTGGGAGGAGTTGCTCAAGGCACACTGTCGCAGACATTTTTTCACAGAAATCCTTTCTTTCAGATTTCTGCATTTTCTGGGAAGCAAGGGCCCCAGAAAGAGAATGTAAACAGTTATTATCAGCTGCTGTGGAATGCAACAGGGGATGCACCTTGATTGGCTCATGTTTCTATGTTTATAATTAAAGGCCAATCACAGGAGCAAACACAGGGACAGAGTCCCTGGACACAACTTTGTTTTAGTTTCTTTCTTTTCTATTCTTAGCTGTAGCTAGCATCTGCAAACCTCTCTCTTTATTCTTATTAGTATAGTAATAATGTATTATATATCATATATCAATAAATGCAGCCTTCTGATCAAGAAACAAGATTCTCGTCTCTCTCACCATGCAGTGACCCCACACAGGGTGCTGTAATAGCACACAAGTCCCCTTGCTCTCACCAGTGGGGATCCTGGTCTCCCAAACACGGCTATCTTGGCAGTGATGCTGCACTGTCCCAGCAACTGGGCCTGGAGTGTAATTGGGATCTGCACCGAGCTGTGAGCCTCGATAATCCCAGAGGGTGCAAGGCTGAAGTACCACGCAGCAGCCTCCTCCTTGTGTTCCTGGCAGGGACAGAATCAAAGGCATCTTCAGAACTGAGGAAACTTTAAACTCCTTAACCTCTACCACAAGAGCAACTCCCACACGCTCGTAAAAATTCTCAGGAGAAAGCAAGAAGGCAAAAACCATGATGTAAGGTGTAGGTGCTCAGCATCCCCAGGGGTCCAAAAGTTGCTGCATCCACAAACACTCCCTTGGCTGCTGACAGCTTCCTTGCATCAGATTTTCACAGCCCTCGAAGCTCTGCCACTTGAAAACTAGTCAAGGACTAGACTCTAAACATCTTCCTCAAGATGTTAAACTGCTTCCTAAAGTTTGTATTTAGGTTCCTGTTCTCAGAAAATCTTTAGCTTTGAATAGAAACCAGCAAGGTCTTATCCAAACCCATTTATTCCCCTAATAACCCCCCCAGTAATATTTGAGGGGAGGAGATGGATGCAAGGCCAAACCTGAGGGAGAAGACAGTAGCAGCCAGGGAAGTCACTGTCATTCACCAGGGTCACCTTCTCATCATAGAGCACCTTCAAGCAGCAGTGCCCCAGTTCCACGACAGGGTTGAGCACTCGCAGTGTAGGAACGATGCACCTGGGCAAAGAAATGACCCCAGGGGAATGAGAGACACTGGGAGCATGGAGAACTTTTGTCCTCCAAGAGCATACAAGGGAGTGTAAGGTATTTGCAAATCTAACAGAGTAGAGTAGTAGAGCAGTCCTACAGTAGTCCAGAGCTGTCTTGGCAGTGTTGCCCCTTCTCTGCCCAAGGACACTTGCAAGGGCTCCTGTAACAGTGCCAGTGGTCCCTGAGCTCTGGGGGAGCCTTTCCAGTGAGGACCAGTGCCCACCAAGGCTCAAGGAACACAAGACTCCAGTGTATCAGTGAAAATTACTCCCTTTTCTCCTCCAGCACTGTTGTCCTGCCTGAAAACTGAATCATCTCTTCCAGCGGTGGAGGGCACAAGGCCCACAGTGCAGGTGATCAACTTCTTCCAGTTCCTAGAGCTCCCTCAATTCCTTCCCCCATGGATCTCTACACTGACTGTCCCCATTTGTGCTTGCTTTACAAAAGGGCAGCCCAGGCACTGACTGGATGGCTCTGCCTGGGAGAGGGAACAGCACCAGGGAACTGCATCCCCCTTGGCACTAAACTGACACCCACAGCAGCACAGCAGGATGGAATTCTGCTGCAGCAAAAACAACTTTTGGTCTCAGCTCTGAGAACATGACTCAATAGAGCCAGAGGGAAGCAGTGAAAGCTGAGGTGACCTGCCACATCAAGGACTACAGTCCTCTTTGTAAGGCCTTTTGCTCTCCCCACTCCTGCCTGGAGCCTCTTCCCCACTGCACATGCACTGCTGAAGGGACCCAGACCCCAGCTCTCAGCAGGCTGCTCACTGTGTTCCAAACCACTGCTGCAGGGTGGTCACAAGCCAGCATAAGTTCACCACTTGCAGGAAGAAGGGCAGGCAAGCCTTTGGAAATTTGTTCCAGCTCAAGCACCAAAGCCCAGGCCAACAATTAATGTTATTCCTTCTCCCTTTAGAAAAAGGCCTAGGGCCATGGCTGGCTGTGAGCAGGGGGGTATCTCACTAAGGGCTGCTTTCCTGGCACTGTTCTCATGTCTAGATGGGCAGATCCAGCTCATGAAGCAGCACTGCTCCTTTGGAGCTGCAGCCAGGCAGTGTGCTGGTGCTGGATGCACGAGCAAAGACAAGCAGGTGCAGGAAAGGTGTTGGTACCTGGCTGTGAGGGGCAGTGCAAACACCTTCCTGCCAACATCTTCCACGTCCAGCACCAGCTCCAGATTGTAGTCCCCAACAGTGTTGGGACACAGGGTGACCTGGCAGAAAAGAAATGAAGTGCAGCCAGTATTTGCTAACTCCCAAAATTCTCATTACCCATGTGTGCTGTCCTCCAACTCCTGTTCCACGGTAGACAAAGGGAGGATTTGCTTTAATTCTTCTGCTGGTCCATAAGTAGAGCAGCAGTCTTTGAGAGTAAAAAAAGCCCTCTGGCAATATGAGATTTGCTAAAGGGACTAATTTTTCACCTGACTACAATGACATAAATGCAGAAGAAGTCTGTTGTCTTGAATGGAACAAGTCCAGCCTTACAGCAGGAAGCTGAGGGCAGAGTGTGGCCCAGCACATGCTGGGCAGTTTGTGGCTGCAGAGTATTTTCTGTCCCCACTGAAGATTCCTGCAGTGAATACAACTCATCTGCTGCCCAGGAGATGAGAAACAAGACCAGGAAGAAAAGAAAACTGCTTTCCACAATGATATCTCTCTCTTTAACAGCAACTTTCTGTTTTCATCCTTCCTCTGCCCACTTGCAATCAAATAAATTGTTCTCAAAAACACAAGAATGGCTTCAGGACTTGACCATATGGTATTGATCTCAGTGCAGGATTTTGGAAACAAAACAGTGCTCCCTGAGGAACATCCTGGGTAACCCAGCTAGCAGAGGCCTCCCAGCAGTGCAGATCTCTCACTCCCAGGATGCTCAAAGCTGGCACCAGAGCTAAAGCCCTCCCACACTGCAGTGAAGCCTCAGCCCCAGCAGCTGGACTCTTCCCATACCTTGATATCCTGGGATCCCAGGGCACGGACGGTCCCGCTGTCGGGATTTATGGTAAATTCCTGTGACCTCCTCAGAACTCGAACTTCCTTCCTCCACAACTGGCTGCTGGGTTTGCCTATCTGAGTAGTGGTGCTAACACTGGGCACTCCCAAGCCATCCCCAGGAATGTAGAGGGAGAAGCCCATGGGTGTCAGGGAGGTGTTAAACAGGCAACACTTCAAGGTGTGAGGAAAACCTAAGAAAATGACACAAATCCCCATTTAGGCATCAATACCTCGTGATTCCTGGTGTGAATATCCTGCTGGTAGGATAAAACTGTGCTTGGATTTTACTTCTTTGTTATCTGAACTACAGCTCATTGCAGTGGATCTAGGGCTTGGCTGGCCAGCTATGTGTGGAGCAGACATCTCCCAGCCTGCTTACCAAGAGTCATTTAAACCCAGATGGGGAGGAAAAACCAACTGCAGGCATAGCCCAGGGCTTCTCCATGCCCATCAACAGTGACTGCAGCAGGGAGGCAGGAGAGGCACAAAAAGGATGTCACGCTCTCAAATGCCACTGAGGTAACACATGCAGACAACATTCAGCAGCACAGTTAAAAGAAACAAAGATAAAAGAGCTGCCCCCAGCTGAAGAAACCTTAGGAATGAAATCAAATTAAGCAGGATGAATCTATTACAGAACCATATTCCTGCCTGGTGCCTTTCTTTATTGTGCCACTTACTAAAAGGGAAACAAGAAGTGGCCAAACAGTGATGCTGACTTCTTATTCCTTTGGTCCTGTTGGATCTCATGATGGCAAAAGGGTACCTGAGGCACCAGCAGCCCTGGAATGAACACCCTGAAGAGGCTGTGGTGGAGGAACACGAGTGATGAATGCTCTTATGTTCAAGGGCTCCATTTCAGCACCACAGCAAGCTCTGACACTGTGGTGCCAGCCCAGGGCACACTCACCAAAGGCGATGTCACCGAAGTGCAGGGCGGGCACATCAAAATGGAAAGTGGGTCCCATCACAGAGCCCCTGCAGGGACAAAGGCAGGGAGGCAGTGCCTCTGTTAAAGGGAATCCAAAGGGTTTGGGTGTCCTTAGGGAGAGGGTGGACAAAGGCAGGGAGGCAGTGCTTCTGTTAAAGGGAATCACAAAGGGTTCCGGTGTCCTTAGGGAGAGGGTGGATAAATGCTGCTGTCAGAGCCACCCTGGGTTTCAAATCACCCCAGCACCCTGTGCTCAGCACAGCACCCACGGGGGCAGGAGGCAGCCAAAGCAAAGTGCTCAGCAGCTGACAGATGCCCCAGTCCTTGGCACAGTTCCTGCTGCACAGTTCCTGACTCCCACATCAGCCCTTTGCTGGCTGTGCAAAGGAGGCACCAGAGCCCTCTGTGCACAGGAGCTGGGAGCACAGCTTGTCCCCACAGCATGGCTGGGAGAGGGGAGCTGAGGCTGCTGCTGCCCATCTGGCAGGGATTATGAACAGGAGTTTTTACAAACACTGCTGCTGCTGCAGAATCACCCAGGCTGGTCCATCTCAAAGCCCTGCGGGCCTTGCTTGGTGTTCAGGTGGGACATCCCAGAGCAGCTGCTGCCCAAAGCTGATCCATCCCACTGCCTGCAACAGCCTAAGCAGAAGACATCCCTGCAGGGAGGAGTCATTGCAGCTCCTGGGCACCACACAGGGCAGCAGGCAGCCTCACGCTAAAGGGATGCCAGAGCCAGAGCCACCTCAGGCAACACCTTTTTTCTCTGCTCCACCACAAAATGAGGCAGATGGAAGATGCTTACCCAGAGACAGCTACAGATGTGCCCAACAAGCTCCCAAAGCCCTCCTCACCTGACAGTGAAGATCACAGGCTTAGGGGATTCAGCCACATGGAAGCAGAATTGTTCCTCAAACTCCCCCCGGATGGTGGGACAGAAGGAGACCCGGATGGCCTGGAGCTTCTCTGGTGCCACGATGCCCTCCTGGGGCAGGAAGGTGAAGCAGGAGCCCATGGCTGTGGTTGGAGGGATGAGTTTGAAGGGAGCCTCAATAGGCCCCTTGTTGATCAGGTATGCCTGCAGCAGCAGAAAAGCAAAGTGGAAATACATGAGGAATGTTCCTTTCCTACAGAAGTCTGAGTCACTTTCAGATTAAACTATTAACACCAGTAAAAGACAGAAGATGCCTTGTGCTGCTGCATGGCAGAAGCAAAAAATACAACATTGAAATACAGCTTTGTATAGCTTTGGGTGTTTCATTCAAAGCAGTGATAACTTCACATAACCAGAGCCCCTCTGGGGTTTTCCCACTGGCAGAGACAGTCCAGTTTGACCTGCAGCACAGAGGGGCTGCTCAGCATCACCCAGTTCATTCACACCTGGCCCTAAGAGCAGCACTGGGCATCACAGCATTACAGTGACATCACCACAGAGATTTCAAACGTGTCCAACCCCACCATGGGCAGGGCACGTTCAGCTTCCATTGCAGCCCAACCTGTTTACAGCAGGAGTGGGAGAAACCAGAAGCAAAGATGTAGGAAGTTCCTTGACTTCCTGCCCAGAAACACTTTGCTCTTTCTAGAGCCAGAGGTACATCATGGCTGAAGTGTGGTGAGGGGCTGGTCAGCAAGGGAAAGCACTGCCAAGGGCTTTGACCAGCGCTGAGCCAGGAGGGTGGATGGTTTTCCTCTGACTCCCATGAATATGCAGGAGGGACATGGCTGAAAACTGTTTGCAATGGACTTGAACTCAAATGCAGCCAGTTTGTTCCAGCTGCTTTTGGACAGCCTGAGCACAAAGGTGATTTGTGTCTGGGACTGGAACAAAAGCCTCTGAACATGCAGCTTTTTGACCCAGTGTTGGTTTCATGTGCCAAGTGGTTTTGCAGGAAGCCTCCCAGCTGATCTCCAAAGAAGGCTGCCCAAAAGCAGGGCCTGGGGTCTCACGAACAACAGACACACCTTTCTGACCCCATCCAAAAGAACCAGATTCCAAGAAATCCCCCCAAAATTGACTAGCATCAACTACCCAAGTTGCCAGGAATTCCACAGGTCCACAAGGCTCACTGCTACCCTAGGAGCCAGCAGGACCCACCCCAACCCTGCTGCTTACCTCATATCTGTGGGTTACTCTGACAAAAACCTCCCCAATGTTCAGTTCCTCAAAGTGGAAATGGACCCGGGGCCCGAGGCCTTCCCCCATGAGGAGCAGGGGCAGCCTGTTCTCACGGCCTGGGGAGAGATTTCTATTTCAGTACAGGAATTCCTTCTGCTCTCCTGCATTTTCCAGGCTGCCTTAGTGCCAGTCCCTGACTCTGTGCTGCATGGGACCAGCTCCTGATGTCCCAGGAGCAGATATGGACCCTTCTCTTCCCTCAGGAGATGCAGTACATCCATAGACACCATCCCCTATGTTGAGTGTGGAACTTTAGGAAATGCCAGAAATTTTGTTCTTCCTCCTTCTGGGTGCACCTCAGAGTGTTTTTCCCAAGGGAGGAGGAGCAGACTAAATACAGGCAGCATTCAGAACAGCTGAGAGGGGAAAAAATCAAAATAGAGGAGATGCCCTGGAAGCTGCAGGGACAGTGGGCATGTGCCAGCAGTGCCCTGCTGAGCACAGACCCTCCCCAGCCATGGCACAGGAGCCCAGTGATCTGGGGGAGTGTTTGCAGCTGCCTTCACTGCAGAGAGGGGCAGGGGAAGGAGCCATACCTGAGATGTCACAGTAAACTGTTCGCTCATAGACCTGGGCTGCCTGGGGCGTGAAGAACACGCTGATCTCAGCTGAGCACTTCGGCATGATCTCACCCTCCTAAAGCAGAAGGACACAGCAAAACCTTTATCTTCAGACACCACAATTCTTGTTTTCAACCACAGTCCTGTAAGCTGTTATTTAGAGCATCAGTGACAAGCAAGGAGTGAGTAACACTCATCAATAAAACTGAGAACAGAGTTTGGAAGCTTTAGTCAGGCTCCTGCTGCCTGCCAGGAGCCCACAGGGCAGAAATGCTTTTTGCAACCAGCTCTCTGACCTCACCAGAATCCCAATGACTTCTCTCTTGGCACACAAAGCCAGCTGAGGCAGGGATCAGTCAAGTGACCTTACTCAGGGATGAGGAGCAAGAGGAAGGAGAGAAGCAGGAAGGGAGGTTCTCAGCCATCATTTACCTTTGGCTCAAGGGAGAAAATGTCATCATCTAACAGCATGGGATCTCCTCTGATCTTTGCTACCTCACTCTGGAAGGTGTGGTTGAGAAGAGCAAGGCGTTCTCGGCAAGTGATGTCCACTTCACGCTCCTTCAGAAAACTATACAACTTGTGCCTTTGCTGCTGGTATATCCTGTGATACTGCCTGCAGGCATAGGAAAGACAAACCCAGCAGGTTGTTTAATAAGCCACGTCTTTGCAGAGAGAAGTGGAAGTGCAGGAGCAGCTCCACAGCAAAGGGCTGACCCTGAGCCATGGGGTCCCAAATGGATCAGAGGGTCACTTGTTCCCTCCACACTTGCAAGCTCAGGAGAGCTTTCCAAAGCCAGCAGCCCTCAACAGAGCCTTCTGGCTCAAAGCCTCTGCCACAGCTGAGGGAGAATCCACCAGCCACCTCAGGCAGCTTTTCCTGATACACAACTGCTTGGGGGAGGCAGGAGAGATGGGCTGGTTTACTTACCCAAAGCCATTTAAAAGCACCAGTACCTCCTGAAGCCATATGTTAGTTTTACCCTTGGGCAAGGAATGTCTCTGAAATGGATCTTTCAAACCCACCTCAGCCTCAGCTGCTCCTCCTGTTCCTCAGTATCCACAGCCTTCCACTGGAAGCGGGCTGTGATGTCGCTGCGGTTGTGGATGACCACAGTTGCGCTGTTTGACATGGTGATGTACGTCTTCTCCAGGGTCACAGTATTCCTGTCCAGCCCGATGTGGGCATCCACAGCTCTGGCATGAAGGCTTGTGTGGGTGTCTTCACCTGGAACAAAGCAGAGGGGAGTCTTTTCTCACCTCACTGGCTGATGGCAGCACAAGGAACAGAGCACACCACAGGCAGCAGAAGAAAGTGTCACAGCTTTTAGCTGAACGAGCAGTTCCATGGATCAGTCCATGGATCACAAGCTGAGAGCTGCATGTGCACAGCATGACGCTGTCCTGACAACCTGCCAGCATTTCACCCTCTAGAACAGACCCCTACCAAGGCTCCCTCATTTCCAGAGCTTTCAAAGCTTCATTATTCCCAGCCAGCTCCTGGGATGCATCTGGGCTCAGACTTCAAGCTCACCATTCCTGTTGCAGGTGAGCGTTACCCAGGCGAGACGCAAACAACAAATACCAGACATGCTCTCTAGAAATGGCATTTACATGGAGCTCTACAAGGATCAAGATGACAAACTACATGACTACAAACCAGATGACTAGAAAATGAACCCTATGAAAAGTATCATCATCTCCCTCTTGAAACCCACGGCCACACCAGCCTTTCTGCTTAGAACAGGCTCTGCTCTGAGGGATGCACAGAGTGCCCTGTGCACTGCCCAGCACTCACCTGTGTCATAGTGCACAACAAGGGACCTGGAATGGTCACCAGTCTTCAGTGGCTGAAATTCCACTGCCACCTCCACGGCATCACCAACATCCAGAGTTCCCATGGCCGGAGTGACAGAGAAAGGGCTGCAACACAGAGACAGTAGGACTCTTGGTGGAGATTTGGGGATGTTAACCCTCTTGCAGTCCAGTTCTGCTCACTTGTGCAAGCAAAGAGCAAACCAACCACAGTCAGCAGAAGACAGAACAGACAGGGTCAGAAACAGCCACTGACTCTAGTGTGAGGAGATCCAGCCCTCACAAGATCCTGTGGGATGAAATGACCTCATCTCCCCCATACTCTGTATCCAGCTCTCTGCAATGAGGCTCAAGGGTCATTTGCATCTTGCTTACTCTCATCAGATATCAGCTCCCCTTACTGACAGAGCTGGGCAAAAGTTATGGCCATGGATACCAAGGACCAAGTACTCCTAACATAATTTAGAAACAGAGCTGACCAGTGAGCAAAGCTGGCAATTTTGTGACCAAGTCTCTCAAAGCACCATTCACCTGCACTTTTGGTAAATGCTGTGTGCAAGGAGGCTGCAATCTGTTTCAAGTCCCATGGTACAGTTATCTGCTACAGCCAAACGTTCTTTTGTCCACTGGTGTCTTAAATGCCATTATTAAATGATTTGATTTTGGGAGAATTGATCTCATTAAAAGTTGCCTCCCACACCAAGGGAGACAAAAAAAATAGGGCTAATTGAATTGCCTCATGTGTCCACTAACACTTATTGCAGGAAGAAACTCAAATATCATCTAATCTTAACATCTATTACTTTTAAGTGATGGTCAGTTAATTCTGACATCAAGCAGTGTCGGATTTCTGGCTGTTTAGATGGTCTGGGAAGGCCCGAGGTGGCCTTGGGCAGCCCGCACTCCAAAGGACAAGAAGGGACTTCAGATCTTTTCTCGGTCTCGGTGTTTATTAATTGCTTATCTGAAAGATTTTCTCTTGGCCTGACAGAGTTCTGCTCAGCAGTCAGCCATGGGCACACACACTGCGAGTCCCTGGGGCGGCCACTTATCTTTATACTCGGAGTTACGTATACGATATTTATCATTTTTCTCCAATACCCTCTACCCTTATTAACCAGTGCACTTTTGGTAAGGACCAATCCCAAAGTGCCAACATCACCACAGAAGATGGAGGCCAGGAAGAAGAAGAAGAAGAAGAAGAAGGAGAAGAGCACGCCCCAATTCCTCCATCTTACTTCTTTAGACCCCCTTGTACAGAAATCTTAAACCCTGTATCTCACACTCCAATTAACTTATCCCTTCACCATTCACCCCGGTGAAATCCTCCTATCCTCATACTGATGTCGTCTCCCATGTGGGATCAAAGTCCAGCCACCAGACATTTCTGGCAACATTCCAGGACTCCCGAGCCCCCCAGGGGTGGTCTTGGTCACCCTGCACCTCAGCCCTGAGAGGCTGAGATCCCACAAAGCAGCATTAACTATTCTAATAAATTCAGTCTGTTAGGTTACAGCAGCTCCAGCTCTGTGCTGAAAAATTCTGTCCAGAGTCAGCAGCTCACAAGCTCCATCTTTCCCTCTACTACACTACATCTAGACTCTATTTCATCTACTTCAAGATTTAATTCTTGAAGTTCAGAAACTCTTTAAATCCCTATCAAGCAGGATCCAACATGCTCTGTAGCACTCAACAGAACTGCTGGCAAGCACATTGTAAAGGGATACCAGACGTTATTGAGGATTTATTTTGGTGGTGACAAAACAAGATCTGGAAATCCCAGAGAAAAACCGTGCATAGATTTACAAGTTCCTGCCTACATGTTTGCCCAGTCCAAAGCAGCAGCCTGTTTGAGCAGCATCTGAGGAGCCTGGATTGGAGCTGCCAATAGCTCTGACAGGCTTTGGTGGAAGCTCCTCTCGGACCCTCACGTTTCACAGCAGAAAAGTCAACTTGCCTTTTGACCTCTGTTTTGCCAGAGAAAAAAGCATCAAGGCCACTCAGCTGCCTGAGGTTAGACAGCAGGTCTGTGCTGCATTCCTGACCTCAGCTCCTACACCAAGACCTCCGGGATCACATAACCCTCAACACACCACCAGCCAACTGAACTGGTTTCCTTGCAGGTACGGTGTCAAAAATGCATTACCCTCTCCAGTTCAGCCAACAGGAGAAACAGTGATTGTCTTCTGAGACTGGCAGGAACAGCACAGGCTGCCCACAGCACAGCTCATGTTGGGCATCTGATGCAGGGACCACTGGAAAGCCACGTGCCTGTGGCCTCCCAGAGAATGGGTCTATTTGGCTGACAGTGCTGAGTAAGCATTTCAGAAGCTGCTTGTGCTCAGGAGGGTGCAAGCCAGCTACCAACATGTTCCAGCACCCTCCAGGAAATCTGAGACAGAGAAAGCTCAAAGGCTGCATCCTGCTTAAACCATGAAAAGCAATGGCAAACCCCACACGTCCTGCTCACTTCCAGCCAGGGCTGCAGGGCAGCAGCTCTGATGCTCTGGTTCCTTTTGCTGCTCTTTCCCAACTCTACCATCACCCTAAGGTGACAGATATCCTTTGCACAAGGACAGATGAGCTGCCTCACCTCTGGGTGCTGAGCTCGTAACGAGCAGGCCGGTTTCCAACATTGTGAACCAGCAGAGTCTTCTGGGTGCTGTGCTTGACCGGACAGGTGGAGAAGTCCAGCTGGTCAGGGAAGTCCAGGATGGCTCGGCCACCGATGGCCCAAATTGGCACAATGAACTCTTCTCTTTCAGTGGTGCAGAGGAGCTGGTGGAAATAATCCTGTGGCAAAAGAAACTGTCTCAGCACAGAGCCTTTATCTCCATCTTTAGCATGGGCAAAGAGTATCTCTCAGTTCTAGATCCTCTGAAACCAGAACAGGTCCTCAAAAGTCAGGCCAGATGCCCTGAATCCAGCCTTTCAGGTCCAGTTTCCACTGAAAACAGCAACCTCTTGGGCCCTCCAGACTGACCTTTCTCTGCCCAGGGGTGAAGAGGATGCGGACAGTGGTGTAGAGGCCCGGTGGCACCTTGCGGCACACGTCATTGGGGCCCACCAGCTGGAAATAAGGTGAGCTCTTCAAGGTGACCTTCACCAAGTGAGGAACCTGCAGGAGAGACATGGAATGATGGTTTTGCCACTTGTGATGGCACAGGTCGACATGCCCTGGTGCCATCCTTAGCCACCCTTCTCTGCTCTCCTCTTCCAGCACAGTGTTAAACCTCCAGTCCCAGCACTCACCTTGTCCCTGTTCCTCAGAACCAGCGGCACTTCACAGACCTCACCGGGGCTGTAGTTCTGAAACACCACCTCTGGTGGGCAAGGCTGAAACGAGCGCTGCTCTGGGACAGCTGCTGAGAACTGCAGGGAGAGGCCAGAGAGAGCAGAGACAGGTTCAGCTGCTGGGAGGAAGGTTCTGCTCTGATCCCCAGTGAAGTGCAGACTCTGGGTGAGCACATCTGCCCAGCCCACACTGGGCAAACAGTGGCTCCTCCACCTCTGCCCTGGGCTGACCAAAAGCTCCTGGACCAGGCTGAGCAGGCTCAAGCCAAGCTGCTCTTCTGGCATCCTCCTCAATTATCACATCAAACAGCAAGGGCAGGGAAAGGCTACCTTGTGATGGGAGGTCCCAGGCTTGTCTTGAGGCTGGACAACCTGAGGCAGACTCAGCTTCTTAGCTCTGGCCAGCCTCTGCTTGGTGCTGAGAGACATCTCCTTCTGGAAGGCAGAGGGAGTCAGCTGGAAGGCAAAAAAACAGCAAGAGTCTCAGAAATGCCCTTGCTCATGGAGGCTTTTCTTGTTCACTTACTACTGATGAATGATTTGTGATCACAGCCACTAGCACAGTTCTGGAAGCCCTGGAAGTTTCCTGCTGAAATACTTAGCACCAATGAGTTAATAATACAGAGTGGAACACACATACTCCAGCCACATGGCTGTGTCCAATGAGTCTCTCTGTGATTTGATGGGACATGGTTGGGGATTTCTGCCCTTTGGGCATTTGTTTCCTCTTACTTTTCCCTGGATTGAGGCAGTGACCTTTCAGAGAGTGGGGAGGAGCTCTCAGAACTGCCCAAACTCCATCTCTGCACAACACTCAAAACTCACAGCCAGGAGATAGCACTGCTGGCTGAGTCCAAGCGAAGCAAACAAGAAAAGCTGTACCAAGAGTGAGGTGCACAGGCATGTGTCCAAGTTTTAGCTCTCTCTGTCAATTAGCATTGGTTTTCTCTGTCTGGGCTGACAGAGCCCTGGACAGAAGAAAACAGAGGGATCTCCTTGGCAGGGCCTCAGCAGTGGGGCATCTTCAGCCAAGTGAGCTGCAGACAGCAAGGGACCTTTGTGGCCCTGGCTCCATCCAGCGCTGCCTGCAGGGCTGCATCTGTGCCCACCCAGGAGCTGGGAGAGAACAGCTGCCTTGGGAGCTCTTCCAGCTGGGACCAGCCGTGGCTCTCAAGGCTTTGGGCAGAGTTTGAGCTTTCCCCCTCACGTGCCCGGGTGCCCAAGGGCAGGATGGTCAGAGCAGCACAGGTGAGTGCCCAGCCTGACAGAAGGAATGGCTGTGGCAAAGGGGAAGGAAAGAAGCCCATGCTCAGGGCTTCAGCTGTACATTGGTTTCACTTGGCTCTGCTGGCACAGCCAGGCAAGGCGCTGGGCTGTCCCTGACACATCCCACAGTGTTCCCTACTGCACCAGGACAGCCCCAGCAACAGGAGCACGGCACAAAGGGCTGGGGAGGGGCTCTGCAGCTTCAGAGCATTGCTGGACAACAGGGGCAGGGAGAGCAGGGACAGCAGGGCAGTTTCCAGCCTTAACACAGCCCCAGGGGCTACTCACAGTATCAGCCTTCAGTCTTTCCCTGAGCAAAAGTCGAGGTGTTGGTGTTCTTCCTGGGAATCCAGATGCCATTGTGAAGAGAGGATCTCACAGAGGAGTGACAGCGCCTCAACAGAACTGGAAGGAACAACAATGGAACTCTGAAAATCCAGAACCCAATTCATGGCAGACTCAAGGGATATACTGGTGCTAAAGATTTTATATGATTTGAAAGTAGCTAAGTGCTCATTAGGCATAAGCAGCTAGTGTTGTTAAGCCTCTAGTTGGACTTTATTTGAACTATATGGGTACCTTATTCCATTCAAAGATGGATCGTACTGAAACCTGGAGCTAAAATGCTGAATATTAATAATAGTTTGAACAGACCAAGCTGTAGCTCAAATATTACTTAAAAACAGCATGAGTGGACCTCCTCTTTTTTGGCTAAACACCTCCTGCTCTCTCAGCTGCTCCTCACAGGACTTGTGAGAGACTGGAATGTTATGCTTAATGGCTTAAGTATTGCTATAAAGGACTTTTTGCCCATTGTGACAAAACTATATAAAGAAGCTGAGACCCTCAAGCCCACCATTCCCTGAAAATGCCTCCTGACTGGAACTTGGCACTGTGAGTTAAGCTGCCTAAGGGAACCTGAGACAAGATAAAGGTGACACTATTGTCCTGTTAGCTCAGGAGCGGGGAGAAGTGAACAAGGCTGAGGGAGAAAAATATATCCCCACTAAAGTCAAATCCAGCAGCTGTCCTGAAAATCAGCTCTGTCTGCCTTCAGGCTGGGGAAGTCATAGCCACAGACTCGTCTGCTGAGGCCAGGTTTGCACACAAACCTCCCATCAACAGAGGGGGAAGGAGGAAATTTTGGGGGTGAGGCACAACCTCTGGTAAGGGGCAGTGGACACCCATCCTCCCTCAGACAAACTGGCTCAGCTCTAAAACCCCCCAGCCCCAGAAGGCCACATCCAGGGGACATTCCCATGAGGGGCAGCTGAGGGGGTGTCATAACCCAGCAGAGACCTCCAGAGTGCCCCCAGAGCCATTCCTGAGGCCTTGCACCAGATGACTGCATGGCATGCAGAGAAACACAACAGATCTGAAAATCCACAACCCAATTCATGGCAGACTCAAAGGACATACTGGTGCTAAAGATTTTATATTATTTGAGAGTAGTAAGAGACAGAGCCAAACTTGCCCCATCCCAGGGAGGTACCTGGGCAGTCCCACCTTGCCAAATCTGCATTAATCCATTGGAGTCTCACATTTTGTGAGACCTCACCACAAAGACCAGAAGAGGACTGAATGGGATGGGACGGGATCCATGGAATGGTGATATTTTCTACTAAATCTGTCTCTGTCACTCTATTCCCTCCTTCCCAGCCCCCTCCCTCCCCCTCTCCTTTTTCTATTTCTTTCTCCCTCTCTCTTCCTCATTTACTGTTCCATAAAATCCAAACTATTAACTTTGACACATGGTCTCGGTTTGCACCTTAATCCAGGGGCATCTCCTTAATAATTTTAATAACCAGATCATAACAACCCACTGAAACTTGAACAGAACTCATTCACCTATAAGTAGTTTAAATAAATACTAAAGGAAAAAATGTATAGACAAGTATATTTAGGAAATGTTGCATTTCCTCAGTGAGAAAAAAGCACCATCAGCAGACCATGTATTGTTCATCCCCTCAGCTGTACATGCCACCGCACTGAAGACTGGCATTATCCCATCCTGTATTTCCCTTTGGCATTCTCTTTCAGAGCACAGATGTGACAAAACCAGAAAGTACAACTTGAGTCAATCTTTACCTTCAAACGAAATTCAGGACTCTCTGGCAGAAACCAAGGTTCTGCAAGTTTAGGAGTCCCTCGCAGAGCAATGTTTTGCGAGTTCTCGCTCACAGACAGCACTGTTCTGCGAACAACTCCGCTGGCAGTGGCCGAGTGCCGCAGGCTGAGCGCACCGGGTGCGAATGAGCATCAGGGCGGCTGCGGGCGCTGAGGCCGCGGCGCCGTCACAGACGCTGAGGGCCCGGGCGCGGTTACCGGGCAACCGCGGCACCGAGCCTGGGGCCGGGCCGGGCCGCGCTGCTGTGCGCAGGACATTGGCACTTTGGCTGCTGACTTGACTTTAGTGCCTTCTGCAGAGTCTTTCTGTATTTATGAAAGTTTAAAATGTGGTGATAAAGGCACCTTTGGCAGGTCTATACCCTGCTCTTTGTATAGCACTAGGATGCTACCCTGGCTGGAGCCCCAGCAGGGGCTGAGGGAGCTGGGAAGGGGCTGAGCCTGGAGCAAAGGAGGCTCAGGGGGCCCTTGTGGCTCTGCACAACTCCCTGCCAGGAGGGGACAGCCGGGGGGCCGGGCTGTGCTCCCAGGAACAGGGACAGGAGCAGAGGGAACGGCCTCAGGCTGGGCTCAGGGTGGGCACCAGCAGGAATTTGCCCATGGAAAGGCTGCTCAGGCCTTGGCAGGGGCTGCCCAGGGAGCTTTGGAGTGCCCATCCCTGCAGGTGTCCCAGGAAGGGCTGGAGGTGGCACTCAGGGCTCTGGGCTGGGGACAAGGTGGGCATCGGGCACAGCTGGGACTCCATGGCCTGGCAGGGATTTTCCAACCCCAGTGATCCTGGGATTCTGTGCCATACAACTTGGACAAAAAGGTTTCCCACCTCTGACTGGTTTCATAATGAGAAAGGAAATTTTTCAGAGTACCTTGACCTTCATAGTCATGAAAAATGATCCTTGTGCTAAAATTTTGCTCTGCCTTTAGCAAACAGAAGAAAGCTTATGATGGATCTGCTTTCCCTAAAAATAGGGTAGGAAAAAATTAACATCTGAAAACAGTTAAATATGCACATTTGTCCTTCATTGAGGAGCAAATAACAGACTGCTTAGCTTTAAACATATGGCCTTGAGTTCTTCTGACTTTGTGGGAATGAAAGCCTTAATCAGATTCACGTGGATTGAAGTATCTGAGTATAGAAATGAATGCAAGATCAATGTCAGCAATGAAGTCACACTTCCTGGAGTGTCTCTTATGCATTTGTTGACCAAAGAAGAGATTAATTGTTTCACTTGTAGAAATGTCACTGGTGCCTGAATTTCTGAAAGATAAATATTTAAGGAAGAAAAAAAAATGACGGGCAATAAAAATTGGATACTTGTAAAGTCATTGGTAAAAGCCTCATCAATATTCAGGTGAAAACAGAATACTTTCCTCAAAAGCAAAAAGAAACAAAACAAAACCCCTCGTACATCACTCACAGTTTGACAAGAAAAAGCTGTTCTTACTACAGAAATTTCCCCAATCTGAAATGAAATTGTTTCAAAAAAAGAAAATTAGACAATGGAGCAAGAAATCCCTATAGATTGGTCATATCAGAAAAATGCTGATAGGCAATACATAATGTTTGACCCTGATAACCTCTGATCAAAATTTAAATCGTTCTCTGTAGAAATTATATTGTCATTATTTTCTCAAAAGACTCATGATTATTTAAATGGCATAGGATTCATCACTAAGTGATATTCCCAGAATGAAAATGCTATTATCAGAATAATAATAATAATCTTCCTAGAAATATCAGTACAATAGAGAGTTTGTACCAAATCAAAATAATTTAAAAATTAATACAACTGGTGCTGAATTTTTTTACGTGCACAGCATGGAAGAACACTGAGCTATGTAAATGGCTACATCTAAGAATTTTTATAAGAAAAGTATCTGATTGGTACTCTTCACTTTAGTATTATCAATACCATCTTGATAACTCTTTTTTTGACTCTGCTGGTTTTAGCTACAATGCAAAGAACAGAAATTTGGCAAATCCATTTTCAAGGGCCTGGAGTGCCAGGACAAGGGGGAATGCCTTCAAACTGACAGGAGGCAGGTTCAGATCAGATATTGGGAATGAGGAATTGTTCCCTGGCAGGGTGGGCAGGCCCTGGCACAGGGTGCCCAGAGCAGCTGGGGCTGCCCCTGGATCCCTGGCAGTGCCCAAAGCCAGGCTGGACACTGGGGCTGGAGCAGCCTGGAACAGAGGAAGCACTGGATGAGCTTTAAGGTCCCTTCTCTCCTTCTCCCTCTCCCCCTCCCCTCAAAGTATTTTAATTCTTGTCATTCTACAAAGCACAAGACCAGCACAATTACAACTATTTAATGTACAGCAGACCTGGAATAAAGTATGCTTCAGGAATTTCTTGTGATTCACCTAGTTGGGATTTAGAGTGCTTAATCCCATTTCTACTACCTTGATACTCCTACCAGCTATGTTCCCCATTTTATTTGCTTCCCAGGAATGCAAAGCATTCTTAGTAGCTGTTTATAGAAACTCTTGCTGCTCCACTGTCTCACAACAAGTATTTTTGACAAAACCCTGTTGTGTATAAGAAAAGCATTTACCTCCAGATGATCAAACCCGTGGGAAGACATGAGGTAATCTCTCCAGTGTATTTGCCTTCCTCTGTTCAGTCTTTCTGTGAGGTGTTATTTTTCATAATATTCTTAGGTTCAGGCTATGGGAATTTGTACTTTGGTTCATTTCTGAAAACAGAAGCTGCATGAGGGCTTGGGGGAGCCTGAGCCATGCTAAGGTGAATAACCATTTGACCTCTGATTTATGCTGTGAGTAACAGGAACATTTTCCCAGGTAATCCATTAGTCTTATTTTCATATTATGCTTCCACAAATCTCTGCAATAGCTTTTCTAAAGATGAACATTATGCAGCCTCTGTTGAGAAAATAATAAGAGGTTTGCACACCACGGCCAGTGGAAACACCATCAACCCACATATCAGCTCAGTAATGTTTTTACTGAAATTGTCTGCAGCTGGGTGATTGGAGTGCAATTTCTTTTCACAAGCCATCATTTTAGGCACTTTCAGATGGCATTTTATGCACATTAGTGACATTGTCCTGCGTTAATTGCAGGTATTATATTTATTTCTTTTATTTCTGTGCTGCTGTTCACAGGTTGGAGGGGACAGCACAGGATCACACCCTGGATAAGGCTGGGAGGGACCTCTGGAGATTCTCTAATCCACTCTCCTGCCCAGACCAGGGTCAGGCAGAGCAGGTTGCTCACAGCTGCCTTCAAGTCAGGTTTTTGGCATCTCCAAGGATGGAGAACCCAAAATCCCTTTGGACAACCTGTTCCAGGTTTGGCTGCCTTCACAGTGAGAAGGTTTTTTCTTATGCTTAAATGGAATTTTCTGCATTTCAGATTGCTGAGATTCCTTTCACTCCATACCACTGAGAAGGGTTTGGCTCCATCTTCCTTCCTCCCCCTGGCAGGCATTTACACATTCCTGCAATGTTCACAATGGTCATCAGCAAAGGGTAAACTGGGAGGAAAAAAAACCCTGGAATTTCAGTTGTTTTAGCCTCTTCCTGCTTCACTGATTTATTTTACTTCTTGTGGAACAATTTTATATAGCAATACTGCCTGCAGACCTGAAACAGGCTGGAGTCTCCTCTGGGCTGGAGGAGAATAACAATGGCTCCTCTCCTGTTCTGTGGAATAAACAGAATTGTAGCACAGACGGAATTAACCTCTGAGAATAAAGGCAGAGTTCCACTCCTTATGCCTTTATGGCAATGAGAAGTTCCTATGCTCCTTCTCACCAGGTTGACAGAATATACAAATATAAGAGGAGCCTCAGTTTCCCTTCTGCACAAGGAAGATTTTGACAACAAAATAACACCTTCCATGAATTTTTAAAATTTCCTATCAGAATAATATATTTAAATTCAGTTTATAAATGAGTTAAAATAGAAAAAAAGGCAAAGAAAGGTATGGTACCAGAAAA
Source organism: Melozone crissalis (assembly GCF_028551555.1). Lineage (NCBI taxonomy): Eukaryota > Metazoa > Chordata > Aves > Passeriformes > Passerellidae > Melozone > Melozone crissalis. The sequence continues at coordinate 18,274,629 of NW_026535785.1, read as the reverse complement.
TAAGGAATAGAGAAGGAACTTCAGGTATTTTAGCAGCCTGCTCACTGTCCTCCACCCCCACAATGTGGTGAGGGAGAAAATAGGAAGAACTAGAGTGGGAAAACTTGTGGATCAAAATAAAGACAAGGAAATCACTTATCAAGTACCCCTGAGAAGAAACCAAACTCTCACCCTGAAGCTTCTCTTTTCCAGGCTGAACAATGGCAGCTGTGCCAGCCTTTCCTCCCAGCAGAGCTGCTCCATCCCTCTGCTCATCCTGGAGCCTCCTCTGAGCTCTCTGAGCAGCTCCAAATCTTATGCAAGGACAGGAAGGATCTTGGTGGATAAAACCAGGAATATTTATTCACCTCGTGTTACAGGGGCCAAGCCTGGCCAAGCTGTGTGATTTACAGAACCCTGAGCTACTTACAAAATGATTTTCCTTTCCTCCCCTGCCAAGTCTCTGCCTGTACTACCCACTTCAGTTGTTTTGCAGAAGTGCAGCAGCTCAGGGTCGTTAGAAGTAATGACCTCACAGCTGGACTGTACAGGCTGCAAGGAAAGCAGAGAGCTTGGATCTGAAACCCTGAATGTTTCACATAATGACTTAAAGTTCTAGTGCAAGTCTGCATTTTAAAGGACTGAAAAAAAATCCCTGCTTTGGCACATGACACTAAAACTTTGAATTTCAGCATTTCTTCAAAGGCATTCACACATACAACAGGAAATAATTCTGTGCATATTTAGTGAGCATTTATAGCAAGAGTCATCACTTCTCTGTATCATCACAATATTCATTACAATGAATTTTAGTCTAGACAGTTTTTTTTCCTCATGATTAAAAATGTTTATTCATAAAATAATTTCGTTTCACATTTGGGAACTTTGTATAATTCATTTGCATTAAATAACAGTTTTAGTGGTTTTAAAAAGAAACTATTTATTTTCTGCATACACATCTCTTGTAAAAGGACTTGAATATTTAGGTAGCTATCATTTATAGCTGCTACCACCTTGGATTTCAGTGTAATTTATCAGGCTTTGTAAAAGTATTTCTGAAATACCTTGATTAAACAAACATTCCATTGCTAGATTAATTAGAGCTTTCATAATATTTCCACAGAATATTTATTTGAATTAGGACTGGTTTTAACGAAGGTACCTTCATGATCAAGGATTGCAGTAGGCATTTAATAAAACAACCAGTACTTGACTGCTTTTTCTCTGTGCTTAGACATCATTGCAGCTCCTGCTGACTAGATTAGAAGTGGTGCTAAGGAAGATTTAGATTAATAAAACAACATGTAAAGTCATGGGAGAATATATTAATAGAAAACCCACACAGTTATCACATAATCTGTTCTTGTGCCTGCCCATTAACACAGATTTATTGTGTCTCTACACAAATGAGTGCAAGTGTGCTTCACTCTAAGGCTTGGCCCAAAGATTCTTGACATCAACAGAAAACTCTTGTGACTTCAAAGAGCTTTGCAGCAGAGTTTTTATCATCTGTGAAACAAACCTCTCATTCAAAAAGATATTCAGCATCAGATCTTCTAATTTAGACTCCAGCTATTATCCTTCAAAACAGGGTTTATGCTAAGCAGATCTGATTATTAACTTAGTTGGGCACCTGACTCTTTCCAGAGTTCTAATGGTCTCTGCCTGTTCAGAAGAAGGCTTGAGTCCAGAGACCCAGAGACAGCCCTGTAACACTGCTGGCAGGTAGGGACACCAGGAGTGGAGCCACAGCCTGTTCCCAAGGGGAAGGAACACACCCTGTTAGAGAAATAAACATCCCCAGAATAAGGGTGCTTTGGAAAAATTTAAATATACACTGACAAAGGAAAATTCCTGGTTTGAAGCTGGTTTGATTCTTTGTGCCAGTTTCCATCTAAGAAAACTTCCCACCCCAATTAAGGTTCTTTTTTAGATGAAAAACAATGGTTTTATTAATCTGTAGCAACGGGACATGTTTATTATGGGAATAAATCACACAGACTTTTCTTCAAGAAGCCCATTTTTAATTCACATAACTCCTTTTTATACTGCTTTACAGACCTCATGTGTGACTCCAGTTGGTCAGCAGCTTTCTTGCCAATTACTTTATTGGTTAATAACAAGTTGTTATCTTGTATTAATTGGTCACTCAAACCCACGTGGTGTAGTGCAGGGAAAGTTGTTAGTGAGAGATAGTTTTCATTTTTCTATGTAATGGTGTAAAACCAGTTTATACAGGTGCTGGTTGTTTTTCATCCAGGAATAGATTGTTATACTAACCAACTGCTCACACCAGGATTGCTTTCACATGGGAACTTGCAAGGGCTAGCTTGCCTTAGAAGAAATGACAGCTAGCCAGAGCAGGTCTGATCTTATGAGGCCTTTCTTTATATTTTTTCTATTTTACTGCAAAAGTTTACAGCCCTGTTTAAACCAGAATAGCACTCAGATTTGTCATGTGTCCTCTGCTGTCTCAGTGATCCAGGGCAATATGAAATGTGGCTGGCAAATAAATTCTGACAGCCAGTGCTGTACAGAGATTGTGACCATCAGCCCCACATTTCCCACAAGCTCTGAGGTACAGCCAGCACTGGCACCCATTTTTACTGACCCAAAGCAAAGCACAGCCTTTTCTTACTCTTTCTAACACTTACACAGGTTCAGATCACAGAATTCTGCAGTTCTACTTTATTCAAGTGCTTCTCTTTTTAAGAAAATTGCCCTGCATGCCATGGAATTGCACTGCTCAGTGTGGCTGAGGAACTGGATTTGGGCTATGAATAGGTTACAGTCATCCTGAATATTTTCCCAGTTAATGATCTGTTTTAAAATAAACCTGCAACTTCATCCATTAGCACTGTTCTCTACAGAAGGGAAATGCAATCAAAACAGAAAAGGAAAAAATTAGTTTTGACTGCAGGGCGTCATTGTTCAGCTTGGAATCAAAATCAAGAAGCTCTCAACATTCTAGACTGTAAATCACCTTGAATGTTGAGCAACATCATAGACTTGGGTGTCAATCTTGCTTCATATTTTTATTGCAAAGGCCTTATTTTCAGCAATTCACCTCTGAGTGCCTTAGGTGAAGTGTTCTCAATGTGAAAGCATTTACCTTTGACCAGATGGAAATACTCACCCATTGCTGTCAGATTTCTCTCATCTTAAACACCACTATGAGAAGATGGAAAGAGATTGTTCTCCATTCAAACTCTCCTAATCCAGTTCCCTTTGGCTTTCTTAGTTGACTTTGAGAAAGAAAATTGCTTAGCTTGTTTTTCAGTAATTAATTATATACAAGTATTACCTTTTTCTCCTCCTCCCCCCTGCTCAAAAAGAAATTAGTGCTGGAAATGACTGTGTGCTTTATTTTTTCCAATGTACTCACTGTAAATCTTAAATTCATTGGTCCCTTCTCCAAGCAATGGCAAATGGTGACATATTTCTCTATTACTTCCTGTCACTTATAGCTACAGATAAACATCTCAGGAGCTTGAAACTGATGGTGAAAGGATCACATCAACAACAAACCTCCTCCTCTTCCTCACCGGAGCCAAACACAAAGTTCAGGGACCAAAAGCAGCAGAATCTTCCCTCAGCAGAGGTCTGGCACCTTCAGACTTTCAAGAAGCTCCAAGTCTGCTTTCATGGGGTTGCCTCAGAGCCCAGGAATTCTCAGGTGTGCAGGAGCAATGAATGTGCAGGATTTCAGGAACTGCTCTGCAGTGGGCAGTGTGAAGGGCTGGCAAACGCTTTTACAAAGGCATTTTGTATTGATGCTACAGTTTCTCTCTGACATATTAATCCACACTCCAGCAAGTGAGAAATGAGACCTCAATTCCAGCTTGGATCATCTGGCCTGAGCTTCCACATGGATAAGAAGTGCTGTGATAGTTCTCTATAGCAGCTTAATTTCAAAATCACTGAAGCCTGAAAGCCTCAAATGAGTTTTCCCTTTCTGAAACAGAAAATAAAACTTCAAGATCCAACTGTTGAAAAGCTTCCCAAAATCTCCTGGGAATCACAGTGCAGTTTTATACAGTAATAACAGCCATCATATCCATAATTCTTAATTAGAATAAAGCCTTAGCCATATAATATGGAATATGTTTTATGCAGAACCTTTTTTACCGTTAATCTTAAAAAAAAATATTTAAAAATTACTCTATTCCATACAGAGTAGTAAATGTCTTAAAGCACACACCACATTAATAGTAAATATTGAATTTTAGGGGTACAGGACAAAAATTTGAAGCAGCCCTCCCCTTGATGATTTCAAAGACAAGTCATAAGTAAAAATTGGAAGGTACCAACATTATCCACCAGCAAAAAAAGTGATTGGCAAGGTCAGACTGTGTATAGAAGCAGCATTTAAACACTGCCTTTACTGAAACTTGAAAAAATTACTAAGACAAGGGACAACAGAGTATTTAGAAATCAAAAAAGACTTAAGTAGAAAAAAGCTTTCCTCACAGGGAGCATGAATACAAAATTGATTCTGCAATTGACCCGAGATATTTGAATTGACAGAATTAAACCTAGTGTGTCCTCAGGAAAATCATGTAGTATAGTTTTCCAATATTAGTGTATTGTCCAATTATCCTTCTAAAGATGCATAAATTGCCATTTTACCCAAATGCTTTCCAAAAATCTTGTTATCAAAGCCCCATTTATTTTGATTGCTCAACTATCCTCGTTCCAACTGGTTGTTTAGGAAAGAGTGTAATAAAAAAAGAATAAGTAGTTGAAACATTCTCAACAATTTACATTGAGGTGTGGTTTTATTGCCACAGCTCTTGATGGATTGTTTTTCACATTTCAGAGTCAAATCAAAAATAAATTATCACGTCCTGCAGCAACGGATTTCAGTGCTTAACAAGGTAAATGTTAGATTTTATTATATTTTAAATTAATTTATGAGTACTGATGAAGAATGTTCAGGTCTGTCCCCTCTGTCTGCATTCAGTCAGTACTTGAAAAAAGAAAATTAATACCCTTTTTGTTTTGAAATTAAGAATACCCTACTTTGCATGTGTTTAAAAATCTGTTACTGCTGTGCAAGAGCAGGTTCAAGAGTAGGCAAAATACAACATTTTTGACTTTAACAAAGGACAACACCTGAGCAAAGTGAAAGGGCTGATTTTCAGGCTGATTTATGCTTTGGCCTTTAGTTTAGAGAAATTGCTCTGTTATGCCCCGACTTGCCTGAAGATGGTACTGGCATCCCACAGACCTTCCTGCAGCTCCAAAGCAGCACAGCCCAGCTCCAGCACCTCAGCTTGCCATCCTCAGAGCAGAGCTGCAACCAGCTCAGGCAGCTGCTCTGAATATTTTAATCCTACTTCTTCTCCAATTTACAGTAATTTAAATCTAAAATAATAACTTCTTCATGGTGCATTATTGTGCAAATAGCATTTAATGAACCTATTTTGCTGCAGCTCTAAGTTAGCTTTCCAGAGTGAGCATTGCTACAGGTGGAAAAATAATGGGTGGATCAGTTCTGTATCCAAACCTTCAAAAAATGAGGAGTGGCTTGGTGGATTTCTAACAGAACTTGAGGATGGAAAAGGAGAGAGAAAATGGTGAGGGGAAAACTATCCCTGCCTTGGGGCAACCTGCAATGCATCACTTACCACAAAATAAACTATTTAATGCAAAGAAACTGTGCAAAACCACTGGAAAATGCTGTTTTGAGGAAGAAATTAAGACACACTTAAATTGAAAGGGTTATTTTTTCATACTGTATTTCACTTTGAAACAGATGATGAAACACTAGCCACTTGCTTATTTCTGTAGAGGTTTACTAGTTTTTTAATAAAAAAACCCTAAATACTTCTTATTTAGGAGCAGAAAAACCGAGAGGAGTGGTGAAGATCACTGGAAATATATATATATAACATATATGTATGATGCAGGTTATATATAAGTTATGGATAAAAGACAAAACTTAGACTCAACTTATGTCACTGAGCTTAAATGGCTATGAATTTACATTTTTCAGCTTTCATCTTTTCAGTCTTTAGATATGACCTTGATAATTTTAACCTTTATTTTTTTATATAATTGAGTGATATGTCAACAAAATATGAGTTTGTTTTAAACTCAAAACACAAAAAGAAAAAATAAAAATTGAATGTCTTAATCTTCCAGTAATGAAATGTGAAGGATTTTTGTTTAAACTAAAAGAAAGAAAAATATTTGTATGTGCCAGGCAGCATCCTGGAGTCTAAAGGGAAATCTCTTTTTAATGCTGCTTGGAGACAAATGATACAAGGCCTTGAGTGACAGACTGTGTTCACCTTGTGCTGAAAGCTGAGAGTGAGACAATGTTTTAATGTCTGCTCAAATGAGTGAGTAGATTTGTTTGAATCAAGATGATTTTTGTGCTGTAAAATGACTCAATTTTGGTATCAAAGATGATTGTGTTCATACATGATGCTGAATAGGAAAACCAAACAAACCAACAGATCAGGGGATGGGGCAGAGAAGGCAAAATTTATCCACATCTTAAAAGTTTCTACTCTGGTGGCAATGAAAATTCAGCTTGGAAAGAACAACTGGATTAGAACAGAGAGCAGACTTGACTAATCTAATCCAAAACACCTAGGGAAAAAAAAACACCAAGAAACTAAAGCTGATTCTATGGATTACTATCTTCACTGACTTCAGGGATTCACTGGACACTGAATAGTTCATTTACTTATAATGGCCAGATTTTTCTAATAAAAAGCCAAAAATACACCACAAATTTTCACAAGGATTCATAGATGTGTGGAACATTTCCTTTCAAAGACAGGAGCCAGGGAATGGCTGCCAGTGCCAGAGGGCAGGGCTGGGTGGGATCTTGGGAATGAGGAATTGTTCCCTGGCAGGGTGGGCAGGCCCTGGCACAGGGTGCCCAGAGCAGCTGGGGCTGCCCCTGGATCCCTGGCAGTGCCCAAGGCCAGGCTGGACACTGGGGCTGGAGCAGCCTGGGACAGTGGGAGGTGTCCCTGCCATGGCTGGGGTGGCACTGGATGGGCTTTAGGTCCTTTTTAACCCAAACCATTCTGGGATTCCATGATTGTCTGAAGCCCTGAGAGAGCAGTTGTAGCATCTAAATGTGGCTCTTCCAAACTAGGAGTGAAACATAACCTGTGAGCCTTTAAGGGTTGATGTTTGAGTACCATCACACAGAAACACACATAAAACCTTCCCCTTCTGAGGCAACCCCACAGACCTGAAATAAAACCCATAAAATTAATTGGGCTCCCCAGGAAACTTGGAGGAAGGGTCAAAATTCTGATATTTCTGCCAGGTCAGTAGTGAGACACACCATCACAAAAACCAGCCAGAAAACAGACCTTGACCTTTCCCCTAATCCAGCTCTCTGCATCAACTTCCACTTCAGCTCTATTTTCATAAAGATTAAACAAAAGAACTGGATGGCAACTGCATCTGCTGCCTAACTTGGAGCCAACACAAGTGTGAGATTACCCTTAGCTACTGAATAATCTTTCCCTATATCACACCAAAGATCTGAAGGATTTCACATCTGTGGTGATAAATTTCTGGAGTTTTGTCCATATTCTCCATTTTCCAGTTCTTCAGTGTTGCTGAAGGAAGTAAATATTTTCCATTTGAAGGAAGGACAATGCCAAAATGGCAACATCATGGTTTCATTGCAGTTATATAAGTTTTGAGTACCAAGTGGGGTCCTGAATATTAAATGTTTTTTGAAAAATGTTTTTTGGACCAATTATTAATTGCCCTGATTTAATGATCTTCCTAATGATCTTTTATGTCCTATTGGAAGAACCATTTTACCATGAGAATCTTCCATCTTTCCTTCATTTTATGTGACCTGAAATCTGTTCTTCAGCAGAGAACACATTATCTATTTCACTTGCCTATTTTCTTCTTATTCGTGAACTTACATTTTTTGATGATTTTTTTTTGCTTGCATCTCCTTTGAAATTTGAATTCTTGGTCACTGAGATTGTTGTGATGTAGCTTCAGCTCAGCTTCACTTCATATTTTTCTGAAAGACAGGTAACAGTGTGAACCACAAAGATTATTTGCTGTTCTTTGCAGCATGTGCCCAGAAAGTCTTCTCAAAATACTTATTTGTTTGAAAGATGATTTGAGAGCTTTTGTTATTGCTGCATGCATTTCCCTTAATAGGGATTTCATCTTTTCAGACCATGTGTGCTTTAAATGGATTAATTCAAGAAGCATTTCTCTGAGTTATTGATGGCTCTGAATTAACAGTGATTTGTCTGGAGGCTCTCCACAGAGGACAGCAGAGAAAGGAGAGCTCTGCTCTTGTTACACTACAAGGATGCAATTCCCTTCCCTTCCCTTCCCTTCCCTTCCCTTCCCTTCCCTTCCCTTCCCTTCCCTTCCCTTCCCTTCCCAACACTTCCCAACACTTCCCAACACTTCCCAACACTTCATTTGTTGGATTCCTTCTGGCACAGGGGCCATTGGGAGTTGCTCCCTCCACAGCTGTTACACACAACCACACCACTACATATCTGTCCTCTTTAGGATTTTGGTGCCAGGAAGAAATCATGACTTTGCAGGGGAAAAGCCCAATGGAAGGCTCAGGTGAGTGGATGCAGCAGGACACTTACACTTAATACAATTAATTACATTGCAGAGTCAGAGCACTGACTGAGGCTGAGAGCCAGAACAAGGAGATTCTGAGACCTGCTGTCAAGGAACTGCCAGAGAAGAACACAGATAATTGACATAATTCCTACTTTCTGACCACATTTAAGCTGTGTGATGCTCTTATTAAGCTCAGACTTTTACCTATTCCTTATTTCTTCAGTGAAAGAAGGTGATAAATTCCTTCTTCAGTAAAGCAGGTGAGTCCATGGGTTCTGAGCATGGCCTGACAGATTTGTACAGAACCCTCAAGGTTGGAAAATCCCTGCCAGGCCATGGAGTCCCAGCTGTGCCCGATGCCCACCTTGTGCCCAGCCCAGAGCCCTGAGTGCCACCTCCAGCCCTTCCTGGGACACCTGCAGGGATGGGCACTCCAAAGCTCCCTGGGCGGCCTTTTTTTCAGTGAAAAAAGAAAGCATGAAGCCTCTCACAACAAAGAATGTACATTTCCCCAGCTCTCAAATTTCTCTAACTTTTAAATTTATCTTGTCTTGACTAATTTCAGTCCTATTCCCTAACATTCATTTCTATTCCCTGCAATTTCATAGATGCTCAGTGATTCCCAGCTTCTAACTTCATTATGGGCATCATGGCATTGAAAGGTTTTGTGTGCACATTTCTTGCTGTGCTGGAAGTGCAGCACAATTTGCACCTGCTTGACTGAGCAAAGAAATTTACTCTCTGTTCTCCAACCTGGAAACTAAAGCCAACCACTTGGACATGCAAGATGAATCTAAACAAAAGTTTTGGAGTTTCATATCTCCCTAGAAATCCATCCTAAAATCACTTTGCTCATGGAAGCCTAACTGTAAATGGCTTCAACTTCTTATGGCTTTAATTCCTGATTTCAGCCAAGTCAACAGAAGCATTTCTCAGTGATTTTTATTTTAACTCTGTGTAAATTCTAATGGCCAGTTAATTGGCAGCCAGGTTTTCATTTCAGTATTCTTACTGATATATTGAAAATATCCAAGACTGCAGGATTCCTCTTTATGTTTTTAAAAGGCAATATAGTTTATTTACATGGTTTAAGTAATGCAGCTGCATCCAGGGATGCATTCTAAAAATCCTGCAATTACCAAAAATTGTTTAAAAGAAAGCTATAGTCCACATTACCTTATTACTAAAAATAACAGTAATGTTTTCACTTACAGCAGTGCAGAATTTTTGTAGCTTTAATTTTAAAGCTCATTCGGCTCTCACTCTTTACCTTTGCATAGAAATATTATTATTCTTGGCTCTGCTTATAGCTTCATGAAAACTACACAACCTCCTTTAGTATTCTTTAGTCCTTAACAAGAGAGACTGGGAATTGAGGAGTAATCACTAATGCTTATCTGCCTTTCCTATTTAAAAACAATAATGATGTTCACTCATCCTGAACAAGGACTTTAATTAATCATTGTAGTAATGCAGACTGAAGTCCCAGTGTTACTATCACTGACACAAAACAGTAATATTAAGTCCTGCTTAAATGCTTTTATTCTGTAAAATAAATCTTTGCATCAAGACCCCAAAATTTAGTAAAATTAAAATATAGCCCCATTATTCTAGTTCTTACAAAATTTTCAAGCAGGTGTATTATTTTTAGGCAGGCATTGTTTTTATCCTGTGAGGGCTGACAATTACACTATTTCAAGGATATGTTTTCAAGCACTGAATAAATAAAAAATATTTTTATATGTATTCTGACTATTTATTTTCCATATATATTTATTTAATTCTTATATTAAGAGACAAATTTCTCCTTCTGGAAGTACTTTCACTCAATTTTGCAAGGTATATCTAAATTCCACAAAGTGTAGCTTAACCTCCAGGTTTGTTTTTTTGGGTTTAAGATTACCCTGTTTCAATGGGCATGGGAAGAACCCAGCTTTGTTCATTACCTCCCAGACTGGTATACTCTGATTGACTGAAATACATCTTCACCTTCTATTTAGACATGGCTACTATTAGCTAATAGCCTAATTAGATTAAAAGCTACCCAGTGCATCTTTTCCATGTGAATAATTCAAATGCAATGACTAATTAAACTCTTAAGGGAAGCACACAGCCATTTATGCTGCTGCCTCCTGTGATGGAGTTCCCACCACAGTGGCCTTGCACACATTTCCTTGTTCTGTCACATTCCAGAACATTCCCCCAGGCTGGGAGTGCTGCACAAGGAAGTGCTGTGCAGCTGAATTCTCTGGAGAGCAGCAACCAGTTGTGCAGGGACTTCACAAACTCCAGTTTCTAAGGAAGACAGGGAAAACCAAAATAAATGCATTTCTGCAGCGGCCTGAAATGCAAAGGGTCATGTTTCATATGCAGCCTGCCCTATACACTGCCACACTCTGAAGGCAATGAATTACAGAGTGTTACTGGGGTGTTTTGACACCTATTTAGTTGGATTGTACTGTATTTATTTTTACAGGATTTTTATACTTTGTTTTGCCCTCAAGTCTTGCCACAGCTACTCCAGGAAAACTTTCCACTCTAGATTTTCCGCAGTTATGGTCCTGCCAATAGAAGAGTGAGTCAGCAAGGCGCAGAGATGACAGGGTTAAAATGAAAAATAAAAGGAAAACAAAGTGAAATGAAATGAGAAAGAGAAGGAGAAGGAGAAGGAGAAGGAGAAGGAGAAGAGAAGAGAAGAGAAGAGAAGAGAAGAGAAGAGAAGAGAAGAGAAGAGAAAGGAAAAGAAAAGAAGAGAGAAGAAAAGGAAAGAAGAGAGAACAAGAGAAAAGAGAAGAAAAGAGAAGAAAAGAGAAGAAAAGAGAAGAAAAGAAAAAAGAAAAAAGAGAAGAAAAGAAGAAAGAAAAGAAAAGAGAAAAGAAAAAAGAAAAAAGAAAAAAGAAAAGAAAAGAAAAAAGAGAAAAGAAAAGAAAAGAAAAGAAAAGAAAAGAAAAGAAAAGAAAAGAAAAGAAAAGAAAAGAAAAGAAAAGAAAAGAAAAGAAAAAGTTCTTATGTTTCCATAGGGTGACATGGCATTCCAGAGCCAGGGACTGTGCTTTGCATTCCAGGCAGTTGTGGACAAATCTCCTGATCTCTGAGCTTTCACTACCAAATTAGCAAAGGTGGATGCTGACTTTTCCCTGCCTAGATCATCAGGTCACAAACACAGGTATCAATCAGTGCCTGTTAGTCACCTTGGTAATGTAGAAATCAAAGCACTGAGTATTTGTCTGGCTGGGTAGAAACCTGGTATCAAGCTCTCAGCATGAAAATTGAATCTGACTTTTAATGAGGAGATTTGGATAGGTGGTCTGGTTTTGAACTTAAAAACACTGAGAAACACTTTCCAAGTGTATTTTTGTCCTTTTAATTAGAGCCTTTTCTCATTTTTCCAATCCCTTTCAACAAGCCTCTAATATTTTTTCAGCCTTGCTTTTGAGGGGCAGGCACAAAGTGAGGCAGATATACTGAACAAGGGGATATCAAAGGCTGAATTTCCCCTGTTGCTTTAACCACATGAAAGCTCTCCAAATGTATTCCCTTGCTCCTCTTAGTGGTTTGTATAATGAGATCAGTGGAAGTGAGCACTAACATCTCCCTGTTCCATTTGCAGCTGCTGGGAGCTGAAGGATAGCTGTGCTATGGTAATGATTCTATTTGAAAAGGGAATATTTGCTACTGCATTCTTTCTTACAGGGTGAGGGTTTTTTAATTTTTTTTTTTTTTTTTTTTAATTTTTAATGTTCTGACTGTGTTCTCAGTTTTGGGGAGGAATGGGAGGAAACAGAAGAGCACTAGAAAGGAATGATCCCTGCCTTGAAAATTTAAAATCTGATGAGAAAGAAAGAGGGCAGAACTAACTGGTGGTGTCAGAGGACAGAGAAAAATTTATGATAGGGTAAGGAGGAAGGAAAGTCTGTGGTTGCTTATCAAATCAAGTTTATCTGAAGCTCTGATGTCCAAAACAACTTGTTCCAGTCTTCAGAACTGGAACCAGTAAAGCTCTGCAGGAATCAGAGAATCCCAGACCGGTTTGGGTTGAAAGGCACCTAAATCCCATTCCACCCCCATTCACACTGTCCCAGGTTGCTCCAAACTCTGTCCAGCCTGGCCTTGGAGACTTCCAGGGATCCAGGGCCATGTCCTGTCCTTGCCTCAAATATTCCTGCCATACTCAATGCCCTCCCCACAACCTGCTGTATAAAGCATCTCCATAACATGATAATCTTCCATAGATATAAAATGATTTGACTGTTTCAGATGTGTTTCACAGGTAAAGCCATGATAGCCATAAAACAGTGCAGAGAAAGGCTCCCAAACCTGACAGAAAATTGGATTTATTTGCTGGATGCTGCACACACACTGCTGTGGTGCCACTCTGGGCTATAGAAGCTGCTGCTTATTCACAAGTATGAAATGCTTATGCAAAAATGCACCAGCACTCCCAGACAAGATGCAAAGATTTCCTCAGAAGAGATGTTTTATGATACATGGATTTTTATGGAAAAGACAAAATACACAGTCTTTCTCTTTGATAAGTTCTGACTGAGAAACAAACAATTATTTTTTATTTTTATACAGATATTCTTCTCTGGATAAAGTAGCCAGGAGACTGGCTACTTTATTAACATATTTAACATATTATTTTAACATATTATTTTTATATATTATAATTTTACTATTTTAATTTTGTTTATTTATTATAAATTTAACATATTTTCTCTAACAATACCCAACTTTGAGAGGATTACTCCCACTCCTGGGCATTGCAGTTGTTAGTATTTCTTCAGGGATCAGTATGGCCTAATCTTAGTTCTGAAGGAAAACATCATTAGGGCTCTGTGAATGATTTATTTTCTGATTCAGGTACTGAATCAGGCAATAAAAATGATTTTTTTATTAAATTAAAACTAAAACTTGTCACTTTTACTCCATCAAGTCTAGAACTTTAGTTTAATTGATTTTGCTTTGCAACTTGAAATTACCCCATTTTGTTTCAGGGATCTCTTTGAAAGCAAAGGAAAACAAAGAGGTAAAATTCTTAAACTGTGGGTGTATGAAATTCTGGTTGTATTTTATTGTTGGCCCAAAAGTTAGTCTAAGGCAGAGTTAGAGAGGAGATTGAATCTAAATCATCATCTTTAGGGAATTGTCAGCCTGGTTGAATTTGTCTCTGCTTCACTAATTACTTATTTTTTCTCTGAACACAGTTTTGCTGAAATCTGCATGTAGCTGGCACTGACTGAATTCAGAGAAAAAAAATCCAAAATAAAACTACAAAAGGTCCCATAGGAAAGCTGTAAAGAAGATTTACACTGACCAGGAAAATGCAAGAATAGGTAACAGTCACTAACAGCTGAGCTTTGCCATCCAAACACATACAAATGTCAAATAATCAAGAGATCTGTCTCATTTGGGAGCCTCAGTGAGTTTAGTTTTCAAAACCTGACTGCCATCACCTCACAACCTACTGAGAGTGATGCTGGAATTCCACCTTGCAGCATTCCATGCCCAGGAAAAGCCTCAGAAATCTCTCTTAGCAGCATTTTACTCTTTCGAATCCAAGAATTCAGTCATTTAGGTACGTTGTTAATTCTTCTTCTCTAATTACAGCATGAGCTAAGTGACATCTGGGTGCTTAACATATGAGAACAGTCTGTGGGCAAAGAGCTGGGAATGGGGACTTGGAGGAAATAAATTGCTTTGAGGTGCTTGTGTTCATTAAACCAGGATCAATCAAACTGACATTAGGAAATGCATTCACCTCTGACCTTCCATGGGATCAGAGGAGAGTTTGGGTTGGAAGGATCATCCCATCTCATTCCATGGCAGGGACACCTTCCACTGTCCCCAGTGTCCAGCCTGGCCTTGGGCACTGTCAGGGGTGCAGGGGCAGCCCCAGCTGCTCTGGGCACCCTGTGCCAGGGCTGCCCACCCTGCCAGGGAACAATTCCTCATTCCCAATGTGAGAAATGGTTACTCACTTTCCATAATTTAGAAAGGTTTATTAAACCTTATCAAAAACACAGCAGAAGACTGAATAGAGAAAAAGGTTTTGGCTCTGGGAGCAGAGGATTTCCCCACCCTGTGCTCACCCACACAATGGAGATTTCACCTTTTAACCCTTTAACCCCTCCCAAAGTTCTGTCCATAGACCCCTTCTTCACTGTCCCGTGGTGGAGATCTCTTCCCAAATCCTGATTGGAGCTCAGATGTCACCACAGTGACAAGCCAGCCCTCCCAGCTGTCCCTTGATAACCACACAAGGGGGTACAACAGAACTATAAACCTATAAAACTTTTCTGAACCTATACACATGCTATTTGTCTGCTAATTGTGAGAGTCAATCATCACATTACTCATCTCTCACACCAAGATCCCACCCAGCCCTGCCCTCTGGCACTGGCAGCCATTCCCTGGCTCCTGTCCCTCCAGCCCTTGGCAATTGTCTCTCTCCATCTTTCCTGCAGCTCCTTCAGGCCCTGCAAGGCCACCCTGAGCTCAGCCAAAGCTTCTCCTGTGCAGGTGAACAATGGCAGCTGTGCCAGCCTTTCCTCCCAGCAGAGCTGCTCCATCCCTCTGCTCATCCTGGAGCCTCCTCTGGGCTCTCTGAGCAGCTCCAGGTCCCTCCTGGGCTGGCCCAGGCTGGGGCACCACTTTGGTCACAAAAACTCCCAAATTTAGGCAAGGGGATTATGTGAGTTGTTTCTAGTGTTTGTTGATGAGCTGTTGGCAGCTGTGAATGTGCCAGCACTTGTTAGCTCATTTGAATATAGAACAGAAAAAACCCCTTTTCCCTTGTTTTTTGTAAATGTTTGATGCAGTGTGTCATTTAACATAGTCACAATCAAAAAAATTGGATCAAACACTGAAATAGTTGCTTTGTTTGCCCGTCAGAGAACAATGCCTGTTGTCACCATTTGAATTATTATAGAGCCATTTGACAGGTGTACAAAAAAGACTGTGCATTTCTGACTTGCCTTCTATTGCATCAGCAAATAGAATTACTTAATAGGATCACTATTGTGTAACATTGTACATTTCTATTTCAGTTACAGCCTTTGTACATTGCCTCTCTTTGTACTTTACACATGTAACTACATTATTAAAATGAAAAATAAAACATTGAAGTGCAAGCTGCTTCATTAAAAAATATTTCTGTGATATATTTCAAAAATATTTTGAAGCTTGAGCAATTATGGTAAAAGAAAACTCCACATGCTAAAATTTATTTTTAATTATTGCACAAAATCCAAGTCTCATAGATTGGTTTGGCTTGAAGGGGACCTTAAAGCTCATCTTGTTCCACCCCCTGCCATGGCAGGGACACCTTCCACTGTCCCAGGCTGCTCCAAGCCCTGTCCAACCTGGCCTTGGGCACTGCCAGGGATCCAGGGGCAGCCACAGCTTATATAAACACTAAACCTTTTATTTATGCTATGCAGTTAAAAAGGATTGATCAATCAAATTTGTTATTTGAAAGATCATTATTTCTGTTGGAAATCAGAGCAAAAATAGGATGTTGCTTATGGGGAGGAGTGAAAACTGAACCTGCTCAACAGTGAATAGGCACAGTTTGGGGGATGTTCCTCTCAGGATGTCTGATCAAAGCTGTGTTTTTAAGCTGAAAGCTGATAATAGCTACCATTTCAATTTTTGGCAAATAATTTGTTGCAGCTGTAGTTGTTCACATGTACCATTAACATCCAGGGAATATATGGAAAAAAATCCTGTCCTTTGTAGGGTATTTCATAGCTCTTCTGCCATAAAGCTTACTACCCTAGGGTATGAAAAACTTCCCAAAGTATTTCTAAAGTATTTCCAACTCTTCAAGAAAACAAAAGTCCACTGTACCTATTGGAATTCTTCACAGTGCTTAGAAGCAACCATCACTTCTGTTTACAGCGTAGGACTATAAATTATATTGAAATATCATTCAGTTTGAGTCATTCTCCAACAGTGCAAAGAGATGGATGGTCTCCAGGGTAAGGTTGTCACAAAAAGGAAAATCAAACCAGCCAAATAATACAATAAGTCTGTGTATCAAGCCAGCTCAACCAAGCACTGATAAGAGCTGTGGCAGGCTGTGAGGAGCTGCCTGACAGATTTCATTTGTCTGAGTTCAGATCCTGGCCCAGTGTCATGTGTCACATCCTCCCACCATCCCTTTGGTGATCTACCAGCACCCCTCCAGGTGCTGTCAGGGGATTAGAAGGAGTCTGCCAGTTAAAATGCTCAAATGGATAATTCAAGAGTACAAGCAAAGAGCCCATTTCATTTATTTTTGTGGTTTTAATACACCACAGAACTGACACATCTGTTGCATTTGGCTGTGTGATTACACATATTAAACTTTAGGACACAAATGTGTAGTGCAGTGTTAAAATAAAACATTTGACATAAATAGTAAAGAATGGAAAATGAAGATTATTAGGTCCTTTGACAATATCAAGAGTTATCTTTAAATCTCTGGCTACTAATGCAACATCTGGAGCCAGGTATCAGATATTACCAGTGTCCCTACAATTTAAACACCAAGGCCTGTCCACCTGCACAAAAAACAAGTTGCCCTGTGTTTGCTGCAGTGTTTCCTCTGGGACTTCATCTCCTCAGGGATTTTAACTTTTACTTTTTGCATTCACTCCACCAAGGTAACAGAGTCACAAAATCATCAAGGTTGGAAAACCCCTGCCAGGCCATGGAGTCCCAGCTGTGCCCGATGCCCACCTTGTCCCCAGCCCAGAGCCCTGAGTGCCACCTCCAGCCCTTCCTGGGCCACCTGCAGGGATGGGCACTCCAAAGCTCCCTGGGCAGCCCCTGCCAAGGCCTGAGCAGCCTTTCCATGGGCAAATCCCTGCTGGTGCCCACCCTGAGCCCAGCCTGAGGCCGTTCCCTCTGCTCCTGTCCCTGTTCCTGGGAGCACAGCCCGGCCCCCCGGCTGTCCCCTCCTGGCAGGGAGTTGTGCAGAGCCACAAGGGCCCCCTGAGCCTCCTTTGCTCCAGGCTGAGCCCCTTCCCAGCTCCCTCAGCCCCTGCTGGGGCTCCAGCCCCTTGCCCAGCTCCGTTCCCTGCCCTGGACACGCTGCAGCCCCTGCAGGGCTCTGGTGGCCATGACAGGCCCAGAGCAGGCCACAGCTCATAAAAAGTTATATTTTACAGTCCTGTCTAGTTCACATTCCTGAGTTAGTTCTGAATGAGTTTTGAGAAGAAATTCAGATTACTAAAGTGCATATCCAGAGACACTTTGGTGCATCAATACCCAGCTGATCAATACCCACCCTGCCCACTCTGGATGTCCTGGTCACACTGGTGCTTTCCAAAGCAGCACCAGGTACCTGTGCTCAGGGAGCTGCACCACACCGTGCACAAACACAGCTCAACAGCAGCTGTGCTCAGGTTTGGGAAGCAGCTTTGGTGAGTTAAACACTTCAAACAACCCTATATATATATACACACACACGTATATTTTTTTTTTCTTTCTTTTTTTTTTTTTCTTTTTTTTTTTTTTCCTACTGCTCCGGCTAGGCAGGAGCAGGGGCTGGAGCATCATGAGCAGCAGCTGTCTGCACAAGCACACACACACCACTCCCAAAATCCACTACTCACCACTCCATATCTGTCCAGGGATGAGAACAATGTGAACAAATCCTCCTGTCAGGAACCTCAGGGCTTCAGGTTTTGAGCTTCCAGCTCCAGCACACACAAATTCCCATCTCATTTTACACAAATCTCTCCCCCACATTTGCCTATACAAAAGATATGTCAAACAATAAAAAAGCCAATCAAAAATAAGTAATTGAAATAGCAAATTTTCTGAGTAAAATTCAGCATCACACCTTTGATGTGAAATCTGTTATAATTTGAAAACCTAATCTAAAGCTTGCAACTGTTTCAGAAAGTATTCTTCATGAGTACAGGATAGATATTTGCAATTAATAAGTTTTAATTGCAAATTCTTTGCTTACAGGAGAAATCTCTGAACATTATCAACACCCTGAACAGAAATGGGAAAGGATAAACTACAGTTTAAAATTTAATGGCACTTTTATTTCAGATCAAAATTGAAGGTTTTGCATAGCATTTGTGGTCTAGTTCCACGGGTTCCTAAAATCAAAGGAATAAAATTCAAGTCCAACATTATTCATAAAAAAATATTTACATATATATCTCTCAGCAAATGTCAGTTTATATCTATTGAAATGACAGGAATATTCATTCCCATAGCAGTTCTAAGCTCTTTCATAGACAGATCTCCTGAAGGAGGTGGACAAAGGGCAAACATCCAAAAATTCCTGAGGTGCCAAGTGCACCTGAGCTGTGCATCACAGCAGAGACACAGCAGCCTAACTGTAGAAGAAAAAAGAATTCTAAAATTCCAGTTCACATCCAGTCGAGACATAGGCTTCTACTTTTTTCATTTTTATTAAAGCTTTTACATTTTTATTTTTATTCATTTAAAAATCTTTACCTCTCTATTTGTGAGCAAAAATAATAGTGTATGTTAATGAAAATGTCTGGAAGGAAAGAAAACAGTAACTGAAGCTGCCTTTAATCAGCAGCACTCAGGAATTAAAGAGCTGCCAGGAGCTGTTTCAGTGCTCTGGAGTTGCCAGTCCAGCATGATGCCAGAATGCCTCTGGCAGTGCTGTTTTGACACACTGGTAATGTCTGCAACTTGTTAGTAAGGGTTGTATTAAATCATCTTGTCACCAATTCCAGCTTTTATCAATTTAACTTAAACAAATCCACCACTTAAAATAGAAAATGTATTTTTTTCGTAGAGTAAGTCCAGATACAACATCTTTGAAATCTCATTTTCCTGTCTATATTTAGCACCAGACTTGTGTGTGGAAGACAAGAAAAGATAAGCACTTTTTTTTATTATTTAAAAAAAGTATGAAACAGGAAAACGAAATTTTTCTCTTCCAAACTTTAAAAGCAGTGCCTTTTAAATAATGTTGATCTTAGCCAAAATGAGAAGGAAAAGCTGGTGGGTGGGTAGTACAAGGTTTAGCATAGGAAGCTCTCTACAAGAAACAACATTTTAAAAGAGTTTACACTTAGTAGTGTTGGTCATGTTTTGAAATTTGGCACCTTTAATGCTTTAAGGGTTGCAAAATCAAATAAAATAAAACAGCTGTAATAGTGGAGCCAAAGGATGACACAAACCCCCCACGTGGCAGCAGCAGATGGACTGATGGTGTGACACAGCTGTCAGGGTGACTCTAACCCTGGAAAAACTGGAATTGCCAGAGAGGAGGGGCCCTGAATTCCCAAGGCAGCACAAACCAGCACATATCCACGTGTCCTAAAGTTTGTGAACTCTGGGACAAGCACAAATCACAATATTTACTTTTATCTAAGCCCTTTTATTACACAAAAGTGCAGTAAAAATGCCCAGAAGTGTTTCAGCAGTTTCTAATTAAAATATTTGAGAACTATCCTGACTTAAGCCTCTGCCTTCCCTTCTCTAAAATAAACATAATTTCAGTAATCACAGTAGATTAAATCATGTGTCTAAGATGTTTTTTTTCACTCCTAAATTTAAATTTAAGCTGCTAACAAATAACCTGATAAGAAACTAAAGCTGACAACTTTTTTTTCCCAACTATTGTTCACTTTCTTAAACTAAATTATGCTATTATTGGCCAGTTTGGCAGAAATTGATTGTGGTTCATCTCTCAGGGATATCAGCCTCTTGGGCAAAACTGGGAAGGGATGAGTGGATGCACTCCTATTCCAGCAAAATTTATGGATGGAGAGAGCTGCTGTGTCTCCTGAACTCAAGGTATTTGGGTCAAGCTTGAGCTTCTTAAACTTTCAGAAAACTGGGAAAGTTTCTGTAGCTCTCAGAGGACTGGGCCTTCCTGTGTTCTTCTGGGTGAATAAACAATACAATTGTTTTGAATGAGCTATTTTGAGTCACTTGAATTAGCAGCAGCTCCCAAAGGAAATTTTCCTGCTAGTGGCAAATTCAGCTGGGATTGCTCTGTAAGCACAGTTTTAAAAGAGGAGATTGTGAGGACAGGATTTAGCCTGAGAATGATTAATCCCAGAGTTGTATGCCTGTGACTTGGGAGGGAGGCAGCAAATGTTCCTGTAGTGAAGTGTTTGAAAAAACCTGCAAAATGCTTCTCCAGTAATTGTGTTCCTCTTCCATGAGGAGCATTTGTTAAAGCTTTACAATTCAAAATGGGATTTTGCACTCTCCTGAATGATCAGCATTGCCAGCCAGACTCCTCTAATCAGAGCCTTAATTCTGAAGAAAACTCACCTCCACTGGCCACCAAATACCCATCTAAACCTCTTGGTATTTGAATTCTTCCTCTTTGCTTTCAAAAATAAAGAATATCTCCTTGGATGAATACAAGCTGCAAAAGCTAAGATTAGTATTAATGTGACTCTAAGAAGTCACCAATCTGCCCTGGATAAGAGATGCCTAGAATATGATCCTTCTTCTTTTTAATAAACAAAATATTTTTATTCATGGAAAAAGATGAAAAGATTGAATATTTTGCTTGGATTGTGAAATTTGAAGGAATGACAAGTCTCTTAATACCATCCTATGACATAGCAGATTGCATCTAGAAAGGTTTGAAGAGTTTATTAATCTACAGCAAAGGACAGAGGAAAAACTCAGAAGCACTCAGTGTATTTTGTAACAAACAAGTCATTACTTATGCAACTTACAGTTGTTCAAAACAGGAAATGGGATTTTCCTGATTAGCTTCCATTGGTGTTAGAGCAGTCTGAAGTTCCTTTGATCACAAAAAAAAAAAGTTGAAGAACATTAAAAGAAGTAATATCATAATATGCTAAATTCAACATTTTTACTTGCTAAGCACTATTTATTCTATCTGGTTAATTTTGAGAAGTTTGGAACTAGAAATGCCTCTTCTCCTGCCCTCTTCCTTCTGCAAATAAATTGAAAACTTTTGAAAACAGTCCTGAGAGTTTTCATTAACAAAGGGATGTCAAAAGCATGTCAGGAAAATCTCCTAGGAAAGTTTAGTAAATGTTTCTCCATTTTTAATAATATATATTGATTATTTAACAGCAAGGCTTCCAGATGCTGAAATGGCAAAAACACTGTTGGCAGCAAATCAGCACAGTTGGAACTGTCTACACTGAGTATAAGAAATTAAAGTTAAGTGCAGTAATCTTGGGAATTATTTTACTTCTCTAAGTAAAATGCCTTAGCCTACATTATTTTACTTTTAATTATTTCATGGTCACCAAATTCACTTTGTGCTGATGCTGTGCTTCAGCCAAGGATTGTTTCCAAAGAAACCTGAAGTTAAAAAAAAATTTAAAAAGTCAAGCCAGGTGGAATCTGGGCTCTTCCCAGGGAACAAGAGCAGGACAAAAGGAAAGAGGCACAGGCTATGCCAGGGGAAGTTCAGGTTGGACCTCATGAAGAATTTCTCCATGGGAAAGGTTGTTATTGAAATGCTTCTCATCAATATTTGTTCTAAATAGAAAGGGGCAGAAGGAAAAATTGTGACATTGTGTTGGCTCTTGGTTTGTATTTATTGATTTAAAAGTCCATTTAACCTTAAGTTGTTCAGTGCCTCATTATGCCCAAGGAACATGACCTAACCAGTGCTGAGCAGGTTCTGAGCAGGAGCCTGATTGATTTCAAATCCCAGTCACTTAACTCCAAGCCAAAAGGAGCATTGGACTGCAAAGCAGAGAACAGACTTCAATCACAAGTGTTGATATGAATCTGCCCACGTGGGGAAAGCCACCCAAGGGCACAGGAAGAAAAAAGAACAACAAAGGGAACAGAGATGTGAGCAGACAGGAGCTGTTCATTATGGTTGTACAGTAGGTGAAACAAAGCATGTTTCAACAAAAGTCAAAGTGTCTCTAAAATAAAACAAGGTGTGGAAACTGAATTTAAAGCTGTTATGTGCATCTTCATCTGTTCTGTGAGTTTTAGAGACTCCACAAAGTGTTTGCAGTCTGCCCAAAGGCTGAGGAAGTTCTTGAATCTGACATTTTGAAAAGACAAATCTTCTGCAAAATAGATTGGAACAAGCCTCCCCATAAACAACCTGAATAGCTTTCAAATGAAAGTCATACCTCTAATCTCTTCTCAGCATTCACAGGAACTGCCTGTAACTCTGCAAATAATTTTATCCAGTGGTCAGGCAAATGGAAGCAATTATCCTTTCAGTCTTAGGTACAGCACACATGCATGTATATTCATTTTCTGATGAGGTGAGAATGGACTTTAACCTGAAAAGAAATCATTGAGCAAGTCTCTAGGCTCAGTTTAATTAATCCTGAAAATATAATGGGAAGAACAAAATAGCAATGGGAAGAGTAATATAACAACAATGAGAAACTAATAATATTCAAAATAATTACTGTAATATTCTTTTACCATAGGTATAGCACAGACTGGAATTGAGGAATTCTTCAGCACATAAAAACTTGATGTAGCATCTCCACAGAGAGATAAGAAGTAATCATTCACAAACAAATGCTAAAAGTTATTAGGCATCAGGCTAAAGCAGACAAACACAGGGTGAGGATTTCCAGCATGGATCATGGTAACAACAGGCTGGGGAAACTCACAATTGACACCTCTGGACATAACTTCAGTATTACACATAATAATGCCAATTAATAATGCTAATAATGATGCACTCAGTTTGCAAATAAGAGAGACCTGCAAACCCTACATCTGAAACCAACCCTGTCAACATCCAGCTGAGTAGTTTCATACAATTTTTTTCTAATCTGCTGTGATGAGAACCTGTGTCTTACCCAGTAAAACAGATTAATACAATGTTTTCTGATTTTGAGAGACTTTCATTACATCTGCTTCCTTTTGATCTTTTTTTAGAGCCTAACACTAATGATGAGAATTTGATTTCCTGTGTTTATAATAAAGCTGGCATTAGCTATATGTTCTTAATTAAAGCTTTAAGATGTATTAGACAAGGACATGACTAGATTTAAAAGTACAAAAGTATTCTTTGAAAAAGTTTTCAGCATTTTGCACTTTGCTTCCAGTGCATGAACACAGAGATTTCACAGACAATGGAGCCAGAGCTGAAGACATCACAAAAACAGGAGCAGCGTTCCCAAATCCCACAGAGGAGTAGGAAGAATGGATCTTTTATCAAAAACTGAGGTGCAGCAGAGAAGGAAGTTGAGTTTTAAAATCTCCTGCTGCAGGAATCTTTTCATTTTCCCCCAGTCCATGTGTGTTTTCACCCCTTCATTTGATCTTTGTGTTCAGCAGCAGGGCTGGGCATTGGGGTGTTGAGAATTCCATTTACTGAATTAAAAGTGCCATTATTTCAAATTTCCGTCTCAAGTCAGCTGATTCATGAATAGAACAAAAGCATCAGGCCTTAGTTGATACTGGACACTGAGGTAATTATTAATTTGTCTGTTGTTATTGACTAAAGCTGTGTAATAAAGGATTTAAAAGATGCAAATGAGCCTTGATATGCATTCCTTCACTTCTTTGAATTTATTTGCAGATGACACAGAGTTGAGGGGGCAGTGGGACCTGGCCAAGCTCCAGAAGTGGGAATTCCCTGGGAATCTGCTGAGGTCTGACAAGGCCAAGTGCTGGGGCTGCACCCGGGCTAGGGGAATTAGTAATAAATAAAGTAATAAAAAATTAGAAGGTTAATTTATTATTATATTATATTACATTATATTACATTATAGAATATTACACTATACTGTACTAAAGAATACAGAAAGGATCCTTACTGAATGCTAAAAAGATAATAATGAAAACTCCTGACTCTCTCCAGAGCCCCAGCACAGCTTGGCCCTGACTGGCCAAAGAGTGAAAACAACTCACAGCAGAATGCAATGGAACAATCACCTGTGGGTAAACAATCTCCAAACACATTCCACATGAGCAGAACATAGGAGAAGCAAATGAGATAAGAATTGTTTTCCTTTTCTCTGAGGCCTTTCAGCTTCCCAGGAGAAAAATCCTGGGTGAAGGGATTTTTCAGAGAAGGTGAATGTCAGAGCTGCAGGAAAGATGGAGAGAGACAATTGCCAAGGGCTGGAGGGACAGGAGCCAGGGAATGGCTGCCAGTGCCAGAGGGCAGGGCTGGGTGGGATCTTGGCAATGAGGAATTGTTCCCTGGCAGGGTGGGCAGGCCCTGGCACAGGGTGCCCAGAGCAGCTGGGGCTGCCCCTGGATCCCTGGCAGTGCCCAAGGCCAGGCTGGACACTGGGGCTGGAGCAGCCTGGGACAGTGGGAGGTGTCCCTGCCATGGCAGGGGTGGCACTGGATGATCCTCAAGATCTCTTCCAGCACAAGCTACTTTATGATTCTAAGATTTCCTTTTTGAAATTATTTTCATTTATCATGTACTTGCCTTGATCCGTGCTTAAGCTGCCAATAAAAATTGACATTTGGTGGAGAAAAGGAAACAAGTCCTCTAGGTAAATTAACAAGTTGTTATATCACTTCTTGCATCTTGAATTACTTTTTAATCCTCTCTCCAAAGCTGGCAGAAAATGCTTTAACAGCTCATTAGCTCAGTGTTCTGAGGACTAAACTGCCTTCCTAGCCCTTAAATTTGTCAGCACCTTCTGTGTCAGAAGACAATAAGAAAGAGGCCATAGATATATCACATAAATGAAAGTTTATATCTGAGAAGAGGAGCTATGATCATTAAACTTATGATTATCAAGCAAAACTCAGGAAATCCTCTCCCTTTGCCGGGCTGCATTCTATTTGTCTTTGGAATAACTTGTGTGACTTCCAGGTTCATTATTTGCACTTTGTTACTGTGAGCAGCCTTAATGGGTCCTCCAGGGAAATCTGATAAATAGCATAACACATACCACTCTAAAATAAATGTTGGTGAACACAAAGTACTGTTTTAAGCTACTAGCAACCAAAATATAATTACTTTGTTTTTTGTAACTCCTAAGAAGAGCCCCCTTGGTTGCTATTACACACAATTAGGTATTTATGGGTAATTTGGGATTTATGAGCTTTAGTGCATGGAATCAGCACCCTCCATATGCTTCTTCCATATCTCTAAATTACTGTAGGTTGCCATGGTATTTTTTTTCCCTTCACATCATCACATTTTGCACCAGATTCCAGATTTCTCCCAGTGAAGCAAGGCAGCTGGTTATTCATCTTCAGTTTTGGTGGGCAAGGGATATGGGTTTGCTTCCCTTCCCGAGTTGTGCTCAGTGACAAAACACAGGAAGCCACGCAAGAGGTAAATGTGAAATATGACTTTTGAATATTGCCATGCCACCTCCTTTTTTTCCACGTTTTCAATCATGCCAATTGCTTTAAATGCCTCTTCATGGAATAAATTAGGGAGAAATTATTTTGTAGGAGTAATGAGGTCTCCAAAAGGGTTGAAAAAACTGTGATCCCAAATTCTTTGGTGGAATGAAATTTATCAGATGATATACATAAAACATATGTAAATCACCCATAAATATGACAAATAAACAGGGGTTTTCCAATTTTCAGGCAAGAGGTTTCAAATTAATTTGATTTTGTAAGAGGTGTCCAAAGGGAAGATTGCCATTCTCTTGAAATGTGTGTAACGAACTGGAAACCCACCTTGATTTCCAAACAAATACAAATCCTTGTTCTTATCATTTTACTGTCTTTTAAAGATATTAAAGCTTCATTTGTTCTTAATAATTGTGTCTGCAGAGTTCCACTGCCTCTGACAGAGCCATCCCAACTTTGCACCAGCACACATGAGAGGACAAGCCAGCTCAGGGACTTTTAACACATCTTGAAGGTCTTCAACAGTCAGCTGCAAACTGGCTCCACCCAGTAACCCCACCATCAGGAGGGAAATGGGTAATTTTCAATTTACTTAGACCTGAAACCATCACACATGCTGGTTTAGGCACAGCTCTGTTTTCATGAGGATATCATGTCTGTGCTCAGATGAGATATTTCTCCTTCATGACACAGGTATCAAGAATAATTCTTTCATGAAGACCTAAAAGACAGGAATACACTAAAAATAAGGCAATGCTTTCCAGAAAATGTATTTATTGATTCAAGCACGAAATTTATCTTCTTTTAAATCTGTGTCAAAACCTAGAACCAATCACAGAATTTGATTTATAATAAAGAGCAACACACACATCCAGCTGCAAAGAAAGAGAAGTTCTCTCTTAGCCTGTCCTTGGAAATACACACACAATTAAAAAAAAATTAATTGTTTTATACAAAGACAATGAGAAACTAAGCCTGCATGGTATCTGAAGACTTCTGATTTCAAGTGTTTAGATTTATCTTATTGAATCTTTTTAATTTTCAAGCCCTTTGCATCTTTGTGTTTTCATTATTTTTGGTCTCTTATATACCAGAAAACTGAATTTTGAGAGTAAATTATCAGTCTTCTACATACAACAGATATGTGAGATCTGAACTACAAAAATAGGTATGTAGAACTTATAAATAATGCTAGACTACAGAGTTCAGAGTATAATGCTATTAAAATATAGGTTTTTGGGTTTATGGCAATCTAGAATTGTGTTCTTAGTGATTAATTGAGGGCAAAATCAATTTGCATTAGAAATGCCTATTTGTAATTGAATATTCTCCATGAAGAAGCTCTGCATTAAAGTTACCAAAGTCCTGATTTCATTTTTCTATGTGCTTGGTGACCTTCTCTGGGATTGAATATGGACAATGGATCATGGTAGAAGGTGAACATCTCTGTCAAGGTTCTAAAATCCCACTTTTCCCCTTGGATTTCTATCTGAGGGGAACTGACAGACTGGAAAAGCCATGGGGCACAAAATTAATTCTACAACCACTTGAAACCTGCAAAATTTATACTCTGGGTCTGGAGAAGAAAAAGAGAAAAAGTTGCCTTTTATTTTATTTTAAATCAAGGACCATTGGCAGTGCAAGCTGCAGTGATATTTAAAGATCTGATCCCTCTCAGCCCTAAATCTGTACTTCACTTAATTAAACAGCACTAAGTCCATTTACACTGATACTCTCCTGCCCAGTTTGACTCACATGTACTGCACCAAAATCCCACATTTTGGTGTGAAGTTGCAATCTCAGGGCTCACCTTCCCAGACAGAATCTTTGCTTCCTGAAGTGCTGAGGAATTTTAAATAATGCAAAACCCCAAAGCATTTGGGAACAGCAGGGGAAGTTCAGCTTAGCTTGGGTTTGCAAGCTGCTGGATGTAATGAAAACGACTTGAGCAGCCCCACTTGGTAAACCCTGCCTGCACAGAAAGATTGTTTTTGCCATTGTGATTAATTAGGGACTCTGAGTTGTAAATAGGAACTTGTTAATACCTAAAGCACAGCACAATAAAAAAAAGGTAAGGAAAAATAATGCAGCATTGTTTCCTTGAAAGAACATATGTAAACATTGATTTAATAAGTTGTTTCATATTTTTATTTCTACTTTTTTTGCAGTAGTAACAATCAAAACACTGTCTACAGAGCCAGGCACAGAGGTATGGGGAGAAGGAAGCTTTAAATTCAGGATGGCCCCTCCCTATGAAACCTATCCATTTCACCTTCACTGTGACAGGAAAGAAGTGATTTCTAAATGCATCAATAATCTCAGTCCCATATTTTGCTCCTTTTTTGCCCCAGAATCTCTTATCTCCTGGGCAGGCTGTGATATCATCTGTGTCACTGCAGGACAGAAAAGAAGAGGCCTGTCAGGATGACATGCATCTAAAAGCAGGAGCTCACTTTAAATAAAAGACCTTCCAACAACTGAAAGTATTTTTTCCTTTTGGTCTGTTGTTTGATATTGCTTTATTTGACAATACATTTGGAAGGAGGGCAAAAAGCAGGAAAAAGCCTTTTTAATGTCCGTGCTCAAGCTGAGCAATGCGGAACAGAGCTGAGCCCCCAGTGTTTGGGATTCTGTCCAGCCACTACCACATTCCAGTTAAAATCCACATTTATTTTGCATTATGTATAAGCCAGTATAATAGAGTTGAGTTGAACAATAAACACAAACTATACTTCCATGGTACAAAATATTTAGAGTAATAAACTGAATACTGATGCAACCCCTTGTAATCCCTTAGGTTTCAGCACGTGTTAAAGATTAAGTACTGAGCAACATATTTATCTCACTATGAAATATTTATCTTCTCCCCGCCTTTAAAGGATAAATAATCTATTTTCCCTGCAGCGAAAATATTTTGCTTTGAAAATACTTGCTTTCCTTAATGTGATTTTAATACTTAATTAAAAATTATGGGCTTCTTTAAATGGAATATATGTGAAAAATAAAATAAGAACATAAATAAAAATAAAAAATAAAAGTAGAAATAAAAATGAGTCTCACCAAAAAGAATGAATTTTAGTTGCAATATTAACTGGAGCCAAATTATATGGCATTTCAGGGACACTACTGAGTTAACTCAGATGTAACCCAATGGCAGAATTTTGTTGTAGGTGTCATACAAAAGTAATTAGAGTTTGAGATTTCTAAAAACATTCAGTCTTGGTCTAGTTCTTTCTTAATGCTCAAGAACTCAGTGATAAACCATTCATAAGCTTTAGTGGAATCAGAATTAAGTTTCCAACACACTTACCAGGTATAGAGTAATTACTTGTTCTCCCTCCCAAAAATCCTGTCCTCCTCCAAATCTGTTCTCATCAGGGACAAATATTTTGGGCACTTTATTTGTAATAGTAGAACACTAAAATTCAGGTATTCGTAGCAAGATGAACTTGAGCACAAGCCAAGGAGTTGGGCAGGTAAATTTGTGCCCAGACCATTGCAGAAAATAATGCAGTAGATGTATTTTCCAATAATTTGTCATGTTGTAAATTGTGAAAAGTTCACATGAAATCCTGTTCACCTTTGACCTTTCTCTTAAAATGCTTTCCATACACTGAGTTTCCAGCACTGTTCAATTCCTGCCACAAACACAGAGTCCATTGATATATGATATATTTCAATGACTCAAGGCAGGACACGTAAATTTCAGGTGGAATTTTAGCAATTATAGGAAAACAAGAGGAGTTGATATAATTGAGGCCACAGCAGAGTGAGAAGCAGGTGTCATTCTATTGTTTTTTGTCTTTCATTTTAAGTATTTGGAGCTTTGGTTTTTTTAAATTTCTCTGACAGCACAGCTGTAATTATTACAAACTTGCAGTAACTAATTATGTCTTCTGATGCTGAGGAAATTACTTCTGGACACCTGTAACACACAGCTCTGCTTTTCTGATAACAGAAATGGTCTGCAGTGTTCTGTTGTTAATCATCTCACTCATTTCAAAGTAAAAAGATTGATATTTTCAAAATCTCATCTTTGCAAGATTAAACCTTTCCAAAGTGGTTTGATAGCAAATTATGGAGTCAACTTTACTTTTAATTCTCTTTAGAAAGTAAATTTACATTTGCTATAAGTGTAAATCATTCTCATATTTGACCAGTTTTCCTCCATGGGGTATTTAATGGTCCTGTAAAAATTTACTTGACTTTTATTGCTCAGAGGTGTTTGGCAGGTGAAAAAACCTGGAAATAACAAAGCTTGGAATGCCAAATTCTCAGCACAGTGCTCTTCAGGGGGAAGCTGCCATTAAATGGAGCCATGCTCAAAACCCAGGATGCAGATTTGTGAGATACCTGACTGTGCTGCCTGGCTGGGTGTGAGCAGTGTGCTGGGCACACTTACAGCCTGCCAGCCCAGCCTTGCAGTGTGCAGGAGGTAAAGGAACACTTCTGGGAATGTAAATCCAGCTCTTCTTGCCAAATGATGTTCAGCATTGGAAACCCAGTAGTGTTACAGAAGTGAACTGTGAAAGACTCTGTTGGCATAGGATGGTACAGGGAGATGAACATGATGCCTCAGGTTTGAGCTTTTTGATTTTTCAGATTCTGTGCTGCTTTAGTGTGTAGTTCTGAGTTTCATATCAGGGGATGGTGAGCTCTGTGCACAGAGCAGGGTTACAAAACAATTCCTGCTCCAGCTGGGCACCAAGGACAAATGATCCAAATCTCAGCCCAAGAGCACAAACACCATGGGCTGGAGAGAGAAAAACAAGCAGGATGGGACTGCATGGGCTAAAGCTGGAATGGGACAATGAACTCCAATGTGCAAATGGAGCAGAACTGATCACAGTGACAGACTCCGTGCCTGGTTGTGCATTTTGGGACCATTTTTGTTCATCTTGGGTGGAGCCCTGGCTGGGCTCTTGTGCTGCCCAAGGTGGATCATTGAGGAGATCTTTTAGTAAATCCCTGCTTTATTCTGTAACTCTGTCCAGCCTCTGTTCTAGGGTAGCCTTTCAAGGCATCAAACAGAGCAGTGGGATATAGGGAATGGTTCAGGACTGGCACTGGGAACTTGTAGGAATGTGCTCCTGCTGACGGAGTGACAAAACTCTCCTTTGTCCCCTCAAAAAAAAAAAAAAAAAGGGAAAGAAGTCCAGAAGCTTCTCTCCTCAATTTGGTGAAAAAGACACCTCATAGGCCTGGGGGACTTCACCTCAAACTCAAGGATGGCCAATTGGACAGGAGTCAAAAAGTCCCCCATGAGCAATTTACTAGAAAAAGAAGACAACAAAGGAATTAATCGCTTTTGTGAGGTGTTTTACCAGGGGCAGGAGGGCCTTTTGCACCTGGATCGGTTTCTCTGTAAAGAGTTTTGTTATTTTGCCTTTTATTATTTAAACCTTTTTGTTTCCAACACTGCAACAGAAGCCATCCTGCTGATTTTATGCCTTCTAAGGTAGCTGAGCTATCTTGGGTGTATTATAGATCTCCAAGAGCTCATGAGACCTGGCTGGAGGAGGCTCCTATTTCTGGAACTCACCAGTCCCTTGAACTCACAACTCACTTGAGCAGAGCTCCCATGAGAGTGCCTTGCCTTGAGTGACCCTGTGTCACACGAAGGTGACACACTGTTGGCACAGTGCTGCAAGTGCTGCAGGAACACAATAAAGCCTCTGTTTTCACCTCCCTTCATACTGAGCTCAACAATCTAAAGTTTGTTTAAAGTTATGTTTTTTATTTTCATTTTACAGCATCATTTTACATCATCTCAAAGACCAGAAGCATTGATATCCCAGAGATGTGTGATGCTGCTCAGTGTGGTTCATTCTACACTCTCAGATGAAAAAACACTGCATGGGTTAATGGTATTAATTCAGTTTATGGCTTCCAGAATGTTGCTGCTTTATAGTCTGTTTATGTCTTCTGAGAAAATACATAAGTAGTACAGTTAAAAAAAGTTAATCTCAATAGAGTCTTCTCCAAGTGCATTCCTTTGGTGCCTGTGATTTACTCTGCAATCTGCTTCTCCTTGAGGGCACTGCTACTTCTTTGTTTAGTTTTGTTGTGCTACACCATTATTTTACAGAACATTAAATATCACCAAGAAAATATTAGGCCAGTGTAAATATAATCTTTGAAATGTGTCTTGTTATTCCTAATAGGGCACCTTGCGAATTTTCACCTGGGCTACACATCTATTTCACTTCAGCAGATGTTGCTGATACTCCTAGGGGTATTCTAACTTTCATAGCTTTATTTTCTTTCTGAATAACCAGATGCCAGACCACAGAAACCCCAAATCCTGCTGAAATGTATATCTACTCCAGTGATCAGAATACAAATTAGGTATCTAATCTACCCCAGCAGGGCATAATTACAGATTGAAGTCTGCAGGCAAAGCCCTAGCTGGTGCTTACTTTGCATTTCTCCCAAATATATAACACATTTTAAAAAGAATGATTCTTAAGTCCACACTTTGCTTGGCTCTTTCAAGGAATTGATGAGTGATTTTTTTCTTTATTTTCACTACCTGGCCAATGGGTTTAATGGAGAGCTAGAACAAGTCCAGCAAACACAACTGGTGTGATCAGAAGCACACAAGACATTCACTGTGATGGGAAATTAAATAGGTTACACAACTTCCCTTCCTAAAGCCTGGGAAATGAATATAGGTAGGGGGATAGAATATAAGTAAATAAAGGTAGTATAGAAAGTAATCTTACTCCCTAAAGAGTTGCAGCTGGGTTAATTATTAAGGATTAGGAGCAGGCCTGACTTTAACAGGCCACACCTGTAGCCAATAAGAAGAGTGTTATAAAAGAGTGGATTGGTTGGTTGAGGGAACTGGAGTAGGTTGGCTGCTGTGAGGATGAGGAAGAGTCGGTGCCTAGAGGAGTTGCCCACAAGAAACATCAAGGAGGAATGGAGCCCTTGCAATGTAATGACAATAGAACTCTTGCAATATAATGACAACAAATATAAAGGAGATCTGAAATATGCTAGTGGTGCAAAGACCAAATGGATGTATGTTCTTCCTTAAAATACTGGAGCCTGGGTTTATTCAGGGCAACCATCAGACAGCAGCTTTAAACCAAAGAACTCATGTAGCCAATGTGTTTGCTACATGAAGGTGTGGAGATAAAAGGCTGAATGGCTTCAAAGAGGGATTTCAGGAGCTCAGGGAACAGAGATTTAGTATTAACTATGTGCACACAGATATCAGTGTTTCAATCTTGTACAGACACCCCCACTTTCTGGAAACTGGGAAAACATGACCCTAGCTATGATGTGTTCCTTCCCTAAACCTCCAGTTCTCTCTTCTCTTGGAATGAGATGTCAGAATAAGCTAAATGTGGCTTTGTGTGGCCATTAGCTAATCAGCAAAACATTTATCACACAATCACAGCATGGTTTGGGCTGAGAGGGACCTTAAGGCCCATCCAGTGCCACCTCCTGCCATGGGCAGGGACACATTCCACTGTCCCAGGCTGCTCCAACCTGGCCTTGAACATTTCCAGCGATGGGACATTCAAAACTTCTGATCATATCAGCTCATGAAATTTCACATTTTCTGATATCAGGTTTAAAAAAACCTTCAGAAATGTAAGAGAAGGAAAGACTGGGATAAAAAAAATTTAAATATTTGGACTGTTTTATTTCATTTTGTTTGTGCAAAATTAGCAAGTAAAATGCTTGATCAAGTTCACTTTTGATCTAGATAAGCACTGATGATCTGAATTTTTTAAAGGGAAAAGTACTTTGTACCTGGGGATGTCAACAGAAGGCAAAAGATATGCTTAAATAATGCAGGGGTTTTGCCACAAAGTCTGCAGCCACAGATTTCCACCCAGGGAATGACCAAACACTGTGTGAAACCACTACATCACAACCAGTTCCTACAGTCAAGAGAGTAACAACGTGCTTGACTAACTTTCACACTTAAATCACATAAAATTAGAGGTAAAAAGGGAAAATTACATAAAACAGAGCAATTACTCACTTGTGTCAAATTTGGGCAATATTTTATGAAGTATCATTGAATTGAAATTATTTTTTCCTGTTGTTTTAGCATTTGCTGATTTGTTTGAGATTCTACACGTGTGATTTTACATGTGATTTTACTTAAAAAAAAGAAAATAGTGCCTGAAAAAATTTCATCCATTGTGAGCAACTGTAGCTATAAACTAAGATTTGTACCTTTTTTGTAACCTGGCTTTTAAAATATGTCTTGATCATATTTAATTAAATATATTTAAATTAAATGCTCAAACATCTGTATTAGAATATCAGAATTATTCCAACTTCTCCTGAAGAGTTGAAGGTTTATAATACCTTTCAATAAGTTTGGGAAAGAAAGATACCTTTTAGCTGATATTGATATTTTGGTGATACTGGACTGGAATTTGAGCAATTTGTTTATATGTAAAATTAGCCAATCTTAAAAAAAATATAAAGGGTAGATAATATATTCTGTCAAGTTGTGGGTTGGGGAATAAGTTAAAAACCAAAATACCAGCCAGGACAAAGATCATAGAGAGCCCCTGACTTAAATTACAAAACAATACAAATGGTTTATTAAAGCTAATATTTTATTAAATAGAAGCAGTAATTCCCATGGTGTTAGCAACTTAAAAGCAGAAACTCACCAGGGGATAGGAAAATCCAACCAAACTTGAATTCAACTTGCCCAGAAATTTAGTACTATTTGAATGATGGTATGCTTAGCAATATCCTTAATATATTTATGTCTTTAGCATGTCACAATGTTCAAAATCATTATTATTACAGCAAAGAGACTGGCAGTTCAAGGGATTTTAACAGTATTATGGAGAAAATTCTAGTATTGAAAATAGATTGTCACCAAAACTTCCACCAAAAAAATTAAGCAGATCTCTGGGAGATATTTTGCCTTTGTACAAAATAATCATTCATTCATTTTGTGAATAAAAGCAAGAAAACACTTTCAAATCCATTGAAATGTTCATTAACAGGATACCACTAACATCATAGTATCAGTAAGAAGTCTGGGTTGGTTCTAATATGTTCTACATCTAAAATAATTTGATTTTTAATTCCAGTAGAACTCTAGAAGAGTTTGAATTGATCTGTTTTTCACACCCAGCTCAGGTTTTAGTTTACTACATTTAAACCCAAGACACCTGAAAAAGTTCAAAATTTGACTTCTAGTGCTAAAACCAAGGCATACAAAAGTGCTCCTGTGCACCCAACATGGTGGTGGGGGAAAGAAGAACTCTTCAGCTTTAAAGAATAGTTCAAGCATTCTCTTTAGCAGTCTGAAGGGAAAGCTGGAGCTTTCCATAAAAATATTAAAGAGCAAGAAAGACATTGGAGGAAGATCCTTCGTCCACTTGGACATGACAGATGATATACCATGTGCCAGTAAAATAAATAATTTCTAGCAGGGGGAATACACTGAACAGCTGAGCAACAGAGATGTAACTTATCCTGTCAGATCCTGGGAGTAAGACAAGGAATTAAAAGTCCTGAAATAGTAAAGGGAACAGACAGAAGCAGTTAAGGATTCCACTGTGTGACGCCACTGTCAGACCCTCTGAAGACAAATGTGCCATCTCAGATGAAAGTATTATTGTTATGAATTTAATTGCCTAATGAAGGCTAGAGAGATGGCAATGTATAAATTATTTAGCTGTTCTGCATTTTAACATCTTCGGTTTTCTTATGATATCTTCATCTTAATCAATGCAGAAGCCATGATTTACAGCTGCCCTCCCAGTCAAAGGCAGCTCTATAGGATGGGCTTTGTTACTCTGGGCAGAGACTCCAGGCTGTCCCTGAGCTCAGGAGGACAACTGTGTGCCTCACGTGGCTTTAGACCTGCATTTTGCTGGAACTCAGCATCACACTGGCCTTCAAAAGCCAGGCAAGTGCTTGGACACCTTTTGGTGCAGGTCTGTTGGTATTTTGTTGGCCCACATCTGTTGTAAATGCACGGCAAGCCCCGTGGCAGGGAGAACAATGCATCTGACTCCATCTTATCAGAAAGCTGATATATTACTTTATTATACTGTATTATATTAAAGAATACTAAGCTATACTAAAGAATACAGAAGGGATACTTACAGAATGCTAAAAAGACAATAATGAAAACTCCTGACTCTCTCCAGAGTCCTGACACAGCTTGGCCCTGATTGGCCAAAGAGTGAAAACAACTCACAGCAGAATGCAATGGAACAATCACCTGTGGGTAAACAATCTCCAAACACATTGAGCACAACACAGGAGAAGCAAATGAGGTAAGAATTGTTTTCCTTTTTCTCTGAGGCTTTTCAGCTTCCCAGGAGAAAACCCCTGGGTAAAGGGATCATGTTCAGGGAATGTGAATGCCACACACATCAGCCTCTGACACTCTCTCCAATGATATTAAATGTGTAGTGTTAGTTTGGATGTGCTGGTCCTTAGCAAAACATTCTCATTATTAAATATTTCAGATAAGACTTGGATTTTTAGGTATTCAAATTCTTTTTAATCAGAAAATATGCAGGGAAACTTTTATGCATTTTAGTTTAATAGGTCACCAGGTTTTTAAAAATTTCTTTGAAGCTTTCCTTCAACTTCTCTTTACCCTCCAGGCTACTTTTTCTGAGTATGTCATGCCACATTTCTCTTCTGAACAAAAATTATAATTTCTACTTTTCCTATTTTTACCATCACAAATACAATTACTTTTAATAAAATATATTCTTATCCTTGATATCTGGTCCATTCTCAAACCAAATATAATATTCCCTTAGAGCATTTCTGGCCTTTGAAATTAGATGTATACAATAAATTTTATTTACTGGCTTTCTCATAAACATATTCTTTTCCTTTAGCTGTAGATACCATATAAACAATATTTTCTCAATGGAAAACATTTTAAAAAATGCACAAATGCCCTTTTTTCTGCACTTTTTAAAGTCGCACCCAGGAATGTAAATGGCACAGAACAGCAGTTTGGGGTGTAGATTTTGACATCCAGTGAATACAAGTTTAAGAGCATGCAGGAGCTAGTCCCAGACACTTGTCCCAAAGACAGGTGGGAAATTATTCACCAGCAATTAAATCTATAAATGGCAGTTTAGTGAAGAGAACAATTAATAATACGCATCCTTTTGTGGTTATTCAGGTCCTGACCCAGTCAGTTGTGCTGTAGGATCAGGAAAAAGTTGCTTACTCTGTGCTGATTGTTGCTGACACCAATTTTTCCAGTTTTAATTGTTGGATTACTCCTTCTTCTTGCATCAAATGCTTTCAGCTCTCAGAGCTGAGCCCAGCCTTGGCCTGGGTAGGCAGGGGACCAGGCAGCCCAGCCACATCTGCTCCATGTGCTCATCACTCTCTGTTCCATTTGCAACTAAAACATTCCCCAAATGTTTCTTTTTGGGCAGCCTGGCAGTGCCATATGTGTTTTGGGACAGTGATAATGACAAACAACTGCAAAAATCCCCCAAAGCCACATTTAACACAAACAGTGATGTTTTATTTCATTACAGCTGTGGAATCAAAATGAGGAGTTTGAGCTTCTTTGTCACTGGATGAGGGGTGAATGGAAATGATTGGGTACCACCCCAGGCTTGACAGGATTCTACCTCCCAACTTGACAGGATTCTACCTCCTAACTTGATAGGATTCTAACTCCTAACTTGACATGATTCTAGCTCCTAACTAAGCAAACCGACTGCAGTTTGAAATATAAGCACACTGCTCTCTGGAATGTTCCATCCTCCACAATGAGCACTTGCACACTTGGATGCTTTTCCCAATGTAAAAAAAAGGAACACATTTGAAGCAAAGAACTCATCCTCATGAAAAGGCTTTGACCCTACCAGCAATACCAAATGGATTTACTTTCCCAAATATTCATCTCTTGAGGATTCAGTTTCCTTTCAGGCATCTTCACTTACAGATGTCTCAGAGGTGACAAAGTCCCACTGTATTCTTGGCCAGAAAATGATCTGTTAGATGGCTTGACAGTGCATTTGAAAACCTTCTGTCATCAGCAATTCCCTGTTGGAATTGGAGGTGAAATACTTCATGTCAAGAGTAGTGTCACTCAGCAATTGTTCACATGAGACTTGTGTTATAACCTCTTTATGTTGTAAAGGGAAAACTGGATATTCTATTAACAGCCAGGAGAGGAGCTGATCAAAAGCCTTTTTAGGTTACCAGAATCACCTATATCTGATTTTCTGTGCTGCTTCAAGGACTTATTCACATAGAAGATGGAATCCAAAATCTGTACAGTGAGGAAAAGTTTAATTAATTATTTCTCCCTCCTGTACAGCCTAATGCAGGCAGGAAGCTTGAACCTCAGGTTGCTGTGGGACAAAGAGTCCCTCTAAAAGCACTACTTTGGTGTTCCTCAGATCTACTCCTGAATTTCTGTAATAAACTTGCATCTCAGCCCTTCAGTTGAGTTAATGATGCAGTGCACAGCTGCCCTGCTGACCAGGAGCTGTTTTCAATCTGTGTCCACCCCACATGCTTAAATTTGTGATGAAGAACTGCTTTTTGTGAATGGCAACCATGACTTCAGTGGAAATTTAGGTTAAATATACGATTCTGTGCACTTAAGGTGAATAGGAAGATGGAAAAATAAAGACAGACTAAGAAAATGAAATTAATAGAATCACAGAATGTTCTGAGTTTCAAGGGACCCACAAGGACCATTAAGATACAACTCCTGGCCCTGCACAGGGCTGCCCCAAGAATCACATTTATATTACCAGAAAATGACAGAATGGTACAAAACTGAAAAGAGAATTAACTTGTGCCACAAAAGATCTCATGGCAATACATACTAATATTTCCTTTAGAGATTCTATAACTAGAAGTGCGTGTTTAGAGATTCACATCTTTGTTTTAATACCTCTGACATTGTGGAACTGTAGTTCCATAAACTGTGAGTTACTGTTCAGCAAAGATCTGTTTTCCTAAGTTGGCCTCGTGCATAGAGCAATTCCTTAATAATAGAATTTTTTTACACCTAATGGAAGCATTTATGGCAGATGTTTAATGCAAAATTACCACAAGTCTTCATTGCCAACTGTTAGGAAGCAGATAACAAATTTGACATGCTCCTTAAAAATAGGACACTTCAGGAAATCAGGAGCATCTCTTTCTTTCTTTTAGGAAAATTTATTATGTTGCCTTATGTATTCCTTCCCCCAAATGATTTTTTTTTACCTTTACTGCTTCCTTCTCATGGTTCCCCATGCAAACAATTATGGCTTTTTCAAAGCAATTTCTTTCTTTTGTTTTCTAAACCCTCTGCAATTTGAAAATGCATGAGGAAAGTGCTGGGAGCAGGCAGGCCACCATAAATTCCCTGCTGCTGTTTTTTGTGAGCCCATCAGCAGCACAGATCCTCTCATTGATCTGCATGTGTGCAGCTCCACTGAAATCAATGGAGACTGCTGCAGGAAAAAGGAATCAAAGGCAGGAACTGGCTGCTAATGAACAGCCCTGAGGTCTGTCACAGCTCCCATTAGCAAAACCAACTCTGCAGAGAGCTCCCCACACAGAGCTCACTGCCAGGCAGGATCA
Source organism: Melozone crissalis (assembly GCF_028551555.1). NCBI lineage: Eukaryota > Metazoa > Chordata > Aves > Passeriformes > Passerellidae > Melozone > Melozone crissalis. Next base: position 18,235,242 of record NW_026535785.1, on the reverse strand, counting down.
GTGTGGGAATATGGGCATGGCAGCCCTTGGCACCAGCAAAAATTCTGCTTTTTCCCCCAGTTCTCCTCCCAGAGATGAAACATAGGTTTGTTGTTTTGCTCTCCTTTCCCAAACATTCTCTAAGATTCCCTAGGCACCTCCTCATTCCTGGCTGAGCTCAGGGAGGAACATCCTTGGAATGGCCATCAGAGGTGGAACAGCATTTTCAGGAACAGGAAGGAACATCCAGGCAATCTCTTCCTGAGCAGACCACAGTGGAAAAACAACTCTGAACTGCACTTTCATTTTCACTGGGGATGGTGGAAAGTGGTGTCCCTGTCCATGGCAGGGGCTGGAACAGGATGAGATCCTTCCAATCCAAACTCTTCTATGATTCTACAACTTACATTATAATTTACATTGTGATTTACATCCCACTAGTCCTGACCTGTCACAATTCTTAGGGAAAGCCTAGACTGTAACTGAAAGTTAATTCAGCATTTTAGAAACTCCTGCTTGATTTCTGCAATTCCATTACATGAATTAAAGGCACAGGTAGCCAAAAGGAAAATTTCCAAATTCCCAGAGTGGGAGGATAAGCCCATTAATTTTGTTACCACTTCATCTTGCTCCACAAACTACCTTGCCCATAATTAATTTTTAATTAATTTAAACAATACATTATGACCTAACTGATCTCTAGTGATCTAAAGGATCATGAAACAGAGTTTTACTGGTTGCCTAACCCTGTGTGACTGATATGAAGTCTGCCAGTGCCACTGATAAAACCAGACACAGAAAATAGATTTAAGCAGTTCTAAAGCTAGCATTTGTTCTTCTTAATATATTAAAAATGCTTCAACAATAAGAATTCTGCATATATTCAGAATCTACAGAAAGCAACTTATAAATTTTTAACAGATCCTTTATTTAAAATTCTTTAATTTAAAAAAAAAGATTTTTAAGCATAAAACCACGCTCTTGACTATGTCATATTAGACAACAACAGTGTGACATATGAGAAGGCATCATGAAATTTGATGGTATCAGTGATTCCTAGTGGAAAACAGTAAATTCTCCTTGAACAAAGAGAACCTGGATTTACACCAGAACAACAAAAAAACCCATCAGGTATTGTAGAGACATCCAGGAGGAGCACTTATAATACAATGGAAAAGCATGGTCACTTGCTAATCCCACATGATATGTTCAGAGAATGTGAAATATTATTCATACATTTTCACAATGTTTGTATTTTTACAGAACCCTTGAATAAAACATTGGCAAAACTGAAGGCAACTGAAATTTACCACTGACTTGGAAAAAAATGGGAACCCATTCTATGCCTAAAACCCACAACATCAAAATATTTCTGTGTTTCTACTTGCATGTTTATTTTTAATTACCCTTATTGAACGTTTCTGCACAGAAGAAATGCTGCAATAATCTCTTCCATAATGATGAACTTTTCCAAGGCCAGTGGAGAATTCGGAGTGGCTGAAGTGGCACTGACCTTCCATCTGCCTCCAGAAGGGCACACCCACTCTGGAGCTGCCACCCCATTCACCATGCCAGAACTCATGGCATGAAGGGCCTCTTGTGCAAATAATACATAATATTGGGGATTTCAGTATGGTAATGATTCTTCTGAAGCATATTGTTCAAATGAATTAAATATTCAGAATAATTAGACACTCTAAATTGGAATTTTGATTCTTAGCAGCTTCCTACACTAAGTTTGTAATTCTTTGGGTTTGGCATGTGCAAGGTTAAATAAAAAAATTAAAACAAAAAAAATTAAAATTTAAAAAATTAAATTAAAAAATATTAAAAGTTAAATAAAAATTAAATGGAAATAATATTTTCATTTTATATGTTCCATATAAAATGGAAATATTTATTATTTTAGAAATAAAGCATTATACAGATAAGAGTTTCAGCTTTGCTCTATATTTTCGTACTCTGTGTAAGTTGGAGAAATGGATAGTTGGCATCAAGTGACAGAAAAATTCTTAAGGAAATCTGTATACCCTTTTGTGCAATAAAGCATGAAGAAATTGCACTGAAAATAGAGTGTCTGATCCTGCAGACCTACCATTTCCCCAGCACAACTTCCAAATAATTTGCTTTCACGTGAATGAAAACCAGAGGAGCTTGGAAATGAAAGTTCACCCAGCCAGTCTGGGAAGTTGATTTCATGAGAACTGCTCACCACACAGATTATCCAGTTTCATTTCTGGTTTTATAGTGAAAATAGAAAATTGGCTTTGATCAAATACCATAATTTGATAAACTGCATAAAAATGCTTCAGGTATAAAATGTGTCTGGAAGTATTGAGATCATGAGATATCAACATCCTTTAATCCAAAGGCAATTTATCTGGCAGGTGTAAAGAAACTTTGTCTCCATCAAGGTGATTCCTTCTGTCAGTTTTTGTTGTGGATCTGAGCTGTGACCGCTCCAGGAATTTCCAATGGACATTTTCATGTAATACTGTATGCCCTAAACTACAATTGCTAAAGACAATTATCCCATTTTACCCCTCCTATATTATTAATTCCACACAGAGGCAAAACCATCTGAAGGAGGGGGTGAGAGCATGTCAGAGGGATAAAAAACCAAACAAGTTCTTTGCTTCCCCTCAGTGGTGCAGGCAGATGGATGTCATGCTGCCTTGAGAATTCCAAAGAATCTCAGTTATTAGCAGAAATATGTTTTTTTTTTTTTTTTTAAAGTCTTGTCTTTCTCCTCACACAGCATGGTTAAATTAAAGTTAATTTAAATTATAGCTTCTGTTGTAGTGGAAGAACAAGAAGGAAAATCCCAGGTACAGACCAGCAATGGGCTGTGAATTCATTCACACAGGAGAGAAGTCAAAGCCTGTTTGCTCCTCACGTGGTGCTGCCACTGCCTGGAAGAGCAGGTGTGGGGATACCAGTTGTACTGGTTGTACCAACCAGTTGTGGGTTTGTCTGGGTCTGGACTGAAGGCACTTGAGGTAGCTCATGTTCAGACTCAGATGTTTATTAGTTCTTATCAGTAAAACAGTCTCACTGCTGTGAGCTCAGCAGCTTTTCATTAGATGGCACAAAATGGCCAACAGTCTCTTGGTACAAGGTCTTTTAAGACTAAACTCTCCTATTAAGAGCTGACACCTGGATTATTTTCCCTTTTAACCCAATAATTGATCCCAAAGAGCCCCCAATGGGGACTTTTCTGCCCAATTACAAAATGCCACCCAAACCCATGGAGAAGAAGGAAGAAGCAGCATGAAGAAGGAACCCAGGATGACACCCTGTGCCCTCCATCTTGCTTCCATCCACAACACACTAAAAATCCCAAAACCTCAATTTCTCACCCAGTGACACACCTACACTGCTCTCTATGATCTATTTCACACTTTTGTGGATTCCAGTCTATCCTGAAGTCTGGAAAACTTTCTCCAGAGTGAGGGTCAAAGTCAGTGCTGCCCTGGGGGTCAGGGCACCCCAGAGCAGACACAGAAATACTCCCTGTGTGCCCTGGGTTTCCACAAGCAGGCACAGGGATTCTACTTCATGGAATAACAGTTAAATACACCTTTGCTGATCCTGCCAAAGAGCAAGTGCACTCAGCAAGAGCTGAGTTAGAAGTTCTAAAATGGCAATAATATTGTTCCCAGGGAGCAAACACATCATCATCCTCTGGCTGCGCTGCCTCTCGCTTTCTTTCCAAGCTTTGCTTTCTGTCAGGCTGATATGAGTACAGCTACACTGCAGCAAGAGCAATCACTTAGCAACTTCACTGTGCCCACTTGGGAGAGGAGTGTTTCCAGGGAAAAGTTGCTTATTGATCCAAAAGAACTCCCTGTGACTCTGCTGTGCACGCAGATAAGGGCGAGCTTGGCAGGGGGATTTATACAGATGATTGATAGATATGCCTGGAATGGATGTGAACGTGTCACTTAAACCCTCCAAAAATAGAGTCATTAAAAATGAAAACCAAACATTTTTGACACTTCTTCAGCATTTAAATAAGTTGATAGGAGATGAAGCACTCAAGGGACAGGAAATTTGGAGGAATGGCACATTTCTCATTGTAGAATCACAGAATGATGGGGGTAAGAAGGGACCTTAAAGCTCATCCATTGCCACCCCTGCCATGCTCAGGGACACCTTCGACTGCCCCAGGCTGCTCCAGCCCCAGTGCCCAACCTGGCCTTGGGCACTGCCAGGGATCCAGGGGCAGCCCCAGCTGCTCTGGGCACCCTGTGCCAGGGCTGTGCAGTGCTCCCATTCCAAGGAGGGAGAAATTTGATTTTACCCTCCTTGTGTTGATAATAACTCCTCCCTTGACACAGACCCTAAACTCCAGCCCCGTGATACCCAATAAAAGCCCCACAACCCTGCCTTTACCCCATCTTTTGTCTTTGTTCCCCTCCTTGTTCCCAGAGGTGATAAATGGATCCCCATCTTTATAAAATGAAGACTCATTTTGTTCCCATGCCCAGCACCAGCAGCTGCACTCTCCCTGGACATGATGGACTCTGTTGCAATGTGACACAACACAGGGCCTGCCCACCCTGCCAGGGAACAATTCCTAACTCCCAATATCCCACCCAGCCCTGCCCTCTGGCACTGGGAGCCATTCCCTGGCTCCTGTCCCTCCACTGTCTGATGAAAAATCCCTCTCTGGTTCCTTACAGACCCTGGAAGGAGCTGTGGGGTCTCCACACAACTTCTCTCCAGGCTGAGCATCCCCAGCTCTCCCAGCATTTCCTTCCACAGGGGAGGGGCTCCATCCCCTCAGAAAGTTCACGGCCTCCTCTGGGTTCTCTGAGCAGCTCCAGGTCCCTCCTGTGCTGGGGTTCCCAGGGCTGGGGCAGCTCTGCAGGTGGGAAATCACTGAGGGGCAAAATCCCCTCTCTAATGTGCTGCTCACACTGCCTTTAATGCTCCCATTTCAATTCTTCCTGAGCATCAAGATCCAACCATGGCCCCAGAGCCACAGGCAGGGCCTGAGACCAGCCCAGTCTGCCCCTGTCTGTCTGTCCCTGTGTGTCCCTGTGTCTGTCCCTGTGTCTGTCCCTGTCTGTCTGGCCCTGTGTCCCCCTGTGTCCAGAGGGCAGAGCAGGCCCAGGCTCTGCTGCGGGCCCAGCCATGGCCCCAGAGCCACGGGCAGGGCCTGAGCCCAGGAGCTGCCCCTGCCCATGCCCAGAGCTCCTGCCCTGGCAGTGCCCAGCCCTGAGCAGATGGGGCACAGAGGCTGTGCAGGCTCCTGCCTGGGGACACTGCAGAGCCACACGGACACACTGCTGTGCCCTGGGCTCTGGGATGGCCCTGCTGGAGCAGGGAGGTGCCACCAGAGCAGCCCCTCCGGCCTCTCCCATCCTGGGATTCTTGAGATGTGTCTCATCTACCTAGAGGGCAGAATGACATGCAGAGGATAAACCCCAAAATAAAGTTGAGAAAACTGAATTTTTCAATGCTCTGTAAGCAGCAGCTGCAGCTGGGGAAGCTGAACAAAGCAGTGTGATCCACTGCCAACATTCTGGTATAGAGCTGTGGTGGAATTGCAGTCATGGAAGGGCTTTAGGTGAGTCAGGATTCATGTGGGAAAAGCCAAACAGAACTATGTCCATGTTGTGCTTACTTCGCTTTCCTCATTATCTCTGTGGAATACAAGAACCCCCCTTTGCCTCTGCACATGTACAACTTTATACATTCACCTCTACATGGGTATTTTATAACATAAAATCACATAACATTACATATTATATAAAATAAATAAAAAGAAAAGCACCATGACCGAAATCTGACAAACAGAAGTGACTGCTTTAATAGCACCATGCTTTTGCACCCTGTGGTATTTCTATTTGCATATTGATGAAGTTGAAGGTCAGATGCCACTAATTACAACCTGTTCACTCTGTCCAACATCCCACCACCAAATACTCAGGAGTGGACCTCTTAATGCCATTATGCAAATGATACTTAAGTACAGAAATAAATTCAAAATAGTGGCATCAAAAGCAGCATATTAGCAGGAGGTAAATTAATAAATATATTCAAGAAATTGAAATTAAAAATTATTATGCAACATGAGATTAATCATTACTGGATGATATGTAAAAAATAATGATTTTTTTCTCCCTGGTGTAACAGAATAAAACATTCAGTATCTTGGCAGGATGTATTACTCAACATTGCAGCATGGGTCTGATACAGAATATGTTGAAGCAAAGAGTAAAGAACTATCTTGATATGTAGAAAAGTGAAGAACTGATTTCAAATTATTTGAAAATTGATTGAATTTACATAAAAAACCTCTAAGAAACCACCCAAAAGAACTGCCTCAAAAAGCCCAAAATTCCACAACATCCCACAGTATAGCAGCTTGGTACTGGAGACAATAAATAATATGGTTTCTACAAATAATTGCTAATATAAATAACAAGTAAATTGTTGTTTACCACTAAAAATTAGGTAACTTTCAGATGTAACTCCATGCTATGAAAAAAGTGACAATTATTTCTTTGGTGTAGAATATGAAAATAAATGGACCCTTTTTTCTACCATCCCCTTTACTATAAAGAATGAGAGTGTAAACAACTGCACAACTTGAAAGAGAAGATCCCATATGAAAAACATCCCTGGAAACAAGCAGTGAATGCAGACAATCCAGCATTTCCAGCACTTGCTGAGAAGGAGAAGGGAGGGAACACACTTTTTGTCTCCTGTAGGAGAGCAATGATAAATACAAAGCTGTGTGTGAAGGAAGCCCTGAAGTCATGGGTGAGGTTTCCACTGTGGGGAATGTGATGGAGGTGCAAGGAAAGGCACAGGTCAGCATCTGTAGGATGAAGAACAGATTTATCCTGTGGCAAACCCCAGAAGGAATTTTAGTGATGTGCAGGACGGGGTTAGGGAAGGGTACAGGGTGTCTGTGCTGCTGGATTCAATCACACAGGAATGGGAAAAATGAGTTACAGCTGAGAACTGGCAAAAACCAGAGAAGCAGAACAGAGACTGGGAGATCACGGAGGAGAAAACAGCGGAACTGCAAAGTGGTGATTGGGTAAAACACTCAGGGAAGAGCCTGAAGGCAGCTGAGGGAAAAAATAGATTGCCAGGAGAAAAACAAGTGTGAAGTTAGACAGTAATGCAAAGAGTCAGGGCACAGAGTAAAAGGATTGATCTGCAACAGATCAATCTGGCCTTAGTCCTTTGCCCCAGTGTAAAATATAAAGGAGAGCAAACCAAAACAACAAAAATATAAAGGATGGTTCCCCCAAAAAACAACTGTCAGTCAAACCAGCAGAAATATCCACTCTGTTTACATAAATTAAAGCCCAATTGTGCAAGAGCTGTACCTGCTATGAAAACATTAGGCTTTAAAAATTTTATCTCCTGTTCCAATGTCTTTCATAAGAAAGTTTTATTCATTCTCTTGCACCAAGGCTTTCTTCTTTGGTTGCTTGTAAATAAATGTTCAATAAATGTTCAAAATAAACCTTCAAAATGATAAAAGTTGTCAGCAGAACAGAAGCCAAATGCCATGATAAGAGACCTATGGATTGAAGGGTGGGAGGGGGAATATCACCACAGCTGGAATTCACAATATATCAAACTATTTTTAACATTTGTGTTAAAGCAAGGGGAAAGGCAAATGCTACAGGAAAAGCCTGGGACAATACAAAAATGCCCTCAGCATCTTGATACATGTCAAGAAAGATCACCAGCATTTCTTGAGGATAAATTTCTCCCAGAGTAGAAATCTGTCACAGCAGTTTCCAAAATCAGGAAGGGCACACAGTGCTATGTAAATCTTTGTTTCTAAAGGTAGGAAACAAAGCAGATTATTTTAGAGCATCCTGCAGAGGATGGTGGAATAATAAATCACCATCTCAGGATCCTGAATTCTGTAATATTTACCCAAGCAGTCTTACATCTATTTCTCAAAAATACTTTATGAGTAAGGGAAAAAACCCCCCAAAACCCCACCCCACTCTAAGAGCTCACCTTAGTCTATGAACTCAACAATTTAGCCAATAATGACTTTGTCCATTTCCTACTTGATATTTCAGTCTTACACCTGTTTTATCTTTTATCAGTTCCTTTGCATGGAAGACTCAGCAAAGTCCTTAGGAACCAACTACAATTTGTATTCTCCTTCCCTACTATGTTTGTGTTTCTGTGGTATGTAAACCCTTTTAAGATAATGAAATTATTCTTGCTTTGTTTTTGTCTTTCATTTTATTCAGTGCAAGACAACTAGACAGGCACACTTAATGTAATTCCTTTTATAATAATCAAGGGAAAAAAGTGAAAATTTATTTCCACATGTTTTGTTTTCATAAGTTTGTTGTATTAATCCTACTTAAATAGCTGTTATTTTGTTATCAGGCTACCAGAATAAAGTAGAAAAAGTGTTTAATTAACAAATACGATCAACATTTTAGGACTGATAATTTGGAGGCTTTAAAATAATGAGCAAAAATAAAAGCACAAAGTCATAAGACTTAGCAGTATGGTTTTAATAAAATAGACTTTTCTGGTTTTCATCTAATTCCATCTGCTTTCAATCTTAAGAGGTTTCACTGCAGCAATACATTAGATTGAATATCATGGTACAAAAATCTGTCAGAGGAAAGATTTCCCCTCTTGGTATAAGAGAACTGAATAAAGAAGCACTTCAACTATTAGACCTGCAATAATAATTTCAACATTTGTTCTTTATAGAGCAAGGACTCATTTCCAAAACCTTTAGCAGTGAATTTTACCTGCACAAGCCCTTTCCAGCCCTTTGCTTTGGTTTACCCTGGGCAGTGATGTTTGAGCTGCTCCCCTGCAGCACACACACGTTTGCCTGGGCTGAGATGGACAACAATCAAATAAATGTGAACAGGCTTTGTCTTCCCTGGCAGAACAGATTAATGTTAGCAAAAGTCACCTTTGCTACAGAAGGCTTAAGAGTCTCTCAAAGCTTTCATGTGGACTTCAGAATGATCTGAATGCCTGCAGCTGCTTTCCCCATATTTTTGCATGATTTTCCCACAATCATAAGGCTGCTTCTACTCCAAAACCCTCAGGAAGGAAAATTTTGCCAATATTTGTAAATATTCCTGTGGCTTATTAGAAATTATCACAAGCAATTAAGTAAGGATTTTTTTTAAAGACTTCTGGACACGAGAGTGGCTGAACATACCCCAAACACCTCTAATTAAAATGTTGAGACAGAGAAATCCTTTGATGACATCCCAGTCCCTGAAAGGAGCCTCCAAGAGAAATGGAGTGGGACTATTTACAAGGAACTGCAGTGGCAGGACAAGGGGGAAAAGCTCCCAGTGCCAGAGGGCAGGGCTTGGTGGGATCTTGGCAATGAGGAATTGCTCCCTGGCAGGGTGGGCAGCCCTGGCACAGGGTGCCCAGAGCAGCTGGGGCTGCCCCTGGATCCCTGGCAGTGCCCAAGGCCAGGCTGGGCACTGGGGCTGGAGCAGCCTGGGACAGTGGGAGGTGTCCCTGCCATGGCTGGGGGTGGCACTGGATGGGCTTTGAGGTTTCTCCCACCTCAAACCATTCTGTGATTCCATGAAAACACATCATGTCCCTCCCAAGGGGAGAACCAAGGCAGACCTGAATATATTTGTGTATTTGGAACTAAAAATATACTGTCCTAGCCCAAACCTGATAAGCACAGAGCTATTCAAGAGCTGCATCCCCAAACATGTGACCTGCTTTGTGTTTAATTTCCTTTTCTTTTGCCATCCAAGTACCTCCACTTTATCATGTTCACCCTTTATCAATCAATCAATCAATCAATCAACCAACCAACCAACCAACCAATGCTACTGCCTTGCTGGTGCCCCAGTGGAGCCCACCCACTCAGACACTTCAGGAGTTCCTCAGTAACTCCCCTCATAATCCAGCAGTTTTTAGTACAGCTTTTTTCCTGCCTGCTTAACAATTCATTCCCACTGTACATAAAGTAGAAAAGAGGAAGTAGCTGGAATCTTGAAGTGTGAGCGTGCTGGTGTTAGAGCACAAAGTTGCTGTGCTGAGCCCTAATGAATACCCAAGGCAATAAACTTAATCTGTAACAAGAAAACACTAGAATATTCACAGAATAGTCACAGAATATTCACTAGAATATTTACAGAACTAATTCACTGACATGCAATTCATTAATTGTCTCCATTTGATCTTTTCAGACCCTGTAGTTTTCTGCAGATGGAATGTCACAGTAAGGCTCACAGGAAAGGCAAAGTTACACCTGAGAGCTGGTTGTGCCAGCTGACAACAACAACAACCACAGAGGCACTGAGGCTGCAAACACCTCCAGCAGCAGAATGCAGCCTTTGAACCAGCAACACTTTGTTCCCAGCCCTGAGTGCCACATCCAGCCCTTCCTGGGACACCTCCAGGGATGGGCACTCCAAACCTCCCTGGGCACTCCTGCCCAAGCCTGACCCCCCTTTGCACTGTTAATATTAAGAGCACACAAACATTAACACAATCTCTCTTTTTCTCAGTAACTCTGGCAACTCACACTATTATTTCAAACCACGGTTGAAGTAATTCAGAATAAATTTCCATGCATCAGCTGGAAGCAGCCTAAGCAGAGTGATTTCAGAAAGCTTAGTAAGGACTTTTATTTGGTGGTAATAACAGAAATGTAGGCCTTGGAGGCTTAGCACTGAAAGAAGGTAGAAAGTGTTTTCTGGTATATAACAGGATCATTTAAAGCAACACTGTGATGGCCTCAGTGAGTAACACTTAACAAAGGTCTCATGGTGTAAAAATATCAAAGATACTGATTATATGAGCTGAAAGGCACTAAAGGACCAAGCTCACTTGAGGAGCATACAAAGAACACTACAACTACCTGTCACTGAAACAGCTTTGTTACTATTTTCCTGGGCCTTTGAAAGTGAAATTATTTACATAACATTTAAGATTGACACTTTTCTAACAGGGCTAACAAGAAGCGCACAGGCATTACAACATTATCCAACAATACCAGCTGCAAATTAGCACTACAAGCTCCAAGAAAGCTAAAAAGGAACCCTTTCTTTTAACTTGGAAGTAAAAAGTTCATTAGACTTCACTTTCTGATTGAAGACACTCTCTGTTCTCAAGTGGATACAAGGTACAAAATGATTTTAAAAGGTGATGTTAGGTCCTAAACACAAGCAGGTGCACTGGAATAGGAGAGGCAAGGCTGGGGGATTTTTTTTTTTTTTAAGTTTGCTAGATAATTTTATTTTTTTACTTTTTTTTTTTTTTTTTTTTTTAGTGGTATAATTACATGTCTTTGGTATGAATGTACAAGTCACCCAGTGCAGTTGTTAAACAGAACGCCCTCAGCTGTTACAGAGCTCAGAGTAAGCTGCAGATCCCATTATAAACAAGCTGCCTGGTATTAAATTGCCACACTGAGATGGGAGCTACCAGATTACCTCGCTATCAAAATCAGGACTTGCTTAACCAGGATAATCAGCTGGAGGAGTTGGGTAACACTCTTCATTAAATCTGTTTTGTAGGTTGTGATATTGCTGATTTAGTGGTACTCACAGTCAGTAGAGACTGTATTTATATTTCATCCAAAATGTCAAAGGCCACACTAAAAATCCTGCTGTTCAAAACCTTAAACTCTGCCATCCCAATTCATGGCCAGGATTTTACTTGTCTTTTTTAGATTTTAACTGATAAAAGAAAAAATATTCACTTATTTTTTACTCAAATGAGCAACTTAAGAGCAAGGGAACAGATGACAATATTTCCTAACCTTGTTTGGCCTAATTATAGATACAGCTACAATAGATATAGATATAGGTTCAAAAGATCATAGATTCAAAACTCATCTCATTCCAATCCCTGCCCTGTGCAGGGCCACCATCCACTGCCCCAGGTTGCTGCTCAAATCCTGTTAAATATTATGAAATTTTATCTCATCTATCAGATCAAGAAATTTCTTGCAGCATAACGTCCTAATCAGATTTTTATTCCAATATTTAAATCATTGTCCTTTGCATTTGAAGTAGAGCAGACAAATACAGGGAGTACCAAATCAACTTGCTTATGACTAATTGCTGAGGCTGATTATGTTGCTTTAAACCTAATTAATTGTACTGACAGGGGTTCACAGAGGCTCCACACTTCCAACAGGCACTGAGGACAAGGTGAGCACAGGGTTCTCAATATCATGAGGATCCATTGCGGAAACAAATGTTCTTCTCATCTTGGAATTTATAAATTCAAGAAAAAAATAACATTTCTTGTTTCCTCAGCAAGAGCACACTCAGTGCTAATATACTAAGAGCCATAACACAGTGAACACAGGTTTTTGGTTTTTTTAATGGGAAGAAATTAGATAGCCCCACCATCTGAATAGAAGATATATAAAATATTGTTTATGTGAGTGAACACTCCAAGTTTTGTTTAAGCACAGAAGCTGGGCACCCTTCCTGTGCTCCAAAGGTGAAATGCTTCTGTGTTGTAATAAGCCTTTTAGAACCAAAAATAAATGTATTTGAAACAAAAATACCCTCAATGCTACTGTATAGGGGAATAAGGGGAAATCCAATCTCAAGACAATTTTCTGAAAGCAGAAAGAAAACAATGGGATTGCTAAGAAAGCAATCAGACACTTTTTTTATGCTGCCTGTCTTGATTTTTAATAGCAATAGCTCTATCTCTCAAGATGGAATTTGATACTGAATATAATTTATTTTTTCCTGAGTTCAAAGAACTTAAATTGTTTCTTATGGAATGTAAAACAAAACAAAAGCCCAAACAAACAAAAAAAGAAAAATATAATTTACATTTAAGCTATGCAAGGAAGAATAAAAACACATGTATTGAAATTGTAAAATCTATTTTCTCTTTTCTGCACACACAAAATGGATGGTGATAATATGTCTCTGGAATCTGCACCCATAATTATTCACATTGTGGTTTAGCAATCTCTGGTCTACTGGAAACCATAGAAGTACTGGGTTTTGATTTGGTTTTGCATCTTCCTTGGAAGATAACTATTAATCATGGAATCATGATTACTATCCCTGAGCTGGAAGGGACACAGAAGGATCATCCAAGTCCAGCTCCTGTCCCTGCACTGGTGTAAACCACCAGTGGCTGACATTTCTGGAGAAGAATATTCATTTTGCAAACTACAGAAGCCTGAATTCTATTTGCATCAATAACCTTGAGAAAACAATGACCCACAAACAGCTAATTCAAAATTTTAGTTTCCAAATTTTAGTTTCTAGAGAAACATTAAAAATACTGTTGAATTTTCCTTTCATTTCCACAAAACACATTTAGTCTTTTGAGTCTTTATTGCTTTTGTAATAGTACACATTATTAACTGAAACACTAAACAAGCTGGAAGTGGTGTTAGGTGTTTATTGCAGAGAGCCATTTTCATTAGGAGACTGAAAGTAATGAACCTTTTCACTTTATGGAGATGACACACAAAGAAATGTAATAATTAACCTCCACCAAATTTTTAAATCACGTTTAAAGGGAACAAAATTTTCCTTACTGACACTCTGGTTCATCTGAATAGATTATAAACTGCTAAATATGCATTTCTCTACTCAGATGTGATGGTGTTCGCAGGGGTCTTAGGATGAGGGAAGAGACGAAGATCTGACTCCATGTTTCAGAAGGCTGATTTATTATTTTATGAAATATATTACATTAAAACTATACTAAAAGAATAGAAGAAGGGATTTCATCAGAAGGCTGGCTAAGAATAGAATAGCAAAGAAGAATAACAAAGGCTTGTGGCTCGGACAGAGAGTGTGAGCCAGCTGACTGTGATTGGCCATTAATTCCAAACATCCACCATGGGCCAATCACAGATGCACCTGTTGCATTCCACAGCAGCAGATAATCATTGTTTACATTTTGTTCCTGAGGCCTCTCAGCTTCTCAGGAGGAAATATCCTAAGGAAAGGATTTTTCATAAAAGATGTCTGTGACACTCAAAATATTGCATGATGGATTGAATTTTTTCAAAAGATATTAATTATAAAAATGAATTTTTAAATGCTTTGTGATCTTGTGTGATGTCTCTGCATGAGGCCATCAGATTCCCATGTTTTGCTGTCTGCTCATTGGTGATACTTAATAAGATATTTCTTCTCTGAAAGCTAAAGACTCCCAACCATTTCCTCTCTTTTGCATGTCCCACTCAGTCCCTCCCAGTCCATTGTTCATGGTCTTTAAAACAGAAATGCAGATGTTGTAGCTGTGCTGCAAGAAGAAATACAGTTCTGTAAACACCTACACGCAGACAAAGATGAATTTTGTGGTGATTTGAGGTGGGTATTGGGGTGGATTGTGCACAATACAGACTGCAGGTTTGCTTTCACACACAGGAGCAATGACCCCACTGTGCTCCCAAAAACCATGTCAGGAGGAAGAGAGCTCCACTCCTGACTTAGTAAAATTCTAACAACAAATTAATGTGAAAACATGAGCAGCCACAGTTATGAAATTAGCATGTGTGAGGAGTACAACAGCTCTCCTAAGTAACAGAGTCACTGCACTTAATGACTATCAATTAAAGAAATGGAGCCAAAAGCACAAACAGGTATTTGCTCTCTGGGTGATGGACACACAGGGTGCACACCCTGATGAGACCCAGCCCTTTGTGCCACACTGGGAATTTTAACAGGGCTGGCAAAGATGCAGCCCAAGTGCCAAATGACTTCGGAGGTGAACACGAGCAGCACTTAACTTCTGATCGGCAGGTAATTAAATTTATTAGGAATGCAGGCTTGAAGCCTTCTGAAGCCCCTGCAGCCCAGTGAAGACCTTGCAATCAGTGCAAATGAGGCATCCTCGTGCCTTCAGATGTCAGGGTCACTGATACCTTCTGCATTTGTTCTTTCTGGATATTATTTTATAAATAATCCATGCAAGTCTAATTCTGCTCAGACTCTGTCAAACAAAAGTATCTGACATTGTTTGCTTTCTAGAAATGTGATTACTGCTTTGTGTCAGAAGTAAAGCTCTGTGGGAAATCTGTTTTTCCTGGTTAGTAAAGTACTGAGCTGAACACAGTGAAGGGGAGCACGAGTGGAAATTATGCAGATGAAAATGAGGAAGTGCAAAGCAAACTTAGAGTGTATGTGTAGGAAAGTGCTGACACACATATCACTGATGATGTAAGAAATTAATCACCAGCCTCTGCTATCACAGCTAAGGTTCACAAAGCTGGAATCTGCTCATTTCCATGCTGACAGTCATGGTCCCTGTCCATTCAGCTCGGGAGCCAGTGGGGTCTTAAGGCTAGAAGAGAAGAAGTCCTGCAGCTTTAACAGTTGTGGGAAGGTGCTTGATTTACTCTCCAGAGGAAAACTTCTGTAAGGTTTTTCCCTCCCCTGTCCCAGGCTGCTCCAGCCCCAGTGTCCAGCCTGGCCTTGGGCACTGCCAGGGATCCAGGAGCAGCCCCAGCTGCTCTGGGCACCCTGTGCCAGGGCTGTGCAGTGCTCCCATTCCAAACAAGCAGAAATTTGATTTTACCCTCCTTGTGTTGCTAATAACTCCTCCCTTGACCTAAACCCTAAACTCCAGCCCTGTGATGCCCAATAAAAGCCCCACGACCCTGCCTTTACCCAGTCTTTTGTCTTCATCCCTCTCCTCATCCCCAGAGGTGATAAATGGATCCCCAAGCTTTATAAGATGAAGACTCATTTTGTTCCCATGCCCAGCACCGGCAGCCCCACTCTCCCTGGACATGATGGACTCTGTTGCAACATTACACAACACAGGGCCTGCCCACCCTGCCAGAGAACAATTCCTCATTCCCAGTATCCCACCCAGCCCTGCCCTCTGGCACTGGGAGCCATTCCCTGGCTTCTGCCACTTCAGACTCTTGCAAATAGTTTCTCTCAAACAACCTAGAGGAGGGTAAAAAACTGCAATTCTTACCCATTGTCAGTGGGCAAGAACCTGGTCCTTAAAACTCTGGAATTCAGCAGCTTGATACAAACCACACTGCTCTATATTACATGGCATTTACCAATCAGCACCATCTTAGTAGAGAACATAAATGTGGCAGCTGTGGGTTTCTTAGTGACAATTATTTACAGATGCCTGAAGGTTCCAAGAGCTGGCATTCAAGCCTTCCATAGTTTACAATCTATCAGAGCTATTGCCTCAATACTGTCAATGGTAAATTTTGACTTAATCTTCACATTTACTAAGAAAAAAAAGAAAAAAAAGTTAAGAACCCAGAGAAGATATAAACTGTTTTATTTCTAATGTGCTTTTATGGCTCCAGTTTGTCCTATTCAGTGCCTGACATTTTGCAAGTCATATGGTGTGTTTCCTCAGGGAAAGTAAATCAGCTGCTCTCCTGGAGTGCAGGCTTCCTAATACACAAAAAAAGTGTTTTGTGTGAGAGTAAAAGTGCTGTACAGTTGTTATGGCAACTGGATTTTAAAAGGAAGTGCATAGTTTTGAGGGGCATCTGCTCAATTCCCAAACAAATTCTTCACCCCAGATGCCCTGGGAGGAATGATTTTTAAATCAGTGTCTGGCATGATGCAGAATGACTTCCAGCTGAGGAGCTTGGCACAGCTCTCATTGGTTCCATGGGAAGGGTGATCCCTGTGTTTCAACTCCATGGAAAGGATGATCCTTGTGTTCCATCTCCATGGAAAGGGTAATTCCTGTGTTTCAGCTCCATGGGAAGGGTGATCCCTGTGTTTTAGCCCCATGGAAAGGGTGATCCCTGTGTTTCAGCTCTGTGGAAAAGGTGATCGCTGTGTTTCAGCTCCATAGAAAGGTTGATCCCCATGTTTCAGCTCCATGGAAGGGTGATTCCTGTGTTGCAGCTCCAAGGAAAGGATGATCCCCATGTTTCAGCTCCATGGAAGGGGTGATTCCTTTGTTTTAACCCCATGGTAAGGGTGATTCCTGTGTTTTAGCTCCATGGAAAGGGTGATCCCTGTGTTCCATCTCCATGGAAGGGATAATCCCTGTGTTCCATCTCCATGGACAGGGTGATCTCTGTGTTTCATTTCCATGGAAAGAGTGATCCCCATGTTTCAGCCCCATGGAAAGGGTCATCCCTGGGGTGTTTCAGCTCCATGGACAAGGTGATTCCCATGTTGCAGCTTCATAGAAGGGCTGATCCCCCTGTTTTAGCCCCATGGAAAGGGTGATCCCTGTGTTTCAGCTCCATGGAAGGAGTGATTCCTGGGGTGTTTCAGCTGGAGCAGCTGCTGCCTGGGCACCCCCAGATCTCTCTCCTGTGGCTCAGCCCTGCAAACACCAAGGGGGATTGCCAGGGCAGCTGAAGCAGAGAGTGCATGAAATCAACACTTAACAGCACTCTGCAGAAACAGAATATCCTCCCTCACTGGACAGACACACAAAACTCAGTTCCAGTGCAGGGTAAAGTCCTTTAAGCATAAGGAAAGAGCATAAACAGAAATCCATCGGGCATTTCTGTGTGTGTGATGGGCTGGGAATGGTCATGCTGATGGTGGTTGTCACCATGCTGTCAGAACCTGCCAGAGAAGTTTCAATATGGAGCTGTGAACTAGAAATTGAAAGTTCTTTCATATTTTTAAGAAAGGCTGTAATACTCAAGTCATCCATAATTGACAACATTGACTTACAGCTGTCTTCACTGTGCGCAGTTTTCTGAAATTTCAACACTCTACAGATGAAGTTTTGGGGATGTTTTTCAGAAATATGCAGCACTGGCATTTACAACAATATTTATGCATAAAGTTACAAATGAAAAATTGGTGACAACTTGTGCCAGGACCAATGGCTCTGTATAGGAAAACAGGTCATGCAAGGACTCAGAACTACAGCTAAAGAGCCCAGATTCCCAAACTTCCAAGGGATACACAGATGTACAAGGTTGTTCTTTCAAAGGGACATTTACCATCAGGCAAAGGCTGGAGAAAAATATAACAGGCAATATAACTGAACACGCCAAGAATCATATCTTATTTTAAATTCAAAATAATTAACTAACTTCCGAAAGCTATGAGTGAACAAGATCAAAAAATACAAATCCTCCTGAATCTTATTAGAACACAAATGGCCGGAGACAAGTAAAATACTCAATAACAACTTTCAAAAGCAGAAAAACTAAATTTGGAATCATCTATAGCAAGGAGTTCAAAATGGAAGGCCTTGGATGATGGATTACCTTGTAGCTGCTGAAGCTACACTTCCTTCTCACCTGCTATTGCAAGTGCAGGACTTGAGTTTTGCACAAAACTCTCAAAGTCCTACCAAATGTCCCAGGACTGTAGCAAAGCCCTGGTAAGATCACAGAGATTGAACAGGTATGAATAAAGCCAGACAAAGGCATCACTTCTGTGGCTGCTCCATGCCCTTCCCTTTTCACTCCTTTTCAAGGCTGACTTTGTGATTTCAAGGCTGCAGTGAGAGAAGGGTACCAGAGTTAGCTGTTTATGCACACAAACAATGGGCATCCTTAAAAATCTATAAATTCTAGGTTGGCCATAAATACTGCCAGCTCTCTGCACCTGCAGCCAGATTTATGGGAGGAGGAATTGTTCCTTCACAGATGCATCTTAACATGAAAGTGCATTTCATTTACATGACCCTAGAGCCTTGTCCAGACAAGCTCACTTGAGCTTTGCCCAGATGGTGCCCATTTGCTCAGGCATCATTTATTACAATTCCCTGGGGCTGGGGCAGGCAGCCAGCTGGCACAGGCTGCAGACTTGTGCTGGGGAGATTGCACATCTTCATCACTGCATGGCAAACACAGCAATGACAGTGCTAAACCTGCCAATGTTTGCATCATTCCACTGCTGCTGCTTAACCTGCTGTGTTCAAGCTTGGTTTGTGCCCAAAAAATGTATATATATATAATTTAATTATATATATATAATATAAAAATAATATATAATACAAAATATATTTTATATTATATATAAATATACATTATATTATATATAAATATATATTATATAAAATAGATAAATATATAATACAATATATAAATATTTATTCTGCAATTTTTGCCCTCTTGCCAATATATGTGCCTAAGGATACATGGAACTGGCGAGCTGCAATCCTTTTCCTGCTTTTACTCCAAGGATGTTGGGAAATGTTTTCTCGTGTTGGTTTTTTTCCTTACACCTGTTTAGAAACTTTGGCTTTCTCTTTCCTTTTCCCTATCATAATATTTACTCAATATGTGGATTCCTGTACCCAGTGAGTTTCAGAGCAGAACACATGTTCAGGATCTCGAGCAGTCCCTGTTTCCACAAACTGCAAATTGATTTTCCTTCCCTCAAGTTTATTTCCTGAGTCATCTTGAGTGCACCTGTCCCACAAGTGAAGCTTCTTGATAAGAGCAAGGGCTTGATGGGCTTCTAATCTAATCTTTGCTGATATTTCCTTTAGTACTAGTGGGGTTGGTTGGTTGGTTTGGGTTTGTTGTTTTTCTTTTCCCTTCTTTTCTTTCTGGAGTTTCTGCTGCTGGGAAAAGTCTGTCTTAATGGGTTTATTTCTTGTGGAGAAGTTGGTTTCTAAGTATGGCATCATATTAATATATATGTTATATATGTGCTAGAACCTTCCTGTTGCTTTTAGTTAATAATTAATTGTGGGTTTTTGGCTTTTTTTTGTTCTTTTTAAACTTGTGTTTGCCTGTTGTCAGTTTTCCTAAATTTTTCCTGGTGCATTTCTAGGTTATAGAACATGGACCCTCAAGGCTGGGTCTGTGGTCCTAGTGACTGTACAAAACACAGAAGCAGTCCTTGGAGAATCTATTCAAGAGGACTTTTTGAACAGAAAAATTGAACCCATGGAGTGGTTGCTTAGAGGAAAACACAAAGTTGTTTTTTAAAAATGCTGCACACGAAAAGCCCCTTGTTCATGCTTTATAATAGTATTATAATTCTGAGTTGTTGTCAGTTATATGTAACTGGGGAAAGGTAATTGGATTTGTTACTTGAGTTCAACAAATTGCACATGGATTGATAATTAGTTTGTGACCTCAGATAACAAATTCAATACATTAGCAGTTCTGTCATGAGCATTATTTTTTGAAGGTTAGGGCTGCAGAATGTACATTTTTTAACAATTGTTTGCCAAACACTTCAAGTAAATAATGAAATACCACAGACTGAATATAACTTATTTTGGCTTCTAACCGTTCATTCCTTTCCTTGAGAGGTTATGAAGCATTAATTAACATTTTTTATTGCTATAGAAGTACTGTAAAGGCAAAGTTTATTATAAGTACAGTTCAGTTATAGTTTCAGGATGGGGAACAGTTTTAGGCACTCCTTTTATCTGTGCCTGCTGATGTCTTATCTGTGAGGGGGTGGATGCGTTTGTTGGGTTTTTGGCAGTATTTTCATGTAGGAATATGTTTCAGTAAAGCAAAAACAAACACTCAGGTCTCCTGAAAACTTGTTTTCCTTGAGCACTTGAGCTTTTGGGGTTTTTTTTTAAGCTTAATAATTTCATTTTTTTATTGCTACATTCCTGGGGTTTTACTTCTGGTAGCGGTGTAAATGCTTTTGTAACGTCAATGGAAGGGTTTCATATTCCTGGTGACACAGTAACAGCCCCAGAGGAGCCATTACCATCACATTGCAGGCTCTGGAGCTGTTTCAGTGTCAATGAAGTGTCTCTCAGACTTCCATCCGTGTGCTAACAGCCCCAGAGGAGTCATTTCGTGTCACTCGGAGAGCCTGAGCACTTATGATGTCAATGCAAGTGCAATTTTCATGCCTGGCTACGTGCTGGGGGAAAAACTCCACAGCTGTGATGAAATATGGGCTTTACCTGTGATGAGTTATTATGGCTGCTCTGTACAAGGTTTCAACATGTGATAAATGAGTAATGAAGTGGTTGACTCTCACAATTAAAGGGCAAATATTGTGTATATGCTGAGAGAAGGAGTCCATGGACAGAACTTTGGGAGAGGCCAAAGGGTTAAAAGGCGAAAACTCCATTGTGTGGGTGAGCACATGGTGGGAAAAATCCTCTGCTCCTGGTGCTGTAATATTTTCTCTATTCAGTCTTCTGTTGTACTTTTGATAAAGTTTTAATAAACCATTTAAACTTGCCAGTGAGTGGCATTTCTCAGAAACATGAGCCTTAAAAGAAGAGGAATCTGCAGCCTCTGAGGTTTGTGTTTGGGCAGTTGGAAACATTAAATTAGTCAGGAATTTGAGTACTCCTGCACAATGCCAACACACTGGAAATCTGTTCTGTGGATGCAGTGGAGCAGTGACCACTGTTATTGCTGCGCTGCACAAATGGGGAAAGCTGCAGCCCTGACACAAAGGGATCTTGGAAACACCAGAAAGTTATTTTTACAGTAAAAAGTTTGTAGGCTTGTTTTGTACAATGAAAGACAAGTGGATAATTCAAGTTTTTTGGGTTTTAACAAGGAAAATGAAATATTCTTTAAATATTTATTTATCTTTAAATATTATTTTTTATTTAAATACACTTTTTATTCCCTGCACTAATCTACATGTAAACTTAGAAGCTATACCTGTTGACTGCATGTTTTTTTCTTTTTATTTCACCTTTTGAAAATCTTACCATCCTAATCAATGGTTCTAATGAGCCTTATAGGTACTACTGAAAAACACATCTCAGCATCACAGGCTGAAAACCTTTTTTTTGTTCAATGTTTCAAATCCAACACTTTGTTCATGCTCTCCAAAGTTAATTGCTTTTTATGCACTATTAAAGGGAGTGAGATGTCCTTTTTATAGGAAGAAACAGAGATACAAACAAAACGTTCCTTTCTTTCAGTCACTTTGTCATTTATTTCTGTTATTGCTGCAGAGACTCTCACAGTTGAAAATATGCAAAGTAAAAGTTAAAATAATTGTCAGTACACATAAAGGATGTTGGTTTTTTTACACTTTGTGCAATTCCCTTAAGTGTTTTCTAGATTTTGATGCAACTTTTGGATACTTAAGCTGTGAGCTCCCATGTCTTAACCATATTACTCTTGCATGCCCTTTCTATTTTTTGTTGTTTGTACTTTCTTATAGCAGACCCAGCTGTGCAGTTTTCTCAAACTTGGGATCATGTTATTTGAAATATGAAAAGTGAGACTTGCATGGTATGAATTTAACCCCCTAAGAGGAGTAGGATTCATATAACTAAAGAAAAAATGGTGAAGTTCTTCTCACCATCTTCTAAATCAAATGTTTGGAAACCTTTTGGTCATACTTTGCTGAGGATGGAGTCCCTTGTCCCAGCAGATCTGGACCCTCACAGTGCTGGTGCCTGGACTCTGGTGCTCCATCAGGCATGGCAGCAGATTGCTGGCTGCCACCACTCTCAGAAGGGAAAAGCCACTCTTCTCTGAGGTGTCAGAAGAGAAGAAAGAGGTTGGAAGTGAGTTTAATCTGGCACTACAAGTGCCTGAAAATTAACAGAACACTTCTTCAAAGGGATGGAACTGGGGAAAACAGTTTCCAAGTAAGTAATAGCAAGACAAATGCTTTGATATTGCTTTTTATAACGACCTCGCTGTGCTAGCAGTGAGAGACCAAACACAACCTCTGACCTGAGTGTTTTTCTGGTTTCATTAGATGGTAGCACTGTCTGGCAGTTTGTCTCAAATGTGCACAGGGCCATGGTGACTGCAGACTGCCTCCTCCTGTCACTGAGCACAGGCACACGTGTGGAGCTGAAGCAGTGGGTCTGTGCTGTTCCTCTGCTGTGCTGTTTTGACACTTGTCAACCAATTAGTGAGATTCTGCATCCAGAGCTTTACAGGCTTCTCTCTTCATCTTGAGCACTTCTGTGCCTTGAACAAAATAGCTTCAAGTTCTTTCTGAGGACTTCTATCTGTGTTTTGTTTTTGCTTCTGAGATGTTTTTTGAAATCTCTCCTGGTTTAGTTCTGACACATTTCACTGTTGCTATTTACTGATAGCCCCAGGGGCAGCAAGTACAGGTGTTGTTAAACATTGGTTTAGTGCTGATTACAATCCTAGCAAGTGGCTGCTGTAGCTGCCTGTTTGGAATGTGTTTTGCTCTGGAACCCTTTGATATAAAAATAAAAATGTGCTGCAGTTCCTTTAAAAAGAAATAGACCTTAGTTTGTATATTTTTGAATTTTATGAATACCTTCAGACCACTCTTATTTGACAGCCAGCATAAATCTTTGAGAGAATAGGTCCTGCTGGATACACAGGTGAGCACTAAGGATGTTATTCAAAAGTTTTTGAGCATGTTAAATGAAAGTGTTGCAGGAATGTAATCCAAGTAACAATAAAACAAATGGGAGTTGTCCACTTAAGTTCTCTACTTCCATACCTTCACTTCTTGAGTTTGCATTTGCTTCTAAGGGCTGCTGTGTAGGACTTTGCCCTGTAGAATATCAGTTTTTTCCTTGAATACTTGGAGGTAGAAAAGTCTGCATTGTCTCTGAACCAGACATGAAAGGTCCCATCAAGGTCTCACTGCTCATCCCTCACTCAGCAGACAGTGCTCCATAGCCTCCTCCAGAGTGAGTCCTTCCTGAGGGCTGCAGGACCCTTCTCCATGGAGTGTGGTCCTTCAGAACAGGCTGCTCCAGCATGGCTCACCCAGGGTCACAGCTCCTGCCAGCAAACCTGCTCTTGTGTGGGCTTCTCTCTCCAGAGTCTGCAGGTCCTGCCAGGAGCTGCTCCAGTGTGGGGTTCCGGGGGTCAGAGCCTCCTGCAGGCAGCCCCTGCTCCTGTGTGGGGCCTGCAGGGGCTGCAGGGGGATCTGTGAACCATGGGGGAGCCCAGGGCTGCAGGGGATGATCTCTGCTCCATGCTGTTCTGCAGGGGATGTTCTCTGCTCCATGCTGAGCCCAGGGCTGGAGGGTCTCAGCTGCCTCTCCCTGGCTGCACCCTGGGCTTGGGGGTCTCAGCTCAGCCCCTGGAGCAGCTCCTTCCCTGGGGGGCTGCAGAGCTGTTTCCATCCCTTGTTCTTTCTCTCTCCTGGCTGCAACTCTGCAGGGTTTTTCCCCTTCTTTAATGGCACCAGAGGTGCTGTTGCTGATAGACCCAGCCTCTGGAGCCACCTGGGACTGGCTCTGCCAGACCTGGGGGAAGCTTCCAGCAGCTTCTCACAGAAGAAGCCCCCCAGCTACCAAAACCTTCCCACACAAACCCAATATAATGCTGTTAGACTGTCAGTGTGCAAACTCTTATTCTGAGGGTTAGGGATTACTCATTTCAGGGAGGTGCAATTTCGAGTGCTCTTTGCCTCAAGTGTTTATTTCTTGCTTTTACAGTAATTCTAACAGTGATATTTTAATTTGTAGAGAGCAGCACAGAAATGCTGTGTGCTTGCAGGTGTAAGGATTGGTGCATTTTGTGATTCCCCATTTAGTGGCTTCTGTTAGGAGAGTGCAGAAGCCTGGCCAGGCTGGGCAGTAATTACATTTGTGCTTAAAGGCAATGATAAAGGCAGATGTGGCAGACACAGCTCTGCGGAGTGACCTTGGAGAGGGCTGCCAGAGGCGCTGTGCTGTGGCACTGACCTTGTGATAAACACAGTCACTCTCCTGTGGAAATTAAACAAGTTTAATAAAGGACAATAGGAGACAAGGACCACAGAGCAAAGGTTATTACAGATGGGTGCATCTCGGCACTCAGCCAGGAACACACTATTGTGTTTGTGGGGTTCCTGGATGAAGGGAGGAATAGTGAATCTGACTCCATGTACTCAGAAGGATAATTTATTACTTTATTATACTATATTATATTAAAGAATACTAAACTAAACTATATTAAAGAATACAGAGAGGATACTTACAGAATGCTGAAAAGATAATAATGAAAACTCCTGACTCTTTCCAGAGCCCTGACACAGTTTGGCCCTGATTGGCCAAAGAGTGAAAACAACTCCCAGCAGAATGCAATGGAACAATCACCTGTGAGTAAACAATCCCCAAACACATTCTACATGAGCACAACACAGGAGAAGCAAATGAGATCAGAATTGTTTTCCTTTTCTCTGAGGCTTTTCAGCTTCCCAGGAGAAAAATCCTGGGCAAAGGGATTTTTCAGAGAATGTGAATGCCACAGCACCCTGTTATCTTCAGGGATACCCCTTAAATACCTTTTAATTACATCAGCCTGTTGCATATTCATAAATCCTTATGCATAGTAAGCTTTTCCCCAAACTTGTTTACATGTTCCAAGAATTGTTTAGCATGGCTCCTCCTTGGGTCTGCCTTTTCAGAGCATGCAGATTCCTTGGTTGTGGTTTTAGTCTTTTTTTATTCCCTCCAGTTTTGGGCCTTGGTACATTCTGCCTTCAGAGGGTGAGTGCTGATGGCTGTCAGATGTGTCCAGGTGTGCTCATCCTGTGTGCATGGGGTGTTATCCCATCCCAGCAGGCATTTAACACAAGCATACTTACATCAGTTATTTCACTACTATGTCTAAGTTTAACTAACAACAGAAATAAAAATTATATCTTTATTGCAAAGTTACTTTAAGATCACACTTATAGAATCCATTTTAATATTTGCTAAAAGCCAATATTATACTATATAACATTACCTGTGTTGGCCATGCCTGGGAGGAGCAGTGTGCAGGGGGCTCCTCATGGCTGTCAGGTTCCCATGCACTCATTACCATGCTCTGTGTGCTGGACTGTGTGAGAACAAGGAAGATCCACCTTGAGGCATATCAGCCTGTCTGGCTGGAGGTATTAGAGACCTTGACAGACTAAAGCAGTGTATTAAGAGCTTTCACCCTGATGATCCTCTTAAAAATGAGACTTCAGAATACTTAGTGCATAGCATGATTCATCTAAGACATCAAATAACATATGTTCTTAGTCTTTGATGGCAGTCCTGGTGTTATGCTTCAGCTGAAAAGTAAAATTAGTCATAAGTTTTTAAAATGCCAAATTTCTCTGCAGTATTTTTGCATGTACATCTTGTGAAGAGGTTGATTTCTGTAATCAGTCATTGAAGCAGTGAAGCGCTGCTGGAGTGAAGTAATTTTTAGGATAAAATATAAAAACACCACCCAAATTATAAGCTTGTTTTTCATGCTGAAAAGTAATTGAATTAAATAATCTTTTATAATGTTTTTTGTGTCTGAGGTCTGTTATACTGCAGGTCCTGTCCCTTGACAGCAAAACATTTACTTGTCCTTAGAACCATCTTGTGAATCTTTGGCAGAGTAAATCCTTCCTAGGACAGCATGAGCTTGGGAATATTTTTATGAGAGGTAAAGCTGACTTCCCAGAATCTCAAACTTCATTTTTCCTTGTCCTCAAGTACAGAATATCCTAAACTGGAAGGGACTCACCAGGATCATCCAGTCTCACCCCTTGCCCTGCACAGACACCCCAACAGTCACCCCTCTGCATCCCTGAGAGCATTGTCCAAATCCCTGCCTAGGAAACCCATTAGGATACCATGTTTGTGATTTTAATGCAAAGTCAGCATAAGATTGATGCTGTTCCCAGAAGATATCTAAGTACTTGATCTCCTTCCATAATGCCATCTTTCCAAATAATCTCCCTGTCTGGTAACTGACTGCTCTGCATTTGGCAGCTCAGAGGTACTGTGTGATTTTTGTCAAGCTTATGTAACAGAAATGCCTTCAGTCTGATAGTTATGTACTGTTTGTCAGAAAAGAGCTTGAATAAGTTACCACATGTTTTGTGAAGGCATTTTCTCCTCACTTAAAATATAAACACACTGAAAATCACTTGATTCAAAGGTCCTTTACGTATTGCACTTGTCCTTCAGGCAATGCCACTTGTAAAACACAATTGCAATTCAAGAAATTTGTTCACTCTAAGTAGTGTTGATCTTGTAATTTCTGATTTTAGGCAGAATTATGAAGAATGAAATTCTAAAGACTATAATTATTTCATAAAGTAACAGTGA
Source organism: Melozone crissalis (assembly GCF_028551555.1). Classification (NCBI taxonomy): domain Eukaryota; kingdom Metazoa; phylum Chordata; class Aves; order Passeriformes; family Passerellidae; genus Melozone; species Melozone crissalis. The sequence goes on along the minus strand of NW_026535785.1, from coordinate 18,208,398 downwards.
GGGAAACGCTGGAGGAATTGATCCAAAAAGAAAAAAAGAGCAAACCAATACTTTGGCTGTAACATTTTACTCAAAACTTTTACTTACAGTCATTAACATTTTATTCATCAGTGCACCATTGTAGTTCTCTGCTGACAAAAACAAAGATATCAGCTTTTATCCCCTGTCTTTATTAGAAGACCCTAATTCACTGGTGGTTTGAGAGAGAAATATTTTCATTAAAGGCATGGAGTAGATTTTAAGATTCTCAGGGAAAAAAAAGTGGCTTGTACCAAAAATTAAGTTAGAGACACTAAAAGCTTGTGATGGGCACTCATTATTGAACTCTGTTTTGTATACAATGTGAGCTTAGATCTATTTGTTTAAATTAAGACTTTGTTGGTATAATTTGAATGACCAAATTTCGATGCAGGCCAGTATCAGTTACAAATCTGGTTTGTTGTTTGCATTTGTTGTCTCAGTGGAGATCTTATATACCAGATTTTTTAGTCCTGTGAAATCTAGATCTGACAGATTTGCTCTGAAATTACCTGATGTATTTCATGCATCCTGGAGGAACACATTTAAAAAGATATCCACACTGCTTTCTGTCCCTGCAGTAATAATGGGCTGAGTGTTTAGCTTTGAAGAGTTCTTTGTTTTATTTTCACAAGCAATTTTCTCTCTGTGGAAAAAACACAGTTTTAATATTATGGGCTCTGAAGGAACCTTGGACTTGAAAAAGGCTGTTGAAGGTTATGTGGTGCTTATATCTGCATCAAAATACTTGAAAGGGACACACACTCTGTGAATATTGTAAAGAAATGTGCTGTGTTTAAAGCATCTGATTGAGTGCTAAATGAATATTAGTCTTGCCAGTTGTATGGGTTTGGAGACCCTGAAAGGCAACTGAGGCAAAGATTCTATGATAACTGTTGGCAAATATTTTGAATGTACATATGGGTGTTCCAAAAAGTAACAGCTGCAGCAGATTTGGGCTTGGAAGCATTTAATAACTTATGATAAAAGAAGCCCATCTCAAAAATAAACCATGGCCTGCAGGTGTCTGTAGCTGTGTTGTCTGGCTTGAGCCAACAATATCCTGTAAACAGGAATTTTGCTGTTTCTGGCTCTCATCCTCAGCTTTACACCCATAACAGCAGTAGAGGAATGTTTGAGTATAAATATTTGTAAGTTTGGTAATTAATCATGTGATAAGTGAAGACAAGGAAAGCAAAACTGATTCTGTTGGCTTGAATTAATTATGATTCCACCTAAAGCAGAATTTCCACCAGCTGTTTAATGCTATATAGCTCATGCCTGTGAAATTGGCCATTTATTACCTTTAAACATGAGTAGAGAAAGTCATAAAACATAGCTGGCAATTAACATAGTTTTCACATCTTGGCATTTAGTGATATGCCAAGATAGTGTGTGCACTGAACTTAGATAAAATTCAGTAAATCATAATAGGTTATGGCAATATTCCTTGTAAAACTTGCCTCTTCATTAGAAATATCTGATTATCATATATTGCTTTTCATAGATTCTTGAGGGCTTTATCTGACAAATCTTATGGGAAAACAAAATTTAGTTCAATGCTCAGCTCCTGTCAGTTCTGACTTGAGGTCATGGTGCTTCAGCTGGTGGTTGAGTAAATTCAAATTTTATTTCTGACATGAGTTTGTTTGCTGTGAGGGGATATATTAAAGACAGTGGAGCATTAATATTTTTTATTACTTAATAATGTGCTCTTAGCTGTAGTAAGAAGCAAAAATAGGAGGCTCTTACTACTGGCACCCACATGGGTGCAAAAAGTGCTCAGGTGCACATTGGCTTCATTTTGAACCATGAGTTGGTGCCCTTTGAGCAAATCTGGAAATTTATAGCCCAGCCTAGTCCTGTTAGGGTTGAGATATTAACAAAAAAGGGAAGACAATTGTCCATATTTTTACTAAATATATTTGACCTATAATGCTGGAAATAAAGGTTACACTATTAAATCATTCATTTTGGTGTTCTTATAGTATTTGCTTCATTTTCCCTTAAAAGGACTAAGTCCAGATTTTTACAACATCTGGAATATTTATAGCAATTAGTTCTGGACAGGTTGCACTGTCATTCTAAGTTGCAAAGTCCAAACACAAACAAATTTGGATTGAAATGATTTAGTCAGTGAGTAAGTAGTTTATCTTACTCACTTGAATTGGAAAGCTATCAAACCTGATAGGTGTGGCTGTTTTATTAAAATAGAGGTTTTTATAAGTGCTGAATCTTTTAAGCATGAATATTAAACAACTGATGTAAGTATTGTTCAGTAAGATTGCTTTCTTTGTATAGAATATACAGCAATATATAGGAGTTGTTGATAAAAGAATGCAGATTAAAATACACAATTACTTGTAAATGGGTGTTCTTATAAAATAAATGGACCAATTATAATACTAAGGCCACTCATGTGGAAAAAAAGGTGATTTATCTTTCAAACTATCTTGTAGACATAAAGGTTGCTGTCAACATCACTCTGTTAAGTCATTTGACAATTTTTGCTTTCAACTCTAATAATAATGAAAAGCATTTACAGGGCCTTAGTGGATTTCCAACGTCATAAATAAGAACTATGTATATTGGTTGTCTCAAGTTGCTTATTATTGGCATAGATATTGACACCAAACACAATGAGCTGTGCCAAACCCACTGCATTATGTCCATGCAGTGATCAGTAACTGCTCAAATACAGACTTTAGAAAAAGGTTCAGGAAGAGACAAGGACTTTTCAACTATGGAAATGTCAGTGTTTCCAGTGAAGCTGCTGTAATTTTCTAGCATGGGAAAGCTAATTGGTAGTTTAAGGTGTGTTACATTGATAGTGGTAAAACATGTCACACACACACACAAATTGATAATCACAGAATCCCAGGAGGTTTGGCTTGGAGGGGACCTCAAAGCCCACCCAGTGCCACCCCTGCCATGAGCAGGGACACCTCCCACTGTCCCAGGCTGCTCCAGCCCCAGTGTCCAGCCTGGCCTTGGGCACTGCCAGGGATCCAGGGGCAGCCCCAGCTGCTCTGGGCACCCTGTGCCAGGGCCTGCCCACCCTGCCAGGGAACAATTCCTCATTGCCAAGATCCCACCCAGCCCTGCCCTCTGGCACTGGCAGCCATTCCCTGGCTCCTGTCCCTCCAGCCCTTGGCAATTGTCTCTCTCCATCTTTCCTGCAGCTCCTTCAGGCCCTGCAAGGCCACCCTGAGCTCAGCCAAAGCTTCTCCTGTGCAGGTGAGCAATGGCAGCTGTGCCAGCCTTTCCTCCCAGCAGAGCTGCTCCATCCCTCTGCTCATCCTCATGCTATGTGGTGTAGCAATAAAATAAATATTCCTTGACTTTTTGATGACAGCATCACTCAATAATGGAATCCTAAGGAACACTTGCATTGTGCCCTTGTCCATGTAGGTGTACAAACCCGTGCAACTTTTCAGTAGTGGAATACACAAGCCTTGAAATCCATTTAAATCTTTGGAGTTGCCCTTTTCCTCTACCTGATCAAGAAAGTTTGATTGCTCAAGTACAGAATAAAGAACAAGAAAAGTATGTATTATGGATAAGTACTTTAAATAGCTTGTTAGAAGAGAAAAAGGTGTCTTTGTGAAATTCCCCTCCATTTTTCAGCAATTACTTATTGTTGCTTTTGTCTGTGTAATGTATATTTTAAGTTTTTTTAAAATTTAAGTGTTCAGTAAGGTCTTTAATTGGCTGTCTGCACTGATCAGGGGTTTGCTTTTGGCTGGCAAAGAATTCATGTGCTCAGATTATGTTCTTTGTCATCTTGAACAGTCTGATTATGTTGTTTTATCTCCCTGCATGCAGTAAACCTGAGATTGGCTGCTGAGCTGTGGATGTGAGGGCTACAGAGCAAATGTCTTTAAATCAGAAATGTGAAATGCAGAAAAACCAGCAGTTTAAACTAGTCAGGAGTGCATCAGCAATTTAACAGCTTTTGTGTAAACAGGTGTTTGCAGCTGGCCAGGAATTGAGATAAATGGTGAAGCAAGTGTGCTTGAAAGCTTTCCTCTGACAATCCCTAGACAAAGGCAGCCTTTGTGACCTCTTCATGTCTTGTTTTCACAGCAAACCCAGGGAGACAAAGAAGTGGGCTTGCAGAGCAGGGCTGGAATGCCTGGGAGTGTTTCCCTCTGAATGCTGCTGTTCAGTGATTTATTGTTTGAAATGTCTCCCTGCACGTGGGACCAAGGCAGGCTCAGAGCAGCAAAGGAATCACTTATGATGTGTGATAACAGCATATCTCAACACTTGTGTTCTCATCACTTTTCTGGCTTTTTAAATAGAGGAATTTAGGAACTGTGCAGTTCTTCTCTGGTTCAAAGCAGATTAGAAGAACTGGAGTCAGTGGAACTGTTTTCAGCTCCCACATGCGTGTCCCAGAGCTGGAAATAGGATATATTTTTAGGTAGAACTTGAGTATAAAATATTAATCTGCATGCCTGAGTAGCAAAGATGTTCAAGCAAAGTCTGTCTGTTGTTGATACCATAAGTGTGGATATGTAATAGCAGTTTACTAGCAGAAGAAATGGGTAAAGGTATTGCCCCTGTGGATTTCTAATGTTATTCCACACTAGTTTTTCATTACTATAGGTAATTGGAGCAGCTCTTTGTGCCAGTATAGTTCTATACCAAAATACTTTCCTGGCCTACAGACTGAAAGATGGTACAATTTGCATTTTGCAGTGTTAAAATTACAATATTTTAAAAGAGAAAGTTTTATCCATAACTGTGAAGAGTTCAGTTTGAGAGACTCAGCTTTCAGTGTTTCTGTCTCATGTAGGAGGACACAGTATGGGTAATGTATAATGTAATCTTATCCCCCAACAAATTGCAGCTGAACCAATTACTAAAGATTAGGAGCAGGCCTGATCTTAACAGGCCACACCTGTAGCCAATAAGAACAGTGTTATAAAAGAGTGGATTGGTGAGGAGTCAGGTGGCTGCTGCAAGGACCAAGAACAATCGCTGCCTAGAGGAGCTGCCTGTGGAAAAGATCCAGGAGGTATGAAACTCTGGCACTATGGAATCCTTGCACCATAATGATAAAAGAAAAGAATTGTTGTAATAAATAACACAACAGTCTCAAGTTGCTTTTTACATTAGAATATTAATCCATGCAATTTTTTGATTTGTGAGCTTTCAGCTGAATTATATTTGCAGCCAGTAAAAATTGGCGTTGTTTTGTACAAGTCAGAGTTGCTCCAGGTTAGCTGAGAATGTTGGCTTGCAAAACTTTTAGGCTCCTCTTGAAGCCTTGAGAATTTCTACCCTAGAGCAGATAAGCTTTTGCAGGAAGACACCCAGGAGATGCTAGAGCTTTAAAATAGTGGTTTACAGAAGATACTAAATTAGTGTATACTCCTGGATTTAATTTTTCTGACTAATATACTGGTTTTTAAATCATCATGACTTTTTATATAGATGCTTTCAAATGCAAATTAGCGTAAGCAAGTGGGAGAATATGTACAGTGAACACAAAAAAAGGCAGTTATGCACTGTGTAGGATCTCCTGTGAGAAAGAGCTGCTGGTAGGAGGATAATCCTTCCAAGGAAATCCCTAATGAGCCATATTTTGTCCAGCTAGATGTTACCTCTCTCTGTGGACGTATATATATGAAATGATTTTCACTACTGTTCCTAGGATGTATAATGCAAAAACCTGATGTGTGTAAAATCCTTCTCTAATGCTCTGAGGTGGTAATTTATAGTTCTATTTGATGTTTAGGTAAGATGCTTGCTCTATCAAATATGGTGATTAGTCCCTGTTGAATATAAGAGAGGGATTTCTGGCAGCAGAATTCTGTTTGACTGTAAAGCCTTGGTGGCTGGGAAGAAATCCATCATACAAAAAATGTCTCTATATAGTTGCTCATCCACCAGATTCTAAAAAGAACCTCTAAGCTGTCAAGAAGTACAATATGATAAAAGCAGGAATGATGAAAAGGAAATGGCACCTTGCAGCTGACCGTATAAAAGCATAAATTCCTCCTGGGACTTCTGCATATAAAAGATAGGTTTTACTACTTTTCTAAGAACACTGGATCACATTAACTTATTCAAATAAGAGGTCAGATCACAGTGTTTAGGTTTAAAGCTGTCCCACACAGCCCTTGATAAGAAAAAATTGACAAATCACACTTTTGAATAAACTCATTTTAATCCTTTTCTTCCTTTTGAAGTAATAAAAAATATCCCTGTCATGCAGTTGCCATTGCATTTAATAGCTGTCATTTAGTGAAATGGAAAAATGATATCAGAACATAATGCCTTCAAATATGGCTAATAGCGTTTTACATGAGAAAAAATTCTTTTATTTTACATGAGTATGGCTGTTAGTCTATGATTATTATTGAGAATTTTACTGCTTTGCCTATTGCAGCAGAGTGATAAGAACAGCTATAACTCCTGTTGTCTGTGTATAAAGACAGAGATTACTTTTAAGTTCTATATAATTTTAAGAGCTTGACAAATTCTTGGCCGATTATTGCTTTATATCATTTTTATTTGGTATAGTAAGCAAAATATTTCAAATTATATTTTAAAACAATGTAGTGATTTTTGTGTTTGGATTTTCTGTGTTTAACGTGTTTTTATCTCAGAGCACATCCTTCTTGCTGACATTTATGGCAGTGCCCTTGTACAAACAGATATTAATGAATTTTAAATTACAGTGGGTTGCATATGGAATTGCAGATGGTAACCAAACCAAATGAGTTCTTGGTGATTAAAGTTACTGATGCTTCTAATGAACCTGAGTGCACTGGACATAACCTGCACAGATCCTCTGAGCTGCAAACCAATGCTGGTCCAGAGATGGCCACACAAAGTGAATAAAACTCCACCTGTAGCCTGGGCTGACGTCTGGAAGAATCCCAGACAGATCTAAGATCCACTCACAAGGAAAATAAAAAAAATTGCAGAGCCATGCAAAAGGCATCTTTGGAAGGCTAACCATGCTCAGGTGCTCACTCCAGGCACTACTTTCCCTGGAGTTTGCATGGATATTTCACTAATGGGGCTACTAAAAGATTTTACTTTCTTTGTGACAGACATGACTGTATTCCAAAGTGGGGAATTACACTCTGATTTGTAGTTAAGATGTAGCAGATAAACTCTTAATTATTGGAGGGTTCTCTCTCCCCTTAAATAATCTGAAGCTCAGTTATTGGGAGTGGTTTCAGGAGCACATGGAATGCTAAGTCATGGCAGGGTCTGGCTGGGAATCGAGCATGGCATTACTCCAGTCCACAGCTGATTTTTCTTGGAGCATGTGCCTGAAACCTCCAGGTTTTATTTTGTAACTGATAGTTAAAAATAAAAATGGCAGAAAGAAATGAGGGATGTCTTAAAGCATGAAGGAAATGCTAATAATACTCCTGAGCAATGCTTAAAGATGTTTGCTTAGAATGGGGGACTTCAGTCCTGTGCACTGTCTATTCTGTGAACCTCAATCAGCTTGTTGTTGCTCTCTGATGTGTCCATGTTGTTGCTTGTGTGATGCCACAAAATCATTATTGTTGATAGTTTAATGCAGGTGAAATTGGCTGTTTTCATGAATTGCTGGAGATGCTGATTTCTAGAATATTTCTGATGCAGTTTCTGTTCATTGCAAGAAAGGGGGCAACTCCCTCATGTTCTTTTGGGTTTGTAAAGTCTTACTTGGAGGAAAAGGATGAATGGAATGTGCAATAAGGAAGAATGCTAACCAGAGATAATGAACAGTAACTACTGAGATCTCCAGTCAGGGTGTGTTGTTATTCAGTGTTTTCCAAAAAATGAATATAAATTGTTTTCTGTATTTCTCATTCATCCACTGCCTCCAGCAATATTGTTTTGCATTTAGTTGGTAAGATAAGATGTCAAAGGTTTTTAGATAAACAGGTAGCCTTTACTTTAAATAATGCTCTAAATCTGAACTTATGGCTTGTATATTAAAATATCAGTGACATCACATTTAGTTAATAGGTAGGAAAGTTTAAGGATGATTGGAGTGTGCATAAACTTTCCTATCTGTTAATTAATTTTTTTCACGATGTCACAAATGTCAAATATGAAACCTTAAGCTACAGTGCCGCTTTCTAATGCAATATGTTCCCCTTGTGACTGCAAGTATGGGATAAAAGGATTTGCTTTTCATCATAGGCCAAATTAAATTTTAATCGCTTGTGAAAATACAAATGTCAAAAGCAAATCTTCAACCTTAGATTATGATCCTTTGTCACAGATGTTATGTCCCCATTTAAAAGTAAAATAAGTGTTTTCTTCACTTGAAGTATGTTTTCCACAGAATATCCTAAAGTTCTACTTCAAAACACTGGGCTACGATGTGTGTTGTTGATAGCAGAGGATAATCTCAATTTGTTGATGATATTAGCAACTGTTATCCTTAATATGTCAGGTTTTTGATGTCCTATCAACATGCCAGGACATCAAATGGAGCATGAGGTATAGCTGCTTAAATGATGTAGTGTGCACAGAGCCCCTGAGCAACAGGAGGCAAAGGAGAACTTTGTTACTAGATATAAATTAATGACACTTGAGTCCTTACTGCTGAATTAAGGAATGGACCCAAAGTTTTTTTGCTTAATTATAATTATTACTTATTTTGTGCTATTGCAAGCTGTCTTAATCAGAAATGCTGGTTCAAAACCACAGGTCCTGACAGGTTGATCTGCTTGAGCTGTCAGTGTGTGCTGGGACCCCAAAGCCCTGCCCTGGGCTGAGACCAGTGTGGGCAGCAGGGGAGGAAATTCTGCCCCTCAGTGATTTCCCACCTGCAGAGCTGCCCCATCCTGACCCAGCCCAGGAGGGACCTGGAGCTGCTCAGAGAGCCCAGAGGAGGCTCCAGGATGAGCAGAGGGATGGAGCAGCTCTGCTGGGAGGAAAGGCTGGCACAGCTGCCATTGCTCACCTGCACAGGAGAAGCTTTGGCTGAGCTCAGGGTGGCCTTGCAGGGCCTGAAGGAGCTGCAGGAAAGATGGAGAGAGACAATTGCCAAGGGCTGGAGGGACAGGAGCCAGGGAATGGCTGCCAGTGCCAGAGGGCAGGGCTGGGTGGGATCTTGGGAATGAGGAATTTTTCCCTGTGAGGGTGGGCAGGCCCTGGCACAGGGTGCCCAGAGCAGCTGGGGCTGCCCCTGGATCCCTGGCAGTGCCCAAGGCCAGGCTGGACACTGGGGCTGGGAGCAGCCTGGGGTGGTGGAAAATGGGTGGAATGGATGAGCTTTAAAGTCCCTCCCAACCCAAACCATTCTGTGATTTCCCATAAAATACAACTCAGTAACTCTTTCATACCGGAAACTGCTGGTTCCGTATGATTCCACCAAGAATGTCATCAAAATGTCATATTTAAAATGCTGTTTCCTGCAAGTTAAGAACAAGAGAGATTAACTTAGACCCTTTCAGGAACTGGGAATTCCCGATCCAGCGCTGAACAAGGCTTTGCTCAGGGCACAGCCTTCTGTGTAGATTCTGACCATGAAGGAGACCTGCTTTTTCCCTCTTCAGAGATTGGATGTGGGTTTTGTTGATAGGAAAGAACTCATTTATCGTTTGTTCTTTCACACAGCAATCATGGTCACATAACTATTTGCTGAAATCTGATAAAGGTGAAAGCTAAGAGTTGTGTTATTGCTGGAACAGTGAGAGCAGTGTACAGAGACTTCTGTATTAATGATGACCCTTGCTGTTTGTGCTCCTTGGACTGGCATCACTACAGCAGCTATGACTTTTGTGAATGGAAGAAAATAAGGAATATTATTTTTAAGTCTTTGGAAAAACAGACATGAACATAATGATTTTGTTTCATTCAATTATCATTCAAATATGGCATGTAATTGTAAAACGTAGAGAACTATGAAAGTGGAAATTTATAATGATGCAGTCTTAATTTTATTAATTTAATCCATAAAGCAGATATTACACCGAGACAGACATCAAATTAAAACTCTCAGACTCTAATTAGCTTTAGAAGTCTCTTATGTCTAATTTATATGGCTGTCATAATTAATTTAAATACTGACTTCAACCTGGTCATGATGCAGAAAACTCTATTCAGTGGCAGCCATTAAAGAAATATTAAGTGTTATCTTGTTTTTTAACCTTGCTTTAATTTACTGTGCTATGTCCAGTTGGCTCACATGAGTTGGACCACATTAAGGTCCTTTATAGAAGAAAGAGATCTTGGAAAGTGGACCACACCACAGACTATAAGGATTGCTTGGCCAGTCATGCAGAAGGAATGTATTGAAGTAGAGAATAAAATGTCCTTTGCATGACACCATGAAGTCATTATTTTTGAACTTGTGAAGATACATTTGTGCTCTTTTGCTTAAAGGGATGCAGGAGCAGGATTTCAGTGTCTGTGGACCAGAGTCAGTAAAGGATCACAGGAACTTGTGTGGAATTACCAGCTGTTGTATGTGCTTAAAGCTCTCTTGATGTGCAGAGTTCTCGTTCTGTGCATGCCCTAAATGCAGCAGGTTTTGAGCAGTTGAGTGCCCATCATGCAAAAATTTAATCCAAATTCTAGAATCCATTATTTTTTTCAGCTAGCCTCCCAGTACAGCCCAGTTCGATAAGTATTCTCTGGCTAAGCCCTATGGATTAGGCATAAAAAAAAATTTGTTTTGTTTTAGTAACATGCTCCAGTCCCTCCAGGGTTCTTTGTATTAATGGCTTGTGGAGAAATAAGTTGCAGCAGCCAACTGTTAAATTCTCCAGTTAGGTAATTCTATAATGTAACAGGTCAAATAATCACCCAGAAAACTGAAAATTTTGTTTATTACTTAGCATTTTGACAATGCCCAGGGATGCCCAGGATGGGGCTCTTGGGGTGTCTGTGCGGGGACAGGAGGTGGATCAAAGGTCCCTGTGGCTCCCTTCCAACTTGGGATATTTGGTGAAGTCAGGGTGAGAAGGCAATTTGGACTAGGTGCCCAGGGTTAGTGCTGGCGATTCAGGGGACAGTAGGGTGGGCAGAGCCTATTTGAATAACCTGGTGAAGTCTCTAATGGTAAACTCTGAGCACAGGAACCTGGCTGTGCTCCTGACACCTGTCTTAGTGGCTCCAGCTTGGCTTTGTGTTTGTCTCTTGCCTTTGTATATGTTCCTGGGGATGTGTGCCACCAACAGCAGTATTTTTCTCCATGGAATTTTATTGAAATAAACATATAGGAATCTGTTCCTTTAAAGTTTTAAGTAGATAGATATAGATTCCAGTTGTACTTAAATCTAGTCAGAGATTTGAGGCTTTGAAATTTGCATATAGAACCTGGTTAATCCAGCCCTTAAAGAGTCCTGTTAGGCTGCTTTAAAGTCTGGCCTCAAGTGATGTAAAGCTGCATCAAATATCTCCAGCTATTTCCAAATGGAAAAGTTAGGAAAGAATAATTGTTGAATTATTGCTTTGTTGCTTGCTAGTTGTGTTGATTTCTCCAGCAATTTCAGAATGTCTTTCCTTAGCTTATATAATCTTTAAGATACTATTAAGGTGAAGTTGAGGCAAGTGTTTGGAAATTTAGGTTTATATTTAGATTGGGATACTTATCTGCATCCTGGTTTCTTTTTTCTGATCCGCCAGAAAGCAAGCATTAAATCTGTCTGGTCTGACCTTATTATAGTCTTTCTGTAATGTATGAATCTTAAAAAACTGGAAAAATCCTTTTAATCCTGTGCTTAAATGGAAAAAAAACCCTCTCATTTTGAGAGAGGCTGTATAACAATGGATTAGGTAATTGTGTGAGAATGAGTTTAGAAAAGCCAAGGCAACATAAAGACAGTCATATAAGACTAATTATCACTTCTTTAGCGTATGATAGCTGGCACATTTTTCCACTGAAAATATGGATACTAAGCATCAGAATAGAAGGGAAGGGAAAAACAACTGCAGAAGCACGTAAAAGCTGTATTCTTCCTTGCTAGATGCAATAAAGAGCTGGCACATGAGGAGCCATTCATCATGGAAATGAATGGAGTAATTTGTTAAACTTATTTCACAGATGTGAAAAGAAGTTTAATTGTCTTCATTTAAGTTTATATAGGCTTTTTCAACTTCCCTTGTTTTCACTGAAATTGCTTCCCTTCAGACTGAGGGGGAGGAAAACCCACTGCATTTATTTTTAGATCTATTGCAGCTGACTTGGTTTTTGATGGAATAGTTAATTTGGATCAATTTATGGTGACACAGCATCTGACTTGAGTTGAAAGAGGGAGGTGATTTGGTTGGTGCCTGGCAATTCAGGTAACATGACAAAAACATTGTCCCTAATAACTGGTGTGACTAAAAGTTGACTCCTTAAAATTTTCTATCCAGTTAATAATCTTGACTTATAGTTGGCTGTTTTTTTCAAAAATAGTCAAATATGGACAAATTTCTTCCCAGTATGAATTTTTTTTCTTACCCATGTTACCTTGAACGCGGTAAGAAAACGTCTTGAGAGAAGGAATAGTTAAGGGGACTTGCACTTAATGATTTTTATTTATTTTTTTAGGAGATATCAGTCACCAAGTTTATGCTGTTGTGAGAAACATTTAAAAAAATGACTTTTTGCTCTATGGAGGATGCCTTTTAGCCAAGCATTTCCCTCTCATCTGTAGCTGTGTTTTAGAAAGGGCAAAGAAAAGCTTCAACTAGCTTCTCATGTAGGAAAGAGCCAGGCTGCTTCCCTTACCTTTGTGATTTAAAATTCATGCTTCTTCATAGCAATCTTAAAACGCTTTTCAAGGCTGGTTCAAATAATATTCTTCCTACACCTTTTAATCTATTATTGCCACTCAGCTTATCACTCTGCCAAGCTGAGCTTGCTCTCCAAGTCTCAGAACTCATTCCAAATGTCAAGAACCTTTTCCTAGAACAAGTCTATTATGCTTAGAACAAAATAAAAACACTGCCATCCTCTAAATTTTCCAAGAGTTCCACAGAGAAATTCAAAATGTTTACTGGGGAAATGATCTGTGACCTATAGTGAGTCTGGTATTTCCCCTTTAGTTATCCAGGGGAAGCATGGAAAGCTTGCATCAGGAGGAAATGCCCAACAACAGAAAAATTTCTACAGGAATTCAGGGTATGACTATTTTTAAAGAATACTAGGGACACAAATTCTAATTTGAGAAATGGGTATTTGTCAAATATTGTAGATCCAGGTGAGGAGCTCATTCAAGCTGGTGCAGGACTCATAGAACCATTGGGGGTGGAAAATCCCTGCCAGGCCATGGAGTCCCAGCTGTGCCCGATGCCCACCTTGTCCCCAGCCCAGAGCCCTGAGTGCCACCTCCAGCCCTTCCTGGGACACCTGCAGGGATGGGCACTCCAAAGCTCCCTGGGCAGCCCCTGCCAAGGCCTGAGCAGCCTTTCCATGGGCAAATTCCTGCTGGTGCCCACCCTGAGCCCAGCCTGAGGCCGTTCCCTCTGCTCCTGTCCCTGTTCCTGGGAGCACAGCCCGGCCCCCCGGCTGTCCCCTCCTGGCAGGGAGTTGTGCAGAGCCACAAGGGCCCCCTGAGTCTCCTTTGCTCCAGGCTGAGCCCCTTCCCAGCTCCCTCAGCCCCTGCTGGGGCTCCAGCCCCTTGCCCAGCTCTGTTCCCTGCCCTGGACACGCTGCAGCCCCTGCAGGGCTCTGGTGGCTATGACAGGCCCAGCAGTGGCCGCAGCCCTCCACACTCACACCCAACCTGATGTTAGCTGCAAACTGCCTGAGGGTGCCCCCAATTCCCTCATCCAGATGATCCATAAAGACCCTGAACAGGACTGGGTCCAGTAGTGGTCCCTGGAGAACTCATTGGGTGCCAGCAGGATGTGGAACCACCCCACCATCATTGGTGTAATAATGGAAGTTCCCCAGCACATGAGCTGTAAGGCTCAGGTTGTTGGAGCACAGCAGGCAGTGAGGTTCAGGAAGTGCACAGGGAATGCGTTTTTCTCCACCATAAGAGAAGAAGTGCATATGTTTCTTTGTAATGGCTGGAAACATGAGGGATGATCTGAGTAACTTAGCAGTGGGAGGGATAAAGGAAACAAACTATGACTGTTGCAGTTAGCAGAGGAGTGGAATCTGAAATGCTGATGGTAAATAAATGAATCATTAGGAAGTAATGAACCTTGTTAATTTATTCCTACAACATGATTCCATAATTTTTGATGTTTTAGTCCTAAAACACACAGAAACCTGCAGCTCATTATTTTATCAGTGACACGACCTCTCAAGACTATTGGTATTTCAGAGCTGGGTACCACTTCAATCACACAGGGAAATGCTGTAGGTAGCACATATAAAATTCCTTTGGTGTGCCCCTGTGACTCTGGAGTGCAGTGGAACTGGCAGCCTGCATTGTTACACTTGTCATGATGTACATGAGAAGTGTTCTGTGCAGGATCATGGGGGGTCATGGCATTTGCAACCAAAAAAAGCAACTGGAGAGAAGAATGAAACCCTACATGTAAAAGCTCTGAGAGGAAAGGAGTTTTGCAAGTCTCCATGAAGCCATTGTAACTGAGGTCTAAAGTTAGCATTAAAGATAATAATGTAAATGCAAGTCTCTAGTGCTTATTCAGAGAATTTAAAAAGGATGTATTAATAGCTATAGCCAGCTGCTGCCATGCATAGTCCGGGCATGCTTTTGAATTTAGGGGTTTTTTTAATTGCTTTTTAAATTAAAGATGTGACTACTGAAATGTTTAGCCTGTCTTTTCATAACTGTCATGGATAAGGTAAAATAAGGGCAGAGAAAACTGGTGGGAAAAAGGATGGACTTCAGTGGCTGGGCTAAACCTGCCTCACCATGCAGCTTTTAGACACAGGTGAGATGGAAAAATGGAAAGACTTCTTTCTGTGTCAGTAGTTTGCTAACCTGCCGAAAGGCCAGTGATTTTTAGCACACAACTTCATATAAGATCATATAGAAGCTGTGGTTGCCCCTGGATTCCTGGAAGTGTCCAAGGCCAGGCTGGACAGGGCTTGGAGACCATGCCATGATGAGGAGGATAGAATATAAGAAAACAAAGATAGTGTAGAAAGTAATCTTACCCCTAAGGAGTTGCAGCTGGGCCAATTATCAGAGATTAGGAACAGGCCTCACTTTACCAGGCCACAGCTGTAAGCAATGAGAAGAAGGTGCTATAAAAGAGTGGGGTGGCTGGGTGAGAAGGGAATTGGAGTCAGTTGGCTGCTTTGTGAAGAAGAAAGAGTCAGTGCTCTGAGGAGCTGTCCACGAGAAACAACAAGAAGGTATGGAACCTTTGTGATAAGGAGCAACAGTATGGAACCCCTGTGATAAGATGACAACAGGATGGTGGGAAGGTGTCCCTGCCCATGGGTGGGTGGCACTGGATGAGCTTTAAGGTCCCTTCCAACCCAAACCATTCTGTGATTCTGGGAATTTCCTTCCCTTCTGTCCAAGGAGATGCTTTAAAGCTGCTGTAAAAGGCACACACTTTTCCTCAGCCAAATTTGTCTACCTGTAGCACTTCAGAAAAGCTCTGCAGTGTTGTGAATCCATTAGAGGAGTGCTAAGGAATAGGAAATAATTTCACTTTGCCTCAGGTTGAAACATCTGGTTCAAGTGCAAATTGCATTTGTATTGTCTTACAGCTCCTGGGAGCAGTACACGGGGGAGGGGAAAGTCTGGCACACTTTTCCTAAAATTCATTTCCATTTTGAGTTTTTACAGAGCAGTTCTGAGTTCACAGCTCCTCTCCACAGTCCAGTGCACAGCCTGGAAGGCTTTGTTTGCAGCTGCCTTTGGCTGTGAGTGTGACCTGTGGTGCTGCTCCCCTTGGCAGGATCTGGAGATGTCTGGAGCTCTCTGCTGTCCCTCACCAAACTCCTTCCTTGTCAGTTCACTGTCAGGACATGAGTGCTTTGCTAAATTCATCAGAAACATGTATGAACGTTGTAGATTCAAAAAGTTCCTTCTTAAAAAAAGAAAAACCAAACCAGAAAACAAAAAAACCCCAAATCCAATATTTTTGAGAATACAATGAATTTGAGAGCAATTATTCAAATAGTGTTTTTTTTTCCTTGTGTCACTACTTGTCTACCTCCTATACTGCAGTAATAGATAATTTCTGCTCTGCACTCTTTGGAAAAGTTCTAAGTTGTAAAAAAGTCAAAACAATTAAATGTGTTGTTCCTTTTTCTTCATTACTTAAATAGACTATGACTATTTGTTAAAAAAAAAACAAATCCATTTTTAACTAACAACTTTGTTGATTTGGGTTTAGGCCAGTGTTGGGCATTTCTTTTTAAGAGGGAATTTAAAAATTAAGAACAAAATCATGCTTAGAGGGACATCTTGCAGGTTAATACTTAATATTTCCAGCTTCATTTTAAAATGGTGTTGTCTGATTAAAGTGTAGGGACTCAAAACTTAATTTTTAATTTTTTTTATTGTAACTTGATATTCATCAATGGTGTTTTGGTTCTTTTATTAAACAAACAAATTTTTCACTGGACTTCATTCAAAATATGAAGGCACAGGGAATCAAACATCACTAATAAAGACCTAAATCTGTATTCATATATATAAATCTGCCTGAATTTAGGAAATGGGAAAACCAGGATCAAAAAGTGTTCTCTCTTACAAAAATTTCAGTTTCTTATGGATGCTCTGAAGGATTCCCCAAGCCATGACCGATTACTGTTAACTATCTTCTAGCTTTATTTGCCATAGGTTTTAGCTCTATTTCATGTAACTTTTCACTCAGTCTACAGCATCTGTATTTGGTTTATATCTATATATATATTTATATATCTATCTTTGTTGTTGCTCTTTTGCCTGGTGTGAATACCATCAGGTTTCTGTTGTCATGGACTGTTATTTAGGCACAATTATAATCAAATTCTTTTCATCAATATAATTGCACAAAAAAAAATCTAGGATAAAGCAATACCACAGATACACACAGAGAATAACCCTATTTTGGTTATCCTGTATTTAAAATCCCAACAGCATAACGTAGAGAACTCCAGGTATGCCTTGTCTTTTGACTTGTTGCTTTCAGGCCCAAATTATGTTGTCTTTGAATATTACTGGCAAATGATTATTACTTTGAATTATCTCATTATGCTTACCAGAGTAGGAGAATCAAAAGAGAGATAATTTAGAGTTTAAGAATATAGTGCTCAAGTCCCTTTGGAATGATTCATAAATTAAAGAAATTAAGAATTAATGTAAGAATCAAGTAGAAATAGAATGGAATAGTTAAGAATGCAAAAATAGATAAAAATTATTCTTATACTTTGCTCTACCCTGCGTGAGGCTTTTTGGGGTGTGAATTTTTAACTTTTTAAAAATTATTTTTGGGGTTTATTTGTTTCCCTTGTTTTTTAAGTTGTGGGTTTTCTAAATCTTGCTGTCTTACTTTTACACATCTCTGTCTGGACTGTGAAGTGTTCATGCTGATGCTTCAATAACTGCTGGCTCTCACTGATTTGAATTCTGTGCCCCTCTGGTTTTATTTTAATGACTAGCCCACGGGCTGTGTGCAAGCCATGTACTCCCAAACAAAACCACTCTTGCCATCTGGGAGGTGTTTTTCTCCTATTGTAAAAACGGGTTCAGTAGGACTATAAATTTGTTTTCTTCCCGCAGTATTCTTTTTGGTTTCAAATGGGAAAAAGGTATTGTCATTTAAGTAAGAATTAAACCAGTAGATGGTGCTATAATCTTAGTTTTAGCTTGTTAGCACAAGTCTGGAGAGGCTTGCTGCATGATGTCTTTGCACCTTTGAAAAGGAGACTTATAAATATGTAATCAACATGATGCCATAATTATTTTACATGTTTGACATTTCAAATACTTTAATATGGTCTTTACTCAGAAGGCAATGCTATATTTAGGTTTAATTCTTGATGAGAATCTGCTGGACAAGCAACTGGTGTGATTGTGAAGAAAATGCAGGTTTGATTGTGCCCACTGTGGCTTTTTCCAGAGCTGTGCATTGGGTTTGCTGTGCTTCCACCCAGCCCATCTCCCAGAGTGTGTGCGAGAAGGAAATCTGCTGTTTCCTGAGGCTGCTCATCTCCTGGAACTCAGGAGATCTCTGCATGCTCAGTTCTTCTCTTTCTCCTCTCCTTTTCTCAGAGGGGAAAGGGAAGAAGGGGTTTTTGGAGGTTTGACTGAGGTGTTTGTGCTCTTCAGAGAATGCAGCCTGTTGCTCAGATGCTTCCCCTTTGGGAAGGGGAGGATTTTGTACCCCCTCACTGTATGATGTGTGTGATCTGACCTTAAACCCCATATATTTAAAAATATGAAGCAGTGGCAGTGATGAGGATTCAGTCACCAATTGCAAATGGATTGAGAATTTAGGAAAGGCAGTGGCAAGCAGAGGCTGCACCTGGTGAGGAACCAGACTTTGCTAACAGATTTATCCTGAGTATCTTCAGTCTGTGTAGCGTGAGAGCTGTAAAACAGCACAGGTACCAGCAAGGAATGGGAAATGTAAACTGAAAACCAGATATTCCTAGAGTATTTCTATTTCTAGAACCTCACTATTTCAGAGACTCTCATGGCAGACCCTGAGCAGGTGCTCTGGATGTGAATCCTTGTGCAGGGCTGGAAACCCACAGGACAAACTAGGTGGGAAAACTTCTAGCAAGAGTTTCTGTCAAATTTCAGTGTTACATCTTTGGATGAATATCCCTCCTCACCTTGTAACTTTGCATAAACCCTGCATAGCTCCAGCCCCTCTGCAGGGTCATATCAAGCAGAGAACACAATTCCTGTTCTGCAGGTGGCAGAGCTGTGGGAGGGTGTGGGGCTTCCACAAGGGTACAGTTTCATAGATGTGCTCCTGCATTGGTGGCAGGTGGCATTAGAGATGGAAAGAATTGACTCCCACCTTGTTTTGCATTTCTTATCCTGGTTCTTTGTCCTTACAGACTTGGTTCTTGCAGGAAGGGTGACAGTGATAATTTCTGTAAACCTCTTTCAAATAAGACTCAGGGTATGGAAACTTTCATATTAATGGCAAACATTAAGTTAAGTTCCACATCTCGTGGTCAATGACACATCATTGTGTAAGTTATTTATGCTGGTATAATAAGAGTACTTGAACAGCAATTTTTATGGAAGAATTACTGCAATTTAGTATATAATGTTCCTGTTCTAGAATGATCCACACTTTGTGTTTTTCTCAAAAATAAACAAAAAAAGCAACAACAAGAAATCCCACCAAAATTAAAACAAAAGAGAAAACAAAAACAAATCAACAGAAAAACCCCACAAACTGAAAAAGCATTAAATGCTGCTAGTTCTGGAATACCACGTTTCCTAATGTGAGTTTTGGGTAAAGACTAGTTTTTTCCTGGTGTGTAGAGCGCACCTGAAATATGGTGTCCAGCCCTGAGGTCCCAAACACAGGAATTGCTTGAACAAGTCCAGAGGAGGCTCCAGGGTGAGCAGAGGGATGGAGCAGCTCTGCTGGGAGGAAAGGCTGGCACAGCTGCCATTGCTCACCTGCACAGGAGAAGCTTTGGCTGAGCTCAGGGTGGCCTTGCAGGGCCTGAAGGAGCTGCAGGAAAGATGGAGAGAGACAATTGCCAAGGGCTGGAGGGACAGGAGTCAGGGAATGGCTGCCAGTGCCAGAGGGCAGGGCTGGGTGGGATCTTGGCA
The DNA here is from genome assembly GCF_028551555.1 of Melozone crissalis. Classification (NCBI taxonomy): domain Eukaryota; kingdom Metazoa; phylum Chordata; class Aves; order Passeriformes; family Passerellidae; genus Melozone; species Melozone crissalis. The sequence continues at coordinate 18,188,752 of NW_026535785.1, read as the reverse complement.
ATGAGGAATTGTTCCCTGGCAGGGTGGGCAGGCCCTGGCACAGGGTGCCCAGAGCAGCTGGGGCTGCCCCTGGATCCCTGGCAGTGCCCAAGGCCAGGTTGGACACTGGGGCTGGAGCAGCCTGGGGGGGTGGGAGGTGTCCCTGCCATGGCAGGGGTGGAATGAAAACCATTCCAACCCAAACCATTCTGTGATTCTACATCAAAACAATTTCCAGTTCTCTTTGAAGAACAAGTAGGAATGTGGAGCAGTTCAAAGGAAAAGATCAGTGTGTTCCCTCAGCACAGTGGCTGTGTGCTTGAGCAGGGAATGCAGTTTAGAAACCCTTATTTGTGACAGCACTACCTGTGACAGTAGCTGCAAGGACACTGAGCAGTTCCTTGTACCTTTGATTATTAAACCATTGCATTTTTATGCTGAAATGTGGATAGCTGTGAATGCAGAACTATTTTAACTGTGGAGGAGCCTTCATACGACTCCTAAATGGGCACTGAAGATCTTAGCAAGTGTATGTGGAGTCTCCTCTGTATCACTTAATTGCTGCAAAGACTTGGGAGGGCCACAAAGCCAGCCCACATTATGATGTACAAGATTTTTTTTTCCCTCAAGAAGATCTTCACTTGTGGGAGGATCCTGAAGGGAGCATGTGACTTGCACTAATTTTTGCTAAAGAAACAGAGGCTGTAGATACAACACAAATGTAATACAAATGCTAACCTGCAAAGGCTAACAGTATGAAATTTGTGTTTTATTTTATGTTGCTGATAGATTTTTTTTTTTTATTTTTTATGAGAGTTCCAGATTGCTCCCAAGCAAAGATACATTGCAATAACACACAAGTACATTGCATTGTTAGGAAGTGGCTCATTATAACCTCATCTTATCATACAAACCACCAGCTCAGGGATGCATTAAAGCACTTAGAATGTGCCTTATGGGCCTGCACAAGAAACAGATTAATGCTTGTGAAATCATATTTTAATTTTTAAATATTCTTTCAAGATGAAAGGAATCCTCTTAGTGCCATGGGTAAGCAATATTTTAAATCTCTGTGATTGTAATGTGGTTATTAATTTAATGTATTATTCTCATACAAAAACACATATTACCCTGGGTCTGCTTTAAAGTGACAATATTGCAGGCACTGAGCATTCCTTTTCTGAGCAAATACAGCAACACAGTCAATCAAAGCCAGGCAATTAGTTTGGTTTACTTTTATGCAGCAATATGCATCCTGATGCACTGGAAAGCACCTAATTGTTCTTAATACAGTTGTATTTCATATGGCATGGCCAAATGTAAAAAACTTTATACACTGGGGGAAAAAAACAAAGATAAGCATGAAACCTTTGAGATCATGCGATGTAACTACACAATATACCTCTCCACTCTGTGAAAACAAAAGGAGACTCCTGAAATCCATTATCCTAGTTAGAAATGGAATTAAAAATTTAAATAAGCAGTAGGTGTTTTTAAGTTCTTCTTTTTATTGCCAGAATTATCACTTTTGAATTAGAATAGAGAGCACCAGGCACTAAAGCCCAAAATTTGGTATTTCTTCTGAGCATTCTAGGCTGCTGCAGATAGACAATTAATGCCTCCACTTATTCCAAAGAATAAAGGACAGGGAAAAAAATCAAAACAACAACAACAAGCAAACAAAAAAATTTTAAAAATCCAGGAAACCCAACCTTGCAGGAATTTGTAAATGGTTTGCAAATGGTTCAGAGGAAAAAACAGCTGAACTTCTAGAATTTATAAGAGTTGCAGCTGTTGCCAAGTAAGCAGCCTTTTGCAAGTTACCCATGGAAGGATATGACCTCAGTTGTCTAGAGCTGTAGGAAAGAATGTAATTATAGAGAAGAGAATATTAAATCCCGAATAATTCTTGCCAATTAATCCCAGGAATGTAAAAATCTGAGTTCCTTGATTGCATGTTGTTGATCCTGATCAGGATCTTGTTGATTCTGGTTTGTCCTTCTGCTGAACATCAGGCAAGGAAGTGCAGCTGAAGTGAACAATCAACTTTGTAAAGGTGCTACTGAAATTGAAATTGATGTAAGTGATACTTAAACATAATAAAATTCTCTGTTCCTTCTTCATATTGTCAGATGGCACTCATGAGGGAAATGTTTACTGTACAAACAGCAACTTGTTTACCAATATTTTATATTTGAACCACTTCTGTTAGGAAAGAGCAAAAATAAATACTTCTGGTATTCTGAGGAAGCTCTTTACTCACAAATTTCTGCTGAATAAGTGAGAGTTCTTTTTTTTTTTTTTTTTTCCCTGAAAGACAACAATAATCTAACTTTTGACTTAGACTTTAAATCTTCATCTTCAAAGAATGATTTACATAGCATTACTATAAGAAAAGATAGTCAGGTTTTTGTGTGTGCCCTCCCCAAACCTCCCTTTCCATTGTCTCTGATGGACAATGGGAATTGTTCTGGAATAAGGGCGGGACTTACAGGAAGCACTCTCTGGGTGCCTCATTGTTTTTAATTCTAATTCTCTTGCTAACAATTTTATGCAAGGTGCCAGATTTCTGTAAGAATCCAAGGAAAGAAATGATTGGCATCCCACATCTCTAAAAATTAAGGAAATATTAATGGATCAGTGTAAAGGGTGAGGAATTAAGATAATTAGAATAAGTAGAGCCTGAATTCCACATTTCCTCATTCACACAATTAAAGGATAGCACTGTAATACTCCTGAAAAAAAATTTCCTTTTCTTGTCCTTGCATATCTTTTTCAGACTTAATTTCATTATAGGAGGAGCTTTAGGTATGGGAGTATGACCTGAAAGGAAAGAGAGAATTGATTTCCTGTTCCTTTTGTTTTGAAAAAATTTAAGCTTGTTATTTAAGTGATCACTGAATTCCTTTAGAAGTATGACAAACTTCAGCAATTTACATCTATTTTCCAAAATTACTGTGTCATTTAAAGCTCTTCACATTACTTGTTAAACACACAAAAAATCCCCTCCTCTTGTAGATTCAGTCTATCATGGGCTAAAGGCATAACCAGAGTAATTACACATTACAGGATTGTAAGCGTATTCACATACAGCACATAACTTACAACAGCATCACTTCTTAGTGCCTATGGGTGTTCAAAACTGGGTAAAATTTCTGCTCTGAAATAGTTCAGGATTCAGATATTTGATATACATTATAGCAGAAAAACATTAATTTTCAAGTCATGTAAAGGAAACACAAATGATACATGAAAAGTTTTTAATACATTATTTTAAAAATTTCATTATTATCTTAGCATACTCTATTTTTATTCAGTTCAAAGTATCAGGAAAGTAAAATCTCTACCTCAAATTTGTTACTTGTGGTGATTTGAGCAATATTTTTTTTATTTTGTGTAGACTAAAAGTACATAAATAATGCCTGGTTATTGTATAGCAGATATTTCAGCTGCTCCCAGTGCACAATGAGCAGAAGTTGATTGTCATTACCCCTTTTACAGATGAAAAATCTTAATCCAAGAATCTGTTCAAACATCAGAAGGCACATTTATCTTCACAGCCTGGTTCTCCAGGAGCTGAGCTTTGTTGCTGATTACTTTGAGCTTTCAGGGAAGCTCTCAGTATCTTCTTGATTAGGCTTCCCCATTGGTGAAAAACAGAAGATTTATTGTCAGGAAATTTCAACATCTTTTGTCACAAGCAGGAGAATGGAATTCTAATAAATTCTAAATAAATTTTGGGGAAATACATATAAATTGCTGGTATTATGCAAACACTTAATCACTTTTTTCAGTGTCATGAGACAGGAGGAAATTGGATGTAAAATCCACTAAAGTTTTGGTTTTGGTGGCAGTGCCCAAACCTTGTTAAGAGCTGTCCAGTGCACAACAGACTGACATGCCAAACTCTGGGGACTCTCAGCATTCCTGGCCTCAGTTTGTCAGGCAGGGTGAGTCCTGAGGAATCATCTGAAGCTGAATATCCCCAAAGCATTTCTGAGAGTGTCAGCATTTCTAGTGCTGGATTGTCACAGGCAGTGAGACTGGGCTGAGGGGAAGAGCTGCCTGTGATGCTGTCACAGTTTCCAAAGGCTGAAGCCCTGCCTTCAAACTGATGTGCAAAACGAGGGAAGAGTTTTGCTTTTACTGCATTTGTAATTTTTCTTTTTCTTAATTGAAAGCCTTATTCTGCCAGTGCTTAATCAGTCACACCTTTTTAGCATTCTGTGACTATGCTTCTGAGAATTTTTAAATGTTCTGAAAGTCTTAATTTAGGCAGTGGATGTGCTCAGATACATTGATCTGTGCTGAGGGTTGAGGGAAATCATTGTAGGAGTACCAGAAAGTGCAGGGAGATCACCAACAGTCTCCATTCATTTGTGTCACTTATCAAAAGACACCAGAGGACTGTGTAGGAATCTCCTTCAGCTCCAGTATTCATCCCTCAGGTGGAGTTTTCAGTAATGCAGCTCCTCAGAAATCAGTTCAACAATTATTTCTGCACATTGATTTAATTTCTCTATCAGCACACCATCATTCTTGCAGGGAGCCTAACTGGCTTCCATTGCAAAATAGAAGACGAATAGGAATAGGTCATGCTTGTCCAATCCATGTGATGAATATTTTGTTGGAGTCAGTTTATAATAGGGCAGAACAGAATTTTTCTCATTTAGTCTATGGATTATGGTAAATAATTCACTTATTTGCCACTAAGATGTCCAGAGTATAAACAAAATTAGAAGTAGAAAGAAAAAGCTTGGTAGTATGTCAGAGATCAGCTAAGCAACCACACTCTTGAATTATTGATATGGCTTATGTAAAGATGGAACCTGGAAAATGGAAAAGAAAAGGCCATTATTTATTTATTTTACTGAAGAGTAGCACATGTAAGTGGAAATACAAGTGGGGTGAGAACTGTAGTTCTATCATCTTTTGTGTTTTAAAAGAATTAAAATTAAACTGACAAATCAAATTTATTGAATGTACTTAAAATTTATAAGAATATTCTTATAAATAAGAATATTTATAAATTTAAAGTTAAAAATAATTAATAAGAAATTCTCAGTTAAAAATTCTGATGAAGTTTCTGTAAATATCTCAATTACACTGATGGGGTCTTGAGGCATTGTGTTGGTTTTCTTTGTATGCTGCTATAAACCAGAAAATGCAGGTGTCATGCTGTCTAAACATTTTCTTAACATGTATATTTATAAATATGTATATTTTCATATAATGTATTAGTGCATATTGTATTTTTCTAGCTCTCTAAATACTGGCATTGTTGTGGAGAGTGTCTCTTTGTGGCTAAAGAATCTTGATGTGAATTTCTGCTGTGCTGAGGATCCAGAGCGGGCACAGCACCCAGAGGTACCTCCAGGGCTGGGCACAGGGGCAGGATCCCCCCGAGCTGCTGTCAGGGCTCTGCTGTCCCCAGGGCACCCCTGTCCCTTTGTCCCAGGGCACTCTGCTGGCTCAGGGACAGCTCTGTGTCCCCAGCACCCCCAGGTCCTTCCCCCAGAGCTGCTCCAGCTGGTGCTGGGCTTGTTCCTGCCCAGGAGCAGGACCTGCATTTGCCTTGGTTGAACTCCAGATGTTTTTTCCCTGCCCATCTCCCAAAGCTGTTGAGGTCTCTAAAGGGCTGCACAGCCCTTGGCAATCAGCTCTTCCTCCCAGATTTGTGTCACCAGTGGATCTGCTGAGATGTTGAGGTGTCAGTGGGTCTGGGGTCTGCAAAGAGACATGAGCAGTTGTGGGTTGCTATAGGGTTGTTTATTACATGAATACATCGTGCAATAGTGTGAAAGGCAAAGAGTTCAAGGTGTTAAAGTCCATGCAAAAGCTTTCTGGCATAGAGTCCCAGGTTCCATGTAGCAGCAGCAATAGTTGTTCCCTGGCCTAGAGGCTGATGTTCTGAACAGCAGCAGGCACCACAGCCTCCTTCCTCCTTCTTCCTTTTCTTCTTGTGGTTTCTTCTTCCTTTTCTTCTTGTGGTTGCTGATGTGTTGATGCTGTGGTGGTCAATGATGATGAAGATGATCCTTGCACCCACTATGGGGCTTTTTATTTACAAAACATCCAACCAGCTAAAAATATGATTCTAAAATATTCTTTTTAGACCAATCTGGACTTGATTCTAATATGTGAAGGTAGTACAAAAATAGTGTCAGTTCTTACCTAAAAAGTGATGCATACAATATTGTCTATTTACATAAATGTAATATCTGCTTTCTTACTTAAAATTTATATAAATGGTTTATCTGTCTATGTGAATAGTTCTGTCTATTTCTGCATGTAGTTTTATCTGTTTTACATGAATAATTCTATCTATTCTAGTGACAAGGTTCTGCTGTTTTTGTTATGTCTAAGACTAAGTTACTGGACTTTAAGCTAGGCCTTAGGGCCTTTGCTGGCTAATAGTGTTTCTTAAGGCACTTAAAATGTATCTCTACTTACTTAAGACTTAAACTTACTTAAAATTTCAACCTACACTTCTACTTCCTATCTATGTGGCTTAATATATCTTAATTTCTCTAAAGGCTTAAATTCAACCCCTGCATTTCTTTCTTTCTCTGAAGGATTCAGAGAGGCTTCATCCCACCATTGATGAATAAGTTAAACAATGCTGGGACCATTATTGAACCTTGGGGGACACCATTAGTGGCTGGTCTCTGAGCAGACCCTCTGGGATCTGCTGTTCAATATCGTTGCTAAGGCTGCAGATGAAGTTTTTTCTGTGTTTTTCCTCTGTGTGTGTGTATATATATTTTTTTTTAAAATATATTTTTACCCTTAAATAATGAAGGTGGGAGAGGAAGAACTTCAGGAGACAGGTTATGCTGTACAGCAAGACTTAAGTTTCCAGTGTGATCATTCTTCTGAGTAAACATTTGATATATTCTGTGGTTCATTCACTTCTAGATGTGACTGGATTGCCTATGTGTTTCTGAGCCTAATGAGAGGTTGATGAAAAGATATTTTCACCAGCTTTCCCTCAGGATGGAGTACTTTATGCCTTTTAGTGCAGAGGTCCTGTGTTTTGACCCTTATTTCTGCTGTCCTGCTTGGGTCTCATTATCTTCAGGAGTTTGTAAAGATAGGTGTTTCACTTGCTGAGTGGTAGGAAGAAGTCAGGCATACAAATAATCTAAATCAGGAGAGCTGTGCCCAGTGGAAATGAGGATATTTGTGTCAGTGTGTGTGGATGTGACAGGCTGGTCAGAGAGCCAGAAGATGGGATTTATTTGCTCACAGTGGACTTGTGAGACTTTTTAGGGAGTTGTGGAGAAATGATGATACCTTGTTAGTAAAAACAACCTGCAGGTGGTGTTTTCCTGCTCTGTTTTTCTGTTCTTCTCAAGGACTGTTTGTGAGAAAGATGTTTTTTTAATTAGCCAATTAAGTAGAATGTTGCACCTATCTATAAAAGAAGAGAATTTTCGTATTAAAGCTGCTGTTGTGCAAACCAGCCTTCTGGTGAATCTGTGTCATTTCTTGCTCAATGGTGACAAGTATGTTACAGGGTTATACCATATGGTTGAAAAAGAGTGTGTTTCTTACCCATATTTTAAAGAGGGTTCTTCAGCTGCTGTTCTGTGAACAATAAAATCAGTAACACAATGGCTGATGACACAAAAAATACCGTGGTGTCAACCTCTCTTGAGCATCAGGATTGGTTGGATTTAAGAATTTTAGTTTCCTTACGTATTTTAATCTTATGCTCCTTTTTAAATTAACAAAGTTAACTTTATCCAAGTGCTTCATCAGAGATTTCTTTGGCATTTTCTTCTCCCTTCAACCTATCCCTCACATCAGCTTGTCCTGTGCAGAGACTATCAGCGATCGTGATTTGTTTTCTATTCCCATTATTTATTTCAAAATGAAACATTAAATGTGCAATTCACATGTGTATACTTTGTACTTTCCTGTCCTTTTTGTCTTGCTGCTAAAGGGCTCTGCCAGCAGAAATATGACTGATAGAGGAGATAGATCCATGCACTGTTACTAATGGTGTAAATGTTACACTATTTTGTCAACAGAGCTCCATTGTTGAGAGCAATTTCTCTCACTGTGTCAATATAGATGCCGTGCTGTGTTGATATTAATGGATCTGCCAGGAAAGGCATTTAATTAATCAGTTCCCAGAGTAAACTCTGTCAACTTTAATTTCCTAGCTAACAGTAATGCTTGGACCAGCATGGTGGGTCAGTCAACAAATGTTGTAGTTAGTTAGATTCATGTTGGAAAAGCCTTGGTTCAGGACCTCAAAATGGTGCTGAGGTCAGCAATTTGTTTCTTTCTTTCTGTGACCGTGTTTCAGCAGTCTGGCAGCTCTGACATTTGTACAAAGAAAGAAAAGAGTGATCTGCAGTGTTCCAGCAGGCCAGAGCAGCCTCTGCCAGACCCTGAAGGAAAACTAGGAGTGCATTCAGGCACCTGTAGATCAGGGAGTTTTACTGTTCAGTGTAAAAGGACTGTTAATTGCAAATAAGCTTTGTATATACTTTATCTGGGGTGTGTGTGTGTGGTAGCTACGTGCCTGTAAAGTATTTAAAATGCTTCTGCTTTCTTCTTGAAATTCTGAATTTACTAAATTTTGATCTCATCTATCAGGACAGCCAGGTTGGTGGAATGGCACAAAGACGATATTCATGTACACAGTCTTTATCATGCAAAGCATCTTATTTGTATTGTCAAGTAAGGAAACTACCTCATTATTCAAGCATGCTTTATTTTGGCTGTCAAGTCTCCAGAAAATTAATATTTCTTGAGCTAAAAATAGTATCTGAAATATTTGTCCTTCACATGTTTACCCTGACTCACAATGATATACATTTCAGTGTAATTTATACAAACACTAACTAGTGTTTTTAAACCCTTAGAATTTTAACATCCTGTCATTATCTCTTATATCTGGTTATTTACTCTTGGATACTGATGAATGGTTTTGCATTTTGTCTTTGTCATAGCTAACAGGACTTTTCTATTTGATTATCAGTTGGTTTGGCATGGTAACATCTCAGCTCTGACCAAATTCCTATGGGACTGGAAAGGGGAAAAAGGGGCTGGGAGCCAATATGTTAATTTTATAATTTAAGATTTTTACTCTTTTTGACGGCTATTTAATCCTGTGGTAAAGTATACATGCTTTAGGCTTGCCTTTATGATTTCTTTTAGAAGTAAAACAATCAGAATACCTGTCCTGTTAGAATTTAGTTGAAAACAAAACGCAAATTAACAAAAAAATCTTCCCCTCCAAAAAACCAAATAATTTTTTCAGTCTTATTTGGCTATTTGTAGTATCAAAAGCCTTTTCCAGACAGTGCAGAGGGCAAATTCTCTTACAAGTGCAGCAGTGGACATACTCGTGGAACCTGGGGTCATGACTGTTCTACTAAAATCTACTATAAAGTACATTTTGCCCACCAAATGAAGTAATTAATGAAATTCTCTGTCTCTTGGCTTCTATTGCCTCCAACAAGTACATTATTTATTGACAGGAAAACTGAGCTAAATGCATTTTATCTGCAGAATTACAGATGGGCATTGTTAAATTGCAGTGTTTTTTTAGCAAATTGAATTAAAGGGCTCACCATCGTTTGTATTGATGGAAAGTAATAAGAACTTTAATAAAACTGCTTTGTTACCAGAGGAAAGTAAGGTATTTCCTGAAAAATGTGTTTTATTGACAGAAGAGAAATACGATCTTGGAGGAAAGTGCAGGTCAACAGAGTATTGTGCAAACCTTGAAAACTCTTTCTGGTGAAAAATTGTGCCTCTAATTCTACTTCCACTTGTTAAAGCACTGTGCTGGATGTGATGATTTCACCCAACAAAAGGAGTGCCACGCTCAGGTGACACTAATAGGTGTCATTCCCTCGAAGCCAGTGAAGCCAAGCTGGCTTAGAGTGGATAAATATTTGTCAAGTTGAGCTTATGAAGATCTAAAGTTTTGTATTTCTACAATAACATATTCTTTTTTTGGAAAGTGAAGGGCAATTTAGGAGACAAGGATGAAAATACTACACCATGTCTGCCTCTGTGTGGTGTTAATATTTTGTTGTGTAGCTTAGTTTAATTCACCTGTAATTCTGAACTAGGATGGTCTAATTATAACAACTTAAATGTTATTACACTAAAAATAGGGCACTAAAAATATATTGGATGACTACTTTCTCATATAATCCATTGTGAAGGTTTAATATTGAATTCATATTTGCCCACAGTGTCTCAGCAAAGAGAGCACACTTTAGAATGGAATGAAAATCTCCAGCAGAAGTGCTGCACCACTATTACATTTTTCTTCAAATGTATGTATCTAAGATATACATTCTCAGAACCATGAAAGGTGACTGTCCCAGTGTATTAGGTAGTGATCCAACTCATGTATTAAAATAACAGCACTATTATAGAGCTGACCTAAGGTGGGTCATTTTGGTCTCTTAATGTTTTGATTGCAGTTCTTCTCTTGCATCCTCGAAGTCCTTCAGGGACTTCATTGTTCTGCTTTCAGAAACCAGGACAAATGTGTTATAAAAATCTTCAGCTGGAAATACTGCAAAGGAAACCCTGTTAATGTAATATGAAATGGAGATGAAGATAAGGTGATGGAGAGGAGTGTTGATGAATATACTATTGGGATTGAGTGCTTGTGAACTCAATATTTTTTGCATTTCTGTTTCTAATGAAGTTCAAATTTTCATTTTACAAGCATCTGTAGAATTATAGAAGTTAAGCTTGAAGAATTGTCCTGGGGAACTGGTGGAAACATACTTTTTCCAAGGAACTCTGCAATCTAATCTCATCTGGGCAACCAAGTGGCTTTTTGAGTACAGTTTAGTAGCCCCTTCACCCTCTGCAGAACAGAGTAGACTTCATGTGCAATAGAATTCGTTGCAGATAAAGGTACTTAAAGGTGTGGACTGAATTACTGGATGTGAGAATTGCAAAACAGAAGTAACTTCTGTGTTTAAAGTCACTTAAAATGTTTAAGTTTTACAACCACCATTGGACAGTATTCTCCTTTAGAAAGAAAGCTTTCCTTTGGAAGTAGCAAAAACATCTCCTTCTTAATTTTCAGATATCCCAAAGACTAGATACTGCAGTATGTTCTGTCCTATTAACATTTTTTATAATGCATTTAAGACTTGTTGTTAGGGCATGTGGGAAAAACAATTGTAACAGGAAATGAGAATCAAATGAAAATTCCACCAGATACATCCAAAGTCTATTGCCTATTATGAGTCTGTCAGTAACAGCAGCAGTGCCTCTGGGGTAAAGTGTTTAAGGGGAAAAAGCCCTGCAGAAGTGAAGCTGGAGAAAGGAGTGAGAACATGTGAGGGGCGCACCTCTGCAAAACCCAGGGCAGGGCAGGAGCTGTTCCAGGGGCTTGAGCTGAGATCCCCCGAGCCCGGGGTGCAGCCAGAGATCATCCCCTGCAGCCCTGGGCTCAGCATGGAGCAGAGATCATCCCCTGCAGCCCTGGGCTCAGCATGGAGCAGAGATCATCCCCTGCAGCCCTGGGCTCAGCATGGAGCAGAGATCATCCCCTGCAGCCCTGGGCTCAGCATGGAGCAGAGATCATCCCCCTGCAGCCCTGGGCTCAGCATGGAGCAGAGATCATCCCCCTGCAGCCCTGGGCTCAGCATGGAGCAGAGATCATCCCCTGCAGCCCTGGGCTCAGCATGGAGCAGAGATCATCCCCTGCAGCCCTGGGCTCAGCATGGAGCAGAGATCATCCCCTGCAGCCCTGGGCTCAGCATGGAGCAGAGATCATCCCCTGCAGCCCTGGGCTCAGCATGGAGCAGAGATCATCCCCCTGCAGCCCTGGGCTCAGCATGGAGCAGAGATCATCCCCCTGCAGCCCTGGGCTCAGCATGGAGCAGAGATCATCCCCCTGCAGCCCTGGGCTCAGCATGGAGCAGAGATCATCCCCCTGCAGCCCTGGGCTCAGCATGGAGCAGAGATCATCCCCCTGCAGCCCCCACACAGGAGCAGGGGGTGCCTGAAGGAGGCTGTGGCTCTGGGATAAGGGCTCAAATTGGAGAAGTTCATGTAGGATCACCTCCCATGGGAATGACCCCACTGGGGAGCAGAGGAAGAGTGTGAGGAGTCCTGCTCATGAGGAGGATGGAGCAGCAGAGGCAACATGGGCTGAGTTTACCGCAGTCCCCATTCCCCACCCCCCTGGGCCATTGCAGGGGAGGAGGCAGAGAATTCGTGGGCAAAGATGATCCGAGGAAAAAGGGAAGGATGAATGGAAGCTGTTTCAAGATTTAGTTTTATTTCTCATTTTCCTTCAAACCCCACCTTGAGTGCTGGGTTCTGTTTGGGCCCCTTCATAACAGGAGAGCCCTGGAGGGCCTGCAGCATGTCCAGGGCTGGGCAAGGGGCTGAGGGAGCTGGGAAGGGGCTCAGCCTGGAGCAAAGGAGGCTCAGGGGGCCCTTGTGGCTCTGCACAACTCCCTGCCAGGAGGGGACAGCCGGGGGGTCGGGCTGTGCTCCCAGGGAACAAGGCACAAGAGGAGCCTCAAGCTGTGCCAGGGAGGTTTAAAATTGGATGCTAGGAGGCATTTCTCCATGGAAGGAGTGGTCAAGTATTGGAACAGGCTGCCCAGGGAGGTGATGGAGTCCCCATCCCTGGAGGTGTTCAGAAAACTTGTGGATGTGACACTTGAGGATGTGGTTTAGTGGTGAACTTGGTGCTGCTGCTGGTTACCAGTTGGCTTTGATGATCTTAGAGGTCTTTTCCAACCTCAATGATTTTATGAATCTATGATTCTACTGTGATTTAATTAAATTACTTTCCACCAAATTGAGTCTGTTTTCCTTGTGGCAGTAACTGGGGAGTGATCTCTCCCCATCATTATTTTGATTCATGAGGTTTTAGGTATATTTTCTCTCCCCATCCAGCTGAGGAGGGCAGCAACACCTGGCTGGGCACTTAGCATTCAACCAGAGTCAACCCACCATAAGGAAAGCCCCTAGAGAATTAAAATTTTGTTTTTATGTTTTCATATAATACTATAATACTGCCGAGTGAGTCATATAATTATTGTGTTATACTGGTTTTGTGAAAAGACCTAAGTCTACAGAAAGAAGTCAGAGTTGCATTTGGATGCCATATTATGAACCAATTAAATTGGGTGATTAGAAAGTGAGAATCAATTGGTTTGTTCATGTGTGTCTGTAGAGGGAATACTTTGCCTGTTGCATATTGCAATGGACATCCAAACAGCTACCCAAAACCTACAAGCTTTAATACATAACAGCTTTCCAAATGACTTGCTCAGTGCTGTGTCAAGACCACAGTGGTAATGATGCCTCATGCTGCTCCTAAGCAGTGGTTAAAGCCAGTATTTAAATGACCATATTGAGTGGTACTGAAAATCAGCATCACGTGGGTGGCAGTTCCAAAAGCTCTCAGTGCACCAAAGCCTTCAGCAGCACTCACCCTCTGCAGGACCAGCTCTTACCTTCTGTTCATAAAGGGAAATTAGTGTGGCTATAAACCTTTAATCTCCTTTCACTCCTTAGAAATAAAAACACAAAGCCACCACAATTAAAAGTAGAAGTGGCTGAAAGCCATGATTATGCAAATCCCCTTAGGTGTCATGTTAAAATTTACTTAAAGACTGCCAGAAATGGGAGGAGAGGATTCCAGGAGGAACCCAGAAAGGATTTCCTTAGCCAATAGCCATGACTGAGTTGAGACAGGAACCAACTGTGCTGCTGGGCTGCAGCTGGAATGGGAAGGAGAGCAAGCAAGAGGGAACATGTGGCAATCGAGGATGTTGGACAGAGCTTTTTCACAAGAAGGAATTAAAGAGGGGGATTTCTAGAAGCCTACAGAAGGGCATGTAATGGCAGGAGCAAATGGAAAACAAAAGGAGAAAAAATTGGATAATGCAAAATTAATTTCAAAAACGTAAAAAGGCAAAGGAACAAGAGAATTGTATAAGCACTATAGCTTCAAATATACCTGAATGTAAAGAGGAAAATGTAAAGATAATTATTTAATTGGAGTTATTGGTGAATTGAGTTAAAAGTGATTAAAATTAGAACTATAAATTACACTGAACTTGGGTATTGGGGTTTTTGGGGGCCTTTTTCTATCGTTATCTATCTAAAGCTATCCAAAACTCAGTTCCTGCTCCATAGAGTTCCATGGATTAGGATTCCAGTCTAGTGGTACACTCTCCGTATCCCTTCATATGTACTTAGCCTCTATTCTCCAAATAATTTTTATCACTGAATTTTCTCTACTTTCTTTCTGCAAGACAGATACAGAACTATGCAAGATACAAATTAAAAGTGCCATTCTCCTGCTTTTCGTGCTGTTTTGCAATTGTGTGAGTGGTGTGTATGAGCAGTGGGAGCAATAATAACATGGAAAGCTAAAATAATGAGGAACCTGGATTCTGAAATTCATGCTTTGCAGAAGGCTCTTGGACCATGGTCCAGGCAAGGAGTCAAATGATTGGAAGGAAAGATTGTTGTATCACAGAATGAGTTGAGAAATGAGGAATAGTAAGAAGCAGGTTTGTTTTGATAGAAGTGGAGTTGTTAAAGGCTGTATTTATCATGTTGTCATTGTCATGTTTGTTGATATGATAGCATATGGGCCTGTCCTTTCATTTGGTATGGAAAATGATCCTGAGTTCATGATTCTGTATCTGCCTTGCTCCTAGTGTTGCTCTGATTTTATAAGATTTTCTAAGCTTTCTGATGTTGACATTCTTGTAGTGAACGTTCTCACACACTTTCTGTAAATAACTCATTGTTTTGCATTCTTTTATAGGAGAGGAGAAATTTGATGGACTGTTAGTTTGTCCAGTGTCATTGGAGAGGTGGCACTTTCACCCTCCAATCCACTGTCATTTTTAGAAAACTATAAATGTTGGCATCAGAAAATAAACTTCTCTTTTCTTCACTTTGAGAACAGTGGTGTGTGTGCTTGTGTTCTTTCGTGTCCTATAGTGACACTCCTAGGCCTGACATTTCCAGCAATGCTCTGGAGCATGTGTGGTAGATCCATCTGCCGTGGAAATTCCTGCCAGTCTTTCCCTTGTTCAGGTCTAGGCATCATTATGCCATGGTTTGAGATTCTGCACAAGAACAAGCTTTCACAGCTGTTCTCCAGATCCTGAGATGCTGGTGGAATTCCTGGGCTATCATAGAGTACTTAAATATTCTCATATCAGAGTGTTCTGGTTTGAAAGTAAAACCAGCGACAGACTCCAAGTCAAAAATACAATTTATTAGGAAAAGGGAAAAGAAAACCAAAATACATGCAATAATACAAAAGAAGAACCACTGACAGAGTCAGAATACAACCTGACACCCTGTTGGTCAGGGTGTTGGTAGCAATCCAGTTGGAATGGTGGCTGCAGTCCTCCTGGAGTGGCAGATGTGGTTCTGTTTGAGCAGTGATCCTGTAGAAAGGGTGTAGTCTTCCTCTGAAGATCCAGTGGAAAAGACAGCCATTCCTCTGGGAATCCAGTGGAAAGACTGGCTGTTCTGTCCCAAACCCCAGATTATATCCAGGTGGGAATGCTCAGCTCCTCCCCTCTGGGCAGAGCATCTCACAATGGGCCGATATCATTCTGAGAGTCATGTGGTGGGTCCATTAAACAGAAATGGCTCCCAAAAGAGGTTATCTCTGAGCCATGCAGAAAGGTATTGATGGGCCCCATCAACAGGAGATAAGGAAAAAACAATGCCCCTCCTGGTTTCAACAGCTCTTGAGGATAGGAATAGAATACATCTTTATATTGTAACCTAGGACACAGAGTTAATAGATATTCCTGCATAAGTGTCTCCTTCATGGTGATAAAATGAATGAAACATTTTTTGAAACATTAAATCTGAAAATTTGAGTGCTTTGCTAGTGTTCTTTTTATTGCAAGGTAGCCCATTTTCATCATCATAAAATTAAATGCTTACATGTACCATATAATTAAATTTAGGTCTAGCAGAGGATTTGATCTGTGAGTTTATTAACTTTTGGCTGCATTACTATTTAATTGCTTTGGAAGTTTTATCAGACTAAAATGTGTCCAGGACACATTTATCAATGAAAAAAATTTGAAAATGTTGATATAAGAGGAATGGTAAAATTTAAACCCCAGATAATCTCTATGCTTCACAGTAAATTACAGAGGGAGGGGGAACATGAGTCTGCCTCCATTTCTGCTATTAAATCCTAACCACTATTTCCAAAATGTCAGAGGTAGAAGAACCATAATTTTATTTTGCTCCCCAAGATTATTACAACTTAATGCTGAGGGAAGTCCTATTCAAATTTTTTTACATAAAACTAGAAACTTGATGGCTTTGACAGGGATAAATTTAATTCAAAATAAATATTAAGATACAAAAGTCTAAAATTATGCAATATTAGTAAATGTACTTTCTAAATTTATGTTCTGTGTACAACATGGTACCCTGGAATTCTTTCATCTTCTTTTTCCTTTGGTGATGTTTTCTAAGCTGCTATGAATGAACTTGGTCTTATTTTTTATTTTGAAGTTATTCTTTCACTGATCTATTTTGCTTCCACTAAAATTTGTTGTACTCTGGCAAGCATTTTCCTACACAGATCTGGAATTGCTTTTGAAATGTCCAGTCTGCATGAGTTTCCCCTTGGCAATAGTGGAGTTCTTGATCAAAATTTTGATCAAGGTTCACCACAATCTTGCATCATTCAGTCCTCATAGTGGTGTCTTTAAGGTTGGAAACCTTAGCAAACTTTCCAGGTGTGCAGTAGAGCAGATAACAGCCATGATAATCACATGGAGCAAGTTTTCATTGACAAATAAATAGATACATAACTTACCAATTCTCAAGCACATCTCAGAGTGTGTGCACACTTCTGCATGTGCTCAGGAGACCTCACAAGGGAACTGCTAGAAACCGTTTGAGGCACCCCTGCACATGATACAATGTAATACAATGATTTCCACATAAAAATTATTTAGTTCTCATAGGAACACTGACATGAACTTCTTATTGTATTTACATCTTTGTTTCTTGATATTCTCTTTCAATTTTTTTTTTAATCCTTCTAATGCTGTAAACCTTTTAGCTCTCAACCATCCTGAGGCTGATACCTGTGAGGTGCTCTGGGATGCCTTGGTAGATGATGAGTCTTTAGAAGAAGTGAAAGTTGTTATGATTGTTGTCCTGTTTCTGATGTAGAGCTTATCTGCCCCCATTATGAAGCCACATACAGAACTCTACTGTTAAGATTATAACAGACTTTCTATTGTAAACCTCATTTTTAGACTTAAAGCATGAGTAAGAATATATTTTTGAGTGCTGATTCACTTTATGGGGATTTTTGAAGGAGTTTTGAATGAGTTAGAGATGGGACACCTGAGGGTTTTTTTTTGATGATGCAGTTTATTTTTCTTATCTTCTATGTAGGCAGGAGGGGTGAGTTAGGCTCACATCTTCACCACATGGTTCAGAAGGTCATAAGACCTTTAGTTACAGGACCTTTTATTGAGCAATAAAACACTGCCAACAAGGATATTTGTTTTTGACCCAGTCCTTAAATATTTCATTTTATGGCTCCATGCTACAGTGTGAGCTTTCTTAGCCAATCATGTTATAACACACAAACCTACAGTGCTGCATTCTAAACTCCTTGTTCACCTTTGTAACTAGTTTTATTTTTTCCATATCTAAAACTCTAAAACTTTAAAGTTCCCTTAACTTAATGTGTCTCTGCTTTAAACTATAAATCCACATTCTTGCTTCTATCACCTAAGTTTGGAAGCCTTTTCCAAGGTCTCAGATCAAATCTTGTGTTTAATTCTAAGCTTTGCCACACAGACCCAAAGTTCTGAGAGTTCCTTGCATTTCAGTTTCCACCAGTACTCCCGTATTCTTCATATACTGCAAGTAAAGCAGAAGAAAATAACAACTATTTGTTTTCAAACTGGATTTTTTGCCTTACAGCAAATCATTATATTTAGTATGTTATAATTCAGTAGATGTATTTGCCTAAGTCTCAAGTAGTTATCTCTTGGGTTGCTGCCAAAGGTTTTTAAGGATAGGAAGGGGCTGTATTTCCAGAAAGTGTTTGTTGGGGTTTTTAAAATAAGAACATGAAAAGAAAATATTGGAATATAATTCAGCTGTAACCTAATTCAAAATAGTGACATTTTGGAATATGTCACTATTTTGGAATATAGAGACAGTTACAACTATCTCTCTATATACATACTAAAAAACCCTATAGAAATGTGTGCATATATATATATATATACACTATATATATATAGTATATATTTATATATATAACTATATAGATATATATGTATATAACTATATATATAAACTATAGAACTATATATATAACTCTATTCCAAATTTCAAAATGTCACTATTTTGAATTAAGTTAGAGGTGGAATTATATTCCACTATTTTCTTTTCACGTTCTTATTTAAACAACTTTAAAAAATTGTTATATATCAAACTTAAAAACTATATAAATATATGTATATATGAAAATATGTGCTTGCTGCTGTTTCTACAGAGCTAATGTAGCTAACCTTGATATGGAGAAAAGTCATGTATGGTCTGGGAAAGCTGTCTTAAAAATATGTATGACTTAATTTTCATGATAATATTACTTTAATTAATAACTTACAGTGATGTGGTCAAGTGTGCAAATGTTTCAAAATTATAAGTATCATATAGTTCCCTACCATTTAGGTTCTTGAATTTGAAATTTAGGCAATGAAAATATTTGAACTTTGAGGTGAATCTGAGCTTGAAATTATTCAATGTATGTGGCATAATTTCTGAGTGACATAATCATAAAGCAATGTGGATCAGCTCAGTCAGGAAAAGGTCAGCTTAATCAGCATTTGTGGGTTTAAATGTCCTGAAGTATACATTTTTTCAAATGTAGTCTGTCTTCAAAGTGCCAATCAGCTCATACCTCGTGCCCAGGTGAGCTCAGGTTAGCTCCAAACCCTTTGCACATCACATCTGTTTGGAAGTCTGAGCCTGCAGACTTTGGAATTTAATGCAGTGCAATTGCCTTACATATGATTTCAGATACTTTTTAAAAAAACTGTTACATTTTAAACGCCTTGCATGATAAATATGAATCCTTTTATTAAATACATTTTTACTTTATATTTGACTACAAGCTGTACTTGTAAAAAGACTGTACTTCCAGCACTGTGAGAGAGACACACATTAGGATATTTCATTCCTTGGAGAAATAGATTTATATTCTATTATAAAGTTAACTGATTTTGTCTGTATTATAGTTCTGTCTTTAGAGCATTGCTTTTTAGCCAATACACTGTGAATTATCTCATGCTCATTCTTCTCTCTTAACAGCCACACTGCTGATAAAAACCTTAAAAGTTACTTTGATATCTCTTTTGCCCAATGGCAAAGCTCAGCTGTACTCACTGTCATTCCTGAACAGAAGTTAAAACATTACTCCATTAAAAGATGTCTCTTTATAGGGACTAGGAAAACCTCCCAAGGAGTGCATATCATCAATTCCAATGTTTTCGATCTTATTGTTAAAAAAAATGAACATTTTTGGAAGCAAAATCCCCTGTTTCACTTCCTTGTGGCAGGAATAGTTTTAATTTACCATCAGTAATACATTTTCTTGGAATAAGTTCAACGTGTTCAAACTCCAGCTCTGGGCCAGCCCAGGAGGGACCTGGAGCTGCTCAGAGAGCCCAGAGGAGGCTCCAGGGTGAGCAGAGGGATGGAGCAGCTCTGCTGGGAGGAAAGGCTGGCACAGCTGCCATTGTTCACCTGCACAGGAGAAGCTTTGGCTGAGCTCAGGGTGGCCTTGCAGGGCCTGAAGGAGCTGCAGGAAAGATGGAGAGAGACAATTGCCAAGGGCTGGAGGGACAGGAGCCAGGGAATGGCTGCCAGTGCCAGAGGGCAGGGCTGGCTGGGATCTTGGTGTGAGAGATGAGTAATGTGATGATTGACTCTCACAATTAACAGACAAATAGCATGTGTATAGGTTCAGAAAAGTTTTATAGGTTTATAGTTCTGTTGTACCCCCTTGTGTGGTTATCAAGGGACAGCTGGGAGGGCTGGCTTGTCACTGTGGTGACATCTGAGCTCCAATCAGGATTTGGGAAGAGATCTCCACCACTGGACAGTGAAGAAGGGGTCTATGGACAGAACTTTGGGAGGGGTTAAAGGGTTAAAAGGCCAAACCTCCATTGTGTGGGTGAGCACAGGGTGGGGAAATCCTCTGCTCCCAGCGCCAGAACCTTTTTCTCTATTCAGTCTTCTGTTGTATTTTTGATAAGGTTTAATAAACCCTTCTAAATTATGGAAAGTGAGTAACCATTTCCCACATTGGGAATGAGGAATTGTTCCCTGTGAGGGTGGGCAGCCCTGGCACAGGGTGCCCAGAGCAGCTGGGGCTGCCCCTGGATCCCTGGCAGTGCCCAAGGCCAGGCTGGACACTGGGGACAGTGGAAGGTGTCCCTGCCATGGCAGGGATGGAATGAGATGAACTTTAAGGTTCCTTCCAATCCAAACCATTTTGTGATTCATTCTATGATTTAAGTCTGATTTGTTGTGAGTTTGTAAGGATTTTAGGAAATAAGTACTGTTACTTTATCACTCTTTACAAACTTCCTCAGTGGTAATCTTCCTTAGGGTATATTATGGTTCCTTCAAACATGTAAAGTTCTCACCTCCTGATGAGCAGTTGAAATGGTGTAAAGTTGTGGTTTAGAGTACTGAAAAATAGAAGAACCTATTAATGATGGAGTTTTGTGGTCTGGAAAGGGAATGATCTAGGATAGGCTGCATTGCAGGCTTTAGGTGATAATTTGTTTTGGTTGATTCCCTCATGTCTCCAGTCAAACTCTCCAAAAGGCACAGTTTTAAACAGGACAGGATGGAGAATCTTTCTGTTTCAATTCATACAGTCATCTGTTACCATTATACATTTTTCTATGAATTGTAATTTTTGAATTATGTCTTTAATGTGGGATTTAAATTTTGTTTTAGCTTCAAAAATTAGGCCATTTTAAGGTGTCCAGATCTGAACAATCCCAGCACTCTGCAAGCTGTGTAGTCTGAAAATTAATGTTTTAGCTGAATATATATTCAACTCTAGCTGTGTGATATCTCATTTAGAATTATTTGGTTTAGTACCATTCAAGTCTTCATGTTTTCCAAGCTAGTTATACAGCAACAGTGTATAAGCCATGCAATTTATCAATATTTATTCATTATCCAAATGGCAGACTACTTGTCATAATTAATTATTGAAGTAATAAATAGTCTTATTAATAAAAATGGATGACAAGAACAGAATGATTTCCTTGATAAAGACTGATGACAGATTCTAGTATCTGACACGACACCCAGAGCACTGTGCAGATTGAATCTAAAGCCTCCTGCATGGATAATAAATTGTTATTTCAGAGAATAAAATGATTGATACATTTGCTTTGTGCGGAAAAAGCACCTGGGAAAAGGTTCTACTCTCTAAGTTATTTAAGCAGACCATGGTGAAATTTTCTTTCCTTGTGACAAATTTAACTTTCCAAGGAAGTGACAGCTCTTTGGCAGGGAGAGAGAGGAATTGATGCTTGCTTGGGGTCCTTGACCTACAGCTTCTCCTCGAAGTCACATTCATTTGGAAATCTCCTGGCACTGCTCCTTTGGCAGCACACAGAGGAGGGGCGGTGGCAGAGGCTGCTGGGACAAATGAAGCCTGGCACACATTTTGGGGACACTTTGCTGTTATTGCTGCATGGTGAGGTGGCCTCTTGTGGGGGTCCCCGTTGTGGGTTTCTCTGGGTCTGGACTGAAGGCACTTGAGGTAGTTCATGTTCACACTCAGGTGTTCATTATTTCTTATCAGTAAAACAGCCTCACTGCTGTGAGTTCAGCAGCTTTTCATCAGAAGGCACAAAATGGCCAACAGTCTCTTGTTCCAAGGTCTTTTAAGACTAAACTATCCCATTAAGAACTGACACCTGGATTATTTTCCCTTTTAACCCAATAACTGATCCCAAAGAGCCCCCAGTGGGGACTTTTCTGCCCAATTACAAAATGCCACCCAAACCCATGGAGAAGAAGAAGGAAGAAGCAGCATGAAGAAGGAACCCAGGATGACACCCTGTGCCCTCCATCTTGCTTCCATCCACAACACACTAAAAATCCCAAAACCTCAATTTCTCACCCAGTGACACACCTACACTGCTCTCTATAATCTATTGCACACTTTTGTGAATTCCAGTCTGTCTTGAATTCTGGGAAACTTTCTCCAGAGTGAGGGTCAAAGTCAGAGCTGCCCTGGGGGTCAGGGCACCCCAGAGCAGACACAGAAATATTCCCTGTGTGCCCTGGGTTCGCACAGCCTTTGCTTCAAACTCATTGTGGATTTTCCCTTGGTTGGAGCTTCCCTTTGGTGCTTTGGTGACAAAGGAGCCCCAGAGGCTGAGCAGTGTTTGACGGCTTAGAAATGGCTGGGCTGGGGAAAGGAAGGGCTTTCACACAGAATAAGAGATTAATAAACAAAACAAAACCAACAAAAAGCCCCAAACTAAACAGAAACCCAAAACCCCCCACCCCAAACAAAAAAACCCCACCAAACAAGAAAACAAATTCCCAAAAAAAACCCCAAACCCAATGAAAGCAATAAAAAACCCACCCCAAAAAACAAGCAAACCTGAAACAAACACAAAAAACCAACAAAACAATCTCAAACTAAACCATATCTCTGGAAATGTTTTATTCATAACCAGTATTACTGAAGATTAAATCTAAACATTACATTTCAAAAACCTTCTGAAGGAAGATATATACATACCATAAAATGCCTGGCATTTGGTTTGCTTAGCTTAGAGAAAATGTATCTTTTGTTGCCTTTGGTGTATCTTTTCCCATTTTTCTGTACTTTACTTGAACTTAAGGGAATTTCATATATGTAAAAATTCTGACATTTGCAATGGACTGTGACATGGAAGTCCTATATAATTTTCTCTTAATTACTTTCTTAATAGCCCATTTAATGTAGTCTATAAAATCAGTCTTACTGTCAACAAAGTCATGATATGGAGATTTATAACAGGTCTTACTGAGTCTTGTTCAGTTGCTGAGCCTGAGATCAGCAATATTATGAAGAAACATAATAGTAGTAGAATGTGCTATCCTCCTGAATGTCCATCTAATTATTTTATGATTTTTATGCTGTAATCTGCACTTTGCACTAATTCTGACTCATGCTTCTATAATCATGCATAAAATGTAGTTGCACGTCTGCTGGAATTTTGGGTTTAGGCCAAACAGATGAGTAAAGCACCAAGAAATTACTCTGTGTAGTAAGACATGAAAAAGAAATTCATATTGTCAGGTTAGACACACTGCTCTCTGGAACTGACTTTGCATCTGACCCACTGATTTGCTGCCTAGTTGCATATAATTATTCTGAGAATGGCAATGTTTTTCTGGCTCATTGATGATGGATAGGCCAAGCCAAATCCTATCACAGTCAACTGCATCCAGTCTTTAAGTGACAAGTCATCCATCTGGAAGGACTCAGATGATGGTCAGAAGTGATACAAGAAGAAACATGGCAGAACTTTACATCTGTTTAATATCAATTTCTTTTTCAACAACAAGTCGAAGGGAGTAGGGGATAACTGACTTCTTTTAAAACTGCTTCCTAATGTGGATGATCAATAATATAACCACACAATAAATTCCAATAGTGAATTGCAATTTTGGCAGTTACATGCTATATGCATCATGACAACAGTTCTGTAGGAATTTTATGCCTTTCAAAGAGATAAAAGTTGAAATTCAAGTGATCAGCTTCAAAGGAATTCTGTCAAAATTGTCTTCCTCTGCAGAGCAATAGCTGTAACATAAAAGGCAGCTAAGGGCAATGAGGATTTTGTTAGGCATACACTTGGGAGTGGGAAGATGTGGTATTGTTTTATCTTAACTCCACACCTGAAACCACAGAGTTCAGAGCTGGACATTGTTTGGTTTGACTGATACTAGAATGAAAGATCTTCAGGGTCCTAATGCAGTTATTCTTGTCTTCACACCCAAATATTTTTGGCAGCAGGGTTGGTGAGCATTTCTTTCCCCTGCAGAGAATTGCCCAGTTGAGCACATGTAGAGTTCAATGTAGAATTTGTGTACCTTAGAGGGTTGGCTTTGTTTTATTACTTGGTTTGGTTTGTATACCAGTAATTCAAAGTGAAATCTAGATGTCTTTTCAGTCTTTATGTTTCTAAAACTTTTTTTCAGTAAGATAGTGCTTGCATTTAATAATGAAAGCTATTTAGAATTCTGTTGGGTTTAGCTGCAGTAAATTGTATAGCATTCTTCCAAAAGAGACAATCAAATAGTTTTAACTTTTCAACAAAGAATCAAAGGAAAAGGAGCAGAATTACATGATGCTGAAGTGAAGCATGCTGCAGAAACCAAGCTGAAAAAGCTGATGAGAACTTAATAATATCTGCTCTAAAGTCTGAACATCTCAAAAATTCCATTTGAAATGAAACCTTCCATCACCTGATTTGTTGTTTAGCAGGTGAGAGGAAATCCAGGAAATTGCCAGAATTCATTTTTCTGTATAGGATTAATAACAGCAGAAGTTTAAAAATGCCTTAGGAGCACCAAGAGACTGAGAATGAAGTGATGATCAGGCAGGTAACAGGTGGCCTCATGCAAGGCTGTCCAGATTGGTTTAATGCTGTAAGAGAAGTTTGTTGTGAGTCAGCTCACAGCATCATGAATATAGAAGAGCTAAATACCCTCATTTGGAGCCCTTTTAGAAAGCTCTCCCTGTAAATTTTGTTTATACAGTTTCAACATGCACTCAGATGAAACACCCTATTTTCGTGTTTTTAAAGTAAATTACCCTGAATAGAGGGAAGATGATTTGCAATGTAATTAGGCTAAAGTGAAATCCAAGTTTCATACAAAGGTCAAGTTATCCTCTAGTTCATAATTTACAAAGTTTTTCCCTTTTCTATCAGTCTATAGCCTTTGAAGTGCTGTTTCATATTAAAACTGATGCAACTATGCAGAGCTTCAATTGTTAATAGCACCAGTGGGAATGAGGGATTCATTTTTCCTGGATTGTATGACACTGCTTTTGCAAATCACAGACACAGAATTTTTCAAATGGTCCAGTTCTGTGTCTGTTGACAAATGTATCCATCTAACAGACAGACATGAATCACACAGTGGCGTGCTTGGAAAAACTGGACAGAAGCTGCCTCTTAAATTTCTTCAGACAGTGCTTGAGAAGGTAGAGGCATCTCTTGTACTGATTGAAAGAGTTACACTATATGTAAATTAAAACATGCTCGTGCTCTTTTTCTTGTATATCCACAAAAGATTCCATTTTGCAATTACTCAGATTTTTGAATCTTTCTCTGCTATTATGCAGCTGCACAGCAGCTGAATATGATCTAAATGAGGATAGTGGGGCCCTGCATCTTGCTTTAGCCTCGAATTTTCAACCTTTTCTTCTTTCCCACCATCATCTGTACTCCAAGATTCTTCTGTGGCTGCTTCCTTTGCTTGCTACCTAAGAGCAGATGAAATGCTGTGTACATATTGAATGATCCACGAAGAAAACTACCTGCATTTTTAAAATCCTTTTTACAGAAGGATGAAATTTAGTATTTGTATAGTTAATCAGTTTGGGTTGTTAAAGAATTTAGAGGGCTAACTTATTGATTAGCTTGTGCTTTCTGGATAGCTGCTGAGTGATTTGCCTTGGTAGATATCAGTCTGGCACAGTTCTTGCTCCACAAATTCAGGATCTAGGAGGACCAGACCTCCTCACATTATTTTGAGCATTAAAAAATCCTGTATTCATGGAGTTCAGCCTGAGTTTAGGAGCAGGGCTTAAGTGCATTTGACATATCCAACTAAATTTCCTGCTGGTTTTTATTTTTGAGGCTTTTTGGTTGTTGGTTTTTTGTTTGGGATTTTTGGGAGACAAATAAAAATTTAAGCCTGTGTTATATGACTGTATTAATATGACATGGGAACCTTCTTCCCCAATTCATAAATACACCTTATAGCTCTTGATCATGACAACTGATCCAAAGACATTTTCCACAGCTAATCATGAATTCATCCATGGTTGAAATCCTCCAAAGTAAAAATGTTATCATCACTTGCATACATCTTTCATACTTTAAAAATAATAATTAAATGAAATTAGTTGAACACTCACTTTTTTCATTTTGAAGTGTGGCTGTATAGGTACAATCTGATTTCCTTAATTATTCGACAAATTCACAGTAATATAGGAAGACTGCTGTAATATTTTTTGTCCTCAGGGATACTTAGTTCTTTTAAAGCAATTTAAGCAGGAGAGCATTATTGCTCTGTCACAGTGTAGTTATGTCCAGAATTATAAGCACAAAGAATTACACTCTCACAAAAATTCAGAGTTCCTCTGCACAGCAGCCAACACCAGTTTTTGCAGAAATATTGTGTCATAGTTTACAGCTGGAAAAAACTTTTTGGAATTACAGTAAATAGCATCAATCCAAAGTGAATTCAGATGACGGCTCTGGGATAAATCCTGAATTGTTGTAAAATCTTGTATTGGTTTATGCTGGAAGGCCATGATGTTATCATTGAAGTCTCACGTGGAGTTCTCACATGCAGCAGTCAATTATCCAGTCATTGGTTAATGAGTGACTAACAGGAACAATTAGCTGTTAAATGCTTGGCACTTTTGGAGAGAGTTTCTTAAGGCTACTCTGGCTTCACCCACCACATCAGATTAAACTCTGAAGTTCCATGGGTGGTCTGTCTCTGCATTGCATAATTTAAAGAGAATAATTTTTATCCTCGTTCCTTAGTCCCTTGTGCATAATGGAATCAGGCTTTTACCACCACTCAGTGTGGGTATTTGAATTTAGGCTTTTTCTTAGTGACCATCAATAGAGATGATGCAGCTGGTTTAGTGAGAAAATAGGATTTTCATCCACTTCATGCATCAACAACTCAATTGTTACCTAAATGCAATTACAAAGTAGTGTAGCCCAGTTTTGTTGGGTATCAAATACCCACAGCTTTTACTCACTGCCTGGAAAATTAAATAACTACTGCTGAAAACGAGGGCATTCGTCAATGTAGGGAGTGTTAATTAAAGCACTACAAAAAGCATTGCTTGACTTCTGTGAATGCATGGTCAAGTCTTCCACACTTCTTGTTATTCAGGTGTTATTGGTCATATTTGTAAGTGACAGTGGAGATAGGAGGTACTGATAAGTGATTTTTAGTGTCAGGTTTGTTTTTTTTTTTTTTTAAAGAAGGAGCAAACCAACATGGGGAATAAAAATGGGAGTGCCTTTCAAATTTACTTCTGGATGCTTGTTAAGTACAGACACAATAGGTAATAGTAGAGCTCAGCAAGTTAAAACCACTTACAGAGAAACATAATGTCAAGGATTAATTCATGTAGTTCTGTGTATATTTATACATTAAAATCAGTAGGAAATGCTGAAATTGTGGGAGTGTGGATGATACTGTGTTCAAGAAATCTGAGCCTGAGTGTCAAATAACTATATGTTATGACTATTCAAATTACATTTGTGCAATTATAACTGATATGTTTAAAATTATTATTTTGAGTACCTTATTTACCACTTATCAGCTGCCAGTTTAAAAACAGTGGGGACAAATTGATCAGCTGTTTAACCATGTGAACTCAAGTGTTTTCCATCAGCTCTGCCTTTGCTTTGGAGCTGAACTGGGTACAGAACAGAACAGTTTGTAGTAGATCTGATCAGATTTGCACAGGAACATACATTCCTGTAATCAATTACTTTATGGCCAATTGAATTATTTTCTAAATCACCCATTTATTTAAAGATTTTTATGAAATTAAATGCCAGTGCTGTCCTTTTGTATGTGTACCATACACAGGGCACCAAACCCTCTATAATCACTATTTATAATTGAAAGTGCAAGGTATATTATTAAATCTTAATCTCTTGCATCGATGAAATGTTCCCCAAATCCTGGCTTTGTGGTTTTCAGTTTGTTTTAAATGCATTGTTGCTAATGATTCTATGATATTAATGCATTGAAAGGATAGGGAAGCTGGGGAATACTGCTTACTGCAAAAGGTTAAATGGTTTTTTGAAATAATTCATTACAACTGAAAGAATACTTTAAAATTCTCAAATCTGAATGCATTTAATATTTTAAATTGTTTTTAACAACAATGGTCTGCACATCTGTGTCAGCCACCACTCACCTAAATGCTGTGTTTGACTGAGGGTTATATTAGACTTTAGAGTTAACATGGATTTGCTTATCACCATGGTCAGTGGGATTTGGAATGACAATTTATTATAGTGCATCATGCTTTATTTATAATTCACAAATGGCTTAGAGATTTAGACTTTTGTTATTTTGTTCCTAAATCCTCTCTTCCTTGTCGGTGTCAGTATCCATTAGATGGGATTGCCAATAGAACCTGGCAGGGACATAGAACCACCCTTGTCCAAAGGGAACCCTGGCAGAGCTGGGCACTGAGCAGCCCTCTAGGAAGCCATTCCATGCCTCACCATCCTAATATCCAGTGTAAATCTCCCTGTGCAGCTCTGAGCTGTCCCCTGTGTCCTGTCACCATGCACAGGGTGGGAGAGGCTGGAGGGGCTGCTCTGGTGGCACCTCCCTGCTCCAGCAGGGCCATCCCAGAGCCCAGGGCACAGCAGTGTGTCCAGAGGGTGTGCAGTCTTCATTTCTTTTTGCCAAGGTCAGGATTAAATCCTGAGACGGTATTTCTTGTTTGGACTCAGGTGTTTATTAGTTCTTATCCGTGTCACCGTCTCACAAACCCTGAGTTTTGTAGCACTTCACTCCAACAAACTAAAAATGGGGCCCCGTCTCTCTCTACGAGGCCTTTCAAGGATAAAGGTAAGAAATGACACCTAAATTATTTTTACTTTTAAGCCAATAACCAACCACCCATGGCCTGCGATGGGGATTTTTTTATCCAATTACACAAAACCACCCAAATTACACAAAACCATGGAGAAGAAGGACCAGCCTCTGCCCTAAACCTCCATCTTGCTTTATATATATTACTATATTCTAAAACCGTAAACTCTGAGTTTTCCACCCTGTGATGTTACACACTTCTATTCAAACTCTGCACCCATAATCCCAATTCTATCATTCCATTTTGTAATCCTTCTCTGCAGCCTCAGGCCAAATGCAGTGTTCTCCTGGGGGTCAGTGCCTGTCAGCACAGAAAGTCTGAAATTCTCAGTAATCAGGGTTCCAACAAGAGGGCTCTGGAGAATCCCCAGGGAGGAGATTCCACAGCCTGTCTGCACCATCTGTTCAATGCAGGGAAAAGAACTCATTGTGCTCCTCTCTGTGTCCCCTCCCCAAGAAGGAGAAGAGGTCACCAGTTATTCTCAAAATGGTGGCAGATAAACAAAACAGTGACAAAACAATTCTCCTCTATAGACACTTCCAAGTGCTCCTCTCCCCCTCCAGTGGAACCCATCTTGCTGCCCTGAAGAGTTATTGTGAGGGTGAATTGTCCTTTTATTTCAAATAAGGTGAGAAAATGCAATATTCTACAGCTCTGAGGTTAAAAAAGGAAAAGCTTGTTCATGCTGGCTGTACCTGAAGTGATACAAGTAGAGACTTTGAACAAAATAATCTGAATTAGCAAATGCAGTTTGAGTTTTTAGCCCAGTTAAGATTCAATACCAGGTACAGGTACAGCTTGCAGGGTTTTGCCTGAGGGATTTTTTGCCATCACTTGTATTTGTGCTCATACAATTCCTTACCAAGAGCAGTTCTACTATGTCATGATCAATTGTGAAAATTTTGGACAGTGTAAGAGTTTTAAACATTTGAGTGCCAATTATTGCAGAATTTAAGGATTTTTTTCTGAGTTTGCTATTTGCCATTGAACAGTTCTTATGCCACCACTCAGAAAGACCTGCTGAGCAGCAAGTGATGCAACCCCTCACAGGACAGGAGTGTTTGCAATTGGAAGGTCACAAGGAAACCCATTCCTGTGTTTCTGCAGACACAGCTGGCTGTGCTCTGAGCAGCGGGTTCTCTTCAGATGCTCTAATGTATTTAATGTTGTATTTATCAACAGCCATGTGACCAGAAACAGGCAAAGTGTGAGGAAATTCCAGCTTTTTCTGTGTGTGGGTGAAGAATGAAGAAGTTATTTTAGGAGTCCTAATATTAGAAACACTTAAAATTGTTAATATTACCAACTCTCTATTATAGAGAACTGAGACTGCAACTGTATGAAGTGTTCCATGTAAACAATCCTCTCAAGAAGCAGAAACGTGACTGTTAACAATAGAAACAACAATCTTTCTCAGCATGTTAAAATTCAAGTATTATAACAAAACTTTAGAGTTCAGGCAAGTTAACGATTTCAGACAACCAGCTCATTTTTCACTAGGAAATAGAATATACAAGAAGCAAAACAAGGGAAAATACAATATAATGGGCCTTCTTTAAAACAACCAATTAAATAACATTCCAAGTTTAATGGATAAGATTCCCAGCTCAGCAGAAACTGTGGAGCAGATGTGAATTTCAGCTTGTTGGCAGAGGTTTCCCTGGGTTATGCTCTCACAAGTTATTATTTCACTGGAAATTATGCCTCTCACCTGTGGTTAAACATGACAAATACTTTAACAGAACCACATGATATCAAGATAACATTCCCCTGTTTAGATTGTCCTAGTTTTACCTTGAGATATCACCCATTGGCAGCTCAGTATAGTTGACAGAAAATATCCTTGTTAAGGAGCCTACAATGTCATAGAAATTTAGCTCTAGTCCAGCTACATTATCCTTGAAAATTAGTTCTGTGAGGACATAACTCACCAGCAGTGATGGGTCAGAACTGGGCACTCCCAAACTTCTGAAGCCTTGTAGAAAGCAGCACAAGGCTCTTTCTAATCTGAAACCACAAAGGTGTTTTTTATTTTTTTTCCTATAAGAAATTTGGATTTAGCAAAGTCTGTGGCTAAAGGTGTGAGATTAGTTCTGCTGAGAAGAATCTCAGTGTTATAGTCTTGATAAATAAGAAGACTGTTGGGGTCATTCTCAGATCCCTGTGTGTTCTCCTTTCTCTCACCCCTGTACCTTTCTATTAGGTTCTTGTATTTGGCTGTAAGGGATAAGGTGTTTTGTGCTTCTCAGTTTCTAATTAAATCTGCTTCAGAGTAAGTCTTCTCGAGTGCTTCAGTACAGCTGGCTCCACTCAAAGTTATTGAAGTACTATTGTTTTCTGTTAGTGACACAGAAGTTCTTGTGAGGGAAAAAAAAAAAGTTCTCAGTTCTTGTGAGAAAAGGATTAACTTTGTTATAGACTGGTAGCAGAGTTACCTGGATTGCAGCCCCACAGGTCAGCAAGGCCAACTTGCTGTTTGAAGAAAAATTATTATGAGCCAACTGCTAGATGAGGTCAATAGTTCTGTCTAGCAGAGGTTTAGGACTGGTGATTTCACTACCTGAAAGGCAACCTCAGCCAAGGCAGCACCATCCTCCCAGTGAATTAGTGCTGGAGTGGTTTTTGTTGTTTTGGGGTTTTTTGCTTATTTAACCTGACCCTTCTGAGCCTGAGTTTCTGCTTTTCTGAGTTTTCAGTGTGACCAAGAAGAGTTCAGGCCCACTGCAGTGTTCTCTAACTCAAACTGTATTTACAGATTGTGGTTTTCTGGTAGCCCAATTTTCCGTCCTCAAACATTGATTTTATTGTCTGTAAACCTTTGATTGGGAATGTCCTGGTTTCAGTCAGGTGCTCCAGCAGGGCCATCCCAGAGCACAGGGCACAGCAGAGTGGCTCTGGAATATCCCCAGGGAGGAAACTGCACAGCCCCTGTGCACCATCTGAAATTCCAGCAGGTTCCCCTATTTCCTGCTGTTATTGACGGTGGGATGTTTGTATTTCACTGCAATGGAATTGTGGCTATATAGGGATATGCTGAATAACTTGAAAATTAAAGTGGCAATGAAGAGCAGGTCTTATGCCAATTATTGCCACAGAACCTTTTCTCTTTGCCCAGGGTGACCACAGTGGCTGCTGCAGCCCAGTGGATGATTCTGTTCCAAACAATTTATTACTTCATGGTTGCAGGACATTGATCTGTGCCTTCCTGCTCCTCTGATTTATCTCCCTATTCAGCTGCACAAAAAGTGTAAAAATGCTTGTTAATTTTCCAAACAATCTCCTCTCTGGTACCTCAGTCCCACCTAATTGCACTGCAATGGATTTTGACATTTGCTTTAAACATAAATTTTTAAATTTATGCTGATGTCAAAGGAACTTTTACCACTTTGGCACCAATGTGCTGCAGAATGGCATTTCACTGACATTGTAAAGCAAGGTTTTGGTATTTGAATCCCATACTGGGAAATGGAAACTATGAGTTTTGTTTGAGAAACCTGGAAAGCTTCCAAATATATGTAATTTTACATAAATTTTATTTAATCAATCCACACCCGAACCAGAAGCCAGTTATATTTTTTCAGTTTGGTTTAGTTAGGACGAGTTTGCTGAAGATTTCATTGTTTGATGCAACAAAACCAAGCAACATCTCCTGTCTTTCCCTGCTGTGTTTCTGATCTCTTTCCCTCAGTGGCATTGGCAGTGCATGAGGATGGAGTGGTGATACCCATGCTGGTGCCAGCTGGTCATTTCCCTTTAATTCCAGGTTCCAGGTATTGGAGCTGGTTGCTTTGCAGTAATTATTTGTTGCTCTTGCTGCTCAAGCTGAGGGCAATTTTAGTGCCCATTACTGGAAACATTTTTAAACAAGGTAATTAGCTATTTACCAGTAATTCTTGAGTAGAATAAGAAAAAAATCCACTGTGCTGCCTGATGTATTTTCCCCCTAATCTGATAGAGATTCTCAGCTGTGTTAATTGGCCTAGCGTGGTGGAAGCCAAATTCAGTAGTGGTTTATATACCTAAGGATCTGGCCTATCTTTATTTTTTCCCTTTTACAAATCTACATTGCTGCTCTGTTTCATTCTTTCTTTTGATCTCCACTTTTTTTCCTGCTGTCTACTTAGATCAACTTTAATCACAAAAAAAAAAGTAAAAAAATAAACATTATTTTTAAAGATGTATATATGTGCACACATTTGAAAGTAACTTTGTTAGGGACTATCAGCTTTGAGAGAACAAGTCTGTAAAATTCAGAGATGTGGTAATTAAACTTCCATGCATAAATTCCTTATTTTGTCTCCCCACTTGAGATACCCAGAGCCTGTTGGCTTTCACAGCACTTGACATTTTGATAGCCTTTGCATTTTAAGCCAGTTTCATTTCATCTCATTCAACACCTAGTTCAAGTTAATTTCATTTTTGGATTAGTAAAACAGGGACTGAATGCAGCTTGGAAAAGTTTGATTTCCCTCACTTGAAGAGCCTTAATTAGGGAATCTCTTTTAAAGGCAACAAGGCAATCTAATTCTTGGTGCAAAATTTAGATGCTTTGCACATAACACAATGAAGATTTTTGTTACCTCTTTTGTTGTCTACCTTTCAGATACTGAGTAAAATTAGCACCCTCATTAACTTTGTAACTGCAATGCATTTGTGGAGAATCAGCTCTCAGAATCTGTAAAAGAGCCTCTCCTGCTTTCACACCTTCTGCAGATTTATTTGGTCTATTTGAGTTTTAACCATGCTTATGGTGAATCAACATCAGCGTTTCTGGTTCTTCTTTAAGAAGATTGGAATGTTGATAACAGCAGGATTCTTCCTTTTCTGAGATAGCTGATTGGTAGTGCAAAAATTATCGGTCTCATCCTCATACTGGGTTGTTTAGTTGTTTAGTACACTGTAGATATTTAGCAGTGTGTTCTGAGAGAAGTAATTGCCCAGCATTGGGATGTAAACGTTGCTGTGTGAGTTCTTACTAATCATTGGCCTGACCAAAACTTAAACATCCTAAAAACAGGGGAAAAAAAACTAGATGATGTTATGAATACTGTATATATATGTATATAAACATATATATTTATCTCATATAAAATCCATGAGATTTTGTTTGATTCTCTATTTTATTTCCACCATTATTACCATATTCTTCATATAACAAAAAGATACAGTTCACACTCCTCCCTAATTTCTTCTCTGGAAAGACATTCCACACTATGAACTCTATCAATACATGGAATATTTCCTCATGACTGTCACTCTGAGAGGGGCATGATAGGAAGAGAAATGAGATTATATTGGTGTTGTTACTAATTGAGTTCTGATGTTGGAGTTCATGAACACAGAAGGAAACTACAGCCAAGACCTTCCTATGAAAATTTACAACATTTAGTGGCCTGCATGCTACCAAAATCACATTTCAACCAACAAGATCCTATACAGTCTTTGTTACATTCACATACTTGATTAAGAATATATTAGTTATGAGTTCTGTCAATTTACTAAAAAACGACCTAATTTCACAAAAAGATCAGTTAAACACTGTTATTTTGGTAGCTTTTTACGGTGATGGTCTTCAATAGCCACTTACTGGAATCATAGACTGTAGCATCTGCAGATTTTGATTTGCATTTTGTCTGCCTGTTCTAGGTGGAAAATACTTATTTGATAGCATTCATGGTTTAAAATCAGTGGATTTATTTATTCTCCTCTTGTGCTGCTCCTGACTGAATCAGCAATGTTGTGCTGTAACCAAACACAATGAGTGCCTATGGTTTACAAAATCTGATAGAATGAGCAAGAACAGCAAATATTCCATCTAGAATTTGTGGATTCTGTTGAGATGTGTGTCTCTCACTGTTACCAGTTTATGGGAGACTCTGTCCTTTGCAAGCCTTTCCATGAGAAATATGAAACTGAGGCTTTTGATCTTGTTTTTCAACCCAGCCTCATCAATCTTCAAAACTTTTCCTTTTGGGTGTTTTCATGGATAGAGCCATTCACCATTGTAGCTCTTACACATGAGACACTGTGGGACTGTTCCTATTGATTAGACACATTATCCTGCTGTGAGTGGCTAAAAACATCCTGCAAATTGTACAAAGATGTAAAATTCCCATAGAAGACAATCCCACAACATTCTGTGATGCAACATCTCTTGGGATTTTATTTAATGCCATGACTGACCATGTGATCAAAGGAATTTGTAGACTCCATGGAGTAGACCTGATTGAGAAGAAAGTTTTCTAACGGATGATTTTTTGAAAAGATAGTGAATAAATAAAGTAGAGCTGAAGCTTTAGTAAGCTCAGAAGATCACAAGGTAAAATCTGCTGTCTAAGGGGAAAAGGGATTCTGGAGGGGCTGACAGTTACTTAAGGAAGAAATATTAAGACTAGCAAAAAAAAGAGCAAAAGCTCTCATAAAAAACAAAGGCACAGGAAGATTAGTGACACACTAAGCTGGCTAAATAATGAATTCTTCAATGACTTCATGATGAGAAAGAAGCCTACAGAAAATAGAAAAGAAGTCAAAGTATTAAGAGTGTAAATATTAAAAAAAATAAATAAAAAAAGAACTATAAGCAAAACATCAAAAGACCTGGTAAAGCTCACAAGTCACAGAAAGAATAAAAGGCAGGATTCTGTAAGTACATTAATAGTTAGAGAAAAATGAAGGGAAGAGCTGATCTGCTCCTCAGATGAGAAGGAAAAGAAGTGACAGTGGACGTTTTTAGAAGGTCACAGTGTTAATATCTCTTCTGCATCAGTCTTAACTATAAAGCTGTGCTGTGATAATTTTAAAGCAACTAACAATGTCAAAGGAAAAAGGACTTGTGGTAGAGGGAAAGATCAGAGCAGACTCTTTTATAAGATTGGTGCTTACACATCAGCTGATCTGGGAGTCACTCAAACTGCTTGAGAGGATTGACTGAAGCTGTTGGAGGCATTGAGGCTGTCTTTGAAACAGGGGATGGCTAAAGGTCCAAAGAAGTGCAAAATGGGAAGGTATTTGGCTATTTTAAGAAAGAAAGTGAGAGGCTGTGCTTATGAATGAGAGGGGAACAA
Source organism: Melozone crissalis (assembly GCF_028551555.1). NCBI lineage: Eukaryota > Metazoa > Chordata > Aves > Passeriformes > Passerellidae > Melozone > Melozone crissalis. The sequence continues at coordinate 18,152,752 of NW_026535785.1, read as the reverse complement.
ATAATGAAACCATCACTTTATAACACACACAATTAATGAAAGAACTGATGGAACAGAATCATGAAAGAAATCATTTCAAAACAGCACCATTTCTTTTTTATATCAGGTGTTTTAGTGATGTGTGTGAGGTATTAGATATTTTACAGATCTTCATTTTTTTATAAAATGTGTAACTCCATCTAGTAGAAGGATATTCTCATTGGTAAGTTAAAAATGTACTCTAGAAGAAACTGTTATAAAGTACCCTAGAGAATCATGTCCAGAAAGTATTTTTAGTGGCTCTCTAACTAACTGTGAAGATTCACTGGGAGTGATGATGTAGAAAGTTAAGCAGGATATTAGGGAAATAATTGCTCCAGATACGTTTTGCTGGAGAAATTATCTTGGACTGTTACAAAATGTCATCACTTCTAGAAAAAAAATTACCCTAATTACCTCAGAGATAGATTCCATAAAGGTTTTTTTTATCCCCATGGGACAGAGAACAGTCTAGATTTTTTTTTAGAACTTTTCAAAAAATATTTGTACTCTAAAAATATCATTCTCATTATTTTCAAGAAGAAAAAGAAACCACAGCATACATAGTTTTATTTTCTCCACATAAATTAATAAGATTGTTTAAATTCTTTATGGGTCAGTTATGGTCTGAACTTCCAGAAATTTTGTTGCTCAAACTGACTTCTTAGCCAAATTCAATTTGAAATTGAATTTCCTGTAATTGATTATTCAGAAGGTTAGAAAAACAAATGATGTCTGATTCATTCTCAGGCTTTCACAGCTTCGAGTCATTGCTTTGTCCTTGGAACCTATTGCTCTAAACCTACAGTAATAATTAAAGAACAGGATTTAAAAATGCATGACTTTATATGACACCTCCCTAACAGTATTATACTTAATATTCTGATATCCAGGGCACTGGTATTTCAGATCTCCTTGGGCTGCTCTTCCTGAAGCAGAGGGGAAGGCCACTGTCCTCTCTCCATCACCCTTCAAACACAGCCCAGCCTGATGCTTATAAACACACAGGGCTGATCATGAGACTTCACATCTCAATGTGATTATCTCAGCCCCTTTGTGCTGAGTGTGTGTACAGAATTTAATGAGGAACAACTTCTGTGATCCTCACTAATAACAAAATGGTGCTGGGAAGTCCTGCCTCTCTCAGATGTGATTTGGTCCTGTCATAGATTTGTGCATCTGGAAGTATTGATCACTCATAAAATGGATGAGGAGCCTGACAAAAAGCAGGTGTGAGTTGTGTGTTTAATATCACCTTCCCTTGCCCTCAAGATAACAGACATGCTGGAGTGCACCAATGTGTGACAGCAGATCTCCAGCTGAAGGTAAACACTGAAATAATTGATATTTACCCTCTTGGTGTATTTACAAAGTGACATGCTTTAACACGAGTAATAATCTCCATGTCCCTTCCAGCTGTGCAGTTTAGGCACAAACTCACACCTCAGCTTTAAAATAAATCATAGAATGACTTGGGTTGAAAGGGACATTAAAGATCATCTTCTCCCATCCCTGTCTACATTCCTCTATCCCAGGTTATTCCAAGCCCTGCCCAACCTGATCTTGGACACTTCCAGGGATCTAGGGGCAGCCACAACTTCTCTGGACAACTGTTTCACTCTGTTATTTATTTTTCTTAAAACATAGATTCACCAGATACAGATTCCATTTCCTTTCCACTGCTAACCTATGTTGTTTTCTTCTCCACCCTGGCCTGCGCTCACCAATTCAACAGGAGGAATGTTGGATTTTGTTCTTACCCAAATGGGGGAATCATACAGAATCTTCAGGAATCACACTGGCACATGGTGATTCCTGTATCTGAAAGTATATCTGAACATGATAATTATGAAAATCATGGCTGCATATTTCTCATATGTATTTATATGATGAACTATCACAGAACTACAGAATCCTTTCAGTTGGAAAACGTTTTCAAGATCATTGAGTCCAAACTTTGACCAATCCTCACTTTATCCCCCAGCCCAGAGCACTGAGTGCCATGTCCAGTCATGTTATGAGGGACAGAAATGTGCCATCCTGCCTTTCTGTAACAAAAATTGAAAGTTCTCTTCCCCACTGGGGATTCTATCCATGCAGCCAAGAAAGTGCAAAGCCAGGTCTTTCATTCAAGAGTTAATTTGCATTTCCATGAAATGCATTCCCAGTTGTCCCATCAGAAGTGCTCTGGTGAGGCTTTCCTGTGTCACTGCTGTGACAATGGCAGTGTGGCCGTTGTCGCCTGTTCTCTGCAGCCCCAAAGAATAATCTTTACAGATCTGTGAAGATCCTGGGGCTATTTCTGTTCCCCTGAGCCCCTTCAGTGTCAGTGTGTGTGGTATGGCTTTGTGGGGGAGTCTGGTACCTCTGTATTGCAGGAAATCCAGGACTCCTGTACAACTGACCCATGGGATCAAGCAGAAGCTGTTTATTGTTTATATTACACACATTTATCATTTCTACAAACTACCAAGTACACACTTCTAGATTGGTGCCTTTGTCTTGTTCACTCATTTTCTGCCTGCATTTCTTGGAGTATGTGATTGGTTACAGTCCAGATGTTCCACAGTCCTCTGTTATCTAGTTCTTGCAGTCTTGGTATTTGGTTTTTCAGGCTCTTCTTTCTTAATTTAGAGCAATTTATGTTCCAATAGCCTTGACAGATTGCTGAGGCTTTGATAACAAACTTAGAAGCAGGCTGGCTGGTGCACACTATGGCCTAACAAATACATTGCAACACAGCTGGAGTGAAATATGTCTCCAGTAGGACAGGGAGAACATTTTGGAAGGGTTATTCCTCAGAGGTCAGGCAGCTGGAAACATGGATCAGAGGCATTTCCAGTGAGCCTGCTCTGACTGTACACACTCCTCTGGTAAGCAGGGTTAGGAAGGCAACAAATAAAAGTGACAGAAATGCAAAATTAAAGATCTATCATGAAAGGAGGAGGCAAGGGAAGGTTTTTAATAAGTGGAGGAGTTAGTTTTCTCCTAATTAATGACATTAATTTGGCTGACTGAACTTTGATCAGGGACTCTGATTCATCATCTGGTCATCAAAAGGTTTTACAAGCTGACACCTTCTCATTTCTGCTGCCAATTCACAGAGGTGCAACTCTGCAATCTTGTGCTGCTGATTCCAGTACCCTCCATGCACAACCAAATTAGGAGGAGCTTAAAGTAAATCACTTGATCCATAGCAATGTGAGAATGATGGCAAATTAGATTAGGGCTGCAGGATTGGAGAATGGAGTTAACTTCAAATTTGGAGAGATCAGAGGGGTGAAAACAAACAAGGATGCTGGTCAAGAACTTCCAAACTCTCTGAGCCTCTGAAATTAAGGCAGTTTTTAATTTTAAATATCCCTTTTATTGCAAGGGCATTTTTTATAGGAAAAGACACCAAAGTTTTCTGTAGGACACTTGTGAAATAGTGTAAGTAGATTAACGAAAACAGTACTATGAAACTGCTTTTCTCAGGAAGGAGATATATTTCCTTCCAGAGGATACTTTATGATGCAATAATGTAATAGATACAAAATGAAAAATCAATTGTCTGTAGGTTTTGGGTGTGGGAGCTTGTGCTGTTGGCCCAAAAGTGGAATATGTGTTCCTTAAATGCTGGTGTAGAATGATTTTTAAAAGCCAGGCTTGTTAACGAGTATCAAACCACCTTTGCTAAAGCTGTCAGTTCTCTTCCCTCTATATTTAGAGGAGATAATAGGTGTGATACATGATTCATCATGCACAGCCTCCTTCCTTATGCAAACTCAGATATGAGAAAAACTGAGATGAGGCTTTCTGCCCTTTCTTCTGAACACAAATCTCTTTGCATCGCTGACATTGAGGAATCCCAAAGACGTAACACAAATAAAGACAAGCAGATATCAGTAGCACATTGTGAATTATGCATAATTAAAAAATTTCTTTCAAGAACAGTGTGACAGGAATGACCTCTCACAAACAGTATAAAAAGCTGGGGAAAAAAAAGTGCCTGTTAATTACTATGCATTATTTAAATTGACATAGTCCTTCGAGATGAAGCTGGTATTGTTGCTTGTTAGAGTCACCAGTTTTTGCATGAAGAATTCTGTTTTCAGTTGCTTTAACTTCAAATCTGCAAAGGAGCAGCCCATATTTTTTGCATGAAAAATTGTGCTACAGTACAATTCAACAGACTCCCAAATTCCCTTCATAGATAAGTGGGTGAAATCATTTCCAAAGGAAAATGGTTATGGAAAGTTTTGTTTTATTGTACCAAAGAAAACAGCAATTTTGTTTCTATAAAAAGTGCCAGTAGTTGATGTTTTAAAACTGGAACATGATCTCTGGCAGATGAAAGTGCTCCTTGTTAGCAAAGCTGGCTGGCTTTGAAAAATACCATATTATTCAAGTTACAGCTGGGTCAAGTTGGACCATTTCTAGGATCCAGCTATATCAACACAAAAATTCCCATTCTCACTCTAATTCTATTTAGAAACTGAAATAAAACTCAATACTTTGGTGTCTATATACTCCCATCTCTGAAAATCCTGGCTGGCCATGACAGACCATGATAGTCCCCTGTTGCTATCAGTTAACTGCAGTTGGATGCAGGAGAGTGGTGAATATTGCATTTGCAGGGTGCCCTGTGGCAGGAAGGAATGATGAATCTGACTCCATATTCTTAGAAGCCTAATTCATTATTTTATGATACTATACTATATTAAAGAATACTATACTAAACTTTATTAAAGAATACAGAAAGGATACTTACAGAATGCTAAAAAGATAATAATGAACACTTGTGACTCTTTCCAGAGTCCTGACACTCCTGATTGGCCAAAGAGTGAAAACAACTCACAGCAGAATGCAATGGAACAATCACCTGTGGGTAAACAATCTCCAAACACATTGCACATGAGCACAACAGGAGAAGCAAATGAGATAAGCATTGTTTTCCTTTTCTCTGAGGCCTTTCAACTTCCCAGGAGAAGAATCCAAGGCAAAGGGATTTTTCCAGAAAATATGAACGTGACATGGTGAAGGCTTGGTTTTTAGCAAAATCATTGCTAAATTGCTAAAGCCATGGGTGAAACCTCCACAGACCATTACATGTTATCATGAACATTTTCTCAGTCCTCCTCTGGGCTCTCTGAGCAGCTCCAGGTCCCTCCGGTGCTGGCCCAGGCTGGGGCAGCTCTGCAGGTGGGAAATCACTGAGGGGCAGAGGGTAAGAATTACCCCCTGGACTGATGTAAATCTCAGTGCCCATGCAGAAACCATCAGCTGTATTTTGTAGATTTGACTCTAAGGTGATCTTACAACACTTTTCAACACATATGACACTTAATTCCTTGCAGTTTCAGTTGAAAATTTTGGTGACACTCTCCATTTTCAGTCTGAATTTTGCCTGCTCACAGCTGAACCTTGTGTGCTTTGTGAACTTTGGAAATTGCAAATAGGCATTCCCTGCCTTCTGCATGCTCCTGGAATGTGCACTGCCTGCACCTGGATATGTAAGGTGTTTTCAAAAGCTTCTGCTTTAAAGGTTAAGATAAATATCATAACCTGTAGTTTCTGATAAACATGCACTACATTAATCTTTCACCATACTGAGGAACATTTATTTTTCAGTTCTTTAGCAGGGAGCTCCATCCACACCACAGGAATGACAGCTCAGGATTTTTGGCCTGTCAGCTGCACATGCTTGTCTGGTTTAGAGTATGGCAAATTACTCTACTCAGGACAGAAGTCACAGAAAGTGTCAAACAGTCAATTAGAAGTATGACTAAAAATACCCATAAGCCTAGTTCTTGCAAGCTCAATTTCTGTGCCTATAAGGATAAGACAATAAGATAATTAACATTGACAGCTTCAAATAAGTTACCCTAAATGTAGCTAAGTAGACATTAATGTATAAATTGAAAGCTTTTGTGCGTGTCTGTGTGTGTGTCTGTGTAAGTTGCTTAAGTTGATTCAGAAATCACACTAGTATTTTTGAGAGAAACTCAGAACGTTGGCATGAGAATGATAAAAATTGAATTATTGGAGTGAGTACAGAGGAGGCACCAGGATGAGCAGAGGGATGGAGCAGCTCTGCTGGGAGGAAAGGCTGGCACAGCTGCCATTGTTCACCTGCACAGGAGAAGCTTTGGCTGAGCTCAGGGTGGCCTTGCAGGGCCTGAAGGAGCTGCAGGAAAGATGGAGAGAGACAATTGCCAAGGGCTGCAGGGACAGGAGCCAGGGAATGGCTGCCAGTGCCAGAGGGCAGGGCTGGGTGGGATCTTGGGAATGAGGAATTGTTCCCTGGCAGGGTGGGCAGGCCCTGGCACAGGGTGCCCAGAGCAGCTGGGGCTGCCCCTGCACCCCTGGCAGTGCCCAAGGCCAGGTTGGACACTGGGGCTGGAGCAGCCTGGGGGGGTGGGAGGTGTCCCTGCGATGCCTTGAGAGGCTGAACCTGGAACAGAGGCTGGATAGAGCTGAGAGAATAAAATAGGTATTTTCTAAAAGGACTCAATGGATTCATCTTGGGCAGCACAAGAGCCCAGCCAGAGCTGCACCCAAGATAGACCCAAAATGGTCACAAAATGGATGACTGGTCAGAAGGCCTCACACTTTTATAAGTTCTGGTCCATTTGCATATTGGAGTTAATTGTCCAATTATAAATTCCATCCTCCTTGTTTGCCTCTTTTTCCATTCCCCATTGTTCATACCTTTTGGTCTGAGGCTTCTATTGGTTGTCCTTGGTCTCAAGCTGGAAAAGGAATTGTTTGTTTACCCACCCTGTGAAGGGAACCTACCAACACTTAATATGAAGCTCAGAGCTACACCCCTAGGCAGAGCAGAATCTAAAAAATATGAAAGATAAAACTGAAGGCATCACCTGCCCATGGCAGGGGGTGGCACTGGGTGAGCTTTAATGTCCCTCCCAACCCAACCCAACCCAACCCAAACCAATCCATTCTCTGAGTCTGTGTTTGCTCCAGTACTCCAGGCCAGGTGAATTTCTGTGTATTTTTAATCAATGCTCCCTTGACCTGTTGGTTACACAGTGTTTTTCTTTTCCCTATTAAAATTGCTGAAGTTGACTGCAACCCATTTTCTTCTGAAATACTGGAATTGAAACGTTTCCATTGAGATTTCTGAGATATTTGTGAAAAGTGTAAGTTAAAAACACGGAACAAATAATAGTGAGGATTGCTTTCCTCAGAAAAATTAATTAAAAGGCTGTATTGATATGCTGCCTTCATATGGTAATAGTTGGAGATTCAGTTGTGCATTTAATGTGCCCTCAATTTAAACCCGTGCTCACATTCACTGCATAACAGAATTTGGTCAAAAAATTTTAAACAAAACAGACTTCCTTTCTTTTTTTTAAATGTTCCTAAATTTGGATAGATACTGCTTTTTTTTCTATCTGATCTTCCTCTTTGCCTTTTTAGTACCAATTCCTAAGATGCTTGTACACTCTTAATTTTATGCACTGGCACTGTTCTGAGGATGGATGAGTGCATGCAAAAAATTTTCAAGTGGGGACAAAAAGAATCAAGTTGTTGGCGAATCAGGAGAATTTTATCTTGGCTATTAAAATGGGGCAGACACATAAAAATGTCTGAACTTCTCTATTTATCAGCACTTTTCAAAGCATTCAAGCGTTGCAGTCAGAGACAGTTACAGCAACTGGTTGCTGGGTCTACACAGGTATCATATTTGTAACCATTAGTATGCAGACAGCAGATGATTAAATGCACTTGTGATAAAATGTGACACCATATTATAAATGAGAATGGAAAATGAATTTATAACCATAAATCATGTATTAAAATATACGTGACAAGCTCAGGCTGATGAAGACAATGCCGAAATAACAAATACTGGATATGTCAGTTTTATCATAAAAAGAAAAGATGTTTTCTTTGTGTTCTTCTGTTTTATGTCTTTTTTGTTGTTGTTGCTTAAATTCATGTGTCTCAGCAAAGAATAACAACAGAGGTGTGGCTTTGGCACATCTGTTAGCTTTTGGTGGATGTCAGTCAGCAGTCCTTTGTAACATTGAATAAGACCATTAAATTCTCCAGAAAATTCAATAAAAATTGAACTGAAATAATCTCTTTAATCATAATAAGCATTTTCCCCAAAGTTTTTCTATAGAAATGTGAAGATTCCATCCAATAATATAAAATAATTTACCCTTGAAGCTGTAAGAGGTTTCACTGTCTATGTAGCTTTATTAAAGATTCATTGTCAAGGAGTTTGAGGGGATTTTTGAGATTATCTGGGCACACAGACCATCTTCTGAGTCTTGGTCATAAGAGATGTCTCAAACCTGGTGAATTGTCCTATAATGCATATTTCTTACAAGATTTATAAACATTATCATTGAACTTGGATGTTCAGATCTCAGGTTAGGCAGACCCACAACTTACTTCAGTGTATGAATTATTTTGTAAACTCAAGTAGGGACTTCTGTTTTTGCTGAATCAGAGATTTTATCATTCCAAGCTTTAAATCCTGAAGTATTTCCCTCATTTCTTGCTTTAAGTACTCTGTTTCAGCTGATTATTAACCCTGCACAATCAGAATTAATCCAGAGGGCTTTAAGGCAGTGTCAGATTGATAACAGATAAGTCATTGAGATGGAAATTCTCAACTCAGGTTTCACAGACAGAAGACTTTTTGGAGACTCCAAAAACAAAAAAGCTGTTGTTGAAATCTCAGGCGAAAATATGTTGTCCTTAAATGTTGTGTAGAAAGAGGAAACACTTAAAAAACCAGAACCACCCAAACCCACATCAGTTTTATGTGAATTTAGCCTTTAAATAACTTACAACTGTTCTTTAGAAAAATATTTATAAATTATATTTAAACCCACAGCATGCAAAGTTTGATTAGATAATTATATGTACTGTGTATAATACAGTTGACTACCGTAAAGAATAATTCTCTACACAACATGAAAGTGAATTTTGTTCATGTTTTTAATCTTAATTATGTTTTTTGCAATTTACTTTTATTTCCTTTCTATTTAAAGGCACTAATCAAGGTTGGCAGGAATGTATTAGGTACTTTTACAAACATGCAGGAAAAGACAAAGTTTTAGCCGAATTATTTTAAATCAGGGCACAAAAAACCCCCATGGAATAGGCATGAGCAGATAAATCTATTTGTCTAAGGTCACACAGAAGGTTGGTGGCAGAGCTTGGAGTGGAACTCCTGATATCTGACTTCCAATATGAGAGTCCTAATAAATAATTCATGTAATTTCTCTGTTTTTATCTCCTCAGAATTGTCACGAGTGTGCTCTGAGACATTCTGTATTCATTCCAGAACCATTTTTTGTAAAAAGCTCAAATATTGTTTGATTATGGCTGTCTGATGTTCTCAATCCTAATTCCTGTTTCATGGATGGTTATATGGGAATATAAGGCTTTTTTCCTCCAAAATACAAATCTCAGCCACAGTATTAGACCATCCCAAATCCAGTGGGGCTGAGGTGGGGTTGTGCAGAGGAGGAAATGCTTAGGGTTACTCACAAAAAAAAAAAAAGGGTTTTCAGCACTGGCAAATGAAAGACATCTCATTGTTCCTCTCTTCTGGATAGGCAGCAGTGCTGGTTTTAAACAAATTTAGCAGAATTTAGGTAACGGTAATTTTAAGTATCTAAACTTATGAAATTTAGTTGAATAGAAGGTTTGGAGTATCACTTTTGGAAACTATTTTTCCTAGAAATGTTCAGTCACTCAGTAATGAAAAAATTGAGATTGAAGTAAAATTTCTATTAAAATTCAAATTACTATTCATGGAAAATACTTTATTCATTCTGCTCTGATATTTATATATTATACAGAAATATATATGTGCCCAGACAGTCTGGACTACATCTCCTAAGTGCCTGACTGTAAATCTAGGGGAAAAATGTAGTAAAATTTGGCAATTACTTTCTCAATCTACAGCTTGAATCTCGTTTACATTATGTCCTCCATCATTCTTACTTTTATTTTAGAAGAGAAAATATTTTGGTGATTGCACAATTAAGCTTAGGGAAAGACCTCTGATTGTTTTAAAAAATGTAAAAAAACCCCCCTAATTAACTGGATAATGTTTAATATAATTTCTGCAAGAAGAATGAAAAGCAGGTACTCAGGAATGAATATTTTATTTTCTGCTTTAAGTTCATTTGCACAACATAAGGGTCTGGCTTTGGAAGTGCTTTCTTAGCCAAGAAGTGGCCACTACTTTCTGCACTTGACATCTTTTACTCAGCTAGGAAAAGAGGGAAGGAAAGCCCAAAGTACCTGAGCAAGGTCTTGCCAGGGGGTTGGGCTGTGCTCACAGGGACAGGGACAGGAGGAGAGGGAACGGCCTCAGCCCTGTGAGGAACCACTGAGGGAGCTGGGGGTGCTCAGCCTGGAGAAAAGGAGACTCAGGGGTGATTTTATGACTCTCTACAACTCCTGAAAGGTGCCTGTGCTCAGCTGGGGCTGGGCTCTTTCTCCAGCAGCACTGACACAACCAGAGCACACAGCCTCAAGCTGTGCCAAGGGAAATATAGGTTGGATATTGGGAAAAATTTTTCATGGAGAGAGTGATAAAGCTCTGGAATGCTCTGCCTAGGGAGGTGGTGGAGTCACCATCCCTGGGTGTGTTTAACAAAGCCTGGATGTGGCACGGGGTGCCAGGGTTTGGTTGAGGGGTTGGGGCTGGGCTGGACTCTATGATCTTGAAGGTCTCTTCCAACCCAGTGATTCTGTGAATTTTGTGAATTCAGGCTGTGCCAGGGCAGGCTCAGGGTGGGCACCAGCAGGAATTTGCCCATGGAAAGGCTGCTCAGGCCTTGGCAGGGGCTGCCCAGGGAGCTTTGGAGTGCCCATCCCTGCAGGTGTCCCAGGAAGGGCTGGAGGTGGCACTCAGGGCTCTGGGCTGGGGACAAGGTGGGCATTGGGCACAGCTGGGACTCCATGGCCTGGCAGGAATTTTCTAACCTCAGTGGTTCTGCAACTGCAGTAATTAATTCCAATAGTTAACAACCCCGAGATTAGCTCAATTAATCAGAGCATGGTGCTGGTAACACAAAGGTTGTGGTTGTGATCCCCACGAGGGCTGTTCACTTCAGAGTTGCACTCGACGATCCTTTTGGGTCCCTTCCAAATCAGAAAATTCTGTGATTCTATGAACCCTTTGTAACAACCCATCACATCACTTCCATGGGGAAATTCCTGCTGGTGCCCACCCTGAGCCCAGCCTGAGGCCGTTCCCTCTGCTCCTGTCCCTGTTCCTGGGAGCACAGCCCGGCCCCCCGGCTGTCCCCTCCTGGCAGGGAGTTGTGCAGAGCCACAAGGGCCCCCTGAGCCTCCTTTGCTCCAGGCTGAGCCCCTTCCCAGCTCCCTCAGCCCCTGCTGGGGCTCCAGCCCCTTGCCCACCTCCGTTCCCTGCCCTGGGCACGCTGCAGCCCCTGCAGGGCTCTGGTGGCCATGACAGGCCCAGCAGTGGCCGCAGCCCTCGGGGTCCCTCAGCAGGGCCAGCCCAGGGGCCGGGCCCTGCCCTGGACACGCTGCAGCCCCTCCAGGTCCTTCCTGACCTGTGCAAATCCACTCTGCTCTTACCTCCCGTGTTTTGTGTATCACAAAGCTTCAGCAGCATTTTCTGTTGGTGTGGCTGGGATTTAATAACAGATTTAATACTTGATGAGTACGTTCAATATTACAGAGAAGTATTTCTTTGGAAGGTAGTCTTGGTAACCACAGCAGAAGTGTCACACAGAGAACTGTCATGCTTAATTGTTCAAATTATACTGTGGCCGTTATTTACCAAATATAAAATTAAATACTTTATGTATAATTACTAAAGAAATTGAAACAGAAAATTATACAACTAGAGAGCAGGAATTCTGTTAAGTGAACTATTTGTATTCATTATCTTCAGTACCATTATTCTGTGGTCAGAAATATACATTAGCTCTGATGAGAGTGTGATGTTTTCAGGAAAATATTATTGTGCTGTTAATAAGATAAATTGTTTCAAAATAGCCTCTAAGACACCTTGATGTTGTGTGTCACATTTTAGAATATCCATACCTTATTTTCCACAGTAAATGAATTAGCTGTCATTTTATCCCCATCTGTATATTTTATCACTTCTTCCCATGTTTCGCTTCAATAAACACCAGGAGCAAATCAAACACAGAATATAAGTATCTGCATGAGGTGGGAATGGCTGAATACATATTCCCACAATAGAAAAATAATTTCCTTCATCAGCAGTTGTTCAGGTCCCTAATTCTGAGGACAGAACCTTGACTCTTGTGGCAATATTTATTATCTCCTTCAACCTTTTTTCCTCTGTGTATTTTGTTGATCTGTGTATGGAATCTGTGAGGATGATGCATGATTTGGGAAGTGTTCCATATTTTTTATGGGTGTTGGTCTCTTCTCCCAAGCAATAATGTTTTCTCAAATGTAATTTAGCTGCTTTCAAACATTTGAATATATGAGACTTTTCCAGTACAAATATGTAATTTGGATGCCAGTATGGTAATCAGAGGCTGACTAATATTAATATAATGAATAATAATGGATAAATAATGGATAAAATATGAAGTGAAATACCACAAGGATTGACTCCCCAGTTTAACACAGAATAAGAAACACATTTGGATTGCAGTTTTGTTTCTTTTTCAGCTAAATAAATTTTAACTTGGGTAAAATCAATATAGCAAAGGATAATTTAATGAAAAGACACAAATTGTATTTTCTTTTCTCTTCGAAATAAATTAATTCACAAGGTACTTTATCTTGTTTAAAACTCAGCCCTAGAGATACCAAATAAAGTTATTTTAATGTAGAAAAATAAACTCGGTGCAGTGGAGAGGAGTTTAACAACATTGATAAATAAAATCTAAACATCAATACTTGTTAGCATTCCTTTACCTGCACTTTTCTCTGATTTAATGAAAACCTTGCAGTATTTCTTAACACTAGAGCACTATTGATTATATAATATTATCATTTGCTACCTGAAAGCCCAGTTTATTCAAATATGTATACACATAATCTATGAAAAACAATGAAATAAAAAAGTCAACCATCTAAATAAATTAAAGCCAAGGCAGTAATTTCACAGTACTTAATAAAAACAATAACTTGTAATCCAGCCTGGGAATATCTTGAAAATTTGACTAGCAACTGGTTGTAGTGTCAAAATGATTGAATATAGAAGGTAAACTTCAAAAGATTTTGTTGTTGCTCTATCTTCTTCTAAACCCCTATCTTTAAGAAAATTATTACATGATTAATTCAGAGAATGGCAGAATGGTGTGGGTTAGGCCTTAAACCCATCCAGTGCCACCCCTGCCATGGCAGGGACCCCTCCCACTGTCCCAGGCTGCTCCAGCCCCAGTGTCCAGCCTGGCCTTGGGCACTGCCAGGGGTGCAGGGGCAGCCCCAGCTGCTCTGGGCACCCTGTGCCAGGGCTGCCCACCCTGCCAGGGAACAATTCCTCATTCCCAGTGTGAGAAATGGTTACTCACCTTTCATAATTTAGAAAGGTTTATTAAACCTTATCAAAAACACAGCAGAAGACTGAATAGAGAAAAAGGTTCCAGCTAGGAGCAGAGGATTTCCCCATCCTGTGCTCACCCACACAATGGAGGTTTGGCCTTTTAACCCTTTAACTCCTCCCAAAGTTCTGTCCATAGACCCATTCTTCACTGTCCCGTGGTGGAGATCTCTTCCTCAAATCCTGATTGGAGCTCAGATGTCACCACAGTGACAAGCCAGCCCTCCCAGCTGTCCCTTGATAGCCACACAACGGGATACAACAGAACTATAAACCTATAAAACTTTTCTTAACCTATACACATGCTATTTGTCTGTTAATTGTGAGAGTCAATCATCACATTACTCATCTCTCACACCAAGATCCCAGCCAGCCCTGCCCTCTGGCACTGGCAGCCATTCCCTGGCTCCTGTCCCTCCAGCCCTTGGCAATTGTCTCTCTCCATCTTTCCTGCAGCTCCTTCAGGCCCTGCAAGGCCACCCTGAGCTCAGCCAAAGCTTCTCCTGTGCAGGTGAACAATGGCAGCTGTGCCAGCCTTTCCTCCCAGCAGAGCTGCTCCATCCCTCTGCTCACCCTGGAGCCTCCTCTGGCCTCTCTGAGCAGCTCCAGGTCCCTCCTGGGCTGGCCCAGGGCTGGGGCAGCTCTGCAGGTGGGAAATCACTGAGGGGCAGAATTTCCTCCCCTGCTGCCCACACTGCTTTTGATACAGGGCAGCTCACAGGGGAGTCCTGGGGGTAGTTTTGGGCACCACTATATAAAAAAGGACATTAAAGCATTAGAGAGTTTCCTAAAGAGGCCATGAAGATGGTGAAGGGTCTGGAGGGGCCACCCAAGGAGCAGCTGAGGGCACTGGGCTGGTTCAGCTGCAGCAGAGGAGATGAGGGCAGAGCTCCTGTATCAGCATATTCCAGTTAATTCATGCTTAAGGTGTGACAAAAAATGAAAGATATGAAATCTCACATGGGGAATACTTAGAAGAAACGTGGACTTCTGTACACAGCTAAAAGCTGGAAGAGTGTCAGAGCTAAGGAACAAATTCTGTAAGACTGACAATATCCTACAAGTGCCATCCTTACTTGTGCTCCTCTGCAATGACCGCTGTGAGGCCACAGGACACTTCTTATTACACATTTTCATTTTGGTAAGTGCTGTATGGTGTGCAGACTTCACCTACTGCCCCAAAGGAGAGAATTATTTTGAATATTATATGTTTGTCTCTTGGTTCTCAGATCCTGGGTTTGCTCACATCCTGTTTGGTGCAAGTCATTAAACATTTTTTTGTTGATGGATGAGGTTTGTCATAATTTTAAGGGAAATATGTTTTGAAAACATTACTCAAAAGTTTAAGATTTTGCATATAAGCTGAAGACTGTAGTATGACCCACTTATGCAGAAAGATTAGCCAAAATGTTTTTTGGCTGTTTGGTTTTCCTATGACCCACAGAGGACACAGTGAGCCTCTTAAACTCCAGCTGCATCCAAGGAAACCTCCCCCAGCAGAACTGCAAGGAAAACCTGAAGATGTGATGTTAAAAGAGGCAAACATGTTTACTATTGGTATGCAGAAATCAACTGTCAATCTATGCCAAAATTCAGACTAGACAAAATGTCTCCCCACATTTGTACGAGGAAAAAAATTCCTGAAATGATACCAAAAATAATACAGGAATAAAATCTGTTTGGAGAAGAGCAGGGAAGGAAGGGATTCACTGAGATCACTGGAGGAGGATGATGAGCTGCTGGTGATGCCATCACAACTTCTCTCCATGGTTGTCTGTAACACAAAATAGCTGTAGAAAACCTAAAAGTGATGGCAGGGTGCCAGATCATTGCCTGGACATATTCACAGGCCATTTCTCTCTTAGTGAAGGAGTAGGAGGATTGAAAAGGGAAACATGCATAGCCTTGGAATAAATTTGCCACTTCTTCCTCCTTATTCTCATACCTTTACTACAAAATATTCTGGAATACCTCAGCTTTTAGGATAAAGTGCAAATGTGTCTTGTTGCTGTTAAAATATTGTATGAATCTTAGAAGGTTATTCCAGGCTTTGGGCTGCCTGATAGTAGCTTCTGTGAAATGGGAGAGACAGTTCTTAATGTCTACTTAAGGAATTCACTAAAGTCTCTGGACCTACCCAAACTTTCCAAGTTATGTGCAGATAACTCCTCATGCCTTTGTCACAAGAGTAGGTTGTATCCTGTATTCCTGCTGAGCACTGGAACAGAGAAGCATGATGAAATGTATAAAATATTGACTTAATTCCCTGAAAATTTGTCCTTTCCATCATTTCTACAGGTCTGAGATAAAGAATAGCATTGCTGGAAGAGGGCATTTGCATTTTGTGCCAGGCTTGCTTTATATCACTTTGGAAAATATCCCAATGAATCCTATGTAAACATTATTAGAAAACAATGCTTTATTGAGACTCCAGGGCCTGTCTGGTAAAACAGCTTCTGTATCTCCCAGCAGTGAGTATCAATCCCATTTTTTATGTATTTTACATTGCATTTTTGACATTGCAAAAGTAACTTCACAAATTAAGCCATTATTTTAAAATTTGCATGGGAATGTCTGTTTTCTGGGGACTTTCATAAAAGTTTAATGAAACTGAAGCTATTAGGTTCAGTTTTTTCTTCTGGAAAACATTCTTGCTTTTGGAACACACATTATGTTTACATTTTAAGTTGCCCTAGCATATCAATTAGTAAACATGCTTATGAGATTGTCCATTTAAAACAACATTTTTACACTACATATAGCCTTGTAAATCATAGGATGCTGACAACATGAAATGCCAGCTGTGAAATGAGAAACTGATGAAAACGCAGTAATTCTGAATTTTAATATAATATAAATCATGTCAGCAATATTTGTGAATAGCAGCTGTCAAGATTTCATTTGAACTGCATGTATTATGGTATTTTTATATTCTCTTCTTTTCTGATAAATTAGACCTCCCTCTGCCCCCTCCCAACCTTGCTGTTATGATAACCTTTGCAAGGATTGGAAATTGGTACAAAAATTTTGACTGAATGGCATGAAATGCATTGTCACAATGTTCAAACAGAGAGAATAATGGCTTCAAACTTACAGAAAGTAGGTTTGGATCAGATATTGGGGAGGAATTGTTCCCTGGCAGGGTGGGCAGGCCCTGGCACAGGGTGCCCAGAGCAGCTGGGGCTGCCCCTGGATCCCTGGCAGTGCCCAAGGCCAGGCTGGACACTGGGGACAGTGGAAGGTGTCCCTGCCATGGCAGGGATGGCACTGGATGATCTTTAAGTTTCCTATCAGCCCAGGACATTCCATGATTCTCTGAATTAAGACTGTTCAAAAACATCACCTACATTATAGTGGTGCTATTTATTTTAAAAACTCAGCATTTAAAATTTTCCAAAGCATGTTTTATTTAAAGATGTGATGGGGGCTGCAGAATTCTATCGAGCAGATTGTGATCTTCAGAGGCTTATCCTGCAAAGAAATCCAATAGATCAGAATGGTTCTTTATGGTGGTGGTTTAGATATGGAAGTAGCTGCAGAATCAGATCCCCAGTGTCAGGAGGTCTGTGTCTCTGCACTGCCTGCCAGTGCTGTGTGCATGCTGAGAAAATGAAGTTCAGCCTGGAATGCCTAAAAGGAACAAATATTTTCTGAGGTTTTTCTTATTGTGTATTCATCTAAAGCAAAGGAATTTGTCCATGACTGCAAAAACCCCTCTGTTTTCTTGTCTGCTCTCTGAACGCTGGAGTTTGTTCCCATCATCTCCTAAGGCACCAAGAAAAATCAGGAAATGCTGCTGTATTTGAATGTCCTCTTAAATTCTAGTGTTTCAGTGAGTGATACAATCACAACTAAATGAGTTGCCTGTAGGATAAAGAATTCAGATGTCTGTCAGTGCAAGTGACCCGATTTGTATTGAGTTTTAGGAAGATAAAATTGAATTGCCGGCATAATTTAATATGATTTGCTTCAAAAATCAGTGTATAAAATAATTTAAGCCTATTCTTTGGACAGCAGAAACAAAAAATATTAAACAGTTATACCAGCAAGATGTGATGTGCAGATTTTCCTACAGGCAGCTCCCACTTTGGGAATTCCTAAAGCTGGGAGAGGCAATCATGGGCAAGCTGAGTTCCTTCAGAAGAAGGAGCAGCTAACAGCCCTTGCTTTGATTCCCCAATCACTTGGCCTTTCCATAGTTTAGGTTGGGTAATTAATTCTCATGGAAGGCTTGATTTGCTGTGAAGGTTGGGTGGGCTGCTGCTCATGGCATGGGGGTGTAAGTCGCAGACAACTTTTATGAAAAATCCTTTCCTTAGGATTTTTTCCTCCTGAGAATCTGAGAGGCCTCAGGAACAAAATGTAAACATTGATTATCTGCGGCTGTGGAATGCAACAGGTGCATCTGTGGCCCGTGTTGGATGTTTTAATTAATGGCCAATCACAGCCCAGCTAGCTTGGCTCTCTGTCCGAGCCACAAACCTTTGTTATTCATTCCTTTCTGTTAGCTTAGCTAGCCTTCTGAGGAGAACCTTTTCTTCTATTCTTTTAGTATAGTTTTAATGTAATATAGATCATAAAATAATAAATCAAGCCTTCTGAAATATGGAGTCAGATCCTCATCTCTTCCCTCAATATAAGACCCCTGTGAACACCATCACAGATGTCACCCGCTATGTGCCACCCTCCTGGCACCCCACTCCTCCTGTCTAATGCAGAAATAAATGTGTAAAAGCAACCTCATCAAGAATTCTTTCATGGGGTAGCCCCCATATTTCAGAAGCATGATTTCATGCTCAGCTGGCAGTGATTGGAATGAAACCCAGAGGGCAATCACAGGAGTTACAGAACTGTCATTTGAAGGAAAAATCTTTTCCCTTCCCCAATATACAGACTGGATAGAGCAAAAGGGAAGGGAACTTCACCAAAAACAAATGTCAGTTGAAGGTAATGAGGCATAAATATGCTTTATAGTGGCAAGGAACTCACAGAGAAATTATTAAATAGCTTTTCAAAACATAAATACTAACAGAAACTGCTCCTGGAGTTAAAAAGGGCCAAGTTTGCAAACACAAGAACTTTGGTCCAAAAGAGAGGAGCAAAATCCCAGTGACTTTCCCCGCAGGGGTGTGCTGTGCACTAATTGCAGCTGAAGGATTGTAGAGGGAGGGTTCAGATTCATATCCAGAATGGAACAACCAGGTGGTTTGCAAACACATACTCTGTAATTCCAGGAGCTCACACTTTGGCTTGGAGGGAACTTGGGACTTTCTATTCAATAAAAAATTGGTGAACACCCTGAGAAAGGTTTGATAACTTTGATTTTCTGATTTGCAACTCCCTTTTGTGGAACACAGCACTGAGTACAGTGATTCCCTCTGCTCTAACACTGTCAAATCCCTGAAAAATGCAAACAAAATTAAATACTTTGATCCACTTCTGATTAAATAATATTTTCTCCCAACATAATGGTGGCTGCTGCAGTCTGGAAGTTGGGAGTCCTTTATCTAGGTGAAAATATGGAGCATGTCTTTCCACTCAGAAAATAGCAAATTAATAGTTTGTTAGGAATTTTTAAGACTGAGAAAACAGGCTGGGGCAGAAAAATTCTTTAAACTACTAAGAGCATGAGAGGAAATATTTGCTGACTAAGACAAGAAGCAATCAGAGATGGCTTTTAATATTTTAAACTTTGTTTGTTAGTCTTAGAAGGCAGTCCCCAAACCTTTAATACAAATTAGATAAATAAATAAGTGTGTGTATATATATATATATATATATATATATATATATATATGTAAAAGAACTTCAGAGCTAGTATTATCTGTTGCCTTTTGGGAACTTAAAAATAAATTAAATTCAAATCAAAAGGCTCTTTCTTTTAATGGCCTGATTGCAGCTCTGGCCAGTACCACATCTATGCCTTAGGGTAGATGAAAAATTATCTTTCCTTTTATTCAGGCCTGTAATTTCTAAAAGTCTAGGTTTACAAACATGTAGAAATGGTTGCACCTTCAGAATCATTGTGCTTCTTACCAGATGATGAATAATTCTCATTTTAATTTTGTTGTGCTGTACATTTTCTCTCCTTGAGAATTTAGTGATTACTCCTGAAATCCTTTGTGTTACAGTAGATTTTTTTAAAAACCCCAGTTGTGATAAATATTTGTCATGGACTCTTTAGGGGATTTCTGATCCCATCTGAAGAGGTTTAGTCTCACTTCTCTGTTTAATTTCTGTACAGATGCTGTCTCATAGCTCTCATCACTGATGCCTCTTTAAATCTTTTCTAGTTCTACTTTATATTTTAAGCTGAAGTGATCAAAATTGTTGGATTGTGACTAATTAATGTAGTGACATAGTCATGTCTTTTCAGTAATTTTTAATGCTCTACTTCCCTTTTTGAACAGTTCTGTTCTCATTTGAACGTATCCAAAGAACAATCCAAAGTGAAATTAAGTTCTGGCTCCCAAGAGAAAAGAGTAGCAAAAAATCTATCCTGATTCTGATCCTTTTCAATTGGCATTTCTTTGCATTTAGTATTATTTAATTTCATTTATTTTATTACCTTTAGTATTGTGAAGCCCTTCAACAGCTTTTCACATAACTGTTTTCTTTCATTATCCAGAATAATTCTGTATAATCAACAAAATTTTACCTCAGCATTCTTTTGTTCTTCTGGATCCCCTGAGTTGAATAGCCTATGTCTTAACATAAATCCTTCTCTAATTCCCTTGGTACCTTTCCTGTTATGGCAAAAAGTCTTTCTTCTTATCCATTATATCCAATCTTTTAAACTGTCAATACTCCTTAAGAGAAGCTTCTCCTTTATCTATTGCCATGTCAGTTCTCTGCTGAGCTTTTGGAAATGCATCATGTGAAGGAAAACTTTTAAATAATCCTCTGGATCTGCCGTTCCTTAACAAATGCATCCATAAGATTGGGTTCCCTCTATGCAAAGTTATTGGATTTATCAATTTGCTTATAATTTTTGTCCTTTATTTAGATTTCTACAAATTTTCTTAGTGTAGGGTCAGATTTTCTCATTTGTGCTCATGAAATCATCCCTGGGTCCCATTTTAAACAGAGATGTTACACTTACCACCCTCTGCTCAGTTGTTGAAGAAGATTATCCAATAGGTAACACATCGTCCTCAGAGTCCAGCAAGTTCACGTGTGATTACATTAGAACTTTTAGGTGAATAATTTCTTCAATTGTCAACTTGTGATGACTGGTTTTCACTTCCTGAAACCTTTTTTTTTTTTTAATTAGCATTTAAAACTGAGGCAGCTCCAGAACTTGTAATTTTTAAAGAATTGTTTAATTGTTGCACATAAGTAAAACCTTACAATGAGAAGGCCTTGTAAAATCATGGCTCAGGCCATGAGGTTTAGCTGCTTTGGGTAAGAAGGAAAAGACTGTGGGAAAGTGACTGAGGTGAATTAGAGGTAGAAAAACAAGTTATGTCACCATTATGTGTTAACATCATGGTGTGTGGTGGTTGGTTGAATTATTTTTGTGTCTTAGGTTGCAAGATGTGGCTGTGATGTGCGTTCTAATGCCATCTGTCAGAGGTGGGGGAGTTCTCTCCTGTTCATTGGGCAGTTTTCTTTATCTTTCCCACAGCCAATCCCCCCTCCAGGAGATCTCTTCTGTCCATGGGCCATAAATTATCAATTATCTTCTGTCCATGGCCAGGGAGTGTCCCTGCATGGCTGATCCAATTCCAGCATCCCATGGGGAGATGCTCCGCCCAGGGGAGGAGCCAAGCATTCCTACCTGGATCCAATCTGAGCTTTGGGACACCCCAGCAGCCTTTGCCCACTGCATTCCCAGAGGAGCAGCTTTCTGCTGCCCTGCATGGCCAGAGGGAGCCCAGGCCCATCTGCAGCAGCCCTGGAGCTGCAGAGGAAAACTCCCCCCTTGTGCAGGATCCCTGCTGCAGCAGAGCCACAGCTGGCACTGCAGGAGGGCTGAGCCCCATGGGATGGGGCTGGGACACCCCCCTGACACACAGGGGGCAGGGCATGGTCTGACTCTGGCAGAGTGGTTGTTTTTTGTACTATGGCATTTGTATTTTTAATTTTCCTAGTCAAGAACTGTTATTCCTGCTCCCATATCTTTGCCCGAGAGCCCCTTAATTTCAAAATTATAATAATTCAGAGGGAGGGATTTACATTTTCCATTTCAGGGGAGGCTCCTGCCTTCCTTAGCAGACACCTGGCTTTTCAAACCAAGAGAGTTTGTTATGATTTAAAACTCTGTAACTGGTAAAGGCCCAACTGCTCAGGAAGGCCTGGTTTTTGCAATGAAGCAGCTCTCCTTTGCACTGCCTGGGGACTCTGCATTGCTTTGCTTCCTTTATTTAGTGAATCCCCCAAACCTTCACAGTAAGCACTGGTGGAAGGATTCTGTTTAGCTTTTTTGTTGTGTTCTGAATTTCCTTGAATTCTCTTTTCATTCCTTGATAATCTGTCAGCCCTACAACTCTGGCATGGCTTTAAGGTCCCTTCCAACCCAAAGCACTCAAAGATTCTGATTCTCTGGTTGATTACAAGATCTCTTCCAGCTTATGGCTGCTGTGACATAGTCACTTCTTTTTATTCCGCTTGCAGATGTTCTATAGGGACTGGAAAGCATTCATATGATAATTAAGTAAGTTGAGATTGTTGGAATATGAATAAACAAGTTTGTAAATACCAATTATATGCATTTATTGAGCGTGAGCTGAACAAATGTTTCTAAATGCTGTATTTGAGAAAGGAAGTTCAGTTACAAACCGAGTCTTAAAAACCTCTGCCTTGGGACTTCATAAGTAAAAGAGAAAGAAATAATTCATACATTGCATCCACACAATCTCCTTTTCTCATAGCTTTCTGTATCCCAGAAATCCTACTTGGAGTGCCACTATTGCAGAGATACAGCTCCTTTTGGCTGGAATAAGCTTTCATGCATCAGAGCAGCAACAAAACTAAAATTTGATTTTTCCAGATACATTTTTTATGATATGTCAAGCACTGCTGAAAGCTTTGGGGATGCTTCATGTGACAAGGTAACTGTAACATCAAAATATTCTGAGCTTTCAAGTTGAACCTGGCAGTCCTTTGTTCAGTGCTCAGTTCAGAGCTGCACATCTGTGCACGTTGTCACTCCGAGGTACACAACTTGCAGCTGGTAGGACTTGGGGAAATGGAGGTGCCCAGCCTGCCAAACTGATCCTTCCTCCACAGGGAAGGGTCTCCCTCACTCATTCATCCCTTTGTCTTTCCCAGTTTTTCATGTGGTTCCAAATCCATTTGTATTCATCCAAGAGGAGGAGTCAGGAAATGCGAGGCGCTGTCAGATTTGCGTGCTGTCCCACTTGGTCCTTTTAATGTCCTCCTGTATCATTGAAGTTCATCATGAGACAAGCAGCTGTTGTCTTCTGCAGGTGAATTTTTCAGATTTTTAGAACTGGTCCATGGGTCTGATGAGTATGGAAATTTCTTGGAGAAATGCTGAGAAAGAAAACTTCCATAAAAAAGTACTTTTTTCATCACAATTTTTCTGCATTTAGACCAGGCATCAAGTTTATTTCTGACTAAAAAGTTAATATGAAAGAATTCCTGACATCTAGAAAGAATTAAGGAAATCATACCAAGCACTTTCTTATTCAGGCAGTTCCCATGTAAGATATTTTAATTTTGAACTCTTATCATCTCATAAATTCCAATTCTTCATATGAAGCCAAAGCATTCACAGACCCTTTTCCTTCCAGGGATTCCCATACTGGTATCTCACATCTTCTGAGTATTTCAGGAGTCATTGTGCTTCACTGCCTTTTACTGGAAACTGAGTTGGAGGAGTGTAATTAATACTGAATAAGTAGCTAAGACATGTACACAGTGAAGCTGAACACTTCATCCAGCAGCCATAAGCAAACAACATAAGCAAAAACAAACATAAGCAAAAAACCCCAACCAGAAACCTGTGCAGTTGACACTGCATTTTTGTAATCGTCTGCTGAAAAAAGGAGCGCAAAAAGTACACAAATTTCAGATTATGTTTAATTTCCTTGTTTTAGGACTTTAACTGTCAGGTCACAAAGTTTAAGAGAAGTTTAAAAATCATCTTTTTGGATGATTCAGAAATAATTTTTATCTTGTATTTTTTCAAGAAATATGCAAACATAGATGATGAATATTAACAAAGAGAAATTTGATTATTATCAAAAAAGTGATTATTAATGAAGAGAATACTGAGTTTCTGTGAAAAGCAAGTAAATCCATATAACTTCTTTCACTTCAATCTGATTATATACAGACTGCTAATAGCATCTAATATAAAAAAGGCTTAGTTTTTTTCCTGTGGTTGTGAATGCTTTAAATGCTGCCATTTTTTGATATTTTTTGTGAATGCTTTAAATGCTGCCATTTTTTGATATTTTTTGCTTCAAAAGTGGCAGAAAAGCTGTTTTAAGAATTTGGAAGTGACAATAGATCTCTAGTGGGGATAAAAGCAACATTTTATAAGGCATTGCAAAAGTTTAACTTCAGAGCCAATATATGTAAATTCCCAAATTTTTGGAATTTTACTCTTTGTTTTGTCCCCTCCCTCTTTCCCCCTTTCAGGACAGTTTGGCCACATGTGCTTAGATCATAAAATCAATCCTTTAAAAATCTAAACTTACTGCAGCCTGTCATTGCAGCGTGCCTGGCATCTTCAGATCTCTTGCAGGAAGAAGGTGACATTAATCTGCCAGTCCTCCTTCACAAGTTTGTGACTTTTTTGAGGGCCTGAGGCAAACACATGTGCCCAGTCACTAAAGGATTTGCTAATGCTCCTGCAGAGCAGCGAGTCTCTACCCCAGCAGCTGTTGTTTAGTGATAGATCACTGAAGCAAAAAATTATGCTGGTATAAAAAATAGATCTTGAACCACAGCTCTCATTCTTATGCCTTTGTTGTGCATTAGTGGCAAACCTCTGGGATTTATTTAGCTGTAATCATTCGTTACTGAGGGGCAGAGTGTCTTTCAGACACTGGTGATGGAGTCACCTTTGAAACAAGTGCAAATGAGTCCAAATCATTCAGCAATCCATCCTCCCCGGGTTACACTTTAGAACTGGCACATCCTTCAAGAGCCTGTTCAGCATGTATAACACTAACAGCAGTACAAAGAAAGACATTTTACTTTTTTATCCTATATTTCTGAGACAGTTTAATTAGTTTACTGTCTGGATTGGTACTCCTTTATTGAACAATGGCAGCTAAACACAGCAAGCACCAGGAGGCAAATGCTGCTCCTCTTTACACTGAAGGTGAGAAACACCTGTGAGGTGTCTGGTCAAAGCTCAGGGGGGCCAAGAATAGTGGTCAATAATTTGGGATTAACAGCAGAAGTGTCACCAGAGTATTGGTTTTTTGAGGTTGGGATTGAAGGCATTTGAGACAGTAGCTTAGGTGTTTATTATTTCCTATTAGTGAAGCAGTCTCACAACCATGAGTTTGACAGCTTTTCATTAGAAGGCACAAAATGGCTGTCTCTTGTTATAAGGTCTTTTAAAACTAAACTATCTAATTAAGAAAGGACACTTAGAAGATTATTTTCTCTTTTAACTCAATAACTGATTTCTTGAAGCCTGCAATGCGGACTTTTTTGACAAATTACAAAACATTACCTAAACTTATGAAGAAGAATGAAGAAGAAGGTGAAGAAGAACAATTTGCTTTCCCCCTAAAACTTCTATTTTGCTTTATATTTATTTGTATATTTTAAATCTCTAAACTCTAAGTTTTCTACTTTGTGATATTACACACTTCTAACTCATAACCCCAGTGCTATCAATCAATTTTGGAAGTCTTCTCTACAGCTTTAGGTCAAATGTAGTGTTCTCTTGGGGGTCTGTGCTTTTAAGCACAGAAAGTTTAAAATTCTCAGCATGCAGGACTCCAACACCAGAGGACGCTCAGAGCTGCTTGGGGTGGGGTTGTTACTTCAACTGCCATTTCATGCTCATTCATTTCCAAAATCAAGGGAGGAAATGTAAGTTTTAACATACAATTTAGTTTGCAGTTCAGAGATGAAGATGAGAAAGCTCCTAAGACAGCTGTGAGAGCACTTGAGGCACTACCTGTCCCAAATATCTGATCAGAGTGGGGAATTGAATGCATAGGTTTTGAAGTTTTTATATGGAATAAAAATATTTCCACTTGTGTAAAAAAAATTAAACCATCCCCAAAAGGTTGTTGGTTTTGGTTCTAAGTTTTTGTTCTGTTTTGTTCTCAGAAAACTATTTGATGCACTCTGAATAATTCAGATTATGTCCATGGTTTGGGAATGATAGCTAATATATGGATCCTTGCAATTACCAATTTCATACTATAGTTAGTGACTTGAAAAACAGCAGCAACAACAAAAGAACCCACCTAAAATCAGAATAAACTGCAGATTAAAAACTGCAGATATGTTTTTAAGGAGACAAAGACAGCTTCTGAAATTTTCAGTTTTAATCCCTTTATATCCTATTTTTCCCTTTTGGTCATGGATTCTCAGCTTTCTCTCTTAAGTCCAAAGTGTTGTTGCTGTGCACTAGCCTGAAACCACCCTGGACTGAGCAGAATCACAGCTTTCCCCCTCTGATTTTATTGGGAGGGCTTGATCCTGCCTCACTCTGTGAGCAGTTTTCTAAATCTTGTTTTTGTGTGAACAAGTTTTTCTGTTAAATTAAAAGAGTGAAAAAGAAAAGATAAGAACGCTTTAATTTAGCAGTTGAATAATTAAAACAGGCCCAGGAAACTTTTTACTTGTTTCCACCCGAAGTAAATCATGGCCAGTTCCCACAAAGCAGGTCCCAGTGACTATTCCAAGGCAGGAATTCTCCATTCCTTCACCTTGGGTGGAAAGGAGCTGACTGCTTCAGTCACACAGGACTTTCTGGTTCCATTTTTACTGCTTGGATCATTTTTCCCAGTACTAGTTTCAAGTGAAATAGAATCAGTAGTAAGTGGGAAAGCATCTTCTATATGCTTACTTAGCTAATATTTAACTTAACCAAACTGAGCTTAACAATTATGCCTCTGTCACTCTCCCTCAAATATATATATATATATGGCTGTTATATATAGTACCTTCCCCAAGCTTAAATATATCAGCACTTTGCATAATTATCATAATAGACAACTCACATTTAACACATATAAAATAGCCTAGCTAAATAAATAACCAAAATAACTTAGCAAAATCTATGAACACTGACTTATATTTATTGTCAATAATTCCCACTGAACTCCTGCATTTAAAAAATCAGGGCTGCTTGGTTAGGTCTAAATACCAAAGTCCAAACCAATTTTTCCTGTGATTTTAAGGATCAGTGAAAGACAGGTGTGTGTCCTGCATCGTTGTCTTGGTTTGAAAGGCAGGTGTCTGCTAAGGAACGCAGGAGCCTCCCCTGAAATGGAAAATGTAAATCCCCTCCCTATTAGAATTTCAAAATTATTATAGTTGTGAAATTATTATAATTGTGAAATTAAGGGGCTCTCAGGCAAAGATATGGGAATAACAGTTCTTGTCTAGGAAAATTAAAAATACAAATGCCATAGTACAAAAAACAACAACTCTGCCAGAGTCAGAGCATGCCCTGCCCCCTGTGTGTCAGGGCGGTGTCCCAGCCCCATCCCATGGGGCTCAGCCCTCCTGCAGTGCCAGCTGTGGCTCTGCTGCAGCACGGATCCTGCACAAGGGGGGAGTTTTCCTCTGCAGCTCCAGGGCTGCTGGAGATGGGCCTGGGCTCCCTCTGGCACTGCAGGGCAGCAGAAAGCTGCTCCTCTGGGAATGCAGTGGGCAAAGGCTGCTGGGGTGTCCCACAGCTCAGATTGGATCCAGGTAGGAATGCTTGGCTCCTCCCCTGGGCGGAGCATCTCCCCATGGGATGCTGGAATTGGATCAGCCATGCAGGGACACTCCCTGGCCATGGACAGAAGATAATTGATAATTAATGGCCCATGGACAGCAGAGATCTCCTGGAGGGAGGATTGGCTGTGGGAGAGATAAAGAAAACTGCCCAATGAACAGGAGAGAACTCCCCCACCTCGGACAGATGGGGATAGAATACACACCCAGCTACATCTTGCATTTGCCACTTAAGGCAACCATGGAAATGCTTATCCAATGTCATTCCAAGCACTTATTTATGTGAATGAGCTGGGATTTCCTGAGATAGGGACATTTTTCCTTGCAGGCTGTGTTTTGGATTTTTCCTGAGCACGGGGTTAATAACTCAGGAGTGTTTTTGTTGCTCAGCAGGGCTCACATAGAGCCCAGGCATTTCCTGCCTCTCAGCTGTCTACACCACCAAGGGGGCTGAGGGGACACAAAAAGCTGGGAGGGGACACAGCCTGGACAGCTGACCCCAACTGACCCAAGGGATGTTCCACACCATGAAATGTCAGGCTCAAGGTTTAAAACTGGGGAAAGAAGGAGGAAGGGGGGACATTTGAAGTGATGATGTTTGTTTTTCAGTCACAGCTCTGAGTGATGGAATCCTCTTCTCCTGGGGATGGTGAACACCTGCCTGCCCACGGTAAGTTTGGAATTAATTCCTTCATTCCTGAGAATTTTGCTTTACCAATTAAACTTCATTTATCTCAACTCACAAGTTTAGAATCATGGAACCATACAGTGCTTTGGGTTGAAAGGGATGTTAAAGCTCATCCAGTGCCACCCCTGCCATGTGCAGGGACACCTTCCACTGTCCCAGGGTGCCCCAAACCCCATCCAGCCTGGCCTTGGCCACTGCCAGGCATGGAGCTTTTCCCACTTTTACATTTCAATTCTCTCCCCCATGTTGGTGGCAGAGAAGTGAGTGAGTGGCTCTGTGGGGCTTGGTTCCCATCTGGGGTTAAACCATGACCCCAATCATGAGCTTTTAACCCATTTTTCTCCTTCTACACGTCTCTTGAATTCAGTCCTGGGCAGTTTGTATCAGTTGGTTATTGGGAAAACTGCAAACTTACCAAGGCAATAGTTTAAAATTCTTTGTATTTTCCTTTTAGATGTAGAGTAACAGATTTTTAATGAGTTGCTAGTGGTTTTAACTTAAGGGTTTAGTGCTGCATTTATGAAGCTGCCTCCTTTTTAAACATGACTGATAATGAACCAGGCAAGGTAGGAAATAAATAATTTGAACATGCAGTGGAATCAAGTTTTGCTATTTGACTGTATGATTCCTTTCAGAAATAAACACACTTCTCATCTTTTAAAAATATCATTACAGAGAGAGAAAAATTAATTCTACCAAGAACATGAAAAGAGACTGAGAATAACATCAATGCTTTATATGGAACTTACTATTATTCATCATGTAGTACTGAGAAGATTGCTAATAATCAAATTACAGGCAAATACACAACAGCAGCAGTAACTGTTACTGTATGAATAAAGGTAATCTTCTAAGTCCTGGTTTATTTGTCCCTGGGCTAAACTAAGTAATGACTTAGAGAATTGTAACTTCTCTTCTCCTGTAGTATAGCAGCATAATCTTTCAGCTGTCTGTTTGCCAGAGTCAAGTGAGAAATATTGTTTTACTAGGAAGCACTGAGCCTTGGAAAAAGGTGTGACCTGTCTCCTTCCTCCAATTTCTCTCATGTATCAGGGGGCAAAATGTTTTCTTAAAAATTCTCTTTCTAATCTTAGGGAAATGGGGAAAAATCTCAAACATATTCCAGGTACTTCCCATCTTCTGCTTGAAAGCAGTGAAAGGAGAGGACACAAAGCATTTGTGTACTTCAGTGTTTTACCTTGTTGGTCGGAAACACCAAGAATAACACATTTTCACTGTACTGAGCATATTTTTCCTTGGTATATTTTTGCTTGAGCAAACCTTTAGCAGCTGCCTGTTGGGGAGTGCATGTCCCATTTACTCTTTGAAGCTTTCCTGCTTCAGAAGGAAGTGAATTCACATCCTGCTGTGTGGAGGAGCAGGGCTGAGGCAAGGAGGCTTGACCTGTGAAATATTTATTATTTTGGGGTCTGCTCTAACTGTTAGCCAGGCCTGCTTTCATTTGGAATAGTCAAAAATCTTAACAATTGTTGTCAGGAGAGGTTGAATGAATCTGCAGGAGTACCTGCACAAGGAAAAAATGTTATCGATTTTGTGAGGGGGAAGGATCTTGAAGCCACAGCTCTTTGTGGGAACAACAAATGGAGAGTCCTGGTATCAGATTGGTTCAGTGGTCATGCAGAAGACAAACAGTGGGGAGAATTGTTCCATCCCAGCCCTGGAGTGCACAGATCAGTGATTTCCAGGAACCCTGGGAGAGTAAAAGCAGCTTTTATACCAGACATAAACACCCTTCAGACATGGGAAACAGTACATTTTATATAGCATTAAATGTTATATATCTGGAATATTAAAACATCACATTTCATTGAGCATTTATAATAGTTGACATAAATTTTCTCAGCTTTGTAATTCATAATACTTATCAACATTTTCAAGTGTGCAGAATTCATGGAAATTTTATTTCCTAAGAGGATCAACTGCTGTCTAAATTTTGTTGTTGAAATATAAAGAAAAATTGTGAATACAATTCCTTGTTTTGCATGGTTATTTATTAGTCCAAGTGAGAAAATTCTTCCATGTTCCATTAATCTTATTTGACTTTTTTTTACTCTTTGCATTAATGCTCAATTATAATAACATTTTGTGTTTCATTTTACTCTTTGCTATCTAGTACAGAAAAAACTACTATTAATAGTGGGTTCAATCAATTTCTAAGTGCATACATTTCCTCTAATTGCAATCACAGGAGACATTAAAGAAACATGCTCTAAAAATGGGAAAATTGTCTAAGTACCAGTGCTGTATACAATGAGTAAACATGTACATGATTCTTCTAAGTGCTTCTGGAGTGAAACTTTATTAATTCACATAAATAATCAAATACATAATTCAAACTGCCTTCCAAAATGTGAATTGGAAGGCTTGACCTAAAAGGCAGCAAACACTTGAGCAACCATTTCTGTATTTCAAGAGAGGATGGCTCAGTTTTACCCCAGCTCTGCCTCTTTACAGGTGGGTTTTGTGTGTCAGGACCTCGAGTGCTAAATGTGACCCTGAACAGCTGAACTCTCACCCACATGGGCCCTGTGGGGTTTGGGCTCTGTGTGAGCTCAGCCCCAGTCTTTAGTCCTCATTTGAGGCACCTCACAGGTGTCCTTGTCCTGTCTTTGATGTGGCACACTGTGGCATTCACATTCCCTGGAAAAATGCCTTTGCCCAGGGTTTTTCTCCTGGGAAGCTGAAAGGCCTCAGAGAAAAGGAAAACAATTCTTATCTCATTTGCTTCTCCTGTGTTGTGCTCATGTGGAATGTGTTTGGAGATTGTTTACCCACAGGTGATTGTTCCATTGGGTTCTGCTGTGAGTTGTTTTCACTCTTTGGCCAATCAGGGCCAAGCTGTGTCAGGACTCTGGAAAGAGTAATGAGTTTTCATTATTATCTTTTTAGCCTTCTGTAAGTATCCTTTCTGTATTCTTTGGTATAGTTTAGTATAACATTCTTTATTATATTATAGTATCATAAAATAATGAATTAGCTTTCTGAGAACATGGAGTCAGATTCATTGTATTTGCAAACACAACAGCACACCTGATGTCCCCTCTGCTCAGAGGGTGGCTCAATGGCTCCTCACATGCACATTTGTACCTGGAGCTGCCTTTGCCCACATCTGCCCAGTCACCTGGACCTGTGTCACAGCCCTGCTGTCACTTGTCTCAGCCCCATCTCTGTGCTTCTGTCTGGATTTTCTGTTTGGGCCCTGTTCCTGTTTCACCACTTGAATTATTCGAGACAGCCCCTGGACCCTGCCCCAGCAGCAGTCCCTGTGTGCTGTGCTCAGATCCAGCACATCTGCTGTGGGGAGCCTCCCTGGCTGCCTCCCCATCCCCTGGCTGCTTCCTGACATGCCAAATACTGTGTCTGTCTTGGATGGTGTGGTTTCCATGCTGGGAAAGCTATTGCATGTCCCCAGAAGCAATCTCAGCAGGGCAGTGACAGAAACAAAAGGCAAGTTGTTGGGAGCACCCAAATTACAGCTCCTGGGAATGGAATGGCAGGTGAAGACTATTGAGTGTCAAGCTAAAACAAAGAGACACGAACTTCTGAGCTGGAAACTCTGCATCTTTTCCTATCATACAAGAGCTTTGCATTTCAGTTTCAATTCTAGTGCAGTTTCAATTCTAGCATTCTACAATACATCATTTTCTAGTGAAAAGAAATATAATATGAAATAGTTTCTTTTTTTTTTCCCTATCAGCCTTGATCTCTGAATGATGAACTATATTTCAACCAAACTACTTGGTATTGAAGAGGTCTAATTTCTTGCAATTTGAAATCACTATCTGATTCATATGCCAGTACTAATTAAAATTGGGAACATGATACCCTGTCCTTACCACCTGTCTGCTCTCCAAGTGATAGAGGGCTGGGAGAAATATTCCAGTAAGAACCAGAATAGCAATTTTTGCTAGAAAAATAAGTAATATTTAGATAAAATAGTATTCTTCAGCTCTGGCACCATTTTCTAGATCACAGTGTTTATGTATGCAGACTTTAGGCAGTTGCATTAGAAAGGATTGCTCTAGTGCTGAAAAAAGTGTTTCATGCAAAATAAAGAAATGTAGGGAGGGGAAATTGGCTTTCTATCTTACCAGATTTTAGTGATCTAATTAAAAAGATCCAACTGCATTTCTAGATAAATATAAAATGAAATTGTCCTAATTCTTACTTTTAAACTGGTAGAAATGAGCTTTAGTGTTTGATGGGATCTGATGAATGCAAAGGGGAAACAGCAATTTTTTTATACAAGATTTTTCTTCCTGTGAGCTCAAAGTACCCTGATGCTCACTTTCAAGGTCTGTGTAGTAGCTATTGAATGTATTATTCTCCTAATGATACCTGGGTTTGTACTGAAGTTTCAAATGTATTATTAGATCTTTAGGCATGTATTTTCAGTTTTGCTCTTTTATGCTTGCTCAGGGCAAAATATTTTTCCAAGACAGGAGTGAACTGTAGCTTCTAGTCTGGGATGAGATCCATGTGTAGCAAAGAGAGGTGTTTGTGTGTTGTTCTGTAAAGTGAGTGCTGAGGAGGCAAAGTGTCAGTGTTGGCTGAAGTCCCAGTCCACCCAAACACAGTGCAGAAAGAACAAAGGTCCATATTCACAGAATCACAGAATTGTTGGGGTTGGAAGGGACCTTTGGAGATCATCCAATGCCCTTTTCCAGGGCAGGGTGACCTGGAGCAGGTGACACAGGGACATGCCCAGGTGGGTTGGGATGTGTCCAGGCCCTCCCTGGGCACTGACCCAGGGCTCTGCCACCCTCCATGGACAGAAGCTCTCCCTCACGTTGATGTGGAGCTCGTTGTGGTTTTGTTTGTGTCCATTGCTCCCTGTCCTGTCCCTGGGCACCCCTGGGAGGAGCCTGGCACCATCCCCTGCCAGCCCCTGCAGATATTGGTGAGGATTCATGACCCCCTCTCAGGCTTTTCTCCTCCAGGCTGGCCAGGCCCAGCTCCCACAACCTGTCCTCATTACAGAGACCCTCCAGACCCAAAATCATCTTTGTGACCTCTCCTGGACCATCTCCAGCAGCTCCTTGTCCTTCTTGAGCTGTTGAGCCCAGAATTGAACCCAGCACTCCAGCTGTGCCTCAGTGGCTGAGTATTGTGGGAAATTTAGGATTCTTGTATAATGGATGGATGAATATGATTAAGTAGAAGTTGTTAATTGTTTGTATTACACACACTTTTATAGATTTTACAAAGTGTTAAGTACACTTTTCTTGATTGGTGTTTTTGTCTTGCTCTCTTGATTTCTGCTTTTATTTCTTAGTATCTGTGACTAGTTTTTTTCTTATTTCTGTTTTTATTTCTTAGGATCTGTGACTAGTTATTTCTTATTTCTTTATTTCTTAGTTATCTGTGACAGTCTTCTGTTACTTAGTTTTTGTTATTCTGGTATTTGGTTTTTCAGTTTCTTCATTCTTATTTTAGCACAGTTTATGTCTTAGTAACTGTGAGAATATCATGTTACATCTCCAATCACCCAGTGCAAAACAACAACTAAATAAACTGTTTAGTGGAATACAACAAGTAACCTTGATGACTTACACAGTGCCCTGAGACAATCCTGGTAAGAACAGTTTCCAGTGATGTGGCTGGTGCACACTGTGAGTTGTGAGTTGTTCAGATATGTTGCTACAGCTGGGCAGAGGGGCAGGTTCCCCTCCCCAGCCTGCTGGAAATGCTCCTCCTGATGCCCCCCAGGATCTCCTTGGCCCTTCTGGCTGCAAGGAGTCCACTTGTGACCCACCAGGACCCCGGGTGTTTCTCCAGAGAGCTGCTCCAGGAGCTCAGCCCCAGCCTGGGCCTTGCTCGGGCAGCTCCTCCTCTCTCATCCCTCTGCCTGTGGGGTCTGTGCTCTGAGCTGGCATTTCCTTGCTCTCATCACATCTCCTGCTCAGGAGAACTGATGGTGCAGAGGGGGATCACTGAGCCCTCACACTACCACAGATTAATCCCATCAGCACTCAGAGAAAGCCAAGGGTTCCAGCTGTGTGGATTTATCAGAGCAGGGAGCCCTTGGGCAGAGCTTCACTAAGCAACCCTTTCCAACACGATGTGGCTGACCTGGAAATTCCTTCCAGTCTTTATCTACGTGGAACATTGTCATTGTGGGAACAGTAGACATGCCTCTGTCATGTCTATTGTTCCCAAAATGAGCAGTTGTTCCACATAGATAAAGTAATTTTAAATCTTAAAATATTATTCCTGGAAGTAATTTTAACTCTTAAAATATTATTCCTCAATTGTCATACCTTCATTATTTTTTTTCTCCAACAACAAAGCTCTGTAAACCTTTGGTTACTTGGTGTATTTTTGCACTATAACTTATACCAAAATTAAGAGGTTTAAACAGAGCAGTTCCCCATTGTAAGTGGCAGTATTTTATATAAAGTCTGAGAGGATTTAGTCAGCAACTGGACAAAACAAGCTTCTGTATCAGAACTGTGTTAGTGTTCATGGTGTTCCTACTGTTGACCAAGTGCTGGAAAGTGTTTAGCAGACCAACAGTAAACATTTGATATCTTCAGAATCATAGGGCAAAATTAAACTACAATTAAAATGGCTTAAAATAGTTTTAAAGACCATTTTATTTTATATAATAATACATTACTTCATGTGTATTAATAGAATGTATTAATGTAAGTGTTCTGCATTTGTTTATTCCTTTAAAAAGATAGTACTACTACAAAAAAATTTGCTTATTTAACATTTGAACACATATCTAACTCTCTACTAGCTAGGAACAAGTTTACAGAAAATGTTCTGAAATATTCTGACCTTTCTGAATAATTGAAGATGGCTTTGAATTTTTACCAGCATCTCCATAAACTCAGTATGGCATCAATGACAGCTCACCACAACCTCAGCCATAGAGTAGCATTTACAAACATATTTAGAGAGCTTTACTGTAAGTAATGAAATTATTAGAGAGCAACCAGGACAAATATATCTGAATGTTAAAATGTGCTTTATGAGCTCAATAATTCTCATGGTAAACATATTTTTTTCTGAAGCCCTGGTGGCTAAGAACTAGACTTTGTGCAATTGTGAAGTGGGTGGGTGATGAAATTGCTGTTTTTCTGTTTTCTTCCTGCATGAGATTGTAGCCTACATACAGAAAAAAACTGATACTATATTTCTGGGAAATGTTTTAGCTGTGGCTATTTTCTTTTTTTTTAAATAGAATCATAGACGCCTTGTCTTCACCCACTGAACTTCTGCATTTTCCTCAACTGTTGTTCCTATTAATATTGAAAAACACTTTCACCGTCTGAACCTGACCTAGTAGAGGAGAGAAGCAAACTCTCAGAACTGGAAATATGTGACTCAATGGAGAACATCCATTTTTATGAGTTACTTGAGGGCTGAGGCAGCTCTAAGGCAAAACTAATACAAGATTTTCCATTTAATTTCTTTATTGTTCTCACACCCATCCTCCAAAAAAAACCCCAAACAACCAAAAACCCAGATACACTTCTAAATTTAGCTTTGCTGTTATCAGAGGAGAAATAACTACAAAATCTGCTCTTCCACCTCTTCAGCTGGAAGTGATGTGGTCACCTTTCTTCTTGGAAGAAAACATAAATTTTATGTGAGAAAAAGCATTTGTGATATTGAAAATTGTTAGTTAATCACAGCTCATTTTGGGAACAGGACTAAATATAATGAGAGTATTAACAGGGGTCAAGCTAAAAAAGGAATGTTAAAAATCAATATCAACAGCTGAACTGTCCCAGGGCCGGAGCAATTAGCATCTAAGTTAGTTGTCTCCAAGTGCTCCTAAAGTGCCTAATTTGGAAAACCACCACCCTCCTTGTGGTTTAGACTCTTTTATATTTACATATAATCCCCATTTTTTCAGCACTCAGATGCTCCTGAAATTTTATGTTCATCAGCATAGGATGAGCTGCTTGGGAATCCCTGTAATATCGGAATTTTCTGATAAGATGTCTGCATGTCACTGTACCCAAAAAGCTTCAGACTGGTCTCAAGACTGGGGCCCTGCTGCAGTTAGATTGAAATGAACTCTGCACTTCTGTATGTCCAGCATCCCTCTGTGAGTGGATATTCATATGGATGCTGATTATGGCATTTTCCACCCATTCTTTATCATAACTTTGGGATGCAGGAGAGTGTTCTCATTCTTATGGAAGTGTCAGCACCTGTGTAGTTTCTGTGTGTGGAGAAACAATTATTGGCTTAGACAATTAAAGAAACAATTATTGGCTTAGACAATTAAAGTAATTGAGGTACTTTTCTTGCTGCCAGTGCAGTGGCACATGACTGGAAAACAGGAGATTTTGTGCCCAAGATTCCATCCCAAGAAGTTGATTTTCCTGCCTCTATAAGCACATCATTTGTTTGAAGTCAGGAAATATTTCCCCCTCTTGTTTTTTCATTCTTCTCCCACATAACTGACAAAAAATTCTCTCAGTTAACACACTGAAAACAGAAAATACTTGGAGCACACAAATAAGACTTCAAGAGCTGTGTTGGCTTTGTATTAGGAGTGGGTTTATGTAAAGGAGTGTCAGGATAAGGTTATTTAAAACACCCACTTATTCTTGATTTCTTCAATGGTCAGTATTTAAACAATCTGAGTAGAATTTCTAAATTATATTCAAAATTTCAAGTTACTTAAGTGTTTAGGCAACTCTTTTATATTTTTTGATTCTCGTTGTTGTATCACAGCAAAGCTGGACCAGTACAAACCATGTGCAGATGTGGGAGACTGTACATAGGGAGAGTAAACTGTTTCCAAAATACAGAAAAAGGAATTCTTTCAAGTTTCATTTCCTTTTGTACTCATTGAGAAATTATATCAATTCAAGGTACCATTGATTTCTGATTTATGCTGCAATAATTTGATTTTTACTTTTACTTTTCATATCAGTAGAAGTAAAAAAATTGCCATTTACATTTATCACATCAGATGAAATACTTTTAGTCTGAAAACTTTTCGACTTTAAATTTAGTTTGAATTTGAGAGTGAGAAATTCTTTTTACTATTGTTACACTGCAAAGCAGGCAATACCTTTCTGATTAAGCCCTTTGAATTGGGCACATGGAGAGGAATCCCTGTGGTTTGTCTCAGTGTAAAGTGCTCTTTATTCCATATGGAATGGCTTCCAATAATCATTCCTCTGGAACACAGAAATCCTTTTGTTCCCCTTTCATATGTGCTTATCTTTCTTTCTTAGAAAACTGTGAAACAGAAGTGATCAAGAGGGAGAATTGATTCCAGAGAAAGTGATCTGAGCCCAAACTGGGACACCATAAAGGGACAGGAGGATTTTGATGGCTGTTTCCATGGGCCATGGGAGTAGGTTGTGAGTTTTGTGTCATATTGCCAACAGGTGGGTGGAGAGAACATTGCTCTAGGAATGGAAGCAGTGAGAGCCAGGAGAGTGAAACTTCCTTTGGTGGAATGGCCTTTATGGGATACACACTCGGCTCCAAATATCAACAGAAAGCAACCTACTGCATCTAACATATTTACATGAATTCAGCCTGTGGAACAGATGGTTGTGATCCCCTCCTGGTGAACTCTGTCCTGCTGCCAAAGGAGGTGTCACTGCAGAGGTGTCTCCTGTCGGTCAAGGGTGTGGCAACAAAAAAAAAGGAAAAAGGGTCAATAATTTTCTTTGCTGTGCTATGGCCTTAGTCTGAAGTACATTATTTATAACTGTGGCCTTGCAGGGCCTGAAGGAGCTGCAGGAAAGATGGAGAGAGATGGGGCATTCACATTCTCTGAAAAATTCCTTTACCCAGGATTTTTCTCCTGGGAAGCTGAAAGGCCTCAGAGAAAAGGAAAACAATTCCTATCTCATTTGCTTCTCCTGCGTTGTGCTCACATGGAATGTGTTTGGGGATTGTTTACCCACAGGTGATTGTTCCATTGCATTCTGCTGTGAGTTGTTTTCACTCTTTGGCCAATCAGGGCCAAGCTGTGTCAGGACTCTGGAAGGACTCAGGAGTTTTCATTATTGTCTTTTTAGCATTCAGTAAGTATCCTTTCTGTATTCTTTTGTATAGTATATAGTATTCTTTAATATAATATAGAGTATTCTTTAATATAATATAGTATTAGTTCCCTCCCAGCTCAAACCATTCTAAGATTCTACCATGTAGAAGGCTTGGAAGCACAAGAGCTCTTTTGCAAGGCCTGGGAATAAGTCTTCTACTGCAATTTGGAAGTGTGGAGAAAAATAAAAGGCACTCCAAGACTTTCTGCTGTTTTTGCATATCACATTACCTGGCTGCAGCTTGTATTCCTAAACCTTTCATGACAGCAAAATCTAAGCCAAGCCCTGTCTTTCTAAAATGACATTAACACCCCCAAATACTTCTAAAATAATTTTTTAATAGATGTCTTGCACTGTTTCATCCACTCTGCATTATTGTGGATGCTGTGAGGACATATTTTCTTGTGCACTCAGTAGCCAGGATGTGTGAAGTCTTGCAGAATTTCCTTGGTGGGCTCTGCCATCTGCTGTGGATCAAAGGTCAGCAAGTCTTTGAATAGTAAATACCACACAGCAAAATTTCATAAGAAGAAGCTTCAAATTAAATTAGTTTGAAGATTTAATTTAAATACATTAAGGAATTAAGCAAAAATGTGTCTGTCACAATAGTTCTGAATGCCAACTCTGCTGCCTAGAAAAAGTTCTTTATTACCAAGCTTGAAAGAGAATGATATCTCTTAGCTATTCCATTGTTAAAAAGTTAAAAGTTCACACAGTTGGAATGCTCAGGTCAGATTTGTATCATCTTCCTGCCACATTCATGAGTTCAGCAGTAATTCGATAAACAGCTTAATTTTTTTGCTCATAAGCTGGGATTGCAGTTAGAGGATTTAATTACAAAGCCTATTTTCGGCTCTTTTTTTAATACTGTGGTGTGGTGGCAGCACACTAATGTGATGTTTTGTGATTCAACATGTGTAGAATAAAATGTGTCTAGGATGTAGGAGTAGAGTACTAATCACAAGAAATGAGGAAAAATGCATAATTCTTTTATACATTGTTTCAATAAAATGTGCTGCATTGCAAAAATGTAGAAAGGCAGGATGCAGACTTGTTTAATGCAGTTTATACATGTATACTCTTTTCAGCTTCTAAACAGGAAATTAAAATTTACAGGAATGTGATTTCTCTGTTTTGATAGGTATTCTTTCTAAAGGAAAGCAGACTGTCAGGGCAGGTAGCTGTATATTGATTTTTAGGTTTTGGTTGAGAAGCCAAACTAAGAACATAAAAGGCATATCTTGATATTATGATAAAGAAATGTAAATTCTGCCTCCTATGCAGAACAGACCAGGAGTGTCTGTCAGTTCTGTGCCTCCTGTGCTGGAATCTCATCACTAAGCAAAGATTTCAATTGGAGAAACATTTTCAAAGTGTGTTCTAATTAATCAGGCTTTACTTCAGCTGATATTTTTGAGCATCCTGGGAATGCTACCTAGGCAATTTTCCTGCCTAGGAAAATTGGAGACACTTGGTTCCAACTCTTCCCATGGTCAGCTGGAAGAGGGAAAGACATTTCTTGGTCTGATTGAAAAAACAGCTGCAGTTTAATTGGAGATGTTTGTAAATTTACTCTTACAAAACTGCTTTTCCTGATGCAGGAGAAGATTGAGGTCAGATCATTTTGTTTCCTTGCAGAGTTTCCCTGGGTAACACAATTCCTAATGAATACAACATGTGCAGGTTGAGTTCACCTATAGCAAGGGTGTATTGGATCCAGGGGCTGAAATTTTTAAATGGAGTAGTAATTAAACAAGTTACTATTTTTAATCTCTATTATGTAAGTATTGGTGTTTTGCCATTTTAAAATTTTTGTCTTCTCTATAAAAGGATCATTTTTCCTCCTCTGTCAAAATATTATTGTAAGGATTACATGGCATTGACTATCCTGATCATAAGGACTTCTTTCTGTATTTTCCTGCTTCAGAAATCAGTAAAATAACAGTCCTATGACAATTGTCAAAGACAGCTTTCCTTTCAAAATGATGGTAAGTACTATTATAATCATCAAGTCTACCCTATATTCACTGCCCTCTGAACACCCCTTCTGACTTTTTACTTTGGGCTGGGAAGATATCAGAGAAACGAGTCAATGAATGTGAAAGATCATCAGAGAAGGTGCAACAATATTGGATTTACTTGTATTTCCTTTTCCCCACCCAGTGAATCTTTTCGTGGTTTCATGCAGAAAAATGAAGCCCCACCCTGTCCCAGTCAGGATCTGATTTTATGTCACCTGCTGGAGCCTGGAGGTGGCACCAGATGCTCCATTGCTGTCCCCTCCAGCCTGACCCATTCTGGGATTCTCTGATTCCATTTTTTGTTCTGCTTTTGTGTTTTTGCTGTGATTCTTGTCCTACTCAAGCTATTGAATTCATTTAAGAAAGTTGTGACCAGTCTGTTTCTCATTGGACAAATTTGGGTCAATAGTTGCTGTGGTGCAGGAAATACTTAATTAGAGAATGCTGCAAAATGTTCATTTCTAGTAAAAATAGTTTCAAAGATGCTGTATTTATTTTCACATTAAAATAGGATTTTCCTTCATTTAAGTGAATATATTTATCCTCTCATATTTGATCTCTGCAATAATTAAACAGGTTTCTCTGAGATTTTTCTGTTCCACTTTTTTGAACTCTTTCTTTTTCACTAAATGAGCTCTTTTAGTTCATTTTCCCACATGGTCTTGCTCATAAATTTGGGAATTTATGCCCATACAGCAAGCAATTTCCAGATATCAAACTCTTTTTTACCATTTATTCTGTCCTTCTTCTTTAAGAAAATGTATCACTCAACTCTGTTGGTGATTTGTGTTGGTTTTTTTAATTTAGAAATTTATCAGAGTAAATGTATATCTGCATTATTCTTCTCATTGAGGTAATAGTGCTATTTGCAAAATAAATTTAATTTGAAAGCAAAACCCCCCAGTTTTAAAACAACTGCTGTCAGAATTTTATGACAAAGGATTTTCAGAAAATGCAGTTTAGGGGTTTTCTGTTTCTCCTTTCAGAATTTTTCTTTGTTTCATCTCTCCAACTTTGTATAGTCCACTTCTGACTAAGCAGGTAGAGGATATTGCAATTCCTAACACAATTGGCCCGGTGCTGAAATTTAAAATAAATTTAAAATGTTGTTTGTTCCACCACTGGATATCAGATTTTCATGAATACTTAATAAAAAAACCAAAACAACAAAAACCAAACCCAAAAACCCAAAGAAAATATTTTCAAAACTACAGATCATTGGATGTTCACTGCAAAAGGTGCAGCAATTATTTACAGAAGCAAAAGTTTTCATTATTTATGTTCATTTCTTGTGTGAACAAAAGAGTTCACAGAAGAACACAGAGCTGGAAAAGCCATTTCTAGAGTCTGTTTCAGGAAAATACCATTTTAGTGCTCTTAATTTACATAATTTAGCTCAGACACTGTGTTCTGATACCTGCAGGGGAAGGAAATGTAAGAAATGTTCAAAATGAGTGCTGGGATATTTTCACGTGTTCTGTTTGAGAGATTCACCACTGCTGGCTTTTGTGATTCCTCTTAAATGACTGTACATGCATTTCAACACAGATTGCTTCCTCTGATCATGGATATCTTTGCTTATAATTAAAATCAGTTCAACAATGGGCATAAAACTAATGTTGCACCAACAATACACTGTTGTTGTCTCCTTGATTCTTTTAATGCTTCATTTGCAAACATTTCATTTTCCCACTAAAATTATTTTGTTCAGTGCTTCCCATACCCTTTTAAACTGAAATTATCAGCTATTATTCTCAACTAGAAAATAGTACTTAAAAACAAATTTTATGAGGAAGATCAGAGGAAAAGAAGTGAAGCAGAGCAGCTGGACATGATGGTAGAAGCAAATGGGAATAGCCAGAGTGATTAACTCCTCCTTTGAGCAACAGCAGAAGCACTGAGAAGATTAAAAGCCACTTCTAGAAAAGGGATGAGTTTGGATTCAGAGGAGAGAAATGTGTGATAACCCCCACCTCTCTCTTGGATTTGAATCAGTAGAGATTACATGAAATTCCTTGTGGCTGAAACACCATTGCAGAGTGGCTGTGCTCGCTTTTCTGCAGAGGTGAGTGCAAAAAAGCAATATCCAACTTTAGGAGCAGAATTAGGAGCAGGTAGAAACAACAGAACTCCTAAAAATACCAGATGACATGAACCTGAATTATTTTTCATTCAACTGTTTCTAGAGTTTGTCTTTATGTGTAAACACACACACATATATATTTAATTGGTTATTTTTAGAAGTTAATACAGGATTTAAACAAAATCCTTTTCTTCTTAGTGCTACCTGAAAGAACATTTAGCCTTCAAAAACACATTCAATATCCCAGCAATTATGGGAAAATTAAAACTCAGTGGTCAACATGGTGGAAGAGGATGATTTGATTTTGATAACTGAAGAAGTGCAAAATAAACATAGAACCTGGGAACAAGAATCCAAGTAATAAAAGTTTGAAAAGAAATGAGGAAAAGCACAGAAATTAATGTAAAAGGAAAGAATGAATAGCAGGGTTTATACTGTCTCTTTCTGTCTTCTTTCCATTCTTTTAATATCATTAATTTAACTCATTTTAGTATATGTGTATTTTTATGGAATTATAAGTCAAGGTCAATGAGCAGGTCTGAATGGAGAAGTGTCTCTGAATGCTAACTTGGATTTTAACCCTTTGCAGAGCTTGAGGAAGTGCTCTAAAAGTTGTTGATGTTTCCACCTATGATAATTCAGCTTTCTGAGCCTTGGTTACAAGGAAGCTCAGTTGAATTCAGTGGCAAAATAAAGAAACACTTTTTGGATAGAACATTTCATGGTTTCTGCAGCCCTTCAGGGCTTTACTCCTGTTTCCCCTGTCTACCTTTTTAGGCTTCCTTTTGGAGCAAGGTTAAACCATTGGAATTCCAGGCTCCAACCCCAGACATTTCATATTTCTGTTGTCATAAGGGGCTGTGTGGCATCATGAGAGAAATTACTGTTTAATGGGTGATTGCACAGGTGAGAACAGCTCTGGCACTGCAGGCTGGGAGCTGAGGATGCACAGAAACACTCAGGAGCTGTGGTGCCCAAAGCAGGACAGCAGGTTACACAAACAGCAGCTCTGCAGCCCTGGGCTGCTCCTTAAAGAAAACTGGAGACATAACATTCCCTCTGGGGTTTGAAGGACTTGCAGTGACTGGAAAGAGGTAATGAAGGACAGGAGGTGAGGAATGAGTCCCACAACAGCTCCAGCTGAGTGCAAAGGACTGAGTAGAGGGAAGGAGGAGACACATCAAAGCTTAACAAGTGAAGCACTTCTTAATTAAAATTTTTAAAAAACCTCAAAACATTGGACATCTGAACTGTTTGTAAAAGTGCCAGGACAAAAGTGGCTGTTCTAGCCACAAAATGGATTATATTTTAACATTTTTATTTATCTTCAGAAAATTACACAAGAGCATCATTAGTGATGGGAATGGGGATTGTTTAGTGCTGCTGACATCTGTTCCAAACCAACAATGAATCTCCCTGAGAGAGAGATGAATGAGAGAAGTGGAGAGGCAATATGAGACAGGGCATTAGCAGTCAGGTTACTCACATTGATTTTTACTTACAATTTACTTTGTTATGAAGGGAAGTTTGGAAATTTCTTCCACATGAGAAATGATTTTATTCACTGTGAAGTCAGTAAAACAAACCATTGATTTCCATATGACAAATATTAAAATAATCTCTGGCAGTGTATTTAGTGTGAAGATATTTCCACCAATATTACATAAAGTACTTTACTTTAGCAGATACAGGAGCTGCTTCCTAGAAGATATGCTGATGTTCCTTTAGTTTTCATTATGATAACCATTAACATTCTTAAAAATCACTTATATTCCAGTGCTTGGTATTTACACAATGCTCTTCCTATAATATATGTTTAAAAAGCATTAACTAATGGATATTTAAATCAGAGACTAATGCTGTAACATTTCAGATACAGCTGCAGGGATTCCCTTAAATTAGAGATTCCAAAATACTCACTGCAATTTGACAGCTTTTTGTCCTTGGCTGATGGCTGCTTGGACTGGAACCTCTGTGAGTTAATCAGATTCTCCCTCACTTGTGCACATTTGATTTAATTACCCTGTCAGCTGACCCTGGCTGGTTAATGTACAGATTCTATAGATGTGTGTGACCCAGGGAGGTGTTACTGAGCAGCCATTTGGGGTGGGCATGGCAGAGAGCAAACCCTGCAGTTTGCACTCCTGGATTTGTGAGGAAATGAACCTCTGATTTCAGCCAGCGCTTGGAGGATTCCCCCTCTTCTCCAGCTCCTGTGCTTGCAGCTTTTGAAATACACACCAGAGGGATTAAAAAACCCATAATATGAACAGTGGTGAGATTTTTCTGACCAAGAAGATCTTCAGAGCATTTTGCTTTTCCCTGCTGGCACAGTCCCAGCTGGCAGAGATTTCCTGCTGGGTTTGTCTCGTGGCAAACAGGCCATTTCTGCTGGGAGCCACAGAGAAAAACGTCACCTCTTGCCTGGAAAGCATCTCAACAATTCCACATTTCCCTGTGTAGTTATTTCTGC
This sequence comes from Melozone crissalis, assembly GCF_028551555.1. Classification (NCBI taxonomy): domain Eukaryota; kingdom Metazoa; phylum Chordata; class Aves; order Passeriformes; family Passerellidae; genus Melozone; species Melozone crissalis. The sequence goes on along the minus strand of NW_026535785.1, from coordinate 18,107,990 downwards.
AGGAAAATCCCCTATCCCAGAAGCACCATGAGCACTATGGTTTGCAGAGATAGCCACGTGAAATACAGAGTTTGCAGGGAACAAATGAGGCAGCAGCTGCTTCTGGCAAGGGATTGTTGTATTTTTGTTGCTGCACTTCTGCCTTAGGACTCCTATTTACATATATATTAACACACACACACACATATATATATATATATATATATATATATATATACACCATATAAATATATGTTCATACACACACATATAAAATATATCTTAATAAACAATTCAAACATAAAATATATATAGATATGTATGCACTTATATGCATACATATATATTTACATATGTATATTTATATGCATATTATCTACTGAGGTAAACCAGCTGTAGAAAATACAAAATAACTGCTTTTTTTTTTTTTTAAGTGTCTCTTTGGCCTGCATGTTCCATCTCTGAAAGTCTGAGTTCCCTATTGTGAACATAAAGGAAATATTGGCTCCCCTGAATCACACAAAGTCATGTTTGAAGTTAAAATTCTGCCTCCTAAGTGAGCCTGAGGAGGGTTTACCCAAGTTTGGTAGATCTGTGGGAAGGCTGAGTGTTGGTGGAGTAACTACAGCTGAGGGGGATAATCACTGTACAGCTGGAGGGGATGGTTAGCCTGCTGTGCACCTGAGGGAGACTTATTCATGCAAGAACAAAGAGAATTTGATCCCACTCACGTCTTACTCATGGTAGGGAGATTATGTATATTCGAGCTCAACATTCAGAGCCACGATAAAAGTTAATACAACAATAATTACAGCAACCACAGAAGGAATTCAAACCACAGGGATGGTGTGTTTCCAATACCCCCAAAGACTCTGCACTCTGAGCCACAGCTTCTTGTTCTTCAGGAATATGAGGAATTGGATTGCAGCCGGCTTGGCAGAGCCTTGGATGTTTCCACCAGCCATAAACATACCCACCACTGCTATCCTGCAGAAATGAGTATTCATTCTGCTCCTTCTGCCATTAAAGGAGCACTTGAATACAATTTTCTGTCACAATCACACTGCTCAGTGAAGCTCATGCTTGCAGAATGTCAGTGTTTGCAATAACTCTCATTTTGCTAATTAATCTTACCCTGGTAAGGGAATTGAGACAAAGGTTCAAGTTAAAATTTTCTGACACTTTTATTTGCAGTGTAGTTATCCTACTTCACTATTTTTCTAGAGTTTAATATGACACACAGACTGGGCTTTTTTTTTTCCCAAAAACCTCAGAATCCAATTTCAACATGACAAGCAGAAGTTCTGCTCATAAAAGAAGTACTCAGCAGTAAGATAGCAAGCCTGTTCCTAAAAATTCTTTTATGCAAAAGCATCAAATATTTTACAAATCTGTGGACTTTTGCTATATTTATAACCCTGGATTAAAATTTTGGATTTTTGTTCCCTATTACTTTGTTACCTGAATAACGACATGTTATGTTACTGGTTTGGTTTTTCTGGTGTGATTGAATAGGTCAGTCTATTTTTCCACCAAATCATATTTAGAAAGGATTTAGCTGTGATAAAACTAAATAAGCAGCATTCTCTTACTCTGCTTACAACTTGATTTTTGAGGGAAGGTGGAAACAAAAGCAAGTATTAATTGAATTTCGGCTGATATCGCATCTGATTCCAATTTAGCTGATCTTAATTTCAGGAAGGTTTCATACAGAAAAAAGTGACTGATGGCTTTTTATGCTGTCACTTTATACTCAGGGCTTCATAAGGATCAGTCTGTGAATATTCATGCTCGGGTATAACAGGTATTAGGTCTAATATTGCACTGCTCAGTAGAATTCATGATACTTCAGAAGAATATGATACTTAAGAATGACCATTTTTCATAGGCACTGTCATATTTTTTCCTGTTACTGTCATAGAATTAGAACAAAAAGTTCAGAATTGCAATAGCAGTTTCTAACTAGCTGTTTAATACCAGAATTTTATCATACCTCCTTTGTAGAAGAAAATATTTCAAAAGAAGAAAAAGTAGAATTATTTTCATTTCTGCTCTTATCTGTTCTGTACTTCCAGCACTTTATGCTAAAAGGACTTGTTCATTGAAAAAGAAGCAAGGAGAGAGGAGACCTTGGACAACAAAGAAGGAGAAATTATTTTTGGAGCATATCATGCCACAGAAGACACAGAACAGACAGAGGTTTAGTGCCTGACAATTGAACAGTTTGTTACTCATACTCTATGTTGAACAATTATCTCCACTGCTCTCAGCTCTGCAGTACTCTTGGATCTTATTTATTCAGAGGGGTAACTTTAACAACAGGTTTCCTTCTTCATTTCTTCTCTGGGGAATATCTCAGATTTGGAACAATTTCTGAAGGCATTAGACAAAGACTATTTGAACAGGACAAGTACAAAGATTCTAAGTGTTGGTGTTCTTGCAATCAGGAGCTGCTGTAAATACCTGGTGCAAACCAAAGTGTTTATGACCAATATGTTGACTGATAAGTTTATAGAAATTGTGTCAGCCTTTCTGCGCTGACACTAATAAATTAGCCTGGGAGTGGAGATTTATCTCTTACATCATTTTCAATGAAAAGAACTAAAGAGTTTTTTTTCACTTGCTAGTAAAGCAGGTGAAGCCTGGCGATGGTGAACTATTTACTCCTCAAGAAATGGAGTTTTAGGGTATCTGGGACTCCTCACATTTTTGTAAAAGTGTCACACCAAGGTGCTTGGGAGTTTTCTGTTCACCTGCCAACATACAGATGCAAGAAATTCCACTCATGTCTTTTGAACTTCCCTTTCCTCTTAGCAGCATGTCCTCACCATCTGCTAATTTTGCTGTCACAGGCCTTTGGGTGAAACATTTCTGCTCTGTTCTGCTCATTCCAGTGTCAAAGTGAGACATTGGCTCCATCACCTGGTGGTTGGGACAACTTCCTTAGAACTGGGACCAAGGTGAAAGGGTTTGGCTTCCAATCTGCTTTTTTCCTTTTACAAAACAGAATT